>NC_092567.1:6136713-9064213 GCF_037975245.1 Apostichopus japonicus
AAACAAAGGACATCCAATTAAAACCTGATTAGGTAAGTAAATAAGGTTCATAGATTGTACTGATCAATGTAGGAAATAAGGGAGTTGGTATAGAACAGGACCTGGTGACAAAGAGGGAATCCACCACTCCCGTCCCCCCCCCCCCCCTACACACACACAAACACGATATACTTCATTTAGTGTCAACTTGTATTCAAGTTATTTCATTTTAGGGTGAGCTTGTGTATGTGTGATGTCCTTTTGTTGTTGATTTTAAACTCACCTATGTGGTTCACTTTTTTCTTTGTTTATGTAATCTACTCTCCTTAAAATGAAAGACTGAAATTTTAGTCTAATCATCTGAAATTTTAGTCTAATGATGGATGGTATTAGGGATCAAACTACATAGACTAAATTCCAGTCTGAAATGTAAAGACTGAATGTCAGTCTTAGCTAGACTAAATACTCTGCAGTATAATAGACTGAAAATTAAACCATTTTAAACTGAACAGTTAGAAGTTTAGACTGAATTATTGCAGCACCAGTCTAAATTAGATTGAACACTTTCTAGTCTATTAGTCTGATATATAGGCTGAAAAGTCAGTCGTTCAGAATGAATTATTACACATAATAGATACACTGTCAATCTAATGAATTGCAAATTCTGGTTTTAAAATGCTTTTCTAATGATCCTCCATGTTGGCTAAGTGCTGAAATTCTTCATTGTTGATGAATTTACCCTCAAAAACAACATTCTAAGATATGTTAATGCAAGGGAATTTACTGAAATGTGCATAATGGCTGCTGAGTTAGTATCGTCTGTATTTCCGTCTTATTCTCAACACAAGCACCAGAAAACACACTACTTGTTAAGAAAAAGTCGCCTAGGAAAGATCCTGGGCACGAATCGTCGGGTGTGCATTACCATTCCTTTCGAAAGATACTACATATACTACATATGATCTTAGCCAATAGACCTTTCACATAGACCTTTTTGTTTTGTTTTAGAGATAGGATATACATAGGTGTGGGCCTATGTTTTCAGCTTTAAATGGACTTTTATACCATTTCTATGCTTCATGTACATTCCTGTACTAGCTTGTGTATTTGTTATATCTATCTGCTTTCTATCTCTGTAACTGGATACATTAACATTTCAGAGCTGCACTGGAAAGAAGTGACTTCTACTGTTGGCAAGATTCGAACATTTGAAGTGCAAAAACATAGCCTGCGTGCACCGTTGTTTTATATATAGCATGAACATCAGGTAATCAAGGCATGATCATTTGTCTTACTCTGGGATTACTTTAATAAAGATAGAAAAACAAAGTTTTCAAGAAATATGCACAGACATTGCAAATATGTGAGTAAACAATTAAAATGCCTGAAATTATTAATGTTACTGTTAATATAAAAAGAGAGATACCACAAAACTAGAACCCTACAGTCCATAGTAGCATTAATAACTACATTTCTAATGACAACAAACTTCTTAAGTAAATGGCCACACAGGATCGGAACAGTCGAATCGTGTTCACTTAATGTGCAAGTCATGTACATGAATCATTGATTTGAGTTAACTTCAAATGGGGTGAGTCATCTTCAGTTCGCTGCAAAAGTGTAGCATTGTCAGATGTTGTGAAGCGACTTCTATCCAATGTATTTCTGTGGTTAACGTTAACAAGCAATTTTTTATGTAATTTCACAAACTCCCAAATCTTTGGAGACACGGTGACTTTTGAAGAGCTTGTCGGCTGCCTCCACAATGTTTGCCCAGCTGGCAATAACTGTTTTGTCGGCTCAGCTACAATGAAATATTGCTTAGGGCCAGTGTCATGTCCAACAGAAAGTTTAAATTGCTGACTATACTGGACAATATTCCTTTCCCTGGCTGCAGCTTCCTCATCTGTGCCTTTCTGTTGAGTAAGGATATAAAATCAATTTAAAGAAATATTCTTACAGAATTGTCTAGACAGTGAGCTTAACCCGTAAATGCATTTTATATTAACCCAACTGTTGAGGACCCCTGACATGGATAAATCAGATTATTCATGGAACTCCTTAACTTGGAGCTAAGAAACAAAGGATACAGTACTTGTATTTCCCTAGAAAAGAATAAAGAAAATGAAATATGACTGGCAAGAGAAGGTAAAGCTAGTTTAGGTCACCACACATGCAATGTATGTTTAATGTGATGTGTAACATGAAGAATAGCCAGCAAAGAAACATAATGATAAGAATGAGTGAGGGATAACTGACCTATCATTGATGGTATTTTGCTGATTGACAATACTAGTACAATTAGTGATAAGGTGATCAAGATGTCAACTTTGCAAGAATTAAAGCACACATCAGGGTCTGAGGTCTGAGAACCATTCTTTCACAGAAAGGAGATCTTGTCACATGTTTTTCTTTGAGGTAGTGATTAAAACCCTTTATGAATCTTTCACACACTAAATCATCTTACCATTACTTATTAACCATAACTATATTTTTGTGGCATGTTGTCGCCAAATGTTTTCCAACCGTTTTATAGGCTACTATAGCAGTAAGTTTAGTTGCAAAGATACGAATCTGTCACAATACATTTGGAAAACTAAATATGCATTGTGATGAGGTTTGAATGCTGACAAGATTTTTAAGAAAAAATATACCCTGATTTATGCCTTTAGGTCCCATGTTGCGTTCAAGTAAACAAATCATCATTTCTTTGCGCACAGTAAGCCTATAATCACACTTCCACATATACTGTATGTTTCTTTCTTCAAAATTTAGATTGTATTGCAAATCTGAACAATTAGACAATATGAGATCAAACAAACCAGGCGATTATTCACATATACCCCCGTGTTTACATTTTCTGAGTTCTAGTGTGCATGTACTTACGGCCACACTGTACCATACACAGTGATACATATTACAAAACAACGGTCTCATTGCTGCTAGTTTGTGAATTAGCCAATATTTCTAGTAAGAAATACACAATTGGAAATAATGTTATTGCAGACACTAAAACGGGATGATATCAGCACAATATGTAGGTTGGTCATAGTTATTACTATTACCCATGGGCGGCGATCCGTACTTCCGAGTGGGGGGGGGGGGATATGACCTTGTCGACTATCTAAGCGTAGCGCCACCATGAGTTGGCGCGAAGCGTACAAGAAAATTTTGGGATTTACAAACCCTCTAGATGGCCGGAAACGGCACTTCCCAAGGTTTCCAAGTGGCATATACCCAACTTCAAAATAGGGATAATCATGTCCGAAATATCTCATAATCAGGATCCAAAATACTTTTTTTTTTTAATTTCGGGTGTTATTTTGGGAAAATTGCCCTATCCAATCTTGTTTCAGGCGCTACGTTAGAATGTTCGAGAGCTCTTTTATATTATTTGATGAAGAAAATGGCCTCATGCAGGCTATTATAGGCCTATACACATGCAATACACAATAACACATAGTTACATTCCTAGGTACCGATTGCTAGGGCATCCAGGTGAAACGTGTATTAAGCATTACCCTGGTAACATGAGATTCTCAGCTGTTCGAGGGAACATGTACGTGTGTAGGCCTACTATAGGGCCTATATGAATACTATGAGGGTGCATATATGTACTATATCAATATCGTGATAAAGATAAAGACTTTTTATTTGAAAAGATCGCATTGCGTTTATGGTAGGCGAGAAATGAAGCTAAAAGAGAGCCGTACATTCACGATGATGCATAAATGTAGGCCTATAAATATACGTATCCCTGGCATTTGGTGGGGGGGGGGGGATATGGTGTATTACATCCCCTCCACCCATTTTCATGGGGGGATATATCCCCCCTTCCCCCCAGGATCGCCGCCCATGCTATTACCAAGGTGATGAACGCATCACTATTTGCAGGGTTGTTCAGCGGCCCTGACAATAATTTAAAATGTATTCAGTATTTAACTTACAGCTATATTCTGTACGAAGTATAGGACATCTCCAGATCTACTAGTTGGCAGCTTCCCATAACTATACCTCTTCATATTTACCTATCTGTGCAATATGTAGATTAGAGTAGATATAGTACAGATGTCTTCTGAAATGAAAAGAAAGAATATTAAATAATTAGAACATCACATAAATTGCGCCATCTAGTTCAAATGGTATGGACTGTTCATTAAGCTACTTCCCTAATCACAGGCTGAGAGATTCACCATCCACCTCCTACGACTTTTACAGATGGTATTACAAGTAGATTAACTTTCTTTTTCCTAATAGGGTTGTAAATTAGTATAACGGTTTGATTGAGAAAGTTGTACTTGCAAGTAGTGTGAATGGGTTTAAGAATGCTTTGGACAAGCACTTTAAGCATGGTTATTGGCTCAGAGTGTTTATTTTCTTCATTTTTTTCTCTCTCTTGGGTGTCCCTCCTGATCCCCTTTTTCTACTAAACTAAACTAACCCGTTTGAGGCTTATATCATTGCACTGATAACGTGCTGATGATTATTTTTACACGGCTCTCTGATACCTTACACCCAATAGCTACTCTAAGTTACAACTTACGTAGTTACTATTGTTTTTTAATGATCAAATCTGAGCACTGTACACAAAACTTGTTTGGCTCCACATAGTAGTTTGAGTATGATACAGGCAATCATATCACCTTATTTCTCTTCATTTACAACATTATATCCCTAACGCAATGTTATTAAGAAGCATAGACATAGGCATAGCCTAGGCTTATTGGTCGGGGTTACAATTAACTAGCGTAGCCTCGTTAGGCTTAGGTAACTTAACATGGGTAAATCAAATAAAAGTTAGGCCTAGGCTAGCTTAACTTAACTGCACATTTACCAACTACTAACTAACCTACTATAACTAGTGCTAGACCAAGACTATGCCCTGTTGTGTTAAACCTAGGCTTTAGACAGTAGTACCAGCCAACTATAACTTACAATCCATACGGTAAAATCGCGTATCACGTAACATCTTGTGATCACACGCAAATTTGAATGATTCGATACGTAAAGCACGAAGAATAAGATAGCCGCTCAAAAAGCCTCAAATTCGATCAAATTCAAAGCAGTATGTTACCTTCTCACCATGACAGAGAAACAGCTATGTTGAACTGTGTTTTAATAAATTTAACTTATGTTTCTCCAATTTGTCTGTACCATCGGCATGCGAATGGTCAGTGCATGTGAATTGTTTGTAATCTCAATGTAAAATAATTTAAGGTAGGCCTAGCCTAACTTTTTTTGTCATTTGAAAACCTAAAACTGTTGTACGGATACCTTTACAAAGGATTAATTTAGTCTTGGCATTATGGTTCTATCAGAGAATATCTCAAAACGACATGACCATTAATCACGTCCGTGATATCCCAACGGGTACATTTTGTACGTCCACGATTTTAGAGACATTTTCTGAGGCTTCACCTGCCAGAACTTCAATTTAGTCAAATATTTGAAGGAGAGTATAATATTAAATAATCTTCAGGAAACAGAACGATCAGCTACATCATCAGTTTTTTGGAGAAAGTTAAAGACCAAATTAGATAAATTGCATAGAGGGGCGTAGCTAAGGCCTGGTGAATTGGGACGGGGGGGGGGGTGTAGTGGCTGAAATTCCAACTGGATGGGTTTTGAAACCATAATATTCCAACTGCTGCCTTGTACCCTCCATGCACTACTCGTCAACGATACGGTCAGTGTCCTTCAGACTCTCATCTTTCGCGACGGCGCTTTTGTTCCGAACTTGTTTCGATACATTTGTACCACTGGCCCTCACTTCACGATCTTATGAATCACTCTGGTTAAGCAAGTTAACTGCGTATAAGTTTTCTGCTTGAAGCTACATAGACTACTAACTACAAAAGCTATTTTAATGTAACAAATGGGTATTTATTTTTTCTTCAACAAATTATATTCGACGACATAGTGAATTACCCAAAAATACAGTGCTTTTTCCTAGCGCACTTTATTATGATTTTCATTTGGATTGAAGTGAACAATTAAACATTTTGCAGAAAAATGTTGAGTTGACGAGATACGATAAGTTATTTTTTAAACATTTTGCAGAAAATCATACAATTGCTCAGTTTGAATGAAGTGAACAATTGAACATTTTGCAGAATTTTTTTTTAAATTGACGAGATATGATAAGTTGTCAGCTAAACATTTTGCAGAAAATGTCCAATTGACGAGATATGATAAGTTGTCAATTAAACATTTTGCAGAAAATTGTTCAATTGCTCAGTTAAAGCAGCTGAGCAATCCAACCTTTTTCTGATTTATAATAAGATTTTATCTTGTTATCTATACCATTTAATGAAAAATGTCAACTTATGTGGCAAAGTTTTTCTTATTTTGATGGCACTTTTAAGCTTCCGTAGTTTAGTATTGAGCGTTTTAGTTGTATAATTAGTACATAAATAAACCGAATTGAAGCTGGCGAACGTTGTACAGTGGTTCTATGAGGCATTTTTTGTAGAGTTTTCAAAATCATACGAAGTTTTGTATGGTGGAGTATAAGGATCGCAAGATACAGTTTCTCTAAGTGGCAAGGAAAACAGTAAATATGACTAATTAAAGGTAAATTTTGAACGAAACTTTTTCAATTGTTAGGTCATTCACAATCACAGGAATTTATGAATAGGCCCAGGTAAAATAGAGTGTGACAGTCGGGAATTCCGACTGTCGACTCAAATGTTCCAACTATCGTCAGTTTTACCAAGTTTGGGGGGGGGGGGGTGAGACATCCCGCTGTCGACGTCCCTGCGTGCATATATAAATAGTTTGTATATATCCCTGCACTACATGCAATGCGCTAGAGTGCGCGGTCCTATCATGTTTGCCACTCATTGTAATCATGCAAATATCAAGAACACGTGATCATATATTACTTTCCTGATTGGACGTGATTTCAGTGGAATAGAAAGACTTACATCAACGCGATCCCGTAACAAAATTAAAATATTAAGATTGGATATTTCGGTCAGTGTAAACAAAAATTGAGCGGTGCAACGGATTCTTCATATAATATAAAGTGATTTTTAGTCTAGACTCAGTCCAATACACTGAAAACAATTGCAATCGCACTTCAAACTGAAACATCCAGTCTATCATTTCAAGAGAGTACATGCAATAATTTCCATCATTCGTTGCTCTACACATAGCCCGTTCACGTTCCCGTTGCTACGTAGAGAGGTTTAATTTGGGCAGTTGTATATAGAAACTAAACGAATAAAAATAAAATAACGAATCACAGGGCCCTACGAGAGCCTACGTACCCCCCCCCCCCCCATCCTCTCTACCGTACATTATATAGATGATGTGTATTTTGTTTCGTAAGAAACCTATCAACAACTAGAAACCCTGTACTGGTACAAGTACCTTGAAAGTATATACAGTTAATATATTGTACTAATCAATGAAGGAATTAAGGAAGGTGAGGATAGTACAAAACCTGATAGCCAGGCAATAGAATTGTACCCCAGTCCCCTCCCATCAACATATTAAAAGAAAAACATATCATGCCTTGAACAACAAAATCTACTTTTCTTCGAAGCGTATATTATTACAGCAAAACCAATTATAAAGTGATTAAACTCCGTAACGGTTGCCATGCTACAATTATTCCGTCTGACGTCACTGTGTCTATACTTCTCTTTTAAAAATCATTGTCTCTTTGTGGCAACAAATTCGCATCAGTGGTTCCAATTGTTCAAGTTTATAAAGTATTTTCTGCATACGAAACTTACCCGACTACAAAGTTTGTAAAAGTACCCTGTCTTCGCTATGCACTGTAATATGCTGGAGGCAAAATGTCTTTAATGTGAATACAGTTATTGTAAGATTAGTTTTTGCAAGCTTTAAATCCAGACCTACATAGCGAGGTCTTCTCAATTACTGGTCATGTTCCCTACACTGAACTACGTTAATCCACACTGATGTGCTATCACTCTTGTCACTAGTCATTAATCGAATTTTACGAAGATTATTTTTGTATCAGGAACGTAAATTCATGGTGTGGGTAGGATAAGAAACGAAAGAAACACGAAATATCCGACAGTACTGCAATGGTCAATGGATCCCCACCACGGTTCTGGGATACAAACAAAGCCATTGCATTCGTCGTTCCCACGTGTATTTTTATGGAACTAGAAATCTACCTAAGCAAGCAAGTAGTTGGGGAGAGACGAAATTAACGAAGTTTGTTTTTACATAATTGCCAGTAAACGGTTTAGCAAAGGTACTTTTTAAAAGCCATGATTGCCATCTCGTATTAGAAATTTAAGTTGAATGACTGTCACGCAAATTATATATATTTATAGATTCTTTACACAGTCAAACCAAACGCTAAGAAAATGATCATTTTGTGTTTGCTATCAAGTGAATGATCGAGGTCTACTTTTCTAAGTTTTATAGCAGCTTTTAGCGTCCTTTTCTATAATGTTCTCAACCGCATTGACCCCACGATGCCATAACGGCATACATACCTAGCTTATCTGATCAAATCTAACTTCAAATGGTGGTATAATGTAGTATAATTTACAAATGTGAACGTTGTCTTTCTCGAAGATATTTTCCGTTAGGATCGAAATCAACCCCGCCATAACATGAATAATTAAATTCTGCGAACGTCATTGAATAATGAGGTAAATAACGACTGTTTACTTTGCCGGCGTCGTAAGCAACCCAGAACATCAGAATGTACTACAACACTGTGCTCTATTTGTACATATTCTGTATGGCTGTGATAACGACTCAACTTTTTCGAATTACTGAATGAATCTATTTTAAGCAATGGCTCATTTTTAAACTTGTCAGCTATTCACTGATTGGTTGAATTCAAAGTAGTGGATTTGGGGAACTGTATACGAATAATTTTAAATGAGGAATTTGTCAGAAGACACTCTACTCATTATCTGCAGAAGTCCTTAGTTACTCGCCAATTGATGCTCATGGCAGGGGAAAAACTTGGCTAATATAGTAGTTTGCTGTTTGGTGATGAATTTATGTAAAACCACTCGATGGACATGTCAATAGGGTGGGAAAACGGCGACAAAACGCAAAAAGCTGCCCAAGAAGTTATAACAACTTGCAAGAAAAATACCGATTACAGTAGTAGCCCACCCCGCTGAAGATTGATAAATGGGATGGGGGCTGGGAATTTGAGAAACATCTTTTCTGTTGCTGAGATAAAAATGTTTGAGTTTAGTCATAAAACAGAAAAGTACTGATTGTGCAATAACCTATCACGTCAAAACATTATGCACCTTAAATTGTCTTTGTTTTCTGTTATAATTGAAAGCGGCTTACTTAACCTTTAGTAGGCCCGAAGGGCCATATAATTTAGTAATTTACAAAAGTCGTACCTATCGACCAACTCTTTTCGCGTTCCATACGCATATGACTTGTGATAAATAACTGAATTATGAAACAGACCCAAGCTGTCATGCGTATTATAGTATAATAATGACTCAGATCGTGTCTCGAAAAGTTGGGGCTTCGTGGACAACTGTGACATCCACAGGGGGTTCGTGGGGGAATAAAGTTATGGAAACCCTCGTTTAATGTTTAAGCAGGGGGGTCCCTGGTATGTGCGATAGTCTGTGTATCTAGGGGTATCAATGTATTGCTGGCTGGAAGAGAGTTGGTTCTTGCTGCCGGGGTTTATGTTAACAGTCTGGTGGACATTTTTGTCTCTGAACTTAGTATACGGGGAAGTAACAAGAGACGGATATACCGTGGGGCGGGGGTCAGCTCATTTTTGTAGCAGGGTAGAGAGCGTTGATCGGCTTGTTATTGGTTTCTGATATGTGTCAATGCTATCGGATATGTCGTAATTGGTCAGTTACTCGTGTATAGGCTTCTACACAGTTACGGGGTCGTTTATATTGCTATGCAAGTAGCGTTTTTATACATTAATTTGGTATACATTATGAACAAGTCGCCAGGCAGAATCCTTGCCGAATTTTATAGCGTTTGTCAGAGGCAATGTTTTAAAGGTTATTTTTGGGCTTCTGCAGAAGATATGGATCGGATTGATGCACTCTGCAGCTGGGCTGCGTTAATTGATTGTACGGCTGCAAGGCCGTTGCAGCGTAGGGTTCACGGACTGACGCGTTTCATCGTTAGCTGCACTGTGTTGCCTTGACGAATTCTTGTTTGCTGTGCTGCGTTGTCTATAACGCAATGCATATAGCTTAGCGCGCTGCTATGAACTTGCGCATTACATACTAGCTGTGCCGTGATAGTGTCCATCCTGTCCATCCTATCCATCCTATCCATCCTGTCCATCCTATTCATCCTATCCATCCTATCCATCCTATCCATCCTGTCCATCCTGTCCATCCTATCCATCCTGTCCATCCTATCCATCCTGTCCATCCTGTCCATCCTGTCCATCCTATCCATCCTGTCCATCCTGTCCATCCTGTCCATCCTGTCCATCCTATCCATCCTATCCATCCTGTCCATCATGTCCATCCTGTCAATCCTATCCATCCTGTCCACCCTATCCATCTTATCCATCCTATCCTATCCGAAACTGAAGCATTCATTTCTTATTATCGTTGTATATATTTATCATCTTTTCCAAATCTCATGTTCCTTGTCTTCCATTATTTAACTCTAATCTTCCAAATAAACGACCTTGGCGAAGCGTCTTGCAAATGCGATACCGTATCCATAGGAACTGTCACTAACGCAAAATGAAATAACGCGGATGCTATTACATCAAGTTTGTAAACCTTTCTTCGAACTTCAATCATCTTCACCGACAAACCTCACCCCCATTCTACCATTACAGTTAACCATTGCATTTTCCACGAGTCTCCCCTGCAAAATAGTAGAACCAATTGATTGTATACTTCAATTGATGGAACCTCATCTGACATATTTACCCCTGTTTAACCCAAACCACCCTCCTCCTACCCTGTTCTCCCGGTAACCCTCATTATATGTTCACACCAAAGTACATTTTTCAAAACGTTAGATGGCGATAAAACAAATAAATGAATTATAAAAAAAAAAAAAACGAAAATCAGTTTGCTACTTTTGATCGTTATTATTATTGGTGAAGCAAGATATGAAAACCTCTTTATCAATTCTCAGCACATTCAAACTTTATACATTCCTTACATATCTTTGTCACTATATTTTTCGATCGACTCGATTTTACCTGATAATATCCGGGATAGTCGTGCATATAGAGCTTTACGTGCACTTAGGTGTGTTTTACTGACAAGTCGCAGCTTTTCTACCGCAAGATATGGTACAGAATGCTTTAATTACTAGAAACTGTTTCAATGCATTTCATGTTGGTTGCGTCAATACTAAGGCCAGGGTAACAAACTTTCAACGGTTGAACGAACACGATCACGAACAAGATGTCAACATACAAGTAACTCTTTATACTATTTACAGCTTTAATATTGTTAAATACCATTAGAACTACGTTTGGTTTTTCACCAACGTAGGTTGACGCCACTTTCTTTATTATATAATTTCAATTTTTCTATCGGTTTACAGATTCCATCGCTTATGCGAGAAGTGTTGATTACCCCAGTCTTATTGGAAGTATCTGGCAGAAATATCTTAATGGTAAGTGAAGCAGTTAATGCTATATTAGAAAATGTATTTAGTAAACGAACCACAAATGTGGAAACGTTATCTTTTCTGCTATGTAGTTCTGCTATGATGTGTCTTATGGTGTGGATTTTGCGCATATCTACTGGATCCTGCTATTAAATTCTTTCAATTAGCAGCCTACTTTCTCCATAAATGTATTCAGTTATCTTTCCAGCAACGCAAAATGCGTTGGCTTTCAACGAACATCCATGTCGGAAAGGAAGTCTTATAAAGAAAAGCAAATGTAGTTGCCAATACAGAATATTCACAAAACAGGAAATTTATAATATTTTCTAATAATTATGAATATGTTAACATTGCCCAAATATAAAAATAAATGAAAAAAATGGCTTCTGATCTTTAGTTTAAGAATATGTTGTGATGACGACCGTTCAATTAAAATGTAATCTTTATATGTTTATACATTAGCTATTTGGCAAGTATCAAATGCTTTTATGATACAGCTACAGATAGATAAATAGATAGATATGTATTTAGGTAGGTAGATGAATGGATGGATGGATAGGATGGATGGATGGATAGGATGGATGGATAGTATGGATGGATATGATGGATGAATATAGTTGGATGGATAGTATGTATAGGATGGATGGATAAAATTAATGGATAGAATCGGATGTATTGGATGGATTGATAGGATAGATGGATAGGATGGATAGGATAGATGGATAGAATGATTGGATAGAATGGATAGGATAGATGGATAATATGCATTCATAGGATGGATATAAGATGGATACGAGGGATAGGATGTATAGGATGGATAGGATGTATAGGATGGATGTTTAGCATGGATGGATATGTTGGATGTATAAGTTGAATGGGTAGGATGGATGGATATGATGGATGTATAGGATAGATGGATATAATTGGATGGATAGTAAGTATAAGATGGATGGATAGGATGGATGGATATGGTGAATGGATATGATGGATAGATAGGATGAATGGATAGGTTGGATGTATATGTTGGATGGATAGGATAGATGAATAGGATGAATGTAAGGAATACGATGGATGTAATTGGATGGATAAGAAGTATATGATAGATGGATAGGATGAATGGATGGATATGATGGATGGATAGGATTGGAAGATAGGATGGGTAGATAGGATTGATGGATACGACGGATGGATATAATGTATAGGATAAAGGGATACGATGGATTGATAGGATGGATAGCTGGATGGATATATAGTATTGATGTATAGGATGGATATATATAATTGGATGGATATGATGTATATGATGGATTGAATGGATGGATGGATAGAATTGGATGGATAGGATGTATAGGATGGATAAAAAGAATGGATGGATAGGATGGATGGATGGAAGGACATATGGATTGGATTGATGGATGAGATGGAATGGAATGGATAGGATGAATGGATAGGATGGATAGGATTAAGATGGATGGATGGATAGGATGGATAGGATAGATAGGATGGATATGGTGGATAGGATGGATAAGATGGATTGATATGTTGTATATAATAGATGTATACGATGGAAAGGATGGATTTATATGATGGTTGGATTGACAGAACTGGTGGATAGGATGCATGGATAGGATTGATAGGATAGGATGGATAGGAATGATCGGATGAATTGATACGATGGATTGATAGGATGGATATACATGATGGATGGATAGGATGTATGGACAGGATTGATGTATAGGTTAGATGGAAATATATGGATATATGAGATGTATAGAACAGATGCATAGATTCGATGGATTGATAGGATGGATAGATATGATGGATGTATAGGATGGATGTATAGGATGGATAGGATGGATGGATAGGATGGATGGATGGATAGGATAGATGGATGGATGGATGGATAGGATGGATGGATAGGATGGATGGATAGGATGGATGGATATGATGTATGTATATTATGGATGGAAAGGGTGGATAGATAGGTTGTATACGATTTATGGATAGGATGGTGGATATAATGGATGTATAGGATAGATGAATTGGATGGATAGATAATATAAATGGATATGATAGATGGATAGGATGGATATATAGGATATGAGGATACGATGGATAGGATGAATATATATGATGGATGTATAGGATGGATGGATAAGATGGATTTATATGATGAATGGATATGATGTATAGGATAGATGGATTCGACGGATTCGTAGGATGGATATATAGGATGGATAGATAGGATGGATAGGACAAATGGATACGATGGAATAATAGGGTGGATAGATAGGATGGATATGATGGATGGATATAATAGATAGATAAGATGGATAGGATGTGTGGTTAGGATTGATGGATATGTTAGATATGATTGGTGGATAGGATGGATAGAATGTATAGGATGGATCCATAGGATGAATAGGATAGATATGATGGATGGATAGGATGGATGAAAATGATAGAGTAGGTGGATGGACGGATAGGATAAATATGATTGATGTATATGATAGATACGTAGGATCGATGGATAGGATGGATAGATAGGATGGATGGATAGGATGGATTGATACGATGGATGGATAGGATATATAGGATAAAGGGATGCGATGGATTGATAGCATGAATATATAGGATGGACATATAGGATGGATAGTATGGATTGATAGGATGGATGAATTGGATGGATGTATAGGATGGATGGATTGGATAGATAGGATACGATACATTCATAGGATGGATAGATAGGATGGATTGGATTGATGGATAGGATGGATGGATAGGATTGATGTATAGCATAGATGGTTGTTTGGATAGATAATATATATAGACGGATATGATAGATGGATAGGATGGATTGATAGGATAGAGGGATACGATGGATATAAAGGATGGATGGATATAATTGGATGTATAGGATAGATTGATATTATGCATTCATAGGTTTCATAGGACATAAGATGGTTAGGATGGATGGATACGATGGAATGATAGGATGGATAGATAGGATGAATATGATGCATCGATACGATGAAATGGTAGGATGGATGGATAGGATGAATAGGATGGATGGATATGATGGATGTATAGGATGGATGGATGGATAGGATAGATATGATGCATCGATACGATGGAATGATAGGATGGAATGATAGGATGGATAGGATGAATGAAAAGGATGGATGGATATGATTGGTGGATATGATGGATGGATAGGATGGATGGATTGGATGGATAGATAGGATGGAAAGATATGATAGATAGGATGGATGGATAGGATGGCTGTATATGATGTATATATAATACTATATAAAACTAACAATAACAAACTAAAAGTTAAGTTGATGTAGAAAGACGTTCGAGAAATTGTGGACGTCGGTGTTACGGTCTGTAATGTTTCCCTACGCAATAAAAATGTGTATTATTCATATTAGACTGACACTGTTTTACTTTTTACCTTGTATAAGAAGCCGTTTCACACTTCCTGCACAGTTGAAATGTATGCATTTCAGAACTAATTTAATTCAAAGAAATGATAGCTACCTTATATAATATTAATAGTTTATACTATGCATAGTCAATGACGACGATACGTGAGGTTGGTTTGTGTTTCTTATATAGCATATATCCCCAAACTTCAAGACGTACCTCTACTAAAGAAGAAATACAAATATTCCAACAGGTATAACTATAATTAACTTCGAAACCTTGCCTTCAATAAGTAAAGTAGCTTATTATGTGATATGTCACTCCTCGTAATAGTGAATAACCTTTTCTTTGATGTCATTGTATCGGTGTACATATGTAATGGAAGCACACAACGGGTGATGTGTGTACTATAAGGATTTGCAATATAGACGTGTAATAGTGTGCTGTTTATAACACACATGCAGTCGGAACCATTTCAGCCAAAATACAATCTACCAAATCGTCACAACCGAATGAATAATTATAACAGAATTTCTATGTGATTGTCTCCGTTACATTGGGCGATAAATACCAGTGCTGCTTTGCTTAATTACCCGAGTTAGAAATAACACCTACATACCATTGTTGCTTGCTACCGTCATACATCATTGACTAAGACAGACTGCACACACTATGAAGGTATTGATCGTGGTTAGCTGGGTTGTATGAACTTTTGCGGTTCTCCAAAGTAAAACTAATATTACGAACTAAAAGAGGAAGTTCAAATGACTGTGACGTGTGGAGGTTGGATTTAAGTAGTATTAGTTTCTAAGGAAAAAAATAATGCTACTTTTCTGAAAACCAATATATATTACCGTTGGCTGTTATTCAAGCTATTTATAAATATAACCGAACTATGCACTGAATTGCTAAAACAGATGGACATTAGTTAAGACGTTGTCAATAGGTAATAGCATCGCATTAACGTACATCAGGCTAGCAAGACATGCCATCATAACATATTCCTATACTTTACTGTATATCATAAACCTACCGAGCGACCCCCCAGAACCCCCCCCCCCAGAACCCCTACCCCCTCCCTTGAGTACCCCTAAACATTACATTTACTTAAAAGCAGGAAGTATCACTTAAGCACTCTTTTCAGGTTGAAGGAAGCTAAGCGACCCTCCTCATTTTTTCAGACTGTCTTAATGATCCGATGCGAGTAGTTTAGATATTGTGGTAGTGTATACCCAATAGTTAAGACATTATTGAAAGCGTATTATATGAATTTTATGTTACGATTGAAATTCGTGAACGTCAGCTGGATTGTTACAAAATTCGGTATTTCACATTCAGATACTCGTTATATGTTAAAATAACTGGATATTCTTGCGTCCGTGGAGCAACGACATTAGAAAGTGTCTAATACCTTTTATCAAAGGATATTCTGAAAACTTATATGAGTTAAGGTAAGTCTCTGTATCTTCTAAATCTCCTATTTTCTAGGGCTGGACATATCAAGATAATAATAACAATCGTCACGTAAGATACAATGACCCCAAGCAGTAATCGCTTGCGAAGTTGAAAAGTATGTAACAACTTTGTACAGTTGTGTCATTTACGTATCTATAGAAGTGTGATAAATATCGAATATTATCATAGCTAACGTCACTATCGTTTCGGTTTCCGTTTTGTTTCGGTTACGTGTATTGCCGGATTGAAACATGTTTATTAATTCATATTCCACCCAAACCAAATCGGTATTTTTAAGCATGAGATACTGTTCATGAACGGTATTACCATATAACAGAATTGTTTAATTTCCCATTGCAAATATTATCAAGATAAACGTAGGCCTACATGTCTATCCTACATAATGGACCGTGTTTAGTGGATCCTGCATAGTGGATTCTGTTTAGTGGATCATGTAAAGTGGATCGCGTATACTGTATCATACATGGTGAATTATGTATATTAAATCGCGTATAGTGAGTCACGTATGGTGGATCGCGTATAGTGTATGCTGTATTGTAGATTTTGTATAACGGATCATATATATTTGATCATGCATATCGGACCCTGCACAAGTAATGGTGAATAATGGATTATATATAGTGTCGTTTACAGTGTTTCATGTTTATAAAATCCAGCATAGTGATCCTATAGAGTGGAGTACGCATATTAGATCACGCATTGTGGATACAGCATACTGATCACGTATCGTGGAAAATAAATAGTTGATCTTGCATATTGGATCATGTATATTGCATCATTTATAATAATTAATGTAAAGAGGATCGTGTATACTGGATCTTGTATAGTGGATCCAGCATATTGGATCCCGGATATTAGATAATGTATAGTGGATTCTGTAAAGTGGATCCAGTATAGTGAATCGTGTGAAGTGGATCGTTTATAATGGATCGTATATAGCGGAATGTGCATAGTTGATCCAGCATATTGGATCAGGTATAGTGAGTAATACATATATGACCCTTTATAGTGTATCTTTAATTTTGCATCTTTCAACATAGAGGATCGTAAATAGTGCATAGTAGATCTAGCCTTGTGGATCCAGAATAGTGATCATGTAAAGTGGTTTCAGCACAGTGGATCGTTAATATTGCAAACAGCATTTTGGATCATATATATTCGATCCTGTAAAGTGGATCCAGCATAGTGGATCATATATAGTCGATCCTGTAAAGTGTATCTAGGATAGTGGATCGTGTAAAGCGGATCGTTTATAATGGATCTTCATAGCAGATCAGGCATAGTAGATTTGTTATTGTGGATGCTGTATAGTCGATCCTATATAGCAGCTCGTGTATAGTGGAACCACGTATACTTTGAAAACATACGGCAAAAATATTGTGGTGTTCTCAGTGTGTTGTAATCTGTTATAATGTATGTTCTTTTAACCTGATGACTGTTATAGCAAATGTTGATGAAAGCATTGAATCTCTCAATATAACCTAATCCTGCTGCTGGTTTTCGTCTCAATACATTGGCATTTACCTTCGACACAAATTACCCGCACAAAATGTATTTATCTCCTTTATCGATGCTGGTGCATTTAGGCCCTAGCACGTTTTAATCTCGTAAAACGCGACATAATTCTAGTCCTTTGCAGATGATAATTTCCCAATTTTAAATGAAAATACAGTAAAACAACAGTTTTACCCAGTGTATTGATTAGATCCCTTCCAACCAATATTTGAGGCAAACTGAATTGACGCCATTTTTCACCACCACACGCATATGGGTTATTGTCAATGTATATGCAGATTGACCAAACCCTGATCCATAATTGGGTTAGATATCCACCGACCCCAGCGATGGGTAATATTCATTGTTCAGGGTCTATAATATACACTTCACCTTTGTATTACAAATATAACTAGTATCCTAACAAAGAACTTTCAATGTACAAACTACAGTATATAATATCCCTTAGTGGAATTTACAAACTAAATACAATAATACACACTACAAATTGCGGAATTTCGAAGTGGGATAATAGTCAGAATATGCGTATTCCCGGCGCTCTGATCATGAAATGAAGGTGGTAATATTTTGTATAGGGTCTAGCAATAGCCATCCGTGACTTGACAAGGAATGACCCAATACGCTTTTTTGAGAGCCAGTTTGCACAGGAGCTCATTTTCAACCAACCTTAAAATAATGTTGTTCAACTGACTTTTCTGGACATGTACTGAACTGAAAAAAAAAATGGTTTACAAACTACATGCCTAAAGGTTATACTTTTAACTTTGGAACACATATTATTTTATTGACTTTCTGCCTTTCTTGAGAAGTTTGCAATTATAATACACACTGTACATGTATGGGTCTATTGACATTTATGGTAAAGTAATGTCTTTTAAAGTGAATTAAACCAGAGGCAGACAGTACATTGTAACTATTATTTGTTTATATGACATTGGATTCTGCAGATTATTTACTTATGAACTTTGTGAAAGTCTCAAATTTTTAGGGTTCTTCATTTTAAAATAATAAGGCAAAATACCTTCCTGAAATGTTTGTACAAACAGGGTGGTACTATACCTCTTCTACTAAAAAAAAAACAGTAATCAGATTTTGTTCAACGTGAAGCGTTTTGAGTTTAAGGCTGTCAAATACGACCACTTTTGTACATCAGAGCAACTTAACAAACCTCATAAATTAATATTGAGACAAGCTAACAACCTGAAATTGGTAAGTTGTTAGAACTTAATACTAACAATTATAGTGAAATACCGTCACAGATCTCAGATGGTTACGTTGGTAAAATAAATTGCATCAAACCATTCCTCATGCTGAATTGCAGCATGAAGTAGTAACTTGATATAGCTGTACAACTTGCAAATATATTACAGGAAAGCATTGTAATCGTTGTAATCGTATTTTGTATTTTTTTAACTGGGCATAATAACCTCTGAAAGGATCAAGTATCCTGACGCAATAGTGTAAGAGCAATTCATCACTGGAAATAACACATTTTTTAGCGAAAAATGCAAACAACTTTCATCTCAAAATATGTTTATTTACTCTGCATTGAGAGTTGCTAAAGTAAAATATACATTCTTACCACAGTATTTTTTTCGTTGACAACTATTTCGCTGTTCTTTTGACCATGTGCTTCAGTTTATAATGTATTTGGTGCAACGTTCATACATAGTCACAATAAGTCATTGGAGTGTGATTATTTCATTCGACATTGCGTAAAACGTTATTTACATACTGTAATTGGAAAAGGGTCAGATCAAGACGGCCGGGGTTGGGCCGACTTGTCTATATTGGTTGAGGATAAGGAACATTTCGTTCAACTTTGAATACAACTTACAAATAATATTGTATTGGGTAACAGTTAATGGTAACTTATGAAGGGTTCATAAATGTTGTGAGCAAGTACTAGGCCTTTTAGGGGCGTGTTCTTGTGTCGTCGAGATTTGTAAGAAAATATTTTCTACAAAATTTAAGGGGCTTAAGAAAATCAGTTGAAAGTGCAATATTTTTACTTTTCAATTTTCTCTCTATGTATTGTTTACATAACATTGATTTCAAACACCACAGCGTGTTCAGAGACTATAACATTATCACAGACGCTATGGAAGAGAGTTTAATACCATACAATAGTATACAATGTGTGATGTCAAGGTCATCATATATGGTACTGTGGCTAGTCTACGGCACAGTTACCCGCTTCGAAACTTGACAATCACTTGTTTTTGTAGTTTAGTTATAGGTTTCTTCATTTGTTTTTTTCCTTTTTGTGCATATTATAGACCTAGGCCTATCGATCACTATACGCTTGCGCACAATGCAATATAATGTGTGGGTTCATTACAGATAAGTATTGTGTGTTCCTGTACATTTATATTAAATTGAATGTTTTCATGGAAGACTGCTGGGACGCAAGTTTTTTTTTTTTTTTCTGAGCGGACGTTGTTTTCAGACGTTGCTCTGTAAAACGAACTGACTTGCACTTTAATACAAAGTGTTCTCGAACCTTTGAAAAATTTACCAGCAACTACAAAACAATGCAGCATTTGACGTTTAACGGAATAGGAATGATGTAATTATCAGATTCACTATTTTATTCATATAAAAAAAAAGATTCGATGGGCAGGAACTGTACTCAAAGGACTCCTTCGTCATAACAGATATACTGAATGTCCATGTCTGTTTCAAATGACATCCGCTTAGGAATATCATACGTTGTACATTATGCGTACATTTGGTATCGGGCTTGTTGCTGTACTAAATTATTTTTCAAATTGTCACCGTAACGATGATGCAACGTGATACACGTTTTCGTATATGCCAGTCGCAACTGTACTTACCATGGAATTTCAACTTCTTTATATGGCATACAATCAAAAGAATTTTAGTTGAGGTACTGTTACGTCATTGCTTAACACAAGACTATTTCAGGAATGTTCCTATTCAATTGACAGGTGGACAAACCTGCATATGGACTCGTAACAACACAATCAATGATTAGATGAAGACATGAAGAGCAAATCGTAAGTCAGTTTCAATTGATTCACTTTTCTCTTTAGGTTCAACGAATTGGTAATTCAACAACAGATTAACCATTGTTACCTTCTTTAACTATCTTGTAAGAGATATTCCGGTGGGTGGATATTACTTTTTTTTTAGAATATTACATGATTTGCGCTTAAGTAATTTTAATGATTGTAACACGAAGCATAGAGTTTGGCATCATAGGGTTATTGGGCTGAAATTGTCTTGATATCTACTTTTCATGTAAAATCATTGCACCTCCTAGGAATAAAATATTCTTTCCCAGCACATGTTTGGTTTCGATGATAATCGTAACCTTTGTAGTCATGCAGGCAGATGAGTGTGTGTGAAACCTTGCTTGGAAACAGGATATCTCTAGAATAGAAGTTTGGACCAATATCATATTTGGTGTGTAAAAGTACCAAATTGAGTAGAAAAAGCCTACTGCCTTTAGAGGTCAAATGTCATTAGGGGTCAAACTGTGAAACCTTGTAATGACGATATCTCCAGAAGGGAAGCTTGGACCAATCTCATATTTAGTAAGTAGTTGTGTCACATTGAGTTCAAGATACCTATGGATTTTTGTGGAGGTCAAAGGTTGGGGTCACCATGGGTCAAATTGTGAACATCGTAAACACGATATTTCAAGAAGGGAAGCTTGGACCAACCTCTTATAAAGTATGTAGTTAGTTCAACAATCCTTTTGGTTTTTTGCGCAGGTCAAATGTCACCAGTGGTAAACTTGTGGAAACCTTGTTTTATAATCTATTGTATCTCCCACAGTGCAGCCTATGATATTACATGTGTGTTACGCCTCATTAATAGGAGAGGCTGTTGACAATTTGAAATTAGCTAAAGGGCATCCGTAGCTATGAATCAAGAAGTTTCGACCAAATCCCCATTGACTTAAGTGTGTCTATAACTTACTGTACGTGACATGCCTATGCACAAAGGTGTGTAATGAAACGTTGTACTGGGTGTACATGCTTAATGTGTTGGAATTGCCGATATCAATTTGAATAATCTATATGTTACCTTTGCTACTGTACCATTGTTAACTTTTCCGGCATATTTTTGCAATTGTCAAGATTCAGTGCCAAATAAAAACTTTAGGTTTGGATGTAGTTACGTTGGGGAAATGACCAGGCGCTGTATACGAAAATTAACAATTGCCTGGTTTGATGTTTTAGAGGCAAATCAGACGCAAAATCTTGGGGACCAGGGAGGGGGCTTAACATTTGACTGACGCATGTTTAATGTAGGCTTGTACAGTAGGTGTACCACATAGAGTGGAAGAAGCCAGTTGTCTTTGGTAGCGATCAATCTCTATGTTGAATACAAGAAAAGTTTTCATCTCGGTCTTCAGGTGCCAATGTGAATATTGTGTTGTTTTATGATCTCAATGCTTTTTGCTTATATTGAGGTATGCTGTTCATCATGGTTATACCCTACAGCCTAGTGTGTCACATTCATATAAGATTATTGATGTAGCATCATTGAAACCACACTGCAGGTTTGCTGTCTGGTTATTAATAAAACATTGAACCATCCATATGCAACAACAACACAATGTACTATACATTTTGAAAGTACAGAAACAGAATGATGTAATTATTTAGATTCCTTATTTTCTCATATTTTTAAGAAAGAAAAACAGATTCACGGAAACGATGGGTAGGAGCTGTTCTGACACGACCCCTTCACGCTTCGTAGACTGTCTGAAGTAAATCACGTAACAATGGAGCTGACTCCTGATCTTCAAGGTAGATGCCTTAATCTTTGACTTTGTCATTTGTGCATCTTTACTTCCTTTCGGTAAAACATGTAGCCCCCCCCCCCCCTCCCGCTCTGTCTTCTTAATAACAAATAGAACAGTAACAAAACTGTATTATCAGTAACGAATAAACAATTAAGATTTTCGTGTTCCCATGTGTGTCACTAATTTATTGTTCTTCAAATTTAGTCATACGTGGAACATTTACACATTTTGTTTCTGTTTTTTGTTTAGAGAAGAAAATATTTCTGATAGAATGTCTCAAAAGGACATACAAAGACCAATATGATGCGATTCAACCCCTACCATATATAAAAGATAGACTTTATTGTGTGGACAAGGTCTTTGTAGAAGGGGGCGTTGAAGTTTGTCTGGCACCAGAGCTAACGCGAGGCACCGGAGGATCATGGGAGCGTTTGGAATCTTACAAAAGTATTTATACTGACTTTCGATTTAAATCCAAGAGACGAATTATACAAGGAGAGCCCGGGTATGGTAAGTCGACGTTAACCCTTCAGCTGGCCTACGATTGGTGCAATGACGTATCGGATTCCCCGATGAACAATGTAGAAATACTAATTCTTCTTCGGCTAAGACAACTTAGAAGTGACAAGTCTCTCTTTAGGGCGATTAAGTCATTTCTTCTCTTCCACGAATCCCGTGTTAGCAAACATGAGATTGAAAAGATAATTCACAGTTGTTCGTCCGTCCACATTATTTTGGATGGATATGATGAGTATCCTGGCAGGTACAGCAATGATGATGATGATGTACACAGGATCATCAAGATGGAACTGTTTGAAGACTTTGATGTCAGCTTAACGACAAGATATCTCCCAGAATATCTTAGAAAAGAAACTAAGAAGGCCAAACTAACAGGGTTCGATGACAAAGCTAGAGATGAGTACATTCGCAAGGCCGTAGTAGGTAACAACGATGAGGCAGTGGAAGAAATAAAACAACGGCTCAATGAAAACTCCATCCTTGCTGATCTTTGCCAGGTACCTCTCATATTCGTGATGTTTGCCCACATGGCTCATGATAAGAGAGACTTCATGAAGTTCAAGTCTGTCACACAGTTCTTCAAATACATGATTAGACGTTTTTACGACCATCTGAAACAGAAATTTAAAGACAATAAAAGCAACGAGTTCTATCTTCATGGAATGGAACATCATGAGCTAGACAAAATAGCTTTCGAAGGATTAAACAAGGAAAACCAACAATTGTCATGGATTAAGACTGAATTTCGTCAAAGAGTCGGGCGAGAATCATATGACCAGTATATTTTAATTGGCATTTTGGTGGAGGAAGATGTAGTGAGCGATGATTCTACTGGAGACAATGTCTTGTTTACAACGATGGTCCGTTTTTATCATAAACTATTCTGTGAATGGTATGCTGCCTACCACCTTGTCACTCTTGTAAAGAACGCCCACGATCTCTCTGATATTCTCAGGTTCTTAGATCCATTTGATCTTCAGTACCTGTTTAGATTCGCCTGTGGTCTGGATCCCAATGCTGGAAAGAAACTCATCAACCATTTGAAAGGATTACCAGGCGGGGATAAGTTTGCCATCCTCTGTATCCTGGAACAAACTGGTGACGTCAACGACATTATGGATTCGGTGAAAGAGCTCTGCTCGCGTAGAGTTAAGATAGAGATAGGAGACAGCGCTCTTCTTAAAAGATCGACGACACAGTTATTGGAGATTGCATCTAAAAATCATGTAAGTTAGCTAATAAAAAAAAGCCTTTTCC
Organism: Apostichopus japonicus; assembly: GCF_037975245.1. NCBI lineage: Eukaryota > Metazoa > Echinodermata > Holothuroidea > Aspidochirotida > Stichopodidae > Apostichopus > Apostichopus japonicus. Next base: position 6,161,252 of record NC_092567.1, read on the forward strand.
ATTTTTTTCCTACACCTAATTTAGGAACTGTTTAATATTTTATAATAGTTTTGTTTTCTTTATTCTCAAGTCTATTCACAGTCATTGAAAACTATTATTTAAGCCACTTTAAGTCATACAAATTTAGGTTTAAAGAAGACGGATGGTTTTCCTATAGCTAATGAATATGCAGTGGTGTATTGAGAATAATTGCTAACAGGGGCGTCAATCCGGTTTGAAACGTGGGGGGGGGGGACGTAATCGATTCGAGTATTCCGGCCATAAGTACTATCTAAGCGGAGCGCCACCATCGGTTGGCTCGCAGCGCACGAAGAACATTTCAGATTTCAATACCTGCCAGATAGCTGGAGATGGCACTTGCCAGGCTGGATAGCAGCCATTTAGTTGCGTGATTTCGGGAGAAAAATACAAATTCGTCACTCAGGAAATTTGCAATAAAGTTCATGCGACCTTAATTTTTGGTGGATTATTTCTTTTACTAGTGATTCCAATTGACATGAACATTAGAATCCGGTGCAAGTTGACACATTATGTGGCGAACTTGAACCCCAGCCGCACTTTGCCCTATGTTTCAGGATAGAATACCCCTCATTTGTTCGAACCCATGACAACTAAAAATCTGTGAATAAATTTACTTCGAAATGGGCCCATTTTACTGCACCAAGTCGGTAAAGGAATGACCCCAGGGCCTCAGATATAGGCCTATGGCAGGGGTGGGCAACCTTTTTGAATGAATGGCCAGATTTTAGGAGTGAAAGATTGACTGGGCCGCACGTAACCAACGACCTGCTGTTGATTTCAAACCTTTGCTTCCGAGGACGTTCAAGCAATAGGTGTGTGTACTAATCTGTATTCACAAAAACATAATGTCAATACAGTCCAGTTGATAAAATGGTGATAATGGTGACCTTCCTGACAGCATCATTAGTGCAGATAAATTCTAAGCGGCTAGTTCGTTTTATTGTAATGATGTAAAATAAATTGACTTTTTTTTTCTTTTTTTTTTGAGATATCTCACGGGCTGCAAAAAAATCACTGGTGGGCCGCATGTGGCCCGCGGGACGTAAGTTGCCCACCCCTGACCTATAGGAACGATGTCCCAAAATGTCCCCGGACATATAGGCGAAGGAAGCTATCCGCCGCGACTGCATGTGAGTTTCTCGACTTGCCGTCCTGGGAGTCATACCACAAAATGGTGCATTTCCTAATACGCCATTATTAATAATTTAAATAACTAACTAATGAGGCACAGCCCAGATACGAGTTCGTATAGTGAGCTTAGCGCAAATTTGGCCAAAAGTCGTCATACGCCAGCATGGTAAACCACCAATGACTTTTAATGCCAACCGTGACACACTTCAGTGGGACTGTGTCAGTTTAAATATTTTGCTAGGTCTAAAAGAATACATTTCTATGAAATTTGAAAGAAGGATGACAAGACAAACCACTTTAATTATATTTTCAGGACCTCACACATGCGCATGTTTCGTCAGACTTAGAATAGGTCCAATGTGAGTGATAGCTAAAGTGATGAAGGCATCAAAATAAATCAGTGGTTGTTCGTTGGAGTCCTCACGCAAGTTACCTCGGTTGTTAGGTGGATCTGCATCTGGTAATCGGGTGAATTCTGGTCGGAGCGTACTATGTAACCACCGTGTACCCAGGGACGTAGCTAAGGCCTGAAAAGGGGGGGGGGCGGTAGTGGCTGAAAATCCAACTGGATGGGTTTTGAAGCCAGAAAATTCCGACTGCTGCTTTGTATACCCCCCCCCCCCCTAACTCGCGCTACTCGTCAACGATACGGCCAGTGTCAGTCAGACACCCAATCTTTCGCGACTGCATGTTTGTTCCGAACTTTTTTTCGATACATTTGTACCCACTGGCACTCATTGCACAAACTTATTAGCCCCCCCCCCCCCACCCCAACCAAATGTTTTTGTGAAAATTCGGGCAATATGCTGATAACTTTTCGGGCACCTACTGAAAGAAAGATAATTTGCAATGTGTTTTTCAGTGGCTAAACTTACATTATTAATAATAACTATATTATTAATATCAATAATTCTAACCAATATGGAAGGGTAATAAGACGGAAAATTATTGTATGTTATTTGCATTCGATGTAAAAACCGATGCATGTCTATATGTTATGCACATTAACATGTGGAACGCGCGCGTGCCGCGCGAAAAATTTTGGTTATATTTTTCGGGCAAGTCGTTACAAACCACCCAAATCAAATTGGGCTTTTACGCCTATGACGGTAGTTCTATTAGGCATTTTTATTTGGAGTATTCAAAACCATACGAAGTTTTGTACGGTGGAGAATAAGAATCGCGAGATACAATTTCCCAAAGATGCAAGGAAAACGTGGTAAATATGACAGATTAAAGGCCAAGTTTGACCGAAATTTTTCAATTTTTAGGTCATGCACAATCACAGGAATAAATTAATAGGCCTATATAAACTAAAGTGCGAAAGTCGGATATTCCGACTGTCGCACTCCAATTTTCCAACTATCGTCAGTTTTACCAAGTTTGGAAGTGAGACACCCCCACACCCCCACACCCCCACCCCCTCTAGTGACGTCCCTGTGTGTACCCAGTGTTCTCACTGTGGAGTAAACTCCGGTATCACTCAACAACAAGGTACCATGGGATGCGCTGCCACGGAATATGCTCCCTATTTCATTTCCCCAATATTAGGGAACGGGCACCGTCTTTGAAACACCATCTGCAACTAAACAACAACTATGTACAAGCTTTGGCTCTAGCTATGAAGTGCTGTCTCTTATGGTAATAACGCACTACCAGTGTTCTCCACTGCCGGTTTTGTCCTGGCGCCCCGCCCGGACAAAATTTGAAAAGGCTGGCGTAAAACGTGCAATCCCATGTTTTAGGCCACTTGGCATGATTAACTAAATGCTAAATATTGTTTCCATGTCCTTGTAGAGAACGTCAACTTCGCAAAATACAATTTAAGTTGTGTTTTTGTTGTTACGTGAGATCCGTAACCGACGAAGTGGTTAGGCTATTTACTATACACTTAACTATGGTAGGATATTAATTTTTCCTTTTTTTGTGAAAATTCTAGAAAATACTTTCTTTTTCTCCCGCTCAACACCAGATGTGGTCTTATGGTTAAAACATAAATGGGTGTACTAGAGCCTTGTTTACATGAAATTAGTTGCATTTAGCACGAAATGCCAGTTTCGCGTAAATTTTTCGAAAGTATTTTGCTCGAGCTTTCGTAAAATTTGAAAGGTGTACCAACTTACTTTTCGTACACAATTGGTAATTTCTCTACTGATTTGCAGAGTTTTGTTCTCTATACAGTGAATGTTGTAAAGGACGGGTTTTTACGAACTTCAAAAGTCATGAAGTTGATAAACTTTATTTATTTTCAACTTTCTGACTGCAATTGTTATCCTGTTGGTGTTGAAATAAGACTAATTTGTTATTTGATCATCTATTTATCATTCTTTCATTCATTGTGTGCATCTGTGTAATAAGGACTGATAATTGGTTGATATGCCTGAACTTGGCAGTTATCCCAGTCAAGCACAGGCTGTGTTGGGTTAGCCTTGCACAGTGTAGAATAATTTTTCATTGGTCTTAGGGCCTATTCATTACTACTCATATTTCAGCAACAAATTTGAAGTGTTCTTATTTGTTTTCATTTGGCAAACGTAAGAGAAAATTTAAAACACTGCCAAAAAATTAGCAATTCCTGGAGATACATGCAAGGCAAATATAGCACCAAATATTGCACCATTTGGCGTCTAGCCCACCTTCGGAGGGCAAAAATTTTCCAAAGGGGAGGGGGACACCCCTCCCCTTAGACCCCTCCCCCAGGACGGCGATAACCCCCAGGACGACGATTAACACCCGGACAAAAAGAAATGACCAGCGGAGAACACTGACTAGTTTTCTACTGGAATCGCCCGAAGATGCGGCGTCTGTAATCCGAGGAAACAACGAATTTCTCTGCTAACTCCTCAGGCTTCAACTGGGCTAGACGTTCGCGGTGAATATGGCCCACCATCACAAGGATGAGCCTCTGCTGAGTCATGCTGCTCCGTAGCCATGTCTTCAACGCCTCAAAGCACTTAAAGATCTCTCGGCTTCCATCCAACGGCGGAGGAGACGAGGAGCAACCGCAAGAGAGCTTCGACTACGAAACATAGCCCGTACCGCTGGATTCATTGACTTGAATATTTGTCTATACCCTTCAACCGACGACGACTGGAACTGGCCTCGAAAGAAAGGCAGACTAAGCTTAAGATTATCGGAGAGCTCAGGGTACCAACTCACGAGATCTGGGTGGAATTCTCCATTCAGCAACATTGAGTGATATTCGATGATATGAATCCTGAGATGTGTAAGCCCTAACCAAATAGACACTACTCTTTTTCCATATGTGTGGGGGGACATTTGATATTGTGTCCCCCACCCATCGAAACGTGGGGGGACGTGTCCCCCGTCCCCCCTGGATTGACGCCCATGATTGCAAATGATGTCATATATTTAAACCAATCAGAATAATCTCAATTTGTGCCAAATTGCGCTAAAACTCTAATCAAACTGATGATGAATGGAGAATATTGAACATATACTTCAGCATAAACACATGGAGTGTTAATGTTTGGAATTTCAGATTCTTCCGTTACGAATAAATAGCTAATCTTCCAAGACTTTAAATAAATGTTAAATGCTTCGAATGATTGAATTGAACCTGGAAAAACAAGACATATATGTTGCAGGAGATTGTCTAATCGTTTAAGTTACCCCATTAACATAATAGTTATCATTAATACCAATACATGGTCAGTAACCGATAATTTACAAATTTGGTGATCGAAATAGTCATTTGGCAGTTCTTCTATCAAAATAAAACTGTATAACTGAACAAAAGGGCAAAAAAAGAGCAAAAAAAGTACACCATTTAAGAAAGTATAATTTCACATATTGCATGGTAACGCATTCATTAAAATATGTTGTTGATGACGTATTAGTGATGTCACCGATATAGTAATACATCATCATCAATCCTGGTCGTCTGACATTACTAATTCAAATTGAAAAAGAATCGTATGTTAATACATGGTATGGTATGGTAATACATATCAGGACATGTTGAGAGAGGTGAATGATCAAAGTGTATTCTTTGTAATGAAATATGTAGAATGTTATCTTCTCAACAGTATTACTAGCAGTATTTAGTATGATTGATATTTGAGCAAATATATATTATATATATATATATATATATATATATATATATATATATATATATATATATATATATATATATATATATATATATATATATATATTTATATAAGAATTGAATGTGTAGCAAGTGGTATGACAGATGTATATATACCACTTGCTACACATTCAATTCTTATTTACGCTCGCTTGGCTTGCATAAAGAGTGGTTATTCTGTGTAAAATTGTCAGATTTAAAGCGCCAGGGGTGCATTCTGTACAATCATAACACTTGGGTAATACGCCCTTAATGACAGTTATTCAAAGCCAATTTATACGCTTAACACACCAGTAGAATCACTGTGGTCGAGTGGTACGGACTTCGGTTCGTGACACGAAGATCCGGGGTTCGATTCCTACCTTCGCCTGATGAGTCCCAAAAGGACGAAACCGGTCGTGAAGTGGAATTTTTCTGGTGTGTTATTCTATATTTATATATATATATATATATATATATATATATATATATATATATATACATACATATATACGCATGATGAAATGTTCCACGTGTTGGATATAAACAATATTAGAAAATATAAGGACAACATGTAATGCTTTTTAAATCCAACATAATATTTAGAATAGAATAGATATAACTACACGCTACACACATTTTCGGACACCCCGGTTTTTCGTCAGGTGTAAAAAGAGTGATTGAAATCACGTTAGTCTACCGTAAGCCCCAGACTGCTCAAAGTGCTTGAACACTGAAAGAAAAGCCATATCCCTATTGAGACCATGACATTAATGTAGTAACAACCCTTACAGGGAGTGTAGTGAATGGTCATTGAACCATACTAATGTAGTAACAACCTTTACAGGGGCTGTAGTATATGGTCATCTAACCATACCAATGTAGTAACAACCCTTGCTGGGGGTGTAGTGTATGGTCATTGAACCATACTAATGTAGTAACAACCCTTACAGGGAGTGTAGTGTATTGTCATCGAACCATACTAATGTAGTAACAACCCTTGCTGGGGGTGTAGTGTATGGTCATTGAACCATACTAATGTAGTAACAACCCTTACAGGGAGTGTAGTGTATGGTCATTGAACCATACTAATGTAGTAACAACCCTTACAGGGGCTGTAGTGTATGGTCATTGAACCATACTAATGTAGTAACAACCCTTACAGGGAGTGTAGTGTTATGTCATCGAACCATACTAATGTAGTAACAACCCTTACAGGGACTGTAGTGTATGGTCATCGAACCATACTAATGTAGTAACAACCCTTACAGGGGGTGTAGTGTATTGTCATCGAACCATACTAATGTAGTAACAACCCTTACAGGGAGTGTAGTGTATTGTCATCGAACCATACTAATGTAGTAACAACCCTTGCTGGGGGTGTAAAGTATGGTCATCGAACCATACTAATGTAGTAACAACCCTTACAGGGGCTGTAGTGTATGGTCATTGAACCATACTAATGTAGTAACAACCCTTACAGGGAGTGTAGTGTATTGTCATCGAACCATACTAATGTAGTAACAACCCTTGCTGGGGGTGTAGTGTATGGTCATTGAACCATACTAATGTAGTAACAACCCTTACAGGGAGTGTAGTGTATGGTCATTGAACCATACTAATGTAGTAACAACCCTTACAGGGGCTGTAGTGTATGGTCATTGAACCATACTAATGTAGTAACAACCCTTACAGGGAGTGTAGTGTTATGTCATCGAACCATACTAATGTAGTAACAACCCTTACAGGGAGTGTAGTGTATTGTCATCGAACCATACTAATGTAGTAACAACCCTTGCTGGGGGTGTAAAGTATGGTCATCGAACCATACTAATGTAGTAACAACCCTTACAGGGGCTGTAGTGTATGGTCATTGAACCATACTATTGTAGTAACAATCATTGCATGGAGTGTAATGCATGGTCATTGAACCATACTAATGTAGTAACAACCCTTACAGGGAGTGTAGTGTATGGTCATTGAACCATACTAATGTAGTAACAACCCTTACAGGGAGTGTAGTGTATGGTCATTGAACCATACTAATGTAGTGTCTGTGTATACGCAAGCCATGCAAGGAGCTATCACCGAGAGAGTTGCCTGGTGCAGGGAGATGTCACTGACAGTGAGAGGTACGGCATGCCATACGTTTCAAAAATGTCCAAAACAATATAAGCATGTCCAAAATAATATAAGCATGTCCAAATTTATATAAACATGTCGAAACTAATATGAGTATGTCCAAAAATAATAAGAGCATGTCCAAAATAATATGAGAGTGTCGAAAGACTATATGAGCATGTCCAACAAATTAAAAGAATGTCGAAAAATAATACAAGAGGGACAAATGTAACTGCCTAATTCAATTTTGTATTGAACATTTTGGCGTTTTAAGTTACGCCATATGTTGCAAAATATCCAAAAAAATATAAGCATGTCCAAACTTATATGAGCATGTCCAAATTTATATAGACATGTCAAAACTATATGAGCATGTCCAAAATAATACGCGCATGTCCAAACACATATAAGTATGTCAAAATATAATATGAGCACGCCCAAAATTATATGAGAGTGTCGAATAATAATATAAAAGTCTCGAGTGTAACTGCTAACTTCAACTTTGTTATGAACATTTTGGCGTTTGAAGTCACGCCAAATGTTTCAAATATCGAACTTTTATATTGGTATGTCGAAAAAAATTAGCTTACAATACCTTCTTTGGAGGTAATTTGTATCAACTGACACAATGGTTATCATTATGACAATATATTATTGAAACATTCTTCTGTTTTTGTGACGCAAATAATTCAAAATATGTAAAAACAAGACCATCACCTAACATTTTTCCTTTTTACATCCCTACGTAATGTGAGTGGTTTCGCCCTGCCTAGAGGTGCTGAGATTATTCATATATTGTTGCGAAGGCAAAGAAGTTCACGTGCGAAAGTACGTACAACATGCACAAGCGCTAACAACGTACAGTAGTTATCACACATGCGTACGTTGGCAGTGAAAATGAACTACTATACTGTGTTACTTTTTTAACGGAAAATTGTGACACTTAATTACGGTTACCAGGCGAAGTCGGACACTAGCCCAGAATTAAAAAAAAATAAGCCTAGGTTAGGGGTATTCAACGTTTAATCTTCACTTTCACCTTTTAACTAAATTTCAAGATGGAAACGTGGGAAGAACTCGCCAACTACATATTATTGATTAAACCGCGTGGAATGTTGGACACAGTGGTTCTTCGTATTAAACTCACTGATAGTTACAGCACCTTGGGGCCAGGTTGATCACTCGCGCTACGAAACAACTCAACTAATATTTCCTCGAAAATAAAATCGTTCTTGATCGAAATATCATTAAAATATTAACACACACACTAATACGGTAATGGATGAACTGTATATCGTCTTAAGTTACGCTGGATATGGTGTTTTTGTTTTCAGCATACCAAAATAAAAAGTTTGATATTTGGAACATATGGCGTAAAATTCAAACGCCTGACTGTTCATTACAAAGTTGAATCGAGCAGTTACGCTCGAGACTTTTGTATTATTTTTCGACACTTTTTTATATTTTGGACATGCTCATATAGTCTTTCGACACTCTTATATTATTTTGGACATGCTCTCATTATTTTTGGACATACTCATATTGGTTTCGACATGTTTATATAAATTTAGACATGCTTATATTTTTTTGGATATTTTGCAACAGATGGCGTGAATTCAGATGCCAAAATGTTCACTAAAAAGTTGAAGTTAGCAGTTACATTCGACATGTTCATATAATTTTTCGACACTCTCATATTATTCTGGGCATGATCATATTATTTTTGGACATACTTATATTAGTTTCGATATGTTTATATAAATTTGGACATGCTTATATTTTTTTGGACATGCTTATATTTTTTTGGACATGCTTATATTTTTTTGGACATGCTTATATTTTTTTGGACATGCTTATATAGTTTTGGACATTTTTGATACATTTGGCATTCCGTAGAGAGGTTTATGTTACTAACACACTGTTACAAAAACGTATTCTTACAGTAGAATACCGGCAGCCAGGATGCCTGCGTTAAGTCGCAAGTTAACAGAAGTTCATGTTAACGGTGCGCCGTTCTGAAACGAATACATTACAACCGTGAATCAAAAAGTAAGAGTTAATTCTGTAAAGGAATAACTTCTCTCCTGTTAACGATTCCTACTGTTATCAAAGTTTGTCGATTTTTTTACTTCTATTGCAATTAATTCTTCAGTGGCCAACCCATTTAGTGTAAAGTAAAACCGACACGCTTCAATGTGTGTACTTTTCTAAGTAAATACACCAAGAAAAGAACCTGAGCACGAAAACCAAACTACCGAACGACTGATCCGCTCTCAACCATAATCCCCTTGCATAGAGACTGTGACTGTGTGATCCCCGTCGGGTGTGTATCACCATTCCCCTCTAAAGGTAGCACCTAATTATTATACGTTTAATTTTAGGTTTAGTAATGGTTCAGAGCTAAGTCAACTACATATAACGTCTTTGTGTATTTGAGAAAATAGTGAACACTGTGACGTTAATTTTAGCCCAAACAACAACAGTTTTTAACCAGTAAACACATGCTTTGATATCAAATGAAGTACAGTAACTCTACCAACTTTTAAATTAATTAGAAACATGATGCGCATAATTCAACACAGAAATCACCAATCGAGAATATAACCGGCATAATTTTGGTAGCACTTTTTTTTATTAATATGCAAATTGAACAGTGTCCGATGTTTGTTAGTTGATACAGAACGGTGATAACGTGTAATTGTGCATACACGCAAAAGTTAATTTACCTAATAACGGTACTGTTGTATGTTCTTTACGTCTTGTTATTTCCAAAATGTCACTATTCATTTACAGGGTCTGTTTTGTCTTCGAGAGAGCTCCCTGCTATAATTAGGCAGCTTTTATAGAGAGAGAGAGAGCTCCCTGGTGTTGTTAGGGTGCGGTCACAAACATAGCTCCTTAATATTAATAGGAGCTGTCACAAAGACGGTTGCCTGGTATAATTAGGGAGCTGTCTCAGAGAGGTCCTTGGTATAATTAGGCAGCTGTTACAGAAAGAATTCCCTGGTATTATTTGAGAGCTGTCACAAACAGAGCTCCCTAGAATTAATATGGGCTGTCAAAAAGACGGTTCCCTGGTAAGATTAGGAAGCTGTCACTGAGAGGTCCAGGGTATAATTAGGCAGCTGGTGCAGAGAGTAATCCTTGGTATTTTTAGGGAGCTGTAACCAAAGAGCTCCCTAGAATTAATATGAGCTGTCTAAAAGTGGGCTCCCTGGTATAATAAAGGAGCTGTTATAGAGATAACTCCCTGGAATTATCAGGGAGCTGTCACAAACAGAGCTCCCTGATATTAATATTAGCTGTCACAAAAAAAGGATTCCCCTGTATAATTAGGGAGCTGTCACAATGGGTGCACCCTGGTATAATTAGGGAGCTGTCACGGAGAGAGGTCATTGGTGTTACACTAAGCCCCCCCCCCCCGTCATGATCAATGTTTTGTTTTCTCTGAGTAGAAGTATAGAAGACGCGAAGATAGCATTGTACAGGATCAAAGTATTAATAGATAACAATATCAGCTGATCAGTGATATGGTAAACTGTTAGTTTGTTATGTAAATATCGAGTGATGGTTTCTGGAAGGCTAAATAAATACTATAAAGTGTGTAACATAAGTGACTTTTAGTGCGCGGTTATTGTTGTGATGTTTGAGTTTTAAATCGATATTCTCATTTGTATCGGCGTTACAATGGAAATATGAAAATAATTTTACCCATTCCCCTCTCCCACGAACATAACATATAGCTTTGTATTGACTCAAATGTTCTTCACCACTGCAGGTACACAAAGAAATGCATATATTACACATACAGGTTGCATTTGCAGAGACCAAATCTTGGGATATCACTCATTTGTGCATATTCCTCAATCGTTTCTCAGCTCTTAATTATAATTATGTAATGTTTTATTCTACTAATTGCAGATCCTTAAAGTGCTTGTCTGGTTTTAACATTCTTGGTGTAATTGTTGTGGACAATTATGACACTTTATGTTAAAAATATTTTTCCTATAGGCTAGAGAGGATGGTAACACTGGGTTGTTAATTGGCTGAAAGAAGGTCTATTATACCTTTGTAATCACTACAGAGTGATTATATATAGGCAGAGTGGTATGTGAGGTTGGGTGGGGTTGCACAAAGACCACTGGTTACAAATCTTTTCCCTTTTATACTATACATGCAATTTGAAATGTATCAAGAATGAGACTTAACATTACCATTATATCTAAGATACAATGTGAATGTACGTAAACACATGAGACTAAATGCATACAATAGCATACAGACTTTACTATATTATCATTACTATGAAGTATAAATAAGTTTTGAAAATAGACTCGATCTTTTATATTAGGAACAAAGTTTAAGACGAAGCGTTTAAACAAAAAGGAAAATTTAATACCTTGATCTACAGGGTCATGTATACTTTGTTATTAACTCCTTGAATTAATATTGCCCTTTAATGACACATGCTTTTAGAAAATCATTACTCGAGATAGGAATACACTAGAGAGCTTCCCATAGCTTTATTTTGCACATAAGACAGCCTGCATCAATAAACAACCTTTTTCCGAGGGGGTCACATGGACTTTTTTTTTTTTTTTTTGTCTTCAAAGGTTTGTTTACATTCAAAACACCGGTCGTTTTTCAAAAAAATCGTGAGAACAGTGAAAAATTTCAGTCAACTGACCCTATCTTATACAACTATCTAATACATACAAGGAATCAAATCAGGAGCCTCAGAGGCATATGTAGAGAGATGGCTCTATATTTGGGGAAAATATGTCAAAAAATAACGTTTTTCGGTCTATGTTAAGGCCAAAAAACGGTCAACTTTCCGAAAATATTTCTCCCGAATGCCTCACCCTACAGAAAAGATTTTTAGCTCTCCAGAAGCGTCACACTGAAATTCAACTCTACATAGAAACAATTAAGCAATAGCGCCTCCACTTTGTGAGTAATCCCTAGCAATTCAACTCAAGCATTTCTACGGTATAAAATTTCGGTCAGCCACAGTTGATATGCATCGCGTCGTTAGGGTCAATGCAATCACTCACGTAATTGAAACGGTAACTATTTAGCACATATTATCATGGCTAAATACTTCTAAGAGGCGTTAGACCTTCTTTTTATGGGCAATTTGACCATCCAGCCGTTGGAGAAGAAGATTCTGACGATGAAATTCTGAAATTCTGATACGGTAAGCCGCATACTGTATGCACACTGTTTGCACACTGTATGTACTATGTATTGTGTATGTAGCGCAATTGGTATATATAGACTTACCGTTACGCGTGGCTACCAATGTATTACAGAATACATTTGTTTGTTTGGAGGGGGGAAAATCAGTCATATTCCTCACATTCAAACATCAAATTATATTTTACTTATGAAATAACATGTCTTGAACTCATCAAACTATCAAAAGTCCAGCAGATTTTATCAAAATAATTTCAAATGGGCAAAAAAAGTACATTGTTTGTATCATAACCTCATTTGCATATTTACACATCTAATTAGCTCAATTAAAAAAAAAATTATAAAAATTAAAACTTCATTTCAATACCTATCTGTCAATACTTGGGTCCCTATTGACAAAATGAACAGATTTTAAGTAATTACAATGTGTAAATATTTTCCCCCCAGGGGGACAATTATATGATCACACTGGGCACGTAAGGGGTTAACCATAACAAACTAAGATTCAACCATGACAGTACCATATATGTAGAAGACCAACAAAACAATAAAATCCCTTTAGAAATCGAATTATGGCTTTTGCAGAAGGTCCATTACACCCTAGAAATATCTACCTAGACAGGGGAGGAGAAGGTGATATTTCATTCAGAATTTACAACCGTTCTAGCTATTGTAGTGCGCATGCGTGCTACAATATTGGGAATACAAGCCCGCTCCACCATCCGCATGGCTAGCTTGTGAATGCCAGCTGAACATACACCTCATAGCAATCTCAAATTTGCAGGTTGGCTAAGCAGGACAAAAATCCAGACCCAGATTTACAAAGAATTGTTGCGGCAAACAGTTAATTCTGCACTGGCACACGTAAACAAAAATGATCCCATTGAGTAGAATACTTCTTCAAAACAATACGTAAAATTCTCTACTTTGGTTCGTTTTTCTCGAATTGAACAAGACAGGTAACATTTGAACGCATTTGAGTTAATCCAAAAGAAAAAATGCACGCAACAAATGTTAATCATATTATGCACAACAACTCGGTGTTATTTGGTGATCTCGGGCACGAACAGCTAGCCCGTAATGGCATGGCATTATATACTACACAGTCAAAGTTAGTTGCCAGAGCTAGCTGCTCTGTACGTAGCCTGTATTACGTGTTTTGGATGATGAACCAGGGCCAGGAAACCGAACAAGCAGTTTTTAATCGCCCGGAGTGTGTAATAGTGCAATGAGAGACTGGACCTACATTGTATTCGTTAGAGTAATTGTGCATTAGGCCTTCGGTGTAAGTCACCGTATGTGCGTAAACTTTCGCTAACTAGGCGAGGGTCATAGAAATTGCAGTAGGGGAATGGCGTCATGCGACATATAATGAAGCCACCCATCCAACTGGTGGCGCTGTGCTTATACGACAAGAAAGTACTGGCGCGTAATACAAGCACTACGTCTTTCACATAACTAAAGTGATAAAGCTGACATAAATCACTCGAAATGGTGATATCGTGTGCCGTATTTGGGTGCCAAAAATGTGGCAGTGGACTGTAAGTTTCAGTTATTCTTAGGAATCGATAATAGAAGCAATTACATATAGGAATCTAATTTTTTTACTAGTGTCGTCTGCTCAGCTGATGTTGTTATTCACTGGACGCTGGATATAGTTAGCCTAAGCCCTAGACCGGCAACGGCGGCTTTCGGATGCGATAGAACTAAAGCCTAATTTTAAAAATGTTAACACCTCATTTTACTTAAAACTGTTTCCCTAACGACAGATCCACATGCCAGAATAACATGGGATGATGGTTATGATGTCGTGGGCTTACCACTAACAATTCAATAATAGTAAACTAGGCTACTACCGACTTTGCAACGTTAACATTAAACTAATAACTGCATGCACAGACTAATATGGAAATATTACACGAAACAAGGTGTGTGGGAAGGGGAAGAGGGGTGGTGGGTTGCCTTTACACGGCACTTTTTAGGGACAACTAGGCTATGTCACTATTTGAGTGGAGCACTAAAATAATACAAACAAGACATATGTTTGTCATATGCCTCTCAGATACCAGAAATGACACTTTCCGGACATTAAAAGTTGCACAAACACTCCACTTACTCGAGTCATTATAGATGCGAGAAAAAAAAACAGGAGTATAGTACTTACCACTATGGTCACCATAACATGTCTCTGTCGCGCAAAGTACGCCTTCTCTTTCAGAAAAAGCGGGTAAAATCAAATTCAGTTTCAAAGTCGAATGCACAATATGTATATGTAAAGACTAACAAATGATCTGGCCTTTTGCCGTACACTACAAAGCGCCCTCTATTTTTCAAGGCTTTACTGCTTTAACAAACGGCGATAAACTGTGTCAGCTTTCTTCCTTGTTCAATTTCTATGACGAAGATACAGTGACGTTAACATGTTGTTCAAGTTGACCAATCAGTGTCCAGGACTGGGTATTCTCTGTCACGTCCGGACAATGGATGAGTCTTTCTTAAATACAATACGGTTACAAAGACCCATCCATTGGATATCAATTACAACAAACTAAATTTCACCTTCATCGCGCACCACAATGACACGTATTTGTATACAGTTGTTCTAGTTATTTGTAGATTTTATTACATATTGCAGACTGGATGTAACATTTACCTTCAATACACGACATCCGTGTATGTGACCTATGCTGCTGGGATGTATCAAGTTAGTATCATTTGCCGTTAAGATGAACAAAATAAAACTAATGGATGCTGTTAGCTACGGAAAATAATTTTGTTATCTGTTTTAGAAAAGGCCAATTTATTAGGGACAATATATTTTTATCTTGATTGCCCTTCAAAGCTGCTCTATAAAGTTCATCGGGACTCATATAGAATTTTTCCCTCTTTTCACAGTGAGAAAAAAATGCATCTTCGTTATCCATCTTTTAAAAACATGATAATTTAAAACGTAATGAAACTGAAGCATCTTATCTTCAATCTAAACAAGATATCTAGCCATATATCGTAATAATGATAATATCAACTAAATATGAAACAATTATACAATACCACGGGGCAATCTTCTTATGATCTTTATATTTAAAATAAAATAAAACTGTTACCAAACTGCTTATCCACTAGAGAGCCTGTGTAAGAGAATGTGTAAAAGTAAGTTGGCCTGACGTTTTAATCCTAGCAGGATCTACTTCAAAGGCTAAATGACAAGTGATCATTACGATCCTGCTAAGATCGAAACGTCAGGCCAACTTATTTGTACACGATCTTTACATTTGTTTGTTGTGTAAACAGTGACTGTCATACAACGGTAGTAAAGTACGTTATATATTTAGTTTGTGGTACAGGATAAGTAAATAGCGATAACAATAGGCAAGCATGTTCCTGATTACGAAAGGTAGGTTAGATGTGAACATATGTTAGTATTAATATAGTTAGTTATGGAAACGAAAGATAGATACGAAAATAAATATATTCATATTAAGAAGTAAAAACAAACAGCATTTAAAGAACGGAAAGCCCTGTTATTTGAAAAGTCCCCTTTTCTCGTGTTCTGATATGTAACAAGTGAAATGCGTTTCGTTTTCTTTTATGGAAATCACTGGTTAATACGACTGAAAACATCTATAGCTTTAATAATTTATAATCAAGTTACTATGGATGACACGTTATTGATTTAATTTTACTGTTAGCTGAACTTTGAGCTGAGTTTATCACAGTGTTTTCCTCAAGCCAATGTTTGTCAAGTCAAGTCACAAGTCTTTCGCTCATGTCACGCGTATAACAGCAGCTTATATAGTCATTCTAGACATAAGCCTAATGATAATCAACGACCGATGTTTAACGAGGCATCTTTATCAAGTGCTTCGGGTCCTGTGAATGACGTGTTTCAGTGAGCTCTTGTTACAATGTTATGGAGGCTACTCTTTTCTACAAGAGTAGCCATATATACTTGGCAGCAACTGAAGTAATCTTGTACCATTATGGAGGGCAGGAGCAGAGGGGTAGCTAGGGGGGGGGGGATAGGCCGTCAAATATATGTCTACCACCCCCAGTCATATACACTGGGCAGTAACTGAACTTCAGTGTGTAAAACCGGTGTACTTTTACTCTCTCAATACGCAAATATAACGTTAATGCAAAATCAAAGATTTACTTACTCTGTACAGAGACTAATCTTGTATCATAATGGAGGGCAGAGTAGGAGCAGAAGGGTCTATACGGGAGGGCAATAGGCCCTCAAATATTTGTCTGCCACCCCTTGAAAGTATCTAAATTGGAACGATAGAGGTATACAGTATAGTATGAAACATTATTGCCTAGGTCTCCTTTTTTCTGTTGGTTTTATCTGTACCAGGTGTCAACATCCGCTCCGACTGTTATTACCAATTACTGTAAGTACGCAATATAATATATGAGGGTTGCTCGGAAGGAACATGGATCCCAGAAAATTTTGTTAAAACATTCTTGGTCGTATTAACCCTGCTTATACCGTTAATGCAAAATCAAAGATTTACTTACTCTGTTCAGAGACTAATCTTGTATCATAATGGAGGGCAGAGTAGGAGCAGAAGGGTCTATACGGGAGGGCAATAGGCCCTCAAATATTTGTCTGCCACCCCTTGAAAGTATCTAAATTGGAATGATAGAGGTATACATTATAGTATGAAACATTATTGCCTAGGTCTCCTTTTTTCTGTTGGTTTTATCTGTACCAGGTGTCAACATCCGCTCCGACTGTTATTACCAATTACTGTAAGTACGCAATATAATATATGAGGGTTGCTCGGAAGGAACATGGATCCCAGAAAATTTTGTTAAAACATTCTTGGTCGAATTAACCCTGCTTATACGTCGACTATTGACTATTATTTTCGAAAACAAAAACGATTTTACATATTGACATTTTGTGGTTTTATTTCTGATATTTGATTTTTCTTATAGAACAATTTAGACTGATATCGCAACCTTCCACGCTTTATAGAAATTGTAACGTTTCTCATGAAGTTTTGACGTTTATCTAGAAATGTCGACACCAAACGTTTACTGAAAATATGAATTTCATTAAAAATGGAACATTTGATTACCTCGCATTGTTTGGCTAACAAAGGATCAAGCCGAATGACCCAGTAATGTATTAAAGTACAATCGTACTGTAGATGAGTGAACCTGGTGTCGTCGTCACTGAAGAATATCTTGATCTAACAAGTGAACTACTGTAAGAAAGATGTGATGATGCCCCCCTCCCCTTCTTCCCTCCAGCCTCCCCTTCCAAATCACACCTCCCTTTGACACTCCAGGTATTCAGTCATTCGGTACAACGAATATCACCTTTAATTGGGTTATTACTAATTAACGTCACAAGAACACTCCATCTTCAACGCAATCCAATTCCATGATATTAAACTACTGCGTGTACAGGGCTATGCGCTGAATGTTAGGAAAGATAGAACAAACACCGTCTTTAACCATCACGCCCCCATCACCATTCTATCCCTAGTGATTCCACAATATATGTGACTCCATGTGTGGCTCCATGTAGTGGGTCACGTTTTTCATCGTATATCGAGTGAAATATAGGCTTACTTTGTACTATGGAAACTGTGTATAACTAGCGCATTGTATGTAAATACTAACAACATCAAACAAACAGACAAGTCGTTCCAGACCCCAGGAAGAGGAGGGTTAGTTAACACACACTGTTTTCTGAGACATTTGGGAGAAAAACACTGTTTCGTGATAACATGTACCGAGATACCAAACTAATAGGTAGCGTGGTTTAGATTTCAATTCTAACCAGTACTTTACATACGGAGTAATACTTCAACATCCTTAGTTTAATAGTGTAAGTATAAATGCAATGTACAAACAAAACAACAATAACTCACCTCTTTTAAGTTCAGCTGGAGTTAACAATGTAAAATTTTGTATATAAAGCATTATTATACAAGTATATATGAACAACAGAAAAATGGCTACGAATGAAAAACAATGAAACACAAAGAAAAAGAGGATTTTAAGTTTTAAACAGTAAACAATATAATCAGCATCTCATGAATAATCATCAACCAGATACATACACATGAGAGGGTATAAATATATCATTTTCAGTGAATTAGGGTTTACATTACCTTTCACATGAATGTTCTGTATGTAAAGGCGAACATGAATTATGAATGGTTGGGTATACGTCATGGACAGAAACGAATCATACAGTCTCTGGCCCTATACATCATACAAAGTTCACTAATATATTGGTCACTCAGCCGCTTGAGGAATTCTTAAAAAAAAAAAAAAAAAACGTAAATACCTTGATCTGCAGAGTAAAATATGTTATTAATCAGGAAAAAAGATTCAACCATAGCAGTACCATTTATGTCGGACACCACCAAGAAAACCAATTAAATCCCTTTATAAATCGAATGATTGCTTCTGAAGGAAGGTCCATTACACCCTAGCAATCCCTACCTATAGACTCTTTTTTAGGCTTGCTATTGTAAAGTGATGTGAGAAGTCATTTAAGTTTAATGTTGGGACGATTGTTTTCTTCAATTTCCAGTCAGCATTTTGACCCATTACATACACAGTAGGCAAATATGACGTCATTCGGTCAGACCACATAATATAGCTTGTATAGGCAAGCAATACTAACTAAGAAAACCTGTCGTAAACAATTGTCAACAATATCAGTACGGTTCATTATTATCATTATAATATATTAAGTAACGACAGTTAACGATAACCCTTGTGTATGGTATATTCTCTACAAACAATGGCAAGCCAAAGGGGGAGGGGGAGGGGGAGGGGGGGAAGGGTGGTCGACAGCCCATCTTCCTTCACGGAATTGTTGTGGCGTTCAGCCGGTGCATAATTACACCACTGCTACAGTAATCCCTGTCTCTTTTTCAACCTTAAAAAATATGTATTAGCAAAGCCTTGCGCTTATAGAACTACTTATATGGATGACATTTATATTCTAAATACGCCTCAAAATGCACCAATTGACGTCTGAACTTTTATTGGGGGTGGGGAGGGTGGTTGGACCCTAGACCCGCTACGCGATAGTCGGCTTGAATGACCACGGGGCATCATCCTCTCATTTATGAAATCTTTGGTTCGCATCTAGTCCTTTTTGGAATGGTTCAGGTTCCTAACTTAATCCATCCATGGGCAAGTTTGAATATGTCCTCCACTTTTGAAATCCTAGGCACGCACCTGTCTATGACTCCTGCAGAGAGCTGTAGTACATGACTATCGGGCCATACAATGTAGTGTCTGTGTTGCTCCATACCTTGCAAGGAACTGTCACGGAATGAAGAGAAAGGGAGCTGTCACTGAGTACTTTGCAGTAACTTGATCTGTCATAATATATAATGAGTGTAAATCATAATTGTAATTAATTAATCATAAAGGTGTTGCTTCATACCTTGCAAGGAACTGTCACGGAATGAAGAGAAGGGAGCTGTCACTGAGTACTTTGCAGTAACTTGATCTGTCATAATATATAATGAGTGTAAATCATAATTGTAATTAATTAATCATAAAGGTGTTGCTTCATACCTTGCAAGGAACTGTCACGGAATGAAGCGAAAGGGAGCTGTCACTGAGTTCTTTGGTATAACTTGATCTCTCATAATATATAATGAGTGTAAATCATAATTGTAATTAATTAATCATAAAGGTGTTGCTTCATACCTTGCAAGGAACTGTCACGGAATGAAGAGAAAGGGAGCTGTCACTGAGTTCTTTGGTATAACTTGATCTCTCATAATATATAATGAGTGTAAATCATAATTGTAATTAATTAATCATAAAGGTGTTGCTTCATACCTTGCAAGGAACTGTCACGGAATGAAGAGAAAGGGAGCTGTCACTGAGTTCTTTGGTATAACTTGATCTGTCATAATATATAATGAGTGTATATTATAATTGTAATTAATTAATCATAATCATGGAGCTGTTACATATAGAGCTCCCTGCTATAATTAGGGAGCTGTCACTGAGAAGAACTCCCTGCTATAATTAGGGAGCTGTCACTGAGAATAGCTCCCTGCTATAATAAGGGAGTTGTCCCTGGGAAGAGCTAACTGTTATAATTGAGGAGCTGTTACAGATAGAGCTCCCTGGTATAATTAGGGAGCTGTTACATATAGAGCTCCCTGCTATAATTAGGGAGCTGGCACTGAGAATAGCTCCCTGCTATAATTAGGAAGCTGTTACTGAGAAGAGCTCCCTGCTATAATTAGGGAGCTGTTACTGAGATATCTCCCTGCTATAATTAGGGAGCTGTTGCATATTGAGCTTCGTACTGTAATTAGACATCTGTCTTCGAGAGAGAACCCTGTTATAATTAGGGAGCCCCCTCGTTATTATATGTAGTATATGTGTTTGCATACGTATATGCATACAGGATCAAAGTATCAACAGATAACTATATCAGTGATATAGTAAACTGTTTGTTTGTTATGTAAATATCGAGTGACGGATGGATTAATACATACTGTGAGTAGCATGATATATATTCAGATTTTTATCGCCGTTACAAGTAAACATTACACGACGATTGCATATATGTTTGCATGGACTTAAGTGTGTTCTAACACTGCAGGTACACAATAACTCAGAACAGAGCAAAATGAACGAATGCTACACATTTCATGTACGATACTTCCTCAGCGCTAACTTAGGCCTAAAATCTACAAGTCATTCACTTTCTTTGAAATGAGTGTATAAAATGGAGATGGGAGACGTTGGGGAGGGGGGGGGGGGGTGTGAAAAGATGAAAGATAGTTTCACTAATCTAGGCATGTCTTCGTATGCAAGCTTCATTTTCATCATGAGACTATATCCTCGCTGTTCGCGAGTCAGGAGAGGAATTAAAATAAATCGAGGCAGATAAAGGTGCTCATTTATACATTGTGTACCTGTGTGTCATGTTCAGACCAAGTTATGAAATATTACATATCATAACCAACACCTCAATCGTGTCTAAGCACTTAATTATATAAATGTAATACTCCATTCTCTCATATCAAATCCGCCAACTTCTTGTCTAATTTCAACATTCCTGGTGGACAAATATGGAACGCGAAAAGGGAAACCATATTTCGTTGTCCAAACTAAGTTTGTTGCTGTCTAAATTAAAGTTGTTGCTGCTGTTTTATCATGTTGTTGCTCAAACTTACGTTGTTGTCTAAACTTACGTTGTTGTCTAAACTTACGTTGTTGTCTAAACTTACGTTGTTGTCTAAACCTACGTTGCCGTCTGAAGTTGGTTCCGTTGTCTGCTTACGTTATTGCCCAATCACGTGATATAAAAATATGGGCTATTCGCGCGAAATTCAACTTGCGCTGTGTATACATACACGTCGTTAATTTGCAGACCAATTACGAAATAGTCAGTAAGATTGACATGTATCCCAACCCAATTACAAACCGGTAAACGCTCTCCACCATGCTACATACATGAGCCGACCACGCCCACTTTGCTCCTCAAGAAACTTCCCGTATATGCGAAGAACAAAGGCGGCCTTGTCCACGGGACTGTTTTCCTAAACCAAGGCAGCAAGAACCAACCCCCTGCGTACAGTAATCATATGAAGCCCATATGGTAAAGCAATTGTTGAACAGCGCCGATGGCAACAACGTAAGCGCGAAAAGGGCAAACTGATTTCGTTGTCTAATCTAAGTTTGTTGTTGCCTAAACTAAAATTGTTGCTGCTGTTTCACCATGCTGTTGCTCAAACTCACGTATATGTCTAAAATTCCGTTTTCTAAACTTACGTCGTTGTCTAAACTTACGTTAAACTTAGCAACGAAATAAGTTTTCCCTTTTCGCGTTCCATAGACAAATGCATTTAAATACTTCCACCCCCGAACGCTACTAACCGATATAGTGGCGGGTGGTAACACCGGATTGTTAGCAGGCGCGTATCCAGGGGGCGTTGGGGGCGCGCGCCCCCGGGTAAGAAAAGGAGGAGAGAAAAAAGGAGAAGAAAAAGGAAAAAAGAGGGGAAAAAAGAGGAGGAGAAGAGGAAGGAAGGGAAAAGAAAAAGAAGAAAGAGAGAAAAAGGAGAAAAAGAGGGAGTAGAAGAAAAACGCCAAGACACCGGGAAGAGAAAGAGGAACAGTGGCATCATTACAGCGCTGGTCCCAATTATATACACAGGGTAGCCAGTGACGGATCAAGGATTTCGGAAGGGGCGTTTGCCTTACCCTACCCCTTACACCGACAACTCCATTTTTGACGTTTCCATTTTTCCTCTCTCACTCATGATCTATATACTATATATGGTCTATCATAACGCGTGTGTGTGTATATACGCCTTAAAAAATTGTAGAATTGTGCTATGAAACCAACTGTGGCTGGTCTCGAACTCGACCGTGTCGTCGGGGAACATGACGCATTTCGGGAAGGGGGCGACCGCCCCCCCCCCTTTCAGCATATTTTTTTTTATGATATCGCCAGTAATTTCAAAATAGAAAGTGCTTAGATGCAACTTACAAGGCCCGGGAAGTGTCGTTTCCAGCGATCTGGGAGGCATTTTCGGCCAAAATTTACTTGTACGCTTCGCGCCAACAAATGGTCCTGGGTAGTGCCATTTCCAGTGATCTGGGAGGCATGTTCGGCCAAAATTTTCTTGAACGCTTCGCGCCAACTTATGGTGGCGCTACGCTTAGATAATTTGCCTACAGGCTTCGCCCCTCCCTTGGCAAATTCCTCGCTACGCGCCTGTTCGAATTTGTAAAGCAACCGCAGCAGATATCACATCATATCAGTGAGCATGAAAATGGCGTTCCAGGATGAACAGCCTCAAAACTGTCCGACTTGCCCGAAAAAATAACCAAAATTTTTTGCGCGCTCTGCCCGCGTTCAACATGTTATGGTCAATATCATATAAACAAGCATCGGTTATTTACCCTACATCGCATGCCATCGTGTACCGTACGGTCCGTGAAAGTTGCGCAGTGTACCGCGGGATGCTAATGTAAACAACGAAATGTCATATGTAGATGGAGAAAAAGGCATGGAGGTCCAATTATGTCAAAGCTCTCTTTTACATTAGAAATGGCGAATTAGGGGCTGCAGCCCCCCCCCCCCCCCCGCCTCCTACGCCTATGTGTGTAGTGTTCGGTTTCGGAAATATCTGCTATTTTTTCATTTCCTTCAACCAAGTTTTATAATAGCCGTTATAAGAGGTTTTAACATGGGTGGCGATCCGTACTTCCGAGTGGGGGGATATGACCTTGTTGACTATCTAAGCGTAGCGCCACCATGAGTTGGCGCGAAGCGTACAAGAAAATTTTGGCATTAACAAACCCTCTAGGTGTCTGGAAACGGCACTTCCCGAGGTTCCAAGCGGCATATACCCAACTTTAAAATAGGGATATCATGTCCGAAATATCTCATAATCAGGATCCAAAATACTTCTTTTTTTTTTAATTTCGGGTGTTATTTTGGGAAAATTGCCCCTGTCAATCTTGTTTCAGGCGCTACGTTAGAATGTCCGAGAGCTCTTTTATATTATTCGATGAAGAAAATGCCTCATGCAGGCTATTATAGGCCTATACACATGCAATACACAATTACACATAGTTACATTCCTAGGTACCGATTGCTAGGGCATCCAGGTGAAACGTGTATTTAGCATTACCCTGGTAACATGAGATTCTCAGCTGTTCGAGGGAACATGTACGTGTGTAGGCCTACTATAGGGCCTATATGAATCATCGAGGTAAATGAATCTGGAGGATTCATGTCAATTGGGCGCGCGTACCATGCATGGACGGTCATGTGATGTGTTCCACGGTGGTACTAATATATTACTCTCCCCATTACGCATGATGATTTCACCCAGCTAGTACGTAAATGTGTATGCGTGCTTAGAACAGCAGACGACGTGCACCCGTTACCTAGCAATAACCTTGCCTGTAGCCTGACGTGATAGCTATATTCCCGTCGAGCAGCATTAGGCTCTGTTCCATGGAGAATTCCGTGGTTGCACTGAACTAAACCTTTCCCCACAGCAACACGTCCAGTTCAACAATCTTTTTCGACAAAAAAATCGTTCTTGAAATACAATTCAGACATCGACATTTTCCGCTGCAAGCCCAATGTATCTTTACTTGTTCTGTGCCAGCATGTCTAACGTTAGCATTATTAGCACTATTTCGTAGGCCTGAAGTATCAGTACCTTCTTATGCCGTTTGTTCCCATGTCCGAACCGACAAATCTTTCACGAAGTCACTAACTCTATTCTCGAACTGCTACAGAGAAATATCAGTTTGGTACTACCCTGGAACACATCACATGACCCTCCATGCATGGTACGCGCGCGCCCAATTGACATGAATCCTCCAGATTCATTTACCTCGATGGATATGAATACTAAGAGGGTGCATATATGCAGGCGCGTATCCAGGATTTTCAAACCCGGGGGGCGCGAATTACTATCTAAGCGGAGCGCCACCATCGGTTGGCGCGCAGCGTACAAGAATATTTCTTGTTTTGAAACCCCCCAGATCACCGGAAACGGCACTTCTCGGGCTTGAAATGACCAACCAGATGTACACTTTTTGCCTTGCAAGTATTTCCTAATAGTTTTTTTTTTTCCATCCATAACCTTTTTGAAGATTGTCACCAGTCACAAATCATGTTCGACCTCATCTCATGTCCTGTGGATCATTGCTTTTTATAGGTGATTCAACGTCGCGGCCCACAATATCCGTCAGGCTCACTTTTCAAGGTTCCAAGCCCATTATTTGTTCAGAATTTGAAAATTCACATTTCTCGTGAATAAACTCACTTCAAAACATACCCATAATGTTGCACAAAATTTCATCTACGGACAACCAATATAGAAAAACCTCCTTCAACCCCTAACAGACCGGTCAAAATTGCACGAGTAGAGGGAAGTGTGATAAAGAATGTTGGTCAGAAATTTTCGAAAATTCAGACACAGTTAATTTATTGATGTACAAATATTAAAACCTCTTATAACGGCTATTATAAAACTTTGTTGAAGGAAATGAAAAAATAGCAGATATTTCCGAAACCGAACACTACACACATAGGCGTAGGAGGCGCGGCGGCAGTGGCGGAGCTAGGGCTATTGGTCAGGAGTGGCGAGAATGGTCTGTAGGGGCTCTTTCGACACTATCTAAGCGGAGCGCCACCACTGGTTGGCGCGTAGCGTACAGAAAATTTTTGAGTAAAGATACTTCCTAGATCGCCGGGAATGACCTTTTCCGGGCCTGGCTAATATGCAGATAAACGAAGAATAAGGTGTCATCGCCAAATTACACCAACAAAATGTGACAAATGTCAATAAGTAGATGAGAGCGCAATAAAAAAGTCAATAATCTAGAATAAGTAAAAAATGGTAAAGAGCTGAAAAAGCCGCCAGCAGTCCATTTGAGTCCGTCAGGGGGGGCATCCGCCCCCCTGACCGTATGGACGCTCCGCCACTGCGCGGCGGGGGTGCAGCCCCTAATTCGCCATTACTAATGTAAAAGAGAGTTTTGACATAATTGGACCTCCATGCTCTTTATACATCTACATGAGACATGTCGTTGTTTACATTAGCATCCCGCGGTACACTGCGCAATTTTAACGGACCCTACGGTACATGATGGCATGCGATGTAATAACCGATGCTTGCTTATATGATATTGACATGAACACGTTGAATGCGCGCTTGGTTATTTTTTCAGGCAAGTCGGACAGTTTTGAGGCTTTTCATCCTGGAACGCCATTTTCATGCTCACTGATATGATGTGATATCTGCTGTTTGCGTTACAAATTCGAACAGGCGCGTAGCGAGGAATTTGCCAAGGGAGGGGCGAAGCCTGTAGGCAAATTATCTAAGCGTAGCGCCACCATAGGTTGGCGCGAAGCGTACAAGAAAATTTTGGCCGAAAATGCCTCCCAGATCGCTGGAAATGGCACTACCCAGGACCATTTGTTAGCGCGAAGCGTACAAGCAAATTTTGGCCGAAAATGCCTCCCAGATCGCTGGAAATGACACTTCCCAGGCCTTGTAAGTTGCCTCTAAGCACTTTCTATTTTGAAATTACTTAGCGATATCATTTAAAAAAAATGCTGAATGGGGGGGGGGCGGGCGGTCGCCCCCATTCCAAAATGCGTCATGTTCCCCGACGACACGGTCGAGTTCGAGACCAGCCACAGTTGGTTTCATAGCACAATTCTACACACGCGTTATGATAGACCATATATAGTATATATATATAGATCATTAGTGAGAGAGGAAAATGGAAACGTCAAAAAAAGGAGTTGTCGGTGTAAGGGGTAGGGTGAGTCACACTTTTACGAAGTCATTGATCCGTCACTGGCCTTCAATGTAATGATGTCACTGTTCCTCTTTCTCTTCCCGGTGTCTTCGCGTTTTTCTTTTACTCCCTCCTTTTCTCCTTTTTCTCTCTTTTTTTTCTTTTTCTTTTCCCTTCCTTCCTCTCCTCCTCCTCTTTTTTCCCCTCTTTTTTCTTCTCTTTTTTTTTCTCTCCTCTTTTTCTTACCCGGGGGGCGCGCGCCCCCAACGCCCCCCCTGGTTACGCACCTGATATGTACTATATCAATACCGTGGGCGCAATAATACATTTTGTTGTTACAGGGCCAATGAAGCCTACAGTCAACTACTGTATTCTTGCTTTATAAAGACGCTTTATTTGAAAAGATCGCACTGCGTTTATGTTAGGCGAGAAATGAAGCTAAAAGAGAGCCGGACAATAACGATGATGCATAAATGTTGGCATGAAAATATTCTTATCCCTGGCATTTGGTGGGGGGAGGGGGGAATATGGTGTATTACATCCCCTCCACCCATTTTCATGGGGGGATATATCCCCCCTTCCCCCAGGATCGCCGCCCATGGGTTTAAATATTTGTACACCAATAAATTAACTGTGTCTGAATTTTCGAAAATTTCTGACCAACATTCTTTATCACACTTCCCTCTACTCGTGCAATTTTGACCGGTCTGTTAGGGGTTGAAGGAGGTTTTTCTATATTGGTTGTCCGTAGATGAAATTTTGTGCAACATTATGGGTATGTTTTGAAGTGAATTTATTCACGAGAAATGTGAATTTTCAAATTCTGAACAAATAATGGGCTTGGAACCTTGAAAAGTGAGCCTGACGGATATTGTGGGCCGCGACGTTGAATCACCTATAAAAAGCAATGATCCACAGGACATGAGATGAGGTCGAACATGATTTGTGACTGGTGACAATCTTCAAAAAGGTTATGGATGGAAAAAACACTATCGGGAAATACTTGCAAGGTTCTCAGGCAAAAAGTGTACATCTGGTTGGTCATTTTCAAGCCCGAGAGGTGCCATTTCCGGTGATCTGGGTGGTATCAAAACCAGGAATTTTCTTGTACGCTGCGCGCCAACCGATGGTGGCGCTCCGCTTAGTAATTCGCGCCCCCCGGTTTAGAAAATCCTGGATACGCCCCTGGTTAGGATAATACTGCTTAAAGTTTCTTCCTTTGTTTTGAGATGTGACAGACTCGAGTTTTGCGAACATATTGTTTCACTAATCAGTTATTTCTACAAATTAACAGTAGACAGAGATTAGTTCACCAGTATATAGGCATAGGAGATAAAGCTACACACACAACCAGCTGCATTAAGCTAAAATAGAAAATGCTCTGATCAGGAGCACCAATCCGAATTGAGAGTTGGGTGGGGGGGGGGCATAAATAGGAAACATGAATAAACCGAAGGAGTCGACTTAGCGCAAAGCCTTTTTGGGTGGGGTTCAGGGGCGAATCCCCGCCAGTGGTCCAGGAGTCGGACTCTACAAATCTTCAGGTTTACTTCTATTTGGTGCCTGAATTGATGTGTCATTCATAAATATATTTAATAAAAGTCACATTTGACAAGATTAGCCTTGAATTTAAAAGACTTATCTATTTCACCTCCTGATGTAACTTATGGCATTAATCATGATTATTCAGATTTAAACTTAAACCCAAAAGGAAACATCTAAACTTTGAACACAAGGTTATCTAGTTATCCAGACATATACAACATGCACACATATGGTATTATAAGTACATTTGAAAAGCACTATTTGGTATTCAGGCACATTCACTTCATCGGAAACAACAAATCATAAAAATAAAGATAAATATCAGGGCCGTAGCCTGGGTAGAATTCCTAGCAGCAGTTAAGGAACATCGAGAAAAAATGTATCGTCCAAATGTTACATAGCGATGCTTTGATGTGCGGATATACGGTACCAGGCGCTTTTTCAAGAAATTTGAGTGGGTTGGTCATTTCCAAAAAGGGACCGTCATGACACTATCTAAGGACCTACTGTGGGTAGGGGAGGGGGAATGAGCTGAGTGAGTGGACCGTGTATTCTTAGTAAAACATTGTGGCACTAATATAGGGGATAACAGTGAAACATACGTAATAAGTATATTTATGAACCGTAGTTTCACGTAAGACTGCTACACTGTTCATGCAGGTTAAATCCTTGGAGCTCTCTACCTTTATTTTTTATTATAATCCCCCTCTGCCCCAGCCAGCCCCCCCCCCCCTCTGAAAACCACCAGAAACAGTAGTCGCATCAGAGATCGTGCATATACGTGATGAGCAGTTAAAGTAAACCTTATGTTCAGGGTTGTCACCACACCATTTTTAGAGCCGGGTAATTTGTGACAGTGATCCGCGTCCTGGGGGAGGGGTATAAGGGGAGGGGGTGTCCCCCTCCCATTTTGAAAAAAAAATCAAAAACTGATGGTGCCTACATGCAAAATGGTGGCATTTGGAAAGGGTTTTGATCCTCAAAATTCTCCTGAGATACCTTTGTTTTTTCATGTGCATCACTGAATTTTCCTGGGATCTTTTTGGGTATTTTTTGTATTTAGAGCCCCTCATCACTCACCCCAGTGTTAATGTGATTTAATTGCATGCTACAGTACTGTACAACATTCTTACAACGTGTGTGAAACACTTTTTCTTAGTTAAACTTGGCAAATCGCTAAGAAACGATTGGCAGTGGAACGTCTCTACATAGCGAAACAGCGAACAGAATCCAAAGCACCGAGTCTTGTCTCGACATGTTTTTAGAACAGTATATACTCAGTGCAACGTTTCCTAGCCTAATGTGCCTAAAGTCCACACAAAACGCGAGGCCTAATGTTACTATTAAAAATGATATGTTACCCCGAAAGGATAAGGCACGAAGTTTCCTTCTTGCTTTTTATTACTTCTGGTAACCAGAACATATAGGGGAATAAAATAAACACGTATAAAAAGGTTTTGCCCTTCAACACGAAACTATTCTCGTTTAAAACTTTCTTTCAGTCAAAGTTCGTAAACTTCGTACTCGTAGGCCTACTCTGGATGTTTACAATAAACAATTGTGATGCATATAACGTGTGTTGGTTACAAGCGATCGGTTTACGCTACCTCCACGCTATGAATAGCGTTGTATCGATCGGTTCACTCCCATTGTGTCGGTGGTGAATAGCGAGCGAGGGGAATTTGCGTTCCTTTATTTGGAGTGCGGGGAAAGTAGCGTTCCTTATTTTGGAGAGGGGTTAATTACAGTTAAGCTGCTTAGTTACTTACTGGCGGTACTGTAGGCTAATTTGTGCCGGGCGGTAAGGCTGAAATTGACCTTGCCGTACCGGGCGGAAATTTTGAGAGCTGGGTAGCACCGCCCGGCGTGGTGACAACCCTGCTTATGTTACTTGACCGCCATTCCTACACTACGTGCCTAGAATCTCAGAGTTTGCACACTACAGACTAATTAAATCAGAAGAAATGATATGAACATTTATCGTAGGCCTACTTTCATTTAGAAAGTGTAAATCTCAAAGGGCAGCTACCCATGCGCAGGCTACGGCCCTGAATACTAAACTACTGCGTGTAAAGAGCAATGCACTGACCCTGTTAGGAAAGATACAAAAAATACCGTTTATAACCATCGTCCCCTCCATCCCCCAAACCCCTTCCATCTCCTTTACCCCCTCTATCTCCCCAACCCCACCATATCTCTCAAACCCCTCCATCTCCCCAACCCACTCCATCTCCTAAACCCCTCCATCTCCCTCAAACCCCTCCTACCCCACAAGACCCCTCCATCCCCACCTCATTCATCTCCCCAACCCCTTCCATCTCCCTCACACCCCTCCATCCCCCACCCTCTCCAACTCCCCAACCCCCTCCATCTCCCTCACACCCCTCCATCCCCCCACCCTCTCCAACTCCCCAACCCCTCCATCCCCACCCTCTCCAACTCCCCAACCCGCTCCATCTCCCTCACACCCCTCCATCCCCCCACCCTCTCCAACTCCCTAACCCCTCCCTCAAACCCCTCCATCTCCCTCCATCCCCACCCTCTCCAACCCCCTCCATCTCCATCAAACCCCTACATCTCCATCAAACCTCTCCATCTCCCTCAAACCCCTCCATCCCCCACCCTCTCCATCCCCACCCTCTCCATCCCCACCCTCTCCATCTCCCCTCTCTTTCTCCACTCCTCTAACAATTTATTATATTATACGTAAAGTATAATTATACAAGTATAAATGAACAACGGAAAACTTTCTGGGAATAATAAACAAGAAAAGAGGAATTAAAGTTCAACAGTAAACACAATAATCAGCATCTCATGAATAATCATCAACCATATACATAAACATGAGAGGGTTTTATTACATCATTAGCCTTAACTAACCATCATTGGAATTCATTACATTCTTATTAATTAGGTGTAACATTACCTTTCAAGCTAATGTTCGGTCCACATAGAGGCGAACATGAATTATGAATGGTTGGGCCTACATCATGGACAGACGCGAAGTATACAGTCTCTGGCCTTATACACCATATAAAAGTATGTTAATATATTTATCACTCAGCAGCTTGAGGAAGTATTGTTTATAACACAACCTCCATTCTTTCTATTTATAACGAAGACCAACATTGTACTACAGCAGTATTGATAGAATAATAAATATGACCATATATAGTAATCAAGAAACATGAACGTGGAATGTGACTAGAAGAGAACATAGAACAGAATAAACAGATACATAGAATATGATCAGGGTGGGAATTTGGCAAAAAAAGTTGGTAAGCATTTTTTCATTTTTTGATGAAATGTGCTTACCAACATGAGCCAAGATTTCTCAGTTGGTAAGCACAATTCATGAATCGGTAAGCACAGCACAATGACCTGAACGCTGTTATCCTTTTGTGAAAACTTCCTGATTCGCGGCACAAGTGTACTTTATATCGAGCCGACAGCGGCGGCGCAGATAATCCAGTGAATGCATGTTCGATCGAAATAATTACAATCCCTGTCCATCACGTTGAACTCTCCGACCAGACAATACCGGGTCGAATACTCGACTTGGTATTAGTTATTGAAATACATGATCAAAGGAAATGTATCGACTGGAGATCGTAAAAAAAACTCTGAAATCAGTAGAGAAATTACCAAATTGTGTACGAAAAGTAAGTTCGGTCCTTTCAAATTTTACGAAAGATCCAGCAAAACACTTTCG
Organism: Apostichopus japonicus; assembly: GCF_037975245.1. Lineage (NCBI taxonomy): Eukaryota > Metazoa > Echinodermata > Holothuroidea > Aspidochirotida > Stichopodidae > Apostichopus > Apostichopus japonicus. The sequence continues at coordinate 6,193,357 of NC_092567.1, forward strand.
AAAAATTCACGCAAAACTGGCATATCGTGCTACATGCAACTAATGTCATGTAAACAAGGCTCTAGTACACCCATTTATGAATAAACCGTAAGACCACATCTGGTGTTAAGCGGGGGGGAAAGAAAGTATTTTCTAGAATTTCCAAAAATACGGAAAAAATGTCCTACCATAGTTAAGTGTATAGCAAATAGCCTAACCACCTCGTCTGTTACGGATCTCACGTAACTACGAAAACACAACTAATTGTATTTTGCGAATTTGACGTTTTCTACAAGAACATAGAAATAATTTTAAGCATTAGTTAATCATGCCGTGTGGCCTAAAACATATTTTATTACAAGGTTTACTTTCATAAAGATGGCCATAGCTTGATATCTTGTGCTGCGTGTATGAACTGTGCCTCGTGTATCATGGGGAATACTCCATGAAACGTTTCTTGGAAACGTGCCAAAAATGTTTACAAACAGGTGTTAGACAGGGATGAGCGCACAGTTGTTTGGCAGGGTACCTGGGAAAATTCTGAGCACATGTACAGTATGAACTACGCAATTGCCGTCGGCAATTGCGAAGTTCATGTGTGAAGTTGGAATAATTTGCGATGCATACACAGTTAGTCGTAGGTATGTGACGGTCCAGGCACGATCGCTGAGCTAGCAGCCAGCTGTGTGCGGCCTGTTCGTTGGTGCTTTTTGCTAGCAGCGCGACAAATTAATCCTCCGTAACTTAGAAGCAGATTGCAGATAAGCCTACTACAGTCCGATGCAGTCACTTACGGTCAGAATTTTTGGTACGCTCATTACAAGGGTGTGTAGTACTAGGCCCATTTGATTTTCTTATTTTGGTAAGCCATATTTTCATTCCAGTACGCTAGCGTACCGGCGTACCGTAAAATTCCCACCCTGAATATGATAATAATATATGTAGGGTTAACAGAAATAAATGGCTAAGATTCAACGCATGAGAATTCTCTTAAGTTTGTAAAGTGATGCCGGTCTGGTGTATGGCAAGCATCAGAGAGCTTCAGTTACAATAATATTTAAGGATTGTTTCACAAGAGTAATCTTGTGGATTGGACAGCAACTGAACAGGTTCTGCTACTCCTCTCTCTCTCGACACTGAAAACATAACATAAATTAATGTTAAAACATGGCACAACAATATTGTGACTGACCACAGCTTACTTTAAGTTTGTGGACAGCAATTAGAATCCTTAGATAGACGTATGGCAACATATATTTATTTATTAGAAATGATAGCAAATTTAAAGCTATGGGTATCCGATGACTGTCAAATTGCTGGCTACACTACACAATGTTTGTCACATATGAACTCACTACATGTATAACACAGTTCTATGTAACTGATTGATCTCAACAAGATTATTTCATTTTTGAAATTTGGAATTCAGCATTCAACAATTTAGTCCTGGGTACCCAACAAACTGTGACTTTCTATGTACCTGCATGGTAACTCAACATGCTGATAATAAGTTGGGGTTGATTTGTTACAGCATGCCATATAATCTTGGGAGTAACCCACAGGTGGCAATGCACATATAACTTCAAAGACTTGATACTTCATAGTTTCTCAATTTCAAACACATCCCTGATCAGACCAAGGTACATACTACAACAACTTAGCTTGCTTGGAATGTCGGCAACCTTTGTTTTCTACAGAAGTAGAAGCTTTCTGATGAACTGTTAATTTAGGTATCTATTAGTAGCTGTCCCCACTTTAGAGAAATCTTCAATCCACCACTGCATACTACAATATAGTAGTTATGTTTAGTCAAGTTTGTTAGCTCTACACAATTAAACAAGTGGAATCTTAGAAATGTCATTTGATGTTATTTATAGTGCTAATTAGGCAAGCTGTCTTCACCTACATATAGCCTGTAGATTTCATCAAAGGAGCCCAACACAGCCCATTACCATTTCACAAACTGACTCTTGAGAAGTAGTATGTAAAGTCTCACCAGACTCACATCCACAAAGGAAGTTATGTCAGCAGTGATGTGTTCCTACTTGACTTTTTCTTTCACTTTCTTGGAGGAAATGCACAGAAGAAATGTTGAAAACCGTATCACCTGGAGGTTAAAGAGAAAATACACAATAACTCAACTTTCCATTCACTAGATTTATCAAGGTGAAAATTCATCAGGTCTGTGATCATTTTTGTAACATACATCAACATCTTCCCTTGTGTCTTATTAATAAGTATATATGAATAGTATAGAGCTGTAATCTCAGGGCAGCAAATATATTGTTTTTAGGAATATGTTTTGCATCTGATGTAAGCAATTACAACACTTGTAGTGGTAACTGATCAACTCCATGTTACCTCCCAAGAATTGTGTAGCCCCCCACCCCCCCCTCCCCCCGATAAAAGACATCTTTTGACAATTGCTGGAAATTTTCTACCAGATTTGTGAGCTATCTTCCATAATATTGCAACAGAAAATAAATGTAGAAAGCACATGTGCTGGAGTTTCCTGGAATTATCTCTTAAATGGCCAGTATTATAACTGGAGTGCAAATAATGTACATCTTAAACAGAACACATTACGAGAATCCTTCAACACTGTTGACCAATGGCTAAGAATGGAATTCTGAATTACTCTGATTTTTACTCTGAGGACATGCATATGGTCCAGACGGTTCATGCATGTTTTTTTATTACTGACTGAAAACAACATATCCACACATTACAGTAAACCCACTAAAGACTTCCATTCGTAATCCCTTAGTATATAGCTCATTGACAAATGACATAAAACCTAGATTATCTTCAGATTTAAATTTGACATCAATTTTATTGGGTTTTAGATGTACTGAGAGGGGAAGGGTAGGAAAGGTTAGGACGGAAACAGAGATTTTCATGGTTCCTGTTAGTCATTCTACATGGTTCTAACTTAGTGTGGGTATGGTTCTAACTTAGTGTGTGTATGGGTCTCACTTTGTGTGCAGTGACTCTATTTAATTGTTAGGGCACATGCACTTATGAATTAAATTGATTGTTTATGAGCCTGCCATACATTTTACTGGATATTATTTGCGGCAATTAGGCTGACAATCCAGAGGAGTCTGGCTGCGCTGTTAAGACTGATTACTACCATTACCTGCCATCCAACACTATGACACACTGATAAATTAGAAGGGATCAAGTCATCTGAATATTTTGTTCCTTAATTTATGATGGCTACACAAAACAAAAAATGGACCCAGTATACTAAACACATACACCTCTTTGTGTACTTTTACACAATAGTAAGCAATACAATGTATGACATGTATTGCCTAATATATGGTGTATGTATGTTAGACTGAAGCCATTATCTTCTTCCCTAGGCCCTTAGGGAGTTTGCTGATCAAGCAAGATTCAAAACAATTACTGTTCCACCAGGATTAGGCAGTAACAAAATCACTTTCTACTTCAGAATCAAATCTAATTATAACTACAACCCAGCTTACCAGTCCTGCTATACACTAATTATACACTAATCATTACCATCAGCATATTGTAAGCCATTCTGTGCAAGATCCACATCATGTGACCCCCAAAGATCGTCTCAAGAAAGATTAATCCACATTTACCTAATGAGGAGATAAAGACAAAGACAATAAGAATCATATCTGAACTAGATGTTTTAATGCAAACAATAAAATCCCTTGTTTTTGAGTTTGCCTTTTTAATATTTACTCAACAGTTATTCCATTGCTCACAGATACACAAGCTTATATGCTAAAATGGCTCAATAATCGCAAGTTCATTCATTTTATTGCAAGGCGCTTTTATTTTAAAGTTGATTAATTTTTGGAAATTTATCCATAAGAAAACAAAAGGCAAAACTTGGTAACATGTTTGCAATTCTATGGATTAGACTAACTTGATCAGCACACTTTCTAATTAGGTACTTTTAACATTATTTGGTGCAGCAGGCCAATGAAGTTGTTCATCTTTGTATGAACACCAAATTTGTAATTCTGTTACTTTGAAGTCAAGCAAAGTTAGGCCTAATTACTGGTCTAGATTGCTTTTGTCAAACTATTGGTATATAAGTGTGAAGCAGAAGCTGCTCTATTACATAAATGTTAGTGTTTTTGCTTTCACAACTTTCCCAGTAACTTAATTTTTAACTTTGCCAATAGATAGCAACCTGATGCACCCCCCCCCCCCACCCAAACACACTCTTATAACATAATTACTCAATTACAGACTAACTTTAAAAACATAAAACTAATACAACTGCATTAAGGATTTCAGATGACAAAACATGCTGGATCCTACACGAACTTGTCATATTGTGTTGTATGATCTTCTGTGATAGAATCATTAACTGTTGCTTGTCATAGTGCAATTCTCAATACCTCCATGACTGGATGATAGACTTTCCGGTGTGGAAATTTCCCTTCAGGGATCATCTGATACGTCATGGAGTAAAAATATGCAATTAAACACTTGCATTCTCATGGAAGAGGGGGAGGGGTGGGTGGGGTAAAAATCAGGTGGTGGACCATACAATCATTACCCTGCTCATGTAAACTGTACACATTTCTTCCAAGAGCTGTTATCCGGACATTAAACTGGTAAATCCCTCAACAGGCTGATCTCAGTACTGAATAATTCCAGTTTACCTGATGATGAGAAAAAACAAAATACATTTGGTTATCACTTATAATGTTATTATTCATGTAAATTGTCATCACCCGGTCTGCAAGTAGCTGCATTCTATCATGTAACATTGTCAAACACAGAACACAGCTACTATAAACATATGGTATGCTACTGTAGTTTCAAAACAAATCACTCAGTTATAATAATAATAACAATGTTAAGAAACTAATGCAACTAGAATACAAATATATAAAGATGAGTTCAAGGTCTCATAATGCTCCCCACAGTGTATATACAGCTCACCTACAGTAATACCAAACTAATTGAAATATAAAGAAACATTAATTTGAAATTGAGACAAGCATTGAATCTTCAGTACAAACTTTAAGAAATACCACTGGCAATCCAGTCTGATTAACATTCATATGAGAAACAAAAGTTATAACAATGCAACCCTGAAATAGAATGGAGCCTGAAGAAAACATGATGAAGGATTCTGGTCACATAGTTTAGGAACCATTGGTTCACTGTACTGTCTATAGGTTGAATTTGAAGGATTTATGAAATACTGACATTGTACTATAATTGATTGATTTAAACTACATATTTTTCTATCTGCACTTTGATATATACTGATATTTCATAACATGTTCTGTGCACTACTGGTGTGAGAGGGTGAGGGTTGGGTGGTGGCTACAGTTGTATGTCAGCTCAGTGCAAAGTGAAATATGTGATAAAGAATGATATACTTTTAACTTTGGATAAACAAAGTGGATCTGGTGACACAACTGTGCATGGAACTGTGCCTGGCTCTCAATGTTACTGGTTTTGTGTACACCTTACTTGAATAATGCTTCTTTAGCCTCACAGGATGTGATTGTGAATCTTAGAACTGGTGTGCGACAGTTTTTCAGGAGTTTGGAGAAAAATAACAAAGAAGTAGGAAAGGAGATACAAACCCAACCATAATCTTCAGCTGATATGATAGACATCTTTGAGATGAATACCAAAGGTGGAGGTGATTTGCATTTTACTGTCCAATTATATGTCAAATCATATTTCCAATATTTAAGCAAATGCTTAAAACAGTCATCTCTACTGTACTGCAGTAAATACACATCATAACAAACAAAGTACATTGAAGTTCAAGATTATATCCATAGTTGTGTGACCTTTGTGTGACCTACCTAAATTAATCAAGGTGTTTTGTTTTTGTTTGATCAAGTGTTCATTACAAATACCTCTAACTCAAAGCTCAGCAATACAGACTGAGTTTACTTCTTTAATGTTTCTACAGCATTATGGAATATTTAAAATGGTATTTCGAGAATTTTGTTTTAACCTGAAGAAAATAAATCCCTAAACAGAAGACATATTTGTAGGTAACCCAAGCTACTTTCATACAAACCAACACGTTGTCTTCCAGTCTTACCATTCTGGGAGTGTCAGGAGTTCTACAGTAGAAGACTTTATTCATTTGAGTCTCAGAAGACAATTTTTATTTCAGTTTGGCAAATGGTAAAATGTACCAGAGGGTGTTCAGGCAGCTATTGTGTCATGGCAAGCTCATTACAAACATACCAATTACTGGATTACTCCAGCAAGAATCCGATCATTTTTAATGTCCTTACTTGGGATTACTTCTGTCAGTTGTATTTTGAGTGGATGAGTTAAAACTTGATACAAAATTAATTTAGTGAGAGTGAATGGAGATAAAAGAGTATTCCTTGATCTGCGATGCTATCCAAAAAACCTACCAGAGGTTGTTGAAACATTACTATCACTGTTCTATACTAACCATTAATGTGATTACCATCACATGGAAGAAATATCAGATGATGAACCATTCATTGTCCTTGTCAGCACAGTATGAACGTGACTTCCATCGAGAACTGGTAACTGCAGGTGGAATAGGTGGTACCTTAGTAGCTCGCTTCAAAATTACCCTAATGAAGAGAAAAGAAAGTGATGTGAATGAGATTTAAGTCCTAATTATAGGAGAAATTGAGAATGTCAGTCAGAAATAGATATGTGAATGTCTCTGGCTAACTACCCTGTATACAGGGACAATCACAGAGAAAAAAAATACAGAGGAAGGAAAGTACACTTCAGTTTCCAATAACCAGGTATTAAGTGTAAAAATTAGCCAGTTAAGCATGAAACTTGAACCGGATTGTCCGTTGTTTAGTGGAAGTGGCATATAAAGGTGTGGTGCAGTGATATTAATGAGCTCCCAATGGAGAGTCCAACCTCACACAAACCCAACCATGCATGGTTTGGGCTTGACTGAGAAATTTGTGAGATTTTGCACCTCTCTTTCGTATTGAGGAAATAATGTCTTTTGAATTTCCACTCATTAGGAGATAATTGTATCTAATTTAGTGTGTCAGCTTTGGTGGATGTGTTATTTTTCTTCCTTTAATGGCACCACTGGGCCCCTGGAGACTGCATTGGCTACATTGACCTAGTTACACCTCTCGGGGGGGGGGAGGGGGTCTATTTCTAGATTTTAGATCACCAAAGGTTTATAAAGTACCCTGTTCAGCTGGTCAATAGCAATACAATATTGTTAGTTCTTTCTACAAATTTGGCAGATGAAAACACTTGTAACCTCAAAATTTTGAGTTAAAAAGTTTTGAGATGAAAAAGTCAAAATTTTTGACTTTTGAGGTGAAAATCTTGAGATCAAAATTCCAAATATTGAGAAAGCAAATTCAAAATTTTGAAATTTGGGGACACATATTTTTTGTTTTAAGCCACCGTACTAGGTCGGTGAAGTTAGATCAGTTTTGAGACCAATTAGATATCTTAAAACCAACTGCAGTGACTGGCTCAGCAATGTTAAAAATTAAACAAGTGCAAGTGACAATTCTTTATTCACAGCTGTACATACTCAGATTAGTAGGAAGTATTTCCAATTGTGTTCTCTGTTTATAGTGGCTGGACTTACAAGGGTACTGCAAAGCTCTCCAAATCTTCAGTATTTTCACATAGTTTTTGGAATCTGCTAGCAATTTTGAGCACATGAGGACATGTCAGTAATAGAAATACTTTATCTGATTTTACACTGTGGAATATATATAAATATCTGAGCCCTAGCCGGGTGCTTCAGAATAGCTCTGTAACATCTCTTCTACTTCCTGTCTTCTTCTACTAAGTTTAAAACATGTAAATACATGTTAGAGAGAAAAATGTAATTTCTATGAAGTATAAATCTAAGCCCTGATGGGAGTCCCTGGGGACTTTAGCTGAGGCATTTTTACTTTTCAGATATTTAATGTTCTTTGATAGTGATTTTGCAGCCCAAGTGAAGCCAATGGGGGGGGGGGGAGGGGGAAAGTTATAACCACCCTTATGGATGCCAGCGCATACATGTTTTAATGCCCTCTAAATGTGTTTATTTTAAACAGTATTTAGCTCTCAAATATGCAAGGAAGAAATGTTATCATGACATGATATTGATAAAGAGTGGCAGGGGAATTTAAATTCCTTAACCATGCCTGCTAGCCATATGTTTGGTGAATAAAGTCACAACAACCAGATTAACTTAATTCTTACCATTCCTATGTAACTCTGTGCATCAAGAAGTGTAGGATACTGAAAGAAGCTTGATAGATGCATACAGACCTAATCTGTTTGACCCCAAAATATGGAGAATAACATTTTTCAGGGCCAAAAACCGGGAGAATAAGGGAAAATAGGGAGGTTGGTCATTTTCAACTGAAATTATATAAATACTCCTAAATAAATAGTCTACAGTACCGCTCATGTATAACTGGACATGTGTACGCGCACAGGATCGTATAAACAAGTACAATCGCGTATAAAATCGTTGACAAACAAATTGCCGCGTAGACACCTCGTATAATCCCTGTACGAGTTTATACGCAGGTTATGCTATTGTGCTCAATGAATAGGGGTTAAAGTCGCCGAAAGAATTAGTGAGATGTTTGAAACAGCCGTTTCTTAAATCGTAGTTTAAGACGTGATATTCACCTAGCATCGAAGAGGACGCAGGTAAAGTGTGTGCCGGCATAGAACTTAACTTTTTTATTTTTTGTCGTACACAAGTAGCCTACATGCGAACTGCACACATTCGGTACGCCGCATGTACAAACAAGTGACAACTTGTGTTTATTAAACTTGTGCAGGCGCGTATCCAGGGGGGGGGGCGTTGGGGGCACGCGCCCCCGGGTAAGAAAGAGAGGAGAGAAAAAAAGAGAGAATAAAAAAGGAAAAAAAAGAGGGGGAAAAAGAGAGAAAAAAGGAGAAAAGGAGGGAACAGAAGAAAAACGCCAAAGACACCGGGAAGAGAGAGAGGAACAGTGACATAATTACAGCGCTGATCCATATTATATACAGTACACAGGGTAGCCAGTGGCGTATCAAGGATTTCGGAAGGGGCATGCGCCTCGGCCTACCCCTTACACCGACAACTCCAATTTTGACGTTTCCATTTTCCCTCTCTCACTAATGTATATACTCTATATGGTATATCATATTACCCACGTGTGTGTATGGACGCCTTAAACAGTTGTACAATTGTGCTATGAAAAAAACTGTGGCTGGTCTCGAACTCGGCCGAGTCGTTGGGGAACATGGCGCATTTCGGTATTAGACCAGAATCTATATGCGAACTGCACTATACATGTGTTCTTCGATGCAACACTGCCATCCACAGATAAAATGTAATACACTCCAACCTGAATGCTAATTGTTACCCCACATCTAGTACCGTAACTCGTACAATTAATCTAAAAATAAATTTTGCATGAGATTTGAGAATTGAGCACATTTCCTGTGAATATCATGTAGTTGACCCAAAGGCGTATCATTGCCGTGGCGGAGGGGGGGGGGCTGACGCACCCATCACTTCTTGAGATTGTTCCCATCTGCATGAAAATGTGCGCCTCACAACCCTACGCCCACCCCTCTTATCGCTTCCCGATGACATGCTATACAATACGAGAATTATTACTGTTGACATTGTTAGGCGTGACTTCTCCTAAAGACATTTGAAATGACGAGATGAAAGTATTTTGGTATTTCAACATTAATCAGAAAATTTCTAAATTATACACTTGGATAAAAGTCGGGGGAGGGGTGGGAGGGGGCAATGTTCTATTCAGCTGAGAAGAAGGCCACTGCTACGAGTGTACACCCCTACCGGCCCGCTCCAATCCCCCCCTTACGACTTTACAAAAACATTGTTCATAGGCAAAACTGCATGGTGTATGGAGCCAATTTTAGACCTAATTGGTGGTCTAATTATGCCTCGGGGTGCACCAGTTAACATCAATTTTCAAAAAGAATTCAGGGACGGGGCTACTGAGATTTGCCTTCAACAAGCCAACGACCACACCTCCGCCATTTTTAAATTCTATGGCCTTTTCATAATAGTGCAGGACCTACCTGAGTCAGTTGGGATTTGCTACCCCCCCCCTTTGAAATCCTATATTAAAATGGGGGTTGAAAAGGGGTCCCATTCTCCTAGTCCTGCAAACCGATTTCAAGTAGTAGATAACCAATGCATCTGCCATTAAAATGTGGTACATGGCTACATGAAGGTAACATGCTACAGTATACTATTTACCTCTTTGCAAATACAAATACTAGTCATTGTTCTTAGTACATTTTGTTAGTTCTACACAATGAAACAATTTGAATCAAAAAAACATTTGATGTTATTTATAGAACTAGTTAGGCAACATGTCCTTACGTACATATGGCCTGTAGATTTGATCACAAGTATGCAACACAACCCATTACAATTTCACAAACTGACTGTTGAGAAATTATTATGTAAAGACTCACCAAAATCTCCGCCACAAAGGAAGTTATGTCATCAGTGATGTGTTCCCACTTGCTTTTTTCTTTCATTTTCTTGGAGGAAATGTACCAAAGAAATGTTGAAAATGGTATCACCTGGAGGTTAAAGAAAAATATAAAATAACTCAACTTTCCATTCACTAGATTTATCAAGATGAAAATTGGTCGGGTCTGTGATCATTTTTGTAACAGACATCAACGTCTTCCCTTGTTTCTTATTAATAAGTATATATGAATATTTTATATAGCTGTAATATCAGGGCAGCATATATATTGTTTTATATTTCTGTTTTTATTTTTGGGTATGTTGGACTGACATACAGATAGCTAACAGCACAGGACTAATATCATTATTAAAAGCACCTTTGCCTTTATCTTAAAGCTGCTCTTTAGGAATATGTTTTGCATCTGAGGTAATAAATACAGACAGTTATTTACAACACTTGAAGTGGTATCTGATCGACTCCATGTTACGGTCTATGAGTTGTGAACCCCCCCCCCCCCCCCCAATAAAAGACATATTTGGAAAATTGCTGGAATATTTCTAACAAATTTGTGAGCTATCTTCCATAGGACTGCAACAGAAAATATATGTAGAAAGCACATGTGCTGGAGTTTCCTGGAAATATCTCTTAAACGGCCAGTATTATAACTGAAGTGCAAATAATGTACATCTTATACAGAACACATTAAGAGAATCCTTCAACACTGTTGACCAATGGCTAAGAATGGAATTCTGAATTACTTTGGTTTTTACTCTGAGGACATGCATATGGTCCAGAAGGTTCATGCATGTTTTGTATTACTGACTGACAACAACATATCCACACATTACAGTAAACCCACTAAAGACTTCCATTTGTAATCCCTTAGTTTATAGCTCATGGACAAATGACATAAAACCTAGATTATCTTCAGATTTAAATTTCACATCAATTTTATTGGGTTTTAGATGTACTGAGAGGGGAAGGGTAAGAAAGGTTAGGATGGAAACAGAGAAATGATTCCTGTTAGTCATTCTACATGGTTCTAACTTAGTGTGGGTATGGTTCTAACTTAGTGTGTGTATGGGTCTCATTTTGTGTGCAGTGACTATATTTAATTGTTAGGGCACATGCACTTATGAATTAAATTGATTGTTTATGAGCCTGCCATACATTTTACTGGCTATTATTTGTGGAAGTTAGGCTGACAATCCAGAGGAGTCTGGCTGCGCTGTTAAGACCGATTACTACCCTTACCTGCCACCCAACACTATGACACACTGATAAATTAGAAGGGATCAAGTCATCTGAATATTTTGTTCCTTAATTTATGATGAATACACAAAACAAAATATGGACCCAGTACACTAAGCACATACACCTCTTTGTGTACTTTTACACAATGGTAAGCAATACAATGTATGACATGCATTGCCTCATATATGGTGTATGTAAGTTAGACTGAAGCCATTATCTTCTTCCCTAGGCCCTTAGGGAGTTTGCTGATCAAGCAAGATTCAAAACAATTACTGTTCCACCAGGATTAGGTAGTAACAAAATCACTTTCTACTCAGAATCAAATCTAATTATAACTACAACCCAGCTTACCAGTCCTGCTATACTCTAAGTATACACTAATCATTCCCATCAGCATATTGTAAACCATTCTGTGCAAGATCCACATCGTGTGACCCCCAAAGATCGTCTCAAGAAAGATTAATCCACATTTACCTAATGAGGAGATAAAGACAAAGACAATAAGAAACATATCTGAACTAGATGTTTAATGCAAACGATAAAATCCCTTGTTTTTGAGTTTGCCTTTATAATATTTACTCAACAGTTATTCCATTGCTCACAGATACACAAGCTTATGCTAAAATGACTCAATAATTGCAAGTTCATTCATTTTATTGCAAGGCACTTTTATTTTAAAGTTGAATAATTTTTGGAAATTTATCCATAAAGAAAACAAAAGGCAACACTTGGGAATATGTTTGCAATCCTATGGATTAGACTAACTTGGTCAGCACACTTTCTAATTAGGTACTTTTAACGTTGTTTGGTGCAGCAGGCCAATGAAGTTGTTCATCTTTGGGGCCATTCTCTGGAAAATGAAACTGGCATGAAAAAACTAAAGTGTTCATCAGGACCAGTTGCTATACTTTTTGTTTTAGAGGGATTCCTCAAGTTTTCTGTTTCATATTTTTTTCATTAAAATTACAACCATAACATACTAATTTGCATAAATTTGCATTATTGTAAGTTTTAGCCAAAATTTGTAGTTTTTAACTGTATATTTGTTTTTTCTACATCAGTATCTAGAAATAATATTTCAGTTATCAACTATCACATGGAGGCAGTTATACATGGGTTCATTTATTTCATTCCTAAAGTAGAGGTTCCTGATCTTCAATTCTTTGTTAATAATGGGTGCTAATTAGCATAATTTTGACCAAATTTTGACCAAAATAACTCAAAAGTTTTCGTAAAAAGTAACTGATGTGCCTTATGATGTCCACAATTGATATGCAACCGTTCTTGGTACAGACTGTTAGTTTTGCAAAATATCCAGTCAAATAATTATTCTAACGATTAACTAATAGCCTCTAATTAGTCATCACACACGTGACCGATGGTCACGTGTGGGACATTTATCAATGGAAATGCAGAATGTCACAGACATGACCAAACAATGTCACACACGTGACCCTCCAAATCATGGCAGTAAAACTGTCTTAAAGTAATTCCTATGGAATATCAACATTAGTGCTGTTCTTTGGTCATTACTAGAGTCACATTTGCACTGCAAAAATTGCATACTATGGACAGAAAATTCAGAATGTCACACACGTGACCCAACAATGTCACACACGTGACCGGATTTTTTTAGCTTATGTAGTATTATGCTAATTTTAAAAAGTGAAATATTGAGGTGAAATGTCTTGTTAGAATAGAAACACATTAAGGGAGAAACATGAGAAAGAAGGGTTAACCAGCCCTGTTAGAAACTGAGGAATTTGCCAATGTTTTTTTTGTGCAAATAAGCCAGTATCATTTCACGTCACACATGTGACCGACCTTTATATAACCTCTGCCAGCACATGAATGTTCTGTATTTGGCTAAGCTATATGGTTTTGTAAAAGAGACCCCTAGTGCATACTTAAGTACTACAATCAAATCAGTGCAATACTCAATACCTATCATTATCCTTGACAACTATTTAATATGATGGGATGGGTGGACCTTGAATAAATTACATAATATCCACTCAACCTGGAGACGGTGACAATAGAAAGCCTTTATTAGCATTATATGCCCACACAGGAATGAAACGGTTACATAATGAAACAATGTGTGTCTAATGACCATTAAAATTGGTCAGATTTGTAAGATTAGAGATGTACTTGGCATCAGAATTTCATCTTCTTGAAACCTACAGTTATGGTAAAATTTGTAGAGATGATGCTACAATTAGAGAAACACTGAATAAAAGAGGTCTCACAAAATCCCTAAGGCACAACCTTTAGCAGTGTTCTAACTAGATTGCTCATATGTTATGTCTTGTTTTGCAGTGATTGCAATTGATGGGGGTTGGGTGCTGGATGATAGACTTTCCGGTGGGGAAATTTCCCTTGAGGGATCATCTGATACGTCATGGAGTAAAAATATGCAATTAAACACTTGCATTCTCATGGAAGAGGGGGAGGGGTGGGTGGGGTAAAAATCAGGTGGTGGACCATACAATCATTACCCTGCTCATGTAAACTGTACACATTTCTTCCAAGAGCTGTTATCCGGATATGAAACTGGTAAATCCCTAAACAGGCTGATCTCAGTACTGAATATTTCCAGTTTACCTGATGAGAAAAAACAAAATGCATTTGGTCATCAGTTATAATGTTATTATTTATGTAAATTGACATCACCCAGTCTGCAAGTAGCTTCATTCTACCATGTAACATTGTCAAACACAGAACACAGCTACTATAAACATACAGTATGGTATGCTACTGTAGTTTCAAAATAAATTACTCAGTTATAATTATAATAACAATGTAAAGAAACTAAAGCAACTAGAATACAAATCTATAGACTGTACAAGATGAGTTCAAGGTCTCATAATGCTTCCCACAGTGTATATACAGCTCACCTAATACCAAACTAATTGAAATATAAAGAAACATTAATTTGAAATTGAGACAAGCATTGAATCTTCAATACAAACTTTAAGCAATACCACTAGCAATCCAGTCTGGTTTATATTCAATTGAGAAACACAAGTAATAACAATGTAACCCTGAAAACAGATGGAGCCTGAAGAAAACATGATGACTGTTTCGGTCACATAGTTTAGGAACCATTGGTTCACTGTTCTGTCTAGAGGTTGATGAATTTGTAGGATTTCGGAAATGATGACATTGTACTATAATTGATTGAGTTAAAGTACATATTTTTCTATCTGCAGACTTTGACATATAGTTGTTATTTCATAACATGTTGTTCGGTGCAGTCCTGTTGTGAGAGGGTGAGGGTTGGGTGGAGGCTACAGTTGTACGTCAGCTAAGTGCCCAGTGAAATATGTGATAAAGAATGATATACTTTTAACTTTGGATAAACAAAGACTTAAAAAAAGTGGATCTGGTGACACAACTGTGCATGGAACTGTGTCTGGCTCTCTATGTTACTGATTTTGTGTACACCTTATTTGAATGATGCTTCTTTAGCCTCACAAGATGTGATTGTGAATCTTAGAACTGGTGTGCGACAGTTTATCAGGAGTTTGGCTAAAATTAACAAAGAAGTAGGAAAGGAGATACAAACCCAACCATAATCTTCAGCTGATATGATAGACATCTTTGAGATGAATAATAAAGGTGGAGTTGATTTGCATTCTACTGTCCAATTTTATATTTCAAATCCTATTTCCAATATTTAAGCAAATGCTAAAAACAGTAATCTCTACTGTACTACAGTCAATAAATATCATAACAAACATAACACATTAAATTTCAAGATTATATCCATAGTTGTGTGACATATGTGTGACCTACCTAAATTAATCAAGGTGTTCTTGTTTGATGGAGTGTTCATTACAAATACTTCTAACACAAAGCTCAGCAATACAGACTTAGTTGACTTCTTTAATGTTTCTACAGCATTATGGAATATCTAAAATGGTATTTCAAGTTTTTTTTATTTTAATCTGAAGAAAATAAATACCTACACAGAAGACATATTTGTAGGTAACCCAAGCTACTTTCATATAAACCAACAAGTTGTCTTCCAGTTTTACAATTCTGGGAGTGTCAGGAGTTCTAGAAGACTTTATTCATATGAGTCTCTAGAAGGCAATTTTTATTTCAGTTTGGCAAATGGTAAAATGTACCAGAGGGTGTTGAGGTAGCTATTGTGTCATACTGTAGCAAGGTCATTACAAACATACCAAGTACTGGATTAATCCAGCAAGAATCCGATCGTTTTAATGTCCTTACTAGGGCGTAATCCTGTCAGTTGTATTTTGAGAAGATGAGTTAAAACTTTATATACATTATTTTAGTGAGAGTGAATGGAGATAAAAGAGTATTCCTCGATCTGCGACGCTATCCATAAAATCTACCACACATCTTTGAAACGTTATCATACTGTTCAACACTTACCATTAATGTGATTACCATCACATGGAGGAAATATCAGATGATGAACCATTCATTGTCCTTGTCAACACAGTATGAACGTGACTTCCATCAAAAACTGGTAACTACAGGTGGAATAGGTGATCCCCTAACAGCTCGCTTCATAATTAACCTAATGAAGAGAAAAGAAAGTGATGTGAATGAGATTTAAGTCCTAATTATAGGAGACATTGAGAATGTCAGTCAGAAATAGTCTCTGGCTAACTACCATGTATACATGAACAATCACAGAGAAAAAAATACAGAGGAAGGAAAGTACAGTTCAGTTTCCAATAACCAGGTATTAAGTGTAAAAACAATTAGCCAGTTAAAGCATCAAACTTGAACCGGGTTGTCCGTTGTTTAGTGGAAGTGGCACATAAAGGTGTGGTGCAGTGATATAAATGAGCTCCCAAAGGAGAGTCCAACCTCACACGAACCCAACCATGCATGGTTTGGGCTTGACTGAGAAATTTGTGAGATTTCGCACCTCTCTTTCGTATTGAGGACAGAATGTCTTTTGAATTTCCACCCATTAGGAGATACTGTAATTGTATCTAATTTAGTGTGTCAGCTTTGGTGGATGTGTTTTCATATTATTTTTCTTTATTTAATGGTACCAGGCCCTCGAGACTGCATTGGCTACATTGACCTAGTTACACCATTCTCGGGGGGAAGGGGGGTCTCTTTCTAGATTTTAGATCACCAAAGGTTTATAAAGTACCCTGTTCAGCTGGTCAATAGCCATACAATATGGTTAGTTCTTTCTACAAATTTGGCAGATGAAGACACTTATAACCTCAAAATTTTGAGTTAAAAGTTTTGAGAGATGAAAAAGTCAAAATTTTGACTTTTGAGGTGAAAATCTTGAGATAAAAATTCCAAATATTGAGAAAGCAAATTCCAAATTTTGAAATTTGGGGACACTTATATATTTTCTTAAGCTACCGTACTTAGTCGCCGAAGTAAGATCAGTCTTGAGACCAATTAGATTTCTTAAATCCAACTGCAGTGACTGGCTCAGCAATGTTTAAAAATTAAACAAGCATAAGTGACAATTCTTTATTCACAGCTGTACATTCTCAGATTAGTAGGAAGTATTTCCAATTGTGTTCATAGTGTTTATAGTGGCTGGACTTACAAGGGTAATGCAAAGCTCTCCAAATCTTCAGTACAGTATTTTCACATAGTTTCTGGAATCTGCATTTTGAGCACATGAGGACATGTCAGTAATAGAAATACTTAATCTGATTTTACTCTGTGGAATATATAGCTGAGCCCTGGCCGGGTGCTGGGGGCTTCAGAAGAGCTCTGTAACATCTCTTCTACTTCATGTCCTCTTGTACTAAGTATAAAGCATGTAAATACATGTTAGAGAGAAAAATGTAATTTCTATGAAGTATAAATCCAAGCCCTGGCGGGAGTCCCTGGGGACTTTAGCTGAGGCATTTTCACTTTTCAGATATTTAATGTTCTCTGATAGTGATTTTGCAGACCAAGTGGAGCCTATGGGGGAGGGGGGGGGGGCCAAGTGCTCACCACCCTAATGCCAGTGCCTGTATATGTTTGAATATGTTTATGTTAAATGGTAGTTAGCTCTCAAATATGCAAGGAAGACATGTTATCATGACATGATATTGATAAAGAGTGGCAGGGAAATTTAAATTCCTTAACCATGCTTGCTAGCCATCAGTTTGGTGAATCAAGTCACAACAACCAGATTTACTTCATTCTTACCATTCCTATGGAACTCTGTGCATCAAGAAGTGTAGGATACTGGAAGAAGCTTGATAGGTTCATAGGTCCTGATCTCCTCTATCAAGTACAGTCTCTGTCTTCATAATTACTAGAGGGTTTCTTCCTACCGTTGAATTATTACATCATGGAGCCGTCAGACTGAGCCTCAGTGATTTCTAAATCAAAAGTGAAACACTAAACATGAAATCAAATTAGTTATTCAGATATTTTTAGACTTCAGAAACAAAAGTATACTCACTTACAAAGAAAACCCATGGTAGCAGTTCCACTTTGATCCAATCATTGATCATTTTATGTTAGTGATTAGTGTTTGGTTTCTGAAGCTTTTTGAAAGTTCTTAGGAACTTTTGCATTCAGATAGCAACGTGACACTACAGCAGTTTTGTGAGCAATCAACTTTACATGTTAGTTGTAAAAGACCCCTACACCTTTAGTAAGTAAATTATGTAAAAGTGCATATAATTGATTTGTGATATTGAAGCTAAAGATACGTCAATAGGAACTGAGCATTACCAGCACAAACCCTGGAAATTCTGGATATGTTCCAATAATGGGTTGTCTTTGACCAGCAAGGGAAGTCTAAAGCACTGCAGTATTATGGGTGACAAACTACAAAAATGTTTGTATATGATATGGGATATTGAATCTCAATCTCTGGAAAACCTTGCACTTCATTTGACCTTTACTCACTGGCAGGTTAGTACTTAAATCTACAATATACCAGGAGAGGAAACAACTCCAGAGTACTTTAAGAGTAGGTTTTTATGACTACATAGTTTGAATAAAGGCCGTGGCTATTCTTACGACTAGTCGTAACAATTATTTATAAACTATTCTTACGACATCGGCGAATTCATGCGAATTAAAAGTAAATAAAGCAACTGCGCATGTAGTAGGGGTAACCCTAACCCTAACACTCAATCCAACCCTTACCCTAAACCTAACCCTAACCGGAAATTATTGTTTCTCCTGGTCGTAAAAAAAGTACTCCTAGTCGTAAAAATAGCAACTGTGCATGCGCAAAAGGGTATTATTGTTACAACTAGTCGTAAGAATATTTAGCCACTTTGTTGAATAAAACCTTTCAGATACAGTACTTGGATGATCTCGCAAATGTAGAACACTTCCTCAATAAACTAATGTGATCAGTATTCTGAGGGAGGAAACCCTCTCCTTCAACTTGTAACCAACTAACAGGCTAGCATCACCATATTTCAGCTAGTCCTACATTGTGCTGATCCTAGGACACGCTTTATGCTGGCATTGCGAACTTTTGAATGTTGTCATTAAAACCATTGGACTAGGCCATCGTTAGGCTGCACTTTTCTTATATGACTAAAGAAGACCTAAGCCATAACTTCAACGTTATGATGTCCCTGTCCTTGTAGGTACATAGCCTAACAATATGAAAGGAAAACACGACATACATTTCTTCTTTGGCAATTGCAATATACTTAGTCTGTTTCTTTCAGTATCACCATCTGGAATATATTGCAATATCTTCATATTAGTAAGCCAGTACTGTAGCTTCAGGGAATCACGTTAAACAAACAGAGAAGTACAAGTTGTACAACCATACAACCGTTCTTCAAACGCTGCTTTACACTGTGTCGTTGGTTTGTTTAGATTTTGAAGATGAGACTTGTTCAAGTCGTTTCATTGGCCACGAGGGAAATACCCCTCTTTTTCAGATAAATGATCAATCTTGTATGTATGTATGTATATTAGATCCTC
Organism: Apostichopus japonicus; assembly: GCF_037975245.1. Classification (NCBI taxonomy): domain Eukaryota; kingdom Metazoa; phylum Echinodermata; class Holothuroidea; order Aspidochirotida; family Stichopodidae; genus Apostichopus; species Apostichopus japonicus. The sequence goes on from NC_092567.1 coordinate 6,212,952, forward strand.
CTGCAAGCAGGAACTCGCGAAGAAGCCTAATTGGCTTATCAAAGCCGCAAGCTGACCGAAGTCAGTCTCTCACATTCATATTTAACGTCCATGATTATGAATTGTTAATTGTCAACAACCCTGTAACTGGACGACATACATTAATCTGGGAGTGACTCGAACCGGGGACCTTATGATTGAAAGGCACCGGTGTTAACCACTGAGCTAACACTCCACATCTTCCAATCTTCCAATTCAAATAATAGCAATCAGTGGCGTAGCTACGGGGGGCGTGAGGGCGACAGCCCCCATGAAAGCTCGTCGCCCCCCAGTCGCCCCCCCCCCCTCACTGGGATTTTGGGTGTCGAAAAAAAATTACATGTGCGAAAAAAAATATATCATTGGTCTGAATGGTCTCGAATCTCCATGATGACCACTCATGAACGACCCTTCGACCACGGACCGGCAGTAGGCTATAGTTGCTGAAAACCTGACGTGACATAGCTCATAGGCCGAGAAGTCTACAGTAGTCGCACTGTACTGAAAACGCATGTTAACGACCGTCGAATAATATCATTCTTGCTCTACAAGACTACAGAACACATAATGTTTACTACTGAATCTGTGTGTTCGACTGTTCGGGCAAACTTTGCCTTTGTCACTCTTTTTTTTAAATATCCATAATCCCTAACATGCAAATAAATACTAATACAAACAGCCTATCATTATCTTGTAACCAGTGCGTATTAACTGATCAAACAAGCTAGTGAGCAATACTATACCCTTATAGAAAGGTAGTCTCCAGGTACTTGAATGCCAAAGAAGATGTTAATAGGTAAAAAATGCTGACATCATACACATGTTTCTCACATCATTGCTCGCGTCATTGCCTCAATACCCTGTTACATTTTCAATCTGGTTTTCACTTCTGGGACGTACCCTGATGCTCTTAAAACCACTAACAACCAAATTTTCAAGAAAGGAGGCAACACTATCATTGAGAACTACCCCCCCCCCCCCCCCACGGACTCGAATGGACTGCTGGCGCCCTTTTCAGCTTTTTAAGCATGTTTTACTTCGCGATTATTGACTTTTTTATTTCACTCTCATCTACCTATTGACATTTGTCACATTTTGTTGGTGTAGTTTACTGACAAAGTGCTCTAACGTACGGCGGTATTTAATTTATCGGCACTTAATTCTGTTGTACGAAACTCTTTCCAAGAACTGTACGGGGTTTTCGATCTATTTTTTTCGAAAACATGAGCACTCACAAAGATACCACGGGGATTGTGATAAAGCGCATGTACTTTCAACACCCATATAAACTTCCACTTGTCACAAATGTCGATGACACATATTTATTCTTCGTTTACCTCCAATTAGCAAGGCCCGGAAAGAGTCATTTCCGGCAATCTAGGGAAAATCTTTACTCAAAAAAAATCTGTACGCTCCGAGCCAACCTGTGGTGGCGCTCCGCTTAGATAGTGTCGAAAGCCCCCCTATAGGCCATTCTCGCCCCCCCCCCCCGACCAATACCCCTAGCTCCGCCACTGCCGGCCAATCAGTCTATCACCCAAATAATATTTTAGACGCAATCTAGTTCGGTCATTTCAGTATGTTACTTGGCTGAAAGCCCAGTCAATCTTTCTTTATTTTCCACACGCAATTTTCAGATTTGTCGAAAACTGTCAATGCCGGTGTCAAACTCACAAAAGATTTGTCATGATATTTCAAAGTAACTTACCAGATTGTTTTTTTTTTCTATTTCACTAAACTCTTTGATGACCATATCATAACATGGGATCTCAAAATAAAGGATGTTGAGAAAACTTTAGAGCACCTAAGAAGGCCTGGGAAGTGTCATTTCCAACGATCTGGGAGGCCCTTTTAGCTAAAAATTTACGGTACGCTGCGCGCCAACTCATAGTGGCGCTCCGCTTAGATAGTAACAAAAAAATGGTCAAGCCCCCCAGAAAATGTTCAAGCCCCCCAGCGCCCCCCCCCCACTGAAAAAAATCCTGGCTACGCCACTGAAAGCAATTTACAACAAAATGGCAAATTCCTTGTATCTAGGAGTGAGGTCTTCAACATTATGCTGCGAAATGTCAATTCATCATTTTGCACCTCGATAATTTTCTGGTAATTTTGCGTTCATAGAATCTTCTATAGCCGCTTGAAGTGTATACGTGTTATGGGTCGTAGCGTATAAGTCTTATGGAAAAGACAAAACAATACTTAGTTATTACACTGCAACTCACCAAATTACAATTTGGACGGCATCTTGACTATTCACAACAGATCTTCCGAAGTCCAAATATAAAAGGGGTCCGGCACTAAATATATAATAAAAACGCAATATGCAAATAATGAAAATATTTTGATGGTCTTGACCATTCCAGTAAAGCAAAGATAAGGGGCTAGTGTAAGTTCCAAAGAAAAACGCGTACTATCGCCTAGCGAAATCTATCGTGATAGTATTTCGTCACTACAAGTGTCACCAAGACAGCATGAAAATTAGACATGTTTGGCACTTTTCAGGATATTGTTTACTACGAGCTCACAAAGAAGTCAATATTTTATCATTTCTAAAGACTTTTGAAATGACGAGATGAAAGTATTTTGGTATTTCAACATTAATCAGAAAATTTCTAAATTATACACTTGGATAGAAGTCGGGGAGGGGTGGGAGGGGGGCAATGTTACATTCAGCTGAGAAGAAGGCCACTGCTACGAGTGTACACCCCTCCCCCCCCCCTTATGACTTTACAAAAACATTGTTCATAGGCAAAACTGCATGGTGTATGGAGCCAATTTAAGACCTAATTGGTGGTCTAATTATGCCTCGGGTGCACCAGTTAACATCAATTTTCAAAAAGAATTCAGGAGACGGGGCTACTGAGATTTGCCTTCAACAAGCCAACGACCACACCTCCGCCATTTTTAAATTCTCTAGCCTTTCCATAATAGTGTAGGACCTACCTAAGTCAGTTGGGATTTGCTCCCCCCCCCCCTTGAAATCCTATATTAAAATGGGGGTTGAGAAGGGGTCCCATTCTCCTAGTCCTGCAAACCGATTTCAAGTAGTAGATAACCAATGCATCTGCCATTAAAATCAGTTACATGGCTACATGAAGGTAACATGCAATAATGTGTACCTCTTTGTCAGGCATTATTGTATGTAGGAATAATATACTGGTTTGGCAACATGTCCACCCAACGGCTATTTACAGAATAACTGGACGCGAGCAAGACTGCATTTTCTGATTTTTTTTATGCAATTATACAATAGTGATTTTAACATCGGTCAGTTCAGTTCTTAAACTTCACACTAGTATTTTTTAGCACAACCTTAATTTAAGTTTAGACAAAAATTATAGTCTAACTACGCCCCAGAATTGTTTCAGTCGGAGGACTCCCACAACCCCGTACATGGAACTGCATTCAACGACTACTCCACAGCAACAACATCAAAACTTTCGGATCCACATATAGTCTGACCATAAATGTTCGTTCCCCTTCCTAAATTGATCGGGAGAATTTTGGAATGTGAACCCACGTTACTGGGTACTAAACCATACAGGAGAGTCGATCCTTTTTCAGGATTGGAGAGGCAAACTTACCGCTCATGCACTTAATCAGAAATATACACAAATTAGCCACAAGATGTACCTCCTCCTTTATGTTCTACACCCTTCCCCATATCTATGTAGACATGTGACAAATCACTTGATTGGCGTAGGAAGGGAGCAAAAAATGAATTGGTTGGGGAGGGGGTCGGGGGCATCCCAATTAAGTAAACAATACACATTTTGTCATTATTGTGACCCACATAGAACACTGAAAAATTTCAAAATTTCCATATCAAAATTTTAATTATTTTATCCCGAAAGTTTTGAATATTTCTGGGAATTTCAACCCTTTTTCAAAATTGAAACCCTTTTCTTGAAAATCAAATTTGTCTTAAAATTGCAATCTGTAATATAACCGAAATTCTCAACATTAAACTACTTTTTCTAAAATTTAAAACCTCTTCGATTGATTTCGACCTCTTTAATTCCCTTCGTGTAAAATGTCGATTTCTTTTTGTTTTAAATTTAAACTATTGAAATGTTGACTTCTCAACTAAAAATATTAGCGTTTTATCTCAAACTTGTATTGCCATTGCATTTCTCGAAGTCAAGATTTCTCTTTTATACAAATTTCAACTATTTTTTTCTCAAAAAATAAACTTTTCTTGATGAGGATGGTAATAAGTAAAACGGGAGAAAAGGGGGGGGGGGGGCTACATGAATTAACTATTACAATTATTGGTGAAATGTCGACATAGTATTTTGATTTGAGCAATTACGAGGTACGTGAAAAGACAAAACATCGTTTGATTGCCTGACACTCTCTTGCTGGTGCAAATATTTAACTGCATAATACAGCACTGGCATGGAATGGAATTAATTACAAGGTGGTTGGGTGGGGAGGGGATGAAAAAAGTTGTGTCGTTACATTTATTCCAATAAGTTCATAATGATCAATTTATTATGATTATTTGTAAAAACAAACATGTAACTTGACACAGACACGTTTTGTCTGCACGATGTGTCTGCAAGATGTGTGTGACGGAACAAGGATGTTCAATTTATGTTATTCCATGTAGGTTTTGATATTCATAAAACATGTACGCCTTCAAATCATTTGAAACAGACGGTTTTCGAACTTTTTTGTTAATTGTTTGTTTATGCATCCACTAACAGATAATAAGGTGCACGGGTGGATGAGTACATAAAATGCTTTTTTGCCCAAATTTTAACCGTTGGTGGGGGAGGGGGGTGCACTGGGACTAACACCCTACCGCTTAGGGAGAAATGTCAATGATACAGGATAGTTTGATCTACTTGATATAGGTTGTGTTGTATTATTTACTTCCTCGACCCTTTCCTTACTACATACCCAATCGACGTCAGTTTATAAACTGTCTGTTTCCACCGGGCATGTATAACTTTACCTAAATTTATTTCTATTGGCGCCAAAATGTCTGTTACAAATCTCAAACATCACCCGCGAACAGCTGGGAAACACCTGTATATGAATATCGGTGACTCGTGCTGTTGAATACCTGTGCACATCTAGTATATATCAGTATCACTGACAATGAATGGTTTAGTGTTATATCAGTGGAGTTGCAGAGTACGTAGTATATTCGTGGGAGTTGTTTGTTACCATTGACTTGTTGAGTGGTTATTGAGATGGATTGTTTAATGGAGAGGAACCGCTGTGAATAGTTAAAACAGTAATTATTGATCAGAGAGATAACTTGACGGTATGGTATAGAGGCATAGGCTAGGATGTGTACAAAGGCCAGGCCAAACTTAGGTAGGCTATAGGTTAGACTAGTAATACAGTTATATGTTAAAAATCTCAAACATCACCCGCGAAAAGCTAGAATTACTACTTTTAGCAAGAGGACATGCTTATCAAATCTAACTAATAAATGATACAAATCTTAGCCTATAGTTGTTGACTGATTATCAAAAAATTCCAAATTAAAGCAGATCTTAAATATAAAGGAATTTAAAAAAATACAATCGAGACACTGAGTCTCCTTTAGGGATCTTAACTTAAGCGAATAATGAAACCAGCGATTAACATTCTAGGTGAGCTGATGCCTATCCTTTACTTTGAAAACAATTACTTCATTCTAGCTAGCAAAAAGTATCCATAGACAAACTTTGGAACTTTGTAATCCCTTCAAAAAATTTAAATCAAGAAAATGGTTCAATTCGATTTTACTCGTACATAATATAGCCTTATATATAGGCGTGAATACAAGTCAATGACATTTTACAATTATTATTGTAATCACCTAACTTACTAAATCTACCAGGTCAGACATATGAGCCACTTGTGTGAGAAACCTGCAGCTTTTTACCGAGCAGGCTGACTGAAATAATGTTATTTAATAACTGATTATTAGTTGAATAACCTAACTCCTGCCAATATACCTGACACTTATTGTGATATTTAATTTTGTTAAATACTGTTTAGGGCCTAGAGCTTTGAGCCTCTATAAAACAGTATTCCTATTAAGTCTAATGATAATCAAATACAATACATAGTTATTAAAAAGGAATCTTTAGTCCATGTCTTTCCAGCAGCAACTAGATCGTGGTGTTCTTCTCACAGCTGGTTTGTCTTAATTTTGCCCACTTAATTATAAAAACTGTACGTCATTTCCAAGCCAACAGACTTATTATGGCCACATGATATTTAAAAAGTAAAATGGTTTTGAAATTGAAAGTGCGCTACTTATTTTACCCTGCTGCAACACTCAATAGCAGAAGTTTGCCAGAGCCGTAGCTCTAAAGCCCGGGTCACATCTGCGCGATTCAACACGCGATTCAACTCGCAATACAATTGAAGGTTGAATCGCGTAGTTAGACACGGGTATCAACTTGTTGCGCAATCAACGTTGCGCAGTTGATTTGCAATAGATCAATGTCCTAATCAGCGCAACTTCTCAGAAGCAACTTTTCTTATTCGCGTGATTTTAGTTGCGAGTTGAATCGCGTGTTGAATCGCACAGATGTGACCCGGGCTTAACGGTAAATGTTCCGCTAACTGTTCACACCCGATGAACTCCATAGTAACATAAGATATTTCAATGAAGACCCAATTAACCTGATGAAACTTTAAGGTAATAATTAATTAGTATAATTAAACACTTCAAGGATATGAAGTGTTTTCAGATAACAATATTATTCGTTAAAAAATGTAAAAAGCGGATGGTACTATTTAATTGGAAGAAACGATAAAGTTTAGAAAGTTAAGATCATAAGCATTACCCAATTTAGGAATATCTACAAACACAAAGAAAGAACAAAGCTACATTTCTAAAAAATCTACTAGAAGTTATGTCAAACTTAAACCGTAACTTAGGAATGAATTTGATAAAACACTAATGGACATCATCATTTATCCAAATCGTATTAATTAGAAATAATTATAATTCAAGCAGAATAGTCGGATTTGGATCAATATTTAATAATTTGTATATTAAATTTTGAGTTTAAGCCTCGCCAACCTTCTCTCTTGAAACTTGAATTTGAGCTACCGTACATCTGTTCTCTAAATTGCATTTTAATTATAAGAAACAACCTATATTGATTTAAATATAATTCCCCCAAATCTCCTTAAACTTGATAAAAACCTGGTATTAGTTAGAGTAGAAGTTTCCTTTTCATGATTCATATAACATTAAATTACATTTGCATTCTGAAAGTTCTAAATCAAAATACAAATAAATGTGATCAATATTTTTCTTCAAAAGATAGATAATCTCAATTATTATTGACCCATTTCTTATAAAATTCTCAACCCGTCAATGAGATTTGTTTCATATTAACTAATGAATACAAATGTGTAGCCTCACATTCTTATTTTATTAAACCTTACTAGCTATAAAAACTTTAATGAATAATTTAATTGTAAAACAATCAAACTAACCCTTTAATCCTACATTACCACTTTATTTTCTCTAATCTAATGTAATTATTCCTGTTTATATTTGTGTCCCCATAAAATCAGCCCCTTATTTCCGTTCTAATAACTGATTCCGTCTTACAAATAAACACGACCTAAATGTCCTAGTTTATCGCTTTATTTTCCTTTATCTTTTTTCGTTATTTTTATTTTATTATAATTATTCTAAACCTAACCAAATCCAATCTATTTATCTCTATCTACTCTATTATCAGTAACTATATTCTTTCATTCTAGATTCCTATCTCCTGTGTGTGGCTAGTAGACTGCTTTCCTAGAGTTGATGAGTCTGGTCTGAACCTTATCCTTGAGTCTGGTCTCTCTCTCTCTATCCTGAGTTCTCTCCAGACGCTGCGGATCTCTGACTACAAAAGGAGACTAACAAATGAAGAGTTGGCGGCCATCTTGTCTTACTCCTCACAGTGTACAAGCTTGAAGGAGCTGATGTAAGTATTCCGGTGTAGATGTTAGAATCATCATAACAGTTAGACAGGGAATTAATTTAATTAATAAAAGTTATCAATATTAAACTAGCAATAGAGAATGTAAAGTCTGCTGTATTTTAATGTCAAAGATTGGATGTAATTAGTTTATTTGGATTTATTTGAATAATTAGGTCATCGTGAAAGGAATTATGTAGAATGTTACAATAAATAAACAAAAAATATAATGGATTAATAGGGAATATTTTAAGAGGGTGTTGGTAAGAGAGGGGTAGGGGTGGGTGGTGGTTGTTTAAAATGTTCTTTGTTTATTTTAATGTTAACATTTCACTAAATAGGTTTTTGAATTACAGGAATGTTTATTAGGATAAAATAAGAGATATATAGACAAGGAAATTGGATTTTAATAATTCTAGCGAGTAAAATTAATATTATAAAGTAAAGTTTTATAAAGAATAACTGTTAATTTTGACTGAAACCTCAGAAACAGTTGATTTTCAATTATGTACAATTAATTTAAGAAACAAAAGAGATTGAAAATCGTTATTAATTTTAATGTAGTAAAATGATGGCATAAATAATAGCATAAACTCCTCAAAATTTTGATCAGATTATGATACTCTAGCAAAACTGAAATGTATACAAAAGAAGCAACCAATAAAATAGTTTTAGTTTCAAAATTTAAAAAAAAATAGTTACTCAACATAAGTTAACTAATTAAAACAAGATAAAAGTTAACTAGAAGGAAATAAATAATTGTATTTGAGATAACTATATAGTTAAAAAAAAATGTATTGCCATAAATATCATTAAAGACAAATCTGTATCTGATAAATTTCAAAGGTTCAAATGAAATCCGCTTAAACTACATCACTTTCTTCGTTATAGTTTGAAATACGACGTTATACAAAATAAGCTTAATTATGATTTATGCTTATATTTTAACCTAATTTTTCAACAATAATTACAAAATTAACCGAGAGCTTCAACTTTGTATAATTGATTACTTTAAACAAGAACTATAATATTTTAATATTCCTCGTATTAATGTTACTTCATACTTGATTCGATCATGACGTCCCTGCTTAGTCCGTTCAATGTAGTGTTATTTTAGACCCCCCCCCACCCAACCCAAACCAACCCCTCCTCTCGCCTCCTCTTGCCCTCTTTGCTCTCACAGATCAAACCTCGTAAAAGTTTCTCCTTTCCGTCTTTACCATTCACAACATAATCAGTAACATCTTCAACTTACAGCTGACGTGTTACTAAAAAAAGAAAATATTTAAGTCGCAACCGTCCCCCCCCCCCCTCACCGCACCTCACCCAAATCTCGAAAGAAAAGACAAAAGCTATTGAGTAGTTACATAAATGAAATATATGATAACGAACGATGCTTAACGTATGTTATATGTGAAACAACGCCATTCCGGGAATAACTGTGACCGCGGAGAAAAATATTACTGGAAATAACACACTTCGGGGGTTTTGTTTGGTCTGACTATAAACAAAATGTAACAGAGAATGTTGATTCCCTATCTAGATTAAATACTTTACCCCAATCCCAGTGTGCTCTTGGGTCATTTTAGTCTCTCCTCCTCTGCCCCACTCCCCTTCAGACAGCTTATCTGTACCCACCGCCACCCCTTCCTTCGCCCCCCCCCCCCCTGCTTCGCACATCATCTTTTTTAGGGAGCCCTTCAAATTAATTCCGTTTCTACCCGATAACATCATCACCGTTTTAGTACACACAGTAGGCCTACTCTACTTCTACAATAGTTTTCTGCACAGACGATTGATTCAAACAATTTATTTCTAAAGTAAATTAAGTTGACAGTAAATATGACACACCTGGATCTCCCGTAAATACCTAATTAGCATAACAATAGATGACACGAGCCAGGGTTAAAGATAATGAATAGAAAGATAAACGAGACACGCGTCTAGTGTACACCTGGAATGTTGTCACTGCCATGCAACGTAACCATGGAAACAGACGATAAGTAGGTCAGTCCGTGTCTAACAGTGGCTGGGAATAATACATCATTTCATTCAATACGGGTTAGGTATATATCTAACAGCCATTCAGTGATACTGTATGTCATATGCCGTGATATTACGGCGTGTTCTCATTATTATTCTCTGTTTATATATTTTAAATGAGTAAAGTTGATTTTCTCGGTTGTTTAATACACACCTCACTTGCTCCTCTCACTAATTATATAGAAGGAATGTTTAATTTCCCTTTCTTCGTTTTGTTTTCTGTATGTACTTTTCGTTGGTATAAGGAAGTCTGCCTTATTAACACATAATTGAATAGCCCTTAATGTAACTCTAATATGTGACTACAAGCATTGCGGGTTCTTAACTGCCTAGTTTTATGGAGAACATTTTTGTTCTGTGAAGTTGATTAAACGGTTAAACGGTGGAGATAAAATATTGCTCGTGTTTAGCAGGGAGAAAGTAATTCGAAGGTTCATGTCGCCTTTTACCAATCTGAAATAAAGTAATAATAACCAAGTTAATATATTTCTCAGCCATAAATCATAAACAAGCAAACAACAACACGATCAAGAAAACAAAGCACCTGAGATCCTTTAAGATTCGTTTGATGAGATCTTTTATCTCTTTAAATATCAAATTATATACTCCGCTAGTTCTTTTTATCTACACAGAACAGGCGAAAGTGATTGAATTATTCCCTCGAAGTTTAAAATGTATAATGGATAACGACAACTAGAATCGATTTCAAATTTGCAACTGTTTTTTGCGAATTTAGAAAGGCTTATAGGCTGTTATCATCGCCTTCAGAACTTTCTTCTAAATGGTTTACATTATTGTTATAACACACGCTACAAAATGATAGTAAATATTTATATCCCCGGTACACAATGAATGAACCTACAAGTTAACAATCAGAATAAGCACTTATACAACTGCCAGGGTCATATCCAGGTCGTAAGTATGGCCACGGTTCATTTAGTTTTGTTGCTGAGAAGGAAAACAAAAGAAGCAGTTATTCACTTGTTGAAATGAATTCATTGCGTCATAATTTGCGATGTTTTACATGAATCATGGTGGTATGCTGATTAAAACTGAACATAAGTATATTGTGATAGTAACATGTATGTTCAACAACTCAAAAGAAAAAGGAAGGAAAATTAAACAGAAAAGAAACCGAAGGAGAGGTGTTATGTTCCTGGAAATACAGTTAGTAGAGATCTGTGGGAAATTCTATACTGTCGGTCACACATCCGGGGTTTTCCTTCCGTCAAATCGCAGCGAATAGAGTGAAAACATGTCAAGTAATTGTGTCTAAATATCGCGAGTCTACGCTTTCAGAACGCATGAAGAGAAACATGAATACTCTACGCATATACCTATATAGGCATAAGAATGCAATATAATAGTAAAGTAGAGGAGCCCTAATGTAACAGAAGCTAAGCTATCTTCGTAGGTATTTTACAGATGTTGTATTTTTAATTGTTTGAGACACTACAGTAGGCCTACCCAGGCGCGTATCCAGGGGGGCATTGGGGGCGCGCCCCCCGGGTAAGGAAAAGAGGAGAGAAAAAAAAGAGAAGAAAAAAGGGAAAAGGAGGGGGAAAAAGAAAAGGAGGAGAGAAAGGAAGGGAAAAGAAAAAGAAAAAAGAGAGAAAAGGAGAAAGGAGGGAGTAGAAGATAGCCAAGACCTCGGGAAGAGAAAGATGAACAGTCATAGTTAAAGCGTTGATCCCTATTATATACACAGGGTAGCCAGTGACAGATCAAGGATTACGGAGGGGGTGTGCGCCTTACCCTACCCCTTACACCGACAACTCCATTTTTGACGTTTCCATTTTTCCTCTCTCACTAATGTATCTATATAAATACTATATATGGTCTATCATAACGCGTGTGTGTGTATGGACGACTTAAACAATTGTATAAATTGTAGTACAATTGTGCTATATGGAACCAACTGTGGCTGGTCTTGAACTCGACCGAGTCGTCGGGAAACATGACGCATTTCGGGAAGGGGGCGACCGCCCCCCCCCCCCCCGTGCAAATTTTCTTTATGACATCGCTAGTAATTTCAAAACAGACAATGCTTAGATGCAACTTACAAGGCCTGGGAAGTGTCATTTCCAGCGATCTGGGAGGCATTTTCGGCCAAAATTTTTCTTGTACGCTTCGCGCCAACTACTCGCAAGTATTCGCTACACGCCTGTTCGAATTTGTAAAGCAAAGAGCAGATATAACATCATATCAGTGAGCATTGAAATGCATGTTCCACGATGAACAGCCTCAAAAAACTGTTTATGTGTGTAGTCAAAGGCGTAGGAGCCAAATTGGATTTGGGGCTGTAACGACTTGCCCGAAAAAAGCCGAAATTTTTCGTTCAACTCATCAATGCCAATATCAGCCCCCGCCTCCTACGGGACCTACGCCTATGTGTGTAGTGTTCGGTTTCGATATACCTGATATCGGAAATATCTGCTATTTTTCATTTCCTTCAACCAAGTTTTATAATAGCCATTATAAGAGCTTGCAATATTTCTACACCAAGAAATTAACTGTGTCGGAATTTTAGAAAATTTCCTCACCATTCCTCATCATACTTTCTTCTACTCGTGCAATTTTGACCTGTCTATTAGGGGTTCAAGGAGGCTTTTCTATATTGCTTGTCCATAGATTGAATTTTTTGCAACATCATGGGTATGTTTTCAAGTGATTTTTATTCACGAGAAATGGGAATTTTCAAATTCTCAACAAATAATCGGCTTAAAACCTTCAAAAGTGGGGCTTTCGGATATTGTGGGCCGTGACGTAGAATCACCTACAAAAGCAATGATCCATAGGACATGCAATCAGGTCGAACATGATGTGTGACTGGTTACAATCTTCAAAAAGGTTATGGATGGAAAAAAACTTTTGGGAAATACTTGGTTCTCAGGCAAAAGTGTACATCTGGTTGCTCATTTTCAAGCCCGAGAAGTGCCATTTCCGGTGATCTGGGGGGTATCAAAACCAAACATTTTCTTGTACGCTCCGCGTCAACGGATGGTGGCGCTCCGCTTAGATGGTAATTCGCGCCCCCGGGTTAGAAAATCCTGGATACGCGCCTGCTACCTGCATATTTATGATTCTGCGTCATGTTTTACTTTGTTCAACACTTACTTTTGTTGGGAAAAAGTTTTAATTTCGTACTGCAAAGAATCATATCTTTCCAATGTGCAATTACGTAGCACCATGCATCTGCCTAACTGCCTAACCTTTGTTCTGTACTTTGGAGACTTGAACAACAATCATAGGCCTACTCGCGAGTGAAATTTGGCGAGTAGATTTTTAGTCACGGTCGCCAAATAGCGATTACTTTCAATAATGATGAAAATCGTGGATACCTCTAATACTTGGTGTGTGGATTCATAACATCGAGACAAGACCCCTATTGTTTTGGAGGTGTGTATAGCCACGTACAGTAGACTGACCTGTGTTATCATGCCATATTGGAATTGTAACAGCTTGTTCTGGTTATACTTACAAGCAGAAGTCTAGTGCATTGAATTCATCGAAATCTCAGTGCAGTTTGCATTCGGGCTATCTTTGGAAAGGAGGGGTGGGGTGGGCTCCAAATATGACTTGCGTCCGTTGGGAGGGGTCTAAACGGGAAGAACCCTTTTATTAAAATATAGCCTTTAATAAATAGTTTTCAATGCTGTAGCAATATAAATTATTAGTGCAACAATTATTTCCAATATATTGCCTACATGTGTACATTGAGTTGTTGTGTCCGCTATAACCCTTACATTATATATAAGATTAGTGAAATATTCGAACGCGCCTGTTTTAACCAGTCACTGGATAGATACAGAAAACTAACGATTGTAAAGAAACGTTTTACATAAGAAGTAGCAGTATTTATGCGTTAATTATGCTAATTAGATACAAGGAGCATAACCTACTGTATATATTATCTTTCCATTGTCCGGAGTAGTGTTTTACATAGACCTGGGCAATTCAGGTATAAGGTAGGATGATACTGAGCTCGACTTTAACATATTTATTGGATATTATGCACTATCTGTTACCTGTTATTCCAGATAATTTCATTTCATGCTCGATAAACTCAAGTGCCCTCTTGTTGTTGTGTGTTTGTAACAAGTGCCTTCATGTCTAAAAAATTGCTATTTGGCTTCAAAATAATGATAATGATATGCAGTTCAAAAGTACCGGTATAAAGAAAACTTTTGCTGAAAACTTTTGCCTCCCCTCAGTGGTTGTGCCTCAACCTTCCAATAAAACTTTTCTTTTGCGAATCAACGACGATGGCATTAGCGTATTCTTAACAAAGTATGACCAGGAAGTCTTACTAATTCCTCGGTATGAAGGGGGTCGGAAATTTTGGACACATGCAGCTCTCTATTGAGAACATAGTTGAATAGGAAGTTTCGATTGTGTAATGGCTAAGGTCATTATTATCAACTCCACAAAAATGTTATAATTTTGTAGAATTTGATTTAGATCAATGACAAAAAAAAACAATGCGTGCAATGTGTTACAATTATGAAGGTTGATATTGAATAAATACTTAAATAACGTTGGTATATCATATAATAGTAACAATTTGTGTTTAACTTCAACCCGAGATGACAAATTGTTGCGCCCAGTAAAGAGTGTTGCTATGTTCTCTACCCTCTTATCCCTCTACCTTCTATTTCTCCTCCGTTTTAGTGCAAGATTGTGCAGGTTTGTCATTCCGAAATTACGTTGAAATATGTAATTTGTAGCATCTTAAACTATTCTGAGGTTAAGAAAAAAATTTCAGTTTTAAGATTCATAATTTCTAGATTTTATATTTTACCACTGCACTCTAACAATCTCAGACATTTTAGTTCTCATTTAAAAGTGACAAGGGTTCACGAAAACGATCTATATTATCAATCAATTTACCGAAAATAACATACGATAAAAATCACGTGATCCGGGCGGAAAATGGCAAGCGGTTGTTACAAGGATTTGCTCCGTTTACTTAGTTTATTGTGTACAATGTGGTATTTCTACATGTTTGTTGTTTACTTTGTTTATCTTCAATGATTTAGTAAACAATTAACCTGACTAGGAGGACATTCCTCTACGTCTTCTACATCTTACACGATGATTATTCTACTTCTCTCCATAGGTTTGGTTTTGGCTACACTATGCCAGACACTATTCCGGTTGGATCCATTCCATCATCCTTGAAATCAAGAAATGTGAAAGGTATTGTCACAATGACGTCATAATGGACACACTTAATATGTCTTACATTTAATTAAGGCCTTACCAACTATGTGAATTTCTTTTGACTTGTTGATTGTTGTTGATTTACATACAAGAGAGTAATGAATCAGCAACACATGATTGTCATTTTATATGAAGGAGACATCCAGAACAGAGTCTAATTGTGATAGTAAACAGCGAACTGAATAATAGAAATGTAACAACACTTCATATTGCTTGGCTTAGTTGATTTAAGAGATAAATCATATTCCTTTCATTTCGCTCCTTCGAGATCACTGCACTATAAGATATTTTTGTGAGAAGCCATCACATCAATTGAGATTTAAATCTCTTTCCAAAAAGTAGTGGTATCATACACTTTGGGCAACTTAATTACACAGCGACAATGATTGTTTAAGGTTTTGAAGTAATTTGTGCCCCTCGGAGTCTACCAACACCCCCTCCCCCCACCCGTTAGACTTACACATTTAAACACATCCACACCTGTGGTCGTTCCCCAGGAAAAGGGGAAGTTTAGACTTCAAATCATACCTTGTGAGTCAAAATTTGACTTATCTGACTTGACATATCTAATATCTAAATCTAAACTCAACATTGTGTTTTAACTATTGAATGCGTGGTGGTAGGTTGCGGGGTGATGGGGAGACACCCCATCACTCCCTTGATCGACGCTTGAAAAGAGTACAATCTACATGTATTGGCGAACATTAACATACATGCATGATTTTGCCTTGAACAAGTATTTATAGAAATAATATGTGGGTAATGATATGAGGGAAAGCATTTAACACTATATGTGAATTTTAAAACCATATTATATTTTTTCCATTTATACACTTAGGAAAGTAAGAGTTATAATACAAAAACGAAGAAAAAAACAGAATCGGTCTGTCTGTAACTCCCTTACGCCTACAGTTCCCCAGATTTGGATCATGTTTGGCTAATAAAATGAAGCAGCTTCCAGAGGCTTCACCCCCTGCTAACACCCCCGCCCACCGGGGCCTAACACTACTATCCGCTGAAAATTGAGTTCTTCTCATAGATAGATTTCCGTGTTTCAAAATTTCTTCAAGAGAAACTATCTTCAAAGGGTGCAGCTTAAGTCCAGCGGATCCCCACCAGCCTGCTTGGAATACATAATAGATTTTAGATAATTTATTTATTACATCTGTTTTGTTTTTGAGTGCTTTAAACTAAAGTTACGAGAGAATAGAGGATATCACCAAATGTAAAATCTTCAATGGGCTTCCCCTCCTGAACCAACCAGGGCTTGAAATATATTCCATAGAAAGCCCCTCAACCCCGCTTGAGCTATCAGAAAAGTTCTGTACAATCTTGAAGTTAAGTTTCTTCCTGACAACCATATTTAAAAATTCTGCAGCTTCCGGGGACTTCGCCACACACCCTTTAATAACATTAAACTATCGAAGAAAAATATCTAATTTACGTTTTCGGTCTGTAAATCTGCATACAAAGCGAAAAGTGCGTGAAACAGGCTTTACGCTTATTAATTATTCAAGCCATCAATATACATATTGTGTATCGATTCGGTACAGTTTTACATCGGCATTATACACTTAATGATGTAACCAGGGAGTTGTTATGGAATAACAACTCCCTGATGTAACGATCTATATTTTATTCCATTTACCGCGTGTTATCTGTCGAAGTTTTAACTTAATATTTGAGAAACCACTAATCTTGCAAGTAGTAGTTAAGAGAGGGATTCAGATACAATTCAAGTATAGTTTTATTCATCGGTCAACGCGTAAATACAAGAACAGATCAGTAAAGTTTGATCTGTATGGTCCACCATCTTGTCTACAGACGTCTAAAAAATTGTAGACGCTATATGATTCATTGTAATCGTTTAAGTGAATTAAAACTAACCAATTGCATTACTAGGAAGAACAAGTACAGGCGAGAGGTCGGGTGCAGGAGGGTAGGTATAAATACTTTACGCCGCGCTTCTTGCTTATGTGCTATTTACTCGTTGGTTGTTATGGTATTTCTTTTTTTTTGGGGGGGGGGGAGTGTGGGTGGGGGTAGGGGGGTGATTTGACTAAAGAACTACAGTATATGTGAGTCTTGCTTTAATGTTATATACGTCGCTAGTCAAAAACAATGTATTATGTACATACATGGCAGATCACTATCACACCTTACATTACATCTCCGAAATATACGTTTTCAAGCGATACTCATGTTGTTTTGAACAACTGAATATCATGTTTTGGTGTATAATGAATAAAAATGCAAATGCACATGAAATGAAGAAAAACCTTTCATAAAAATACTTGCGCCTGTTTCTTTTACTAAAATACAAGGTTCGCATTAGCCGCGGGATTGCGCGATTCACACAATTTGATTTCAAATCCCGCATGTCAAAAGTTGCCAAGACGGAATTTCCCGTAATAAATTTCAGCTCTCAACGTGAATTAAACAAACATAACGGCTGTGACCGTGTAGCGATTCATCGCTATAAGCGATCGCGAATGGAATAAACGTTTAGTAAAAGCCGCGATTATTTGTGCTTTGTTCTCCCGTCTATAATCCATCTTAACATCCCGTAAATTTCCTTCCCAGTTTTTCCTTCTATTTATAAATGAATGAAAAAATATAGCAATTTTGAGAATTCTAATATTTACGCATGCACGAACGTATACAGTAGCTATAACTATGAGAGGAAAGCACTTGCTATGACTACCAGAGTTAGCTGCTTGATGACAACAAAGACACGTGTACTTGAGAAATTATGTTTGCGCAAAATCCCCACAAATAACCGACCACATGGTAGCCTAATATCATAAAGAGTCAACATGGAAATCTAGCCTAACTATCTGTTTATTCGCGTAAATTGTGTCGCAGTTAGCTGGCACTAAAATATTCACCGAATACTTTCGTTCTTGCTGCTATCTTTGACCACATGGTAGTCAACCACCAGCCTAAGTCAATGGGGAAATCTAGCCTAAGCATCTGTTTATTCGCGTAAATTGTGTCGCAGTTAGCTGGCACTAAAATATTCACCGAATACTTTCGTTATTGCTGCTATCTTTGACCACATGGTAGTCAACCACCAGCCTAAGTCAATGGGGAAATCTAGCCTAAGCATCTGTTTATTCGCGTAAATTGTGTCGCAGTAAGCTGGCACTAAAATATTCACCGAATACTTTCGTTATTGCTGTTATCTTTGACCACATGGTAGTCAACCACCAGCCTAAGTCAATGGGGAAATCTAGCCTAAGCATCTGTTTATTCGCGTAAATTGTGTCGCAGTTAGCTGGCACTAAAATATTCACCGAATACTTTCGTTATTGCTGCTATCTTTGACCACATGGTAGTCAACCACCAGCCTAAGTCAATGGGGAAATCTAGCCTAAGCATCTGTTTATTCGCGTAAATTGTGTCGCAGTTAGCTGGCACTAAAATATTCACCGAATACTTTCGTTATTGCTGCTATCTTTGACCACATGGTAGTCAACCACCAGCCTAGGTCAATGGGGAAATCTAGCTTAATCAAATTTTAAGGCAGATAGTTGGAACTAAAATATCCATAGAATACGTTAATTATTACTGTTATTTTCGACCACATGCTAGCCTAACACCACATCGGCTGTTAACCATGGGCGTCAATCATGGGGAGGGGGGGGGTGCGGGAGACACACCCCACATTTCGATGGGTGGGGGACACACTATCAAATGTCCCCTCACACATTTGGAAAAAGAGTAGTGTCGTGGCTCTATTCGGTTAGCGCTTACACATCTCAGGATTCATATCATCGAATATCAATCAATGTTGCTGAATGGGGAATTCCACCCGGATCTCGTGAGTTGGTATCCTGAGCTCTCCGACAATCTTAAGCATAGTCTACCTTTCTTTCGAAGCCAGTTCCAGTCGTCGGTTGAAGGTTATAGACAAATATTCAAGTCGATGAATCCAGCGGTACGGGCTATGTCTGGTGAAGTCGAAGCTCTCTTGCGGTTGCTCCTCGTCTCCTCCGCCAGTTCGACGGAAGTCGAGAGATCTTAAGTTCTTTGAGGCGTTTGAAGACATGACTACGGAGCACCATGACTCAAAAGAGGCTGAACCATATGATGGTGTGCCATATATTCACCGGGAACGTCTAGCCCAGTTGAAGCCCGAGGAGTAGAGAAGTTCGTTGGTTCCTCGGATTACACAGACGCCGCATCTTCGGGCGATTCCAGTAGAAAACTAGTGCGCTCTGTCATTATCATAAGAGACATCACTTCATAGCTAGAGCCAAAACCTGTACGTATTTGTTGTTTAGTTGTAGATGGTGTTTCAAAGACGGTGCCCGTTCCCTAATATTGGAGAAATGATATAGGGAGCATATTCCGTGGCAGCGCATCCCATGTTACGTCGTTTTTGAGTGATACCGGAATTTACTCCACAGTGAGAACAATGGGTATACGCAGGGACGTCGCTAGAGGGGGGGGGGGGGGTGGGTGTCTCACCCCCAAACTTGGTAAAACTGACGATAGTTGGATAATTGGAGTGCGACAGTCATATTTACCCCGTTTTCCTTGGCACTTTGAGAAATTGTATCTCGCGATACATATACTCCACCGTACAAAAGTTCGTATGATTTTAAATACTCCAAAATAAATGTATAATATACCGTCATAGGCGTAGGAGCCCAATTTGATTTGGAGGGGGGGGGGGGGCTGTAACGACTTGCCCGAAGAATATAAGCAAAATGTTTCGCGCGCATCGCGCGCATTCCACATCTTAATGTGCATATCATATGGGCTAATAAGTTTGTGAAATGAGTGTCAGTGGGTACAAATGTATCGAATAAAGTTCGGAACAAAAGTACAGTCGCAAAAGATTGGGTGTCTGACTGACACTGACCGTATCGTTGACGAGTAGCGCGAGGTGTGGGGAGGTTGCGGGGGGGGGGGGGGGGTGGGGTACAAGGCAGCAGTCGGAATTTTCTGGCTTCAAAACCCATCCGTTAGATTTTCAGTAACTACACCCCCCCCCCCCAATCATCAGGCCTTAGCTACGTCACTGGATACACGGTGGTTACATAGTACGCTCCGACCAGAATTCATCCGATCACCAGATGCAGATCCACCTAGCAACGGAGGTAACTTGCGTGAGGACTCCAAAGAACAACCACTGATTAATTTTGATGCCTTCATCACTTTAGCCACCACTCACATGCGACCTTTTTTAAGTCTGACAATACATGCGCATGTGTAAGGTCCTGAAATATAACTAAAGTGGTTTGTCTTGCCATCCTTGTTTCAAATTTCATAGAAATGTATTCTCGTAAACCTAGCAAAACATTTAAACTGACACAGTCCCATTGGAAGTGTGTCACGGGTGGCATTACAAGTCATTGGTGGTCTAACATACTGGCGTATGACGACTTTGGCCAAATTTGCGCTAAGCGGACTATACGAACTCGGATCTGGAATGTGCCTAATTAGTTAGTTATTTAAATTATTAATAAAAGCGTATGAGGAAATGCACCATTTTGTGGTATGACTCCCAGGACGGCAAGTCGAGAACTCACATGCAGTAGCGGCGGATAGCTTCCTTCGCCTATATGTCCGTGTACATTTTGGGACATCGTTCCTATAGGCCTATATCTGAGGCCCTGGGGTCATTCCTTGACCGACTTGGTGCAATATAATGTGGCCATTTCGAAGTAAATTTATTCACAGATTGTTAGTTGTCATTGGTTCGAACAAATGAGGGGTATTCTATCCTGAAACATAGGGCAAAGTGGGGCTGCGGTTCTAGTTTGCCGCATCATGTGTCAAGTTGCACTGGGTTCTCATGTTCATGTCAATTGGAATCACTAATACAAGAAATAATCCACCAAAAATTAAGGTCGCATGAACTTTATTGCAGATTTCCTGAGTGACGAATTTGTAATTTTCTCACGAAATCACGCAACTAGATGGCGCTATCCAGCCTGGTAAGTGCCATCTCCAGCGATATGACAGGTATTGAAATCTGAAATTTTCTTGCTACGCTGCGCGCCAACCGATGGTTGCGCTCCGCTTAGATAGTACTTACGGCCGGAATACTCGAATCGATTACGTCCCCCCCCCCCACGTTTTAAATCGGATTGACGCCCCTGCTGTTAACACACACACACACAAATGTGTAGCCTTGTTTACAACTTTCAATTATCTGGAAATCGGCAATCGTTTGGAATGTATGTGCTATTTTTTGAAGAGGTAATGTAGTATTGTACGCACACAGTAACTGTTGCGGTTGATTAAAGATTTAAATTTTGACATTTTTGTATAATTTTTGTATAATATTTTCGTTTTCGGTGTTGAGTGATTTTATCCACACAGGAAAAATAACCATTACGAATGGCTAAAACTAGAAATAGTAAGCAATAAAAACAGCCATATACACTACAAGAAAGTTATTTCATTAAATTAATCTTTCGTATTCGCGTGTCTTGATTAATCAAAACATGAAATCATGAGAGCACTCGCGTAGCAGTTACGCGATACCCCCTCAGAAAACGGGTACCCGTTTGTGTGTTTTCGATCCGGGTACACGAATGTTCGGTCGGGTACCCGAGTATTTTGGTACCCGACTCAGGCCTAGAATGTTCTTACTCATTTAATACAGATATTGCCCAAGAGAAAGTTTTCTTCCTTCGCTTGGATCAAGTACATGATCATGGATGCAACTATGCTACAGGCTATGGTAGACTCTGATGAAAAGGAATGATCGTGGTTATTCAAATTAGATACGTGTTTCTTGAGTTTAATGGAAATGAGCATTTGTCATATCGTCAACAGTATTGTTACTGAATCATAACCGAAAATGTAGGGACTAGCAGTTATAGCAGTTATAGCAGGAAGGTAGATCTGAACCGGTAAAACGGCTGATTATTAAATAGAGTGCGTACTGCAACTATGATATCTTTGTAAGATCGGCTGCAATAGTCTAGATTCGCATTCAAATTCCGGAATCAGAAAATGTAAACAAACAGAAACAAAGAGATGTTACAATGGTGTGTTCTATTTCAATTCAACAAATATTGTAATTGTACACACTTTCTGCTGATATTTCTGTTTAGTTCGTGTTGTAGTTTTGTCACGGCCTATTGATGTTCTGAAAGACTAACCATGACACAAAACATAATTTATATTGATACTATATCTTCATTCATAGTTGTTTACATGTAAGTGTTTTTTGTCTCCATCAACACTTATGTCGATACTATACTTCAATGTAGGTTTCTTGAAACTTCTTAGAAATTTGGACAGTGTTATTGTTCAATGTTATAATTGTGCATGTCAAGTCATAGTAACACGATGTTAGATTATACTAACCTTCCTCCTACATGTAACAGTTGCCGGACAACTACCTCCCGGACATATACTGTACCCCTCGGACTCATACCCCGGGACAAGTACCCCCCTGACAATCATCCCGGACAAAAAAAAACCCGAGGACGTATACCTGCGAGGACAACTACCCCCGGGACAACTACCCCTCGGACATACACCCCCGAGGACTAATACCCCCGACAATTACCCCCCGGACAAGTACCCCCTTGACAATTACCCAGAGGACAATTACCCCCACCCTCGGCAATTATCTCTGGGAAAACTCTACCCGCGAAAAGATACCTCACCCAGGTTACTACCCGAATTAAACCAGAATACGCCCAAGTCCCACCCCCCCCCCCCCCACCCTCGCCCGGACCTTTAGCTGGTGAACCCCGTGGTACGAAAGCCTATTATGGCCATGAAAGCAAATTTTCTGAATCTGATATATCAGATTATTATTCTGATATAACCAAATTTGATAGTGCCATATAAAGCGCTATACAAAAACTAACATAACATAACAAATCATCAAGTAAAATTACTCAGAAGAAAACTTAAAAATGGTAAGTCGCAATAAGCAGGAATTGTTCGGAGATTAATAATACAGAATAGTGTCACTATAACTAATAGTAAATTATTAGTTCCTTCCATCAGTGACCAATGCCCCACCCTCCCCGCCCCCTCATGCTTCTTCAACCGCCGTGCCCACCTATCTTGCCCGGGCCTCGGTCCGTTTTCAAACACTATCCAAGAGTTTTGGAGGCTTATATATGGAAATCTCGCATCTTTTTAAAAAGTGGGGAGGAGGTTGAAAGTGCCAGGGCACACGACGACCCTAGTGGTGCTAGTTTAACCAGGTATTTGTTCCATAACAACTCACTGGTTTAACCGGCACCCTGATCCAATTGTAAATATGCGCTCGCAGTTGCCCGAGGGACCAGGGTATATGTAGAGGCCCGCGGGAAACTAAACTCTAAAAAAGACCTGCGTATCCGTCGCTGCATACGTCCCCTATAGTTATCGGCATATGTCCAGGGGGATATTCGTCCGGGGGTATTTATCCGGGGGTTAATTTGTCTAGGAGGTATTCGCCCGTGGACGTAGTTGCCCGGGTGGGTAGTTGTCCGGGTGGGGGGTGGGGGGGCTTTTGTCCTCGGGGGTACATTTTTCGGGGGATATCTGTCCGGGTGGTAGTTGTCCGGGGGGGGGGGATTGGCCGTGTGGTATTTGTCCGAGGGGTTATCGTCCGGTGGTTAATCGTCCGGGGAGTTATTGACTGGGGGGGGCGTAATTGTCCGTGGGTATTTGTCTGGGGGTATTTGTCCGGTGCATGTAATACCCCGTTCCCACGAACGCGGGCTTGCTTCAAGCATGCATAGGTAGAGCTAAAATTGTAACCGCAGATAAGCCCTGCAATGTGAACCTGTTTCAACGAGTTAACTCCGGGCATAGCAGCAGGCTTGGAAAAACTTGGGAAACGTCTGAACCAGGTTATTACAATCATGGGCGTCAACAGGTGGGGGACGGGGGGGGGACATGTCCCCCCCCCCCACTTTCAAAAGTGGAGGGGATATCATATCATTTGTCCCACCCACTTTTCAGAGTAGTTATTAAAAAAAATCACATGCATATGCGCGATTTTCTATTTAAGGTCAAGAAATCTGGACTCCCTGGGCCCCTGCTATCTATTACTTGCACCGTCATTTATCTCCCATTCTCCCAATATCCTAAATCTGCCCATTTAATTCGTTCGGGGGGGGGGGGAGACCATTCGAAAGTGTATTGAATCTTGCACACATGTTGTTTGTATGGGTTCCAAGGGATTAGGTAAGCCATACAGGTAGATGGTGATGAGTTACTATGTTCATATCACTACCTCCAGTCCCTTGGACTGGACGGACGAATAGGGGTGTAGGGGTTAAATAATTAAGGCTACATGTATTCGCCGGATATGGTAGATCTTTATTGTTGAGTGCCGGCTAGGCGCTACACACGCTCTGCGCGTGGTGCCTTTTTCTGATTATTATTATTAAAGTACCTGGGCACATAACAACTGACGTCTACATGCATGTATTATATATACCACTCCACTCATCCCGGAGGTGACGGCGCCACTTTTTCAATATTTCGTTTGAGATGGACGCTGTGTAATTCGTCTCCCTTGGTGTCAGAACGGCATCTTTCTACCAGTACTGTACTTTCTGTCGGGATTTAGTTTTATGAGACAAAATTTCTCCTCACAGATCTGGTTCTGATGTAACTAAAAACGACTCAGGAAGGCCGTCTCCTGCGATCTAGGGGGTCTTATGTACCCAAAATTTTCTGGTACGCTACGCGCCAACCAATGGTGGCGCTCCGCTTAGATAGTATAGTGTCCCCCTCACTTTCTGAAACCTGCTGACGCCCATGATTACAATATAGAATACGAACAGCGATCGACAGCTATTGCAGTGAGTCTTTTCGACACGTGCATGTATCATCCAAGCAGCGCACATACGCTATTTTCTATACCGGGGCTTTCCCGATACGGCCAACGTTTACCACCCGTTTGAAAAAGTCAATGCACTGGGCAGGGAAATCATTGTTCGTTTCTGAAGAGCAATATTTTGAGTGGTACGACTTTTCGCGGGTGTTAAGAAAAACAAACCCTTCAAGTAAAATAAATCTTTCATAGTTTCTAAATAAAATGGAAAACCTAAATATAATAATATTACTATAGCAGATATGCCAACTTTGTGTGCATACAATTGTTCCAACAACTCTGGAAAAATACTGTTTGCACACTTTACCCCCAAAAAATATTTAACCCCTAACACAAAATGGTTGGGTTGGGCTCGAGACATGCTAAAATTGGTTTTGTTGGAACTCGATGTCCGCACTTGTTTTATACTGTACCATTGGACTTGCATAGATGTAAAAACTTTTCTTGGCAAGTTGCCAACAAGAAATTCCACTGCAGTGTATTTTGCTAGTATTGCATCAAAGAGGTTATATATGGCGTGTAGACTAAACGCGTTACGATGGCACATTTCCTGTTATGATTTTCTAATACAAGTTCGCAGTACTCGTATTGAACGTATTGGTTTTGGTTGCTTTTACGAACATTAGTTTCTGTTTGAAAGGGAGCATATGCTTTCATGTAGAATAATTGTATAATAGATCAGATATATTAATAAGATGATAACAATTCTAACTTGATTGGTTTTATAACTAAGAGGATAATAGTTTTAAACTGATCAGGTATAAAACCGAGATGATAATGATAGTAAACTGATCGGTAATCTGACTGAGATATAAGGATTGTAAACTGATCAGCTATATTACTGATATGATAATGATAGCAAAACTAATAAGATCAAAATTAAGGAATCAACTAGATTGATGACTTAGCTGATATGAAGTTATCATCGAGGGCCAACATAAATCTCGTGAATATAATGTTTATGATTTCATTCCAGACCAACAAAGATTAAGTATGCACTTACCATGAACATATCTCTCTTTTATGTTTTTCATCAGTTTGGAATGGTAACCTTATCGATGGAGTGTATCGTCGTCTGAATCTACAAACCGGTCAATGGCAGGTAAAACGATTGTTCACCTTTCATTCAGCTATTACTCATAATGCAAGTCTGGTCAGCTTGTTTGCGTTATGCTGCCCTAGCACTGTTTTCAATCCCCAATAAGTGTAAATAAATTAATATAGTGATACATTATCTGTGAATTTTACGTGTTGATGGTAATATTATAACTTCCGATGTAAAGAAAGAACTTTCAGACATCTTCCCGCTCCTATTTCCAAGGGGTTGGGGGTGGGGGTGGGGGTGGAGGGATCGGGTGGAATCTTGCGTGCAAACATTGTCTAAATGAATCTCATTTAGCGCTTACAATGCTTGGTTCTATATTGACACACCCGTACAATGTCCATGTCAGTTCGATATTGTAAACATATAGTTATAGCTAAAAGATTGACTTTTGGACAGGTTTGCTATATATTGTACAATCGTTTTTGACACATGCTGTTTTCTTATTATTCGAGGTTATGAATTTGCATCCAATAAACTTCACGTTTATCTTGAGATGAAACAGTAGAATGTTATAAATCATATTGAACAGGTATGTTCTTGTAATTTCTGTGTAATTGTTCATCATAACACATAACAACAGTCGTAACAGTCCGTTTAACTGACCCTGTATCTTACTGTAGCAGCTCCCTGGTTTTAACTAGTCATGTTTAGGTTTTTAGTTGTTTCTGATGGTGTGAGACGTATGTCTTCCATGGAGCATTATAACACTCACTGATGTATTACTTAAATTGTTGGTCTTGATTCAAGTAATTACTAATCAAATTAGATTTAACCATTTCTATGGTACTTTGCGAATTGGTCAAATGCACAGGATGGAGATGGGGAAAATTTGGAAGTTAGTAATAGGAACATACGTATGTAGAATTTGACTCTAAAAACTTATTTTAAGTTGATTTCTATACTTTCATAGTGTTTAACTCAAATAATGTTGAGAATTAAGTCAATGCGTTTAGGTTTTACTAACATTAAATAAAGCTGCATGCTACGTAATAGGTTATAACGTTGACCAATCCATATAATATTCAAACATAACTGGATAGCCCTGCAACTAATTAAGAGATCTAGGTATGTTGGTACAACCACACGACTGCTACTTATACTAGTGAGGTATTTATCGTTTAATCAGATTCAGACAACATTTTGTCCCACAAATTTATGGTAATGTTTTATTTGTTTGTTTCCAAACCTTTAATATCTCTGCCTACTCTGATCTTCCCTGGTGTGATTTTGGTGAAATAAAGTAATATTAAGTTTTCAAGGTCCTTATCTTTCCTTTTACGGCTAAGTTTGTTACCAGCAGATTGTAGCAAAAACAACACAATATACAGAACTTTAAAATATCTATTATGGTATTCTTCCTTGTGAATTAAATCTTGCTAATAAATTAACTGTGTTGCTTAGAAAGCTCTAGGGGATTAGAAGGATCACTTGCTTAAATTATTATTTATCCAGATTAGTGTATACGTCACTGACATAAGTGTGTGAGTCCATGCAGGCCTATAGATATAATGAAAGGACGGGTCTGGTTTTTATTTGAAACTAATAAACTCTAATATATTCTTCTGAATGGTAATGCTTGTCATGGCCATTTGTATATATGAAGGGAAGAGGAGCTATTTTTATTAATGACATTTCAAGGGTTCCGATCTAATACTCTTCTTTTTTTCTCTTTTTTTCCCTTTTTTCTTGGGGGTGAATAATTGTATTTGTGTAAAATGGGAATATATTAGAAAACAGAAAGAAACTCTGTATTATATATGTGTAGCTCTACCAACCCGCTTTGTTGTTATCTTGTACGGATACCACGGTAACTAAAATATATGCACTCACTTGATAAAATATTAATATAAGACAAATATTCGTATTATTTCCCTCGTGTTTAGAACAGACACCAAAATATATACATTCGACGACGGGGAGGGTGGGTGGAGTTGTTCCAACTACGGTTTAGTCGGTAACTGATAATCTGATTTAAATATTCATAATTTGTCATCTGCTAATTGCTTATTTATCTTAAGAATTATCTTCAAGTGTATAGGATAGTTGATTGCCACATCCATACCTTCCAGTCTCATTAATTACTTATTGTTAGTGTCTAGGATTGGGTGGAGAGTTGAGGGCGCCAAATAATACAGGAAAAACTCACGTAGACGTTTGTATCACGTTTATTCCAAACGTATAGAAACAAACTTATAAAAATCTGGATGTGAACAGAAATACATATCTTTAAAATATATTTTTTGAGATAAAAGTCTGTAAGTGAATCACGAGCATTGGTATGATAACTAACAAACGAACATAGCATTTAAACATTGAGTAGAACACTAGTACAGAAGTACACTTTTGCTATCCGTTCTTCTAAGTTCAATCTTACTCAATTATTTACTCAAATTTATCAAGGTTAATGTTTCTGCGACGGTTCCACGTACACTCATGTGTATAGGACATTAAATACCTGTAGTTTATGGTCAGAAATGAGGATGAACTGGTAATGTAACGGATGGTGACCGATGCGAAGCAGTGCGATTTAAGATTGTTGTTCTTTGTATGGTTTTGAAATCATACCAGAAACGGGTTTACATTGCCAGTGATTTGTGTGTGGAGTGCATAGATAAACGAAATTGCTTGTGAACATCCGACTCACCGTTTTCCAGAATGTGAATGCTGGACATTTTGGCGATTGATATAAATGAAGGAAAAGATGATACGTTTATTGATAGAATGAAAGAAGATTGAAGACTATTTTGTAATTTGTGAAAATATTATATTCGGGATTTGTAATAAACTGTAGAAGAAGATCTTGCAAATATTTTTGTTTTAGTGGCACCAGATTCTCTCTGTGGTGTAAATCATTACCGATGATTCGGTGGAGCTGTGATTAAATCACTTTCCACGCACATTTACACAACAAGACCATAATACCAGTTAGTGTGTGGCGGGCAATTATACTACTGCTTCGTTCTGTTGTCTAGATACCATGGTAACCAAATAACTGTAGACACGTATTATGTGACGCTGTATACGAACACAATGTTGAAAATGAGCACGCACATGAATAAGTTTTTGTTTCAAGATACTACGTCACGGATATAAATATATTTTAAGCCCGTGCCGTATATTGCTTCTGAATTTTGTTAAAAAGCATCACAACTAATCAGTCAAAAATGTTTTATTGGTAAAAATATCGATGCATAATTTTCATCTCTAGAATCTTAACGTTGTGACGTCACTGTACGCAGCAAAGTTATAGTAAATGTTACTCGTTCTAATAGTGTCAGTTGCAATGGGATTTGAGGGATCCCTATTGATTATATGTTATAAGTTATTTAGATTAGAGTGACTGACATAAATATGTGGGTCCAAGTAGGCTTATAAATGAAACGGCAGCTCTGGTTTTAACTTGAAACAAAGAAACAAGTGTGTTTTATTTAGGGAGATTTCATCAACTAGATGTATTTTAACATGCAAGGAAAATCAAACTAGAGGTGACTGCATTAAAGTTCAACCAAAGGTGTTAAACTTAAGATTTTATTTAACTATCAAGAAACGTCTTTTGTGCGCATGTACAAACTTCCAATTGAACATACATAGACAGGGTAAATTTAGAAATGAAACAAATTTGTGCAAGGTTTATTATATTTAGTGAAATGTTTAAATTGTTAACATATCTATTTAATTATCCCACTGTGTCTCTTATTTGTATATTTTGACCAGACAACTACATTTCCAAAACTTTGATGGATATCTTTACACTACTAACAATACGATAGAAACAGACCATCTTAGACGAAGGGGGGGGGGGGGGGTTGTTACCAATATGCTGCTTTGTGGACTAAGCAAGGATTTGTTCTTTTCTGACAACGATGTTCTGGGGCCTATCTTTAAATACTGCCCTCTTTTCCCTACTCGTCATCTTCTCTGTTGCCCATTGTATCCATCTGATCATCTCAGTGAGAAGTTGGTCATTATGACGTCACTCAATGTTTGATGACGTCACTCAGTGTTTGATGACGTCACTCAGTGTTTGATGACGGGTTTTAAAATAACTACAGTATGTCTTCCCTTCAAAGCTGATGTTTATATTAATGTTATTAAGTCCGTGCATCTTACATTGACGAGTCTGTCTCCTTTATTGACTTTAGTGTGTTCAATGCATATGTGTGTTTACCTGCCAGGAATAATTTACTGCGATATTTTTGAAGAGATATCATTCTAACTTATACATTGTTTGCTTCGCCATATTATATTTTCCTGAAATTCCATTTCAAAATCTAATGAAATATAATATTTCTCTTCCTTTCAGGCCTGTGACGGACTGGGCAATCTTCCAGGAGAAGAGGTAAGAGAGACAAATATTCATATTCCTGTTAATTAGTAACGGTAATGTTAATAACAAACAAAGAGGTATTAATTAATGTTGAACAAAGAAATAAAACAAAAGCAGGCGAGTAGCCAAGGGGGGGGGGGCGAAGGGGGTAGCCGCTCCCCCCACCCTTGAGCATATTTTTTACAAAATTTTTAAAGGTTTTTATGATATCGCTAGTATCTTCAAAAGAGAAAATGCTAAGATGCAACTTACAAGGCATGGGTAGTGCCATTTCCGGCGATCTGGGAGGCATTTACAGCCAAAATTTTCTTGTACGCTTCGCGCCAATCATGGTGGCGCTACGCTTAGATAGTTTGCAATGCCGAATCTACAGTTTCGCCCCTCCCTTGGCAAATTCCTGGCTACGCGCCTGGACAAAAGAGTATTAGACTTTCTTTTTCATCAGGGGGAAAGATTTATCATTGTCGTGTATCGAACAGGGAATTCAGATAGGCCAGTTACAAGTTTATGCCTCGTACTGGTGATAGCACTGTTCTCAATGTCAAGTTTAGATGCGGCCAAAATAATCTTCCTTCCGCACACACAGTCACAGAAATGATAAACAAAGAAACGGATAGACTTTAAAATAAGTTTAGTCAGGTGTTATGGTGTGTTACAAGCCTCACACAATATTGGAATATAACTTTTAAACTGCCAATCCGCCCCCCCCCCCCCTCCCACCGGCAGATGCTTCATGATTATTTTATTTCACTCTGCTGTAGTGCATATCATAATTCGTGAGCAATTCAAAAAGTATCAAGAAGATATTTTAAATTTCTTGTAGAAATTCTTTGTTCATTAATTTCTCCCTGACATTTTTTCCACAGTTTATTAACCGTGAAAGAAACTGATATAAAAAAATAAACATTTGTAATCTCACTTTTATAGGGTAACAGTTTTCTCTACACTCAAAGGGCTAACTGTAGAAGTAGATACTCAAATCTACCATAAATCTCTATTCCGGTATTTTTTAATATAATAAAATCATTCCCTGGGGTCGGGGAGGAGTTGGGGATGGTTTAGGATGGTATCCGTTGGGTGATAGCATCATGAATTATGGTGAAACGAGAGCATATACACAGTGTTATAAAATCACTATCTGGTAGCGAACTGTTGTTATATGACATATAAGGAAACTAGTAGTAATGAACGGTTGATGTTTTAGTGACTGAGTGATGACGTCATACCGTAATCCATTACAGAGTGGATTACATGTAGGAGGGGTGCATCAATCAAGTTCCACTTCGGGTCCGCTTATATAAAAGACATGATAGCAATGGCGTATGTAGCTAACGACACTATAGTGATTTGGATAAAGCTGCGTGCATGAGAGTTGACTCTCTTCCAACATAAACTAAAAAAATACATTTATTGATCAATATACTTCCCAATGTGTGTCAGTTCAAAGCCTCAAGTAAGATTTCGAGATGGTTTACGCTGGTTCATATCCCAATTAATTGATTATTTATTAGCACAACATGTTACAGTAATATTGTTTATGGTAGTTTTTAGTCTGTTTTTTTTTTTTTTTGCAAAATGAAAGCCAATTTCTGAATATTGTACAAAACCTTTCTAATGTTAGTCAAAATGAGCTAGCAATGAATTACAATTTTACATATTTTTGCCTCTACATGAAATTTTATTTTTGAAAATAAATGAAAACATTGATCATGAACATGCTGTTGCCTAAACACATTTACAAACAGGTGACACATATAACACCAACTAAGGAGGTTCCATTTTGCTTTTTAATTCAATTTGTTACATTATATGTCTCACTTATCCAGCTAACAAATAATGTTCTTATGGGCGTTTAGTATAATGTCAACGTTTGTTCAGAATGAACATAAAAGCTGATTTCAAGGCACGTGTTATCTTTCTTCGTAGGGCTCATTTTAATTATTTGCAAATACGACGTTACAGTACAAGTGCAGCTAAGGTCTATTAATGCTACATTAGCATTGTATATACATTGTAATAAGGGAAATTGTGTGTGTACTCACCATGCAGGCGACGGATGAGTTGGCGTGATGAAGTATTTCTTCTGGAAGGCAGATAACTAGCGTCTCGTAGTTCCATTGTTTCAAGGCTGTGGGAGGGAGGATTCGTCCGACTAAGTTGTTTAAAACTAGAGTATGTTAACCAAAGTTAGATGAAAAAGTTAAATTAACAACACCTCATCCCTCTTCATGGACGTCTTTTATCCACCAACTTTCTTCGGCGAAGTTAAGAAGTCACTCATAATTAAAATCGTTGTAATACATCTTGACATATAGGGTCTGTAGAAATATTGGGTCAAACGGTAAGGTGTTACCATGGAGATACAGGAACATTATTAATTAATTACCTAGATCTATAGCTATTTTCATGTTAATGGGTAAAGGAAGCAAATTGCCCTTGGATGTCGAACATTAACCCGTCAAAACGTTAACAATACTTACATAAACATCGGTCAGTTTAATCCTTCAACGTCCGGATTACCTTTCATTTTGAATTATGAAACGTTATACTGATACTGTACAGAGAAACTAACAATATAGTAAGAAATAAAAGCAGGTAATTCGTGTTTTACGTGACATTCATTTTGATTAATTGTGCGACTTTTATGGTTAACGCTGGATTCACGTTAATAGTAAAGTCAAAACAATAGAGCGAAAAACGAGCATATAAAACATAAATCTGTCAATAATTTGCATCACGTGACACCAAACGTGTTTGCAGTGCGTATTGTCTACAATGAGCTACAGCTTCGAAGTATCTTTATATCTCGTTCATCGTTCCGGACTTGTAAGAAAGTAATCTGGCTTTCAATTTCCTGTTTCGACAGAGTTTTCATTTTGATCCTTTTGTCCAAACAAAAAAATCTTTGTCTCTTCTTCACTCACTATTACTATCTCTCCATTCTCTCCCATCGCTCCCATCTCTCTCTCTCAAAATACAAAACGAGATCAAGTCTAACTGTTACTATAGCCCTACTACCAGCAAACAAACATGTTCCTAGACAATGGTACCATGGTAACCAGAGATGCCCGGATGCTACGGGAGTATATTATGATCGCGAATTATTTTTCGGAACAGTGATTTTCTATCACTATAGTTGTGTATATTTTCGCATTGGGGTCCCAGTATCAAATACTTTTAAAACTTAATATCAGTAGTTTTTTAGGGCTTCGTAGGCAATATATCTCCGGGTCCAACAAGACTACTGACCATGTATATTAAGCGAGCTCTTGAACGTGGGAACACATCACAGGGTAGCGCTTTCAGCACCCCTGAACATCGGTCTGAGTCCGCCCCTGCCACGCCCCCTCCCTCCCCCCCCCCCCCCTTGCCGTTCATCTCTAACCTAGTGTTATTGGGACGGTTATTTATACTGGTTGATTAAATTATCGTTTTGGAAAATAAAGTAACGCCAGCAAGAAAGACTCTTGTCTTTCGCATTTAACACTTAAACTGTTAATAGTATTTCGACTAAACTAAGTACCCCCTTATATGTCAATAATGATTAATTCAGGGAATTTTCTTATTAAAGGAACGTCATATAGTGACACGGCCTACCCAACATTTACTTAACTTTTACAAAAAATGTTACGATTGGTTTCCAAGTCCTAGAGGAAGAAGGGAGAGGGGTGGGTCCAACTGGGAATATATAAACCACGTTTATGGATCAGTTTACCTTCAGAATGGAGTAAACTGGTCATTTTAACACCCTAAGAATGCTGCCCCCTTCACCATCTCTTGGACCCTAACCTTGCTATTGCATGATCACGTGAGTCAATGTCCAGTTTGATGTGTCTCCTACATTTGTGAATTCTTAAGAAAATCACATAATGAGAGCTGAGTCACCTGGATATTGTTCTGTAACGATTAAATTAATGTTTGAAAGGGATTGTCAAACTTCCGTAATGATGAGAATGTTAAACCCTGCAGCTAAATTGAAAATGGCTACTCAGCTAGACGGGATCAGCTTTTAAACAGGACGGAACATTTCCCTTTATCGCACCAATGTGTGATAGTACATTGGGTTGTATTGATTAATTCATCGTGATATCAAGGGGAAATCCCCTGAATAGGTCATTTGATGTTTACCGGCAGGGAAGAGGATGGGGTGTGGAGATTAGTGAACTGATTCTTGTACAGTAATCCTGTTTTACACATAAACCTTTTTTTATAGACTGGGAAAGGATATTATCCTCGTGCTATGAGTCAATATGGGTTGACATATGATATATTCATTTTGTTTTTTATATACTTATTTGGAATATTTCAAGCAAACAGTAGAACTTTTTTATAGAATTCAATCTTCACAAATCCTTTCGAGCATGGAATCAGAGCGACCACATCATAGGAGACCATGGTTTCATGGATTTAGCCTTCATGTGTATATCATGTTCAGTAACAAAATATTCGCAAGACGTACTCGTTAGGAATCCCTAAAATAATAACTGAAATAATAATAATGAACAGGACAACAATTTCCAAGAAATTTGAAACATGCACAGTTTAATGTAACATGACTCGATTTATTTGATATAACACTTTTAATATGGATGCATATGATGATTTACAATATTTAACTATGTACTGCATTGTCTTTGTTTCTGTGTTATCTTATACATATTCATTACTTATATATTCCTTTTGTTTAGGACTTCGATGAGGAGACTTATCAGGAAAGCTTGGCGAACTTCAAACGGGCAAGGCGCAAGTAAATGTAAGTCAATACAGCTGAATACTCTCTTCCTTAGTATTTAACATTGTATTTGTTAACAGTGATTTATCTGCTATTTTTAATGGTAAAATTTTAATATATTAAAATGAATCTCCACCCTTAACCATAATTTGTATTCCTATGTTTGTGATTATCTATTTTTTTTCTGGTCACTAATATCATTTGCTTCAACTTTAATTGGTTTTATCATATATTTCATTAACATAACTGATTATTTGTATATAAATGCATGATAAGTTCCTTCCATTAACATAAACATCGTTCGTTTGTTTCCCGTGTGGCGGTGTTTTGTTTAGCTGGTGAGTTAAATTACTTGTTGGCTAATGGTATTGTTGGCGCTTTTTCGGGGGGAGGGGGTTGCTTAGGTAACACTTCCCCATTATTCTACTAATCAGTATACTTTTTGACTAATTATTATGATACCAATATAACCTGATATATATCATTTTATCTTTATTTTACAGCTCAATGCAAACTGCATGTTCATCTGGCGATGCCAATTATCAGCAGGACTATGACATCATTCTCAAATTGATGCAGTAATTTTAGTGAGAAAGAATCTAATTTAGATTTTAGGTTCAAACTGTTAATATCTCCCAAATACTAGAAACAGCGCCAGATAGAGCTCCAGTATTATACAGATGCAACTAGTCAATTATGATTGTGACGTCATCAAATGCCTATATTCTCAAGACAATGGAATGGTGACTTGATGAAGACTGTAACTTTTACATTCATTGTGAATGGATCTTGTCGAGAGGTTAGGTTGTACAATAATGTTAACAATTCCATACAAAATAAAGAAGTGAAATTGGAAAGAGTTCTGTTTAATTTAAATTTGTTTAAAGAATTACTTAAGGGGAATTTCAGTCTTTAATTGTTATAGTCCAAAAAAAGGAGTGATATTTAGTGTTTCTCCATGTACGAAGTAATTTCTAATGTTTCAAAAATAACATTACTGTCCATATATGCTTTCTTTTCTAACTCTAAATTCGTTTACTCTCTAAGCCAAAGGCAAACTTGCTAAGAGCCAATTAAACTAATAATGACGTCATCCATCAATCACTACGTCATCAGTATAGGAGACTATATTTTCTTAGATGTCAACTATGATGAGAGAGAAGAAAGAGAGCATATTCCTTTTCTTACTTTTAGTGTGTGTGGAGAGGGGGAGGGGAGAGTGGGGGAGGGGGAGGGGGGGGGGGTGGAGGGGTTAGACCCACCACAATGGTGACCAAGTACATGTTATAGTAGTTATTTGCACCACAACCAGAACGCTAATTTGTATAATGGGAATTAAACGGTTATGTGCAGTACTTTTTTTTACAATTTAAATTAATATGTAACAAAGTCATCGTTACTTGTGTAAAGGAAGATGAAGGTTTGTTCACCTACTCCCTGATCAGATATTACTGGACCTGCTCTCGCTCTCCACGCACTCCTCGTGTGCAGGGTATAACATCCTTCATTGGTCCAATTGTATGTAATGTTATGATTCATCCCAATTCCAGACCCATATCTTTACATTCCACCCACTCCCCCACCTCTACCCCGACAAACACTTGACTACTCAGAAAATTAATTATACGTCTAATTATGTTAATACTTCTACTGTGCATGATTAAACTGTTTCTTCGTTCTTCCTTTTACTACATTTGATGTAAACTGTGACGTATCGATTACGTATTGTCTAAAATCTAACAAAGAGTAGAGCCACGTTAATTTTTAAGACTAAGTGACATTCATTGGTTATCTACAATACCAGTGTGTTATTAAATATATCTACAAGAACTTAGAGGTGATATTAATTGATATCTGTGACATGTTTGTTCTAAGCCAGCGTTTCTTCATTTCTTTCTGTTCCTATAAATTATCGTTCTTAACATGAAGACAATAAGATGACGTCATATCATCTGATTTAAAATAACAAATGTGTATTCTGTATATTACGTAACTGAGACTTCAATGACTTCATCTATCAATACTGTCACTTTTCTTATTCTATTATTATGTTCATTTTATTATTCTATTTTAATGTTAAGCTTCGCTTTATGATTGTATTTATTAATATAAAATCTGTTTGTTTTAAAACAACATTTTAATAATTTAGTTTATTATAAATTTTACGCCATATCCTATTTGAATCAAAACTGACCATGTATAACGTCGATAATTTTAAAAATGAAAGTCAAGAGGAAATTTTACTTTTGACTTATTAAAGAGAATCATATACTAAACATCATGGTGAAATTTGTATCCAATTCATACATTGCGTTTGGAGATATCCTTAGCTGAGATTGTAACAGTTTGTACCGAGAGTGAACTTGAAGCTGACAGGTGTGATGTCATAGCAGGTGTGATGTCAAGTGTGATGTCACTGACAGCAAAATGTTTTTTTTCTTTTTTTTTCATGTTTTACACTTACTTGGTTTGACTTTGGTTTGGAAAAGATCCCGACTTTGTTTTAGGGTATGTGATAATAGCTATACCCATAATTCAGTGCATACCAAGTTTGCAAAAGAAAAATAGACACCCCTCTCCCCATTTTTGATTCCTTGTCGAAGGCAAAAGAATCCTATATGCGATGATGATGTTGTGTGTCTGTGTGTGCTTATCTGACACTTGCCTGGATCCGCGATAACTAAACAACGGAGTGATGGATATTTGTCATACTTACTAAATGTAGATGTATTTTAGTAAGAAGGTGTGCCCTATTTGTAAGCGCTGACTTTATGAATATTAATGAGGTGACCCGAACTTGTGGGCCCCAATATTTTTGGGACCATTTGAGCGCAAAGTTTTATTGGGCCTAATTTTTGGGAAGGGCCAACATTGTATATTGCAATAACTCCACAACCTTGAAGTACATTAGGTTGTATCCAAACTTGGAATACAGTTGTTGGTATAGCTGGTACATGTGGGCATAAATATTATAATACCGTATTGGGTGATGACGTAAAACACTTTGATATTCCATTAATCAAGTAACCATAGTGACCGTTGGACTCATGTTAATATGTTATTGTCTTTGTTTACTTTCCGTTGTTATTATAGTCCTAAAATACAGCCTTGTGTGTTAAGACAATACGATCACGTGAGTTTACACAATATATCAAGATTGAATAAGTTAATAACACTGATAATGTTCTGTCCATTAAGTAAACATTAAAGACAATATAACTCTCTCTGTGTTTCATTTTTCGTGTTTATTATTGCTTTCAAGTTTTTATTTTACTGCATCTTTTAAAGTTTCTATTTGTTTGTGAGACTACAGGAGAATCAAACCCAACGATCATTTTAATATTATGTGACAGGTAAGCTATCGATCGTGTTAATATTACATGATAGGTAAGCTATTGATCATTTTAATATTATGTGATTGGTAAATTATCGATCATTTAAATATTACATGATAGATAAGCTATCGACGAGCAAGACACTTTAGGTCACTTTACGCATTTGAGAAAAAAATACATTTGCACTTGGAGATACCGTTTCTTTACAAGACTCGTAGATTTGAATAAGTTTTGTAATATTACAATTTGCCTTCATTAATTGCTTCATATAAAGCCTTGTTTTATAAGGTATATAAGCAGAACGTTAAACAGTTATTGTTTTAGCATTAAATAATGTTGGCGTAGTAATGCTGATAATATTATGTGTATATCAAGTAATTCTTAAGTACTTAGATCGGCTCTGTATATACTTTTCATTTAATTCTTTCAGTGTTATTTTAATGCGTCTTATAAATGAGTCTATACTGATTTCGTTTTTTTTTTCAAATCTTTTTTATTTTTTTATATTCCGATATTTTCCTTCGATTTAGAACAACGCTAAGACTATATCTAATACTTGCTCTAACTATTGTTATATTTAGTCATTAATTATTAGATTGCATTCTACTTCATCCTTTCATTAATTTTACTTTCTTTAAAGATTGAGTTGCTTTCTTTCGTTCCTCCTTTTTCTATATTATTAATTAATCTTTGATATTACTCACGCGTAATACAGTGAATATTAGAAGATTATTGCTAAATGTTATCATAATAACAATGACTGGCTGTCTACCGTTATACCATTGATTGTGTTACTCAAAATTATACTGAAACGTTTTCTTAGACATAAATTAATAACAATGACATGTATTGTTTTTTAATCCAGTTCTTTGTTCCTTTATTATGATCTATAAAGGTGTTTCTTTGAAGACAATAGGAACACGTGACAGTGACGTATTATAGTAAGATTTTAACATGATAGCAACGAAGATAATGTTCTGTATATTTAACATGAACCTTAAATGCAATCATTGGCTCTCCATACACATTTTTTTCATCTTTTTGTATCGTTAATTTGCTACTTCTTATTAATGATGCTGGTTAATGATTAATGAATATTCATGATCTCTTCATTGTAATTCAGTTTTTGTCGTATTTGCTTTAACCCAATTGGATGTTATGAAGCCATAACGTTTACCACTAAACCCAAGCCCTGTAACGCAAAACGGAACATATTTACATAACTACACACATAGATTAACATATACATATGGAAGAAATCACTGCGTTGCGGTATCTGTTTATGATATTACATATTTCAAAGGATATAATTATCCCTTTATTTTGTTAATTGTTCTTGGTATCTTCCGTATGTCTGTATGCTTTTACAAAAACACAATGTTTGCAACAAACACACTTGTTCTTTTTGAGGCGACCCCGGTCTCTCATTGTGATACAATCACAACCGATTAATCCCGTGTATCTGTTACTATATCATAAGTTCGTATATTAGAATCTTATAATGAAATTATTGATATGTATTGATACTGTAATGCCAATGGAAGCAATAAAAGAAAAATAATCAGATATATATTGTCAACATTGTTATCTTTGTGCAACACGTAGTCTATGTACTATCTTGTAATTTCAACGTCTTGTGTGCCTTTTGAAAGATTTTAAACGTCCAACGTATTACAAATATTCAAAAGTGTATAATCAAATGATCGTAAAGTATATTGATCAATGTGGCATCTGGTGACCATTATCTGATTTTATAGCGTATTTTGGGCAATATCTGAATCATCTCCAGGCAGGAATTTTAACGGTTTTCCATTTTCCTTGTTTCTTTTCTTAAAGAAACGAATTTCACTCCTCGTCCCCATACGAGAATCTCTCCTTGTCAACATCCACTGTGTTGATCATTGACGTCTCTGCACGCATGGGGCCGGGTGGGGGTGGGGGGTGGGGAGGGGTGTTCCTTGCGGATTTCCTCCATTGTATTAACCTTAAATCGAGATGAACTTCCTCATTGAATCTCATTTGGTAAATTAAAGGTGAGTTAATAAACTGGTATATCAATGGTACCGTTACCCATGGCCTCTATATTCTTACTGAATTCATTTCTCCCGTACAATGTCCCTTCCCTTCCCCGTTCGTCCTCAACTGCACTGGATACCACGTATGTCTGTTTCTATGTATTGACAACGTCATAAGGCTTATCAATATATGCTAACATTTTTGGAGGCCTTTGTTAGGTAACACTTTGTCACACCCGTCAGCAGGGTTTTCCTTAAACTGTTACCTAAAAGCAAACGAAAGTGTAAATTTGCTGAGAATGTTTATTTATACATCGATAACGATATCCGATTCTATTTTATGTTATGATTTTATGTCGTGAATTTGAAGGTTTGCTTCATAGACTTTTTTTTATCTTTTATTGCTCTTGCATGTGCACAAAAAGTAACATCATAAGTGGTATCGTGAAAGAAAAAACATTCTCAATGAAAGACAATAAATTAAATTAGAATAGGTACGAAAAAATATTTATAACACATGGTGCAATTGAAAAAAATTATACTCAGGAAGCTAGTATTTTTCACACTCTGTACCTTTCATTTGTCTAACTAAAATAGTCCTTTGTACCCCGAGATATTCTTTCAAATACAATAGTAATTTATTTTGCCATGGGATTATCTTTTGTAATTTTCAATTGAAGATGTAACTTTTGATTAATATAATAATTTAATTTAATTCACGAGCGAACTTTGCACCAAATAACACTATGGAGATATATTTAACTATTATATTCACACCTGCATTATTAAGTAAAATTTGTAAATTATTCCAAATCTTAGCCGAGTGAACACAATCATAAAATAAATGTTCAATGGTTTCAGTATATTCTTGACAAATATCACAATTATCAGAAGTGATAACTTTTCTTAAATGCAAAAACTTCTTAATTGGAATAAGCCTATGCAACAGTATATATTGAAACCATCTAGTTTAACGTCACTCGAACACCGAAAAGGGACAAACCAATAAAAAGACCAATCATTTTTACTGATATCAATAGTCTGGCACCACTTAATATGGGATATGTGCTCATAACCTGAAAACTCCAGCAATCTATTGTCAACTGCTTTAGAACAAAAAGAACCACTTGCATGCAGAGTATTTATATAACTATATTATTAGGAAAAATAACCCTTAAAATTGTATCATTGGATAAACCCTTCCATTTTTCCTTAAAAGAGCTGATGATACCATAATACTCCAAAAAGTGGTTGATATGTTACATCATGAAGAAAATTATGTGTAATTTCAAAAAGGTTCTACCAAAACTTGCTCTTCAACAAACGACCGAACGTAGAGATCTTAAGAGCAATACAATGTTTACAAAAATCTACCATTTTCAATCCCCCATCGGGGTATCCTTGTATTAATTGTCTTCGACTTATACGGTCTGGTTTATTTTTTCCACACAAAACAAAAAAACATGGAATGTTCTCTTTCAATATACTCTGGACTGGGTAATG
This sequence comes from Apostichopus japonicus, assembly GCF_037975245.1. NCBI lineage: Eukaryota > Metazoa > Echinodermata > Holothuroidea > Aspidochirotida > Stichopodidae > Apostichopus > Apostichopus japonicus. The sequence goes on from NC_092567.1 coordinate 6,255,001, forward strand.
GGAGCGTCATAATATAGTAATTAAAACAAGGCAATAATCACGATTTAACAATGGTAATGCGACCCAGCACTGTAAGATTACGCTTCATAGACTTGTTTTCAACATATATTTCATCATTTCTTGTTTTCAATCTCTTTGACTCAGTTTCTAAAGGTCGTAACATTGACCTATATTGATGTCTGGCAGTAATATAAATGGCTTCTTTCATCCTTCATGGTGTGATTTTGTGGTCTTGCAGTACAAGAGATATATCGTCTCGTTAACACCGCGATTTATGGTATACCGACAACTGACACATTGTGGCAATTCATCCTAAGTAAGTAATAGTATCAGATTGATACAAAGTTCAATGATGGGTTAATGATTGTTCCTTGTTTTACGTGTTTAATAATCATTAAATTAATAAACAAATCAAACAGAACACACATCAAAGTTCAAAATACGAAAGGGAAGTCTGGGGAGGGGGGGGGGGGTGGTGGTGGGCTTGAAAAATGGACGCACTAGCATATATGACGCCATGATCATTTGTTGGGGCGTAATAATGGAAAGACTGGACTGGAGGGGGGGGGGGTAAGTTTATCGTGGATACGTTACATTATTTAGGTTGTACTGAGGTCACATGTGGTTCAATATCTTACCATGAACATTGACTTGCCAAAGTCAAATATAAATGTAGCAATTTTGACCTCTATCTTGCCGGAAGTCATTGTTTTCCAAGATGAATATATTACAGGAAACGACAGTCGATCCACTTCAAGAGTGAGGCAGGACCGGGATGAGTGTGGAAGGCTGATGTGACCGGAACGATGTAAAACCTGATCATGTTTGGTTAGCGTAGGGATGAAAATAATTAAACATTTAACGACACTTTTAGTAGCACTTTTGTGTGCACATTTGTAACTTTTCATCTCCCCCCACCAAGCCACGTAATGTTAACTCCTGTTTTAATATTATAAATATATCTAACCATGTGAATGTGGCCGTACAACATCCGATAAGAAATAAACTGATTGGAACAATAATACACTAAAAATACATTTAAGTTATACAAATTGGGTGCAATATTTTACTTCTTCATTTACAAGCCTTTTATCTGTATACATTATTACACAATTTGAAGATATCTTAATTTACCTGAACTTACTCTAAAGCCAACGTTACTTTTCACATCTGTGATGACAAGAAACATTTCCCCTCTTTGGTAAACTTTAAAACAACCGTATTTTTGAATTATCAAGAATGTTACCAAAACCTTCAGACTTTACTCAAAATGAGATTGCAATTAATCAAATTAAGGCATCTTGTTTTAAGTCGGTTAATGAGAGTAATTAATATAAAGCTTACACATTGTGGTCACCCAGATAAGTTGTTATCTACATCTAGATCTAGAACATCTAACTCTAATTTACTGTTTGTTTGAATTACGCCTTACAATTTTAACGAACAGTTTTGCTACGGTATTCCTTAAGCAAATAACAGATTCATCAAAATCAACCGAAATATTTGCTTTAAATATACAAAGAATATTCTACTTAGTCTAAAACAAAATAGTCCAACGTTTCAGACTAGCATCCAATCTAAAAAGTACACTTAAGAAACTGAAATATTAGATAAGGTGAATTATGTAATTCAATAGTCCTTCACTTTCTTCATAGAGACGGTATTATTTAGCGCAGTAATGTTCCGTTATTGTGCTGCATACACAGACACCAGGAAAAACATTACACAGACACCTGTGTCTCATTTCTTTTCATAATTAAAGTCAATTAGTCATCATTTCTGGGGTATGAAACTCGTGTGTTGGAATATAAATTAGAACCAAACCTAATTTGATTTTACAATATCATTTAAACTATAAGCATTAAGTCGAATTATGTACTGTTAATTCATCAATCTATATCCAATCATTCTTTCGCATAATTCATCAGTGGGCGTTAAGTAAAACTGGTCAATAGCTACCGTCACAATTTCGGTACAAATAATTCCTTTACTAAAGAAGTAACACGCTTACACCATGAAAATATTATGTCCATGCAGGCAAGAACAAATTTTCGTTTTTCAGAAAGAGTTCCGATGGTGTGGCTGCATTTGTGTGTGCTCGCGCGTGTGTGTGTGATGTTAATTTTCCATTCGCGGAGATGAAAGCACCACTGTAGCCTAACTTAAACATACCTCTACTGCCTTTCCTTCATTTGTTCTCGAAATGTATTGGAACATAACATTTAATTCTCAGTTTCTTGAGCGTTCCATTGTTTATTATTCTAATAACTACTTTCAGCAACTAAAAATAATGCCTTCTAATCTTGTTTGGTTTTGGCTACTATAACAGGTGGTTACTGTATATAGTATACGTAAAGCTTATACCTGTATGGGTTGTGCATGTATGAATTTATAGTGCATATTTGTCCATTTGTAAATGTTAGTGTATTACTTATATTTTGTTAATATTTTAACATCAATTTACATATTCAAAATAAAATTTAGTTCCGCGGTGATCGAATTGAAATTTGGAGAGCATAATTAACTGCATTGTTGAGTAGGTTGGAAACAATTACCATACAATTTGACATCCTTAATTCCAAAATATTATTATGACATATGCAAAATGAAAGCTCATATTAAAGAAGCAATATTCTCTACAGTGCATGTTATTACGTGAGATGTTAGTACTTCACCAAGGCTAAAACAAGCTTGACATGCACTGCGCGTCCTAACTCGGCATAGACTTGTCCAATAACCAAAGAAGTATGGCAGGTTCTGGCGCACCATCACTGTTAGGGTATACGTAAGTAACATATCAAGGCGTCAACAAGCCTATACAATACGTTTGTCAACATTGGTTAATTGCATGGAAGTCTCAGTTTATTTCAGTGTGCTGGTTGAGATATGCAACTCCGCGGATTGCCCCCTTGTCTATTATTTGTAGTGAATATCATAGTTCAATATTTACCACAAAACGTTATCTGAGAAGTGTGCGTCGCTCAGTACAGACTAGTCTGTAGCTTTAAGGTCATACTGCGACCAAGCCGGTTTAGTTACATGATCTGAAATGTCTCAATCGTAACTGCGTAATAAAGGAGAGCTCACTTTAATTGAGGGTTTGCGTATGACCCAAATATCAAATATCATCAGCTAATATAAAGTAATTTAACAATTGAACACCTTGGATGATTAAAACAGATTTAAGTGATATATATTGATAAATAAAACAGACGAATACTCGCAACCGAAGGTTTCATTATACTCAGATTGAAGTATAGAGGTTCATCTTATGATCTGTTTCATAGATTGACACCAATTATCACAATCCATGCCCCTAACCCTAACACACACAAAAGCTAGGAATATTCACTCAAAAAAAGCAGAAATAATTTAACGTTTACCAGGCCAGCTTTAAAAAAACATACCGCTGATACCGGTCAAAACGTAAAATAACGGCGAGCCAATTTACAGCCTAATGTTTTTATGATTTCAAAAATATTTTGAACATCCTCCGATGATCAATCACCACCCCAGCCCAAATGAAAAATTAGAATAAGGTGAATTATGTAAGACAATAGTCCTTCACTTTATTGATAGAAGCGGAATCATTTAGTGCAGTCATTGTTTATTATTTTTGTAGAATACACAGAACCAGAAAAAACTACACATTCACCTGTGACTCATTCCATTGCGTGAATAAAGTAAATTAGTCATCATTTTTTGCTTAGCAACTAAATTAGAGCCAAACCTAAGTTGATATTACAAACGATTTAAGCTAACTATCAAACAAACTTATTGACCAGCCTTCAAAATTGGCTTTAATGATCAGAATTGATAATGCCACCATTTGAATATAAGTTGCGGTCATGGTGAAAATGGAAAAGCCCAAGTTTATATTCTGTAGTACCATCATAAAATAATGTATGGAATATTAAAATCTCTTTGCAGGGATTAAGCAGCAAGCATAGCGCATGCGCGAATTTAAGGACATTTCACCTTCTTTACTAATACTGCTTCTTAAAAATTTTACATTCTGGTGTAATATGATTGAACCATCGACTGTATGACGTTGTTGAAGCATCAAACTAAGCCGCAAATTAATATCAGAGAGATACCTATCAGCAGTGTTCCATCAGTGTTATTAATCACAGAACATACAGATCTAATATCAGAGAGGTACCTATCAGCAGTGTTTGATCAGCGTTATGAATAACTGAACATACAGATCTAAGCGTCGCTAAGTTACCGTATTCCAACATAGACATACATTGGTTTTTTAACCACGGCACTGAATTTAGTTGACAGTGGTAAAATGTCGAAAGTTATTTCCATTATGATGATAATATGATTACTTCCTGATACGATTAATTTAATTTTCCTTTTAATCATAATATTATTATTGTTAGAATTTAAGCTCATGGTGCATCAAGCAAAGGTATGTCGGCCGTATTTTCACAGCGCTGTAAATATACGAAAAAATCGTTCGAATTCTTCTCGCTGGTAAATTTGGTTCCATTTCTTTTACGTAACTCAATAAAATGACAGCTATTGCGAGCTCATCACCAAGACTCCAAGGAGGTGCAGAGCTTTAGGGTTGAGAACGTGACTGCTGGTGGAAGAGGATTGTATAGCTATCAATGGTATCAGTGTGACGTCATATTAGCCGCATACTTTATAGTCTTCGCTTCCGAATACTTATTTCCTGGATGAAGTTCGTACGTATTTTGTTTATCTTTGGATATTTCTTGATAAATTCGCGACACTTTAGTTGGGTCGTCAAACCACTGTCCCGTTGACCTCCTCCTTATGTAAGTACACTCGTTAACTAAATTACTTAAAAACAGTCATTGACTACAGGCTTCATACTTGAAAGAAAGTGTTACTTTTTGAACTTTTCATTTTCATCCCAAATAGCGTAGGATTAATTGTGGATTGGTACATGGTATTGTCCAATAGAACTATATTAGTTGTAAGTATGGTTAAACGACACTTTTACAACGAAAGATAAAGCTATTTCCTCGGGTGTTTAGTACAGCAAACGCTGTGCAACAACGAAGCTCCTATATGCTTAATATGTGGATAGAAAACCTCATGATAATTTTGCTATTTGTGACCTCATTAACACTATCGGTATTACGTAGGACTATATGCCTAGTCCGCTGGTATTTAGTAACAAACTCAACGGATTCGAAGTGAAATGTTTAAGCTTAACTATAAACATTATAATAAGTCCTTCCCCGCCCTCCCGATCCTGTTTTAAACATTCTGATGTGAAGTGTTTGTTTCTAGTTTAAATGATAGGATCAAGTGTCGAGAATGTCTGACCATCTCATTATTTACAGAAACTAATGTAACGTTAGCGTCAGTGAGACACTTGAATACGTCACAATGGACGCATTTTTTTAAATGTTTGTTTTATTTCATATTGTTCATGAAATATTGTTGTTGAAAGAAGAAAGGAAAACATAACTGATATTATTTATATTTCAATGTGTATTTTGAACTTACGGAGCTTCAGACAGAAATTGCTAAATGCAAGTTATCAGTAACAATTTTGCCTAAATGCTGCATTTTGCGTTGAATGTATCACCATCCGTTAATATGTATTGTGAAACACCTTTACAAGTACAACGTACCTAAATACACTAATATATATATGATACTGCAATCTACTAAAATAAATAAAAGTGAAAAAGTTCGCACAATAATGCATTAATGTTAACTTTGTGGGACTCAGATTTGTCTGTATTGGACTAAACGCTTCGTAACTCGCTATTTAACAGCAACCGACTGGTTGAAAGTTGTAACCATTAGTACGTCTCGTAGTGTGGGAGTTTTGTATAATAGTCAGAATAAAACGATAAAACAAACTCAACATACAGATGGAAAAAGTTGTCAGCAGGTGAATTACAATAATTTAATCGAACTAATAAAAAAAGAGTAGGCGGTGATTGAGAGGTGACCGGACAATTCCCATCCCGATCGACCCCCCCCCGGACAATTGCCCCCGGACATTTGCCCACAGATAATTGTCAATCCGGAGCACCCAAATGGGACGATTTTTAACGCTAATTACCCCAAAACTGTGCGTGTGTACGATATTATTTTATATAAGCATAACCAACAGGCCCAACTCACCTGAGAAAAAAAAAATCGCGAAGTTAAAGATACGAACAACGCGTATCTTTGTGCGAGATTCTCGTGCATTAGTAATGTATTAATTTATTTCCGCTTTCTGTGTGTAAACCATGTCTGCCCTGTAGAGAGTGACTTTCGCTTATTCTTTTCCACATAAAGGTGTGAGATATTGGTTTAATTTGGTCTACTTACATAAAGCTCTGAATTACCTCTTTCGTCCTGTCACGCTACCAATGTAATACTTTTGCAATGTAGTAAAACATATGACCACCGTTGAATTGAAAAGCTTAAATAGCAAAACTACTGTATTTTAGAAGACAAAGTACCAAAACACTTTCTTGTTTTACATACATCGTGTATACTATTGCTAAACTTACACAATGATAATATTTTGGGCGTCAATTTGGTAATTTTTGGAAAAATAGATTTGGCGCACTTCGCGCGCACTAGCTGCATTGATGCCGTGAGAATTATTTACTCCTTGCACATGCATGTTAGCTAGATAACATTAACAATTTTCTGTGCACTTCGCGCGCACTTTAGCTGCATTTGTTTCCGGGTATACGTTTCTTTGACTCTTTTTTATTTCTTGCCAGAGGCAAAAGGAATATATGCAGTCACGCATGTGTGTGCGTGTGTCTGTCTGTCTGTCTGTCTGTGATGCCGGCTTATAATCACGATAACTGAACGATGCAAGATCTGATCGGTCTCATACTTGGTGGGTAGTTTACCCATAGTGAGTAGATGGTCCCTATTGTTCTTGGTGCCAATCTCATTAATATTCATAAGTGGACGGACGGATTCTGATGCTAATGTCAACCGTACCACACTATTTAGATTTTTTTAAAGAATATACATTGTGTAAAATAAAGCATGTAATAAAATTTCAGAAAATAGAACTTCATTAAATCAATGAGATTTCAAACTGGCGAACAATCGACCACCAGCTTCACTGGGTCTTGAACCTGCATGAACATTCTGCTTATATGTGCTCTTATATTGGAAGACGAGCACACTGGCTCACCCACATGATATACATTTACAAAGTAATGTAAAAATTTGTCCGACACCCAAAATCCCAGTTGGAGGGCGACTGGGGGGCGACAAGCTTTCATGGGGGCTGTCGCCCCCACACACCCCCACCCCCCCGTGGCTACGCCACTGCATAATCTAAACGTGATTAAAGCCGAACGGTACTTTTAAGGCCTAGCTATGCTGAAACTGGTGGAAAGCTACACATGTTGAGATCAACAGCCGATCCTGACAAAAGCTCGTGAACTCGCTGCAAAACTTAGACCGTTTTACACAATTATTTCGCATTGGTCATAGTAAAAAATCTAACTAGACGAACTGCTAAGTTTCATAAACGCTGCCTGGTCACAGCGAAACTAAATCCAACCTGAAATAAATACGACGGAAAACGTCCAATAGAACCGCTGTACTACAAAGAGAACGTACACCTTTTGAACGCAAAGTAAGGCTTCCGAGCAGCAGGTTGAAGCTAATGCAAATATGTTTGAGTTAACCGTTTGAGTTTTAGATTCTACGGATGTCCATAAGCTCATTTCCAATGCCAATAGCCCCCTATTCATATGATGCGTAGCGCAAATGATATCTGATAGGCTGGTCGGCGAGAGATACGGTAGCTTATAAAACAAGTTTTCCACAATTTGGCGTCTGGCGACTCAAAATGACCTTTGACCTCAATAAAATCTTGCGCACTGAACGTATAACAACTACATACAAAATATGAGATTCGACCAACATTCCCTTCTTGAGTTATCGTGTTTACAAGGTTTACATAAATTGTCTGGGGGCAGTTGTCCGGGGGGAAATTTTCATGGGTGGGAATTGTCCGGAGTGGGAATTGTCCGGGGGGCAATTGTCAGGGTTGGAAATTGTCCGGTGGGAATTGTCCGGGGGACAATTGTCAGGGTTGGGAATTTTCCGGGGGGTAATCGTCCGGGGGGAGTTTTCCGGGAACCGATTGAGATCATCGAACGAACATTTGTAATGGCTAAAAAAAATATATTTGGGGATCTCTAAATTATTTATTGTTAAAGTAATCAACGTTAGCTTTAATTGTTCTCTGTTTTTTTTTTTCGCGAAAGAGAGCTTTCAACAAATACATAAGCGTGGTCTTTCCGATAATAAGTTTATTGTGGATTACACTAGAGCATAATGAATCAGACTTGGTATTATTGTATATAGTCAAGTTCAGTGTACAACAATGCAAAACGACGATTTTTGCAACATTGTTATGATTAGTTGGAAAATGGTAATTGGGAGACTTCTTATAGCATATAAAAGACTTAATGAAAGTAAGAAACTAGTAACTTCATCCATGTGAGTATGTCGTCACATTATATTATGTTTCTGTACGTATTATTACGTCATGAACGTTTTTCTTACGAAAAATGGTCATTTCTATCATTTCGACGTTACTATTTTCAAGATCCTGAATAAGTTTAGCAAATAATATAGAGGAATAGATAGTTTCTCAAAAACATTATCCCTCTATGTTCGCAAAGTTTCATGCGAGACATGGCAAATTTTCGGATTTTCAAAGAGAAATTAAGAAGATTCTTATGTCTTCACCAAATAAAATTTGCACCAAATCGTCACACAAAAATAGAAAGAAGACGAGAGCCACGCCAAAAAATATCAAAAGTCGTTTGTAAAATTAAATATCTGTCTACATGTCAGAGGCCATCGACAACTGTCTTTTAGGCAAAATACCATGTTGTGCACCAGTCACTCACACACTCAAGTATTTGTGTGAATCGTTTGCGGTACTACCTAGCCATGAATAATAGAATAACATGACGCCACACCAGCTATTTAGCTGTGCTGCCCTCTGTTCCTTTCACTGTTATACAACCAAAATGAAAGACACGATCGTGACTCATTATCTTACCAAATCGAAACAATTGACCTTTAATATTTGCTATCATATAATATAGTAAGCCTCTTTATTTTCACTGGCTTATCTAACTAATCACTTATAAGGTAAGATTGCCCATAGGCCCCATTAAACATCAAGTTATATTGTTCGTCAGATAATCAGTGCCTGTTCGCGGTGTTTGTTTACTCCTCAATAAAAAAGCCAGAGGGGTGACGGTACAAGGGTAGATATGGGCGTCACAGATATACCTCCATACCTAAAAAGTTTGCTTTCAATAAGTAAAAATAGGTAAAATTGTGTTACCGTCGAGTCAAAGGTACCCTTACCCTATTCATAAAGTTTTTGCCACTGTTAGCGTATAGTTGTAAACGCGATAAAGACCGGTCATCATTTGTTGCTTGTCGTTATTTGAAAAACAGCAAATTCGTCATTTTGATCCTTTTTGTCCAGATTTAACGTTAGAATCACTCGAAAACACTAAAGGGATAAAGTAGATATTGGTCGTGCTGTCCTTTCAGAACCACCGTAAATTTTTCATCAGTGCTTAAATACGAACTTATGTTAATGTTGTAGAGAGAGGACAAGGAAGGGAGGGAGGGGGGGGGGGGAGGAGTGGGTGAAGCACAACTGTTCCTGTAGTTAATGTGATTAAATGTACGTGTATATTGTACATCGTCAAAGCATTCCAGCACGCACTTTACGATGAATTGATTTGTGATTTTTTAAGATCCAGGAATCCCTAGATGTTCATTGAATTTCGATTTATATTGAAATGGTCCACTGCAGGGCGATGGAATCGGGCCGGAAATGGAGAAAGTTCTCCACACTGTTGTGTGAAAATCGCAAATGTATCCATCTCATTAATTAATGGAAAAGTGTCCTTTTTTTGTTCAATTTACATGGTTTGTTGTTGAGAAATTAATAAATATGCGTTTAAAAGTGCTCTTTTGTATGAAAATATTCAAGAACTGGCATTTGCGGTAGAGAACTCACAGAGGGTCCGTTTGGTCGGAACGTTTTGAAGTTATTCTGTGGTTGCCCCATTAAAAGTCACAAGTCCCACAGCTGATGAAGGTACTGTTTTTGTTTCTTTCTGATATCATTTTATCTTTTTATCTTTCTATTTTCTATCATATCATCTATCTTTTTATTTTTTGGTGAAGTTAGAACTCATATATGTTACTCATTAAATGCTGTCTTCAATTTCACATCTTCGAGTCAGTCGATTCCGATCAACGAATAAAAAGACGCTTTTTATCATTTGCATCGTCTGCAGAAACAAAAATAATGTACTTCACGTGATATTTCGCAAGTAAGGTACACATTGGCAATGTCTTTCCCCGCACCTTGGGTTTTTCTTAACAGTATTTACATGTTACTTTTTATCCATAGTAAGACTGGACACTATATGATTCGTGTGTACTGCTCTGCAGGTCTTATGGAATCAAATGTATTCGGATGGAACGCTTGAGTTATACACTTTGTAGTGTTTGGTCGATTGAGTTATATACTTTACCGTGTTTGGTCGATTGAGTTGTATACTTTACCGTGTTTGGTCGATTGAGTTATATACTTTACCGTGTTTGGTCGATTGAGTTGCAGGTGCGTATCCAGGGGGGCGTTGGGGCGCGTGCGCCCCGGGTAAGAAAAAGAGAAGAGAAAAAAAGAGAAGAAAAAAGGAAAAAGGAAGGGAAAAAATAGGAGAAGGAGAGGGAGGAAGGGAAAAGAAAAAGAAGAAAGAGAGAAAAAGGAAAAAAAGAGGGAGTAAAAGCAAAACGCGAAGACACCGGGAAGAGAAAGAGGAACAGTGACATCATTACAGAGCTGAAGGGTAGCCAGTGATGGATCAATGATTTCGTAAAAGTGTGACTCACCTTACCCCTTACACCTACAACTCCTTTTTTGACGTTTCCATTTTCCTCTCTCACTAATGATCTATATATATACTATATGAGGTCTATCATAACGCGTGTGTAGAATTGTGCTATGAAACCAGCTGTGGCTGGTCTCGAACTCGACCGTGTCGTCGGGGAACATGACGCATTTTGGGATGGGGGCGACCGCCCGCCCCCCCCCCATTCAGCATTTTTTAAATGATATCGCTAAGTAATTTCAAAATAGAAAGTGCTTAGAGGCAACTTACAAGGCCTGGGAAGTGTCATTTCCAGCGATCTGGGAGACATTTTCGGCCAAAATTTGCTTGTACGCTTTGCGCTAACAAATGGTCCTGGGTAGTGCCATTTCCAGCGATCTGGGAGGCATTTTCGGCCAAAATTTTCTTGTACGCTTCGCGCCAACCTATGGTGGCGCTACGCGTAGATAATATGCCTACAGGCTTCGCCCCTCCCTTGGCAAATTCCTCGCTAGGCGCCTGTTCGAATTTGTAACGCAAACAGCAGATATCACATCATATCAGTGAGCATGAAAATGGCGCTCCAGGATGAAAAGCCTCAAAACTGTCCGACTTGCCTGAAACAATAACCAAAAATTTTCGCGCACGAAGCGCGCGTTCAACGTGTTCATGTCAATATCATATAAGCAAGCATCGGTTATTACATCGCATGCCATCATGTACAGTCCGTTAAAATTGCGCAGTATACCGCGGGATGCTAATGTAAACAACGACATGTCTCATGTAGATGGAGAAAAAGCATGGAGGTCCAATTATGTCAAAACTCTCTTTTACATTAGTAATGGCGAATTAGGGCCTGCACCCCCGCCGCGCAGTGGCGGAGCGTCCATATGGTCAGGGGGTGGATGCCCCCCCTGACGGACTCAAATGGACTGCTGGCGCCTTTTTCAGTTCTTTATCACTTTTTAATTATTCTAGATTATTGACTTTTTTATTGCGCTCTCATCTACTTATTGACATTTGTCACATTTTGTTGGTGTAATTTGGCGATGACACCTATTTATTCTTCGTTTATCTGCAAATTAGCCAGGCCCGGAAAGGGTCATTTCCTGCGATCTAGGGAGTATCTTTACTCAAAAATTGTCTGTACGCTACGCGCCAACCAGTGGTGGCGCTCCGCTTAGATAGTGTCGAAAGCGCCCCTTCAGACCATTCTCGCCACTCCTGACCAATACCCCTAGCTCCGCCACTGCCGCCGCGCCTCCTACGCCTACTCTAGTCGACTACTCTAGCATGTTTAGAGGCAACTACAGATCGCTGTTAGGTAATTTAAGTGAATTGTGTGAAGGATAGCTCTGAAGTGTTGACATTTGTCTAGCATCGTGTGCTGTCAATCGGTTCAGACATGGGTGAATTCAGGATTTGGAAAAGGCTCCCCAGAAAAGTAACATTTTAGACGTGAAATGTGGTATTCTGAGGCATAGTTATTTGATATAAATGAGGTCTATAAGTTGGTCTACACGGAAGGTTTTGCAAATAACTACGTGTATCCCCCCCCCCCCCCCTCCGCCCAGTGAAAAAATACGAATAAAGCAGTATCGTTTGGTCTTAAATTTTAGTAGTTTAATCAATTCAAACACTAAAATATGGAGGAAAATGACAATTAAATAAGAACAGATGAACAAATTTCTAAAGATAACATTTTAACTTTTTTTGACCTACCAGGTCAAATTGCGCAAGAAACAGTTGCTGAGTTATGTGTGCTTTGGAAAGTTCGTAAACGCTACAACAGTTAGGCTAGCTCAACGTTGCCTGTTGCTAAAATTCTTTAGAACTCGTCTATCCCTGGTCGGTAGATGAACCGTTCAAATAAACGTTTACTGGGCATGAGAATGAGCAGTCTTTGAAGAGGTTTCGAGCCCCATTGTTCGACAGGTTTGGACTTGTAGTAACCGCAGTGTTATTGCGAGTCTGAAAGATCGCTAGGCCTAGTCAGTCATGTCGTTACTGCTAGTAGTACTAGTACTATAGTAGTGCTAACGTTATTGTTAGGCTTAGCGACAAAGTTTCTTCTGTTATACTTATAGTGTCAACATTGGACGCTTTACACTTCGTTGAAGCACCTCGATAAGGTTGCTGACATTGACTCTAGCTCAGAATTAAGCTCAAAATTAATCCCTTAGTCATTCATGTTACTCGAAGTATCTAACTGGATGATTTAAGAAGTACGTACAGTGTGTATTGAGACTCGGTGTGTGTGAAAACATATACAGTACTACTGCTGTAACTAATTACAAGTAGGCTATATACACTGTACAGTATTCTTTAGCAATTTGGAACATTTCTTTGCCCATAAACATATCATATATATAAACATATGATAAACATAAACATATGATATACATAAACATATGATAAACATAAACATATCATAAACATATATGCATATACTCATGGCAACGTTACACCATGTCTTCATTTCTTTTAATTATGACTTCATGATTGCCACGGCAACAAACCAGTGTTTGTCTAACATTTCGATCCTGAAGCAATTCTCCTCTCTATACACTAGACCAGTCTCGAATCGCATTCGAGACTGGTCCAGTATACAGAAAGTTGGTTTAGGTATTTATGAATTTAACATATTAACACAAGCAACGTCACTTATACATAATTACCAGAGATTTCTTATAGCGCTTCTGCGCTCGATATATTTCTGCGTAGCAGCAACGTTTTTGCAGTACTAGAAATAACTTACTTGTCCAAAACTAATATAATGTGTCTGTTAACTACAAATATATTAGGTTAATATCTATATCCGTATTCAAGTGCTTATCCCTTACACCCATCCTCTTGTAAAATATAATATTTCCCTCTACATTATTTACTAAACGACTCAATTGAAGACAGGTGACAATGTGTAGTTTGTAACTACGTCTAAATGAAACTTAAACGAATTTACAAGCAACGTTGTTTCAACGACATTGTGAATATTTTATGACAGCACGAACAAAAATACTGGACGAATAGAAGTGTAACACAAAGAAGAATATGATACATAATATAATAATTTAAAGTTGAAGTACGTTGTGACTGATCCGAAATGTATCAAATATCTAGATCTGCTGTAAATCTTTATTTTAGAGGGCGCTCGACATTTTCCATAGTCAGTCTCTTCGCGGAAGTTCTTTCGGAAATACTTCCGTGGCTTCTTATATCTTTGCTTTTTGTTGCTGTTGTTGTTGTTGAATTTTTCTTCTGCCGAGAATAAACTAATGAGTGCGGTTACGAACATTAAAACTGCTGTTGTTGTTAAATATAATCTGATAGTGTCATATATGCACGAACTAGCTTTACAAAAGCTGTTATTGGTAAAAATAATCTGATAGTGTTATATCTAAACGAACCAGCTTTAGGAGAGAACAGATCATGTATTATTTAATTTCAGATTCCAGATAGTCAACTCGCGCATACACAGCAACGAGGCTCGAAATGATCTGTTAACACGGTATATGGCCCTGGTTTTCCATTTTTTTTTTTGGGGGGGGGGGGGTTGGTGACACCAGTTTTCACTTTAACCATCTTAGTGAATGTATCGGCTTGGGAAAGGGGCCTTACGGGTGCTTAGATGCAAGATGATGTTATACAGGAGAAGACAATGATCAAAATCATTCACTTTCTTTTTAACGCCTCTGCGTCGTCATACCAATTCACCCTCTGTGTTCGTATGCTTGTGAGTGTTTTGCATTTACGACATCGTGTTATTTTAAAGCATAGTTTTGTACACTGTAATGATAACGCACATTAGGACCTATAGTTTGAACTCTATTAGGACCTATAAGACAGCACCCTCGGACAGGAAGCTGGAGAGCGCCATTGAAATCAAAATGACTCGATAAAATATCGAACGACTTTTATTCTGTGAGTTCATTACATGGCGTGTAGAACTTCAGTTCACCATTCCCTGCGAGACAATAATAATCAACAGATCTATTTAATGTGAAAATGTTTCAGCCACTTGATCCTTCAAATGTTTATATGTATTCTAACAATAACCATCACTTTACCATAACAAACCTATCTAATATCTATAATTTGAAATCTTACAAAAAGTATAAGGAGTCATTTATATTAGAAAAGAGCATTTCGTATTACAAAGAGGGGCACTTTTGCGAGTTGTAACTTAATTATTATAATTTAATTTTAATTAAAATTGTAAATTGAAATTTATTATCATTTAATTTCTTTCTTATTATGTAATATCTAACGCTCTCCCCCTCACTCCCTCCACCAAACATATCGCTGTAAGTTTCATGTAAGTGCTCTGAATTAGTTCAATATTACTATATGGTTGTACCAAAGGGCTGCCGTCGAAGTAAATGGCAGAACAAAGTTCACAATGATACTTGTTGCTGCCACTATACAGTGTACATAATCTTCAGTAAGGTCAATGTGCAACAGAGACGTGCTAAGTACTCTAAATAATCAACAGGAAAGGATAGCCAATCAGAGACAAGCAGAGTAGATTATGTATTTGATAATATTTACATTTATATAATAAATATCAGACAATCACCTTAATTGATCAATGGAAAAATTATTATAACAGAGGAGGTTTATATACAAATATAAATAAACCACTTAAAACAAGTTAGGGTTAGGTTTAAGCTAACCAAGACATGTTAAACTGAACATTTCAAAGCTGTATCTTACACATATCAATTATTGGTTATTACCATAACGGTGTTAATTGCTATACAACTCAAATAATGGTCATTCATGTCCACTATTTATAATTACATTAATCTATTCCATTCTAAACATTTCCCTCTTTATACATTATCTATCTGAGCCCATGCTAAGCCACTTGATAATCGGGATTGTCAACTGTATCGGATTATCTGTGACAGGCGCGTTGCCAGGAATTTGTCAAAGGAGGGACGAAACTGTAGACTCGGCAATGCAAACTATCTAAGCGTAGCGCCACCATGAGTTGGCGCGAAGCGTACAAGACAATTTTGGCTGAAAATGCCTCCCAGATCGCAGGAAATGGCACTTCCCAGGCCTTGTAAGTTGCATCTGAGCATTTTCTCTTTTGAAAATACTAGCGATATCATAAAACCATTTAATTTTTTTTTTTAAATATGCTCAAGGGGGGGGGGGTGGAGGGCGGCTGCCCCCTTCGCCCCCTTGGCTACGCGCCTGATCTGTGACTTGATACACCCAATCAGACATTGGCGTACACACGGGTCACCCCTTGTACCCCTGGAAAATCTAAGCATTATACAAACAATTATGCAAATAATTACTCAACATGATACGCTCCTGCACTCCGGAAAAATAAAGTTTTCGATAAGAAATGAATATCAGAGAAAATTCAAAATCTGAACAAGTGAAAATGACCCAGCTGAAGTCCCAGGATTCCCAGCAGGGCTTAGAATACATTTCGGAGTAATTTAATTGCTTCCTCTGACAGGTGTTTTCGTGCTTTAAACTCTCTACAAGCAGAAGAGTAGGCAGACGGGTGGGAAAGATGGGGTGCACGGAGGCATGGGAGTTTCTCCCAACCACAAACATTTTCGAGGACGAAACGGGTTAAGAACTAAAACAAATATAATGCTAATAAACTTTATTTTTATGAGAAATGAATATCATAAATAATCGATAATTATGAGAAAATCTGAATTAGCCATTGAGTACACGTGGATACATGGAATGATAACGGAATTTACTTCTGTTTTCATATTTTCTAATAAAACGAACGATCATAATTTGCCTATTGTGGTATGTTTATTTGGGTACCATGTGAGCTATTCCTGTTCATAGTCTCCTTATACAGTGTCAGATGGTTCAATCGAGAAGGTGGAGGGGGAGGTTGGTGAGCATCGAAGACAGTGGGACATGTATCAAATATCGCTAAGATTATGTCCAAGATTATAATACGGAAGGAGTGGATGACTGGCCATGGCGTATGTGACATTTATTTAAGGGGGAATACCGCCAACATCTTGGTGAGAAACTCTTCTCTGTGAAGTACGTACCAAAATTTCAGTAATTAGCGTTAACAACAAAAGAGCACTTTTTAATAATATGTTTTCATAAATTTTTCAACAAGATGGCACCTTTAATACTTGAAGGGCACTTTTATATTACAAAAATTGAAAAACGTTCTTATTTTATAAGAAAAGGAGCATTTCTTATGATAGGAATCAATACCCAATGGCAGACACAGTAAATTACAGAACAAGATTCGCAATATTGGTTGTTGTCATGGTATGACCTAGATAATCTTCAGTACGATCATTATCAAAATGCGATATGCTAAGTAATTTAAATACAGGGATGATTAGCCAATCAAAGACAAGCAGAGAAGGCTAAGGTTCTCATAAAATTAATATACAATAAAGACCAAATAATCAACATCCCTGAAAATATATAAAAACAGAGTATGTGTATCAATGAACGCAACAATATATAAAGAACTGAACATTCCGAAGCTTGAACTTTACACATTTAAATTTTGGCGGTTATAACCATAATAATTAGACATCATTGGCAAGAACAGTCGATTTATGTTCATCTATATAAACTTTTGTACACTTGGATTAAACTAATCCCTCAAACATGTCTCCTCTTTGACCCATCCTACCTACTTGAGCACATTTTCAGCGTCTGGATACCGCGATTGTGTACTTTAGCGAATTCTCAGTCACGCCATGCACCATATTAGAAATTGACATATTGGACGTTTGCAATAAGGAGGAGGAGTAGATCAAAGTAGTAACAAAGTAAAAGGAATATCTCAAAATGCTACAGCTTTTGGGGATTTGTCCCCCCCCCCCTTTAACCCTACTCGGGCTTCCAAACACATTTCAGTAAAACGCAATTCTTCTCTGGAATGTATTTTTTTACTATAAAATGACTATCAGGGAACATTAGATATCTGAACAGTGAAACTAGTGCAGCTAAAGTACCAATGATACCCACTAGGGCTTAAAGTACACTCGGGAGTCTCTTAATTCCTCTCTCTGACATGTGTTTTCTTGCTTTAAACTCGATCGTAGCTTTGGCGTATCCAGAGGGGTACGGACAGGGGGTAAGGCCCTTCCCCAGCACCAACATTTTTTGGGGGACGCAACGGGGTTGAAAAAAACGAAAATTGACAAAGGAAAAATAAATAGCCATGATGATACTGCAAATGCTACTCGTTGATATAGTACGGCGTAATCTGCTTCTGGTCAGATTTTCCCTCATAGTAGCACACTAACCATATATCGAGATTTCATCGAACAAGTTAACTTTGATTTAGTAATTGATACTCCCAGACAAAGTTCCCTGCGTCGAGTGGTACCGGCTTGTCGTTTCTAATATAAACAACATTTATATTTATGTCACTGATATTTCACCTGCGTATATGCCTGCCTATATACGAACTATTGTGTATTGTAAATGTGTTTCATCGTTAATATCTACAGTACCATAGCAACTGGGAGAATAGCAACACGAGCCTTCTTCCCTCCCCTACCCCTCCCATTCCTTCCCCTCCCCTCCCCTAAATTGTGTTGAAAATTGCTTGCGTTTTATAGAACACGCAAGCAAAGTCGTATGCATAAGAGTTGATGTGATGTAATGATAGCACCGTTTTGCATCTAAGCACTCTTACCGAAACACCTGACAAAAGGAGAGGGGATGATCAGGGGGATACAGTCTGGGGGCCTCGCAATCGTATTGCGGGCCCGGGAAAATATGGAGGGGCTATACAAAAATATGGGATATGTGACCAGTGTAAACAGAGGGACAGGCATTGTCCTCGGGGCCCGACCTGGCTCCCGACGCTCCTACAGTTGAGTGCGAAAGGGTGCTTTCATATCCTCTGCACGCCACTGCGCTATTGCACCATACTATGGTCTAACTGGAGCATTGTAAAGTTTTTGGAATGAAAGAAAAGTGATATTCTCATTTTTCTCAAACAATTTAGAAATTAATTGGACAATATCTAAACCTTTTCATACAAATACAGAGCATTGATGATGACTTTAACTATAACTGAGTTATTCCGTTCATTGAAATCCTGTCTTACTGAAGTCTATCAACAACAAAGAACTGACAGGAACGATCAATTTGAATAGAAAAAACATTGTTTGGTTCTAGAACGGGACTCGAAACACGGACCCTTGCAATCCTAATGTTACTTGTTAGAATCTCGCTCTAGCTCCTTACACTACACACTATTTTGTCAAATTGTTTATAATTTCTTTACCTTGTCCATATTAGTTTAATGAACAGCGGTTTAACGTTTTTTTTTCATAAACGAATCTATAGTTTCTTTTCAAGATATATTCAGAGTTGTAGTTTCATTCACACAGTTGCTTTACAGGCATATTAAGCACATAGGACAAAGTACATCGGAAACTTACAATGGTTTCGTATTAATAGACTTAACTGAGAGCAATGCATATACGTACAGCAGGAACCTTTGAACGTCTGATATGACAGAATAAACACAACAAGGCATAAATATCAGATATGAATTGTATCATCAAATAAAGTCTTTGATTGTGTAAACTATAAAACATGAACTTTGAAACCAGTTACAACTATAGACTGATTCCTACCGATATCTATTTAGCGTCCAGGATCGTATGTTAGAACGTCACATGATGTGCACGACGCCATCTTGTCAATTGGATGTTCTTCATTCCCGTTTCCGTATGTTCTTCTTTCGTGATTTTCATCTGTTATTTTAAGGAATAAAGGATTCTAGACTTAAATTATACTCTGGATGATAAACCTACAAAGCGATGATCGTACTGGTAAGTCACGTACAGCAGACAGCCATGGTGTAAAGCTATATATGTACTGATATACTAAACACGTCATTAATAACACAGGTTATGTACTGATATACTAAACACGCCATTAATAACACAGGCTATGTTAAATGTATGACATCAGCTTACTATATAAACATGGCGTCTTTAAAGCAATTTCAATTCATAAGAATTATAATTCATGTCTGTATATGATCATATTTCAAGGTTGGTTTAAATATTTCATTAATTTGAAGGGAATAATTTAAAGCTCGTGTTAGTCAAACTATTATGATGTAAATCCTGGTTATTTAAAAGTTCATTCATGCAGCTACAACATATCTCTTCCAACCAGAACATATGCTATCCATCCACTTTATTGCTGTCAGACCAGATCATAAATATACTAACAGTGAGTCATGTCGAAACAGACATTTATAATTATAACACTTTCATAGCAGGCCTTGCGCCTTTAGGCTTAGGTCCAACATAAATGAATGCACCGGGATGGAAATCATTAATAGATTTCTCAAGGTATAGGCTTATTTTCAGCTTGCAATTATATGCATGAGATGGATGCATTTGTCTTACTTTCTATCCGTACGGAACATGGAGTAAATCATGTGGGAAGAATATGGACCATTGAATCAGTTTTACTAAGATAAATCATGTGGGAAGTTCATGGAACATGGTATAAGTTTAAAAAAATCTTACCCGGTGGAATGTGGTTATTGTCAGTAAAACCACAGTAAAACGTTACAGTATTCTTCAACTTTACAAACTTCCTGATAATTAGGAATAGTATTAAAACAATAGAATAAACAGATTAAGTTCAAGAATTTAACTGATTTGTAATATTTTTTGTTTTGTATGATAGCAATCACGTGACTGATATTTTTGTTTTATCAGGTGACCAGAACGATGCATGGTACATGTTATTTTACTGAAATTATTAAGGAACCGTTACTATTCTTTTCCTCTGTCCGAGTCTCAGTAGTGCCGCTTAAAGCAGCAGTTTAACTTAGGTTAACAATTTTAACCTGGTAGGCTGATATTATACACAAGTTTGTGTAGTGATAACAGTGGGTCATCTTAAATCTCTCTAATTTCAGAAAATAAAGATTACTGATGGAATAAGTCATCAACTTAACTTCATCCTCAACGATTACACTTCGTCACGTGCGCGCCTTATATTGCTATATTATACACATTAAATACTAAATTGAAAATGTTTTGTTAGTTTTGTCGAATAGGTCGACCTATGCACTTAGATTTGTTCAATCGTTTTCGAGAAGCGGCGAAAATTAATTAGTAAACTACAAGCACAGAGAACCCTGTCTATCTGTTGTCTCTTCTGGTGCTGCCATTCTACGTCTTCCATGTGTCCTGAATAAATATGAGAACCCGGCAACATTACAATATCTACACTCTCTTTTGTCAAATTGTTTATAATTTCTTTCAGTATTTTCATATTTGTTAATAAACAGTGGTAGCACGTTGTTTTCATTTTCGTAATCGAATTTGAGGATTTCTTGTCAAGATATATTCAGATAAACCCGTCATTAATAACATAGGCTATGTACTGATATACTAAACACATCATTAATAACACAGTTTATGTACTGATATACTAAACACTTCATTAATAACACAGGATATTAACTGATGTACTAAACACGTCATTAATTACACATGCTATGTACTGATATACTAAACACGTTAATAATAACACAGGTTATGAACTGATAAACTAAACACGGTATTAATAACACAGGCTATGTACTCATATACTAAACACGGTATTAATAACACAGGCTATGAACTGTTATACTAAACACATCATTAATAACACAGGATATATGTACTGATATAGTAAACGCGGCATTAATAACACATGCTATGTACTGATATGCTAAACACGTTATTAATAACACAGGTTATGTACTGATAAACTAAACACGGCATAAATGACACAGGCTATGTACTGATATACTAAACACGGCATTAATAACATAGGCTATGTACAGTTTTAAGACGTTGCTCTGTAAAACGAACTGACTTGCACATCAATACAAAGTGTTCTTGAACCTTGATCTGAAAAATTAACAGCAACTACAAAACAATGCAGCATTTGAAGATTAACGGAATGATGTCATAATTTAGATTCACTATTTTCCTCATATTAAAAAAAAACAGATTCAATTGGCAAGAGCTGTACTTAGACGACCCCTTTGTCATACGGATATTCTGAAAGCCCATGTCTGTTTTAAATGACATCCGCTTAGGAAAATCATACGTTGTACTTTATGCGTACATGTGGTATCGGGCTTGTTGCTGTATATTATTTTTCACATTTTCACCGTAACGATGATAGTAGGCATCGTGATACACATGTTCGCATATGTCAGTCGCAAGTGTACTGACCATGGAATTTCAACTTCTTTATAATCGGCACACAATCAAAGGAATTTTATGATGTGGTTGAGTTCATTGCTTAACACAGGCAAGGCTATTTACATGAATTTTCCTATTCAATTGACAGGTGGACAAACCTACTTATGGACTCGTAACAACACAATATATGATTATATGAAGACATGAAGGGCAAATCGTAAGTCAGTTTCAGTTGATTTACTTTTCTCTTTAGGTTCAACGAAATGGTAATTCAACATAAGATTAATCCTTGTTAACTTCTTTAACTATCTTGTAAGAGATATTCCGGTGGGTGGATATTACTATTTTTTTAGAATATTACATTATTTGCGCTTAAGTATTTTAATGATTGTAACACGTAGCATAGAGTTAGGCATCATAGGGGTGTTGGTCTGAAAATTGTCTTGGTTTCACTTTGTTATGTACTAATCATTGCACCTCCTAGGAATAGAATATTCTTTCCCAACACATTTTCTTTAACAACATATTGAACCAAACCATATGCAACATCAAAACAATGCAGTATATATCTTGACGGTTAACGGGACGATGTAATTATTTAGATTCCCTATTTTCTTCACATTTTTAAAGAAGAAAAACAGATTCTCGGAAACGATGGGCAGGGGCTGTACTCACACGACTCCTTAACGCTTCGTAGACTGTCTGAAGTAAATCACGTGACAATGGAGCTGAATCCTGATCTTCAAGGTAGTTGCCTTTAACTCTGATTTGCCATTTGCGTATCTTTATTTTCTTTTGGTAAAACATGTAACCTCCTCCCACTCTGTCGTCTTAATAACACATAGAACAGTAACAAAACTGTATTATCAGTAACGAATAAACAATTGAGATGTACGTGTTTCCATGTGTGTCACTAATATATTGTTCGTCACATTTATTAATACATGGTAACAGTTACACATATTGTTTCTGTTTTCTGTTTAGAGAAGAAAATATTTCTGATAGCAGGTCTCAAAAGGACATACAAAGACCAATATGATGCAATTCAACCCCTACCATATATAAAAGATAGACTTTATTGTGTGGACAAGGTCTTTGTAGAAGGGGGCATTGAAGTTTGTCTGGCACCAGAGCTGACGCGAGGCACCGGAGGATCATGGGAACGTTTGGAATCTTACAAAAGTATTTATAATGACTTTCGGTTTAAATCCAAGAGACGCATTATACAAGGAGAGCCCGGGTATGGTAAGTCGACGTTAACCCTTCAGCTGGCCTACGATTGGTGCAATGACGTATCGGATTCCCCGATGAACAATGTAGAAATACTAATTCTTCTTCGGTTAAGACAACTTGGAAGCGTAAAGTCTCTCTTCAGGGCGATTAAGTCATTTCTTCTCTTCCACGAACCCCGTGTTAGCAAAGATGAGATTGAAAAGATAATTCACAGTTGCTCTTCCGTCCACATTATTTTGGATGGATATGACGAGTATCCTGGCAGGGACAGCAATGATAATGACGATGTACACAAGATCATCATGATAGAACTGTTTGCAGACTTTGATGTCAGCTTAACGACAAGATATCTTCCAGAATGTCTTAGAAAAGAAACCAAGAGGGCCAAACTAACAGGATTCGATGACAAAGCTAGGGACGAGTACATTCGCAAGGCTGTAGTAAGTAACAACGATGAGGCAGTGGAAGAAATAAAACAACGGCTCAATGAAAACTCCATCCTTGCTGATCTTTGCCAGGTGCCTCTCATATTCGTGATGTTTGCCCACATGGCTCATGATCAGAGAGACTTCATGAAGTTCAAGTCTGTCACACAATTCTTCAAACACATGATTAGATGTTTTTACGACCATCTGAAACAGAAATTTGGCGACAATAGAAGCAACAAGTTCTATCTTCATGAAATGGAACACCATGAGCTAGACAAAATAGCTTTCGAAGGATTAAACAAGAAAACCCAACAATTGTCATGGATTAAGACTGAATTTCGTCAAAGAGTCGGGCGAGAATCATATGACCAGTATATTTTAATTGGCATTTTGGTCGAAGAAGATGAAGTGAGCGATGATTCTACTGGAGACAATGTGTTGTTTACAACGATGGTCCGTTTTTATCATAAACTATTCTGTGAATGGTATGCAGCCTACCACCTTGCCACTCTTGTAAAGAACGCACACGATCTCTCCGATATGCTAAGGTTCTTAGATCCATTTGATCTTCAGTACCTGTTTAGATTCGCCTGTGGTCTGGATCCCAATGCTGGAAAGAAACTCATCAACCATTTGAAGAGATTACGAGGCGGGGATAAGTTTGCCATCCTCTGTATCCTGGAACAAACTGGTGACGTCAACGACATTATGGATTCGGTGAAAGAGCTTTGCTCGGGTATCGTTAATATAAAGATAGGCGACAGCGCTCTTCTTCAAAGATCGACGACACAGTTGCTGGAGATTGCATCTAAAAATCATGTAAGTTAGCTAATAAATAAACAGCCTTTTACATTTTTTTCCTACACCTAATTTAGGAAGTGTTTGCTATTTTATAATGGTTTTGTTTTCTTTATTCTCAAGTCTATTCACAGTCATTGAAAACTGTATTATTTAAGCCACTTTAAATCATAAAAATTTAGGTTTAAAGAAGACGGATGGTTTTCCTAGCTAATGAATATACAGTGATGTATTGAGGATAATTGCAAATGATGTCACATATTTAAACCAATCAGAATAATTTCTCCATGTGCCAAATTGTGCTTAAACTCTAATCAAACTGATGATGAATTGAGAATATTGAACATATACTTCAACATAAACACATGAAGTTTTAATGTTTGGAATTTCAGATTCTTTTGTTACGAATAAACAGCTAGTCTTCCAAGACTTTAAATAAAAGTTAAATGCTTCAAATGATTGAATTGAACCTGGAACAACAAGCCATATATGTTGGAGGAAATTGTCTAATCGTTTAAGCTACCCCATTAACATAATGTAACATCAGTTATCATTAATACCAATACATGGTCGGTAACCGATAATTTACAATGTGGTGATCGAAACAGTCATTTGGCAGTTCTTCTGTCAAAATAAAACTGTATATTTGAACTAAAAGAGCCAAAAAAGTACAACAATTAAGAAAGTATAAGTTCACACATTGCATGGAAAAGCATTCATTAAAATATGTTGATGACATATTAGTGATGTCACTGATATAGTAATACATCATCATCATTCCTGGTCGTCTGACATTACTAATTCAAATTGAAAAAGAATCGTATGTTAATACATGGTATGGTATGGTAATACATATCAGGAAATGTTGAGAGAGGTGAATGATCAAAGTGTATTCTTTGTAATGAAATATGTAGCCTGTTATCTTCTCAACAGTATTACTAGCAGTATTTAGTATGATTGATATTTAACAAATACTTAGGTACATGTGGAACATTTCATCATACGTATATATATATATATATATATATATATACACACGCATGATGAAATGTTCCACGTGTTGGATAGAGATAATAGTGGAAACGATAAGGACAACATGTAATGCCTTTAAATCCAACATAATATTTAGAATAAATATAACTACACGCTACACAAATTTTCGGACACCCTGGTCTTTCGTCAGGTGTATAAAGAGTGATTGAAATCACGTTAGTCTACCGTAAGCCCAAGACTGCTCAAAGTGCTTGAACCCTGAAACAAAAGCCATATCCCTATTGAGACCATGACATTAATGTAGTAACAACCCTTGCAAGGAGTGTAGTGTATGGTCATCGAACCATACTAATGTAATAACAACCCTTGCTGGGGGTGTAGTGTATGGTCATCGAACCATACTAATGTAGTTACAACCCTTACAGGGGCTGTAGTGTATGGTCATCGAACCATACTAATGTAGTAACAACCCTTACAGGGAGTGTAGTGTATGGTCTTTGAACCATACTAATGTAGTAACAACCCATACAGGGAGTGTAGTGTATGGACATTGGACCATACTAATGTAGTAACAACCCTTACAGGGAGTGTAGTGTATGGTCATCGAACCATACTAATGTAGTAACAACCCTTACAGGGGCTGTAGTGTATGGTCATCGAACCATACTAATGTAGTAACAACCCTTACAGGGAGTGTAGTGTATGGTCATTGAACCATACTAATGTAGTAACAACCCTTACAGGGGGTGTAGTGTACGGACATTGCACCATACTAATGTAGTAACAACCCTTACAGGGGCTGTAATGTATGGTCATTGAACCATACTAATGTAGTGTCTGTGTAGACTCAAGCCATGCAAGGCGCTATCACCGATAGAGTTGCCTGGTGCAGGGAGATGTCACTGACAGCGAGAGGTTTATGTTATTAACACACTGTTACAAAAACGTATTCTTATCGTAGAATACCGGCAGCCAGGACGCCTGCGTTAAGTCGCAATTTAACAGAAGTTCGTGAAAAACAGTTCGTCGTTCTTAAACGAATACATTAGAACCGTGAATCAAAAAGTAAGAGTTATTTCTGTAAAGGAATAACTTCTCTCCTGTTAACGATTCCTACTGTTATCAAAGTTTGTCGAATTTTTTACTTCTATTGCAATTAATTCTTCAGTGGCCACCCATTTAGTGTAAATTAAAACCGACACGCTTCAATGTGTGTACTTTTCTAAGTAAATACACCAAGAAAAGAACCTGGGCACGAAAACTAAACTACCGAACGACTGATCCGCTCTCAACCATAGTCCCCTTGCATAGAGACTGTGCCTGTGTGATCTCCGTCGGGTGTGTATCACCATTCCCCTCGAAAGGGAACACCTAATTATTATACGTTTAATTTTAGTTTAAGTAAATGCTTCAGAGCTAAGTCAACTACATATACCGACTTTGTGTATTTGAGAAAATAGTGAACACTGTGACGTTAATTTTAGCCAAAACAACAACAGTTTTTAACCAGTAAACACATGGTTTGATATCAAATGAAGTAACTCTACCAACTTTTAAATTAATTAGAAACATGATGCGCATAATTCAACACAGAAATCTGCACCAAACGAGAATATAACCCGCATAATTTTGGTAGCACTTTTTTTATATTAATTTGCAAATTGAACAGTGTCCGATGTTTGTTAGTTGATACAGAACGGTGATAACTTGTAATTGTGCATTCATGCAAAGGTGTCATAATACCCACTATTAAAGACAAATTAATCATTATTGGCGTCATGCAGTTTATAATGCATTCAACTGTTATTCTATACAACCAATGGTGGATGTTAATCAACAATATAAAGGCACTGTTGTATGTCCATAACGTCTTATTTTCAAAATGTCACTATTAATTTACAGGGTCTGTTTTGTCGTCGAGAAAGCTCCCTGCTATAATTAGACAGCTTTTACAGAGAGAGAGAGAGAGAGAGAGAGCTCCCTGATGTTGTTAGGGAGCGGTCACAAACATAGCTCCCTAATATTAATAGGAGTTGTCACAAAGACGGTTGCCTGGTGTAATTAGGGAGCTGTCTCAGAGAGGTCCTTGGTATAATTAGGGAGCTGTTACAGAAAGAATTCCCTGGTATTATTTGAAAGCTGTCACAAACAGAGCTCCCTAGAATTAATATGAGCTGTCAAAAAGACGGTTCCCTGGTATAATTAGGAAGCTGTCACAGAGAGGTCCAGGGTATAACTAGGCAGCTAGTGCAGAGAGTAATCCCTGGCATTTTTAGTGAGCTGTAACAAAAGAGCTCCCTAGAATTAATATGAGCTGTCTAAAAATGGGCTCCCTGGCAAAATTAGGGAGCTGTTACAGAGATAACTCCCTGGTATTATCAGGGAGCTGTCACAAACAGAGCTCCCTGATATTAATATTAGCTGTCACAAAAAAGGATTCCCTTGTATAATTAGGGAGCTGTCAGAATGGGTGCACCCTGGTGTAATTAGGGAGCTGTCACGGAGGGAGGTCATTGGTGTTACACTTAGCCCCCGTCATTATCAATGTTTCGTTTTTGTTGCGTAGAAGTATAGAATACGCGAATATAGCATTGTACTGGATCAAAGTATTAATAGATAACAATATCAGCTGATCAGTGATACGGTAAACTGTTTGTTTGTTATGTAAATATCTAGTGATGGTTTCTGGAAGGCTAAATAAATACTATGAATTGTGTAACATAAGTGACTTTTAGTGCGCGATGATGGATGTGATGTTTGAGTTTTTAATCAATATTCTCATTTGTATCGGCGTTACAAGGGAAATATGAAAATAATTTTACCCATTCCCCTCTCCCACGAACATAACATGCTTTGTATTGTCTCAAATGTTCTTTACCACTGCAGGTACAAAACAGAAATGCATATATTACACATACAGGTTGTATTTGCAGAGACCAAATATTGGAATATCACTCATTTGTGCATATTCCTCAATCGTTTATCAGCTCTTAATTATAATTATGTAATGTTTTATTGCAGATCCTCAAAGTGCTTGTCTGGTTTCAACATTCTTGGTGTAATTGTTGTGGTTAATTGTGACATATTAGGTTAAATTGATTTTTTTCCTGTAAAGGTGGAGGATGGTGAAAGATGTAACAACGGATTGTTAGAAATAGCTGAATTATACCATTATACCATTGTAATCACTACAGAGGTATTATCTAGGCAGAGTGGTAATGAAGGTTAGGTGCGGTTGCCGAAAGACCCCTGGTTAAAAAATCTTCCTTTAATAAGATAAATGCAATATGAAATGTATAAAGAATGAGACATAACATTACCATTATATCTAAGATACAATGTGAATGTACGTCATAATTAACACATGGGATTAAATGCATACAATAGCATACAGACTTTACTTTATTAGTATGATGAATTATAAATAAGTTATGAAAATATACTCGATCTTTTATATTAAGTTTAAGACGAAGCATTTAAACAAAAAAGGAACTTTAATACCTTGATCTACAGAGTCAAATAAACGTTAAAGGGCGTAGGAACCGGGGGGGCTGGGGGCGCCAGCCCCCCCCCAGTGAAAAATATGGTGGGCGGAAGTATGATTCCGCCCCCCCCCCCCGGCCCCCGCTTCGCAAGTCAGAAAACCCCTTTTTCATTTCCAAATGAGAAAAAACTCATTTGGAGCACCAAATTGCATCTAAGGCCAGGTGAATATTCAAAATTATTTACAAAATGGAGTGGGTGTTGAAGTGTGCTATATTGCACCAAATTGCATCTGAGGCCACCTGGAAATGCAAAAAAAAATCCAAAGGGGAGGGGGACATCCCCTCCCCAAGGCCGGGCATCAGTCTCCAGTCCCCCACTCAAAAGTACCTTCCTACGCCACTGTAAACGTTGTTATTAACAATGAACAAATTAAGATTCAACCATGACATTACCAGATATTTAGAAGACCAACAAAACAATAAAATCCATTTAGAAATCGATTGATGGCTTTTGAAAGGTCCAATACACCCTAGAAATATCTACCAGACAGGGGAGGAGAAGGTGATATTTCATTCAGAATTTACAACCGTTCTAGTTATTGTAGTGCGCATGCACGCTACATGTATTGAGAAAACTAGCCCGCTCCATCATCCGCATGGCTAGCTTGTGAATGCCGGCTGAACATACACTCTTCATAGCAATCACAAACTCACAGGTTTGCCACGCAGGAAAAAATCCAGACCCAGATTAGCAAAGAACTGTTGCGGCAAACAGTTAATTCTGCACTGGCACACGTAAAGAACAAAGATCCCCCTGAGTAGAATACTTCTTCAAAACAATACGTAAAATTCTCTACTTTGGTTCGAAATTCTCGAATTGAACAAGATAGGTAACAGTTGAACGTATTTGATTTGAAAAACATCTTGCAAACAAAGTCGCCAGCAACAAATGTTAATCGTATTTTTAGGCAGCGACTCGCGATCGGTGTTATTTGCACAAACAGCTAACCCGTAATGGTATGGTATTATATAATACACACTACACAGTCACAGTTTCCACAGCTAGCTGCTCTGTACGCAGGCCTATATGGCGTATATGACATGTCTTGAATTATGAATCAGGGCCAGGAAATCGACCAAGGATTTTTTAATACACCGGAGGGTGTTACATTTGCTCAATAATAGACTAGTTCTACATTGTATTCGTTAGATTAATCATGCATCAGGCCTTCGGTGTAAATCACCGTATGTTCGTAAAATTTCGCTAACTAGGCGAGGATCATAGAATTTGAAGTAGGGAGAATGACGTCATGCGATATATACCGAAGCCACTCATCGTACTAGTGGCGCTTTGCTTGTACGAGAAGACAATAACGGAGCGTAATACAAACACTAACTCTTTGACATAACTAAAGTGATAAAGTTGACATTAATCACTCGAAATGGTGATATCGTGCGCCGCATTTGGATGCCAAAAATGTGGCAGTAGTCTGTAGTTCCTAGGTAATTCTTAGGAAGCGATAGTAGAAGCAATTACATAGGTATCTTATTACTTTAGTAGCGTCGTCTGCTCAGCAGCTGTATTAATATTCACTGAACCCTGGATATAGTTAGCCTAGGCCCTAGACCGGCTACGGATGCGATATGACTAAAGCCTAATGACAAAAATGTTAACACCTCATTTTACTTAAAGCTGTATCCCTAACGATAGATCAACATGCCAGAATAACATGAGATGACGGTTATGATGTCCTGGGCTTATCACTTACAATGTAATACTAGGAAAATAGGTTACTATACCCACTTTGCAACATTAAACTGGAAACTACATGCACAGGCTAATATGGAAGTATTACACTAAGGCTATAGGTGTGTGCTGTAACTGGGTGGGGAGGACGGAGGCATGCTTTTTCACGGCATTTTTCAGGGACAACTATATGACACTATTTGAGTGGATCACTAAAATAATACAAGCAGGATGAAATGTTTGCCATATGCCTCTCAGATACCGGAAATGACACTTTCCATACAATGAAAGTTGCACAAACACTCCACTTACTCGAGTCATTTGAGGAGAGAAAAAAATGTTTTCAAAGTTGGTTCTTACGTCAGGAGTATATATAGTACTTAACACTCTGGTCGCAATAACATGTCTCTGTTGTGCAAAGTACACCTACTCTTTCGAAAAACGGGTAAAATCAAATTCAGTCTTACAAATGATCTGGCTTTTTGGCGTACACTGCAAAGCGCCTTCATTATATTTCAAGGCTTCACTGCTTAAACAAGCGGCGATAAACTGTGTCAGCATTCTTCCTAATTCAATTTCTATGACGAGGATACAGTAACGTTACCATGTTGTTCAAGATGACCAATCAGTGTCCAGGACAGGTATTCTCTGTCAGGTCCGGAACATGCGTGAGTCGTTCTTTGACAACCGTTAATGAGCTTGGTTGTCCGGATAATATGTGATGGTGTAGACCTAACTTCTTAGCTATATGTCAGGTGATTGCTAGTTAGAGTACTGTTAAGAAATATATCCAACCTTTGGTCTACGTTAAAGGACCAAACGCCGAACTCATTTATTCGTGACCGACATAACGTCAAAAAGGTTGCGGTAATGAAGACCCCTCCATTGAATATCAACAACTAACTAAATTACTTCAATACTTACTTCAATGACACGTATTTGTCCACAGTTGTTCTATAGTTATTTGGAAATTTGATCACATATGCAGACTGGATGTAACATTTACCTTCCATACACGACATCCGTGTATGTGGCTTTTACTGATTTTGTGTATCAAGGGTGACCGGACAACTCTCCCTGGACAATTACCCCCCGGAGAATTACCTCTCTGGACAAGTACCCCCGGACAATTCCCACCCAGATAATTACCACCCGGACAATTCCAATCCCAGAAAACTCCCCCCACCCCCGGACAAATCCTTTCCACTATGCCTTCAACAGTCGACTCCCCACCGGACAATTACCCTCGGATAATTACCCTCCGGGACAATTTCCCTCCTGGGCAATTTCCTCCGGACAGTTGGCCCACAGATAATTGTCAATCGGGAGAACCCAATTGGGACGATTTTGTAACGCTACTTACCAATAAAAACTGTGCGTGTGTACGATAGTGTTTTATAGTAGCACAACCAACAGGCCCAACTCACCTGAGAAAAAGATAATCGCGAGGTTACTGATACGAACAATGTGTATCTTTGTGCGGA
Organism: Apostichopus japonicus; assembly: GCF_037975245.1. Lineage (NCBI taxonomy): Eukaryota > Metazoa > Echinodermata > Holothuroidea > Aspidochirotida > Stichopodidae > Apostichopus > Apostichopus japonicus. The sequence goes on from NC_092567.1 coordinate 6,287,250, forward strand.
TATATTGATTTATTTCCGTTTTCTGTGTGTTAACCAAGGCTGCCCTGTAGAGAGTGACTTTTGCTTCATTATTCCACATACAGGTGTGAGATATTGGTATACTTTGGTCTACTTACATAGAGCTCTGAATTACCTCTTTCGTCCTGTCACGCTACCAATGTAATACTTTTGCAATGTAGTAAAACATATGAACACCGTTGAATTGAAAAGCTTAAATAGCAAAACGACTGTATTTTAGGAGACAAAGTACCAAAACACTTTTTTTGTTTCGCGTGCATTGTGTATACTATAGCTACTATGAAAATATTTTGGGCGTCAAGTTAGTAAATTTGTGGAAAATAGATTTGGCTCGCTTCGCGCGCACTAGCCGCATTGTTGCTGTGAGAATTATTTACTCTTTCCACATGCATGTTAGCTGGATTACCTTAACATTTTCTGCCCACTTCGCAGTCACGCATGTGTGTGTCTGTCTTCGTTTTAGTGACGCCAGCTTGTAATCACGATAACTGATGCAAGATCCGATCGGTCTCATATACTTGGTGGGTATGTTACCAATAGTGAGTAGATGGTCCCTATCGTTTTTGGGGGCCAATCTCATTAATATTCATAAGTAGACGGACTCCTTATCTCGGCAACCGAATGGCCGATTTTGTTCATGCTTGTTTAGTGGCATTGGTGGGAGGTGCCGAGGGGCGGAGCCAAATGTAATTTCGTTGAAAGATGCTCGTAATCACTCTTAGTCAATGACGCAGGGTTTGATCATTCCCATACTTGGGTGGTGGATTACCCAGAGTGAGTAAGTATTCCCTATTGTTTGTAGTTCCAATCTCATTAATATTCCTGAGTGGGCGGGGCCACGAACAATTTCTTTAAATGCTAATATCTCGGCAACCGTCTTTCCGATTTTGTTCAAACTTCTTTGGTGGCATTGGTGGGAGGTGGGGAACATGTGTAGGTTATAAACCTACTTCATCTCATCAATATTCATGAGGGGCGTGGCCAAATGTGATATCGCTGAAAATTGCTCAGAATCACTTTTTGATTCCTTGCCAGAGGCAAAAGGAAGATGTGCAGGCATGCATGTATGTGTGTCTGTGACGCCTATTGTAACCACTCTAAGTGGATGACGCAAGTTCAGATCGCTATAATACTTCGGCGGTGGATTACCCATAGTAAACAGATGATTCTTATTGTTTTTGGTTAAAGTCAAATGTCACCTTAGGTCAACAGAGGTAGGTCAAACAATTATATCTGGCCTCAAATCCAAAGGCAATGAATCACGAAGCTCTAGACTCTTGTGCGTGAAAAAAAAATACTGATGGTGTTTGTTTATGCAACAGTATCATGTAGACTATTATACTGTTTATCATCTTTGTGATATCTGTTTTACAAGCTATTTGAAAGGATTGCCTAGCAAAGAACCAGTGGCATAGTTAGGGGGCGCAATGGTATAGGGGCGCCCAAATGTGGTTTGGGCCCGTATAAACTGAACTAAAAATGTTGACATGGGGCGAAGTTTGCCATCCCTGCCCCGATCGCCATTAATGCCCAATACGCTACTACAAACAATTGAAGTCTACTATTATTCAAATCTGGATTTAACCATTGACCACACTAAATATAATATCATATCGTCTCTGCTTAAAACAGCCTGATTTCGTTCAATCGGCCTCATTTTTTAGTTTTGATCACGTCACATTGAGTCATATCTAGGTTTTGACGTTATAGGTACAAACCTGTCAACCTGTTTGACTCCAAAATAGGGAGAATAACATTTTTCTGGGCCAAAAAACGGGGAGAACAAGGGGAAAATAGGGAGGTTGGTAATTTTCAACTGAAATGATATAAATACTCCTAAATAAGTATAGTCTTCTTATGCAATACAGTGAGAGAATCATCCAATCAGTGTTTCTTGTTGTAGTTTACAGTAGCTCACTTCGCTTTCTACAGGGTTTCTGTAGTTGGCTTCCATTTGAAACAGGGAACAGTGGACTCTGGGTACTGTGACTGTGACTTAATGGCTACTATGTTAGATAGAGTCCCATCAAACTTGAGGCTTGACCGACTGTCTGTCTTGTTCTTGCGAACTACACTGAATATAACCTTTCCTGTTCATAGTTACTGTGGGGAATTACTAAGCATAGGACTAATTGTTGGCTATTTTCAGAAATGTCGCAAGTGTAGAACATAAAAAAAACCGGGAGAATAGAATATGAAACCGGGAGGCCGGGAGATTCGGGTAAAAACCGGGAGTCTCCCGTTTTTTACCGGGAGAGTTGACAGGTATGTAGGTACGTCAAAGTGTATTTTCAATGAGCTACTTTGATTGTTTGTGGTCATGTTTCTATCTTCCTGTAATATATGTTGAGGGTATAAAAACCAATCGTTAATGAGCTGTTACAGAGCCTCAAAATAATTGTTGGCGTCCATTTTGAATTCATGTTAATTGGATATAATATTCAGTGGGGACACGACAACAATATGAAAAAAAAGGAAATCTCCTGTTGCAGTTAGTTCTAGGTTCACTTCCATTTTTAATGAACTAAAAGCCTAAACCCTGCCTACATCGGCTGCCCATCAATCGTCGAATTTCCAAGGAGGGGATTGTCCTGGTGAATTTGTCCGGGGGGGGGGGGTTGTCCGGGGGAAGTTGTCATAGTTGGGAATTGTGCGGAGTGGGAATTCTCCGAGGGGGGGGGGGTAATCGTCAGGGGAATTCGTCCAGTGGGGAGTTGTCCGGGAACCGTATCAAGTATTATCATATGCCGTTTATATAAACAGAATGAAACATATAAGGTGCTGTTAGCTTCAGAATATTATTTCGTTATCTGTTTTAGGAAAGGCCAATTATTAGGGACAATATATTTGTATCTTAATTGCCCTTTACAGGTACCCTAAGAAGTTCATTGGGACGCATCTAAAATATGTCCCTCTTTTTGAAAAAAAAATGCATCTTGTTATCCGTCTTTTTAATACCAGATGATTTAATACGTAATGGAACTGAAACATCTTATCTTCAATCTTAAAAAGATATCTAGTCATATATCGTAATAATGATAGTATCAACTAAGTACGATATCACGGGGCAAACTTCTTATAATCTTTATATTTAAAATAAAATAAAACTGTTAATAAACTGCTTATCCACTAGAGAGCTTGTGTAAGAAAATGTTTAAAATTATGTTGGTCTGACGTTTTGATCCTAACAGGATCTACTTCAGAGGCTAAATGACAAGTGGTCATTTCGATCCTACTAGGATCGAAACGTCAGACCAACTTACCTTTACACGATCTTTGTATTTGTTTGTTGTGTAAACAGTGACTGTCATACAACGGTAGTAAAGTACGTTATAAATTTAGTTTATGGTACAGGCCAAGTAAATAGCTATAACAATAGGCAAGCAAGTTCCTGATTACGAAAGGTAGGTTAGCTGTGAAAAGATGTTAATATTTATATAGTAAGTTATGAAAACGAAGGTAGATACGAAAATAAATATATTCATATTAAGAACTAAAAACAAACAGAATTGAAAGAACAGAAAGCCTTGTTATTTGAAATGTCCCCTTTTCTCATGATCCGATATGTAACAAGTGAAACACGTTTCGTTTTCTGTTATGGAAATCACTGGTTTATACGACTGAAAACGTCTATTGCTTTAATAATTTATAATCAAGTTACTATGGGTGACACGTTATTGATTTAATTTTACTGTTAGCTGAACTTTGAGCTGAATTTATCACAGTGTTTTCATCAAGCCAATGTTTGTCAAGTCAAGTCAGTGGCGTAGGAAGGTACTTTTGAGTGGGGGGGGGGGGGCTGAAGACTGATGGCCGGCCTGGGGGAGGGGTCTAAGGGAGGGGGTGTCCCCCTCCCCCTTTGGATTTTTTTGGCATTTCCAGGTGGCCTCAGATGCAATTTGGTGCAATATAGCACACTTCAACTCCCACTCCATTTTGTAAAGAATTTTGCATTTTCACCTGGCCTTAAATGCAATTTGGTGCTCCAAATGAGATTTTTTCTCATTTGGAAATGAAAAAGGGTTTTTCTGACTTGCGGAGCGGGGGTGGGGGGCGGAATGATACTTCCGCCCCCCATATTTTTCACTGGGGGGCTGGCGCCCCCCCCAGCCCCCCGGTTCCTACGCCCTTGAGTCAAGTCACAAGTCTTTCGCTCATGTCAAGCGTATAACATAACAGCAGCTTATATAGTCATTCTAGACGTAAGCCTAATGATAATCAACGACCGATGTTTAACGAGACATCTTTATCAAGTGCTTCGGGTCCTGTGAATGACGTGTTTCAGTGAGCTCTTGTTACAATGCTATGGAGGCTACTCTTTTCTACAACAGTAATCATATACACTGGGCAGCAACTGAAGTAATATTGTACCGTTATGGAGGGCAGGAGTAGAGGGGTAGCTAGGGGAATAGGCCCTCAAGTATTTGTCTGCCACCCCCAGTCATACACACTGGGCAGTAACTGAAATTTAGTGTAAAACCGGTGTACGTTTACTCTCTTAATACGCAAATATAATGTTAATACAAAATCAAAGATTTACTTACTCTGTACAGAGACTAATCTTGTATCATAATGGAGGGCAGGGGAGGAGCAGAAGGGTCTATACGGCAATAGGCCCTCAAATATTTGTCTGCCACCCCTTGAAATTATCGAAACTGGAATAGAGATAAACATTATAGTATGAAACATTATTGCCTAGGTCTCCTTTTTTCTGTTGGTTTTATCTGTACCAGGTGTTAACATCCGCTCCAACTGTTATTACCAAGTACGCAATATAATATCTGAGGGTTGCTCAGAAGGAACATTGATCCCAGATTTTTTTTGAAACATTCTTGGTCGAATTAACCCTGCTTATACCTCGACTTTTGACTATTATTTTCGAAAACAAAAACGATTTTATATCTTGACATTTTGTGGTTATATTTCTGATATTTGATTTTTCTTATAGAACAATTTAGACTGATATCGCAACTTTCCACGCTTTATAGAAATCGTAACGTTTGTCATGAAGTTTTGACGATTATCTCGAAAAAACCTGGTGTCCTCGACACTGAAGAATGTCTTCATCTAACAAGTGAACTAAGGAAGATGTGATGATCAGGCGCGGCGGAACGGGAAAATTATTGGGGGGGGCTAATGTGTGGAGACTGTCTAAGCGGAGCGCCACCATCGGTTGGCGCGGAGCGTACAAGAAAATTTTGGGTTTTTCAATACCCCAGATGGCCGGAAACGGCACTTCCCGATTGTTTCATGCTGCGAATACCTAGCCCTAAAATATGGGTCTCAAGCCTGCAATTTCTCAGATTGCACGTAAAAATCTGTAAAAACATTGTAATCTGTATATTCGATGGTGTTTTAAGAGAGTAGCTATTACTCGTAGTGTACTCGCAAAGACGTTTTTGAGTGTAGTAAATTACTACTTGCCAGTGGCGTAGGAAGGTACTTTTGAGTGGGGGGCTGAAGACTGATGGCCGGCCTGGGGGAGGGGTCTAAGTGGAGGGGGTGTCCCCCTCCCCCTTTGGAATTTTTTGCATTTCCAAGTAGCCTCAGATGCAATTTGGTGCAATATAGCACACTTTAACACCCACTCCATTTTGTAAACTTAATTTTGTATTTTCACCAGGCCTTAGATGCAATTTGGTGCTCCAAATGAGATTTTTTTTCTCATTTGGAATGAAAAAGGGGTTTTCTGACTTGCGAAGCGGGGGGGCGGAATGATACTTCCGCCCCTCCACATTTTTCACTGGGGGGCTGGCGCCCCCCCCCAGCCCCCCAGTTCCTACGCCCTTGCTACTTGCAATTAAATGCAATACTTAAATAAATGTCATAAGAAAAAACAGAAAGCATTTCTTAATGTCAACAAATGGGTAACAAGTATGCATTGAAAAATATGGTAAATATTGGGCGGGGGGGCTTATCATGCATTTGCCCCCTCAACTTTTTCATTGGGGGGCTGAGCCCCCCAAGCCCCCCGGTTCCGCCGCCACTGGTGATGATCCCCATCCCTCTTCTTCCCTCCGGCCTCCCCTTCCGACTCATACACCTCCCTTTGACACTCCAGGTATTCAGTCATTCGGTACAACGAATATCACCTTTGTGTTATTATACTAATTCACGTCACAAGAACACTCCGTCTTCAACGCAATCCAATTCCATGATATTAAACTACTGCGTGTACATGGCTATGCACTGAATGTAAGGAAAGATAGAACAAACGGAAGCAGGACACTTCGCCCAACAACCAATTCGCCCAACTGCCATTTCGCCCAACCTTACCATTTCGCCCAACCAGCCTGGTCATTTCGCCCAACCAGCCTGGTCATTTCGCCCAACCAGCCTGGTCATTTCGCCCAACCAGCCTGGTCATTTCGCCCAACCAATCTGGTCATTTCGCCCAAACTTGAATAAATATGATATTTCAAAAGGAAACGTTCGGGAATCGTTAACGTTACAGGATACGAACCGAATACAAAGGAAACTTGAGGATTGATCAGTGTGTTAGGGGTTAGGTTTGATAGTAAACGTTCGAATATTAAGGAAACTTGAAGTCCTTTACTTTCTATAACTTTAGTAAGGAAACGTTCGGGAATTTTTAACGTTACAGGATACGAACCGAATATTAAGGAATCTTGAGGATGGCTCAGTGTTTTATGGGTTAGGTTTGATAGGTTTGATATATTAAACGTTCGGGAATTGTTAACGTTACGGGATACGAACCGAGTACTAAGGAAACTTGAAGTCGTGGTTAAATTGATGTATACATATGTGATAACATATGTGGTTACATTGATAAAGTGGTTACATTGATTAAATATAGTAATTCAATATTACAGACGGGTTTATATATTTTTTTCAATTTAATAAGGAAACGTTCGGGAATTGTTAGTCAGTAGGATGGATCAGTGTTTTAGGGGTTAGGCTTGATAGGTTTTTATGAAGACCGATTCCCCTTTGTTTGGATAATAATATAACTTCCCATTGTATGCGTTAACGCCTAAAGTGGTGTAATCCTCCCATAAAACCCGAAATAACTGCTCAGACTCCGATCGATATCCAGCGGACCTCACTATTTTATTTACCTATTACGAAGTAACCTAACCCAAAATAAATCAAATTGAACTAGTGGAATAGAAAAAGTAATATTATTCTGACTGAATATTAGTAAAAATAAGGTTGGGCGAAATGACCAACACGGTTGGGCGAAATGACCATGCTGGTTGGGCGAAATGACTATGATGGTTGGGCGAAATGACCAGGCTGGTTGGGCGAAATGACCAGGCTGGTTGGGCGAAATGGCAGTTGGGCGAAATGGTTGTTGGGCGAAGTGACTAGAAAGCTAATCATCAACCAGATACATACACATGAGAGGGTATAAATACATCTTATTCAGTGAATTATGGTTTAAATTACCTTTCGCGTAAATGTTCTGTATGTAAAGGCGAACATGAATTATGAATGGTTGGGTATAAGTCATAGACATAACCGAATTATACAGTCGCTGGCCCATACATCATACAAAGTTCACTAATATATTGGTCACTCAGCCGCTTGAGGAATTCTTTAAAAGAAAAAGAAAACGTAAATACCTTGTTCTGCAGAGTAAAATTGGTTATTAATCAGGAAAAAAAGATTCAACCATAGCAGTACCATTTATGTCGGACACCACCAAGAAAACCAATTAAATCCCTTTATAAATCGAGTGATTGCCTCTGAAGGAAGGTCCATTACACCCTAGCAATCCCTACCTATAGACTCTTTTTAGGCTTGCTATTGTAAAGTGATGTGAGAAGTCATTTAAGTTTAAGGTTGGGACGATTGTTTTATTCAATCTCCAGTCAGCATTTTGACCCATTACATACACAGTAGGCAAATATGACGTCATTCGGTCAGACCACATAATATAGCTTGTATAGGCAAGCAATACTAACTAAGAAAATCTGTCGTAAACAATTGTCAACAATATAAGTACGGTTCATTATTATTATTATAATATATTAAGTAACGACAGTTAACGATAACCCTTGTGTATGGTATATTCTCTACAAACAATGGCAAGCCAAAGGGGGAGGGGTAGGGGGAGGGGGGAAGGGTGGTCGACCGCCCATCGTCCTTCACGGAATTGTTGTGGCGTTCAGCCGGTGCATAATTACACCACTGCTACAGTAATCCATGTCTCTTTTTCAACCTTGTATTAGCAAAGCCTTGCGCTTAGAAATACTTATATGGATGACATTTATATTCTAAATACGCCTCAAAATGCACCAATTGACGTCTGAACTTTTATTGGGGGTGGGGAGGGTGGTTGGACCCTAGACCCGCTACGTGATAGTCGGCTTGATTGACCACGGGGCATCATCCTCTCATTTATGAAATCTTTGGTTCACATCTAGTCCTTTTTGGAATGGTTCAGGCTCCTAACTTAATCCATCAATGGGCAAGTTTGAATGTGTCCTCCACTTTTGAAATCCTGCGCACGCGTACCTGTCTATGACCCCTGCAAAGAGCTGTAGTACATGACTATCGGGTCATACAATGTAGTGTCTGTGTTGCTTCATACCTTGCAAGGAACTGTCACGGAATGAAGAGAAAGGGAGCTGTCACTGAGTTCTTTGGTATAACTTGATCTGTCATAATATATAATGAGTGTATATCATAATTGTAATTAATTAATCATAATCAGGGAGCTGTTACATATAGAGCTCCCTGCTATAATTAGAGAGCTGTCACTGAGAAGAGCTCCCTGCTGTAATTAGGAAGCTGTCACTGAGAATAGCTCCCTGCTATAATAAGGGAGTTGTCCCTGGGAAGAGCTACCTGCTATAATTGAGGAGCTGTTACATATAGAGCTCCCTGCTATAATTAGGGAGCTGTTACATATAGAGCTCCCTGCTATAATTAGGGAGCTGTCACTGAGAATAGATCCCTTCTATAATTAGGAAGCTGTTACTGAGAAGAGCTCCCTGCTATAATTAGGGAGTTGTCCCTGGGAAGAGCTACCTGCTATAATTGAGGAGCTGTTACATATAGAGCTTCCTAGTATAATGAGGGAGCTGTTACATATAGAGCTCTCTGCTATAATTTGGGAGCTTACTTTGAGATATCTCCCTGCTATAATTAGGGAGCTGTTGCATATTGAGCTCCGTACTGTAATTAGACATCTGTCTTCGAGAGAGAACCTTGTTATAATTAGGGAGCCCCCTCGTCATTACAGAGCAAAATGAACGAATGCTACACATTTCATGTACGATACTTCCTCAGCCCTAACTTAGGCCTCAAATCTACAAGTCATTCACTTTCTTTGAAATGAGCGTATAAAATGGAGATGGGAGACGTTGGGGAGGGGGGGGGGGGGTGTGAAAAGGTGAAAGATGAAGTTTCACTAATCTAGGCATGTCTTCGTATGCAAGCTTCATTTTCATCATGAGACTATATCCCCGCTGTTCGCGAGTCAGGAGAGGAATTAAAATAAATCGAGGCAGATAAAGGTGCTCATTTATACATTGTGTACCTCTGTGTCATGTACAGACCAAGTTATGAAATATTACATATCATAACCAACACCTCAATCGTGTCTAAGCACTTAATTATATAAATGTAATACTCCATTCTCTCATATCAAATCCGCCAACTTCTTGTCTAATTTCAACATTCCTGGTGGACAAATATGGAACGCGAAAAGGGAAACCATATTTCGTTGTCTAAACTAAGTTTGTTGCTGTCTAAACTAAAGTTATTGCTGCTGTTTTATCACGTTGTTGCTCAAACTTACGTTGTTGTCTAAACTTACGTTGTTGTCTTAACTTACGTTGTTGTCTAAACTTACGTTGTTGTCTAAACTTTCGTTGCTGCCTAAACTTACGTTTTTGCCTAAACTTACGTTGCTGCCTAAACTTACGTTGTTGTCTAAACCTACGTTGTCGTCTGAAGTTGGTTCCGTTGTCTACTTACGTTATTGCCCAATCACGTGAAATAAAAATATGGGCTATTCGCGCGAAATTCAACTTGCGCTGTATATACATACACGTCGTTAATTTGCTGACCAATTACGAAATAGTCAGTAAGATTGACATGTATCCCAACCCAATTACAAACCGGTAAACGCTCTCCACCATGCTACTTACATGAGCTGACCCCGCCCACTTTGCTCCTCTAGGAACTTCCCGTATATGCGAAGAACAAAGGCGGCCTTGTCCACGGGACTGTTTTCCTAAACCCAGGCAGCAAGAACCAACCCCCTGCGTATAGTAATCATATGAAGCCCACGTGGTAAAGCAATTGTTGAACAGCGCCGATGTCAACAACGTAAGCGCGAAAAGAGCAAACTGATTTCGTTGTCTAATCTAAGTTTGTTGTTGCCTAAACTAAAATTGTTGCTGCTGTTTCACCATGCTGTTGCTCAAACTCACGTTGTCTAAAATTCCGTTGTCTAAACTTACGTCGTTGTCTAAACTTAGTTTGCCCTTTTCGCGTTCCATAGACAAATGCATTAAAATCCCCACTCCCACCCCCGAACGCTACTAACCGATATAGTGGCGGGTGGTAACACCGGATTGTTACTAGCAGGCGCGTATCCAGGGAGGGGGCGTTGGGGGCGCGCGCCCCCCGGGTAAGAAAAGGGGGAGAGGAAAAAGGAGAAGAAAAAGGAAAAAAGAGGGGCAAAAAGAGGAGGAGAAGAGGAAGGAAGGGAAAAGAAAAAGAAGAAAGAGAGAAAAAGGAGAAAAAGAGGGAGTAGAAGAAAAACGCCAAGACACCGGGAAGAGAAAGAGGAACAGTGACATCATTACAGCGCTGGTCCCTATTATATACACAGGGTAGCCAGTGACGGATCAAGGATTTCGGAAGGGGCGTTTGCCTCACCCTACCCCTTACACCGACAACTCCATTTTTGACGTTTCCATTTTTCCTCTCTCACTCATGATCTATATAAATACTATATATTGTCTATCATAAGGCGTGTGTGTGTATATACGCCTTAAACAATTGTAGAATTGTGCTATGAAACCAACTGTGGCTGGTCTCGAACTCGACCGTGTCGTCGGGGAACATGACGCATTTCGGGAAGGGGGCGACCGCCCCCCCCCCCCTCTTCAGCATATTTTTTTTATGATATCGCCAGTAATTTCAAAATAGAAAGTGCTTAGATGCAACTTACAAGGCCTGGGAAGTGTCGTTTCCAGCGATCTGGGAGGCATTTTCGGCCAAAATTTACTTGAACGCTACGCTTAGATAATTTGCCTACAGGCTTCGCCCCTCCCTTGGCAAATTCCTCGCTACGCGCCTGTTCGAATTTGTAAAGCAACCGCAGCAGATATCACATCATATCAGTGAGCATGAAAATGGAGTTCCAGGATGAACAGCCTCAAAACTGTCCGACTTGCCCGAAATAATAATCAAAAGTTTTTGCGCGCTCTGCGCGCGTTCAACATGTTATGGTCAATATCATATAAACAAGCATCGGTTATTTACCCTACATCGCATGCCATCGTGTACCGTACGGTCCGTGAAAGTTGCGCAGTGTACCGCGGGATGCTAATGTAAACAACGAAATGTCTTATGTTGATGGAGAAAAAGGCATGGAGGTCCAATTATGTCAAAACACTCTTTTACATTAGAAATGGCGAATTAGGGGCTGCAGCCCCCCCCCCCCCCGACTCCTACGCCTAGGTGTGTAGTGTTCGGTTTCGGAAATATCTGCTATTTTTTTCATTTCCCTCAACCAAGTTTTGTAATAGCAGTTATAAGAGGTTTTAACATGGACGGCGATCCGTACTTCCGAGTGGGGGGATATGACCTTGTTGACTATCTAAGCGTAGCGCCACCATGTGTTGGCGCGAAGCGTACAAGAAAATTTTGGGATTAACAAACCCTCTAGATGGCTGGAAACGGCACTTTCCAAGGTTTCCAAGCGGCATATACCGAACTTTAAAATAGGGATATCATGTCCGAAATATCTCAAAATCAGAATCCAAAATACTTTTTCTTTAATTTCCGGTGTTATTTTGGGAAAATTGCCCCTGTCAATCTTGTTTCAGGCGCTACGTTAGAATGTTCGAGAACTCTTTGATATTATTCGATGAAGAAAATGGCCTCATGCAGGCTATTATAGGCCTATACACATGCAATACACAATTACACATAGTTACATTCCTAGGTACCGATTGCTAGGGCATCCAGGTGAAATGTGTATTTAGCATTACCGTGGTAACATGAGATTCTCAGCTGTTCGAGGGAACATGTACGTGTGTAGGCCTACTATAGGGCCTATATGAATCATCGAGGTAAATGAATCTGGATGATTCATGTCAATTGGGAGCGCGCGTACCACACATGGAGGGTCATGTGATGTGTTCCAGGGTGGTACTAATATATTACTCTCCCCATTACGCATGATGATTTCACCCAACTAGTACGTAAATGTGTATGCGTGCTTAGAGCAGCAGGCGACGTGCACCCGTTACCTAGCAATAACCTTGCCTGTAGCCTGACGTGATAGCTATATTCCCGTCGAGCAGCATTAGGCTCTGTTCCATGGAGAATTCCGTGGTTGCACTGAACTAAACATTTCCCCACAGCAACACGCCCAGTTCAACAATCCTTTTCGACAAAAAATCGTTCTTGAAATACAATTCAGACATCGACATCGACATTTTCCGCTGCAAGCCCAATGTATCTATACTTGTTCTGTGCCAGCATGTCTAACGTTAGCATTATTAGCACTATTTCGTAGGCCTGAAGTACCAGTACCTTCTTATGCCGTTATTTCCTATGTCCGAACCGACAAATCTTTCACGAAGTCACTAACACTATTCTCGAACTGCTACAGAGAAATATCAGTTTACCTCGATGGATATGAATACTATGAGGGTGCATATATGTACTATATCAATACCGTGGGCGCAGTAATACATTTTGTTGTTATAGGGCCAATGAAGCCTACAGTCAACTATTCTTGCTTTATAAAGACGCTTTATTTGAAAAGATCGCACTGCGTTTATGGTAGGCGAGAAATGAAGCTAAAAAAGAGCCGTACAATAACGATGATGCATAAATGTAGGCATGAAAATATTCTTATCCCTGGCATTTGGTGGGGGAATATGGTGTATTACATCCCCTCCACCCATTTTCATGGGGGGATATATCCCCCCTTCCCCCCAGGATCGCCGCCCATGGGTTTTAATATTTGTACACCAATAAATTAACTGTGTCTGAATTTTCGAAAATTTCTGACCAACATTCTTTATCACACTTCCCTCTACTCGTGCAATTTTGACCGGTCTGTTAGGGGTTGAAGGAGGTTTTTCTATATTGGTTGTCCATAGATGAAATTTTGTGCAACATTATGGGTATGTTTTGAAGTGAGTTTATTCACGAGAAATGTGAATTTTCAAATTCTGAACAAATAATGGGCTTGACGGATATTGTGGGCCGCGACGTAGAATCACCTATAAAAAGCAATGATCCACAGGACATGCGATGAGGTCGAACATGATTTGTGACTGGTGACAATCTTCAAAAAGGTTATGGATGGAAAAAAAAACTATCGGGAAATACTTGCAAGGTTCTCAGGCAAAAAGTGTACATCTGGTTGGTCATTTTCAAGCCCGAGAGGTGCCATTTCCGGTGATCTGGGTGGTTGAAACTTAAACCCAAAAGGAAACATCTAAACTTTGAACACAAGGTTATCTAGTTATCCAGACATACACAACATGCACACATATGGTATTATAAGTACATTTGAAAAGCACTATTTGTTATTTAGGCACATTCACTTCATCAGAAACAACAAATCATAAAAATAAATATAAACATCAGGGCCGTAGCCTGGGTAAAATTCCTAGCAGCAGTTATAAGGAACATCGAGAAAAAAATGTTTCGTCCAAATGTTACATAGCGATGCTTTGATGTGCGGATATACAGTACGGTACCGGGCGCTTTTTCAAGAAATTTGAGTGGGTTGGTCATTTCCAAAAAGGGACCATCATGACACTATCTAAGGACCTACTGCGGGTAGGGGAGGGGGGGGATGAACTGAGTGAGTGGACCGTGTATTCTTAGTAAAACATTGTGGCACTAATATAGGGGATAACAGTAAAACATACGTAATAAGTATATTTATGAACCGTAGTTTCACGTAAGGCTGCTACACTGTTCATGCAGGTTAAATTTTTGGAGCTCTCTACCTTTATTGTTATAATAATCCCCCTCTGCCACCAGCCCGCCCCCCCCCCCTCTGAAAACCACCAGAAACAGTAGTCGCATCAGAGATCGTGCATATACGTGATGAGCAGTTAAAGTAAACCTTATGTTACTTGACCGCCATTCCTACAATACGTGCCTAGAATCTCAGAGTTTGCACACTACAGACTAATTAAATCAGAAGAAATGATATGAACATTTATCGTAGGCCTACTTTCATTTAGAAAGTGTAAATCTCAAAGGGCAGCTACCCATGCGCAGGCTACGGCCCTGAATACTAAACTACTGCGTGTAAAGAGCAATGCACTGACCCTGTTAGGAAGGATAAAAAAAATACCGTTTATAACCATCGTCCCCTCCATCCCCCAAACCCCTTCCATCTCCTCAACCCCTCTATCTCCCCAACCCCACCATATCTCTCAAACCCCTCCATCTCCCCAACCCCCTCCATCTCCCTCAAACCCCTCCTACCCCACAAGACCCCTCCATCCCCACCTCATTCATCTCCCCAGCCCCTTCCATCTCCCTCACACCCCTCCATCCCCCACCCTCTCCAACTCCCCAACCCCTCCATCCCCACCCTCTCCAACTCCCCAACCCGCTCCATCTCCCTCACACCCCTCCATCCCCCCACCCTCTCCAACTCTCCAACCCCTCCCTCAAACCCCTCCATCTCCCTCCATCCCCACCCTCTCCAACTCCCCAACCCGCTCCATCTCCCTCACACCCCTCCATCCCCACCCTCTCCAACTCCCTAACCCGCTCCATCAAACCCCTCCATCTCCCTCACACCCCTCCATCCTCCCACCCTCTCCAACTCCCCAACCTCTCCCTCAAACCCCTCCATCTCCCTCCATCCCCACCCTCTCCAACTCCACAACCCGCTCCATCTCCCTCACACCCCTCCATCCCCCACCCTCTCCAACTCCCCAACCCCTCCCTCAAACCCCTCCATCCCCACCCTCTCCAACTCCCCAACCCGCTCCATCTCCCTTACACCCCTCCATCCCTAACCCTCTCCAACTCCCCAACCCTCTCAATCTCCCTCACACCCCTACATCCCCCACCCTCTCCAACGCCCTAGCCCGCTCCATCTCCATCAAACCCCTTCATCCCCCCTCCATCCCCAACCCTCTCCAACTCCCCAACATCTCCCTCAAACCCCTCCATCTCTCTCCATCCCCACCCTCTCCAACTCCCCAACCCGCTCCATCTCCCTCACACCCCTCCATCCCCCACCCTCTCCAACTCCCCAACCCCTCCCTCAAACCCCTCCATCTCCCTCCATCCCCACCCTCTCAAACCCCTCCCTCAAACCCCTCCATCTCCCTCCATCCCCACCCTCTCCAACTCCCCAACCCGGCTCATCTCCCTTACACCCCTCCATTCACCACCTTCTCCAACTCCCCAACCTGCTCCATCTCCCTCACACCCCTCCATCCCCAACCCTCTCCAACTCCCCAACCCCTCCCTCAAACCCCTCCCTCTCCAACTCCCCAACCCTCTCAATCTCCCTCACACCCCTCCATCCCCCACCCTCTCCAACGCCCTAACCCGCTCCATCTCCATCAAACCCATTCATCTCCCCTCCATCCCCACCCTCTCCGACCCCTCCATCTCCCTCCATCCCCACCCTCTCCAACTTCCCAACCCGCTCCATCTCCCTCACACCCCTCCATTCCCCACCCTCTTCAACTCCCCAACCCCCTCCATTAAACCCCTACATCTCCATCAAACCCCTCCATCTCCCTCAGACCCCTCCATCCCCACCCTCTCCAACTTCCCAACCCGCTCCATCTCCCTCACACCACTCCATCCCCCACCCTCTCCAACTCCCCAACCCCTCCCTCAAACCCCTCCATCTCCCTCCATCCCCACCCTCTCCAACTCCCCAACCAGCTCCATCCCCCTCACACCCCTCCATCCGCCACCCTCTCCAACTCCCCAACGGCTCCATCTCCCTCCATCCCCACCCTCTCCAACTCCCCAACCCGCTCCATCTCCCTCACACCCCTCCATTCCCCACCCTCTCCAACTCCCCAACCCCCTCCATCAAACCCCTACATCTCCATCAAACCCCTCCATCTCCCTCAAACCCCTCCATCCCCACCCTCTCCAACTCCCCAACCCGCTCCATCTCCCTCACACCCCTCCATTCCCCACCCTCTCCAACTCCCCAACCCGCTCCATCTCCCTCACACCACTCCATCCCCCACCCTCTCCAACTCCCCAACATCTCCCTCAAACCCCTCCATCTCCCTTCATCCCCACCATCTCCAACCCGCTCCATCTCCCTCACACCCCTCCATTCCCCACCCTCTCCAACTCCCCAACCCGCTCCATCTCCCTCATACCCCTCCATTCCCCACCCTCTCCAACTCCCCAACCCCCTCCATCTCCATCAAACCCCTACATCTCCATCAAACCTCTCCATCTCCCTCAAACCCCTCCATCCCCCACCCTTTCCATCCCCACCCTCTCCATCCCCACCCTCTCCATCTCCCCTATCTTTCTCCACTCTTCTAACAATTTATTATATTATACGTAAAGTATAATTATACAAGTATAAATGAACAACGGAAAACTTTCTGGGAATAATAAACAAGAAAAGAGGAATTAAAGTTCAACAGTAAACACAATAATCAGCATCTCATGAATAACCATCAACCATATACATAAACATGAGAGGGTTTTATTACATCATTAGCCTTAACTAACCATCATTGGAATTCATTACATTCTTATTAATTAGGTGTAACATTACCTTTCAAGCTAATGTTCGGTCCACATAGAGGCGAACATGAATTATGAATGGTTGGGCCTACATCATGGACAGAAGCGAAGTATACAGTCTCTGGCCTTATACACCATATAAAAGTATGTTAATATATTTATCACTCAGCAGCTTGAGGAAGTATTGTTTATAACACAACCTCCATTCTTTCTATTTATAACGAAGACCAACATTGTACTACAGCAGTATTGATAGAATAATAAATATAACCATATATAGTAATCAAGAAACATGAACGTGGAATGTGACCAGAAAAGAACATAGAACAGAATAAACAGATACATAGAATATGAATATGATAATAATATATGTAGGGTTAACAGAAATAAATGGCTAAGATTCAACGCATAAGAATTCTCTTAAGTTTGTAAAGTGATGCCGGTCTGGTGTATGGCAAGCATCAGAGAGCTTCAGTTACAATAATATTTAAGGATTGTTTCACAAGAGTAATATTGTGGATTGGACAGCAACTGAACAGGTTCTGCTACTCCTCTCTCTCTCGACACTGAAAACATAAC
The DNA here is from genome assembly GCF_037975245.1 of Apostichopus japonicus. Lineage (NCBI taxonomy): Eukaryota > Metazoa > Echinodermata > Holothuroidea > Aspidochirotida > Stichopodidae > Apostichopus > Apostichopus japonicus. The sequence continues at coordinate 6,304,776 of NC_092567.1, forward strand.
ATGAATTAATGTTAAAACATGGCACAACAATATTGTGACTGACCACAGCTTACTTTAAGTTTGTGGACAGCAATTAGAATCCTTAGATAGACGTATGGCAACATATATTTATTTATTAGAAATGATAGCATATGTAAAGCTATGGGTATCCGATGACTGTCAAATTGCTGCCTACTCTACACAATGTTTGTCACATATGAACTCACTACATGTATAACACAGTTCTATGTAACTGATTGATCTCAACAAGAGTATTTCATTTTTGAAATTTGGAATTCAGCATTCAACAATTTAGTCCTGGGTACCCAACAAACTGTGACTGTCTATGTACCTGCATGGCAACTCAACATGCTGATAATAAGTTGGGGTTGATTTGTTACAGCATGCCATATGATCTTGGCAGTAACCCACAGGTGACAATGCACATATACAGTAACTTCAAAGACTTGATACTTCATAGTTTCTCAATTTCAAACACATCCCTGATCAGACCAAGGTACATACTACAAAAACTTAGCTTGCTTGGAATGTCGGCAATCTTTGTTTTCTACAGAAGTAGAAGTTTTCTTATGAACTATTAATTTAGGTATCTATTAGTAGCTGTCCCCACTTTAGAGAAATCTTCAATCCACCACTGCATACTACAATATAGTAGTTATGTTTAGTCAAGTTTGTTAGCTCTACACAATTAAACAAGTGGAATCTTAGAAATGTCATTTGATGTTATTTATAGTGCTAATTAGGCAAGCTGTCTTCACCTACATATAGCCTGTAGATTTCATCAAAGGAGCCCAACACAGCCCATTACCATTTCACAAACTGACTGTTGAGAAATTATCATGTAAAGTCTCACCAGACTCACATCCACAAAGGTAGTTATGTCAGCAATAATGTGTTCCAGCTTGACTTTTTCTTTCACTTTCTTGGAGGAAATGTACAGAAGAAATGTTGAAAACTGTATCACCTGGAGGTTCAAGAGAAAATACACAATAACTCAACTTTCCATTCACTAGATTTATCAGGTGAAAATTCATCAGGTCTGTGATCATTTTTGTAACATACATCAGCGTCTTCCCTTGTGTCTTATTAATAAGTATATGAGTAGTATAGGGTGTATCTCAGGGCAGCAAATATATTGTTTTTAGGAATATGTTTTGCATCTGATGTAAGCAATTACAACACTTGTAGTGGTGACTAATCAACTCCATGTTACCTTCCAAGAATTGTGTAGACCCCTAGCCCTCCCCCCCCCCCCACGATAAAAGACATCTTTTGACAATTGCTGGAAATTTTCTACCAGATTTGTGAGCTATCTTCCGTAGTATTGCAACAGAAAATAAATGTAGAAAGCACATGTGCTGGAGTTTCCTGGAATTATCTCTTAAATGGCCAGTATTATAACTGAAGTGCAAATAATGTACATCTTAAACAGAACACATTACGAGAATCCTTCAACACTGTTGACCAATGGCTAAGAATATAATTCTGAATTACTTTGGTTTTTACTCTGAGGACATGCATAGGGTCCAGAAGGTTCATGCATGTTTTGTATTACTGACTGACAACGACATATCCACACATTACAGTAAACCCACTAAAGACTTCCATTTGTAATCCCTTAGTATATAGCTCATTGACAAATGACATAAAACCTAAATTATCTTCAGATTTAAATTTGACATCAATTTTATTGGGTTATAGATGTACTGAGAAGGGAAGGGTAGGAAAGGTTAGGATGGAAAAGTAGAAATGGTTCCTGTTAGTCATTCTGCATGGTTCTAACTTAGTGTGGGTATGGTTCTAACTTAGTGTGTGTATGGGTCTCATTTTGTGTGCAGTAACTCTATTTAATTGTTAGGGCACATGCACTTATGAATTAAATTTATTGTCTATGAGCCTGCCATACATTTTACTCCCTATTATTTGCGGCAATTTAGGCTGACAATACAGAGGAGTCTGGCTGCACTATTACGACCGAGTACTACGCTTACCTGCCACCCAACACTACAGTATGACAAACTGATAAATTAGAAGGGATCAAGTCATCTGAATATTTTGTTCCTTCATTTATGATGAATACACAAAACAAAGAAATGGACCTGGATATTAAACACATACACCTCTTTGTGTAGTTTTACACATTGGTATGCAATACAATGTATGGCATGCAGTGTCTAACATATGGTGTATGTACTGTATGTTGAGGCCTTTATATTCCCCTCTGGCCCTTAGGGAATTTGCTGATCAAGCAAGATTCAAAACAATTGCTGTTCCTCCAGGATTTAGGCAGTAACAAAATCACTTTCTACCCAGAATCAAATCTAATTATAAATAACACCCAGCATATCAGTCCTGTTATACACTAATTATACACTAATCATTACCATCAGCATATTGTAAACCATTCTGTGCAAGATCCACATCATGTGACCCCAAAGATCGTCTCAAGAAAGATTAATCCACATTTACCTAATGAGGAGATAAAGACAAAGACAATAAGAATCATATCTGAACTAGATGTTTTAATGCAAACGATAAAATCCCTTGTTTTTGAGTTTGCCTTTTTAATATTTACTCAACATTTATTCCATTGCTCACAGATACACAAGCTTATGCTAAAATGACTCAATAATTGCAAGTTCATTCATTTTATTGCAAGGCGCTTTTATTTTAAAGTTGAATAATTTTTGGAAATTTATCCATAAAGAAAACAAAAGGCAAAACTTGGTAACATGTTTGCAATCCTATGGTTTAGCCTACTGTAATTTGGTCAGCACACTTTCTAATTGGTACTTTTAACGTTGTTGGTGCAGCAGGCCAATAAAGTTGTTCTCAAATTTCTAACTCTATTACTTTGAAGTCAAGCAAAGTTAGGCAATATTACTGGTCTAGATTGCTTTTTTTTTTCAAACTATCTGTATACCAGTGTGAAGCAATGGCTGCTCTATTACATAAATGTTAGTGTTTTTGCTTTCACAACTTTCCCAGTAACTTAATTTCCAACTTTACCAATATGCAGCAATATGATGCACCCCCCCCCCACCCAAACACACTCTTATAACAGAAAAACTGAATTACACAATAACTTTAAGAACAGAAAAATAATAAAAATGCATTAAAGATTTCAGATGACATAACATGCTGAATCCTAAAAGAACTTGTCATATTGTGTTGTATGATCTTCTGTGATAGAATCGTAAACTTGCTAGTCACAGTGCAATACTCAATACCTATCATCATCCTTGACAACTATTTAATATGATGGGATAGGTGGACCTTGCCATAAATTACATAATATCCACTCAACCTGGAGACGTGACAATAGGAAGCCTTTATTAGCATTATATGCCCACACAGGAATGAAACGGTTACATAATGAAACAATGGATGTCTAATGACCATTAAAATTGGTCAGATTTGAAAGATTAGAGATGTCCTTGGCATCAGAATTTCATCCTCTTGAAAACTACAATTATGGTACAATTTGTAGAGATGATGCTACAATTAGGGAAGCACTGAACACAAGAGGTCTCACAGAATCCCTGAGTTTAAGACACAACCTTTAGCAATGTTCTCACTAGATTGTTCATATCTTATGTCTTGTTTTGCAGTGCTTGGAATTGATGGGGGTTGGGGGGTCCTGGATGATAGACTTTTCCGTGGGGAAATTTCCCTTGAGGGATCATCTGATATGTCATGGAGTAAATATATCCAATTAAAAACTTGCATTCTCATGGAGGAGGGGGATGGGTGGGGGGGGGGGGGTAAGAATCAGGTGGTGGACCATACAATCATTACCCTGATAATGTAAACTGTACGCATGTCTTCAAAGAGCTGTAATCCGGAATTGAAACTGGTAAATCCCTAAACAGGCTGATCTCAGGACTGAATAATTCCAGTTTACCTGATGATGAGAAAAAACAAAATGCATTTGGTCATCAGTTATAATGTTATTATTCATGTAAATTGTCATCACCCGGTCTGCAAGTAGCTGCATTCTACCATGTATCATTGTCAAACACAGAACACAGCTACTATAAACATATGGTATGCTACTGTAGTTTGAAAATAAATTACTCAGTTATTATTATAATAACAATGTAAAGAAACTAAAGCAACTAGAACACAAATCTATAGACTATACAAGATGTGTTCAAGGTCTCATAATGCTTCCCACAGTGTATATACAGCTCACCTAAAACCAAACTAATTGAAATATAAAGAAACATTAATTTGAAATTGAGACAAGCATTGAATCTTCAATACAAACTTTAAGCAATACCACTAGCAATCCAGTCTGGTTTATATTCAATTGAGAAACACAAGTAATAACAATGCAACCCTGAAAACAGATGGAGCCTGAAGAAAACATGATGACCGTTTCGGTCACATAGTTTAGGAACCATTGGTTCACTGTACTGTCTATAGGTTGATGAATTTGTAGGATTTCTGAAATGATGACATTGTACTATAATTGAGTTAAAGTACATATTTTTCTATCTGCAGACTTTGACACATATACTGTTATTTCATAACATGTTGTTCGGTGCAGTCCTGTTGTGAGAGGGTGAGGGTTGGGTGGAGGCTACAGTTGTACGTCAGCTAAGTGCCCAGTGAAATATGTGATAAAGAATGATATACTTTTAACTTTGGATAAACAAAGACTTAAAAAAAGTGGATCTCGTGACACAACTGTGCATGGAACTGTGTCTGGCTCTCAATGTCACTGGTTTTGTGTACACCTTACTTAAATAATGCTTCTTTAGCCTCACAAGATGTGATTGTGAATCTTAGAACTGGTGTGCGACAGTTTATCAGAAGTTTGGAGAAAAATAGCAAAGAAGTAAAGGAGATACAAACCCAACCATAATCTTCAGCTGATATGATAGACACCTTTGAGATGAATATCAAAGGTGGAGTTGATTTGCATTCTACTGTCCAATTTTATATTTCAAATCATATTTCCAATATTTAAGCAAATGCTAAAAACAGTAATCTCTACTGTACTACAGTCAATAAATATCATAACAAACATAGCACATTAAATTTCAAGATTATATCCATAGTTGTGTGACATATGTGTGACCTACCTAAATTAATCAAGGTGTTCTTGTTTTGTTTGATGGAGTGTTCATTACAAATACTTCTAACACAAAGCTCAGCAATACAGACTTAGTTGACTTCTTTAATGTTTCTACAGCATTATGGAATATCTAAAATGGTATTTCAAGTTTTTTTATTTTAATCTGAAGAAAATAAGTACCTCAACAGAAGACATATTTGTAGGTAACCCAAGCTACTTTCATATAAACCAACAAGTTGTCTTCCAGTTTTACCATTCTGGGAGTGTCAGGAGTTCTAGAAGACTTTATTCATATGAGTCTAGAAGGCAATTTTTATTTCAGTTTGGCAAATGGTAAAATGTACCAGAGGGTGTTGAGGTAGCTATTGTGTCATAGCAAGGTCATTACAAACATACCAAGTACTGGATTAATCCAGCAAGAATTCGATCGTTTTAATGTCCTTACTAGGGCGTAATCCTGTCAGTTGTATTTTGAGAAGATGAGTTAAAACTTTATATACATTATTTTAATGAGAGTGAATGGAGATAAAAGAGTATTCCTCGATCTGCGACGCTATCCATAAAATCTACCACACATCTTTGAAACGTTATCAATACTGTTCAACACTTACCATTAATGTGATTACCATCACATGGAGGAAATATCAGATGATGAACCATTCACTGTCCTTGTCAGCACAGTATGAACGTGACTTCTATCAAAAACTGGTAACTACAGGTGGAATAGGTGATCTCCTAACAGCTCGCTTCATAATTAACCTAATGCAGAGAAAAGAAAGTGATGTGAATGAGATTTAAGTCCTAATTATAGGAGACCTTGAGAATGTCAGTCAGAAATAGATATGTGAATGTCTCTGGCTAACTACCCTGTATACATGAACAGTCACAGAGAAAAAAATACAGAGGAAGGAAAGTACAGTTCAGTTTCCAATAACCAGGTATTAAGTGTAAAAACAATTAGCCAGTTAAGCATCAAACTTGAACCGGATTGTCCGTTGTTTAGTGGAAGTGGCATATAAAGGTGTGGTGCAGTGATATAAATGAGCTCCCAAAGGAGAGTCCAACCTCACACAAACCCAACCATGCATGGTTTGGGCCTGACTGAGAAATGTGTGAGATTTTGCACCTCTCTTTCCTATTGAGGAAAGAATGTCTTTTGAATTTCCACTCATCAGGAGATAAATTTTGTATATAATTTAGTGTGTCAGCTTTGGTGGATGTGTTCTTATATTATTTTTCTTCATTTAATGGCACCAGGCCCCTGGAGACTGCATTAGCTACATTGACCTAGTTACACCACTCTCGGGGGGGGGGAGGGTCTCTTTCTAGACTTTAGATCACCAAAGGTTTATAAAGTACCCTGTTCAGCTGGTCAATAGCCATACAATATGGTCAGTTCTTTCCACAAATTTGACGATGGAGACACTTGTAACCTCAAAATTTTGAGTTAAAAAGTTTTGAGATGAAAATGTCAAAATTTTAACTTTTGAGGTCAAAATCTTGAGACAAAAATTCCAAGTATTGAGAAAACAAATTCAAAATTTTGAAATTTGGGGACACTTATATATTTTTTTTAAGCCACCGTACTAAGTCGGTGAAGTTAGATCAGTTTTGAGACCAATTAGATTTCTTAAAACCAACTGCAGTGACTGGCTCAGCAATGTTTAAAATTAAACAAGCATAAGCAAGGGCGGCGGAAGCACTTTTGATCTGGGGGGGGCACCAACGTCGAAGGGCACTTTGCAGAAATTCGATTGGACTGATGCAGCCTGATATTTAGTACCCTTTATAACTCTTATTGTATTATCTTATTTGCGTATACACAACACTCCATCAATGCCACCCCCCCTCAAGGAAACAATGCATACTAGCACTGCAGTATCTAATGTGAAACTTGGGAAACAAGGAAAGACAAAATGAGGTGAAATCATTATAAAGTCCAAGTCCCTGCACACGCGATCGATACATGCATGAAAGCAAATGATATATGTCAAAATACTGAAAGAAAAGTAATTTTCTATGTTTTTCAATGGTTAAACTGATATTATTATGATCATTATTATTGTAACGACTTTCCCAATAAGTATATCCAATTTGGAAGGGTTATAACACGGCAAATGATTGTATGTTATTGGCATGCGATGTAATAACCAACGCATGCCTATATGACAATAATACGTCGAACGTGCGCGTAGCGCGCGAAAAATTTTGGTAATATTTTCCGGGCAAGTCGTTACAGCCCCCCCCCCCCCCCCCCAAATCAAATTGGGCTCCTACGCCTGTGGTAGTAAACATTTAAAACTTCCCGAAATATTTCATTCGACGTGGGTTTCGCTTTGTAAACTCTTTTTTTATTTCGAAATGTTTATGTAGAAAAAGGGCACATTTTTAATCTGAGGAAAAGTGGGGGGGCACGTGCCCCCTGTGCCCCCCCGGTTCCGCCGCCCTTGAGCATAAGTGACAATTCTTAAAGATTCACAGAGCACATACTCAGATTAGAAGGAAGTATATCCTTGTGTTCTCTGTTTATAGTGGTTGGACAAGGGTACTGCAAAGCTCTCCAAATCTTCAGCATTTTCACATAGTTTCTGGAATCTGCTAGCAATTTCGAGCACATGAGGACATGTCAGTAATAGAAATACTTTATCTGATTTTACACTGTGGAATATATATATGAACCCTAGCCGGGTGCTGGGGGCTTCAGAAGAGCTCTGTAACATATCTTCTACTTCATATCCTCTTCTTGTACTAAGTATCAAGCATGTAAGAACATGTTAGAGAGAAAAATTTAATTTCTATGAAGTATAAATCTAAGCCCTGGTGGGAGTCCCTGGGGATTTTAGCTGAGGCATTCTCACTTTTCAGATATTTAATGTTCTCTGATAGTGATTTTGCAGCCCAAGTGGAGCCAATGGGGGAGGGGGGGGGCAAGTGCTCACCACCCTAATGGATACCAGTGCTTGTATTTGTTTGAATGCCCTCTAAATGTGTTTATTTTAAACAGTATTTTTAGCTAAAAAGGCCTCCCAGATCGTTGGAAATGACACTTCCCAGGCCTTGTAAGCTGCTCTAAAGTTTTCTCAACATCCTTTATTTTGAGATCCCTTGTCTTGATATGGTCATCAAATAGTTTAGTGAAATAGAAGGGGAAAAAAACAGTCTGGTAAGTTACTTTGAAATATCATGACATATCTTTTGTGAGTTTGACACCGGCATTGACATTTTTCAACAAATCCGCAAATTGCGCGTGGAAAATAAGGAAAGATTGACTGGGCTTTCAGGCAAGTAACATGCTGAAATGACCAAACTATATGTCACACTGACATCAAAGATTGCATCTGAAATATTATTAGGGTGATAAACTGATTGGCCGGTAGTTCTCAGCGATAGAAACTTTGTTATTTTAGTGGTTTTAAAAGAGCATCAGGGTACGTCCGAGAAGTGCAAACCCGATTGAAAATGTAACAGAGTATCGAGGCAATGACCCGAGCAATGATGTGAGAAACCTGTATGATGTCAGTATTTTTTACCTTTTAACACAATCTTTGGCATTCCAGTACCTGGAAACCACCTTTCTATAAGGGTATTTAGCTCACTAGCTTGTTTGATCAGTTCATGCGCACTGGTTACATGATCCTGATTGGCTGTTTGTATTTGTATTATTCAGGCGCGTAGCGAGGAATTTGCCAAGGGAGGGGCTAACCTGTAGGCAAATTATCAGAGCCGTAGATTCGGCAAGCATAGCGCCACCATGGTTTGGTGCGAAGCGTACAAGAAAATTCTGGCCGAAAATGTCTCCCAGATCGCTGTAAATGGCACTTCCCAGGCCTTGCAAGTTGCATCTAAGCATTTTCTCATTTGAAATTACTAGCAATATCATAAAAATGTACACAAAAAAATATGCTCAAGGGTGAGGGGGGGGGGTCGCCCCTTCGCCACTGTTGCTAGCGGTAGCCAACAACCAGATTACTTCATTCTTACCATTCCTATGGAACTCTGTGCATCAAGAAGTGTAGGGTACTGAAGAAAGTTTGATAGGGTCATGGGTCCTGATCTCCAGTACAGCCTCCGTCTTCATATTCACTAGAGGGTTTCTTCCTACGGTTGAATTATTACATCATGGAGCCGTTAGAGCCTTAGTGACTTCTAAATCAAAAGTGAAACACTAACATGAAATCAAATTAGTTATTCAGATATTTCAGAAGACTTCAGAAACAAAAGGATACTCACAACAAAGAAAAACCCATGGTAGCAGTTCCACTTTGATCCAATCATTGATATTTTTAATTTAGTGAATATACAGTAAATTACACTGTTTGGTTTATGAAGCTTTTTGAAAGTTCTTAGGAACTTTTGCATTCAGATAGCAATGTGACACTACAGCAGTCTTTGTGGGCAATCAACTTCATATGCTAGCTATAAAGACCCCGACACTTTTAGTAAGTAAATTATGTAAAAGTGCATTTGATTTGATTGAAGCTGAAGATACAGTACGTCGATAGGAAATGAGCATTACCAGCACAAACCCTGGAAATTCTGGATATGTTCCAATAATGGGTTTTCATGGACCAGTATGGGTGGTGTAAAGTACTGCAGTATTTTGGGTGACACAAACTACAGTACAATAATGCTAGCATATGATATGAATCTCAATCTCTGGAAAGCATTGCGCTTCATTTGACTTTTACTCACTGGCAGGTTAGCACTTAAATCCACAATATCCCAGGAGAGGAAACAACTCCAGATTTCTTTAAGAAATTGAATAGGTTTTTATGACTTAATTTGGCTAAAACCTTTCAGACAGTTGGATGATCTCGCAAATGTAGAACACTTCTAAAATTAATAATATGATCAAATTATTTAAAGAAGGAAAACCTCCCCTTCAACTTGTAACCAACTATAACAGGCAAGCATCACCATACTTCAGCTAGTCCAACATTGTGCTGAGCATAGGACACGCTTTATGTTGGCATTGCACACTATTGAATATTGTAATTAAAATCATTGGACTAGGCCTGAATTAGGCTGCACTTAGGTTATATGACTAGAGAAGACCTAAGCCCTAACGTTGAACGTTATGATGGCCTGTGAGCCTGTCCTTGTTCCTGCATATCCTAACGCTATGAAAGGAACTCAACTGATACGTGGGATTTCTGCTTTGACAATTGTAATATACTCCGTCTGTTTCTTTCAGTATCATGTTCACCATCTGGAATATGTTGCATTATCTTCATATTTCGTAAGCCAGTACTGTAGCTTCGGGGAATCACGTCAAACAAACATGGAAGTACAATCATACATGTACCATTCTTCAAACACTGTTTACACTGTGGCGTTGGTTTGTTTAGATTTTGAAAATGAGACTTGTCCAAGTCGTTTTCCATGGTTAAGAGGGAAATTCCCCTATTTTTCAGATAAATGGTCAATCTTCCAATTGAAATAATAGCAATTTACAACAACATGGCAAATTCCTTAGATCTAATAAGTGAGGACTTCAACAATGTTCTACAAAATGTCATTTTATCATTTGCACCTTGACATTTTTTTTTTGTGCTAAAGGTGCGTTCATAGAATCCTGTACAGCAGCTTGAAATTGTTATCATGACAGCAAGATAAACATTTCTTAGACATGTTTTTTTTTCAGCCCGGATAGGCTATTGTTTAACTACAAGCTTGGAAAATGGTCAATACTTTAACATTTCTAAAATCTTTTGAAATGAGGAGATGAAAGCATTTGGGTATTTCAACATTAATAAGAAAAGTTATAAGTTGTACACTAGGATATGGAAGTCGAAGGGTGGGGAGGGGTGGGCAACGTTACATTTAGCTGATATCGAATTCGGAGGGGGAGGGGGGGGGCGATGCAGACCCGTCAATTCCCCCGGTATTATTCTCCCGGTGTTTCATCACTTGCGACATTTCTGAAAATAGCCAACAGTTATTCCTATGCTTACAGAGGCGTATCCAGGAATTTCTAACCCGGGGGGCGCGAATTACTATCTAAGCGGAGCGCCACCATCGGTTGGCGCGCAGCGCACAAGAAAATTTCTGGTTTTGACACCCCCCAGATCACCGGAAATGGCACATCTTGGGCTTGAAAATGACCAACTAGATGTTCAGTTTTGCATGAGTAAACCAAGTATTTTCCCAATTTTTTTCCCCATCCATAACCTTTCTGAAGATTGTCACCAGTCACACATGTTCGACCTCATCGCATCTCCTGTGGATCATTGCTTTTGTAGGTAATTCTACGTCGCTGCCCACAATACCCGTCAGCCCCACTTTTCAAGGTTTTAAGCCCATTATTCGTTTAGAATTTGAAAATTCACACTTCTCGTGAAATAACTTCACTTCAAAACATACCAAAAATGTTGCACAAAATTTTCTCTATGGACTGCCAATACAGAAAAAAAAAACCTCCTTCAACCTCTAACAGACCGGTCAAAATTGCACGAGAAGAGGGACGAATGTTTAGGAATGTTGGTCAGGGAAATTTCAAAAATTCTGGAATCAGTTAATTTATTGGTGCATGGGCGCAGATCAGTCTTGGATAATGGTGGGGACGCTTTTCATTTTTCTGATACTATCTAAGCGGAGCGCGACCATGCATGTGTTCGCGCGTAGCGTACAAGAATTTTTTGGCAAATATACCACCAAGATCACCGGAAATAACACTTCCCAGACCTAATGATGCTCCCAAAACTCCTTAAGTTTTCGATCTCATGGCTTTGAAATTTAGTTTGGGGAAATGCATGGGCATCTGCACAAAAAAAAAATCAGGGGACAAATGATCCAAGTAGACTTTTGTATACGATGGGTCTTGTTTCGTAACTCATCGGGAAGCGACTAGAGGGGTGGGCGTAGGGTTGTGGGCGCGCGTTTTCATGCAGGTGGGAACAATCTCGAGAAGTGATGTGTACGTCCGCCCCACCCCCCACCCCTCCCGGCAATGATACACCTAACATGGATCCACTACATGATATTCACAGTAAATGTGCTCAATTCTCAAATCGCATGCGGAATTTTTTTATTTTTAGATTCATTGTATGAGTTACGGTACTAGGGGTGGGGTAACCATTAGCATTCAGTTCGCGTTGTATAACATTTTTTATCTCTGGATGACAGTGCTGCATCGAAGGACATATGTCTAGTGCAGTTCGCATATAGATCCTGGGCTAATACGAAATGCGTCATGTTCCCCGACGACTCGGTCGAGTTCAAGACCAGCCACAGTTGGTTTCATAGCACAAATTTAATTCCATACACACACACTCGTCATGATATACTATATATAGTATATATATATATATATATATATACATTAGTGAGAGAGGAAAAATGGAAACGTCAAAAATGAAGTCGTAGCGGTGTAAGTTAGGGGTAGGCTGAGACACGCGCCCCTTCCGAAATCCTCGATCCGTCACTGGCTACCCTGTGTATATAATAGGGATCGGCGCTGTAATTATGTCACTGTTCCTCTTTCTCTTCCCGGTGTCTTGGCGTTTTTTCTGTTCCCTCCTTTTCTCCTTTTCCTCTTTCTTCTTTTTCTTTTCCCTTCCTTCCTCTCCTTCCTCCTCTTCCCCCTCTTTTTCCCTTTTTTCTTCTCTCTTTTTTCTCTCCTCTTTTTCTTACCCGGGGGCGCGCCCCCAACGCCCCCCCCTTCATACGCGCCTGCCTTATTCGCGTAATAAGTTTAATCTAAAATTAGACTGATTGTTTACAAACACGTTACGACTGACACAGTGCTGTGCGGGACTCTCAACCAATATCAGGCTGCTTTGTCAGTTCTCGGACTTCGCCCAATGTCGTTATTGTACGCTGACCTTGGTCGAGTCCTGAGTACAGTACAGTAGTACGGCGTGCACTGTGCATATGCCATGATGCACTATATATACACTTAAAGACCAACTTGTGATATATTAGTTATTATCTAATCGACCATCCTTTATTACCGATGTGATATATTAGCTATTATCTAATCGACCATTATTACTCACTGTATAATATCACCTGTCATATGCCTGCAACCTACATACCAATAGGGTCAGCTTGTGACCCTACCGGACTCCTGCTGAGTCTGCCTTATTTATATTATTATAAAATATAAGATATGGATGAGGACAGTTGTTATATGGGTACTGACCAAGGAAGACACGGAATAAATGGTTCATGTATACATTCGTTTCTTGTGTACTTATTTATTCAGGTTCATTACATGTGCATTCATCCTACTACTTACAATATACGCGAGCGACATAACACAACTATGGAGACTTTTCGATGAACATAAAATCCCACCATTTTGCATGTATGTAATCCTTAACTCACTCCAATTACATTGCTGTAATTAACTTTACCAATTTCGGACGTTAAATACGTGAAATGGGAAGAAAAGTCAGCTTTTTATGAAACCTATTTCAGACATTCCTGAAACATTCCGAAGACATCAGGTGACCATGTGACGTCAACGTTTGTATACCTCACTCGCAACAATACTGTTAGTGTGTAAAGTTGTATACTTGAGCTGCCAAAAACATCAACGATATTACTCCTTTTCCCCCGAAATGCCACAATTCTGTGTTGCTGGAGGTTGCAGTTATACCTCACCCAACAAAAGCATCAGCTTTTTTAGATTTCCGAGTAAAAGAATCGACGTAAGACGCCGCAGACTTTGGATCAATTTTGTGAGATCCACGCGGAAAGATTTTTCAGCACCCGGAGTATCTCATGCCCATGAGTCCACATGCATGACCCTGCCTCTGTGTATGCTGCAAATGTCTCATTCTGAGAAAATTATATACTTTCGACAGCTGTGTCGGACATAGCTAATGTGAAATTGACCCTTTCAAGTCTCCTCGTAAACAAGCTCTGGACGTCCTTACATGTAACGTTATATCACGCAATTGACAGTATAATATTTACTGTAAGAGATGACCGTGTAGGCCTATATACCGTGCCCTTGGTAGCATTGTTAGTACATGTTAGTGACTTACAACTCGGGGTTGGCTCACAGCATGTGTAAATAGTCATGTTAGGATTTCATCGCATTTGTCTACCGTATTTCCTTTGTTGTATTCCAGTATCGTGAGTTCGTGATACATTGTGTTATATTGTCCGTTATGTTTATTCCGGCATCTGCATGGTCCAAGGAGTTGAATAAAAATGGTTCTATGTAGCGATCGGACGTTTCATTTCGTTAGTGACTGTCTTGTGATTGTGGGATGTTACTGGTCAAGGCCTGTTTCAACTAGACCTAACTCTATGAAATTACACAGATTCACGGTAGTATTTCGCCCGGGATTGAACGAGAAACGTGGATTTGGATATTCACTGCTAAATTTGGTTTATTGAAAGGATACTTTTTCTGTGTTTGTACTTTTGGGTATTAAAACGAGTAGGCCTAAGTACTATGTTCAGCTGAAGCTTAGTCATGTATATGCTACCCTGGTCGATTCGGGTCAGCGTCTTCTCGTAGTTGTTCGATTATGTTTAGTGTCTTTTTGGTAATTCGTTGACAGTAACGTAAGCCATTTTCCCGTCACATATCACGCATGAGGCATCTTTTAGGTCTATTCATCTGTTTAGTTTACGGTATCTTGCGATCAAATTGTATTACGGAATCGCCAAGCTGCTTGCATGTTCTACAGTATATTGTACCGTACGGACCTACTGACGCTCCGCTATGTAAAAGATGCTTCCATTTGAGTGGAAATTTTGCCAATAAAATAACCAATTTAACTAAATTTTCTTCTTAAAATTGTCTTAAAACTATTTGTTTACCTTCATGTGTTCTTGTTTTAAGCTAACAGCTTTTCAAACGCTCGAAATTGGAAGTCAAATACAGTACAATTGTTCGCTATCTGTGTATAAACAGTGCCTATATCAGCGTTTGATTTTCGCGGTATACAAACAATGACGTCACACGGTGACCAGAGGCTCCTTTGGGTCAATCTCTGTTTTCAGACATTCCAGAGGTTCATGTCACGTGACAACCCAAAATGTCCATTTTCGTGGGTTTTTTTTTTTTTGATGGGTTATAGTAGGTTTTCGAAGATTACTTTTTACACATGTTGATTATGGGTATGTTAACTCCCAAATTAATGGAAAATCCCCCCCAAAAAAATTGTCTCCATAGTTGGTCTTGAACTTGTATGTATATGGCAAGCCATATGGGACAAACATATGGCAAGCCATGTGGGACAAACACCGCATAATATATCCGCGTATAAATTCCAATATATACGCGTATTAATTCGAATATAATATGTGTCGTAGCCTACATGTGTAAAGTTTCGCTTTTGAAGCGATCTCGCGTGTATGGCAAGCCATGTGGGACAAACACCGCATAATGTATCCGCGTAATATACGCGTATTAATTCGAATATTATATGTGTTGTACATGTGTAAAGTTTCGCTTTATGAAGCGATCTCGCGAGCCCACCAAAACATTTTTCGTTGGTATATGTACACAGCAAGAGCGGAAATGTGTTTTCGTGTATATTCTAATTAATCCGTGCATATATTGGATTTAATCCCCATATGTTTTCTATTTAATACGTGTATATATTCGAATTAATACGTGTATAGATTCGAATTAATACGCGGATATATTTGGGCCATATGATTGGCTAATAATATGTACGCGTATATATTCCAATTAATACGCGTATAAATTACGATTAATACGCTGATATGTTATGCAGTGTTTGTCCCACATGGCTTGCCATATATGTGTGCAGTTCGCATGTAGGCTATTTGTATATGACGAAAAACAGTTAAGTTCTATGCCGACGAACACTTTACCTGCGTCCTCTTCGCTGCTAGGTGAATATCACGTCTTTAACTACGATTTAAGAAACGGCTGTTTCAAACATCTCACTAATTCTTTCGGCGACTATCCATGGGCACAATAGCATTTCCTGCGTATAAACTCGTACGCGGTATCTACGCCGCATTTTGTTTGTCAACGAGTTTATACGCAATTGCCACTGGGATTATAATGTTTCAGAGGGATTTTTATGAAACTTTAGAGCAGCTTACAAGCATCGGCGTCAATCCTGGGGGTGGGGGGAGGCGGGGGACACGTCCCCCACATTTCGATGGGTGGGGACACACTATCAGCTAAATATTTTCGGTAGGCTGCGCGCCATCCCATGGTTGCGCTCCGCTTAGATAGTAACAAGACGCCCTCCCAGGAAATGCTCAAGCCCCCCAGCGCCCCCCCCCCACTGAAAAATTCCATGTCCAGTTATACGTGAACGGTACTGTAACTACAAGTTAGGAGTATTTATATCATTTCAGTTGAAAATTACCAACCTCCCTATTTTCCCCTAATTCTCCCTATTTTTTGGCCCTGAAAAATGTTTTTCTCCCTATTTTGGGGTCAAATAGGTTGAAAGGTCTGCGATGTTACATTCAGCTAAGAAGAAGGCCACTGCTATGGGTGTTCACCCGTCCCAGTCCCTCCCCCCCCCCCTCCGACTTTAAAAAAAAAATATTGGCAAAAATGGTGTATGGAGCCTATTTAAGACCCTAACTGGTAGTCTAATTATGCCTCAGAGTGCACCATTAACGTCAATTTTCAAAACAATTTCAGGGTGCGGATCTACATGGGATTTGCGTTCAACAAGCCAACCAACACACCACCACTTTTTTTTAAATTCTTCTTTTCATTCTAGACTTTCCATAACAGTGAAGGCCCTACCCAAGTCAGTCGGGAGGAATTTGGGATTTGCTGCTCCACCCCCCCCCCCACCCTTGAAATCATATATTACAAGTGGGTGTCGAGAAGGGGTCCCATTGTTCGAGTCCTTCGATTCGATTTCATCTAAAGGCCCTATAGGTAGCCTCTCATCAGTGTATGACAATAACGATATATGCCCTGTTATATGTAAAGTACCGTAGTACATAGCCTATACATCTGATATTAAGATGTGGTACATGGCTACATGTAGGTAACATGCTATAATGTGTACCTCTTTGTGAGGCATTATTGTATATAGGAATAATATACTGGTTGGGCAACATGTCCACCCAACGGCTATTTACCAAATAACTGGACGGGCAAGACTGTATTTTCTGATTTTCTATGCAATTGAACAATAGTGATTTTAACATCGGTTAGTTTCAGTTTTCAAACTTTACACTAGTATTCTTTAGCACAACCTTAAGTTTAGACAACATTTATAGTCTAAATACGCCTCAAAATTGTTTCTGTCGGAGGCCCCCCCCCCAAAAAAAAAAAAAACCTACATGGAATTGCATTCAACGACTCCACAGCAACACCATCAAAACTTTCGGATCCACCTATAATCTGACCATAAAGGTACATTCCCCTTCCTAAATTTGTCGGGAGAATTTTGGAATGTGAACCCACGTTACTGGGTACTAAACCATACAGGAGAGTCGATCCGTTTTCAGGATTGGTGAGGCAAACTTACCGCTTATGGACTTAATCAGAAATATACAAAAATTAGCCACAAAATGTACCTACTCCTATATGATCTACCCTTCCCTATATCTATGTAGACATGTGACAAATCACTTGATTGGCGTAGGAAGGGATCAAAAAGAAATTCAAAATTTTCATATCAAATGTTGATTATATTATCCCGAAAATTTCAAATATTTCTTAGAGTTTCAACCCTTTCTCAAAATTGAAACCCTTTTCTTGACAATCAAGTTTGTCTTAAAATTGCCGTTTGTAATTTAACAGAAATTCTCAACATTAGACTACTTTATCTAAGAATTAAACTTCATCGATTTATTTCGACCCTGTCTTTAATTCCCTTCATTCAAAATGTCGATTTGTTTTTGGTTTAAACTTTCGCCTTTTTACTAGAAAGTTGTTATTTTAAAATGCCTACTAATAGTCTAAAAACATTAGCGGTTTTTAAATGTGTACTTTTCTCTCGAAATTGCAATTGCATTTCTCGAAATCAAGATTCATGTCTTATATAAATGTTAACTATTTTATCTAAAAAATAAACTTTTCTTCATGAGAATGATACTAAGTAAAATGGGAGAAAGGGGGTCTACGTGAACTGACTGTAAACGTCATTGGTGGAATGTCGACATAGCATTAATATTTGAGCAATTATGAGGTACGTGAAAAGACAAAACATCGTTTCATTGCCTGACACTCTCTTTGCTGGTGTAAAGATTCAGCTGAATTATCCAGCACTGACATGGAGTGGAATTAATTATAAAGGTGATTGGGTTGGGAGGGGCTGAAGAAAAGTTGTGTAGTTACATTCTTTCCAATAATTTCATGATAATCAAGTGATTATTTGTAAAAGCAAAATATAACTTAACAACAGACACGTTTTGTCTGCACGATGTGTCTGCAAGATATGTATGACTGAACAAGGATGTTCAATTTATGTTATTCCGTGTAGGTTTTAATATTCATTAAACATGTACTCCTTCAAATCATTTGAAACAGACGGTATTCAAACTGTTGTGTTAATTGTTTGTGTATGCATCCACTGACAGATAATAAGGTGGGTGAATGAGTACATAAAATGCTTTTTTGCCCAAATCTTAACCGGTGGTGGGGGAGGGGGGGGTGCACGGGGACTAACACCCTACCGCTTAGGGAGAAATGTCAATGATAGCTTGATCTACTTGATATAGGTTGTGTTGTATTATTTACTTCCTCGACCCCTTCCTTAATACATACCCAATCGACGTCAGGTTTCAAACTGTCTGTTTCCATCGGGTATTAACGTTACGTCTCTCGTACATTTATTTCTATTGGCGCCAAAATGTCTGTTACAAATTTCAAATATCACCCGCGAACAGCTGGAAAACACCTGTATTTGCTATTGAATACCTGTTCACATTTAGTATCTATCATTAGTGGAGCTGCAGAGTACGTATTGTATTCGTGGGAGTTGTTTGTTACCATTGACTTGTTGCGTGGTTATTAAGATGGAATATTTAACGGAGAGGAACCACTGTTAATATAGTTAAGACAGTGATCATTGATCAGTGAGATGATTTGACGGTATGGTATAGAGGCATAGGCTAGGATGTGTACAAAGGCCAGGCCAAACTTAGTTAGGCTATACTAGGCTAGAGTAGTAAAAAAGTTAGGCTATGTTAAAAATCTCAAAAATCACCCGCGAAAAGCTAGAATTACTACTTTTAGCAAGAGGACATGCTTAGCAAATCTAACTCATAAATAATAGAGATCTTAGCCTAGTTGTTGACTGAATATCAGAAAAGTCCAAGTTAAAACATATCTTAACTCTAAAAGAATTGAATAATATACAATCAGGACCGTACTGATTTTTCTTTAGGGATCTTAAATTAAGCGAAGAATAAGCCCAGCGATTAACATTCTAGGTGAGCTGATGCCTATCCTTTACTTCGAAAACGATTATTTCATTCTAGCTAACAAAAAGTATCCATAGACAAACTGTAGAAACTTTGTGATCCCTTCAAAAAAATTAAATCACAGAAAATGGTTCAACTCAGTTTTAATCGTACATAACATAGGCCTAGCCTTATAGGCGTAAATACAAGTCAATCTATAACATTCCACAATTATCATTGTAATCACCTAACTTATTAAATCTACCAGGTCGGACGTTTGAACCACTTGTATGAGAAACCTGCAGCTTTTTACCGAACAGGCTCACTGAAATAATGTTATTTAATAACTGATTATTAGTTGAATAACCTAACTCCTGCCAATATACCTGACACTTAATGTGATATAGAGTTTTGTTAAATACTGTATAGGGCCTAGAGCAAGTTTGAGCCTCCATAAAACAGTTTTCCAACTAAGTCTAATAATAATCAAACGCAATACATAGTTATTAAAAAGTAATGTTTCGTCCATGTCTTTCCAGCAGCAACTAGATCGTGGTGTTCTACTCACAGCTGGTTTTGTGCTAATTTTGCCCACATAATTATAAAAACTGTACGTCATTTCCAAGCCAACAGACTTATAGCCACAGGATATTTAAAAAGTAAAATGGTTTGGAAATTGAAAGTGCGCCACTTATTTTACCCTGCTGCAACACTCAATAGCAGAAGTTTGCCAGAGCCGTAGCTCTAACGTTAAATGTTCCGCTAACTGTTCACACCCGATGAACTCCATAGTAACAGAAGATATTCAATGAAGACCCAATCAACCCGATTAAACTTAAAAGTAATAATTAATTAGTATAATTAAACCCTCAAGGATATGAAGTGTTTCCAGATAACAATATTATTTGTAAAAAAGAGGTGTAAAAAGCGGATGGTACTATTTAATTGGAAGAAACGATAAAGTTTAGAAAGTTAAGATCATAAGCAATACCCAATTTAGGAATATCTACAAAAACAAAGAAAGAACAAAGCAACATTTCGAGAAAAAAAATCCACTAGAAGTTATGTCACAATCAAACCGTAACTTAGAAATGAATTTAATAACAAAACACAGATGGACATCATCATTTAAACAAATCGTATTAATTAGAAATAATTATAATTCAAGCAGAATAGTCGGATTTGGATCAATAATTAAATAATTTGTATATTAAATTTTGAGTTTAAGCCTCGTCAACCTTCTCACTTGAAACTTGAATTTGATCTATACCGTACATCTGTTTCTCTAAATGCATTTAAATTATAAGAAACAACCTATTTATTGAAATATAATTCTTCCAAATATCCTTAACCTTTTTAAAAAAACTTGTATTTGTTGAAGTAGAAGTTTCCTTTTTATTACATTAGTGACTAAATTGTCCTTCTGAAAGTTCTAAATTAAAACACAAATAAATTTGATCAATATTTTCTTCAAAAGATAGAATAGGCCTAATCTCAATTCTTTATTACCCAATTTTTATAAAATTCTCAACCCGTCTCTAAGATTTGTTTCCTATTAACTAATAAATAAAAATATGTAGCCTCACATTCTTATTTTATTAAACCTTACTAGCTATAAAAACTTTAATTAATAATTGAATTGTAAAACAATAAAACTAACCCTTTAATCCTACATTACTACTTTATTTTCCTCTAATCTAATCTTATTATTTATTTTAATATTTGTCTCCCCTTAAAATCACTCCCTTATTTCCGTGCCATTAATTTATTCCTTTTTACAAATAAACACGACCTAAATGTCCTAGTTTATCGTTTTAACTTTCCTTTATCTTTATTTCTTTTTTTATTATTATTTATAATATCATAATAATTATTCTAAACCTAACCAAATCCAATATATTTATCTCTATCTACTATATTATCAGTAACTCTATTCTTTCATTCTAGATTCCTATCTCCCATGTGGATCTATCCTTCTGCTCTCCTAGAGTTGATGAGTCTGGTCTGAACCTTATCCTTGAGTCTGGTCTCTCTCTCTCTATCCTGAGTTCTCTCCAGGAGCTGTGGATCTATGACAGCAGGAGACTAACTAATGAAGAGTTGGCGGCCATCTTGTCTTACTCCTCACAGTGTACAAGCTTGAAGGAGCTGAAGTAAGTATTCCGGTGTAGATGTTAGAATCATCATAACAGTTAAACAGGAAATGAATTTAATGATAAAAGTTATCAATATTAAACTAACAATAGAGAATGTAAAGTCTGCTGTATTTTAATGCCAATAATTGGATTTATTTAGTTTAATAATTGAATTTATTTCAATAATTAGGTCATCGTGATAGGAATTCTGTAGAATGTTATGATAAATATATTCGATTATTAGGAAATATTTTAAGAGGGTGTTGGTTACAGAGGGGTAAGGGTGCATGGATGGGGGTTGTTTAAAATGTTCTTTGTTTATTCTAATGTTAACATTCACTAAATAGGTTTTATAATGACAGGAATGTTTATTAGGATAAAATAAGAGATATATAGACAGGGAAATTGGATTTTAATAATTCTAGCGAGTAAAATTAATATTATAAAGTAAAGTTTTATAAAGAATAACTGTTAATTTTGACTGAAACCTCCGAAATAGTTGATTTTCAATCATGTAAAATTAATTTAAGAAACAAAAGAGATTGAAAATCGTTATTAATTTTAAAGTAGTAAAATGATGGCAATAATAATAGCATAAACTCCTCCAAATGTTGATCAGATTATGATACCAAAATTAAATTCATACAAAAGAAGCAACCAATAAAATAGTTTTGGTTGTCAAAATTTAAAAAAATTGTTACTCAAAATAAGTTAACTAATTAAAACAAAATAAAAGTTAACTAAAAGGAAATATATAATTGCAATTGACTTAACTATATAGTTAAAACAATGTACTGCCATAAATATCATTAAAGGCAAATCTGTATATCTGATTCATTTCAAAGGTTCAAATTTAATCCGCTTAAACTACATCCCTTTTTTCGTTATAGTTTGAAATACGACGTTATACAAAATAAGCTTAATTATGATTTATGCTTATATTTTAACCTAATTTTTAAACAATAATTACAAATTAACCGAGAGCTTCAACTTTGTATAATTGATAACTTTAAACAAAACTGTTTAATATTTTAATATTCCTCGTATTAATGTTACGTCATACTTGATTCGATCATGATGTCCCTGCTTGGTCCGTTCCAATGTAGTGTTATTTTAGACCCCCTCCCCCAACCCAAACCAACCCCTCCTCTCTCTCCTCCTCTTGCCCTGTTTGGTCTTACAGATCAAACCTCGTAAAAGTTTCTCCTTTCCGTCTTTACCATTCACAACATAATCAGTAACATCTTCAACTTACAGCTGACGTGTTACTAAAAAAGAAAATATTTAAGTCGCACCCGTCAACCCCCCCCCCCCCACCGCGCATCACCCAAATCTCAAAAGAAAAGGCAAAAGCTATTGAGTAGTTACATGAATGAAATATATAATAACGAACGATGCTTAACGTATGTTATATGTGAAACACCGCCATTCTAGGAATAACTGTGACCGCGGAGAAAAATATTACTGGAAATAACACACTTCGGGGGTTTTGTTTGGTCTGACTATAAACAAAATGTAACGGAGAATGTTGATTCCCTATCTAGACTAAATACTTTACCCCAATCCCAGTGTGCTCTTGGGTAATTTTAGTCTCGCTTCCTCTGCCCCACTCCCCTTCAGACACCTTACCTGCACCCACCACCACCCCTTCCTTCGCCTCCCCCCCCCCCCTTCGCACATCATCTTTTTTAGGGAGACCTTCAAATCAATTCCGTTTCTACCCGATAACATTATCACCGTTTTAGTACACACAGTAGGCCTACTCTACTTCTACAATAGTTTTCTGCACAGACGATTGATTCAAACAATTTATTTCTAAAGTAAAATAAGTTAACAGTAAAGATGACACACCTGGATCTCCCGTAAATACCTAATTAGCATAACAATAGATGACACGAGCCAGGGTTAAAGATAATGAATAGAAAAACGGGACACGCGTCTAGTGTACACCTGGAATGTTGTAACTGTCATACAACGTAACCATGGAAACCGACGATAAGTAGGTCAGTCCGTGTCTATCAGTGGCTGGGAATAATGCATCTTTTTATTCAATACGGGTTAGGTATATATCTAACAGCCATTTAGTGATACTGTATGTCATATGCCATGATATTACGGCGTGTTCTCATTATTATTCTTTGTTTATATATTTTAAATGAGTAAACTTGATTTCCTTGGTTGTTTAATATATCCCTCACTTGCTTCTCTCCCTAATTTGATAGAAGGATTGTTTTATTTCCCTTTCTTTGTTTTTTCCCTTTATGTACTTCTCGTTGGTGTATGGAAGTCTGCCCAATTAGCACACAATTAAATAGCCCTTAATATAATTCACATATCTAATATGTGACTACAAACATTGCGGGTTCTTAATTGCCTAGTTTTATGGAGAACAGTTTTGTTCTGTGAAGTTGATTAAACGGTTAAACGGTGAAGATAAAATATTGCTCGTGTTTAGCAGGGAGAAAGTTATAATTCGAAGATTCATGTCGTCTTACCAAATCTGAAATATAGTAATAATAACCAAGTTAAGATATTTCTCAGCCATAAATCATTAACAAGCAAACAACAACACGAGCAAGAAAACAAATTACTTGAGATCCTTTAAGATTCGTTTGATGAGATATTTTATCTCTTTAAATATCGAATTATATACAGCACTAGTTCTTTTTATCTACACAGAACAGGCGAAAGTGATTAAATTATTCTATCGAAGTTTAAAATGTATAATGGATAACGACAACTAGAAATCGATTTCAAATTTGCAACTTAACTGTTTTTAGCGAATATAGAAAGGCTTAGAAGGCTGTCATCATCGCCCTCAAACTTTCTTCCAAATGGTTTACGGTATTGTTATAACACACGCTAGCAAAATGAAGTACATATTTCTATCCCCGGTACACAATGAATGAACCTACAAGTTAACAATCAGAATAAACACTTATACAACTGTCAGGGTCATATCCAGGTCGTAAATATGGCCACTGTTCATTTAGTTTTGTTGCTGAGAAGGAAAAAAAGAAGAAGCAGTTATTCACTTGTTGAAATGAATTCATTGCGTCATAATTTGCGATGTTTTACATGAATCATGGTGGTATGTTGATTAAAACTGAACATAAGTATATTGTGATAGTAACATGGTCGACAAGTAAAAAGAAAAAGAAAGGAAAATAAAACAGAAAAGAAACCGAAAGAGAGGTGTTGTGTTCCTGGAAATACAGTTAGTAGAGATCTGTGGGTTATTGTATTCCGTCGGTCGCACATCCGGGGTTTTCCTCCCGTCAAATCGCAGCGAATAGGGTGAAAACATGTAAAGTAATTGTGTCTAAATATCGCGAATCTACGCTTTCAGAACGCATGAAGAGAAACATGAATACTCTACGCATAGACCTCTAGGCATAAGAATGCAAGATAAAGTTGTGCACACTTCGTGACGGGTGGGCTAGGTGTTTCAGCGTTTACATAACGCGTTGCCAATTTTTCAACAATGTTGTTTGCTCTCAATAAATCAACGATTACGTAAGACATGATCTAAGTTTTGAACTGTTGAAGAACCATAAACCCGAATTTTGCATACCTAATTAAAGTAAGTCACTATCTTCTCTCAACTTTGTTGACCGATTTCGTATGTATACACACAGGGGCGTATCCAGGATTTTCCAATAAGGGGGGCTTCAGGCATGAATGATCGCCATCTTGGGGGATGGGTCTAAGGGGAGGGGTGAGCTGAAATGCAAAATGGTGCCATATGCATGGGCGGCGATCCGTACTTCCGAGTGGGGGGGGGGGGGATATGACCTTGTTGACTATCTAAGCGTAGCGCCACCATGGGTTGGCGCGAAGCGTACACGAAAAGTTTGGGATTAACAAACCTTCTAGATGGCCGGAAACGGCACTTCCCAAGGTTTCCAGGCGGCATATACCCAACTTTAAAATAGGGATGTCATGTCCGAAATAACTCATAATCAGGATCCAAAATACCTTTTTATTAATTTCGGGTGTTATTTTGGGAAAATTGCCCCTGTCAATCTTGTTTCAGGCGCAACGTTAGAATGTTCGAGAGCTCTTTTATATTATTCGATGAAGAAAATGGCCTCATGCAGGCTATTATAGGCCTATACACATGCAATACACAATTACACATAGTTACATTCCTAGGTACCGATTGCTAGGGCATCCAGGTGAAACGTGTATTAAGCATTACCCTGGTAACATGAGATTCTCAGCTGTTCGAGGGAACATGTACGTGTGTAGGCCTACTATAGGGCCTATATGAATACTATGAGGGTGCATATATGTACTATATCAATACCGTGGGCGCAATAATACATATAGGGCCAATGAAGCCTACAGTCAACTATTCTTGCTTTATAAAGACGCTTTATTTGAAAAGATCGCACTGCGTTTATGGTAGGCGAGAAATGAAGCTAAAAAAGAGCCGTAAATTAACGATGATGCATAAATGTAGGCATGAAAATATTCTTATCCCTGGCATTTGGTGGGGGGGGGGATATGGTGTATTACATCCCCTCCACCCATTTTCATGGGGGGATATATCCCCCCTTCCCCCCAGGATCGCCGCCCATGGCCATATGTGATCCATTTTTCGACCTTAATAATAAGCAACATTTCCAGTAAATATGGACACAAAATGCACAATTTAGTATGGCTGGCATGTCACTTAGTGTTTATAGTGATAATACAAACACAATTACCATCTATGTTTCTAAAACTATTATGCCGCCGAACTTCGCCAGAACCTTTTTTTGGCAAACAAAAAATAAAGCATACGGGGGGGGGGGGTTGAGCGATCACCGACATCTCACTTAAAGGTCGTCATCAATTTTTTTATTTTTTTTTGCTAAACTTTTTTTTTTTTGGTGACGGCCAATAGGGGGGGGCGCGCCTGTTGCGCCCCCTGGATACGCCCCTGTACACACGCTCAGTTATCCCAACACTACACATTGTTTTAACCCCAGCCACATGGTGTAATAACCATTATACAGGACGACAAACTCGGCGATTTATAGTTTTATAGTTTTATAGATAAATTGTATCAATAAAACCAAGATGAAGAGTGTTTGACCTGTAAATTTAAGCAAGTTTGAACACTTCACTGTTCATCAATCTGTCTCCAGGGATTAACGCTTTTTTTGGTTTCGATGATAATCGTAACGTATGCAGTCATACAGGCGGAGAGTGTGTGTGTATGTGTGCGTGTGTGTGGGTGTGTTTGTATTATCGGACCTCCAAGGACGATGACTTGACTACACACCTTTTGTCTGCGGACGTACAGGTATGTACGTGTGTGTGTGACGCCTCGCTTGTAAACACGATATCTCAAGTAGGGAAGCTTGGACCAATCTAAAATTTGGTGTATATAGGTACCACATTGAGTAGAAGAACCCTATTGTTTTGTGGGGAGGTCATTTGGGGTCACAAGGGCCAAATACTGAAAATCTTGTAAACACGATATCTCAAGGAGGTAAACTTGGACCAATCTCACATTTCGTGAATAGGAGGACCACATTGAGGAGCAACAGCCTATGTTTGTTTGTGGAGATCAAAGGTCATTTGGGGTCACCAGGGTCAAATTTTGGAAACCTTGTTTTATAAGCTACCGTATCTCTCACCAACCAGCCTATCAGATAACGTGCTCGTTACGCCTCATACGAATATGAGGCTATTGGCAATTGCTAATGAGCTTATGGGCATCCGTAGAATGTAAAACTGAAAATACGAACATATTTGCATTGGCTTCAACGTGCCGCTCGGAAGCCTTATTCTGCGTGCAGAAAGGTGTATTTTGTAATACAGCGGTTCTGTTGGACGTTTTCGTCTATTTATTTCAGGTTTGATGTAGTTTCGTTGTGACCTTCGTAGGTATTTTACAGATGTTGTATTTTTAATTGTTTGAGACACTACAGTAGGCCTACCTGCTTATTTAAGATTCTACGTCATGTTTTACTTTGTTCAACACTTACTTTTGGTGTAAAAAGGTTTTAATTTCGTAGTGAAAAATTATAACTTTCTAATGTGCAATTACGTAGCGCTTTGCATCTGCCTAACTGCCTAACCTTTGTTCATAGAAAGTATTGATGTTGCAGATCTGTACTTTGGAGACTTGACCAACAATCATAGGCCTAGTGGTGAGTGGAATTTGGCGAGTAGATTTTTAGTCACGGTCGCCAAATAGCGATTACTTTCAAAAATAATTGTCGAGGCCTGAAAACCTTCACAACCAGATTTCTCAGGGTAGAAATCATGGATACTTTTCATACATGGTATATGGATTTGCCATATTGAGTACAAGAATCCTAAATGCTTGTGAGGTCAAATCTCCCATATGTCACCAGAGGTCAAACTCTGAAAAACCTTTTACATGATATGTAACGATGGAAATCGCGGATACCTCTAATACTTGGTGTGTGGATTCATTACATCGAGTAAAAGACCCCTAATGTTTTGGAGGTGTGTATAGCCACGTACAGTAGACTGACCTGTGTTAGCATGCATAGTGTTATTGTAACAGCTAGTTCTGGTTATACTAACAAGCAGAAGTCTACTGCATTGAATTCATCGAAACCTCAATGCATTTTGCATTCTGGTTATCTTTAGAAAGGAGGGGTGGGGGTGGGCTCCAAATATGACTTGCGTCCGTTGGGAGGAGTTTAAACGGGGAGAACCCTTTTATTAAAATATAACCTTTAATAAATAGTTTTTAATGCTGCAGCGTTATAAATTATTAGTTCAACAATTATTTCCAGTATTTTGCCTACATGTGTAAATTGAGTTGTTATGTCCGCTATAACCCTTACATTATATATAAGATTAGTGAAATATTCAAAAGCGCCTGTTTAACCAGTCACTGGATAGATACGGAAAACTAACGATTGTAAGAAAAAGTTTTACATAAGAAATAGCAGCATCTATGCGTTAATTATGCTAATGAGATACAAGGTACGTAACCTATATATTTTCTTTACATTGTCCGGAGCAGTGTTTTACATAGAACTGGGCAATTCAGGTATAAGGTAGGATGATACTGAGCTAGACTTTAACATATTTATTGGATATTATGCACTATCTGTTACCGGTTAATTCCAGATAATTTCATTTCATGCTTGATAAACTCAAGTGCCCTCTTGTTGTTGTGTGTTTGTAACAAGTGCCTTAATGTCTAAAAATTTGCTATTTGTCTTCAAAATAATAATAATAATGATAAAATATGCAGTTCAAAAGTACCGGTATAAAGACAACTGTTGCTAAAAACATTCAAATACGGTAATTGAACCTGTGGAAAGGAATGCACAGATTATTTATTTTGAGAGGGTTTCAGATAATTTGACAGTCTAGTGGTTTCTTGCGTAAAATCAAAGTCACTTGCTCCACTTCCCCTCAGTGTTTGTTCCTCCATATTCCAATAAAACTTTTCTTTTGTGAATCAACGACGATGGCATTAGTGTATTCTTAGCAAAGTATGACCAGGAAGTCTTAATAACTCCTCGGTATGAAGGGGGTCGGATATTTTGGACACATGCAACTCTTTATTGAGAACATAGTTAAATAGGAAGATTCGATTGTGTAATGGTTAAGGTTATTATTATCAACTCCACAAAAATAATTTTGTTATAATTTTGTACAATTTGATTTAGATCAATGACAAAAACAATGCGTGCAGTGTGATATAATTATGAAGGTTGATATTGAATAAATACTTAAATAACGTTGGTATATCATATAATAGTAACAATTTGTGTTTAACTCCAACCCGAGATGACAAATAGTTGCGCCCAGTCAAGAATGTTGCTATGTCCTCGACCCTCCTACCCCTCTCCCTTACATTCTTCCTCCGTTTTAGTGTATGTTTTGCAGGTTTGTTATCCCGCCGTTACATTGAAATATGTTATTTGTAGCATCTTAAACTCTTTTGAGATTAAGAAAGAATTTTTTTCAGCTTTAAGATTTATTTTTCTAGATTTCGTATCTTACCACTGAACTCTAACAATCTCAGACATTTTAGTTCTCATTTAAAGCGAGGATTCACGAAGACGAACTATATCATCAATACATTTGCCAAAAATAACATACGATATAAATCACGTGATCCGAGTGAAAAATGGCAAGCGGTTGTTAAGAGGATTTACTTCGTTTACTCCGTTTGTTGTGTACAATGTTGTATTTCTACATGTTTGAACAACTTTATCTTAATTGATTATGTAAACATGTAAACAGTTTAGCAAATTCTGATAATGTGGACTGCTATACATTTCACAATATCAACCACATACAATTTATACACACAGCAGTTCCAACTATCATCATTATTATCTACAATACTATTTCCATTCTAGTTTATTTTTCGTAGAATTGTTTGAACACAAGACTTGTGATGATAATTAATTCTGATCATAATGATCAATCAGATGTGATTTATTTCCTTGTTATATATTGTTTGCGTTTTTATCTTCATAGATTTAGTAAACAATACACCTGACTAGGAGGACATTCCTCTACGTCTTCTACATCTTACACGATGATTACTCTACTTCTATTCATAGGTTTCATCGGTACGATCTGCCAGTCACTATACCGGTTGGATCCATTCCATCATCCCTGAAGTCAAGAAACGTGAAAGGTATTGTCACAATGACGTCATAATGGACACTTAAAATTTCTTACATTTTTCTCAAGGCTTGACCAACTATGTGAATGCCTGTTGACTTGTTGATTGTTGTTGATTTACATACAAGAGAGTAATGAATCAGCAACACATGATTGCCATTTTATATGAAGGAGACACCCAAAACAGAGTCTTGTGATAGTAAACAACGAACTGAATAATAGAAATGTAACAACACTTAATATTGCTACGATGGGTTGATTTAAGAGATAGGTCATATTCCTTTCATTTCGCTCCTTCGAGATCCCTGCCTTATAACAGGTTTTGAGTAGCCATCGCATCAATTGATGCCTTACATTTCTTTGGGCAACTTAATTACACTGCAAAAATTATTGTGTAAGGTTTTCAAGTAATATTGTGCCCGTCGGAGTCTGTCAACCACCCCCCCCCCAAGCCCCCGTAAAACACACATTTAAACACATTCACACCTCCGCTTTAAACCCTTTTTTCCATCTGAATTACAGAATAAAGCCGCAAAGTTTAATTTAACTTCTTTTCCAAGTTTTGCAAACGAAGTTTTTGTTTCTCTGAAATTGCTGCATAGAATATTAAAAAATAAACGAAGACAAAACAGAGACCAAAAATGTATCGGAACTGCTGGTGCTAGATGTATCGTACTCGAAATCTGCAAATAGGTAATATTAGCATAAATACTTTATTATAAAGGCAAAGATAAGACACTCGTTCTGCAGTTTTGTACCGGAACGGAGGGTCGTCAAAGCCGACATCATGTATAGGAAGGAGGGAGGGAGGGGAAGGTCTGTGGTCTTTCCCCAGAAAATGGCAAGTTTAGACTTCAAATGATACATTCTGAGTCATAGTTTGACTTATAATTATATAATTATATAATTTATTATAAATAAAATGTGGGCAATCATATGAGGGAAAGCATTTAAAACTATATGTGAATTTTAAACCATATTTTATTTTGTTTCATTTATGCACTTACGAATGTAAGAGTCATAATACAAAAACGAAGAAAAGAAAACAGAATCGGTCTGTCTGTTACTCCCCTTACGTCTACATTTCCCCAGATTTGGATATATTTGGCCAATAAAATGAAGCAGCTTCCAGAGGCTTCGCCCCTGACCCCCCCCCCCCCCCCCCCCATTAAGTCCATCGGATCCCCACCAGCCTGCTTGGAATACATTATAGATAAATATAATTTATTTATTACATCTGTTTTGTGTTTTAGTGCTTTAAACTCGCTACGAGAGAACAAGGGATATCACCAAATGCAAAAACTTCAGGGGGCTTCCCCTCGTGGAACCAACCAGGGCTTTAAATATATTCCAGGGAAAGCCCCTCTACCCCGCTTGAGCTCTCGGAAACGTTCTGTACAATTTTGAGGTTAAGCTTCTTCCTGACGACCCTATCTAAAAATTCTGCCGCTTCTGGGGTTTTCGTATCGCACCCTTTAATAACATTAAACTATCAAAGAAAAATATCAAATTTACATTTTTGATCAGTAAATCTGCATACAAAGCGAAATGTGCATCAAACAGGCTTCATGCTTATTTGATGAGTACTAGTTTAATTTTCGAGCTATCAATATACATATTGTGTATCGATTCGGTACAGTTTTACATCGGTATTATATACTACATGACGTAACGATGTATACTTTATTCCATTTAACGCGTGTAATCTGTCGAAGTTTTAACTTAATATTTTTGTTTGATTTTTCGCTGAGATGCTAAACTGTCATAAAGAAAAATTAAATATTAGAGAAACCACTAATCTTGCAAGTAGTAGTTAAGAGAGGGATTCAGATACAATTCAAGTATAGTTTTATTCATCGGTCAACGCGTAAATACAAGAATAGATCAGTAATGTTTGATCTGTATGATTCACCATCTTGTCTACATACGTCTAAAAAAATTGTAGACGCTATATGATTCATTGTAATCGTTTAAGTTAATTAAAACTAACCAATTGCATTACTAGGAAGAAACGAGTACAGGCGAGAGGTCGGGTGCAGGAGGGCAGGTATAAATACTTCACGCCGCGCTTCTTACTTATGTGCTGTTTACTCGTTGGTTGTTATGGTCTTTCTTTTTTGGGGGGAGGGGAGTGTGGGTGGGGGTGGGGTGATTTGACTAAAGAGCTTACAGTATATGTGCGTCTTGCTTTAATGTTATATACGTCGCTAGTCAAAAACAATGTATTATGTACATACATGGCAGATTACTATGCCACCTTACATTACATCTCCGAAATATACGTTTTCAAACGATACTCATGTTGTTATGAACAACTGAATGTCATGTTTTGATGTATAATAAATAAAAATGCAAAAGCACATGAAATAAAGAAAAACCTTTCATAAAAATACTTGCGACTGTTTCTTTTACTACAATCCAAGGTTCGCATTAGCCGCGGGATTGCGAGATTCCCACAATATGATTTCAAATCCTGCATGTCAAAAGTTGCCAAGACGGGATTCCCCGTAATAAATTTCTGCCGAGTCAACTTGCATTAAACTTGCATTAAACGGCTGTGACCGTGTAGCGATTAATCGATATAAACGATCGAATTTGTAATAAACGTTTAGTAAAGAGCATTGAATTTTCTTGTTTGTTATCCCGTCTATAATCCATTTTAACATCCCTTAAATTTCCTTGCCAGTTTTTCCTTCTATTTATAAATGAATAAAAAAAATATAGCAATTTTGAGAATTCCAATATTTACGCATGCGCGAACGTATACATTAGCTGTACCTCTCAGAGGAAAGCACTTGATATGGACTACCAGGGCTAGCTGCTTGATGAAAACAAAGATACGTGCACTAATCAAACTATGTTTGCATAAATCCCTACAAATCTCCGACCAATTGGTAGCCAAAAATCACAAAGAGTCAACATTGAAATCTAGCCTAACCATCTGTTTATTCGCTTAAATTGTGTCGCAATTAGCCGGCACTAAAAATATTCACCGAATAATTTCGTTATTGCTGTTATCTTTGACCACATGGTAGTAAACAACAAGCCTAAGTCAATGGGGAAAGCTAGCCTAAGAATCTGCTTATTTGCTCAAATTGTAAGGCAGTTGGCTGGAACTAAACTATCCATGGAATACTTTCATTATTACTGTTATCTTCGACCACACGCTAGCCTAACACCACATCGTTTTTTACACACACACACAAAACGTAGCCCTGTATACAACTTTCAATTAGCTATTGTTAGCAACTGTTTGGAAAATATGTGCTATGTTTTGAAGAGGTATTATAGTATTGTACGTAGTACGTACACATTTGCTGTTGCGATGGATTAGATATTTCACTTTTGAGTAGTTTTTACCGGAACAATATTTTCGTTTTCTGCGTTGAGCGATTTTATCCACACAGGAAAAGGAACCATTACGAACGGCTAACACTGGAAATATTAAGCAATTAAAACAGCCACCTACACTACAAGAAAGTTATTTCATTAAAATAATCTTCCGTATTCGCGAGTCTTGATTAATCAAAACATGAAATCATGAAAGCAATCGCGTAGCAATTACGCGACCCCCCCCCCTTCTCTCAGAAAACGGGTACCCGTTTTGAGTGTTTTCGATTCGGGTACCCGAATGTTAGGTCGTGTACCCGGGTATTCGGGTACCCGACTCAGACCTAGAATGTTCTTGCTCATTAAATAAAACTAATGCTCAAGAGAAAGTTTTCATCCTTTGCTTGGATCAAGTAAATAATCATGGATGCAACTATGCTGCAGGCTATGGTAGTCTCTGATGAAAAAGGAATTATCATGGTTATTCAAACTAGATACGTGCTTCTTGAGTTTAATGGAAATGAGCATTAGTCATATCGTCAACAGTATTGTTACGGAATCATAACCGTAAAATTAGGGACTAGCAGTTAGTTATAGCAGGTGGGTAGATCTGAACCGATAAGACAAACGAGTATTTAATAGAGTGCGCACTGCAATTATGATATCTTTGTAAGATCGGCGGCAATAGTCTAGGCTCGCATTTAAATTCCGGAATCAGAAAATGTCAACAAATAGAAACAAAGAGATATTACAATGGTCCGTTCTATTTCAATTCAACAAGTATTGTAATTGTATACAATTGCTGCTGATATTTCTGTTTAGTTCGTGTTGTACTTTTGTCACGGCCTTATTGATGTTCTGAAAGACAAACCACGACACAAAACATATATTATGTTGATATGATATCTTCATTCATAGTTGTTTACATGTAAGTGTTTTTTGTCTCCATCAACACTTATGTCGATAATATACTTTAATGTAGGTTTCTTGAAACTTCTTAGAAATTTGGACAGTGTTATTGTTCGATGTTATAATTGTGCATATCAAGTCATAGTAACACGATGCTAGATTATACTAACCTTCCGCCTACATGTAGGAGTTGCCGGACAACTACCCCCCGGGACAAATACCCCCGGACATATACCCCTCGGACTCATACCCCCGGGACAAGTACCCCCTGACAATCACCCCCGGACAAAAAACCCCGAAGACGTATACCTGCGAGGACAATTACCCCCGGGACAACTACCCCTCGGACATACACCCCCGAGGACAAATACCCCCGACAATTACCCCCGGACAAGTACCCCCTTGACAATTTCCCCGAGGACAATTACCCCACCCCGGCAATTATCTCCGGGAAAACTCTTCCCGCGAAAAGATACCTCACCCAGGTTACTACCCGAACTAAACCAAAACACGCCCAAGTCCCCCCCCCCCCCCCGCCTGAGCCCTTGAACCAAGCGGACCTTTAGCTCGTGAACCCCGTGGTACGAAAACCTATAAGGGCCATGAAAGCAAATTTTCTTAATCTGATATATCAGATTATTATTTTGATATAACCAAATTTGATAGTGCCATATAAAGCGCTATACAAAAACTAACATAACATAACATAACAAAACATCAGGTTAAATTACTCAGAAGAAAACTTAAAAATGGTAGTCGCAATAAGCCGGAATTGTTCGGAGATTAATAATACAGAATAGTGTCACTAGAACTAATAGTAAATTATTAGTTACTTCCATCAGTGAACAATGCCCCACCCTCCAACTGCCGTCCCCACATCTATCTTACCCGGGCCTCGGTCCGTTGTCAAACACTATCCAGGAGTTTGGGGGGCTTTTATATGGAAAACTCGAATCTTTTTAAAAAGTCGGGAGGAGATTGAAAGTGCCAGAGCACACAACGACCCTAGTGGTGCCAGTTTAACCAGGGATTTTGTTCCATAACAACTCCCTGGTTTAACCGGCACCCTGACCCAATTGTAAATATGCGCTCGCAGTTGCCCGAGGGACCAGGGTATATGTTGAGGCCTGCGGGAAACTAAACTCTAAAAAAGAACTGCGTATATATCCGTCGCTGCATCCGTCCCCTATAGTTAACGGCATATGTCCAGGGGGATATTCGTCCGGGGTATTTATCCGGGGGGTAACTGTCTAGGAGGTATTCGTCCGAGGACGTAGTTGTCCGGGGGGGGGGGGATAGTTGTCCGGGTTTTTTTTGTCCTCGGGGGTTATTGTTCGGGGGTATCTGTCCGGGTGGTAGTTGTTCTTGGGGGAATATACGGGTGGTATTTTTTCGGGGGGGGAGGGGGTATTGTCCGGTGGTTAATCGTCTGGGGGGTTATGGACTGGGGTGGGTAATCGTCCGGGGATAATTGTCTGGGGGGGGTATCTGTCCGGTGCATGTAAGGGAAAAGTAGAGAGATTGATGTATTTAGTCTTACTATATACAGTTTGCTTACACAACTGACATACTCTCAGGACATCGGAATTGTGATCACGTGATTATATCGATAATTTGTCTAGTCTTGTAGCTCTATAAATTAACTCAATAAAGTAATTCCAAATACATTTAGTCTTTTTCTATCATCAGTATATAAATTAGTGGTTTTCATGATCTTTGATGACGTCACTAATGCGTTGTAATATAAAGCTGAATATCTTGAAACCGGGTAGCTTTACAAACATCACGAGCAATCAAATGTTTCATTTCTCTGTACAATAACACATCTATACTAAGATTCTACCTAACTTCATTATTTCAATTAATTAATAGTAATGTAAATACATACAAACCTCTCTATCCCCACCCCTCAACATTATTTCTCAGACTCGAACACATTGTACCCTCGTGCATTGTTCTGTGTTTAAAGGACATATCGAGATTCCCCTTGTTAATGGTGGAGTGACGTCTCTGCTGATGATGTCATCATTGATCAATGTCAAAGACATAAGTAGTTAGTGTAAACAACACGTTTGCCCCGATCCATTAAATGTTTGACTACTGTAGACAGATGTGTGTATAATAGATATACTAAATTATCTCGAGATAACAACTTAGAGAGAGATTCAGAGACGATGTAGTCGAAGTCAAAGTCAGTTTGTGCATTATTTAGAATATTCTAAACCGTCGATATTTGGACTTCATTTTCTGACACTCTCATAACTTATTCCTGCAGATCAGTAGATCCAGCAGTCCTCTTACATGGAGACTAGCTACGTGGTTATGAAAATGTTTTGTTTATTCTTTTACATACATAATTTAACTTCAAATTTGCTAATAAACAAATCCCCTTTTCATCTTTTAACAATATTTTTTAAGCATTGTTTAATTATGGCTCTCGTGGTTTATGATGACATCACTGATGTTGGGTGTTTTCTGATCCGTTCATCATCTCATGGATTATTATTCTTAATCTCAGCATCGAATACTCGACTATCTTGATGTGGTTTCTTAATTTAGTCCAAGATAGTTTCTGTTTGAATAGGAGCATAAGCTTTCATTTAGGATAATTGTATAATTGATCAGATATGTTAATGAGATGATAACAATACTAACCTGAGTGGTTTTATAACTGAGAGGATAATAGTTGTAAACTGATCAGGTATAAAACCGAGATAATAATGATAGTAAACTGATCGGTAATCTGACTGAGATATAAGGATTGTTAACTGATCAGCAATATTACTGAGATGATAATGATAGTAAACTGATCGATAGTCTTACTGAGATATAAAGATTGTAAGCTGAACAGCTATATTACTGATATGATAATGATAGCAAACTAATAAGATCAAAATTAAGGAATCAACTAGATTGATTACTCAGCTAATATGAAGTTATTATCGAGAGCCAACATAAATCTCGTGAATATATTGTTTATGATTTCATTCCAGACCAATAAAGATTAAGTATGCACTTATCATTAACATATCTCTCTTTTATGTTTTTCATCAGTTTGGAATCGTTTCGACTATGACGAGTATCGTCGTCTGAATCTACAAACCGGTCAATGGCAGGTAAATAGTTTGATCACCTTTCATTGAGCTATTGCTAGTAATGCAAGTCTGGTCAGCTTGTTTGCGCTATGCTGCCCTATTGCTGTTTTCAGGAAGTGTAAATAAATCAATATAGTGGTAGATTATCTGTGAAGTTTATACGTGTTGCTGGTAATATTAAAAGTTCTGTCGAAAAGAAAGAACTTTCAGATACCAGGGGGGGGGGGGGTGGAGAGCGCGGATGGAATCTTGCGTGCGAACATTGTTAAAATGAGTCTCATTAGTTCTATAATGACACATTACAATGTCCATGTCAGTTTGATATTGTAAACATATAGTTATAGCTAAAAGATTGACTTTTGGACAGGTTTGCTATATATTGTACAATCGTTTTGACACATGCCGTTTTATTAATATTCGAGGTGGTGAATTTGCATCTAATAAACTTCACGTTTATTCTGAGATGAAACCGTAGAATGTTATATATCATATTGAACAGGTCTGTTATTTTTATTTATGTATAATTGTTCATCATAACACATAACAACAGTCGTAACAGTCCGTTTAACTGACCATGTATCATACTGTAGCAGCTCCCTGGTTTTAACTGGTCATGTTTAGGTTTTTAGTTGTTTCTGTTGGTGTGAGACGTGGGTCTTCCATGGAGCATTTTAACACTAACAGATATATTACTTTAAAATGTTGGTCTTTATTCAAGTAATTACTAATCAAATTAAATTTACCCGTTTCTATGGTACTTTGCGAATTGGTCAAATGTACAGAATGGTGATGGGGGAAATTTGGAAGTTAGTAATAGGAACAGATGTATGTGGAAATTGACTCAAAAAACTTATTTGAAGTTGATTTCTATACTTTCGTAGTGTTTAACTTAAATACTGTTGAGAATGGAGTCACTGCGTGAACGTTTTAATAAAATTAAATAAAGCTGCATGCTGCGTAATAGGTTATAACGTTGACCAGTCCATATAATATTCACACATAACTGGACACTCCTGCAACAAATTATGAGATCTAAATACAGTATGTTGTTTCAATCATATGACTGCTACTTATACTAGTGAGGTATTTATCGTTTAATCATATTCAGACAATAGTTTGTCCCACAAATTTAATGTCATTTTTTATTTGTTTGTTTCCAAACCTTTCATTTCTCTGGCTACTATCTTCTTTCTTGGTGTGATTTTGGTGAAATAAAGTGACATTACGTTCTCAAGGTCCTTTATCTTTCATTTTACGGCTAAGTTTGTTATCAGCAGATTGTAGCAAAAACAACACAAAATACAGAAGCTAGAAATATCCATTATAGTATTCTTCCTTTGGAATTAAATGTTGTTAAATAAATTAACTGTGTTGCTTAGAAAGCTACAGGAGATTTAAAGGATCACTTGCTTAAATTATGATTCATCCAGAGTAGTGTATACGTCACTGACATAAGTATGTGGGTCCAAGCAGGCCTATACATATAATGAAAGGACGGGTCTGGTTTTTATTTGAAACTAATAAACTCTGGTATATTCTTCTGAATGGTAATGCTTGTTATGGCCATTTGTTTATATGAAGGGAAGAGGAGCTATTTTTATTTATGACATTTCAAGGGTTCCGATATAATACTCTTCTTTTTCTTCCTTTTTCTTGGGGTGGAAAATCGTATTTGTGTAAAATGGGAATAAATTAGAAAACAGAAAGGAACTCTGTATTATATATTTGTAGCTCTACTAACCCGCTGTGTTGTTATCTTGTACGGATACCATGGTAACTAAAATATATGTACTCACTTGATAAAATATTAATATAAGACAAATATTCGTATTATTTTTCCCTCGTGTTTTGAACAGACACCAAAATACATACATTCAGGCGCGGCGGAACGGAAAAATTATTGGGGGGGGGGGGCTAATGTGTGGAGACTATCTTAGCGGAGCGCCACCATCGGTTGGCGCGGAGCGTACAAGAAAATTTGGGGATTTTCAAACCCCCACAGATGGCCGGAAACGGCACTTCCCGAGTGTTTTATGCTGCGAATATCTAGCCCTAAAACATGGGTCTCAAGCCTGCAATTTCTCAGATTGCACGTAAAAATCTGTAAAAACATTGTAATTTGTAAATTCGATGGTGTTTTTAAGAGAGTAGCTGTTACTCGACGTGTACTCGCAAAGACGTTTTTGAGTGTAGTAAATTACTCCTTGCAATTAAATGCATTAATTACAGGGGCGTTTGAAGCTATTTTTGATTGGTACGGCTGAACAAAGTGTGGCCAACTATCATAATTATCGGGGGACGTTTGGTAGGTCAAACTACGCTACACGCCACCATGGTTGGCGCGTTGCGTAATGGAGAAAATTTTGAAATTATGCCTCCCAGATTGCAGGAAATGGCACTTCCCGAGCTTGAAAACAAGACCCCTGCCATGCCAGAGTAGTCACATTTAGCCTACTTGCCGTCATCATTATTGAAAATTATTGAAACATATACCTCCGATTTTACCGGCTCCGACGCCCCTGAATGACATAAATGTCATAAGAAAGAACAGAAAGCATTTCTTAATGTTAACAAATAGGTAATTCCAAAACCATGTGAAGTTGCCAACAAATTTTCTATGACCTAGCACTGTCATGAATGAATGTACCCTATACAGTACAGGTGAAATGCTAATATTGTGTTTTTGTTCGTTTAATAATTGATTGCGTTTAAACATAAAGCCATGTTCCACGCCTTGCGTGTACTCGTAGTGTAAACGCAAATTTTGATGAGTGTAGCGCTTAGCTTCTTACCCTCTTATTTTAAACACTAATATTCGATGAGGCATGATACAGACAATCAATTATCATATCTAATTATTACACCTATATAGTATACGTGTGCATCGGTCAGATCGACAAGTATGCATTACAAAATGGGCAGATGCACGTTTCGGAGCCTTGGTAAATATTTGGGGGGGGGGGCTTATCATGCTTTGCCCCCCAACTTTTTCACTGGGGGCTGACTCCCCCCAAGCCCCCCGGTTCCGCCGCCACTGCATACATTCGACGACGGGGAGGGTGGGTGGAGTTGTTCCAACTACGGTTTGGTCGGTAACTGATAATCTGATTTAAATATTCATAATTTGTCATCCGCTAATTGCTTATTTATCTTGATAATTATCTTCAAGTGTATAGGATAGTTGATTGTCACACCCATACCTTCCAGTCTCATTCATTACTTATTGTTAGTGTCTAGGATTGGGTGGAGAGTTAAGGGCGCCAAATAATACAGGAACAACTCACGTAGACGTTTGTATCACGTTTATTCCAAACGTATAGAAACAAACTTATAAAAATCTGGAAGTGAACAGAAATACATACCTTTCAAATATATTTTTTGAGATAAAAGTCTGTAAGTAAATCACGAGCATAGGTATGATAATTAATAACTAAGCATATCATTTCAAAATTTAGTAGAACACTAGTAGCGTGTATGACTTTGAAAAAATATAATTGACATAACCGACGCTGCTTAACGTTTCTAACATACCACTATACATCCTCGTGAAACATTGGTATAATTCTTCTGAACCAAAACTTAACTGTAGTTAAATTCAATGACATTAACGAGTATCGTAATCAAATAATGTCTTCACCTAAAGGTATGTACTGAACTTATCCCGCTGTTACGTCACCATCTCGATGTACATTAAATATGAAACCGTAGAATGTTGTTCATCATGTTGCACCGTCCTTGTTTATGTTCATTTAATTTCGGGGCAAATGTACATCATAGCACATACAACAGTCGTAACATGTTCAGTATAGCCGACCCTGTAGCTTACTGTAGCTGCCCTTGCATATTTGTCTTTATAGCAGGCTCCCTTGATTTCACTGGTTATGTTCATTCTCTTCGTTTTCTCTGGTGTTAGGAGAAGTTGGTCTTCCTTTAAATAAAGCTGCCTATTACGTCAAAGTTGAAAACACCTTCCTTAGAGATTCTAATGGGGGGGGGGGGGCTAGGTCCCCATACTGAAGTACCGAAAATTATATTTAAAGATAAATATTTGCAATTGTCCAACGACGAGGAGTTATTTCTCCAGGATGTATATTTGTATCGTACAATACACAATATACGTTAGAAACCTTGTGACGAGGTTGGTACAAATGAATGAAAATAAATGAAGTCTCCCTTCCACGCTCGTACTCCAGTACTTTCATCCTATTTCCTTATTATTGTTGTTGTACTTCTTTCTCTGCATGTAGACCCCTATGCGCTCTCCTTATAGAAGTTAGTGCCTCGTGAATCAATGAATTTTCTTAAGATAGAGAATATTGAGACAGATAAAAACATATAAAGCGAAATGAATCTATCGTGCTCCCAGTGTTTCTTAGTCTAAAATGTTTTATTGGTGAAAATATCGATGGATAATTTTCACCTTTAGAATCTTTACCTCTGATGTCACTGCATGCAGCAATACAGCAATCATTAAATGTTTCTCGGTTTTAGTAGAATGAGTTGTAATGGGATTGGAGGGATCCATATTGATTATATTTCATGATTGATTTAGATTAATGTATATATACACGTGACTGATATGAATGTGCTCTCCTTATATAAGTAATTGCAATGTGAATCAATACAAATTCTCAATTTTAAAGTAGAAAATATTCAGATACATAAATCCTTATAAAAAATGAATCTATCGTGCTTCCAGTGTCTCTCTTCCACACCGTCTCAGTCAAAACTGATTTTTTTGGTTAAAATATCGATGGATAATTTTCATCTCTATAATATTTACGTCTGACGTCACTGCATGCAGCTATACAACAATCATTAAATGTGACTCGGTTCAAGTAGTTTGAGTTGTAATGGGATTTGAGGGATCCCTATTGTTTATATTTCATTATTGAATTATATTAATGTTTATATATATACGTGACTGATATGAATGTGTGTCCAAACAGGCTTATATATGAAAGGGCGTATCTGGGTTTAACTTGAATCTAACGAATGAATTTTAGGTAGGTTTTATTAAACTTGATGTACTTTAACATACTAGGAAAATTAAAGGAGAGGTGACTACTTAAAAGTTTAACTGAAAGATTCAGTTAAAGGTTTTTATTTCATTTTCAAGAAACGTCCTTTTTACCATCATCTGTATGTACAATATTATGAATAAGCAGCAGCATTATGATACCAACAAAGTCAACGGTGAATCTGAACTAATAATGGTTGAAATATATTTGTAGTATTTCTTTCGTATTTTGAATAAAGCTAAATAAAGTTTAAAAAAAATAGTATCTCGAAGGAGCCTGGGTCGGAGTGGGAGGAGAGGTGGGGTGTTCAAAGTACCTAGTAATGTGGTTGATTTTGTACAATTTACCACCCGGCAAATTGACTAATGTTGTATCTTCATGATTATATTCAAGTGCTTACGATAATATAATGCAACATCCAGGGCATTGTATCCTCACATGGTATCTATTGTTATTAGTACTCTTTCCATCAGAACCATTCAATATGTCTATATCATATATAGTATAAGAAACACTCTGATGTAGTTGAGTCCATTTACGTCCTGATTGCGAGCCTAGTGCGAGACC
Organism: Apostichopus japonicus; assembly: GCF_037975245.1. NCBI lineage: Eukaryota > Metazoa > Echinodermata > Holothuroidea > Aspidochirotida > Stichopodidae > Apostichopus > Apostichopus japonicus. The sequence goes on from NC_092567.1 coordinate 6,347,857, forward strand.
ACTTGGTTCGAGTATGATACTCTTGAGTCCGAACAGCGTTTATGAGCAACCCAAACCAAGTCCGAGTCCAGCTAATATGGACACAGCAATGACGAGCTCACGCGGTGTACTTGTCTAATAGACCCACAGGGAGTATCGGTTACATAAACCCACTCTAAATATTCCTAAATTTACAGACCGTCGCTTCCTGGTGTAAATGTTCCTTGCCTAACGTTGAACAAAGAGAGTCAAATATTAGAAAACTGATGATGTGCGCATGTACAAACTACCAATTAAACATATACATACAGGGTATATTTAAAAAGAAACAATTTGTGCAGGGTTTATTATATTTCATGGTATTTTTTATCAATATTAACAGATCTACAGTAGTCTATTTAATTCTCCCCTTGTGTCTCTTATTTGATGTGTTCGTCATACAACTACATTTCCCAAACTTTCATGGCTATCTCTACAAGATCAACAAAACGATATAAACAGAATATCTAAGACGAATGGGAATGGGGGGGGGGGGGGTTAACCAATATGATGCTTTGTGGGCTAACCAATATTTTGCTTTATTTTTGCAATGACATCGATACATCCACGATGTTCTTGGGTCTATCTTTGAATTCTGTCCTCTATTCCCTTCTCGTGAGAAGTTCATCGTTATGACGTCACACAGTGTTTGATGACGTCATGCAGTGTTTGATGACGTCACTCAGTGTTTTTTAATGACGTCACAAAGTGTTTGATTACGTCACAAAGTGTTTGATGACGGGTTTGAAGCTAACTATGTCTTCCATATAAAAAGCTGATGTGTATACTCATGTTATTAAGTCCGAGTATTTTTCATTGACGGGTTTGGCTCCTTTATTGACTTTGTATATGTGCGTTTACCTGCCATGAATCGTTTACTGTGATATTTGTGAAGATGTATCATTTTAACTTATATATCTTTTGCTTCGCCATATCATATTTTCCTGAAATTCCATTTCAAAATATCACGATATATAATATTTCTCTTCCTTTCAGACCTGTGACGCTAAGGGCGATCTTCCAGGAGAAGAGGTAAGAGAGACACAGATTCTTGGTCATGTTAATTAGTAACGGTAATTTTAATAACAGACAAAGAGGTATTAATAAATGTGAAAAAAGAAATAAGACAAAGAAGTATTATATATTGTTTTTCATCGGGGGGGGGGGGGGGGAAGGTTTATAATTGTCGTGTATCGAACAGGGAATTCAGATAGGCCAGTTACAAGTTTATGCCTCGTAATGATGATAGCACTGTTCTCAATGTCAAGCCTAAATTATCTTACTTCCGCACACACAGTCAAAGAAATGCTTAACAAAGAAACGGATATACTTTAAAATAAGTTTAGTCCGGTGTTATGGTGTGTTACAAGCCTCACACAATATTGGAAAATAACGTTTAAACTGTCAATCCCCTCCAGCTGGCAGATGCTAAATGATTATTTTATTTGACTCTGCTGATGTGCATATCGTAAATCGTTAGCAATTCAAAAAGTATCAAGAAGATATTTCAAATTTCTTGTAGAAAATCCTTTGTTCATTAATTTCTCCGTGATTTTTTTTTTCACAGTTTATTAACCGTGAAAGGAACGGATAAAAAAATAAAATAAACAGTTTTTATCTCACTTTTCAAGGGTAACAGTTTTCTCTACACAAAAAAGGATAACTGTAGAAGTCTTTACTCAAATCTACCATAAATCTCTACTCAGGTATTCTTTAATATCATAAAATCATTATAATCATTCCCTGGGGTCGGGGAGGGGTTGGTGATGGTTTAGGATTGTATCCGTTGGGTAATAGCATCATGAATCATTGTGAAACGAGAGCATACACTGTGTCATAAAACCACTAACTCGGAGCGAACTGTTGTTATATGACATATAAGGAAACTAGTAGAAATGAACGGTTGATGTTTTAGTGAGTGAGTGATGGCGTCATATTGTAATCCCTTACAGAGTGGATTAAATGTAGGAGGGGTGCATCAAGTAAGTTCCAGTTCAGGTCTGTTACATATAAAAGACATGAACACAACAGTGTAGATAGCTAACGACATTATAGTGATTTGAGATGAAGCTGCGTGCATGAGAGTTGACTCTCTTCCAACATAAACTTAAAAAATACATTTATTGATCAATATACTTCCCAAATGTGTGTCAGTTCAAAGCCTCAAGTAAGGTTTCGAGATGGTTTACGCTGGTTCTAATCTCAAGTAATTGATTAGCACAACATGTTATAGTTTTTTTTTTTTTTTGACGGTGGTTTTTATTTTTTATTTTTTGCAGTGTGAAAGCTAATTTCTGAATATTATACCAAACCTTTCTAATGTTAGTCAAAATGAGCTAGCAATGAATTATACATATTTTTTCCTCTACATGAAATTTTGTTTTGGAAAATAAATGAAAGCATTGATCATTAACATGTCGTTGCCTAAACACATTTACAAACAAGTGACACATATAACACCAACTAAGGAGGTTCCATTTTGCTTTTTAATTGAATTTGTTACATTATATGTCTGACTTATCCAGCTAAGAAATAATATTGTTATGGGCGTTTAGTATAATGTCAACGTTTGTTCAGTATGAACATAAAAGCTGATTTCAAGGCACGCTTTATCTTTCCTCGTAGGTCTCATTTAAATTATTTTTCAAATACGACGTCAGCGTACACTTGTAGCTAAGGTGTATTAATGCTACATGACGCATTGTATATACGAAATTTTACTAAGGGAAATTGGGTGTTTCCTCACCATGCATGCGACGGATGAGTTGACGTGATGAAGAAATTCTCCTGAAAGGCAGAACACTAGCGGCTCGTAGTTCCATTGTTTCAAGGCGGTGGGAGCAAGGGAGGATTCGTCGGACTAAGTTGTTTAAAACTAGAGTATGTTACCCAAAGTTAGATGAAAAAGTTATATTAACACCACCTCATCCCTCTTCATGGACGTCTTTTGTCCACCAACTTTCTTCGGCGAAGTTAAGAAGTCACTCATAGTAGAATCATTGTAATACATCTTGACATATGGGGTCTGTAGAAATATTGGGCCAAACGGTAAGGTGTAACCATGGAGATACAGGAACAATATTAATTAATTACTTAGATCTATAGCTATTTTATGGATAAAGGAAGCAAATTGCCCTTGGATGTCGAACATTTAACCGTCAAAACTTTAAAAATACTTTCATAAACAGCGGTAAGTTTCACCTTTCGACGTTCGGATTACCTTTCATTTTGAATTATGAAACGCTATACTGATAATGTACAGAGAAACTAACAATATAGTAAAAAATAAAAGTAGGTAATTAGTGTTTTACGAGACATTCATTTTAATTAATTATGAGACTCATATGGTTAACGCTGGATTCACGTTCATTGTAAAGTCAAAACAATAGAGCGAAAAACGAGCAAATAAAACATATATCTGTCAATAATTTGCACCACGTGACACAAGAAGCGTTTCCAGTTCGTATATTCTACAACGTATTACAGCTTCCAAGTATCTTGATATCTCATTCATCGTTCCGGACTTGTAAGAAAGTAATCTGGCTTTCAATTGCTTGTTTTGACAGGGTTTTCATTTTGATCCTCTATGTCCAAGCAAAAAAATCGTTTTCTCTTCTTCACTCACTATTACTATCTCTTCAATTTCTCCAATCTCTCTCATCTCTCTCTCAAATACAAAACGAGATCAAGTATAACTGTTACTATAGCCCTACTACCAGCAAACTAGAAGAATCTACGAAAGAGTCTAGGTTGTAAACTGTTAATATTTCCCAAATACTACAAACAGTGCCAGATAGAACTCCAGTGAAATACACATGCAACTAGTCCATTATGATTGTGACGTCATCAAATGCCTATATTCTCAAGACAATGGAATGGTGACTTGATGAAGACTGTAACTTTGACATTCATTGTAAATGGATATTGTAGAGAGGTAAGGTTGTACAAATAATATTAATAATTCCATATACAATAAAGAAGTCAAATTGGAAAGAGTTCTGTTTAATTTAAATTTGTTTTAAAGGATTACTTACGGCGGAATTTCAGTCTTTAATTGTTATAATCCAAAAAGGAGTGTTATTAATGTTTCTTCAACTTTTATGGTTCATCGACGTCATCCATCAACCACTACGTCATCAGTATTGGAGACTATATTTTCTTGGATGTCAGCTATTGAGAGAGGAAAGAAAGAGAGCACAATCCCTTTCTTACTCTCTGTGTGTACGTGGAGGGGCGGGTAGGGTGTGGGAGGGTGTTGGAGGGGTAAGGTTAGACCCACCACATTGGTGATCAAGTAGATGTTATAGTAGTTATTTGCACCAAAACAAAACGCTAATTTGTAGAACGGAAATTAAACGGTAATGTGCATGTATTTTTTCTAATTTGGTTTTTTCCCTAATATGTAACAAAGTTATCGTTACCTTTGTAAATTAAGATGAAGGTTTGTTCACCTACTCGTGTGTCCCCTGATCAGATATTGCTGGACCTGCTCTCGCTCTCCACGCACTCCTCGTGTGCAGGGTATAGCATCCTTCATTGGTCCAGTTGTATGTACTGTTATGATTCATCCCAATTCCAGACCCATTTTTCTTTACCTTCCACCGCCACCCCCCCCCCTCGACAAACACTTAACTACTCAGAAAATTAATTATACGTCTAATTATGTTAATATTTCTAAACTTATTTTTTTTAAGCAGACATGTTTGGAATGCTTTGGTTAAAATATGTACATACTGTATCCACATACACTGGGAGTGCATGATTAAACTTTTTCTTCGTTCTTACTTTTACTAAAGTTTGATGTAAACTATGACGTATCGGTTACGTAATGTCTTAAATCTAACAAAGAATAGAGCCAAATTAATTGTGTCAATGTTAAGACTAAATAACATTCATTGGTAATCTACAATACCATTGTGTCATTAAAATCGATCTACAGGAACTTAGAGGTGATATTAATTAATATCTGTGACATTTTTGTTCTATGTCAGCATTTCTTCATTTCTTTCTGTTCCTATAAATTATCGTTCTTAACATGAAGACAATAAGATGACGTCATATCATCTGATTTAAAATAACAAATGTATATTCTGTATATTACGTAACTGAGACTTCAATGACTTCATCTATCAATACTTTTATTTTCTTATTCTATTATTATGCTCATTTTATTATTCTATTTTAATGTTAAGCTTCGCTTTATGATTGTATTTATGAATTTAAAATCTGTTTGTTTCAAATCAGCATTTTAATAATTTAGTTTATTATAAATTTTACGCCATATCCTATTTGTTGTATTAACTGATCCAATCAGCGCACACAGAATACAACATGAACGCTTAAATTAGTTTACCGACAAACAAACGTACAAACGTTATTATTTAGTGTTAACGCTAACTCTTCGAAAGTAACAGTCAAGTTAAGGGCGCTTTGATCATGCGCAATTAGTTCAATCTCTCCAGGTATGATGATATGACGTAAATATAAGATGTATAACATAACTACAGACATTAATGAGATAGACAGGTTCTCATTATAGTGAGCTCTTTTCGTTATGTTTTGAATCAAAACTGACCATGTATAACGTCGATAATTTTAAAAATGAAAGTCAAGAGGAAATTTTACTTTTGACTTATTAAAGAGAATCATATACTAATCATCCTGGTAAAATTTGTATCCAATTCCTACTTTGCGTTTTGGACATATCGATAACTGAAATTTTAACAGTTTGTACTACAAGTGAACTTGAAGCAAACAGGTGTGATGTCATACCAGGTGTGATGTCAAGTGTGATGTCACTGACAGCAAAATTTTCTTTATTCATGTTTTTACATCCTTGGTTTGACTTTGGTTTGGAAAAGATCCCAACTTTGTTTTAGGGTATGTGACAATAGCAATACCCATAGTTCAGTACATACCAATTTTGAAAAAGAAAATTAGACTCCCCCTTTATCGAAGGCAAAAGGAACCTATGCGATATTGAAGTCGTGTGTCTGTGTGTGCTTCTGTGACACATGCTTGGGTCTGCGATAACTCAACAACGGAGTGATGGATATTTGTCATACTTGCTAAATGTAGATGTATTTTAGTAAAGAAGGTGTGCCCTATTTGTTAGCACTGACTTTATGAATATTGATGAGGTTATGCACCTCCTGGACCCGATCTTGTGGGCCCCAATATTTTTGGGAACGTTTAAGCGCAAAGTTTTATTGTGCCCAAATTTTGGGAATGGCCAACATTTTATATTGCAATAACTCCACAACCTTCAAGTACATCAGGTTGTATCCAAACTTGGAATACAGTTGTTGGTATAGCTGGTACATGTTGGCATAAATATTATATTACCGTATTGGGTGATGACGTAAAACACTTTAATATTCCACTAATCAAGGAACAATAGTGACCGTTGGACTCTTGTTAGTATTTTATCGTCTTCATTTACCTTCCGTTGTTATTATAGTCCTCAATAAAGCCTTGTCTGTCAAGACCATACGATCATGTGAGCTTACATAATTTATCAAGATGGAATAAGATAATAACGCTGATAATGTAATGTACATTAAGTAAGCATTAAATACAATGGTATGCTTTCTGTGTTTCATTTTTCGTTTTTATTATTTCCTTCAAGTTTTACTTCATTTTTTTAAAGTTTCTACTTGTTTGTGAGGTTAAAGGAGAATCAAACCAAACGATCAGTTTAATAGTATGCGTTATGTTAGCTATCGATCAGTTTAATGGTATGTGATAGGTTGATAGGTGATATGTGATATGTGATAGGTATGTGATAGATTTATAATTATGTTAGGTAAACTTATTTTAACATTACATGATAGGTAAGCTATCGACAGTCAGAAGCCACTTTAGGTAACCTTACGCATTTGAGAAAAATTAAATTTGAACTTAGAGATACAGTTTCTATACAAGAGTCGTAGATTTGAAAACGTTTTAAATTATTAAATGTTGCCTTCATTAATTGCTTCATACACAGTCTTGTGTTATAAGGTATATAAGCAGAACGTTAAACAGTTATTGTTTTAGCATTAAATAATTTTGTCGTAGTAAAGCTGATAATATTATGTGTATATCAAGTAATCATTAAATACAAATGTCGGCTCTGTGTTGTATATACTCTTCATTTTATTCTTTCATTGTTATTTTAATGCGCCTTATGAATCATTATACTGGGTTCATTTTAATTCAGATCTTCGATTTTATTATCTTTATACTCCGATATTTTCCTTCGATTTAGAACAATTCTAAGACTGTATCTAGTACTTTCTCTAACTATTGTTATATTTCGTCATTAATTGTTAGATTGCATTCTACTTCATCCATTTATTAATTTTACTTTCTTTCAAGATTTAGTTGCTTTCTTTCGTTCCTCCTATTTCTATATTATGAATTCATCTTTGATATTACTCACGCGTAATACAGTGAATATTAGAAGAATATTGTTAAATGTTATCATAATAACAATGACTGGCTGTCTACCGTTATACCATTGATTGTGTTATTCAATACTATACTGAAACTTAGTCTTAGACATAAATTAATAACAATGACATGTTTTGTTTTTTAATCCAGTTCTTTGTTCCATTATCATGATCTCTAATGGTGTTTCTTTGAAGACAATAGGAACACGTGACTTTGACGTATTATAGTAAGATTTTAACATAAAAGTAACGAAGATAATGGTCTGTATACTTAACATAAACCTTAAATGCAATGATCAGCTCTCCATACATATTTTTCATCTTCTTGTATCGTTATGTTGCTTCTTATTACTGGTGCTGCTTGATGATTAATGAATATTCATGATCTCTACATTATAATTTAGTTCTTGTCGTATTTGCTTGAAGCCAATTGGATATTATGAAGCCTCAAGTTTACCAATATTACCCAGGCAATGTCCCGAAAAACTGAATATATTTTCATAACAAAAAACTCAGATTGACAGATAAATATGGATGAAATCACCGCGTTGCAGTGTTTATGATATTAGATATTCCCAAGGAAATAATTATTACTTTATTTTGTAATTGATCTTGGTATCTTCCGTTTTTCTGTATGCTTGTACAAATAAACGGTCTCTGCAACAAACACACTTGTTCCCTTTGAGGCGATCCTGGTCTCTCATAGTGATACAATCACAACATATTAATCCCGTTTATCTGTTACTCTATCAAAAGTTCGTATGATAGAATCAAAATATGAAATTATTGATATATATTGATGTTGTAATACCAATGGAAGCAATAAAAAACTAATCAGAGAAATGTTGTCAACAGTGTTATCTCTATGTAACATGTAGTATATGTAGTAACTTGTTCTGGCCTGCATTAAGATCACATAGAATGTTATGTCTATACAGTTACTTTCAAAACAGGTGAGGCTGGTAAAGTTGCAGTTGTGATGAAGAAATTGTTCTTCTCCTAATAAAAGTGTCGCTAACGTTCTGTGTGCCTTAAATTGAAACTTTCTCTTCAAGTTGATCCCAAACTTTTTTAGAAACAAGTATTCGTCCCTCATGACTTCAGATGACCTTCGAGAGAAATTGAGTGAAACCGGGAGATAAAATATGTATAAACTAGGTATGATTCTGGCCAAGTTACTTAAGTTAATATATAATTTGATTTCATTCAAACCAGCTACTCCAAAGACTTGTTTTAATTTTTAATTCAAAAGCAAAATATTTTATGTCTCACAATTAAATGTATGATTCTGTATCGTTTTATTTCTATGACTGAGTAAATGGCTTATTTCATCCTTCGTGGTGTGATTTTGTGGTCTGCAGTAAAGAGATATATCTTCTAGTTAACAGCGCACGGTATACCGCAAGCTGACATATTGTGGCAAATCATCCTAAGCAAGCGTAAGTATCAGATTGATGTAAGTTCAGTGATAGGGTAATGATTGTTCCTAGTTAATTTTGTATGTGTTTAATTAGTCAACGTACTGATAATGATCATTAAATTAATAAATACATACAACAGAACACACATCAAAGTTCAAGGTTGACAAAACGAAAGGTTCTCTATATTTGCACAACGATAAGGAGTATTTGGTTGTATAACGAGAACATTTGACTGGAAAACTGGATGATATTATTTTACGTCAGTGTTTAATTCAACCACCTACTGATAATAAACACGTACATTAAAAACACGAACTTAAGTTTAAGTTTAGCACAAGTGAAATTTAGTTGATTGGCTGGGAAGTGGATGGGGTTGGGCAAGGGCGGGGGAAGCACTTTTTAATCTGGGGGGGGGGGCACCGACGTCGAAGGGCACTTTGCAGAAATTCGATTGGACTGATGCAGCCTGATATTTAGTACCCTTTATAACTCTTATTGTATTATTTTATTTGCGTATACACATCACTCCATCAACCCCCCCCCCCCAGTGGCGGAGCTAGGGGTAATGGTCAGGAGGCGAGAATGGTCTGTAGGCCGGGGGCGCTTTCGACACTATCTAAGCGGAGCGCCACCACAGGTTGGCGCGGAGCGTTCAGAATTTTTTTGAGTAAAGATACTCCCTAGATCGCCGGAAATGACCCTTTCCGGGCCTTGCTAATTTGTAGATAAACGAAGAATAAATAGGTGTCGTCGCCATTTGGTCAGAAAATTACACCAACAAAATGTGACAAATGTCAATAGGTATTTGAGAGCGCAATAAAATAGTCAATAATCGCGAATAATTAAAAAGTGGTAAAAAGCTGAAAAGGGCGCCAGCAGTCATTTTGAGTCCGCCAGGGGGGCATCCGCCCCCTCTGACTGTATGGACGCTCCGCCACTGCCCCCCCCCCCAGGAGAAAATGCATACTAGCACTGCAATATCCAATGTGCAAACTGAATACAAGGAACAAGTTTACTTTCGAGACAAAATGAGGTGAAATCATTATAAAGTCCAAGTCCATACACACGCGATCGATACATGCATGAAAGCAAATGAAATATGTCAAAATACGAAAGGATGGGGTATTAAAACTAAACTTATTATTCATAGTAGGCTATAAATGGCTTCTGCTTATTACAAAGTCACAATGTAATATAGCAATGTAGTTTTGGAAATGTATTACGATTTTTCTGACAAATTGAATATGCATGATGGCACTCACCAGTATGCTAGAAGCTTTGTGGTAGTAAACATTTGAGTTTGACCCACAGAAATTCATTATTACTTCTAAATTAGGATTAGATCTCTTACTGAAATATCGCTGACCTAATAAGGTGATCAAGAGTACAATTTTTTAGGTAGAAAAAGGGCACATTTTTATCCTGAGGAAAAGTGGGGGGGCACGTGCCCCCTGTGCCCCCGGTTCCGTCGCCCTTGGGGTTGGGGATTTTGAATCATTAGCATATATGACGTCATCATCAACTGTTGGTATGTAAGATATGCAGCACCACATACAATGCACGGGAAGATGAAAGTGGAGGGAAGGGGAATGGGGGGGGGTATATTGCTGTGGTTAAGTTCCATTATGTATCTGCAGTAATGGGCTACATTCGCTTCAATATCTTACTATAAACAAAAATAAAACAATGTTGACGTATGTGAAGTATATTTTTACCCCTCTTCTGGGAGTTGGCGGGAAAAATTGTTTAGCAAGAAGAAATTCTAACGCAAAAAGTTAGTTGATCCATAACGAGGGTGAGACAGGATCGGCATGGGTGTGAAAGGCTTCTGTGACCGGAAAGATGTTACAACCTGATCATGTTGGGTTAGGTTATAAGTGAAAATAATTTAACATTTAACGACGCTTTAAATTGTACTTTTGTGCTTATTTGTAACATTTTTGTTTCGTCTCCCTAGCCAAGCCATGTAAGGTTAACTACTATGATAATATTATTAACCTATCTTACCATATGGATTGGGCCGTGCACCTGCTAAATAAAATAAATTGTTTGAACTAATAATACAGAATAAAATACATTTGTGTTATCTGACTCAAATTTAGTGTAAGTTTTTACTGCTTCATTTACAAGCATTCTATCTGCATGTATGATTACATCGTGTAATGATATCTTAATTACCTGAAGTAACTCTTAAGAAATCGTTACTTTACACATCAGTGATGAAAAGAAAGTGTTCCTCTCTTTGTAAACCATAAAGCAGCCGTATTACGACTTACCAAGAATGTTACCAAAATCTTCAGAGTATTCAAAATTATATTGTAGTTAATCACATTAAGGTATCTTGTTTTAAGTAGGTTAATGGGGGCAATTAATAAAGTACATAAAGCTTGTAACCCGTCATCACCCAGCATTTTTTTTTTTATAGATTAAATCCTTTGAAGAACTAAAAATGAACTGGAAACATCCAAACTTTAATTTACTGTTTGTTTGAATTAAGCCTAACAATTTTAACGAACAACTTTGCTACGGTAGTCTTGAAGCGAATAACAGATTTATCAAAATCTACCGAATTATTTGTTTTAAATATACAAATAATAATCTACTTGGCCTAAAACGAAATAGTCCAACGTTACAGACTAGCATTCAATCTTAAATACACGTAAAATATATTACATTCGAAATAAAACCATTTCTCTGCTCTGACCTTAACAATATCAGCATCGATCGCCGCACAGTTCTCATATCTCTGTGAATAAATGGTACAAGCGCCCTCTTTAATAATACAGTTTGAATCACACGGGAGAAGGACACAACTATCTTTTGATTATAACAAAGTTACCGTAAGATGAAGACTGTGGATTACGGTCAGGATAGTCAGAGTGAGGTTGTAGGATTATTTAGATCATCCAACTTTATTTGAGATTGGAAGGGCGCCCTGACGTTCAATTGTTGTTGATGTTCACAATAATAAATATTCAAAGAACATCATGATATACATATTAAACATCAAGAGAAACAAAGGTGGAATCAGAGCAATATACAGCTTACTACCGTTTAAGCTATTTCGATTCTTTGGAGGTTGGGCGGGGGAGTTTTGAGGGATTAGAACCAATTTGATTTCGTTAAACGTTGTGAATACAACTGTACACTTACAGGCTAAATTTAGTTATAGCTAAACCATACATTTGAACGATATGTTTATGATGGGAGTAAAAGTCCAAACTTGTTTTTAGGTACAGAATTTGAACAGGATGACTATCGAAATATTGTTCGTTTTGGACATTTGGCATATAGATACAAACGATTATTCCGGTTAATTAGTCCATAATCTAGCATTTTGAACGATACGTCTGTAGTGTCGCTCGAAAAACCTTGACTAAAATGATAAACTCCGATTATTAACCAAACAATCGGTCTAATGTTTAACCGATAATCCAATTTTATTGTCTATAAAATTTCATTTTCAGTTGTAAAACCTGGAGTACCGGTTCAAAACAGACCGGCTTTGAGCAATAATCCATTTTTTCCCCGACAGAATCAAACTGGAATATCATTAGTGGGTATTTTGCTTTGCCATACGCGTGATTCAGGAATAATTTCGACCCGCGAGAAAACATCCGGTAAGATTAGCATAACAATACGAGTAAAATCCCATTCTGAATGAAAACAAAACCGCAGGTGGCTTTAGCTTCGTGTAACATTCCAGGGACATATGTTCTGTTATTGATAGAGTATTGTATTAAGATAGCTTGAATAGGCTCGTTGCTTGTGCATACAATCCAACATAAGCAATTGAACGTATGGGGATTTACAGGGATTAAAGTAATTAAACAGCAACCATTAACGCATGCGCGAATTTAAGGACATTTCCCCTTCTTTGCTCATACTGCTTCTTAAGAATTTGATTTATTATTGATGTAATATGATGGATCCATCGATAAAATGACGTTGTTGAAGTATCACACTTATTTGCAAATCAATATCCGAGAGATCCCTATCATGCAGCAGTGTTCCTATCATCGTTATCTATATATAACAGAACATACAGATCTAAGCGTCGCTGAGTTACCGTATTCCAGTATAGACTTACTATACATAGGCTTGTAACCACTGAATTTAGTTGACCGTGGTAAATGACGAACGTTATTTCCATTTTTATGATGACAGCAATTAAAATGCTTTACTTCCTGATACGTTTAAATCATTTAATTGTCCTCCTCGATAATGATATTATTATTGTTAGATGTCAAGCTCATGGTGCATCAAGCAAAGTATGTCGGCCGTGTTTTCACAGTATTGTATAAATCTACGGAAAGTTCGTTCGAAGTCTTCTCGCTGGTACCTTCGGTTCTATTTCTCTTACGTTATTCAATATAATGACGGCAATTGCGAGCTCATCACCACGACTCAATAGAGTTGCAGAACTTTAGGGTTGATAACGTGACTGCTGGTGGAAGAGGATAGTATAGCTATCAATGATATCAGTTTGACGTCATATTATCAGCATACTTTATAGTTCGTACGTATTTTGTTTATTTTTAGAAAGTTCTTGATAAATTCGCGACACTATAAGAAGGGTCGTCAAACCGCTGTCCCGTTGACCTCCTCCTTATGTAAGTACACTCGTTAACTAAATTACTTTAAAACCAGTAAGTCATTAACTACATACTTCATACTTGAAAGAAATTGTTACTTTTTGAACTTTTCATTCTCATCCCAAATAGCGTAGGATTAATTGTGGACTGGTATATGGTATTGTCCAATAGACCTATATTAGTTGTAGGTGAGGTTAAACGACACTTTTACAACTAAAGATAAAGCTATTTCTTTGGGTGTTTGTTACAGCCAACGCTGTGCAAAAACGAAGTTCCTAAATACTCTGTGGATGTAATACTAATAGCAAATTAGATGTGTTATCGGTGGTTTCATTTAAAACACTAACGGAATTACGTAGGTGCATATAACAAAAACTTTGTCAAAGAAAGGTCTTAGGATTACCTCCGCTGGTGCGTACCTTGTTTTGAAAGGAAGCTATGTTAGAATTTTAATATTAACAAAGTCAGTATTTTAGTTAGTTTTTTATTTATTAACATAGTCTTTTATACAAAAAATATTATTCAATTAATAACAGATTAGTGTTTTGAACAGAGGAGGTGATTGACGCATTACAGTGACCCCCCCCCCCCGCTCCATCTTGTTTTATATAGACATGCTGTACAGTGTTTGAAATTATTTTAAAGCTTCTAGGATATGCGACCAAATTTTTATTGACAAAACTAATGTGACGTAATCATACAGTAAGACACTTTACCGTAGTATCACAATTGACGCAACGTTTCACATTATTCATTAACTAATGTTATTGAAAGAAGAAAGAAAACATAATTTACATTGTAAACATTCAATGTTCATTTTTAACTTACGGAGATTTAAACAGAAATTGTTAAATACACATTATCATTAACGATTCTACCTAAAGGTAGCAGTTTGTGTTGAATTTATCACAATCCGTTAATTGGTAAATGTGCAACTCCTTTACTAGTACAACAGCGTACAGTACCTACATACCCTAATATATATGATACTGCAATCTACTTAAATCACTCCGGAAAGGACGAAAATTAGACAGAGAGTTTAAGAGTACTCCAAGATTAATGTATGTCGTACAGTTACAGAGTTGTTGACAACTGACAATTCATAAACATGGACGTTAAACATGAATCTAAGAGACTGACTTCGGTTTAGCTTGCGGCTTTGATAAGCCAATGATGACCGCTTCTTCGCGAGTTCCTGCTTGCAGGAGGATCTAAATTACATACATACATACATGCATACACCCATACAAGAGTTCGCACAATAATGCATTACAGTTAACTTTGTGGGACCCATATTTATCTGTGTTGGACTAAACGCTTCGAAACTCTATTTAAGAGCAGCCAACTGGTTGTAAGCTTTGGCTGTAATAAACACCCGAGGAAATAGTTTTATCTTTAGTTGTAAAAGTGTTGTTAAACCTTACAAACCCAAATACAGTTGTTAAACGTTTTCATGAAGTGAATTTGAAATGATATAATTACATGTATGGAAGCTAGTGGGGTGGAGAGGGAGTGGGTGCAATGGTGGGCATAGGCGTCGAGGAAAGAAGTGCTCCATAAGAGCCCTCCTTCTTTCCATAGTTTCAACTTTGAGAAATTTGTTTTTACCGTCAAGTCAAATGCACCCCTCCCCCTATCCATAAAGTTCGTGCCGCTGTTAGCGTATACTTGTCAACGCTATAAATCTGTATGCTACCTGTGTCTTATTCCGACTAAACTGTGGGATATTCTTAATAGTGGTCGCTGTTTCAATTATATCTTTTTCTATCTAAACTGTAAATGTTGTAAACCACTAAAATACCACTGCCGTCAGTCTAAGTTTTATTTTTATAACATATTAAAGATTTAGTTTTGAGAAATGACAGTTTAAACAGCTGACGTCATCAATACAAGTGACTGGATTATACAATCTAACACGGAGCCAATTATGTCAGTTCTTCGAATGCAACACAACACTTACAGTAACGGGCAGAAAAAGACTTTATAGCCTCAAATAACATGTTTGCAGTAAAGTACATATTTGTCACGCATAAATTGAAACTTATCCAAATAGTGTTGAAAATTATCCAATTTTTACACAGAATTTAAATGAAACATCACAAAAAAAGACAGAAATGGAAAAGATATTAAAGAAATCAAAACAAGTGTATATTATTTGAAAAGGATTACAAATAATACTTTCTTTTATAATTGTTAAATTCGTTTGCTCTGATAATTTAACATCGTCAAGAACCAATCAAACTACCAATGACGTCATCCCTTAATCATCAGTATATATGACAAATCTTTCTCATGGACGTCAATTGATTAAAATCACAATCCATGTAATATAACATTATTAACTAATACACAATGATGTCAATTTATTTTTAATCTGTATATCATACATCACGTACACTCGATAATTAGGAAAGCCTATTTTACTTGTATTGTTCTTTACTTCCCTACCATAATTTTACATAATGGTAATGTCTTGAATCATTACTTATGACACTATATTATAATTTGCCAATGTTCACACTAAATGTCATTTTCTAATTCGCTGCTTATCTGGAAATTTCAACAACTGTTCCAAATTTCATATATTTTCATAAAAAAAATATATCTTTCCTTGAAATTGTCTTAAATTCTTTTAAGAATGTTAGGATTGTGGTACTTAAAAAGTGGAAATTTCGAAATAACAGGTCCATCTTTTCACTTTTAATATCCAATTTGCATTTTTTTTAATATCAAACTTTCACTACTATATTTAAAACTTTAGCCTATTTTCTCTAACTTTCGACTTTAAGATGGGAAGATTAAATAAAGTAGTTCGAGTTTGTATTACCTTAACACATTGGTGTTTATTCCTCATGATATTGCCTTAATACCTCATCAGTTCAACTAAGTTATCTCAGAATATCAACGTTTCTTGATTATATTGGTATTAGATAATACGGGGGTAAAGAAAGGACCACATGGATAAACTGTTGACATTTCGACTAAGTATGTCGAAAAACTAACCAATATGTAAGAACAAGTTGTACATTGATATAGTGGCTTAAAGTAATTAATCTACTTGATATAGGCCCCAGATGGTATGGTTGTTCTTATGCATATCTCTGGTATGAAAATGAAACTTGTGAGCAACATATTTAATAGAGCGGGCACAAGGATTAACTGGGAGAGCAATTGCCCATTCAGTTAGTATGTTATTTACTTCGCTGGTGTCAGGTTCTGACCAAGTCATGTATATTACACATTATAGTATATACCTCGGTCTCACTAAGAGATGTGTGTGTGACCATAATCATATGTCCGCTACGAGTTATATCTTGTCTAATGTATAAATTCCTGATGTAATTGTTGTGACATGTTACATTTGTTTTGCTTTGCTTTAACGGAGGATGGTAGCGCCCGATTGATACATTTTATATACGCGTGGGATGCGGGTGGGGGGTAGGTTTCATTATAAATAATTTGATCAATCTATTCCGCAAATTTTCTAGAGGATTTCAGAACGTAGTATAAGACCCTACAGGCCGTATCACAAACTACAATTGTTAAGAATAGATACAAGGAGAGTGAATTTAAATTGCTATTCATTTGGCATAGTGTTTCTCATATACAAGACAGTACAAATGTACTTAATAAAAGGTTTACATAGATTGTCACCGAGACAGCGCTCAATGATTGCTGAACAACGTAGTCGGAGGTGTTTTACCCGTTTAGTTTGCACACGTGGTTCAAAAGGACCACGGTGAAAACTATAAAGTAAAAATATCTAAACATTAATATACAAACATTGGTAAACCAAGCACATGAATTTGTACAAATCAATAATAACATAATACAGAATAAGGTTTCCTCTTATAAATAATGCGCAAAGGGAAGAGGTATAGCAAATAACATTTGGTACCATGAAACTCAAAGCATAGAGTAAGATTAACAACAATTACCTCCTTAATAATAATAACGCTCAACTTACCATCGCTGACGGGCAAAACTAGCCGCACGACAAACTGCGACATACAGAGGCATTCAGTGGTTTACTGCAGCTATTGGGGGTTTACGGCGGCTTTCTGGAGAATCATAGAATACCAATAAAAATAATAACCTCTCGAGAGATACTCCACGAAGATGATACTCTAACCCGAGATACTCTTACAAATAAGCAACGCAATAAATACACGAAAAGGCAACAAAGATGGTACAAAGCATATAGCAAAATCACATTAAAAGCAAATCTCAAGAATGCGATATTAAAGAAGTATACAATTAGGATATCTACCCCTTTAATGCCTTTATAAAACATATATAGAAAACATATTACTTAGGATTTCACTATGAGAGCACATGCGACGCCACCCTGCACCATGAGAGGAATGAAGCATGTGACTACGTAACACTCACATAATACGTAAGTATTCATCGATTACGTAAGTATGCGAAGCAAGGAGGTGGGTATAAAAGGTCACACCCTAACCACCTAAACACTATTGAGCGAGGGCAGCATTGACTTTTCCCCGACTTCGACCAAGCAGAAATTTCCCTTTAACCACGCTAAGGAAATAACACATATCGGCAACGATGACATAGATCATTAATATGTTGCTTCCAGGATAAATTTTCATCAATAATTAATCCTATAATTTGCTTGTCTTTTCTTACGTTTACTGCATTGATTAAAAACTGTTTATGTCTGTTTATATCCGGAATGATTCTGCTAACAAGCAGGATCAAGACTCGATCAAGTTCCCCCTACCCCCCCCCCCACCAAGTTAATCATTTGGTATTTTAAAGAAACTATTGCCAATGAGACTATAGCTTTGATCATTAATTCTGGTTGGAAGAATAATATATAGAGTACGGTGGGATTCGTCCAACACGGCAATATAAGTTAACGTTGTACTCAAAGACGAAGTCTTCTCTGTACAAACCATTTCGCCAGCAACGGCAAATCGTTATTTTTCAAAAGGTTGCTTTTAATAACACCGTAGAGTCTGTATCGTTTATTAATTTATCAAAAACAACAAACAGGTAGAATAAAATTATCAAAGGAACATTAAAATTCGGCTTGGTAATATTAAATTAGTAAATGTTATTAATGATATGTAGTTAACATGTCGTTATATGTTGTATAAATAACTGCTGGTACAGCAGAAGACGTATGGTGACCACACGTACTTGTTTATGTATTATAAATAAGGTTATTGTTCATGTATTCTTTTATAAGGTTCTCATTCGAACGATCAACAGTTTATATTACATGCCAACCTTACGCATTACCAGTTGAATCCCTCTGTCAAATCTAACGAGGAACAGGTACGACCCTTGCAATGTTATCTGCGAATTAATAACGTCACACATCTGGAGACTGTGCAATCTAAGTTCTTCAATACCGCCCGCATTCACCCCCATTTGGTAAACATTTCAAAAACAAGATCAGAACCACCGAGTCCACATTGTAAGGATAGGTGTACGTCACAGATAACAGTGCCTTACAACTGAAAGTTTACCTTTTATATAAAGAAAGAGACCCTCCTCTTTTCATTACTACAATTGTGAATTTTTTTGAGTAAATGTGTTGCACTCAGGTCAATCTAACACCTCCCACTATCCAACAGTTTGCCCGTCCTAACCCCCCCCCCCCACCCATCCCTCCCTTCCCCGATAACGCCTTCTTCCGCCATTGCTTACAAGTGTAGTACTCCAAAGTCCTGAACGTTAATGACATTTGAACATAGCATAGCGAGGTTAGGTTACACATATATATGCTGTTAGAAATCTTCATTTATCTCTCTCGACGCTGCACAGCAGGGAATAATTACGCTTTACTTACTGAAGGAACCGGCGAGTAGTAGTCACGTCAAATGATGTTAATCGAGTTGAAAATGCACATACTCAACTTGATAAATTTGGCCAAGATATGAATAGAGCGTATACTTGACAACTCAATCAAAATCATATCTTTGACTTGTTGCCAAGTTACGTGAAACACACCAAACTCGATTTGTGTTATCATTTTCGTCAAGCGGTAACGTTAGCGTAACTCGTCAGCTCAACAAAAATAAACAACTTTAAAGTGTTTTGCAGAACTCGCCTGTCCCTTCAGAACCACTGTAGATTTGTCACCAGTGTCGTAAATATATAAGATAAGATGCGGCGGATATTGTATATTGTCATAGCATTCCCACACGCACGCTACGATAACGTGATCTGTATTTTTGAAAATCTACTTAAATTTTTTGACCGAAGTCTCTGACGAGAAAAGTATGTTTTGTCATGACGAGTAATTCCAGTAATCACCCGCTGTTTATTGAATTTCCAAATAGTCTGAAAAGTTGCATTGCGGGGCCAGGGCGCGACTTTTTTTCCCGAAAAGGTTTGCAAATACGGAGTTTTCATTTAATCAGATTGCTCTGAACGTCATCATCAATAATGACCATCACTTGATAGACAGTTGGAAGACAAACACTGAATCAGAGGAATGATAAGGTCCATGGGTCTTAAATGTCAAAACATGAATGAGTTCATTGATGTCACTGAAACATGATGCTTAAGCTGAACAGATAAAATGTTGTTGCTGATTGTCCTGTGACACCTAGTTAAGTCTACTTACCGGGTTGCCTTCTAAACGCCCTAAGTTTACCTTTAATGCTTGGATCACATGTTGACCTTACTTATGATACATACGCTACATTGCAAGATTCGTGAGTCGTTCTATTGAAATCGGAATTCCTTCGTGCAATGGATACACTAAAATCACAAGTCTTAAATGAATATACTCAAACATGACAGCAGCAATAGTTTGAATCGGTACTATACGTGAGTGTATTGCGCGACTAGATTAGGACTACAGTAAGTCTGCAATTTTCCTGTCTAAAATTTGGGAAATGGTTTGCGAATAATCAATGCTTAATTTACACAACTTTTCTGTTAAATCATATGTATCTCCATTGAGTTAGATCATATATAGTGGAGTATTTTGAATATATACAGTACATATAGGACTGAACAGGATAGGCCGAAGCTCAAGTGAGGTGTGAAGAAAACTGGGTAACCGTCATCAATGACTGATATCCTTCGAAGAAATATTTTTAGTGGAGAGAAAGCTGGTCCTTTTTATTGAGTCAAAGCATAGACACAAGCTACTAATAAGCAATCCTGTCATCTCGACAAAAGTTCTGACCAATATTAAGAAGTGGTTCCAGAATGGGGAAGGGATTTGGGTGGGGGCAGGCGCGTATCCAGGGGGGCGTTGGGGGCGCGCGCCCCCCGGGTAAGAAAAAGAGGAGAGAAAAAAAGGAGAAGAAAAAAGGAAAAAAAGAGGGGAAAAAAGAGGAGGAGGAGAGGAAGGAAGGGAAAAGAAAAAGAAGAAAGAGAGAAAAAGGAGAAAAGGAGGGAGTAAAAGAAAAACGACAAGACACCGGGAAGAGAAAGAGGAACAGGGACATCATTACAGCGCTGATCCCTATTATATACACAGGGTAGCCAGTGACGGATCGAGGATTTCGGAAAGGGCGTGTGCCTCACCCTACCCCTTACACCGACAACTCCATTTTTGACGTTTCGAATTTTTCCTCTCTCACTCATGATCTATATATATACTATATATGGTCTATCATAACGCGTGTGTGTGTATATACGCCTTAAACAATTGTAGAAATGTGCTATGAAACCAACTGTGGCTGGTCTCGAACTCGACCGTGTCGACCGGGAACATGACGCATTTCGTGAAGGGGCGACCGGCCCCCCCCCCCCTATGCATATTTTTTGTTATGATATTGCTCGTAATTTCAAAATAGAAAGTGCTTAGATGCAACTTACAAGTCCTGGAAAGTGTAATTTCCAGCGATTTGGGAGGCATTTTCGGCCAAAATTTGCTTGTACGCTTCGCGCCAACTTATGGTGGCGCTACGCTTAGATAATTTGCCTATACAGGCTTCGCCCCTCCCTTGGCAAATTCCTCGCTACGCGCCTGTTCGAATTAGTAAAGCAAACAGCAGATATCACATTATATCAAAATAGCGTTCCAGGATGAACAGCTTCAAAACTGTCCGACTTGCCCGAAAAAAAATAACCAAAAACTGTCAATGTCAAATATGCAAGCATCGGTTATTACATCGCATGCCATCGTATACCGTGCGGTCCGTCAAAGTTGCGCAGTATACCGCGGGATGCCAATGTAAACAACGAAATGTCTTTATGTAGATAGAAACAAAGCATTGAGGTCCAATTATGTCAAAACTCTCTTTAACATTAGTAATGGCGAATTACGGGTTTCAGCTCCCCCCCCCCCCCCCCCGCGCCTCCTACGCCTATGTGTGTAGTGTTCGGTTTCGGAAATATCTGCTATTTTTTCATTTCCTTCAACCAAGTTTTATAATAGCCGTTTTAAGAAGTTTTCATATTTGTACACCAATAAATTAACTGTGTCGGAATTTTCCAAAATATCTGACCAACATTCTTCATCACACTTCCTTCTACTCGTGCAATTTTTACCGGACTGTTAGGGGTTCAAGGAGGTTTTTCTATATTGGTTGTCCATAGATGAAATTTTGTGCAACATTATGGGTATGTTTTGAAGTGAGTTTATTCACGAGAATGTGAAATTTCAAATTCTCAACAAATAATGGGCTTAGAACCTTCAAAAGTGGGGCTGACGGATATTGTGGGCCGCGACGTAGAATCACCTACAAAAGCAATCATCCACAGGACATGCGATGGGTCGAGCATGATGTGTGACTGGTGACAATCTTCAAAAGGGTTATGGATGGAAAAAAACTATTGGGAAATACTTGGTTCTCAGGCAAAAAGTGTACATCTGGTTGGTCATTTACAAGCCCGAGAAGTGCCATTTCCGGTGATCTGGTGGTATCAAAACCAGAAATTTTCTTGTACGCTACGCGCCAACCGATGGTGGCGCTCCGCTTAGATAGTAATTCGCGTCCCCCGGATTAGAAAATCCTGGATACGCCCCTGGGGGGGGGGGGGTATGTAGAACTGAACTGTTTTTGCATCACAACACAGTTCTTAAATGTCCATACTGCGCATGTGTGATGCACCCTGTACACAACTGTTACGTGCATTGTGCTATGTTATCGATAAATGCCTTCACAGAAAACTTCGATCAAACATGGATATAGTAGATCATACAATCTAACAAACTAGTGTGCTAAATATGTCTAAACCAATTCCAAAGATATCTACATATACTTACGAAAAGATTCGGGTGATTTTGAACGGTTAAACCTTCGTTGCAATGAACTGATTCAGACATTTTGCTTACCGCGAAGTACCAGGTTTCTATGGTGATGACAAAACTTCCGACCAATCATGAGCGACTATTTACCCACAATTGCAAACCTGTTTGGGACAAAAAAAACTCGACCTTGGTACGTTCCCATCCAGTTTTGTGGAAACTGGTTAAGAAAAGGCCTGAACCTTTCCATTTTTGTAATGTCGTTTGTTGTTAAATTTTGAAATATGTCATTTGAAAGTGCCTCTTTTGTATACCCCCCCCCTCCCCCCTTTCGCAATCCCTTCCAAAAAATAGATTATCGTAAATGAATGATGTTTGTATTTGGGCATACATGGTAAAATGACACACTATTTTAAGAAATTCATGCATTCACCTGAGAAAAAGGAGATACGATATTAAGGAAACAGATACATATATTGCAAACATATTTATTCTTGTATGAGAAATGATATATAAGAGATGTATTAGGGTATGAATGTATCTATTTGAGTTCCTCGTTGAAATGGTTTCGTTTGTTACATCACGATTGTAATTACGGATCGAATTACGATGGAGGTCGTTATATTAAAATATCGACTTCTGAAATCAATTGCTGCTGTTACTATGGTAACATTGGACGTGGTTTATAACCAGGAGCATACTATTTCATGACAGTTCGGTGGAAAGGGTGTTGTGTAGATTGGAAGTATATCTTGGTGGGAACATTTGTGTGAAGGTGAGGTAAAATGTCATCATTGTCGGTTTTTGAATACATAAATAAAAACACGTACAAACATCGTATATCATAGTACACTATCACGTACGATACGTCAAAGAAGAGGCTTATGAAAGTCTCGAATCGTTTTGTTCGAATTGAATTTTATTCACCATCACGGGACCATGTTGAAGTTATCAGCTCTTTACATCTGTTATCTTAAGTTAGAATAGTAGGAGGTCTTAATGAGATTCCTCAATGCGGTCTCATATTACGCTACATGCACTTCTTCTTTTTGACCAAACTGAGCAGACGGAATCTGGTTGAGAGGAAAAACCGATAAAGTATTGTATAACAGTTAGTGATCATCAAATGACGTATAAAAGTGGTAAGGCGCAGAGCATGGCAATACATCAATAAAAAATCCAAATGTAGTGTAATGACTGAGGCGCTGCTTCAGATAACAAATGTATACGATTTAAACCCGTTTCTTAAGGTTGTAATTTGAAATCGGTCACGTGATATATCCCATGTACATTGAATGAGGAATTATCCCTGACTAACAATCATAGTCAGTTATGAGCATGAACTTCATTTAACCATTTTCATCAGAAGATGTCACCATGACGTAAAAATAAACGACCGTTTGCAATCTTCGTTGAAGGGTTGTTTAATAAATAACGCCCTGTACATACAACACTATTAATGTTGGATTCATTACCGAGATCAAGAAGATCTCAAACATGTCACATAGTCCTGTATTATACAAAAAGTGAAACAAGAAACGTTTTCAAGGTGAATATTGATCACATTAAAGACATATGCGCATGAGCATGAATTAACATGTTTCAATAAAATAATTAACCGGTTAACCGTCAAAATTTCACCGATCCGGTCTTATTTTACCTCGTAGTTGCAGACTTAGGAAAGATTGAAAACAGGTACGAGGCTAAGATAATAAAATAAAAAGTTATCGTAATCCGGAACAAGGTAGAAAAAAAACATTTCTATATTACGGAGTTCTATTTTTTCTGTCTCTGTTCTCGTAAAACCGTATATTGTTCACGCGTCTTCTGTGTTTGGATATTTGAGAAGGTCGACGAAATTTTAAATTCGAATAGAATCTTTCAAAGTTCTCGCAAACTGCCGTTAACTTATGATAAATCTAGAAGATTGTGTCAGTTGTAACGAAAGTTTAATTGAATTGCATTTTTCATAATGTGATCGTGGAGCAAACTCTGACATTTCAGGATTAATAGCGTGACCATTCCGCATTAAAAGGTCTAGCGCCCTCGAAAACGAAAGTTTTCGACAGCCTCTTCCCTTCAATTTAGTCGGACTTTCATCATAATTATTTGGGAGTAGCTTAGTGATCTACTCAAACCATTCACGATCTGTTTTTTTTTTCTTTGATAATAATATATCAAAAAGCGTTAAAATATCATTCATTATTACTAACTGATCAGTTCTACGTAGCGGTTTGCAAATAAGATGATCCTAACAAGAACATAAAATGTGTTCAATTAATTGCTGATCAGTTTTGCCTTGGTTTGTCTAATAAATCCAATTGAAAACAAGATATTTTACTTTAATATTACATTAATCAGTTGCTCATTAGTAAGTACGACTTAAAGAAGTTTTACCGTATCGGTATCTGTGTTTTTCAATTTCGGGAGAGATTTGGTGTTTCCAAGGTCCTTTTGTTTGTATCTGTAATTGAAATTTGTGCCAAGCACTAGTAAACTTAAAATAAAAAAAAACTGGTAAAGTATTGTCAAGAAGCTATTTTCTAGTGTTGTAGTACTCGAAAAGCACCCGGCACTCGATTGGCATTCAAACATCTGTCTCCAAATGATCGGTACTCGCACTAGGTGAACAGTACTTGGTACTCATTCTTTCGCACCCGCACTCTGATGCTTAAGTACTCGATTCAAAGTGCTTGATACTCGTTCGTGACGAGTTATTTAAAACAAACAGTTTCGTAATACTGACGTTACAGTAGGTAGTTATTATAAGTTATCGATGATTTTTATTACTCTGTTATGTCACCGTAATCCTGTGTTTCTACTGCAGCAGAATAGCCGACTATATTACCAAGTACAGTGCATATAGCATGAACAAAGAAAGCATAAGTGATGTATATATGTTTGTAACATATACCAATTTATAGCATGTTTGTAGTATTAATATGGCACTTGCAACCCTATTAACCCATCATTTTAAAACATTTTACAGTTGAAAATTTGTCAAACAATAACAAGACACGGGCATTGTCTTCATATTCGACTGGTATAGCATTTACATATAATTACCACCAGGAAGGGTTATAAATATTAGGTTTCTCTATATTTAAGAAATCAAAAGTACTCATATGACATAGTATAATTCGTACTCGGTACTGAATACTGTATATAGAATACTGTACTCGGAAACTGGCACTCGGTGCTCGGATCCTAACAAGCCAGTCATCGGGCTAGGATACCTGGGTTCTCGGGAACCTCAAGTACTTAAAAGTTCTTGGTACTCGGATAAATGTACCTGGCTACAACACTGTTACTATTCTTTTCAGTTTTGTTTGACATCATTGTATTTGGTCAAATATTTAACAACCCGAACAACTTACTTCTTACAAGCCTATAGACTACTTTCACATCAATAACAGAGTACAACCCATCATTAATTGACTTGGACTGGCCCATGATTTTTCTTCAATAAACAAAACTTGCAGCCTATTAACCATTATTATAAAAATGACTTATAAAATAAATTATACTGGTGTTAACAGTTGAATAGCAGCTGCTTGAAATCACTCAGATCATGGAAAACAGGAACTTCGTGCAGCTGCTGATTGAATATTAATACGGAATAATTATGCTAAATTTCAAACTTTTGTTCTGTCAAATTTTCAGCGAAGCTAGGAGAAATCTTGATATCTGTACCACGGAACAAACAAAAAATGCTATAACATTTGAAATATCGATCGGATTGGAGAAGAAACAAGCAAAACTTAAATAAAAAAACTGCTAACTTTTTCTTCTCATTGAAATTATGTATTCAAATTCTTCAAATTCAATCTTCGGTGATCAATCAATTATTTTTTTAGAAGTCACAAGTAGGAGTAGGGGGAGGGCTAAGGGGATGGGATATGATCAATTTAAAGAAAGCTGCCTTCACACACGTTATAATATACAATTATCTAATGAAGTTCAACGTGACTGTCAAATCTTCAGCCCCCTTGCCCACATTTGGAAAATGCAATGAGTGACAAATTTACAATAAAATGGCCAACGTTTTCAGACAAGACAGTGGAAATTTGAAAATAAGATGTCAAATGTTCGATTTATTTCTATCCTTTCGACTATATATATGACAAACGTAAACAAAAATATTTGCAGAATGTAGGAATTGGGAGAGTTGAAATTTTTAAACCAAAATGGTCGAAATTTGACATTAAAATTGCGATAGAAAAGTTGAAGTTAGGAAAGAAAGAAAGTTGAAGTCGATAAATAACGAAAAACTGACTGTGAATTTAAGACAATAGCGAAAGGCAAATCAATTTATGAAACCATATATGTTATTATAATAAATTATCATGGATAACTTATAATGTATAACTTATAATAACTTATCCGTGGTTGCATTTAGAACATCACTTTACATTGGATTTGTATCTTTACAGAGATATAAATATGTAGTAAATTTAGAGATATTTACTGGTTTTCTAATTGAATTTCGATACTGCCACATTTTATTTTAGATTTAGAAGGCTATTGCTATCGAATTTCTTACGACGGTTACTCCTATCATAGCATACGTGCTTGTTTGGGCGCATAGACGGCAAGGAGATTTGTGTTGCTAAGGAACAACGAGACCTGTCGTCTGCTGTTCCTGTCTGTGTCCATTTGTGTACAGTCTTGACTAGCTGCGTGAGTTCCAGCTGCAGTTCGATTGTTTGAAAAAGTACTCACAATGAAAATGTTTTACATGAAAATTGCGGTAAACATCGAGAAATGTACCACTTAGCTAGATTCCATTATTCAGATATAGCTTCAAAAGGAACGTGGTAGCCATAAGATCATGACTTCAGTTGTTGTGGAACCATATACATTCAAGGTGAACCACTAGAGTTGAGTGTCAAAAGGGACAAGGGGTCACGATGGTTAGTATACGTTGTTATGCGCGATTCCGCATTGACATATACGATCGAGGTTAATGTACACGCCGATTGTTGAGTAATTGTCGTGTGCCTCGTCGACAAGACGTAAGATTATTTTGGGATTACAAATTAGAAACTAGAACTTGATCCAAGTTAGAACTTAACTAGGTATGGACTTCGCAGTAGGTTGACATGTGAATATCTTCTAAAAAGAAAACGTTATGTCATAACCAATGAACGTTACTTAAAACAGGCGCATTCATAAAAGCAATTACAAGGCCTTTCACGCCATCAGTGAATACATTTAGTAACTGGTGTTTCCCTGCTATTGTTTATGTAGTATGACCTCTGCCTCGGTTGGATACATGTGAATAGATTTATTATGTTAACTGCGTTACCTTCAGAAATGACTCATATTTTAGTAAAGCTTTCAAGGGAAAGTAAACAGTAGAAAATGGGATACAATTACTCAAATCAGAACGTATGGCACATCAGTTGTACGACATGTTTTAACACGGCGATCACGGTAATACACGAAGTAGTGGATGTGTTCCTCCAAGTACCTTTGTATATCGGATTGATGTCTGTACAATTTGGATATGTTGACTGGTTTTGTATAATGGAATTCCCATATTGTCACGTTGACGTTAGATTTGTAAAGACTTGATCTATTGCTATGGCGTTGTATGTTCATCAATACTTCCTTAACCAAACAGTTGAAGTTCACCTCCCATTCCAGGACCATTCGATACTAGAACCAATTATCAAGGATTTAATATAACAATGAAGGATTTCCATGTTACTCTAAAGGTGATTGAGTCAACGATATTTACTCCAGAACAAAGGACATCCAATTAAACTCTGATTAGGTAAGTAAGTAAGGTTAATAGATTGTACTTATAAATGGAGGAATTAAGAGAGGTAGGTATAGTGCAGGACCTGGTGACAAAGGGGGAATCCACGACTCCCCCTTCCCCCTACACGTACGTACACGCTGGACTTCATCTAGTGTCAATATGTATTCAAGTTATTCCATTTTGGAGTGAGTTGTGTATTTGTGATTTCCCTTTGTTGTTGATTTTGAACTCACCTATCTGGTTCACTTTCTTCTTTGTTTTTTGTTAACTACATGCACTAATTTGAGCATTTATTGCTCTACACGTAGCCCGTTCGCATTCCCGTTGCGGAAGAGAGATATTTTATTTGGGCGATTGTGTCTAGGAATATAGGGAAAAAAAGTTTCAAAGGTCCCTTCGAGAGTTTACGTTACCCCCCCCCCCCCCATCCGGCTCATCCGCTGTACATTATATAGGTCATGTGCATAACACACCCTGTACAACAAACCCTGTACTTGTACAAGTACCTTGGAATTTTATAAAGTTATTATATTGTACTAATCAATGAAGGAATTAAGGAAGGTACGGATAGTGCAAGACCTGATAGCCAGGCAGAAGACTTGTACCCCAGTACCCTCCCATCAAAATATATATATATAAAAAAAACATGTCATGGGTTATGGCTTGTTCAATAAAATCTACTTTTCATCGAAGTGTATATTAAAACAGCAAGAACAACTATAAAGTGCTTAAACTCCGTAACGGTTGCCATACTACAATTATTCCGTCTGACGTTACTTTGTCTATACTTCTCTATGACAATTATTTTCTCTTTGTGGCAACAAATTCGCATCAGTGGTTTCAATTGTTCAAGTTTATAAAGTATTTTCTGCATACGAAACTTACCCGACTACTAAGTTTGTAAAAGTACCCTGTCTTCGCTTTGCCAGACATTGTACACTGCAATATGTTGAAAGCAAAATGTCTTTAATGTGAATAAAGTTATTGTATTTTGGGTTTCTACAAGCTTTAATCCAGACCTACATAGAGTAGATAGGTCTTCTCAATTACTGGAGATGTTCTCTACACTGAACTAAATCAATCCACACTAATCACCATTGCTTAAAATCTATAGTGTACACTTTCAGGGAGGATTGTTTCCACTGATGTGCTATCACTCTGGTCATAGACTATAGTCAATAATCGAATTTTACGAAGACTATATATTTGTATCAGGAACGTAAATTCATGGTGTGGGTAGGATAAGAAACGAAAGAAACACGAAATATCCGACAGTACTGCAATGGTCAATGGATCCCCACCACAGTCATGGGATACAATCAAAAGCCATTGCATTCGTCGGTCCACGTGTATTTTTATGGAACTAGAAATCTATCTAAGCAAGCAAGTAGTTGGGGAGAGACTAAAAAAACGAAGTTTAATTTAAATAGTTGCCAGTAAACGGTTTAGTAAATTTACTTGGTTTTTAAAGGCAATGGTTGCAATATTGTATTAGAAACTGAGGTCGAATGACTGTCACGCAAATATGTTTACTTATAGATTATTTACACAGTCGAACCAAATTCTAAAAACATGATCATTTTGTGTTTGCTATCAGGAGAATGATCGAGGTTCTACTTATTTAAATCTTACAGCAGCTGTTTGAGTCCTTTCTATGATTTTCTCAACCTCATTGACCTCACGGTGCCATAACGACATACACTCAAAAAAATGAAGTGTTAAATTTGAATCGTAAAGTGTTGAATTTAACACCCCACCCTGTTTGGATTAGGGACAACACCCACCGGGTTAAATTAACACTTCAGAAGTGTAACATAATATAACACTTTGCGAGTGTTACCTTAACAACACCCATACAAGTGTCAAAATAACACTTCCTGGTGTTGAAGGTACACTACAGGGAGTAAAATTAACACAATAAAGTGTTCATTTGTTAAAACTTCTGGGTGTCAACATGACACTTCAGGAAGTAAAATTAACACCATAAAGTGTTCATTTGTTAGCACTTCTGGGTGTCAAAATTGCACTTCAGGGAGTATAATTAACACTCTAGTGCACATTTTTTGGCCTTCTGGGTGTCAAAGTTCTGCTTCAATGAGTAGAATTACCACCATATAGTGTTCTTTTGTCATCTGTGTCAAGATCATACTTAATGGACTCTCAACACACAATAGTGCTCTCTCGTTTATACTTCTGGATGTATATTTAACTGCTGGTTTGTAAAGTTTTACATGTTTATTATGTAACGCAAATACAATACTGTTATGTAAAATTTTGCCAGAAAAGTTTA
Organism: Apostichopus japonicus; assembly: GCF_037975245.1. Classification (NCBI taxonomy): domain Eukaryota; kingdom Metazoa; phylum Echinodermata; class Holothuroidea; order Aspidochirotida; family Stichopodidae; genus Apostichopus; species Apostichopus japonicus. Next base: position 6,378,565 of record NC_092567.1, read on the forward strand.
CATCGCATCCGTTTAGTAAATATTTTATACAGGTTTTAGGTTAATTATTACTTAGTAATTAGGTAAACAATATGGATGCATGTTTGAATCGCTCGCAGCAGAAAGTTACATTTAAGAGAGAGCAAAAAGCAATGACAACACAAACAATTCAGAATGTGGGATTTTCAGCAATTAAACACCCTTCCTATTCCAGAGGTCCATTTATTATATCCCATTAAATGTAAAACGAACAATTTAGGCTATAAAAGTATTGTCTTGTGGAATTAAGTCAACTTAAAAGTGCCAACATTTTCAAATGCTACAGTGCAGTTACTTGGTCTTTATTTTTTTTTGCACATGCCTTTTGGTTTCTAGATTAAAGACAAAGAAACAACTCTTCCCAAAGTCAATTTCAAATAAGCAACAACTTTAGAAAAATTCTGATCCATGGGATGAGAAAACATGGAGTGCTGTGTATGATGACTGCTACACTACAGTGACTATGTCTTTGTTGTTGGCAAATGCCTTTTGGTATTCCAGATTAAACGCAAGAAACAACTCTTCCCAAAGTCAATTTCAAATAAGCAACAACTTTAGATATATGCTGATCCGTGGGATGAGAAAACGTGGAGTACTGTCTATGATGACTGCTACACTGCAGTTACTTTGTCTTTGTTGTTGGCTCGTGCCTTTGGTATTCCAAATTAAACACAAAGAAAAAACTCTTCCCAAATCCCAAAGACAATTCCACATAAGCAACAACTTTACATACATTCTGATCCGTGAGATGAGGAAACATGGAGTTCTGTCTATGACAACTGCTAAACTGCAGTAACTTTGTCTTTTTTGTCGGCACGGTGAGCATAAAAATCTCGAATCTGGTTGCGTTTCACACCACCAGGCAACTTGTAGACAACTTTTTGGAAAAATTCCCAGGCACCGAGACTTGCAATTTGGTATAATTCAGATTTAACAGGTAGAATAATTTGAAGCAAACATCAATGGCTTCATAAATGTCCTCTGGGGTAGGGCATGTCTCTGGATGATCACAAATGACTGCTTGGGGTGTATTTTGCTTCCTCCAAGAAGTAACACATATTGCTGAGGTCTTTCTGAAATCTTTTGCAAATAGAATTCCAAGTTGATGCTTCCTAAGTAACAACAAAGAAAAGAAAAGAAAATTCCCATCATAATGAAGTTGTGTTAAAACCTTCTTGGAGCATAAGCAGTTTTTTACATGTACCCCTCACAAAACATGAACATTCCTAAAGAAAATGCCCACAATTTAATCAGTTGTGATTCTAACTTCTTCAAGTACGTTTGAATCTAGAAAGCCAGATGGCCTATAGTGATTACTTGTCAAAACAGGAACTTGCATTAAACTTTCATCAGACAAGGTAGGCAACTTTTATAACCAATGCATCATGTTAACAATGCTTAAAATAATGCTCACTCCCACTGTATGCAATTGTGTAGATTGCTATGAATTATAACTGCTAGATCACTTCCATAATATAGCTAAATTATAGTTGGGCATAGGTCTAAAAGCATCACCAATCCACATCAGCTTCGGCCTACTTGCTACAACTTACAAGCTAAAATGGCAATTAGTGGTTATTATATATTGCATTACATGAATATATGTTTATCCCTTATTGAACATAGTACCAGCGTAACTATAGGCCCATGCCCGATGCTATTTAAAATGCATTGTCTTGAAATAGCCTAAGTATACCCTACTGGTACTAGGCCTAGTAGTAGGCCTAGTACTACTTAAAAAAGTGACTCGCAGGGTATACGAAGTTACGGTTAACGCACAAAAAGGAATAGAATGCACTAGATTACAATAAAGGCCTAGACCAATGTCCTCCGTCAGTCCGAAGGCAATTCCGTTTAATGTTTACTTGTATGTAGGCTACACTGATTCGTTGACAATTATGAGTTGACTATGACAAACAGCAGCTAGCCTATTATATTAACTTATAGTATGACTTTAACGTTAGGTCTACGTAACGCAAGCGATTCAAATGCATTCGTCTACCCAGCTTAGTCGTGGGTCTCTAAGCATATCTCGTTCTTGTCATGTACACTTAGTACATAATATCAAAACATACCTTCGAATTTTTCAATCAATTCTTCCAGGCCCCAGTCTCCTATAACGTCATTTTCATGCCATTGTAGCTCGTTATCGCACACTGAGTACGTAACGTTTTGTAGCTTGAACGTATACATGGCTGTGGTTACTATAGTACATTTAGTAACGATAAATGTCGACAAACTGGTACAAGTATTGCTAGGTACGGTAAATGGGTGTTCACTGTACGGTGGTATCGTTTAAACACTTAACTTACACTAAGAATCCAGCTGACGGGAGGTTTGACCAATCAGAATGCTGGAACTGAAAGTACACTTCTGCAGGTGTTAAAAAATCCACGCTACATAAATTATGTAACCCTACTCAGGGTCAGAGTAACCCTTCAGGTGTAGGGTGAACGGTTACACCTGGAAAGTGTTAAAATTCAACACTCCATTTTTTGGCGTGTACACACCTAGCTTATCTTTTCAAATCTAACTTTAAATGGTGGTAAAGGTCGAATGATTTAAAAATTTGAACGTTCTTTCTCTCGATGATGATTTCCGTTAGGTTCGCAATAAGCCCCGCCTATAACATGAATATTTAAACTATTTGAACGTCATTGAATAATGAGGTAAATAATTTCACTTTGCCGACGTCGTAAGCAATCCAGTACAGCAATATGTACTACAACACCATGCTCTATTTATGTACTCTGAATATGGATGTGATAAAGACTCAGCTTTTTTGGATAGCTGTGAATGAATCTATTTTAAGCAACAGCTTATAAATAAACTTGTCGGTTATACACTCGTTGTTTGGATTCAAACTAGTGGATTTGGGGAACTGTATGCGATTGCTTTTAAATGAGGAATTTGTCGGAAGACTCTTAACTTACATCTGCAGAAGTCCTTAATTACTAGACAATTAGTGCTCTAGGTAGGGAAGAACTTGGCTAATATTTTAGTTTGCTGTTTTGTGATAAATACATGTAAAAACCCCGACGGGCATGTCAAACGGGTGGCAAAACGGCGACAAAACGCAAAAGGCTGCTTTAAGAAGTTATAACAACTTGCAAGCAAAATACCGATTACAGTAGTAGCCCACCCCGCTGAAGATTGATAAATGGGATGGGGGCTGGGAATTTGAGAAACATCTTTTCTGTTGCTGAGATAAAAATGTTTGAGTTTAGTCATAAAAAAGAAAAGTACTGATTGTGCAATAACCTATAACGTCACAACACTATGCACCTTAAATTGTCTTTGTTTTCTGTTAAAACTGAAAGTGACTTACTTAACCTTTAGTAGGGCCATATCATTTAGTAATATACAAAAGTCGCAGTGGCGTAGGAAGGTACTTTTGAATGGGGGGGGGGGGCTGAAGACTGATGGCCGGCCTGGGGGAGGGGTCTAAGGGGAGGAGGTGTTCCCCTCCCCTTTGGATTTTTTTTGCATTTCCAGGTGGCCTCAGATGCAATTTGGTGCAATATAGCACACTTCAACATCCCACTCCATTTTGTAAATAATTTTGCATTTTCACCTGGCCTTTGGTGCTCAAAAGGGGTTTTTTGACTTGCGGAGCGGGGGGGCGGAATGATACTTCCGCCCCCCATATTTTTCACCGGGGGGCTGGCGCCCCCAGCCCCCCCGGTTCCTACGCCCTTGAAAAGTCGTACCTATAGACCAACTATTTTCGCGTGGACAACTCTGACATCCACAGGGGTTCGTGGGGAAATAAAGTTAGGGAAAGCCTGGGTGTCCCTGGTATGTGTGATAGTCTGTGTATCTAGGGTTATCAATGTATTGCTGGCCGGAAGAGAGTTGGTTCTTGCTGCCGGGGTTTATGTAAACAGTCTGGTGGGCGTTTTCGTCTTTGTGCTTCGTATACGGGGAAGTAACAAGAGGCTAATATACCGTGGGGCGGGGGTCAGCTCATGTATGCAGCAAGATAGAGAGCGCTGCGGCTTGTTATTGGGTTCGGGTACGTGCCAATGCTATCAGATATGTCGTAATTGGTCAGTTACTCGTGTATAGGCTTCTACACAGTTACGGGGTCGTTTATATTGCTATGAGAGTAGCGTTTTTGTACATTAATTTGGTATATATTTTGAACAAGTTTCCAAGCAGAATCCTTGCCGGATTTTATAGCGTTTGTCATAGGCAATGCTTTTAGAGGTTTGTTTGGGGCTTCTGCAGAACACATATGGATCGGATTGATGCACTCTGCAGCTGCGCTGCGTAAACTGCTTGTGCGGTTGCAAGGCTGTTGCAGCGTATGGTTCACGGGCTGACGCAGTCCATCGTTAGCTGCGATGCGTTGCCTTTGACGAATTCATCATTTGCTGCGCTGCGTTGTATTTAACGCGATGCGTATAGTTTAGCTCGCTTCTAGGCAACTTGCGCATTAAAGAATAGCTGTGCCGTGATATGGTTAGTTAATGTACGTTATCCGTGTGTCGTGTTTTAGTTGTAAGGTATTCCTACTTATATATAGTCATTTCTTTGTCAAACTGCGAGAGATGTACTACAGGATTATTGTATATAGACAAGTATATTAAGTCAACATAGTGTATTTTTTTCCTCATCACTACCCCAATGATATTGTAGCATGACGTATCATGGGGAATAACATCCCATGTAAAGAACTTTGGTAGTGGAATCTTTCTTTTGTGTTCTCTGTGGTAACCTCTGTATTAAGCTGTCTGTATTATGTGCGTGTATCTGTCCCTTCACAGCATTTGTAGTAAAGCTTCTATAAAAACTATACCTAACTACATATTCTCAAGTTCTAATTCGATGAAGCTGACCTCACAACAACTAGTGCATTTAAAAGTAATGCTTAGAGTCGAGGATTAATTCGCATTAAGAAGAAGCACATTAAGCAGGTTATGCCTAAGTACCTGCGACAAAAATAAAGGTTGAATGGCACATTGCTACGATCCGCATATACAATATAGTTTTACTTTCTTAGAAGGTACCAGATATAGACGTACATGTGAGCATGCATACATGCTGTAAATACGGTGATACGACCTTAATCGATGTTGTAGACCATATAGCCATATTGGCCGTTCACTATGTTGATATAGCGGGGAACATTTACATGTGGCTCGGGCGACGAATATATTGTATTCAAGAGACAATACTAGTTTAACGTAACATTCCAGCGGTATGTTATAGTTATCACTTACATACTTAGATGTAAGGTACAAATTTAGATGGCAATAATTTAATAATGTCTTTTTCTTCAAAACAAATGTTTACAACCTTTTATAATTTAAAACAAGTATGGCTGCTAAAAAGGATCATAAGGGCAAGGGGGAGAGGAGATGGAAGAATAGGAATTAACACCGTTATCTCGCGTATGTCTAATGCACAAGAAAAACAAATATCTCAAATAGAACATACGCGAGCTTCTGCAGCGTTGCTGCTCTTGTTTTAACAATAAAGCAACCGTACACAATCCTACATACATCTGTGCGTAGTCATGAATACAACCAATGTTTGGTTCATTACTATTTACAGTGGTGTGTAATTTGCTATTTCGGCTACTCTACATTTAAATCTTGATGCTAGACTCATTAGAATCACACCCTCCATTTCCTCATAGAATAAATATAATTATGATACACACACAGCAATAGCAAAATATTCTCTTCCAAAGGAAAGTTAATACCGAAACTGAAGCATTCATTCCTTATTCACGTTGTATATATTTATCATTTTTTTTTCCAAATCTCATGTTCCTTGTCTTCCATTATATATCTCTGATCCTATTATATCTTTGTCACTATCTTCCGATCGACTCGATTTTACCTGATGATACCCGAGAAAGTCGTGGTAATAGAGCTTAACGTGTACTTTGGTGCGTTTTACTGACAAGTCGCTACAAGATATGATACGGAATGCTTATATTACTAGACACTATTTCAATGCCTTTTATGTTGGTTGCGTCTGCCTCAATACTAATACCAGGGTGACAAACTTTCAACGGCTGAACGAACACGATTACGAACATGATTTCAACATAAAAGTAACTCGTAATACTATTTAAAACTTCAATATTGTTAAATACCATAACAACTACGTTAGGTTTTTCACCAACGTAGGTTGACGCGACTTTCTTTATTACATAATTTTAAGTTTTCTATCGGTTTACAGATTCTATCGGTTATGCGAGAAGTGTTGATCACCCCAGCCGTATTGAAAGTATCTGGCAGAAATATCTAACTGGTAAGTGAAGCAGTTGATGCTATAGTAGAAAATGTATTAGTAAACTAACCACACATATAGAAACGTTATCTTTTCTGCTATGTATCTGTTATGATGTTTCTTATGGTGTGGTTTTTGCCCATATCTAGGATAGGATAGGATAGATGGATAGGATGGATAGAATGGATAGGGTGGATAGAATGGAGAGGATGGAGAGGATGAATGGCTGGGTAGGATTGATGATAGGATGAATGGATAGTATGAATGGATAGGATGGATGGATGGATGCATAGGATGGATGGATGAATAGGATGAATAGGATAGGATGGATAGGATGGATAGGATGGATGCATATGATGCATATGATGGATGGATAGGATGGATGGATAGGATGGGAAAGGTGGATAAGATAGATAGAATGGACGGATAGGATGAATGGATAGGATGGATGAATGGAGTGATGGGGTTCATGAATGTATGGATAGAATGGATGGATAGGATGGATAGGATGGATGCATATGATGGATGGATAGGATAGATCGATAGGATGGATGGATAGAATGGATAGGATGGATGGATGTGATGGACGGATAGGATGGGTAGGATGGATAGGATAGATAGGATGGATGGATAGGATCGATTGGATGGATGGATAAGATGGAGGTATTGATATGATGGATGGATGGATAGAATGGATGGATAGGATGAATGGATAGGATGGATGGATGGAGTGATGGGGTTCATGAATGTATGGATAGAATGGATGGATAGGATGGATAGGATGGATGCATATGATGGATGGATAGGATAGATCGATAGGATGGATGGATAGAATGGATAGGATGGATGGATGTATCGGATGGATAAATGGATGGATATGGTGGATATGATGGATATGATGGATTGATATGATGAATGTATATGATGGATGGATAGGATGGGTGGATAAGATGAATACATGTGATGGATGTATCGGATGGATGGATAGGATGGATATGGTGGATATGATGGATGTATATGATTGTTGGATAGTATGTATGGATAGGATGATGGAGTGGATGGATGGATAGGATGGATATGATGGATAAGATGGATAGGATGGATAGGATGGATAGAATGGATAGGATGGATTGGATGGATAAGATAGATCTATTGATGGGTCGATCAAAAGAAAAAAAAAACACTGGGTAAAACAATTACAATAAGGTTAACACCGATGGTAGGTAAGCAATCTGATAAACTTTTCGTTAGATTGATATAATTAACATGAACTTTAAGTGAACGCTAAAACGAAGCGAATCGAAACAAGAACCGCGTCTAAGTATACTATTGTTCTCAACTGATTGAGCTATGCAGCCATTAGGTCTACTTGTTACTGACCATAATTACCTGGATCTTGCTGAAATTGGCAATCAAACGCATCATTAGCTTCCCTTAATTTATATAACATCTACCACAATAGTGTAGTTTTATATCACGATGGAATGCAAGGGCAGACACAGTGTGACTTGTATTGATCCTTTCTTTGCAATGTTGCATACATCAGAGCTAGTATGATCTCAAATGGACTCCTGTAAAGCGTTATGAATGTGATTATTGCAATAATTTGACAAGGAATTTAATAGACGAATTATTGTAAGTTCGTGTTATTATAGCTTAGACCTTATTTCGCTAAATAACTTTGTACATAGTAGGTGATATCATCCTTTTATAATGTTATTTTGAAATCATGTTGAAATGTTACAACTATGAACAACTATGTGAATAGGTATGAAAACATGCAAAAGCAATTCCAATAAGGTGATAATTGATTTAAAATTAAATGTAATCATGTACTTCCAGACTCCTCAAAATAAAGAGCAAATGAAATAATAGGACTACTGTTCTTGTACTTACGTAACATTTATTACATTATATTATTTTTCAAGTGATCGACAATAAACTTTATAATTGTTTAATTCTAATAATGTTTCAAGATCAAGCAAATCCAATAGTTTTTCTTACATCAACACGTGATTAGTACCAATGTCGTTTTACTTTGAAGATAATATTGAATAACATTGAGATGGTTTGGTAAAGTTGCACTCAACCACTTTCAAATTAATGTTTTGTCGACTTTTTGTTTCTGTCTCTATTAATAACTGTGCCCTATACAGCTCTAAAGTAGTAATAATTTGTTGCAGTAAACAAAAGAAAAATATGTGTTCACCGTAACAACTTTTTTTATGTGGATACAAGGGACGAAATAACTGGGTTCGCATAGCAATTTGCTACCCAAGAATTGCCAGTTGCTAATAGCTAATGCTAATTGCTATTTCCAAGAATTGTCGAGCAATTATTGCTAATCAATTCTCTAAAACTAATTCGTCCCTTGGGATAACAGTGACATGTCGATACTATTTTCAATATAACATGTATTTGAGAGATAACGTGAACAAACATGCAAAGTATATAGGACAGTCAGCGTGACTACGCTAACACATAATATCATTGAGATGTACCTAGTAAGTGATTACAATTATAATCATAAAAGACCAAGTTCATTCAGATTGATTGCATCCAATACGACTATGAAGAAAGAACTTTAGCAGTATTTAAATAGGTTGGATGTATAGTTAAACTAATCACTATTTGGAGAATTCAGTGATATATAAGTACAATATCGCAAACAATTTGTGCTAACCTGTTTTTAGGCTTTTAAGACCAATTTCCGTTCGTTTCTATCAATCTTTAAATTATGATAAAAACTTACTGATTTTATTTCAAATCCTTTCATATGCCGGAATAATCAGCAATTCACATTCGTATCATAAATGTGCAGTTATAAGCAGTTATTTACAATAAAAGTTAGATTCATACTCATCATGTATACCAATTATAAAGTTTGCACCATCGATAACATGAGAGAGACAATCAGCCCAATAAATGCAACACTAACCATTCAAAGTATAAATATTCTGGAAACCCATTTATATCCTGAGTAATCCAGTTAATGCCTTGACCTTGGAACTTTACATAGAATTGCCAGTCAAATTAATGTTTATTTTGCATGCAAAATTACAGACCTAAGATGGCTGCCAATGTTAATCCCGTGGACATCAAACCAGATTTGAAGAAGGGAGTAAACGGTAAGTTTAAAAACCGAACAATTTATATTTAATAAGTATATTGGTGTTTTTTTTTGGTGTGTTTTGGTGTTTATTTACAATCCACGTTACACTGTGGCGTTTTCTAATATAGTTGAGAAGCCATCTTCACTTTTCTTTTATAAAAGAAACATAACATTGGCCAATTTAATGCGGATATCATGAAATATATATTGACAACATAATATCATATGTAAATCAAACTTGTGATAGTGAAAGGGATTACCAGGTCATTACATTTTGATTGACAAGTTTAAAGTATTTATGTTCATATCACTAACGCATCCGTTGTTACTACATTCATTTAGATCTGAAGGAGTGTTTCATGTGCTAGTTAGGTGTCTTTTATCCTTTTTCGTTATTTTCAACAGGTTTTGGTAGTTTCAAAGTTGCACTTGCTACCGTTCTGACTGTTAAAATTGTTCTTGATCTTGCTACGTTCTTTGAATATCCGCCTGTCGTCATAGAAGAGTTGAGCAATGCAGCCAGTGCAGGCCTTCTCATGATACGTTATATGGAAGAGAGAGGACAAATAGAGCCAACAAGTATCATGACACTTCTGTGTGCGCTGAAGAAAATGTGTCTTTCTGGGATTGAGATGCGTGTAAGAAAGCTGTATGAGGAACATACAGGGAGACTATGTTCCAGTGATGATCATTCTAAGGCTCAATTAGAAGGTACTGTAACTGAAAGCATATCTTTATACATGAATGTTCGTATGCACTCGCAAAAGTCCTAAAAATGAACATTACCTCCATTGATTTCCTGCGATTGGTAAATTTCGAAGGATTTGCTACAATGTTAGTGGTGAATCGATTATTTACTAAAGACTTTCATTTATGTAGCTGGAGGTAAATTGTTCCTTTAACAATAGTAGATGCACTAGTTTGCGTGTAATAATAAAACAAGATGATTGAATGTATAGTATCTTAGTAATTTAAATTGGATATTCTCGATCCTAAGGTCAACGCCGTCTACAATACATCTGAATGAGATATTTTACTAGAATTCTTAGGTAATGCTTCATGTCCAAAAATCAATATTCCAATGCCCCATTTTCTCACAAAACGTATCCAATGGTTATTGTTTGATTTTATGTAAAACAAGTACTTTGTAGCTAATATTCCATAAATGGATTGAAACTGAAAGTGTTCTCCTTTTGAATCTCTGACAGCAGCGAATGGTAAACAGAACATATTCCAGTTAAATTCGTATACTTGTATAAGCTGTTTCAGGACATTGATATTCTCTTTTAATAATTAGTTATATGTTACATTGTTCAAACTAGGGTGTGTAGTAAAGTTAGTGTGGCCGATAATGTTTCAATTCGATGCGCTTAACATTTATTTTCTACTCATGGGTATAACTGTAGTAATTTGATAATAAATAGTATATGACAATAATATTTGATAAGTGATATCACAAATATTACTACTGGAGTTGATTAATGAGCTTAGGAACTTGACTGGAGCCGACTTACAACCGGCAAATTCATACAGGGGCGTAGCGAGGAATTTGCAAAGGGAGGGGCAAAGTCTGTAGGCAAACCATCTAAGTGTAGCGCTACCATGTGTTGGCGCGAAGATGCCTCCCAGATCGCTGGAAATGGCACTTTCCAGGCCTTGTAAGTTGCATCTAAGCATTTTATATTTTTAAATTAATAGCGATATCATGAAAAAATACAAAATATATGCTCAGGAAAGGGAGCGGTACCCCTTTGCCCCCCCCCCCCTTGGCTACGAGCCTGAAGTCATGTAGCAACCTTAAGCCTACGCACAGTGCTCAACTATCCATGATTTCCCGAGTAATGACAGTTCCCTCCGTCGAGTTTTAATAGTTAGTACAGTGTGCGGCGGGCGTTAGATGACACTTCCACACCGAACAATGGATTTTAGAAACTTATTATCCTAGATTGTTTGAAGATATGCTCACTTGTAATACAAAAGAAAACGTTTCTCTCTACGGTAAATACACATCTTCATAAACTCTTTCAAAGAAAAATAAACCCAGTGGTTCAATGAGATTCAGCCAATGCTATACATATGAAAGAAGATGTTCTACCTTAATGATATATATGTTGAGGATTTAAATATGCATGGGTGTGCTAGTTAAATCCATCCTGTGTGCTCAAGGATTAAAGAAATTCTTCATTGACCCGGATTTAGCGACAATCTCTGCTTTTCTACACAGATTTAAATAATAGTTTACACCCCGTGTCTCTAAAAAGAGGACAGTGTTTTCTGAATTCACACTTGATAAGCCTATGTTTTCATTGGTAACTGTAAGGGGAAATGTTGTCATTAAGTTAAAATCGGAAATTAAAATGACTATCCTTAGAATTTTACACTAAAATTTTTTATCAAGTGGGTAAGCAATGCTAATTAAGTGATTGATAGTGAAAGAACACGTTCACCATGACATGAGAGCATGCACGACATGGAAGTAATAGCACCTGATGGTGACGTTCTTTCACTTATAAATGAACTTTAGAGTTACATTGGCAGTTCCACGCTCCATAGAGTGAGGGGATAGATTTTCTGTTAAAGCTCACCGCTATTGGTAGCGATTAGTACATCTTGGTTTGATATTTAACATTTACTCAATGATTAGGCATATATAATTACATTATGATATTTGACTACTTTGACTTCGTCTCCGCTATAATGAGATTTTGAATTTTGGTGAGAGCAACATAGTAAATGCAAAGTTCAGTTAAGCATCTTTTGCTATCAGTGTTTTAAGATGTGAAGCTTTCATAATATAAAGTGGTAACGCATTACATGATTTGACGTTACGTCACCAATAAAAAGTAGTTACAAAGTACGCTAGACATACTTGGTGACTGATATTTAACCTTATGTAAACTGAATTTCACAATTAAGTTTGTCTAAGTTTGTTTCAGAAGTAAGGTCAAAATGTCTGCATGTAACCTTTCAAGTGCTAAAGACTCTTTAATTGTATTTTTTTCTCAGGAAAGAAAAACGATCTCATCAAGTATGCAAAAACAGCCTATCGAAAGCAATACGAGACAGCTAAGCCATTTCCTTCCATGAACAAGTGTAACGTTAACAGATTATTTGTTCAGGGAGGTATTTACTGCTCGGCTCAGGAGGGTGATTTCATGCAAAAGCCCGATGTGCTAGAATCGTTAGATTCTTACAACGATATTCTGAGCAGCCCCAAAACTAAGTCAAATAGAAAGATCATCGAGGCTGATCCTGGGTTCGGGAAATCAACACTTGCATCACAGTTTGTCTATGACTGGTGTACTGAGGACCCTGAATCTCCTCTCAAAGATGTGGAAATACTTATATTTCTCCAGTTGAGGCAACTGGAAGGTGTAAAGTCTATATACACTGCCATAAAGCATTCCATAGTGCCTGAAGATGAGGACATAGACGACTCTTGCATTAAGGAAATCCTCAAAGTATACAAAAAGTCTGTTGTCATGTTATTTGACAGTTATGACGAGTATCCTGACAAGAACACCAAAACACATATCTCCTCCATCATTGAGATGAAAATGTTTCTAGACATTCTTGTCATCATACTTACCAGGACATTGAACCTCCCGCCTAACTTACACCCCGAAACAAAACGAATCAGATTAACAGGGTTTGGGGTGGCTGAACGTCGAAACTATGTCCTGAAGGCAGTGGCTGATGATGTCCAGTTGGCAGATCGGATCGAAGAGCAGCTTCAGAGAAACCCATTCTTAAGAGATCTCTGTCAGGTCCCTCTGTTCTCCACTATGGTCGCTCACATAGCACACGAGAGACCAGAAATCGAGATATTTAGCACAGTAACAAGATTTTTCACTTATGTGATCGCATGCGTTCATAACCATATGAAAATCAAGAAAGATGCTAATACTGAGGGGCCTGCTTTTGAAAATGAACTAGCTAAACTGTACCGTATTGCTTTCGACGGCCTCACACGGAAGAACCAGCAGCTGGCATGGGAAAACACCTATTTAGTTTCAGAACTTGGACAAGAATTTTATGATAACTATATAAAGCTCGGGATGTTTGCACAGGAAGTGGTTTTTGACATTTCCCAGTGTCGATATAAGACGGAAGCACGAATATGGCACAAAATCATCTATGAATTTTATGCCTCCCATCATCTGGTTTGGATTCTTAGTGAAGGTAAGTCTTCAGTGCAGATAATATTGATGCATAACCACAGTTTGTAATCTCTGATGTGTAAGGTAATGAGTAAACCTAAGAGATGGAAGTATTGTTCGTATGTGCTTGTATGTGCATAGGTAAACAGCTTAAGCTCATCGTACCCCCACCCCACAGTGTCTGTTATGTATATATGCAAATTACCATTTATACTACACGCGTGGCAATATAAGCAAATAAAGTCATCATTTGTCACCGACCCAGTTCAACATAACAACGATTTGGGTTTGGATCTTCTATATGTATGCTTGTTGTATTTGAAGACAAGAGCGCCTAAAGGTAGAGATACACTCAGGAAGACCAAGCCAAAGTCGGAAAAAGCTGACAACACTGGATTTACAAGCAAATTGTACACATCTGGGTAATCTAGGATGGGCACGAGTTCTTACATTGTTGTGAATGTATAACCATATTGAATACTTTGACTTTTGTATCTATTAAAAAACACGTTATTCAGCATATTCACTAGATTTTTGCTATTTGTGCTCGTCACTTAAATAAAGTTATCCCACATTTTGTTCAAAGCTTTTCCTGTTGTTAAATTTGATTGCTTCTCAAAATTGCTGAGGTGAAGATCAAAACTATGCAAGTAAATTCATAAACCAGATCCTCATCTCATATTGTATCACAAAGATATGAATCCTTAAAGTTGGTAATATTTTGCATCTGGCAATAGTACAATGAACGATATCATCAAAGCAACGCTGCTGAAAATATCTTTTTTATTTATGTTTCAATCATTTATCAAATAGCCATGTAATATTAGCCTTAAAAATCGTATTTTTACCTAGATATGAGTAGTAGTATTAATATTCATGATTCAGTGTTACTTTTAGTGTTCGATTATTTGTTAAGTCAACCTAATCCAAAATGTATTAAAAATGAAGCTTTTGGTAATATCTCATCTCACAAAGATTTCATATATGACCTGGTCGACTACCACAATAACAATACATAAAATGTTAGAACGTAAACAAACGCTGTGACTATCTTCATCCTAGGCAAATTTAGTTTTCAAGTATAGAGACAAGAACACGAACTAATAAATTACATTTACAGGAATCTGTAATTTGGTTGACATTGTAAGAGTGAAATACCAGTCAAAACCTAATATCAGAAAAACCAAAATATTATTTTTATGACCTCATAAAATTAAATCATGCCCTGCAAATTCTCTCTTTTCTCTGTAATTGTTTTTCAAAGAAAGTTTACAATTTCGAGGGTAATATGCTAAAAAGTATTTGTCAAAACCTTTACCAATTCTATCAGAGTAGAACTATAGAGCAGCAACACTGATGACCCTAACTCACCTGAGGTCAATAGTATAATACATATGCCCAATTATTTGCATAATAATTTGCATAGTAATCTGTTACTGAAAAAGGAACTTAAGGTCGTACTCCATATTAATAAACTAACTGTACACAATTCTCTGTTAAGAGCCTCAATCAGGATTTCCCTTTCACATTGTAATACCATGTTCAGGCCATACCACTCCAAATTGGAATGTTCCTTTCAAATAATTTTTGATATGCCGTTATCTCAAGAAGCTAACTATATATGCAAAACGCCGCAAGTTCAGCTACAGTAATAGTGTTTATAGTATATGTACCAACAACCACAATATCGACCAGGATATTGTAGGAATAGGAGTGTTTTTGTCTCCAAGCCTCTTTTAATGGAGTTTGCAAGTTTGTTGGACTATCGAATCAAGGAAAAGACAGTTTTAAATTTGATTCAATTACTTCAGTGGAATTGTGAATTAGAAATCAGAATCTAACGGCCAGAAAGTTCCTAAACAGAGCACACTGAAATTTGAATGAAATTATATATCGAGAATGAAATATTTCCATCAGCATGAATGACTAACACTAGGCTACTAAGCTGAATGCCAATGGCACCTCTTAAATACTCATTGTACTGTTGTAAACATGATAATTTAAATCTTAACCAGGAATGCAAAAAAACATTGCGGTTTAGATTACATGCAACGAGCTGCTTCTTCAAATATATGATGATTCCATTCTTTTACAGATATATATCTTACAAGTTTCCACAGTTTGCTCTCTGTTTTACTGACATGAAAGGACCATTGAAGATCACTAACTAGAACATAGTGATGTATATCAGTAATACATCCACTCAAACATTTTCTTATTGATGACAATATTATCAACACTTGACCAAAACAATATAAGGAGGTCTGTTATAGTATGTTACAAATTTGACTGGTTGAGAGAAATACATCCAGTTTAAGTTTTCACTGTAATATCTACAAAATGAGCTACGGTATGATTGTTTTCTGTGTTGTTAAATGTGTCCCTTCTCAAACTGAATTGTTAAGATCAAGCTTACTGACAATGTGAGCAAGCATCTAGCAGAGATGCATGTTTGACTCATTCTTCCTTTTGGCTGCAAATAACTTCATATAACCTTGACCCCAATTTACCCAACCTTTGATTAATGACGTCCTCACAGGCAACAATTTTAACAAGTAACATTAGCAATGGGACAACTGTGGTAAACCAGTCAGAATGACCTACATTATATAAAGTAATAATGATGATATCACTCATTACATTGCATATATGGCTTCACTATGGTAAGCCATCCTGTTCTGTGCTGATTCCTAACATACATAAATGAAGCATGTAATGAATGCAGGCTTGGGGTTACTATGTACTGTCACACTTGCCTGTCAGTACTTACAATGCTGTAACAAAGCATGCAACGAAGACAGGCCTAGGGTTACTATTCACTGTCAAACTGGCCTGTCTGTACTAACAATGCAGTAACTAAGCATGCAATAAAGGCAGGTTTATGGTTACTATTCAGGTAGCATACGTCCATTAAAAGCCCCATTGACTTACACACTATATCACAAAAGTAGTGTGGTCTCTAAGTCTAGATAGAAGCTTCCACTAGCTAAACGCTACCAATTACTGGATAGCTGACAAGTTGACCTTTCATGGCATTATCAATTTTCTATACCATGACCATGCAGATTTTTGCTACGAGAGCCGGAACTTTTCGTCACTTGTAAACAAACCTCTTTACTCAGTCGTAAAAAAAACAATTGTACGCTGCTCCTGGGAGGGCTAACTGGTCATAATTTGCCTCAATTGACCCAATGTTTGCACCCCTTTTGCTTCCATTCATGCTCTTTAACATCCACGCCACACCAAAACACGTCCTAATGTATAACATAGCAATAAAGTTGTTCACCTGCTCATAATTGGCACTTTTCCTGAAGGAGAACACTTTGGGCGGATTGATATAGACGCTAATAGGAGTATGCCACATTCACTGTCCTCCTGGCCTGCTAGTACTTACAATGCAAAATAAAGCATGCCACGAAGGCAAGTTTCGGGGTTACTATTACTGTCACACTGTACTTACAATGCAGCATGCAGTTAAGGCAGGTTTCAGGGGTAATATGCAATGCCACTGGGCCTGTGCTTAGACCTAAAATGAAATACTGAAGCATGTAGTGAAGGTAAGTATAGGGTTGTAAACCTAAATTCTGAATATTTTGGCCTCACAAAATATAACATTAATTGTTGACATATTTGTCTGAGTTTCTGTCAGGCACAGTGTATTCTTCTTAGAACCTTAGATAGACCATTACTACTATCTGTCGTTCTGTCATCATTGTGTCTGCTGCCTAGCACAAATATTGAACTTGAATCAATCCCTGATTCATGCTTTAATTACAGTGATATTAATGATGTCACAACACCATAAAACAAAACATCATTAACATACACCATGTGAATGATAGTTTTAAAAATAACTATATATACAAGAGTTACTAATTAAATTATATGGTACAGTGACACTATTAATATGTGTCAACACCTTGATATGATGCCTGCAGTAAAATATACACATTAAAACCCATATAATCTGTCTGCTTGGATAACAGGAGCGTCTTCAGCAGCGTCATCAATTAATGTGAAAGAAACCTTGAACAGCATCAACCCGCTTGACCTCCAGTATGTCCATCGCTTTGCATGTGGACTCCACAAGTCAGCAGCAGACATCATCATCAAACACCTGCAGGAAACCAAAGAGGGACGTCAGTTTGCAATTCTTTGTATGCTTGAACAAGAAGAAAATTCAGACCAATTCAGGCAGTCAGTCAAGGACTTGGTTTCAAGGGATATTTACATTACCTTCTTTCATGCCAAATTATTACAGAGGTCTACCATACAAGTCCTTGAAGTCGCTTCAGCTAATCAGGTAATTATCAATTTGTGTATTGATATTCTCAACACACCAGAACAAGTTCTTAAGTTGAAAAAGTTCACCCGCCTTGGTTTAATTTATTTAATATTTGTAATTCACCTTTGCTACACACATTGTTTAGATTTATATTACAACAGTTTATTGCAACTAACAGTTCAACTCGTTTCGTTTTTACTCATTTGGGTTCTGATTTTCCTTCTCATTGTGGATAGACAACAAACTTACTAACTTATTAAATTTCCTTTCTGAATAGTTTTGGCATTCTGAATACGTTTCTATCATCTCACTTCCTTAGTTGGAAATGTAAGAAATATAGCACCACATCAAAAAATAAGAATAACAACTATTATTTTGTGTGGAAAGATGACCATTGTCTCACTGTCTAAATGTAGCAGCAATGATTTGATTAAACAATGTGATATTATAAATCTTAAAAAAAAAGGAAAATAGTTCTTGGCTTATCGAAGACACAGACTTGTTATGGAATGCTGTAGTGCGTTGACTTCTTCTCAGCTTTAAATGAAAAGGAATGAACAATATAAGCACAGATGTGTAGCAAATAAATTGCATTGGGGCGGTAAAGAATATGTTAGTGATCAGGCCTGGTCCATGAAACAATATTGTGGAAAAGCAAGATAATAACCAATGAAATAATCATCTTTTCATAATGTTGGGTTCACTTTGGGAAGTTGACAGCATGTAGTTTATAAATGTATTAAATTCCTTTCAAAGAAGAACATACATGAATATGCACATCACTTTATGATCAGGGAAGTAACTTTACATTCTTGTTTGGGTCTGGCGGTCTTATATGCATGGATTTGTGCAAGATAAATACACTAAAAGATAATTACTTAATTCAGCTCTATTGCCCTGATCAGAGGTATTCAGCAAAACCCCTTACCACTTCAAAAACTGAATGTTGAGAATAGAGTTGTAAAGACACTCACCCACAAAAGAAATTATGTCATCAGTGATGTTTGATGTTTGAATTTTCTTTTTCAATTCGTTGAAGCATGTATACAGGAAAACCGCTTCAATGCAACGTTGAAAACTGTACCAGCTGGAGGTCAAACAAAGAATAAACAAAATAATTCAAGCTTCCTTTCACTTGATATGGAGGTGAAAATTCAAGAGGTCTGTGATAACGTTTGTACCACTGTAGAGAAAAGTGCTTTACTCAAAGTATCCATTGTGGCATGTACTTGAGGCTAGTGTTCAGTTAGAACCATTGAAATAGTTGCTGACATCATGCTATCAAAGTCTTTCCGTATGTCTTAAATAATGAGGATCTATGAATATTTATACAGTTATATTCTCAGGCAACAAATTTATTGTTTACTATAACTGTTTTCATCTTTGGGTTGGTTGGACTGACATAGCTCACAGCAAGGGACTTTCACATTATTCAAAGCAATTTTGCTTTTATCATGGAGCCACTTGGGGTATGTTTTGATTCTAAGGTATTCATCACAATTCGTTACTACAACACTATTAGTACTAACTTATGAACTCCATGTTGCCTTCAAAGAGTTTCTGAGACAAACAACAGTTTCTTTTACTTGTGATTCCTGTGTGCATATATCAAATAACATCTAACATCATGTTACCTTCACATCAAATTTGACATTAATTTTTGAATGCAATGAAATGGGGGAGGGCAAGGTTAGGACGAGAATAGAGAAATAGTTGTTGCTAGTTATTTTGCATTTTATCAATCAAAACACTTAGTTGTGACATGTGTAACATATAGCAATTGAAAGCACACAGGCTCCAGACAGTGATCATAGTAAACAAACACTGACTCACTTGCTGAGGCAGTTGTGCAGGGTGTTATTCACATCATATATAGTATCAAACTCACTTAATACATGTCTCCATTAAAACAGAATAATGGAGAAGTATGTCACATATTAAATTATTTATATATTTCTTAGCCTCAGCAAATATTGTGTTTATATCAAAAGGATATAACCTCAAGTAGGTACATTACCATATTTTTTTAGTGGCAGTGAGGCTAGCAGTACAGAGTAATGTGGCCACACTTTAAAGACTGAGTACTACCCTTACCTGCCACCCAACCCTATGACACCCTGAAGAAATCTTAATTAAACATATACACATCTATGTGTTTATTTACACAATGGTAAGCAATACAATGTTTGGCATGCAGTGCCTTATATATGGTGTTTGAATGTTAGACTGAGTCCTTCATATCTTCTTCTCTAGACCCTTAGGGAGTTTGTTGATCAAGCAAGATTCAAAACAATTACTGTTTCACCAGTATTACACAGTAAACAAGATTGCAGAAGTGCATTGTGGTTTCAATGTGGTAACACGAGCAGTTTCATGAATCTGACGTAATGTATAGTGAGGGTGTACATGTTTACAAGGGTTTTAAGAACTCCACCAAAAACAATATGCTTCTTAAGCTCAACGTGGTACGTCTTCACACTAAATTAGAGGTCGGCCCGACAATCAATTATTGAGATATGGAATTGGTCTGACTTTCCCTTCTTGAGATATCGTATTTACAAGGTTTTCACAATTTGACCCCTGGTGACCCAAAATGACCTTGACCTCCACCAAAACAATAGGCGTCTTATAATTATTGTGGTACACATCAAATATGGAATTGGTCTGACTCTCCCTACTTGAGATATCATGTTTACAAGGTTTTCACAATTTGACCCCTGGTGACCCCAAATGACCTCCACCAAAACAATAGGCTTCTTATAATTATTGTGGTACACATCAAATATGGAATTGGTCTGACTCTCCCTACTTGAGATATCGTGTTTACAAGGTTTTCACAATTTGACCCCTTGTGACCCAAAATGACCTTTGATCTCCACAAAACAATAGGCTTTGTAAGCTCAACGTGGTACGTCTACACACTAAGTAAGAGGTCTGCCCGAGAATCCTTTATTAAGATATGAAATTGATCTGAATTTCCCTCCTTGAGATATCGTGTTTACAAGGTTTTCACAATTTGACCCCTGGTGACCCCAAAATGAACTTTGACCTCCACCAAAACAATAGGCTTCCTATAATTATTGTGGCACTTCTACACATCAAACATGGAATTGGTCTGACTCTCTCTTCTTGAGATATCGTGTTTACAAGGTTTTCACAATTTGACCCCTTGTGACCCAAATGACGTTTGACCTCCACCAAAAACAATAGGCTTCTTGTTCTCAATTTAGAACTTCTACACATTAAGTATCAAGTTGATCTGACCTTCCCTCCCTGAGATATTGTGTTAACAAAGTTTCCACAATTTCACTCCTGGTGACCCCAAATGACCTTCGACCTCCACCAAAAACAATAGGCCTCTTGTACTTATTGTGATACTTCTACATATGACCTATGAAGTTGGTCTGATCTGGCCCTCTTCAGATATCGTTTAAAAAATGTTTTCACAATATGACCCCTGGTGACCCCAAATGAACTTTGACTTCCATCAAAACAATATGCTCCATATAATTAGTGTGGTACATCTACACATCAAATATGAAATTGGTCTGACTTTCCTTTTTTGAGATATCGTGTTTACATGTTTTGTCAGTTTGACCCCTGGTGACCCCAAATGACGCTTGACCTCCACAAAAAACAATAGGCTTCTTGTACTTAATGTGGTACTTTTATACACTAAATATGAAATCCTCTCAAGCTTTTTTATTTGAGATATCGTGTTTACAAGGTTTCACAAATTGACCACTGGTGAACCCAAATATTAAATTGGTCTGACTTTCCCTTCCTCCGTCTTTACAAAATGGGCATCACAAATTCAACCACACACACACACACCCACCCACACACGCCATCATGAACGCAAAGGTTACAAATAGCATCGAAACCAAAAAGTCACTCTCTACCCAGACTCAAATCTAATTAACTACAACCCAGCTTACCAGTCATGCTATACACTATTTATACACTTTACCAATACCATTGATCAGCATATTGTAAACCAGTCTGTGCAAGATCCGCATCAGGTGATCTCCAAAGATCATCTCGAGACTGGTTATTCCAC
The DNA here is from genome assembly GCF_037975245.1 of Apostichopus japonicus. Lineage (NCBI taxonomy): Eukaryota > Metazoa > Echinodermata > Holothuroidea > Aspidochirotida > Stichopodidae > Apostichopus > Apostichopus japonicus. Next base: position 6,400,446 of record NC_092567.1, read on the forward strand.
ATTTACCTAATGAGGAGATAAGACAAATGCAATAACAGTCAGTTGTTACTTATTGTTTGTTGAGAATATCTGAACTAGATGTATTCATGCAAACAATGAAAACCTTTGTTATTGAGTTTGCCTTTTTAATATTTACTCAACAGTTATTCCATTGCTCACAGATATACAAGCTAATAACTCTGTGTCCCTGAAACAACGCAATAATTGCAAGTTCAATCATTTTATGGAAAGGCATTTTATTTTTTAAGTTGAATAATTTTTGAAAATGTATCCATAAACAAATAATAGGCTATAATTGGTAACATGTTTGCAATCCTTGGATTAGACTAAATTGATCAGCACACGGTCTAATTGGTACTTTTAACGTTATTTGATGCAGCAGGCCAATGAAGTTGTTCATCTTTGTATGAACACCAAATTTCTAATTCTGTTACTTTGAATTCAAGCAAAGTTAGGCCTACTTACTTGTCTATATTGCCTTTGTCAAACATTCAGATTACAAGTGTGAAGCAGAGGCTGCTCTAACATATAAATGTTGTTGTTTTTGCTTTCACCACTTTCACAGTAACTTCATTACCAACTTTGCCAATTGACATTAGCCTGATGCCCCCACCCCCTACCCAAACACACTCTTATAACATAATTACTGAATTACAAAATAACTATAAGAACATAAAAATAATACAAATCCATTAAGGATTTCAGATGACATAATATGCTGAATCCTACCACTGGCGGATCCAAGGGGGGGGGCCAAGGGGGGCCATGGCCCCCAAAGGTGAGCCAAAAAGTGTTTCCGAACATCCGCTAAATCATATGATTGGAAATGGAAATGGGGGTGTAGGCGGTATAACACTATCTAACGCAACGTAGTGGCCAAGAACCTGATGTATTTTTAAGGGAGGGCCCGAAGAACATGAACTTATAGCATGCTCCTCATGTTGAAACATAATTGCACCTATTAGGTGAATTGAGTGTACTTTTAATAGTAAGAAAGACTAGCGTAGGTTCTTATGACCAACTAGACCGGTTTCTGCTCTCAACTTTTATAGGAGGAGCTTCATCAGTAGTAAGCCTTTGAATATTTTATATTCGGCATGAGCGTCTCGTTCTCAAAATGCATCTATTTTCTGTGCACGAGTTTTTATGGACTCATAGTGCATCTATAAGAGCTTCGTGTGAACCTTGAGAGTCAGCTGATTCTTCGTTAGTACGAAACCTTGAGTTAACAAGTAAATCTTTGAGATTTGGGGCCCTTTTATAGGCAAGAATCGGTTCTTTTGGAAACAGTTTGGATAAATCCGCGTGTTGCGAAATTAAGTGCCAATGTTTCAAAAGTGCTTTTTTCAAATGCGTGGTTCTGATGTGGGGTTTATAGGTAAGCTTGAACACCAGTGGTGGTTCCTGTTGTTTAGTATTGGTTGTGAGGTATTGCCTACGGTTTTCAAATGTTATGCCTTTAGCGGCTGTGGCATTTTCCTCTTTCTTATAGTTACGGAGTAACAGTTTCTCTGTGAACGCATTCTTTTTCTCTAAGAAGTCAGTCTCGTTGTTACAGAGACGTGCGTATCGTAATATTTCCCCTTTAATGAAGCCTTTAAAAGTGGCAAGTGGGTGTGCAGAGTTTCTGTCGAGGTATTGGAAGGTTTCCGTGGGTTTGGTGTGGACTTTAGTGTCTAATAACCCATTGGTTTCGAACCTTGTACCTTTGAAGATTTTCAAATCTAGGTATGTTACCTCGGTGTTTGATATTTCTACCGTAAACTTTAAGAAGCGGTGAATTTCATTCAACCTTTTTTACTAGGTGTTCAAGTTCCTGATGTGTACCGTCGTAGAGCAATAGAATGTCATCTCTATAGCGGAGCCATTTTAAGATTTTATTATCTGTCGGTAAAATCTGGTTTTCAAGTCTATGCATGACGATATCGCAGATTTCCGGAGAGGCTTGGCTACCCATGGCGCAACCGATCTTTTGTAGATAGAATTGGTTATTGAACTCGAAACAGTTTCTTGTTAAGATGAGTTCAATTAGATTAAGATGAGATCGAAGATTTGGGGCTTTTGAGTGACTACGTATAGTCTGTAGCTCCCTGTTGGTGGTGCGGAATTTTTCGGAGCTTTTATTAGCTTTCACTGAACGGACAAATTTGCGTCTTTTAGATGACGATGAGAGAGGTTGAGAGAGAGAAAGTACATTTTGCATGTTGGAGGAGAGGAAGGTAGCTCTTTCTGGAAAAATTTGTTGGCCCTAAAAAGGGCCGTTTTTCTCGAGCAACTCCTACTTCTACCTTTTATAAGGTTGCTTTCTGTTCCTGGCCTTTGGTCGGCGTGCCACTCTGGTCTCCTCTCTTTTCGCTGACTTCTGGAGGATGGTCTTCAAAAGCCTTTGTGCCTCAGGAGCTTCCAGTGTTGACTCTAAGTCTGTCTCAGCTCTAGATCTCTTCTCGAGAAACCTGTCCCGTTGGAGTACCTGATTCCAGGAATCAGTAAACTCCTCCGAGTGGTTCAGTTGCGCCGGGAGTCTGGGTGGATTTCTCTGAACCTTGATTTGGTGATAGGTAGCGTTTTTATCGCCGTCTATCCGGGATATCTCTGTAGTGAGAGTGATGAGATTGGACTGGAGCCCCTTCAACGTAACTGCGTGGCTTTTGACCTTCTTGTGGGTATCCTCTTGAAGTTTGATCCTGGTGTCATTCCTTTTAGTAGGAGTTCTTTGCCCACACGGTATGTCTTCTTCTGAGGAGAAGGATGAGTCTTCATTGACTGGTGAGGCAGGGATCTCTGGGATGAGTGAGTCCATGACTTGTTTTGACCAGTTTGGGAGTAGCTCTTTTGTTATAGAGTTGGGTTCTGAGGAAGGCAGTGAAGTCAAACAGTGACGGCCTGTGATTGGCCCAAATTCTGTTGTAGAAGCCTTTTTATTATAGGCTACAACGTGGTGACGCACACACACTCTTATGGTGTATTTTTTTTTTTTAAAAAGCTGACTTAGCAACCATCATTTCTTTAGCATTTAGCATAATAGAGTATAAAACCTCCTTAACAGCATCATTTGAACCTCAAATTGGCCTATATTTCTTTTCATTGGGGCGAGCAGCGAACATTTTCATGCCACGGGAAAGAATGAATTATCACCTACTATTCAATTTATTGATGGTACACACAAAAAAAAATGCATATTTCTCAGAAAATTTTGGGTGACAAAAGCCTTTCTAAGTGCCACCATTTTACATGTAGGCATCACCAGGATTAAAAAAAATTCAATTCTTATACCCCTCCCCCAGGACGGCGATTCGTGGCATGGACCAGCATTTGCCTTCTCAAGAGTTGGGAGCTATGTAAATGTATGAGCATGAGGATTTACAGTTTAACACCATTTTGCAGTTACAGACTGGTTGTAAGAAATTTATAACCTATGAGAAATAAAATTTCTTTAGAAAGATGATCCCAACTTTGTTTTATAAATATTTCAGAAAATTACACCTGGGGAACCTTGTTTTTAGAAGTAAATTAACATCACCATTGTACACTTTTGTCGCACCAAATTGCATCTGAGGGCATTCAGCAATAGACAATTTTCCAAAGGGGAGGGAGCCACCCCCTCTCCTAATACCCCTCCCCCATATCACTCTAATGCCACTTTGGCCCCTCCCAAACAAAGGCCCTGGATCCGCACGTGAATCCTACAAGAACTTGTCATATTGTGTTGTATGATCTTCTGTGATAGAATCATCATCTGTTGCTGGTCATGGTGCAATTTTCAATACCTATCATTATCGATGACAAATATTTCATATGATGGGATGGGTAGACCTTGTCATAAATTACATAATATCCAATCAACCTGGAGACGGTGACAATAGAAAGCCTTCATTAGCATTAGATGCTCACACAGGAATGAAACTATGTCACAATGAAACAATGGATGTCTAATGACCATTACAATTGGTCAGATTTGAAAGATTAGAGAGGTACATGGCTATAATATAGAAATCAAATCAGACTTTCCTCCTCTTGAAACCTACAATGATGGTAAAATGTGTAGAGATGATGCTACAATTAGAGAAACACTGAACAAAAGAGGTACCACAGAATCCCTGAGTCTAAGACACAACATTTAGAAGTATTCTTACTTAGAGGGAGGGGTGGGTGGAGTAAGAAACAAGTGATAGTCCAAGCAACCATTACCTTTCTCATATAAACTGTACATACTTCTTTCAAGAGCTGTAATCCACACATGAAACTGGTAAATCCCTAAATAGGCTGATCTCAGTACTGAATAATTCCAGTTTACCTGATGATGAGAAAAAACAAAATACATTTGGTCATCAGTAATAATGTTATTATTCATTTAAATTGTCATCACTAAGTCTGCAAGTAGCAGAATTATATCATGTAACATTGTCAGACACATAGAAATCACACTGCATACATTATAAGCATATGGTATGCTACTGTAATTTTAAAATGAATTCAAAGTAAAATTAGTAAAAGATGAGGGATGTCTTCTGATATTATATATATACTGTATTGAAATAATATTTACAACTCTGTTAAAAATATAATAACATTGTAAAGAAACTAATGCAACTACTGTAGAACACAAATCCATAGACTGTACAAGATAAGTTCAAGGTCTCATAACGTTTCCCACATTGAATATACAGCTCAACAAATACCAAAATAATTGAAATATAAACACAAATTAATCTGAAATTGAGACAAGCATTGAACCTTTAATACAAACTAAATGAAATATGTGATAAAGAATAGTATATTTTATCTTAGGATAAACAAAGACTTAGACAGTGGGTCTGGTGACACAATTGTGCATGGAACTGTGCCTGGTTCTCAATGTCACTGATTTTGTGTACACCTTACTTGAATAATGCTTCTTTAGCCTCACAAAATGTGATTGTGAATCTTAGAACTGGTGTGCGACAGTTTATCAAGAGTTTGGAGACAAATATCAAAGAAGTAAAGGAGATACAAACCCAACCATAATCTTCAGCTGATATGATAGACACCTTTGAGATGAATACCATTTTACTGTCCAATTATATTTCAAATCATATTTTCAATATGCATAAAACAGTCATCTCTACTGTACTACAGTAAAAAAACATCATAACAAAGTACATTGAAGTTAAAGATGATATCCATAGTAGTGTGTGTTTAAACATTACTATCACTGTTCTATACTAACCATTAATGTGATTACCATCACATAGAGAAAATATCAGATGATGAACCTTTCATTGTCCTTGTCAGCACAGCTTGAAAACTTCCATAAAAAAATTGGTGACTACAGGTGGAATGGGTGATCCCCTAATAGCTCGCTTCAGGAAAATTCAAGTTAACTTAAAAAAGAAAGTGATGTGAATGAGAATTAAGTCCTAATGATAGGATATATTGAGAATTCCGGTCAGAAATAGATATGTGTATGTCTCTGGCTGGTCATTCCATATCAAATCACCAAATTCTGGAGCATGTTGTAGTTCGACATCTTTGAAAAATTCCCAAATTTATTGTATGATTGGACTACCATGAAATAAGCATATTCTGAAAATTCCAGTTGCATTGCTTTACAATTGGCTGATTTATTACACTTTGAAATTCCGCAATTTGTCGCCACCATGGCATTTTCTTGACTTTTGAGGTCTCATTTCTCAGCAATTAAACAATTTAATACCTTTCTATTACAGATGCCTATAGAGTCTATCCCATAGAACAGGAAACTAAACAATTAGGCTACAAAAATATTGTCTTTGTGGAGTTAGGTCAACTTACAAGTGTCAAAATATTCGATTTTTGTACTTTTCACTAAAAAATGTGCTCTTTTTAGTGATGAATTGCTCCTAAACCATTGCTTCAGGGTACTTGATTCTTTCAGAGGTTATTATGTCTAGTACAAACAATACAAAATAATGATTACAATGCTTTCCTATAATATATTTGCTAGTTGTGCAACCTCAAAAGTCCAAAAAATGCCAAAATGCCATGGTGGCGACAAATTACGGAATTTCAAAGAGTGATAAATCGGCCAATTGTAAAGCAATGCAACTGAAATTTTTAGAATATGCTAATTTTTAAATTAATCAGTAAACCATCAAACTTGAACCAGATTGTCCGTTGTTTAGTGGAAGTGGCATATAAAGGTGTGGTGCAGTGATATAAAAGAGCTCCCAAAAGATAGTCCAACCTCACACAAACCCAACTATGCATGGTTTGGGCTTGACTGAGTAATTTGTGAGATTTTGCACCTCTCTTTCCTATTGAGGAAAACATGTCGTTTGAATTTTCACTCATCAGGAGATAAATTTTGTATATAATTTAGTGTTTCAGCTTTGGTGGATGTGTTTTGAAATTATTTTTCTTCACTTAATGGCACCAGGCACCAGGAGACTGCATTGGCTACATTGACCTAGTTACACCACTCTCGGGGGGGTCTCTTTCTAGATTTTAGATCACCAAAGGTTTATAAAGTACCCTGTTCAGCTGGTCAATAGCCATACAATATGGTCAGTTCTACAAATTTGGCAGATGAAGACACTTGTCACTTCAAAAATGTTGAGCTAAAAGTTTTGAGATGAAAATGTCAAAATTTTGACTTTTGAGGTCAAAATCTTGAGATAAAAATTCCAAATATTGAGACAGCAAATTCCAAATTTTGAAATTTGGGGACACTTATATATTTTGTGTAAGCCACCGTACTAAGTCGGTGAAGTTAGATCAGTTTTGAGACCAATTAGATTTCTTAAAACCAACTGCACTGACTGGCTCAGCAATGTTTAAAAATTAAACAAGCATAAGTTACAATTCTTTATTCACAGCTGTACATACTCAGATTAGTAGGAAGTATATCCAATTGTGTTCTCTGTTTATAGTGGCTGGACTTACTGTACAAGGGTACTGTAAAGCTCTCCAAATCTTCAGTATTTTCACATAGTTTCTGGAATCTGCTAGCAATTTGAGCACTTGAGGACATGTCAGTAATAGAAATACTTAATCTGATTTTACTCTGTGGAATATATATATATCTGAGCTCTAGCCGAGTGCTTCAGAAGAACTCTGTAACATCCCTGAGACTTCTTGTCCTCTTGTATTGAGTTTAAAGTGCAAGTAAATACATGTTTAGAGAGAAAAATGTAATTTCTATGAAGTAAATCTAAGCCCTGGTGGGAGTCCCTGTGGACTTTAGCTGCGACATTTTCACTTTTCAGATATTCAATTTTCTCTGATAGTGATTTTGCAGCCCTAGTGGAGCCCATGTGGGGGGGAGGGGCAAGTGCTCACCACCCTAATGGATGCTTGTATATGATTGAATGCCCTCTAAATGTGTTTATTTTAAACAGTATTTACAGGTAGCTTTCAAATATGCAAGGAAGAAATGTTATCATGACATGATATTGATAAATAGTGGCACGGGAAATTAACTTCCTTAACCATGCTTGCTAGCGGTAGCCATCAGTTTGGTGAATCAAGTCACAACAACCAGATTTACTTCATTCTTACCATTCCTATGTAACTCTGTGCATCAAGAAGTGTAGGATACTGAAGAAGCTTGATAGGTTCACAGGTCCTGATCTCCTCTATCCGGTACAGTCACTGTCTTCATATTCACTAGAGGGTTTCTTCCTACGGTTGGATTATTACATCATGGAGCCATTCGAGTCTCAGTGACTTCTAAATCAAAACACTAACATGAAATCAAATTAGTTATTCAGATATTTCAGATGACTTCAGAAACAAAAGGATACTCACAACAAAGTAAAACCCCTGGTAGCAGTTCCACTTTGATCTTTTTAATTTAGTGATTATACAGTATTACAGTGTTTGGTTTTTATGAAGCTTTTGAAAGTTCTTAGGAACTTTTGCATTCAGATAGCAACGTGACACCCCAGCAGTCTTTGTGGCAATCAACTTCACATGTTAGCTGTAAAAGACACCTACACTTTTAAAGTAAATTATGTAAAAGTTCATATATTTGATATTGAAGCTGAAGATACGTCAATAGAAAATAAGCATTACCAGCACAAACCCTGGAAATTCTGGATATGTTCCAATAATGGGTTGTCTTGGACCAGTAAGGGTGGTGTAAAGCACTGCAGTATTTTGGGTGACACAAACTACAATAATGCTTGCATATGATATTGAATCTCAATCTCTGGAGAACGTTGCGCTTCATTTGACCTTTACTCACTGGCAGGTTAGCACTTAAATCCACAATATCCCAGGAGAGGAAACAACTCCAGAGTACTTTAAGAACAGGTTTTTATGACTAAATTTGGCTAAAACCTTCAGACATTTGGATGATCTCGCAAATGTAGAACACTTCTTAAATTAATAATATGATCACATTATTTGAAGATGGAAAACCTCCCCTTCAACTTGTAACCAACTATAACAGGCAAGCATCACCATACTTCACCTAGTCCTACATTGTGCTGAGCATAGGTCACGCTTTATGCTGGCATTGTATACTATTGAATATTGTAACTAAAATCATTTGACTAGGCCTAAATTAGGCTGCACTTAGGTTATATGACTAGTGAAGACCTAAGCCATAAAGAGTGAACGTTATGATGGCCTGTGAGTGTGAGCCTGTCCTTGTACGTGCACAGCCTAACGCTATGAAAGGAACTCAACTGATATACGTGGGATTTCTTCTTTGACAATTGCAATATACTCTGTCTGTTTCTTTCAGTATCATGTTCACCATCTGGAATATATTGCAATATCTTCATATTAGTAAGCCAGTACTGTAGCTTCGGGGAATCACGTCAAACAAACAGAGAAGTACAACCATACAACCGTTCTTCAAACGCTGCTTTACACTTCTGTATGTCGTTGGTTTGTTTAGATTTTGAAGATGAGACTTGTTCAAGTCGTTTCATTGGCCACGAGGGAAATACCCCTCTTTTTCAGATAAATGATCAATCTTCCAATTCAAATAATAGCAATTTACAACAAAATGGCAATTCATTAGATCTAGGAGTGAGGACTTCAACATTATGCTGCAAAATGTCAATTCATCATTTGCACCTCGATAATTTTCTGGTAATTTTGCGTTCATAGAATCCTGTACAGCCGCTTGAAGTGTATACGTGTTATGGGTCGTAGCGTATAGTTCTTATGGAAAAGATTAAAACAATACTTACTTAGTTATTACACTGCAACTCACCAAATTACAATTTGGACGGCCTCTTGACTATTCACAACAGATCTTCCGAAGTCCAAATATAAAAAGGGGTCCGGCACTAAATATATAATAAAAACGCAACATGCAAATAATGAAAATATTTTAATGGTCTTGACCATTCCAGTAAAGCAAAGACAAGGGGCTAGTGTAAGTTTCAAGGAAAAACGCGTACTATCGCCTAGCAAAATCTATCGTGATAGTATTTCGTCACTACAAGTGTTATCAAGGCAGCATGATAATTAGACATGTTAGGCATTTTCAGGATATTGTTTACTACAAGCTCAGAAAGAAGTCAATATTTTATCATTTCTAAAGACTTTTGAAATGAGGAGATGAAAGTATTTGGTATTTCAACATTAATCAGAAAATTTCTAAATTATACACTTGGATAGAAGTCGAGGGGAGGGTGGGAGGGGGCAATGTTACATTCAGCTGAGAAGAAGGCCACTGCTGCGAGTGTACACCCCTCCGCGCCCGCTCACCCCCCCCCCCATTAAGACTTTGCAAAAACATTGTTCATAGGCAAAACTGCATGGTGTATGGATCCAATTTTAGACCCAATTAGTGGTATAATTATGCCTCGGGGTGCACCAGTTAACATCAATTTTCAAAAAGAATTCAGGAGACGGGGCTACTGAGATTTGCCTTCGACAAGCCAACGACCACACCTCCGCCATTTTTAAATTCTCTGGCCTTTCCATAATAGTGTAGGACCTACCTAAGTCAGTTGGGATTTGCTCTCCCCCCCCCCCCCCCTTGAAATCCTATATTGAAATGGGGGTTGAGAAGGGGTCCCATTCTCCTAGTCCTGCAAACCGATTTCAAGTAGTAGAGAACCTATGCATCTGCCATTAAAATTTGATGCATGGCTACATGAAGGTCACATGCTATAATGTGAACCTCTTTGTCAGGCATTATTGTATATAGGAATAATAACTGGTTTGGCAACATGTCCACCCAACGGCTATTTACAGAATAACTGGACCCGAGCAAGACTATATTTTCTGATTTTCTACGCAATTATACAATAGTGATTTTAACATCGGTCAGTTCAGTTTTCAAACTTTACACTAGACTATGTTCTAGCACAACCGATATTATATTCTGACTACGCCTCAGAATTGTTTCAGTCGGAGGACCCCCACAACCCCCTACATGGAATTGCATCCAACGACTCCACAGCAACACCATGCATCAAAACTTTCGCCACCTATAGTCTGACCATTAAGGTTCATTCCCCTTCCTAAATTGATCGGAAGTTTGGAATGTGAACCCACGTTACTGGATACTAAACCATACAGGAGAGTTGATCTTTTTTCAGGATTGGAGAGGCAAACTTATCGCGTATGCACTTAATCAGAAATATACACAAATTAGCCACAATATGTACCTCCAGCTTTATGTTCTACACCCTTCCCCATATCTATGTAGACATGTGACAAATCACTTGATTGGCGTAGGAAGGGAGCAAAACATGAATTGGTTGGGAGGGGGTCGGGAGGTATCCCAATTAAGCAAACAATACACATTTTGTCATTATTGTGACCCACATGGAACACTGAAAAATTTCATATAAAAATGTTAATTATTTTATTCCGAAAGTTTTGAATATTTATGGGAATTTCTGCCCTTTTTCAAAATGTCAACCCTTTTCTTGAAAATCAAGTTTGCCTCAAAATTGCAATCTGTAATATGGCCAAAATTCTAAACATGAAACTACTTTTTCTAAAATTTAAAACCTCTTCGATTGATTTTGACCTCTTTAATTCCCTTCATGTAAAATGTCGATTTCTTTTTGTTTTAAACTTAAAATTTTTAAATTTCGACTTATCATATAAAAATATTCGCGTTTTATCTCAAACTTGTTCCTTTCTCTCGAAATTGCCATTGCATTTCTCGAAATCAAGATTTCTTGCTTATATAAATTTCAACTATTTTATCTAAAAAATGAACGTTTCTTGATGAGGATGGTAATAAGTAAAAAGGGAGAAAAAAAAAAGGGGGGTACATGAATTGACTATTACCATTTTTGGTGAAATGTCGACATATTATTTTTATTCGAGCAACTACGAAGTACGTGAAAAGACAAAACATCGTTTTGCTTGCCTGACAACTCTCTTTGCTGGTGCAAAGATTCAGCTGAATAATCCAGCACTGACATGGAGTGGAATTAATTACAAAGGATGGTTTGGTGGGGAGGGGATGAAAGAAAGTTGTGTAGTTACATTCTTTCCAATAATTTCATGATGAACAAGTGATTATTTGTAAAAGCAAAACTGTAACTTGACACAGACACGTTTTGTCTTTACGATGTGTCTGCAAGATGTGTATGACGGCCGTCCCGGAACAAGGATGTTCAATTTATGTTATTCCATGTAGGTTTTAATATTCATTAAACATGTACTATTTGAATCATGTGAAACAGACGATATTCAAACTTTTGTGTGTATTGTTTATGCATCCACTAGCAGATAATAGGGTGGGGGAATGTGTACATTAAATGCTTGTTGCCCAAATTTTAACCGATGGTGGGGGGGGGGTGGTGTACGGGGACTAACACCCTACCGCTTAGGGATACATGTCAATGATAGCTGAATCTACTTCATATACGAACAGCTGGAAAACACCTGTATATGAATATCGGTGACTCATGCTATTAAATACCTGTTCACATCTAGTATATATCAGTATCACTGACAATGAATGGTTTAGTGTTGTATCAGTGGAGCTGCAGAGTACGTAGTATAATCGTGGAGGTTGTTTGTTACCATTTACTTGTTGAGTGGTTATTAAGATGGATTGTTTAATGGAGAGGAACCGCTGTGAATAGTTAAAACAGTAATTATTGATCAGAGAGATAATTTGACGGTATGGTATAGAGGCATTGGCTAGGATGTGTACAAAGGTCAGGCCAAACTTAGGTAGGCTTTAGGTTAGACTAGTAATACAGTTAGGCTATGTTAACAATCTCAAACATCACCCGCGGAAAGCTAAAATTACTACTTTTAGCAAGAGGACATGCTTAGCAAATCTAACTAATAAATAATACAAATCTTAGCCTATAGTTGTTGTCTGATTATCAAAAAATTCCAAGTTAAAGCATATCTTAAATATAAAGGAATTTGATAAAATACAATCGAAACACTGAATCTTCTTTAGGGATCTTAAATTAAGCGAAGAATAAAACCAGCAATTAACATTTAAGGTGAGCTGATGCCTATCATTTACTTCGAAAACAATTACTTTCTTCTAGCAAACAAAAAGTATCCATATACTAACTTTGGAAATTTGTTATCCCTTCAAAAAAATTTCAATCACAGAAAATTGTTCAACTCGATTTTACTCGTAAGCCTACATATTATAGCCATATGCGTGAATACAAGTCACTCTATAACATTCCACAATTATTATTGTAATCACCTAACTTACAAAATCTACCAGGTCGGACATATGAGCCACTTGTGTGAGAAACCTGCAGCTTTTTACCGAGCAGGCTAACTGAAATAATGCTATTAAGTAACTGATTATTAGTTGAATAACCTAACTTCTGCCAATATACCTGACACTTAATGTAATATATGGTTTTGTTAAATACTGTATAGGGCCTAGAGCTTTGAGCCTCTATAAAACAGTTTTCCAATGAAGTCTAATAATAATCAAACGAATACAAAGTCTGTCTTTCCAGCAGCAACTAGATCGTTGTGTTCTACTCACAGCTGGCTTTTGTCTTAATTTTGCCCACATAATTATAAAAACTGTGCGTCATTTCCAAGCCAACAGACTTATGGCCACATGATATTTAAAAAGTAAAATGGTTTTGAAATTGAATGTGCCACTTATTTTATCCTGCTGCAACACTCAATAGCAGAAGTTCGCCAGAGCCGTATAGCTCTAACGTTAAATGTTCCGCTAACTGTTCACACCCAAATGAACTCCATAGTAACAGAAGATATTTCAATGAAGACCCAATCAACCCGATTAAACTTAAAAGTAATTATTAATTAGTATAATTAAACCCTCAAGGATATGAAGTGTTTCCAGATAACAATAATATTTGTAAAAAAAAAAGTGTAAAAAGCGGAAGGTACTATTAAATTGGAAGAAACGATAAAGTTTAGAAAGTTAAGATCATAAGCAATACCCAATTTAGGAATATCTACAAACACAAAGAAAGAACAAAGCTACATTTCGAAAGAAAAATCCAATAGAAGTTATGTCACACTCAAACCGTAACTTAGGAATGAATTTAATAGCTAAACAGACGGACATCATCATTTAAACAAATCGTATTAATTAGAAAAAATTATAATTCAAGCAGAATAGTCGGATTTGGATCAATAATTAAATAATTTTTATATTAAAATTTGAGTAAAAGCCTCGTCAACCTTCTCTCTTGAAATTTGAATTTGATCTACCGTACATCTGCTTCTCTAAATTGCATTTTAATTATAAGAAACAACCTATTAATTTAAATATATAATTCCCTCAAATCACCTTAAACTTTATCAAAAAAACTGGTGTTAGTTAGAGTAGAAGTTTCCTTTTCATGATTCCTATAACATTAAATTACCTATTCCTTCAGAAAGTTCTAAATAAAAATTCAAATACATTTGATCAATATTTTTCTTCAAAAGATAGATATTCTCAATTATTATTTACCCATTTCTTATAAAATTCTCAACCCGTCATTGAGATTTGTTTCCTTTTAACTAATAAATAAAAATATGTAGCTTAACATTCTTATTTTATTAAACCTTACTAGCTATAAAAAGTTTAATTAATAATTTAATTGTAAAACGATAAAACTAACCCTTTAATCCTACACTACCACTTTATTTTTCTCTAATCTAATCTAATTATTCCTGTTTATATTTGTCTCCCCTTAAAAACAGCCCCTCATTTCCATTCCAATAACTGATTCCTTCTTACAAATAAACACCACCTAAATGTCCTAGTTTATCGCTTTAACTTTCCTTTATTTTTATTTCGTTATTTTTATGATTTATAATATCATCATAATTATTCTAATCCTTACCAAATCCAATCTATTTATCTCTATCTACTCTATTATCAGTAACTCTATTCTTTCATTCTAGATTCCTATCTCCTGTGTGTATCTAGTAGCCTGCTCTCCTAGAGTTGATGAGTCTGGTCTGAACCTTATCCTTCAGTCTGGTCTCTCTCTCTCTATCCTGAGTTCTCTCCAGAAGCTGTACATCTCTGACAGAGACGGGAGACTAACTAATGAAGAGTTGGCGGCCATCTTGTCTTACTCCTCACAGTGTACAAGCTTGAAGGAGCTGTGGTAAGTATTCCGGTGTAGATGTTAGAATCATCATAACAGTTAAACAGGGAATTAATTTCATTAATAAAAGTTATCAATATTAAACTAACAATATATAATGTAAAGCCTGCTGTATTTTTATGTCAAGGATGTTATTTAATTAGTTTAGTTGGATATATTTCATTAATTAGGTCATCGTGGATGGAATTCTGTAGAATGTTATGATAAATAAAACAAAATATAAAGGATTAATACGGAATATTTTAAGAGGGTGTTGGTTAGAGAGGGGTGTAGGAGTAAGAGGGGTTTGTTTAAAACGTTCTTTGTTTAGTGTATTGTTAAAATTTAACTAAGAATTAGGTTTTAGAATGACAGGAATAATCATTAGGATGAAATAAGAGATAAATACACAAGGTAGTTTGATTTGTATAGTTCTAGCAAGAATAATGAATATTGTAAAGTTGAATTTTATAAGTAACAACTGTTACTTTTGACTGAAAGCTCCAAAATATTTGTTTTTTTATTATACACAATATACTTAAGAATTTTTTAACAAAAGAAATTGAAAATCGTTACTAATATAAAAGTAGTTAAATATGTCAATAAAAAAAGCAAAGCAATAACATATAACTTTATTGTTCACCCCCCCCCAAATTGCAATCAAATGAAAATACCCTAAAACTGAAATTTATACCAAACAAACAACCATAACACAGTTTAATTGCCGCAGTTTATGAAATAGTTACTCAAAATTAGTTAATAAATATAAGGTATCAAAAAATGGAAATAAATAATTGTAATGGAGTTAATTATAAGTTAAATTGTATTTTTTACTATACCATAAAATCATTAAAGGCAAATATGTGACTCATAAATTACAGAGGTTAAGATTTAATCCATTTAAATCTACACAAGTTTCTACTTTGTAGTTTGATATACAATTTGACACCGAATAAGCTAAATTTATATTTATTCTCATTATTTTATCATAATTTTAAACAATAATTTAAAAAGTCATCGTGAGCTTCATTTTTTTATAATTCATAACTTTGAAAAAAAATTGCTCAATATTTTAATATTCCTCGTATTAATATTACGTCATATTTGATTCGATCATGACATCCCTGCTTTGCCCTTTACAATTTTGTGTAATTGAGATCCCCCTCCCTCCCCCAACCCCCCCCCCCGCCACCACCAACCCATTCGAACCATTATAACCCATTCGAACACCGGTTTCACTCAATGCATTCCCGACACCTCCCATTTACCAATCCATCGTAACTCTACCTGCCCCCTTCAGCTAACCGTCATTACATGCACTCTTTGTTTTTCGCAGTTTCCTTTTGCAATGTATTTTTTACCCCTCTTACCCTAACCCTATCATCACCCTCTTTGTTCCTGCCACCGAGTGGTTTGTCTTTATTATCTCCAGCTCCATTATCAATTACTTGTGATTTCTTTGTTTCCTAATGTCCATTGGATTCTTTACATAGGCCTACTTAGAATATATTGTAGTTTTATGAACAGAGACGTAAACCTCGCTAATACTTTAATATATTTATTTTCCTCAGAGTCAATTGGTTACACAACGAATATATTCAGTTTAATATATCGCTACTCCTCTCACCTTCATTAGTTCCGTTAGACCAACCTCATAAAAAGTTCCCATTTTCATCCTTACTCATTCAAGTTAAAGTTATCAGTTCATATGTTCCACAGTGTATGACGTGTTACTAAAGCTATGAAAGAAATATTTAAGTCGCACAAATCCGCATCACGCGACACTCCTAAGGAAAAAGGGAAAAAAGTATTCAGTAAAACCATCAAAAAGATACCATATAAATGAAATTATTCAGCATGTCATATTTTCAATACCATTCCAGGAGTAAATGTAACCACAGAAAATTTATCACTGAAATATCCTATACAGTATCAGTATTGCTTGGTCGAATTATAAAAAAAAATGTAATACAGATCTATGATTAGTCATTTTCCAGACTATCAATGTTCTATCCCAATCTCCGTGTTCAGTATCCTCTTCAGTAAGTTTTGTCTAGCCTCCTCCGCCCTTCAGAAACCTTACACATGTTTCCGTCACTGACCATCCCCTTCGCCCTCCCCTTCAGAGAGAGAGTCATTTGTATACCTTTCAGAGAGCCCATCAAATCCATCCCATGCTTCTACTCGATAACATCATCACCGTTTTAGTACACACAGTACTGACAGTAGGCCCATTCTATTCTACTTCTACAATAGTTTACTGCACAGATATATGCAGCGCTTACATTATACAGACGAGTGATTCAAACAATTTATGTTCTAAAGCAACTCAATGGTAAGAATGCCACACCTGGAACTTCCGTAAATATCTCATTAGCATAATAATAGATGACACGAACCAGTTTAACCTAATGAATAGAAATAGGTAAACGCAACACGTGCCCTTTGTACCCCTCAATTATTGTCAATGAACGTGTCAAAGTAACCATGGAAACAGACATTAAGTAGTTCAGTAACTGTACAGCAGTGACTACGAAGCATCCATTGGGGGAAATCCTTCAAATAACATATTTTTATGTAATACGCCTTGTTATTGTATACGTTGCGTTCTTTGATTTTGGTTATTCTTTGTGAGTTTTACTTGAAATGAGCAAAGTTGCTTTCATTGGTTGTTTAATATATCCACACGTGCTTCCATGCAAAGCAATCGAAGGAAACTTGAATAGAGGAGGATTTATAGACATTACAAAGTTATGAATTACAGTTTTAAATAAGGACTGATTCTTATTACGTTCAGTTTATCTTCTTGAATTTAAATTGCACTTCTCGTTGGTAGGAGTCTGACTAGATAACACATTATTGTGTAGCTCTCAATTTAATTATAGGTAGTAGGGAGTGAATGTATTATTAATAAAAATATGTTTTTTAATTTCCATTGTTGAGCTCAAAACTTGAAAATTACGGTATTAAACGCCTTGCATGAACGGACACTGCTGGATCGTCACCATCATGTGTTTAACTGTTGAATTTTATTAAATATGTTTGACTGTTTAGCAGGAACACAAATAACAGAGTGGTTAAGTTCCTATTGAGAAGAATATTATGCGTGTCAATGAGCCAAACAATAATAATAGGATGGTTAAAAAAAAAACCGTATTGAATATTTACTTTCAGTATAAAACATTGTGCGAGATTACTAGAAAACTCTAAAAGTAAAAGCTTAATAGCACCCAATCAAATCTGCGATATCCAATATAGTTCCTGAAATCAACATAGTACAATTAGCTAGTATCGTCATCGCCCTTGGTTTGTCTCCATTACTTGGCTTCTGAGCCCGAATCGAAATAAAAGAGATTGTACCAAATATGTGTAGCTCGGAAATATCGTAGATCAGCAAGTATAACACAAGTATTTGAAAGGAATTATTTAAATATGTACCTTTTGCCGCCACAAAGTAATAAATTATTTTATGGTCGATCATAATGTCGTAATTATTTTGAAAATTATTTTCATTTGATAACTATTGTTTTTTTAAGAACGAAACTAAAATCCTTCTAAGTATCGCAGAACAACTGAATGGAATGGAAACGTTCGAAATCCATACCCCATACTAAAGTTGTATTGTAAACAGAACATGTTTCGAAGGGATTGTACCGTCATTCAAACAATGGTGTTATCAATTTCTACTTTCAAACTTAAAAATATCAAACAAAGGCTTGTACCTAGCCCCCCCTCGCCCCCCCCCTCCCATGCACTATCACCTAAGTTTGGGTCTAAAAGTTGCGCATTGATTAATATAAAACAATGTAATTTTTGTGAGATAAATTTAAAAATAGTGTGTGAAGAAGCCGAGAATTATGATTCAATTCAACTAAAACCATGACGGCTGAACTTGACAAAGAGGCTATACTGTATCGACCAGACTTTTCCATCCTTCACACAAACTATGAAAAAATAGTACGCTTCGTAAAATGTCCAGTGTTCTCTCTCGACATTGATACAAAGATTGGAATAAATTCCCAACGCTTTGTAATATACTTCTTACTGATATTGGTTGTTTCCCCCGAATTTCATACTTCCACCGTCGGTGTATATAACATTGACTTCCTCTATATTTGACTTAATTGATATTTCGACCAGTCACGTGACCAGCATAATAGGTGTGAGGGGAAATAACTCGTCTTTTGTCCTCGTCTTAATGGTCAGAAAACCTTTTTTTACATTGATATGACTTTTCGCAGCACCATATAGTGTCTACCCTCCGTCCTATTGTTTTCGGGGAAGGAGGGGGAAGGTTGGGGTTGGGCTCCAAATATGACTTGCGTCCGTTCGGAGGGGTCTAAACGGGAAGACCCCTTTTCTTAAAATATAACCTTAAATAAATCATTTTCAATGCTGTAGCAATATACATTATTAAAAGTTCAGCAATACTTCCGTCATATTGCCTACATGTGTACGTTGAGTTGTTATGTCCGCTATAGCCCTAATATTATTTATAAAAATATATTAATGAGATATTCCAAAGCGCATCTTTCAACCAGTCAATTAATAGATACAGAAAACAAACGATGATAAATAAAAAAAAACATTTACATGAAAGTAAATATAGCAACAGTTCAGTATATTTACGTTTATTATGCTAATTAGATACAAGGTACGTAACCTATACATGTTCTTTCCATTGGACGGAGTAGTGTCTAACATAGAGATGTGCAATACAGGTATAAGGTAGGACGATACTGAGCTAGATTTGAACATATGAAATGGTTATGATGCCCTATCTGTTACCGGTTAATCCAGATAATTTCATTTCATGATCGCCAAACTCAACTTGTAGTAAGGAATCTTACAGACAATAGGTTTGTATAAAAATTATCATTCATCATCATAAACATTATCCTTCTTTTAGATTTGAAGTGAACAACATATTAGCAGGGCTGTCAAATACTCTTTTCACATAATACATACTGGTTTTAGTGTTAAGGTCTCAGCATGTGGGTTAGTTGAGACAGACTGAAATACTGATTGGCTTGATGAGTCGCTTTTTTTTAAGGGGAGGGTGATATTATAACGAGTTTCTCCTTAACAACATTTATGTATTTCATCAAACTCATAGCAATCATAACAATCATAATGAATAATCATATGCTACCACAAAGGTTCAAGGTTTCACACCCTCCCTCTACCCCTACCACCAGCCCGGCTAATTCATATCGGCCCCATTAAAGATTTTTTGTGGTCGATATTTGATGGTTTTGCCAGAAATAAATAACATTTAGAAAGATATGACAAAAAAACCAACTAGATTGCTGAAAAAGAGGTAAAACCAGAATTGTTAACTCACAACATGTCATAGCACGATCCATATATCTTTGGTGTATTAACTTGCAGGTTAAGTTACCAGTATAAAGGCACTATGTGTAGACTTCACTGCAAATGTTTGCGATGAAACCGTCCGTTTACCTTGTCAGAGGGTGGGGGGGGGGGCTAATTGGGCACATGCTCCTCCCATTCTGGTTACCCTGAAAAGTGGCTTCCATTTGTTAATGGAGCTTACCAGTTACTTTTTAATTTAAAGTGCCCTCTTGTTATGTTTTTGTAACAAGTGCTTTCATATCTAAGAACTTGCTATTTGGCTTCAAAAATAATAATAATAATAATAATGCTAAAATATGCAATTCAAAAGTAACGGTATAAAGACACATTTTGTTGATGCACAGAGTATTCATTTTGAGAGATTTTAGATAATTTGACAGTCTAGTAGTTTCTTTCATAAAGTCAAAGTCACATTCTCCCCTGCCTCTCGGTGATTGTGCCTCCATATTCCAATAAAACTTTTCTTTTGCGAACCAACGAAGATCGTATTAGTGTAGTTCTTAACATTGTACAGGAAGTAGTAACAATTCAATGTTATGAAGGACGTCGGATATTTTAGACAAATGCAGCTCTTCATTGAGAACATAGTTGAATAGGAAGATTTGATTGTGTAATGGTTAAGGAAACTCTAATCAACTCCACAAGAAATGTTATAATTTTGTAAAGTTAGGTTTAGATCAATGACGAAATAACAATTCGTACAATGTTATCAAATTATTGAAGGTTGATATTGAATAAATACTTAGATAACTATGGTAAATCTGCATCTTTCATATAATAGTAACATTTTGTGTTCTTTCTACTGAAATTTAACCCGGGAGGACCAATGATTGCACCCATTAAAGAATGTTGCTATGTCCTCGACCCTCTCCCTTCCTACCCCTCTCCCTTCCATTCTTCCTCCGTTTCAGTACAAGTGTTTGCGGGTTTGTCATACAGCCATTAAGTTGAACATTTAATATGTAGCATATTAAACTATTTTGAGATTAAGAAACAATATTTCAGCTTTAAGATTCATAATTTAGTGATTTTATATTTTACCAGTGACCTCTCACAAGCTCCAACATTTTAGTTCTCATTTAAAGTGAGAAGGATTCACGAAGACGAACTATAAAATCAATTAATTTCCCGGAAATAACATACGATGTAAACCACGTGATCAGAGCATGCGGTTGTTACAAGGAACCTGTATTACTCAGTTTGTTGTGTATAATGTTGTATTTGTATATGCTTGAAAAAGTTTAAATTAATTGTAAAGTTTAACATATAAACAATTCTGCCAATGCTGATAATGTGGACAGCTACAGGCTACATATTACAATTACTATCAACATAAGCGTAAGAGGCTGGGGCTAGGGGTGCAGCCTCCCCCACCCCTCAACCATTTTTGGGGTGAACATTTGGGCAATATGATGAGGACTTTTCGGGCACCTACTGAAAGAAAATAATTGCAATGATGTAGCTAAAGGAAATCAATAGTTTAAACAAACATCTCCTTAGTTATTAAAATAAAGTTCTAAGCTTGACCGACTAATTCGCCGTTAAGGTTGCCCTACTAATGTAAAATAGAGTTTTCACATAATTAGCCCTCCAAGCTTTTTCTCAATCTGCATAAGACATTTCGTTGTTTACATTAGCATCCCGCTTTATACTGCGCAACTTTCACGGACCGTACGGTACACGATGGCATACGATGTAATAACCGATGCGTGCCTATATATGATATACACATTAACATGTTGAACCCGCGAAAAATGTTGGTTATATTTTTTACGGGCAAGTCGTTACTGCCCCCCCTCCCTCCCCCTTAATTAAATTGGGCTCTTACGCCTATGACTATCAATCACGTACAATTTACATACAGCAGTTCAAACTATCATCATTATTATCTGCATTACCATATCCATTCTAATTTATTTTCTTGGATTCGTTGAAACACAAGACTTGTGATTATAATTAGTTCCGGTTAAAATGATCAATCAGATCTGATTTATTTTCTTGTTATTTTTTGTTTACTTTGTTTATCTTCATTGATTTAGTAAACAATAATCCTGACTAGGAGGACATTCCTCTACGTCTTCTACATCTCACACGATGATTACTCTACTTCTATCCATAGGTTTGATTATTACGTTCTGCCAGACGCTGTTCCAGTTGGATCCATTCCATCATCCTTGAAATCAAGAAATGTGAAAGGTATGGTCACAATGACGTCATAATGGACACATTTAACATTTCTTACATTTAATTAAAGGCTTTACGAACTATGTGAATGTCTGTTGACTTGTTGGTTGTTTTTGATTCACATACAGGAGAGTAATGAATCAGCAACACATGATTGCCATTTTATATGAAGGAGACACCCAGAACAGAGTCTTGTGATATTAATAATAATAATACTAATAATACGACTTATAATGCGCACACACTACTTAAACAATGAACTAAATAATTGAAATGTAACAACACTTATTGCTAAGCTTGGTTAATTTAAGAGATAAGTCATGTTCCTTTCATTTCGCTCTTTCGATAACCCTGTCTTATAAGATGTTTTGTGAATAGCCATCACATCAATTGATGCTTTAAATCTCTTTCCCAAAAGTAGTGGTATCATACACTTTGGGAAACTTAATTACACAGCGACAATGATTGTGTAAAGTTTTGAAGTAATGTTGTGCTCCTCGGAGTAGTTCAACCCCCCCCCCCCCCCCCGACAAACACACACACATATATACACATCCACGCCTTCGCCTAAACCATTCTTTCAATCTGAATTGCAGAATAAAGTCGCAAAGTTAAGCTTAATTCTTTTCACAGTTCTTCAAACGATTTTTTTTATCTGAAATAGCTGCAAACTGTATCAAAAATAAACGAAAACAAAAAGAGACCAAACAAGTATCGGAACTGTTGGTACTAGATGTACCGTACTCGAAATATTCTGATGGGTAATATTAGCATAAATACTTGATAAAGGCAACGATAAGACACTCGTCCTGCAGGTTTGTACAGGAACAGAAGTTCGTCAAAGCCGACATTATATATGTGGAGGAGGGGGTGGGGGTCTGTGGTACTTCCCCAGAAAAAGGGGAAGTTAAGACTTCAAAGGATACCTTCTGAGGCATAGTTTGACTTATATGACTTGACTTATGTCCAATATCTAAGTCTAAGCGCAACATTGTGCTTTAACTATTCTAAGTTTGTTTGAAATGCGTGGTGGTGGGTTGGGGGGGGGGGGGGGTAACATCACATCACCACTTTGATCGGCGCTTGAAAAGAGTACAATTTGCATGTATTGGCGATTATTAACATCCATGCATGATTTGCCCTTGAAAAAATAGTAGTAGAAATAAAATGTGGGTAATGATATAAGGGAACGCATTTAGAACTATATGTGAATTTAAAACCATATATTTTATTTTGTTTCATTTATACACTTACGAAAGTAATACAAAAACGAAGAAAAGAAAACAGAATCGTTCCGTCTGTTACTCCCCTAACGTCTACATTTCCCCAGATTTGGATATATTTGGCTAATAAAATGAAGCAGCTTCCAGAGGCTTCGCTCCCTGACCCCCCCCTCCCCCCTAAGTACAACGGATCCCCACAAGCCTGCTTGGAATGCATTATATATAACTATGATTTATTTATTACATCTGTTTTGTGTTTGAGTGTTTTAAACTCGCTACGAGAGAACAAGGGATATCACCAAATGCAAAAACTTCAGGTGGCTTCCCTTCGTGGAACCAACCAGGGCTTGAAATATATTTCAGAGAAAGCCCCTCGACCCGCTTGAGCACTCAGAAACGTTCTATACAATTTTGAAGTTAAGCTTCTTCCTTACAACCCTTTCTAAAAATTTCTGCAGCTTCCGGGGACTTCGCATCACACCCTTTAATAACATAAAACTATCAAAGAAAAATATCTAATTTACATTTTGATCTGTAAATCTGCATACAAAGCGAAATGTGCATAAAACAGGCTTTATGCTTATAAGATGAGTACTAGTTTAATTTTCAAGCCATCAATATACATATTTTGTATCGATTCGGTACAGTTTAACATCGGTGATATATACTTAATGAGATAACGATGTATTCTTTATTCCATTTAACGCGTGTTATCTGTCGAATTGTTAACTTAATATGTTTTTTTGATTTTCGTTGAGATGCTAAACTGTCATAAAGTAAACTTAAATATTAAAGTAGGCTAACCACTAATCTTGCAAGTAGTAGTTAAGAGAGGGGTTCAGATACAATTCAAGTCGTTTTATTCATCAATCAAAGCCTAAATACAAGGAAAGAACAGTAATGTTTTTTATTAAATGTTCTTAACTGTATGGTCCACCATCTTGTCTACAGACGTCTGAAAGAATTGTAGACGTTATATGTCCTTGCCAGTCTTTCCTTCTACTTATCTAAAATTGTAAGGCAGTTAGCTGGAACTATATAAAACATCCATGGAATACTTTCATTATTACTGATATCTTCGACCACATGCTAGCGTATTACCACATCGGGTTTCTTAAACACACACACACACACAAAAGCGTAGCCATGTTTACAACTTTCAATTACTTGGAAATCGGCGATTGTTTGGAATGTATGTCCTATATTTTGAAGAGGTAATATAGTATTGTACGTACACAGCTGATTATGTAATGGATTAAATATTTCAATTTGAATAGTTTTCACAGGTATATTTTTTTTCGTTTTCGGTGTTGCGTGATTTCATCTACACAGGGAAAAGAACCATTATGAATGGCTAAAACTTGAAATATTAAGCAGTTAAAACAGCCATCTACACCACAAGAAAGTTATTTCATTACATCAATCTTTAGTATTCGCGTGTCCTGGTTAATCAGAACATGAAATCATGAAAGCACTCGCGTAGCAGTTACGCGACCCCACCTCCACCCCCTCTCAAAAAACGGGTACCCGTCTTGTGTGCTTTTGATTCGGGTACACGAATGTTCGGTCCGGTACCCGGGTATTCGGGTACCCGACTCAGGCCTAGAATGTTCTTACTCATTAAATAAAAATAATGCTCAAGAGAAAGTTTTCATCCTTCGCTCGGATCAAGGAAATTATCATGGATGCAACTATGCTGCAGGCTATGGTAGTCTCTGATGAAAAAGGAATTATCGTGGTTTTTCAAACTAGATCCGTATTTCTTGAGTTTAATGGAAATGAGCATTTGTCATATCGTCACTAGTATTGTTACTGAATCATAACCGAAAAACTAGGGACGTGCAGTTAGTTATAGCAGGTAGGTAGATCTGAACCGGTGAAACGGCCGATTATTTAATAGAGCGCACACTGCAACTATGATATCTTTGTAAGATCGGCTGCAATTTCAATTCAACAAGTATTGTTATCGTATACAGTTGCTGCTGATATTTCTGTTTAGTTCGTTTTGTAGTTTTTTCACGGCCTTATTGATATTCTGAAGACAAACCACGACACAAAACATAATTTATATTGATATGATATCTTCATTCATAGTTGTTTACATGTAAGTTTTTTGGTATCCATCAACACTTCTGTCTAGATATACTTTAATGTAGGCTTCTTGAAACTTCTTAGAACGTTGGACAGTGTTATTGTTAAATGTTACAATTGTACATGTCAAATCATAGTTACACGATGTTAGATTATACTAACCTTCCTCCTCCATATAAGGGACAAGTAGAGAGATTGATGTTTTTTGTCTTAATACAGTTTAAGAAAACATATCCAAGAAAGTGGCTGGAAACAAGACATTTAAACCTTAGTTTACATACTCTCAGGACATCGGAAATGTGATCACGTGATTATGACGATGATTTGTCTAGTCTTGTAGCGCCATAATTTAACTCAATCAAGTAATTCCAAATACATTTAGTCTTTTTCTAGTATCAATATTTAAATTATTGGTATTCACGATCTTTGATGACGTCATTAATGCGCTGTAGTATAAAGCTGAATATCTTGATAACCGGGATAGCTTTACAAACATCACGAGCAATCAAATGTTTTATATCTCTTTACAATAACACATCTATACTAAGAATACACCTTAATGCATTATTGAAATTAATGAAGAGTAATATCAATACATGCAAACCTCCATGCTCACAGCTTTGTGGAAGCTCTTAAAACCTCATGGGTCAAGCGTTATTGTAATAATGCCAACACTGGGAATTGGAAGCTCTTTTTTCATTCCTCTCTTTCGCCGTTCGGTAAAGAGTTGCTTTTCAAATGTAATTTTCATGTCGAGGATATTTCCTGTATCAAAAATATCTTCATTAATCAAATTTACGTGGCATGGAGTAAAATTACCTTTAAGAATCATTCGGATCACTTTGGTGATAAAATCCTTTGGAATAATCATTTTATTAGAATTGATAATACCATTGTTTATGACAACAAACTTCACGTTGCCGGTTTACTGTTTGTCAAGGATATATTTTTGCCAGATGGGAAGCTATTGTCCTTCAATGCTTTTCTAACCAAATTTAAGATATTAAGGTATCATTTTACTTGTTTTCATGGGATCATTTCTGCAATTCCTAGAAGTGGAAAGATTCTGTTTTACATTATGTTAATAATTCCTTTGTATCATTCAGATGACATACTTATGTTGTTATCAGAACTCTAAATATAATCGATGTACCACATACATGTTTAATAATCGTGAATAAATGAGACGGAAAGAAAAAAAATACATGCAAACCACCTATCTCCACCCTCAACTTAATTTCTCAGACTCGTACACAGTGTACGCTCTTTAATTGTTATGTGTTTAAAGGACACATCGAGATTCCCATTGTTAATGGTGGAGTGACGTCACTGCTGATGATGTCATCATTGATCAATCTCAAAGACAGAAGTAGTTAATGTAAAGAACACATTTGACCCGATCCATTAAATGCTTTACTATTTTTGACAGATGTTTATTATAGCTACTAATATATCTCGTGATAACAGCTTAGAGAGATTCAGAGACGATGTATAGTCGAAGTCAAAGTCTGTTTGTGCATTATTTAGAATATTCTAAACCGTCGATATTTGGACTTCATTTTCTGACACTCTCATAACGTATTCCTGCCCCCACCCCACCCTTACCACTCTATCCATTTTGTAAAGTGAGGTATTAGCTGTCCTCTGTGTTCCAACACCTATGGTTTATTCTTAGTACAGTTTGAAGAACATTAAATAAAGGAACCCTGAGTGTAAAATCAAAACAACCTTCCTTTACCGAACCGGAATGCTCTTATATCCAGCAGTCCTCTTACATGGAGACTGGCTACGTTGTTATGAAAATGTTTGTATATTCTTTTACAAACATAATTTAACTGTAGATTTGTTATTAAACAAATTCCATGTTTCTTCTCTGAACAATTTTTTTTAAACAGTGTTTAATAAGGGCTCTAGTGATTTGTGATGACGTCACTGATGTTGGGTGTTCTCTGATCCGTTCATCGTCTCATGGATTAATATTCTTGATCTGAGCATCGAATACTCGACTATCATGATTTGGTTCTGAATTTATCCAAGATTCGTTTGTGTTTGAATGGGAGCATATGCTTTCATTTAGGATAATTGATTAGATATGTTAATGAGATGATAACAATTCTAACCTTATTTGTTTATAACTAAGAGGATAATAGTTGTAAATCTGATCAGGTATAAAACCGAGATGATAATGATAGTAAACTGATCGGTAATCTTACTGAGATATAAGGTTTGTAAACTGATCAGCTATATTACTGATATGATAATGATAGCAAACTAATAAGATCAAACTTAAGGAATCAACTAGATTGATTACTCAGCTAATATGAAGTTATCATTGAGGGCCAACATAAATCTCGTGAATATAATGTTTATGATTTCATTCCAGACCAACAAAGATGAAGTATGCACTTCATTAACACTCATTAACATATTTCTCTTTTATGTTTTTCATCAGTTTGGAATCATATCGGCAATGACAAGTATCGTCGTCTGAATCTACTAACCGGTCAATGGCAGGTAAAGAGTTTAGTCACCTTTCATTCAGCTATCGCTCATTATGCAAGTCTGGTCAGCTTGTTTGCGTTATGCTGCCCTAGCACTGTTTTCAGTCCCTTATAAGTGTAAATAAATTAATATAGTGATACATTATCTGTGTAGTTACGTGTTGCTGGTAATATTAGAAGTTTCGATGTAAAGAAAGGACTTTCAGAGACCTTCCCGCTCCTACTTCCAAGGGGTGTGGGGCGGGGAGGGGGGGTGCGGAGAGAGCGGATGGAATCTTGCGTGCTAACATTGTCTAAATGAATCTCATTCAGCGTTCACAACGCTTAGTTCTATATTGACACACCCGTACAATTTCCATGTCAATTTGAGACCGTTGATATTGTAAACATATACTGTATGCTTTAGCTAAAAGATTGACTTTTGGACAGGTTTGCTACATATTGTACAATCGATGTTGTGAATTTGCATCAAATAAACTTCACGTTTATTCTGAGATGAAACCGTAGAATATTATAAATCATATTGAACAGGTCTGCTCTTTTAATTTCTGTTTAACTGTTTACCATAACACATAACAACAGTCGTAACAGCCCGTTTAGCTGACCCTGTATCTTACTGTAGCAGCTTCCTGGTTTTATTAACTGGTCATGTTTAGTTAGTTGTTTCTGTTGGTGTGAGACGTGGGTCTTCATGCAGCATTATAACACTAACAGATATATTACTTTTAATCGTTGTTCTTGATTCAAGTAATTACTAATCAAATTAATTTCACCATTTCTATGGTACTTTGCGAATTGGTCAAATGCACTGGATGGTGATGGAGAAAATTGGAAGTTAGAATTAAGAACAGATGTATGTGGAATTTGACTCTAAAAACGTATTTTAAGTTGATTTCTATACTTTCTTAGTGTTTAACTCGAATAATTTTGAGCATTACGTCAATGCGTAAGCGTTTTAATAAAATCAAATAAAGCTGCATGCTACGTAATAGGTTATAACGTTGACCAATCCATATAATATTCACACATAACT
The DNA here is from genome assembly GCF_037975245.1 of Apostichopus japonicus. Taxonomy (NCBI): domain Eukaryota; kingdom Metazoa; phylum Echinodermata; class Holothuroidea; order Aspidochirotida; family Stichopodidae; genus Apostichopus; species Apostichopus japonicus. The sequence continues at coordinate 6,429,340 of NC_092567.1, forward strand.
GGATAGCCCTGCAACTAATTAAGATATCTAGGTATGTGTACAACCACATGACTGCTACTTATTAGTGAGTTATTTATCGTTTAATCAGATTCAGACAATAGTTTGTCCCAGAAATTGTTTGCCATTTTTTTTTATATTTGTAAGTTTCCAAACCTTTAATATCTCTGCCTACTCTCATCTTTCATTGTGTCATTTTGGTGAAATAAAGTAACATTCCTAACATTTGTAACTTATCTTTCCTTTTACGGTCAAGTTTGTTACCAGCATATTGTAGCAAACACAACACAATGATCCATTATGCTATTCTTCCTTTGTAATTAAATCTTACTAATAAATTAACTTATAGAAAGCGTCAAGGGCTTAGATGGATCACTTGCTTAAATTATTATTTATCCAGATTAGTGTATACGTCACTGACATAAGTGTGTTGGTCTAAGCAGGCTTATATATATAATGAAAGGACGGTTCTGGTTTATATTTAAAACCAATAAACTCTGGGATATGCTTCTGAATGATAATTGTATTGTATTGTATAATGGGAATAAATTAGAAAACAGAAAGGAACTCTGTATTATATATGTGTAGCTCTACTTACCCGCTTCGTTGTTATATTGTGCGAATACTATGGTAACCAAAACATATGTAATCACTTGATAAAATATTAATATAAGACAAATTTCGTATTTCCCGCGTGTTTGGAACGGACACAAACATACATACATAAGACAATTTTGAATGTGTCAGGATCCGAAGGTGCGTTGGGGGGGGGGGGTGGGGTTGGATTGTAGTTGTCCCAACTCGGTTACTGATAATCACTTTTAATATTTATAATTTGTCATCGGCTAATTGTTGATTGTATCTTGATATTATATATTGCAACACCCGGACCTTCCAGCTTCATTAGTGTCTAGGATTGGGTGGAGGGTTGAGGGCGCCAAATAATACAGGAACAACTCATTTTAACTTTTGTATCACGTTTATTCCAAACGAAGAAACAAAGTAATACAAATCTGGAAGTTAACAGAAATACATATCTTTAAAATATATATTTTTGAGATTAAAGTCTGTAAGTAAATCACGGGCATCGTTATGATAATTAACAAACGAGCATAGCATTTCAACATTCAATAGAACACTAGTAGAGATGTGCGCTTTTTCGATCCTTACTTCTAAGTTCAATCTTACTCAAATATGAACTCAAATTAATCAAGGTAAATGTTCCTGCGACGGTTCCACGTACACTCATGTGTATAGGACATTAAATACCTGTAGTTTCTAGGTCAGAAATGAGGATGAACTGGTAACATAACAGATGGTGACCGATGCGAAGCAGCGCGATTCAACATTGGTGTTCTTTGTTTAGTTTTAAAACCATAACATAAACTGGTTTTATTGCCTAATATCTGTGTGTGGAGTGCATAGATAAACGAAATTGCTTGTAAACATCAGACTCGCTGTTTTCTAGATTGCAAATGCTGGACATTTTGGCGATTGATATAAATGAAGGAAAAGGTGATACGGTTCTTGGTAAAATGAAAGAAGATTGAAGGCTATTTTGTAATTTATGAAAATATTATATTCGTGACATGGAATAAACTGTAGAAGAAGATTTTGCAAATATATTTTTTTAGTGGCACCAGATTTGCGCTGTGGAGTAAATCATTACCGATGAATCAGTGTAGCTGTAATTAAATCACTTTTCACGCACATTTTCACAACACGACCATAATACCAGTCAATGTGTGGGGGCAATTATACTACTGCTTCGTTCTGTTGTCTAGATACCATGGTAACCAGAGAACTAGACACGTATGTTGTGACGCTGTATACGAGCACAATGTTGAGAAAGATCATGCACATGAATCTATTTTTTTTTTTTGCGTCGCGGATATGTATGCTAAGCCTTTGTCGTATATTGCTTTCTGGATTTTGTTAAAATCATCTTAGATTTACAGTAGACTCTCTTTTGGAGAAGCTGGATGGTCCGTTTACAGCAATTGTTGGATAACAAGACTAACTTAACGGATGTAACATTTACATAGCTGTTAACAGTATCGACTTAATTGCCATCAAATAGCACTCAAAAGCTTTCATCAGTTTGATGATTTTTTATAAGTTTGATAGATGCTTGAATTCATTGGAAACCTGGTTGCTCTTTAACCAGCATCGGAACTTAAATAACACCTATCAAATTTTTCATAACACATACATACTCTATAGCTTCACCTTCTTATACATGTAATAATTGGGGCTGACGTTGTTTCTATTCTAAAATCCTGCTGAGGCTAATACAAGCTGTCAGATTCATAGTTCCTACTATAATATTGCTAAGTATACAGTTGTTCAAATAACATGTACACTTAGAGTTTCCGTAAAAAATATATTACTCGAATCTATTATAAAAAGTCCGGCGCATGTATTGTTCATTTCATTTCCGTTATCAAATATAAAATATTTATAAAATAGGAGAACCAAAGACTAAGAAATATAAAAATATGTACATCAATATGAACATAAATATCAGGAAGTGAAAGATTAAAAAAATGTTACTAAAAATAATCTACAAAAAGGATTCAAGTCATTTTATTTGAATAAACTTTACAGCAAAGCTAAGAAAAAAACACTGAAGGACTTTATTCCATTTTTGGGGGCAAGATATTAAGATTGTGTACATTTCTGTTGGCTTTTACTAGGACCCCGGTCACACGTATACAATTGCATCTTCCGACCATCGTTTCTTAACTATAGTCCGCCCAGGAGAAAATTCCTGTTAATACCTGTTACAATTTCAATTGGTTTTAACCGGAACCAACAGGGACTAACAGGTACCTGTTAACGACAACTGGTTTTAACAGGTATTGTGACCAAAACCAGTTTATACCAGTTAATTGCCTGTTGCAACAGGTAAATTACCTGTAAGCTGTAACAGGTACCAATTGGTTTTAACAGGTACCTGTTAAACCAGTTGCTTTCAACAGGTAAAATACCTGTTGAAAACAACCGGTTTAACAGGTACCTGTTGAAAACAACCGGTTTAACAGGTAGCTGTTACACCAGTTGCATTCAACAGGTACCAGTTGGTTCAAATTTCTGTCTCCACTTTAAGGCACATAACGGTGGATCACCGTTGTCAGAGAAGGTTTATGAGGGGAGGGGGGCTTGAAAATTGTTGTTTCTCATAAAGGGCTTATATGCAAAATTATGCAATTATTTCCTCTGTTTTTGCTTCCTTAGTTTTTTTCACCGTCGGACATCACGTCCCCAAAAATTTTTGTGGAGGTACTCTTTCCCCTGCCCCCCCCCCTTCCCCGCCCTCGCTGGCTTTGCCACTGCAAAGATGTGGTATAACATATGTCTGATCACTGAATTGTTCATCCTATTTGGTACATTAATGTAAAATGAAAAATTCACATTAAATTTATGAGAGAGTTCTTCCAGATAGTATATGAATACGTAGCATACACATACATCAAAAGATTGAGACGAGCTCGCATCTATATTTAGATCAGTGATTCATAGTCTAAGAAAGTAAGACACATATTGCCAAGTTAAGATCAAGATAAAAATAATTAATGTTTAAATTGTATTATGATTTAATTCTTTCTTATTTACTGTTGTTTTAAATTTTTGATATCAATTAATGATATTTGTAATTTTTAGTGACATGAAACTCTAAAATTGGGAGGCCAAAGACAATTTTTTAAATTTTTTCGATAATCACATTTTGTACGAGGTTGAACTTTGACTTCAACACCATATTCAATTTCGAAACCGAGGAGCAACGGCAACTTGCATTGCACAGCGTAAGCATTGCTTGGCATGGTTTCATACGATCACTCTAAGCAACTTTCAACTGTTAATCACCCAAGAAGATCTATAGAAGAATGGAAGTATTAACCGCCACCATCGGCCTACCTGTTGTTCCTTAAACTTGGAGGTAAAACTAACGTTAATTGTTAGGCCACTGGCACTTGTGACCGTTGTTAGGCTAGCGTTTCGCAATACACAAGTGCAATGACAGTGAGTAGCCTAGGTTTTCTATTGAGTACTGCAGTGCATTCTCAACACTAAACTGTGCATTCTAAACACCAGTTAACAATGTGTTATGTGTGTATTGGGCTAGATTGAACAGTCGCTCATAATCTTCTAATTTATTTCCAAACAAATGCTGGGACTGAGTTTCAATACTGTAGTTTACTTGAAGCTTAGGTCTACACTCATTTGGTAAAGATTTCTTGAATTTCCCATGTGAATCTAAATGGGTAGGCTATGTGATATTGAATAAAACAAGGCTAGACCTTCAAACTTACTGTTACAGTAGGCTGAACAAATTATGTTGGATAGTCACCGGTATTATATACTTTAGTACTACTACTAGTAAGGCTAAAAAAACGAGCGAAAGACAAACTGACTTAGTGTGACAAAGAACTGTTTCTTCTCTAGCCTAGGTCTAAATAAGACTTGTTAAGTGAGCAAGCAAAAATAACAACTTAAAACAATTAGGCCTATAAATAAGTTGGCTCAGTGCATTTGTGTTTCTAAAATCTTGTATTTTTAGATCTTAAAAACAAACAAAGATTTAGCCCATGTTTTATTATCTCTGTAGTCTGGGCATTTGATTCTGGTTGCAATGATGACACTCTGGTTCAAATGTTCAGCTTTATACAGTCTGCTTCAGACTTTTGGAATCCTTTTTTTCAGACTATTGTGGAAGCAAATCTCACATCACTTTGTGGTGACAACTTTATTTCATTTTTTCAAATGATTCATGACTACTGCTGCTTTGCTATTTCCTTTTTCCAGGAAGAATTGAAAATCCAAATATCCAGGTGAGGTTTCCTGTGATGTACGACACCAGTGTCGAGGCAACAACAGAAGAGGAGAACGTATATGGCTTAAAGACATAATGGTGTAAGATGATATTAAGAGTTTATCCAAGAGTCCAAAAAGCAAAGGAACAAGTGCCATAGAGAAAAAAGATGGAAGGGTGAGTTTAACTCTTGTACCCAAATGTGTAATGATATTATTTAGATACTTTTCATAACCTGTTTATATATAATATATAAAAAACAGTCTGGTACATCATTTACGTACAAGCGTCATAAGTTTGGCCAATTTTTTACTGATTTGGGATAATTATAAACATGGTTATTAAGCTTTGAAAAATAACTTGGTGTTATAGTGCAAAGCTAGTAATTATTTGGTAAAGCTGCTATTACTGGCTGATAACTTGAGGGACCTTGATTTAAATGTTTACCTCCCAATATGTTGATATAAAATTTTAATGTTAATGTATGTTCATGATAATGTGAGTTATCATGTGCTATATCTGTATATATGCTTACAGGTATATCATATTTTCTGTTCACAGGTCAATATTGGTGCAGATTTTGGGCTTCCTGAAGACAAGTGGGAGGCCATTTGTACTTAAGAGAAACACTCTATGTTCGTGAAGACTTTACTGGTGTTGATTTGGGGTACCAACACTTTGAAAACGAAAGTAGTTGGGAATGCTTGCACACGATTCAACAGTGACAGAGATGCAAAACCGCTGTTGTGTCCCGTACTATGGAAGGTTAGTCATTATGAAAAGCTTTCAAACAAGTTACCATTTATATTACAAGCTCATGACTTAGTACACAAGTGTACAATATAATTTACTGAATAAGCTGTTTTTCAGGAGTAAGTAATTTTTTAACACTGACAGAACTATTTATCAGTAGGATTATGCATTCCAGTATCATGAGTTAACAACTGATATCATTTTGGTTGGTTCTTAATTGCCTTTGAGTTCTGACAGGAAGCCTACAATCAAACTACCATAGTGGTGTAGTTTTTCCAACCAAAAGATTGAGCAAACCCAAATTCTAAACCAAAAGAATGTTCTTGGTTAGACTGTGATTGCTAGTCCATTCAGGTTGGATACCAACAGAGATAAATATCGTGAGACATTCTAAACCATAGGAAAGTTTGACCTTAACTTTCCATGAAAGCGCTCATCTAGCAATGCAAGGGAGTTTGTTAAGTTTTAGGACCACACTGTTACTGTTAATCATGATAAGTCAATTTTTAAGTGTTCCTACGCTTTGTTTCTTGCAGCACAATTCGTGGAACGTTTGAAAGAAAGCTGCATTACTGAGGAAGCTGCAAGGTTCAGCAAATACATATCCGAGAAGCTGACGTCAATCGTAAAACAAAGAAGGCCTTAAAACATTAGTATCATATTATTTTTTTCAATGGTTATTGCTTACCATTAAACGGTCTTTAGTTTTATTCAAACTGACAGCATATTGCTGTCACTGACAAGTTAACTTTTCAGAGGAATTTTTTTAGACAGTTCTTTTTTCAAAGTAGGATTAAACCCATATTTATTATTATGTTTTAAACAGTTATTGTTTGCCATTATATGGTATTTAGTTTTTTAATTAAATTCAGGAAATGGAAAGTATGTTGCTGTCAATTACAACTTAAGTTTTCAATGGAGACCTTCTGGACAGTTTTTTCTTGAAAGTGGTTTAACCATGACTATTATAGACTGATGTTGACTTTTACTTGGCAAAGTCATGTTTCCACTTTTGCCTTATTTTTTTTTTAAAGAACTAACATTTCTAGTAATCAGTATGTACAAATGCCATTAAACAGTATTCAGATTTTTATTCAAACTCCAGAATAGACAGTATATTGTCGTCACATATGTGTTCAGTATAAATATGCATTACAAATACATGCTTTGTAGGTAAATATTGTTTTTAAGATCTGATTGGTAGCCAATTTAAGAATGAATTCCTTTCAAAAGGTTACTGTCTGACTAGCTATTATTATTGTCTGCCTAGCATGCAGAATTGCACACTACATAGTTTGGTAATGCTAACTCTTGAATAACTTTTGTCTATTCAGCTGTAACTTTTATTTTGATATAATGATTGATAAAAAATTAACCTTTATATTGTTTAACAGATAGAGTTTCCTTTCTTAATTGCCACAGCAATACATGAAATCATTGTTTTAATGAACATATTTAGTTGGTATTTCATAATATATGTAAGTTTTTAATGTGTAATATGAAAGCGGTTACTTCAGAAGTTTGCTTTCTTGTTAGACTCCAAATTTATGTTTTCTTTTTCATTGCCCTCAACTTTGCATTATTCTGCAGTACTATACTTTTGCCATTCATGTTTGATCCATTAACTTGTCTTAACTTTGTTGGAATAAAATGATATTTTCAGATTTTATTTAACAGTGATTTTTACTCCATCTTCTGGAAGTTCTCCCTCGCCTTAACTTGCTTGTTAAGTGTTAGACCTACATCATGTGCAACTGTAAAGAGTAATTTTAACCTGTTGAAATTCATCGCCACCTGTTTTCACCAGATAACTTGTTGAAAACAATTGAACCTGTGGAAAATCCTACTGTTATAACCAGCTTAAAACCTTCCATACATGTTCTTACCTGCTCAAACGTTTTCAATACCAGTAAAGACATGTTGAAAACAGAACCAGTTAAAACCTGTTACCCCTGTTGAAAACAGTTGAAACCAGTTCATACAGTATGTTATTACCAGTTAATAGCTGTTGCGCCTGTTGAAGACAGTTGAAACCTGTTATTACCAGTTAATACCTGTTCATGCCAGTTAAAAGCTGTTGTGCCTGTTGAAACTTGTTGAGAACAGTTGAAACCGGTTAATACCAGTTAAAAACTGTTATGCCTGTTGAAAACAGTTGAAACCTGTTATTACCAGTTAATACATGTTAATACCAGCTAAAGCTGTTGTGCCTGTTGAAACCTGTTGAAAACAGTTGAAACCTGTTAATACCAGCTAATACCTGTTAATACCAGTTAAAAACTGTTATGCCTGTTGACAACAGTTGAAACCTGTTAATACCAGTTAATACCTGTCAATACCAGTTAACACCCGTTAATACCATTTAATACCTGTTATTACCTGTCACCAAATACCAGTTGCAACAGGTACCTGTTCAAACCAGTTCAACAGGTATTAACTGGAATTTTCACCTGGGCGACCATATGAAACTAACTACGGTAGCGGTCACACGTAGCCTACTCACACTACTTTGTACTATATTCTTATTCGTGGACACAGTGTATCAGTGAGTTAATTATGCTTTTGCAAAGCTATCATGCGCAGTTGCGGTGGGTCGGTCAAGGGTCACGGTTTTGACGATGTTTCGCGGGTTTTTAGTTGTAGATGATGGCGATGGAAGCTCAATTTGCAGTAGCGTTTCATTGGTTCTTAGATTTGTATAGGATTTGTATTGTAGGAGGCGTCACGTATTGGAAGAAGCATTCCTGCAAAGACAAGAAGCCGCTGTTCGCCGACAGAGAGCGTGTAGACGCATATTCATTCGTAATACACAGCGAAATATTATGGATATGCAAGCCCAGCACGCACTGCTCACGCTAATGTGTATGAGTCCGTTCGTATCCCTCTTTCGCCATCATTTCCGCACACTTCCTAAACACCTCCTTATTCATGACGGTGTTTTCCACCATACTCTGTATCTACTCCCCCAAAATATATCAATTAGGCTCAGGACTTCTTGTTGCGCCCAGGTTTTACCGTGAGTAGTGGCCGCCGTTAGGAGTTGTCTTGTCGAATTGTCCGGAGGTGGACTGTTGTGTTGTTTTGTGGTAGAAACCGTACGTGTGCATGTACAGTACATGTATTAGTGTACAGTATGCAGTGCAGTGCAGGTTTGTTTTGTTTACATCGTATGTATCTAGGCACGCGTCGCTATGTCAAGGGATTGAAATCGGGGATTTCCGGCCGAGGTCAGTGGTTATGCTAAAATGCGTATAGTCGGACAACGCAATTGCGGTCACACGCATGGTTATTCCTGCTAACGATGGTCGGACCATTGTTAATTCGGGGTTAATGATGCTAATTACCATCTTTAGTGGACGATGGTAGGACGATCGTCAGACCAAAGTAGAGAGCGGTCACACGCAAATTGTGCCATGGTCGGACCATGGTCGGACCATCGTTATGTCTGAGAAAATGTACGTGTGACCGGGGTCTAAAATACCTTAAATGCAGGATACAGTGGGTGTTCCATACGAATAGTTCATGTCTTCTCAATCAATAGGAAATGTCCAATCAAAACGCTTTTAGGAATAATTAGTTAACGGAAGAGATGTAAATGTTGCAGATTATAATGATGGGGATTTTTAATCTGATCATTTTTTTTTTGTGATACACCGTTATTGAAAAAATAATTATCCCTCTCGATCAAAATGGTATAAGCAATGCTATATCTGAAACCTTGAAACGATGTCATAAGAGGGATTTGTCTAAAGTACAGACTAAGGTGATTTAAAATACGACTGGCTGGTATAACAGCCAACACATAGTCATATACAGTAGTCTATATTGCTATAGGTATTATGTTGCAGTCGCTAAGGACTAAGACATGCTTAGTTACGTGGATGAAATTGCTTCAGTATGCATAGCTATAGATACTTCAAACTAGTCTTGGTGATTATTCTAACTGTAAGATATTGACATAAAATATATATATTTTTGGGTTATTAGATTTGTTTTAAACTGTTACAGATCAGTGAGCTATGGGTCATTAGTAGGTGATACGGGTCACCGTAGGAAAGAGCGTTAATCTAGGATATGATCTTCATTTTCCCCGACATTCTTGAAATGGGCGCAATGTTACATGTTGTCAAGTGTCTACTGTACTTCCTGTCAGACTCACAGTATACGTTAGAAACCAAATTTCTGTTGGTGCTGGAAAACTACTTTCCATATGTTATTATAAACTGTCCCTTCGCCTCTCTTTCAACGCCTTTCATCTGATATGGGACCATATTCATGTGTTCCTGAGGCAGCCATATCCGTTGTTGTATTTTATTATTAATGTAACATGAACCTTCTACAATCGTAAATGTTTAAATATTTGTGTGCGCATTAATAAAATGGTAATTCATTTAATCACACGTTTCACTTCAGAATATTATTCTAATTCAGTAAACTTGAACCCAAATAAAGACAATTGGTCACAACAATCTAAGTATTGCCTAATCATCGTAATGGCACACTTTCTCTGGTTTGATTCGTAATTTTTATTAGCTCATACCAGCATGCTGGTGTGAGCTATTGTTACAGTGCGGCGTCTATCACTCTATCACTCTATCATTCTATCACTCTATCACTCTGTCCGTCAACAATTGGTAAAACCGCTCCCACTCGCACAGTGTTTGATGGAATTTCATGAAACTTGGACACAAGGACCATTGGGTATAGGGCCATGAGAGATGGTCCAAAATTTGGGGTCAAAGGTCACCTGTGGGCCGTAATGGGCCATTTTGTGGAAATACGCAAAATGCTTCTTCTCCTACAGATTCTATGGTACAATGTTGAGGGTTTGTCACGATAGTACTATGGAAGTTTTACCTTCAGGGTGTTCATGAATTTGAGATCAAAGATCAACTAGGGGTCTTTTGTGGCCCGGGCCGCGGCCCTATATTTTCAAATTGCTTCCGTTCGTACAGTGTATGGCCAGTTATAATATAACTTGGTCACAACGTTCCTCGGGATGAGGGTTACAAGGGGTGTTCGGAAAATTGAGGTCAAATGTCATTTAGGGGGTCATCGGGGGTCATTCTTTGTAATATTTTCAAACATCTCAATCTCCTCAAGATTTTGATGGATAATATTCAAAGTTGAACTGATGATTGTTGGAGTGTGTATGAATCAGGTGATGCCTAATAATTTTTGGTCAAAAGTTAATTAATTACAATTAATCCCCATTGTTTACAAAAACCTGAGCCTTCATCTTTTTGCCAAAGCTCCTTTAATTTGTCTCCCTATCTCTGCAGTGTTTGTTTACAGTTGTGGTTAAGCTCTGCAGAGGCTGTTAGTGGAATTAAAGCAGTATTGGGAGTTGTTATTAACTGTTGAACTGTAAGCATGAGAGCCCTATAGCCAATCAGCACTTGCCGATTCTTAGAAGTCTTTGAGCTTGAGGTATGTAAGCAGCCAGCCAAAATTTTGGCAAGGAGTGCTTGTGAAGTTATGTGTGCTCAGGTAGAGGGGAGTTTAATAGGGTAGGTCAGTGGTATTGTTTGAGCATGGAGCTATAAATAGCTCCATGGTTTGAGAGAGTGAGTAAAATAGGATTTAAAGGGGAAAAAAAGGAATTATAGCTAGTGGTGTGGCCAGGATTCTGCTAACGGTGGGGGGGGGGGTATCCCTAATGGGCCCAAAATTGGTGGAATCTGAAAAATGGCTTGAAATTTGGTGGGCCATAAAGTTTTGTGGGCCCTACTTTTTTAAGCTCGAAAAGGTATGAGCTTCTGCAACATTGGTGCTCTAGTTTAATAAATCAAAGCGATTCTAATTGGGGAGGGGGCTAGGTCCCCATACTGAAGTAACGACAATTATATTTTAAGATAAATTTGCAATTGTTCAACGACGAGGAGTTATTTCTCCAGGATGTATATATGTGTCGTACAATACACATTATACGTTAGAAACCTTGTGACGAAGTTGGTACAAATAAATGAAAATAAATGAAGTCTCCCTTCCACGCTCGTAATCCGGCACTTTCGTCCTATTTCCTAATTATTGTTGTCCTTCTTTCTCTGCATGTAGACCCCTATATGCTCTCCTTATAGAAGTTATTGTCTTGTGAATCAATGATGTATTCTTAATTTTAAGATAGAGAATATTCAGACAGATAAAAACATATAAAGCGAAATGAATCTACCGTGCTTCCATTGTCTCTCTTCCACACCGTCTCAGTCAAAAATGTTTCGTTGGTAAATATATCGATGGATAATTTTCATCTCTAGAATCTTTACGTCTGACGTCACTGCACGCAGCAATACAACGATCATTAAATGTGACTCAGTTCTAGTATTTTGAGTTGTATTAGGATTTGAGGAATCCATATTGATTATATGTCATTATTTATTTATATTAATGTATATATACGTGACTGATATGAATATGTGGGTCCAAGCAGGCTTATATATGAAAGGACGTATCTGAGTTTAACTTGAAACTAACAAATGGATTATTTTAGGTAGGTTTCATCAACTTGATGTACTTAAACATACTAGGAAAATTAAAGGAGAGGTGAACTGCTTAAATGTTTAACGAAAAAATAAATTGAAGGTTTTTATTTTATATTGAAGAAACGTTGTTGTGTTCCACCCTCTGTATGTACAGTACTATGAATAAGCATCAGCATTATGATACAAATAAAGTCAACGGTGAATCTGAACTAATAATGGTTTTAAAATATTTGTATTATTCCTTTCGTCATTTGAATAACGGCTAAATCTAATTTAAACTAAATAGTATCTCGAAGGAGCTTGGGCCCGAGTGGGAGTAGAGTTTTTTATAGTATAAGAAACACTCTGATGTAGTTGAGTCCAATTATTCCTTATTCCGAGCCGAGTCCGGGACTACTTGGTTCGAGTATGGTACTCTCGAGTTCGAACAGAGATCTGTAGAGTATATGAGCAACCCAAACCAAGTCCAGCTATAGACATAGCAATAACGGCTCACGCGATACTAATAGACACACAGGGATTATCGATTACATAAACCCACTCTAAATATTCCTTAATTTACAGACCGTCGCTTCCTGGTCTAAATGTTGAACAGAGAGAGTCAACTATTGTAGAACTGATTATGTGCGCATGTAAAAACTTCCAATTAAACATACGCACACCCAGGATTAATTTAGAAAGAAAGCAATCTGTGCAGGGATTATTATATTTCATGATATTATTCAATGTTAACATTTCTAGACTAGTCTATTTAATCCTCCCCTTTTGTGTCTCTTATTTTATGTGTTCATCATACAACTGAATTTTCCAAACGTTCATGGAAATCTCTACACGATCAACAATACGATAGAAACAGACCATCTAAGACGAAAAGGAGGGGTGTAGGGGGGGGGGGGACTAATATGATGATTTGTGGGCTAACCAATATTTTGCTTTAGTTTTGCCATTACGTCGATCCAACCACGATATACTGGAGTCTATCTTTGAATGATGCCATATTTTCCCTTCTCATGAGAAGTTCATCGTTATGACGTCACTCAGTGTTTGATGACGTCAATCAGTTTTGATGACGTCACTCAGTGTTGATGACGGGTTTAAAACTAACTATGTCTTCCCTATAACGCTGATGTTTATATTCATGTTATTAATTCCGTGCATTTTACATTGACGAGTCTGTCTCCTTTATTGACTTTAGTGTGTTCAATACAGATGTGCGTTTACCTGCAAGGAATAGTTTACTGTGATATTTGTAAAGATATATCATTGTAACTTATATATATATTTTGCTTCGCCATATTATGTTTTCCTGAAATTCATTTTCAAAATCTCAGGAATATATAATATATTTCTTCCTTTCAGGCCTGTGACGGAAATGGCAATCTACCAGGAGAAGAGGTAAGAGAGACATAGATTCATGTTCCTGTTAATTAGTAACGGAAATTTTAATAACAGACAAAAAGAGGTATTAATTAATGTTGAACAAAGAAATAAGACAAAAGAGTATTAGACTTTGTTTCTCATCAAGGGAAAGATTTATAATTGTCGTGTATCGAACTGGAACAGGGAATTTAGATAGGCCAGTTACAAGTTTACATCACGTAATGATTATAGCACTGTTCTCAATGACAAGTGTAGATGCGGCCTTAATAATCTTCCTTACGCACACACTGTCAAAGAAATGCTCAACAAAGAAACGAATAGACCTTTAATACTACAAGGTTATTCCGATGTTATGGTGTTTTAAAGTCACACACGAAATTGAAATTTAACTTTTTAAATTTCAGCTGTCCAGGCAAGGTTGACTGTAAAAGGAAAAAGCAGGTGTAACAATTTTCTCTATAAACAGAAAATGCCAGCCCTAGAAGTCTATACTCAAATCTCCCATAAATCTCTACTCCGGTATTCTTTGATACTATAAAGTCATTAGAATCATTCTCTGGTGTCGGGGAGGGGTTGGGGATTGTTAAGGAGGAGCTAAGCTTCTCACAGAAATTTGGAAACGATGCAACAAAGTTTGCATGTAAGCGTCATCACATAACCGTCAAACAGGAACAAATTAAATATTGAAATCGAAGAGATAAACTGATAGGCTCTGTTGCAATGTCAGTGAGTCTAGGAGCAAGATGATTTACTGGGTTGTGATGGTATCGGTTGGGTTATAGCATCATTTTTATTCATTGTGATACAAGAGGGTCCATTGTGACATAAAATGACTAATTTGGAGTAGAAACCATTCCCTGTGGAATGTGAGAATACCAAGCTGTTGTTATACCAAATATAAGGAAACTAGAAACAATATAAAAAATAAATGTTTTAATATCTGAAGGATCATGTGCATCAGGTAAGTTGCAATGAGGGTCCTTTTAGACTAAACTGACATGATAGCAACGGCGTAGGTATTTAATGAAGATGAACCTACGTGGATGTGAGGTGACTCCTCAACATTTCTTACAAAATGTCAAAAGAATAAACACAATAATTGGGCAATATGCTTAAATCAATTCTGACTTATCAGTCCAGAGCGGCGAGAAATACAAGTAATTTAGCAAAGATTGTTGTCAAAAACTGGGTTGATTATTGGCACAACCTGACTGTTAGTATTTAACCGTGTAATCGGTCAATTTTTAAATATTTAACCAGCAAATATAATACTAGTCAAAATAAGATATAAGGCATCATTCTATTTATTTTCAAACACATAATACTTCAGTTTGAAATATTCTGTGTAAACATTAATTTTAAACATGTTGCCTACACACATGTACAAACATATGGCGCATGTTATACTTAATCAGAAGGTTCTTTTTTCTTTCTTTTTATTTAAATTTGTGTCTTAATATGTAATGACACCTGACTAGTCCAGCTAACAAACAATATTCTTATGAATGTTTAATATCAAATTATGTCTTCTATTAACATAATTATCATAAGAGCTGTTTTCGAAACCTGTTATATCTAAATTATTGAGCCATGTTTAGTCAGCTTACACGTACAGCCAGGATTGTTTTGACGTAGTGGTAATAACGAATACTGGGTTTGTATAGTCACCATGCATGTAGAAGATGGATGAGTTGACGTAATGAAGTATTTCTCTTGAAAAGCAGAAAAATAGCAGCTTGTATATCCAATGTGTTAAGACAGAGGGAGGGAGGATTCGTCGTACTAAATTATCTAAAATTGGTTATCCAAAGTTTGATGAAGTTGTATATTACACCTCCCCCCCCCCCCCCCCATGGAAGTCCATTAAACCGTCAAAACCGTTAAACTATTGTCATATACAGTAGCCATTTTCACCTGTATTGCCATTGTTGTTAATTAGGAATCGCTATACTGATACTGTACAGAAAAACTAACAATATAGTAAGAAAAAAAGTAGGTATTTCGTTTTTCATGAAACATTCATTCAGTTCTTTCAGAATAGAGAAATCATCATATAAATACACACATCTTTAATCGTTTATTTTCTTTATTAATTATGCGACTCCCGTGCATGGGGACCGTATATGATTCATGTTCATTCTTAAGTCAAAACTATGGAGCGGAAAATGAACAATTAAATAAATATCTGTCAAATAATTTACAACACGAGACACCAAACCTGCTTCGAGTTCTAATTTTCTACAATGCGTGACAATTTCAACTATCTTGATATCTCGTTGTTAGCAAAGCTACGTCAAATTTCTCGCTATTCCATCTCTTTACCATCATTTTCGCTACCTGCATGTTAATAAAACTGTGGAATCTCCGTCCTTCACCCAAGCATATATACAACATACACATCAGCATAATTTTCAAGTGTAGTTTAGGGTATACAGGTTCTAGCCTGCTAGCTGACTTAACTTTCTGGTCACATATTTGATTTTTTTCAACCAGAGGTAATCATTGATGTAATATATATATTTTTTTCTAATTCATTTGCAGCAACAACATTACTATCTACCACGACTAGTAAAATTATAACCAACTTAACAATAAGGAGGCCCTTTTTAGAGTTTAAATTCCCATCAATTTGAGATTACTTTAACGTGAGTTAATTATGCTTGACGTTATTGGAGACGTTAGCGCATGTCTGCAAGTTGACTTATTTGGTTCTTTCCAATTTTTACGGAAACCGAAATTAGCAGTACATGAATTTGTTCCTAACGTGTAATTGTTTGTAACTGTAAAATGTGGGAAGTGCGTTATAGTTATTGTTAATGCTCCTCCAAATACATATATTAGTTTCTGTGTTTTCAGTGATTTCGATGTACGTGGAGGACTGGCTAAGGGTGAAAAAAAAAAAATGAAAACAAAATGTTTATACTCTTGAGTTTAAACCGTAAACATTTTGTAATCTTGTAAAAATAATTGTCACAAATCGTGCTCCTCTTAATAAATTTTAATTATCAAAAGATTCTGTTTTTAAGTGCGTTTTTAATCTGACCAGAGGGAAGCTGCAGGGTGAAAGGAACCTATTCAGAAATCTGCGAACAGGAATAACAGGCAGATACATATAACGCACTTTAATGAGGATGAACTTTGTTTTATTAAAGTTATGTATGATTATTTGTTTCCCTTTCTTGCAGGGTTACATCGAACCTAGTTCATCGGAAGATGATATGGATGAAGAAGTAAGAATATCGAGTATTTCGTTTACAGTTTGTCCTCATACTAAGTTATATTCAATTAGCAAACAAGAGCTTATCCTCGTGAGACAGCTTTACAGTTAGTCATATACAACATGAATACGATAGGTCATCTATGGAGGACAGTTGACAACAAAGCTCGTCAAATCGACAAGATCAGCATCAATAAAAATATATGTAAACATGGGATTGTGTGAGAGTTCGTGTTCATTGCTGATAATGTATACTATCTAATGTTCCTCCCTAATTGTATATAACCACATGTCAGCCTACGTCTGTTGAGTCAATGTAATGCTGTTCTATCACATTTTGTTATCCTGTTCACTTCAGATGACTCTTGACCTCCAATAAAATCAATAAGGCAACCACAATGCCAAGTATAAGGGTTGCCAATGTTACAGGTTTAGAGAAATGGGTGTTGCAAGAAGGCAGTGCGTACACACAATGTAAAGCATATACACAGAGCCATGTATGTGTATATATATACGGCTCTGCATGAATACTCACGCCGTCGTGAGTTGATAATGTTTGGATTGTCATTGGATCAATACTGTCCAGATATATGTTTATGCAATAGATCGTTGAACTTATCACTAGATATAAACTATGCTTTATTGCAAAATCAAAGAACCAACAGTATATGCACTTTTTAGTTTTCATTCATGCAAGAATAGAACCAGAATGAAAGAAAAACACAGAAAATGCTGAGGTATTTTGCTGCTAAACTTAGACTCAACTTGGACCTGTACAATTATGGCAGATGCGTTGTTAGGGGAATAGGGAGTGGTCTGCCTTAACACATCCAGTTACATTGCTACCACAAAGCTCATAGAAGCAGCAACACAATACCAATATTTGAACAACTAAATTATTTTAAACATGCACAAAATTTTTAATGAACACCCTCCTCCTCGATCCCGATGTATGTTGTGTAAACAGATATCAAATGTGATCACCAAATGTGATCAAAAGAAATCAAATATAATTGAATATAGTATTAAAGGAGTTAATAAGATCTTGAACTCTGTCCTAAACTATCGAGTTGGTTTTAACCAGTTGTTTTCTGTACGGATTGTTTATAATATGTTAAACTATCTCAGACTGCCCAGTTTTATTAGTCTCTGATAGAGTTGAGACGTCTTAAATCCGTCTATCTGTAGTGAATTTAGTTTGCTCACTAGTAACAACAGGGATCAAAATGGGATCAATAATTTCCATCAATACGATGAATTATTCTAAATAATTCATAGCACTAAATCATTTGTCATATTAAGAAAGTCATTTTTTTTTCTACCGCTGTTACTGTAATAGAGGGCGCTTGACGAGACTTACAAATAACTCTATTTATACACTAAAGCAATGAATTTATCTCAGTGATATTAATTGCTACCTACTGTTCCTCCTTATATGTATATAACACATGTCTTCCTACGTCTGGTGAATAAATGGAATGTTGTTTTATCACGGGTCGTGGCAATTATTCTTAACAGTAATTGACGGATAGCAAGAATTATTGTGTTATATTTCATAATTATATTTAGAGATGAACTACTAGATAAAGGGAGCTAATTTATGCAAGATAATACTAATTTCTGATGGTCTAGCGATCGAGCGTAATCCGATGATGAAAATCGTATTGAATTCACTGCTGCTTGTTTCAGTCTGGACTGTCTCTGAATTTCATAATAACCTCAAAATTTAGTAATAAGAACTTGAAACTATCGAAATTGGTAGAAGAAATAACTGTAACTGGTCAATCAACTTAAAGAGTATATATTGAGTGGTTTTCCTATACATATTCGATTAAGCTGATTCTACAATACTGCATTCATGGATAGGGCATCCAATACCATTTGTCCTCGACAATGGTATGTTTTCCCCATTGACAATGGTATGTTTTCCCCATTAACAATGGTATGTTTTCCCCATTGACAATGGTATGTTTTACCCATTGACAATGGTATGTTTTACCCATTGACAATGGTATGTTTTCCTCATTGCGTTTTGGATTGCATCTGAGGAACTCACCTAATGATCTGTACATCCATTCACTTACATTGATGAGCCTCGACATGCGGGACGATTAAGGAGCTGTATATTAAACTTAAACTAAAAGTTTGTTTTTTTCTACTTCTGTTACACAGACCTCTGATGATGATGAGGATGATGGTGGTGGCGGTGATGATGATGGTGATGGTAGTGATGGCGAGGATGATGATGGTGGTGGCGGTGATGATGGTGAGCAAGACGAACATACCCTTGACGTAACCACTAGTCATTACAACCAACCGACAGAAAGCAGACCTACACCAGATGTGAGTCATTATATGTGTTTTATCAGAGAAACTATGAGAGTCCGCAAGGGGTGGGGGAATTGAGGGGGTATTTTCCCCTCCCCTTGGAATATGACATTAGTCAAAATATGAGCAATAATTATTCAGCATTTTAGTCCTAATATGTTATAGTCTAATAAACTATGAGAGTCAGTAAGGGGTGGGGAATTGAGGGGGGTATCCCTCTCCTTGCAACTAGGCAGTAGTCAAAATATGAGCAATAATTAGGTAGCAATTTAGACTAAATATGTTTTAGTCCAAGAAACTATGAGAGTCCGTAAGGGGTGGGGAATTGAGGGGGTATTTTCCCTCTCCTTGCAACTAGGCAGTAGTCAAAATATCAGCAAATAATTAGGCACAAGTTTAGTCTTAATATGTTATAGTTCAAGAAACTATGAGAGTCAGTAAGGGGTGGGGGAATTGAGAGGGTATTTCCCCTCCCCTTGGAATATGGCAGTAGTTAAAATATGAGCAATAACTAGTCAGCATTTTAGTCTTAATATGTTATAGTCCAAAACAAAAAAACATGCAGCAACACTGTGGAGGCTCAGCTAACCTATTGATGAAATTGTTTTGGGCCTTTGGCATATTTCTGAGCAGTTTATCCATTTGTTACTTTTCGTTCCTTGCCTTATGCTAAAAGTTAGCAGACATAGTTTGAGTTGTACACATTTGTTTTGAGAAAAAAAAGACATAAAGGTACATGAAATTTTAACACTTTTTTAAATGAACAATAAATATTGTTTGAAATAAATTTGAAAAGTCAAAGGGCTATAGTTGTGTTCTTGAGTACTTAAAATTCAGAGCTGCGTTTGCAGTATCTTCAAACCAGAATGCAAAATTATATTGAGGTTTCATGGAGACTTCATCGTAACAGACAACCGACTTCTAATGTAACCACTAGCCATTACAACCAACCAGCCGAAAACAGGCCTACACCAGATGTGAGTAATGAGATATGTAGTATGAACAGAGAACAAATGTGATCACCAGAGATCAAAAGAGAGATCAAATATAATAAATAGAGTATTAAAGGAGTAAATAAGATCTTGAACTCTGCCTTAAAATACTGAGTTGGTTTTAACCAGTTGTTTTTATTACGTAATATCATATTATGTTAAACTGTCTGAGATTGCCCAGTTTTATTAGTCTCTGATATAGTTGAGACGTCTTAAATCCGTCTATCTGTAGTGAATTTAATTTGATCACTAGTAACAACAGAGATCAAGATGGGATCAATAATTTCCATCAATACATGAATTATTTCTAAATAATTCATAGCACTAAATCATTTGTCATATTAAGAAAGTCATTCTTGTTACTACAGCTGTTACTGTTAATAGAGGGCGTCTGACGAGACTTACCAAGTCCTCTGTTTATACACAAAGCGATACATTTATCTTGATATGAATTGCTACCTGATTCTCTGGCGGAATGTTGTTACTAGTAATAGCTAATTGTTCTCTTCTGTTATGGCAGCCGTAAATGACTTACCCTATAATTGATACTCATTACGTATTAAGATATGATTCTTGTCTTTCTGTTTTGTGCAGGATGCAGCACAGAAGCGGAGAAGGTCTAGAAAGAAATGCACAGTCTCGTGAGGTTAGTAAGGAATATCACAGCTGAATGTGAGACTCACTGTTATAATCAAATGTTTCTTTTAGGATGAGATTTTCTGTAACAAACACATACAAATAAGTAATTTAAAATGTGTATCCCTACTTCCTAACCGGTAACAAATGTATTCCTCAACTGAAACCAAAACGTATCTAAATGAATTTTGTGAGGAGAGATCAAATTTGGCATCTCAAAGTTGGTTAGTAAAAAGGGGGGGGGGGGGGAAGCATGGGACGGGGGGTTATTTTCTCTTTAAGTAATTTAGACTGAGCTCTGAATATTCTGACAGGACTGAAACGTTAGAATGCATCATTGGTAAACTGACCAACATCTTTTATAAGCAGTGCTGACATACATATCACTCTATCACAACTATCTCTGCATCTCACAGATAAGGTCTGAATAGGAATATAGAAAGAAAAAGAGATATATCACTCCGGGATAAAACTTGTTTTAAACCTTAATTGGTTAGTTGGTTTTCAATAATATGACAGCAGATGATTCATTTCAGTATGTTTAGTTAATGATCCAAAATAATATATGTAGCAGGGAAATCTGTCAATATGTGTAGCAGACGATTCCTGTTATTATGTGTGACAGTAATCTCTTTCAGTATGTGTAGCAGGTGATGCCTATCATTCTGTGTAGCAGGGATCGCTGTCAATCTGTGTAGAAGGTGATACCTGTTATTATGTGTGACAGTAATCTCATTCAGTATGTGTAGCAGGTGATGCCTGTCATTCTGTGTAGCAGGGATCTCTGTCAGTATGTGTAGCAGGCGATACCTGTTATTATGTGTGGCAGTGATCTCTGTCAGTCTGTGTAGCAGGTGATGCTTATTGTTATGTGTAGCAGGGATCTTCGTCAGTTGTGTAGCAGGTGGTGCCTGTTATTCGCTGTAGCAGGGATCTCGGTCAGTCTGTTTAGCAGATGATTCAGGTTATTCTGTGTAGCAGGAATCTTTGTTATTATGTGTAACAGCTGATGCCTGTTTTTCTGTGTAACAGGTGATGCCTGTTATTCGGTGTAGCAGGGATCTCGGTCAGTCTGTGTAGCAGGTGATACCTGTTATTCTGTGTAGCAAGGGTATATGTCAGTATATGTAGCAGTTGATGCCTGTTATTATGTGTAGCAGGCAGTACGGGCAGCAGGTGACATATGTTGTTTTATGTCATTCCTGCATTAACTGCAACAGTTCGTCGAGATGACATCACTTTTAAAACATTAACATTTTGTTATCTTTCTAGGTTACATATTTGAACTAGAGTTATCGCCACGAGGACCAGCAGATGTCTAACTCTTCTACAGAGAGAGAGAGGTGGAGAGCGAGACAGCTTGGTGGAGAGAGAGAGGTGGAGAGCGAGACAGCAGGGTGGAGAGAAAGAAGGTGGAGAGAGAGAGAGCCTGGCGGGTGGAGAGAGAATCGGGGTGGAGAGAAAGAGAGCAGATAGTCTGACATTCTTCTCAGTAACGTCTCTTGAGATGCCATAGCAGACTGTTTTATTTAGTTAATCGTCTTTTCCGTTCTGAATATTGATCATAGATTTTGCGAGTAGATATTAATTATCAACGTTTCTCGTCTTTTAGCTTCAAATAAAATTAAAATAATCTTGAGAGGACTTAGCCTTTCTAATTCTGCTGAACTCATTATTTTCTATAGACACGTGACATACGGAACGGATTCACTGCTGTTTTATAACATAGAGAAATACGTAATCATGTTCTTTATCATACAGATTAAATTTCATTTTCGTAATTTCATAGTGAATTCAGGTAACGATCAGATTATGAATTTGCAATAATTAACTAAAGCTTAATAATATATCGAATGTATAATTCTTTGTTACTTTAAACGGATAAAGTACTGATATTTAATACAGTGAATGTATAATCCCTTGTTACATTGAACGGGTTAACTGATGATATTGTTTGCTGCATTTACTCAGAATATACTCCTCAGTAAGAGTTCAACTGATGTTACGTAATGGTAAAACCATTATAATGTTACGTTATGGTAATACCATACTGATGTTACGTAATGGTATACCATACAATTACGTAAATGGTATACCATACTGATGATAGGTAATGATAATACCATACTGATGTTACGTAATGTTAATACCATACTGATGTTACGTAATGGTAACACTATTCTGATGTTACGTAATGGTATACCATACTGATGTTATGCAATGGTAATATAATACTGATGTTACGTAATAGTAACACCATACTGATATTAGGTAATGGTAATACCATACTGATGTTATGCAATGGTAATGCAATACTGATGTTACGTAATGGTAACACCAAACAGTTCTAAAATCAGAGGCAATGAGTGTTATTCTCGTCTCAGTTCTTTAATGTTTTTTACGATGAATGTATAGCCAATTGTTAAACCTCTCTGTACGCTACCACCAGATAATAGAAATGTCAAGTTGACCCGAGATTCAGGAAATTACGAGTTGACCCAAAATACACCAATTTGTGGTCAAATTCAATGAACTTGACAATTTTATGTTTGTTTAATATGAATTAGTATTATTTAATTATTCATCCTGATTTCTTTACTTACTCAACCATCTATTATATGTTCATATTTTGTTTTGTTTTGGAAGTTTGTTACACTATCTCAAGATGCTTTACTTTTCTTCGATGCGGTTCATTTTCGATTTTGTGAAAATATTTGATATAATATAGGTATGGGATGTAATCCTGTTCGAGATGGACGTAATGCTACCCCTGCAGGTATATAAGAAAAATTGGTGGAAGAACCGAAAATATATATAAAAGTGGATAAAATTTAATACGGTAGGCATAAGTACACACTGTTACCTTCAACGTTTGGAAGCAGAAAAAAAATTCAAGAAACAAAATAGAGACAATATGAGACGGCAGAGAGCTTGACCTCCGCCCAAGACCTGGGATTACCCTCCCCTGGAAAATCAACTTAAATTAGAGACCCCCGGTGACTGTGCTGTACCCTGTGGACTGGTTTAGCTCACAAGCACTCTGTCCACCGGACTCCTAATCTAAAAGGCTCTTTACCCCTCATCAGAACCAAGGCCTCCTCCTAGCTAATATAGTCAAGCTTGTCAAAGGGAACTTTGAATTTGAATATACCAATCGATTGGTCCCACCTAACTAACTGAAAGTTAGGAAACCCATTTGTCAGAATTTTATTTAAAGTTTTCAGCGTCCAAGACGGATCAGAATAATCACTCTGAAATGTGTCAACTTTGGGGTGGTAGGGGAGGGGGGAGGGATTGATGTGTCTTCAGATTAATGTATATCCTTGAGAGAGAATAAACCAAATGTGAAGATGGTTGTATAATCTACCAATGTAACTTCTCAGTGAAATGATTTAACCTCATATGCTTACTTCTGTCTTTCGACAATTACAATTAAACTTATACGTATTTTGTTATTAACTTCGAAACCATTTAAAACTTGTATACATATATATATATATATATATATATATATATATTTTTACTCTTTGCGTTTTTCATAAAGTGATCTTATTGGAAATACATATAATGTGTTAGAGTCACTATGATCTCTATCAAAGGTCAGCAATTGCATATTAATCTATGAGTGATCTGTTATATCGAAGTTTTGGTGTAGATCGAACTTCAAGACTTTTCCAGTAAAAATGACGTCATTTATTTAGGTTTTCGTTTCTTATTTAGCTTAAATATTTCCTGTAGCAGTTTTGTTACAAGTAATGACATGTTATGCATCATTTGCATTCACTTACAGCTACTAAATTTATATTAGTTTTTGTGGGGTGGTTTGTGGGTTTTTTTTTTTTTTTTTGCCTTTGTTCATTGTTCATGGTTAATTCTGTAATCTATGGAATTTAAAGCCAACTGTAAACATAATATGTTGTATGGTTTACGATAACGTGTATATTACGTAATATAATGATCATTGCATAACATTACTATTTTTAAATCAGTTCACTTAAATATAATGATCGGCTTTCTATTGTACTTTCTTTTATCTTATTACTACGCGGGCTATAGGCGTTTATATTCATGTATACTTTAGTTATGTATCTTCCCTTAAGTTACATTACAGCCGATAAAAGACAATACAGTGACATGTCTGTTACGTCACTCAATAATAATTCGAACAAGATAATGACAATCTGAACATTTTGTGTACTGAAGCTTGAAATCAATGATCGTACTTCTATATATGGTAGGTCTTGTAGTTTACTCATGGCTGAGACCAATAGTTGTTCAACAATCCAATGGAAACATTTGATCATAGGTTTTATAATGGCAATTTATTTCAGAACATTTTGCACATTTTCATGAAAATATCGCAATTTTTTGGTTACCACGTCATTGCAATTTCTTGTGTTGGCTTTAATTGCCCAAGCTTAAAAGAATCTTGCAAACAAACGAGCATGTCCTTTCATTATATCTCCTCATTTTGCACATAATATCGTAACCATTTTTGGGGTAATCTTCCACTAGCAAAATTGCTAAAATTTAACTTTAAATCTCCTTTCATGAAAAGTTGGATTCTTTTTTATATATTATATGCGATATGACACATTGTTTATAAATGTTTCCATAAATTGCGATATTTTATTGTTTTTCCTTCATTCCCTTTTCTTTTGTTTTCTTTTTGCTTTCTTTTATCGATTTTACCATTCATGTGATTAAACAAAGATAATTAGAGATTTGTTTGTTTAATGAACATAGGTAATGAGAGATATGCTTGTTTAATTAACAAAGGTAATTAGAGATATGTTTGTTTAATAAACATTGGTAATGAGAGATATCATTGTTTAATGAACATAGGTAATGGGAGATCTGTTTGTTTAATTAACAAAGGTAATTAGAGATATGTTTGTATAATGATATAGGCAATATGAAAGAATACAGTTGGTCAACCATTCGATTAGCTGTATCACGTGATTGACTTGGCAAAGTCAATATTTGCTAATCGTTCCGTCATTCTACTAGAGAGTATTAACACGGGCCTGACACTATGTTTTGTTGTTTTCTTTTCAAAACACCTTACATTGTTACAGCCATGCATTACAACATGTCCTCGTTTTGTCCATAAAAATAAACCCATGTCTAGTTTGTTTCAGTCTAATTTCCATTTTGTATCTTATAATTGTACCAAATTATTACGTAACTTACGACTACAATAACAATCAGAGATAAATTTGATTTGATCATTTTTTATTAATTTGTGTGTGTGTTATGAATCAGATCGTGGTTTGAAATGTACAAACGACATGTAGACCTACTGTGTCAGTACAGCACGACATCAACATAAGTAATATAAATTTATTTGTCGAGTTTCAGACTTTCAGGAAGTTGTCGAGTTGTTGCTTTGTAATAACCTTGACAGCACGTCAAACATATATAACACTTTGTCGAGTTTATAAGTCACGATAACCTGTAAAATCTTGAAAAACGGAAAGTCAAATTGCCGTGTTTTTTTTTTTTTCTTTTTATCGTGACGATACTTCAAATACGTAATATTTATCATCATATCTTGACAAAAATGGATAAACTATCGGGTTGGTGCATTACCCCATGGAGCTCGGTAACACATGACTTGGACATATGTTAAAATAATGACATTTGTGGACATGTCATGTAACAAAACAATTTCAAAAATATTGAATGATCAAGATTCCGTGCTGTATATTAAGTTGCATTTCAAAACCACGTTAATTTAAGACTTACACTAATATGACACATTGACAATAAATATCAAACTGTTGGAATGTCGTGTAATATACTAAAACAGCAAGTCTAAAAAATAATAACAAAATCAAATCAAAGATTATGTGATCCGTTTCCTTTCTTCGTCTGCTTTCTATATTCTACTGCAGTGTTGGTTCTAGCGCAGGTACTAACTTGAAGATATAATCTAACTATTTTTAATGTCTACCCAAATCTTTTCCAAATCATGGAGTTATCCTTTATGTTTCTGTTGTCGAATTATAAAGTCTATACACAATTGTCAATGCATTTATAGCCGAGTGTCTTCAATCTGGTTACATGAAGCAGGCTCCTGCAATTATTAAGTTTTATCCTCGGTATTTGTTTCATGAATGTTGATCCTTGATTGGAGGATGCTTAAAATGTGTATTGTGTGGCCTATAGACATACTTTCATCAGTAGTCCGGACTATTTGGCGTTCCATGTAAATGCAAGCATACATAAATCTGTGATGTAACAATTGAGATGTTTGTGGTCGTCTTCAACGTCATATTCCCTCAACCTGTAACCAGATGAATTTGTATATTTGTTATCTAAATTTGGAGGTTAATTACGACAAGTACGAAAGGAAAATATTTGAAGTGAAGGTGAATCTAGCGACATGTAGTTTTGTTAAGAAAAGGTACAGATTCTGGAAAAAAGTTCGTACTACTCCAGGGCCGTGCCAAACGATGCCAAACAACGTTTAAACATAATAATTAGCTTAGTTTAGATCAGGGACAACTTTAAGAAACATTTAACCACTGGTAAATAGCATTTTCCAATACGGATCTTCCCTCTTCTGGTCACCACTACACTTTGTTGTAAACATATCATGGATTTTAGCTGGCTTTATAAATTTAGATAACAAATATACAAATTCATCTGGTTACAGGTTGAGGGAATATGACGTTGAAGACGACCACAAACAATGATCAATTTTTATTTTAATGCAGTAAATGCTCTTTCAGAAGTGGTCTTGTGTATATAATAACATGTTTACCAATTTCACCTGACCTCATGTTACCTTCGACAGAAATATCGCGAAACTGGTGGATATTCCGTTGTCACCAAATATGATTCTGGCCAAAGCTATGTAAGTTCAAACATAGCTTGATGTCATTCAAATCCAGAACATTTTGTGTATGATCTGGTATAGTTTTTTTTTTTTTTTTTTGGACTGAGTGAATGGCTTATTTCATCCTTCATGGTGTGAATTTATGGTCAGCAGTTTAAGAGATATATATTTCTCGTTAACAGCACAGTTTATGGTATACCGCAAGCTGACATATTGTGGCAATTCATCCTAAGCAAGTGATATTATCATATTGATACAAAGTTTAATGATAGGGTAATGGTTGTTCCTTGTTTCACGTGTTTAATTAGTCAAAGTTTTGATACTAATCATTAAATTCATAAACAAATAAAACAGAACACACATCAAAGAGCGGGGGCGGCTAGAAATTTGGACACACTAGCATATATGACGTCATGATCAATTGCTGGGGCGTAAGATATGCATCACCACATATATCATGGCAAGGCTGGACTGGAGGGAGAGGGAGGGGGAGGCTGGTGCGGATAAGTTACATTATTTAGGTTGTACTGAGGTCACATGTGGCTTAATATCTTACCATGAATATTGCCTTGCAAAAGTCAAATATAATGACTATTTTGCCGGAAATCGTTGTTTTCAAAGATGAATATATAACGGAAAACGAAAGTCGATCCATCTCTAGAGTGAAAGGCTAATGTGACCGGAACGATAATAAACCTGATCATGTTTGATTAACGTACGGATGAAAATAATTTACCTTTTAACGACATTTTAAGTACAGCATTTTTGTGTGTAAATTTGAAATTTAAATCTTTCCGACCAAGCTAGTGTAATGTTAACTCCTACCATATCATTATCTATATATCTAACCATGTGAATGTGGCCGTAGACCTGCTCATTAAAAGGAAAATGTTTGGACCAATACAATATTTCATCGTTTATTGGTATCTTATTTAACTGAACTTTCTCTTTACACATCGGTGATGAAAAGAAAATGTTTCTCTCCTTAAAGCAGCCGTTTTTCGACTTATCAAGAATGTTACTAAACCCTTCAGAGTATTCAAAATTAGATTACAATTAATCAAATTAAGGTATCTTGTTTTAAGTCGGTTAATGAGAGTAATTTATAAAGTACATAAATATTACAACCTGTCGTCACCCAGATATTTTTCTTCAGACAAAATCCTTTGAAGAACTAAAAATGAACTCGAAACATCCAAACTTTAAGTTAGTGTTTGTTTGAACTAAGTGTCAACACTTTAACGAACAATTTTGCTAAGGTATTCCTGAGTAAATAAAAGATCTATCAAAATCAAACTATATATCTGTTGTAATTATACAAAAATCCACTCAGCCTAAAACGAAATAGTCCAAAATAACATACTAACATTCAATCTAAAAAATACACTTAAACAAATGTTGCATTCAAAATAAAAACCATTTCTCTTCACTGGCCTTAACAATATCATCATTTAACGACGCACTGTGGATTAAGCGTACGAGCACCCTGTAAAATAAAACGTTTGCATCACACGGAGAAGGACAAAACTATCTTCTGATTACCACAAAGTTACCGTAAGATGAACACTGTGGATTACGGTCAGGATAGTCAGAGTCAGGTTGTAGAATTATTTAGATCATCAATGTTTATTTGAGATTGGACAGGGCCGTCCTGACGTTCGTTAATTGTTGATGTTCACAATAATGAATATTCAAAGAACACACTGATATAGATATTAACATAAAGAGAGAGAAAGATGGAACCAGAGTACGGTGTAGCTTACTACTGTAAAATCTAATGCATTCATTAGGGGGAGATTGTGGTCGTTTTCATAACTGATTTGGTTTCGCTTAGCTTGTAAACACACCTAGGCTATACAAACACAGTACAAATGTAATTATAGCTTATACATTACTTAAATGATATAGTTATGCTAGGAGTACAAAGACAAACTTGTGTTTACGTACATAATTTAAAAACAGGACACGATAGAGATATTGCTCGTTATGGATATTTGGCGTATATGAATACAAACAATTATCCAGGTTAATCGGTCCTTAATCCAGCATTTTGAACGATAAACCTGCATTATCGGTAAAAAAAACCAGAATTAAAAATGATAAACTTATATTATTAACCTAGTTATCAGTGGGATTTGTAACCGATAATCTAATTTTATTGCCGGTAAGCTTTCATTTTCAGTTGAAAATTTTAGAGTACCGGTAAAAAAACAAAGACCGGCTTTGAGCAATAAACCATTTTTTCCCCGACGTAATAAAACTGGAATATATCATTAGTGGGCATTTGCTTTGCCATTCACGTGATTCAGGAGTAATTTCGACATGCGAGTAGATTAGCACGCGGTAAGATTAGCATAACAATACGCGTAAAACCCCATTCTGAATGAGAAGAAAACCGCAGGTGGCTTTAGCTTTGTTTAGCATTCCATGGACAGATGTTATGTTACTAGTCATTGTAATGTATTATAGCTTGAATACGCTTGTTGCTTATGCATAAAATCCAACTTAAGCAATTGAACGAACATGGAAGCGGGTGATAGTGTAACCATTTAGTGAAATAATATTTACTTTTAATACGTTATTATAAAAGACATTGCAACCTTCTCACCATGCTCTATATCTATGGAAATGTTTGTGCAAATTATTCTCGTTGGATCAATATCACAGGATTTTACCTTGTAAATATTTCGCAATGATTTTGTAATACAAAATGATGTACCATGAAATCAGGATCAATAGTTTTTAGAGACCTAAACATCTTTTCGAGGGCTGAAAATATGATTCTTTATGAAGAAGTATCTAATTTTTCGAGAGGATCAGTTTGCTTTAATACCGAGATACACTTTAAAATATAGCATAACGATAGTTCCTTTCAGATGGTGAACTTCGTACGTAGTTTTACCCTTCCTGACTTCGCGAAAGCTTTTGGGGATAAATAGATATTGGATGTCAAAGTATTGAAAAATATATTTCCGTTGATCTCATCTCATGTGAGTAGACATTCCAATGAAAATCTTTGTTAATATTGGTAATCTCCAATAAACGGTACTAGGATAAACACCAACAGTAATTAACCTCTCAAAGACCTAGGTTATCATCACATCATTAACCAGAAACACAAGACAGAATTAATTAACTTTTTAATTAGTACATAATTTGCTGCAAAAAAAGAAGCAACTTCTCATGACCTCTTCTGTAATTAATTTTGAAAAATAAATAAATTAAAATAAAGGCTTAACAAGTAACAGTCTAATCATTTGTATGGTTAAAAATGTTGTTTTGAGCATCCTCCGATGGTCAATCACCACCAAAGCCAAAAATGAAAATTATAATAGGGTGAATTATGTAAAGACAATAGTCCTTGACATTCTTGATAGAGACGAATTATTTAGTGCAGTCATTGTCTATCATTTGTGTTGAATACACAGGAACCAGAAAAATACAAACTCACCTGTGACTGATTCCTTTTCGTAATTTAATTATACATCATTTCCAGTGTAAGAAGATCGTTTCTTGGAAAATAAATCAGAGCCAAACTTTACTTGGTATTACAAACGATTTTAGCTAAGTATCAAACGAACTATGTCCCGCTAATGCGTCAATTAATCGCCGTTCATTGTGTTGCGTAATTCAACGGCGTTCTAGTACCTTCCGTTAAAAAATCGGTGTAATTGGGAATTGGGAATTCCCAAGTTTATATTCTTTAGTACCATCATAAAATAATTTATGAAATATTTCCCTTTACTGGGATTAAACATCAAACATTAACGCATGCGCGAATTGAAGACATCCTAATTTTTGCACATGTAACTTCTTAACAATTTGACATTCTGGTATAATATGAACGAATCATCGATAATATGACGTTGTTAAAATATTTAACTAATCCGAAAATCAGTAGCAGAGAGATTTCTATCAACAGTGTTCCATCAGCGTTATGTATAAACAGAACATACATGCATAAGGGTAGCTAAGTTCCCGTAATCCAATATAGGCTTTCATAGGCTTGTAGTTGACAGTGGTACTTGTCGAACGTTTATTTCCAGTTTGATGATGACATCAGTTTAGTGATTAAGCCATGTTAAGTTTAATTTATTTAATTTTCCTTTTACATCATATCATAATTATTGTTAAAAATCAGCTCGTGGTGCAAGATAAATCGGCCGTATTTTCACAGCGTTGTAAATCTACGGAAAGTTCATTCGAAGTCTTCTCGCTGGTACCTCGGCTCAATTTCTCTAACGTTATTCAATATTATGACGGCTATTGCGAGCTCATCACCGAGATGAGTGCTTTAGGTTTGAGAACGTGACTGCTGATGGAAGAGGATTGTATAGCTATCAATGGTATCAGTTTGACGTCATATTATCCGCATATTTCTTCGCTTCTTCGCATCTGTGCTTTCCGAATTCTTCTTTACTGGATGAACTTCGTACGTATTTTGTTTAACTTTGGATATTTCTTGATAAATTCGCGACACTATAGAATGTTCGTCAAACCACTGTCCCATTGACCTCCTAATTATGAAAGTACACTCGTTAACTAAATTACTTAAAAACAGTCATTGACTAAAGACTTCATACTTGAAAGAAAGTGTTACTTTTTGAACTTTTCAATTCTAATCCTAAATAGCGTAGGGTTAATTGTGGACTAGTACATGGTATTGTCCAATAGACCTATATTGGTTGTAAGTAAAGTTTAACGACACTTTTACTACTTTTACTACTAAAGATAAAGTTTTTTTCCTCGGGTGGTTATTACAGCCAACACTGTGCCAAAACGAAGTTCATAATACTCCATAGATGTAATAGCTATAATTAGATGTGTTATTGATGGTGTCATTATAAACACTAACGGAATAACGTAGGCGCATTTGCCACAAACATTGTCAAAGAAACGTGATATTATTCCATCCGCTGATGCGTGAGTAGTTTTGCAATGAAGCTATGTTGGATTTTATTTTATTAACATAGTCTTTTATACGCAAAATATCATTCAATTAACAGATTAGTGTTTCGAATAGAGGAGGTGATTGACGCATTACAGTACCGGAAAGGATGAAATTACACAAAGAGTGTAAGAGTACTACAAGATTAATGTATGTCGTCCAGTTACAGAGATGTTGAAAACCGACAAGTCATAATCATGGACGTTAAATATGAATCTAAGAATAACACGATAAAACAAACCCAAATACAGTTAGTAAATGTTTTCAAGAAGTGAATTCGGATGATATAATTACATTAATGGAATCTAGTGGGGTGGAGAGGGGGTACAATGGTAGGCATAATTGCTCCATAAGAGCCTTTCTGCTTTATATAGTTTCAACTTTCAAAACTGTTAGCGTATACTTGTCAACGCTATAAATCGGCATGTTACCTGTGTCTTATTCCGCCTAAAGTGTTGGATATTCTTAATATTGG
This sequence comes from Apostichopus japonicus, assembly GCF_037975245.1. NCBI lineage: Eukaryota > Metazoa > Echinodermata > Holothuroidea > Aspidochirotida > Stichopodidae > Apostichopus > Apostichopus japonicus. The sequence continues at coordinate 6,462,205 of NC_092567.1, forward strand.
TCGCTGTTTCAATGATATCTTTTTCTATCCAAACTGTACATGGTGTAAACCACTTAAATACCACTGCTGTTAGTATAGGTTTTATTTTATAACATTTTATATATTTAGTTTTGAGAAATGACAGTTTAAACAGCTGACGTCATCAATAAAAGTGACTGGATTATACAATCTAACACGGAGCAAATTATGTTAGTCTTTCGAATGCAACACAAAACTTACAGTAACGGGCAAAATAGAATTTACAGCCTTAAATAACATGTTAATCAGTAAAATACATTGTCACGCATAAATTGAAACTTATCCAAAGAGTGTTGAAAATTATCTAATTTATTTATACAGAATTTAAATAAAATATCCCAAAAAGACAGAAAAGGAAAAGATAAGAAAGAACTCCAAAAAAAGTGTAAACAATATTTAAAGTATTACAAATTATCAATTCGTTTGCTCTGGTAACTTCAAATTACAAAGAACCATTTAAACTACCAATGACGTCATCCATCAATCACTACGTCATCAATAAATATGATCATCTTTCTCATGGACGTCAATTGGTTAAAATCACAACCAATGTAATATAACAATGTTAACTAATACACAATGATGTCAATTTGTTTTTAATCTGTATATATCACGTACACTCGATAATTAAGAGGGCCTATTTTACTTGTATTGTGCTTTATTTCCTTTATTTCCTATTTTCGACTTTAAGATGGGAAATTTAAATAAAGTATTTCGACTTAGTACCTTAGCATATTGGTGTTGTATTTCATAATTCGACTTATTCCTCATGATATCGCCTTAATACCTCATTAGTTCAACTATTTTATCTCAGAATATCAACGTTTCTTGATTATATTGGTATTAGATACAACGGGGGTAAAGAAAGGACCACATGGATGAACTGTCAACATTTCGACTTAGTATGTCGAAAAACTAACCGATAATGAAATATGTAAGAACAAGTTCTACATTGATATAGTGGCTTAAAGTAATTAATCTACTTGATATGGGCCCCAGATGGTATGGTTGTTCTTATGCATATCTCTGGTATGAAAATGAAACTTGTGAGCAACATATTTAACAGGGCGGGCACAATGATTTAATGTGAGAGCAATTGCCTACCCAGTTAGTATGTTATTTACTTCGCTGGTGTCAGGTTCTGACCAAGTCATGTATATTACACATTATAGTATACACCTCGGTCTACCTAAGAGATTTGTGTTAACACAATCATATGTCCGCTACGAGCTATAATCTTGTCATGCTTTATTCTCTGTTTTGAAAAACATAAATGGTCTTGTCTAATTTATTAATTCCTGATGTACTTTTCGTGACATGTTAGATTTATTTTGCTCTAACGGAGGAGGATGGTACGCCCGATTGAAAAATATTGATAGGCGTGGGATGCAGGGGGTGTGGGGGGGGGGTGGTTTCATTTAAAAATTATTTGATCAATCTATACCGCAAATTTTGTGGAGGATTTCAGAACGTAGTATAAGACCCTACTGTACCATAAACTGCAATTGTTAAGAATAGATACAAGAAGAGTGAATGTAAATTGCTATTTCATTTGAAATAGTGTTTCTTACATACTAGACAGTACCGAGTAGTCGGAGGTTTTTTACACGTTTATTTTCACACGTGGTTCAACAGTACCACGGTTAAAACCATAAAGTAAAAATACCAAAACATTAATATACAAACATTGGTGAACCAAACACATGAATTTGTACAAGTCAATGATAACATAATACAGAATAAGGTTTCCTCTTATAAATAATGCACAAAGGGAAGAAGTATAGCAAATAACATTTGGTACCATGAAACTCAAAGCATAGAGTAAGCTTAACAACAATTACCTCCTTAATAATAATAACGCTCAACTTACCATCGCTGACGGGCAAAACTAGCCGCACGACAAACTGCGACATACAGAGGCATTCAGGGGTTTACTGCGGCTTTTGGGGGTTTACGGCGGCTTTCTGGAGAATCATAGAATACCAATAAAAATAATAACCTCTCGAGAGATACTCCACGAAGATGATACTTTAACTCGAGATACTCTTACAAATAAGCAACGCAATCAATACACGAAAAGGCAACAAAGACGGTACAAAGCATATAGCAAAATCACATGAAAAGCAAATCTCAAGAATGCAATATTAAAGAAGTATACAATTAGGATATCTATCCCTTTAATGCCTTTATAAAACATATATAGGAAACATATTACTAAGGATTTCACTATGAGAGCACATGCGACGCCACCCTGCACCATGAGAGGAATGAAGCATTTTACTACGTAAAAATCACATAATACTTAAATATTCATCGATTACGTAAGTATGCGAAGCAAGGAGGCGGGTGTAAAAGGTCACACCCTAGCCACCTAAACACCATTGGGCTAGGGCAGCATTGACCTTTGTCCGACTTCGACCAATCGCAAATTTCCTTTTAACCACGCTTAGGAAATACCCCACATCGGCAACATGACATTGATCATTATGATGTTGCTTCCTTAAAAATTTTCATCAATAATTAATCCTAAGTATTTTGTTAAATGTGATATAAAAATATGAAATACATCAAGTGAAAAATATCGTAACATTAATGACTATCATTACGAGCAAGGAAATTGTGTTGCTGGTTTGCTAAATATGTAAAATTAACTTGCTAGCGTCAAACTGCATCAATATATTAACTAAACTATGACTCTTTATAGATTTTTTTTTTTTATATTTGTCTATTATCTTTATTTCCCCCAGGAGGGTGGTATTGCCAGGGTCGTAGTAGCCTTCCAGTAAAGTCATCTTCGCCTTCTCTTAGTTTGGACTTTTCTTTCGGAAAAGCTTCCATTCTGAAAATAATTTGCTTGTCTTTTCTTACGTTTACTGCATTGATTAAAATACTGTTTATGTCTGTTTATCATCCGGAATGATTCTGCTAACAAGCAAGATTTACGACTCGATAAGGTTTGCTCCCCTCCTAACCAAGTAAATAATTTGGTATTTTAAAGAAACTATTGCCAATGAGACTATAGCTTTGACCATTAATTCTGGTTAAAAGAGTAATATAGTACGGTCGGATTCGTTTAATACGGCAACATACGGAAACGTTGTACTCAAAGTCGAAGTCCTCTTTGTACATACCCTTTGGCCAGCAACGGCAAATCGTTATTTCCCATAAGGTTGCCTTTACAAACATCGCAGAGTCTGTATCGTTTGTAATTTTTTAACAAAAACAATCTACAGGGTAGATTAAAATTATCAAATGAACATTAAAATTCCGCTTGGTAATATGAAATTAGTAAATGTTAATAATTTTATGTAGTTAACATGTTGTTAAATGTTGTATAAATAACTGCTGACACGGCAGAAGACGCATGGGGAACAAACGTATGTATTATAAATAGGGTTAATTCGACTTCTAAACACATATATTACATGCCAACCTTACGTTTTACCAGATGAATCCCTCTGTCAAATCTAACGAGGTACAGGTACGACCCTTGCAATGTCATCTGCGAATTTATAACGTAACACGTCCGGAGACTGTGCAATCTAAGTTCTTCAATACCGCCCTCATTTCCATTTGGTTAACATTTCATAAACAATATAAAAACCACAGGGTGTCACATTGTAAGGATAGGTGGAAGTCACAGATAACAGTGTCTAACAGCTAAAGGTTTACCTTTTTAAATAGAAATACACCCTCCTCTTTTCATGATTGATATTGTTAGAAACTTTTGAGAAAATGGGTTGCACTCAAGTCAATCTCACACCTCCCACTATCCATAAAGTTTGCTCCCCCCCCCCTCCCCTTCCTCGATACCGCCATATTCTGCCATTGCTTACAAGAGTAGTACTCCAAAGTCCTGAAAGTCAAAGACATAACATAACATATCGAGGGTAGTTTACACATATTCTGTTTGAAATCTTCCTTTACAGCAGGGAATAATCACGCTTTACTTCTGAAGGAGCCGGCGAGTTGTAGTCACGTCAAATGATTTTTATCGAGTTGACAATGCACATACTCATCTTTATAAAATTTGGCCAAGATATGAATAGAGCGTATACTTGACAACTCTGTCAAAATCATATCTTTGACTTGTTGCCAAGTTACTTGAAACAGCAAACTCGATTTGTTTTATCAGTTTCGTCAAGCGGTAACGTTAGCGTAACTCGTCAGCTCAACAAAAATAAACAACTTTAAAGTGTTTTGCAGAACTCGCCTGTCCCTTCAGAACCACTGTAGATTTGTCACCAGTGTCGTAAATATATGAGATTAGATGCGGCGGATATTGCATATTGTCAAAGCATTCTTACATGCACGCTACGATAACGTGATCTGTATTTTTGAAAATCTACTTAACTTTTTTTGACCGGAGTCTCTGACGAGAAAAGTATGTTTTGTCATGACGAGTAATTCCAGTAATCACCCGCTGGTTATTGAATTTCCAAATAGTCTGAAAAGTTGCATTGCGGGGCCAGGGCGCGACTTTTTTCCCGAAAGGTTTGCAAATACGGAGTTTTCATTTAATCAGATTGCTCTGAACGTCAGCATCAATAATGACCATCACTTGATAGACAGTTGGAAGACAAACACTGAATCAGAGGAATGATAAGGTCCATGGGTCTTAAATGTCAAAACATGAATGAGTTCATTGATGTCACTGAAACATGATGCTTAGGCTGAACAGATAAAATGTTGTTGCTGATTGTCCTATGACACCTAGTTAAGTCTACTTACGGGGTTGCCTTCTAAACGCCCTAACTTTACCTTTAATGCTTGGATCACATGTTGACCTTTCTTATGATACATACGCTACATTGCAAGATTCGTGAGTCGTTCTATTGAAATCGGAATTCCTTCGTGCAATGGATACACTAAAATCACAAGTCTTAAATGAATATACTCAAACATGACAGCAGCAATAGTTTGAATTGATACAATACGTAAGTGTATTGCGCGACTAGATTAGGACTACAGTAAGTCTGCAATTTTCCTGTCTAAAATTTGGGAAATGGTTTGCGAATAATCAATGCTTAATTTACACAACTTTTCTGTTAAATCATATGTATCTCCATTGAGTTAGATCATATATAGTGGAATATATTGAATATATACAGTACATATAGGACTGAACAGGATAGGTCGAAGCTCAAGTGAGGTGTGAAGAATGCTGGGTAACCGACATCAATGACTGGTATCCTTGGAAGAATTGATTTTGGTGGAGAGGAAGTTGGTCCTTCTTGCTGAGTCAAAGTATAGACACAAGCTACTAATAATCAATCCTGCCATCTCGACAAAAGCTCTGACCAATTTTAAGAAGTGGTTCCAGAAGGGGATGGGAGTGGGGTGGGGGGGGGGGTAAAAACTGAATTGTTTTTGCATCACAACACAGTTCTCAAATGTCCATACTGTATAGTGTGCAGTATGGTATACTACCGTCACTGCACTGTGTACATAGTTTTAATACATATAGGCCTACAGCGCATGTGTGATGCACCCTGTACAAAACTGTTACGTGCATTGTACTTTGTGATCGATAAATGCCTTCACAGAAAACTTCGATCAAACATGGATATAGTAGATCATACAATCTAACAAACTAGTGTGCTAAATATGTCTAAACCAATTCCAAAGATATCTACATATACTTACGAAAAGATTCGGGATATTTTGAACGGTTAAGCCTTCGTTGCAACGAACTGATTCAGACATTTTGCTTACCGCGAAGTACCAGGTTTCTATGGTGATGACAAAACTTCCGACCAATCATGAGCGAATATTTACACACAATTGCAAACCTGTTTGGGACAAAAAAAAAACTCGACCTTGGTACGTTCCCATCCAGTTTTGTTGAAACTGGTTAAGAAAAGGCCTGAACCTTTCCATTTTTGTAATGTCGTTTTGTTGTTAAATTTAGAAATATGTCATTTGAAAGTACCTCTTTTGTATACCCCCCTCCCCCTTCGCAATCCCTGCCAAAAAAAAGATTATCGTAAATGAATGTGGTTTGTATTTGGGCATACATGGTAAAATGACACACTTTTGTAAGATATTCATGCATTTCACTTGAAAAGAAGAGGATACGATATAAGGCATAAAGCATATATTGCAAACATATTTATTCTTGTATGAGAAATGATATATAAGAGATGTATTAGGGTATGAATGTATCTATTTGAGTTCCACGTTGAAATGGTTTCGTTTGTTACATCACGATTGTAAGTCCATGATCCCGTCCGGATCGAATTTCGATGAAGGTCATTATATTAAAATATCGACTTCTGAAATCAACTGCTGCTGTTACTATGGTAACATTGGACGTGGTTTATAACCAGGAGCATACTATTTTCATGACAGTTCGGTGAAAGGGTGTTGTGTGGATTGGAAGTAGATCTTGGTGGGAACATTTGTGTGAAGGTGAGGTAAACTGTCATCATTGTCGGTTTTTGAATACATAAATAAAAACACACACACATCGTGTATCATAGTACACTATCCCGTACGATACGTCAAAGAAGAGGCTTATGAAAGTCTCGAATTATTTTGTTCGAATTGAATTTTATTCACCATCACGGGACCATGTTGAAGTTATCAGCTCTTTACATCTGTTATTTTAAGTTAGAATAGTAGAATGTCTTAATGAGATTCCTCAATGCGGTTTCATAATACGCTACATACACTTCTTCTTTTTTGACCAAACTGAGAAGACGGAATCTGGTCTAGAGGTAAAAACGATAAAGTATTGTTTAGCAGTAAGTGAGCATCAAATGACGTATAAAAGTATTAAGGCGCAGAGCATGACAATATATCAATAAACAAACCAAATGTAGTGTAATGACTGAGGCGCTTCAGGTAACAAATGTATACGATTTTAACCCGTTTCTTAAGGTTGTAATTTGAAATCGGTCACCTGATATATCCCATGTACATTGAATGAGGAATTATCCCTGACTAACAATCATAGTCAGTTATGAGCATGAACTTCATTTAACCATTTTCATCAGAAGATGTCACCATGAAGTAAAAATAAACGACCGTTTGCAATCTTCGTTGAAGGGTTGTTTAATAAATAACGCACTGTACATACAACACTGTTAATGTTGGATTCATTACCGAGATCAAGAAGATCTCAAACATGTCACATAGTCCTGTATTTTACAAAAAGTAAAACAAGAAACGTTTTCAAGGCGAATATTGATCACATTAAAGACATATGCGCATGAGCATGAATTAACATGTTTCAATAAAATAATTAACCGGTTAACCGTCAAAATTTAACCGGTCTGGTCTTATTTTACCTCGTAGTTGCAGACTTAGGAAAGATTGAAAACAGGTAGCCTACGAGGCTAAGATAATAAGGAAAAAGTTATCGTGATCCGGAACAAGGTAGAAAACAAAAACATTTCTATATTACGGAGTTCTATTTTTTCTGTCTCTGTTCAGACTCGTAAAACCGTATATTGTTCACGCGTCTTCTGTGTTTGGATATTTGAGAAGGTCGACGAAATTTCAAATTCGAATAGAATCTGTCAAAGTTCTCGCAAACTGCCGTTAACTTATGACAAATCTAGAAGATTGTGTCAGTTGTAACGAAAGTTTAATTGAATTGCATTTTTCATAATGTGATCGTGGAGCAAACTCTGACATTTCAGAATTAATAGCGTGACCATTCCGCATTAAAAGGTCTAGCGCCCTCGAAAACGAAAGTTTTCGACAGCCTCTTCCCTTCAATTTAGTCGGACTTTCATCATAATTATTTGGGAGTAGCTTAGTGATCTACTCAAACCATTCACGATCTGTTTTTTTTTCTTTGATAATAATATATCAAAAAGCGTTAAAATATCATTCATTATTACTAACTGATCAGTTCTAGATGATCCTAACAAGAACATAAAATGTGTTCAATTAATTGCTGATCAGTTTTGCCTTGGTTTGTCTAATAAATCCAATTTAAAACAAGATATTTTACTTTAATATTACATTAATCAGATGCTCATTAGTAAGTACGACTTGAAGAAGTTTTACCGTATCGGTATCTGTGTTTTTCAATTGCGGGAGAGATTTGGTGTTTCCAAGGTCCTTTTGTTTGTATCTGTAATTGAAAGTTGTGCCAAGCACTAGTAAACTTAAAATAAAAAAAAAACTGGTAAAGTATTGTCAAGAAGCTATTTTCTAGTGTTGTAGTACTCGAAAAGCACCCGGCATTCGATTGGCATTCAAACATCTGTCTCCAAATGATCGGTACTCGCACTAGGTGAACAGTACTTGGTACTCATTCTTTCGCACCCGCACTCTGATGCTTAAGTACTCGATTCAAAGTGCTTGATACTCGTTCGTGACGAGTTATTTAAAACAAACAGTTTCGTAATACTGACGTTACAGTAGGTAGTTATTATAAGTTATCGATGATTTTTATTACTCTGTTATGTCACCGTAATCCTGTGTTTCTACTGCAGCAGAATAGCCGACTATATTACCAAGTACAGTACATATAGCATAAACAAAGAAAGCATAAGTGATGTATATATGTTTGTAACATATACCAATTTATAGCATGTTTGTAGTATTAACATGGCACTTGCACCCCTATTGAACCATCATTTTAAGACATTTTACATTTGAAAATTTGTCAAACAATGACAAGACACGGGCATTGTCTTCATATTCGACTGGTATAGCATTTACATATAATTACCACCGGGAAGGGTTATAAATATTAGGTTTCTCTAAAATATTAAGAAATCAAAAGTACTCGTATGAAATAGTATAATTCGTGTTCGGTACTGAATACTGTATATAGAATACTGTACTCGAAAACTGGCACTCGGTGCTCGGATCCTAACAAGCCAGTCATCGGGCTAGGATACCTATATGTTACTAACAATAATCTACAAAAGGATTCAAGTCATTCTGTTTGTATAAACTTTACAGAAAAGCAAAGAAAAAACTGAAGGGCTTCATTCCATTTGGGGGGGGGGCAAGATATTAAGATTGTGTACATTTCTGTTGGCTTTAATTAAGACCCCGGTCCCACGTCCCACCATAGTAAACGAATTACGGTAGCGGTCACACGTACTCACACGACGTTTTACGATATTAGGACGATCGTTATTCGCAGCCACATGCATCAGTGAGTTAATTATGCTTTTGCAACGCTATCAGTTGCGTTGGGTCGGTCAAGGGTCACGGTTTTGACGATGTTTCGCGGGGTTCTTAGATGTAAGTAGTAGATGATGGCGATGGAAGCTCAATGTGCCGTAGCGCTTTCATTGATTATTATGAGATTTGTATTACGAAGGAGGCGTCACATATTGGAAGAGGCATTCCTGCAAAGACAAGAAGCCGCTGGTCGCCGACCTAGAGATTGTAGACGCATATTTATTCGTAATACACAGCGAAATATTATGGATATGAAAGCCCAGCACGCACTGCTCACGCTAATGCGTACGCGTCCTTTCGTATCCCTCTTTCGCCATCATTTCCGCACACTTCCTAAACACCTCCTTATTCCTGACGGGGTTTTTCACCATACTCTGTATATACTCCCCCCAAAATTATATCAATTAGTGTCAGGACTTCTTGTTCCTCCCAGGTTTTAACGCGAGTAGTGGCCGCCATTGGGAGTTGCCTTTGAGTGTCGAATTGTTCGGAGTATTGATTGTTGTGTTGTTTTGTGGTAGAAACCGTACGTGTGTATGTACAGTACATGTAATAGTGTACAGTATGTAGTGCAGTGAAGGTTGGTTTTGTTTACATCGTATGTATCTAGGCACGCGTCGCTATGTCAAGGGATTGAAATCGGGAATAATTAGTTAACGGAATAGATGTAAATGTTGCAGATTGAAATTTGAGAATTTTTAATCTGAATTTTTTTTTTTAAGCACCGTTATTGATGAAAGAATTATCCCTCACAATGAAAATTACATAAGTAATGCTATAACTGAAACATCACCTTTGACGATGTCATAGAAGGATTTGTCTGAAGTACAGTCTAAGCTGATTTACAGATACGACTGTCTGGTATAACAGACAACACATGTTCATATAGTATATATCGCTGTAGGTATTCCGTTGCAGTCGCTACGGACTAAGATGTTTGTTTACATGGATGAAAGTGCTACACTCTTAAAACGTTGGGCAAAAATTTGTTGGGTAGAGATGTTTTAAGAAAATGTTGGTTAATTCTTTAACCATTATGGGTAAAATGGTGTTGGAAACATTTATCCAACGTTTATCCTGTATATATACGAGTCCATTTGCCCAACGTCTGGGCAATGTTCCCGCCAAAATGTTGTCGTACAATTCGCACTGCAATGTGATCATTGCGTACGTACATCCGTATACTAACTACGCTGGCGTACTAGTGAAGGCATGTTGCGCGCTGCGACGTGATAACAGCACACTTCTACTAGATACGGTACATACGATCGAATTGCAATAGAATATTCTTGAGTATATTCATGAGTATATTTTGAATTATGTCTTTCTCGTCGCCGGTTGATGATGGTGATGTGTTGACACTTTCAACGAAGTTGGGGGTAGAAGACTTGAAGGAATCATTTGAAGGTATAGTATAATGTATTCATACCCCCAACGGATTGGCTAGTATTACTTGGCCTAACCTAACGTTAGGATGTGTCCATCTACAGACTTGGAAATATCCAAACGTTAGGTCAACAGTATATATTGTGTTCGTAGCCCAGACTAGCCCGTGCGTAGGCCAGGCCTAACTCTGCTGCACAAGATAGAGCGCGCTTTGCGTGTACGTTAGGCTACGGAGGTATAGCGTTATGCTTGTGTTTGGCGTGGGATAAGTAATGTTGATGACACTTGACAGTCCTAGTCTCACATTTGTCAGTTTTCAGAACAAAGTTAAGAAAACTATTAAGATGTCACTAAGGATAGGCCTAACTTAGTCCACTTCATACTAGCTTGCAGAAAATTGTTTTGGAAAACTTAGTTTGAGTGTCATATATTTACTTAGGCCTACAGTACTATTACAAATATAGTTGTGTCATATATTACAAATATAACTTAAATAAATGCTAGTATTGCCTGGGCCATATATTGATCACATTTGTATAAATAAAATAGTTTCTCGTCCTAACTGTTCAGAAAAGTGAGGGTGCAGGCAATTAACCTACGGAGAGTGTGGTAAAAATTTGGGTAAATTGGTTGTTCAAATTTAAAAATTAAAAAAGGGAAGGAAATTGACCCAGTGGGCAAAAGGATGTAGGCAGGACAAGAACCTACTAATTTATACCTCGCCATAGTATTACAAATGTTTATTTTTATTGGGGGTCACAATATTCATAAATTTATGGTTTAAGTATAGATCCTACATCTGCAAAATTTCCACAAAATTGGTACAGTAGGCGTATCTGTAGGCCCGAGACTATGTGATCAGAAAGACAAGATATTGACATGTAAAAATATGTCTCCTCCTTCTATCATTTTCTTTTTCAGGTATAAATGAATTGAGTGATAAAACTTAAAGGGGCCTATGCTAAGGCTAGGTGTATGCATTTATCCACAATATTAAAACCATAATGAACTTTTGATGACCTCTTGGTTTGGTATACCAAGTTGTGTGGCATAATAAAAAAGTTGTTTGGTAATTTTGCATTGATATATTTCAATTTCCAATCCCAGTCGTGTCATACCAAAACTGTTATGCATGTTGATGTTTAAGTAGAGTCTAAGTATTTGGTTGAGGAAAAACTAGTAAGATTACTGTAATGTATGAATGTTCAAAGTTGCTACATGAAATTAATACTAAAATGGCATCATGGCCAAAAGGTTATTCTCAATCTGTTTAAAGTTGCAAGGTCACTTATTTTATGAATGTGAATTTACACCTATTATGAGAGAAATATCTTGTGCTTCATGTGACGGAAATTCCAGGTTCTCATAATTTGTCTAATCTGAAATCTGGTCAGAGATGCTGTTACAGTAGCTGTGTGTGTGTGCTCAGCAGTTACATTCTTTCTTGTCCTGTCTAACTAAGGTTAGTACTACTTAGTAAACAGGTGTCACATCCTGCATTGCATTTTCTTTGATTTGAAATGTCCCTGTCACAGATAGGAATAAATTACAGTCACAATCAGGAATAAATGGTACCTTTTCTTTTATACCTGTAGGAGGATGTTGCCATAGAAGAATACACAAAGGACTATCGATGTGGACATGACGCCACAGCCCTTTGTAGTGTGCAGAGGCACCCACCTAACACCATCCCAAGCCTATGTTATTCTCAAGAGACATGCTCTGCCACAACCATCCCTACTGAAAGCAATAGGTGTTTGCCTTAAAGGGTGTGAAGACTTGCTCAAAAAGAAACGTCTAATGCCGGTAATCTGACCTAGTTTCGAATGAGGTGTAACAGAAGTGTTAGGCACCACCATCGATCCCAGAAAATACACACACAGCTTGCTACCGTCGGTAATTAGACACTAGTATACAGTCAGTACATGCAGCTGTGGTCATTACCCACAGCAGTGTATAAACGATACAGCGATGGACATCTCAGATCCAGCTAAAGATAAAAACGTATCACGTTTTATTACTGTACTGTCTGCATTTTGTAGCGACACGAACAACATGTCACTTGCAAGCAACAAAAGTTAATTTTTCAGATGGCCGCACTCGGTTTGGGGCGAGTCTTTAATGCATAAGGCGGTGTATATTTTCGATATTGAATTCCAGCAACATTGCAAGCTGACATGGAAGTTTCTTCAAACCTTCATATACGAATTCTTGGACGCAAACATTTCAAGCAGCATCAGAGATCTTATGGCATTTATTTCTTCCAAGCAATGACTTTTCAGTGTACTGGATAGTTTAATCTGTTTGTTACAGTTTTTCTTCAAAAAAAAAGTTATGACTTACTTCTTGGATCCGAACCTTGCTGCTTTTACTCATTTCATTGGTTCAATAATTAAGTTGGTTTTTGTAACTTAAAATTCTTTTACTTCTTTGCATGTTATCATTTTTCATAAACATGCACTGACTGTATGTGTCTTTATGTGAAACTTTACTTACATATGACTTGAAATGTTTGTATACGTTTGCTTATAAAATTCATCCTATCATTTTTTTCGATAACATGTACACATTGATGTTGTTTGATCCTACTTATGACAGAGTTGAGGGTCTTTTTTAAGACAAATGTACAGATCTGACTATTCTTGAGAAGGGAAGCAGGCAAACAGAAATTTACACTTTAACTACTAGGGCTAGATTTCAAACAGTTTTGTGATTGTCATGCTGTTTCATGCTATATGCAATGTTTAACATTAAAATAAGTTTTATAATGAGAACTGGTTAGGGATTCATATTTGATATGTGTGAAAATTCCTAGGTGCCTGTGAAATATACAATCTTCGATATGTTTACAATGTGCATTGGCTTGAAGAATTAGGTAAACCTGCACCATCATTGACCTTTCCTTTTATTTCTGTAAATTTCATATCATTATACTTACAAATTGTGCTCAAATTACAACAATTGAGACATTAAAGACATATGAGAGGTTTGTTTGTGTGATACCATGTGTGTTCCATTCAAGTCAGTTTGCACTGTATAGGTAATATGTTTAAAAAAGAAGAATATGTTATAGCTGCACAAGACTGCTTATGTTGGAATTTAACCATTGATATATCATAAAAAGTCATCCTTTTCTAACATTGAGCCATATTTGTTTCCACTACTAGTTATATCTATATAATTATCATGATATAATTATGAGGACTTGCCATTTCCTGTTGAACTTCTTGCTTCTGTGCTCAAATTTCTTAGCACTTAATGGAGTGTGTAGTGAAAACAATCACCTATAACTGCTAAAAAAGGCTCAGCTGTAAACAACACTTGTTACAAATTGGTCAGTGGGCAAGAACCAAACAATGTTGTGTATGTTAAGGTTAATTCTATCCATGAAGAGAATAACTTGTAGTTTCATGATGAACTTGTAAGTCAATATTCATGTTCCAAGTCCTAAAGCAAATTTGCAAAGCATATATTGATACATTTTCATGATGAACATATTGACACAATATGATATAAAGTAAGTTAATAGATTACTGCAATCAACAATACCATGTTGCTAAATTTTGTGAAACCATTTTATGTGTTGTTAGTTCTAGTGAAGCTTTTTGAAGCTGTTTTCATCAATAAAATGAGAATTTAATACTATTTTATGTGTTAATATTTAAAAACCTTAGTGTACTTTTCATTCATCGACCAATATTGGGTAACAAATTGCCCAATTTAACTGTATCAATCAACCAACATTGGGTAAAATCACTCAAATAAAATTTGATTCATTATCCAATGTTGGGTATCAAATTACCCAACTAATGGTAACAATCAACCAACATTGAGTAAAAACATTCCAATACAATTTCATTCATTGACCAATCTTGGGCAACAAATTGACCAACTAACTTTATGGATTAACCAATAATGGGTAAAATAATTTACCCAACTACATGGTAAATGCATTACCCAACTGCTGTTGGGCAAACTTTGCCCATTTTTTGAGCGGTTACATATGTACCCAGTGTTGGTTGAAAGTTGGTCAATATTTTTACCCAACTTTTTAAGAGTGTACAGTATGCATAGCTATAGAGACTTCAAACTAGTCTTGGTGATTTTCTAACTTTAAGATATTGATATAAAATCTATATATTTTTTTTTATTAGATTTTTTTAAACTGTGACAGATCAGTGAGTTATGGGACATTAGTATGTAATACAGGTCACGGTAGGACAGCGTTAATCTAGCATAGATCTTCATTTTCCCCGACATTCTTGAAATGGGCGCAATGTTACATGTTGTCAAGTGTCTGCTTCCTGTCAGGCTCACAGTATACGTTAGAAATTCCTTTGAGGATATTACAAAGTTTCATCACAATTTTGACATCATCCTAAGCTTTGTATTTTTCAACTTTCTGTTGGTGCTAGAAAACTACTTTCCATATTTTATTATAACGCTGTCCCTACTCCTCTCTTTCAACGCCCTTTCGTCTGATTTGGAAACATATGTATGTGTTTCTAAAGCAGCCACATATGTTGTTGTATTATATTATTAATTTATACAAGAAACAAAACCGTAAATGTTTAGATAGATGTGTGGTTACTCATGTAATTATACCTCGCACTGTAGGACATTATTCTAATTCAGTAAACTTGAACCCAATTAAAGAAAATCGGTCATAAAAATCCATGTACTCCCTAATGATCGTAATGCCATACTTTCTCTGGTTTGATTTGTTATTTATAAATGAACATATCAAAGATGAAAAACAACTTTATGAGAGATTATAATGTGGGGGGGGGGGAGGGGGGCGGGCTAGGTTTCCATACTGAAGTAACGATAATAATATTTTGTTTTCAAACGACGAGGAGTTATTTGTCCAGGATGTTTGTATCGTACAATACAACGTATACGTCAGAAACCCTTACAAATAACTTAAGGTATGCTACAAATAACACGAGTTATGTACAAATAACATGAGGTATGGTAAAAATAACAGATGTATGGTACTGATAACTTGAGGTATGGTACATGAGATATGGTACAAAATACATGAGGTATGGTACACATAACATGAGGTATGCTACAGATAACAGATGTATGATACTAATAATTTGAGGAATGGTAAAATAGCATGAGGTATGGTATAAATACCATGAGGTATGGTATAATAACATGATGTATGATATTAATAACTTGATTTATGGTACATGAGGTATGGTACAAAATACATGAGGCATGGGACAAATAACATGAGGTATGGTACAAATAACATGAGGTATGGTACAAATAACATGAGGTATGGTAAAAATAAATGAAACTAAATTAAGTCTCCCTTCCACGCTCGTACTCCAGCAGTCTCGCCCTATTTCTAATTATTACTGTCCTTCTTTCTCTGCATGTAGACCCCTATATGCTCTCCTTATAGAAGTAATTGTCTTGTGAATCAATAAACATTATGAATGTTAAAGTAGAGAATATTCAGATACATCAATCCTTATAAACAAAATGAATCTATCGTGCTTGCAATGTCTCTCTTTCACACCATCTCAGTCAAAAATGTTTTATTGGTGAAAATATCGATGCATGCTTTTCATCTCTAAAATCTGTACGTTGTGACGTCACTGTACACAGTTATGCAACATTCAGTATATGTGACTCGATTCTAATAGTTTGAGTTGTAATGGGATTTGAGGGATGTCTATTGATTTTATTATTTATTTAGATGAATGTATATATACGTCACTGATATGAATGTGTGGGTCCAAGCAGGCTTATATATGAAGGACGGATCTCGGTTTGACTTGAAACTAAGAAACAAATGTATTGTTTTTGGGGGTAGGTTTCATCATTTTGATGTACTTTAATATGCAAGCAAAATTAAAGTAGATGTGACTACATTAAAAGGTCAACTTAAAGGTGTTAAATTTAAGAATTTTATTTAACTTTCAAGAAACGTATTTTTTTACCACCCTCTGTACGTACAGTACTATGAATAAGCAGCAGCGTTATGATACAACAAATGGCAACGGTGAATCTGAACTAATAATGGTTTAAAATATTTGCATTATTTCTTTTATTTTTTAATAACTTCAACACTGTGTATAACGTAGGGTCTTGAAGGAGCCTGGGCCAGATAGAGGCAGGGGTGGGGTGTTCAAAGTAACTGTAAATGTGGTTGAATTTTATACAATTACCAACCGGCAAATTAATAATTATATTCAAGCGCTGACAATAACAAAATACAACATCCAGGCCTTGTATCTTCATGTGGTTCCTATTTCTATTAGTACTATTTCAATCAGAGCCATTAATATGTCTGTATCTTATAGTATAAGAAACACTCTGATGTCCAATTATTCCTGATTCCGAGCCAAGTCCGTGACTACTTGGTTCGAGTATGGCATTCTCGAGTCCGAACAACGTTCTATAGAGTATATGAGCAACCCAAACCAAGTGACTCTCTGAAACACATTTGTGCAAGGTTTATTATAATTAGTGAAATGTTTAAGTTGTTAACATATCTATTTGATTATCCGATTGTGTCTCTTATTGTATATTTTTACCAGACAACTACATTTCCAAAACTTTGATGGATATCTTTACACTACTAACAATACGATAGAAACAGACCGTCTCAGACGAAGGGGGGGGGGTGTAACCAATGTGTTGCTTTGTTGACTAAGGTTTTGCTATTTCTGACCACGATATTCTGGGGTCTATCTTTAATTACTGCCCTCCTTTCCCTACTCGTCATCTTCTCTGTTGTCCATTGTATCCATCTGATCACCTCAGTGAGAAGTTGGTCTTTATGACGTCACTCAGTTTTGATGACGTCATTCGGGGGTTGATGACGGGTTTAAAACTAACAATGTCTTCCCTATAAAGCTGATGTTTATATTCATGTTATTCCGTGCATCTTACATTGACGAGTCTGTCTCCTTTATTGACTTTAGGGTGTTCAATGTAGATGTGCGTTTACCTGCCAGGAATAATTTACTGCGATATTTTTGAATATATATCATTCTAACTTATACATTGTTTGCTTCGCCATATTATATTTTCCTGAAATTCATTTTCTAAATCTCATGAATATAATATTTCTCTTCCTTTCAGGCCTGTGACGGAAATGGCAATCTACCAGGAGAAGAGGTGAGAGAGACATAGATTCATGTTCCTGTTAATTAGTAACGGTAATTTTAATAATAGACACAGATGTATTAATTAATGTTGAACAAAGAAATAAGACAAAAGAGTATGATACTTTGTCCCTCATCAGGAGGAAAGATTTATAATTGTCGTGTATCGAACAGGGAATTCAGATAGGCCAGTTACAAGTTAATGCCTCGTAATGATGATAGCACTGTTCTCAATGTCAAATTTAGATGCGGCCTAAATAATCTTACTTCCGCACACACAGTCAAAGAAATGATAAACAAAGAAACGAATAGACTTTAAAATAAGTTGAGTCCGGTGTTATAGTGTGTTACAAGCCTCACACATTATTGGAATATAACTTTTAAACTGTCAATCCCCTCCCACCGGCAGATGCTGATTATTTTATTTCACTCTGCTGATGTGCATATCATAATTTGTTAGCTCGTATCATAGTTCGTTTTCCGTGAATTTTTTTTTCACAGTTTATTAACCGTAAAAGGAACTGATAAAAAAAATAAACATTTTGAATTTCACTTTTATAGGGTAACAATTTCTCTACACACAAAGGGCTAACTGTAGTCTATACCCAAATCTCCCATTAATCTCTACTCCGGTATTCTTTAATATAATAAAATCATTAGAATCATTCCCTGGGGTCGGGGAGGGGTCGGGGAGGGGTCGGGGAGGGGTCGGGGAGGGGTCGGGGATGGCTTAGGATGGTATTCGTTGGGTTATAGCATCATGAATCATTGTGAAACGAGAGCATACACTGTGTCATAAATACACTATCTCGGAGCGAGCTGGTAAAAGTAAAGTGACTGAGTGATGACGTCATACCGTAATCCCTTACAGAGTGGATTACATGGAGGAGGGGTGCATC
The DNA here is from genome assembly GCF_037975245.1 of Apostichopus japonicus. Taxonomy (NCBI): domain Eukaryota; kingdom Metazoa; phylum Echinodermata; class Holothuroidea; order Aspidochirotida; family Stichopodidae; genus Apostichopus; species Apostichopus japonicus. The sequence goes on from NC_092567.1 coordinate 6,480,788, forward strand.
AAGTAAGTTACAGTTCAGGTCCGTTTATATAAAAGACATGACAGCAACGGCGTAAGTAGCTTTCGACACTTAAGTGATTTTAGATGAAGCTGTGTGCATGAGGGTTGACTCTCTTCCAAAGTAAACTTTAAAAAAAAAAACATTTATTGAGCGATATACTTCCCAAATGTGTGTCAGTTCAAGGCCTCAAGTAAGATTTCGAGATGGTTTACGCTGGTTCATATCTTAATTAATTGATTAATAAGCACAACCTGTTACAGTTATTTTTCCACGGTGGTTTTTATTTTTTTTTTTTGCAATATGAAAGCTAATTTCTGAATATTGTACCAAACCTTTCTGATGTTAGTCAAAATGAGCTAGCAGTGAATTACAATAATACATATTTTTCCCTCTACATGAACTCTTATTTTGGAATATTCAATTAACACATTGATCGATAACATGTCGTTGCCTAAACACATTTACAAACAGAGGATTCATATAACACCAACCTGAGGAGGTTCCATTTTGCTTTTTAATTCAATTTGTTACATTATACATCTGACTTATCCAGCAAACAAATAATGTTTTTATGAGCGTTTAGTATAATGACAACGTTTGACAACGTTTCAGGGCACGTTTTATCTTTCTTTGTAGGGCCCATTTAAATTACTTTCAAATACGACGTTAGCGTACACGTGCAGCTAAGGTGTATTACTGCTACATAAATCATTGTATATACGAACTTGTACTAATGGGAGTGTGTGTGTACTCACCATGCAGGCGACGGATAAGTTAACGTGATGAAGTATTTCTGTTGAAAGGCAGAAAACTAGTGGCCCGTAGTTCCATTGTTTCAAGGTGGGGGAGGATTTGACCGACTTAAATGTTTAAAACTAGAGTGTGTTACCCAAAGTTGGATGACAATTTAAATTAACGCCACCCCATCCCTCTTCATGGACCTCTTTGGTCCACCAACTTTCTTCGGCGGAGTTTAAGAAGTCACTCATCGTTTAATAGTTGTAATACATATTGATATAGTGCATCTTTTAGACATCTTGAACATATCTGCAAGGTGTTAACACGGATATACAGGAACAATATTAATAACAATAACAATAATTAAAGCTATTTTCCTGTTAATGGATAAATGATGCTATTTAATGCCCTTGGATGTCTAGCATTAAACCGTCAAAAACGTTCAAAATATTTTCATAAAAAGCGGTCAGTTTCACCCTTCAACGTCCGGATAACCTTTCATATTTAAGTAAATAACGCTTTACTGATACTGCACAGAGAAACTAACAATATAATAAGAAATAAAAAGTAGGTAATTTGTGTTTTACAAGACATTCATTTTGACGAATTATGCGACTCATATGGTTAACGCTGGATTAATGTTCATTGTAAAGTGACAACAATAGAGCAAAAAATGAGCAAATAAAACGTATAACAATCTGTCAAATAAGTTGAATCACGTGACACCAAAAGTGTTTCCAGTTCGTATTTTCTAAAATGTGTTACAGCTTCCAAGTATCTTGATAATTCGTTCATCGTTCCAGACTTGTAAGACAATTATCTGGCTTCAATTTCTTATTTTGACAGAGTTTTAATGTTGATCCTCTTTGTTCAAACAATATTTGTCTCTTCTTCACTCACTATTATTTTCTCTCCAATCTCTCCCATCTCTCCATTCTCTCCCATCTTTCTCTCTCTCAAAAAAACGAGATCATATCTTATTGTTACTATAGTCCTACTACCAGCTAACTAACATGTTCCTAGACAATGGTACCATGGTAACCAGAGATGCCCGGATGCTACGGGAAGGGGACAGGAGTATATTATGACGGCGAATTATTTTTCGGAACAGTGATTTTCACTATAGTTGTGTATATTTTTACAATGGGGTCCCGGGATGCATCGAATAGTTTCAAAGGTTAATATCAGTAGTTTTTTAGGGCTTCGTAGGCAATATGTCTCCGGGTCCAACAAGTCCACTGACCATGTGTATTAAGCGAGCTCGTGACCGTGGGAACATTCACAGGATAGCGCTTTCAGCACCCCTGAACATCGGTTTGAGCCCGCCCCTGCCCCCTCCCTTTCCCTTCCAACGCTCATCTCTAACATGGTGTTATTGGGACGATTATTTATACTGGTTGATTAAATTATCGTTTTGGAAAATAACGTAACGCCAGCAAGAAAGACTCTGTCTTTCGCATTTAACACTTAAACTGTTAATAGTATTCCGCACTATAATATGCATTATTATTATTATTATTATTATTATTATTATTATTAGTATTATTATGCATAATTAACTCCTTTACTGTTAATAGCTTTCCACTGAAGATAAACTATGCTAATGATAACACAAGTTCCGTCAAAACAAAACATAAAGCAGAACCCAGTCTAGCATGGTCTAGAGAATCAACTAAAATAACTATCCAGTTAGATGTCAATAATGATAAATTCAGGGAATTTCCTTTAAAGGTATAACAGTATGAACGTCAAATAGTGACACGGCCTATCCAACATTTTACTTAACTTTTAGACGAAATGTTTCGATTGGCTTCAAATTTCTAGAAGAAGAAGGGAGAGGGGTTGGTCCAGCTGGAAATATATAAACCACATTTATGGATCAAACTGGTTACCATCAGAAATGGGGTACACTGGCCATTTTAACCAGCTCCTGAATTCTCACCTTTGTATTGCATAATAACGTGAGCCAATGTCCAATTTGATTTGGCTCCTACATTTGTGAATTCTTAAGAAAAGCACACGATGAGAGCTGAGTGACCTGGATATTGTTCGGTAACGATTACGTTAATGTTTGAAGGAATTGTCGAACTTTCATAACAAAGAGAATGTTAAACTTTGCAACTTAATTGAAAATGGCTACTCAGCTAGAAGGGATCAGCTTATAAACAGGACGGAACATTTCCCTGCATCGCACCAATGTTAGATAGTACATTGGGTTGCATCGATTGAGTCATCGTTATATCAATGGGAAATCCCCTGGATAGGGTCATTTGATGGTTACCGGCAGGGAAGAGGATGGGGTGTGGAGATAATTGAACTGATTCTTGTACAGGAATCCTGTTTTACACATAAACTTTTTTTTATAGATTGGGAAAGGATTATAACCTCGTGCTATGAGTCAATATGGGTTGACTGATGTTATTCATATACATACTTTTTTGGAATATTTCAAGCAAACAGTAGAACATTTTTTATAGAATCCAATCTTCACAAATCCTTTCGAGCATGGAATCAGAGCGACCACATCATAGGTGACCATGGTTTCATGGATTAAGCCTTCATGTGCATATCATGTTCAGTAATAAAATATTCGCAAGACGTACTCCTTAGGAATCCCTAAAATAGTAACTGAAATAATAATAATAATGAACAGGACAAAAATTTCCAAGACATTTGAAACATGCAAAGTTTAATGTAACGTGACTCGATTTATCTGAAATAACACTTTTAATATGGATACATATTATGATTTACAACATTTAGCTATATACTGCATTGTCTTTGTTTCTGTGTTATCTTATACATATTCATTACTTATATTTTTCCTCTTGTTTAGGGATTCGATGAGAAGAGTTACCAGTTGAGCCTGGCGAACTTCAACCAGGCAAGACGCAAGTAATTGTAAGTCAATACAGCTGAATACATTCTACCTTAGTATTTAACATTGTATTTGTTAATAGAGATTGTCTGCTACCTTTAGTTGTACAATCTTAATATATTAATAATAATCTCCATCAATAACCAGAAATTGTATTCCTATATCTGTGATTATCTAATTTTATCTGGCCAATAACTATAATTGGTTTTATTGTACATTTCATTAATAAAGCTGATCCATGATTCAATGTATGAGATGAATGATAAGTTCCTTCCATTAACATAAACATCGTTCACTTGTTTCCCGTGTGGCGGTGTTTTGTTTGGCTGGTGGTTTAAATTACTTGTTGACTCATGGTATTCCTGGCGCTTTTTTCTGGGGAGGGGGGGAGGGGGTTGCTTAGGTTTAACTTCCCCATTATTCTACTAATAAGTATGTTGTTCGACCCATTGATTATGATAACAATATAACCTGATATATATCATATTATTTTTATATTACAGCACAATGCAAAATGCATGTTCAACTGGCGATGCCAATCATCAGCAGGACTGTGACGTAATTCACTCAATCCTCAAAACGATGGCAGTACATTCAGTGAGGAAGGATCTAATAAAGATTTAGGTTGTAAACTGTTAACATCTCCCAAATACTACAAACAGCGCCAGCTAGAGCTCCAGTATAATACACTTGGAACTAGTCTCTAATGATTGTGACGTCATCAAATGCTTATATTCTCAAGACAATGGCATGGTGACTTCGTAAACACTGTAACTTTTACATTCATTGTGAATGGATCTTGTTTAGAGATTAATTTGTAAAATAATATTAATAACAACACATCCAAGAAATAAGTAAAATTTGAAAGATTACTGTTCAATTTACATTTTGTTTAAGGGATTACTTTATTCGGAATTTCAGTCTTTAAATGTTATAGTACAAAAACAAAGTTATGTTTCTTCAACTTTTCTGGTTTGGTAAGATAAATTTCTGGTAAATTCCTTTAATGTTAAATTGATGATGACGTCAACCCCTTAGTACAGGCCTAAATATTCATGTCAATTTTGTGATTTATATATTTGAATAACTCAACAAAATCAAGTTTTGTCATTTCGTTCTTACACCAAAGCATAGTTAGATGATTTCCACAACATTTGTCCGTGTAGAATGTGTACTTCAATGTTAACATGTTATATGAGGCTATAAAGTCTTCTTATTCCATTGTGTTTCTGTTGTACTTATATGAACTGACATAACTGTCTCCGTATTATATTATATTATTATATATATATATGTTATATTATATTATATTATATTATATTATATTATATTATATTATATTATATTATATTATATTATATTATATTATATTATATTATATTATATTATATTATATTATATTATATTATATTATATTATATTATATTATATTATATTATATTATATTATATTATATTATATTATATTATATTATATTATATTATATTATATTATATTATATTATATTATATTATATTATATTATATTATATTATATTATATTATATATTATATATTATATATTATATATTATATTATATTATATTATATTATATTATATTATATTATATTATATTATATTATATTATATATTATATATTATATATTATATATTATATATTATATATTATATAATATATATTATATAATATATATTATATAATATATATTATATATTATATATTATATATTATATATTATATATTATATATTATATATTATATATTATATATTATATATTATATATTATATTATATTATATTATATTATATTATATTATATTATATTATATTATATTATATTATATTATATTATATTATATTATATTATATTATATATTATATTATATTATATTATATTATATTATATTATATATTATATTATATTATATTATATTATATTATATTATATTATATTATATTATATTATATTATATTATATTATATTATATTATATTATATTATATTATATTATATATTATATTATATTATATTATATTATATTATATTATATTATATTATATTATATTATATTATATTATATTATATTATATTATATTATATTATATTATATTATATTATATTATATTATATTATATTATATTATATTATATTATATTATATTATATTATATTATATTATATTATATTATATTATATTATATTATATTATATTATATTATATTATATTATATTATATTATATTATATTATATATTATATTATATATTGATATATATATATATATATTATATTGATGACGTACCCACCACATTGGTGATCAATTAGATGTTATAGTAGTTATTTGCACCACCAACAGAAAGCTAATTTGTAGAATGGGAATTAAACGGTAATGTGCAGTATTTTTTTTTCTAATTGTATTGTTTCCTTATATGTAACAAAGTCGTCGTTACTTGCGAAAATGAAGAGAAAGGTTTGTTCACCTACTCGTGTGTCCCTGATCAGATATTGCTGGACCTGCACTCCTCGTGTGCAAGGTATAACATTCTTCATCGGTCCAATTGTATTTAATGTTATGATACATCCCAATTCCAGACCCATTTCTCTACCTTGCAACCTCCGCCCTCCCCACAAACAAACACTTTACTACTCAGTACTGTACGCAGACATGTTTGAAATACTTTGGTTTAAATCTGTACATACTGTATCCACATACACTCGGTAACTAGGAGTTCATGATTAAACTTTTCTTCGTCCTTACTTTTACTAAAGTTTGATGTAAACTGTGACGTATCGGTTACGTAATGTCTAAAATCTAACAAAAAATAGAGCCACATTAACTGTGTCAATGTAAAGACTAAATAACATTCATTGGTTATCTACAATACCATTGTGTTATTAAAATCGATCTACAAGAACTTAGAGGTGATATTAATTAATATCTGTGACATCTTTGTTCTAAGTCAGCATTTCTTTATTTTTTTCTGTTCCTATGAATTATCGTTCTTAACATGAACTTAACTGCAACTTCATCTATCATTATTTTCGTTTTCTTATTCTATTATTATGTTCACTTATTATTATATTATTATGTTAAGCATCGCTTTATGATTGTTTTGATAGATTTATGATCTGTTTGTTTCAAATCAGCATTTTAATAATTTAGTTTATTATCAATTTTACGGCATATCCTATTTTTTGTATAACTGATCCCATCAGCGCACGAAGAATATAATATGAACGCTCAAAATAGTTCACCGACAAACAAACATACAAACGTCTCTATTTAGTGTTAACGTTATCTCTTCGAAATTTGCAGTCAAGTTAAGTGCGCTTTGATCATGCGCAATTAGTTTAATCTCTCCAGGTATGATGATATGACGTCAATATAAGATTAATAACAAAACTACAGAAATTAATCAGATAGACAGGTTCCCATTATTGTTAGCTCTTTTCGTTCCGGTTTGAATCAAAACTGACTGTAACGTCGATAATCTTAAAACTGAAAGTCAAGGGCAAAAAAATTACATTGTAACAGTTTGTACCAAAAGTGATCTTGAAGAAAACAGGTGTGATGTCATAGCAGGTGTAAGGTCAGGTGATGTAAAGTGTGATGTCACTGACAGCAAAATAGTCTTTCTTTCATGATTTCACTTAATTGGTATGGCTTTGGATTGGAAAAGATCTCAACATTGCTTTAGGGTATGTGACAATGACAATACCCATAGTTTAGTACATACCAATTTTCAAAAGAAATAGAAAATTAGACTTCCCCGCCCCTCCCATTTTTGATTCCTTGTCTGTGTGTGCTTCTGTGACACTTGCTTGTTTCCGCGATAACTCAACAACGGAGTAATGTATGTATGTCGTACTTGCTAAATGTAGATGTATTTTAGTAAAGAGGTGTGCCCTATTTGTTAGCGCTGACTTTATGAATATTAATGAGGTTATACACTTTTGGACCCGAACTTGTGGGCCCCAATATTTTCGGACCATTTGAGCGCAAAGTTTTATTGGGCCTAATTTTTGGAAAGGGCCAAAATGTTATATTGCAGTAACTCCACAACCTTCAAGTACATCAGGTTGTATCCAAAATTGGAATGCAGTTGTTGGTTAATATCTGGTAGATGTGGGCATGAATATTATGATACCGTTTTGGGTGAAGACGTAAAACACTTTAATATTCCACTAATCAAGTATCCATAGCGACCGTTGGACACTTCTTAATATTGTATCGTCTATATTTACCTTCCGTTGATATTATAGTACTAAATATTAGTTTAGTTTAATTTTGAAATATTACATTTTGCTTTCATTAATTGCTTCATATACAGTCTTGTCTTGTTACATAATTTTTACTCTTCATTATTTTAATGCGCTTTATAAATGATTCTACCGGTTTCGTTTTAATTCAGACCTTTATTATCTTTATACTTAGACATTTTCCTTCGATTTAGAACAATTCTAAGACATATGTAATACTTGCTCTAATTATTGTTATATTTCGTCATTAATTATTAGATTGCTTTCTACTTCATCCGTTTATTAATTTTACTTTTTTTCAAGATTTAGTTGCTTTATTTCGTTCCTCCTATTTCTATGTTATGAATTAATCTTTGATAATACTCACGCGTAATACAGTGAATATTAGAAGAATATTGTTAAATGTTATAATAATAATAACAATAACAGGCTGTCTATCGTTATACCATTAATTGTGTTATTCAAAATCAAACTAAAACAATGTCTTAGACATTCATTAATAACAATGACATGATTTGCTTTTCAATACAGTTCTTTATTCCATGATTATGATCTCTAATTATGTTTCTTTGGAGTCAATAGGAACACGTGACTAACGTATTATAGTAAGATAACATTGCAATACATGATAATGATCATAACGAAGATGGTGTTCTATATATTTAACATGAACCTTCAATGCAATGATCGGTTCTCCATACACATTTTTCATCATTTGGTATCGTTAATTTGCTCCTTCTTATTGATGATGTTGATTGATGATTAACAAATATTCATGATCACTTCATTGTAATGTAGTTTTTGTCGTATTTGCTTTAACCCAATTGGATGTTATGATGCCATAAAGTTTACCAATATAACCCAAGCCCTGTCCCGCAAAACTGAATATATTTACATAACAACAAAAACTGACCGACATATATATATGGAAAAATCACAGCGTCACGATATCTGTTTATGATATGAGATATATCCAATAAAATAATTATTCCTTTATTTTGTTATATTCTTGGTATTTCTGTATGCTTGTACAAATATACAATTTTTACTACCAAACACACTTGTTCCCTTTGAGGCGATCCTGGTCTCTCATTCTGATACAATTAAAACCTATTCATCCCATGTATCTGTTACTATATCATAAGTTCATATCGTAGAATCTTATGATGAAATTATTGATATGTATTGATGTTGTAATGTCAATGGAAGCAATAAAAGAAAACTAATCGGAGAAATATTGTCAACAGTGTTATCTCTGTGTAACATGTAGTCTATATACTAACTTGTAATTTCAACCTCTTACTCTTGTGCTGTCCTGCGTCAAGGTCATACAGAAGGTTACTGCTATACATTAACTCTCAACACAGGTGAGGCTGGTATAATTGCGGTTGAGATTTAGAAATTCTCCCAACAAAAGTGTTGATGTCGATATGTCTGCCATAAATTTAAACTTTCTCTTCAAGTTCATCCCAACATTTTCTAGAAACAAGTGCCTTTTGAAAGATTCTAAACTTCCAACTTATTACCAAATATTCAGAAGTGTATAATAAACTGAACGCAAAGTATATTGCTCAATGTGGAATCTGGTGACCATTATATGATTTTATAGCGTATTTTGGGCAATATATTAATCATCTTCAGACTTCAGGCAAGAATTTTAACGGTTTTCCATTTTCCTTGTTTCTTTTTTCTTAAAGAAACGAATTTCACTCCTCGTCTCCATACGATGATCTCTCCTTGTCAACATCCACTGTGTTGATCATTGACGTCTCTGCAGAAATGGGGCCGGGTGGGGGAGAGGGGTGGGGAGGGGTGTTCCTTGCGGATTCCCTCCATTGTATTAACCTTAAATCGAGATGAACTTCCTCATTGAATCTCATTTGGTAAAAACTGGTAAATCAATGATACCGATACTCCTGGCCACTATATTCTTACTGGATTCATTTCTCCCGTACAATGTCCTTTCCCTTCCCCGTTCGTCTTCAACTGTACTGGATACCACGTATGTCTGTTTCTATGTATTGACAACGTCATAATACTTATCAATATATGTTAACATTTTTGGGGGCCTTTGTTAGGTAACACTTTGTCACACCCGTCTGCAGGGTTTTCATTAAACTGTCCCCTAAAATGAAAACGAAAAGTGTAAATTTGCTGAGAATGGTTATTAATACATCGATTACGATATGCGATTCTATTTTATTTTATAATTTTATGTCGTGGAGTTGAAGTTTTGCTTCATAGACTTGTTTTCAACATAGATTCCAATCCTTTCTTGTTTTCACTCTCTTTGACCCAGTTTCTAAAAGTCGTAAACATTGACCAATATTGATGTCTGGCAGTAATATAAATGGCTTATGTAACCCTTCATAGAGTGATGTTGTGGTCTTGCAGTAAAATAGATATATCGTCTCATTAACACCGCGGTTTATGATATACCGCAACTGAGAGATTGTGGCAATTCATCCTAAGCAAGAGATAGTATCAGATTGATACAAAGTTCAGTGATGGGGTAATGATTGCTACTTGTTTTAGGTGTTTAATTAGTCAAAGTACTGATAATAATCAATAATTTAATAAACAAATAAACAAATAAAACAGAACACACATCGAAGTTCAAAATAGGAAATGGAAGTGGGGGGGGTGGCTGTAAATCTAATCACACTAGCATATATGACGCCGTGATCAATTGTTGGTGCATAAGATATGCATCACCCATAGAAATTGAAGTAGGGAGAATAACGTCATGCAACATATACTGAAGCCACCCATTTAACTGGTGGCGCTTTGCTTGTACTGCAAGAGAGTAACGGAGCGTAATACAAACACTACGTCTTTGAAATAACTAAAGTGATAAAGTTGACATTAATCACTCGAAATGGTGATATCGCGTGCTTATGGAAAGCCGTTTTAACATTTAATAAGGAATTTCAGATATCTCGAGAATAATTTCAGATATCTCAAATTAAATTACAGATATCTCAAATTTATTTAAGATATCTACAAATAATTGCAGATATCTTAAAATCAATTTCAGATATCTCGAAATACAAGGGAATTTCAGATATCTGAAATTGAATTCGAGATATCTCGAATTCAATTTCAGATATCTCGAATTCAATTTCGGATATCTCGAATTCAATTTCAGATATCTGAAATAGAATTTTGAATATCTCGAATTCAATTTCAGATATCTCGAATTCAATTCAGATATCTCGAATTAGAATTGCAGATATCTTGAATTCAATTTTAGATATCTCGAATTCAATTTCAGATATCTCGAATTCAATTTAAGATATCTGAAATAGAATTTCAGATATCTCGAATTCAATTTCGGATATCTCGAATTCAATTTCAGATATCTCGAATTGAATTTCAGATATCTGAATTAGAATTTCAGATATCTCGAAATCTATTTAAGATATCTCGAATTCAATTTCAGATATCTCGAATTGAATTTCAGATATCTGAATTAGAATTTCAGATATCTCGAAATCTATTTAAGATATCTCGAATTCAATTTCAGATATCTGAAATAAGAAACAATTTCAGATATCTAAAATTCCCAATTAAATGTTAAAATGGCTTTCCATACGTGCTGCTCTTGGGTGCCAAAATCGTGAAAAATGTAGCAGTGGACTGTAGTTTCACATGTAATTCTTAAGAAGCAATAGTAGAAGCAATTACATAGAAATATAATTACTTTACTAGTGTCGTCCAGCTGCTGTATTGTAATTTACTGGACCCTGGAAATAGTTAGCCTAGCCCCTAGACCGGCTGTCCTTTTGAATGCGATATGACTAAAAGCCTAGTGAAAAAAAAATATCACCACCTCATTTTACTTAAAAAATGTATACCTAACGATAGATCCACATGCTATAATAACATGGGATGACGGTTATGATATCATGGGCTTATCACTAACATTTCAATACTAGGAAATAGGCTTAGCCTAACTTATGTTTATGCACGTAGCCTTACCCCTTGGTGGGATATGTTATCCTGCATAAACTACTACCCAATTTGTAACATTATTTCTCAGACCTGCATGCACAGACTAATATGGAAGAATTACACAAATTAAGTTGCGGAAGGGGGGAGGGTGGAGAGGGTTACATTTTCAAGGGACAACTATGACAATATCTGAGTGAAGCACTAAAATAATGCAAGCAAGAAAAACGTTTGCCATGTGCCTCTTAGATGAAATTACACTTCCAGATATTAAAAGTTGCACAAAACACTCCACTTATTCAAGTCATTAGAGGCGATACAAAAAATCAAACTTGATTCTTAAGTCAGGAGTATAGTACTTACCAGTCTGGTCGCCATAACATGTCTCTGTTTTGCAAAGTACACCTACTCTTTCACAAAAACGGGTAAAATCAAATTCAATTTCAAAGTCGAATGCACAATGTATGTATATGCAGACGTACAAATGATCTGGCTTTTTGCAGTATAACGCAAAGCGCCCTCATTTTGCCTGTTTATATTATACATTTTATTTGTTTTTTGGGGAGGGGGGTGGGAGGTAAGGGAGGTGTGAAATAGTTACAAAAATTTAGAATGTTAAAGAAAGAAAATGTATTAAATGGTGGACGGCATTCAGATAGTGTTGTCATTGGTGGGGGTATAGGAAGGTAGTACGGAGTTAAGTGGTCACGCGATATCAATTAAAGGAAGTATACAATAGATACATTCAGCTGATTATATGAATATGACTACCTGTATATTAATATTACATGTGTAGGGTCTGTGGTAGTGTGAAATAGTCATACAGAGTCAAACAACGTAAATGTATGATATATGACAAACGTTAACTATTTAATCGTCACAAACTCTCAGTCTAAATTACTAACGATGATATAGAGTCAAGTAGTCACGTGATATAAATTAAAGAAAGTATACAATATATACATTCAGCTGATTATATGAATATGACTACCTGTATATTAATATTACATGTGTAGTGTCTGTGGTAGTGTGAAATAGTCATACAATGTCAAACAACGTAAATATATGATATATGACAAACGTTAACTATTTAATCGTCACAAACTCTCAGTCTAAATTACTAACGATGATATAGAGTCAAGTAGTCACGTGATATAAATTAAAGAAAGTATACAATAGATACATTCAGCTGATTAAATATATATGACTACTTGTCTATATTAGATGTGTAGGGTCTGTGGTAGTGTGAAATAGACATACAATGTCAACGTAAATGTCTGAAATATGACAACCGTTAAATATTTAATCGTCACAATCTATCAGTCTAAATTACTAACGATGATATAGAGTCAAGTAGTCACGTGATATAAATTAAAGAAAGTATACAATATATACATTCAGCTGATTATATGAATATGACTACCTGTATATTAATATTACATGTGTAGTGTCTGTGGTAGTGTGAAATAGTCATACAATGTCAAACAACGTAAATATATGATATATGACAAACGTTAACTATTTAATCGTCACAAACTCTCAGTCTAAATTACTAACGATGATATAGAGTCAAGTAGTCACGTGATATAAATTAAAGAAAGTATACAATAGATACATTCAGCTGATTATATGAATATGACTACCTGTATATTAATATTACATGTGTAGTGTTTGTGGTAGTGTGAAATAGTCATACAATGTCAACGTAAATGTCTGATATATGACAACCGTTAAATATCTAATCGTCACAATCTATCAGTCTAAACTACTAACGATGATATAGTATCAATCATATACATCATGAACGATACGCAGATGTTAATAACAATATTAAACATTTTGTTTTTGTAGTATTATGCTTTTCTATATCCAAATAAGTACAAAAATTGTTTTACGTCATATTATTATTAATTTTTTTATATGAATTAATGGATTGATTTCATCTTTTAAATTCTAATATATAATTAAAACTATTTATATTTTCGACAAAAAATAATTATCCCTGATTAATTTTGGAAAAGTTTCTAATCATCATAATCATTTTATTCCCGGCTACGAAGATCTTTTAATTTGACCCCCCAAAAAAGAAGGAAAAACATTAATCTTTATAATCTAATCCTTTAATGAAGAAATTGTGATGTGATGAACTTGGACAGATGTGCAGTTACTGAAATTACGTTAACGGTTATTTTTCAAATGATATAGGTCCCCAGAAAAAAAATAATAAATACACGTTTGGCCACGTATGTAAGTTGGAACGTGCATCTAATTATGTTACTGGAATTCACCATTATATGTTAGTATATAGTAGTTTTGTCATTATTATTCAAATCATTTAGGAAAAGAAAAAGACCATAGTCATCGCCTGGCACAGTGTTTGCAAATACAAAGATTCAGTAAAAATGTTTAGCACTGTGGACGCTGCTTGACTTAAAATATTTCAATATAAGCAGTGTTTTGTTAATTATTGGAGAAACAGAGAAATAAAACAAAAGGGTTGTTAGCATCCATTCAATTATCAATAAAAAATGTTAACTCAATCTGACAATAGTAATCCGTAGGCCATGTTGGAACCAACCGTCAGAGAACAAATGAGTACTGGATACCAGGTTCAATACACCGCCTGCAGGTTTGTAGGTAAAGCTACGCTTCTAAGGCGAGAGGTTCGAAACCGGTAAAGAAGTTTTTAATTCCACTGTTGGCAACTGCCACCTGTATCGAGCAATACTAGTTGTCACTCTCGGTAAGCACGTCATACCCCCACAACAGTGGCGTAGCCAGACTTTTCCATCTGGGGGGGCAAAGGGGGGGGGGCGAAGGGTCTGATTGGTGGGGCAGACTAAGCTAGTACAAAATACATACCAAACAGTTTGCATGACAAACTGTGGCAAATCGGGTATTGTGTCAGCAATGTAGGGTACAGATGGTCACTCTAGTTAGCTGACGTTTTATGTTATTTCCACATAGGTATTATTAACGATAAAACTGATCACTGAAAAAGTCATCGATAATTCTCTTTAAAAATCTGAATAGACTATGCTCTTTCTGTCAGTATTCAAAGATGATCAGCATGATATCTGACTTGCCTGGGAGTGTAACCCCCCCCCCCCCACAATCAACAAAAGATGTTATCATTCCCCCTGCGGGCCCATCTTTTGCACTTTCTAGGGCTCACTCAAACAGTCTAGCGAATGTTAATTCGCCTATTCTGATGACTGTCTGCGAACTTATCGACGAATTTTGCGCCCTATTACAGACTCAGCCTCAGCTAAGGTGACCATATTTTCGTGACTGAAATCGGGGACATTTATTGCGTGACTGATATGGGGGAGGGGTTAAAGGGAGGGGCTGTCCCCCTCCCCTTTAAGAAATTTTCAAGTGCCTAAGGTGCTTAGATGTAAAATGGTGATACTTTGAAGCACTTTTTAAATCAATTTTATTTTCAAAAATGTAGCTTTTATTTAAATGAAATCCACTTACTTTACGTGGTTCTTTGAATGCTTGTGATTTGCTCATGCTCACACTATAAGTGTCGTTGTGTCGCCGTAGTTGCCATTTATACGGTCGAAAGAGTGCTAGGCTAGATCGATCTAGCATATTTTTAACAGTGTTTCCACTTTACACTGGCCCACCTGAAATACTGGTTATAAGTTCCGTTCTGCGACTGCACACTTGACTAAATTTTGTTTTTACAATTCTTTTACTAATAATGTGGGATATTTTCGAAATTCCTGAACATTTTGACGAATCGGGGACATTTTCGGGGACACTTGTTCATCGGGGACAACACACTGTAATCGGGGACTGTCCCCGAAAATCGGGGACGTCTGGTCACCTCGGGCCTATGAGCTCACTACGGAAACACACACGTATATAGACTACTAGGCTGTTATGTGTTGAATGTACCTAACCCAAGAAACACATCGCGATTGGTCGCGTAGGCGTAGCAAAACATGTTGTTAAAAACCATGGTAATATGCACATAGGCCCAGCAACATATTTAGTGTACATCCGAGAATGGTAATACTGCTATAATTCACACGGCTTATTATATACGCAGAAAATAACGTAATATTTAGTCGATGCAAAATAAAAGTGAATTGGCTGGATTCAAGCGCACAATCTGTTTATGACTACGAATGTAACCTTTATATCGATTGACCTTAAGTATCCGCCTTTTCTTTGAAATCGCGCTCAGACAGCACTTACGTAGCTAAATTACTTCCTTCTCGAGAGTACGTAAACAATGTGATAAGGCAAGAAGGGAAGCGTTCAGATTGACCTCAAAATGAAAGTAACTATTAAGTATACAGTTCCATTACGTTTTTCAAATAACATCACGGGTTACACAATGAAATGCTCACTTGCGTTAGAATAGCGACAAGATGTTAATTTCAGATTCTGCATTTGGATAACTTACCTTAAAATTATGTTTGCTTTATCTGTTAAATTGTTGTCTGTTTAACTAATATGATTTTTATATTTAATTTGATATCAAGAGATCTAGACACTTTTGTTATAGAAAATGATCGTCTGCGTTGAAATATAAACCCATCGACGTCATTAGTTGCAGGCAAACATGATTCCTGAACCGTTGAAAAAAATGTATATCACACTGTGAGTATTAGTCGTAAAGGCAAAGCAAACTTTCAGTACGTTTGGAAACTTCGACAGCACGTAATTGCAAGACTGGGTTTAAGCGCCCACCTTTAAATGATATATTTAAATGATATATCCTTAAAATGTTTGCACAAATCGTAAATGGTACCAAAATTTGAAAATTTCTGAAGCAACGAACCCACAAAATCAACACATTTGCTACAATTGTTGCTAGATCCGGGGATTCTACGACTGTACCAATGAGCTCGACTTATTAATAGATGTACGTTTACTAAGTTTTTTGGTTGCTATATTACTTTTATTGTGTTAAAATTCGACTTGTAAGTTACCACCACAGCTATTCCTATAACGTGAATTTTAGTAAGACTATAGCTCAGTTATGACAGCAGACTCCAGGCTACATAATTGTAAATCTATTTAGTCGCTTTACTGATGTACACTTGCAACAAAATATACTTGATCATCATAAAGAGGGACCTAACACAACATGTTACGTATTCAGTTCGTAGGAAGGCATTACATTGTTAATATTCAGCCTTGTGTAATGTAACTACGAATACAGAGATTTTGGGAGGGATATATATTTACTGGTCGACTTAAAATCCTTCCCAAAGAAAATATTCAGATTAAGACGCTGGCAGTATAGAACTTTCCAGCCATTAACAAAGGCTGCAACTATCGCAAATGTTATTCTCGTTAAGTCTAGCCTTCCATATCATACCATACCTAGGTATATCATACTACATACACAACTTTCTAAATTCTTATCACTACTGCTTGTTCAAGTCCACGTCTTTGATTGTCTATTTTACAGGTCATATATATATATATATATATATATATATATATATATATATATATATATATATATATATATATATATATATATATATATATATATATATATATTTATAAATGGAAGCTTCTCAAAACAGGAAACTATCTGTTCAGGGGTCGTAATACTTTGATTCAACAGGAAGTAATGAAGACATGTTTTTTTCATGCCATACTGTGTGTGTATGTGAGTTACATTGTACCACATCGTAACAGGGATAAGCATGATGAACCGTTCCGCCATTTTATCATGTCAACTATTAGAGCCTGGAAAGTGAACGAAATAGTTCCAGGAGAGAAAATCAGAGTAGAGGTAAGATTAAATTGACCATCAAGGAGAGCAAATTCCATTTCTAGCCAATTTCTATAAAAAATATAAATAAATCACAGTACTAGACTGCAGAGCGAGGTAACGTTAGTTTCTACCGTTAACGTAGGTTTGATTCGTATGACCAATTAACTATAATGATGTTAAATGACCGTGACGTAGTTTGTTCCATATAGTGAAATGAATACATGATATACTTACATGTGTTTTATAACATTTATATCGTGATACAAGCTGAAGCTGATATGAAACTGTACAATATTGTAAAGTAACTGTATTGTACTATGAGTAACACAACATATATTACCTTATTAAGTTAGGGTTATACAAGAAAACAACTGCATGGGGCCTTTTGTGCTTGTAATTTATTGCATTGTACATACAACCCGTGACTATGTGACATTGTACTGTAATTAGAGAAGTAAAGAGTATACTTTAATTAAGAGTTGAACGTTAGTGCAGTCGGTTACGTGTTTAGACACACGTTTAGTGTAACTCGTATAGTGTTATAAAGGATTATTTCCATCCGATAACCAAACATGTCTGTAGTATCAGACTCAGTATGTACCTGACTTTATTACTGTCCGTCCTGTATTTGCTATTGTCCCACATCTGCTGAAGACACTTGTCTTGTTCCTATACCAACATATGCTGGACAGGTAAATTTGTATAAAGGTACATACATTTAGAGGCAATAGTACAGGCTGCAGGGGCACTTCTCCGTACAAAATTACAATCACCCCCCCCCCCCCCGAGTCCCACCATTAAAGCATTAAAACACCATGCTTGGTTTTTCCATAAACTAAACGCTTTTATGTCCAATTTCCTCGTTTATTTGGCAAATTTTAGTAAGGTTATTAAGCTTCTTTTTATTGTACGTTATTACCAGTTAGTGTTAAATAAGCAAATTTTCAACACAAACTGCAGTTTTAAGTATATATATATATATATATATATATATATATATATATATATATATATATATATATATATATATATATATATATATATACATATATATATATATATATATATATATATATATATATATATATATATATATATATATATATATATATATATATATATATATATGTGTGTATATATATATATATATATATATATATATATATATATATATATATATATATATGTGTGTATATATATATATATAAATTTGCAGTAGGTTGCCGAATCTTATTACGGTATGTATGTATTCTTAAACATTAGAGGACATCAAGTGTCTGTAAAATGTAATTTTTTTATGCCTATTTTGTAAACTGGCACATACAGTTAGAGGTACAGGAAGTGTAATTTATGAACTATATTGTACATACAGTACGAGTTCAGTTACTGGTATTATAATGTATGTATTCTTGAACATTAGAGGACATCAGGTGTCTGTATGATGTATGTTATGAAGGCCTATTTAGTATACTGGCATACATGATTAGAGGACAGGAAGTGTAATTTATGTATCATATGTTAATTCTTCTGTAGTCAACATTATTCACTTAAGTGTCACACAATTGAAGAGATCTGAGAAATTCGTTTCATGGATTACTTCCGGTATTGTTCGTTCTGTAACTACAAAGCATTTCTTTACAACCGCACTCCTTCAAACAAGCTTAAATACACCATTTTAAAACAAGTTGGCAACCAGTATTCGCGTAGCAAAGAAATCTAACTTTACGAACATTTTCTGTGAATAAATGACTGACCTCAGGAAACCTTGGAATGTTATTAAGGAAATCATTGGCAAAACGAAAGGATTCTGCCCGGGTTAATAATTATAAGCTTTTACATATTATGATAATGGAATTGAAAATGATCTTGAGGTTGCAAAGTATATCAATGATTACATCTCTGATATTAATCAAACTCTTGCTGACAAGATTGAGTATTTAAAAAAAGTAAACAAATAACGGAAAATGGCTGGGCATTTTAAACAACGGAAAGAGTAAAGACATTTATAGCGATAGCTGGATTCGGATCAGAGGTCTGTTTCGAACCCCGTTGTAGACATTAGCTTACTTTGCTCATTTCTAAGATTTTATTTTGTGATGTTCCTATGGGCTGCAACTCCCGCCCCAAATTCCTACGCCTATGTCGATATGTATATTGTCATATGGCTACAACTCTAGCAACCTCGAATTTCACGGAAAGTTTGGTTAGTGCAGCCCCAATTGCTACTAGTAAAAGTGTAACTTTGCATTATGCATGGGATAGAAGGTCGAATAGGGAACACTTAGTATCATCCAATTAACACATATGAGTGAATAACAGTAAACAGGGAGCAGTGCTCGACAACATCATAACACATAGTAACACGAGCATATATCATATTGTGGGTGCATGTTATACCGTCAACAAGCTAAAGTACTTCCAATACTCTAGCATATTAGGGTTGCTACACTTGGTACAGGGGAACCAAAATTATAGCAACCACTAATGAAAAATACGAGGATTGCTACACTGGGAACAAAACTATAGCTACCACTAATGTAGAATATGAGGATTTCTACACTTGATACAGGGAGACAACACTATAGCAAATACTATTGTAGCATATTAGGAATGCTACTCTTGGTACAGGGGAACAACACTATAGCAAATACTAATGTAGCATATTAGGATTGATACGGGGGAACAAAATTATAGCAACCACTGATGTAAAATACGAGGATTGCTACACTGGGAACACAACTATAGCTACCACTAATGTAGAATATGAGGATTTCTACACTTGATACAGGGAGACAACACTATAGCAAACTAATGTAGCATATTAGGAATGCTACTCTTGGTACAGGGGAGACAACACTATAGCAAATACTAATGTAGCATATTAGGATTGATACGGGGGAACAAAATTATAGCAACCACTGATGTAAAATATGAGGATTGCTACACTGGGAACAAAACTATAGCTACCACTAATGTAGAATATGAGGATTTCTACACTTGATACAGGGAGACAACAATATAGCAAATACTAATGTAGCATGTTGGGGTTGCTACACTTGATACAGGGAGACAACACTATAGCAAATACTAATGTAGCATATTAGGATTGATACGGGGGAACAAAATTATAGCAACCACTGATGTAAAATATGATGATTGCTACACTGGGAACAAAACTATAGCTACCACTAATGTAGAATATGAGGACTGCTACACTTGATACAGGGAGACAACACTATAGCAAATACTAATGTAGCATGTTGGGGTTGCTACACTTGATACAGGGAGACAACACTATAGCAAATACTAATGTAGCATATTAGGATTGATACGGGGGAACAAAATTAAAGCAACCACTGATGTAAAATATGAGGATTGCTACACTGGGAACAAAACTATAGCTACCACTAATGTAGAATATGAGGTTTGCTACAATTGATACAGGGAGACAACACTATAGCAAATACTAATGTAGCATATTAGGATTGATACGGGGGAACAAAAACTATATAGCAACCACTAATGTAAAACATGAGGATTGCTACACTTGATACAGGGAGACTAAACTATAGCAACTACTAATGTAACATATTAGGATTACTACACTTGATATAGGGGAACAAAACTATAGCAACTTCTAATGTAGCATATTAGGATTGCTACACTTGGTACAGGGGAACAAAACAATAGCAACTACTAATGTAGCATATTAGGATTGCTGTACTTGATATCGGGGGACAAAACTATAGCAAATACTATTGTAGCATGTTAGGGTTACTACATTAAGTTCAGAGGAACACAACTGGAGCAACTATTAATGTAACATACATGAGGGTTGCTTCACTTTGCACAGGGAAAAAAACTATAGCAAATAATAATATTAAATATAAAGGTTGCTACATTTGGTACAGGGAAACAAAACTATAGCAACTACTTATGTAGAATATGAGGATTGCTACACTTGATAAAAGGAAACAAAAATATTGCAACTACTAAAGTAACATATTAGGGTTGCTACACTTGATACAGGGAAACAAAACTACAAATACTTACGTAGAATATTAGAATTGCTACACTTGGTACATGGGAACAAAAATATAGCAAGTACTATTGTAGAATATTAGGATTGCTACACTTGATACAGGGAAACAAAACTATAGCAACTATTAATGTAACATATTAGGAAATGCTACATCTGGTACAAGGGAACAAAACTACTGCAACTACTTATGTAACGTATTAGGATTGCTACACTTGAAACAGGGGAACAAAACTATAGCAACTACTAATGTAGCATATTAGGATTTCTTTAATTGGTTACATATATACAGCATTTCTATCCTTTTCCTTTGTCAAGTATTCTTTCGTTTGTTGTATTGTTATTAATATACTCCTATCTTTTCTATTTCTCTTCTGTATTGCTTTTCTTTATGTTTGCTTACCATTTCTGTGAATTGGATTTGCACAAAAAGATACGAGTGGCCTCTTCAGCTGTACTCCATTTGTTTTGGTTTGATATGTCTTTCATCCTTCCAACACATTGTAAAACTTACAGCGGGTAAAATAGAAAATGAAACCAAATTCAGTCAGGCTATATTGTTTGGATTTCTCTGGCAAAGGAAATGGCCGTGCTAGGAGTATTTCTAATACATATATATATATATAAGCAATGTTGGGATTAATAGTTATTGCATCCTTCCGCCAGTTCAACCGCACGCGCATCGTAGACATTATTGACCTCACATTATGATAATATTATGTATGTTATATGTGTATCTATAGCCTATATATCGCGTGTTGTAGGACAATATTCTTTTGCGGGTTTGCGCTCTTCACTAAACTATATATGTGCTGCATTATGACATACACTCTCAAAAACAACTTCCACGAGGAAGCTGTGTGCAGAAATCAATAGTGATTATTATACATCACGGAGCCGTCTTTTACTTTATTTTATGAGAAGATAAGATCAGGCGAATTGAAGTGTACGTACAAAATGACTAAAAATACTTTTGACTTTATGTATAGGCCCAGTTATAATTAAATATCAGCTCGATCCGATTAGCGCAACGTTGTGCATACAATGTGATTGCCTACAATCCAGTTAGCGCAACGTTGTATATACAATATGATTTACATAGATGTATAGGTCATAGAATTAAGCTAGTTATAGCAGTACTTTATTTACCTCTTTGTCGTTACAGACCAGTCTAGCAGGTTACAACTCATTAGGTTTTTATTGTAGAGTAATAATATAGCGATAAAGTAATAATTTAACGATATAGTTCTAAACATTAACGCCTGTCTCTCAACTCAGACATATTGATATTTTTCACACTACGTCCCTGCCGTAACTCGTAGGCGTATATCTGTTATTAGGAAGGTTTGACGGAAAGAGCAGCTATTTGCAATCCAGATTATGATTGGGTGTAATTTTGTTTATAGATATTTTGTTAAGTTACCTTTTGTTATTGTTTGGAACTATATGTCAAGTAGGTTCCCTTGTGTCACTCTAAGATTGACCTCTTTCAAAGATTGACCTCTTTCAGGGAGGGGACATCTTGTAATTTTACTGCTGAGAGGGAGAAAATAATGTTGTATTTATAGTGGTTATGGACACTTCAATATTGTCTTGAAAATCAATATATTATTCAAATTATTTAATAGAACATATCTCAGGAAGAAAAGCCCACTATAATATGAAGGTAAAAAAATATTTAATTCCACTTAGTACTGGTTCTTGTCAAAATCACTATGCATTTGTGTGTCCGAAATCCTTAGTGCATAAGCTTTGTACAATCTCGTGAAGCATATAGCGTATGAACTATGTACGTGATCTAACACTGTAGCTACAAACCCGTGCGTATACGTCCGTCAGTTTCAACCTAGTTTCCTGATTGCGCACAAGAGAAATCGTTGCTTTGTAAACTTGTTAGATAATAAATAACTAAAATTTAATAATAACACAAGACAGGTTATTCCAGTTGTTGAGGCTCTGTATTCGATAGTCATAATCTGTATATAGTACTATAGTAGAACAATCTGTTATATAAGCTTATTTACCCTTAAATCCATATATGGGCATAGATAGGCTAGGATGGTGGCTGGGGTCAGGGTAGGTATGTAACCTTCAGGTAGGACTGGCAGTGGTTGGTCTAAACTGCAGGTTGCAGTACAATATGTTACATCTCCATTTCTTTGTAAGTTAGATGATGTCACAACAACTAGTGTATAAAATACAATGACTACATGAAATTTTAACATAGTGGTTAAATACAAACATTATAGTGGTTAAATACAAATATTAAGAATATCTTATTTACATGACGTAGTCTTTCGCCCAGACAGGTTTTGTGTTTAGTCTAGAGCTTCTACGTATCTCTTCATTAGTCTCAGTATTCTCTCGCATGTCTCTCTCCTCATTTTCTGGGTCAACAAGCTGCATGTCTAGCTCTTTTAATAGGCCAGAGTTTTCCTTATTTTTACGAAGGTGTTTACGGTTTCGACGATAATTTGTACCATCAAGTGTTTCGACAATGTATGAGCGGGATTGACCAGTTCGAGAAGTCACTGTTGCTGGGACCCATGTTTGCATTCTTATGTTTTCACCAGGATATAGTTGGGCTAGGGGTCTTGCTTGCCAGTCAAAGTAGGTCTGCGTTTGTCGTTTTTTCATCAAGTCGTTTGGTTACAGTGTCCGGTTTCAATATACGGGGTTGCAGGAGCCGTTCACTAGTGGGTAGTCTTGTTTTAGTTCTGCGTCCAAATAGTCGTTGAGCGGGTGACCCGAGGATGTCACCTCTGGGGGTATTGCGATACTCAAGCAATGCTAAATATGGGTCTTGACCATCCTCTTTTGTCTTTGTAAGCAAACCCTTCGCTATCTGCACAGCCTTTTCGGCCATACCATTCGACTAAGGGTGGTACGGACTAGAGGTTGTATGGTGAAATTGAAACAAATGTGAAAACTCAGAAAAACAATTACTGCTAAATTGTGGCCCGTTGTCACTTATAAGTGTGTCTGGTATCCCATGTCGTGCAAATTGAAACTTCAAATTTGTTATTACAGTTTCGCTTTTGGTGTTTGGGAGATGTGCCATTTCAAAATATCCAGAATAGTAATCAATCAAAATTAATTAATCTTCACTATTCCATTCAAACAAATCTGCACCAATTTTTGCCCATGGCCTTGTTGGAACATCATGCGGCATCAGGGGTTCTTTGGTGTTTTGATTTCTGAATTTGTCACAAATCTCACATTTAGATATAAGATGTTCAATCTCAGCATTCATCTGAGGCCAGAATAGAACATCCCTGGCCCTTCGTTTGCATTTTTCAATGCCAAAATGAGCGCTATGAATTTGCGCAAGAATATCACGCCTCATTTGAAGTGAAACGATAACTTTATCACCCCTGAATAGTATGTCGTCATTGACAGCAATTTCATGCTTGTAGCTCCAATAAGGCCTTGCGCAGACTGCAAGTTCTGACCGTGTCTCAGACCAACCCTCTCCGATATATTTCACAAGAGTTTGCAAGCTAATGTCCTCTACTGTGAGTTGTCTTAGTTTAATTAACTTATCATTTGACATAGGCAGCATCTGAATCTGAATCTCATTATCAGCCATTTCAGCCAAGCTACACCTAGACAATGTGTCAGTTATGTACAATTCTTTACCCGGTGTAGTTTTCAAATAGACATAGCCATAGGGGGGAATCATTTAGTTGGGTGACGTCGTAAATACACAAGTGCACGTTGAAGGGATAGTGAGACCGAGATGGGTTCTGATACCGTTTTTTACCACTCCACTATAAAGTGCGTAAGAAGACACAGAAATACCTAGTTAATTGTGATCATTGAAGCTGTATTTACAAGAGCCGAATAAAAGAAGAGAATAAAGATAAAATGTACGACTCGTGTCCCTATAACACCCGGTTTGTAATTAACTGACAAAGGGTAATTTTGAACTTTCAAAAGCATCTGTTGAAGCCTGTGGGGAGTTTGGTACAACGGTTTTGTAAATATTGCCTCTAAGGGCTTGTGATCGGTTTCAGGTAGGACTGGCAGTGGTTGGTCTAAACTGCAGGTTGCAGTACAATATGTTACACTTTGTATATCGGACTGATGTCTGCACAACTTGGATATATTTCCTGGTTTTGTAATATAATTCCGATACTGTCACAATTACCTTAGATTTACAAAGGCTTAATATATAGTGTATGGCATTGTATGTTAATCAACACTTCCACAAACATGTCAAACACTAATCAATGTAGGAATTAAGAAATGTGGTTGGTAGTTTGAACTTAGCTCTTTGTTTTCTTTCTTGTGTGTTCCTCACCACTTCCCCAATGATATTGTAGCGTGACGTATAACGGGGTATAACATCCCCTGACAAGACTTTTGGTCTCTCTTTTGTGTTCACCATGCTCATTGACCTGTCTGTATTATGTGCGTGTGTTCGTCTCTTCTGTAACTGTTATTTGTCTTGCAGCCTCTGAGGATTCTGCTAGAATCAAAACGTCAGGACCCATTTACTTTTACACAAGCTTCGTTCTCGAAATCTTCCTTCGTGTAGCATGTTCTTGTAGTAACATGATTTTCATATGTTGTTCGAGTTTTCTCGAATGCACTTGTTTTTGATTGAGGTAATTATTAGAAATGAATGGACAATTTCGAGAGTTAGAAATGAAATAAATACAGACATTCACTGCATTTGCACTGTAAAGCTTCTGTGAAAACCTATACCTAATTGCATGTCCTCAAGTTCTATTTCGGTGTAGCCGACCTCACAAAAGCTGCATTTTAGATTGATGTTTAGAGGATTGATTCGCATTAAGTAGAAAATCATTACCTTACTAATTATGGAGGTTATTTTTAAGTACCTGCGACAAATATAAAGGTTGAATGGCACATTGCTACGATCCGCATGTAAAATATAGTTTACATTCTGACGTACATGTGAGCATGCGTAGAAGCTGTAAATACGGTGATACGACCTTAATCGATGTTGTTGACCATATAGCCATATTGGCTGTTCACTTTATTGATATAGCGGGGAACATTTACATGTGGTTCAGGTGACGAATATATTGTATTCAAGAGACAAAACTAGTTTAACGTAACATTCAAGCAGTACGTTAGAGTAATAACTAACATACTTTTATATAGTAGGTACTAATTGAGAGGGCGAAATTAAACAACCTTCTAGTATTTAAACAAAAATTATGACTGCTAGGAAGGAGCATAAGGGTAATGGGGTGAGGAGATGGGAGGAAAGGAAATAACACCGTTATCTATAGCGTGTGTCTTATGCACAAGAAATAACACATTTCTCATATAACAGGTTAATTAAGTTTCTGCAGCGTTGCTGCTTTTGTTTTAACAATACAACAATCTGTACACAATCCTATACATACATCTTTATTTATTCATGCATACAGCCAATGTATGATTCATTTATATTTACAGTGGTATGAAAACAAAAAATATGGCTGCTAGGAAGGAGCATAAAGGCAAGGGGTTAGGAAATGGGAGGAAAGGAATTAACACCGTTATCTCGCGCAAGAAATAACAAATTTCTCAAATGTAAGGTTTCACGAGCTTATGCAGCCTTGCTGCTCTTGTTTTAACAATACGGCAATCCGTACACAATCCTACGAAAATCTGTTTGTAGTCATGCATACAACCAATGTATCGTTCATTAATCTTTAGAGTGTTGTGTCTTTCGCTATTTTGGCTACTCTATACATATCACGTTTTATGCTAGACACACTCGAATCACAAGCGTCAAGGCCAAGCGTCTTGCAAATGTGACACCGTATCTAGTATCTGTCATTTTAAAACGCACAACATTGAATAATGCGGATGCTATAACACCAAGTTTGTTCACATTTCTTTGAACTTCAATCACCTCCATCGCCAACCCCCACCCTCCTCTCTACCTCCATGAGTCTCTCCTGCAAAAAGGAAAACAAAGTGATTGTATCCTTCAATTGATGGAACCACATCTGACATTTTTACCCCTGTCTAACAACCCCCCCCCCCCACCCTGTTCTCCCGGGAACCATCATTACATTTTCACACCAAAGTACATTTTTCAAAAATAAAATCAGTTTGCTACCATTTATCGTTATAAAAATTGGTGAAGCAAGACATGAACCTTTCTATCAAATTCTCAGCACATTCAAACTTTACACATTCCTTACTTATCTTTGTCACTATATTTTCCGATCGACTCGGTTTTACCTGATGATATCCGGGAAAGTCGTGGTAATAGAGATTTACGTGTATTTAGGTGTGTTTTACTGACAAGTCGCAGCTTTTCTACTGCAAGATATGGTACGGAATGCTTAAATTACTAGAAACTAGTTGAATGCTTTTTATGTTCGTTGCGTCAATACTAAGGCCAGGGTGACAAACTTCAACGGCTGAACGAACACAAATACGAACAAGATATCAACATAAAGTAAATCGTTATACTGTTTACAACTTCAATATTGTTAAATAACATAAGAACTACGTTTGGTTTTCACTAATGTAGGTTGACGCTACTTTCTTTAAGGAATCATTAAAATTTTTCTATCGGTTTACAGATTCCATCGGTTATGCGAGAAGTGTTGACCACCCCAGTCTTATTGAAAGTATCTAGCAGAAATATCTAACTGTAAGTGTAGCAGTCAATGCTTTAGCTGAAATATATTTAGTAAATTAACCGCATATATGGAAACGTTAAATTTTCTGCTATGTAGTTCTGTTATGATGTGTCTTATGGTGTGGTTTTTGCCCGCATCTACTGAATCCTGCTATTATATACTTTTCAAAGTAAGTAAGTCTTCAAAAAAAAGCAAATGTCGTTTTCCAGTATAGAATATTCCCAAAACACCAAATTAATAATATTATCTAATAATAATGAATGAATATATATATATATATATTTATATAGATAAATTGGGATAAATTGCTTGGATGGATAGTATGATGGAAAGGATGGATGTATAGGATGTATCGATAGGATTTGTTGGATAGAAGAGATATGATGGATGGATAGGATGGAAGGATACGATGGAGGGATATGATTGATGGATACTCTTGATAGAATGGATGAATATGACGGATGGATAGGTTGGATGGATAGAATGGATGGATAGGATGGATGAATATGATGGATGGATAAGATAGATTGGCAGGATGGATGGATAGGAAGGGTACATATGAAGTATCGAATGGATGGAAAAAAATAGATGGATCGGATGGATGGATAGAATGGATAGGATGGATGGATAGGATAGCAGGATATGATGAATGGATGATAAGGATGGTTAGGATGAAGAGGATGGATGGATAGGATGGATGGATAGGATGGATAGATAGATAGATGGATTGATGAATGGGATGGATGGATAGGATGAATGGATATGATGATATAATGGATAGATAGGATAGATTTCATGGATATGATGGATACGATGGATTGATAGGATGAATGGAGAGGATGGATGGATTAGATTTATAGATATGACTGCTGGATGAATAAGATAAGATGGATTTATATGATTTATATAATGGATGGATAAGATGGATGAATGAATAGGTAGGAGGAATAAGATGTATAGAATATATGGATACGATGGATTGATAGAATGGATGGACAAGATGTATATCATAAAGGAATTCGATGGATTGATAC
Organism: Apostichopus japonicus; assembly: GCF_037975245.1. Classification (NCBI taxonomy): domain Eukaryota; kingdom Metazoa; phylum Echinodermata; class Holothuroidea; order Aspidochirotida; family Stichopodidae; genus Apostichopus; species Apostichopus japonicus. The sequence continues at coordinate 6,510,053 of NC_092567.1, forward strand.
GATGGATAGATAGATAAATTGGATAGATGTATAGGATGATGGAAAGGATGGGTGAAAATGATGAAATGATGGGATGGATCGATAAAATGGATGGAAAGGATGTTTAAGATACATGGATACGATGGATTGATATGATGGATTGATAGGATGAATGGAGATGATGGATGGATTAGATTTATAGATAGGACGGACGGATGTATAGAATGGATGAATAAGATGGAAGGATCGGATGGATGAATAGAATGAATAGGATGGATTGATAGGATGGAAGGATATGGTGGATGGATAATATGGATATGATGGACGTATACAAGTGGATGGATTGGATGGATGGATAGGATGGATGAATGAATAGGATGGATGAATAGGATGCATAAGATATATAAATACGATGGACTGATAGAATGGATGGATAAGATGTATATGATAAAGGAATTCGATGGAATGATAAGATGGATAGATAGGATAAATTGGATGGATGGATAGGATGATGGAAAGGATGGATGTAAAGGATGGGTCGATATAATTTGTTGGATAGGGTGGATAGGATGGATGGATAGGATAGGTGCATAGGATGGAAGGTTATGATTGATGGATAATATGGATAGAATGGATTGATATGATGAATAGATAGAATTTGTTGGATAGGTAGGATAGGATAGATGGATAAGATGGATGGATAGGATTGATAGGATGACTGGATAGGGTGGATGGATAGGATGGATGTATATGATCGATGGATGGGATACATGGATTGGATGGATTTATAGGATGTATAGGATGGGTGGAAAGGATGGAAGGATAGAATGGTTTGATAGCATGGATGTTTAGGATGGATGGATATGATGGATGGATAGGAAGAATGGATAGGATGGATGGATAGCATGGATGGATGGATATGATGTATATGATGGGTGAACATATTGAATTGATAAGATAGATGGATAGGATGGGTGGATGGATGGATTAATAGGATGTATGGATATGATGATAAAATGGATGAATATGATGAATAAGATACATGTATACGATGGATTGATAGAATGGATGGATAGGATGTATATGATAAAGGGATTCGATGGATTGATAAGATTGATAGATAGGATAAATTGGTTGGATGGATAGTATGATGGAAAGGATGGATCGATAGGATTTTTTGGATAGAATAGATATGATGGATGGATAGGATGGGTGGATAGGATGGAAGGATATAATTGACGTATAATATGGATATAATGGCTGGATATGATGGATCGATAGAATTTGTTGGATAGGTCGGATATGATAGATGGATATGATGGATGGATAAGATTGATAGGATCTATGGATCAGATGGATGGGTGGGGTTGAAATATCTGATTATTGGATAGGATGGATGAATAGGATGGGTGGATGGATAGGATCGATGGATAGGATCGATGGATAGGATAGATGAATTAGATGGATTGGATGGATGGATGGATATGATGTATAAGATGGATGGATAGGATGTATGTATTGGATGTATGGATAGAACGGTTGTTTAAGATGGATGGATATTATTTGTGAATAGGATGAATGGATAGGATGGATGGATATAATGGATGTACAGAATGGAATGGTAGGATGGATGGATAGGATGGATGGATGGGGTGGATATATATGATTATTGGATAGGATGGATGGAGGGATAGGATTGATAGGATGTATAGGATTAGTGGATAGAGGGAAGGATATGATGGATGGATAGCATGGATGAATAGGATGGATGGATAGGATGGATGTATAGCATCGATGGATATGGGGGGTTACATATGATTATTGAATAGGATGGATCGATAGGATGGATAGATAGGTTGGATAGGATAGATTGGTGGGGAATAATGGATTGGATGAATGGATATGATGGATTGGATGGATATACTGGATGGATTGATAGGATGGATAGGAGTTGCGATTTGCTGCCCCCCCCCCTTGAACCCTGTGTGTCAAGAAGTAGAAGGGGTCTCATTCTCCTAGTCCTGCAGACCGATTTCATCTCAAGGCCCTATAGGCAGCGTTTCATCAGTTTTATGACAATAACGATATATACCCTGATTGTTATGTGTAAAGTAGTACATAGCCTTTACATCTGCTGTTAACATGTGATTGATGGCTAAATGGAGGTAATATATACATGCTATAATGTGTCAGGCATTATTTTATATATATAAGAATAATAGCTGGTTGGGCAACATGCCTACCCATCGGCTATTTACAGAATAACTGGACGGGCAAGACTGTATTTCCTGTTTTCCATGCAATTATACAATAGTGATTTTATCATCGGTCAGTTCAGTTTTCAAACTTTACACTAGTATTCTTTAGCACAACCTTAAGTTTAGACAAAAACGATAATATACCTACTCCTCACAATTGTTTCAGTCGGAGGACCCCCGCAATCCCTACATGGAATTGCATCCAACGACTCCACAGCAACACCATCAAAACTTTCGAATCCACTTATAATCTGATTATAAAGTTTAAATCCCCATCTTAAATTTGTCGGGAATTTTGGAATGTGAACCCACGTAACCCATACAGGGAAGTCGATCCGTTTTCAGGATTGGAGATGCAAAATTACTAAAGCAGCCCCTCGATGAATGCACGTGCACTTAATCGGAAATATACACAAATTAGCCACAAGATGTACCTCCTCCTACATGTTCTACACCCTTTCCCATATCTATGTAGACATGTGACAAATCACTTGATTGGCGTAGGAAGGGAGCAAAAAATGAATTGGTTGAGAGGGGGTCGGGAGGCATCCCAATTAAGCAACAAATGAATGGGTCGGGGATGGGGATGGGGTGGGGAAGGCATCCCAATTAAGCTAACAATACACGTTTTACATTACTGTGACCCAGATGGAACACTGACAAATTTCAAAATGTTCATATTAAATGTTGATTATTTTATCCCGAAAGTTTCGATTATTTCTGGGAATTTCAACCTTTTCTCAAATTGAAACCCTTTCTTGAAAATCAAATTTGTCTTAAAATTGCCATCTGTAATTGAACCAAAATTCTCGTCATTAAACTACTTTATCTAAAAATTAAACATCTTCTATTTATTTTGACCTCTTCTTTTATTCCCTCCATGTAAAATGTCGGATTTCTTTTTGTTTTAAACTTTCCCTTTTTTACTACAAAATTTCTATATCAAAATGTCGATTTATCATCTAAGAATATTAGCGTTTTATCTCAAACTTGTACGTTTCTCTCGAATTGCCATTGCATTTTTCGTAATCAAGATTAAACTAGCACTACTACCTTAAGGCCGTAATCAATCCAGCACGCCTTGGACCACCTTAACAATGTGTCATATGAACTCTAAAGACAATGTAGAACAGAACCAAGATGCGTCTTGCCCGGTCCAAAGAGTGCTTGACCAATTTACAAGTCCATTACATCATCACTTCTTAAATTAATATAATGGGAGGGACGAAAAAGCATTGGGCCCTAATCAAAACCAGCACGCCTTGGATCACCAAACCAATGGGTAACACAAACTCTAAGGACATTATAAAAAGAGTAACATAATGCGTCTTACCCGGTCCAAAGAGTGCTTGACCAATGCAAATGACCACTAAATCATCATTTTTTTTAAATGAATGTAACGGAACATGAGAACAAGAAATTAGCCCTGATCAAGAACAGCAGGCCTTGGATCACCAAACCAATGTACATATGGATGCTAAGGACAATGTAGAAGAGTACCATAATGCGTCTTGCCCAGTCCAAAGAGTGCTTGACCAACTAAAATGACAACTATATCATCACTTCTTCCTTAAATGTAACGATACCTGAAAACCCATTAAGGCCCTAATCAAAACCAGCAAGCCTTTGACACCCAGCCAATAAGTCATATTACTCTAATGACAAGGTATAAGAGTATCATAATGTGTCTTGCCCGGTCCAAAGAGTGCTTAACCTGTACTGTTTTATCTTTTTGATGAAACCATGCTCCACAATTCTGATTCATTTTATGACATCAAGGTTAAATTCATGCACAATTCAGAACAGAAAAGGGTCTTTATTTCGCTCATCAAGAGATGGTGTTTGTTGGGTTGCACACTCCCATGCTGTATTGCACCATTCACAGCAAGTTGAAGATTGTATACTCTTCAGACTGAAATTCTTAGTAAAATGACTGCCACCCGTAAGAGATTCAGAGAACAGTATGAATTACAACTGAAATGAATCTCTGCTAATGACAAAACACACAATTATGGAGTAATCGATGTGTCAACAGACAAGTATGGTTGGCAAAGGTACAACAGAGTAGTCAGCACTGGATGTGGAGAATAAACAAGAAAGTACATCAAATCTGTACAGGATACATATTTTGTACTTAATTGGAAAGTTGGTTATCAATTTGAGTGGCAAGGAGGAGATGACTGATGATGTTATATTAATGAAGATTGTAAGTTTTCTCTCATTTAACATGTATTTCACATAGCACAAACATCAACTGTGATCCAAATCTGGACTCTGTATTATCGTCGGTTAAGGATGTGTGTGTGTGTGTGTTAGTGAGTGTAATTGTGGGGGGGGGGGGTAGATGACACAAATTTAGGGCTCTTCAAATGCAATCTGGATTTGTTTGCTAAGCGGGGTCTTCAACATTTTTTGGCCCAATTCATCCTTTTGAGACATATAGTATGGCAAGACACCATATCAATTTCTAGCGATTCAGAGAGGGTCGATGTGGAGGCCTCTGTTGATTTAGCATGGATTGACCCATATATGACCCTCTGTAGTGTTCATTTACATATGGTATTGGGCATGTTGCTGTACTAAATTAGTTTTCACATTCACTAACATGATGATGTTTAACATTGTGATATGCTTTTTCGCACATATGTCAGTCGCAAGTGTACTGAACATGGAATTTCAACTTCTCTATACGCCACACAATCAAAGGAATTTTATTATGTGGTAGAAGTTCATTGCTTAACACAGGCAAGGCTATTTACAGGAATTTTCCTATTCAATTGACAGGTGAACAAACCTGCATATGGACTCGTAACAACACGATCAATGATTAGATGAAGACATGAAGGGCAAATCGTAAGTCAGTTTCAGTTGATTTACTTTTCTCTTTAGGTTCAACGAAATGGTAATTCAACATAACATTAACCCTTGTTACCTTCTTTAACTATCTTGTAAGAGGTATTCCGGTTAATGGATATTACTATTGGAATAACAAATTATTTGCGCTTAAGTAATTTTAATGATTGTAGCACGTAGCATAGAGTTAGGCATCATTGTGGTATTGGTCTGAATTTTGTCTTGGTGTCTCTTTGTCATGTACTAATCATTGCACCTCCTAGGAATAAAATATTCTTTCCCAACATATTTTCATTAAGTACACATTGAACCAAACCATATGCAACATCAGAACAATGTATTATATATGTTGACGGTTAACGGAACGATGTAATTATTTAGATTCCCTATTTTGCTCATGTTTATAAAACAGATTCTCGGAAACGATGGGCAGGGGCTGTACTCACACGACTCCTTTACGCTTCGTAGACTGTCTGAAGTAAATCACGTGATAATGGAGCTGAATCCTGATCTTCAAGGTAGTTGCCTTTAACTCTGACTTTGCCATTTGCGTAACTTTATTTCATTTTGGTAAAAAATGTAACCCCCTCCCCCTTTGTCATCGTAATAACACAGTAACACAATTGTATTCATTAACTAATAAACAATTAAGATGTACGTGTTCCCATGTGTGTTACTAATATATTGTTCGTAACATTTAGTCATACGTGGAACATTTACACATATTGTTTCTGTTTTTTGTTTAGAGAAGAAACAATTTCTGATAGCAGGTCTCAAAAGGACATATAAAGGCCAATATGATGCGATTCAACCCCTGCCATATATAAAAGATAGACTGTATTGTGTGGACAAGGTCTTTGTAGAAGGGGGCGTTGAATTTTGTCTGGCACCAGAGATAACGCCAGGCACCAGAGGATCATGGGAGCGTTTGGAATCTTACAAAAGTATTTATACTGACTTTCGGTTTAAATCCAAGAGACGCATTTTACAAGGAGAGCCCGGGTATGGTAAGTCAACGTTAACCCTTCAGCTGGCCTACGATTGGTGTAATGACGTATCTGATTCCCCGATGAACAATGTAGAAATACTAATTCTTCTTCGGTTAAGACAACTTGGAAGTGTAAAGTCTCTCTACAGGGCAATTAAGTCATTTCTTCTCTTCCACGAACCCCGTGTTAGCAAACATGAGATTGAAAAAATCATTCACAGTTGCTCGTTCGTCCACATTATTTTGGATGGATATGACGAGTATCCTGGCAGGGACAGCAATGATAATGACGATGTTCACAAGATCATCAAGATGGAACTGTTTGCAGACTTTGATGTCAGCTTAACGACAAGATATCTTCCAGAATGTCTTAGAAAAGAAACTAAGGGGGCCAAACTAACAGGGTTCGATGATAAAGCTAGGGACGAGTACATTCGCAAGGCCGTAGTAGGTAACAACGATGAGGCAGTGGAAGAAATAAAACGATGGCTCTATGAAAACTCCATCCTTGCTGATCTTTGCCAGGTGCCTCTCATATTCGTGATGTTTGCCCACATGGCTCATGATCAGAGAGACTTCATGAAGTTCAAGTCTGTCACACAGTTCTTCAAATACATGATTAGATGTTTTTACGACCATCTGAAACAGAAATTTAAAGACAATAGAAGCAACAAGTTATATTTTCATGAAATGGAACATCATGAGCTGGACAAAATAGCTTTTGAAGGATTAAACAAGAATAACCAACAATTGTCATGGATTAAGACTGGATTTTGTCAAAGAGTCGGGCCAGAATCTTATAACCAGTATATTTCAATTGGCATTTTGGTCGAAGAAGATGAAGTGAGCGATGATTCTATTACAACTATGGTCCGTTTTTATCATAAACTATTCTGTGAATGGTATGCAGCCCACCACCTTGTCACTCTTCTAAAGAACGCACACAATCTCTCCGATATTCTCAGGTTCTTAGATCCATTTGATCTTCAGTACCTGTTTAGATTCGCCTGTGGTCTGGATCCCAATGCTGGAAAGAAACTCATCAACCATTTGAAGGGATTACCAGGCGGGGATAATTTTGCCATCCTCTGTATCCTGGAACAAACTGGTGACGTCAACGACATTATGGATTCGGTGGAAGAGCTCTGCTCGCGTGAAGTTAAGATACAGGAATACGACAGCGCTCTTCTTCAAAGATCGACGACACAGTTGCTGGAGATTGCATCTAAAAATAATGTAAGTTAGCTAATAAATAAACAGCCTTTTACATGTTTTTACCTACACCTAAATTAGGAACCGTTTACTTTTTCATAGTAGTTTTGTTTTCCATTGACTGTCATTGAAAACTTATTATTTCAGCCACTTTAAATCATAAAAATTTAGGTTTAAAGAAGATGGATAGTTTTCCTAGCTAATGAATATACAGTGGTGTATTGAGGATAATTCAATGATGTCATAGTATATTTAAACCAATCAGAATAATCTCTGCATTTGCCAAATTGCGCTAAAACTCTTATTATACTGATGATGTATTGATAATATTGAACGTATACTTCAACATAAACACATGGAGTGTTAATTTTTGGAATTTCAGATTCTTCCGTTACGAATAAGTAGCAAGTCTTCCAATACTTTAAATAAAAGTTAAATGCTTCAAATGATTGAAATAAACCTGGAACAACAAGCCATATATGTTGGAGTGCATTGTCATCGAACCATACTAATGTAGTGACAACCCTTGCAGGGGTTGTAAAGTATGGTTTTCGAAAACATCGAAACATGGGGCGCACATCCCGGGGGCGATGTTTTTTTCCCAAACAGGTTTGCAATTACGGAGTTTTCCGCCAATCAAATTGCTCGTGACGTCAGCATAAATAATGGGCATCGCTTCGAAGTTCGAAGACATGCACTGAATTACACACTGACACTTAATTAAGTCTTGTAACGGTCCATCAAACGCCCTAAGTTCCCTAACTTTACTTTTAATGCTTGAATCACACGTTGACCTTACTTATGATACATACGCTACATTCTGTTGGGTTCGTGTTTACGTTATTCAAGATTTGTGAGCCGTTCTACTGCAATCGGAATTTGTTTCGTGGAATGGGTAGGCCTACACTAAAATCAACTTTACGAGTCTTGAATGAATATACGCAGTTTAGTGTAGTCAAGGCTTCATAATTGACGCACCCCCGTAATTGACGCACCTTCAATTATTACTAGCAACGATACAGCAGGCCACCTAAACTTTTTGCAGTCAAGCAGAATTACATTTTTCATGAGTTTGAATCCATTTCAGCTATTTGCTAACCAAATTGTGGCATTTTTTAAGCTTTTAACACCCTTCCCCCACCCCAAGTTTTGCACGTTTTGGGGGCATTTGGATATCTTACATCCTAAAAATAACCAACATTACCTCAATATGATAAGACTACTCTCTGGGACCTGACTTATCTGCGCTTAGAGGCTCAGAGCATAGCAAACAGCATCTAAAGTCAATGGATGTGTACTAAGGCCTGGACTACAGTTAGCTAATCGACGAATGTGTCAATATTAGGGGTATGATAGAACTTGACACGGCAGACATTTTGTGGTCAAATTCTACTCAATTGTACTGTGCATAAGAACAGAACCTTAATATTTTGAGATCATAACATTTCTGAGGAACTACCAGGGGCGTATCCAGGGGGGGGGGGGGCGCAACAGGCGCGCGCCCTCTTATTGGCCGTCACCAAAAAAAAAAAAAAAGTTTAGCCAAAACAATAAAAAAATTGATGACGACCTTTAAGTGAGATGTCGGTGATCGCTCAACCCCCCCCCCCCCCTCCCGTATGCTTTATTTTTTGTTTGCCAGAAAAAGGTTCTGGCGAAGTTCGGCGGCATAATAGTTTTAGAAACATAGATGGTAATTGTGTTTGTATTATCACTATAAGCACTAAGTGACATGCCAGCCATACTAAATTGTGCATTTTGTGTCCATATTTACTGGAAATGTTGCTTATTATTAAGGTCGAAAAATGGATCACATATGGCCATGGGCGGCGATCCTGGGGGGAAGGGGGGATATATCCCCCCACCAAATGCCAGGGATAAGAATATTTTCATGCCTAAATTTATGCATCATCGTTAATGTACGGCTCTTTTTTAGCTTCATTTCTCGCCTACCCATAAACGCAGTGCGATCTTTTCAAATACAGCGTCTTTATAAAGCAAGAATAGTTGACTGTAGGCTTCATTGGCCCTATAACAACAAAATGTATTATTGCGCACACGGTATTGATATAGTACATATATGCACCCTCATAGTATTCATATAGGCCCTATAGTAGGCCTACACACGTATATGTTCCCTCGAACAGCTGAGAATCTCATGTTACCAGGGTAATGCTTAATACACGTTTCACCTGGATGCCCTAGCAATCGGTACCTAGGAATGTAACTATGTGTAATTGTGTATTGCATGTATTTAGGCCTATAATAGCCTGCATGAGGCCATTTTCTTCATCGAATCATATAAAAGAGCTCTCGAACATTCTAACGTTGCGCCTGAAACAAGATTGACAGGGGCAATTTTCCCAAAATAACACCCGAAATTAAAAAAAAGGTATTTTGGATCCTGATTATGAGATATTTCGGACATGACATCCCTATTTTAAAGTTGGGTATATGCCGCTTGGAAACCTCGGGAAGTGCCGTTTCCGGCCATCTAGAGGGTTTTTTAATCCCAAAATGTTCTTGTACGCTTCGCGCCAACCCATGGTGGCGCTACGCTTAGATAGTCAACAAGGTCATATCCCCCCCCCCCCCACTCGGAAGTACGGATCGCCGCCCATGCATATGGCACCATTTTGCATTTCAGCCCTTCTTCGATATTTTTCAGTCACTGCGTACAAGAAAAGTTTGGGTTTTTTCAAAGCCCCAGATGACCGGAAACGGCAATTCCCGAGTGTTTTATGCTGCGAATACCTAGCCCTAAAATATGGGTCTCAAGCCTGCAATTTCTCAAATTGCACGTAAAAAAGTCTGTAAAAACATTGTAATTTGTATATTCGATGGTGTTTTAAGAGAGTAGCTATTACTCGCAGTGTACTCGCAAAGACGTTTTTGAGTGTAGTAAGGGCAGTGGCGGTTTCGACACTTTCTAAGCGGAGCGCCACCACAGGTTGGCGCGGAGCGTACAGAACATTTTTGAGTAAAGATACTCACTAGATTGCAGGAAATGACCCTTTCCGGGCCTTGTTAATTTGCAGATAAACGGAGAATAAATAGGTTTCGTCGCCATTTTGTCGGAAAATTACACCAACAGAATATGACAAATGTCAATAGGTATATGAGAGCGCAATAAAATAATCAATACTCGCGAATAAGTGAAAAGTAGTGAAAAGCTGAAAAGGGCGCCAGCAGTCCATTTGAGTCCGTCGGCGGGGGGGGGGGGCATCCGCCCCCTGACTGTATATATGGACGCTCCGCCACTACGTAAGGGGATGTTGGAGAACTGGCTGAAATGAGGCAAGTCATTGGCCTAGGACGAAGTTGTGTTACGCTTACCGGTACTCACACTCACTGCTTCCACTTTTCACGGGGCGTGAAGACGCGGTTGGGGTGACAATGTGGTCAACAGCCAGGGGACGGGCCGAGGGTCCCCCAGCAATTACTTAAATTATTACACCTATATAGTATACGTGTGCATCGGACAGATCGACAAGTATGCATTGAAAAATGGGCAGATGCACGTTTCGGAGCCTTGGTAAACATTGGGGGGGGGGGCTTATCATGCATTTGCCCCCTCAACTTTTTCATTGGGGGGCTGAGCCCCCCAAGCCCCCCCCCCGGTTCCGCCGCCACTGCTCAATATGTCTAAACCAATTCCAAACACATCTACAACGAAAAGCTTCGGGTAATTTTGAATGGGTATATCTTCGTTCCAACGAATGGAAGCAGACACTTTGGTTTCCTGGAAGTAAAGGTTTCTATCGTGATGACGTAACTTTTCCGACCAATCATGAGCGCCTATTTAGACGCAATTGCAAACCTGTTTGGGAAAAACAAAATTCGCATCCCGGGGGGATAGGGGAATATATCCCCCACTTTTTGGTCAAGGGGGTATGGTCTACACAATCACCTCCCCCCCCCCCAATTTCCAGTCAGATATAAAAAAAAAATAAGTTCAAATTAAAATAAAATAAATTAAAGTTAAGTTAAAATTAGGTTAGGTCAAAATACTGAGGTTTCAACCTCAGTATTTTTGCAAGCTGTTCTCACTCCAGGGTTTCATACACTGCAAACAAACAACAACAAAATATAACAAATATAGGCCTATGATATAACGAGTCGGGGCGTCAGAACATGTTGAGGATGAAGGGATATGCCTAGCCTACTTGAAGAGCTTGCATCGTGTTGACGTCTAAATGCCTCTTCAAACACTTACATATATCTGTTGCGTTTAAAATGTGAACGCTAGCGTTCACAATTTGAGCGCTGTAGCGTAAAGCATTTGAACAGTAGGCGTTCAGGATTTGAACACTATACAGTACACATCAGGCGCTCAAAAATTAGGTGTTTCTAAAAAGGGCATTATATGTCAAAAAGTATTCCACTTAACCACTTAACTTTTTCTTTATTGTAATAAGGCTTTGACGCCCAGGTGCGTTCTATATCGGACGATTATCGGTTACATTTTGCTGTTTGTAGTGTATATATAAGAATGCAAGCCGACGACCACTGATAGCCATTAGCCACCAGGAAGGAATTGTTACAGAGAACCGTCTATATTGACCACAACACCGACTATGGACGGTGAGGCACTTGAGTAATGAACATGTATGAACTATGGATGGGGTGATGGACAAAGGTTATAGAGATACAGAAGGTGAATACGGGAGCATGGCAGACAGAATAAATGAAAGAGGATGCACAATTCATTATGATTATTGTACCATCTCAACTCATCTGACATGTATTACTTTTTTTCCTAGATTGAATATTTTCTCAATAATTGAGGAATTGCATACATGAAATTTATATTTCAAAGCTGAACTCATGCAGCCTAAAACACTACGGGGGCCGTTTCCGGCCATCTGGGGAGTTTGTAAAGCCTAAAATTTTCTTGTACGCTCCGCGCCAACTGATGGTGGCGCTCCACTTAGATAGTCTACTAATACCACCCCCCTACTCTTCGGAACATATGTGCGCCACTGATGGAACCATACTAATGTAGTGAGATGGGAGATGTCACTGACAGCGAGAGGTTTATGTTACCAACACACTGTTACAAAAACTTATTCATACAGTAGAATACCGGCAGCCAGGATGCCTGCGTTAAGTCGCAATTTAACAGAAGTTCGTGAAAAACGGTGCGCCGTTTTTAAACGAATACATTAGAACCGTGAATCAAAAAGTAAGAGTTAAATTCTGTAAAGGAATATCTTCTCTCCTGTTAACGATTCCTACTGTTATCAAAGTTTGTCGATTCTTTTACTTCTATTGCAATTAATTTTTCAGTGGCCAACCCATTTAGTGTAAATTAATACCGACACGCTTCAATGAGTGTACTTTTTAAAGAAAAGTCACCAAGGAAAGAACCTGGGCCCGAAAACCAAACTACCGAACGACTGATCCGCTCTCCACCCCAGTTCCCTTACATCGACACTGTGACTGTGTGATCTTCGTCGGTGTGTATCACCATTCCCTCAAAAGGGAACACCTATTTATTATACGTTCAGTCTTAGTTTTAGTAAATGCTTCAGAGCTAAGTCAACTTTATATACCGACTGTGTATTTGAGAAAATAGTGAGCTATGTGACGTTAATTTTAGCCCAAACAACAACAGTTTTTAGCCAGTAAACAAATGCTTTGATATAAAATGAAGTAACTCTACCAACTTTTAAATTAATTAGAAACATGATGCGCATAATTCAACACAGAAATCCCCAAACGAGAATATAACCCGCATAGTTTTGGTAGCACTTTTTTATTAATATGCAAATTGAACAGTGTCCGATGTTTGTTTGTTGATACAGAACGGTGATAACTTGTAATTGTGCATTCATGCAAAGGTGTTATAATACCCACTATTAAAGACAAATTATTCATTATTGGCGTCATGCAGTTTATAGTGCATTCAACTGTTATTCTATATACAACCAATGCTGAGTGTTAATTTACAATATAAAGGCACTGTTGTATGTCCATAACATCTTATTTTCAAAATGTCACTATTAATTTACAGGGTCTGTTTTGTCTTTGAGAGAGCTCCCTGCTATAATTAGGCAGCTTTTACAGAGAGAGAGGGAGCTCCCTGGTGTTGTTAGGGAGCGGTCACAGACATACTGTAGCTCCCTAATATTAATAGGAGCTGTCACAAAGACGGTTGCTTGGTATAATTAGGGAGCTGTCACAGGGAGGTCCTTGGTATAATTAGGCAGCTTTTACAGAAAGAGTTCCCTGGTATTATTTGAGAGCTGTCACAAACAGAGCTCCCTAGAATTAATATGAGCTGCAAAAAAGACGGTTGCCTGATATAATTAGGAAGCTGTCACAGAGAGGTCCAGGGTATAATTAGGCAGCTGGTGCAGAGAGTAATCCCTGGTATTTTTAGGGAGCTGTAACAAACAGAGCTCCCTGGTATTAATATGAGCTGTCAAAAGACGGTTCCCTGGTATAATAAGGGAGCTGTTACAGAGATAACTCCCTGGTATTATCAGGGAGCTGTCATAAACAGAGCTTCCTGATATTAATATTAGCTGTCACAAAAAAAAGGATTCCCTTGTATAATTAGGGAGCTGTCAGAACGGGTGCACCCTGGTATAATTAGGGAGTTGTCACGGAGAGAGGTCATTGGTGTTACACTAAGCCCCCCCCCCCCCCCGTCATTACCAATGTTTCGTTTTTGTTGCGTAGAAGTATAGAAGACGCGAATATAGCATTGTACTGGATCAAAGTATAATTAATAGATAACAATATCAGCTGATCAGTGATATGGTAAACTGTTTGTTTGTTATGTAAATATCGAGTGATGGTTTCTGGAAGGCTAAATAAATACTATGAATTGTGTAACATTAGTGACATTTAGTGCGCGATGATTGATGTGATGTTTGAGTTTTACATCAATATTCTCATTTGTATCACCGTTACAAGGGAAATATGAAAATAATTTTACCCATTCCCCTACCCCACGAACATAACATATCGTTTTGTATCGACTCAAGTGTACTTTACCATTGCAGGTACAAAAGAAATGCATACAGTTTATTAGTCAAACAGGCTGCATTTGCAGAGACCAAATCTTGGAATATCACTCAAAGTGCTTGTCTGGTTTTAACATTCTTGGTGTAATTGTTGTGGACAATTGTGACATATTAGGTTAAATTGATATTTTTTTCATGTAAAGGTGGAGGATGGTAACACCGGATTGTAAGAAATAGCTGGAGGGAGGTCCATTATACCATTGTAATCAAAACAGAGTGATTATCTATATATAGGCAGAGTGGCATTGGAGATTGGGTGGGGTTGCCCAAAGACCCCTGGTTAACAAATATCTTCCCTCTTTTAAGATAATTGCAATTTGAAATGTATGAAGAATGAGACATTACATTACCATTATATCTAAGATATAATGTGATTGTACGTCATAACACATGATACTAAATGCATACAATAGCATGCTGACTTTACTATATTATTATTATCATTATTTTTATTTTTGTGAAGTGCACATAAGTTTTGAAATTAGACTCGACCTTTCATATTAGGAACAAAGTTTAAGACGAAGCATTTAAACAAAATAGGGAAACTCTACTACCTTTATCTACAGAGTCATGTAAACTTCGTTATTAACCATGAACAAATTAAAATTCAACCATGGCAGTACCATATATTTAGAATACCAACAAAACAACAAAATCCCTTTGGAAATCGAATGGTAGAGGCCCATTACACCCTAGTAATCCTAGTACCTAGACAGGGGAGGAGACGGTGATATTTACAATGTACAACCGTTATAGTTATTGTAGTGCGCATGCGCGCTTCAATATTGGGAAAACTAGCCCGCTCCATCATCCACATGGCTGGCTGGTGAATGCCAGCTGAGCATACCCTCTTCATAGCAATCTCAAATTCACAAGTTGGTTACGCAGGAACAAAATCCAGACCCAGCTTTGCAGAGAACTGTTGTGGCAAACAGTTAGTTCTGCACACGTAAATATAATAGATCACCTTGAGTAGAAGACTTCTTCAACTCAATACGTAAAATTCTCTACTTTGGTTTGTTATTCTCGAATTGAACATGACAGGTAACATTTGAACGCATTTGAGTTAAAAACATCCTGCAAAAATTGAAGCAACAAATGTTAATAGTATTTATCCGCAGCGACTAAGTAGGCCTACGTGTTATTTGGTGATCTCGGGCACGAACAGCTAGCCGGTAATGGCATGGCATTATATACTACACAGTCAAAGTTAGTTGCCAGAGCTAGCTGCTCCGTTCGTATATATATATGGCGTATATAACGTGATTTGGAAGATGAACCAGGGCCAGGAAATCGACCAAGCAGTTTTTAGTACACCGAAGGGTGTTACATTTGTTCAATGATAGACTAGCTCTACATTGTATTCTTTACATATTTCGTGCATTAGGCCTCCGGTGTAATCACCGTATGTTTGTAAAATTTCGCTAACTAGGCGAGGATCATAGAATTTGAAGTAGGGAGAACGACGTCATGCGATATATACTGAAACCACTCATCGCACTAGTGGCGCTTTGCTTGTACGAGAAGACAATAACGTAGCGTAATACAAACACTACGTCTTTGACATAACTAAAGTGATGAAGTTGTCATAAATCACTCGAAATGGTGATATAGTGTGCCGCATTTGGGTGCCAAAATGTGGCAGTGGTCTATAGTTTCATAGGTAATTCTTAGGAAGCGATATTGTAAGTAATTACATAGGAATATAATTACTTTACTAGTGACGTCTGTTCAGCTAATGTTGTTATTCACTGGACCCTGGATATAGTTAGCCTATAGGCCCCTAGACCAGCTTCGGCTGTCCTTTCGTATGCGATATGACTAAAGCTCAATGACAACAATTATCACCACCTCATTTTACTTAAAACTGTATCGCTAACGATATATCCACATGCCAGAATAACATGCGGCTTTGATAGACCCAATGAGGCTTCTTCGCGAGTTCCTGCTTGCAGGAGGATCTAAACTACATACATACATACATTCATACATACATACATACATGGGATGACGGTTATGATGTCCTGGGCTTATCACTAACAATGTAATACTAGGAAAATAAGCTACTACCCACTTTGCAACATTAAACTGCAAACTGCATGCATAGACTAATATGGAAGTATTACACAAACGTAGGTGTGTGTGGGAAAGGGGTGAAGAGGAGGGAGGCACGCTTTTTCACGGCATTTTTCAGAGACAACTCTGTCACTATTTAAGTGGATCACTAAAATAATACAAGCAAGACAAATGTTTGCCATATACCTCTCAGCTACCGGAAATGACACTTTCCAGACAATAAAAGTTGCACAAGCACTCCACTTGCTCGAGTCATTAGAGGAAAGAAAAATCAGTTTTCAAAGTTGGTTCTTAAGCTGCAGGAGTAAAGCACTTACCACTCTTGTCGCCATAACATGTCTCTGTTGTGCAAAGTACACCTACTCTAACGAAAAACGGGTAAAATCAAATTCAGTTTCAAAGTTGAATGCACAATGTATATGTGAAGACTTACAAATGATCTGGCTTTTTTGGCGTACACTACAAAGCACCCTAACTATTTTTTCAAGGCTTCACTGCTTAAACAAACTGTGTCAGCATTCTTCCTAGTTCAATTTCTATGACGAGAATACAGCAACATTAACATGTTGTTCAAGTTGACCAATCAGTGAGTCGTTCTTTAACAACTGTTAATGAGCTTAGTAGTCCGGTTAATTTGTGATGGTTAAGTCCTTATTTCTTAGCTTATATTTCAGGCGCTTGCTAGCTAGAGTACTGTTAAGAAATATAGCCAACCTTTGGTCTACGTTAAAGGAACAAACGCCAAACTGGCCTATTTGTGACCGAAATAACTTCAAAAGGGTTGCAGTAACAAAGACCCCTCCATTGAATATCAACAAACTTCTAAATTTCACCTTCACCGCGCACTACAATGACACATATTTGTAAACAGTTGTTCTAGTTATTTGTAGATTTTATGACACTTGCAGACTGGGTGTAACATTTACCTTCCATACTTGAGATCCGTGTATGTGGCTTTTGCTCCTTTGGTGTATCAAGGGTGACCGGACAACTCCCCCCTGGACAATTACCCCCCGGACAATTCCCACCTAGATAATTACCACCCGGACAGTTCCCACCCCAGAACCCCCCCCCCCCCAACAATTCCCATCCAGGTCGACTCCCCACCGGACAATTACCCCCAGGACAATTTCTCCCAGGAGAATTTCCCCGGACAATTGCCCACAGATAATTGTCAATCGGGAGCACCCAATTGGGACGATTTTATAACGGTAGTTACTAATAAAAACTGTGCGTGTGTACTATATTATTTTATAGTAGCATAACCAATACAGACCCAACTGACCTGAGAAAAAAATAATCGCGAAGTTGAAGATACGAACAACGAGTATCTTTGTGCGAGATTCTCGTGCATTAGTGATATATTTTTTATTTCCGTTTTCTGTGTGATAACCATGTCTGCCCCGCTTAATTTTTCTACATAAAGGTGTGAGATATTGGTTTATTGCTCTACTTGCATAGAATGTAATAATTTTGCAATGTAGTAAAACATACGAACACCGTTGAATTGAAAAGCTAAAATAGCAAAACGACTGTATTTTAGGAGACAAAGTACCAAAACACTTTTTTTGTTTCTCGTGCATTGTGTATAACATAGCTACACTGACACAATGGTAATATTTTGGGCGTCAATTTAGTAAATTTGTGGAAAAATAGATTTGGCGCACTTCGCGCGCACTAGCTGCATTGATACTGTGAGAATTATTTACTCCTACCACATGCATGTTAGCTAGATAACCTGAACATTTTCTGCGCACTTCGCGCGCACTATAACTGCATGTGTTTCCAGGTAGAATTTTCTACGACTCTTTTTTTATTCCTTGCCGGAGGCAAAAGGAATATATGCAGTCACGCATGTGTGTGCGTGTGTCTGTCGGTGTGTCAGTGACGCCGGCCTGAAATCACGATAACTGATGCAAGAGCCGATAAGTCTCATATTTAGTGGGTAGGTTACCCAAAGTGAGTAGATGGTCCCTATCGTTTTTGGTGCCAATCATTAATATTCATAAGTAGACGGACTCTGTATCAAGGTTTGATCATTCCCATATTTGGGTGGTGGACTACCCATAGTGAGTAGGTGGTCCCTATGGTGCTAATCTCATTAATATTCATGTCTGGGCGGGGCTTCGATTAATTTCTTTAAATGCTAATATCTCGGCAACCGTCTGTCTGATTTTGTTCAAACTTATCTTGGTGGCAGTGGTGGGAGCTGGGTTACATGTGTAGGTTAGAACCCTACTGCATCTCATTGCATTAACATTAATGAGGGGCGTGGCCAAATGTAACTTCGCTGAAAATGTGCTCAGAACCACTTTTTGCTTCCTTGCCAGAGGCAAAAGGACGATGGGCAGCCATGCATGTTGTGCGTTTGTGTCTGTGACGCCTATTGTAACCACTCTGAGTGGATGACGCAAGTTCAGATCGTTCTCATACTTTGGTGGTCGATTATTCATAGTGAGTAGATGATTCTTTTTGCTGTGAGGGGAGGTTTCCAACATGTGATGACATGTAGTGATCGCCGTCCTGGGGGAGGGGTGTAAGTTGAGGGAGTGTCCCGCTCCCCTTTTAGAGACATATTAATAAGGAGGTGTGCTTACATGCAAACTGGTGCAATATTTTTTGTAGTAAATTAAATTCATTATTTAGCCAAGATTTGCGAGCAGGGCCCCACCCCCTCTCTCTGCATGAACATACCCCTGATGGTGCATTCAACAGTAGCATACTTCCGTAAGTCATGGGCGTGAAAAATACTGATGGTGTTTGTTTATTCAATAGTATCATGTAGTCTATAATACTGTTTATTATCTTTTTGATATCTGTTAAACATGTTATTTGAAAGTATTGCCTAGCAAAGAACCAGTGGCATAGTTAGGGGACGCAATGGTATAGGGGCGCCCAAATTTGGTTGGGGCCAAAATGTACTAAACACTTTGACAGGGGGCGCCAACAGCGAAGTTTGCCCCTCCCTGCGCGATCGCCAATAATGCTCAATACACTACTGCAAAGAATTGAAGTTAAACTACTACTTCGCGTTCTCAAAGTTAATCACTAAGGTGCGCAAACAACTACCATACTACAGTATATTAAAGCGGTAATGACAGATGACATAATCGAGCGTAGCTCGATATTTCTTCAAATGCGTATTTGACCATTGATCAAACTAAATAGAAAATGATATCGTTACTACTCAAAGCAACTCATTTCGTTCATTCCGCCTCCATTTTTAGTTTTGATAACGTCACATTGAGTCATGTCTAGGTTATGACGTTATAGGTACGTCAATGTGTATTTTCAATAAGCTACTTTGATTGTTTGGGTTCATGTTTCTATCCTCCTATAATATATGTTGAGGGTATAAAACCAATCGTTAATGAGCTGTTACAGAGCCTCGAAATTATCGTTGGCGTCCATTTTGAATTTATGTTAATTGGATATCATATTCAGTGGAGACACAACAATAATATGTAAAAATGAAATCTCCTGTTGCAGTTATTTATAGGTTCACCCCAATTTTTCATAGACTAATAGCCTTTAACCCCGCCTACATCGGCTGTCAATCAATCGTCGAAATTTCCGAGGAGGGGGATTGTCCGGGGAAAATTTCCGGGGGGGGGGCAATTGTCGGGCTTGGGAATTGTCTGGGGGTAAATTATCAGGGTTGGGAATTGTCCGGGTGGGAATTGTTCGAAGGGGAATCCTCCGAGGGGAATCGTCCGAGGGGAATCGTACGGGGGGAATCGTCCGGGGGGGAAGTTGTCCGGGAACCGTATCACGTATGTATCATATGCCGTTTAGATTACCAGAATGAAACTAAACGGTGTTGTTAGCTCCAGAATATTATTTTGTTATCTGTTATAGAAAAGGCCAATTTATTAGGGACAATATATTTGTACCTTGATTGCCCTTGATTGCCATAAAAAAGTTTATCGGGACTCATCTAATATATTTCCTTATTTTCCCAGTGGGAACAAAATTACATCTTCGTTATCCATCTTTTGTAAACCAGATGATTTAATACGTAATGGAACTGAAACATCTTATCTTCAATCTAAAAAAGATATCTAGTCATATATCGTAATAATGATAATATCAACTAACTACGATACCACGGGGCAAACTTCTTATAAACTTAATATTTAAAATAAACTAAAACTGTTAGTAACTGCTTATCTACTAGAGGCCAACTTAATTTTACACGATCTTTATATTTGTTTGTTGTGTAAACAGTGACTGTCAATCAACGGTAGTAAAGTACGTTATAAATTTAGTTTGTAGTACAGGCTAAATAAATAGCCGATAACAATAGGCAAGTACGTTCCTGATTACAAAAGGAAGGTTAGATGTAAAAATAAATGTTAATATTAATATAGTAAGTTTATGTTAACGAAAGATAGATACGAGAATAAGTATATTCATATTAAGAAGCAAAAACAAACAAATTTAAAGAACAGAAAGTCCTGTTATTTGGAAAGTCCTCTTTTCCCATGTTCTGATATGTAACAAGTGACATACGTTTCGTTTTCTTTATGGAAGTCACTAGTTTATACGACTGAAAAACATATTTCTTTAATAATTTATCATCAAGTTACTATGGATGACACGTTATTGATCTAAATGTTACTGTAAGCTGAACTTTGAGCTGATTCCATAACAACTCCCTGGTTTATCACAGGGTCTTCACCAAGCCAATTTTTGTCAAGTCAAGTTACACGTGTTTCGCTCAAGTCAAGCGTAAGTGTAGCGGGTCCTGTAAAAAACGTGTTTCAGTGAGCTCTTGTTACAATGCTATGGAGTCAACTCTTTTCTACAAGAGAAGTCATGTACACTGGGCAGCATCTGAACTAATTTTGTGCCATAATTGAGGGCAGGGAAGAAGCAGAGGGGTAGCTAGGCGAGGGGATAGGTCCTAAAATAATTGTCTGCCACCCCCAGTCATATACACTGGCCAGCAACTGAACTTCAGTGCAAAACAGGTATACCTTTATTCTCTCTCTCAATACGTAAATATGACGTTAATACAACATCATAAGATTGACTTATTCTGTACAGAGAATAATCTTGGATCATAAGGGAGGGCAGGGTAGGAGCAGAAGGGTAGCTACAGGAGGGGAGTAGGCCCTCAAATATATGTCTGCCACCCCGGCTCTGAAAGGATCTAAACTGGAATGATAGAGGTATGCATTATAGTATGAAACATTCTTGTCTCGGTTTCCTTTTTTCCTGTTTTTTGTTAGTTTTAGCTGTACCAGGTGCAACATCCGCTCCGATTGCAATTACCAAGTACGCAGTACAATGTCTAAGGGTATTACGGTGGCTGAGAAGGAACAATGATCACATCAAATTATGTAAACAGATGCTTTGTCGAATATACTCTGCTTACCTCGACTTTAAACTATTATTCCCGAAAAGAAAATCACTTTACATGTTGAAATGTTGTGGTGTTATTTCTGATGTTTGATTTTTTAATAAAACAATATAGACTTATAGCCTATCGCAAACTTTCGACGCTTTATCGAAATTGTAACGTTTCTCGGGAAGTTTTGACATTTATCTAGAAATGTCGACACCAAACGTAGACTGAGAATATGAATTTAAGTAAAAATCGATCATTTGATTACCTCGCATTGTTTGGCTAACAAAGGATCCAGCCGAATGACCCAGTAATGTCTTAAAGTACAATCGCAGATGAGTGGACCTGGTGTCCTCGACACTGAAGAATGTCACAAACTGAATATCTTGATCTAACAAGTGAACTAAGGAAGATGTGATGATGCACCCCACCCTTTTCTTCCCTCCAGCCTCCCCTTCCGACTCACACACCTCCTTTTGACACTCCAGGTAGTCAGTCATTTGGTACTACGAGTATCACCTTTAATTGTGTTGTTATGTGCTGTGATGTTAAAGAGCACGTGACATGTCTCTATGCAGTGGGTCACGTTTTTCATCGTATATCGAGTGAAATCTAGGTTTACTTTGTACTATGGAAATTGTGTACAATTATCGCATATTGTATGTAAATACTATAACAACATCAAACAAACAGACAAGTCGTTCCAGACCTAGGGGAGGTGGGGGGGGGGGCTGTGAGTTAACTTTTGAATAACATAGTTTTTTGAGACGTTTGGGAGCAAAACACTGTTACTTTTTAAGAAAAAGTCGCACAGGAGAAAGAACCATGGGCACGAAAACCAAACTACCGAACGACTGATCCGCTCTCAACCCCAGTCCCCATGCATCGGGACTGTGACTGTGTGATCATCGTCGGGTGTGAATCACCATTTCCCTCGAAAGGGAACATAAACTAGCCTACTCATGATCTTAGCCAAAAGGCCGAGGAGCAAAACACTGTTTTGGTGATAAAATGTACCAAGATACCTACCTCATATATGGAAACTTAAATTGGTTCACCGACTAACAAAACGTTAGTCCATCTGGTGCCTCTCCCGACTAACATAGCCTTAGTCAGTTGCTATACC
The DNA here is from genome assembly GCF_037975245.1 of Apostichopus japonicus. Lineage (NCBI taxonomy): Eukaryota > Metazoa > Echinodermata > Holothuroidea > Aspidochirotida > Stichopodidae > Apostichopus > Apostichopus japonicus. Next base: position 6,532,929 of record NC_092567.1, read on the forward strand.
GACTAATTTATTCCTTAGTCAGTTGGATTTCTTAGTCGGTCATCTTAGTCCGTCAGCTTAGTCGATCAACAATTTTTTAGTCGGTAAATGTTTATTAGTCAGTTACATTAGTTGGTGACATTAGTCGGTCTTTACCGACTAATTTATATGAGCCACCGACTAGTTTATAGCAGGTTTTACATTAGTCAGGATGGTGCCTCTCCCGACTAACCTTTCTTAGTCGGTATCGACTGACTAGTTGCACTGACTAGATTCACTGAAAGAATTAAACCCGACTAGTTTCACTGACTAGTATCACTGAAAGAAAAGAGAGCAGAAGAAACACAAATAATGTGTACGTTGGCAGTATTTATTTCTGATAAAACTTCTGATGTCTACAAAAGGCTGACTTTCGACAGACAGAGAAGAAATCACTGTAAATAAAATCTGAAAATCTGATTTTTTTTTCCAACAAAGTTAAGACAAGTTAATGGATCAAACATGAATCGCAAAAGTATAGCACTGCACAATAATGCAAAGTTGAGTCTTGGGCAAGGGTTCCTCATGACTTTCGTTTTAAAGTGGTACCCCAAATCGACACCAGTTAAGTCTTCACGAACAAAGAGTGTTTCTCTTAACTACAAATGGCCTCCCTATTGTCTTCAGGAAGCCAAAATCTGCACCATTATTGACCTGTGAACAGAAAATATGATATACGTGTAAGCACAGATACAGATATAGCACATGATAACTCACATTATCATAAACATACATTTACATTAAAATTTTATAACATATTGGGAGGTATACATTTAAATCTAGGTCCCTCAAATTATAAGCCAGGAATAGCAGCTTTACCAAATTATTATTAGCTTTGCACAGCATAACACCAAGTTATTTCTCAAAGCGTAATAATTATGTTAATCATGTTAATAATGATCCCAATAGACCGGGATCCCAGAGGGTTTGGTTAGCTGGGAATGTAACCAATTGCCTTGTACATCACAATGTTCACAGTGCATTCCTGTACAGTATATGAAACCAGACGACTGGCAAACCGACTGTGGTGGGTGTGGCTGGGAGAGCAATTTTAAAGTCACCTGATAGCTAACCTAGATCAGTTTTCATGGTAACACATCAAAGTAAGTACAATATGTCAGGTATGGCCCCAAGAGCAACAAATGGCCATTGCCAGTAATTATTGGTGGTGGGGTACCCCTGCCAGTGATCTATAATTGACCCCTCAAGGCTGACCTAGGTCAGCTCATGAGGTAACCACTTGAAACCTACTGGAAAATGTTGGTTAGGGCTTCAGATACAACTGATGGGCATTGCCAGTAATTTTTATTGGTGGGGTACCCCTGCCAGTAGACCCCCAAAATGCCCATCCCCCATTGACCTAGATGAGCTCATGATGTAACCAGTTGAAAACTACTGGAAAATGGTATCACTTCATATGTAAGGGATGGGAATTTCCAGTAATTTATATTGGGGGGGGGGGGGGGGGGTACCCCTGCCAGTAGACCCCCAAAATGCCCATTCCCTCATTGACTTAGGTCAGCTCATGAGATAACCAGTTGAAAAATTACTGGAATATGATAGGTATCACTTCATATGTAAGGGATGGGCATTTCCAGTCATTTACATTGGTGGGGTAACCCTGTCAGTAGACCCCCAAAATGCCCATCCCCCATTGACCTAGATTAGCTCATGAGGTAACCAGTTGAAAACTACTGTAAAATGATTGGCAGGACTCATATATGTAAGGGATGGGCATTTCCAGTAATTTATATTAGTGGGGTACCCCTGCCAGTAGACCCCCAAAAAGCCCCCCCCCCCTCATTGATCTAGGTCAGCTCATGATTTAACCAGTTGAAAACTACTGGAAAATTATTGACAGGATTCTATATGTAAGGGATGGGCGGACTCTGGCAGTGGTGGCCCACCAATATAAAATACTGGAAATGCCCATCCTTACATATGAAGTGATACCTATCATTTTCCTGTAGGTTTCAACTGGTCAAATCATGAGCTCACCTAGGTCAATGAGGGGATGGGCATACTGGGGGTCTACTAGCAGGGGTACCCCACCAATAAAAATTACTGGCAATGCCCATCCCTTGTATCTGAAGTCCTAACCAACATTTTCCAGTAGGTTTCAAGTGGTTACCTCATGAGCTGACCTAGGTCAGCCGTGAGGGGTCAATTATAGATCACTGGCAGGGGTACCCCACAACCAATAATTACTGGCAATGGCCATTTGTTGCTCTTGGGGCCATACTGTACCTGACACATTGTTCTTACTTTGATGTGGTTACCATGAAAGCTGCTCTAGGTTAGCTATTAGGTGACTTTAAAATTGCTCTCCCAGCCACATCCACCACAGTCGGTTTGCCAGTCGTCAGGTTTCATATACAGGAATGCATTGTGAACATTGTGATGTACCAGGCAATTGGTTACCTTCCCAGCTAACCAAACCCTCTGGACTCCCGCTCTACAGATCAGTGAAAATTTGACCAAACTTATGAAGCTTGCACGTAAATGATATACTAGACTGGTTTTTTTTTTAAAACAGGTTATGAAAAGTATCTTAAATATCATTAAACAGTTGGGTACAATAGTTAAACTCACTCTTCCATCTTTTTTCTCTATGGTACTTGTTCCTTTGCTTTTTGGACTCTTGGATAAACTCTTTTGTTCTGCGAAGGGTACCAATATATCATCTTAAAACATGTCTTTAAGCCATATATAACACAGTTCTCCTCTTCTGTTGTTGCCTCCACACTGGTGTCGTACATCACAGGAAAGCTCACCCTTGACTTAGATATTTGGCTTTTCAATTCCTGCTGGAAGAAAGAAATAGCAAAGTATTCATCATTTGAAAAAAAAAATAAAATAAAGTTGTCACCACAAAGTTATGTGAGATTTGCTTCCACTATAGTCTCAAAAAACAATCCCAAAGTTTGAAGCAGACTGTATAAAGCTGAAAATTTGAACGAGAGTGTCATCACCATTGCAACCAGAATCAAATGCCCAGAATACAGAGATAATAAAACATGGGCTAAATCTTTGTTTGTTTTTATGATCTTTAAAAATATAAAATTTTAGAAACAGAAATGCACTGAGCCAACTTATTTATAGGCCTAATCGTTTTTAGTTGTTATTTTGCTTGCTCATATAACAAGCCTGTTTAGACCTAGGCTAGAGGAGAATCAGTACTTTGTTACACTAAGTTTGTCTTCGGTCGTTTTGATATAGTCTTACTAGTAGTACTAAAGTATATAATGGACCGGCGAAGACTAGAGAATACCCAGAGTTTTAGCAACTGCGTTAAACTGTATCATCTGATCTATTATTTACGCCAATGAGTTTCATTCAATCTAGGATCAAAAAGAGAAAATTAATTAATCTTAACCTTTAAACTTTGCTACTAAACAGATATGCTTGAATTACAAATAAATGTCAAAAAAACATCATAATCTAAGAATCGATGCATATACATATACATAAACAGAATAATTTGAATTCGCGCAAGTGAACCCTGCACTACATTGGACAGAAAAAAAAACGTGCAATTAGACCACACTAAACATACTCAATTTTCCGTTACTTCTACATAAAATATCAATGCAAATACAACAACTTACTCTTTTGGCAGTATACTAAAAGCACATGTTATAATAACTTCAGACTATCAAGCTTTCCTGAGAAAAAACGGTTAATACTTCTTACAGTAAGCAAGTCGACCGTGAAGGAATGTCGCAATTGTTTCCTGGGCGTGACCGGAAATTAAATACTAAAAAATGATAAATGAAAAGGTTAAATAGAACTGAAGCGTGCATCCTGACTGCTCGCAACATATAATACCGTTGACTAGCCAACATAATTTGTTCAGCCTACTGTGACTGTACGTTTGAAGGTCTAGCCTTGCTTATTCAATATCACAAAGCCTACCCATTTAGATTCACATGGGAAATTACAGGAAATCTTTACCAAATGAGTGTAGACTTCAAATAAACTATTGAGCCTTATAGTTCCAGCATTTGTTTGGGAATAAATAAGAAGATTATGTGCCACTGTTCAATCTAGCCCAATACACACATAACACATTGTTAATTGGTGTTTAGGATGCACACTTTAGTGTTGAGAATGCACTGCAGTACCCAGTAGAAGCCTATAGGCTACTCACTGTCATTGCACTTGTGTATTGCGAAACGCCAACGTGACAACGGTAGCGTTACACTAACCATAATACAGTACTTGTGCCAGTGGCCTAACAATTAACTTTAATTTTACCTTCAAATTAAAGGAATAACAGGTAGGCCGATGATGCAGTTAATACCTCCATTCTTCTAAAGACCTTCTTGGGTGATTTACGGTTGAAAGTTGCTTAGAGTGATCGTATGAAACTATGCCAAGCCCAGCAAGCTGCCGTTGCCTCTCGGTTTCCAAATTGAAGTGAATCGAATTGGGTTAAAATACATTAGTCTGTCGACACCGACTAAGCTACGATTATGGCGTAAATCGGGTGTCCGTATCGTTCTTAGTCCATGGGTTAAAATACCTTAGTCCGTCGCCACCGACTAAGCTGCGATTATATTTTCCTTAGTCAGTGTAAACTAACTAAGAAGCAGCGATGAAACGAAGAGTTTTGCTAGTCCGTGTGCATTGACTAACGTTACAGACTAATTTAACGTTAGTCCGTGGCAATATTGACTAGTTTATTTTTTCAGTGTAGGTAGCGTGGTTAAGATTTCAATTCTAACCAGTACTTCACATACGGAGTAGTAGTACAACATCCGTACTTAGTTTAATAGCGTAAGTATAAATGCAATGTACTAACAAAACAACAATATCTCACACGTTTAAGTTCAGCTGGTGTCTAACAATGTATTATATTATACATCAAGTTTAATTATACAAGTATAAATAAACAACGAAAAAATTGCTGGGAATGATAAACAAAGAAAAAGAGGATTTCAAGTTTTAAACAGTAAACAATATAATCAGCATCTCATGAATAATCATCAACCATAAACATAAACGTGAGAGAGTATTAATACGCCATTTTCAGTGAATTAGGTTTACAGTACCTTTCACGTTAATGTATGTAAAGGTGAACATGAATTTATGAATGGTTGGGTATACGTCATGGACAGAAACGAATCATACAGTCTCCGGCCCTATACACCATACAAAGTTCACTAATATATTGGTCACTCAGCCGCTTGAGGAATTCTTTTAAAAAAAGAAAACGTAAATACCTTGATCTGCAGAGTAAAATTTGTTATTAATCAGGAAAAAAAGATTCAACCATAGCAGTACCATATATGTCGGACACCACCAAGAAAACCAATTAAATCCCTTTATAAATCGAATGATTGCTTCTGAAGGAAGGTCTATTACACCCTAGCCATCCCTCCTATAGACTCTTTTTTAGGCTTGCTATTGTAAACTGATGTGAGAAGTCATTTAAGTTTAAGGTTGGGACGATTGTTTTCTTCAATTTCCAGTCAGCATTTTTACCCATTACATACACAGTAGGCAAATATGACGTCATTCGATCAGACCACATAATATAGCTTGTATAGGCAAGCAATACTAACTAAGAAAACCTGTCGTAAACAATTGTCAACAATATAAGTACGGTTCATTATTATTATTATTATTATTATAATATATATATATTAAGTAACGACAGTTAACGATAACTCTTGTGTATGGTATATACTCTACAAACAATGGCAAGCCAAAGGGGGAGGGGAGGGGGGGGGAGGGTGGTCGACCGCCCATCGTCCTTCACGGAATTGTTATGGCGTAAGAAATATTTATTAGCAAAGCCTTGCGCTTAGAACTACTTATATGGATGACATTTATATTCTAAATACGCCTCAAAATGAACCAATTGACGTTTACTGGGGGGAGGGGGAGGGGTGTACCCTAGACCCACTACGCGAAAGTCGGCTTGAATGACCACAGGACATCATCCTCTCATTTATGAAATCTTTGGTTCACATCTAGTCCTTTTTGGAATGGTTCAGGTTCCTAACTAAATCCCTCCATGGACAGGTTTGAATATGTCCTCCACTTTTTAAATCCTGCGCACGCGTACCTGTCTATGACCCCTGCAGGGAGCTGTAGTACATGACTATCGGGCCGTACAATGTAGTGTCTGTGTTGCTTCATACCTTGCAAGGAACTGCAGTCACGGAATGAAGAGAAAGGGAGCTGTCACTGAGTTCTTTGCAGTAACTTGATCTGTCATAATATATAATGAGTGTATATCATAATTGTAATTAAGTAATCATAATTAGGGAGCGGAGCATAAAGAGCTCCCTGCTTTAAATATGGAGCTGTCACTGAGATCTCCCTGATATTATTAGGGGGTGATCCCTGGGAAGAGCTCCCTGCTATAATTGAGGAGCTGTTACATATAGAGCTCCCTAGTATTATTAGGGAGCTCTCACTGAGAATAGCTCCCTGCTATAATTAGGAAGCTGTCACTGAGAAGAGCTCCCTGCTATAATTGAGGAGCTGTTACATATAGAGCTCCCTGCTATAATTAGGGAGCTTACTTTGAGATATCTCCCTGCTATAATTAGGAAGCTGTTACTGAGATATCTCCCTGCTATAATTAGGGAGCTGTGTCATATTGAGCTCCGTACTGTAATTAGACATCTGTCTTCGAGAGAGACCCTGTTATAATTAGGGAGCCCCCTCGTTATTACATGTTATTTTTGTGTGCATACGTATATGCATACAGGATCAAAGTATCAACAGATAACTGTATTAGTGATGTACTAAACTGTTTGTTCCTTATGTAAATATCGGGTGACCGAATGTTAAATAAACAATATGAGTAGCGTGATATATATATTCTGATTTTCATCACCGTTACAAGTAAACAGGGGCGTCAATCCGATTTAAAACGTGGAGGGGGGGGGGGGGGACGTAGTCGATTCGAGTATTCCGGCCGTAAGTACTATCTAAGCGGAGCGCCACCATCGGCTGGTGCGCAAGAAAATTTCGGATTGCAATACCTGCCAGATCGCTGGAGATGGCACTTGCCAGGCTGGATAGCAGCCATCTAGTTGCGTGATATCGGGTGAAAATTACAAATTCCTCAGAAATCTGCAATAAAGTTCATGCGACCTTCATTTTTGGTGGATTATGTCTTTTATTAGGGATTCTAATTGACATGAACATTAGAACCCAGTGCAAGTTGACAAATGATGCGGCGAACTGGAACCCCAGCCCCATTAGGCCTTGTTTTAGGATAGAATACCCCTCAATTGTTCAAACCGATGACAACTAACAATCTGTGAATAGGTCCCATGTGAGTGGTGGCTAACGTGATGAAGGCATCCAAATAAATCAGTGGTTGTTCGTTGGAGTCCTCACGCAAGTTACCTCTGGTAATCGGGTGAATTCTGGCCGGAGCGTACTATGTAACCAGCGTGTACCCAGGAACGTAGCTAAGGCCTGGTGATTGAGGGGAGGGGGGTTGGGCGTGAAGTGGCTGAAAATCCAACTGGATGGGTTTAAGCCAGAAAATTCCGACTGATGCTTTGTACCCCACCCCACCCCCCACACCCTCGCGTTACTCGTCAACGATACGGTCAGTTTCAGTCAGAAACCCAATCTTTCGCGACTGCACTTTTGTCCAGAACTTTTTTTCGATACATTTGTACCCACTGGCACTCCTTTCACAAATTTATTAGCCCCCCCCCCCACCCCAACCAAATATTTTTGTGAAATTTCGGGCAAAATGCTGTTAATTTTTCGTGCACCTATACTGAAAGAAAGATAATTTGCAATGTGTTATTCAGTAGTTGAACTTATATTATAATTACCATTAATATTGTAACGACTTTCAAATAATTCTAACCAATATGGAAGGGTAATAAGACGGAAATGATTGTATGCTATTAACATGCGATTTTTTAACACCGATGCATGTCTATATGATATGCATTAGCGTATGGAACGCGCGCGAAAAATTGTGGTTATATTTTTCCGGCAAGTCGTTAACCCCCCCCCCCCCCCCAATTAAATTGACTCCTAAGCCTATGACGGTAGTTCTATTAGGCATTTCTTAATTGGAGTATTCAAAATCATAGGAAGTTTTGTACGGTGGAGTATAAGAATCGCGTGATACAATTTCTCAAAGTGGCAAGGAAAACGTGGTAAATATGACAGATTAAAGGTAAATTTTGATCGACATTTTTTAATTTTTAGGTCATTCACAATCACAGGAATTTATGAATAGGACTAGATAAACTAGAGTGTGACAGTCGGAAATTCCGACTGTCGCACTCCTATTTTCAAACTATCGTCAGTTTGACCAAGTTTGGGGTGAGACACTTACACACCCCTCTCTAGCGACGTCCCTGCGTGTACCCAGTGTTCTCACTGTAGATTAAACTCCGGAATCACTCAACAACAAGGTAACATGGGATGCGCTGCCACGGAATATGCTCCCGATTTCATTTCCCTAATATTAGGGAACGGGCACCGTCTTTGAAACACCATCTACAACTAAACAACCACTATGTACAAGCTTTGACTCTAGCATTGAAGTGTCGTCTCTTATGATGACGGAGCGCACTATTTTCAACTGGAATCGCCCGAAGATGCGACGTCTGTAACTCCGAGGAACCAACGAACTTAACTCCTCAGGCTTCAACTGGGCTAGACGTTCGCGGTGAATATAACAAACCATCACATGGTTCAGCCTCTGTTGAGTCATGGTGCTCCGTAGCCTTGTCTTCAAACGCCTCAAAGCACTAAAAGATCCCTCGGCTTCCGTCGAACTGGCGGAGGAGACGAGGAGCAACCACAAGAGAGCTTCGACTTCACCAAACATAGCCCGTACCGCTGGATTCATCAACTTGAATAGGTGTCTATACCCTTCAACCGACAACAACTGGAACTGGCCTTGAAAAAAAGGCAGATTGTCGGAGAGCGCAGGGTACCAACTCACGAGATCTGGGTGGAACTCTCGATTCAGCAACATTGAGTGATATTCGATGATATGAATCCTGAGATGTGTAAATCCTAACCAAATAGAGACGCGACATTACTTTTTCCAAATGTGTGGGGGAACACTTGATATTGTTTTCCCCACCCATCGAAATGTGGGGGGCGTGTCCCCCGTCCCCCTGGATTGACGCCCATGCAAGTAAACATTACACGACGATTGCATATCTGTTTGCATTGACTCAAGTGTGTTATAACACTGCAGCTGGTACACAGTGACTCAGAACAGAGCGAACTGAACGAATGCTACACATTCCATGTACGATACTTCCTCAGCGCTAACCTAGGCCTCAAATTTTACAAGTCATTCACTTTCTTTGTAATGAGCGGATAAAATGGGAGGCGGGAAAAATGGAGATGGGAGACGTTTGGGGGGGGGGGCATGGGTGTGAAAAGGTGAAAGATAGTTTCATCAATCTGGGCATTTCTTCGTATGCAAGCTTGATTTTCAGCACGAGACTATGTTCTCGCTGTTCGCGAGTCAGGAGATGAATTAAAATAAATCAAGGCAGATAAAGGTGCTCATTTATACATTGCGTACCTCTGTTTCATGTTGAGATCAAGTCATGAAATGTAGCATATCATAACAAACACCTCAATCGTGTCTCCGCTCTTAATTACATTAATGTAATGCTTTATTCTCTCATTTACAAATCCTCCAACTTCTTGTCTAATTTCAACATTCATTGTGGGCAAATTAATTCAAATCCTCCTCATTAAACGATAGAGGATGGTATCACCGGATTGTGGATAATACTGCTTAAAATGTCTTTGTTTGTTTTGAGATGTGACAGCCTCGAGTTTTGCGAACATATTGTTTCACTAATCAGTTATTACTTCAAATTAAAATCAGACAATGATTAGTTTACCAGTATATAGGCGTAGGAGATAACGCTACAAACACAACCAGAAGCTTTTAAAAAATGCTCTGATCAGGAGCGTCAATCCGAATTGAGAGTTGGGTGGGGTGAGGGGGCATACATAATAGAACATGATAAAAACTAACAGAGTCGAGTCGGTGTGCGACTTATCGCAAAGCCTTTTGGGTAGGGTCCAGGGACGAGTCCCCGCCATTGATCCAGGGGTCGGACTCTACAAGTCTTTAGGTTTACTTCTGTTTGGTGCCTGATTTGATATGTCATTCATGAATATATTTAATAAAAGTCACATTTGACAAGATTATAATTGAATTAAGAATGACTTATCTATTTCACATCCTGGTGTAACTTAGTGCCTAAATCATGATTATTCAAAATGAAACTTAAACCCAAATGAAAACAGTGGCGTAGGAAGGTACTTTTGAGTGGGGGGGGGGGGGCTGAAGACTGATAGCCGGCCTGGGGGAGGGGTCTAAGGGGAGGAGGTATCCCCCTCCCCTTAGACCCCTTTTTCTAGGTAGCCTCAGATGCAATTTGGTGCAATATAGCACACTTCAACACTCACTCCATTTTGTAAACTTAATTTTGTATTTTCACCAGGCCTTAGATGCAATTTGGTGCTCCAAATGAGATTTTTTTTCTCATTTGGAAATGAAAAAGGGGTTTTCTGACTTGCGAAGCGGGGGGGGGGGGAATGATACTTCCGCCCCTCCACATTTTTCACTGGGGGGCTGGCGCCCCCCCAGCCCCCCGGTTCCTACGCCCTTGAATGAAAACATGAAAACTTTGCACACAAGAATATCTTGTTATCCAGATATCTACAACATGCACACATATGGTATTATAAGTACATTTAAAAAACACTATTTGGTATATAGGCACATTCGCTTCATTGGAAACAACAAATCAATACAATAATGATATACTTCAGGGCAATAGCCTGGGTAGAATGCCCAGCGGCAGTTAAGGAACATCGAGAAAACAATTATCGTCCAAATGTTACATATGGTGCTTTGATGTGCGGAAATACCAAGCGCTTTTACAAGAAATTTTAGTGGGTTGGTCATTTCCAAACAGGGACCGTTATGACACTATCTGAGCGGAGCGCCATCATCAGTTGGCGCATAGCGTACCAATACAAGATCGGGCATATGGTGGTAGCCGTAGCCAAAACATGGTGAGGGGAAGCCATATGGGGAATAAGGTGTATATTAGGAAAGATAGAACAAACACCGTCTTTAACCATCGCCCCCTCCATCTCCCAAACACCCTTCATCTCTCTCTATCCCTCACTTCCTCCATCCCCAACCACTTCCATCTCCCTCAAACACCTCCATCCTCACCCCACCTCCTCCATCCCCAACCCCCTCCATCTCCCCACCCCCCTCCATCTCCCTCAAACACCTCCATCTTCACCCTTCTCCATCTCCCAAGCCCCCATCATCTTCCCAAGCCCCTCCATCCCCACCCTCTCCATCTCCTTCAAACCCCTCTATATCCCCAACCTCTCAATCCCCCAACTACTCCATCCCCCTACCCCATCCATCCCCACTATCTCCATCAAACCCCCTCCATCTCCCACCCTCTCCACCCAACCCCCTCCATCTCCCCAAACACCTCCATCTCCCCAACCACCTCCATCTCCCTCAAACTCCTCCATCTCCCCCACCCTCTCAACTCCTCTAACAATTTATCATATTATACATTAAATATAATTATACAAGTATAAATGAACAACATAAAACTGGCTGGGATGTGGGAATGATAAACAGAGGAAAAGAGGATTTAAGTTTAAACAGTAAACAAAATAACCAGCATCTCATGAATAATCATCAACCATATACATAAACATGAGAGGCTATTAATATTACATCATTAACCTTTAACTAACCGTCATTGGAATTCATTGCATTTTAATTAATTAGGTGCTACATTAACTTTCAAGTTAATGTTCGGTATATAAAGCAAACATAACGTATGAATGGTTGGGCCTACACCATGAACAGAGGCGAAGTATACAGTCTCAGGCCTTATACACCATATAAAGTATGTTAATATATTTATCACTCAGCAGCTTGAGGAAGTATTGTCTATAACACAACCGCCATTCTTCCTATTTATTACGAAGACCAACACAGTACTACAACAAAATTGATAGAATAATAAATATAACCATATATAGTAATGCAGAAATATGATGGTGAAATGTGACCAGAAAAGAACATAGCAAAGTATAAAGGGAAACTAAGAATATGATAATAATATAGATACTGTTATCGGAAATCAACAGCTAAGATTCAAACATACAAGACTTCTCTTAAGTTTGTAAAGTGATGCCGGTCCGGTGTATGACAAGCATCATAGAGCTTCAGTTACAATATTATTTAAGGAACGTTTCACAAGAGTAATATTGTGGATTGGACAACAACTGAACAGGTTCTGTTACCCCTCTCTCTCTCTCTGTCGATACTGAAAACATGAGATAAAGAAGTAAAAACATGACATTACTTAAAACGGTCAATTTGTCGTAACTAAAATTGTGACATCAACTGCATGGTCACCTGACATTAACTTATTATACACACCATGCATGCCAATCAAGCCATTATACAGACCATATACATGCCAATCAACCTATGATACATACCATGCATGCCAATCAACACATTATACAGACCATATACATGCCAATCAACCTATTATACATACCATGCATGCCAATCAACCCATTATACAGACCATATACATGCCAATCAACCTATTATACATACCATGCATGCCAATCAACCCATTATACAGACCATATACATGCCAATCAACCTATTATACATACCATGCATGCCAATCAATCCAGTATAACTACATTACTCACATGCACATATTAGCACAACTTTTGTACAAGTCATGCCACCCCGTCAACACCTCATCTCTCCCTCCGCCGCCCCCCCCCCCCCCTGAAGCAGAGAAAAAAGAGAAAGTCACTTAGTTATTGGATTTTATGGTTAAGATAAATAATAAAGCACATTTAAGTAACTAGTCAACGAACAATCATAGCATATTCTGATATCGAAATATGGAATACTGTTACATTTAAAAATCACCAATGAAGAAAAATCATTATGAAACAAAGATTAGCATAAGGGGAAGAGTGTTACAAAAGAATGGTTTAGTGTAATATATTTATTCAATGAATAATATAATGGATAAAATCAAGGTATATTTGTTTCCACTGATAGAGCATTTCGTGGTGGGATCAATAAAATTTTTGTTTGGGGCTAACAAGGTGAATAGGCTTTGGTTATTCAATGCACCAAACATACACAGCAATACAGCAGCATGTAAGTGAAATGTTCACAGAAAGATTGTAGCTTGTAGCAAAGCACCATACCCATGTACCAAGAATTGGAAAGAAATATATGTTGTGCATTTCAAACAAAATGAAAATTAATAAAGTGACCTGTATATGTAATATCTTGTTAACCAAAGAGGAGCACCTACATCTCTGGTTCTGATAAATCGCATTTCCTTTGGTATTAGTCTGTCAATAAGTCATATTAAAACAGTTTGTGCTTTCATTTGTCATAATTTGGAGGAAGGGTGAAAGGGAAGGCTGGTTTAAGGTCTAATTGATGCCCTATGGTATCATGTCACAAAATTGGCTCTACCGCAGGAGATTGACCACCTTTTTGCAGTGGGGGGATATTATCCAGAAGAGGGGTGAAGGGAGGGCTGTGCCCCATTCTTTAAGATATTTATAAAAATGAAGGGTACATAGATTCAAACATGTGCTATGTTTTGTCACTCTTGAAACAATCTTGAAGATTTATCAACTGTGTATCTTGTACTGCATATGCATGTTATATCCTCATATACTGTACTTTAAAATTTATTGTAAAAATATTCTCTCTAGAAGTGAGGGATCACCCCTTTCCTCTTGATTTTATCCTGGTGATTTAAGTCAACACGAATATTACATAGTTGCAACCCTACTGTACCCTCTGTCTCGATTTGATTTTTGGGGGGATGGGGTGGGCCGGGGGACAGGGCATTAGGCCTACATCCATGCTAGGGAGGGGTCAGTCATCATTAATACTACAATTGTGTGATACAACTTTAAATCTTGCAAATGTATACAACATTAAAAGTGTGCATTTTAGAAAAATTTCCTGTGAGCAATGAAAAGGGTTAAAGAGTAAAATGTTACTTACTGTATGTCCATCTAGGATACAGTAGCAGTGAACATAGCACCTTGTTGCTTCATGTATATTCAAAAGTTACTTAAAAACTATGACGACTGGTAATACTAGTTATATGGAGATGAAAGATCTAAAGATAGCAATGCTGGTAGCAGATACCGGGAGAATTCCTAATTCATTCAATCTCATCTGATTTTATTATATTATTGGTTTAAAACAATACCAAGATTACATGTGGCAATGCACATCATAACTTCAAAGACTTGATACTTCAAATTTCTCAATTTATAACACATCATTGATCAGACCAAGGTACACACTAGAAAAACTTTGCTTGTACGGCGTGTGGGCAATCCTTATTTTCTACAGAAGTTGAAGTTTTCTGATGAACTGTTAAGTTAGGTATCTATCGGTAGCTGTCCCCACTTTAGAGAAATCTTCCATCCACAAATGCATAATACAAAAGAGGAATTGTGTTTAGTCAAGTTTTGTTAGCTCTACACAATTAAACAAGTAGATTTTAAAAAAGGGCACTTGATGTTATTTATAGAGCTGATTAGGCAAGCTGTCTTCACCTACATATGGTCTGTAGATTTGACCAAGGTGTCCAACACAACCCATTACCATTTCACAAACTGACTGTTGAGAAATGATCATGTAAAGACTCACCAGACACTCATCCACAGAGGAAGTTATTTCATAAATGATGTGTTCCCACTTGACTTTTTCTTTTATTTTCCTGGAGGAAATGTACCAAAGAAATGTTGATAACTGTATTACCTGGAGGTTTAAGAGAAAATACAACATAACTCTTCTTTCCATTCTCTAGATTTATCAAGGTGAAAATTCATCACGTCTTTGATCCTTTTTGTGACAGACATCAACGCCTTTCCTTGTGTCTTATAAATAAGTATGAATATTTGTATAGCTGTATTCTCAGGGCAGCATATATATTGTTTTATATTTCTGTTTTTATTTTTGATTATGTTGAACTGACATACAGATAGCTAACAGCACAGGACTAATATCATTATTAAAAGCACCTTTGCCTTTATCTTTAAGCTGCCCTTTAGGAATATGTTTTGCATCTGAGGTAATCAATACAGTCAGTTATTTACAACACTTGAAGTGGTATCTGATCAACTCCATGTTACGTCCCAAGAGTTGTGAAGCCCCCCACCCCCCCCCCCCAATAAAAGACATATTTGGAAAATTGCTGGAATTTTTCTAACAAATTTGTGAGATATCATCCATAGTAATGCAACAGAAAGTAAATGTAGAAAGCACATGTGCTTGAGTTTGCTAGAAATACCTCTTAAATGGCCAGTATTATAACTGAAGTGCAAATAATGTACATCTTAAACAGAACACTTTAAGAGAATCCTTCAACACTATTGACCAATGGCTAAGAGTTGAATTCTGAATTACTTTGGTTTTTACTCTGAGGACATGCATAGGGTCCAGAAGGTTCATGCATGTCTTGTATTACTGACTGACTTACAACATATCCACACATTACAGTAAACCCACTAAAGACTTCCATTTGTAATCCCTTAGTATAAAGCTCATTGACAAATGACATAAAACCTAGATTATCTTCAGATTTAAATTTGACATCAATTTTATTGGGTTTTAGATGTACTGAGAGGGGAAGGGTAAGAAAGGTTAGGATGGAAACAGAGAAATGATTCCTGTTAGTCATTCTACATGGTTCTAACTTAGAGTGGGTTTGGTTCTAACTTAGTGTGTGTATGGGTCTCACTTTGTGTGCAGTGACTATATTTAATTGTTAGGGCACATGCACTTATGAATTAAATTTATTGTTGATGAGCCTGCCATACATTTTACTGGCTATTATTTGTGGAAGTTAGGCTGACAATCCAGAGGAGTCTGGCTGTGCTGTTAAGACTGATTACAACCCTTACCTGCCACCTAACACTATGACACACTGATAAATTAGAAGGGATCAAGTCATCTGAATATTTTGTTCCTTAATTTATGATGGCTACACAAAACAAAAAATGGACCCAGTATACTAAACACATACACCTCTTTGTGTACTTTAACACAATGGTAAGCAATACAATGTATGACATGTATTGCCCAATATATGTTGTATGTATGTTAGACTGAAGCCATTATCTTCTTCCCTAGGCCCTTAGGGAGTTTGCTGATCAAGCAAGATTCAAAACAATTACTGTTCCACCAGGATTAGGCAGTAACAAAATCACTTTCTACTTCAGAATCAAATCTAATTATAACTACAACCCAGCTTACCAGTTCCAGGGGCGTATCCAGGATTTTCCAATAGGGGGGGGGGCGCCAGGCATGAATGATCGCCGTCCTGGGGGATGGGTCTAAGGGGAGGGGTGTACAATTTTTGCTTTCAAAGAAGGGCTGAAATGCAAAATGGTGTCATATGCATGGGCGGCGATCCGTACTTCCGAGTGGGGGGGGGGGGATATGACCTTGTTGACTATCTAAGCGTAGCGCCACCATGAGTTGGCGCGAAGCGTACAAGAAAATTTTGGGATTAACAAACCCTCTAGATGGCCGGAAACGGCACTTCCCAAGGTTTCCAAGCGGCATATACCCAACTTTAAAATAGGGATGTCATGTCCGAAATATCTCATAATCAGGATCCAAAATACTTTTTTTTTAAATTTCGGGTGTTATTTTGGGAAAATTGCCCCTGTCAATCTTGTTTCAGGCGCAACGTTAGAATGTTCGAGAGCTGTTATATTATTCGATGAAGAAAATGGCCTCATGCAGGCTATTGTAGGCCTATACATATGCAATACACAATTGCACATAGTTACATTCCTAGGTACCGATTGCTAGGGCATCCAGGTGAAACGTGTATTAAGCATTACCCTGGTTACATGAGATTCTCAGCTGTTCGAGGGAACATGTACGTGTATAGGCCTACTATAGGGCCTATATGAATACTATGAGGGTGCATATATGTACTATATCAATACCGTGGGCGCAATAATACATTTTGTTGTTATAGGGCCAATGAAGCCTACAGTCAACTATTTTGCTTTATAAAGACGCTTTATTTGAAAAGATCGCACTGCGTTTATGGTAGGCGAGAAATGAAGCTAAAAAAGAGCCGTACATTAACGAAGATGCATAAATGTAGGCATGAAAATATTCTTATCCCTGGCATTTGGTGGGGGGGGGGGGGATATGGTGCATTACATCCCCTCCACCCATTTTCATGGGGGGATATATCCCCCCTCCACCCAGGATCGCCGCCCATGGCCATATGTGATCCATTTTTCGACCTTAATAATAAGCAACATTTCCAGTAAATATGGACACAAAATGCACAATTTAGTATGGCTGGCATGTCATTTAGTGTTTATAGTGATAATACAAACACAATTACCATCTATGTTTCTAAAACTATTATGCCGCCGAACTTCGCCAGAACCTTTTTTTGGCAAACAAAAAATAAAGCATACGGGAGGGGGGGGGGGGGGGGTTGAGCGATCACCGACATCTCACATAAAGGTCGTCATCAATTTTTTTTTTTTTTTTTGCTAAACTTTTTTTTTTTTTTTTTGGTGACGGCCAATAGGGGGGCGCGCGCCTGTTGCGCCCCCCCTGGATACGCCCCTGAGTTCTGCTATACACTAATTATACACTTACCATTACCATCAGCATATTGTAAACCATTCTGTGCAAGATCCACTCATGTGACCCCCAAAGATCATCTCAAGACTGATTAATCCACATTTACCTAATGAGGAGATAAAGACAAAGACAATAAGAAACATATCTGAACTAGATGTTTAATGCAAACGATAAAATCCCTTGTTTTTGAGTTTGCCTTTTTAATATTTACTCAACAGTTATTCCATTGCTCACAGATACACAAGCTTATGCTAATATGACTCAATAATTGCAAGTTCATTCATTTTATTGCAAGGGGCTTTTATTTTAAAGTTGAATAATTTTTGGAAATTTATCCATAAAGAAAACAAAAGGCAAAACTTGGTAACATGTTTGCAATCCTATGAATTGGACTTACTTGATCAGCACACATTCTAATTGGTACTTTTAACGTTGTTTGGTGCAGCAGGCCAATGAAGTTGTTCATCTTTGTATGAACACCAAATTTGTAATACTGTTACTTTGAAGTCAAGCAAAGTTAGGCCTAATTACTGGTCTAGATTGCTTTTGTCAAACTATTGGTATATAAGTGTGAAGCAGAAGCTGCTCTATTACATAAATGTTGTTGTTTTTGCTTTCACAACTTTCCCAGTAACTTAATTTCTAACTTTGCCAATTAATAGCAACCTGATGCACCCCCCCCCCTACCCAAACATACTCTTATAACATAATTACTCAATTACAGACTAACTTTAAGAACATAAAAATAATACAACTGCATTAAGGATTTCAGATGACAAAACATGCTGGATCCTACAAGAACTTGTCATATTGTGTTGTATGATCTTCTGTGATAGAATCATAAACTGTTGCTTGTCATAGTGCAATTCTCAATACCTCCATGACTGGATGATAGACTTTCCGGTGTGGAAATTTCCCTTGAGGGATCATCTGATACGTCATGGAGTAAAAATATGTAATTAAACACTTGCATTCTCATGGAAGAGGGGGAGGCGTGGGTGGGGT
Organism: Apostichopus japonicus; assembly: GCF_037975245.1. NCBI lineage: Eukaryota > Metazoa > Echinodermata > Holothuroidea > Aspidochirotida > Stichopodidae > Apostichopus > Apostichopus japonicus. The sequence goes on from NC_092567.1 coordinate 6,551,668, forward strand.
AAAAATCAGGTGGTGGACCATACAATCATTACCCTGCTCATGTAAACTGTACACATTTCTTCCAAGAGCTGTTATCCGGATATGAAACTGGTAAATCCCTAAACAGGCTGATCTCAGTACTGAATAATTCCAGTTTACCTGATGATGAAAAAAAACAAAATGCATTTGGTCTTCAGTTATAATGTTATTATTCATGTAAATTGTCATCACCCGGTCTGCAAGTAGCTGCATTCTATCATGTAACATTGTCAAACACAGAACACAGCTACTATAAACATATGGTATGCTACTGTAGTTTCAAAATAAATTACTCAGTTATAATTATAACAACAATGTAAAGAACCTAATGCAACTTGAATACAAATCTATAGACTATACAAGATGAGTTCAAGGTCTTATAATGCTGCCCACAGTGTATATACATCTCACCTAATACCAAACTAATTGACATATAAAGAAACATTAATTTGAAATTGAGACAAGCATTGAATCTTCAGTACAAACTTTAAGCAATACCACTGGTAATCCAGTCTGGTTAATATTCATTTGAGAAACAAAAGTTATAACAATGCAACCCTGAAATAGAATGGAGCCTGGAGAAAACATTATGAAGGATCCTGGTCACATAATTTAGTAACCATTGGTTCACTGTACTGTCTATAGGTTGATGAATTTGTAGGATTTCTGAAATGATGACATTGTACTATAATTGATTGAGTTAAAGTACATATTTTTCTATCTGCAGACTTTGACATAAACTGTTATTTCATAACATGTTGTTCGGTGCAGTCTTGGTGTGAAGTGAAGGGAAGGGGGGTTGGTATATTGTCATCAGCTGAGTCCCCAGCAAAATATGTGATAAAAAATAGTATATTTTATCTTAGGATAAACAAAGACTTAGAAAGTGGGTCTGGTGATAAAATTGTGCATGGAACTGTGCCTGGTTCTCAAAGTCACTGGTTTTGTGTACACCTTACTTGAAGTATGCTTCTTCAGCCTCACAAGATGTGATTGTGAATCTTAGAACTGGTGTGCGACAGTTTGGAGAAAAATATCAAAGAATTAAAGGAGATACAAACCCAACCATAATCTTTAGCTGATATGAAAGACTGATCATTGAGATGAATATCAACGGTGGAGGTGATTTATATTTTACTGTTCGATTACATTTCAAATCATATTTCCAATATGTAAGCAAATGCTTAAAACGTGAATCTCTACCGTACTACAGTAAATAAACATCATAACAAACATAATACATTTAAGCTCAAGATTTTATCCGAAGTTGTGTGACCTATGTGTGACCAACCTAAATTAATCAAGGTTTGTGTTTTTGTTTGATGGAGTGTTTATTACAAATACCTCTAACTCAAAGCTTAGCAATACAGACTGAGTTGACTTCTTTAATGTTTCTACAGCATTATGAAATATCTAAAATGGTATTACAAGTTTTCGGTTTTAATCTGAAGGAAGTAATTACCTCAACAGAAGACATATTTGTAGGTAACCCAAGCTACTTTCTTACAGAACCAACAAGTTGTCTTCCAGTCTTATCATTCTAGAAGTGTCAGGAGTTCTAGAAGAATTTATTAATTTATGAGTCTTGGAGGCAATTTTTATTTCAGTTTGACAAATGGTTAAAACGTACCAGAGGGTGTTTGGGGGCCTATTGTGTCATGGAAAGCTCATTACAAACATACCAATTAATGAATTAATCCAGTAAGAATCTGATCATTTTCATGTCCTTACTAGAGATTAATTCTGTCAGTTGTATTTTGAGTGGATGAGTTAAACTTGATACAAAATTCATTTAGTGAGAGTGAATGGAGGTAAAAGAGTATTCCTTGATCTGAGATGCTATCCAAAAAACATACCAGAGGTTGTTGAAACATTACTATCACTGTTATATACTAACACCATCACATGGAAGAAATATCAGATGATGAACCATTCATTGTCCTTGTCAGCACAGTATGAACGTGACTTCCATCGAGAACTAGTAACTACAGGTGGAATAGGTGATCCCCTAACAGCTCGCTTCATAATTAACCTAATGAAGAGAAAAGAAAGTGATGTGAATGAGATTTAAGTCCTTATTATAGGAGACATTGAGAATGTCAGTCAGAAATAGATATGTGAATGTCTCTGGCTAACTACCCTGTATACATGAACAATCACAGAGAAAAAATACAGAGGAAGGAAAGTACACTTCAGTTTCCAATAACTAGGTATTAAGTGTAAAAACAATTAGCCAGTTAAGCATCAAACTTGAACCGGATTGTCCGTTGTTTAGTGGAAGTGGCATAAAAAGGTGTGATGCATGGATATAAATGAGCTCCCAAAGGAGAGTTCAACCTCACACAAACCCAACCATGCATGGTTTGGGCCTGACTGAGAATGTGTGAGATTTCGCACCACTCTTTCGTATTGAGGACAGAATGTCTTTTGAATTTCTACTCATTAGGAGATGATTGTATCTAATTTAGTGTGTCAGCTTTGGTGGATGTGTTTTCATATTATTTTTCTTTATTTAATGGCACCAGGCCCCTGGAGATTGGATTGGCTATATTGAGCTAGTTACACCACTCTCGGGGGGGGGGGGGGTTCTCCTTCTAGATTTTAGATCACCAAAGGTTTATAAAGTACCCTGTTCAGCTGGTCAATAGCCATACAATATGGTCAGATCTCTCCACTAATTTGGCAGATGAAGACACTTGTAACCTCAAAATTTTGAGTTAAAAAGTTTTGAGATGAAAAAGTCAAAATATTGACTTTTGAGGTGAAAATCTTGAGATAAAAATTCCAATTATTGAGAAAGCAAATTCAAAATTTTGAAATTTGGGGACACTTATATATTTTTTGTAAGCCACCGTACTAAGTCGGTGAAGTTAGATCAGTTTTGAGACCAATTAGATTTCTTAAAACCAACTGCAGTGACTGGCTCAGCAATGTTTAAAAATTAAACAAGCATAAGTGACAATTCTTTATTCACAGCTGTATATACTCAGATTAGTAGGAAGTATTTCCAAATTCCAATTATGTTTTCTGTTTATAGTGGATGGACTGACAAGTTTACTGCAAAGCTCTCCAAATATTCAGTATTTTCACATAGTTTCTGGAATCCACTAGCAATTTTGAGCACATGAGGACATGTCAGTAATGGAAATACTTAATCTGTTTTTACTCTGAGCCCTAGCCGTTTGCTTTTGAAGAGCTCTGTACATCTCTGAGACTTTTTGTCCTCTTGTACTAAGTTTAAAGCAAGTAAATACATGTTAGAGAGAAAAATGTAATTTCTATGAAGTATAAATCTAAGCCCTGGTGGCAGTCCCTGGGAATGTAAGCTGAAGCATTTTCACTTTTCAGATATTTAATGTTCTCTGATAGTGATTTTGCAGCCCAAGTGGAGCCAATGGGGGAGGGGGGGGGGGCAAGTGCTCACCACCCTAATGGATACCAGTGCTTGTATATGTTTGAATGCCCTCTAAATGTGTTTATTTTAAACAGTATTTTTTAGCTAATAAGGCCTCCTAGATCGTTGGAAATGACACTTCCCAGGCCTTGTAAGCTGCTCTAAAGTTTTCTCAACATCCTTTTTTTTGAGATCCCATGTCTTGATATGGTCAGTGAAATAGAAGGAAAAAAACAGTCTGGTAAGTTACTTTGAAATATCATGACATATATCTTTTGTGAGTTTGACACCGGTCGGCATTGATATTTTTCAACAAATCTGCAAATTGCGCGTGGAAAATAAGGAAAGATTGACTGGGCTTTCAGGGAAGTAACATACTGAAATGACCAAACTATATGTCAAACTGACATCAAAGATTGCGTCTGAAATATTATTAGGGTGATAAACTGATTGGCCGGTAGTTTTCAGCCATAGTATTGTCTCCTTTCTTAAAAATTTGATTTTTCAGCGGTTTTAAAAGAGCATCAGGGTACGTCCAAGAAGTGAAAACCCGATTGAAAATGTAACTGAGTATTGAGGCAATGACGCGAGCAATGATGTGAGAAACCTGTCTGATGTCAGCATTTTTTACCTTTTAACATAATCTTTGGCATTCCAGTACCTGGAAACCACCTTTCTATAAAGATATATAGCTCAGTCACTAGCTTGTTTGATCAGTTAATGCGCACTGTTACATGATCCTGATTGGCTGTTTGTTTTAGTATTTATTCAGGCGCGTAGCAAGGAATTTGCCAAGGTAGTGGCGAACTTGTAGGCAAATTATCAGAGCCATAGATTCGGCATTGGAAACTACAGTATGTAAGCGTAGCGCCACCATGAGTTGGTGCGAAGCGTACAATAAAATTTTGGCCGAAAATGTCTCCCAGATCGATGGAAATGGCACTTCCCAGGCCTTACAAGTTGCAATCTAAGCATTTTATATTTTGAAATTACTAGCAATAGATCATAAAACGTACACAAAAAAATATGCTCATGGGGGGGGGGGTCGCCCCCTTCGCCCCTCTGGCTACGCGCCTGTATTTATTAGAGCAGGAATGATATTATTCGACGGTGGTTAACATGCGTTTTCAGTACAGTGCGACTACTGTAGATGTCTTCTCGGCCTATGCGCTATGTCACGTCAAGTTTTTCAGCAAGTATAGCCTACGCTGGTCCGCGGTCAAAGGGTCGTTCATGAGTGGTCATCATGGAGATTCGAGACCATTCAGACCAATGATATATTTGTTTGGCACATGTGATTTTTTTTTCGACACCCAAAATCCCAGTGGGAGGGCGACAAGTTGTTGCTCCCCATGCCCCCCTTGGCTACGCCACTGTTGCTAGCGGTAGCCAGCAGTTTTGGTGTATAAGTCACAACAACCAGATTACTTCATTCTTACCATTCCTTTGGAACTCTGTGCACCAAGAAGTGTAGGATACTGAAAGAAGCTTGATAGGTTCATAGGTCCTGATCTCCAGTACAGTCTCCGTCTTTATATTTACTAGAGGGTTTCTTCCTACGGTTGAATTATTACATCATGGAGCCGTTAGAGCCTCAGTGACTTCTAAATCAAAATTGAAACACTAACATGAAATCAAATTAGTTATTTAGATATTTCAGAAGGCTTCAGAAACAAAAGGATACTCACAACAAAGAAAACTCATGATAGCAGTTCCACTTTGATCCAATAAAACACTACAAGTCTACAATAATGCTTGTATATGATATGGAATATTGAAATCTCAATCTTTGGAAAACCTTGCGCTTCATTTGACCTTTACTCACTGGCAGGTGAGCACTTAAATCCACAATATCCCAGGAGAGGAAACAACTCCAGAGTACTTTAAGACTAGGTTTTTATGACTTAATTTGGCTAAAACCTTTCAGACAGTTGGATGATCTCGCGAATTATTTAGAACACTTCTTAAATTAATAATATGATCAAATTATTTGAAGAAGGAAAACCTACCCTTCAACTTGTAACCAACTATAACAGGCAAGCATCACCATACTTCAGCTAGTCCTACATTGTGCTGAGCATAGGACACGCTTTATGCTGGCATTGCAGACTATTGAATATTGTAACTAAAATCGTTAGACTAGGCCTAAATTAGGCTGCACTTAGGTTATATGACTAGAGAAGACCTAAGCCATAACGTTGAACGTTATGATGGCCTGTGAGCCTGTCCTTGTACGTGCATAGCCTAACGCTATGAAAGGAACTCAACTGATACGTGGGATTTCTTCTTTGACAATTGTAATATACTCCGTCTGTTTTTTCAGCATCATGTTCACCATCTGGAATGTGTTGCATTATCTTCATATTTCGTAAGCCAGTACTGTAGCTTTGGGGAATCACGTCAAACAAACATGGAAGTACAACCATACATGTACCATTCTTCAAACGCTGTTTACACCAGGGAGTTGTTATGTTCCATAACAACTCCCTGTTTACACTGTGGCGTTGGTTTGTTTAGATTTTGAAAGTGAGACTTGTTCAAGTCGTTTTCCGTGGCTACCAGGGAAATTCCCCTATTTTTCAGATAAATGGTCAATCTTCCAATTGAAATAATAGCAATTTACCGCAAAATGGCAAATTCCTTAGATCTAAAAAGAGACGACCTCAACAATATGCTGGAAAATGTCATTTTATCATTTGCACCTTGACATTTTTCTCCTAATGTTGCGTTCATAGAATCCTGTACAACAGCTTGAAATTGCCATCAAGACAGCAAGATAAACATGTCTTAGACATTTTCTTCAGCCCGGATAGGCTATTGATTAACTACAAGCTTGCAAAAATTGTCAATACATTATTTTTTCTAAAAACTTTTGAAATGACGGGATGAAAGATTTTGGGTATTTCAACATTAATCAGAAAAGTTATAAGTTGTACACTAGGATATGGAAGTCGAAGGGGGAGGGGGGGTGGGCAATGTTACATTTAGCTGATAAGAAGGCCACTGCTACGGGTCTACACCCGTCCCCACCCCCCCCCCCTCCGACTTTACCAAAAAAAGTATTGATTGGCAAAAATGGTGTATGGAGCTAATTTAAGACCTAACTGTAGTCTAATTATCAGAGTGCACCATTTAACGTGAATTTTCAAAGCAATTTCAGGGGGCGGATCTACATGGGATTTGCCTTCAACAGGCCAACTAGCACACCGCCGCCTCTTTTAAATTGATATTTCCATTCTAGCCGTTCCATAATAGTGTATGACCTACCTAAATCAGTTGGGATTTGCTCTCCCCCCCCCCTTAAAATCCTATATTAAAAATGGGGGTTGAGAAGGGATCCCATTCTCCTAGTCCTGTGAACCGATTTCAAGTAGTAGATAACCTATGCATCTGCTATATATTAAAATGTGGTAACATGGCTACATGAAGGTAACATGTTATAGTGTATACCTCTTTTTCAGGCATTATAGGAATAATAACTGGTTGGGCAATATGCCCGCCCAACGGCTATTTACCGAATAACTGGGCGAGCAAGACTGTACTTTCTGATTTTCCATGCAATTATGCAATAGTGATTTTGACATCGGTCAGTTTCAGTTTTCAAACTTCACACTAGTATTCTTTACCACAACCTTAAGTTTAGACAAAATTATAGTCTAACTACGCCTCAGAATTGTTTCAGTCGGAGGACCTCTACAGGGAATTGCATTCAACGACTCCACAGCAACACCACCGAAAGTTTCGCCACCCATAGTCTGACCATAAAGGTTCATTCCTAAATTTGTCGGGAGAATTTTGGAATGTGAACCCACGGTACTGGGTTCTATACCATACAGGAGAGTCGATCCGTTTTCAGGATTAGAGAGGCAAACTTATCGCTTATGCACTTAATCAGAAATATACACAAATTAGCCACAAGATGTACCTCCTCCTATATGTTCTACACCCTTCCCCATATCTATGTAGACAAGTGACAAATCACTTGATTGGCGTAGGAAGGGAGCAAAATATGAATGGGTTGAGAGGGATCGGGAGGCAAACAATACACATTTTGTCATTATTGTGACCCACATGGAACACTGAAAAATTTCAACCATATCAAAATTTTAATTATTTTATCCCGAAAGTTTTGAATATTTTGGGGAATTTCAACCCTTTTTCAAAATTGAAACCCTTTTCTTGAAAATCAAATTTGTCTTAAAATTACAATCTGTAATATAACCGAAATTCTCAACATTAAACTACTTTTTCTAAAATTTAAAACCTCTTCGATTGATTTCGACCTCTTTAATTCCCTTCATGTTAAATGTCGATTTGTTTTTGTTTTCAACTTAAACTTTAAAAATGTCGACTTCTCAACTAAAAATATTAGCGTTTTATCTCAAACTTGTACGTTTCTCTCGAAATTGCCATTGCGTTTCTCGAAATCAAGATTTCTTTCTTATACAAATTTCAACTATTTTATCTCAAAAAATAAACTTTTCTTGATGAGGATGGTAACAGGCGCGGCGGAACGGGAAAATTATTGGGGGGGCTAATATGTGGAGACTATCTAAGCGAAGCGCCACCATTGGTTGGCGCGGAGCGTACAAGAAAATTTTGGGTTTTTCAAACACCCCAGATGGCCGTAAACGGCACTTCCCGAGTGTTTTATGCTGCGAATACCTAGCCCTAAAACATGGGTCTCAAGCCTGCAATTTCTCAGATTGCACGTAAAAATCTGTAAAAACATTGTAATTTGTATATTCGATGGTGTTTTAAGAGAGTAGCTATTACTCGACGTGTACTCGTAAAGACGTTTTTGAGTGTAGTAAATTACTACTTGCGATTAAATGCAATAATTACAAGGGCGTCGGAAGCTATTTTTAATTGGTACGGCGGTTCAGAGTGTGGCCAACTATCATAATTATCGGGGGGACGTTTGGTATGTCAAACTACGCTACGCGCCACCATGGTTGGCGCGTAGCGTAATGGAGAAAATTTTGAAAATATGCCTCCCAGATTGCAGGAAATGATACTTCCCGAGCTTGAAAACAAGGCCCTGCCATGCCAGAGTAGTCACATTTAGCCTACTTGCCGTCATCATTATTGAAAATTATTGAAACATATACCTCCGAGAATTTTTTCCCCCATTTTTTAGTCCTACTTTTTTTTTTTGCGTCGTGAATATTGGTCCGGCGTTCGCCGGACCTGCCCGTACCGGCTCCGACGCCCCTGAATTAAATAAATGTCATAAGAAAAAACAGAAAGCATTTCTTAATGTCAACAAATGGGTAATTCCAAAACCATGTGCAGTTGCCAACAAATTTCTATGACCTAGCACTGTCATCATGTCATGAATGCATGTACCCTATACAGTCCAGGTGAAATGCTAATATTGTGTTTTGTTCATTTAATGATTGCGTTTAAACATAGAGCCACGTTCCACGCCTTGCGTGTACTCGTAGTGTAAACGCAAATTTTGATGAGTGTAGCGTTTAGCTTATTACCCTCTTATTTAAAACACTAATATTCGATGAGGCATGATACAGACAACCAATTATCATATTTAATTATTACACCTATATAGTATACGTGTGCATCGGACAGATCGACAAGTATGCATTAAAAAATGGGCAGATGCACGTTTCGGAGCCTTGGTAAATATTGGGGGGGCTTATCATGCATTTGCCCCCTCAACTTTTTCATTGGGGGGGCTGAGCCCCCCCAAGCCCCCCCGGTTCCGCCGCCACTGGATGGTAACAAGTAAAAAAGGAGAAAAGGGGGGGGGGACTACTTGAATTGACTATTACAATTATTGGTGAAATGTCGACATAGTATTTTTATTTGAGCAATTACGAGGTACGTGAAAAGACAATACATCGTTTGATTGCCAGACACACTCTTTGCTGGTGCAAAGATTTAGCTGCATAATCCAGCACTGACATGGAATGGAATTAATTACAAAGGTGGTTGGGTGGGGAGGGATAAAAAAGTTATGTAGTTACATTCTTTCCAATAATTTCATAATGATCAAGTGATTATTTGTAAAAAACAAAAATGTAACTTGACACAGACACGTTTTGTCTGCACGATGTGTCTGCAAGATGTGTATGACTGAACAAGGATGTTCAATTTATGTTATTCCATGTAGGTTTTAATATTCATTAAACACGTACTCCTTCAAATCATTTGAAACAGACGGCAGGTGCGTATCCAGGGGGGGCGTTGGGGGCGCGCGCCCCCCGGGTAAGAAAAAGAGAAGAGAAAAAAAGAGAAGAAAAAAGGAAAAAAAGAGGGGAAAAAAGAGGAGGAGGAGAGGAAGGAAGGGAAAAGAAAAAGAAGAAAGAGAGAAAAAGGAGAAAAAGAGGGAGTAAAAGCAAAACGCGAATACACCGGAAAGAGAAAGAAGAACAGTGACATCATTACAGCGCTGAAGGGTATAGCCAGTGACGGATCAATGATTTCGTAAAAGTGTGACTCACCCTACCCCTTACACCGACAACTCCATTTTTTGACGTTTCCATTTTCCTCTCTCACTAATGATCTATATATATACTATATATGGTCTATCATAACGCGTGTGTAGAATTGTGCTATGAAACCAACTGTGGCTGGTCTCGAACTCGACCGTGTCGTCGGGGAACATGACGCATTTTGGGATGGGGGCGACCGCCCGCCCCCCCCCCATTCAGCATTTTTTTAAATGATATCGCTAAGTAATTTCAAAATAGAAATTGCTTAGAGGCAACTTACAAGGCCTGGGAAGTGTCATTTCCAGCGATCTGGGAGACATTTTCGGACATAATTTGCTTGTACGCTTCGCGCCAACCTATGGTGGCGCTACGCTTAGATAATTTGCCTACAGGCTTCGCCCTCCCTTGGCAAATTCCTCGCTACGCGCCTGTTCGAATTTGTAACGCAAACAGCAGATATAACATCATATCAGTGAGCATGAAAATGGCGTTCCAGGATGAAAAGCCTCAAAACTGTCCGACTTGCCTGAAAAAATAACCAAAATTGTTCGCGCGCGGAGCGCGCGTTCAAAGTGTTCATGTCAATATCATATAAGCAAGCATCGGTTATTACATCGCATGCCACCATGTACCGTACGGTCCGTTCAAATTGCGCAGTATACCGCGGGATGCTAATGTAAACAACGACATGTCTCATGTAGATGTATCAAAAGCATGGAGGTCCAATTATGTCAATACTCTCTTTTACATTAGTAATGGCGAATTAGGGCCTGCACCCCCGCCGCGCAGTGGCGGAGCGTCCATATGGTCAGGGGGCGGATGCCCCCCTGACGGACTCAAATGGACTGCTGGCGCCTTTTTCAGCTCTTTACCACTTTTTACTTATTCTAGATTATTGACTTTTTTATTGCGCTCTTATCTACTTATTGACATTTGTCACATTTTGTTGGTGTAATTTGGCGATGACACCTTATTCTTCGTTTATCTGCAAATTAGCCAGGCCCGGAAAGGGTCATTTCCGGCGATCTAGGGAGTATCTTTACTCAAAAATTTTCTGTACGCTACGCGTCAACCAGTGGTGGCGCTCCGCTTAGATAGTGTCGAAAGCGCCCCTTCTGACCATTCTCGCCACTCCTGACCAATACCCCTAGCTCCGCCACTGCCGCCGCGCCTCCTACGCCTATGTGTGTAGTGTTCGGTTGAAGGAAATATCTGCTATTTTTTTCCATTTCCTTCAACCAAGTTTTATAATAGCCGTTATAACAGGTTTTAATATTTGTACACCAATAAATTAACTGTGTCTGAATTTTCGAAAATTTCTGACCAACATTCTACATCACACTTCCCTCTACTCGTGCAGTTTTGACCGGTCTGTTAGGGGTTGAAGTAAGTTTTTTCTATATTGGTTGTCCATAGATGAAATTTTGTACAAGATTATGGGTATGTTTTGAAGTGAGTTTATTCACGAGAAATGTGAATTTTCAAATTCTGAACAAATATGGGGCTTAAAACCTTGAAAAGTGGGGCTGACGGGTATTGTGGGCCGGGACGTAGAATCACCTACAACAGCAAAGACCCACAGGAGATGCGATCAGGTCGAACATGATGTGTGCCGGGTTAACAATCTTCAAAAAGGTTATGGATGGAAAAAAAAAACTATTAGGAAATACTTGGTTCTCAGGCAAAAAGTGTACATCTGGTTGGTCATTTCAAGCCCGAGAAGTGCCGTTTCCGGTGATCTGGGGGGTTTCAAAACAAGAAATTTTCTTGTACGCTGCGCGCCAACCGATGGTGGCGCTCCGCTTAGATAGTAATTCGCGCCCCCCCCCCCGGGTTTAAAGATACGCGCCTGGACGGTATTCAAACTTTTGTGTTAATTGTTTGTTTATGCATCCACTAGCAGGTACTAAGGTTGGGGAATGTGTACTAACATGCTTTTTGCAAAAATTGTAACCGTTGGTGGAGGGGGGGGAGGGGGAATAACACCTTACCGCTTAGGGAGAAATGTCAATGATAGCTTGATCTACTTGAAATAGGTTGTGCTGTATTATTGACTTCCTCGACCCCTTCCTTACTGCATATCCAATCGACGTCAGGTTTCAAACGTCTGTTTTCACCGGGTATGTTTAACGTTACGTCTCTCGTACATTTACTTCTATTGGCGCCAAAATGTCGGTTACAAATTTCAAATATCACCCGCGAACAGCTGGGAAACACCTGTATATGAATATCGGTAACTCTTGCTATCGAATACCTGTTCACATCTAATATCTATCACTAACAATGAATTATAATGTGTTATATAAGTTGATTTGCAGAGTACGTATTACATTCGTGGGAGTTTTTTGTTACCATTGACTTGTTGAGTGTTTATTAAGATGGATTATTTAATGGAGAGGAACCACTGTTTATAGTTTAGACAGTGATAATTTGATCAGTGAGATAATTTTACGGTATGGTATAGAGGCAAAAGCTAAGATGTGTACAAAGGCCAGGCCAAACTTAGTTAGGCTATAGGCTAGACTAGTAATAAAGTTAGGCTATGTTAGAAATCTCACACATCACCTGCAAAAAGCTAGAATTATCTACTTTTAGCGAGAGGATATGATATAACTCATATAAATAACAGAGATCTTAGCCTAGTTGTTGACTGAATATCACAAAAGTCCAAGTTAAAGCATATCTTAAATATAAAGGAAATGAATAAAATACAATCGAGACACTGAGTCTTCTTTAGGGATCTTAAATTAACCGAAGAATAAAACCAGCGATTAACATTCTAGGTGAGCTGATGCCTATCCTTTACTTCGAAAACAATTACTTCATTCTAGCTAACAAAAAATATCCATAGACAAACTTTGGAACTTTGTTATCCATTCAAAAAATTTAAATCACAGAAAATGGTTCAACTCGATTTTACTCGTACATAATATAGCCCTATAGGCGTGAATACAAGTCAATCTATAACATTCCACAATTATTATTGTAATCACCTATCTTACTAAATCCACCAGGTGGGATATATGAGCCACTTGTGTGAGAAACCTGCAGCTTTTCTGAGCAGGCTGACTGAAATAATGTTAGTTAATAACTGATTATTAGTTGAATAACCTAACTCCTGCCAATATACCTGACACTTATTGTGAAATATAGTTTTGTTAAATACTGTATAGGGCCTAGAGCTTTGAACCTCTATAAAACAGTTTTCAAGTTTAAGTTTAATAATAATTAAATGCAATACATAGTTATTAAAAAGGAATCTTTCGTCCATGCCTTTCCAGCAGAAACTAGATCGTGTTGTTCTACTCACAGCTGGTTTTGTCTTAATTTTGCCCAAATAATTATAAAAACTGTACGTCATTTCCAAGCCAACAGACTTATGGCCACATGATATTTAAAAAGTAAAATGGTTTTGAAATTGAAAGTGCGCCACTTATTTTACCCTGCTGCAACACTCAATAGCAGAAGTTCGCCAGAGCCGTAGCTCTAACGTTAAATGTTCCCGCTAACTGTTCACACCCGATGAGCTCCATAGTAACAGAAGATATTTCAATGAAGACCCAATCAACCCGATTAAACTTAAAAGTAATAATTAATCAGTATAATTAAACCCTCAAGGATATGAGGTGTTTCCAGATAACAATATTATTTGTAAAAAAAAATGTAAAAAGCGGATGGTACTATATACTATTAAATTGGAAGAAACCTATAAAGTTTAGAAAGTTAAGATCATAAGCAATACCCAATTACGGAATATCTACAATCACAAAAAAAGAACAAAGCTAAATTTCAAAAAATCCACTAGAAGTTATGTCACAATCAAACCGTAACTTAGAAATGAATTTAATAACAAATCACAGATGGACATCATCATTTAAACAAATCGTATTAATTAGAAATAATTATAATTCAAGCAGAATAGTCGGATTTGGATCAATAATTAAATAATTTGTATATTAAATGTTGAGTTTAAGCCTCGTCAACCTCTCTTGAAACTTGAATTTGATCTACCGTACATCTGCTCCTCTAAATGCATTTTAATTATAAGAAAGTAGAAACAACCTATTGATTTAAATATATTTCTTCCAAATCTCCTTAAACTTTATAAAAACCTGATATAAATTAGAGTAGAAGTTTCCTTTTCATGATTCCTATAACTTTAAATTACATTTTCCTTCTGAAAGTTCTAAATACAAATACAAATAAATTTGATCAATATTTTTCTTCAAAAGATAGATAATCTCAATTATTATTTACCCATTTCTTATAAAATTCTCAACCCGTCATTGAGATTTGTTTCCTATTAACTAATAAAAACAATTATGTAGCCGCACATTCTTATTTTGTTAAACCTTACTAGCTATAAAAACTTTAATTAATAATTTAATTGTAAGACAATAAACTAACCCTTTAATCCTACATTACCACTTTATTTTTCTCTAATCTAATCTAATTATTCCTGTTTATATTTGTCTCCCCTTAAAATCAATCCCATATTTCCGTTCCATCAATTTATTTCTTATTACAAATAAACACGACCTAAATGTCTTAGTTTATCGCCTTAACTTTCCTGTATCTTTATTTCGTTTTATATTATTATTTATAATATCCTAATAATTATTCTAATCCTAACCAAATACAATATATTTATCTCTATCTACTCTATTAACAGTAACTCTATTCTTTCATTCTAGATTCCTATCTCCTGTGTGTGGCTAAACCACTGCTCTCCTAGAGTTGGTGAGTCTGGTCTGAACCTTATCCTTGAGTCTGGTCTCTCTCTCTCTATCCTGAGTTCTCTCCAGAAGCTGTGGATCTCTGACAACAGGAGACTAACTAATGAAGAGTTGGCGGCCATCTTGTCTTACTCCTCACAGTGTACAAGCTTGAAGGAGCTGACGTAAGTATTCCGTGTAGATGTTAGAATCAACATAACAGTAAAACAGAGAATTAATTTAATTAATAAAAGTTATCAATATTAAACTAACAATAGAGAATGTAAGGTAAGCTGTATTTTAATGTCAAAGATTGGGATTAATTAGTTTAGTTGAATTTAGTTCAATAATTAGGTCATCGTGATAGGAATTCTGTAGAATGTTATGATAAATATAATGGATTAATAGGAAATATTTTAAGATGGTGTTGTTAAGAGAGGGGTAGGGGTGGGTGGTGGTTGTTTAGAATGTTCTTTGTTTATTTTAATGTTAAAATTTAACTAAATAGGTTTTAGAATTACAGGAATGTTTATTAGGATAAAATAAGAGATATATAGACAAGGAAATTAGATTTTAATAATTCTAGCGAGTAAAAGTAATATTCTAAAGTAAAGTTTTATAAGGAATAACTGTAAATTTTGACTGAAACCTCCGAAATAGTTGATTTTCAATTATAACAAAAGAGATTGAAAATCGTTATTAATTTTAAAGTAGTAAAATGATGGCAATAATAGCATAAACTCCTCAAAATTTTGATCAGATTAATACTCTAGCAAAACTGAAATGCATACAAAAGAAGCATGCAACCAATAAAATAGTTTTAGTTGTCAAAATTTAAAAAAATAGTTACTCAAAATAAGTTAACTAATTAAAACAAAATAAAAGTTAACTAGAAGGAAATATATAATTGCAATTGAGTTAACTATAAAATTAAAAAACAATTATTACAATAAATATAATTAAAGGCAAATCTGTATCTGATAAATTTCAGAGGTTCAAATTTAATCCATTTCAAACTACATTAATTTCTTCTTTATAGTTTGAAACACGATGTTATACAATATAAGCTTAATTATGATTTATGCTTATATTTTATCCTAATTTTTAAACAATAATTACACAATTAACCAAGAGCTTTAACTTTGTATAATTGATAAATTTATACAAAAAACTGTTTAATATTTTAATATTCCTCGTATTAATGTTACTGTATACTTGATTCGATCATGACGTCCCTGCTTGGTCCGTTCCAATGTAGTGTTATTTTAGTCCCCCCCCCCCCACCCAACCCCTCCTCTCGCCTCCTCTCGCCTTCTTTGCTCTCACAGATCAAACCTCGTAAAAGTTTCTCCTTTCCGTCTTTACCATTCACAACATAATCAGTAACATCTTCAACTTACAGCTGACGTGTTACTAAAAAAAGAAAATATTTAAGTCGCACCCGTCACATCCCCCCCCCCAACCGCGCCTCACCCAAATCTTGAAAGAAAAGACAAAAGCTATTGAGTAGTTACATAAATGAAATATATGATAACGAACGATGCTTAACGTATGTTATATGTGAAACAACGCCATTCCGGGAATAACTGTGACCGCGGAGAAAAATATTACTTGGAAATAACACACTTCGGGGGTTTTGTTTGGTCTGACTATAAACAAAATGTAACAGAGAATGTTGATTCCCTATCTAGACTAAATACTTTACCCCAATCCCAGTGTGCTCTTGGGTAATTTTAGTCTCGTCTCCTCTGCCTCACTCCCCTTCAGACATCTTACCTGTACCCACCACCACCCCTTCCTTCGCCCCCCCCCCCCCCCCTTCGCACATCATCCTTTTTAGGGAGCCATTCAAATCAATTCCGTTTCTACCCGATAACATCATCACCGTTTTAGTACACACAGTAGGCCTACTCTACTTCTACAATAGTTTTCTGCACAGACGATTGATTCAAACAATTTATTTCTAAAGTAAAATAAGTTAACACACCTGGATCTCCCGTAAATACCTAATTAGCATAACAAAAGATGACACGAGCCAGGGTTAAAGATAATGAATAGAAAAATGGGACACGCGTCTAGTGTACACCTGGAATGTTGTAACTGTCATACAACGTAACCATAGAAACCGACGATAAGTAGGTCAGTCCGTGTCTAGCAGTGGCTGGGAATAATGCATCTTTTCAATACGGGTTAGGTATATATCTAACAGCCATTCAGTTATACTGCATGTCATATGCCATGATATTACGACGTGTTCTGATCATTATTCTTTGTTTATATATTTTAAATGAGTAAACTTGATTTCCTTGGTTGTTTCATACATCCCTCACTTGCTCCTCTCCCTAATTTGATAGAAGGATTGTTTTATTTCCCTTTCTTCGTTTTTTTTTTTTTGTGTACTTCTCGTTGGTATATGGAAGTCTGCCTAATTAGCACAATTAAATAGCTCTTAATGTAACTCAATATCTAATATGTGACTACAAACATTGCGGGTTCTTAATTGCCTAGTTTTATGGAGAACAGTTTTTTTTATGTGAAGTTGATTAAACGGTTAAACGGTGGAGATTAAATATTGCTCGTGTTTAGCAGGGAGAAAGTAATTCGAAGGTTCATGTCGCCTTATACCAAATCTGAAATATAGTACTAATAACCAAGTTAATATATTTCTCAGCCATAAATCATAAACAAGCAAGCAACAACACGAGCAAGAAAACATGAGATCCTTTAAGATTCGTTTGATGAGATCTTTTATCTCTTTAAATATCGAATTATATACCGCACTAGTTATTTTTTATCTACATAGAACAGGCGAAAGTGATTAAACTATTCCATCGAAGTTTAAAATGTATAATGGATAACGAAAACTAGAAATCGATTTCAAATTTGCAACTGTTTTTAGCGAATTAAGAAAGGCTTAGAAGGCTGTCATCATCGCCCTCAGACTTTCTTCCAAATGGTTTACATCATAGTAATAACACACGCTAACAAAACGAAGTACAGATTTCTATCCCCGGTACACAATGAATGAACCTACAAGTTAAAAATCACAATAAACACTTATACAACTGCCAGGGTCATATCCAGGTAGTAAATATGGCCACGGTTCATTTAGTTTTGTTGCTGAGAAGGAAAAAAGAAGAAGCAGTTATTCACTTGTTGAAATGAATTCATTGCGTCATAATTTGCGATGTTTTACATGAATCATGGTGGTATGCTGATTAAAACAGAACATAAGTATATTGTGATAGTAACATGGTCGACAAGTAAAAAGAAAAAGAAAGGAAAATAAAACAGAAAAGAAACCGAAGGAGAGGTGTTATGTTCCTGGAAATACAGTTAGTAACGATCTGTGGGTTATTGTATACTGTCGGTCACACATCCGGGGTTTTCCTCCCGTCAAATCGCAGCGATTAGAGTGAAAGCATGTAAAGTAATCGTGTCTAAATATCGCGAGTCTACGCTTTCAGAACGCATGAAGAGAAACATGAATACTCTACGCATAGACCTCTAGGCATAAGAATGCAATATAATAGTAAAGTAGAGGAGCCCTAATGTAACAGAAGCTAAGCTATCTTCGTAGGTATTTTACAGATGTTGTATTTTTAATTGTTTGAGACACTACAGTAGGCCTACCTGCTTATTTATGATTCTGCGTCATGTTTTACTTTGTTCAACACTTACTTTTGGTGGGAAAAAGTTTTAATTTTCTTACTGCAAAGAATCATATCTTTCTAATGTGCAATTACGTAGCACCATGCATCTGCCTAACTACTGTCTAACCTTTGTTCATAGAAAGTATTGATGTTGCAGCTCTGTACTTTGGAGACTTGATGAACAATCATAGGCATACTGGCGAGTGACATTTGGCGAGTAGATTTTTAGTCACGGTCGCCAAATAGCGATTAATTTCAAAAATAATTGTCGAGGCCTAAAAAACTTCACAACATGATTTCTCATGGTAGAAATCATGGATACTTTTGATACATGGTATATGGATTTGCCATATTGAGTACAAGAACCCTATTGCTTGTGAGGTCAAATTTCCTATAGGTCACCAGAGGTCAAACTCTGAAAAACCTTTTACATGATATGTAACGGTGAAAATCGTGGATACCTCTAATACTTGGTGTGTGGATTCGTAACATTGAGTACAAGACCCCTATTGTTTTGATGGAGGTGTGTATAGCCACGTACAGTAGACTGACCTGTGTTATCATGCCATAGTGTTATTGTAACAGCTAGTTCTGGTTATACTAACAAGCAGAAGTCTAGTGCATTAAAGTCATCGAAATATCAATGCATTTTGCATTCTGGTTATCTTTGGAAAGGAGGGGTGGGGGTGGGCTCCAAATATGACTTGCGTCCGTTGGGAGGGGTCTAAACGGGGAGAACCCTTTTATTAAAATATAACCTTTAATAAATAGTTTTCAATGCTGTAGCAATATAAATTATTAGTGCAACAATTATTTCCAATATATTGCCTACATGTGTACATTGAGTTGTTGTGTCCGCTATAACCCTTACATTATATATAAGATTAGTGAAATATTCGAACGCGCCTGTTTTAACCAGTCACTGGATAGATACAGAAAACTAACGATTGTAAAGAAACGTTTTACATAAGAAGTAGCAGTATTTATGCGTTAATTATGCTAATTAGATACAAGGAACATAACCTTCTGTATATATTATCTTTCCATTGCCCGGAGTAGTGTTTTACATAGAACTGGGCAATTCAGGTATAAGGTAGGATGATACTGAGCTAGACTTTAACATATTTATTGGATATTATGCACTATCTGTTACCGGTTATTCCAGATAATTTCATTTCATGCTCGATAAACTCAAGTGCCCTCTTGTTGTCGTGTGTTTGTAACAAGTGCCTTCATGTCTAAATATTTGTTATTTGGCTTCAAAATAATAATAATGATAAAATATGCAGTTCAAAAGTACCGGTATAAAGAAAACTTTTGCTGAAAACTTTTGCCTCCCCTCAGTGGCTGTGCCTCCACCTTCCAATAAAACTTTTCTTTTGCGAATCAACGACGATGGCATTAGCGTATTCTTAACAAAGTATGACCAGGAAGTCTTAATAATTCCTCGGTATGAAGGGGTCGGAAATTTTGGACACATGCAGCTCTTCATTGAGAACATAGTTGAATAGGAAGGTTCGATTGTGTAATGGTTAAGGTCATTATTATCAACTCCACAAAAATGTTATAATTTTGTAGAATTTGATTTAGATCAAAGACAAAAACAATGCGAGCAATGTGATAAAATTATTGAAGGTAGATATTGAATAAATACTTAAATAACGTTGGTATATCATATAATAGTAACAATTTGTGTTTAACTTCAACCCGAGATGACAAATTGTTGCGCCCAGTAAAGAATGTTGCTATGTCCTCGACCCTCCTATCCCTCTACCTTATATTTCTCCTCCGTTTTAGTGCAAGATTGTGCAGGTTTGTCATTCCGAAATTACGTTGAAAAATTGTAATTTGTAGCATCTTAAACTATTCTGAGGTTAAGAAACAATTATCAGTTTTAAGATTCATAATTTCTAGATTTTATATTTTACCACTGCACTCTAACAATCTCAGACATTTTAGTTCTCATTTAAAAGTGAGAAGGGTTCACGAAAACGATCTTTATTAACAATCAATTTACCGAAAATAACATACGATAAAAATCACGTGATCCGAGCGGAAAATGGCAAGCGGTTGTTACAATGATTTGCTCCGTTTACTTAGTTTATTGTGTACAATGTTGTATTTCTACATGTTTGTTGTTTACTTTGTTTATCTTCAATGATTTAGTAAACAATTAACCTGACTAGGAGGACATTCCTCTACGTCTTCTACATCTTACACGATGATTATTCTACTTCTCTCCATAGGTTTGGTTTTGGCTACACTATGCCAGACACTATTCCGGTTGGATCCATTCCATCATCCTTGAAATCAAGAAATGTGAAAGGTATTGTCACAATGACGTCATAATGGACACACTTAATATGTCTTACATTTAATTAAGGCCTTACCAACTATGTGAATTTCTTTTGACTTGTTGATTGTTGTTGATTTACATACAAGAGAGTAATGAATCAGCAACACATGATTGTCATTTTATATGAAGGAGACATCCAGAACAGAGTCTTGTGATAGTAAACAACGAACTGAATAATAGAAATGTAACAACACTTCATATTGCTTGGCTTAGTTGATTTAAGAGATAAGTCATATTCCTTTCATTTCGCTCCTTCGAGATCACTGCACTATAAGATATTTTTGTGAGAAGCCATCACATCAATTGATGCTTTAAATCTCTTTCCAAAAAGTAGTGGTATCATACACTTTGGGCAACTTAATTACACAGCGACAATGATTGTTTAAGGTTTTGAAGTAATTTGTGCCCCTCGGAGTCTACCAACACCCCCTCCCCCCACCCGTTAGACTTACACATTTAAACACATCCACACCTGTGGTCGTTCCCCAGGAAAAGGGGAAGTTTAGACTTCAAATCATACCTTGTGAGTCAAAATTTGACTTATCTGACTTGACATATCTAATATCTAAATCTAAACTCAACATTGTGTTTTAACTATTGAATGCGTGGTGGTAGGTTGCGGGGTGATGGGGAGACACCCCATCACTCCCTTGATCGACGCTTGAAAAGAGTACAATCTACATGTATTGGCGAACATTAACATACATGCATGATTTTGCCTTGAACAAGTATTTATAGAAATAATATGTGGGTAATGATATGAGGGAAAGCATTTAACACTATATGTGAATTTTAAAACCATATTATATTTTTTCCATTTATACACTTAGGAAAGTAAGAGTTATAATACAAAAACGAAGAAAAAACAGAATCGGTCTGTCTGTAACTCCCTTACGCCTACAGTTCCCCAGATTTGGATCATGTTTGGCTAATAAAATGAAGCAGCTTCCAGAGGCTTCACCCCCTGCTAACACCCCCGCCCACCGGGGCCTAACACTACTATCCGCTGAAAATTGAGTTCTTCTCATAGATAGATTTCCGTGTTTCAAAATTTCTTCAAGAGAAACTATCTTCAAAGGGTGCAGCTTAAGTCCAGCGGATTCCCACCAGCCTGCTTGGAATACATAATAGATTTTAGATAATTTATTTATTACATCTGTTTTGTTTTTGAGTGCTTTAAACTAAAGTTACGAGAGAATAGAGGATATCACCAAATGTAAAATCTTCAATGGGCTTCCCCTCCTGAACCAACCAGGGCTTGAAATATATTCCATAGAAAGCCCCTCAACCCCGCTTGAGCTATCAGAAAAGTTCTGTACAATCTTGAAGTTAAGTTTCTTCCTGACAACCATATTTAAAAATTCTGCCCCTTTTCGGGGACTTCGCCACACACCCTTTAATAACATTAAACTATCGAAGAAAAATATCTAATTTACGTTTTCGGTCTGTAAATCTACATACAAAGCGAGAAGTGCGTGAAACAGGCTTTATGCTTATTAATTATTCAAGCCATCAATATACATATTGTGTATCGATTCGGTACAGTTTTACATCGGCATTATACACTGAATGATGTAACCAGGGAGTTGTTATGGAATAACAACTCCCTGATGTAACGATCTATATTTTATTCCATTTACCGCGTGTTATCTGTCGAAGTTTTAACTTAATATTTGAGAAACCACTAATCTTGCAAGTAGTAGTTAAGAGAGGGATTCAGATACAATTCAAGTATAGTTTTATTCATCGGTCAACGCGTAAATACAAGAACAGATCAGTAATGTTTGATCTGTATGGTTCACCATCTTGTCTACAGACGTCTAAAAAAATTGTAGACGCTATATGATTCATTGTAATCGTTTAAGTTAATTAAAACTAACCAATTGCATTACTAGGAAGAAACAAGTACAGGCGAGAGGTCGGGTGCAGGAGGGCAGGTATAAATACTTCACGCCGCGCTTCTTGCTTATGTGCTATTTACTCGTTGGTTGTTACGGTATTTCTTTTTTGGGGGGGGGAGTGTGGGTGGGGGTGGGGTGATTTGACTAAAGAGCTACAGTATATGTGAGTCTTGCTTTAATGTTATATACGTCGCTAGTCAAAAACAATGTATTATGTACATACATGGCAGATCACTATGACACCTTACATTACATCTCCGAAATATACGTTTTCAAGCGATACTCATGTTGTTATGAACAACTGAATATCATGTTTTGGTGTATAATAAATAACAATGAAAATGCACATGAAATAAAGAAAAAACCTTTCATAAAAATACTTGCGCCTGTTTCTTTTACTACAATACAAGGTTCGCATTAGCCGCGGGATTGCGAGATTCCCACAATATGATTTCAAATCATGCATGTCAAAAGTTGCCAAGTCAGGATTTCTCGTAATAAATTTCAGCTCTCAACTTGAATTAAACATACATTCCGGCTGTGACCATGTAGGGATTCATCGCTAAACGATCGTATTTGGAATAAACGTTTAGTCAAAAGCCGTGATTGTTTTTGTTTTGTTTCCCGTCTATAATCCATCTTATAACATCCCGTAAATGTCCTTGCCAGTCTTTCCTTCTATTAACAAATGATTGAAAAAATATAGCAATTTTGAGAATTCCATTATTCACGCATGCACGAACGTATACAGTAGCTATAACTATGAGAGGAAAGCACTTGCTATGGACTACCAGAGCTAGCTGCTTGATGACAACAAAGACACGTGCACTCGACAAACTATGTTTTCGTAAAATCCCTACAAATCTCCAAATACATGGTAGGCTAAAATCACAAAGAGTCAACATTGAAATCTAGTCAAACCATCTGTTTATTCGCTTAAATTGTGTCGCAGTTAGCCGGCACTAAAATATTCACCGAATACTTTCGTTATTGCTGTTATCTTTGACCCCATAGTAGTCAACCACCAGCCTAAGTCAATGAGAAAAGCTAGACTAAGAATCTGCTTATTTGCTCAAATTGTAAGGCAGTTGGCTGGAACTAAGCTATCCATGGAATAGTTTCATTATTACTGCTATCTTCGACCACATGCTAGCCTAACACCAAATCGTTTTTTTTTTATACACACATATACACACATACACAAACGTAGCCTTGTATATAACTTTCAATTAGCTATTGTTAGCAATTGTTTGGAAAGTATGTGCTATGTTTTGAAGAGGTAATATAGTATCGTACGTACACAGTTGCTGCTTCGATGGATTAAAGATTTCAATTTTGAGTAGTGTTCACCGGTATCATATTTTCGTGTTCAGTGTTGAGTGATTTTATCCACACAGGAAAAAAAACCCATTACGAATGGCTAAAACTAGAAATTGTAAGCAATTAAACAGCCATCTACACTACAAGAAAGTTATTTCATTAAATTAATCTTCCGTATTCGCGTGTCTTGATTAATCAATACATGAAATCATGAAAGCTATCGCGTAGCAATTACGCGACCACCCTCTCAGAAAACGGTTACCCGTTTTGTGTGTTTTCGACTCGGGTACACGAATGTTAAGTCGGGTACCCAGGTATTCGGGTACCCGACTCAGACCTAGACTGTTTTTACTCATTAAATAAAAATAATGCTCAAGAGAATTTTGTCATCCTTCGCTTGGGTCATGTAAATTATCATGGATGCAACTATGCTGCAGGCTATGGTAGTCTCTGATGAAAAAGGAATTATCATGGTTATTCAAAATAGATACGTGTTTCTTGAGTTTAATGGAAATGAGCATTTGTCATATCGTCACCAGTATTGTTACCGAATCATAACCGTTAAGCTAGGGATTCCGGAATCAGAAAATGGAAACAAACAGAAACAAAGAGATGTTACAATGGTCTGTTCTATTTCAATTCAACAAGTATTGTAATTGTATACAATTGCTGCTGATATTTCTGTTTAGTTCTTGTTGTAGTTTTGTCACGGCCTTATTGATGTTCTGAAAGACAAACCACGACACAAATCATAATTTATGTTGATATGATATCTTCATACATAGTGCTTTACATGTAAGTGTTTTTTGTCACCATCAACACTTCCGTCGATAATAGACTTTAAGGTAGGTTTCTTGAAACTTCTTAGAAATTTGGACAGTGTTACTGTTCAATGTTACAATTGTGCATGTCAAGTCATAATAACACGATGTTAGATTATTCAAACCTTCCTCCTGCATATAAGGGACAAGTATAGAGATTGATGTTTTAGTCTTAATACAGTTGAAGGAAAACCCAAGAAAGTGGCTAGAAACAAAACACATAAACCTTAGTTTACACAACTGACATACTCTCAGGACATCGGAAATGTGATCACGTGATCATCACGATGATTTGTCTAGTCTTATAGCTCCATAAATTCAAATACTATTTTTTCCATTATCAACATTTAAATTATTGGCTTTCATAATCTGTGATGACGTCACTGAAGTTGAGCCTTCTCTGATCAGTTCATCGTCCCATGGATTATTATTCTTGATCTGAGCAGCAAATAATCGACTAGCAAGCTTTGGTTTCTTAATTTAGTACAAGAAATGTTTATGTTTGAATGGGGGTGTTTTCCTTGCAGGCTTAGTGTATAATTGATCAGATATATTAATGAGATGATAACAATTCTAAACTGATTGGTTATATAACTAAGAGGATAATAGTTGTAAAATGATCAGCTATATTACTGAGATGATAATGATAGTAAACTGATAAGATACAAATTGAAGAATCAACTAGATTGATTACTCAGCTGATATGAATTTGGCATCGAGTGGAAATATAGATTTGTTGAATATAATGTTTATATTTATCAATCCAGACCAGCAAAGATTAAGCATGCACTGATACTATTCATATGTCTCTTTCATTTTATTCATACAGTTTGGAATTTGAGCACACCTTATCGTCGTCTAAACTTGCAGACCGGTCGATGGCAGGTAACAGACAATTCACCTTTATGGCAGCTATTGCTGATAATGCAAGTCCGCCCTCTGTTTTTCATTCACATTAATTATTTATATCAACATAGTGATAACATGTGGCGGTTAAGTGTACATGATTGCTGTCAACATTATAAGCTTTCATAAGCAATTTATATTTTCCCATTACGGGAACTGGTTGGGGTAGCGTTGGTGGGTGGGGGAGATTGTCGTCTGTATGAAATATAAAATGGGGGGGTATCAAAACCAGAAATTTTCTTATACGCTGCGCGCCAACCGATGGAGGGACTCCGTGTAGATAGTAACTCGCCCCCCCCCCCCCACCGGGTTAGAAGATCCTGGATACGCGCCTGTGTAGACCCGTGTATTTATCATTATACTCAAACAACTACTTTATCAGTAAAACAATTCTCCACAAGTACGGTACATATTTATAACAATGGAACATATAGAGTTAGATCAAAGTGTAAGAAACAAAATCAATATGATCGTGTTTTAGCTTCGCTCCTCAATAACGTTCCTATGAAACTGTTACATTGTTGACGATGCATATGTTGTTCAATCTCTAAAACTCATTTAATGGCAGCTGTCACTGTATGCAAAGATGCAGCAATGAGTAAAGGAAACTCGGTTCTAGTAGTTTCAATTTGTAAAGATACAACGTTATCAGCATTCAAAGAAAAGCTGAGTTCAAATCGCTTTATGCTAGAAATGATGAGAAAATTGAGGAATGAGAGCTGTAAAAGAGAATAGATGGGGTCGGGTGATAAGAGCACTGTTTTCATGAATATCAGCTAAAAAACTTCAGCTAAAAGGTATACATTTAGACAGGTTTGTTACATATTGTGCAATATGTTGATGTTTATGCCGTTTGTTTATTTGTGCGGGTTGTTATGAACAATGTCAAGTTTGTTATGTTCATTTAATTTTGGTGAATATGTTAACCATAACACATACATCAGATGTAACAGTCGTATAACAGTCTTTTTAACCGACCCTGTAGCTTGGTGTAGCTGCCCGTATAGCTGTGCTTGTATATCTGCCCCTGTGTAGCTTCCACCGTATATCTGTCCCATATAGCTTCCCCTGTATAGCCGCCCCATATAGCTGCCCCGTATAGCTATCCCGTATAGCTGCCCCTTTATAGATGCCCCGGGCTGCCCCAGTATAGATGTCCAGTATAGATGCCCAGTTTAGCTGCCCCTGTATTATGATTTTAAGTGGTTTTGTTCACTTTTACGGGAGCCTTCCAAACATCATTTCAACACTAAATGATAGTAAGCTTTAAATAAGTTGTCTTCGTTCCAGTAATTACTGAACAAATTCACTGTTGAAATTTTGTGCTGTTTTAGCGAATTAATTCAAAAGTACATGATTGGCATGTGATAATTTTAGCAGCTGATTACAGGGACAGAGTTTTGGGTGATCTACCCCAACTGTATAAGTCAATGAAAAGTTGGGGAATGGCTAAAGATAAATAAAGGTGAGAATTAAGTCACTGGGTAAACGTATTTCTTAACATGAAATAAAACTGCCTATTACGTAATAGGTTGTAAATTTGACCAAACCATGTATTTGTAGAATTGGATATTGGATATTCTGCAACTAACTAAGAGGTATAGACATATTGTTACAACCAAATGACTGCTCCTGATTTGAATTATTTGTTGCTTAACCAGAGTTAGACAATTTTGTGTCCCACAAATTTAGTGTCATGAATATTTGTTAATAACTTTAACCTTCCCGCTGTTAGGATTTCGGTGTACTGAAGTAACATTATGTTTTCAAGGTTCTTATCTTCCTTATACTGCCAAGTTTGCTACCAGCAGATTGTAGCAAAAACAACACAAAGTGCAGAAGCTGCAAATGTCCATTTCTGCTCCTCTTCCTTCTAAGTTCAATCTTACTCAATTATTAACTCAGTTCTCTCTAATTGTTTCAAGAGATTTGAATGATAACTATAGTTTAAGTTACTACTTATCTAGATTAGTGTAAACATTTTGACGTACATAGCTTCAGGGGATTTGAACGATCACTACTGTTTAAACATTATTTATCAAGGTAAATGTTTCTGCGACGGTTCCACGTACACTAATGTGTATAAGACATTAACAAACCAGTTATGTTTTGGGTCAGAAATGAAGATGAACTGGTAATGTAACGTACGTTGACCGATGCGAAGCAGCGCGATTTGAATTGTGTTGTTCTTTCAATGGTTTTAAAATCATATTAGAAACTGGTTGTCATTGCCGATCATTTGTGTGTGGATTGCATAGATAAACGAAATTGCTTGTGAACATCAGACTCACAGTTTTCCAGAATGCGAATGCTGGACATTTTGGCGATTGATATTAATGAAGGAAGAGGTGATACGTTTATTGATAAAATGAAAGAAAATTGAAGACTATTTTGGAATTCGTAAAAGTATTATATTCTTTAATTGAAATAAACTGTAAAAAAAAAAAGATCTTGTAAATATATGTTTGTAGTGGTACCAGGTTTGCTCTGTGGTATAAATCGTTACTAATGATTCGGTGGAGCTGTGATTAAATCACTTTTTACGCACATTTACACAACAAGACCATAATGCTAGTTAGTATGTGGGGCAATTGTACTACTGCTTCGTTCTGTTGTCTAGATACCATGGTAACCAAAGAACCGGACACGTAATTTGTGACGCTGTATACGAACACAATGTTCATAAAGATCACCCACATCAATCAGTCTTTTTTTTCTTCAAGATACTGCGTCACGGATATATATACATCCTAAGCCCGTGCCGTATATTGCTTATACTGCATTTTGTGAAAAAGTATTTTAGATGTACATTAGACTCTCCTTTGGAGAAGCTGGATGATCCGTTTATAGCAATGGTTGAATGACAAGAATAACTTAACGAATGTAACATTTACATAGCTGGTTTCGTTTACAATGTCAACTTCATCGCCATCAAATAGCACTCAAAAGTTTTCATCAGTTTGATGACTTATTATAACTTTGATAGATGCTTGAACGCATGTAAAACCTGGTTGTTTTTTACCATCATCCGAACTTAAATCAGAACTATTACACATGTCATGACATGATACTAGCTTCACCTTCTTATTCATGTTATAATTGGGGCTGAAGTTGTTTGTATTCTCATCGTCTGCTGAGGCTAATTACAATCGGTCAGATTCATAGTTCCTACTATAATATTGCTATACCGTTGAACAAATAACATGTACACTTAGAGCTTCCGTAGGAAATATCAACTCGAATCTATTACAATCGCCGAATATATTTAACATTTTATTACCGTTTTCACCAGTATAAATATAAAAGATTCAAACATGAGAACGAAAGATTAAGAAATAAACAAATATGTACATCAATATGAACGTAAATATAGGAAAGTAAAAGGTTAATAAATACTTGAAACTTAATGTTGCTAAAAGTAATCTATAAAAGAAAAGGTTTCAAGTGGCTCTGTTTGAATAAACTTTTAAAGTTTATTCAAACAGAGCCAATAAAATAAGTTCCTAATGGCTTTATTCCATTTTCTGGCAGGATATGAGAATTGTGTAACGTTCTATTAGATTTAACTAAAAGACAGTTAAAGTGCAGGATACAATGGGTGTTCTATATGTCTTCATGTCTACTCTATATAGGAAATGTCCAATCAAAACGCTAAAAGGAATAATTAGTTAACGGAAGAGCTGTAAATGTTACATATTATAATTTTGAGAATTTTTAATCTGATTTTATCTTTTTGATACACCGTTATTGTTGATCGAATTATCCCTCGCGATCAAAATGGTATAAGCAATGCTATAACTGAAACATCACCTTTGACGATGTCATAACATGGATTTGTCTAAAGTACAGACTAAGCTGATTTACAGATATACGACTGTCTGGTATAACAGACAACACATAGTCATATAGTCTATATCGCTGTAGGTATTCCGTTGCAGTCGCTACGGACTAAGACTAGTTATATGGATGAAAGTGCTACAGTATAAACATATGTGTAAGAGGTGGGGGGGCTAGGGGGGGCTAAAACCCCCCAATCAAATAGTTTTGTGAAAATTCGGGCAATATGCTGATAATTTTTCGGGCACCTACTGAAAGAAAATAAATTGCAACGTGTTTTTCAATGGTGAAACTGATTCTATTATGATCATTATTATTGTAACGACTTGCCCAAAAAAACAATACGGAAGGGTTACAAGAAGGCAAATGGTTGTATGTAATTGGCATGCGATGTAATAACCGAGGCATATACCTATATAATATGTGAAATAAGATGTTGTAAGCGCACGAAAAAAATGTGTTTTATTTTTCTGGCAAGTTGTTACAGCTCTCCCAAATCAAATTGGGCTCCCACGCATATGCGTATGCATAGCTATATAGAGACTTCAAACTAGTCTTGGTGATTTTCTAACTTTAAGATATTGACATAAAAGATTCTGTTGAATATTCTCATTAGATCTGTTTTAAACTGTTTTAGACCAGTGAGGTATGCGACATAATTATATAATACAGGTCACGGTAGGACAGAGCGTTAATCTAGGATATGATCTTCATTTTACCCGAAATTCTTGAAATGGGCGCAATGCTACATGTTGCCAAGTGTCTACTTCCTGTCGGGCTCACAGTATACTTTAGAAACCCAGGTGAGGATATTACAAAGTTTTCATCACTCTTTTATCATCCTAAGCTTCGTATTTTGCTCAACTTTCTGTTGGTGCTAGAAAACTACTTTCCATGTTTTATTAAACTGTCCCTACTCCTCTCTTTCAACGCCCTTTCATCTTATTTGGAAACATATGTATGTGTTTCTAAAGCAGCCATATGCGTTGTGTAATATATAATGCATTGAAAATGAAACGAAACCTTATACAACCGTAAATGTTCAGATAGGCATTAATTAAGTGTTAATTCCTATAATCACACGTCGCACGTTAAGACATTCTGATTAAGTAAACTTGAACCGAATTAAAGACAATCGGTCATAAAATTCCATGTCTTGCCTAATTATCGTAATAACATACGTTCTCTGGTTTGATGTGTAATATATCAATGAACATATCAAAGATGAAATACAACTTCCTGAGAGATTCTTATGGGGGGGGGGTGGGGGAGGGGCTAGGTCCCGAACTGAAGTGACGATAATTATATTATTTTTTTAAATTTTCTTTTGTCCAACGACGAGGACTTATTTGTCCAGGATGTATATATCGCCCAATACAACGTATACGATAGCACCCTTGTGACGATGTATGGTAGCAATAACATGAGGTATGGTACACATGAATGAAACTTAATTAAGTCTCCCTTCCACGCTCGTACTCCAGCACTTTCGTCCTATTTCCTAATTATTGTTGTCCTTCTTTCTCCGCATGTAGACCCCTATATGCTCTCCTTATAGAAGTAATTGCCCTGTGAATCAATGAGCATTCTCAATTTTAAATTATGGAATATTCAGACAGATTATAATATATAAAGCAAAATGAATCCATCGTGCTCTCAGTCAAAAACTGTTTTATTGGTGAAAATATAGATGGATAATTTTCATCTCTAGAATCTTTACGTCTGACGTCACTGCAAGCAGCAATACAACAATCATTAAATGTTACTTAGTAGTTTGAGTTGTAATGGGATTTGAGGGATCCATATTGATTATATTTCTTTATCAATTTAGATTAATGTGTATATACGTGACTGATATGAATGTGTGGGTCCAAGCAGGCTTATATATGAAAGGACGTATCTGGGTTTAACTTGAAACTAAGAAACAAATATATTTTTAGGTAGGTTTCATCAACTTGATGTACTTTAACATACTAGGCAAATTAAAGGAGAGGTGACTACTTAAAAGTGTAACTAAAAGATTAAATTTAAGGTTTTTATTTAATTTTCAAGAAACGTACCATCCTCTTTGTACCATCCTCTTTATGTACAGTACTATGAATAAGCAGCAGCATTATGATACCAAAAAAAAAAGGCAACGGTGAATCTGAAATAATAGTGTTTTTAAAATATTTGTATTATTTTGAATAACTGATAATATTTCGAAAGAGCTAAGGCCCGAGTGGGATGACAAGGGGGGGGGGGGGGTGTTCAAATTACCTGGTAATGTGGCTGATTTTGTAAAATTTACCACCCGGCAAATTAACTATTGTATCTTCATAATTATATTCAAGTGCTAACGATAATATAATGTTACTTCCGGGCCTTGTATCCTCACATGGTTCCTATTGTTCTTAGTACTTAATATCTAACAGAACCATTCAATATATTGGTATGTTATAGTATGAGAAACACTCTGATGTGGTAGAGTCCAAATATTCTTTATTCAGAGCCAAGTTTGAGACCACTTGGTTCGAATATGGCACTCTCGAGTCCGAACAGAGTTCTATAGAGTATATGAGCAATCCAAATCAAGTCCAGCACGTGGTTTCTGCCAATACTAGTCTAATAGACACACAGGGCGCATCGGTTACACAAACCCAATATATTCCTTAATTTACAGACCGTCGCTTCCTGGTCTAAGTGTTCCTTGCCTAACGTTGAACAGAAAGAGACAACTATTGGAAAACTGATTATGTGGCATGTAAAAACTATCAATTAAACATACACACACCCAGGGTAAATTTAGAAAGAAAAAATCTGTGCAGGGATTATATATTTTATGATATTTTTAAAGGTTAAAAGATCTACACTAGTCTATTCAATTCTCCCCTTGTGTTTCTTATTTTATTTGTACATTTCCTAAACTGTCATGGTTATCTCTTCACGATCAACCAGTACGATAGAAACAGAATATCTAAGACGAAGGGGGAGGAGTTACTCAATATTTGGCTTTGTTTTTGCCATTACATCGATCCAACAACGATGTTCTGGTGTCTATCTTTGAATACTGCCCTCTTTACCCTCCTCGACATCTTCTATATCGTTCATGGTATCTATCTGATCATCTTAGTGAGAAGCTCATCATTATGACGTCACTCAGTGTCTGATGACGTCACTCAGTGTCTGATGACGTGTTTAAAACTAACTATGTCTTCCCTATAAAGCTGATGTTTATATTCTGTTATTAAGTCCGTGTATCTTACATTGACGAGTCTGTCTCCTTTATTGACTTTAGGGTGTTCAATGTAGATGTGCGTTTACTTGCCAGGAATAGGTTTCTGTGATATTTGTGAAGATATATCTTTCTAACTTATACATTTTTGCTTTGCCATATTATATTTTCCTGAAATTCATTTTCAAAATCTCATGAATATATCATTTCTCTTCCTTTCAGGCCTCTGACGAAAGGGGCAATCTACCAGGAGAAGAGGTAAGAGAGACATAGGTTCATGTTCCTGTTAATTAGTACGGTAATTTTAATAATAGACAAAGAGGCATTAATTAATGTGAAATAAATTAAACAAAAGAGCATTAGATTTTGTTTCTCATCAGGGGGGAAAGATTTCTATATATGTCGTGTATCGAACAGGGAATTCAGATAGGGCAGTTACAAGTTTATACCTCGCAATGAAGATAGCACTGTTCTCAATGTCAAGTTTAGATGCGGCCTAAATAATCTTACTTCCGCACACACAAAGAAATGATAAACAAAGAAACGGATAGACTTTAAAATAAGTTTAGTCCGGTGTTATGGAGCGTTACAAGCCTCACACAATATTGGAAAATAACTTTTAAACTGTCAATCCCCTCCCGCTGGTAGATGCTTCATGATTATTTTATTTCACTCTGCTGATGTGCATATCATAATTCGTTACCAATTCAAAAAGTATCAAAGAAGATATTTATAAATTTCTTGTAGAAAATCCTTTGTTCATTAATTTCTCCGTGAAAGTTTTTTCACAGATTATTAACCGTAAAAGGAACTGATAAAAAAAAAAAAAAAACATTTTGAATCTCACTTTTATAGGGTAACATTTTTCTCTACACACAAAGGGCTAACTGTAGAAGTCTATACTCAAATCTACCATAAATCTCTACTCCGGTATTTTTTAATATAATAAAATCATTCCCTGGGGTCGCGGAGGGGATGGGGGTGGTTTAGGATTGTATCCGTTGGGTAATAGCATCATGAAGTATTGTGAAACAAGAGCATACACTGTGTTATAAAATCACTAAATCGGAGCGAACTGTTGTCGTATGACATATGAGGAAACTAGTAGAAATGAACGGTTGATGTTTTAGTGACTGATTGATGACGTCATATTGTAATCCCTTACAGAGTGGATTAAATGGAGGAGGGGTGCATCAAGTAAGCTCCAGTTCGGGTCCGTTTATATAAAAGACATGAACACAACGGTGTAGGTAGCTAACGACACTATAGTGATTTGGAAGAAGCTGCGTGCATGAGAGTTGACTCTCTTCCAACATAAACTTAAAAAATACATTTATTGATCAATATACTTCCCAAATGTGTGTCAGTTCAAAGCCTCAAGTAAGATTTCGAGATGGTTTACGCTGGTTCTTATCTCAATTAATTTACGATTTATTAGCACAACCCTGGTACAGTTAATTTTTTTACGGTGGTTTTTAGTCTGTTTTTTGTTGTTGCAAAATGAAAGCCAATTTCTTTATATTTTACCAAACCTTTTTTCAGTTAGTCAAAATGAGCTAGCAGTGAATTAAAATTATACTTTTTTTTTCCATCGGTCTGAGTCTGCCTCTCCCCTCCCCCTTCCACCGTTCATTTGTAAACTGGTGTTATTGAAACGGTTAATTAGACTGGTTTATAAATCAGAACGATGTATCGATGATTAAATTATAGTTTGGGAAATAAAGTAACGATAGCAAGAAAGACTCTGTGTTTCGTATTTAACGCTTAAACTGTTAATAGTCTTTCGCACTATAATATGCATTTATAATTAACACCTACACTGTTAATGTATGTATTTTATATCCTCCTGCAAGCAGGAACTCGCAAATAAGCCATCATTGGCTTATCAAAGCCGCAAGCTGACCGAAGTCAGTCTCTTAGACTCATATTTAACGTCCATTATTATTAATTGTCTGTTACTGGACGACATTCATTAATTTTGGAGTGACTCGAACTCGGGACCTTATGATTGAAAAGCACCGCCGTTAATAGCTTTCCACTGAAGATAAAATATGCTGATGATAACACAAGTTCC
The DNA here is from genome assembly GCF_037975245.1 of Apostichopus japonicus. NCBI lineage: Eukaryota > Metazoa > Echinodermata > Holothuroidea > Aspidochirotida > Stichopodidae > Apostichopus > Apostichopus japonicus. The sequence continues at coordinate 6,586,332 of NC_092567.1, forward strand.
GTCAAAACAAAACATAAAGCAGAACCCGGTCTAGCATGATTAAGAGAATCAACTAAAATAACCATCCCGTTACATGTAAATGATGGTCAATTCAGGGAATTTCTTTATTAAACCTACACCAGTAGTGACACGGCCTACCCAACATTTACTTCACTTGTACACGAAATGATCCGATTGGTTTCAAAGTTCTACAGGAAGAAGGGATGAGTCATGTTCAATTTGATTTGTCTCCTACATTTGTGAATTCTTAAAAAAGAATCACATAATGAGAGCTGAGTGACCTGGATATGGTTCTGTAACGATTAAATTAATGTTTGAAAGGGATTGTCAAATTTCCAAAATAATGAGAATGTTAAACTTTGCAATTTAATTGAAAATGGCTACTCAGCTAGACGGGATCAGCTTATAAACAGAACGGAACAGTTCCCTGCATCGCACCAATGTGTGATAGTACATTGGGTTGCATTGATTGAGTCATCGTGATATCAAGGGGAAATCCCCTGAATAGGGTCATTTGATGGTTACCGGCAGGGAAGAGGATGGGGTGGAGATAAGTGAACTGATTCTTGTACAGTAATCCTGTTTTACACATAATTTTTTTTTTTATAGACTGGGAAAGGATATTATCCTCGTGCTATGAGTCAATATGGGTTGACATATGCTATTCATTTTGTTATTTATATACTTATTTGGAATATTTCAAGCAAACAGTAGAACTTTTTTTATAGAATTCAATCTTCACAAATCCTTTCGAGCATGGAATCAGAGCGACCACATAATAGGTGACCATGGTTTCATGGATTTAGCCTTCATGTGTATATCATGTTCAGTAACAAAATATTTGCAAGACGTACTCGTAAGGAATCCCTAAAACAATAACTGAATTAATAATAATGAACAGGACAACAATTTCCAAGAAATTTGAAACATGCAAAGTTTAATGTAACATGACTCGATTTATCTGAAATAACACTTTTAATATGGATGCATATGATGATTAACAATATTTAACTATAAACTGCATTGTCTTTGTTTCTGTGTTAACTTATACATATTCATTACTTATTTTTCCTCTTGTTTAGGGATTCGATGAGAAGAGTTGTCAGTGGAGCTTGGAGGACTTTTAGGCAAGACGCAAGTAACTGTAAGTCAATACAGCTGAATACTTTCTAACTTAGTATTTAAAATTATATTTGTTCACAGTGATTGTCAGCTACTTTTAGTAATAAAATCTTAATATATTAATAATAATCTCCATCCATAACCAGAATTTGTATTCCTATATCGGTGATTATCTAATTTTATCTGGTCACTAAAATAATTAGCTTCAACTATAATTGGTTTTATATATTTCATTAACAAAGCTGATACCTGATGAAATGTATGGAAATGAGTGATAAGTTACTTCCATTAACAGAAACATCGTTCGTTTGTTTCCCGTGTTGCAGTGTTTTGTTTAGCCGGTGAGTTAAAGTGCTTATTGGCTCGTGGTATTGTTGGCGCTTTTTCCGGGAGGAGGAGTATGCTTAGGTATCACTTCCCCATTATCCTACTAATAAGTATACTTTTTGACCAATTAATATGATGCCAATATAACCTGATATGTATATATAATGTTATCTTTATTTTACAGCTCAATGCAAACTGCATGTTCATCTGGCGATGCCAATTATCAGCAGGACTGTGACGTCATTCACTCAATCCTCAAAACGATGGCAGTAATTTTAGTGAGAAAGGATCTAATAAAGATTTAGGTTGTAAACTGTTAACATCTCCCAAATACTACAAACAGCGCCAGATAGAGCTCCAGTATAATACACATGGAACTAGTCTAGTATGATTGTGACGTCATCAAATGCCTATATTCTCAAGTGAATGTAATGGTGACTTTATGAAGACTTTAACTTTTACATTCATTGTGAAGGGATCCTGTAGAGAGATTAGGTTGTGTAATAATATTAATAATTCCATACACAATAACGAAGTACAGGTGCGTATCCGGGGGGGGGCGTTGGGGGCGCGCGCCCCCCGGGTAAGGAAAAGAGAGAGAAAAAAAGAGAAGAAAAAAGGGAAAAGGAGGGGGGAAAAAGAAAAGGAGGAGAGGAAGGAAGGGAAAAGAAAAAGAAAAAAGAGAGAAAAAGGAAACAAGGAGGGAGTAGAAGATAGCCAAGACCTCGGGAAGAGAAAGAGGAACAGTCATAGTTAAAGCGCTGATCCCTATAATATACACAGGGTAGCCAGTGACAGATCAAGGATTACGGAGGGGGTGTGCGCCTCACCCTACCCCTTACACCGACAACTCCATTTTTGACGTTTCCATTTTTCCTCTCTCACTAATGTATCTATATAAATACTTTATATGGTCTATCATAACGCGTGTGTGTGTATGGACGCCTTAAACAATTGTACAACATGGAACCAACTGTGGCTGGTCTTGAACTCGACCGAGTCGTCGGGGTACCTGACGCATTTCGGGAAGGGGGCGAGTGGCGACCGCCCCCCCCCCCGAGCAAATTTTCTTCATGACATCGCTAGTAATTTCAAAATAGACAATGCTTAGATGCAACTTACAAGGCCTGGGAAGTGTCATTTCCAGCGATCTGGGAGGCATTTTCGGCCAAAATTTTTCTTGTACGCTTCGCGCCAACTCATGGTGGCGCTTCGCTTAGATAGTTTGCCTACACCGGGCTTCGCCCCTCCCTTGGCAATTACTCGCTACACGCCTGTTCGAATTTGTAAAGCAAAGAGCAGATATAACATCATATCAGTAAGCATTGAAATGCATGTTCCACGATGAACAGCCTCAAAAACTGTCTATGTGTGTAGTTAAAGGCGTAGGAGCCCAATTGGATTTGGGGGCTGTAATGACTTGCCCGAAAAAAAGCCAAAATTTTTCGCGCGCGAAGCGCGCGTTCAACATATCAATGCCAATATCATATAAGCAAGCATCGGTCATTACAGTGCATGGCATCGTGTACCGCACGGTCCGTGAAAGTTGCACAGTATACCGCTGGATGCTATGTAAACAACCAAATGTCTTATGTAGATGGAGAAAAATCATACAGATCCATTTATGTCAAAACTCATTTTGAAGCTATTCATTGCTATTTAATTTTCTTTCAGTAGGTGCCCGAAAAAGATGGGGAAAAATTTGGTTGCCGGGGGGGGGGGTGGTGAGGGGGGTTTCAGCCACCGCCTCCTACGGAACCTACGCCTATGTGTGTAGTGTTCGGTTTCGATATACCTGATATTGGAAATATCTGCTATTTTTCATTTCCTTCAACCAAGTTTTATAATAGCCATTATAAAAGGTTTTAATATTTCTACACCAATAAATTAGCTGTGTCGGAATTTTCCAAAATTTCCTCACCAACATTCTTCATCATACTTTCCTCTACTCGTGCAACTTTGACCTGTCTGTTAGGGGTTCAAGGAGGTTTTTCTATATTGCTTGTCCATAGATTGAATTTTCTGCAACATTATCGGTATGTTTTGTAGTGATTTTATTCAAGAGAAATCTCAATTTTCAAATTCTCAACAAATAATGGGCTTAAAACCTTCAAAAGTGGGGCTGACGGATATTGTGGGCCGCGACGTAGAATCACCTACAAAAGCAATCATCCACAGGACATGCGATGGGTCGAGCATGATGTGTGACTGGTGAAAATCTTCAAAAAGGTTATGGATGGAAAAAACTTTTGGGAAATACTTGGTTCTCATGCAAAAGTGCACATCTGGTTGGTCATTTTCAAGCCCGAGAAGTGCTATTTCCGGTGATCTGGGGGGTATCAAAACCAGAAATTTTCTTGTACGCTGCGCGCCAACCGATGGTGGCGCTCCGCTTAGATAGTAATTCGCGCCCCCCGGGTTAGAAAATCCTGGATACGCGCCTGAAGTAAAAGATAACTGTTCAATTTACATGTTGTTTTAAAGGATTAATTTAATCTAAATTTCAGTCTTTAAATATTATAGTCCAAACATGGAATGTTACCTAAAGTTTCTTCACTTTTCTGGGTTTGTTAGATATTCACCTTTAAAATATGATAAATGTCTGGAATACTCCTTTTAATGCTAAAGTGATAATGACGTCAGCCCTTAAGTGCAGGCCTATGTATTCATGTTAATAATGTGATTTATACATTGAATAACTCTACAAAATCAAGTTGTGTAACTTCGTTTTTAAAACAGAGCATATTTAGATGATTTCCAACTACATCTGTCCGTGTAGAATTTGTACTTCACTGTTAACATGTTATTTGAGGCCATAACATTTTTCTCATCCCATTGAGTTTTGTGTTGTATTTGATGAACTGACATAACTGTCTCCGTATTATATTATATAGTCCAGTTACCTGCACTGATAAACTCAGATGTTTAAGGTAACATGTCTCAACATGAAACAAAATGTTATAGTAAAAGCAGCCTAGACTGAAAGCCAGTGGTCTACGACATAACAACATTAATGTTGTGATTTAAGTCATCCTTTAATATGCTACATGTTCAACAACTTAGTTTTATGCGCTAAAATGTAGAAATGTATTTTGTTAGGTTTTGTTAGTCACATTGGTGTCGTTCGGGGGACTAGAGGGGTGGGTGATGGGGGAAAACGGTATCCTGTGACCATTTCTTAATTTGATGTATATATAACGTTTGTAATGAGTTCACTGTACACTATCTATCTCTTATTAAGAGACATCGACCTCATCTTCGCCACCAACTGAAAATAGTCTGGTGACGTCACTGATTACCAAGTTGAAGAAAACAACAGATTTACTTTTTATGTATCTTGAATTTAACTCGATGAAATTGAAAACAAAACGATAACAGAAAAGTACATCTTAGAAAGAATGATTAATTATGAGAAACTCTTCCACTATTAATTAAGATATATTACCCACCTATTAGGCGGATTTAACCACAGGTAGCATACATAATTTAATGTAATGATAGCGTTTTCTATTATTTTTTGGAGATGGGATGGGGTTTCTAGTGGATTCCTTCTCCATCATATCAAGGGATTAGGTTAACTTTGTAAACTGTAATAAAGAACTCCCAACAAGGATTCGATATCTTACATGATCATATAGGCTACTTAGTATTTTATTGTAAAGTGTACAACAGTCTTTTCTTACGTTTTATTACCCACATTACTATCCAAATATACTTTCTTTTCTAACTCTAAATTCGTTTGCTCTTCAAGCCAAATTCAAACTTGCTAAGAGCCAATCAAGCTTTTAATGACGTCATCTACCAACCACTACGTCATCAGTATAGGAGACTATATTTTCTTGGATGTCAACTATTGAGAGAGGGAAGACACATCCCTACCTTTCTCTATGTGTGTATGTGGAGGAGCGGGGGGGGGGGTGGAGGGGTTAGACCCAACACATTGGTGACCAAGTAGATGTTATAGTAGTTATTTGCACCACAACCAGAACGCTAATTTGTATAATGGGAATTTTGTATAACGGTTAATAACGGAAAATAACGGTTACGTACAGTATTTTTTCCAATTTAAATTAGTATGTAACAAAGTCATCGTTACTTGTGTGAATGAAGAGAAAGGTAATGTTATGAAATGTGTAATGATATATGATTCATCCCAATTCCAGACCCATATCTCTACCTCCCACCACCCCCCCCCCCCACCTCCACTCCGACAAACACTTATCTACTCAGAAAATTAATTATACGTCTAATTGTGTTAATATTCCTAAACTTATTTTTTTAAGCAGACATGTTTGGAATGCTTTGGTAAACATATGTACATACTGTATCCACATACACTCGGTAACTAGGAGTGCATGATTACACTTTGTCTTCGTTCTTCCTTTTACTACATTTGATGTAAACTGTGACGTATCGGTTATGTGTTGTCTTAAATCTAACAAAGAGTAGAGCCACGTTAATTGTGTCAACGTTAGCAGTGGCGTAGGAAGGTAATTTTGAGTGGGGGGGGGGCTGAAGACTGATGGTCGGCCTGGGGGAGGGGTTTAAGGGGATTTTTTGGGCAATTCCAGGTGGCCTCAGATGCAATTTGTTGCAATGTAGCACACTTCAACACCCACTCCATTTTGTAAATAATTTTGCATTTTCACCTGGTCTTAGATGCAATTTGGTGCTCCAAATGAGATTTTTCTCTTATTTGGAAATGAAGAAGGGGTTTTCTGACTTGCGAAGCGGGGGGGGGGCGGAATGATACTTCCGCCCCTCCATATTTTTCACTGGGGGGCTGGCGCCCCCAGCCCCCGGTTCCTACGCCCTGCCCTTGAACGTTAGGACTATAGGCCTGACATTCATTGGTTATCTACCATACCATTATGTCATTAAAATCGATCTACAAGAACTTAGAGGTGATATTAATTAATATCTGTGGCATGTTTGTTTTAAGTCAGCGTTTCTTCATTTCTTTCTGTTCCTATGAATTATCGTGTTTAATATGAATACAATAATATGACGTTATATCATATGATTAAAAATAACAAATGTATAATCTGTATATTACGTAACTGAGACTTCAATAACTTCATCTATCAATACTTTTATATTATTATTGTATTATTATTATTATTATCATTATTATTTTAAGCTTCGCTTTATTATTGTTTTAATTGATATGATCTGTTTGTTTCAAATCATCATTTTAATAATTAAGTTTATTATCAATTTTACGGAATATCCTATTTGTTGTATTAACTGATCCCATCAGCGCACGGAAAATATAACATGAACGCTCAAAATAGTTCACCGATAAACAAACATACACAAGTTTATATTTAGTGTTTACGCTAACTCTTCGAAAATAACAGTCAAGTTCAGGGCGATCATGCGCAGTCAGTTAAATTTCTCCAGGTATGATGAAATGACGTCAATATAAGATTAATAACATTACTACAGAAATTAATCAGATAGACATGTTTCCATTATTGTTAGCGCTTTTAATGGAATTCATATTATTATTTTTCATTTGCTTACTTTTACATTTTAAAAAGTGTCTGTTAAAGTGTTCTTTACGTTTTGACTCAAAAGAGACTGTAACGTCGATAACCTTAACAAGTTTGTAACAAAAGTGAACTTGAAGCAAACAGGTGTGATGTCATAGCAGGTGTGATGTCAGATGATGTCAAGTGTGATGTCACTGACAGCAAAATGTTTTTTTTTTCATTTTTCACTACCTTGGTTTGACTTTGGGTTGGAAAAGATCCCAACTTTGTTTTAGGGTATGTGACAATGACGATACCCATAGTTTAGTACAACCAATTTTGAAAAAGAAAATTAGACTCCCCCTTTATCGAAGGCAAAGGGAACCTATGTGATATTGAAGTCGTGTGTCTGTGTGTGCTTCTGTGACACTTGCCTGGGTCCGCGATAACTCAACAACGGAGTGATGGATATTTCTCATACTTGCTAAATGTAGATGTATTTTAGTAAGAAGGTGTGCCCTATTTGTTTGCGCTGACTTTATGAATATTAATGAGGTTATTCACTTTTGGACCCGAACTTGAAGGCCCCAATATTTTTGGGACCGTTTAAGCGCAAAGTTTTATTTGGCCAAATTTTTGGGAATGACCAACATTTTATATTGCAATAACTCCACAACCTTCAAGTACATCAGATTGTATCCAAACTTGGAATACAGTTATTGGTTAATAGCTGGTACATGTGGACATAAATGTTATGATACCGTATTGGGTGATGACGTAAAACACTTTAATATTCCACTAATCAAGGAACAATAGTGACCGTTGGACTCTTGTTAATATTTCATCTTCTTCATTTACCTTCCGTTGTTATTATAGTCCTAAATCAAGCCATGGCTGTTAAGACAATACGATCACGTGAGCTTGCATAATTTACCAAGATTGTTTAAGATAATAACGCTGGTAATTTTCTGTACATTTAGTAGACATGAAAAACAATGTTATGCTCTCTGTATTTCATTTTTCGTTTTTATTTTACTGCATCTTTTAAAGTTTCTACTTGTTTGTGAGATTAAAGGAGAATCAAACCCAACGATCATTTTAATATTACATGATAGGTAAGCTATCGATCATATTAATATGACATGATAGGTAAGCTACCGATCATATTAATATTACATGATAGGTAAGCTTTCGACGAGCAAGCCACATTTGGTCACTTTACGCATTTGAGAAAAAATTACATCCGAACTTGGAGATACCGTTTCTATACAATACTCGTAGATTTGAATAAGTTTTGAAATATTACATTTTGCCTTCATTAATTGCTTCATATACAGTCTTGTTTTATAAGGTATATAAACAGAAGGTTAAACAGTTATTGTTTTAGCATTACATTATTTTGGCGTAGTAAAGCTGAAAAAATTATGTGTATATCAAGTCATCCTTAAATACAAGTATATACTCTTCATTTTATTCTTTCATTGTTATTTGTATGCTCGTTATAAATGATTCTACTGGTTTCATTTTATTTCAGATATTCTTTATTACTTTTATGCTCTGATATTTTCCTTCGATTTAGAACAATTCTAAGACTATATCTAATACTTGCTCTAATTATTGTTACATTTACTCATTAATTGTAAGATAGAATTCTATTTCAACCATTTATTAATTTTTCTTTCTTTCAAGATTTAGGTGCTTTCTTTCGTTCCTCCTATTTCCATTTTATGAATTAATCTTTGATATTACTCACGCGTATTACAGTGAATATTAGAAGAATTTCGTTCAATTTTATCGTAATAACAATGTCTAGCTGTCTACCGTTATACCATTGATTGTGTTACTCAAAATTATAATAACCTTGTCTTAGACATTAATTAAATAACAATGACATGTTTTGTTTTTTTAATCCAGTTCTTTGTTCCATTATTATTATCTCTAATGATGTTTCTTTGAAGACAATAGGAACACGTGACTTAAGTATTAAAGTAAGATTTTAACATGATTATAACGAAGATACTGTTCTGTATATTTAAGATGAAACTTAAAAGCAATGATCTGCTCTCCATACATATGTTTCATCTTCTTGTATCGTTATTTTACTACTCATTATTATTGTTGCTGATTGATGATTAATGAATATTCATAATTTCTTCATTTTAATTAAGTTTTTGTCGTATTTGCTTCAACCCAATTGGATATTATGAAGCCATAAAGCTTACCAATATAACCCAAGCCCTGTCACGCAAAATGTAATATATTTACATAACTACAAACACATATTAGCATATATATGGAAGAAATCACTGCATTGCGTTATCTGTTTATGATATCACATAGTTCCAAGGATATATTTATTCCTTTATTATGTAATTCTTCCTAGTATCTTCCGTATTTCTGCATGTAAGTACAAATATACAATTTTTACAACCAAACACACTTGTTCCCTTTGAGGCGATTCTGAGTCTCTCATTGTGATACAATCACAACCGATTCATCCCGTTTATCTGTTACTATGTCATAAATTCATATCGTAGGATCTTATCATGAAATTATTGATATCAACATTGTTATCTCTATGTAACATGTAGTCTATGAACTAACTTGTAATATCAACCTCTAACTCTGTTCTGCCCTGCATCAAGGTCACACAGAAGGTTATGGCTATACAGTAACGATCAACATAGGTGGGGCTGGTATATTTGCAGTTGAGATAAAGAAATTCTTCTTCTCCTGATAAAAGTGTCGCTATCGCTCTATGTGCCGTAAATTTAAGCTTTCTCTTCAAGTTCATCCCAAACTTTTCTAGAAACAAGTGTTGGTCCCTCCTGACTTCAGATGACCTTCGACAGAAATTTAGTGAAACCGGGAGATAAAATATGTATAAACTAGGTATGATTCTGGCCAAGTTACGTAAGTCCAAATATAATTTGATTTCATTCAAACCAAACTAGAATCTGGTTAGAATTGTTTAGCTACTCCAAAGACTTGTTTTTATCTGTAATTCAAAAGCAGAATATTTTGTCTCACAATTTAAAGAATGATTCTGTATCGTTTTATTTTTATGACTGAGGAAATGGCTTCTTTCATCCTTCATGGTGTGACTTTGTGGTCTGAAGTGCAAGAGATATATCTTCTCGTCAACAGCGCAGTTTATGGTATACCCAAGGGCGGCGGAACCGGGGGGGCACAGGGGGCACGTGCCCCCCCACTTTTCCTCAGGTTAAAAATGTGCCCTTTTTCTACATAAAAATTGAGATGTCTCAAATTAGCAAGAGGCCAAGGAACTAGAATGAACACTCGGGAAGGGCCGTTTCCGGCCATCTGAGGGGTTTGTAAAACCAAAATTTTTCTTGTACGCTCCGCGCCAACCATAGGCGTACGAGGCAGGGGGGCAGACTGCCCCCCAATTTCCAGAGGACAAGAAATTCGGGCAAATTTCCTGGAAAATTTGGGCAGCCTAAGAGGAGAATAAAATAAATAAATATATATATATATATATATATTTTTTTTAGGCTGCCCGAATTTTTCAGGACTTTTGCCCGAATTTCTTGTCATCTGGAAATATATATATAAATATGCAGTAGCTTGCCCGAATCTTTTTCAAATTTTTGCCCGACAGTTTTATGATTTTCTTTATTTAGCATCATGATGGCCGAATATTTCCGTGTAACACCGTAAGCGCAGTTCATCTGGGCTACCACGCTTTTTGCATGATCAATTTTTTTTGTAACTAGTCAATTGTTTACCTGGACCAAGGGCGGCGGAACCGGGGGGCACAGGGGGCACGTGCCCCCCACTTTTCCTCAGGTTAACAATGTGCCTTTTTTCTACATAAAAATTGAGGTGCCTGAAGTTAGCAAGAGGCCAGGGAACCAGAATGAACACTCGGGAAGGGCCGTTTCCGGCCATCTGAGGGGTTTGTAAAACCAAAAATTTTATAGTACGCTCCGCGCCAACTGATGGTGGCGCTCCGCTCAGATAGTCGTGCATACAACTTTGCAAATCCAGGCTAAGCCCGTGACTTTTAATGAATTTCTGTGGGTCAAACTCAAAGCTATTTCTAATCGAAAAAATTATTAAGATATTAACAAGACAAAAACTCTAATTTGGAAGATTCCTACAGTAGCAACTAGCATGATCTCGCCTCATTTTGTCTCAAAAGAAAACTTGTTCCTTGTTTCCCAATTTGCACATTGGATATTGCAGTGCTAGTATGCATATTTTCCTAGAGGGGGGGGGGGGGGCGTTGATGGAGTGATGTGTATACGCAAATAAGATAATACAATAAGAGTTATAAAGGGCACTAAATATAAGGCTGCATCAGTCCAATCGAATTTCTGCAAAGTGCCCTTTGATGTCGGTGCCCCCCCAGATTAAAAGTGCTTCCGCCGCCCCTGGGTATACCGCAAGCTGACATATTGTGGCAATTCATCCTAAGCAAGCGATAGTATCAGATTGATACAAAGTTCAGTGATAGGGTAATGATTGTTCCTAGTTATTTGTTTTATGTGTTTAATTAGTCAACGTACTGATAATGATCATTAAATTAATAAACAAATACAACATAACACACATCAAAGTTCAAGGTTGACAAAACGAAAGGTTCTCTCTATTTGCACGACGTTATTTGGTTGTATAACGAGAACATTTGACTGGAAAATTGGCTGATATTATTTTACGTCAGTGTTTAATAAGACCACCTACTGATAATAAACACGTACATTAAAAACATGGACTAAGTTCAAGTTTAGCACACGTGAAATTTAGTTGATTGGCTGGGAAGTGGATGGGGTTGGGAATTTTGAATCATTAGCATATTTGACGTCATCATCAACTGTTGGCATGTAAGATATGCATCAACATATATATTTCACGGGAAGATTAAAGTGGAGGTAAGGGGAATGGGGGTGGGTGTATTGGTGTGCTTAAGTTCCATTATTTACCTGTAGTTCTGGGCTACATTTGCTTCAATATCTTACTATAAACAAAAATAAAACAATGTTGACGTATGTGAAGTATATTTTTACCCCTCTTTTGGGAGTTGGCGGGGAAAATTGTTTAACAAGAAGAAATTCTAACGCAAAAAGTTAGTTGATCCATTACGAGGGTGAGACAGGAACGGCATGGGTGTGAAAGGCTTCTGTGACCGGAAAGATGTTAAAACCCGATATTGTTTGGTTAGATTATGAGTGGAAATAATTTAACATTTAACGACGCTTTAAATTGTACTTTTGTGCTTATTTGTAACATTTTTTTTTCGTCTCCTTAGCCAAGTCATGTAAGGTTAACTCCTATGATAATATTATCAATCTATCTAACCATGTGGCTGTGACCGTACACCTGCTGATATGAAATAAACTGTTTGAACTAATGATACAGGATAAAATACATTTGTGTTATCTGAAACAAATTTAGTGTAAGATTTTACTGCTTTATTTACAAGCACTCTATCTGCATGCATTATTACATCGTGTAATGATATCTTAATTAACCTGAAGTTTCTCTTCAGAAAACGTTACTTTACACATCAGTGATGAAAAGAAAGTGTTCCGCTCTTTGTAAACCATAAAGCAACCGTATTACGACTTACCAAGAATGTTACCACAATCTTCAGATTATTGACAATTATATTGCAGACAGTCAAATAAGGTATATTGTTTTGAGTCGGTTAATGAGAGCAATTTATAAAGTACATAAAGCTTGTAACCTGTCGTCAGCCCAGAGATATTTTTTTCTAGATTAAATCCTTTGAAGAACTAAAGCTGAACTGGAAACATCCAAACTTTAATTTACTGTTTGTTTGAATTAAGTATAACAATTTTAACGAACAACTTTGCTACGGTTGTCCTGGAGCGAATAACATATTTATCAAAATCAACCGAATTATTTGATTTAAATTTACAAATAATATTATATTTAGCCTAAAACGAAATAGTCCCACGTTACAGACTAGCATTCAATCTAAAAAATGCTCTTAAAATAGTTTGCATTCAAACTGAAACCATTTCTGTGCTCTGACCTTAACAATATCAGCATTGATCGCCGCACAGTTTCTATATCTCCGTGAATACCAGAGCCGTATATAGAGAGAGTTTGGCCAACTGCCGATTTGTGACGTCACACGCAAACCATGGGCATCAAAATAGGTCCAGTTGTCGTTACCAGTTGCGCGAAACACGAAAAACACCACACACAATATATAGCAGCTTTGCACACTGTGCTCGTTGCGAACAAACGAAGCGACTCAGAATGTCAGATTTTGACAGGCATACGAGGAACAAAATGGATATCAGGTAATGAATTAGAGTATGCGTTAGTTAATGACATTTACGTTTATCTTCACACCTGAAATGCATAGAAAACTAGCTGAAAACCTGTCATTACACTTGTTTTATTTTACGCCTCATACTACTAGTCCTACTTTAATCATACAAACGAAAAGCACACATCACAGTCCTGGCTAGGCTAGATTACAGACGCACAACTATAGCATCAGGCCTACATTAATAGATCCTTCAATTAAATGAAGTAGGCCTACACATAAAATGACAATTTATGCTTCACTGATCTTTTCAGGTTTGCCAAAAAGTAGTTGTACCAGAGGTCATTGTATTAAACTCCAGAAGTAACATAGTAGGATTAATATTCGGCATAACTTTTTCTCTAAAGTCTAATACAACTTATACAAGGGTTGTGAATGGATGGAATGGTTTGCCTGAGAAGGTTGAATTGCAAGTAGTGTGAATGGGTTTAAGAATACTTTGGATGAGTACATTAAGCATTGTAATTGGGTATGACATTTGATGTCTGCAGTTTTATTCCTCTCATATAGCCTTAGGGTCCTTAATGGGGACTTGAATGTCTCTCCTGGTTTTTTTTCTACTAAACTAAACTATATACTTGAGTGTAGGAGTTAGCAATAGTTGGGAGTCTGTGGGCAAACCTAAGACTGATATTGTGGTGTTAATTTCTCAGGAATGTAGTACTAGGCTATAGTAGGTGCAACAGATTGAATGGGTCTGTCGAGAAAAAAAAAAACCTGCAACAACTGAATACTGGTGTATGTTGTAGCTTATGTATTTTCCATTAACATATATACTATACGGTCATGTCCTTAATAAGGTTTTATGGATCACACTGACATAGTGTGCCTACTTGTCAGTGTTGTCAACTGAGCACAGGGCTGATGACATCATTCAGTTTGTTATTATGCAGACAGCAAATGGCCATAATGATAATTATTAATTGTTACTTATTCTTCATACTGCCCTTACTGGCCTTACCTGAACAGTGATGTATAAAAATGCAAGAAGTCGTTAAGCTTTTCATTTAAGAATCGTTTCAGCCTGTCCTATTTCAAACATATGATTGGCAGGTTTCCACGTTACATAGCTCATCAAAATGGAGCTGTTCTGTAAAGCAAGAAAATCACACATATGCATGCATACAAACACACTCATTTATAACAATTTCTGAATATCTTTTCAGCTGCCCAAAGGTACTGGAATGCAAGCTCTGTTGGGTGAATTAAAAAACCCTCATTGTACTCTTTTATCATGGTCAGCGTAGCTGGAACCAGCATTGATGGTGATGTGGATTTGACAGTACCTAGACAAGAATTCAATAGCTGCTTTGTGTTGAAGTGGGTTCAACTTGCTCAAGGCCATGACAGGATGACGACTAGACATTAGGATGAATTATCTGTTGCAGAGCTCTATAAACCAGGCAGTTGTTAAAACATCCATTGGGTGACCCTCACAGTCTATCAGGCACTGCATCGCAGAAGCAAAATGAAGTGTGTGTGATATCTTCATCTTATGAGAGTGGAATGGTATCAGTGTGGCCTCTGTCCATTTGGCTTCAAGTCTTTGTTTTCTTGAAAGCTGAGAAGATCTTTCAGTGGTTTCACACTGACCTCTGTACTTGACAATTCATGTGTATTTGCCAGCTCAGGCGGAAGCCAGATTTTAATTACATTAACCAATGCTGACTTTTTTTTGGACATGTGGTACATCTGCAAGGAGGTGAAGGAAGCAGTTGGAGTTGCATGGATGTGGAATCTTGTTAATAGTCTGACAGTCTTATCCACAGATTATCCCAATGCTTCTCCACATTGCCACATTCAGAACTTATTACATTGATAAACTTGAAAATTGCAGGAATCTAACGAAGCACCCATCAAGGGAATTTGTTTGTATAATTATTGAAAGCTGTGACCTTCTGATGTGACAGACTAATGTGAAATAAAGGGCAGTAGATTACCTTGTAAATGAACCTTGTTATTGTTTGATTGTATCTAATGTTTGCAAAATTTTAAGTTGCATGCTACCAATTGAAACATAATTCTTTCTCTATTAATGGGATATAAATACTTCTCCTTAAAGGGTGTGGAGACTCCCGCACAAAGAAACGTCTCATGCTGGTTATCTGACCTAGTTTCGAATGCGGTGTAACAGAAGTGTTAGACACCACCATTGATCCCAGAAAATACACATACAGCTTGCTACCATCTGTAAATAGACATTAGTGTACAGTCAATACAAACATCACAGTCAATACCCACAACACAGTGCACATAGCAGCGTGGACATCTCAGGTCTAGATAAAAGATAACAAGGTATCAGGTTTCATTACTGTCTGCATTTTGTAGCGACACAAAAAAAACTTCACTTGCAAGCAACGGAAAGTAAACTTTTTCAGAGCGCGGCATGCGGTTTAGGGCAAGTCTTCAATACCTTTAAATATACTGCATCGGTTGTTGTCACTTGATCATTTGCTTGTGTGTGAGCTAAACAGCTTAATTAATATGTAAAAAAATAATACAAACTTTCAAATTGCCAGATATTTACTTGCTCAAAATCATTATCCAATCATGATTTGTTGCTATCCTTGAGTCCATCATTCAGATGATGAGGCAGATTCCCTTCAACTCTCCATGATGAAGGTAAAACCTGCCATTGAGTGTCCATTTGAAAGTTTCAAACACACAAGTGCATTGATTAAAACAAAGACTTTATTGCTGTGGTTGCAGGAACTGGATTTCAGTCTAGTAGTCACTCACCAGGTTTGTCATTATCACAGTCTGCTAACTGTGGCTTTTTATGTTAGGAGTTTTTCTTCAGAGCACATGTCACCTTTGATTTGTAAAAAAAGTCCTGAAATTCAGGGAGTTAAAATTTACTGTCTAAAGATAATTTAAAAAGATTTTTTTAACTTCAATCGTCAATGTGGGTGTCAATTAAGGGAATAAAGAGGTACTGATGCAACTTTGATAAATGATAGTTGACTGCATCCAAATTAAACCAAGGCCTAGGCTATACTTTTGAAGAAGAAAAAATTAGGCTGAATTCTTGTTAGCCTAAAAAGGCTAGGCCAATGCTGACAATTAACACAAACCAAGATCATTTAACCATTTGGGCACATGTTTATGGCATACTAAAAGGGTCTATATAATTAGGCCTGTATGTGTACACAACCCACAAGTTGCCAATGAGTATAGACCTAGCCTAACTAGTTTAGGCCTAGGCTACTTTGTTTTCCTTAGACCTAGTTTAATTGGGCCTTATACTGTGCCATATTATGTAATGTGCTATAACAGTTGTAGTAATAGCAAGAATGGTCCAGGTCTAACTAAGCCCAGGCTTAACTTATGCTTCGGGCTTAACTAAGGATTAGGGCTTTACGTGATGCCTAGAGGCTAGCCCACCCTTTTACATTAAACTAAAAGTGATACTTTTTTAGGCTAGGCATACAATAACTAGGAATTAGGATAACTATATGTGCGACTGAAACTGCCATGCCTATGATTAGGAGAGCTGGCATAATGAAATCGAATTTGTGGATCGTAAAACGAGAGAGAATAGCCATGCATGTAATTACAGAAACCAGTCTGAACGTAAAATTCTCGCATTGCTTGAACATTACTCGTATTACACTAGGGCCTATGGCTAGTATGGGCCTAGGCTACACAGACTTTTTTTCATTAGATCTTCATCTTGTTCTTTCTACTTCCAAAAAAATCCTCTCCTTTTATGGTCAGTCGGATAATCAAACAACAATATCCATGTTCTGACCGATCGCAGCATCCCCAGCACCATTTCTTTCATAATTTCGTACTTTTTTCGTGTACACAAACGATAGTCTATACACTGTGAGTATGCGTGTCGTCTGCTATAAAGTTTTCAAGTGGACCTATTTTACCACCCTGTGTGGGCGTTTTCCCTCTCGACCAATCCAAATCGGTTACATGGTTGGCCAAACTCTCTCTATATACGGCTCTGGTGAATACATGGTACGAGCGCCCTCTAAAAGAATAAAGTTTGAATCGCACGGGAGAAGAACACAACTAACTTTTGATTATAACAAAGTTACCGTAGGATGAAGAATGTGGATTACGGTCAGGATAGTCAGAGTGAGGTTGTAGGATTATTTCGATCATCCATGTTAATTTGAGATTGGAAGGGCCGCCCTGACGTTCATTTGTTGTTGATGTTCGCAATAATGAATATTCAAAGAACATAATGATATAAATATTAAACATCAAGAGAAACAAATGTGGAATCAGGGTATTGTACAGCTTACTACCGTTAAAGCTATTTCCATTCCTTGGAGGTTGGGGCGGGGAGTTTTGAGAGATTAAAACCAATATGATTTCGTTAAACGTTGTGAATACAATACACTGTAAATTTTAATTAGTCATATACACATGCCAAAATGGTCAAATGACTAATTTTGCATTAGTCAGAATTTTTGACTAATTTCATCAGTCATATGACTAATTAAAATGGCTAAAGACCAATGAAAGTTAGTCATTGTCCAAAATAGTGACGAAGCATAATTAGTAAATTGGGAATCACGAAATTTGATTTCAAAGCTTTATTTGTTATTTTTGGTCTTCAAGGTTTTTTGTTATTTACTTACAAACAACTTCCGCGCCACAATATGGATGAATATTAAAAAATTGTTTATAAAATCACCAATAATTATAAACCCAAGGAATAATGGATATGCTATATAACAATTTTCGGTTAAGTGTAAACTCTAAGACGTCATAAGAAAAATTTCCACAATTTTTTGGGGGGAAATTGATAATTACTTATAGCAAAACTTAATTAAGTTAAGGCGATATTCCAGCACCGGTACTAAAACGTCTTCGTCATTTGACTAATTTAGAATTCACAAATGACGTCAGATATACGTAGCCGCGCGTGCGCACTCTGCAGGCGCCAGGCCTCTAGCTCTCGATGATTCCGACGCCATGTTTGATACTGCAGTAAGAAATTCTGGAGCCGAGAAAATGTCTGCAATCGCAAGGTGGGTGTATCTTATAACTTTACTAAATTGTGATTTAATTGCAAGTTATTCTTTATTTAGTATTTTTAGAATAGATAGTTAAATTGATGACAAGTAAATTACCAGTTTTAGTTCTGCTTAGCAACAACGAACGTTCGTCGTTCTAGCCTAACGTTATGCCATATGCATGATATGTGCAGGATACCTCATACTCATAGGCCTAACGTGATTCAATAGGCTATGATGTGCACAAAAATTTATCTTTGTTTATTTTTGTAAAGTTCATTCTCAGAACCATTAAATGTTAACCTGAGTAGGGCTTAGCTTATTTACTGTTCAAATCGATGAAATTGTCAGACTGAAAGTAACGGTGAACAACGTTATAACTACGGTGGTCGGCACTGAGCGGGCCCGACCAGCACGGAGGATTTTCGCCCACCACTCCGGATGAAAAACACTGCTTCCGACCGGCACTAATTTCACATAAAAAAACTGCTTAAAACGTAACTATTTGTGAATAAAAGTGTTACTTGCATTAATATTTCCGTCCTTAATCGTGTTTTATTTGCAATTGTACAAGAATCATGTTTTGCAAGGACAATTTTCCTGAATGTTTGAGATTTAAAAATCTAAAAAAACTGAAACCAAATCACAATCTAACTTCTTGTACACGTGCACATTAGCGTGAACCAGAGCCTAACATACAGGAAGGCTATAATCCTAATTATGGGAACAGGACCTAAACTCCCTAGCTAGGTGGAAAAAAATCGGTTTGCTGTAGGGCAATTTTCGCACTCCAGCGGATCTGTACTTTTTTTTTAGCCAGCTAGATGGTAAACATCCCTTTTTCATATTATGTATCACTGGATTGGGGGTTTACAGCATTTGGTCAAGCTTTCTCGAAAGGGTGTATTACAATAACGTTTCTGGAAAAGTTTGTCCAGTACACGTGTCATGATCATACCGGGACTGAGCTATGCAGCAGCTTGAAGGTCCTCTGCTTCATACACTGCAATACGATGTGGTGAATTGAAATGAAACTGTGTCGCAAATAAGCTTGCATAAAATTTTCACCGAATAGTCACTTATATCTCTAACCCTATGGCAGCCGCCTAACAACACACTAAGTCAATGGGGGAAATCAAGCCTAACCATATGTTTATTCGCTGAACCTGTGACACAGTAGGCTGGCACTAAAATTATCCATGGTTTAGAGGGCTGTACTACTATTATGCAGATATTAACGTTACGGTCAATTTAGCACTCAGCCTGTGACACCCCAGAAATATTGAAATTTTAGCTGCTCCTGCACTAACACCTACTAGAAGTAACCTTTATATGCAACTTGATTATTTCCCTCACAACCAATAATGTAAATATCAGTGAATGGTGTGCAAGTAGGTTTATTTGTCAAACCCTGAAATTGATATTTCTGTATATTTATTTCCAACAGGTATGCAAAGAAGAGGGCATCCATGATTTGTTTATAGCTCCATGGTTGTAGGAAGGTCTTATGAAGTATGGCAAATCTGTACTACTTAAGGTGTGCCAGTCGATGAAGAGAGAGGATGAGGTCTTTTCCTGGGCAGTTGATGAGATGCAAGGGCAACGAGATGAGCAGAGTAAGAAGGGTACATTCCATTATTTGGTTATTTATTAATATTCAGTGAGGAAGTGTTGAATGACTTATCTCTTTGATTTAATAGAGCCCAAGTCGGGAATGGTTTAAAGATTCAGGTAACATGGAATTAGAGGAGGGACTTAACCTTAGATGTAATGTTGCACAGTAAACCAGTATTTGAAAAAAATATTGGTAATTACCAGTTCAAGCAAGGTACGATACCACAAAAATGAAAGGACCGAAGTACCATCAGTGGCTATACTTATGAAATAGTGTAACTGGTGATAGCATGTATTACACATACCCTATATCACATAGTTCTGAAGACAAAGTAAAGTATGTTGCTTACTAGCTTTTTTTGGGAACCCAAGTATTTCTGTGAAAACACTGTATTATCGGGTGCCATTTTTGTCAGTACAACTAGTACTTGTTTTCAACAGTACCATGCAATTTCACTCAGATGGGTTCATCAGCACGAAAGCAAGCATCAAATAGTGGATCCTAAATAATTGAAGCAGACATTTTGCCTGTCATGTTTATGACACACATGTTTATGATTGCTTGTGTGGTGCTTCCCGGGTCAGTACTAAAAAGGAATCCTGATCAATGAAGGGAGACTATTTTGCTGTCATTTTGTACAGGTTATTTCAGCAGAGCTCTGACAAGGTTTATAATAGTTACATTGTTATGAATTGCAATAAAGTCCTGGTGAGAAGGAGCCATGTTATGAATTCGTATGAAGTCCACGAAGCGGCTATCCTGAGGTTTGTCCGATTTAACAAGAACACAAGGTGCTGCAGAACAATAAAGACGAAGCGTTATTCAGAAACATTAAAATTTCAATGTATAAGAGAAGTAACCGACTTTATATGGGTATCATTGTCATTGTACACATCTAATTATAATTCTTATTTATTTTGTCAACAGATGCTGTAGCTGCTGTGCTTGGTATACCATTGCTGTTGAAGGAGAAAATAAAAAGCTTCCTGATATTTGCTGATGAAAGTGTAAGGACATATTAACCCTTCAAGTCCCATGGGATCTTGTCATAATTGATTTGCAAGTGCACTTTTCAAAAAATTAAAACTAGACTTTACCATTTCGCTACGTTACAGGACTGTTGGTGTCATTCGAAAGAGCTAATCTTTTTTCAGAAAATGACACTTTTTTATTGGGGGGGGGGGGGGATATTGAATACTGCCCTCCACCACACAAGGGCAGTCCGGACAAAGGGGAAAAAGTTCCCCTTTACAGTGTTGGATATATATATATATATATTTCACTTGGGAACAATGGCAGTTTTTTGACAAAATATGAATGAAAATTAGACAAAATTGGCATAAAATCCAACAAAGTTTGCTTGAAATTCTGATGTAACCTCAAAAGCCAAAAAAGGGTTAAGTACCAAAAAATCGAAATTTTGAAAAACAAGTCTCTGGGATCAAGGGCATGTAGTGTGGGGGAAACTTCTGCCAGCCATGTTAAGTCCGCCATTCAGTGGGGTGGGGTGCTGGGGAACTGTATGAGGTTCTTGTTGTATTCGCCATTGTGTGCCCTTTTTCAACACAAAGTGCTCCTTTTGTGGGGATTTGTCCCCTGCCCTATTCCCATGTAGGCGTCCCTGTTTGTACATTCTTTTACCAAAAGAATATATGTGGATGCCTTTATGATCTGTAGATAGCTCATAATGTTTTTATTAGTGATATATATGGTCAATTCCATTTAAACTTAGCATGGTGGTGTTGGTATAAACATTTGCCATTTTAATTTGTTCAGATTAATTTTCATGAGTGGACAGGGACAGCAATGAATTTCCTACAAAACGCTTGTAAATCTCATGAGAAATAATGTGATGGGTGTTAAACCAAAATTAATAGCCAGTTTGAATTTCATCTTGAAAGCAAATGTTTTTTCATGGTATTTGGAAACAACAGTTGGCACTAACTGAAGGTGAAGAGTTGGTCTCTGAAAATGTAAGCCATGTGACCATACCTTTGATGCATAAGGAACAGCTGTGCAAAAAATATGACCTGTAAAACTGTTCATAATCTAAGCACAATGGTATTATAAATTTCTTATCAATATATGTGTGGAGTGTATGGTTTTGGCAGATATTTTGTGATTTTATTGTTACTTTTGAATTGTCCAGGGTTAGTGTTAGAACTAATTTTTAACAGAGAAACAAATTTTCCAAACTTAAATGCAGCTTGATTGGTTGGGATTTATTTTACTTGTCGTGAAACTGCATGCAGCTAGACAACAGCCATTTTGCTTAAAATCACACTTGAATGGGAATTTAAAAAAGTGGTGTAGAAAGCCAAATTATTTCAGGTTCAAGTAGGGTGACTAAAAGCCACATTGATACCAATCACCTGTACCATACCATACCATGTAAAATATTATGGTGTATTTTCTTGTTTATAGAATGAAGACCCCCAAGCCTCTACATCAGGGGAAATGGTGCCACTTATTGAGAATCAACCTGCTTTACAATATTTGTTGATGGGGAAGAAGTTGGATCTTGCAGTCTGCTGATTTCGGATTGTCTTCATACATTGCATCGTTTTACGTTTTCGACTTAGCTTACCCCACTATTTGAAAGAAGACCATGGTATTCATTCAGAAAATCATCTTAAGCATTAATGACAATTTTTAGTTAGACCTTTCCATTTTAAGAGGGTTAATCAAAACCTCTAGGTGTAAAAACAAGAATAGACCTCTGACCGTTGTCGTTTGTCTGCTGTTAAAACGAATTTATCATACTTTTAAACTAGTTGATACTTAAAATGTAATTCATAATAAGATTTCAATATTTAGCCTCTACGTCAAGGGAAATGGTCCCACTTGTGCAGAATAAACCCACTTTACAATATTTGATGGGGAAGAAGTTGGCTCTAGCAGTTGGTTGATTTCAGCTCTGTCAGTATACATAGCATCATACTATGTTTTCAACTTGGCTTATCCCACTGTTTGTAAGAAGACCATGGTCTTCATCCAGAAAATCATCCAGTATTTTCTGGTCAACTTCACACTTGTCGTGTACGCAGTACATTTTAAAGCAAGGATTGGAGTCATGACATGACATGTTTTTAATAGAACTTTGACTTTTCAGTTCTTATTAAAATGTATTTGTCCATTATGTATGAGTGGACATACTGCTGTATAATTTTTATATCAATATATTGTATTTTCAATCCTCTGACACAATTTGGTGATTGGGACAGCCATTTGGGACCAACTTGTTTATAATATTTGCATCCCTTGAAACAGTTCTCTGAAAATATTGGCTTAATCTGACAAAGTTTTTTTTAATGATTGAACCATGGGAGAAATATCAACCCATTCTAGCTGTAACGAGGCTTTTCATGTATGCTTTTCAAGATATGTTATAGCAATAAATGAGTCTGGTAAAATAAAGCCATGATTTCTGTATTTTTTATTCAAACATACCTTTTCAACCTTGCAATAGGATTTCCTTCATTTACCCCACAAGATTGCCCAATTTGTTTTTTTTTCTGGGAGAGGGGGGGAGGGGGTCGGATTGTATAAGCAACAGCCAGCAGGAACCCTGAGTGAAACTTACAGATTTTATGCACACGAAGATCTCCACACAAACTGGAGGCCCAAAACATCCGCTAAAGTGAAATCAAAATCGTGATGGATGGCGCATTAGTCTGATGACTAATGAATAACAGGTCAAGTGCTGTGCAGGACTAATTTTGGAAGTCACCAGACTAAATGAATGGTCATATGACTATGATATATTAGTCACTTGACTAGTTTAGCTAATTAGTCATACGACTAATCTTTGCTGGTTAGTCATTTGACTAATTTTAATTAGGCGTACGAAGCACTGTGCAGGACTAATTTTAATTAGTCAATTTGACTAACTTAGATTAACAGTGTACAATTACAGGCTAAATTTAGTTATAGCTAAACATTCGTTTGAACGATATGTTTATGATGGGAGTTAAAGGCCAAACTTGTTTTTTATGTACAGAATTTCAACACGATGACTATCGAAATATTGCTTTGCTACGGACACTTGGCATATATGGATACAAACGATTATTCCGGCTAATTATTCCATAATCTAGCATTTTGAACGATAAGCCTGCATAGTCGGTCGAAAAACCTTGATTAACGATGATAAACTCCGATTATTAACCAGACAATCTGTCAAATTTCTCGGCCTTTTGGCTAAGATCATGTGTAGTATCTGTTCCCTTCGGGAATGGTGATACACACCTGACGATGATCACACAGTCACAGTCCCGATGCAAGGGGACTGGGGCTGAGAGCGGATCAGTCGTTTGGTAGTTTGGTTTTCGTGCCCAGGTTCTTTCCTGGGTGACTTTTTCTTAAAAAGTATCTGTCAAATTTTTAACCGATTATCCAATTGTATTGCCTATAAGCTTTCATTTTCAGTTGTAAAACATGGAGTACCGGTTCAAAACAAGACCGGCATTGAGCAATGATCCAAATTTTCCGACAGAATCAAACTGGAATATATCATTAGTTGGTATTTTTCTTTGCCATACACGTGATTCAGGAATAATTTCGACATGCGAGCAATTATCCGGTAAGATTAGCATAACAATACGAGTAAATCCCATTCTGAATGAGAAGAAAACCGCAGGTGGCTTTAGCTTTGTTTAGCATTCCAAGGACAGATGTTCTGTTAGTCATACAGCATTGTATTAAGATAGCTTGAATAGATTCGCTGCTTGTGCATCAAATCCAACATAAGCAATTGAACGTACGGGGACTGCTGGTGACAGTTTAACCATTTAGTTAAATAATAATTACTTCAAATGCATCAATTAAAAGACACTGCAACCTTCCCATCGTGCTCTACATCCATGGACATGTTTTTACAAAATTTCTCGTTGGATCAATATCGCAGGATTTACCATGCGAATATTTCGCAATGATTTCGTAATCCAAAGTGATGTAACATGAATTCAGGATCAATAGTTTTCAGAGACCTATACATATTTTCGAGGGTTGCAAAAATGATTCCTTGTGAAGGAGGATTCAATTTTTCGAGAGGATCACTTTAGTTTTATACATGTATACACTTTAAACTATATAACATAACGATAATCATGATCAGGTGGTGAAGTTCGAACGTAATTTTACCTTCCTGACTTTCTGAAAGTTTTTGGAGATTAACAGATATTGGATTTCAAAGTATTGTCCCGTTGACCTCTCGTCATCCCATGTGAGTACACATTCCAATGAAATCTTTGCTAATATTGATAATCTGGAATAGACGGTATTAGTTTAAAAACTAACAACAGTTAACTTCTCCAAGAAATAGGTTATTGTCACATCAACATCCAGAAACACTATTCAGAATAAATAACTTTAACTAGCCCATTATTATTTTTTTTTAAAGAAGCAACTTTTAATGACCTTCATTTTAATTATTTTTGATAAACATTTAAATTAAAATATCGGCTTAACAAGTAACAATCTAAATTTTGTTACGGTAAAAAATGATGTTTTGAACATCCTCCGATGATCAATCACGACCCAAGCCCAAAGTGAACAATTATAATAAAGTGAATTATGTAAGACAATAGTCCTTAACTTTCTTGATAGAGGCTGAATTAGTTAGTGCAGTCATTGTCTGTCATTTGTGCTGATTACACAGAAACCAAAACAAATACACATTGACCTGTGACTGATTCCTCTGCGTAATTAAAGTAAATTAGTCATCATTTCCAGGGTAAGAAAATCGTTTCTTGGAAACTAAATCATAGAAAAACCTAACTTGATATTACATACGAATTTTATTAATTATCAAACGAACTATGTTACGCTAATGCATCAATTAATCGCCTTTCACTGTTTTGCGTAATTCAATGGCGTTTAGTACCTTCCGTCAAAAGCTCGGTCTAAATCATTTCTTTACTATGGTAATAACACACTGTCTCCGTGAAAACATAATGTCCAGGCAAGTATAATTATATTCGTGATGTTAAGTTTATTCGAAATGTTTAAAGCACCAATGTAGTCTTTACCAACCATTTACTGCTTTTTCTCTACGAAAAATTCTTGACCAACCTTCAAAATGATTTTTAATTACCAGAATTGATTTTGACACCATTTGAATATAAATTGCTGTCATTGTGAAAATGGAAAAGCCCAAGTTTATATTCTTTAGTACCATCATTATAAAATGTATGAAATATTAAAATATCTTTACAGGGATTAAAAAGCAAGTATAGCGCTTGCGCCTATTTAAAGACATTTCCCCTTCTTTACTCATACTGCTCCCTGACATTCTTGTGTAATATGATCGAACCATCGACTATATGATGTTGTTGAAGTATCAAACTAAGCCGCAAATTAATATCAGAGAGATCCCCATCAGTAGTGTTCCATCAGCTTTATCAATCACAGAACATACAGATCTAAGCGTCGCTAAGTTACCGTATTCCAACATAAACATACATAGGTTTTTATCCACGGCACTGAATTTAGTTGACAGTGGTAAAATGTCTAAAGTTATTTCCATTATGATGATAAAATGATTACTTCCTGAAACGTTTAATTTAATTTGCCTTTTTAATCATAATATTATTAGAAATTAGGCTCATGCTGCATCAAGCAAAGTATGTCGGCTGTAGTTTCACAGCGTTGTAAATCTACGAAAAGTTCGATCGAATTATCTTTGCTGGTACCTTCGGTTCTATTTCTTTTTCGTAACTCAATAAAATGACGGCTATTGCGAGCTCATCACCACGACTCAATAGAGTTGCAGAGCTTTAGGGTTGATAACGTGACTGCTGGTGGAAGAGGATTGTATAGCTATCAATAGTATCAGTGTGACGTCATATTATCTGCATACTTTATAGTCTTCGCTTCCGAATTCTTATTTCCTGGATGAAGTTCGTACGTATGATGTTTATCTTTGGATATTTAATATTAAATATGATTGTTGAAAGAACATCATTTAAATTATATATATTTCAATGTTCATTCTTAACTTACGGAGCCTTAGACATTAAATTGCTAAATACACGTTATCAGTTAGTTATGATTCTGCCTAAATGCCGCAGTTTGTGTTGAATTTCCACCTTCAAAAGTACAACAACGTACCTACATAACCTAACATATAATATACTGCAATCTACTTAAATCACACAATTGCACAATAATGCATAATTTATCTTTAATATTTGCTATCATATTATATCGTAAAGCTATTTATTATCACTGGCTTATCTAACAAAACTCTGATAAGGTAAGATCACCCAGGCCCCATTAAGCATCAAGTTATATTGTCCGTCATATACTCAGCTCGTTCAGTTATCAGATTCAAAGTAACATGACGGTGAATAGAGGATCAATATGAATATTGATAACCATTAAAAGCATAGCTCGTATGATACATGATACAATCTGATCATATAACAACTATTTCGGTTATATTGATAAACATTCCTCTTCCTTTTATAAAATTTGACCCAAGAAAGGTTTAACTATCAAAGTAAGTTCATCTTCTCGGAACTGGGTTTAAATTAATGACGTCAGCACTGGACACAAATGTCTGAACTAATTTTGTAATATAAACGTTCATCGAATGGAAACGAATCCGATCAAACTTGATCTGTGAAATCTGCTCTTTGTGTTTCTTTGCCATTTCTTTTTGTTCTGCTATAACAAAGCTAGTGGGGTGAAGGAGGGGGTGCAATGGTGCGCATAGGCGTCGCAGACAGAAGTGCTCCATAAGAGCCCTCCTTCTTTCCATAGTTACAACTTTGAGAACTTTGCTTTTACCGTCAAGTCAAAGGCACCCTCCCCCTATCCATATAGGTCATGCCACTGTTAGCGTATCATTGTCAACGCTATAAATATGAATGTTACCTGTGTCTTTTTCCGCCTAAAGTGTGGGATAATATTAATAGTGGTCGCTGTTTCAATTATATATTTTTCTATCTAAAATGTACATGTTGTAAACCACAAAAATACCACTGCTGTCAGCATAGGTTTTATTTTAATATTTTATATATTTAGTTTTGAGAAATGACAGTTTAAACAGCTGACGTCATCAATAAAAGTGACTGGATTATACAATCTAGTACGGAGACCAGGGGCGTCGTGCGAAAATAAATTTAGGGGGGCCCGTGAGAAGGTGATGACTATCTAAGCGGAGCGCTACCACGAGTTGGCGCGCAGCGTACAAGAAAATTTTTCGTCTGGCAGACCCCTCAGATTGCAGGAAACGGCACTTCCCGTGCTTTATGGCAGTAAGCAACACCCCTAAAATTGACCAAAATTAATGGCAATTTTTTTATTTTGGGAAATATTCTCGAAGGAAGTGATCGCCATTTATTCCTCAGTTTACCAACCTCGTCTCCCAGAAGCGCCCAAAATTTAAGACATTTTTGTGTTGGCTGATCCATGATCGCCTCCCATGCCCGTGAGAAGTGGTGACTGGGTAAAGAAAAAGCGATGCCGTTTGAAAACATGGGCAGAAAAAGCGAAAGTAGCGAAACCTGAGGTAAAACGTGCGATAACGAAGTGATTATTTTCCAGGTTAGTTGTGACTGTATTTAAAATGATTATTATTATTCATTTTTTTTTCAAAACTACCTATCAGATCATGAGGAAAATGTATAGTGGACCTTTTAGCGAACTGATTGCATTACTTAAGAAGAAGTTCACATGGAGTCCCATAATCTCTGTTCACTACATTTATCTTAACTTTCCGAACTTTGTTACAGGCTTAGAAAACAATTAAAAAAATTGCCATTTTTTCATGGAAAATTGACTGACTTTGGCAAAGGTAACGGGTTGCCCTTACTCTGGGACTACGTATATATAATATTGTTCAACGATGGCAGCGTTGATGGCACATTTGGTTCATTAGTTATCAACCAGTAATTATTTAACTGTTTCGATTGACTGAATATCAACAATTAACAACCATTGACCAAGCAGTCAATAAAAGCCCCATTTCTAGTAGGCCCTACAAGAAATTCAGTTGCTGACACTGTTCGAAAACACTTTTTTTTAAAATTATGACAACATTTTATGACACCTTTGACAAAATTTGGGGGGGCCTGTGCCCCCCCCCCCCAGGCCCCAATGGGCACCACGCCACTGGCGGAGACAATTATGTCAGTCTTTCGAATGCAACACAAAACTTACCGTAACGGGCAAAAAATACTTTATAGCCGCAAGTAACATGTTTACAGTAAAGTACATATTTGTCACGCATAAATTGAAACTTATTCAAATAGTGTTGAAAATTATCAAATTTATTTATACAGACTTTAAATGAAATATCACACAAAAAGACAGAAAAGGAAAATATAAGAAGAACTCCAAAAAAGTGTAAACAATATTTAAAGTATTACAAATTATGAATTCGTTTGCTCTGATAACTTCACATTGTCAAGAAACAATGAAACTTCCAATGACGTCATTCATCAATCACTACGTCATCAGTATGTACGACCATCTTTCTCATGGACGTCAATTGGTTAAAATCACAATCAATAAAATATAACAATGTTAACTAATACACAATGATGTCAATTTGTTTTTAATCTGTATATCATATATCACGTACACTCGATAATTAGGAAAGCCTATATTACTTGTATTGTGCTTTATTTCCTTACCATAATTATACATAATGGTAATGTCTTGAATCATTACTTATGACACTATATTATAATTTGCCAATGTTCACACTAAATGTCATTTTCTAATTCGCTGCTTACCTGGAAATTTCAACAACTGTTCCAAATTGAATATATTTTCATAAAAAAATTATATCTTTCCTGGAAATTGTCTTAAACTCTTTTAAAAATGGATTAGGATTGTGGTACTAAAGAAGTGGAAATTTCGAAATAACAGGTCCATCTTTTCACTTTTAATATCCAATTTGCATTTTTTTAAATCTCAAACTTTCACTACTATATTTCAAACTTTCGCCTATTTTCTCTAACTTTCGACTTTAAGATGGCAAAGTTTAAAAAAGTATTTCGACTTATTATCTTAACATATTGGTTTTTTTATTTAATAATTCGGCTTATTCCTTATGATATCGCCTTAATACCTCACCAGTTCAACTATGTTATCTCAGAATATCAACGTTTCTTGATTAGATTGGTGTTATGTAATAAGGGGGTAAAGAAAGGACCACATGGATAAACTGTTGACATTTCGACTTAGTATGCGAAAAATGTGTTAACCGATTATGAAATATGTAAAAATAAGATGTACATTGATATAGAGGCTATGAGTATTTCATCTACTTGATATAGGCTCCTGATGGTTTGGTTGTTCTTATGCATATCTCTGGTAAGAAAATGAAGATTGTGAGCAACATATTTAATAGGGCGGGCACAAGGATTTACTGGGAGAGCAATTTCCCATTCAGTTAGTATGTTATTTACTTCGCTGGTGTCAGGTTCTGACCAAGTCATGTATATTACACACTATAGTATACACTTCGGTCTACCTAAGAGATCTATGTGAACACAATCATATGTCCGCTTCTTGCTATAATCTTTTCGTGCTTTATTCTCTGTTTTGAAAAACATAAATGGTCTTGTCTAATTTATTAATTCCTGATTTAATTTTCGTGACATGTTAAATTTATTTTGCTCTAACGGAGGAGGATGGTACGCCCAAATGAAAAATATTGATAGGCGTGGGATGCAGGGGTGGGGGGGGGGGGGGTAGGTGTCATTATAAATAATTTGATCAATCTATTCCGCAAATCTTCTAGAGGATTTCAGAACGTAGTATAAGATCCTACTGTACCATAAAACTACAATTGTTAAGAATAGATACAAGAAGAGTGAATTTAAATTGCTATTTCATTTGGCATAGTGTTTCTTATATACAAGACAGTACCAATGTACTTAATAAAACCTTTACATAGATTGTCACCGAGACAACGCTCAATGATTGCTGAACAACGTAGTCGGAGGTTTTTAAAACGTTTATTTGCACTCGTGGTTCAACAGAACCACTGTGAAAACTAAAAGGTAAAAATATCAAAACATTAATATGCAAACATAGGTGGAACAAACACATGAATATGCACAAATTAATAATAACATAAAACAGCATACGATTTCTTCTTATAAAAAATGCACAAAAGGAAGAAATAATAACAAATAACATTTGGTAACATGAAACACAAAGTACATGGTAAGATTAACAACAATACCCTCCTTAATAATAATAACGCTCAACTTACAATCGTTGCCCGGGCAAAACTATAGCCGCGCGACAAACTGTGACATACAGAGGCATTCGGGGACTTACAGTGGCTTTCTGGGGTTTACTGCGGCTGTTGGGGGTTTACTGCGGCTTTTGAGGATTTACGGCTGCTTTCTGTAGAATGTATAGAATACCAAAATAATAACCTCTGGAGAGATACTCTACGAAGATGATACTTTAACTCAAGATACTCTTACAAATGAGCAACGCAATAAATACACGAAAAGGCAATAAAGATGGTACAAAGCATATAGCAAAATATTAAAAAAGTATACAATTAGGATATCTACCCCTTTAATGCCTTTATAAAAAATATATAGGATAATAGTACTTAGGATTTCACTATGAGAGCACATGCGAAGCCACCCTGAACCAGGAGAGGAATGAAGCATGTAACTACATAACACTCACATACTACGTAAGTATGCATTGATTAAGTAAGTATACGAAGCAATGAGGCGGGTATGAAAGGTCACACCCTAACTACCTAACCACCAGTGGGCGAGGGCAGCATTGACCTTTGCCCGACTTCGACCAGTCGCAAATTTCCCACTCTAACCACGTTAAGGAAATAACACACATCGGCAACGATGACATAGATCATTTGTATTTTGCTTCCACTCTACGTTTTCATCAATAATTAATCCTAAGTATTTTGTTCAATGTGATTTAAAAGTATGAAATACTCTCAAGTGAAAAATATCGTAACATTAATGACTATTATTTCGAGCAAGGAAATTGTGTTGCTGGTTTGCTAAATATGTAAAATTAACTTGCTAGCGTCAAATTGCATCAATAAATTAACTAAACTATGACTCCTTATAGAATCTTTTATATTTGTCTATTATCTTTATTTCCCCCAGGAGGGTGGTATTGCCAGGGTCGTAGTAGCCTTCCAGTAAAGTCAGCTTCGCCTTCTCTTAGTTTGGACTTTTTTTTCGGAAAAGCTTCCATTCTGAAAATAATTTGCTTGTCTTTTCTTACGTTTACTGCATTCATTAAAATACTGTTTTATTACTGTTTATTCCGGAATGATTCTGCCAACATGCAGGATCAC
Organism: Apostichopus japonicus; assembly: GCF_037975245.1. NCBI lineage: Eukaryota > Metazoa > Echinodermata > Holothuroidea > Aspidochirotida > Stichopodidae > Apostichopus > Apostichopus japonicus. The sequence goes on from NC_092567.1 coordinate 6,618,484, forward strand.
GACTCGATCATTTATTATGTTCCTTCGTTTCCTGAATGATACAACAATTCGGTAGACGATCACTGAAATCCGTACATTAGTTACCAGATAACACTTTGTTGCCAAGTAAATCATTTGGTATTTTAAAGAAACTATTGCCAATGAGACTATAGCTTTGATCATTAATTCTGGTTGGAAGAGTAATAGAGTACGGTCGTATTCGCCCAACACGGCAACATACGGAAACGTTGTACTCAAAGCCGAAGTCTTCTTTGTACATACCCTTTGGCCAGCAACGGCAAATCGTTATTTCTCATAAGGTTGCCTTTACAAACATCGTAGAGCCTGTATCGTTTGTAATTTTTTTTTTAACAAAAACCATCTACAGGGTAGATTAAAATTATCAAATGAACATTAAAATTCCGCTTGGTAATATGAAATTAGTAAATGTTAATAATTTTATGTAGTTAACATGTCGTTAAATGTTGTATAAATAACTGCTGACACGGCAGAAGACGCATGGGGAACAAACGTATGTATTATAAATAAGGTTTTCATTCGACTTCTAAACACATATATTACATGCCAACCTTACGTATTACCAGTTGGATCCCTCTGTCAAATCTAACGAGGTACAGGTACGACCCTTGCAATGTCATCTGCGAATTTATAACGTAACACATCCGGAGACTGTGCAATCTAAGTTCTTCAATACCGCCCTCATTCCCATTTCGTTAACATTTCATAAACAATATAAAAACCACAGGGTGTCACATTGTAAGGATAGGTGGAAGTCACAGATAACAGTGTCTAACAGCTAAAGGTTTACCTTTTTAAAAAGAAATAGACCCTCCTCTTTTCATGATTGATATTGTTAGAAACTTTTGAGAAAATGTGTTGCACTCAAGTCAATCTCACACCTCCCACTATCCATAAAGTTTGCTCCTCCCCCCTCCCCTCTCCCCTTCCCCGATACCGCCATATTCTGCCATTGCTTACAAGAGTAGTACTCCAAAGTCCTGAAAGTCAAAGACATAACATATCGAGGGTAGGTTACACATATTCTGTTTGAAATCTTCCTTTATCTCTCTTAACGCTGCTAAGCAGGGAATAATCACGCTTTACTTACTGAAGGAACCGGCGAGTTGTAGTCACTTCAAATGATATTTATCGAGTTGACAATGCACATACTCATCTTTATAAAATTTGGCCAAGATATGAATAGAGCGTATACTTGGCAACTCTATCAAAATCATATCTTTGACTTGTTGCCAAGTTACTTGAAACAGCAAACTCGATTTGTTTTATCATTTTCGTCAAGCGGCAACGTTAGCGTAACTCGTCAGCTCAACAAAAATAAACAACTTTAAAGTGTTTTGCAGAACTCGCCTGTCCCTTCAGAACCACTGTAGATTTTTCACCAGTGTCGTAAATATATGAGATTAGATGCGGCGGATATTGCATATTGTCAAATCATTCTTACACGCACGCTACGATAACGTGATCTGTATTTTTGAATTTTTTTTTAAATTTTTTGACCGAAGTCTCTGACGAGAAAAGTATGTTTTGTCATGACGAGTAATTCCAGTAATCACCCGCTGTTTACTGAATTTCCATATAGTCTGAAAAGTTCCATTGCGGGGCCAGGGCGCGATTTTTTTCCCGAAAAGGTTTGCAAATACGGAGTTTTCATTTAATCAGATTGCTCTGAACGTCAGCATCAATAATGACCATCACTTGATAGACAGTAGGAAGACAAACACTGAATCAGAAGAATGATAAGGCCCATGGGTCTTAAATGTCAAAACATGAATGAGTTCATTGATGTCACTGAAACATGATGCTTAAGCTGAACAGATAAAATGTTGTTGTTGATTGTCCTGTGACACTTTGTTAAGTCTACTTACGGGGTTGCCTTCTAAACGCCCTAAGTTTACCTTTAAAGCTTGGATCACTTGTTGACCTTACTTATGATACATACGCTACATTGCAAGATTCGTGAGTCGTTCTATTGAAATCGGAATTCCTTCGTGCAATGGATACGCTAAAATCACAAGTCTTAAATGAATATACGCAAACATGACAGCAGCAATAGTTTGAATTGGAACTATACGTGAGTGTATTGCGCGACTAGATTAGGACTACAGTAAGTCTGCAATTTTCCTGTCTAAAATTTGGTAAATGGCTTGCGAATAATCAGGCTTACTTTACACTTTTCTTTTAAATCATATGTATCTCCATTGGGTTAGATCATATATATAGAGGAACCTATTGAATATACACAGTACATATAGGACTAAACAGGATAGGCAGAAGCTCAAGTGAGGTGTGAAGAATGCTGGGTAAGCGTCATCAATGACTGATAAGACTGGAAGAAATATTTTTGGTGGAGAGGAAGTTGGTCCTTTTTATTGATTCAAAGCATAGATACAAGCTACTAATAAGCAATCCTGTCATCTCGAGAAAACCTCTGGCCAATGTTAAGAAGTGGTTCCAGAAGGGGGAGGGAGTTGGGTGGGGGGGGGCTGTTGAGAACAGAGCTGTTTTTGTAGCACAACACAGTTCTAAAATGTCCATACTGTATAGTGTGCAGTATGGTATACTACCGTCGCTGCACTGTGTACATAATTTTAATACATATAGGCCTACAGCGCATGTGTGATGCACCCTGTACAAAACTGTTACGTGCTTTGTGCTATGTTATCGATAAATGCCTTCACAGAAAACTTTGATCAAACATCGATAGTTGATCTTACAATATAACAAACTAGTGTGCTAAATATGTCTAAACCAATTCCAAAGATATCTACATATAGTGACGAAAAGCTTAGGGTAATTTTGAACGTTTAAACCTTCGTTGCAACGAATTGATTAAAACATTTTGCTTACCACAAAGTACAAGGTTTCTATGTTGATGACGTAACTTCCGACCAATCATGAGCGACTATTTACACACAATTGCAAACCTGTTTGGGAAAAAAAAACCGAACAGGGCAGGGCCTGGGTACGCTCCCCCTCCAGATTTGTGAAAACTGGTTAAAAGAAGGAACCTTTCCTTTTTTTATAATAAAAAGGGTCCTTTACTAATTTAAAATGTCGTTTTGTTGATAAATTCAGCAATATGTCATTTGAAAGTGCCTTTTTGTTTACCCCCCCCCCCTTCGCAACCCCTGCCCAAAAGTTAGATTTCCATAAAGGAATGATGTGTGTATTTGGGCATACATGGTAAAATGACACACGATTTTAAGAATTTCATGCATTCACTTGAGAAGAAGGATATACGATATTAAGGAAACAGATATATCTATTGAAAACGTATTTGTTACTGTATGAGAAATGATACATAACAGATGTATAAGGGTATGAATGTAACATTTGAGTCCAAGATGAAATAGTTTAGTTTTTTACATCACGATTGCAAGTCAATGATCCCGTCCGGATCGAATCCCTGTAGGATACCAAATCCATTTTGGAATCCATTTTGTTTAACAAAATGAAAAATAGCGGCATGTATGAAACGTTGAATAGCGAGTTTCATTCTGGTATATTAAACAAATAAACCATGAAGTATAATTCAAAGAACAATTCGCAATCAACCCCCCCCCTCCCCCACACCCTTACACACCGCTACAATTACCACTCCATGTTGGTTTTTGCAGATGTATGCAAGTATGTAAGGACTCTACACAAAAGAAACAACATTAAGTAATTCCTATTCATGATTCATTGTCTTCATAGCATTATTGGCAGAATATAGCAACATTTTGCATCTAAGCACCCTTCCATTTAACAAGAGTGCATTCCTGGGGAGCATCGAATGAACCCAAAAACCTCTTTGTTATGGTACCTTATCATAGGTAAATGGTCCCCAATCGACAAAAGTATAGTTGTAGGACAACAAATGAGCTTATATACTCGTCAATACAAACGATCTCCGTTTCGCAGATGAACCATTGTAAGAAACATCAAGAACAACAAATTATAACTTTCGATGAAGTTCGTTCTATTGAAATATCGACTTCCGAAATATACTGTTGTTGTTACCATGGTAACATTGGACGTGGTTTGTAATCAAGATCATAACATTTTTTATGACAGTTCGGTGGAAAGGGTGTAGTGCGGATTGGAAGTGGATCGTAGTGGGCCATTTGTGTGAAGGTGAGGTAAAATGTCATCATTGCCTGGCTTTGAATACACAAATAAAAACACGTCCCAATATCGTGTCCCAAAGTACACTTTCGTATCACGTATACAATACGTCTAAGAAGAGACTTATGAACAAACTTCTCGATTTGTTTTGTTCGATTTGAAATTTGGTCACCATCACGCGGGACTATGTTGAAGTTATCAGCTGATTACAACACTTATGATAAGTTAGAATAGTAGGGGGCCTTAGTGAGGTTCCTCAAAGCGGTCTCATATTACGCTTCACACTCTTCTCTTTCTTTTTGGCCAAACTGCTAACGCTGCATCTGGTTTAGAGGTAAAAACGATAAAGTATTGTTAAGCAGTAAGTGATCATCAAATGACGTATAAAAGTGGTAAGGCGCAGAGCATGACAATACTTCAATAAACAAACTAAATTTAGCGTAACGAATTAGGGGTCTGAGATACCAAATTGAACCCGTTTCTTAAGATTGTAAATTGATTTCGGTCACGTGACATATCCTCTGTACATTGAATGACGAATTATTCCTGAAACACTCATCGTCAGTTATCAGCGTGACGTCATCACCTAACCATTTTCATCAAAAGATAACATCATGCGGTAACAAATACAAGAATGATTGCAATCTTCATGGAAGGATTTACAAAAAAATAAAGTACTATATACAGCACTGTTAATGTTGGATTCATCACAGAGATCATCAAATAGATCTCCAACATGTCACACAGTCCTGTATTGTACAAAAAGTAAAACAAGAAACGTTTCCAAGGCGATTATTGATCACATTAATGACTAATGAGCGTGAGGAAGAAGTAACACGTTTTCAATAAAATAATTAACCGATTAAACGTCAAAATTGAACCGGTTCGGTAGTATTGTTCCTCGTGGTTGCAGACTTAGGAAAGTTTGAAAGCAGGTAAGAGGCTAAGAAAAGAAAAATCTAATGATAGCAAAACAAGGAAAAAAGAAAAGCATTTCTATATTACTGTCTCTATCTACATAAAACCGTATATTGTTCACGCGTCTTCTGTGTTTGGATATTTGAGAAGGTCGACGAAATTTCAAATTCGAATAGAATCTTACAAAGTCTTTGCTTATTGACGTTAACTTATGAAAAATCTAGAAGATTGTGTAAGGTTTACCAAACTTTAATATTAGATCGTGGAGCAAACTCTGACACTTCTTTTCAGCAAACATTACAGATTGTCATCATGATTAATAGAATATAACAACTTGGAAATGTATCATAATTCAATTTGTGTTAATCTCAATATCTCAGTCTGTACGAAACATGTATTTACTCTGAAAAAAATGAAAGGCTAGGTAAAAAAGCCTGTGTCGTTTAGTTTCTATGAAAGACCAATGTCTAGAAATGAGATGTTGACAGGAACGGAAATGCCGCCCAGAATCTGAATGTCGGTTTTACATTCTGGCCAGTAATGATGATAAGATGGTGACGATGGTGACGATGGCGACGGTGACGACAGTGACGATGACGAGACAACGGCGACGGCGACGACGGCGACGGCGGCTACTACGACGGCTACTACGACGGCGACGAAGACGACGACGAAGATGATGATAATACATACTATTTATAAAACGATTTACATAGAAAGACTATCTCAAAAAACTTTACAATGGACTATATTAACAGCAAGAAAGGATGAATGTTGAACTTTTTTTTAAACAAATCTTTGGAAACTCTTGACAATAGCCATATACGCACGTTTAATTTAAGTTCAAATTTGCATGACAAAAAAAAGAGGGGATGGGGAGAATTAATAACGTGACCATCACGCAAGAAAAGGTCTAGCGCCCTTATGAATAAAAGTTTTTCGAGAGCCTCTTGGAACGGAGTTGGTCTTGCCTTCATTTAGTCAGACTTTCACCATAGATATGTGGAAGGACCTCAGTGATCTACTCAAACCACTCACGATCTGCTTTCTCCTTGATAACAATAGATCAAAGAAGCGTTAAGATATCATCCATTAGTACTAAATGATCACAGTTCAACGTAGCAGTTTGCAAATAAGTTGATCCTAATAGAAAATAAAATAAATGTTCAATAAAGTGCTGATCAGTTTGGTCTTGTTTTGTCTTATTATGTTCGATTAATAAACAGGATTTCACTTCCGTTTCACTTTAAATTACTTAAGTAGTTCCTCATTAGTAAGTACGGTTTAAATAACTTTAATCAGTTTCTAATTAGTAACTACGATTTAAAGAACTTTGACCGTATCGGTATCTGTATTTTCAATTTCGGGAGAGATTTGGTGTTGCCAAGTTCTGTTTGTGTATGTGATTGGAATAGCCGATATTACCACGTACAGTATGTATTGGATGTACAACGAAAGCATAAGTGATGTATGTTTCTAACATTTAACAATCTGTAGCATGTTTGTAGTATTGCTATTACGATTGGACCCCTATTAACCCATCAATAGAAGACATTTAAAATTTGAAAATTTGTCAAACAATAACAAGACACGAGCATTTTCTTCACATTCGACTGGTATATATCATTTACTTATAATCACCACCGGGAGCAGTTATACATATTAGATTTTTGTATATTATTAAAATATAATTCGTACTCGGTACTCGGCTTCTAAACTCAAATACCGGTACTCGGTGCTCGGATCCTACAAAGTAGTCATCGGACGATGATACCTGGTACTCGGAACTTCATTTTTCCGAAGTACTTGGTTCTAGGATACATGTACCTGGCTATAACACTGTTGCTATTTTTTCAGTTTTGCTATATATATTTTTATTTGATTAAATCTTCAACAACCAGAACAATTTACTTATTTTAGGCCTATAGACGGGTACACGTTGTCAGTCCGACACGTTTTCAGTCCGAAAATATAATACACGTTTTCAGTCCGAAAAAACGAGTTTTCAGTCCGACAAGTTTTCAGTCCGAAAATAAAATACACGTTCTCAGTCCGAAAAAAACGAGTTTTCAGTCCGACACGTTTTCAGTCCGAAAATGAAATACACGTTTTCAGTCCGAAAATGAGAAACACGTTTTCAGTTAGGGAATGAAAGCAGTTTTAATGCCATAATATTACCAATAAACGAACTGATAGTAAAAAAATCGATTGAATCTTTTGTATTAAGTCTCACATCACCGGCCTCAACAAAGACTTGGACCCCTTAACAACTATCAGTTCTACAAACATATATAATCCGTTCTTCGCTCCTTAATCAGCTTCCTGTATAGTCATGGTTTGTTTGGTTCTAATTCCATCAATGCAATTTACACTTTAAACCTAGCGTCATACTTTCATTGTGTTTCATTTTGTACTTTTCATTAAACTACCAATATTGCTGACGAAGGTCCCAGGGGGACCGAAAATTCCAATATATTTTTTAAAACTTAACTCCTTATTTGTCAATTATGAGTAAATACGAAAGATTCAATCGATATCTTTACTATCAGTTCGGGATTTCACTTTTTATTTGTGATATTATGGCATTAAAACTGCTTTCACTCCCCAACTGAAAACATTTTCGGACTGAAAACGTGTATTTTATTTTCGGACTGAAAACGTGTATTTCATTTTCGGACTGAAAACGTGTATTTCATTTTCGGACTGAAAACGTGTATTTTATTTTCGGACTGAAAACTTGTCGGACTGAAAACTTGTCGGACTGAGGGGTGTACCCCCTATAGACTACGTTCACATCAATAAGCAAAGTATAACCCATCATTAATTAACTTGGACTTGCTCATGATTTTCTTCAATAAACATAACTTGCAGCCTGTTAACCTTCATTACAAAAATGACATATAAATTATACTGGTGTAAAGAGTTAAATAGCAGCTGTTTGAAATCACTCAGATCATGGAAAACAGGGACTACGTCCAGCTGCTGGTTGAATATGAATAAGGAATAATTGTGCTCAATTCCAAACGTTTTTTTCTGTAACCCTCCTGAGCGAATCTAGGAGAATATTCATATCTTTACAACAAAAAGAAACAAACAATGATTTAACATTTCCTAAGATATAGATCTGATTCGAGAAGAAAAAAACAAATCTTAAAACAACAGCTAACAAAGGAACTGACTAAATTTGTTCCTCTGATTTAAATGTTCAATTCAAATTCAGTCTTCGGTGATCAATTTAGTAACCACTAGAGAAAAGTAGTATGATAAAAAAAAAAATTGTAGCCTAGGGCCATTTTTAAAAAGTCACTTAAGCGTTACTCAAAACAGGATAATTCGCAAAGCCGTTACAAAGGCTTTCACGCCATCAGTGTATAAATTTAGTAACTGGTGTTTCCTTGCTATTGTATATAGTATGACCTCTGCCTCGGTTGGATACATATGAATAGATTTGTTATGTTACTGCATTACCTGCAAAAATGACTCATATTTTAGTAAAGCTTTCAAATAAAAGTAAGCAGTAGAAAATGTGATACAATTACTCAAATCAGAACGTATGTCACACCAGTTGTACGACAGGTTTTAACACGGCGATCACGGTAATACACGAAGTAGTGGATGTGTTACTGAAAATAGCTTTATATATCGGATTGATGTCTGCACATATGGACATATTGACTGGCTTTGTAATGGAATTCCGATACTGTCACATTCACCTTAGATTTAGAAAAGCTTGATCTATTATTGTGGCATTGTATGTTAATCAACACTTCCTCAACCAAACAGTTGGACACCACCTCCCATTCCAGGACCATTCGATACCGGAACTAATAACCAAGGATTGAATATAACAATAAAAAGGATTTCCATTTTATTGAAACTAGAGATCTTTGAGTCAATGATATTTACACCAGAACAAAGGACATCCAATTAAACTCTCATTGGGTAAGTAAATAAGGTTAATAGATTGGAAGGAATTAAATTGTACTGATCAATGTAGGAATTAAATGAAATGGGTATAGTGCAAGACCTGGTGACAAAGAGGGAATTCTACACACACACGCTAGACTTCATTTAGTGTCAATTTGTATGATAGTTATTTCATTTTGGGGTGATTTTGTGTATGTGTGATGTCCTTTTGTTGTTGATTTTGAGCCCACCTATGTGGTTCACTTTCTTCTTTGTTTATGTAATCCATATGCAATAATTGCCATCATTTATTGCTCAGCCCGTTCACATTCCCGTGGGGAATAGAGAGGTTTAATTTGGAAAATTGTGTATAGGAACTTAACGAATAAAAATAAACTAACGAATCACAGTTCCCTACAGGAGACAACATACCCCCTCCATCCGCTAGACCGTGCATTATATATATATAGTTGATGTGTATTTTGTTTGGTAAGACACCTATCAACAACTATAAACCCTGTACTAGTACAAGTATCTTGAAAGTATATAAAGTTATTATATTGTACTAATCAATGAAGGAATTAAGGAAGGTGAGGATAGTACAAGACCTGATAGCCAGGCAATAGAATTGTACCCCAGTCCCCTCTCATCAACATATTAAAAAAAAACTATCATTGACTATGCCTTGAACAACAAAATCTACTTTTCTTCGGAGCGTATATTATTACAGCAAAACCAATTATAAAGTGATTAAACTCCGTAACGGTTGCCATGAAACAATTATTCCGTCTGACGTCACTGTGTCTATACTTCTCTATTACAATTATTGTCTCTTTGTGGCAACAATTTCGCAATAGTGGTTTCAATTGTTCAAGTTATAAAGTATTTTCTGCATACGAAACTTACCCGACTACTAAGTTTGTAAAAGTACCCTGTCTTCGCTATGTCAGATATTGTACACTTCAATATGCTGGAAGCAATATGTATTTAATGTGAATATAGTTATTGTAAGATTAGTTTCTACAAGCTTTAAATCCAGACCTACATAGCGAGGTCTTCTCAATTACTGGTCATGTTCCCTAAACTGAACTACGTTAATCCACACTGATCACCATTGCTTACAATATATAGTGTACACTTTCAGGGAGGACTGTTTCCATTGATGTGCTATCACTCTTGTCATAGACTAGTCATTAATCGAATTTTACGAAGATTATTTTTGTATCAGGAGGGTAAATTCATGGTGTGGGTAGGATGAGAAACAACAGAAAACCGCTGCGAGGGAACACAAAATACCCGACAGTACTGCAATGGTCAATGGATCCTCACCACGGTTCTGGGATACAAACAAAAGCCATTTGCATTCGTCGTTCCCACGTGTATTTTTATGGAACTAGAAATCTAAGCACGCAAGTAGTTGGGGAGAGACTAAAAGAACGAAGTCTTTTTTTCACTAATAGCCAGTAAACGGTTTAGTAAATTTACTTTTGTTTTAAAAGCAATAACTGCCATCTTGTATTAGAAATTGAGGTGGAATGACTGTCACGCAAATATGTTTACTTATAGACTATTTACACAGTCGAACCAAATGCAAAAAACATGATCATTTTGTGTTTGCTGTCAGGAGAATGATCGAGGTCTACTTATCTAAATCTTAAAGCAGCTTTTTGAGTCTATGATTTTCTCAACCTCATTGACCCCACGATGCCATAACGACATACACACCTAGCTTATCTATTCAAATCTAACTTCAAGTGGTGGTTTAAGGTCGAATGATTTACAAATTTGAACGTTGTTTCTCTCGATGATATTTTCCGTTAGGTTCGCAATAAGCCCCGCCTATAACATGAATACTTAAATTATTTGAACGTCATGGAATAATGAGGTAAATAATTTCACTTTGCCGACGTCGTAAGCAATCCAGTACACCAATATATACTACAACACCATGCTCTATTTATGTGCCTTGAGTATGGCTGTGATAACGACTCAGCTTTTTCGGATTGTGAATGAATCTCTTTTAAGCAACAGCTTATAAATAAACTTGTCAGTTATTCACTCATTGGTTGGATTCAAACTAGTGGATTTGGGGAACTGTATGCGATTGCTTTTAAATGAGAAATTTGTCGGAAGACTCTTAACTTATATCTGCAGAAGTCCTTTATTACTCGCCAATTGGTGCTCTAGGTAGGGAAGAACTTAGCTAATATTTTAGTTTGATGTTTTGTGATGAATTTATGTAAAAACACTCGACGGACATGTCAATAGGGTGGGAAAACGGCGACAAAACGCAAAAAGCTGCTTTAAGAAGTTATAACAACTTACAAGCAAAATACCGATTACAGTAGTATCCCACCCCGCTGAAGAAGGCTAAATGGGGTGGGGGCGGGGAATTCGAGAAACATCTTTTCTGTTGCTGAGATATAAATGTTTGAGTTTAGTTATAAAAAAGAAAAGTACTGATTGTGCAATAACCTATCACGTCACAACATTATGCACCTTAAATTGTCTTTGTTTTCTGTTATAATTGAAAGCGGCTTACTTAACCTTTAGTAGGGTAAGGGGACCAGACGTCCCCGATTTTCGGGGACAGTCCCCGATTACAGTGTGCTGTCCCCGATGAACAAGTGCCCCCGAAAATGTCTCCGATTCGTCAAAATGTTCAGGAATTTCGAAAATATTATTAGTAAAATAATTGTATAAAAAAAAATTAGTCAAGTGTGCAGTCGCAGAACGGAACTTATAACCAGTATTTCAGGTGGGCCAGTGTAAAGTAGAAACACTGTTAAAATATGCTAGCTCGATCTAGCCTAGCACTCTTTCGACCGTATAATTGGCAACTACGGCGACACAACCACAATTATATTGTGAGCATAACCACTCACAAGCTCTCAAAGAATCACGTAAAGTAAGTGAATTTCATGTGAAATAAACTACATTTTTGAAAATAAACTTGATTAAAACAGTGCTTCTAAGTATCACCATTTTATATCTAAGACACCCCCTCCCCTTAGACCCCTCCCCATATCAGTCACGCAATAAATGTCCCTGGTTCCAGTCAGGAAAGTATGGTCACCTTATAGTAGGGCCATATAATTTAGTAATTTACAAAGGTCGTACCTATCGACCAACTCTTTCCGCGTTCCATACGCATATGACTTGTGATAAATAACTGAATTATGAAACAGACACAGGCTGTTATGCGTATTATAGTATAATAATGACTCAGATCGTGTCTCGAAAAGTTGGGGGTTCGTGGACAACTGTGACATCCACAGGGGGTTCGTGGGGGAATAAAGTTAGGGAAACCCTGGTTTAATGTTTAAGCAGGGGGGTCCCTGGTATGTGCGATAGTCTGTGTATCTAGGGGTATCAATGTATTGTTGGCTGGAAGAGAGTTGGTTCTTGCTGCCGGGGTTTATGTTAACAGTCTGGTGGACATTTTTGTCTCTGAACTTAGTATACGGGGAAGTAACAAGAGGCGAATAGACCGTGGGGCGGGGGTCAGCTCATTTTTGTAGCAGGGTAGAGAGCGTTGATCGGCTTGTTATTGTTTTCTGATATGTGTCAATGCTATCAGATATTTCGTAATTGGTCAGATACTCGTGTATAGGCTTCTACACGGGGTCGTTTATATTGCTATGCGAGTAGCGTTTTTATACATTAATTTGGTATACATTATGAACAAGTTGCCAGGCAGAATCCTTGCCGGATTTTATAGCGTTTGTCAGAGGCAATATTTGAGAGGTTATTTTGGGGCTTCTGCGGAAGACATATGGATCGGATTGATGCACTCTGCAGCTGCGCTGCGCACACTGCTTGTGCGGTTAAAAGGCCGTTGCAGCGTAGGGTTCACGGGCTGACGCGGTCCATCTTTAGCTGCGCTGCGTTGCCTTTGACGAATTCATCATTTGCTGCGCTGCGTTGTCTATAGCGCAATGCCGACAGTTAAACGCGCTGCTAGGCAACTAGCGCATTACCGAATAGTTGTGCCGGGATAGAGTTAGTTTATGTACGTTATCCGTGTGTCGTGTTTTAGTCGTAGGGGTATTCCTACTTATATATATTTATTTGTTTGTCACACTGCGAGAGATGTACTACAGGAACATTGTATACAGACAAGTATATATACTTATAAATCTCAGGATGCACTGTTAGTGTATTTTATTCAACGGTGTTCTCGATTCTATCCCTACCACCCCCCCCCCCCCTCCACACACACACACACACATTACTTACCAACCGACTACGCTACAACATATCTGGAGCTGACAGAGTTACAATACATTAAATGAGTACTACAAGCGTTCAGTGTCACAAGGGAGCACGTCACGGGGTTGGAACGTTTTTTTTACGCGATTCCGCATTGAAACATTTGGTCAAGGTTAACGTATACGACGAAGGCTGAGTAATTGTCGGGTGGCTCGTCGACAAGTACAAAGGAGCTCTAGTACTTGATCCAAGCTAACACTTAGCTAGGCAAGGACTTCATAGTGCGATGATCTATGTGATTTAAGTTCTAAATATAACCGTTATAGTAGGTTCAATTTAGCGAGAATCTCATTGAACCGTACCCATATGCAAACTGCGTGTCATAACCAAAAAGCGTTACTTAAAACAGGACGATTCTAAAAGGCGTTATAAAAGCTTTCACGTCATCAGTGTATACAGTATATAGTAACTGACGTTTCCCTACTAAAGTATATGTAGTATGACCTCTGCCTCGGTTGGATAATTATGAATAGATTTGTTATGTTACAACGTTTACTGAAGAAAGGACCCATATCAGGCGCGTATCCAGGATTTTCCAACCCGGGGGGCGCGAATTACTATCTAAGCGGAGCGCCACCATCGGTTGGCGCGCAGCGTACAAGAAAATTTCTTGTTTTGAAACCCCCCCCCCCCCCAGATCACCGGAAACGGCACTTCTCGGGCTTGAAATGACCAACCAGATGTACACTTTTTGCCTGAGAACCAAGTATTTCCTTATAGTTTTTTCCATCCATAACCTTTTTGAAGATTGTCAACCCGGCACACATCATGTTCGACCTGATCGCATCTCCTGTGGGTCTTTGCTTTTGGAGGTGATTCTACGCCGCGGCCCACAATACCCGTCAGCTCCACTTTTCAAGGTTTTAAGCCCCATATTTGTTCAGAATTTGAAAATTCACATTTCTCGAGAATAAACTCACTTCAAAACATACCCATAATGTTCAATGTTAAATTTCATCTAATGGACAACCAATATAGAAAAACTTCCTTCAACCCCTAACAGACCGGTCAAAATTGCACGAGTAGAGGGAAGTGTGATGCAGAATGTTGGTCAGAAATTTTCGAAAATTCAGACACGGTTAATTTATTGGTGTACGAATATTAAAACCTCTTATGACGGCTATTATAAAACTTGGTTGAGGGAAATGAAAAAATAGTAGATATTTCCGAAAACGAACACTACACACATAGGCGTAGGAGGCGCGGCGGCAGTGGCGGAGCTAGGGGTATTGGTCAGGAGTGGCGAGAATGGTCTGTAGGGGCGCTTTAGACACTATCTAAGCGGAGCGCCACCACCGGTTGGCGCGTAGCGTACAGAAAATTTTTGAGCGAAGATACTCCCTAAATCGCCGGAAATGACCCTTTCCGGGCCTGGCTAATTTGCAGATAAACGAATAATAAGGTGTCATCGCCAAATTACACCAATAAAATGTGACAAATGTCAATAAGTAGATGAGAGCGCAATAAAAAAGTCAATAATCTAGAATAAGTAAAAAGTGGTAAAGAGCTGAAGAAGGCGCCAGCAGTCCATTTGAGTCCGTCAGGGGGGCATCCGCCCCCCCCCCCCCTGACGCTCCGCCACTGCGCGGCGGGGGTGCAGCCCCTAATTCGCCATTACTAATGTAAAAGAGAGTTTTGACATAATTGGACCTCCGTGCTTTTTATACATTTACATGAGACCTGTCGTTGTTTACATTAGCATCCCGCGGTATACTGCACAATTTTAACGGACCGTACGGTACATGATGGCATGCGATGTAATAACCGATGCTTGCTTATATGATATTAACATGAACACGTTGAACGCGCGCTTCGCGCGCGAAAATATTGAGTTATTTTTTCAGGCAAGTCGGACAGTTTTGAGGCTTTTCATCCTGGAACGCCATTTTCATGCTCACTGATATGATGTGATTTGCGTTACAAACTCGAACAGGCGCGTAGCGAGGAATTTGCCAAGGGAGGGGCGAAGCCTGTAGGCAAATTATCTAAGCGTAGCGCCACCATAGGTTGGCGCGAAGCGTACAAGAAAATTTTGGCCGAAAATGCCTCCCAGATCGCTGGAAATGGCACTACCCGCCAGGACCATTTGTTAGCGCGAAGCGATACAAGCAAATTTTGGCCGAAAATGTCTCCCAGATCGCTGGAAATGACACTTCCCAGGCCTTGTAAGTTGCCTCTAAGCACTTTCTATTTTGAAACTACTTAGCGATATCATTTAAAAAAATGCTGAATGGGGGGGGGGCGGGCGGTCGCCCCCATCCCAAAATGCGTCATGTTCCCCGACGACACGGTCGAGTTCGAGACCAGCCACAGTTGGTTTCATAGCACAATTCTACACACGCGTTATGATAGACCATATATAGTATATATATATAGATCATTAGTGAGATGGGAAAATGGAAACGTCAAAAAATGGAGTTGTCGGTGTAAGGGGTAGGGTGAGTCACACTTTTACGAAATCATTGATCCGTCACTGGCTACCCTTCAGCGCTGTAATGATGTCACTGTTCCTCTTTCTCTTCCCGGTGTCTTCGCGTTTTTCTTTTACTCCCTCCTTTTCTCCTTTTTCTCTCTTTCTTCTTTTTCTTTTCCCTTCCTTCCTCTCCTCCTCCTCTTTTTTCCCTTCTTTTTTCCCTTTTTCTTCTCTTTTTTTCTCTCCTCTTTTTCTTACCCGGGGGGCGCGCGCCCCCAACGCCCCCCCCTGGATACGCACCTGCATATTTTAAAGGTTTTTTTAAAATAAAAGTAAACAGTATGTAAGTGTGATACAATTACTAAAATCACAACGTATGGCACATCAGTTGTACGACAGGTTTAACACGGCGATCACGGTAATACACGAAGTAGTGGATGTGTTTCTCCAAATAGCTTTGTACATCGGATTGATGTCTGCACAATTTGGATATATTGACTGGGTTTTTGTAAAGGAATTCCGATACAGTCACATTGTCCTTAGATTAAAAAGGCTTGATATATTGCTATGGCATTGTGTTCATCACCTCTTCCAGAAACAAACAGTTGGAAATCACCTCCCATTCCAGGACCATTCGACACCAATAATTCAAGGATTGAATATAACAATAAAGAACTCCCATATTATTGAAACTAAAGGTCGTTGAGTCAATGTTATTTACACCAGAACAAAGGTCATCCAATTTAACCCTCATTAGGTAAGTAAATAAGGTTAATAGATTGTACTAATAAATGGAGGAATTAAGTGAGGTGGGTATAGTGCTAGACCTGGTGACATAGAGGGAATCCACCAGTGGCGGAGTGTCCATACAGTCAGGGGGGCGGATGCCCCCCCCCCCCCCGACGGACTCAAATGGACTGCTGGCGCCCTTTTCAGCTTTTTACCACTTTTTATTTATTCGCGATTATTGACTTTTTTATTGCGCTCTCATCTACCTATTGACATTTGTCACATTTTGTTGGCGATGACACCTATTTATTCCCGTTTATCTGCAAATTAACAAGGCCAGGAAAGGGTCATTTCCGGCGATCTAGGGAGTACCTTTACTCAAAAAATGTCGGTATACGCTCCGCGCCAACCTGGGGTGGCGCTGCGCTTAGATAGTGTTGAACGCCCCTACAGACCATTCTCGCCCCCCTTGACCAATACCCCTAGCTCCGCCAATGGAATCCACCACTTCCCCCTACACACACACACACACAAAACAGACACGCTAGACTGTATTAAGACCCCATTTAGTGTCAATTTGTATCCGAGTTGTTCCATTTTAGGTACATTGTGTGTATGTGACTTGCATTTGCTGTTGATTTTGAACTCTTCTATGCAGTTTGCTTTCTTCTTTGTTAATAGTTAATATATTGTACTAATCAATTAAGGAATTAATTAAGTCAACGTACCCACAACTTCCTACAGTAAATAGGTCACGTGTCACCAGTCGGATGAGACATCTATCTAAAACTAGAAAACCTATACTTGCACAGGTACCTTGAAAGAATATGAAGTCAACATATTGTAATTTGTTCCTCACCATTACCCCAATGATATTGTTGCGTGACGTATGATGTGTAATAACATCCCCTGTAAAGACTTTTAGTAGTGGAATCTTTCTTTTGTGTTCACTGTGGTAACCTCTGTATTAAGCTGTCTGTATTATGTGCGTGTATTTGTCCCTTCACAGAATTTGCAGTTTAAAGCTTCTATAAAAACTATACCTAACTACATGTCCTCAAGTTCTATTTCGATGTAGCCGTCCTCAAAACAACTAGTGCATTGAAAATTAATGTTTAGAGTCGAGGATTAATTCGCATTAAGTAGAAGCTCACTATGCAGGTTATACCTAAGTACCTGCGACAAAAATTAAGGTTGAATGGCACATTGCTACGATCCGCATGTAAAATATAGTTTTACTTTCTGAGAAAGATATATGACGTACATGTGAGCATGCGTACATGCTGTAAATACGGTGATACGACTTTAATCGTTGTTGGTGACCATATAGCCATATTGGCCGTTCACAATATTGATATAGCGGGGAACATTTACATGTGGCTCAGGCAACGAATATATTGTATTCAAGAGACAAAACTAGTTTAAGTTAACATTCCAGCGGTATGTTAGAGTTATCACTTACATACTTATGTAAGGTACTAACTGAGATGGCGACAATTTAATAAAAAATCTTTATGTTTTTTTTTCAAAACAAATGTTTACAACCTTCTGTAATTTAAAAAGAAGTATGGCTGCTAAAAAGGATCATAAGGGCAAGGGCGAGAGGAGATGGAAGAAATGGAATTAACACCGTTATCTCGCGTATGTCTAATGCACAAGAAAAACAAATATCTCAGATAGAAGGTTACATGAGCTTTTGTAGCGTTGCTGCTCTTGTTTTAACAATACAGCAATCCGTACACAATCTTACGAACATCTGTGTGTAGTCATTGCATACGACCAATGTATGGCTCATTAATCTTTACAGTGATGTGTAATTCGATATTTCGGCTACTCTACATACGACGTTTTATGCTAGACACATTAAAATCATAAACCTACATTTCCTCGTAGAATAAATAGAATACTGACACATTCCTGAGGAAAGTAAATACCGAAACTGAAGCATTCATTCCTTATTCACGTTGTATATATTTATCATATTTTCCAAATCTCATGTTCCTTGTCTTCCATCACATATCTCTGATCTTCCAAATCAACGACCTTGGCGAAGCGTCTTTCAAATGAGATACCGTATCCATAGGAACTGTCACTTTAAAACGCAAAATGAAATAATGCGGATGCTATAACACCAAATTTGCTAATTTATCTTTGAACTTCAATCACCTCCACCGCCAAACCCCACACCATTCTACCTTTAGATTTAACTCCCGCCATTTCCACGAGTCTCCCCTGCGAAATAGTAGAAATAATTGATTATATACTTCAATTGATGGAACCTCATCTGACATATTTACCCCTGTTTAACCCAAACCACCCTCCTCCTACCCTGTTCTCCCGGTAACCCTCATTAAATGTTCACACCAAAGTACATTTTTCAAAACGTAAGATGGCGATAAAACAAATAAATGAATTATAAAAAAAATAAAAACGAAAATCAGTTTGCTACCATTTGATCGTTATTATTATTGGTGAAGCAAGATATGAAAACCTCTTTATCAATTCTCAGCACATTCAAACTTTACACATTCCTTACATATCTTTGTCACTATATTTTTCGATCGACTCGATTTTACCTGATAATATCCGGGATAGTCGTGCATATAGAGCTTTACGTGCACTTAGGTGTGTTTTACTGACAAGTCGCAGCTTTTCTACCGCAAGATATGGTACAGAATGCTTTAATTACTAGAAACTATTTCAATGCATTTCATGTTGGTTGCGTCAATACTAAGGCCAGGGTAACAAACTTTCAACGGTTGAACGAACACGATCACGAACAAGATGTCAACATACAAGTAACTCTTTATACTATTTACAGCTTTAATATTGTTAAATACCATTAGAACTACGTTTGGTTTTTCACCAACGTAGGTTGACGCCACTTTCTTTATTATGTAATTTCAACTTTTCTATCGGTTTACAGATTCCATCGCTTATGCGAGAAGTGTTGATCACCCCAGTCTTATTGGAAGTATCTGGCAGAAATATCTTAATGGTAAGTGAAGCAGTTAATGCTATATTAGAAAATGTATTTAGTAAACGAACCACAAATGTGGAAACGTTATCTTTTCTGCTATGTAGTTCTGCTATGATGTGTCTTATGGTGTGGATTTTGCGCATATCTACTGGATCCTGCTATTAAATTCTTTCATTTAGCAGCGTACTTTCTCTATAAATGTATTCAGTTAT
The DNA here is from genome assembly GCF_037975245.1 of Apostichopus japonicus. Classification (NCBI taxonomy): domain Eukaryota; kingdom Metazoa; phylum Echinodermata; class Holothuroidea; order Aspidochirotida; family Stichopodidae; genus Apostichopus; species Apostichopus japonicus. The sequence goes on from NC_092567.1 coordinate 6,638,042, forward strand.
CTTTCCAGCAACGCAAAATGCGTTGGCTTTCCACGAACATCCATGTCGGAAAGGAAGTCTTATAAAGAAAAGCGAATGTAGTTGCCAATACAGAATATTCACAAAACAGGAAATTTGTAATATTTTCTAATAATTATGAATATGTTAACATTGCCCAAATATAAAAATAAATGAAAAAAATGGCTTCTGATCTTTAGTTTAAGAATATGTTGTGATGACGACCGTTCAATTAAAATGTAATCTTTATATGTTTATACATTAGCTATTTTGGTAAAGTATCAAATGCTTTTATGATACAGCTACAGATAGATAAATAGATAGATATGTATATAGGTAGGTAGATGAATGGATGGATGGATAGGATGGATAGGATGGATGGATAGGATGGATGGATGGATAGGATGGATTGATAGGATGGATGGATAGTATGGGTGGATATGATGGATGAATATAATTGGATGGATAGTATGTATAGGATGGATGGATAAAATTAATGGATAGAATCGGATGTATTGGATGGATTGATAGGATAGATGGATAGGATGGATAGGATAGATGGATAGAATGATTGGATAGAATGGATAGGATAGATGGATAATATGCATTCATAGGATGGATATAAGATGGATACGAGGGATATGATGTATAGGATGGATAGATGGATAGGATGGATGTTTAGCATGGATGGATATGTTGGATGTAAAAGTTGAATGGGTAGGATGGATGGATATGATGGATGTATAGGATAGATGGATATAATTGGATGGATAGTAAGTATAAGCTGGATGGATAGGATGGATGGATATGGTGAATGGATATGATGGATAGATAGGATGAATGGATAGGTTGGATGTATATGCTGGTTGGATAGGATAGATGAATAGGATGAATGTAAGGAATACGATGGATGTAATTGGATGGATAGGAAGTATATGAGAGATGGATAGGATGGATGGATGGATATGATGGATGAATATGATTGGAAGATAGGATGGGTAGATAGGATTGATGGATACGACGGATGGATATAATGTATAGGATAAAGGGATACGATGGATTGATAGGATGGATAGTTGGATGGATAGATAGTATTGATGTATAGGATGGATATATATAATTGGATGGATATGATGTATATGATGGATTGAATGGATGGATGGATAGAATTGGATGGATAGGATGTATAGGATGGATAAAAAGAATGGATGGATAGGATAGATGGAAGGACATATGGATTGGATTGATGGATGAGATGGAATGGAATGGATAGGATGAATGGATAGGATGGATAGGATTAAGATGAATGGATGGATAGGATGGATAGGATAGATAGGATGGATATGATGGATAGGATGGATAAGATGGATTGATATGTTGTATATAATAGATGTATACGATGGAAAGGATGGATTTATATGATGGTTGGATTGACAGAACTGGTGGATAGGATGCATGGATAGGATTGATAGGATAGGATGGATAGGAATGATCGGATGAATTGATACGATGAATTGATAGGATGAAAATACATGATGGATGGATAGGATGTATGGACAGGATTGATGTATAGGTTAGATGGAAATATATGGATATATGAGATGTATAGAACAGATGCATAGATTGATAGGATGGATAGATATGATGGATGTATAGGATGGATGGATAGGATGGATGGATAGGATGGATGGATAGGATGGATGGATGGATAGGATGGATAGGATGGATGGATAGGATGGATGGATATGATGTATGTATATTATGGATGGAAAGGGTGGATAGATAGGTTGGATACGATTTATGGATAGGATGGATGGATATAATGGATGTATAGGATAGATGAATTGGATGGATAGATAATATAAATGGATATGATAGATGGATAGGATGGATATATAGGATATGAGGATACGATGGATGAGATGAATATATATGATGGATGTATAGGATGGATGGATAAGATGGATAAGATGGATTTATATGATGAATGGATATGATGTATAGGATAGATGGATTCGACGGATTCGTAGGATGGATAGATAGGATGGATAGGACAAATGGATACGATGGAATAATAGGGTGGATAGATAGGATGGATATGATGGATGGATATAATAGATAGATAAGATGGATAGGATGTATGGTTAGGATTGATGGATATGTTAGATATGATTGGTGGATAGGATGGATAGAATGTATAGGATGGATCCATAGGATGAATAGGATAGATATGATGGATGGATAGGATGGATGAAAATGATAGATAGAGTAGGTGGATGGACGGATAGGATAAATATGATTGATGTATATGATAGATATGTAGGATCGATGGATAGGATGGATAGATAGGATGGATGGATAGGATGGATTGATACGATGGATGGATAGGATATATAGTATAAAGGGATGCGATGGATTGATAGGATGAATATATAGGATGGATATATAGGATGGATAGTATGGATGGATAGGATGGATGAATAGGATGGATGTATAGGATGGATGGATTGGATAGATAGGATTGATGGATAGGATGGATGGATAGGATTGATGTATAGGATAGATGGTTGTTTGGATAGATAATATATATAGACGGATATGATAGATGGATAGGATGGATAGATAGGATAGAGGGATACGATGGATATAAAGGATGGATGGATATAATTGGATGTATAGGATAGATTGATATTATGCATTCATAGGTTTCATAGGACATAAGATGGATAGGATGGATGGATACGATGGAATGATAGGATGGATAGATAGGATGAATATCATGCACCGATACGATGAAATGGTAGGATGGATGGATAGGATGTATAGCATATATGGATACGATGCATGCGTAGGATGGATAGATAGGATGAATAGGATGGATGGATATGATGGATGTATAGGATGGATGGATGGATAGGATAGATATGATGCATCGATACGATGGAATGATAGGATGGATGGATAGGATGGATAGGATGAATGAAAAGGATGGATGGATATGATGGGGGGATGTGATGGATGGATAGGATGGATAGATTGGATGGATAGATAGGATGGAAAGATATGATAGATAGGATGGATGGATAGGATGGCTGTATATGATGTATATATAATACTATATAAAACTAACAATAACAAACTAAACGTTAAGTTGATGTAGAAAGACGTTCGAGAAATTGTAGACGTCGGTGTTACGGTCTGTAATGTTTCCCTACGCAATTTAAATGTGTTTTATTCATATTAGACTGAAACTGTTTTTACTTTTTACCTTGTATAAGAAGCAGTTTCACACTTCCTGCACAGTTGAAATGTATGCAAACCTAAATTAATAGGTGTAGCTCACAGCGTCACTGCATTATACGCAGGTTACATCTAGGACTTGGGCTTCATTGTGCAATTCGGGGGGAATGGTTGTGATTTCAGAACTAATTTAATACAAAAGAAATGATAGCTACCTTATATAATATTAATAGTTTATACTAGGTATAGTCAATGACGACGATATGTGAGGCTGTTTCGTGTTTTCTATATAGCATATATCCCCAAACTTCAAGGCGTACCTCTATTAAAGATGAAATAAAAATATTCAAACAGGTATAACTATAATTAACTTCGAAACCTTGCCTTCAATAAGTAAAGTAGCTTATTATGTGATATGTCACTCCTGGTAATAGTGAATAACCTTTTCTTTGATGTCATTGTATCGGTGTACATATGTAATGGAAGCACACAACGGGTGATGTGTGTACTATAAGGATTTGCAATATAGACGTGTAATAGTGTGCTGTTTATAACACACATGCAGTCGGAACCATTTCAGCCAAAATACAATCTACCAAATCGTCACAACCGAATGAATAATTATAACAGAATTTCTATGTGATTGTCTCCGTTACATTGGGCGATGAATACCAATACTGCTTTGTTTAATTACCCGAGTTAGAAATAACACCTACATACCATTGTTGCTTGCTACCGCCATACATCATTGACTAAGACAGACTGCACACACTATAAAGGAATTGGTCGTGGTTAGCTGGGTTGTATGAATTTGTGCGGTTCTCCAGTGTTAAAAGAATAATATGAACTAAAAGAGGAAGTTCAAATGACTATGAATATGTTAGGTTTGACTAGATTTGGGCCACGTCAGCAATTGCCTTGCAGTAATTAGGAATTAGGAATCATTCAAATAAAGAAAATATCGTAACACTTCTTTCAGTTGAAAACATTTGGATTATTATTTGTACATGTTTAATTAATAGCATAAATTGGAAGATTGTTTGTATATGTTGTTGTTTTTTCATAAGCCGTCTCTTGTTCACTCCAAAATATATTGTTCCCTTTCCGATATAGTCATATTTTCTCGGATCGTGCAATTGCAAGAACAATGACCATCTAGGTGTTCGTAGATAAAACAATTAAGTTTGCACACGTGAAGTTTGTTTATATAATTTTCAGCATCAAAATGTCGTGCTGGCAAGGACCAGTTTTATTTGTATCCAGATACTGCCTTGGTTCGACTAGATGTATGTGTTACGCCTACTCAGAATAGACAGAAAAAGACTGGGTAAGGTTGTTACTTCAAATCGATTCCAACTTTCTTGTATATAATTTAAAATGACACTTGTAAGTGTGGGAAGAAGCAGGGGTGGTAGCGCAGTCTTGGATTCTTACAAGTTTCATAGTTTGTTGTATGTGTGCTATATCTAATAGACAACGTGTCGCACTAGTTATAACCTCATCTCTGTATATATTAGTAAATGCCTTGGATATATGGCAGGAATACCTTGGGTCAAACACCTCGCAATTATAAGTAACAATAGGCATTTTATGGATATTCACTTAAAAAATTAGGATAGTTTTTGCTCCGCTTTGCTGGTTTTACTTTTCACAATTAAGTTCCCCCGAAGTTCTACCTTGTTAGCAGGTTATACTCATGGACCACTATAGACATCCACGAAAAATCCCCGTATGAAACACGCACATGCCACAGTATGATACGTGATACGTGGTACGTTAAATAACTTATTGTTATGTGTTATGGAAATCCAGCTGTGAAGTTCATATATTTTAATTATTTTACTACGTGTAAAAGAAAAGCAAATGAAGTATGTGAAAAAGTGCGTGGTCACTGGTGAACCAACAACTGCATTTTGTATTTCTTTCTACTAAGGCTTGCGAGGCTTAACAAAGATCAACGTTACGATTGACTAGTTCTTGCATAGTTTCAATCAGTTCTCACCATTAACCATTAGCAAACGATCGAGTAAAGGTGTATTGGTAATTTAAGTATTATATTGAAAATGGGGGTGTAGGCGGTTTTACACTATCTAACGCAACAAAGTAGCCAAGAACCTGAGGTATTTTTAAGGGAGGGCCCGAAGAACATGAACTTATAGCATGTTCCTCATGGTGAAACATAATTGCACCTATTAGGTGAATTGAGTGTACTTTTAATAGTAAGAAAGACTAGCGTAGGTTCTTATGACCAACTAGACCGGTTTCTGCTCTCAACTTTTATAGGAGGAGCTTCATCAGTAGTAAGCCTTTGAATTTTTTATATTCGGCATGAGCGTCTCGTTCTCAAAATGCATCTATTTTCTGTGCACGAGTTTCTTATGAACTCATAGTGCATCTATAAGAGCATCTAAAAGAGCTTCGTGTGAACCTTGAGAGTCAGCTGATTCTTCGTTAGAACGAAACCTTGAGTTAACAAGTAAATCTTTGAGATTTTGGGCCCTTTTGTAGGCAAGAATCGGTTCTTTTGGAAACAGTTTGGATAGTTCCGCGTGTTGCGAAATTAAGTGCCAATGTTTCAAAAGTGCTTTTTTCAAATGCGTGGTTTTGATGTGGGGTGTATAGGTGAGCTTGAACACCAGTGGTGGTTCCTTTTGTTTAGGATTGGTAGTGAGGTATTGCCTACGGTTTTCAAATTTTATGCCTTTAGTGGCTGTGGCAATTTCCTCTTTCTTATAGTTACGGAGCAACAGTTTCTCTGTGAACGCATTCTTTTTCTCTAAGAAATCAGTCTCGTTGTTACAGAGACGTGCGTATCGTAATATTTCCCCTTTAATGAAGCCTTTAAAAGTGGCAAGTGGGTGTGCAGAGTTTCTGTCGAGGTATTGGAAGGTTTCCGTGGGTTTGGTGTGGACTTTAGTGTCTAATAACCCATTGGTTTCGAACCTTGTACCTTTGAAGATTTTCAAATCTAGGTATGTTACCTCGGTGTTTGATATTTCTACCGTAAACTTTAAGAAGCGGTGAATTTCATTCAACCTTTTTACTAGGTGTTCAAGCTCCTGATGTGTACCGTCGTAGAGCAATAGAATGTCATCTCTATAGCGGAGCCATTTTAAGATTTTATTATCTGTCGGTAAAATCTGGTTTTCAAGTCTATGCATGACAATATCGCAGATTTCCGGAGAGGCTTGGCTACCCATGGCGCAACCGATCTTTTGTAGATAGAATTGGTTATTGAACTCAAAACAGTTTCTTGTTAAGATGAGTTCAATTAGTTTGCGCATGGATATGGAAGATATTTTATGTATTCCATATTCGCTTTGTTCCGTCTTTTCATAGACTTCTTGACATATATCTAATGCCTCCTCTTGGGGAGTATTGGTATACATGGCGACGACATCGAGTGTAGCGAGTACTACCGTTTTTGGTAACGGGGTGGCTTCCAAAATTTGCAGAATGTGATTTGTGTCTTTCACATAAGTGCTTTGTTTTATTACAATAGGAAGCAAGAAATAGTCCACAAATTCCGATATTTTTTCGGTCGGTGATCCGTTTCCACTTATTATCGGTCTGCCGGCAAATTTTGAGTTAGCCGGGGGTGCTTTATGAATTTTTGGTAGCACATATATGACCGGTGTGCGGATCTTGTGGCTATATGGTGACAAGTACTCGAAGGTGCTTTTATCGATCTCTTTTGCAGAGAACATACCAATTAGTGTTTCCTGGACTAAACTTTTAGTTTGAAACGTCATATCACTTTTTAACTTTTCGTAGTGGTGACTAGCTAATTGCCTTTCAATTTCGGCTTGATAGTCTGAGTGATTCAATATAGCAATGCCTCTACCTTTATCGAAGGGTTTGACAATAATAGAGCGGTCGTTTTTAATTGCATTTAGTGCAAAACGTTCCGCCTTATGTGAGTTGCTATTGGCGTTTCGGATAGTAACACTTGCCAATTCGGTTTGTGTTGCTTCCAAATAGTCCTCTAGGTTTTTACTAAAAGTCATGTTAGGTGACCATGTAGAAGGTAGACGGAATTTTGTAATCCCTTTTTGCATTTTATTCTGCATGATGAAGCGGATTCTCATTTTTCTTTTTAAGTCTTTTAGTGACTTGAGAAGATCACTTCGTTTAGGTTTTACTGGAGTTGCTATGAACTTCAGACCTTTTCCCAACGCAATAAACTCTATATTGGACATTTTTCTGTCTGATAGGTTCTTAACGAACTTTTTTAGTGTTTCTGCTTCTTTTCGAAGATTTTGGGCTTTTGAGTGACTACGTATAGTCTGTAGCTCCCTGTTGTTGGTGCGGAATTTTTCGGAGCTTTTATTAGCTTTCACTGAACGGACAAATTTGCGTCTTTTAGATGACGCTGGGAGAGGTTGACAGAGAGAAAGTACATTTTGCATGTTTGGAGGAGAGGAAGGTAGCTCTTTCTGGAAAATTTGTTGGCCCTAAAAAGAGCCGTTTTTTCAAGAGCAACTCCTACTTCTACCTTTTATAAGGTTGCTTTCTGTTCCTGGCCTTTGGACGGCGTGCCACTCTGGTTTCCTCTCTTTTCGCTGACTTCTGGAGGATGGTCTTCAAAAGCCTTTGTGCTTCAGGAGCTTCTAGTGTCGACTCTAAGTCTGTCTCAGCTCTAGATCTCTTCTCGAGAAATCTATCCCGTTGCCTTTTAGCTTGGCGAGATAACTCTTCTCTCCAGATTCTACGGAGGTTCCTGCCTGCTCGTTGGAGTACCTGATTCCAGGAATCAAGAAACTCCTCCGAGTGGTTCAGTTGCGCCGGGAGTCCAAAAAAAAAAATCCAAAGGGGAGGGGGACACCCCCTCCCCTTACACCCCTCCCCCAGGCCGGCCATCAGTCTTCAGCCCCCCCCCCCCCCCACTCAAAAGTACCTTCCTACACCACTGATTATCTAGTAACCTCGTTCGGTCACATTTGTTATTCTCAAGATATATTTACCTAAAAAAAGTTCACGAGTTTTTTATAAGTTTGGAAACTGTTTGGAAGTTCTGTGAGTCTACTTGTAAACTATCATCTTTGTTCGCTTTAGCCTTGCTTTGCCTAAATATATAATTGTGTACACGTTGACATTTTTTTTCTTCGGGAGACAAGTATAACGTTATTTGACATACTGTTTAGATGTAATTACAAAAGAAAACCGACGACGGGAATCCAGCAGAATGTTTTAATGATTCGAAGCGAGTAGTTTAGATATTGTGGTAGTGAATGTCCAATATTAAAGACATTATTGATTTATGTTACGATTGAAATTCGTCAACGTCAGCTGGATTGTAACAAAATTCGGTATTTCACATTCAGATACTCGTTATATGTTAAAATCCCTGGATATTCTCTCGTCCGTGGAGCAACGACATTTGAAAGAAAATTCCCATTTACCCAGTGTCTGATAACTTTTATCAAATGATATTCTTATACTTATATATATAACTTATATCAGTAAGGGTAAGTCTCTGTATCTTCATAAATCTCCTGTTTTCTAGGGCTGGACATATCAAGATAATAATAAAACCATCACGTAAGATACAATGATCCCAAGCAGTACTCGCTTGCGATGGTGTATAAGAGGATCATGTATACTGGATCTTGCATAGTGGATCCAACATATTGGATCCTGTATATTATATAATGTATAGTGGATCCTGTAAAGTATATCCAGTAAAGTGAATCGTGTAAAGTGGATCGTTTATAATGGATCGTATATAGCAGAATGTGCATAGTGGATCCATGGATTGGGTATAGTGAGTAATACATATATGACCCTTTATAGCGTATCTTTAATCTTTCATCTGTCATCAGAGGGGATCGTGCACAGTGCAAAGTAGATCTTACGTGGTGGATCCAGAATAATGATCACGTAAAGTGGTTTCAGCACAGTGGATCGTTAATATTGCAACCAGCATAGTGGACCATATATAGTCCATCCTGTAAAGTGGATCCAGCATAGTGGATTGTTTATAATGGATCTTCATCGCGGACCAGGCATAGTAGATTTGTTATTGTGGATGCTGTACAGTCGATCCTATAAATCATCTCGTGTATAGTGGAACAACGTATACTTTGAAAACATCCGGCAAAAATATTGTGGTGTAATTTTATAGTGTATCTTCATTTAACCGAAGGACTGTTATATCAAAGGTTGATGAAAACCTCAAATCTCTCAATATAACCTCTGCTGCTGGTTTTCGTCTCCATACATTGTCATTTACCTTCGACACAAATAACCCGCACAAAATGTATTAATCTCTTTTATCGATGTTGGTGCATTTAGGCACGAGCACGTTTTAATCTCGTAAAACGCGACATAATTCTAGTCCTTTTTGCAGATGATAATTGCCCAATTTTAAATGAAATAGAGTAAAAAAAGTTTAACCCAGTGTACTGATTAGATCCCTTAACCAATACTTAAGGCAAACTGAATTGAAGTCATTTTTCACCACCACACGCATATGGGATATTGTCAATGGAAATGCAGATTGACCAAACCCTGAAACATATTTTGGTTAGATATCCACCGACCCCAGCGTTGGGTAATATTAATTTTGCAGGGCATATAATATACACTTCACCTTTGCAATACAAATATAACTAGTATCATAACAAAGAACTTTTAATGTACACTTTTGTAAGATAAATGATATGATATCCATTAGTTGAATTTACAAACTAAATACAGTAATACATAATACAAATTGCATAATTTCGAAGTGGGATAATAATAGTCAGAATATGTGTATTCCTGGCGCTCTGATCATGCAATGAAGGTGGTAATTTTTGGATAGGGTCTAGTAACAGCCAATCGTGATTTGACACGGAATGACCTAATATGCTTTTTTGAGTACCATTTCGCACAGGAGCTCATTGTTAACTAACCTTAAAATAATGTTGTTCAACTGACTCTTCTGGACATGTACTGAACTGAAAAAAATGGTTTACAAACTACATACCTGAAGGTTATACTTTTTACTTTGGAACAAATATCATTTTATTGACTTTCTGCCTTTCTTGAGAAGTATGAAAATTCTAATACACACTGTACATATATGTGTCTATTGATATTTATTGTAAAGTAATGTCTTTTAAGTGAATTAAACCAGAAGCAGACAGTACATTGTAACTATTATTTGTTTATGTGACATTGGATTCTGCAGATTATTTAATTGAATGAACTTGAAGTACAATATCCAGACTCACACAAATATGGAACATCACAACAGGAAATTGTTTTTTGATTTGTAACATCCCAAAGTTTGAGGGTTCTTTATTTAATAATAGGGCAAAATACCCTCCTGAAATGTTTGTACAAACAGGGTGGTACCATAACTCTTTTATTAAAACAAAAGTTATCAATTTTTTTTCAACATGACGCGTTTTGAGTTATAATCTGTAAAAGACTATTTTTTTTGTACATCAGAGCAAATTAACAAACCTCATAAATTAATATTAAGACAAGCTAGAAACCTGAAATTGGTTATTAGTAAGAACTTAATACTAACAATTATAGTGAAATACCGTCACAGCTCTCAGATGGTTACGTTGGTAAAATAAATTGCAGCAAACCATTCCTCATGCTGAATGGCAGCATGAAGTAGTAACTTGATAACTGCAAAACTTGCAAATATATTGCAGGAAAGCATTGTAATCATTGTAATCGTATTTTGTATTTTTTTAACTGGGCATAATAACCTCTGAAAGGATCAAGTATCCTGAAGCAATAGTGTAAGAGCAATTCATCACCGGAAATAACACATTTTTTTAGCGAAAAATGCAAACAACTTTCATCTCAAAATATGTTTATTCACTCTGCATTGAGAGTTGCTAGTAAAAAATACATTCTTACCACAGTATTTTTGTCGTTGAAACTATTTCGCTGTCCTTTTGACCATGTGTTTCAGACTATAATATCTTTGGTGCTACGTTCAAACATCGTCACAATAAGTCATTGACGCTTGATTATTTTATTCGACATTGCGTAGAAAGTTTATTACATACTGTAATTGGTAATGGGTCAGATCCAGCCGGCCGGGGTTGGGCCGACTTGTCTATAGTGGTTGAGGATAAGGAAAATTTCGTTCAACTTTGAATACAACTTACAAATAATATTGTATTGGGTAGCAGTTAATGGTAACTTATGAAGGGTTCATAAATGTTGTGAGCAAGTACTAGGCCTTTTAGGGGCGTGTTCTTGTGTCGTCGAGATTTGTAAGAAAATATTTTCTACAAAATTTAAGGGGCTTAAGAAAATCAGTTGAAAGTGCAATATTTTTACTTTTTAATTTTCTCTCTATGTATTGTTTTACATAACATTGATTTCAAACACCACAGCGTGTTCATAGACTATAACATTATCACAGACGCTATGGAAGAGAGCTTTATACCATACATTAGTATGCATTGCGTGATGTCAAGGTCATCATATATGGTACTGTATCTAGTCTACGGCACAATTACCCGCTTCGAAACTTTACCATCACTTGTTTTTGTAGTTCAGTTATAGGTTTCATCATTTGGTTTTTCTTTTGTGCATATTATGGACCTAGGTATATCAATCACTATGGGCTTGCGCACAAGCCAATGTAATGTAATGTATTGGGTCATTCTAGATCAATCACTATGGGCTTGCGCACAAGCCAATGTAATGTATTGGGTCATTCTAGTAAAGTATTGTGTGTTCCTATACAGGTATATTAAATTGAATGTTTCATGCAAGACTGCAAGTTCTTTTTTGGTTTTTGAGCGATCGCAAACAGTTTTAAGACGTAACTCTGTAAAACGAACTGACTTGCACTTTAATACAAAGTGTTCTTGAACCTTGAACTGAACAATTAACAGCAACTGCAACACAATGCAGCACTTGACGGTTAACAAAATGATGTCATTATTTAGATTCACTATTTTCCCCATATTAAAAAACAGATTCAATGTGCAGGAGCTGTACTCAGACGACCCATTCGTCATACAGATATACAGAAAGCCCATGTCTGTTTTAAATGACATCCGCTTAGGAAAATCGTACGTTGTACATTATGCGTTCATGTGGTATCGGGCATGTTGCTGTAATACATAAGTTTTACTACTTTCACCGTTATGATGATGTAAGTCATCTTGATACACGTTTTCGCATATGTCAGTCGCAAGTGTACTGACCATGGAATTTCAACTTCTTTTTACGACACACAATCAAAGGAATGTTATGATGTGGTTGAGTTCATTGCTTTACACAAGGCTATTTACAGGAATTTTCCTATTCATTTGACAGGAGGACAAATCTACATATGGACTCGTAACAACACAATATATGATTATATGAAGACATGAAGGGCAAATCGTAAGTAAATTTTAGTTGATTTACTTTTCTCTTTAGGTTCAACGAAATGGTTATTAAAGATAGGATTAACCCTTGTTACCTTCTTTAACTATCTTGTAAGAGATATTCCGGTTGATGGATATTACTGTTTGGAATATTAAATTATTTGCGCTTAAGTAATTTTAATGATTGTAGCACGTAGCATAGAGTTAGGCATCATAGGGGTATTGGTCTGAATTTTGTCTTGGTGTCTCTTTGTCATGTACTAATCATTGCACCTCCTAAGAATAAAATATTCTTTCCCAACACATTTTCATTAACAACACATTGAACAAAACCATATGCAACATCAAAACAATGCAGTATATATCTTGACCCTTAACGGTACGTTCATTCATACCTAGTAAAGATTCCTAAATCCTATTGGTCCATTCAGGTCAGCTGACCGTGGTTAATCCTGTGAGTAACGCACGGTAAAATTACCGGCGGATGAATACAATTGATACCATGTTACCATGTTTTGTCGTCTGCTTTGATGAGCTATCGAAATACATCAAAAACACAAAATGGCTAATATAACGTTTGATTTGAACTTCGATTTGCGCACTTTAGACGAGGTAGACACTCAGGAAAACAATGGAAGATTTGCAAACCTGATTGAGAAAGACTTAATTCACAGAAACGATCTTGTTCAAAAGTCTTGCAAGATGCCATCAGAGGTAAAGGACGCGAAAACATGGATCCGCACTCGAGTCTAGGCCAAAGTGTAGGCTGCACAGCTGTTGCCTCCAACAATGACATTAACGTTACTGCTGCTGTTAGGGCTGAAACGTCTAACATGTCCAAACTGTTTTCCAAATGTTCTTTCCAAAGTCCTGTGAATGTTTACTTCCAAAATTCATAGTTATATCCGTATTAAAACACCAAACAGTTGTGGATGCTTTGAGTTTAAATATATCCAGTATCTGTCCGTAATTAAATGTTCGCAAGGCCGTTATGTTGCTCATAGTGTTATAAATTTAAAGTTAAACGACCGCAGTGCCAAGCACTGTGTAGTGTGTACGTTCAAGTGAGTGTACGTGTTCAATACAAGGCCTACTATGTTATCGTATGACTGTATTCCATACGTACATGTTTGTCCCTAGAATGGTTGCTATGGGAACCAGAAGCTGTAGGGTATTGATATGATGTAGCCAACTAGTAATTGTTTGTAGTTCCTTGTTATTGAGACCTTTCAAAATAGTTTTATGGCCGCAATATTGCCAAACATTAGTTTAAATGTTATTATGGTTCATCTTTTATGAATGACAGCCTTTCAAAGACGTTTCCTTTATAATTATTCACTATCGTTCAGTATTACTTTATAATTGCACATGTACATTATTGTTATGCTGGTTGTTAATCGTTAATTCGACTTACGGGGCATCACTTTAATAAATCTTCGGTTATATGTAACCAAAAATGTTTTGTTTTATGATTTTTCCCCCACACAAATGGTAGTGTATGAATGAACGGGGTTAATCAACGGTCTAGCGTGCGTTACTCACATGATTAATGCACTCCGGGTGTTAATGCTATCGTTGGATGCACTCGGGCTCCGCCCTCGTGCATCGCTTGCATTATCCCCCGATCGTGCATTAATCCTGTGAGTAACGCACGCTAGACCGTTGATTAACCCCTTAATGTTTTTATTTAGATTCCCTATTTTGCTCATAATTTTTAAAAAGAAAAACAGATTCTCGGGAACGATGGGCAGGGGCTGTACTCACACTACCCCGTTACGCTTCGTAGACTGTCTGAAGTAAATCATGTGACAATGGAGCTGAATCCTGATCTTCAAGGTAGTTGTCTTTAACTTTGACTTTGCCATTTGCGTATCTTTATTTTATTTTTTCAAATGTAACCCCCTCCCCCTCTGTCGTCGTAATAACACATAGAACAGTAACAAAATTGTAATATCAATAACGAATAAACAATTGAGATGTACGTGTTCCCATGTGTGTCACTAATTTATTGTTCGTCACATGTAGTCATACGTGGTAACATTTACGCATATTATTTCTGTTTTTTGTTTAGAGAAGAAAACATTTCTGATAGAAGGTCTCAAAAGTACATATAAACGCCAATATGATGCGATTCAACCCCTACCATATATAAAAGATAGACTTTATTGTGTGGACAAGGTCTTTGTAGAAGGCGGCGTTGAAGTTTGTCTGGCACCAGAGCTAACGCCAGGCACCAGAGGATCATGGGAGCGTTTGGAATCTTACAAAAGTATTTATACTGACATTCGGTTTAAATCCAAGAGACGCATTATACAAGGAGAGCCCGGGTATGGTAAGTCGACGTTAACCCTTCAGCTGGCGTACGATTGGTGCAATGACGTATCTGATTCCCCGATGAACAATGTAGACATACTAATTCTTCTTCGGTTAAGACAACTTGGAAGTATAAAGTCTCTCTACAGGGCGATTAAGTCATTTCTTCTCTCGGAAGACCCCCGTGTTAGTAAACATGATATTGAAAAGATAATTCACAGTTGCTCGTCCGTCCACATTATTTTGGATGGATATGACGAGTATCCTGGCAGGGACAGCAATGATAATGACGATGTACACAAGATCATCAAGATGGAACTGTTTGCAGACTTTGATGTCAGCTTAACGACAAGATATCTTCCAGAAAGTCTTAGAAAAGAAACTAACAGGGCCAAACTAACAGGGTTCGATGACAAAGCTAGGAATGAGTACATTCGCAAGGCTGTAGTAAGTAACAACGATGAGGCAGTGGAAGAAATAAAACAACGGCTCTATGAAAACTCCATCCTTGCTGATCTTTGCCAGGTGCCTCTCATATTCGTGATGTTTGCCCACATTGCTCATGATCAGAGAGACCTCATGAAGTTCAAGTCTGTCACAGAATTCTTCAAACACATGATTATATGTTTTTACGACCATCTGAAACAGAAATATGGCGACAATAGAAGCAACGAGTTCTATCTTCATGAAATGGAACACCATGAGCTAGACAAAATAGCTTTCGAAGGATTAAACAAGGAAAACCAACAACTGTCATGGATTAAGACTGAATTTTGTCGAAGAGTCGGCCAAGAATTATATGACCAGTATATTTCAATTGGCATTTTGGTCGAAGAAGATGAAGTGAGCGATGATTCTTCTGGAGACAATGTGTTGTTTACAACGATGGTCCGTTTTTATCATAAACTATTCTGTGAATGGTATGCAGCCCACCATCTTGCCACTCTTGTAAAGAACGCACACAATCTCTCCTATATTCTCAGGTTCTTAGATCCATTTGATCTTCAGTACCTGTTTAGATTCGCCTGTGGTCTGGACCCCAATGCTGGAAAGAAACTCATCAACCATTTGAAGAGATTACAAGGCGGGGATAAGTTTGCCATCCTCTGTATCCTGGAACAAACTGGTGACGTCAACAACATTATGGATTCGGTGAAAGAGCTCTGCTCGCGTACCGTTGAAATAAACGAAGACTACAGCGCTCTTCTTCAAAGATCGACGATACAGTTGCTGGAGATTGCATCTAAAAATAATGTAAGTTAGCTAATAAATAAACAGCCTTTTACATCTTTTTACCTACACCTAAATTAGGAACCGTTTACTTTTTTATAATAGTTTTGTTTTCCATTGACTGTCATTGAAAACTTATTATTTCAGCCACTTTAAATCATAAACATTTAGGTTTAAAGAAGAAAGATGGTTTTCCTAGCTAATGAATATACAGTGGTGTATTGAGGATAATTGCAAAGGATGTCAATATTTAAATCAATCAGAATAATCTCTGCATATGCCAAATTGCGCTAAAACTCTTATCAAACTGATGTAGTATTGAGAATATTGAACATATACTTCAACATAAACACATGGAGTGTTAATGTTTGGAATTTCAGATTCTTCCGTTAAGAATAAATAGCTATTCTTCCAAGACTTTAAATAAAAGATAAATGCTTCGAAAATTGAATTGTACCTGGAACAGTGAGCCGTATATGTTGGAGGAAATTGTTTAATCGTTTAAGTTACCCCATTAATATAATGTAACATCAGTTATCATTAATACCAATACATGGTCGGTAACCCATAATTTACAAAGGGGTGATTGAAACAGTCATTGGGCAGTTCTTCTATAAAATAACAGTATAATTGAACTAAAAGAGCAGACAAAGTACACCAATTAAGAAAGTATAATTTCTCTCATTGCATGGTAACGCATTCATTAAAATATGTTGTTGATGACGTATTAGTGATGTCACCGATATAGTAATACATCATCATCATCATTCCTGGTCGTCTGACATTACTAATTC
Organism: Apostichopus japonicus; assembly: GCF_037975245.1. Classification (NCBI taxonomy): domain Eukaryota; kingdom Metazoa; phylum Echinodermata; class Holothuroidea; order Aspidochirotida; family Stichopodidae; genus Apostichopus; species Apostichopus japonicus. Next base: position 6,654,951 of record NC_092567.1, read on the forward strand.
AAATTGAAAAAGAATCGTATGTTAATACATGGTATGGTATGGTAATACATATCAGGAAATGTTGAGAGAGGTGAATGATCAAAGTGTATTCTTTGTAATGAAATATGTAGCCTGTTATCTTTTCAACAGTATTACTAGCAGTATTTAGTATCATTGATATTTGAGCAAATACTTAGGTACATATATATATATATATATATATATATATATATATATATATATATATATATATATATATATATATATATATATATATATATATATATATAAATATATATATATATATATATATATATATATATATATATATATATATATATATATATATATATATATATATATATATATAGTAGGGCAAAATATGTCACAAAAAAACAGAACTAGTATTGTTCGATATAGGTGACAAACGCCTACAGTGGAATTGCGATCTTCCTTACCGGTTTCGAACCTCTGGACATACAATCAGCGTCCATAGCTTAGTGGTTAGGGTGTCCGCGTACAGAGCGGGAGGCCCGTGGTTCGAATCCCGGTGGAGGCTGAAAGTTTTTTCACTGTTCTTGATTTTCCAACTCATTACGATTTTCATTTATATATATTCATTTGCCTTTGTCGTTTACCTCCATTGCATTAACATAAAGTCTGTTCAAAGTATCTCTTTCGAGATCCGGCTTTAGGAATCACAAATGATTTTCGAGTTGGATAGCATCAGTTTGATCTCTAGAGTAGGGCAAAATATGTCACAAAAAAACAGAACTAGTATTGTTCGATATAGGTGACAAACGCCTACAGTGGAATTGCGATCTTCCTTACCGGTTTCGAACCTCTGGACATACAATCAGCGTCCATAGCTTAGTGGTTAGGGTGTCCGCGTACAGAGCGGGAGGCCCGTGGTTCGAATCCCGGTGGAGGCTGAAAGTTTTTTCACTGTTCTTGATTTTCCAACTCATTACGATTTTCATTTATATATATATTGTCATCGAATGTATTGTCATCGAACCAAACTAATGTAGTAACAACCCGTACAGGGAGTGTAGTGTATGGTCATTGAACCATACTAATGTACTGTAGTAGCAACCCTTACAGGGAGTGTAATGTATGATCGTCGAACCATATTAATGTAGTTTCAGTGTAGCCTCAAGCCATGTAAGGAGCTATCACCGATAGAGTTTCCTGGTGCAGGGAGATGTCACTGACAGCGAGAGGTTTATGTTATTAACACACTGTTACAAAAACTTATTCATACAGTACGAATACTGGCAGCCAGGATGCATGTGCTATGTCGCAATTTAAAAAAAAAAAATCGTGAAAAACGTTTCTCCGTTTTAAACGAAAACATTAGAACCGTGAAATCAAATAGTTAGAGTTAATTCTGTAAAGGAATAATTTCTCTCCTGTAAACGATTTATACTGTGATCAGGTTACATTTTTACTTCTATTGTAATTAATTCATAAGTGGCCAACCCATTTAGTGTAAATTAATACCGACACGCTTCAATGAGTGTACTTTTTAAAGAAAAGTCACCAAGGAAAGAACCTGGGCCCGAAAACCAAACTACCGAACGACTGATCCGCTCTCAACCCCAGTTCCCTTACATCGACACTGTGACTGTGTGATCTTCGTCGGTGTGTATCCCCATTCCCTCAAAAGGGAACACCTATTTATTATACGTTCAGTCTAAGTTTTAGTAAATGCTTCAGAGCTAAGTCAACTTTATATACCGACTGTGTATTTGAGAAAATAGTGAGCTATGTGACGTTAATTTTAGCCCAAACAACAACAGTTTTTAGCCAGTAAACACATGCTTTGATATAAAATGAAGTAACTCTACCAACTTTTAAATTAATTAGAAACATGATGCGCATAATTCAACACAGAAATCCCCAAACGAGAATATAACCCGCATAGTTTTGGTAGCACTTTTTTTATTAATATGCAAATTGAACAGTGTCCGATGTTTGTTTGTTGATACAGAACGGTGATAACTTGTAATTGTGCATTCATGCAAAGGTGTTATAATACCCACTATTAAAGACAAATTATTCATTATTGGCGTCATGCAGTTTATAATGCATTCAACTGTTATTCTATATACAACCAATGGTGAGTGTTAATTTACAATATAAAGGCACTGTTGTATGTCCATAACATCTTATTTTCAAAATGTCACTATTAATTTACAGGGTCTGTTTTGTCTTCGAGAGAGCTCCCTGCTATAATTAGGCAGCTTTTACAGAGAGAGAGAGAGAGCTCCCTGGTGTTGTTAGGGAGCGGTCACAGACATACTGTAGCTCCCTAATATTAATAGGAGCTGTCACAAAGACGGTTGCCTGGTATAATTAGGGAGCTGTCACAGAGAGGTCCAGGGTATAATTAGGCACCTGGTGCATAGAGTAATCCCTGGTATTTTTAGGCAGCTGTAACAAAAGAGCTCCCTATAGAATTAATATGAGCTGTGTAAAAGTGGGCTTCCTGGTATAATAAAGGAGCTGTTACAGAGATAACTCCCTGGTATTATCAGGGAGCTGTCACAAACAGAGCTCCCTGATATTAATATTAGCTGTCACAAAAAAAGGATTCCCCTGTATTATAAGGGAGCTGTCACAATGGGTGCACCCTGGTATAATTAGGGAGCTGTCACGGGGTGAGGTCCTTGGTGTAACACAAAGCCCGCCGTCATTATCAATGTTTCCTTTTTGCTACATGGAAGTATAGAAGATGCGAATATAGCATTGTACTGGATCAAAGTATTAACAGATAACTATATCAGCTGATCAGTGGTATGGTAAACTGTTTGTTTGTTATGTAAATATCGAGTGATGGTTTCTGAAAGGCTAAATAAATACTATGAATTGTGTGATATAAGTGACTTTTAGTGAGCGATGATTGATGTGATGTTTGAGTTTAAATCAATATTTTCATTTGTATCGCCGTAACAAGGAAATATGAAAATAATGTCACCCCTTTCCCTCTCCCACGAACATAACATATCGTTTTGCATTGACTAAAGTGTACTTTACCACTGCAGGTACATAAGAAATGCATATATTACACATACATGCTGCATCTGCAGCAGACTAAATCTTGGGATATCACTCATTTTTGCATACTCCTCAATCGTTTCTCCGCTCTTAATTATAAATCATGTTATGTTTTATTCTACTAATTGCAGATCCTCAAAATGCTTGTCTGGTTTCAACATTCTTGGTGTCATTGTTGTTGACAATTGTGACATATTAGGTTAAATTTGTGTTTTCCTGGATTGTTAGAAATAGCTGACAGAAGGTCCATTATACCATCGTAATCACTCCAGAGTGATTATCTATAGGCAGAGTGGTAGCCCGTAGTGGCTTGGTAGTATATATGACACAATCATTGTTAGTTTCCACAGCTAGCGGCTCTGTACGTAGGTCTATATGGCACATATTACTTGTTTTGGGTGATGATGAACCAGGGCCAGGAAATGAATCGACCAAGGATATTTTAATACACCGGAAGGTGTTTCATTTGTTCAATGATAGACTAGTTCTACATTGTATTTGTTAGATTAATCTGACATTAGGCCTTCGGTGTAAATCACCGTATATTTTGTACAATTTCGTTAACTAGGCAAGGATCTTATAGAAATTGAAGTAGGGAGAATGACGTCATGCGACATATGCTGAAGCCACCCATCCAGCTGGTGGCACTTTGCTTGTAGGGGAAGACAGTACCGGCGCGTAATACCAAAACTATGTCTTTGATATAACTAAAGTGATAAAGTTGACATAATTCACTCAAAATGGTGATATCGTTAAGCCGCATTTGGGTGACAAATATGTGGTATTTCATAAATTCATAGGTAATTCTTAGGAAGCGATAGTAGAAGCAATTACATAGGAATATAATTACTTTACTGGTATCGTATGCTCAGCTGATGTTGTTATTCACTGGACCCTGGATATAGTTAGCCTAGGCCCTAGACCGGCCACGGCTGTCCCTTCGGATGCGATATGACTAGAGCCTAATGACAAAAATGTTTACACCTCATTAACATTAAGACTGGATCTCTAACGGTATATCCACATGCCAGAATTGCATACTGTGTGTGGAAAGGGAGTGGGGAGGACGGAGGAATGCTTGTTCACGGCATTTTTAGGACAACTATGACACTATTTGAGTGGATCACTAAAATAATACAAGCAAGAAAAATGTTTGCCATATGTCTCTCAGATACCGAAATTGCCATTTGAGGGGATCAAAAAAAGGTGTCAAAGTTGGTTCTTAAATCAGGAGTATAATACATACTATTCTGGTCGCCATAACATATATCTCTGTTGTGCAAAGTACACCTACTCTTTCAAAAAACGGGTACAATAAAATTCAATTACAAAGTCGAATGCACAATGTATATGTGAAGACTTACTAATGATCTGGCCTCTTTCCGAACACTACAAAGCGCCCTCACTTTTTCAAGGCTTCACTGCTTAAACAAACGGCGATAAACTGTGTCAGCATTCTTCCTAGTTCAATTTCTCTGACGAGGATACAGTAACGTTAACATGTTTTTCAAGTTGACCAATCAGTGTCCAGGACTGGGTATTCTCTGCCACGTCCGGAACATGCGTGAGTCGTTCTTTGACAACCGTTAATGAGCTTGATCGTCCGGTTAATCTGTGATGGTTTTAGTCATAACTTCTTCGCTTATATTGCAGGCGCATACTAGCTAGAGTTCTGTTCATAAATATAGCCTACCGTTGGTCTACGTTAAAGGACCAATCGCCTAACTGGCTTATCCGTGACCGAAATAACTTCAAAAGGGTTGCTGTAACAAAGATCCCTCCTTTGAATATCAATTACAACTAACTAAATTTCACCTTCACCGCGCACTACAATGAAACGTATTTGTAAACAGTTGTTCTAGTTATTTGTAGATTTTATCACATATGCAGACTGGCTGTAACATTTACCTTCCTTACACGACATCTTTGTGTGTGGCTTTTCTTGCTTGGGTGTATGAAGTCTGTATCATATTGAGCTCCGTACTGTAATTAGACATCTGTCTTCGAGAGAGAACCCTGTTATAACTAGGGAGCCCCCTCGTTATTTTATGTAGTTTATGTGTTTGCATACGTATATGCATATAGGATCAAAGTATCAACATATAACTATATCAGTGATATAGTGAACTGTTTGTTTGTATGTAAATATCGAGTGACGGAAGGCTATATACATACTGTGAGTAGCGTGATATATATTCAGATTTTTATCGCCATTACAAGTAAACATTACACGACGATTGCATATGTTTGCATGGACTTAAGTGTGTTCTAACACTGCAGGTATACACAGTAACTCAGAACAGAGCAAAATGAACGAATGCTACACATTTCATGTACGATACTTCCTCAGCCCTAACTTAGGCCTCAAATCTACAAATCATTCAATTTCTTTGAAATGAGCGTAGACAATGGAGATGGGAGACGTTGGGGAGGGGGGGGGGGCAGGGATGTGAAACGGTGAGAGATAGTAACACTATTCTGGGCATTTCTTCGTATGCAAGCTTCATTTTCATCATGAGACTATATCCTCGCTGTTCGCGAGTCAGGAGAGGAATTAAAATAAATCGAGGCAGATAAAGGTGCTCATTTATACATTGTGTACCTCTGTGTCATGTTCAGACCAAGTTATGAAATATTACATATCATAACCAACACCTCAATCGTGTCTAAGCACTTAATTATATAAATGTAATACTCCATTCTCTCATATCAAATCCGCCAACTTCTTGTCTAATTTCAACATTCCTGGTGGACAAATATGGAACGCGAAAAGGGAAACCATATTTCGTTGTCTAAACTAAGTTTGTTGCTGTCTAAACTAAAGTTGTTGCTGCTGTTTTATCATGTTGTTGCTCAAACTTACGTTGTTGTCTAAAATTACGTTGTTGTCTAAACTTACGTTGTTGTCTACACTTACTGTACGTTGTTGTCTAAACTTACGTTGTTGTCTAAACTTACGTTGTTGTCTACACTTACTGTACGTTGTTGTCTAAACTTACGTTGTTGTCTACACTTACGTTGTTGTCTACACTTACGTTGTTGTCTACACTTACGTTGTTGTCTAAACTTACGTTGTTGACTAAACCTACGTTGCCGTCTGAAGTTGGTTCCGTTGTCTGCTTACGTTATTGCCCAATCATGTGATATAAAAACATGGGCTATTTGCGCGAAATTCAACTTGCGCTGTATATACATACACTTCGTTAATTTGCTGACCAATTACGAAATAGTCAGTAAGATTGACATGTATCCCAACCCAATTACAAACCGGTAAACGCTCTCCACCATGCTACATACATGAGCTGACCCCGCCCACTTTGCTACTCTAGAAACTTCCCGTATATGCGAAGAACAAAGGCGGCCTTGTCCACGGGACTGTTTTCCTAAACCCAGGCAGCAAGAACCAACCCCCTGCGTACAGTAATCATATGAAGCCCATATGGTAAAGCAATTGTTGAACAGCGCCGATAGCAACAACGTAAGCGCGAAAAGGGCAAACTGATTTCGTTGTCTAATCTAAGTTTGTTGTTGCCTAAACTGAAGTTGTTGCTGCTGTTTCACCATGTTGTTGCTCAAACTCACGTTGATGTCTAAAATTCCGTTTTCTAAACTTACGTCGTTGTCTAAACTTACGTTAAACTTAGCAACGAAATCAGTTTTCCCTTTTCGCGTTCCATAGACAAATGCATTTAAATACTCCCACCCCCGAACGCTACTAACCGATATAGTGGCGGGTGGTAACACCGGATTGTTAGCAGGCGCGTATCCAGGGGGGCGTTGGGGGAGCGCGCCCCCCCCCCCCCCCCCGGGTAAGAAAAGGAGGAGAGAAAAAAGGAGAAGAAAAAGGAAAAAAGAGGGGAAAAAAGAGGAGGAGAAGAGGAAGGAAGGGAAAAGAAAAAGAAGAAAGAGAGAAAAAGGAGAAAAAGAGGGAGTAGAAGAAAAACGCCAAGACACCGGGAAGAGAAAGAGGAACAGTGGCATCATTACAGCGCTGGTCCCAATTATATACACAGGGTAGCCAGTGACGGATCAAGGATTTCGGAAGGGGCGTTTGCCTTACCCTACCCCTTACACCGACAACTCCATTTTTGACGTTTCCATTTTTCCTCTCTCACTCATGATCTATATACTATATATGGTCTATCATAACGCGTGTGTGTGTATATACGCCTTAAAAAATTGTAGAATTGTGCTATGAAACCAACTGTGGCTGGTCTCGAACTCGACCGTGTCGTCGGGGAACATGACGCATTTCGGGAAGGGGGCGACCGCCCCTCCCCCCTTTCAGCATATTTTTTTTTTATGATATCGCCAGTAATTTCAAAATAGAAAGTGCTTAGATGCAACTTACAAGGCCCGGGAAGTGTCGTTTCCAGCGATCTGGGAGGCATTTTCGGCCAAAATTTACTTGTACGGTTCGCGCCAACAAATGGTCCTGGGTAGTGCCATTTCCAGTGATCTGGGAGGCATGTTCGGCCAAAATTTTCTTGAACGCTTCGCGCCAACTTATGGTGGCGCTACGCTTAGATAATTTGCCTACAGGCTTCGCCCCTCCCTTGGCAAATTCCTCGCTACGCCCCTGTTCGAATTTGTAAAGCAACCGCAGCAGATATCACATCATATCAGTGAGCATGAAAATGGCGTTCCAGGATGAACAGCCTCAAAACTGTCCGACTTGCCCGAAAAAATAACCAAAATTTTTTGCGCGCTCTGCCCGCGTTCAACATGTTATGGTCAATATCATATAAACAAGCATCGGTTATTTACCCTACATCGCATGCCATCGTGTACCGTACGGTCCGTGAAAGTTGCGCAGTGTACCGCGGGATGCTAATGTAAACAACGAAATGTCTTATGTAGATGGAGAAAAAGGCATGGAGGTCCAATTATGTCAAAGCTCTCTTTTACATTAGAAATGGCGAATTAGGGGCTGCAGCCCCCCCCCCCCGCCTCCTACGCCTATGTGTGTAGTGTTCGGTTTCGGAAATATCTGCTATTTTTTCATTTCCTTCAACCAAGTTTTATAATAGCCGTTATAGGAGGTTTTAACATGGGTGGCGATCCGTACTTCCGAGTGGGGGGATATGACCTTGTTGACTATCTAAGCGTAGCGCCACCATGAGTTGGCGCGAAGCGTACAAGAAAATTTTGGCATTAACAAACCCTCTAGATGGCTGGAAACGGCACTTCCCGAGGTTTCCAAGCGGCATATACCCAACTTTAAAATAGGGATATCATGTCCGAAATATCTCATAATCAGGATCCAAAATACTTTTTTTTTAATTTCGGGTGTTATTTTGGGAAAATTGCCCCTGTCAATCTTGTTTCAGGCGCTACGTTAGAATGTCCGAGAGCTCTTTTATATTATTCGATGAAGAAAATGCCTCATGCAGGCTATTATAGGCCTATACACATGCAATACACAATTACACATAGTTACATTCCTAGGTACCGATTGCTAGGGCATCCAGGTGAAACGTGTATTTAGCATTACCCTGGTAACATGAGAAATATCAGTTTGGTACTACCCTGGAACACATCACATGACCCTCCATGCATGGTACGCGCGCGCCCAATTGACATGAATCCTCCAGATTCATTTACCTCGATGGATATGAATACTAAGAGGGTGCATATATGTACTATATCAATACCGTGGGCGCAATAATACATTTTGTTGTTACAGGGCCAATGAAGCCTACAGTCAACTACTGTATTCTTGCTTTATAAAGACGCTTTATTTGAAAAGATCGCACTGCGTTTATGTTAGGCGAGAAATGAAGCTAAAAGAGAGCCGGACAATAACGATGATGCATAAATGTTGGCATGAAAATATTCTTATCCCTGGCATTTGGTGGGGGGGGGGGGAATATGGTGTATTACATCCCCTCCACCCATTTTCATGGGGGGATATATCCCCCCTTCCCCCAGGATCGCCACCCATGGGTTTTAATATTTGTACACCAATAAATTAACTGTGTCTGAATTTTCGAAAATTACTGACCAACATTCTTTATCGCACTTCCCTCTACTCGTGCAATTTTGACCGGTCTGTTTGGGTTGAAGGAGGTTTTTCTATATTGGTTGTCCGTAGATGAAATTTTGTGCAACATTATGGGTATGTTTTGAAGTGAGTTTATTCACGAGAAATGTGAATTTTCAAATTCTGAACAAATCATGGGCTTGGAACCTTGAAAAGTGAGCCTGACGGATATTGTGGGCCGCGACGTTGAATCACCTATAAAAAGCAATGATCCACAGGACATGAGATGAGGTCGAACATGATTTGTGACTGGTGACAATCTTCAAAAAGGTTATGGATGGAAAAAACACTATCGGGAAATACTTGCAAGGTTCTCAGGCAAAAAGTGTACATCTGGTTGGTCATTTTCAAGCCCGAGAGGTGCCATTTCCGGTGATCTGGGTGGTATCAAAACCAGGAATTTTCTTGTACGCTGCGCGCCAACCGATGGTGGCGCTCCGCTTAGTAATTCGCGCCCCCCGGTTTAGAAAATCCTGGATACGCCCCTGGTTAGGATAATACTGCTTAAAGTTTCTTCCTTTGTTTTGAGATGTGACAGACTCGAGTTTTGCGAACATATTGTTTCACTAATCAGTTATTTCTACAAATTAACAGTAGACAGAGATTAGTTCACCAGTATATAGGCATAGGAGATAAAGCTACACACACAACCAGCTGCTTTAAGCTAAAATAGAAAATGCTCTGATCAGGAGCACCAATCCGAATTGAGAGTTGGGTGGGGGGGGGGGGCATAAATAGGAAACATGAATAAACCGAAGGAGTCGACTTAGCACAAAGCCTTTTTGGGTGGGGTTCAGGGGCGAATCCCCGCCAGTGGTCCAGGAGTCGGACTCTACAAATCTTCAGGTTTACTTCTGTTTGGTGCCTGAATTGATGTGTCACTCATAAATATATTTAATAAAAGTCACATTTGACAAGATTAGCCTTGAATTAAAAAGACTTATTTATTTCACCTCCTGATGTAACTTATGGCATTAATCATGATTATTCAGATTTAAACTTAAACCCAAAAGGAAACATCTAAACTTTGAACACAAGGTTATCTAGTTATCCAGACATATACAACATGCACACATATGGTATTATAAATACATTTGAAAAGCACTATTTGGTATTCAGGTACATTCACTTCATCGGAAACAACAAATCATAAAAATAAAGATAAACATCAGGGCCGTAGCCTGGGTAGAATTCCTAGCAGTAGTTAAGGAACATCGAGACAAAATGTATCGTCCAAATGTTACATAGCGATGCTTTGATGTGCGGATATACGGTACCAGGCGCTTTCTCAAGAAATTTGAGTGGGTTGGTCATTTTCAAAAAGGGACTGTCATGACACTATCTAAGGACCTACTGTGGGTAGGGGAGGGGGAATGAGCTGAGTGAGTGGACCGTGTAGGGGACGGTGCCTTATTATTCTTAGTAAAACATTGTGGCACTAATATAGAGGATAACAGTGAAACATACGTAACAAGTATATTTATGAACCGTATAGTTTCACGTAAGACTGCTACACTGTTCATGCAGGTTAAATCTTTGGAGCTCTCTACCTTTATTTTTATTATAATCCCCTTCTGCTCCCATCCCGCCCCCCCCCTCCCCTCTGAAACCACCAGAAACAGTAGTCGCATCAGAGATCGTGCATATACGTGATGAGCAGTTAAAGTAAACCTTATGTTATTTGACCGCCATTCCTACAATACGTGCCTAGAATCTCAGAGTTTGCACACTACAGACTAATTAAATCAGAAGAAATGATATGAACATTTATCGTAGGCCTACTTTCATTTAGAAAGTGTAAATCTCAAAGAGCAGCTACCCATGCGCAGGCTACGGCCCTGAATACTAAACTACTGCGTGTAAAGAGCAATGCACTGACCCTGTTAGGAAAGATAAAAAAAATACCGTTTATAACCATCGTCCCCTCCATCCCCCAAACCCCTTCCATCTCCTCAACCCCCTCTATCTCCCCAACCCCACCATATCTCTCAAACCCCTCCATCTCCCCAACCCACTCCATCTCCTAAACCCCTCCATCTCCCTCAAACCCCTCCTACCCCACAAGACCCCTCCATCCCCACCTCATTCATCTCCCCAACCCCTTCCATCTCCCTCACACCCCTCCATCCCCCACCCTCTCCAACTCCCCAACCCCTCCATCCCCACCCTCTCCAACTCCCCAACCCCCTCCATCTCCCTCACACCCCTCCATCCCCCCACCCTCTCCAACTCCCCAACCCCTCTATCTCCACCCTCTCCAACTCCCTAACCCGCTCCATCAAACCCCTCCATCTCCCTCACACCCCACAATCCCCCACCCTCTCCAACTCCCCAACCCCTCCCTCAAACCCCTCCATCCCCACCCTCTCCAACCCTCTCAATCTCCCTCACACCCCTCCATCCCCCACCCTCTCCAACGCCCTAACCCCTCCCTCAAACCCCTCCATCTCCCTCCATCCCCACCCTCTCAAACCCCTCCCTCCAACCCCTCCATCTCCCTCCATCCCCACCCTCTCCAACTCCCCAACCCTCTCAATCTCCCTCACACCCCTCCATCCCCCACCCTCTCCAACGCCCTAACCCGCTCCATCTCCATCAAACCCATTCATCTCCCCTCCATCCCCACCCTCTCCAACTCCCCAACCCCTCCATCTCCCTCCATCTCCACCCTCTCTAACTTCCCAACCCGCTCCATCTCCCTCACACCCCTCCATTCCCCACCCTCTCCAACTCCCCAACCCCTCCCTCAAACCCCTCCATCTCCCTCTATCCCCACCCTCTCCAACTCCCCAACCCCCTCCATCAAACCCCTACATCTCCATCAAACCCCTCCATCTCCCTCAAACCCCTCCATCCCCACCCTCTCCAACTCCCCAACCCGCTCCATCTCCCTCACACCACTCCATCCCCCACCCTCTCCAACTCCCCAACCCCTCCCTCAAACCCCTCCATCTCCCTCCATCCCCACCCTCTCCAACTTCCCAACCCGCTCTTTCTCCCTCACACCCCTCCATTCCCCACCCTCTCCAACTCCCCAACCCCCTCCATCAAACCCCTCCATCTCCATCAAACCCCTCCCTCTCCCTCAAACCCCTCCATCCCCACCCTCTCCAACTCCCCAACCCGCTCCATCTCCCTCACACCACTCCATCCCCCACCCTCTCCAACTCCCCAACCCCTCCCTCAAACCCCTCCATCTCCCTCCATCCCCACCCTCTCCAACTCCCCAACCCCCTCCATCTCCCTCAAACCCCTACATCTCCATCAAACCTCTCCATCTCCCTCAAACCCCTCCATCCCCCACCCTCTCCATCCCCACCCTCTCCATCTCTCCTCTCTTTCTCCACTCCTCTAACAATTTATTATATTATACGTAAAGTATAAATATACAAGTATAAATGAACAACGGAAAACTTTCTGGGAATAATAAACAAGAAAAGAGGAATTAAAGTTCAACAGTAAACACAATAATCAGCATCTCATGAATAATCATCAACCATATACATAAACATGAGAGGGTTTTATTACATCATTAGCCTTAACTAACCATCATTGGAATTCATTACATTCTTATTAATTAGGTGTAACATTACCTTTCAAGCTAATGTTCGGTCCACATAGAGGCGAACATGAATTATGAATGGTTGGGCCTACATCATGGACAGAAGCGAAGTATACAGTCTCTGGCCTTATACACCATATAAAAGTATGTTAATATATTTATCACTCAGCAGCTTGAGGAAGTATTGTTTATAACACAACCTCCATTCTTTCTATTTATAACGAAGACCAACATTGTACTACAGCAGTATTGATAGAATAAAAAATATGACCATATATAGTAATCAAGAAACATGAGGGTGGAATGTGACCAGAAAAGAACATAGAACAGAATAAACAGATACATAGAATATATAATAATATATGTAGGGTTAACAGAAATAAATGGCTAAGATTCAACGCATAAGAATTCTCTTAAGTTTGTAAAGTGATGCCGGTCTGGTGTATGGCAAGCATCAGAGAGCTTCAGTTACAATAATATTTAAGGATTGTTTCACAAGAGTAATCTTGTGGATTGGACAGCAACTGAACAGGTTCTGCTACTCATCTCTCTCTCGACACTGAAAACATAACATAAATTAATGTTTAAACATGGCACAACAATATTGTGATTGACCACAGCTTACTTTAAGTTTGTGGACAGCAATTAGAATCCTTAGATAGACGTATGGCAACATATATTTATTTATTAGAAATGATAGCATATTTAAAGCTATGGGTATCCGATGACTGTCAAATTGCTGCCTACTCTACACAATGTTTGTCACATATGAACTCACTACATGTATAACACAGTTCTATGTAACTGATTGATCTCAACAAGAGTATTTCATTTTTGAAATTTGGAATTCAGCATTCAACAATTTAGTCCTGGGTACCCAACAAACTGTGACTGTCTATGTACCTGCATGGTAACTCAACATGCTGATAATAAGTTGGGGTTGATTTGTTACAGCATGCCATATAATCTTGGGAGTAACCCACAGGTGACAATGCACATACAGTATACAGTAACTTCAAAGACTTGATACTTCATAGTTTCTCAATTTCAAACACATCCCTGATCAGACCAAGGTACATACTACAAAAACTTAGCTTGCTTGGAATGTCGGCAATCTTTGTTTTCTACAGAAGTAGAAGTTTTCTTATGAACTATTAATTTAGGTATCTATTAGTAGCTGTCCCCACTTTAGAGAAATCTTCAATCCACCACTGCATACTACAATATAGTAGTTATGTTTAGTCAAGTTTGTTAGCTCTACACAATTAAACAAGTGGAATCTTAGAAATGTCATTTGATGTTATTTATAGTGCTAATTAGGCAAGCTGTCTTCACCTACATATAGCCTGTAGATTTCATCAAAGGAGCCCAACACAGCCCATTACCATTTCACAAACTGACTCTTGAGAAGTAGTATGTAAAGTCTCACCAGACTCACATCCACAAAGGAAGTTATGTCAGCAGTGATGTGTTCCTACTTGACTTTTTCTTTCACTTTCTTGGAGGAAATGCACAGAAGAAATGTTGAAAACCGTATCACCTGGAGGTTAAAGAGAAAATACACAATAACTCAACTTTCCATTCACTAGATTTATCAAGGTGAAAATTCATCAGGTCTGTGATCATTTTTGTAACATACATCAACATCTTCCCTTGTGTCTTATTAATAAGTATATATGAATAGTATAGAGCTGTAATCTCAGGGCAGCAAATATAGTTTTTAGGAATATGTTTTGCATCTGATGTAAGCAATTACAACACTTGTAGTGGTAACTGATCAACTCCATGTTACCTCCCAAGAATTGTGTAGCCCCCCACCCCCCCTCCCCCCGATAAAAGACATCTTTTGACAATTGCTGGAAATTTTCTACCAGATTTGTGAGCTATCTTCCATAATATTGCAACAGAAAATAAATGTAGAAAGCACATGTGCTGGAGTTTCCTGGAATTATCTCTTAAATGGCCAGTATTATAACTGGAGTGCAAATAATGTACATCTTAAACAGAACACATTACGAGAATCCTTCAACACTGTTGACCAATGGCTAAGAATGGAATTCTGAATTACTTTGGTTTTTACTCTGAGGACATGCATATGGTCCAGAAGGTTCATGCATGTTTTTTTATTACTGACTGAAAACAACATATCCACACATTACAGTAAACCCACTAAAGACTTCCATTTGTAATCCCTTAGTATATAGCTCATTGACAAATGACATAAAACCTAGATTATCTTCAGATTTAAATTTGACATCAATTTTATTGGGTTTTAGATGTACTGAGAGGGGAAGGGTAGGAAAGGTTAGGATGGAAACAGAGATTTGATTCCTGTTAGTCATTCTACATGGTTCTAACTTAGTGTGGGTATGGTTCTAACTTAGTTTGTGTATGGGTCTCATTTTGTGTGCAGTGACTATATTTAATTGTTAGGGGACATGCACTTATGAATTAAATTGATTGTTTATGAGCCTGCCATACATTTTACTGGCTATTATTTGCGGCAATTAGGCTGACAATCCAGAGGAGTCTGGCTGCGCTGTTAAGACTGATTACTACCATTACCTGCCACCCAACACTATGACACACTGATAAATTAGAAGGGATCAAGTCATCTGAATATTTTGTTCCTTAATTTATGATGAATACACAAAACAAAATATGGACCCAGTACACTAAGGTAGCATACGCCCATTAAAAGCCCCATTGACTTACACACTAAATCACAAAAGTAATGTGGTCTCTAAGTCTAGATAGAAGTTTTCACTAGCTAAACGCTACCCATCACCGGAGAGCTGACAAGTTGGCCTTTCATGGCACCATCAATTTTCCGTATCATGACCGTGTAGATTTTTTGCTATCCGAGCCGGAAGTTTTCATCACTTGTAAACAAACCTCTTCACTCAGTGGTAAACAAATTTCCTACGCTGCTCCCGGGAGGCCTAAAGGGGTCTAAAATTGCCTCAATTGACCCAATTTTCTCACCACATGTACTTCCATTCATGCTCTTCAACATGCAAGCCACAAAAAACTAGATTATGATTGATAACAGGTCACAAATGATGTTCTCCCCCTGCTTTTTGGCACTTTTCCTGAAGGAGAACAATCGAGCGGATTGATATAGACTCTAATAGGAGTATGCCACCTTAAGTGAGAGCTGAATTTTTTTTTTATCACCAAAATGATACTTTTCATAGTCGTCACCATATAAACCACAACAGAAATCTATGCAATTATCATTTTAGGTCCATAAAGATGTATTTTCAGAGATTTCAGTATGCACGGTGCAGTGTGTAAATACACATATGAGCAATACTGTGTAAGCAGTAACCAGGTCTATGTCTGCAACAACACTTCCAGTCACCAATTTTGATAAGCTTGACCAATTTGGGTGCATCTATGATTCTTGCAGGTATTATTGGTATCCCTGATCACAGTCCACTTGGTCTGGCTTGCCCTACCTGCAGAAACATCATCCATAGAAGGGTTAGCGGTGAGGGCTTTTTCGTCTCTGGCTCTGAAAAGTGATGAAAACTACTTTTGTTTAGCTCAGCAGATTCCTCACAAACTGACCCACAGGACATACCCCAATGTATTCCTGAACTGTTTGGAACATGTTAAACTGATATTGCATGTCACTCCAGTGCAACTGTTAAGTTACTAAGAATAAAAGAAGAGAATTGAAGGTGTTCTTTGCCAAAACTGGATCATCAGGATTTGTAAACAACAGCCTCACTGTAACAGTATTACAGTAGTCAAAAGGAAAGCTTACTGAAATGCTATCTAGATACACTGTTCACCTCAATAGCATATCCAGTCCATTTAAAGGTTTGTGCATAGGTTGTTACAATGTATTAAAGACAGTTATAAGAGAAGAGACGTGGATAGGGGGGCATATTTCATGATAAAACATTCAAATTTGTTGCTCGGCAGAGAACAACAACTTCAAATTACCTTATTCTCCATTTGTGGCAAGCACTGGTTCCTATAGTTACTACAGTAGATCTCCCATGGAAGCATCAGGATATCTCTTTCTGCTGTCAGAGTTGTTTGGGATTTGTTGTTACCTCATCTAACCAGTTGAGTCCATTGATACCACACCCATTCAAAGTATATCGCTGTGCATGCTGAGGACTTAGCACATCAACTTTCTCTGAAAATTGACAAAACAACAGAAAACTAATGAGGAGTGAGTAGGCTCAAAAACTCCTTGATTCACATTGGCAGAAGCAGAAAATGCATACCTTTGTGGATTATTTGCTAAATAAGACTCAAAACATTCTCTGTGCAAGGTATTAGCCCTCAGCAGCCACTCCACTTAGGATACAGACCTCATACAACATTGTGCTACAGCTGGTGTAGACTTGGTCTAGGATACTAACGTAGCGCCATTATGAACCTGAGGCCTAGGCCTAAGCTGACAACATTAGGGGTATTTCATGCATTGAAACTGAGTTTTTGTCCTTAGTTAAACACCAGGTACTTCCAACTTAAGCAAAAATAACCTAAAATATGATTACCATGTACTTTAGGTGCCCACAGATGTCAAATTTCACTGAACTTAGTTGTTCACGTCACACACACTGCAGGCATTTTGGTCTGATTCTGAAGGATTTTGAATTTCGTGCATTTGGCACCTACTTAGCAGATTCAAGGCAGGAATCATACTACGGAAGCTTTGGTAGGTCAAGGTTTAATGACCCAATAGTTTATTGGGGAGGAAAAATGGTCAGAAATGCTCAGAAGGCTGTTCTAGTCTAATGTATAGAAACGCACATGCTCTTTGTGGTACTTTAAGGCTGTGATACTAATGTATGCGTAAAAATCACCCAAGCTTGAAATTTTCTGACGTTTGCTTGAAAACCATTTTTACACACCATAGCAACTACTTTGATCCAAATTTGGGACTTCTAGCACTTAAAATGAAAAATTTGGCATTTTTGCTTAAGGTAGCATACGCCCATTAAAAGCCCCATTGACTTACACACTAAATCACAAAAGTAATGTGGTCTCTAAGTCTAGATAGAAGTTTTCACTAGCTAAACGCTACCCATCACCGGAGAGCTGACAAGTTGGCCTTTCATGGCACCATCAATTTTCCGTATCATGACCGTGTAGATTTTTTGCTATCCGAGCCGGAAGTTTTCGTCACTTGTAAACAAACCTCTTCACTCAGTGGTAAACAAATTTCCTACGCTGCTCCCGGGAGGCCTAAAGGGGTCTAAAATTGCCTCAATTGACCCAATTTTCTCACCACATGTACTTCCATTCATGCTCTTCAACATGCAAGCCACAAAAAACTAGATTATGATTGATAACAGGTCACAAATGATGTTCTTCCCCTGCTTTTTGGCACTTTTCCTGAAGGAGAACAATCGAGCGGATTGATATAGACTCTAATAGGAGTATGCCACCCTAAGCACATACACCTCTTTGTGTACTTTTACACAATGGTAAGCAATACAATGTATGACATGCATTGCCTCATATATGGTGTATGTAAGTTAGACTGAAGCCATTATCTTCTTCCCTAGGCCCTTAGGGAGTTTGCTGATCAAGCAAGATTCAAAACAATTACTGTTCCACCAGGATTAGGTAGTAACAAAATCACTTTCTACTTCAGAATCAAATCTAATTATAACTACAACCCAGCTTACCAGTCCTGCTATACTCTAAGTATACACTAATCATTACCATCAGCATATTGTAAACCATTCTGTGCAAGATACACATCATGTGACCCCCAAAAGTCGTCTCAAGAAAGATTAATCCACATTTACCTAATGAGGAGATAAAGACAAAGACAATAAGAAACATATCTGAACTAGATGTTTAATGCAAACGATAAAATCCCTTGTTTTTGAGTTTGCCTTTATAATATTTACTCAACAGTTATTCCATTGCTCACAGATACACAAGCTTATGCTAAAATGACTCAATAATTGCAAGTTCATTCATTTTATTGCAAGGCACTTTTATTTTAAAGTTGAATAATTTTTGGAAATATATCCATAAAGAAAACAAAAGGCAACACTTGGTAACATGTTTGCAATCCTATGGATTAGACTAACTTGGTCAGCACACTTTCTAATTAGGTACTTTTAACGTTGTTTGGTGCAGCAGGCCAATGAAGTTGTTCATCTTTGGGGCCATTCTCTGGAAAATGAAACTGGCATGAAAAAACTAAAGTGTTCATCAGGACCAGTTGCTATACTTTTTGTTTTAGAGGGATTCCTCAAGTTTTCTGTTTCATATTTTTTTCATTAAAATTACAACCATAACATACTAATTTGCATAAATTTGCATTATTGTAAGTTTTAGCCAAAATTTGTAGTTTTTAACTGTATATTTGTTTTTTCTACATCAGTATCTAGAAATAATATTTCAGTTATCAACTATCACATGGAGGCAGTTATACATGGGTTCATTTATTTCATTCCTAAAGTAGAGGTTCCTGATCTTCAATTCTTTGTTAATAATGGGTGCTAATTAGCATAATTTTGACCAAATTTTGACCAAAATAACTCAAAAGTTTTCGTAAAAAGTAACTGATGTGCCTTATGATGTCCACACTTGATATGCAACCGTTCTTGGTACAGACTGTTAGTTTTGCAAAATATCCAGTCAAATAATTATTCTTACGATTAACTAATAGCCTCTAATTAGTCATCACACACGTGACCGATGGTCACGTGTGTGACATTTATCAATGGAAATGCAGAATGTCACACACATGACCAAACAATGTCACACACGTGACCCTCCAAATCATGGCAGTAAAACTGTCTTAAAGTAATTCCTATGGCATATCAACATTAGTGTTGTTCTTTGGTCATTACTAGAGTCACATTTGCACTGCAAAAATTGCATACTATGGACAGAAAATTCAGAATGTCACACACGTGACCCAACAATGTCACACACGTGACCGGATTTTTTTAGCTTATGTAGTATTATGCTAATTTTAAAAAGTGAAATATTGAGGTGAAATGTCTTGTTAGAATAGAAACACATTAAGGGAGAAACATGAGAAAGAAGGGTTAACCAGCCCTGTTAGAAACTGAGGAATTTGCCAATGTTTTTTTTGTGCAAATAAGCCAGTATCATTTCACGTCACACATGTGACCGACCTTTATATAACCTCTGCCAGCACATGAATGTTCTGTATTTGGCTAAGCTATATGGTTTTGTAAAAGAGACCCCTAGTGCATACTTAAGTACTACAATCAAATCAGTGCAATACTCAATACCTATCATTATCCTTGACAACTATTTAATATGATGGGATGGGTGGACCTTGCCATAAATTACATAATATCCACTCAACCTGGAGACGGTGACAATAGAAAGCCTTTATTAGCATTATATGCCCACACAGGAATGAAACGGTTACATAATGAAACAATGTGTGTCTAATGACCATTAAAATTGGTCAGATTTGTAAGATTAGAGATGTACTTGGCATCAGAATTTCATCTTCTTGAAACCTACAGTTATGGTAAAATTTGTAGAGATGATGCTACAATTAGAGAAACACTGAATAAAAGAGGTCTCACAAAATCCCTAAGACACAACCTTTAGCAGTGTTCTAACTAGATTGCTCATATGTTATGTCTTGTTTTGCAGTGATTGCAATTGATGGGGGTTGGGTGCTGGATGATAGACTTTCCGGTGGGGAAATTTCCCTTGAGGGATCATCTGATATGTCATGGAGTAAAAATATGCAATTAAACACTTGCATTCTCATGGAAGAGGGGGAGGGGTGGGTGGGGTAAAAATCAGGTGGTGGACCATACAATCATTACCCTGCTCATGTAAACTGTACACATTTCTTCCAAGAGCTGTTATCCGGATATGAAACTGGTAAATCCCTAAACAGGCTGATCTCAGTACTGAATAATTCCAGTTTACCTGATGATGAAAAAAAAAAAATGCATTTGGTCATCAGTTATAATGTTATTATTCATGTGAATTGTCATCACCCGGTCTGCAAGTAGCTGCATTCTATCATGTAACATTGTCAAACACAGAACACAGCTATTATTAACATATGGTATGCAGCAAAATGCTACTGCAGTTTCAAAATAAATTACTCAGTTATAATTATAATAACAATGTAAAGAAACTAATGCAACTTGAATACAAATCTATAGACTGTACAAGATGATGAGTTCAAGGTCTCATAATGCTTCCCACAGTGTATATACAGCTCACCTAATACCAAACTAATTGAAATATAAAGAAACATTCATTTGAAATTGAGACAAGCATTGAATCTTCAATACAAACTTTAAGCAATATCATGGCAATCCAGTCTGGTTAATATTCATTTGAGAAACAAAAGTTATAACAATGCAACCCTGAAATAGAATGGAGCCTGAAGAAAACATGATGAAGGATCCTGGTCACATAATTTAGGAACCATTGGTTCACTGTACTGTCTATAGGTTGATGAATTTGTAGGATTTCGGAAATGATGACATTGTACTATAATTGATTGAGTTAAAGTACATATTTTTCTATCTGCAGACTTTGACATATACTGTTATTTCATAACATGTTGTTCCGTGCAGTCCTGTTGTGAGAGGGTGAGGATTGGGTGGAGGCTACAGTTGTACGTCAGCTAAGTGCCCAGTGAAATATGTGATCAAGAATGATATACTTTTAACTTTGGATAAACAAAGACTTAAAAAAAGTGGATCTGGAGACACAACTGTGCATGGAACTGTGCCTGTCTCTCAATGTCCTTGGTTTTGGGTACTTGTACATTCTTCGAATAATGCTTCTTTAGCCTCACAAGATGTGATTGTGAATCTTAGAACTGTTGTGCGACAGTTTTTCAGGAGTTTGGAGAAAAATAACAAAGAAGTAGAGGAGATACAAACCCAACCATAATCTTCAGCTGATATGATAGACATCTTTGAGATGAATACCAAAGGTGGAGGTGATTTGCATTTTACTGTCCAATTACATTTCAAATCATACAGTATTTCCAATATGTAAGCAAATGCTTAAAACAGTCATCTCTACTGTACTACAGTAAATAAACATCATAACAAACAAAGTACATTCAAGTTCAAGATTATATCCATATTTGTGTGACCTGTGTGTGACCTGCCTTAATTAATCTAGGTTTTTTGTTTTTGTTTGATGGAGTGTTCATTACAAATACCTCTAACTCAAAGCGCAGCAATACAGACTGAGTTGACTTCTTTAATGTTTCCACAGCATTATGGAATATCTAAAATGGTATTTCAAGTGTTTGGTTTTAATCTGAAGAAAATAAATATCTAAACAGAAGACTTATTTGTAGTTAACCCAAACTACTTTCATACAAACCAACAAGTTGTCTTCCAGTCTTACCATTCTAGAAGTGTCAGGAGTTCTAGAAGAATTTATTAATATGAGTCTCGGAGGCAATTTTATTTCAGTTTGACAAATGGTTAAAACGTACCAGAGGGTGTTTGGGGGCCTATTGTGTCATGGCAAGCTCACTACAAACATACCAATTACTGTATTAATCCATAAAAATCTACCAGAGGTTCTTGAAACATTACTATCACTGTTCTTTACTAACCATTAATGTTATTACCATTACATGAAAGAAATATCAGATGATGAACCACTCGTTGTCCTTGTCAGCACAGTATGAACACTTCCATCAAAAACTGGTAACTACAGGTGGAGTAGGTGATCCACTAATAGCTCGCATAAGGATAACTCAAGTTAACCTTTAAGTGAAAAGAAAATGATAATCAAGTTTTACTGATAGTAGATCTTGAGAATTTCGGTCAGAAATAGATATGTGTATGTCTCTGGCTAACGTCCCTGTATACATGGACATTCACAGAGAATACAATCCAGATGAAGGAAAGTACACTTCAGTTTCCAATAACCAGGTCAGTGTAAAAACAATTAACCAGTAAACTATTAAACTTGAACCGGATTGTCCGTTGTCAGTGGAAGTTGCATATAAAGGTGTAGTGCAGTGATATTATAAATGAGCTCCCAAAGGATAGTCCAACCTCACACAAACCCAACCATGCATGGTTTGGGCTTGACTGAGAAATTTGTGAGATTTTGCACCTCTCTTTCCTATTGAGGAAATAATGTCTTTTGAATTTCCACTCATCAGAAGATAATTTTTTTGATATAATTTAGTGTGTCAGCTTTGGTGGATGTGTTTTTGTATTATTTTTCTTTATTTAATGGCACCAGGCCCCTGGAGACTGCATTGCCTACGTTGACCTAGTTACACCACTCTCTGGGAGGTCTCTTTCCAGATTTTAGATCACCAAAGGTTTATAAAGTACCCTGTTCATCTAGTTAATAGCTATCTAATATGGTCAGTTCTTTCCACAAATTTGGAAGATGAAGACACTTGTAACCTCAAAATTTTGAGTTAAAAAGTTTTGAGATGAAAATGTCCAAATTTTGACTGTTGAGGTGAAAATCTTGAGATAACAAGAGCCCAAGGGCACTGTGGTTCCTTGCTTGGGGTATATGACAATACACATAATATTATCAAGCAAGATTGGGCTCAAATAGTCCAAGTAATTGTGGTCCTACATGTACGCATAAAGTAACCAACACTATAGCCAACACTTTTGTGATCACAAAATGTGATGGGATTTTTTATCAAAGGCACTTTTGAGATCTAAATATGGCGTCGAAAATGTAAGAAGTATAAGGTCACCTACAAGCGGGTCAACAGATATGATAACATTGGTGACCACAGATGACATGACCTTTAAGTATGAAAATGTTCCACCACCCCATTCACAACTTGTCCCAAATTATCAACCGTGTCACACCTTGGCATTGGGATTTAATTGCATTAAATGTCTAAAAATTAACTTTGAACTTGTATACATAACTTCACACACAAAGGTCACCCGTAGGTCAACCAATTGACATTTTTGATCGGTGAGACCTAAACGGAGCATCAAAACTGTAAAAATTCAAACATGTTTTCTTTGCCCATTTTCTCCCCCCAAAAATACTAGTTTTTTAACATTAGCTGACCTATGGTGACCTTGGACCACATGACCGCTAAGTTTGAAAATATTCCCCTATACCATTCGCAACTTGTCCAAAAAAATCAACCTTGTCACACCTTGGCACTGGGAGTTATTGCATGAAATGTCTGAAAATTAACTTTGACCTCCTATAACTTCACACACAAAGCTCATCCAGGGGTCAACCTATTGACATTTATGATCAGAAGGTACCTTTAACATCTGGAAATAGCATCGAAACTGTAAAAATCCCCAAAACACGAAAAGGTCACCAGAGGTCAAATTGAGGTCAAGGGTCACCCAGATGTGGGTGGACAATTGGATTACGTAGAAGCAACTCCCAACCCTAACTGAAAATTCGTTCTCAAGTTATCGCAAAATTACTAGTTTTTTATCATTAATTGACCTTTGGTGACCTTGGATCACATGACCGTTAAGTTTGAAAATATTACCCTATACCATTTGCAACTACTCCAAAAATATCAACCCTGTCACACCTCGGAACTGGGAGTTATTGCATTAAATATCTGAAAATTAACTTTGACCTCGTATAACTTTGCACACAAAGGTCACACGGGGGTCAACCCATTGACATTTATGATCAGAGGGTACCTTTAACATCTGAAAATAGCATCGAAACTGTAAAAATCCACAAAACACAAAAAGGTCACCAGAGGTCAAATTGAGGTCAAGGGTCACCCAGAAGCGGGTCGACAATTGGATTACATTGAAGCAACTCCCAACCCTAACGGACAATTTGTTCTCAAGTTATCGCAAAAATACTAGTTTTTTATCATTAATTGACCTTTAGTGACCTCGGATCACATGACCGTTAAGTTTGAAAATATTCCCCTATACCATTTGCAACTTGTCCCAAAATATCAACCGTGTAATACCTTGGCACTGGGAGTTATTACACTAAATGTCTGAAAATTAACTTTGACCTCGTATAACTTAACATACAAAGGTCACCTTGGGTCAACTTATTGACATTTTTGATCGGTGAGACCTAAATAGAGCATCAAACTATACAAATTCAAACATTTATTTGCTTTGCCCATTTTCTCCTCCCAAAATACTAGTTTTTTAACATTAATTGACCTTTGGTGACCTCGGATCACATGACCGTTAAGTTTTAAAATATTCCCCTATACCATTTGCAACTTGTCCAAAAATATCAACCATGTCACACCTTGGAACTGGGAGTTATTGCATTAAATGTCTGAAAATTAACTTTGACCTTGTATAACTTCGCACACGAAGGTCACACAGGTGTCAACCCATTGACATTTTTGATCGGAAGGTACCTTTGGTATCCAAATCTAGCATCAAAACCAAACATTTTCTTTTTTGCTCGTTTCCTCCCAAAATAAGCACATTTTTTCTAATGTGACCTTTGACCTTTTGACCTTGGTTTCAAATGTAGTTTAATCTCCTGATTCCAAAAAACAAAACGACAAGTCTGTACAACCATCCTAACTCCGACCGAAAAACTTTGACCCCATATAACTTCGCACATAAAGGTCACACGGGGTCAACCTATTGACATTTATGTTCAGAAGGTACCTTTGACATCTGAAAATAGCATCAAAACTGTAAAAATCCCAAAAAACACGTAAAGGTCACCAAAGGTCAAATTGAGGTCAAGGGTCACCCAGGTGCGGGTCAACAATTGGATTACATTGAAGCAACTCCCAACCCTAACGGACATTTCGTTCTCAAGTTATCGCAAAAATACTAGTTTTTTATCATTAATTGACCTTTGTTGACCTCGGATCACATGACCGTTAAGTTTGAAAATGCTCCCCTAACAAGTTCACAACTTGTCCCAAAATATCAATCTTGTCGCACATTGGCACTGGGAGTTATTGCAGTTTTAATATTTTCGGTTTTTGGACCATAACTGACCTTTGGTGACCTTTGTGGGCACCAGAAACAATAGGGCACACCTTCTCCATATGGTGGATCTATAGTCCAAGTTTGGCCTCAATCCAACATTCCCTTATTGAGATAGAGCGTACCCAAGCAAGTGTCACAGACACACACACACACATACACACATACATACATACATACATACATACATACATACATACACACACACGCCAACCTGACTGCATAGGTTCCTTTTGCTAAAGCAAGGAACCAAAAATTCCAAATATTAAGGAAGCAAATTCAAAATTTTCAAATTTGGTGACACTTATATAATTTTTTTAAGCCACAGTACTAAGTCGGTGAAGTTAGATCAGTTTTGAGACCAATTAGATTTCTTAAAACCAACTGCAGTGACTGGCTCAGCAATGTTAAAAATTAAACAAGCATAAGTGACAATTCTTCATTCACAGCTGTACATACTCAGATTAGTAGGAAGTATTTCCAATTGTGTTCTCTGTTTATAGTGGCTAGACTTACAAGGGTACTGCAAAGCTCTCCAAATGTTCAGTACTTTCACATAGTTTCTGGAATCTGCTAGCAATTTTGAGCACATGAGGACATGTCAGTAATAGAAATACTTCATCTGATTTTACACTGTGGAATATATATAAATATCTGAGCCCTAGCCGGGTGCTTCAGAATAGCTCTGTAACATCTCTTCTACTTCCTGTCTTCTTCTACTAAGTTTAAAACATGTAAATACATGTTAGAGAGAAAAATGTAATTTCTATGAAGTATAAATCTAAGCCCTGGTGGGAGTCCCTGGGGACTTTAGCTGAGGCATTTTTACTTTTCAGATATTTATTGTTCTTTGATAGTGATTTTGCAGCCCAAGTGAAGCCAATGGTAGGGGGGGGGGAGGGGGAAAGTTATAACCACCCTTATGGATGCCAGTGCATACATGTTTTAATGCCCTCTAAATGTGTTTATTTTAAACAGTATTTAGCTCTCAAATATGCAAGGAAGAAATGTTATCATGACATGATATTGATAAAGAGTGGCAGGGGAATTTAAATTCCTTAACCATGCCTGCTAGCCATATGTTTGGTGAATAAAGTCACAAGAACCAGATTAACTTAATTCTTACCATTCCTATGTAACTCTGTGCATCAAGAAGTGTAGGATACTGAAAGAAGCTTGATAGGTGCATACAGACCTAATCTGTTTGACCCCAAAATATGGAGAATAACATTTTTCAGGGCCAAAAACCGGGAGAATTTATAAGGGAAAATAGGGAGGTTGGTCATTTTCAACTGAAATTATATAAATACTCCTAAATAAATAGTCTACAGTACCGCTCATGTATAACTGGACATGTGTACGCGCACAGGATCGTATAAACAAGTACAATCGCGTATAAAATCGTTGACAAACAAATTGCCGCGTAGACACCTCGTATAATCCCTGTACGAGTTTATACGCAGGTTATGCTATTGTGCTCAATGAATAGGGGTTAAAGTCGCCGAAAGAATTAGTGAGATGTTTGAAACAGCCGTTTCTTAAATCGTAGTTTAAGACGTGATATTCACCTAGCATCGAAGAGGACGCAGGTAAAGTGTGTGCCGGCATAGAACTTAACTGTTTTTTTTTTGTCGTACACAAGTAGCCTACATGCGAACTGCACACATTCGGTACGCCGCATGTACAAACAAGTGACAACTTGTGTTTATTAAACTTGTGCAGGCGCGTATCCAGGGGGGGGCATTGGGGGCGCGCGCCCCCGGGTAAGAAAGAGAGGAGAGAAAAAAAGAGAGAATAAAAAAGGAAAAAAAAGAGGGGGAAAAAGAGAGAAAAAAGGAGAAAAGGAGGGAACAGAAGAAAAACGCCAAAGACACCGGGAAAAGAGAGAGGAACAGTGACATAATTACAGCGCTGATCCATATTATATACAGTACACAGGGTAGCCAGTGGCGTATCAAGGATTTCGGAAGGGGCATGCGCCTCGGCCTACCCCTTACACCGACAACTCCAATTTTGACGTTTCCATTTTCCCTCTCTCACTAATGTATATACTCTATATGGTATATCATATTACCCACGTGTGTGTATGGACGCCTTAAACAGTTGTACAATTGTGCTATGAAAAAAACTGTGGCTGGTCTCGAACTCGGCCGAGTCGTTGGGGAACATGGCGCATTTCGGTATTAGACCAGAATCTATATGCGAACTGCACTATACATGTGTTCTTCGATGCAACACTGCCATCCACAGATAAAATGTAATACACTCCAACCTGAATGCTAATTGTTACCCCAAATCTAGTACCGTAACTCATACAATTAATCTAAAAATAAATTTTGCATGAGATTTGAGAATTGAGCACATTTCCTGTGAATATCATGTAGTTGACCCAAAGGCGTATCATTGCCGGGGCGGGGGCTGACGCACCCATCACTTCTTGAGATTGTTCCCATCTGCATGAAAACGTGCGACTCACAACCCTATGCCCACCCCTCTAATCGCTTCCCGATGACATGCTATACAATACGAGAATTATTACTGTTGACATTGTTAGGCGTGACTTCTCCTAAAGACGTTTGAAATGACGAGATGAAAGTATGTTGGTATTTCAACATTAATCAGAAAATTTCTAAATTATACACTTGGATAAAAGTCGGGGAGGGGTGGGAGGGGGCAATGTTCTATTCAGCTGAGAAGAAGGCCACTGCTACAAGTGTAAACCCCTCCCGGCCCGCTCCAATCCCCCCCTTACGACTTTACAAAAACATTGTTCATAGGCAAAACTGCATGGTGTATGGAGCCAATTTTTGACCTAATTGGTGGTCTAATTATGCCTCGGGGTGCACCAGTTAACATCAATTATCAATTTTCAAAAAGAATTCAGGGACGGGGCTACTGAGATTTGCCTTCAACAAGCCAATGACCACACCTCAGCCATTTTTAAATTCTCTGGTCTTTCCATAATAGTGCAGGACCTACCTAAGTCAGTTGGGATTTGTTACCCCCCCCCCCTTTGAAATCCTATTTTAAAATGGGGGTTGAGAAGGGGTCCCATTCTCCTAGTCCTGCAAACCGATTTCAAGTAGTAGATAACCTATGCATCTGCCATTAAAATGTGGTACATGGCTACATGAAGGTATACTGTGTACCTCTTTGCAGATACAAATACTAGTCATTGTTTTTAGTACATTTTGTTAGTTCTACACAATGAAACAAATGGTATCATAAAAAAAAGCATTTGATGTTATTTATAGAACTAGTTCGGCAAGATGTCCTTACATACATATGGCCTGTAGATTTGATCAAAAGTATGCAGCACAACCCATAACAATTTCACAAACTGACTGTTGAGAAATTAGTATGTAAAGACTCACCAAAGTTATGTCATCAGTGATGTGTTCCCACTTGCTTTTTTCTTTCATTTTCTTGGAGGAAATGTACCAAAGAAATGTTGAAAATGGTATCACCTGGAGGTGAAAGAGAAAATACAAAATAACTCAACTTTCCATTCAATAAATTTATCAATGTGAAAATTCATCAGGTCTGTGATCATTTTTGTAACAGAAATCAACGTCTTTCCTTGTGTCTTATTAATAAGCATATATGAATATTTTATAGAGCTGTATTCTCAGGGCAGCATATATTTTGTTTTCTATTTCTGTTTTTATCTTTGGGTTTGTTGGACTGACATAGCTAACAGCACAGGACTAATATCATTATTCAAAGCACCTTTGCCTTTATCTTAAAACTGCTATTTAAGAATATGTTTTGCATCTGAGGTAATCAATACAGTCAGTTATTTACAACACTTGAAGTGGTAACTGATCAACTCCATGTTACGTCCTAAGAGTTGTGAAGCCAACCCCCCCCCCCCCCCCAAATAAAAGACATATTTGGAAAATTGCTGGAATATTTCTAACAAATTTGTGAGCTATCTTCCACAGTACTGCAACAGAAAATATATGTAGAAAGCATATGTGCTGGAGTTTCCTGGAAATATCTCTTAAACGGCCAGTATTATAACTGAAGTGCAAATAATGTACATCTTATACAGAACACATTAAGAGAATCCTTTAACACTGTTGACCAATGGCTAAGAATGGAATTCTGAATTACTTTGGTTTTTACTCTGAGGACATGCATAGGGTCCAGAAGGTTCATGCATGTTTTGTATTACTGACTGACAACAACATATCCACACATTACAGTAAACCCACTAAAGACTTCCATTTGAAATCCCTTAGTATATAGCTCATGGACAAATGACATAAAACCTAGATTATCTTCAGATTTAAATTTCACATCAATTTTATTGGGTTTTAGATGTACTGAGAGGGGAAGGGTAAGAAAGGTTAGGATGGAAACAGAGAAATGATTCCTGTTAGTCATTCTACATGGTTCTAACTTAGTGTGGGTATGGTTCTAACTTAGTGTGTGTATGGGTCTCATTTTGTGTGCAGTGACAATATTTAATTGTTAGGGCACATGCACTTATGAATTAAATTGATTGTTTATGAGCCTGCCATACATTTTACTGGCTATTATTTGTGGAAGTTAGGCTGACAATCCAGAGGAGTCTGGCTGCGCTGTTAAGACTGATTACTACCCTTACCTGCCACTCAACGCTATGACACACTGATAAATTAGAAGGGATCAAGTCATCTGAATATTTTGTTCCTTAATTTATGATGAATACACAAAACAAAATATGGACCCAGTACACTAAGCACATACACCTCTTTGTGTACTTTTACACAATGGTAAGCAATACAATGTATGACATGCATTGCCTCATATATGGTGTATGTAAGTTAGACTGAAGCCATTATCTTCTTCCCTAGGCCCTTAGGGAGTTTGCTGATCAAGCAAGATTCAAAACAATTACTGTTCCACCAGGATTAGGTAGTAACAAAATCACTTTCTACTTCAGAATCAAATCTAATTATAACTACAACCCAGCTTACCAGTCCTGCTATACTCTAAGTATACACTAATCATTACCATCAGCATATTGTAAGCCATTCTGTGCAAGATCCACATCATGTGACCCCCAAAGATCGTCTCAAGAAAGATTAATCCACATTTACCTAATGAGGAGATAAAGACAAAGACAATAAGAATCATATCTGAACTAGATGTTTAATGCAAACGATAAAATCCCTTGTTTTTGAGTTTGCCTTTATAATATTTACTCAACAGTTATTCCATTGCTCACAGATACACAAGCTTATGCTAAAATGACTCAATAATTGCAAGTTCATTCATTTTATTGCAAGGCACTTTTATTTTAAAGTTGAATAATTTTTGGAAATTTATCCATAAAGAAAACAAAAGGCAACACTTGGTAACATGTTTGCAATCCTATGGATTAGACTAACTTGGTCAGCACACTTTCTAATTAGGTACTTTTAACGTTGTTTGGTGCAGCAGGCCAATGAAGTTGTTCATCTTTGGGGCCATTCTCTGGAAAATGAAACTGGCATGAAAAAACTAAAGTGTTCATCAGGACCAGTTGCTATACTTTTTGTTTTAGAGGGATTCCTCAAGTTTTCTGTTTCATATTTTTTTCATTAAAATTACAACCATAACATACTAATTTGCATAAATTTGCATTATTGTAAGTTTTAGCCAAAATTTGTAGTTTTTAACTGTATATTTGTTTTTTCTACATCAGTATCTAGAAATAATATTTCAGTTATCAACTATCACATGGAGGCAGTTATACATGGGTTCATTTATTTCATTCCTAAAGCAGAGGTTCCTGATCTTCAATTCTTTGTTAATAATGGGTGCTAATTAGCATAATTTTGATGTCACACACGTGACCAAAATAACGCAAAAGTTTTCGTAAAAAGTAACTGATGTGCCTTATGATGTCCACACTTGATATGCAACCGTTCTTGGTACAGACTTTTAGTTTTGCAAAATATCCAGTCAAATAATTATTCTTACGATTAACTAATAGCCTCTAATTAGTCATCACACACATGGTCACGTGTGTGACATTTATCAATGGAAATGCAGAATGTCACACACATGACCAAACAATGTCACACACGTGACCCTCCAAATCATGGCAGTAAAACTGTCTTAAAGTAATTCCTATGGAATATCAACATTAGTGCTGTTCTTTGGTCATTACTAGAGTCACATTTGCACTGCAAAAATTGCATACTATGGACAGAAAATTCAGAATGTCACACACGTGACCCAACAATGTCACACACGTGACCGGATTTTTTTAGCTTATGTAGTATTATGCTAATTTTAAAAAGTGAAATATTGAGGTGAAATGTCTTGTTAGAATAGAAACACATTAAGGGAGAAACATGAGAAAGAAGGGTTAACCAGCCCTGTTAGAAACTGAGGAATTTGCCAATGTTTTTTTTGTGCAAAAAAGCCAGTATCATTTCAGGTCACACACGTGACCGACCTTTATATAACCTCTGCCAGCACATGAATGTTCTGTATTTGGCTAAGCTATATGGTTTTGTAAAAGAGACCCCTAGTGCATAATTAAGTACTACAATCAACCCAACTTTCTTTACCTAAAAGTAGTTACTTAGTGGTAAAGTGCAAATCTCCCCATTTTTCGTCACACACGTGACCGAGAATGGCCCTTTGTATGAACACCAAATTTCTAATTCTATTACTTTGAAGTCAAGCAAAGGTAGGCCTAATTACTGGTCTAGATTGCTTTTTTCAAACTATCGGTATACAAGTGTGAAGCAGAAGCTGCTCTATTACATAAATGTTAGTGTTTTTGCTTTCACAACTTTCCCAGTAACTTCATTTCCAACTTTGCCAATATACAGCAACATGATGCACCCCCCCCCCCCACCCAAACACACTCTTATAACATAATTACTGAATTACACACTAACTTTAAGAACAGAAACATAATTCAAATGCATTAACGATTTCAGATGACATAACATGCTGAATCCTACAAGAACTTGTCATATTGTGTTGTACGATCTTCTGTGGTAGAATCATAAACTGTTGCTTGTCACAGTGCAATACTCAATACCTATCATTATCCTTGACAACTATTTAATATGATGGGATGGGTGGACCTTGCCATAAATTACATAATATCCACTCAACCTGGAGACG
Organism: Apostichopus japonicus; assembly: GCF_037975245.1. Taxonomy (NCBI): domain Eukaryota; kingdom Metazoa; phylum Echinodermata; class Holothuroidea; order Aspidochirotida; family Stichopodidae; genus Apostichopus; species Apostichopus japonicus. The sequence goes on from NC_092567.1 coordinate 6,687,625, forward strand.
GTGACAATAGAAAGCTTTTATTAGCATTATATGCCCACACAGGAATGAAACGGTTACATAATGAAACAATGGATGTCTAATGACCATTAAAATTGGTCAGATTTGAAAGATTAGAGATGTACTTGGCATCAGAATTTCATCTTCTTGAAACCTACAGTTATGGTAAAATTTGTAGAGATGATGCTACAATTAGAGAAACACTGAATAAAAGAGGTCTCACAAAATCCCTAAGACACAACCTTTAGCAGTGTTCTAACTAGATTGTTCATATGTTATGTCTTGTTTTGCAGTGATTGCAATTGATGGGGGTTGGGTGCTGGATGATAGACTTTCCGGTGGGGAAATTTCCCTTGAGGGATCATCTGATATGTCATGGAGTAAAAACATCCAATTAAAAACTTGTATTCTCATGGAGGAGGGGGAGGGGTGGGTGGGGTAAGAATCAGGTGGTGGACCATACAATCATTACCCTGCTCATGTAAACTGTACACATTTCTTCCAAGAGCTGTAATCCGGAATTGAAACTGGTAAATCCCTAAATAGGCTGATCTCAGTACTGAATAATTCCAGTTTACCTGATGATGAGAAAAAACAAAATACATTTGGTCATCAGTTATAATGTTATTATTCATGTAAATTGTCATCACCCAGTCGGCAAGTAGCAGAATTATATCTGTAACATTGTCAAACACAGAACACCACTACTATAAACATATGGTATGCTACTGTAGTTTCAAAATAAATCACTCAGTTATATTTATAATAACAATGTAAAGAAACTAATGCAACTAGAATACAAATCTATATACTGTACAAGATGCGTTCAAGGTCTCATAATGCTTCCCACAGTGTATACACAGCTCACCTAATACCAAACTAATTGAAATATAAAGAAACATTAACTTGAAATTGAGACAAGCATTGAATCTTCAATACAAACTTTAAGCAATACCACTAGCAATCCAGACTGGTTTATATTCAATTGAGAAACACAAGTAATAACAATGCAACCCTGAAAACAGATGGAGCCTGAAGAAAACATGATGACTGTTTCGGTCACATAGTTTAGGAACCATTGGTTCACTGTACTGTCTAGAGGTTGATGAATTTGTAGGATTTCGGAAATGATGACATTGTACTATAATTGACTGAGTTAAAGTACATATTTTTCTATCTGCAGACTTTGACATATAGTTGTTATTTCATAACATGTTGTTCGGTGCAGTCCTGTTGTGAGAGGGTGAGGGTTGGGTGGAGGCTACAGTTGTACGTCAGCTAAGTGCCCAGTGAAATATGTGATAAAGAATGATATACTTTTAACTTTGGATAAACAAAGACTTAAAAAAAGTGGATCTGGTGACACAACTGTGCATGGAACTGTGCCTGGCTCTCTATGTTACTGATTTTGCGTACACCTTATTTGAATGATGCTTCTTTAGCCTCACAAGATGTGATTGTGAATCTTAGAACTGGTGTGCGACAGTTTATCAGGAGTTTGGCTAAAATTAACAAAGAAGTAGGAAAGGAGATACAAACCCAACAATAATCTTCAGCTGATATGATAGACATCTTTGAGATGAATAATAAAGGTGGAGTTGATTTGCATTGTACTGTCCAACTTTATATTTCAAATCCTATTTCCAATATTTAAGCAAATGCTAAAAACAGTAATCTCTACTGTACTACAGTCAATAAATATCATAACAAACATAACACATTAAATTTCAAGATTATATCCATAGTTGTGTGACATATGTGTGACCTACCTAAATTAATCAAGGTGTTCTTGTTTGATGGAGTGTTCATTACAAATACTTCTAACACAAAGCTCAGCAATACAGACTTAGTTGACTTCTTTAATGTTTCTACAGCATTATGGAATATCTAAAATGGTATTTCAAGTTTTTTTTATTTTAATCTGAAGAAAATAAATACCTACACAGAAGACATATTTGTAGGTAACCCAAGCTACTTTCATATAAACCAACAAGTTGTCTTCCAGTTTTACAATTCTGGGAGTGTCAGGAGTTCTAGAAGACTTTATTCATATGAGCCTAGAAGGCAATTTTTATTTCAGTTTGGCAAATGGTAAAATGTACCAGAGGGTGTTGAGGTAGCTATTGTGTCATACTGTAGCAAGGTCATTACAAACATACCAAGTGCTGGATTAATCCAGCAAGAATCCGATCGTTTTAATGTCCTTACTAGGGCGTAATCCTGTCAATTGTATTTTGAGAAGATGAGTTAAAACTTTATATACATTATTTTAGTGAGAGTGAATGGAGATAAAAGAGTATTCCTCGATCTGCGACGCTATCCATAAAATCTACCACACATCTTTGAAACGTTATCAATACTGTTCAACACTTACCATTAATGTGATTACCATCACATGGAGGAAATATCAGATGATGAACCATTCATTGTCCTTGTCAACACAGTATGAACGTGACTTCCATCAAAAACTGGTAACTACAGGTGGAATAGGTGATCCCCTAACAGCTCGCTTCATAATTAACCTAATGAAGAGAAAAGAAAGTGATGTGAATGAGATTTAAGTCCTAATTATAGGAGACATTGAGAATGTCAGTCAGAAATAGTCTCTGGCTAACTACCATGTACATGAACAATCACAGAGAAAAAAATACAGAGGAAGGAAAGTACAGTTCAGTTTCCAATAACCAGGTATTAAGTGTAAAAACAATTAGCCAGTTAAGCATCAAACTTGAACCGGGTTGTCCGTTGTTTAGTGGAAGTGGCACATAAAGGTGTGGTGCAGTGATATGAATGAGCTCCCAAAGGAGAGTCCAACCTCACACGAACCCAACCATGCATGGTTTGGGCTTGACTGAGAAATTTGTGAGATTTCGCACCTCTCTTTCGTATTGAGGACAGAATGTCTTTTGAATTTCCACTCATTAGGAGATACTGTAATTGTATCTAATTTAGTGTGTCAGCTTTGGTGGATGTGTTTTCATAATATTTTTCTTTATTTAATGGCACCAGGCCCTCGAGACTGCATTGGCTACATTGACCTAGTTACACCATTCTCGGGGGGAAGGGGGGTCTCTTTCTAGATTTTAGATCACCAAAGGTTTATAAAGTACCCTGTTCAGCTGGTCAATAGCCATACAATATGGTTAGTTCTTTCTACAAATTTGGCAGATGAAGACACTTATAACCTCAAAATTTTGAGTTAAAAGTTTTGAGAGATGAAAAAGTCAAAATTTTGACTTTCGAGGTGAAAATCTTGAGATAAAAATTCCAAATATTGAGAAAGCAAATTCCAAATTTTGAAATTTGGGGACACTTATATATTTTCTTAAGCTACCGTACTTAGTTGCCGAAGTAAGATCAGTCTTGAGACCAATTAGATTTCTTAAATCCAACTGCAGTGACTGGCTCAGCAATGTTTAAAAATTAAACAAGCATAAGTGACAATTCTTTATTCACAGCCGTACATTCTCAGATTAGTAGGAAGTATTTCCAATTGTGTTTATAGTGTTTATAGTGGCTGGACTTACAAGGGTAATGCAAAGCTCTCCAAATCTTCAGTACAGTGTTTTCACATAGTTTCTGGAATCTGCATTTTGAGCACATGAGGACATGTCAGTAATAGAAATACTTAATCTGATTTTACTCTGTGGAATATATAGCTGAGCCCTGGCCGGGTGCTGGGGGCTTCAGAAGAGCTCTGTTACATCTCTTCTACTTCATGTCCTCTTGTACTAAGTATGAAGCATGTAAATACATGTTAGAGAGAAAAATGTAATTTCTATGAAGTATAAATCTAAGCCCTGGTGGGAGTCCCTGGGGACTTTAGCTGAGGCATTTTCACTTTTCAGATATTTAATGTTCTCTGATAGTGATTTTGCAGACCAAGTGGAGCCTATGGGGGAGGGGGGGGGGGCAAGTGCTCACCACCCTAATGCCAGTGCCTGTATATGTTTGAATATGTTTATGTTAAATGGTAGTTAGCTCTCAAATATGCAAGGAAGACATGTTATCACGACATGATATTGATAAAGAGTGGCAGGGAAATTTAAATTCCTTAACCATGCTTGCTAGCCATCAGTTTGGTGAATCAAGTCACAACAACCAGATTTACTTCATTCTTACCATTCCTATGGAACTCTGTGCATCAAGAAGTGTAGGATACTGGAAGAAGCTTGATAGGTTCATAGGTCCTGATCTCCTCTATCAAGTACAGTCTCTGTCTTCATAATTACTAGAGGGTTTCTTCCTACCGTTGAATTATTACATCATGGAGCCGTCAGACTGAGCCTCAGTGATTTCTAAATCAAAAGTGAAACACTAAACATGAAATCAAATTAGTTATTCAGATATTTTTAGACTTCAGAAACAAAAGTATACTCACTTACAAAGAAAACCCATGGTAGCAGTTCCACTTTGATCCAATCATTGATCATTTTATGTTAGTGATTAGTGTTTGGTTTCTGAAGCTTTTTGAAAGTTCTTAGGAACTTTTGCATTCAGATAGCAACGTGACACTACAGCAGTCTTTGTGAGCAATCAACTTTACATGTTAGTTGTAAAAGACCCCTACACCTTTAGTAAGTAAATTATGTAAAGTGCATATTTGATTTGTGATATTGAAGCTAAAGATACGTCAATAGGAACTGAGCATTACCAGCACAAACCCTGGAAATTCTGGATATGTTCCAATAATGGGTTGTCTTTGACCAGCAAGGGAAGTCTAAAGCACTGCAGTATTATGGGTGACAAACTACAAAAATGTTTGTATATGATATGGGATATTGAATCTCAATCTCTGGAAAACCTTGCACTTCATTTGACCTTTACTCACTGGCAGGTTAGTACTTAAATCTACAATATGCCAGGAGAGGAAACAACTCCAGAGTACTTTAAGAGTAGGTTTTTATGACTACATAGTTTGAATAAAGGCCGTGGCTATTCTTACGACTAGTCATAACAATTATTTATAAACTATTCTTACGACATCGGCGAATTCATGCGAATTAAAAGTAAATAAAGCAACTGCGCATGTAGTAGGGGTAACCCTAACCCTAACACTCAATCCAACCCTTACCCTAAACCTAACCCTAACCGGAAATTATTGTTTCTCCTGGTCTTAAAAAAAGTACTCCTAGTCGTAAAAATAGCAACTGTGCATGCGCAAAAGGGTATTATTGTTACAACTAGTCGTAAGAATATTTAGCCACTTTGTTGAATAAAACCTTTCAGATACAGTAGTTGGATGATCTCGCAAATGTAGAACACTTCCTCAATAAACTACTGTGATCAGTATTCTGAGGGAGGAAACCCTCTCCTTCAACTTGTAACCAACTAACAGGCTAGCATCACCATATTTCAGCTAGTCCTACATTGTGCTGATCCTAGGACACGCTTTATGCTGGCATTGCGAACTTTTGAATGTTGTCATTAAAACCATTGGACTAGGCCATCGTTAGGCTGCACTTTTCTTATATGACTAAAGAAGACATAACTTCAACGTTATGATGTCCCTGTCCTTGTAGGTACATAGCCTAACAATATGAAAGGAAAACACGACATACATTTCTTCTTTGGCAATTGCAATATACTTAGTCTGTTTCTTTCAGTATCACCATCTGGAATATATTGCAGTATCTTCATATTAATAAGCCAGTACTGTAGCTTCAGGGAATCACGTTAAACAAACAGAGAAGTACAAGTTGTACAACCATACAACCGTTCTTCAAACGCTGCTTTACACTGTGTCGTTGGTTTGTTTAGATTTTGAAGATGAGACTTGTTCAAGTCGTTTCATTGGCCACGAGGGAAATACCCCTCTTTTTTCAGATAAATGATCAATCTTCCAATTCAAATAATAGCAATCAGTGGCGTAGCTACGGGGGGCGTGGGGGCGACAGCCCCCCATGAAAGCTCGTCGCCCCCCAGTCGCCCCCCCCCCACTGGGATTTTGGGTGTCGAAAAAAAATTACATGTGCGAAAAAAAATTATATCATTGGTCTGAATGGTCTCGAATCTCCATGATGACCACTCATGAACGACCCTTCGACCGCGGACCGGCAGTAGGCTATAGTTGCTGAAAACCTGACGTGACATAGCTCATAGGCCGAGAAGTCTACAGTAGTCGCACTGTACTGAAAACGCATGTTAACGACCGTCGAATAATATAATTCTTGCTCTACAAGACTACAGAACACATAATGTTTACTACTGAATCTGTGTGTTCGACTGTTCGGGCAAACTTTGCCTTTGTCACTCTTTTTTTTAAATATCCATAATCCCTAACATGCAAATAAATACTAATACAAACAGCCTATCATTATCTTGTAACCAGTGCGTATTAACTGATCAAACAAGCTAGTGAGCAATACTATACCCTTATAGAAAGGTGGTCTCCAGGTACTTGAATGCCAAAGAAGATGTTAATAGGTAAAAAATGCTGACATCATACACATGTTTCTCACATCATTGCTCGCGTCATTGCCTCAATACCCTGTTACATTTTCAATCTGGTTTTCACTTCTGGGACGTACCCTGATGCTCTTAAAACCACTAACAACCAAATTTTCAAGAAAGGAGGCAACACTATCATTGAGAACTACCCCCCCCCCCCCCGACGGACTCGAATGGACTGCTGGCGCCCTTTTCAGCTTTTTAAGCATGTTTTACTTCGCGATTATTGACTTTTTTATTTCACTCTCATCTACCTATTGACATTTGTCACATTTTGTTGGTGTAGTTTACTGACAAAATGCTCTAACGTACGGCGGTATTTAATTTATCGGCACTTAATTCTGTTGTACGAAACCGTCTTTCCAAGAACTGTACGGGGTTTTCGATCTATTTTTTTCGAAAACATGAGCACTCACAAAGATACCACGGGGATTGTGATGAAGCGCATGTACTTTCAACACCCATATAAACTTCCACTTGTCACAAATGTCGATGACACATATTTATTCTTCGTTTACCTCCAATTAGCAAGGCCCGGAAAGAGTCATTTCCGGCAATCTAGGGAAAATCTTTACTCAAAAAAAAATCTGTACGCTCCGCGCCAACCTGTGGTGGCGCTCCGCTTAGATAGTGTCGAAAGCCCCCCTATAGGCCATTCTCGCCCCCCCCCCCGACCAATACCCCTAGCTCCGCCACTGCCCGCCAATCAGTCTATCACCCAAATAATATTTTAGACGCAATCTAGTTCGGTCATTTCAGTATGTTACTTGGCTGAAAGCCCAGTCAATCTTTCTTTATTTTCCACACGCAATTTTCAGATTTGTCGAAAACTGTCAATGCCGGTGTCAAACTCACAAAAGATTTGTCATGATATTTCAAAGTAACTTACCAGATTGTTTTTTTTTTCTATTTCACTAAACTCTTTGATGACCATATCATAACATGGGATCTCAAAATAAAGGATGTTGAGAAAACTTTAGAGCACCTAAGAAGGCCTGGGAAGTGTCATTTCCAACGATCTGGGAGGCCCTTTTAGCTAAAAATTTACGGTACGCTACGCGCCAACCCATGGTGGCGCTCCGCTTAGATAGTAACAAAAAAATGGTCAAGCCCCCCAGAAAATGTTCAAGCCCCCAGCGCCCCCCCCCCCCCACTGAAAAAATCCTGGCTACGCCACTGATAGCAATTTACAACAAAATGGCAAATTCCTTGCATCTAGGAGTGAGATCTTCAACATTATGCTGCGAAATGTCAATTCATCATTTTGCACCTCGATAATTTTCTGGTAATTTTGCGTTCATAGAATCTTCTATAGCCGCTTGAAGTGTATACGTGTTATGGGTCGTAGCGTATAAGTCTTATGGAAAAGACAAAACAATACTTAGTTATTACACTGCAACTCACCAAATTACAATTTGGACGGCATCTTGACTATTCACAACAGATCTTCCGAAGTCCAAATATAAAAGGGGTCCGGCACTAAATATATAATAAAAACGCAATATGCAAATAATGAAAATATTTTGATGGTCTTGACCATTCCAGTAAAGCAAAGATAAGGGGCTAGTGTAAGTTCCAAAGAAAAACGCGTACTATCGCCTAGCGAAATCTATCGTGATAGTATTTCGTCACTACAAGTGTCACCAAGACAGCATGAAAATTAGACATGTTTGGCACTTTTCAGGATATTGTTTACTACGAGCTCACAAAGAAGTCAATATTTTATCATTTCTAAAGACTTTTGAAATGACGAGATGAAAGTATTTTGGTATTTCAACATTAATCAGAAAATTTCTAAATTATACACTTGGAGAGAAGTCGGGGAGGGGTGGGAGGGGGGCAATGTTACATTCAGCTGAGAAGAAGGCCACTGCTACGAGTGTACACCCCTCCCCCCCCCTTACGACTTTACAAAAACATTGTTCATAGGTAAAACTGCATGGTGTATGGAGCCAATTTAAGACCTTATTGGTGGTCTAATTATGCCTCGGGGTGCACCAGTTAACATCAATTTTCAAAAAGAATTCAGGAGACGGGGCTACTGAGATTTGCCTTCAACAAGCCAACGACCACACCTCCGCCATTTTTAAATTCTCTAGCCTTTCCATAATAGTGTAGGACCTACCTAAGTCAGTTGGGATTTGCTCCCCCCCCCCCCCCCTTGAAATCCTATATTATAATGGGGGTTGAGAAGGGGTCCCATTCTCCTAGTCCTGCAAACCGATTTCAAGTAGTAGATAACCAATGCATCTGCCATTAAAATCAGTTACATGGCTACATGAAGGTAACATGCAATAATGTGTACCTCTTTGTCAGGCATTTTTGTATATAGGAATAATATACTGGTTTGGCAACATGTCCACCCAACGGCTATTTACAGAATAACTGGACGCGAGCAAGACTGCATTTTCTGATTTTTTTTTTTATGCAATTATACAATAGTGATTTTAACATCGGTCAGTTCAGTTCTTAAACTTCACACTAGTATTTTTTAGCACAACCTTAATTTAAGTTTAGACAAAAATTATAGTCTAACTACGCCCCAGAATTGTTTCAGTCGGAGGACTCCCACAACCCCGTACATGGAATTGCATTCAACGACTACTCCACAGCAACAACATCAAAACTTTCGGATCCACATATAGTCTGACCATAAATGTTCGTTCCCCTTCCTAAATTGATCGGGATAATTTTGGAATGTGAACCCACGTTACTGGGTTCTAAACCATACAGGAGAGTCGATCCGTTTTCAGGATTGGAGAGGCAAACTTACCGCTCATGCACTTAATCAGAAATATACACAAATTAGCCACAAGATGTACCTCCTCCTTTATGTTCTACACCCTTCCCCACATCTATGTAGACATGTGACAAATCACTTGATTGGCGTAGGAAGGGAGCAAAAAATGAATTGGTTGGGGAGGGGGTCGGGGGGCATCCCAATTAAGTAAACAATACACATTTTGTCATTATTGTGACCCACATGGAACACTGAAAAATTTCAAAATTTCCATATCAAAATTTTAATTATTTTATCCCGAAAGTTTTGAATATTTCTGGGAATTTCAACCCTTTTTCAAAATTGAAACCCTTTTCTTGAAAATCAAATTTGTCTTAAAATTGCAATCTGTAATATAACCGAAATTCTCAACATTAAACTACTTTTTCTAAAATTTAGAACCTCTCAACCTCCTCAACTAAAAATATTAGCGTTTTATCTCAAACTTGTACGTTTCTCTCGAAATTGCCATTGCATTTCTCGAAATCAAGATTTCTTTCTTATGCAAATTTCAACTATTTTTTCTCAAAAAATAAACTTTTCTTGATGAGGATGGTAATAAGTAAAACGGGAGAAAAAGGGGGGGGGGGGGCTACATGAATTGACTATTACAATTATTGGTTAAATGTCGACATAGTATTTTGATTTGAGCAGTTACGAGGTACGTGAAAGACAAAACATTGTTTGATTGCCTTAAACTCTCTTTGCTGGTGCAAAGATTTAGCTAAATAATCCAGCATTGACATGGAATGGAATTAATTACAAAGGTGGTTGGGTGGGGAGGGATGAAGAAAGTCGTGTAGTTACAGGTGCGTATCCAGGGGGGGGCGTTGGGGGCGCGCGCCCCCGGGTAAGAAAAAGAGAAGAGAAAAAAAGAGAAGAAAAAAGGAAAAAGAGGGGAAAAAAGAGGAGGAGGAGAGGAAGGAAGGGAAAAGAAAAAGAAGAAAGAGAGAAAAAGGAGAAAAAGAGGGAGTAAAAGCAAAACGCGAAGACACCGGGAAGAGAAAGAAGAACAGTGACATCATTACAGCGCTGAAGGGTAGCCAGTGACGGATCAATGATTTCGTAAAAGTGTGACTCACCCTACCCCTCACACCGACAACTCCATTTTTTGACGTTTCCATTTTCCTCTCTCACTAATGATCTATATATATACTATATATGGTCTATCATAACGCGTGTGTAGAATTGTGCTATGAAACCAACTGTGGCTGGTCTCGAACTCGACCGTGTCGTCGGGGAACATGACGCATTTTGGGATGGGGGCGACCGCCCGCCCCCCCCCATTCAGCATTTTTTTAAATGATATCGCTAAATAATTTCAAAATAGAAAGTGCTTAGAGGCAACTAACAAGGCCTGGGAAGTGTCATTTCCAGCGATCTGGGAGACATTTTCGGCCAAAATTTGCTTGTACGCTTCGCGCCAACCTATGGTGGCGCTACGCTTAGATAATTTGCCTACAGGCTTCGCCTCTCCCTTGGCAAATTCCTCGCTACGCGCCTGTTCGAATTTGTAACGCAAACAGCAGATATAACATCATATCAGTGAGCATGAAAATGGCGTTCCAGGATGAAAAGCCTCAAAACTGTCCGACTTGCCTGAAAAAATAACCAAAAACGTGTTCTTGTCAATATCATATAAGCAAGTATCGGTTATTACATCGCATGCCATCATGTACCGTACGGTCCGTTAAAATTGCGCAGTATACCGCGGGATGCTAATGTAAACAACGACATGTCTCATGTAGATGTATAAAAAGCATGGAGGTCCAATTATGTCAAAACTCTCTTTTACATTAGTAATGGCGAATTAGGGCCTGCACCCCCGCCGCGCAGTGGCGGAGCGTCCATATGGTCAGGGGGCGGATGCCCCCCCCCCCCTGACGGACTCAAATGGACTGCTGGCGCCTTTTTCAGCTCTTTACCACTTTTTACTTATTCGTGATTTTTGACTTTTTTATTGCGCTCTCATCTACTTATTGACATTTGTCACATTTTGTTGGTGTAATTTGGCGATGACACCTTGTTCTTCGTTTATCTGCAAATTAGCCAGACCCGGAAAGGGTCATTTCCGGCGATCTAGGGAGTATCTTTACTCAAAATTTTCTGTACGCTACGCGCCAACCAGTGGTGGCGCTCCGCTTAGATAGTGTCGAAAGCGCCCCTTCAGACCATTCTCGCCACTCCTGACCAATACCCCTAGCTCCGCCACTGCCGCCGCGCCTCCTACGCCTATGTGTGTAGTGTTCGGTTTCGGAAATATCTGCTATTTTTTCATTTCCTTCAACCAAGTTTTATAATAGCCGTTATAACAGGTTTTAATATTTGTACATCAATAAATTAACTGTGTCTGAATTTTCGAAAATTTCTGACCAACATTCTACATCACACTTCCCTCTACTCGTGCAATTTTGACCGGTCTGTTAGGGGTTGAAGGAAGTTTTTTCTATATTGGTTGTCCATAGATGAAATTTTGTACAACATTATGGCTATGTTTTGAAGTGAGTTTATTCACGAGAAATGTGAATTTTCAAATTCTGAACAAATATGGGGCTTAAAACCTTGAAAAGTGGGGCTGACGGGTATTGTGGGCCGGGACGTAGAATCACCTACAATGCAAAGACCCACAGGAGATGCGATCAGGTCGAACATGATGTGTGCCGGGTTGACAATCTTCTAAAAGGTTATGGATGGAAAAAAAAAACTATTAGGAAATACTTGGTTCTCAGGCAAAAGGTGTACATCTGGTTGGTCATTTCAAGCCCGAGAAGTGCCGTTTCCGGTGATCTGGGGGGTTTCAAAACAAGAAATTTTCTTGTACGCTGCGCGCCAACCGATGGTGGCGCTCCGCTTAGATAGTAATTCGCGCCCCCCGGGTTTGAAAATCCTGGATACGCGCCTGAGTTACATTTATTCCGATAATTTCATGATGATTTAGTGAATATATGTAAAAACAAAAATGTAACTTGACACAGACACGTTTTGTCTGCACGATGTGTCTGCAAGATGTGTAGGACGGAGCAAGGCTGTTCAATTTATGTTATTCCATGTAGGTTTTATTATTCATTAAACATGTACTCTTTAAATCATTTGAAACAGACGGTATTCAAACTTTTGTGTTTATTGCTTGTTTATGCATCCACTAGCAGATAATAGGGTGGGGGAATGTGTACATGAAATGCTATTTGCCCAAATTTTAACCGGTGGTGGGGGAGGGGGAGGGGGTGCATGCACGGGAACTAACACCCTACCGCTTAGGTAGAAATGTCAATGATAGCTTGATCTAATTGATATAGGTTGTGTTGTATTATTTACTTCCTCGACCCCTTCCTTACTACATACCCAATCGACGTCAGTTTTCAAACTGTCTGTTTTCACCGGGTATGTATAACGTTACATCTCTCGTACATTTACTTCTATTGGCGCCAAAATGTATGTTACAAATTTCAAACATCACCCGCGAACAGCTGGAAAACACCTGTATATGAATATCGGTGACTCGTGCTATTGAATACCTGTTCACATCTAGTATCTATATCACTGACGACGAATGTTTTAGTGTTACATTAGTGGAGCTCCAGAGTACGTATTATATTCGTGGGAGACAGGGAGTTGTTTGTTACCATTGACTTGTTGGTTAATAAGATGGATTATTTAATGGAGAGGAACCACTGTTAATAGTTAAGACAGCGTTCATTGATAAGTGAGATAATTTGACGGTATGGTATAGAGGCATAGGCTAGAGGGGGAAAGCGGCCAGGCCAAACTTAGTTAGGCTATAAGCTAGACTAGTAGTAATAAAGTTAGGCTATGTTAGAAAACTCACTCATCACCTTCGAAAAACTATAATTATCTACTTTTAGCGAGAGGACATGCTTAGCAAATCTAACTCATAAATAATAGAGATCTTAGCCTAGTTGCTGACTGAATATCAGAAAAGTCCAAGTTAAAGCATATCTTAACTATAAAGGAATTGAATAAAATACAATCGAGACACTGAGGTTTCTTTAGGGATCTTAAATTAAGCGAAGAATGAAACCAGCGATTAACATTCTAGGTGTACTGATGCCTAACATTTACTTCATTCTAGCTAACAAAATGTATAGACAAACTCTAGAAACTTTGTTATTCCTCAAAAAAATTTAAATCACAGAAAATGGTTCAACTCGATTTTAATCGTACATAACATAGCCTTATACGCATTAATACAAGTCAATCTATAACATTCCAAAATTATCATTTTAATCACCTAACTTATTAAATCTACCAGGTCGGACATTTGAGCCACTTGTGTGAGAAACCTGCAGCTTTTTTTACCGAGCAGGCTAACTGAAATAATGTTATTTAATAACTGATTAGTTGAATGACCATACTCCTGCCAATATACCTGACACTTTATATGAAATATACCTTTGTTAAATACTGTATAGGGCCCAGAGCTTTGAGCCTCTATAAAACAGTTTTCCTATTAAGTCTAATAATAATCAAATGCAATACATAGTTATTAAAAGGAATCTTTCGTCCATGTTTTTCCAGGAGCAACTAGATCGTGGTGTTCTACTGACAGCTGGTTTGTCTTAATTTTGCCCACATAATTATAAAAACTGTACGTCATTTCCAAGCCAACAGACTTATGGCCACATGATGTTTAAAAAGTAAAATGGTTTTGAATTGAAAGTGCGCCACCTATTTTACCCTGCTGCAACTCTCAATAGCAGAAGTTCGCCAGAGCCGTAGCTCAAACGTTAAATGTTCCGCTAACTGTTCACACCCGATGAACTCCATGTAACAGAAGATATTTCAATGAAGACCCAATCAACCCGACTAAACTTAAAAGTAATAATTAATTAGTATAATTAAACCCTCAAGGATATGAAGTGTTTACAGATAACAATATTATTTGTAAAAAAAAATATATAATTAGCGGATGTTACTATTTAATTGGAAGAAACGATAAAGTTTAGAAAGTTAAAATCATAAGCAATACCCAATTTAGGAATATCTACAAACACAAAGAAAGAAAAATGTTACATTTCGAAAAAATCTACTAGAAGTTATGTTACACTCAAACCGTAACTTAGGAATGAATTTGATAATTAACTAATTAAACACAGATGGACATCATCTTTAAACAAATCATATTAATTAGAAATAATTATAATTCAAGCAGAATAGTCGGATTTGGATTAATAATGAAATAATTTGTAAATTAAATTTTGAGTTTAAGCCTCGTCAACCTTCTCTCTGGAAACTTGAATTTGATCTACCGTACATCTGCTTCTCTAAACTGCATTTTAATTATAAGAAACAACCTATTGATTTAAATATAATTCTTCAAACTCTCCTTATACTTTATAAAAACCTGGTATTAGTTAGAGTAGAAGTTTCCTTTTCATGATCCCTATAACATTAAATTACATTTTCCTTCTGAAAGTTCTAAATAAAAATACAAATAAATTTGATCAATATTTTTCTTCAAAAGATAGATAATCTCAATTATTATTGACCCATTTCTTATAAAGTTCTCAACCCGTCATTGAGATTTGTTTCCTATTAACTAATAAATAAAAATATGCAGCCTCACATTCTTATTTTATTAAACCTTACTAGCTATAAAACTTTAATTAATAATTTAATTGTAAAACAATAAAACTAACCCTTTATTCCTACATCACCACTTTATTTTCTTTAATCTAATCTAATTATTCCTGTTTATATTTGTCTTCCCTTAAAATCAGCCTCTTATTTCCGTTCCAATAACTGATTCCTTCTTACAAATAAACACGACCTAAATGTCTTAGTTTATCGCTTTAACTTTCCTTTATTTTTATTTCGTTATTTGTATTATTTATAATATCATAATAATTATTCTAATCCTAACCAAATCCAATATATTTATCTCTATCTAATCTATTATCAGTAACTCTATTCTTTCATTCTAGATTCCTATCTCCCGTGTGGATCTAGATGAATGCTCTCCTAGAGTTGATGAGTCTGGTCTGAACCTTATCCTTCAGTCTGGTCTCTCTCTCTCTATCCTGAGTTCTCTCCAGAAGCTGTGGATCCAAGTCAACAACATGAGACTAACTAATGAAGAGTGGGCGGCCATCTTGTCTTACTCCTCACAGTGTACAAGCTTGAAGGAGCTGTGGTAAGTATTCCGGTGTAGATGTTAGAATCAACATAACAGTTAAACAGGGAATTCATTTAATTAATAAAAGTTATCAATATTAAACTAACAATAGAGAGAGTTAAATCTGCTGTATTTTAATGTCAAGGATTGGATTTAATTAGTTAGTTGAATTTATTTCTATACTAAGGTCATCGTGAAAGGAATTCTGTAGAATGGTATGA
Organism: Apostichopus japonicus; assembly: GCF_037975245.1. Taxonomy (NCBI): domain Eukaryota; kingdom Metazoa; phylum Echinodermata; class Holothuroidea; order Aspidochirotida; family Stichopodidae; genus Apostichopus; species Apostichopus japonicus. Next base: position 6,703,205 of record NC_092567.1, read on the forward strand.
TAAATACAACACAATATAATGGTCTAATCGGGAATATTTAAGAGGGTGTTGGTAATAGAGGGGTAGAGGGGTGGGTGGGGATGCTTAAAGTGTTCTTTGTTTAGTTTATTGTTAAAATTTAACTAAGAATTAGATTTTAGAATGACAGGAATGTTTATTAGGATGAAATAAGAGATATATACACAAGGTAGTTGGATTTTAATAATTCTAGCGAGAATAATGAATATTCTAAAGTTGAGTTTTCTGAGTAATAACTGCTACTTTTGACTGAAACCTCCAAAACATTTGTTTTTTAATTATGTACAATTTACTGAAGAATTTTTTAAACGAAAGAAATTGAAAATCGTTATTAATATAAAAGTAGTAAAATTATGGCAATAAAAATAGCAAAATCAATAACATATATCTTTATTGTTCAACCCCCCTCGCCCCACCCCTCAAAATTGCGATCGAATGATTATATTTAGCATAACTGAAATTTATACCAAACAAGCAACCAATTAAACAGTTTTAATTGTCGCAGTTTATGAAATAGTTACTCAAAATAAGTTAATAAATACATGGTATCAAAAAGGGAAATAAATAATTGTAATGGAGTTAATTCTAAGTTAAATTGTATTTTTTAATATACCATAAAATCATTAAAGGCAAATATGTATCTCATAAATTACAAAGGTTAAGAGTTAATCCATTTAAAACTACATAAGTTTTTACTTTATAGTTTGATATACAATTTGACACCAAATAAGCTAAATTTATATTATATTCTCATTATTTTATCATAATTTTATTCAATAATTCAAAAAGTCATCGTGAGCTTTATTTTTTTATAATTCATAACTTTGAACAAAATTCGCTATATTTTAAAATTCCTCGTATTAATATTACGTCATAGTTGATTCGATCATGACATCCCTGCTTTGCCCTTTACAATTTATTGTAACTGAATTACCCCTCCCCCCCCACTCCAACCCCTTACTTATAACCCATTCGAAAACAGGTTTCATTCAATACATTCCCGACACCTCCCATTTACCAATCCATCGTAACTCTACCTGCCCCCTTCAGCTAACCGTAATTACACTCTTTGTTTTCGCAGTTTCCCTTTTCAAAGTATTTTTACCGACTCCCACCCTAACCCTATCATCACCCTCTTTGTTCCTGTCACCGAGCGTTTTTTTTTTTTATTATCTCCAGCTCCATTATTAATTACTTGTGATTTCTTTGTTTCTTCATGTCCACTGTTTTCTTTACATAGGCCTACTAAGAATATATTGTAGTTTTATAGACGGAGATGTTAACATCGCTAATACTTTAATATATTTCGTTTTCTCAGAGTCAAATTGGTTACACAACGAATATATTCAGTTTACTCTATCGCTATTCCTCTCACCTTCATCAGTTCATCATACCAACCTCATAAAAAGTTTCCTATTTCCCCTTACACATTCACGTTAATGTTATTAGTTGATATGTTCCACAGTGTATGACGTGTTACTAAAAGCATTGACAACACTATTTTAATGGCCGAATCCCGCCTCACCCGCCACTCTAAAGAAACAAGGAAAAAACTATTCAGTAATATCATAAATGAAATACCATATAAATTAAAATTATTCAGCATTTCATATTCTAATTGGCATTCCAGGAATAACTGTAACCATGGAAAATATATCACTGAAAAGTATGATACGTTATCAGTACTGCTTGGTCGGATTATAACAAGAAAAATGTAATATAGATCTATGATTATTCATTTTCTAGAATCTAGAGTAACAATGGTCTATCCAATCCCAATGTTCAGTATCCTCTTCAGAAAGTTTAGTATAACCTCCTCCACCCTTCAGACACCATTTACTTGTTCCCGCCTCCGTCCCCCCCTTTCGCCCACCTTTTCAGAGAGATTAATTTTTATGTTTTCAGAGAGCCCATCAAATCCATTCCATGTTTCTACGCGACAACATCATCACCGTTTTAGTACACACAGTAGGCCTATTCTACTTCTACAATAGTTTTCTGTACAAATATATGCAGCGCTTACATCATACAGACGATTGATTCAAACAATTTATGTTCTAAAGCAAGTCAATTGTAAGAATGCCACACCTGGAACTTCCGTAAATATCTCATTAGCATAATAATAGATTACACGAACCAGTTTAAGCTAATGAATAGAAATAGGTAAACGAACCACGTGCCCATTGTCCCCCTCAAACATTGTCAGTGAACGTGTCAAAGTAACCATGGAAACAGACATTAAGTAGGTCAGTAGGTGCACAGCAGTGACTACGAATCATCCTTTGTGGGAAATAACATATTTTTATTAGATCATACGCCTTGTAATTGCATGCGTTGCGTTCTTATTTTTTGTTTATTCTTTGTAAGATTTACTTTAAATGAGCAAAATTGCTGGCCATGTCGATAACGAAGAAATGCGGAAACCGCGGAAATCAATAAACCGAGTTCGGTAATCGAAATACCAGGTTCGATATCAGCGGTTTCCGTGTTATCGACCTTGCTATATAGCAAGGTCGAAAACGCGGGAAACGAGCGGAATTTTCAAGGGAGGGTGACGAAGTCTTTTGGGCGGATCTCAGACTATATGCGCCAGGAAGGGGTGCGGGTTAAAGCTACCTCACTAAATGTAGGTCGAAAACGCGGAAATCTTAAAGTTTACAATGGATGAGTTAGATTATTTTGTCAAGGGCGGATGAAGAAGTTTTTTGAGCGCATTTCAGCCAATATGCACCAGTAGGGTTTTGAAAGGGAACATGTTTTTTGTTATTACTAAATGCAGCTCGAAAACGCGGAAATGTGTGTTTACACAATGAATGGCGAAACTAGAGGATTTGTCAAGGGAGGGTGAAAAATTGTTTTAGGCGCATTTCAGCTGTATGTAAAACGCGAAAATGTTTCACAATAGTAAAACTAGCGGATTTTGTCCATTGGGGGTTAAATGTTTTCTGAGCGCATGTCAGCCAATATGCGCCAGGAGGGGGGTGCGGGAGGGGTGAAGGCTCCTTTTTTCTAAATGTTTTTAACGAAGGCGGAACTAGAAGAGTTTAAATAGGGAGGGAAATAAGTGTTTTTGGCTAACGCATTTCAGCCAATATGCACCAGCAAAGGTGTGGGGAGATGGATTGAGGCATTTATCACTAATAAAGTGTTTGCCAATATGCTCAAGTATGCAGTGGGGCTATGAGACTTTTTTTCAGTAAGTGCAGGTCAAAAACGCGAAAATATTTTTTTTTACAATTATGGCGAAACCAGATGATTTTGTCAATATTGTATAATATAATTTTGTATATATATATATATATATACATGTATGTGTATATATATATATTTATATATATATATATACATGTATGTGTATATATATATATTTATATATATATATATATATTTATATTATTATTTATATGTATATGTATGTGTATATATATATATATATAATATTTATATTTATATATATCTATATGTATGTATATATATATATATATATATAGCCTATATACTGTATATATATATTTATATATATGTACACGTGGCATCTCAGTGTGAGTGGGCAAAATACAACTTTTGCCCTCAAACTTTTTCGCCCGCTTACCGCGCGTTCTAATATATATATATATATATATATATATATATATATATATATATATATATATATATATATATATGATCTATGTGTATTTATATATCCGTTTGTGTACTCATTCTTTTAGTTTGTTAGACACCTATTTATTCGTCGTGTATGATTTTATCAAGCTCTACTTAATATTAGCGTAAGAACCGGTATGCTGAGACTTATACCATGGCGAAATACTTGAGCTCTGATATTCTAAGCCTACGTCACATTTTCTTTGATTGCTGTCTGGAATAAGCACCACAAAATATTCTAGTTTCTCCAGTGTAAATAAACATATCTGCGTTTTCGACCTGCACTTAGTGAAAAAATTCTCATACCCTTACTCCTTCCTTGCGCATATTGGCAAACACTTTTTCACCCTCCTTTGACATAATTCTCTATAGTTGCGCCATTGTAAAAAAAAAAAACATTTCCGCGTTTTCGACCTGCATTTAGTAAAAAAAGCCTCAACCTTCCTCCTCACCCCCCTCCTGGCGCATATTGGCTGAAATGCGCCTACCAAAAACACTTCTTTTCTCTCCCTTAGCAAACTCCTTTAGTGCCGCCTTGTTAAAAACATTTCCACCTTTTCGACCTGCATTTAGTAAAAACAAAACCCTATACAACCCATCACCTTCCTGGCGCACATTGACTGAAATGCGCTCAGAAAACATCTTCACCGTGCCTTCCGTGAGAAAATCCACTAGTTTCGCCATTTAAAAAAAAAAACATTTCAGCGTTTTCGACCTGTATTTGATCAAAAAGTCTCAACCCACCTCCCCACACCTTTGCTGCCGCATATTGGTTGAAATGCGCCTGCCAAAACACTTCTTTCCCTTCCTTAGCAAACTCCTCTAGTTCCGCATTTGTTAAAACATTTCCGCGTTTTCGACCTGCATTTAGTAAAAACAAAACCCTATACAACCCATCACCTTCCTGGCGCACATTGACTGAAATGCGCCGGAAACTCTTAACCGTCTCTGGACAAAGTCCTCTAGTTTTGCCTTTGTTAAAAACATTTCCGCGTTTAGTGAAAAAAAAAACCTTAGCCCTTCCCCACCCCCTCCTGGCGCATATTGGCTGAAATGCGCTCGAAAAACTTCTTCAACCTCTTGACAAATTATTCTAACGTATCCGTTGTAAACTTTAAGATTTCCGCGTTTCGACCTACATTTAGTGAAATAGCTTTAAATCCCCACCACTTCCTGGCGCATATTGGCTGAAATCCGCCCAAAAGACTTCGTCACCCTCCCTTGACAAATTCTTCTCGTTTCTGCGGTTTCTGCGTTTTCGACCTTGCTATATAGCAAGGTCAATAACGCGGAAACCGTTGATATCGAACACGGTATCTCGATTACCGAACTCGGTTTATCGATGTCCACGGTTTCCACGTTTTTACGTTATCGACCTGGCCCAAAATTTCTCTCATTGGTTGTTTAATGTATACCCACATGTTCCCATGTAAACCAATAGAAGGAAACTTGAGGGTTTATAGACAACACAAATTTATGAATACAAGTTAAAGAAGAACTGATTCTTGTTACGTTCAGTTAATCTTCTTGAATTTAAGTTGAATTCTCGTTGGTAGGAGTCTGACTGGATAACACATTATTATGTAGCTCTCAATTTAATTATAGGTATAGTAGGGAGTGAATGTATTATTAACAAATATATGTTTTATGATTCCCATTTTTTAGCTCCAGACTTGAACATTACGGTAGCCTATATTGCATAAACGGACATTGCTGGATCGTTACCATCATGTGTTTCACTGTTGAATTTTATCGTATTAGTTTGACTGCATATAGCAGGAACACAAATAACAGGGTGATTAAGTTCGTATTTAGAAGAATATTATGCGTGTCAAACAATGAGCTAAACAATAATAATAGGATGGTTAAAAGCCGTATTGAATATTTACTTTCAGTATAAAACATTGTGCGTGATTACTCGAAAACTCTAAAAGTAAAAGCTTAATATCATCCAATCAAATCTGCGATATTCAATATAGTTCCCGAAATCAACATAGAGCAATTAGCTATTATCGTCATCGCCCTTGGTTTGTCTCCCTTCGAGCCCGAATCGATATAAAAGAGATTGTACCAAATATGTGTAGCTCGGAAATATCGTAGAACAGCACGTAACAGAAGTATTTAAAAGAATTATTTAAATATGTACTTTTTGCCGCCACAAAGTAATAAATCATTTTATTGTCGAGCATTAGGTCGTTATTATTTAGAAAATTATATTCATTTGATATCTTTTGTTTTTTTCAAGAACAAAACTAAAATCCTGCTAAGTATCGCATAACTACTGAATGGAATTGCGCGAAAGCGTTCGAAATCCATGTATAACTTGTACTGTAAACATAATATGTTTCGAAGGGAGATTGTACCGTCATTCAAACAATGGTGTTATCAATCTCTACTTTCAAGCTTGAAATATCAAACAAATGCTTGTACTGAGCCCCGCCCCCCCCCCCCCAACCCTCCCTCCCATTTCTTTTAGGACCAAAATCGTTTTGGGCCAAATCAATTTTCGAATAAAATGTGTTTAGATGTAGACCCAAATATGTTGTAGGCTTACCATTTATTTTTTAGGGGAGCGGTGGGGGGGGGGGGGAGGGGTTAGCCTGCGAATTTGTTTTTTACATTGACATATGACTTTTTGCAGCACCATATAGTGTCTATACCCTTTGTCCCATTTTTATCTTTGGGAAGGAGGGGGAAGGTTGGGGGTGGGCTCCAAATATGACGTGCGTCCGTTCGGAGGGGTCTAAACGGGAATACCCCTTTACTTAAAATATAGCCTTAAATAAATCATTTTCAATGCTGTAGCAATATAAATTATTACAAGTTCAGCAATACTTCCGTTATACTGCCTATGTGTACATTGAGTTGTTATATCCGCTATAGCCCTAACATTATAAAAAAATATTAATGAAATATTCCAAAGCTCATCTTTCAACCAGTCAATTAATAGAAACAGAAAACAAACGATGATAAATAAAAACCATTTACATGAAAGTAAGTATAGCAACAGTTCAGTAAATTTACGTTTATTATGCTAATTACAGGCGCGTATCCAGGATTTTCAAACCCGGGGGGCGCGAATTACTATCTAAGCGGAGCGCCACCATCGGTTGGCGCGCAGCGTACAAGAAAATTTCTTGTTTTGATACCCCCCAGATCACCGGAAACGGCACTTCTCAGGCTTGAAATGACCAACCAGATGTACACTTTTTGCCTGAGAACCAAGTATTTCCTAATAGTTTTTTCCCATCCATAACCTTTTTGAAGATTGTCAACCCGGCACACATCATGTTCGACCTGATCGCATCTCCTGTGGGTCTTTGCTTTTGTAGGTGATTCTACGTCGCGGCCCACAATACCCGTCAACCCCACTTTTCAAGGTTTTAAGCCCCGTATTTGTTTAGAATTTGAAAATTCACATTTCTCGTGAATAAACTCACTTGAAAACACACCCATAATGTTGTAAAAAATGTCATCTATGGACAACCAATATAGAAAAACTTCCTTCAACCCCGAACAGACCGGTCAAAATTGCACGAGTAGAGGGAAGTGTGATGCAGAATGTTGGTCAGAAATTTTCGAAAATTCAGACACAGTTAATTTATTGGTGTACAAATAATAAAACCTCTTATAACGGCTATTATAAAACTTGGTTGAAGGAAATGAAAAAATAGCAGATATTTCCGAAAACCGAACACTACACACATAGGCGTAGGAGGCGCGGCGGCAGTGGCGGAGCTAGGGCTATTGGTCAGGAGGGGCGAGAATGGTCTGTAGGGGCGCTTTCGACACTATCTAAGCGGAGCGCCACCACTGGTTGGCGCGTAGCGCACAGACAAATTTTGAGTAAAGATACTCCCTAGATCGCCGGAAATGACCCTTTCAGGGCCTGGCTAATTTGCAGATAAACGAAGAATAGGGTGTCATCGCCAAATTACACCAACAAAATGTGACAAATGTCAATAAGTAGATGAGAGCGCAATAAAAAAGTCAATAATCTAGAATAAGTAAAAAGTGGTAAAGAGCTGAAAAAGGCGCCAGCAGTCCATTTGAGTCCGTCAGGGGGCGCATCCGCCCCCTGACCGTATGGACGCTCCGCCACTGCGCGGCGGGGGTGCAACCCCTAATTCGCCATTACTAATGTAAAAGAGAGTTTTGACATAATTGGACCTCCATGCTTTTTATACATCTACATGAGACATGTCGTTGTTTACATTAGCATCCCGCGGTATACTGCGCAATTTTAACGGACCGTACGGTACATGATGGCATGCGATGTAATAACCGATGCTTGCTTATATGATATTGACATTGACACGTTGAACGCGTTTTTGGTTATTTTTTCAGGCAAGTCGGACAGTTTTGAGGCTTTTCATCCTGGAACGCCATTTTCATGCTCACTGATATGATGTGATATCTGCTGTTTGCGTTACAAATTCGAACAGGCGTGTAGCGAGGAATTTGCCAAGGGAGGGGCGAAGCCTGTAGGCAAATTATCTAAGCGTAGCGCCACCATAGGTTGGCGCGAAGCGTACAAGAAAATTTTGGCCGATAATGCCTCCCAGATCGCTGGAAATGACACTTCCCAGGCCTTGTAAGTTGCATCTAAGCACTTTCTATTTTGAAATTACTTAGCGATATCATTTAAAAAAATGCTGAATGGGGGGGGGGGGGGGCGGTCGCCCCCATCCCAAAATGCGTCATGTTCCCCGACGACACGGTCGAGTTCGAGACCAGCCACAGTTGGTTTCATAGCACAATTCTACACACGCGTTATGATAGACCATATATAGTATATATATATATAGATCATTAGTGAGAGAGGAAAATGGAAACGTCAAAAAATTGGAGTTGTCGGTGTAAGGGGTAGGGTGAGGCACACTTTTACGAAATCATTGATCCGTCACTGGCTACCCTTCAGCGCTGTAATGATGTCACTGTTCCTCTTTCTCTTCCCGGTGTCTTCGCGTTTTTCTTTTACTCTCTCCTTTTCTCCTTCTTCTCTCTTTCTTCTTTTTCTTTTCCCTTCCTTCCTCTCCTCCTCCTCTTTTCCCCTCTTTTTTCCCTTTTTCTTCTCTTTTTTTTCTCTCCTCTTTTTCTTACCCGGGGGGCGCGCGCCCCCAACGCCCCCCCTGGATACGCACCTGAGTATATTGTATAAAGATAGCTTGAATAGGATCGTTGCTCGTTCATAAAATCCATACAATAGCAATTGAACGTACGGGGATTGTTGGTGATATTGTAACCATTTAGTAAAATAATATTTACTTTAAAGGCATCAATAAGACATTGCAACCTTTACTCCTCAAATTCAAAGACCTAGATTATGGTCACATCAACAACCAGAAACACAGCCCAGAATTGAAAGAAGAAAAACTTGAACTAGGCCAGCTTAAATTTTCTTAAAAAGAGAAGCAACTTATAAAGACATTTGTTACAAGTAAGTTTAATAAATCAAATACCAGAACACGTATCCCCTGATGTAAACAACAACATGGCAGCTGTTTGAAGTTACTGTCAAATTAGTTCTGCAGTAGCTGTTAATTTTAAAAAAGGATAGAGGATAAATGTCAACGCCTTTCCTGATATATCGATCGGAGAGGAAACAAACATGCCGCTGATACCGGTCAAAAAGTAAAATAGAGGCTTAACAATTAACAGGCTAAATTGTTCTGTGGCTAAAATAATGTTTTGAACATCCTCCGATGGTCAATCACCACCTCAGTCTACCCCCCCCCCGCCCCCCCCCCCCAACACAAGTACGTGCATTGTGTAATACAATAGTCTTCCACTTTCTTGATAAAGACGGAATTATTTAGTGCAGTCATTGTCTATCATTTGTGTTGAATACACAGAAACCAGAAAAATACACCCTCACCTGTGACTTTATTCATTTGCGTAATTAAAGTAAATTAGTCATTTTTCCCCAAAAAAATCGTTTCTTGGAAACTCAATCAGAGCCAAATCTAACTTGATATTATAAACTAACTATGTCACGCTAATGCAAGTAATCGCCGTTCATTGTTTTACGTAATTCAATGTTATTAAGTAACTACCGCCAATAGTTTGGTCTAAATAATCTCTTCACTACTGGTAAAAGCAAACTTTCTGCATGAAGATATAATGTCCAGGCTAGCACAATTACTGTAGAGTTGATTTTCATTGATATGTTTATCCTTTTTCTCTTCGAAATTTCTTGACCAACATTTATAATTCCTTTAATTATCAGAATTAATTATGCCACAATTGAATATAAATTGCTGTCATGGTTGAAATAGAAATCCTCAAGTTTATATTCAAAAGAACCATCATAAATAAAAAATGATTTTTTGTAATCCATTTACAGGGATTAAACAGCAACCATTAACGCATGCGCGAATTTAAGGGCATTTCCCCTTCTTTGCTCATACTGCTTCTTAAGAATATGATATATTATTGGGTTGCCGGACAAATACCCCCCGGACATAATATACCCCCCGGACTCATACCCCGGGACAAGTACCCCCCCCCGGACAATCAGCCCCCGGACAAAAATCCCCGAGGACGAAAACCTCCGAGGACAACTACCCCCGGACAAATACCCCCCGGACATACACCACCGAGGACAAATACCCCCGAGGATTAGTACCCCCCAGACAACTACCCCCGGACATACACCCACGAGGACAAATACCCCGAGGACAATTAACCCCACCCCCCAGCAATTACCTCCGGGAAAACTCTACCCGCACAAATACACCGGCACAGATACCTCACCCAGGTTACTACCCGAACTAAACCAGAATACGCCCCAGCCCCCCCCCCCCCCACGAGCTGGTGAACTCCGTAGTACGAAAGCCCATTAGGGCCATGAAAGAAAATTTTCTTTGTCTGGTATATCAGATTATTATTCTGATATATCAGATTATTATTCTGATATATCAGGTTATTATTCTGATATGAAACGTTATTATAACTAGGGAAAATGAAATTGATTTCTTAGATTATCATCATTCTTTTTGCAAATAGAATGACCAGAGAATAGGTTTTTTTTTTGAAATGGTAGTTACGTCGTGGTCTCAAGCCTCTTTCTTTACTTATGTTTCATACAATCGTACATACTCTTATGAAACCTTACAGGCAATTCTGCTGGTATAACGGGCAACACCGTAACCGGGTTTGACTATGATAGCCCAGCGGTCCATGAAACAATGCATAGGGGGTATGGATGATGATTAGGCACACCAAACTAGAGGGGTGGACCGTGGTTGTGCTTGTCCCGCCCCTCCCTTCTGCTCCTCCCATCCTAAAATGGCGTGCACTGACAGGAAAAAATAGCTTAGAATAAGCAAAACAAGAGAAGCGTGGAAGCCGAGTGGCTAATGCTTTTGTTTTATATATAATCCTGTTATGTTGTGTCCTTGGCAAGGCACTTTTATCTCGACTGCCCCTCTCTATCCAGGTGTATAAATGGGTACCTGTGAGGTAACTAAGGTGTGTGCGCTGGATTCTCAGCAGCCAGCCTGATGACCAGGGATTCAAAGTGCTATGAGATGGCTGTGCAATATAAAGCGCTATACAAAAACTAACATAACATAACAAATCATCAAGTAAAATTACTCAGAAAAAAACTTGAAAATGGTAAGTCGCAATAAGCCGGAATTGTTCGGAGATTAATAATACAGAATAGTGTCACTATAACAAATAGTAAATTAATAGTTACTACCAGCAGTGAGCAATTCCCAACCCAACCCCCGGGCCTCGGTCCATTGTCAAACCCTATCCAGGAGTTTTGGGGGCTTATATATGAAAAGCTCGAATCTTTTTAAATGTCGGGGGGAGGTTGTAAGGGCCAGGGCACACAACGACCCTAGTGGTGCCAGTTTAACCGTCACCCTGACCCAATTGTAAATATGCTCTCGGAGTTGCCCGAGGGACCAGGGTATATGTTGAGGCCCGCGGGAAACTAAACTCGAAAAAAGACGGGCGTATCCGTCGCTGCATCCGTCTCCTATAGTTAACGGCATATGTCCAGGGATATATTCGTCCGGGGGTATTTATCCGGGGGGTAATTGTCAAGGGGGTATTCGTCCGAGGGGGTAGTTGTCCGGGTGGGTACTTGTCCGGGGGTTTTGTCCTCGGGGGTAATTGTCCGGGGGGTATCTGTCCGGGTGGTAGTTGTCCTGGGGGGTAGTTGTCCGGGATGGTATTTGTCCGGGGGTATCTGTCCGGGTGGTAATCGTCCGGGGGGGGTTATTGTCTGGGGGGTAATCGTCCGGGGGGTATTTGTCTGGGGGTATTTGTCCGGTCACGATATCATTGGTGTAATATGATGGATCCATCGATAAAATGACGTTGTTGAAGTATCAAAATTTGCAAATCAATATCCGAGAGATCCCTATCAGCAGTATTCCTATCAGCGTTATCTATATATAACATAACATACAGTTCTGCGCTTCGCTGAGTTTTCGTATTACAGTACAGACTTACAAAGGCTTGTAACCACTGAATTTAGTTGACAGTGGTAATGTCGCTGTGCTGCCCTCTGTTCCTTTCACTGTTATACAACCAAAATGAAAGACACGATCGTGACTCATTATCTTACCAAATCGTGTCAATTGACCTTTAATATTTGCTATCATATAATATAGTAAACCTCTTTATTATCACTGGCTTATCTAAATAAACACTTATCAGGTAAGATCACCCAGATCCATTAAACATCAAGTTATATTGTCCGTCAAATACTCAGTGTCTGTTCGCGATGTTGGTTTGCTCTTCAATAACAAAGGGTGACGGTACAAGGGTAGATATGAGCGTCATAGACATTCCTCCATACCTAAAAAGTTTGCTTTCAATAAGTAAAATAGGTAAACTTGTGTTACCGTCAAGTCAAAGGTACCCTTACCCTATCCATAAAGTTTGTGCCACTGTTAGCGTAGGCTATAGTTGCATGTCAACGCGATAAAAACAGGTCATAATTTGTTGCTTGTCGTTAGTTAAAAAGCAGCAAATTCGTCATTTTGATCCTTTTCGTCGACTAGGTGTAACTTTAGAATCACTCGAAAACTCGAGAGGGATAAAGTAGAAATTGGTCGTGCTGTCGTTTCAGAACCACCGTAAATTGTTCATCAGTGTTTAAATACGAACTTATGTTAATGTTCTAGAGAGAGGACAAGGAAAAGTGGGGGGGGGGGGGGGTTAGAGCACAACGGTTCTTGTAGTTCATGTGATTAGATGTACGTGTATATTGTGTATCGTCAAAGCATTCCAGCACGCACGTTACGATGAATTGATTTGTCATTTTTCAAGATCAACCTAAAATTTGTGACCGAGAAAAGTGAGTTTTGTCATGGCAGGTGATTCCAGGAATCACCAGATGTTCATTGAATTTTTAGATTTATATTGAAATGGTTCACTGCAGGGCAATGGAATCGGGTGGGAATTTAAGAACCTTTTCCACACTGTTGTGTGAAAATTGCAAATGTACCCATTTCATTAATTGGAAATGGAAAGGTGTCCTTTTTTGTTCAATTTACATGGTTTGTTGTTGAGAAATTTGCAATTAAAAGTGCTCTTTTGAATGAAAATATTCAAGAACTGGCATTTGCGGTAGAGAACTCACAGAGGGTCCGTTTGGTCGGAAAGTTTTTAAGTTATTCTGTGGTTGCCCCATTAAAAGTCACAAGTCCCACAGCTGATGAATGTGCAAGAGTAGATGTTTCGTACTGTTTTTCTTTCTTTCTGATATCTTTTTATCTTTCTATTTTCTATCATATTATCTATCTTTTTATTTTTTGGTGAAGTTAGAACTCATTATTGTTACTAATTAAATGTTGTCTTCAATTTCACATCTTCGAGTCAGTCGATTCCGATCAACGAATAAAAAGACGCTTTTTTATCATTTGCATCGTCTGCAGAAACAAAAATAATGCACATCACGTGATATTTCACAAGTAATGTACATATTGGCAATGTCTTTCCCCGCACCTTGGGTTTTTCTTAACAGTATTTATGTTACTATCTATCCATAGTAGGACTGGACACTACATGAACCATGTGTACTGCTATACAGGTCTTATGAAATCAAATGTATTCGGATGGAACGCTTGAGTTATATACATTTCTGTGTTTGGTCGATTGAGTTATATACTTTACTGTGTTTGGTCGCTTGAGTTATATACTTTACTGTGCTCGGTCGATTAACAATACTGGTAGCTCTTATACTGATTTAATATTTTACTAGAAGTAATCCTATTTTGTTTTCTCTCTTCTAATAAAATTCCACCATCCGACAAATACTATCATGAACCATAAACTATGTTTACAAAGCGCCCTCTATATGGCATACTATGGCATGGGGCTTATGATGATTATGTAAATATTGAATGAATATTAATCTTAAGTTATCAATTTGTCAATAAAACCACCCTCCTGATAAGTGTCATATATAAACATACTTTAAGTCTGGTCCAATACCCTGGTGAGTGTTGTAAGTAAGTAAATGTCAGCACAAAGTTCACAAAAATTGTTGTTGACATTGTGTAAATATATCTTTATTGCCTAATATCAGAGGAAAAGATAAGTTGACTAGGTTATAAAGTAGTCAGCTGACAAAGATCAGCCAATCAGCGACAAGCAGATTTGATATAGTGGCTGATAATATTTACCTGACACATTAATCAAACAAGTCACCCTCGGTACGTTTATTTTATGGATTAAAAGGAAATTGGTACCTGGTACAAGACACGGATCCGCAAACCAACGTAGTTATTTGCAAAACCTTCCGTGTAGACCAACTTATAGACCTCATTTATATCAAATAACTTTGCCTTAGAATACCACACTTCACGTCTAAAATGTTACTTTTCTGGGGAGCCTTTGCTCAATCCCGAATTACCGGCAGGTAGATTTACAGCAGACGATGCAAAACAAATTTCAATACTTCAAAGCTATCCTTCACACATTACACTTGAAAGTACCGTATAAGCGATCAGTATTCGTCTCTAAACATGCTAGAGTAGTCGAATAATGGTCACCCATGTCCATTATGCATTGCTCTGCTACCCTAACATCATTCCATTATTTGACACTTATTTTTTGTCTATTAGCCATTACTACTGTCTTGGCAGGCTTTGAGTACTTTTGAAAACATTTATTGAATTTAAACTATTGACATGCTTCCGTTCATTAAAATCCTTTTCAGATTTAAAGAGAAAATAGCAACTAGTTTTTGAGGCTGTAACTGGACTGATCTGCTTTACAAATCTAGAAGTGTGTCTAGCTTGATCAATTGTACCTTTATTTTTAATATGATGTAAATATTCAGTTCTATAGTCCCATTGTAAAATGTACATCATGAGTCAGTGTTACACGTCATTATTGATTTCATATTACTTCTATATGTATTTCATAAAGTTATTAATTGTAACATATTGACACGAGCAACGTCACTCATACATAAATCTTGTATAAATATGACTGATAGCTGTGATCTGTTGGTTCAAAATGGTAGACCGAACGCCTCTGCTTCGGTGTAGAAGTTCACCAGGCGTGTACGTATGCTTGTGAGCGTATTTTAATGCAAAGTTTTGTAAACGGTACAGATAACGCACGTTAGAACTAACAGTCTGAAATCTAATAGGACTTCTACGACAGCAACCTCGGGAAGAACACTGCAGAGGCCCATTCAAATAAAATGGTATATTGGTCATATTTATTTAAAAGAACCCCCACCATTTTCTACAATGTATAAAATAGACAAGGGATATGATGAAATGTGAGCACATGCAGTTGCAAAAGTAATAGTTCCAGTGGCGTAATCTGTTAAGTCGGAACTCTTATTAAGCACATAGACTACGGAAAATTATGTGCAATTCTTCATTTTCAAGTAAGTGTATTACGTGAAATGTCTCTGACAATAGTTTGTAAGTATCCTTTAAACGTTTTGAAAACTTTTTTTTTTCAATAAATTATCCCCTTAAACGGAATGTGACATTTTTCTTACGCTCACAGGCACATTCAAAATATCCAACCCAACCTCGTGTGAATTTTTAGATGTAAAGAAGGAAACAACTGTGCCATTGTTCAAGTGTTTCCAAGTTGTATTGTAGTATGTTGTTCCTTCTTTTTATTTCCTTCCAGTATACATATACAATTTATGGAGAGGAGTCATATAATACCTCAACAAGGAGAATAGCTAATATAAAAGGTGATCTTTTTTAAGATGATAGGATATCATATCAAATACATGTACACATACAAAATTTTATACATAAAACGATATAACAAACAGACTTCAACAAACAGTCCAAGCATGAACTAATATAAAAGGGAAAAATATGTTAAGATGATAGGATATCATATATAAAATACATCTAAACAAACAAAAGTTAAAACATAAAACGATATAACAAACAAACAAACTACAACAAACATTCTAAGAGCTCGGATGGAATGTATAAAGCAGCACGGTAAATAAATTAGTTTCTGTAAACTTACGTTCGGTATTTTGTGGGGATTTCTTAGATTTTTGCTCGATTTGTGCAGGAGACCTTACCATACAGTATACATGGGGTGATTCTGATCACTGTTAATCCTATTTGCCATTCTTGTTCACTCAGTTCTTGCAGCAGCATTTCCTTTTTCTAAAAGTGTATTGTCATCTAAATTAAATATAGCTGGTGTGTATTGAAGAAACTTCATTATTCTTTCTTTGCTTTTTTTGTAATGTAAAATGGTCCAGACAGGCACTGCGCATACCACATGTGACAGGGTAGAATAATAGTATTGACAATATTTCCTCATCATTTTGGTTAAAGAAATACACAACGTCAGCCACACTAGATAATATATATATATATATATATATATATATATATATATATATATATTATATATGTTTTTAATACCTTGATACATTGAAAGAGAAGGTCAAACTGTCGTCGCTGTATACTCCCAGTACTCAGATTTGGAGGTTTCAGCCACCTCAGATCCCTCAATCATATTAATACGTTGCGATCTTGATAGAATGAGACCTTTCTTTTTTATTTAAAAAAAAAATCTTTATTTTGGGGGGTTATAAAGTCTTGCGGTCATATGTTGGAAGTATGTAATATACATAACACTGATACTTTTATTGGTCAGTTTCAACAGAGCTCTTAGGAATTGTGCATGATACAGCAGTATCATCGGCATATGATTGATGTTGACCTATTTCATAACTATATATAGTAAATGATATAGCATATAATGGACCCCCCCCCCCACACCTTAAGGCACACCAACCTTTATTTCAGATAACCCTATATCCAACTTACCTTGTTTGGACCATCCTTGAAAAAAAAAATTGTGTCAGCCAATGAATAAGCCATGTTTCTTTGATAAATCGTAACAGATCATTCGTTAATTGATTTTGCAAGACAGTATTAAACGCACTTGAAAAGTCAAGAAAAAGACCCTTTGTTATAACTCTTTCCTTACAATCTAAATGAGACACTATATCATAGATTGATCAAACGTTTGATATCTGCAACATGGATTCTTCGAGTGGCCTGCAACTTCCGTTCTGGAACAGCAAAACCTTATGGGGTTAACAATCACAATCTAAGGAAACCAGGGCTGAGGGTGTATCAGTTTGGTGATTTTTCATTAAGTTTGTATGTCACAATTCTGACTTGGTTTATTTTTCCAAAAGGTCTGGTATAACTTCCCCTATGATCTTGGACTTCTTAGCCTGTGGAAGAAAACATCCAAGGTTCTGTCAAATATGAAGGTTGCTATACAGATTTTCTAGTAATTTGGTCTAATTGCCCCCTCCCCCCCCCTCGTCCTTTGTAGCAAAGTAGCTACTTAAGAATAAACTATGTTAGTACCTTCCAAAGTTTCAAGTAACAGTTTCTGACCTTCAACTATGCAACTAGCTATTACTAAGCCAGATAAAGGTAGTTATAAGTAAGGCTAGAGCAATGTCCGTGATGAGCAAAGCCGCCAACAGCTAAGAGAAACCGTACTTCTTTAGATGTTACATTTTAACGTTTCTTTATATATGAAACTGAAAACTGGAGGAAGTCTAAAGTGGAAATGAGCTGTTGTTTGCATGTTTTAGTTTGTCATAATACTGGTATTTGTTTATTAATTTAATTGTATGTCTAAAATTATATTTTAATGTTCTGGTGGAGGACCTCCAAACTACAACATAACAGCTAGCTTCAATAACCCAGTACAGTCCCTCTTCTCTATAAAGTACAATCCTCCTTCTCAATAAATTAAAGTCTCCCTACTCTATGATGTACAGTCACCCTACTCTATAAAGTACAGTCCCCTACTCTTAAAGTACAATCACCCTACTCTATAAAGAACAGTGCCCTACTCTATAAAGTACAGTCCTCCTACACTATAAAGTACAGTACTCATACTCTATAAAGTAAAGTCACCCTACTCTAAAAGTACAATCACCCTAGTATATAAATAACAGTCCCCTACTCTATAAACTAACGTCTCCCAACTCTATAAAGTACAGTCCCCTACTCTATAAATTGAAGTCCCCTACTCTATAGAGTACAGTCCCCTAGTCTTAAAGTACAATCACCCTACTCTAAAAAGTACAGTTACCCTACTCTATAAAGTACAGTCACATACTCTATAAAGTACAGTCCCCTACTCTAAAATGTACAGTCCCTCTACTCAATAAACTAGAGTCCCCTTTCTCTATAAAGTTAAGTCCACTACTCTATAATATACAGTCCCCCTAATCTATAAAGAACAGTGCCCTACTCTATAAAGTACAGTACTCCTACACTATGAGGTGCTCATACTCTATTAAGTAAAGTCACCCTACTCTTAAAATGTACAATCACCCTACTATATAAGTAACAGTCCCCTACTCTATAAACTAACGTCTCCCAACTCTAAAAGTACAATCACCGTACTATATAAATAACAGTCCCCTACTCTATAAAGTAAATCTCCCTACTCTAAAAGTACAATCAACCTACTCTATAAAGTACAGTCACCCTACTCTATTAAGTACAGTCCCTCACTCTATAAAGTACTGTTCCCTACTATATAACGTAAAGCTCCCTGCTCTAAAAGTACAGTCACCCTACTCTATAAAGTACAGTCACATACTCTATAAAGTACAGTCCCCTACTCTATAAATTGCAGTCCCCCTCCTCTATAAAGTACAATCCCCTACTCTTAAAGTACAACCACCCTACTCTATAAAATACAGTCGACCTACTCTATAAAGTACAGTCACTTACTCTATAAAGTACAGTCCCCTACTATATAAATTGCAGTCCCTCTACTCTAAAATGTACAGTCCCTCTACTCAATAAAGTAGAGTCCCCCTACTCTATAATATACAGTCCCCCTACTCTTAAAGTACAATCACCCTACTCTATAAAGAACAGTGCCCTACTTTATAAAGTACAGTCCTCCTACACTATGAAGTACAGTACTCATACTCTATAAAGTAAAGTCAGCCTACTCTAAAAATACAATCACCCTACTATATAAATAACAGTCCCCTACTCTATAAACTAACGTCTCTTTACTCTATAAAGTACAGTCCCCTACTCTATAAATTAAAGCTCCCTGCTCTAAAAGTACAATCACCCTACTCTATAAAGTACAGTCACCCTACTCTATAAAGTACAGTCACATACTCTATAAAGTACAGTCCTCCTAATCTATTAAGTGCAGTCCCCTACTCTTAAAGAACAATCATCCAACTCTATAAAGTACAGTCCTCCAACCCTATGAAGTACAGTACTCATACTCTATAAAGTAAAGTCACCCTACTCCAAAAGTACAATCACCGTACTATATTAATAACAGTCCCCTACTCTATAAAGTAAATCTCCCTACTCTAAAAGTACAATCAACCTACTCTATAAAGTACAGTCACCCTACTCTATAAAGTACAGTCACATACTCTATAAAGTACAGTCCCCTACTCTATAAATTGCAGTCCCCTACTCTATAGAGTACAGTCCCCTACTCCTCTTAAAGTACAATCACCCTATTCTATACATTGCAGTCCCTCTACTCTTAAATGTACAGTCCCTCTACTCAATAAAGTAGAGTCCCCCTACTCTATAAAGTACATGATTCCTACTCTATAAGGTACATTCGCCCTACTCTATAAAGAACAAAGCCCTACTCTATAAAGTACAGTCCTCCTACACTATGAAGTACAGTACTCATACTCTATAAAGTAAAGTCACCTTACTCTAAAAGTACAATCACCCTACTATATAAATAACAGTCCCGTACTCTAAAAACTAACGTCTCCCAACTCTATAAAGTACAGTCCCCTACTCTATAAAGTACTGTTCCCTACTCTATAAAGTAAAGCTCCATGCTCTAAAAGTACAGTCACCCTACTCCATAAAGTACAGTCACATACTCTATAAAGTACAGTCCCCTACTCTATAAATTGCAGTCCCCCTACTCTATAGAGTACAGTTCCCTACTCTTAAAGTACAATCACCCTACTCTATAAAGTCCAGTCAACCTACTCTATAAAGTACATGATTCATACTCTATAAAGTACAGTCCTCCTACACTATGAAGTACAGTACTCATACTCTATAAAGTAAAGTCACCCTACTCTAAAAGTACGATCATCCTTCTATATAAATAACAGTCCCCTACTCTATAAACTAACGTCTCCAGCTCTATAAAGTACAGTCCCCTACTCTATAAATTAAAGCTCCCTGCTCTAAAAGTACAATCATCCTACTCTATAAAGTACAGTCACCCTACTCTATAAAGTACAGTCACCCTACTCTATTAAGTACAGTCCCCTACTCTATAAATTGCATTCCCCCTACTCTTTAAAGTACAGTCCCCTACTCTTAAAGTACAACCACCCTACTCTATAAAATACAGTCAACCTACTCTATAAAGTACAGTCACATACTCTATAAAGTACAGTCCGTAATATCATGTTAGCATTCGCAATGTTAACCATTGTGAAAATGAGCTAGCTGTTATCATTGCGATATATCTTGTTAGCATTGCGAAATATCATGTTTACACGGTGCGTGCTAACAACTTTTATCAAGTAAAACATTGAGTCATTTAACTTTACCCTCAGTGGTGGTCACTGAGGTTATTAAAATGAGATGATATTTTATCACAATATTCATTCAGACAGAATTACTTGAAGACCTCTGATGGTCGCGATTTTGTGCTCTGTGAGCACCGTTGTTACTAAATACTTTTTTATTGGTTGAGTTAGTTTTGTAGAATAGGTCGACCTATGCACTTGTCGCTTCTGAGAAGCGGCGAAAATAAATCTGTAAACTACAACTACAGAGAGCGGTGTCTATCTGTTGTCTCTTCTGGTGCTGCCTTTCTACATCATCCGTATGTCCTGAATAAATCTGAGACCCCGGCAACGTTACAATACCTACACTCTCTTTTGTCAAATTGTTTATCATTTCTTTGAGTATTTTTCATATTTGTTTAATAAACAGTGGATTTACGTTGTTTTCATTTTCGTGAACGAATCTGTAGATTTCTTGTCAAGACACATTCAGAGTTGGCCATCGCCGCTTGAAGTTTCATCTACACAGTTTGCGTACTTTACAGGCATATTACGCACATAGGAAAAAAACATCGGAAACTTACAATGGTTTCGTATTAGCAGACGTATCTGAGAGCAATGCATATATATATACGTACAGAAGGGACTTTAAAACGGCTGATATGACAGAATAAACACAACAAGGCATAAATATCAGATATGAATTGTACTATCAAATAAAGTATTTGATTGTGTAAACTATAAAACATGAACTTTGAAATCAGTTAAAACTATAAACTGATTCCTCCCAATATCTATTTAGCGTTCAGAATCGTATGTTAGGACGTCACATGACATACACGACGCCATCTTGCCAATTTGATGTTCTTCATTCCTGTTTCCGTATGTTCTTCTTTCGTGTGTTTCGTCTGTTATTTTAAGGATTAAAGGATTCTAGACTTAAATTATACTCTGGTTGATAGATCCACATAGCGATGATCGTACTGGTAAGTAACGTACATGAGACATTAATGGTGTGAAGCTACATACATATATATATATATATATATATATATATATATATATATATATATATATATATATATATATATATACTGAAATACTTAACACGTCATTAATAACACAGGCTATGTATTGATGTACTAAACACTTCATTAATTACACAGGCTATATACTGATATACTTAACACGTCATTAATAACACATGCTATGTACTGATATACTAAACACGTCATTAATAACACAGGCTATGTACTGATAAACTTAACACGTCATTAATAACACAGGCTATGTACTGATATACTAAACACGTCATTAATTACACAGGCTATGTACTGATTTACTAAACACGTCATTAATAATACAGGCTATGTAATGATATACTAAATACGGTATTAATAACACGTGTTATGTACCGATATACTTAACACGTCATTAATAACACAGGCTTTGTCCTGATATACTTAACACGTCATTTAAAACACAGGTTATGTACTGATATACTAAACACGTCATTAATAACACAGGCTATGTATTTATATACTTAACACGTCATTAATAACACAGGCTATGTACTTATATACAAAACACGTCATTAATAACACAGCCTATATACTGATAAACTTCACACGTCATTAATAACACAGGCTATATACTGATATACTAAACACGTCATTAATAATACAGGCTATGTTAAATTTATGACAACAGATTACTATATGAACATGGCGTCTTCAAGGCTATTTCAATTGATCAGAATTATAATCCATGTCTGTATGATCATGTTCAATGTCGATTGTAATATTTCTTCAATTTGAAGGTAATAATTTAGGCTCATGTTAGTTAAACTATTATTATGTAAATCCTGGTTATTTAAAAGTTCATTCATACAGCTACAACATATCTCTTCCAACCAGAATATGTGCTATCCTTCCACTTTATTGCTGTCAAACCAGATCATAAATCACCTAACAGAGTACTGTCGAAACAGACATTTAGAATTGTACTGCTTTCATAGCGGGCGTTACTCCGTTAGGCTGATACGACATTACATGTATGAATCGGGATAGGAGTAACTTAAAAGGTTTCTCAAGATATATAGGCATTATTTTAATTTGCAACTTTAGCATGGGAGAGATGCAGTTGTCTTACTTTCTATCCGTATGGAACATGGTATGAATTATGTGGGAAGTATGTAGACAATTTTGATACGTTTTACTAAGATAAATCTAGTTGGAAGTTCATGGAACATGGTATAAGTTAGGCTTATATGTGGGAATTAAAGAGAACATTGAATAAGTTAGAATATGCTAAACCGGTGGAAATGTGGTTCTATTAGCTCATTATCTTTTAAACTCAACAATTTTCCTGATAATCCGGAAGAATATTAATATTAAAACAAAAGACTAAACATATTAAGTTTATGAACTTTACTGATTTTTTTTTTGTAAGTTAATAATCACGTGACTGATATATTTTATTTTATGAGGGTGACCAGAGCAATTCATCTTAAATGTTATTTTGCTGAAATTATTTGAAAAATATAAATCTTTGGAAAATCTTTGGAAAATCAGCTTATTAAAGGAACCGTAAAAAGTATTTCCCTCTGTCCGAAATTCAGTCGTACCGCTTAAAGCAGCAGTTTAGCTAAGGCTTGTGTTACCCTGGTAGGCTAATTACTATGCACACGTATGTGTTTTGATAACTTAGTCTATAATACACAAGTCTTGTGTTGATAACAGTGGGTCATCTTTCTATTTTATTTCATGAAGTAAAGGTTACTGGGGGAATACTTATCTTCTTATTTCTGTATTATAGATCAAATGGAATTATGTTGAATAAAGAAAATCAGACTTTAATCTCACATTTGAAATGAACCTTGACTATAGTCAAACTAATGACCTACATTTGTATCTGATGTCACTATATATTAGTATCGATAAAGTAATAAAAACCATCTAAAGCAGCTTCTTTAAAATGCAAATGAATAGCCGTTGTATCTACAATTAAGAGAGAGCCTCGCAATAATTGTGAAGCCCGCCATATAAAATAATGAGCTGTAGGTGATATTCTTAAAGGATATCGAAAACACTGATAACAAAACAGAAAGTTGAATTTTTCAGGAGCGGATAATATTAGATTACTTCAAAGGTTGATGTTTTGTGTAAACAATAAACAGTAAAGAAGAGATAAGGAGCGATTCACCTTGAAGTAATCTTTGTCGAGCCAGAGACCTGTTGGTAAAGTGAATTATAGAATTACACATTGGTTTATGATAATTTTGTAAAGTTAGTTCATCCAATCATACCGTATCAATATATTCAACAGATCATCGCTTTGAATGATAATCATGGAGAATATCACTCAAAGGAAAAGAAAAGTGAAGACCCAAGTTTATCCCGCCAACCAGTCACGGAAGTTTTTGTGACGTCATAATCGATGGAGCGCCTTACAGTGTCGATGGAGCGCCTTACAGTGCAAGGTGTGTTGTTATTACATCGTTTTGGGTTAGAAACCTAGTATAAGAAGACTGATGTTTATAATTAACATTGATGAGGATTTGAGCCTCAGCATTCTAAATACTCTTACATTGTATGAACGAGATTTCAGCGTGACTTTTTTATTTTGTTCATTATTTTTTTCTACCTTATTTACTTGAACTAACCGAATGGAAAATTTGCTTATTACTCCGATTTAACTGATATAATTTGATCGTTCAGAGTGACATCCAACAGATTGCCCGCCATAATTGTCTCCATATATATAAGCACTGACACGCCCCAATTTTATTGACCAAAAAATAATGTTTACAAATCAAACTTTTGGCATTTGTTTTCAGACAAAAAGGCCATACTCATCGATTCTCTGAAGAGCAGGTATAAACTACAATATGACGCAGTTCAGCCCATACCGTACATCAAGGACAGACTATATTGTGTAGACAAGGTATTTGTTGAGGGCGGTACAGAGATCCATATTGTTAAAGGAGCGACGAAGGAGAAAGAAGGACCATGGGTACGTGTGGGCTCGTACAAAGATATCTTCACAGACCCTCGAATGAAAGCCAAACGGCGCATCATAGAAGCAGAAGCCGGGTATGGTAAGTCAACAGTGGCCCTACAGCTCGCCTATGATTGGTGCAATGGTGTAAAGGATTCACCTTTTAAAGACGTAGAGATTCTAATTCTTCTCCGGTTAAGGCAGCTGAACAGCAAGATATCAATCTATCAAGCAATTAAACTGTTCTTAGGACCAAGAGATCCTCGTATCAAATCTACTGATATTAAAGATATCATTGAAAGCTGTTCTTCTGTTAAGGTACTCCTGGACGGATATGATGAGTTTCCTGATAGGGACGGAGCAACCGGAAGTGACGTAGGACGTATCATAACGAGGAATCTGTTTAGGAATATTGATGTTACCCTGACAACCAGATATCTCCCGAAGGACTATGACCAAGCAAACACAAAACGAGTGCGGTTAGTTGGTTTTGACGAAAAGGCACGTGACCAATACATTCGCAAAGCTGTTACTGGGGAAGACGAAGAAAGCGTTTCTAAAATTAAGCGCGCTTTGAAAGCAAACCCGATCCTGGATGCCCTATGTCAGGTGCCTCTTTTCTTTGTCATGTTTTCTCACATGACTCACGAGAAAGTACTTTTTATGAGATTTAATTCAGTTACAGAGTTTTTCCGCTACATGATGAAGTGTTTCCATAGTCACAAGAGCAATAAATCAATGGATAGGAACACGAGACCACACAATGTTACATATGAATTGAAATTCGCTGAACTGAGTAAAGTAGCATTTGAAGGTCTCTGCGGTGAAAACCAACAGTTATCATGGCGTAAGGATGGACTCTGTACACGACTAGGTCAAGGGTTTCTTAAACATTATATTGCAGTCGGTATCTTGGTAGAGGAAGAAGTGTCTACTGAGACAAACGAACATACTTCTACTACAGACTTACAGACAAGGACTGACGTAAGGTTCTACCATAAACTATTCTGTGAATGGTTTGCGTGTTTTAGACTGGTAGAATTTGTAGCTGCTACAAGAGGTGCATCTGAGCTGAAGAATGTTCTTGATAAAGTGGATCCATTTAATCTTCAGTACCTCTATCGGTTCGCCTGTGGGATTAACCCAGCAGTTGGAAAGAGAATAATAGAATACTTGAAGAGCAGGAAAGACGGTGATAAGTTTGCCATCCTCTGCATCCTGGAACAAACTGGTGAGGTAGATGGAATCAAGGAAACCGTCAGGGATCTGTGTGCAAAGATGGTGGAAATCAATGCACACTCACACAGTAGACTACTACAGAGGTCTACCATACAGCTACTGGAGATTGCTGCCAGATATGACGTAAGTATTAATAATAAATTACTATTTTACTCGCTGCATGGATTGAATTGGTAGACATATTTAGCTGAATGCCTATATGTAACCGTGACACAATTCAATTTATAGTAAACACACTCTGACAAATTAAAACCCAAAGTAAGATTCCTGATAGCATCTTTCATGCTCTCTTCACGTGATGGAATTATGGTGGAAATGTATGCTGAATGCAGTGGCGGCGGAACCGGGGGGGGGGGGGCTTGGGGGGGGCTCAGCCCCCCAATGAAAAAGTTGAGGGGGCAAATGCATGATAAGCCCCCCCCCCCCAATATTTACCAAGGCTCCGAAACGTGCATCTGTCCATTTTTCAATGCATACTTGTCGATCTGTCTGATGCACACGTATACTATATAGGTGTAATAATTTTAGTAATTGCTGGGGGACCCTCGGCCCGTCCCCTGGCTATAGACCACATTGTCACCCCAACCGCGTCTTCACGCCCCGTGAAAAGTGGAAGCAGTGAGTGTGAGTACCGGTAAGCGTAACACAACTTCGTCTTAGGCCAATGACTTGCCTCATTTCAGCCAGTTCTCCAACATCCCCTTACTTAGTGGCGGAGCGTCCATATGTAGTCAGGGGTGGATGCCCACCCCCCCCCCTGACGGACTCAAATGGACTGCTGGCGACCTTTTCAGCTTTTCACTACTTTTTACTTATTCGCGATTATTGACTATTTTATTGCGCTCTCATATACCTATTGACATTTGTCATATTCTGTTGGTGTAATTTTCCGACAAAATGGCGACGACACCTATTTATTCTCCGTTTATCAGTGCAAATTAGCAAGGCCCGAAAAGGGTCATTTCCTGCAATCTAGGGAGTATCTTTACTCAAAAATTTTCTGTACGCTCCGCGCAAACCTGTGGTGGCGCTCCGCTTAGATAGTGTCGAAAGCGCCCCTACAGACCATTCGTGACCCCGCTGACCAATACCCCTAGCTCCACCACTGCCCTTACTACACTCAAAAACGTCTTTGCGAGTACACTAAGAGTAATAGCTACTCTCTTAAAACACCATCGAATATACAAATTACAATATTTTTTACAGACTTTTACGTGCAATCTGAGAAATTGCAGGCTTGAGACCCATATTTTAGGGCTAGGTATTCGCAGCATTAAACACTCGGGAAGTGCCGTTTCCGGCCATCTGGGGGTTTGAAAAAACCCAAAATTTTCTTGTACGCTCCGCGCCAACTGATGGTGGCGCTCCGCTTAGATAGCCTCCACACATTAGCACCCCCAATAATTTTTCCGTTCCGCCGCGCCTGGCTGAATGTATACTGTATAGTACAGTTAAAAGAAATATAAACATAACATTAACAACAAGACCATAGACATTATTTAACAAGCAGGGCGTTGTCATTTAGTAAAGTACAGATCAGTGGTTTAAAAACAAAAGGAAAACTTCTTTAAAAAAAAACGTCTAAAACGAAAGATACACACTGATAGAGTTTTACAAGGGAGGGCGGGGGTGCCTGATTCAGATATATAGAGAAGACCACCAAGACTATGAGTAAAACCCCGTTTGAATATGGCATCTGAGAGAAAGTCCATGGGCAACCTAACAATCCCTACGGTAGTACGACCCAGACAAAGTGACATTTGAGGTTGAGGTGGGGTTGCCGAAGGAGTTAATAATATTTATTGGTATATTTCTGCTTTTACGATCAATTGGATCATTTCGAAACGCAGATTTATAATTTAGTGTTGATGCGATTAGGATCCATTGAATTTAACTTCGGATTGAGCTCGATAGGGGAGGGGAAGGTAATGTTTCATTTAGAATTTACAACCGTTCTTTTAAGCTCGTTATCATAAACTGATGTGGAGAAGTCAATTCATTTTCAGGTTGGCAAGAAACACGTGTTTTAATATTCTGTATTCACTTTCCAGTCAGCATTTCACTTGTTAAATTAAAGAAGGCCTACATGACGTCATTCGATCGTACCGCGTAGTATAGTTGGGTAAGGCATAACTAAACATGGTTCCTTGCAAGGAAACTTACTTCGAACGTTATAGGTCCATTATTATCAGTGGCGTAGCTACGGGGGGGCCTGGGGGGGCCGAGGCCCCCCCATGAAATCGGCTGGCCCCCCCACTGGCCCCCCCACTGGGAATGGGGTAAAAAAAAACACACTCATCAGTGCGATTCGCTAATATTTTTTGTTCAATAATTTGGGTAATAGAGTTACACAATTTTCTCGTCTGCATCTGGCAGAATAAGAATAATACAATATCTGTAGTAATCATGAGAATGGTCACACAGCATGGCATGGCAATGGTCGATGCGACGATTGCGACCATACACCACGAACCTTGTTGTGCTGCGTGATAGCGATATCTGCTGAAAATATGTTCAGTGCTTCCACCTAGCGCAACAATCTATCAAAAGATTAGCTCCGTTTGTTCTGAGCCGAGGTATCAGGTATTCATGGGTGGCGATCATGGGGGGGGGGGGGACGGGGGGGGGGGACATGTCCCCCCAATATTTCAGGTGGGGGATATAGTATCTTATATCCCCCCCCCCCCAATATTTGGTGGCATAGTTTTTTTTTAAGCATATGTTTTGTATTTTTTTATGATATCGCTAGTAATTTCAAAATAGAAAATGCTTAGATGCAACTTACAAGGCCTGGGAAGTGCCATTTCCAGCGATCTGGGAGGCATTTTCGGCCAAAATTTTCTTTTGCGCTTCGCGCCAACTTATGGTGGCGCTACGCTTAGAAAGTCTGGGTACAAGCTTTGCCCCTCCCTTGGCAAATTCCTCGCAAAGCGCCTGTCTAACCGTGTCACAATTTGTTACTATATATGACCGAAAGTAGTTTTTACTTTTTTTTCTCGAAATGAATAGCTAGACGGACCGCATCCGTAATGAAATTTGGTTTGCATCTTGTGTATGAGTGTAAGTACGTACAATCATACATAGGATCCACATCGATATGGGTTCACTGGGTTTCCATTTGGCCTGTTTCCTACAAGATTTCTAACCGCAGGTGCGTAGCCAAGGGAGGGGGGGTGAAGGGGTGGAGACCGCCCCCCCCCCTCGAGCATATTTTTTTGGGATTTTCTATGATATCGAAGTTTTATAGTAGCCGTTATAAGAGGTTTTAATATTTGTACACCAATAATTTAACTGTGTCTGAAATTTCGAAAATTCCTTGACCAACATTCTTCATCATAGTATACTTCCCTCTACACTCGTACAATTTTGACCGGTCTGTTAGTGGTTGAGGGGGGGTTTTCTATATTGGTTGTCCATAGATGAAATTTAGTGCAACATTATGGGTATGTTTTGAAGTGAATTTATTATTCAAATTCTGAACAAATAATGGGCTTAAAACCTTGAAAAGTGGGGCTGACGGGTATTGTGGGGCGTTACGTAGAATTACCTACAAATGCAATGAGGTCGAACATGATGTGTGACTGGTGACAATCTTAACAAAAGGTTATGAATGAAAAAAAAAACTATTAGGAAAAACTTGGTTCTCAGGCAAAAGTGTACATCTGGTTGGTCATTTTCAAGCCCGAGAAGTGCCATTTCCGGTCATCTGGGGGGCTATCAAAACCAGAAATTTTCTTGTACGCTGCGCGCCAACCAATGGTGGCGCTCCGCTTTGACAGTAATTCGCCTGCATCCAAGCAGATGTCCCCCCCCCCCTTAATATTTGAAACAGATCGCCGCCCATGCAGGTATTCATATATTGCCTCGAGTCAAATGAATATATGTCATTGAATATTCCACAAAACAACTTTTTTATGGCCACGAAACTGTCGAAACAGGATTTTCCACTACTGGTAGAGATATAAAATATTGGGAATTCTGAAATTCCTGCAAATGATGCCAACTTCCCTCAAGTTAAAATTCTGGTTGAGTTGGCAAGGCCAGTCAGCATGAAAGAGAAAAAACTTTTTTTGCATTTCTGTCACCAAAGTTGCACATCTTTTTTGGTTGCTATTTTGCCTCACAGGTGCCATCTCCTGCGATCTGGGGGGTGCTGAAAATCTCAAATTTTCTCTGTACGCTCCGCGCCAACCATGGTGGCGCTCCGCTTAGATAGTAACCTCCGGCCCCCCCACTAGAAAGAACAGCCCCCCCATGGCCCCCCCACTCAAAAAATCCTAGCTACGCCACTGATTATTATCAACTATGTAATAACGGCATTGACAGTCAGTACTAATCTGATATGTAAAGTCACCACAGTAAGGAATTCCCTTTTATGGTTTATACCAAACAACCCTTACAGGGAGTGTAGTGTATGCTCATTGAACCATACTAATGTAGTAACAACCCTTGCAGGGAGTGTAGTGTGTGGTCATCGAACCATAATAATGTAGTAACTTACAGGAAGTGTAGTGTCATTGAACCATACTAATGCAGTGACAACCCTTGCAGGGGGTTAATTGTATATAGTCATTGAACCTTACTAATGTAGTAACAACCCTTACAAGAAGTGTAGTGTGTGGTCATCGAACCATAATAATGTAGTAACAACACTTGCAGGAAGTGTAGTATGTGTCATTGAACCATACTAATGTAGTGACAACCCTTGCAGGGGGTTAATTGTATATTGTCATTGAACCTTACTAATGTAGTAACAACCCTTACAAGAAGTGTAGTGTGTGGTCATCGAACCATACTAAGGTAGTAACAACCCTTTCAGGGGGTTAATTGTATATGGTCATTAAACCTTGCTATTATAGTAACAACCCTTACAGGGAGTGTAGTGTATGGTCATTGAACCATACTAATATAGTAAAACGCCTTGCAGGGGGTTAATTGTATATGGTCATTGAACCATACTAATGTAGTAACAACACTTGCAGGAAGTGTAGTATGTGTCATTGAACCATACTAATGTAGTGACAACCCTTGCAGGGGGTTAATTGTATATGGTCATTGAACCTTACTAATGTAGTAACAACCCTTACATGAAGTGTAGTGAGTGGTCATCGAACCATACTAAGGTAGTAACAACCCTTGCAGGGGATTAATTGTATATGGTCATTGAACCATACTAATGTAGTGACAACTCTTACAGGGAGTTGGTCATCGAACCATAATAATGTAGTAACAACACTTACAGGAAGTGTAGTATGTGTCATTGAACCATACTAATGTAGTGACAACCCTTGCAGGGGGTTAATTGTATATGGTCATTGAACCTTACTAATGTAGTAACAACCCTTACATGAAGTGTAGTGAGTGGTCATCGAACCATACTAAGGTAGTGACAACCCTTGCAGGGGGTTAATTGTATATGGTCATTGAACCTTACTAATGTAGTAACAACCCTTACATGAAGTGTAGTGAGTGGTCATCGAACCATACTAAGGTAGTAACAACCCTTGCAGGGGGTTAATTGTATATGGTCATACAACCATACTAATGTAGTGTCAGTGTAGCCTCAAGCCATGCAAGGAGCCAACATTCGCCGTTCTTAAACGAATACGTTACAACTGTGAAATCAAAAAGTTAGAGTTAATTCTGTAAAGGAATAAGTTCTCTTCTATAAACGAATCCTTATTTATCAGGTTACATTTTGTCTAATTGTTTACTTCAGTATTGCAATGAACTCATACGTGGCCAACCCATTTAGTGTAAATTATAACCGACACGCTTCAATGTGTGTATTTTGCTAAGAAAAGTCACCAAGGTAAAAACCTGACGAAAACCAAACTATCGAACGACTGATCCGCATAGAGACTGTGACCTTCGTCGGGTGTGTATCACTGTTCCCCTCGAAAGGGAACACCTAATTTGTATACGTTTAGGTTTAGGTTTAGTAAATGCTTCAGCATTAAGTCAACTATATATACCGACTTTTTGTATTTGAGAAAATAGTTAACACTGTGACGTTAATTTTAGCCCCAACAACAACAGTTTTGTAACCAGTAAACACATGCTTTTATATCAAAAGAAGTAAATCTACCAACCTTCAACATTAATTAGAGACATGAGGCGTATAATTAAGCAAAGAAATTACCTAACGAGAATATATCCCACATAATTTTAGGTAGCACCTTTATTATCGATATGCAAATTGAACAGTGTCCGATGTTTGTGAATTGATACAGAACGTTGATAACGTGTAATTGTGCATACACGCAAAGGTGTCATAATACCCACTAAGACAACTTGTGCATTATAACATAACAATGCATTCAACTGTTATTCTATATACAACGAATGGTGAACGTTAATTTACAATATACAGGTACTGTTGTTTGTCCATAACGTTTTGTTATTTTCAAAATTTCACTATTAATTTACAGGGTCTGTTTTGTCTCGAGAGAGCTCCCTGCTATAATTAGACAGCTGTCACAGAGAGAGAGCTTCCTGGTATTGCTAGGGAGCGGTCACAGAGAGGGTTACCTAGTATAATTAGGAAGCTGTCGCGGAGGTAACTCCCTGGTATTATAAGGGAGCTGTAACAAACAGAGCTCTCTAGAATTAATATGAGCTGTCAAAAAGAGAGAGCTCCCTGGTATCAGGGAGTTGTTATGGAATTAGAGAGCAGTCACAGAGAGAACTCACTGGTATCAGGGAGTTGTTATGGAACTCCCTGCTGGTATTATTAGGGAGCTATAACAAACCAGGGAGTTGTTATGGAACAAACATAGCTCCCTGGTATTGGTATAATAAGGGGGCTGTCACAGAGAGGTCCTTGGTATAATTAGGGAGCTGTTACAGAGAGGCCCTTGGTATTTTTAGGAAGCTATCACAAACAGAGCTCTCTAGAATTAATATGAGCTGTCAAAAACTCACTGGTATTATTAGGGAGCTATAACAAACATAGCTCCCTGGTATTGGTATCATAAGGGGGCTGTCACAGAGAGGTCCTTGGTATAATTAGGGAGCTGTTACAGAGAGGCCCTTGGTATTTTTAGGAAGCTATCACAAACAGAGCTCTCTAGAATTAATATGAGCTGTCAAAAAGAGAGAGCTCCCTGGTATAATTAGAGAGCAGTCACAGAGAGAACTCACTGGTATTATTAGGGAGCTATAACAAACATAGCTCCCTGGTATTAATATAGTAGCTGTCACAAAGGGTTCTCTTGTATAATTAAGCAGTTGTCACAAAGTGTGCACCCTATTACAAGTAGGGAGTTGTCACGCAGAGAGGTCCTTGGTGTAACACAACCCCCCCCCCCCCCTCCCCCGTCATTATCAATGTTTAGTTTCTGCTGCGTAGAAGTATAGAAGACGCGAATATAGCATTGTACAGGGTCAAAGTATTAATAGATAACAATATCAGCTGATCAGTGATATGGTTAACTGTTTGTTTGTTATGTAAATATCGAGTGATGGTTTGTATGTATGTATGTATGTATGTATATTAGATCCTCCTGCAAGCAGGAACTCGCGAAGAAGCCGCATTGGCTTATCAAAGCCGCAAGCTGACCGAAGTCAGTCTCTTACATTCATATTTAACGTCCATGATTATGAATTGTTAATTGTCAACAACTCTGTAACTGGACGACATAACTGGACGTCTGTAACTGGACGACAACTGGACGACGGTTTCTGGAAGGCTAAATACATACTATGATATAAGTGACTTTTAGTGCGCGATGATTGATGTGATGTTTGAGTTTTACATCAATATTCTCATTTTTGTTGCCGTTTCAAGGGAAATATGAAAATAATTTCACCCCTTCCCCTCTCCCTTGAACGTAACATATCGTTTTGCATTGACTCAGGTGTACAGATTGCAGATCACCAAAGTGGTTGTCTGGTTTCAACATTCTTGGTGTAATTGAAGTGGACAATTGTGACACTTTATGTTATATATTTTTGCTATAACGGGTGGAGGATGATAACACCGGATTGTTAGAAATAGCCGAAGAAGGTTCATTACACTTTGTAATCACTTCAGAGTCTTAATCTATATATAGGCAGAGTGGTATTGGAGGTTGGGTGGGGTTGCACAAAGACCCCTGTTAACAAATCTCTCTTTTATAAGATAAATGCAATTTGAAATGTATGAAGAATGAGACTTAACATTATCATTTCATGTTAGATACAATGTGAATGTACGTCATAACACATGAGACTAGATGCATACAATAGCATACATACTTTACTATATTATTATTACTATGAAGTATAAATAAGTTTTGAAAGTAGACTCGATATTTCATATTAGGAACAAAGTTTAAGACGAAGCGTTTAAACAAAAAGGAAAATTTAATACCTTTATCTACATAGTCATGTAAACTTTGTTATTAACCATGAACAAATTAAAATTCAACCATGACAGTACCAGATATGTAGAAGACAAACATACCTATTGAAATCGAATGATGGCATTGGTAAGAAGGTCCATTACACCCTAGAAATCCCTGCCTAGACAGGGGAGGAGAATGTGATATTTTATTCAGAATTTACATCCGTTCTAGGTATTGTAGTGCGCATGCACGCTACAATATTTGGAAAACTAACCCGCTCCATCATCCGTATCCGCAGGGCTGGTGAATGACAGCTGAACATACACTCTTCATAACAATCTCAAATTCACTGGTTGGCTACGCAGGAAAATATCCAGACCCAGATTTGCAAAGAACTGTTGCGACGAACAGTTAATTCTGCACACCTAAAGAGAAAAAGATCCCATTGAGTAGACTACTTCTTCAAAACTATACGTAAAATTCTCTACTTTGGTTCTTTATTCTCAAATTGAACAAGACAGGTAACAATTGAAAGCATTTGAGATAAAAACATCCTGCAAAAAGTTGCAAGCAACAAATGTTCATAGTATTTATCCTCAACAACTCGGTGTTATTTGGTTATCTGCTGCTCGAACAGCTAGCCCATAACGGCATGACATTATATACTACACAGTCATGGTTAGTTTCCACAGCTAGCTTCTCTGAACGTGTTTTGGATGATGATGAACCAGGGCCAGGATATCGACCGAAGATTTATTAATACACCGGAGGGTGTTACATTTGTTTAATGATAGAGTAGTTGTACATTGTATTCGTTAGATTAATGGTGAATCGAGCCTTCGGTGTTAATCACTGTTTGTTCGTAAAATTTCGCTAACTAGGCGAGGAATATAGAAATTGAAGTAGGAAGAATGACGTCATGCGACATATACTGGAGCCACCCATCCAACTGGTGGCGCTTTGCTTGTACGGCAAGAAAATACCGGCGCGTAATACAAGGACTATACGTCTTTAACATAACTAAAGTGATAAAGTTAACATAATTCACTCGAATGGTGATACCGTGTGCAGCATTTGGGTGCCAAAAAAGTAGCATTGGTCTGTAGTTTCATGGGTAATTCTTAGGAAGCATATAGGTATATAATTACTTTACTATTGTCGTCTGCTCAGCTGCTGTATTGCTATTCACTGGACCCTGGATGTAGTTAGCCTAGGCCCTAGACCGGCTACGGCTGTCCTTTTGGATGCGATATGACTAAAGCTTAATGAAAAAAAAATGTTAACACCTCATTTTACGTAAAACTGTATCCCTAACGATATATCCACATGCCAGAATAACATGGGATGACGATTATGATGTCATGGGTTTATCACTAACAATTTAATACTAGGAAGATAGGCTACTACCCACTGTGCAACATTAAACTGAGAAACTACATGCACAGACTAATATGGAAGTATTACACAAAGGTAGGTGTGTGTGAGAAGGGGGTGGGGAGGACGGAGGAATGCTTTTCCACGACATTTTTCAGGGACAATGATGTCACTATTTGAGTGGAGCACTAAATAAAACAAGCAAGGAAAATCTTTGTCATATGCCTCT
Organism: Apostichopus japonicus; assembly: GCF_037975245.1. Classification (NCBI taxonomy): domain Eukaryota; kingdom Metazoa; phylum Echinodermata; class Holothuroidea; order Aspidochirotida; family Stichopodidae; genus Apostichopus; species Apostichopus japonicus. Next base: position 6,739,071 of record NC_092567.1, read on the forward strand.
CAGATACCGGAAATGACCCATTCCAGATTAAAAGTTGCACAAACACTCCACTAAGAGGTGAGGGAAAACAGTTTCCAAAGTTGGTTCTTAAGTATAGTACTAACCACTCTGGGAGCCATTACATGTCTCTGTTGTGCAAAGTACACCTATACTCTTTCGAAAATAGGGTAAAACCAAATTCAGGACAATTACCCTCCCGGACAATTTCCCCCGGACAATTGGCCCACAGATAATTGTCAATCGGGAGCACCTAATTGGCACGATTAAACAACGCTAGATACCAATAAAAACTGTGCGTGTGTACTATATTCTTTTATATTAGCATAACCACCAGGCTCAACTCACCTGAGAAAAAAAATAATCGCTAAGTTAAAGATACGAACAACGAGTATCTCTGTGCGAGATTCTCGTGCATTAGTGATATATTTATTTATTTATTTTATTTTTCTGTTGGTAAACCATGTCTGCCCTGTAGAGAGTGACTTTCGCTTAATTTTTCCACATAAAGATGTGAGATATTGGATAACTTTGGTCTACTTACATATATATCCACACTAATACTTTTGCAATGTTGTAAAACGTATGAATACCGTTGAATTGAAAAGCTTAAATAGCAAAACGATTGTATTTTAGGAGACAAAGTACCAAAAAACTTGTTTGTTTCGCGTGCATTATGTATACTATAGCTACACTGACACAAGGGTAATATTTTGGGCGTTAATTCAGTAAATTTGCAGTTTGCGCTTGGGCCCATATAAACTGTACTAAACATTTTGACAGGGGGGGGGGGGCGCCAAAAGCGAAATTTGCCCCTCACTGCCCCGATCGCCATTAATGCCCAATACGCTACTGCAAGGAATTGAAGTTAAACTACTACTTCGCGTTCTCAAAGTACATCACTGAAGCTGCATAAAGAACTAACATACTACAGTATATTAAAGAGTTAATGACAGAAAACATAATCGCGCGTATATGGATTTGACTACTGAACACACTAAATAGAAAATGATATCGTCTCTGCTTAAAGCCTCCATGTTTAGTTCTGATGACTTCACATAGAGGCATATCTAGGTTATGACGTTACAAGTACGTCAATGTGTATATTCAATAAGCTAGTTCGATTTTGGGGGTCATGTTTCTCTCCTCTTGTAATATATGTTGATAGTATAAAACCAATCGTTAATGAGCTTTTACAGAGCCTCAAAATTATCGTTGGCGTCCATTTTGAATTTATGTTAATTGGATATAATATTCAGTGGGGACACAAGAACAATATGAAAAAATTAAATCTCCTGAAGCAGTTTGTTCTAGGTTCACCCCCATTTTTAATGGACTAAGCCTACATAGGCTGTCAATCAATCGTCGAAATTTCCGAGGAGGGGGATTGTCCCGGGGGGGGGGCGATTGTCCGGGTGGAAATTGTCATGGTTGGGAATTGTCCGGAGTAGGAATTCTCCGGGAGGCACTTTTCAGGGTTGGCAATTGTCCTGGTGGGAATTGTCCCGGGGGGAAGGGGTTGTTGGGGGGGGTTATCGTCCGGGAGGATTATTCCAGGGGTGGGGATTTCCGGGAACGCTGTCAAGTATGTATCATATGCCGTTTAGATGACCAGAATGAAACTAAACGGTGCTGTTAGCTCTAGAATATTATTTTGTTATCTGTTTTAGTAAAGGACAATTATTAGGGACAATATATTTGTATCTTGATTGCCCTTTTCAGGTACCTTAAAAAGTTCATCGGGACGCATCTAAAATATGTCCCTCTTTTCCCAGTGAGAACAAAATTACATCTTCGTTATCCATCTTTTTAAAGCCAGAATATTTAATACATTATGGAACTGAAACATCTTATCTTCAATCTAAACAAGATATCTAGTCATATATCGTAATAATGATAATATCAACTAACTATGAAGCAATTATACGATACCACAGGGCAAACTTCTTATGATCTTTATATTTGTTTGTTGTGTAAACAGTGACTGTCAAACAACGGTAGTAAAGTACGTTATAAATTTAGCCTCTGGCACATGATAAGTATAGCGATGACAATATAGGCAAGCAAGTTCCTGGTTAGAAAAGTATATGTTAGATGTGAAAAAACATGTTAATATTAATATAGTTATTTTATGTTTAGGAAAGATAGATACAAGAATAAGTATATTCATATTAAGAAGCAACAACACACAACATTAAAAGAACGGGAAGCCCTGTTATTTGAAAATTCCCCTTTTCTCATGTTCTGATATGTAACAAGTGAAACACGTTTCGTTTTCTATATGGAAATTACTGGATTACATCTGTTGCTTTAATAATTTATCATCAAATCACAATGAATGACACGTTACTGATCTAAATTTTACTGTTAGCTGAACTTTGAGCCGAGTTTATCACAGTGTCTTTATAATAAGCCAATGTTTGTCAAGTCAAGTCACAAGTCTTTCGCCCAAGTCAAGCGTAATTGTTGCGGGTCCTGTGAATGAAATGTTTAAGTGAGCTCTTGTTTCAATGCTATGGAGGCAACTCTTTTCTACAAGAGTAGCCATATACACTGGGGAGCAACTGAACTAATATTTTGCCATAATGCAGGGCAGGGGAGGAGCAGAGGGGTAGCTAGGGGAGGGGATAGGGCCTCAAGTATTTGTCTGCCACCCCCAGTAATATACACTGGGCAGCAACTGAACTTCAGTGTATAATAGGTATACTTATACTCTCTCTCTCAGTAGGCAAATGTGACGTTAATACAAAATCAAAAGATGTACTTATTCTATACAGAGACTAAACTTTTACCATAATGGAGGGCATGGAGGAGCAGGAGGGTAGCTACGGGAGGGCAATAGGGCCTCAAATATTTGTCTGCCACCCCTTGAAAAATCAAAACTGGAATGATAGTTATATACATAAAAGTATGAAACATTATTTTCTAGGTTTCCTTTATTCTGTTCTCTGCTGGTTAAGCTGTACCAGGTGGCAGCATCTGCTCAGACTGTTATTACAAAGTACGCAATATAATGTTTCAGGGTATTACGGTGGCTCAGAAGGAACATTGATCACAGAAAATTATGTTAACAAATTCTTGGTCCAATTTACTTTGCTTACCTCGACGTTCAACTATTATTTTCAAAAACAAAAACGATTTTACATATTGACATTTGGTGGTTTCATTTCTGGTATTTGATTTTTCTTACAGAACAATTTAGACTGATTTCGCAAACTTTCGACGCTTTATAGAAATTGTAACGTTGCTCATGAAGTTTTGACGTTTATCTGAAATGTCGACACCAGACGTAAACTGAAAATATGAATTTAAGCAAAAATCGATCATTTGATTACCTCGTATTGATTGCTAACAAAGGATCCAGCCGAATGACTCAGCAATATCTTAAAGTACAATCGCAGATGAGTGGAGCTGGTGTCCTCGACACTGAAGAATGTCTTCATCTAACAAGTAAACTAAGGAAGATGTGATAATGTACTCCCCCCCCCTTCCCCCTTCCCTACAGCCTCCCTCGCTTTGAAACTCCAGGTATTCAGTCATTCGGTACAACGAATACCATCTTTAATTGGGTTATAACTAATTAACGTCTCATGAACACTCCGTCTTCCACGCCACCCAATTCCATGATAATAAACTACTGCGTGTACAGGCTATGCGCTGAATGTTAGGAAAGATAGAACAAACACCGTCTTTAACCATCACGCCACCATCCCCCTCCCAACCCTAGTTATTCCATTTGACTTGAAGACAACCCAGGTGACAATCATCTCCCATTTAAGTGATATACAGCTGTGATATTAAAGAGCACGTGACATGTCTGCATGCAGTGGGACACGTTTTTCATCGTATATCGAGTGAAATCTAGGCTTACTTTGTACTATGGAAATTGTGTACAATTATCGCATATTGTATGTAAATACTATAACAACATCAAACAAACAGACAAGTCGTTCCAGACCTAAGGGAGGGGGGGGGTGGCTCTTAGTTAACTTTTGAATAACATACACTGCACTGTTTTTTGAGACATTTGGGAGCAAAACACTGCTACTTTTTTAAGAAAAAGTCGCCCAGGAAAGAACCTGGGCACGAAAACCAAACTACCGAACGACTGATCCGCTCTGAACCCCAGTGTCCTTGCATCGGGACTGTGACTGTGTGATCATCGTCAGGTGTGAATCACCATTCCCCTCGAAAGGGAACAGATACTACACATGATCTTATCCAAAAGGCCGAGGAGCAAAACACTGTTTGATGATAAAATGTACCGAGATACCAAACTCATAGGTAGCGTGGTTTATATTTTAATTCTAACCAATACTTTACATACGGATTAGTTGTACACAGTGGCGTCACCAGACTTTTCAGTCTGGGGGCACAGGGGGGGCACCAGCATTTGATGGGGGGTGCCCCTCCTGGCAAGGCGGAACGGGAAAATTATTGGAGGGGGGCTAATGTGTAGAGACTATCTAAGCGGAGCGCCACCATCGGTTGGCGCGGAGCGTACAAGAAAATTTTGGGTTTTTCAAACCATTTGGAAACGGCACTTCCCGAGTGTTTTATGCTGCGAATACCTAGCCCTAAACTATAGGTCTCAAGCCTGCAATTTCTCAGATTGCACGTACAAGTCTGTAACAACATAGAAATTTGTATATTCGATAGTGTTTTAAGAGAGTAGCTATTACTCGTAGTTTACTCGCAAAGACGTTTTTGAGTGTAGTAAGGGGATGTTGGAGAACTGGCTGAAATGAAGCAAGTCATTGGCCTAAGACGAAGTTATGTTGCGCTTACCGGTACTCACACTCACTGCTTCCACTTTTCAAGGGACGTGAAGACGCGGTTGGGGTGACAATGTGGTCTATAGCCAGGGGACGGGCCGAGGGTCCCCCCAGCATTTACTAAAATTATTACACCTATATAGTATACGTGTGCATCGGACAGATCGACAAGTATGCATTGAAAAATGGGCAGATCCACGTTTCGGAGCCTTGGTAAATATTGGGGGGGGGGGGGCTTATCGTGCATTTGCCCCCTCAACTTTTTCATTGTCTTGTCCTTCTTGTCCTTCTCGTTTTCTCCCATTATCTATTAAGATGTAATAGGTTCCAGCATCGTTACTGGCTCCTATCAGGGATCTCACCATGCAATCCAAAGTTTGATCACACATCGAGTATGGGTCAGTATGCAGGTGTGAACATTCGCCATTTGTTCCTACAAGCATCTGACCTCAAATGACCTCTGCACCCCCTACACAACAGGGTTAATATATGGGTCCACAAATATAGGCAAGTATGGTGCCTGCGGACCCTCACATTCTCACATTTCGTCAGCTCCTAACCTGTCAACCTCAGACCAAGGCAACATATTGCAGTACCCTCCCTTCTCACAGTCATGTAGCTCGCGAAGCGGGCGTGTATATCCGCTGGTATGGCGTGAGTACTGACACATTCAATGTAAATATCGACACATGTTGTGATGGCGCAGGTTACGACTTCGATTCCCGACGTTCAAGGATAAACTTTTTCATTTTTTCGCAGCTCATTTGAAGAAAATACGAATTACTGTGCTTCTTTGTCCTTATGAAAAACCAACTCAGATGATGGGAGTTGAATGTAACAAAATATATATATAATTTTTTACCAATCCAAATCTCAGATGGGGGGCACTCGGTTTTCCAGGGGGGGGGCACGTGCCCCCTGGCCCCCCTTGGCGACGCCACTGGTGTTACACCTATATGACCTACTGACCACCCACCCCCCTTGTAAACATTTCTGCAGACGCTCTTGCTTTGACCTCCTGGTAGGGGGCCCGGGCCCCAGGATCATCGTTACGCCACTGGTAGGGCAATGCACAATAAACAGATAAAAATTATTTATTTCAGTCTCATTTCAACTATTCGAATTTGTAAAGCAAACAGCAGATATCACACCATATCAGTGAGCATGAAAAGGATGAACAGCCTCCAAACTGTCTGTTTGTGTAGTGTTCGGTTTCGGAAATATCTGTTATTTTTCCTTCAACCAAGTTTTATAGTAGCCGTTATAAGAGGGGTTTTCATATTTGTACACCAATAAATTAACTGTGTCTGAATTTTTCAAAAATTCCCTGACCAACATTCTTCATCATACTTTCCTCTACTCGTGCAATTTTGACTGGTCGGTTAGGGGTTGAAGGAGGTTTTTCTATATCGGTTGTCCAATAGATGAAATTTTTTGCAACATTATGGGTATGTTTTGAAGTGAATTTATTCACGAGAATTGTCAAATTTCAAATTCTGAACAAATAATGGGCTTAAAATCTTGAGAAAAAAAAACTATTGGGAAATTCTTGGTTCTCAGGCAAAAGTGTACATCTGGTTGGTCCTTTTTAATCCCGAGAAGTGCCATTTCTGGTGATCTGGGGGTATCAAAACCATAAATTTTCTCGTATGACGCTGCGCGCCAACCGTTGGTGGCACTCCGCTTAGATAGTAATTCGCGCCCCCGGGTTAGAAAATCCTGGATACGCCCCTGAATACTAGTAACACTCATCTGGGCATGTCTTCGTATGCAAGCTTACTTCACATCACGAGAATATCCTCGCTGTTCGCGAGTCAGGAGAGGAATTAAAATAAATCGAAGCAGATAAAGCAAGATAAAGTGCTCATTTATACATTGTGTACCTCTGTTTCATGCTGAGACCAAGTCATGAAATATTGCATATCATAACAAACACCTCAATCGTGTCTCCGCCCTTAATTATATTAATGTAATGCTTTAATCTCTCATTTGCAAATCCTTCCAACTTCTTGTATAATTTCAACATTCCTAGTGGACAAAACTCACATCTCATTTTAACCCCCCCCCCTCCCCCCTAAACGGTAGAGGATGGTAACACCGGATTGTTAGATAATACTGCTTTGAGATGTGACAGACTCGAGTTTTGCGAACATATTGTTTCACTAATCAGTTATTACTACAAATTAACAGCAGACAGTGTTAGTTTACCACTATATAGGCGTAGGAGATAAAGCTACAAACACAACCAGCTGCTTTAAGCTAAAATAGAAAATGCTCTGTTCAGGAGCGTCAATCCGAATTGAGAGTTGGGTGGGGAGGGGGGCATAAATAAGGGTACATGAATAAAACTGAAGGAGTCGGCGAGCAAAGCCTTTTGGGGTGGGGTCCAGGGGCGAATCCCCGCCAGGGTCCAGGGGTCGGACTCTACAAGTGTTTAGGTTTACTTCTGTTTGGTGCCTGAATTGATATGTCATTCATGAATATATTTAATAAAAGTCACATTTGACAAGATTAGACTTGAATTAAAAAGACTTATATATTTCACCTCCTGATGTAACTTTATGGCATTAATCATGATTATTCAGATTGAAACTTAACCCAAAAGGAAGCATCTAAACTTTGCACACAAGAATATCTTGTTATCCAGACATCTACAACATGCACACATATAGTATTATAAGTACATTTGAAAAGCACTATTTGGTATTTAGGCTCATTCACTTCATCGGAAACAAAAAATCATAACAATAAAGATAAACATCAGGGCCGTAGCCTGGGTAGAATTCCTAGCAGCAGTTAAGGAACATCGAGAAACAATATCGTCCAAATGTAACATAGCGATGCTTTGATGTGCGGATATACGGTACCAGGTGCTTTTTCAAGAAATTTGAGTGGGTTGGTCATTTCCAAAAAGGGACCGTCATGACACTATCTAAGGACCTACTGCAGGTAGGGGAGGGGGAATGAGCTGAGTGAGTGGACCGTGTAGGGGACGGTGCCTTATTATTCTTAGTAAAACATTGTGGCACTAATATAGAGGATAACAGTGAAACATACGTAACAAGTATATTTATGAACCGTATAGTTTCACGTAAGACTGCTACACTGTTCATGCAGGTTAAATCTTTGGAGCTCTCTACCTTTATTTTTATTATAATCCCCTTCTGCTCCCATCCCGCCCCCCCCCCCCTCTGAAAACCACCAGAAACAGTAGTCGCATCAGAGATCGTGCATATACGTGATGAGCAGTTAAAGTAAACCTTATGTTATTTGACCGCCATTCCTACAATTCGTGCCTAGAATCTCAGAGTTTGCACACTACAGACTACAGGTAATTAAATCAGAAGAAATGATATGAACATTTATCGTAGGCCTACTTTCATTTAGAAAGTGTAAATCTCAAGGGGCAGCTACCCCTGCGCAGGCTACGGCCCTGCATACTAAACTACTGCATGTAAAGAACAATGCACTGACTCTGTTAGGAAAGAAAGAAAAAGTACTGTTTATAACCATCGCCCCCTCCATCTTCCTAACCACCTCCATCTCTCCAACCCCCACCATCTCCCTCAAACCCTCCATCCCCACCGCTCTCCCAAACCCCTTCCATCTCCTCAACCCCCTCTATCACCCCAACCCCTCCATATCTCTCAAACCCCTCCATCTCCCTCAAACCCCTTCATCCCCACCTCATCCATCTCAACAACCCCTTTCATCTCCCTAACACCCCTCCATCCCCCACCCTCTCCAACTCCCCAACCCCCTCGCTCAAATCCCTCCATCTCCCTCCATCCCCCACCCTCTCCAACTCCCCAAGCCCCTCCATCAAACCCCTCCATATCCCTCAAAGCCCTCCATCCCCACCCTCTCCAGCCCCTCCGTCCCCACCTCATCCATCTCCCCAACCCCTTCCAGCTCCCTCACACCCCTCCATCCCCCACCCTCTCCAACTCCCTAACCCCCTCCCTCAAACCCCTCCATCTCCCTCCATCCCCACCCTCTCCAACTCCCCAACCCCTCCATCTCCATCAAACCCCTCCATCTCCCTCAAACCCCTCAATCCCACCCTCTCCATCGCCCACCCTCTCCAACTCCCCAACCCCTCCATCTCCATCAAACCCCTCCATCTCCCTCAAACCCCTCAATCCCACCCTCTCCATCGCCCACCCTCTCCATCTCCCCTCTCTCTCTCCACTTCTCTAACAATTTATTATATTATACGTAAAGTATAATTATACAAGTATAAATTAACAACGGAAAACTTTCTGGGAATAATAAACAAGAAAAGAGGAATAAAGTTCAACAGTAAACACAATAATCAGCATCTCATGAATAATCATCAACCATATTCATAAACATGAGAGGGTTTTATTACATCATTAGTCTTAGCTAACCATCATTGGAATTCATTACATTCTAATTAATTAGGTGTAACATTACCTTTCAAGCTAATGTTCCGTCCACATAGAGGCGAACATGAATGATGAATGGTTGGGCCTACATCATGGACAGAAGCAAAGTATACAGTCTCTGGCCTTATACACCATATAAAGTTTGTTAATATATTTATCACTCAGCAGCTTGAGGAAGTATTGTTTATAGCACAACCGCCATTCTTTCTATTTATAACGAAGACCAACATTGCACTACAGCAGTATTGATAGAATAATAAATATAACCATATATAGTAATCAAGAAATATGAATGTAAAATGTGACCAGAATAGAGCATAGAACAGAATAAAGAGATGTATATAATATGATAATAATATATATCTAGGGTTAACGGAAATCAAGAGCTAAGATTCAATGCACAAGGCATCTCCTAAGTTTGTAAAAAGATGCCAGTCTGGTGTATGGCAAGCATCAGAGAGCTTCAGTTACAATAATATTCAAGGCACGTTTTACGAGAGTAATATTGTGGATTGGACAGCAACTGAACAGGTTCTGCTACCCCTCTCTCTCGACACTGAAAACAGGACATAAAGTAATGTAAAAACATGGCACAACAATATTGTTGACTGACCACAGCTTACTGTAAGTTTGTGGACAGCAATAGAATCCTTAGATAGACTTACGGCAACATCTCTTTATTTATGTATTAAACATGGTAGCAAATTTACAGGTATGGGTATCAGGTGACTGTCAAATTACTGGCTACCCTACACAATGAACTCACTATGAACTTACTATATGTATAACACAGTTCTATGTAACTGATTGATCTCAACAAGAGTATTTCATTTTAGAAATATGGATTTCAGCATTCATCAGTTTAGTCCTCAGTACCCAACAAACTGTCTATGTACCTGCATGGTAACTCGATATGCTGATAATAAGTTGGATTGATATGTTACAGCATGACAGATAATCTTGGGAGTAACCCACAGGTGGCAATGCACATATAACTTCAAAGACTTGATACTTCATAGTTTCTCAATTTCAAACACATCCCTGATCAGATCAAGGTACACACTACAAAAACTTATAGACCGGGAGCCCAGAGGGTTTGGTTAGCTGGGAAGGTAACCAATTGCCTTGTACATCACAACGTTCACAGTGCATTCCTGTATATGAAACCAGACGACTGGCAAACCGGGTGTGGTGGGTGTGGCTGGGAGAGCAATTTTAAAGTCACCTCAAAGCTAACCTAGATCAGCTTTCATGGTAACCACAACAAAGTAAGTACAATGTGTCAGGTATGGCCCCAAGAGCAACAAATGGCCATCGCCAGTAATTATTGGTGGTGGGGTACCCCTGCCAGTCATCAATAATTGACCCCTCACGGCTGACCTAGGTCAGCTCATGAGGTAACCACTTGAAACCTACTGGAAAATGATGGTTAGGACTTCAGATACAAGGGATGGGCATTGCCAGTAATTTTTATTGGTGGGATACCCCTGCCAGTAGACCCCCAAAATGCCCCTCCCCTCATTGACCTAGGTCAGTTCATGAAGTAATTAGTTGAAAACTACTGGAAAATGATTGACAGGACTCTATATGTAAGGGATGGGCATTTCCAGTAATTTATATTGGTGGGGTACCCCTGCCAGTAGACCCCCAAAATGCCCATCCCCTCATTGACCTAGGTCAGCTCATGAGGTAACCAATTGAAACTACTGGAAAAATGATTGGCAGGACTCTATATGTAAGGGCTGGGCATTTCCAGTAATTTATATTGGTGGGGTACCCCTGCCAGTAGACCCCCAAAATGCCCATCCCCTCATTGACCTAGGTCAGCTCATGAGGTAACCAATTGAAAACTACTGGAAAAATGATTGGCAGGACTCTATATGTAAGGGCTGGGCATTTCCAGTAATTTATATCAGTGGGGTACCCCTGCCAGTAGACCCCCAAAATGCCCATCCCCTCATTGACCTAGGTCAGCTCATGAGGTAACCAATTGAAAACTACTGGAAAAATGATTGGCAGGACTCAATATGTAAGGGCTGGGCATTTCCAGTAATTTATATCAGTGGGGTACCCCTGCCAGTAGACCCCCAAAATGCCCATCCCCTCATTGACCTAGGTCAGCTCATGAGGTAACCAATTGAAAACTACTGGAAAAATGATTGGCAGGACTCTATATCTAAGGGCTGGGCATTTCCAGTAATTTATATCAGTGGGGTACCCCTGCCAGTAGACCCCCAAAATGCCCATCCCCTCATTGACCTAGGTCAGCTCATGAGGTAACCAATTGAAAAATACTGGAAAAATGATTGGCAGGACTCTATATCTAAGGGCTGGGCATTTCCAGTAATTTATATCAGTGGGGTACCCCTGCCAGTAGACCCCCAAAATGCCCATGCCCTCTGGGCTCCCGCTCTATTAGCTTGCCTGGCATGTGGGCAATCTTTATTTTCTACAGAAGTTGAAGTTTTCTGATGAACTGTTAATTTAGGTAACTATCAGTAGCTGTCTCCACTTTAGAGAAATCTTCAATCCACCACTGCATACTACAATATAGTAGTTGTGTTCAGTCAAGTTTGTTAGCTCTACACAATTAAACAAGTGGAATCTTAAAAATGTCATTTGATGTTATTTATAGAGCTAATTAGGCAAGCTGTCTTCACCTACACATAGCCTGTAGATTTCATCAAAGGAACCCAACACAGCCCATTACCATTTCACAAACTGACTGTTGAGAAATTATCATGTGAAGACTCACATCCACAAAGGAAGTTATGTCAGGAGTGATGTGTTCCAGCTTGACTTTTTCTTTCACTTTCTTGGAGGAAATGTACAGAAGAAATGTTGAAAACTGTATCACCTGGAGGTTAAAGAGAAAATACACAATAATTCAACTTTCCATTCACTAGATTTATCAGGTGAAAATTCATCAGGTCTGTGATCATTTTTGTAACATACATCAACGTCTTCCCTGTGTCTTATTAATAAGTATATATGAGTAGTATAGGGTGTATCCCAGGGCAGCAAATATATTGTTTTTAGGAATATGTTTTGCATCTGATGTAAGCAATTACAACACTTGTAGTGGTGACTAATCAACTCCATGTTACCTTCCAAGAATTGTGTAGCCCCCCCCAATAAAAGACATCTTTTGACAATTGCTGGAAATTTTCTACCAGATTTGTGAGCTATCTTCCATAGTATTGAACAGAAAATAAATGTAGAAAGCACATGTGCTGGAGTTTCCTGGAATTATCTCTTAAATGGCCAGTATTATAACTGAAGTGCAAATAATGTACATCTTACGTAAGCAGAACACATTAAGAGAATCCTTCAACACTGTTGACCAATGGCTAAGAATTGAATTCTGAATTACTTTGGTTTTTACTCTGAGGACATGCATAGGGTCCAGAGGGTTCATGCATGTTTTGTATTACTGACTGACAACAACATATCCACACATTACAGTAAACCCAGTAAAGACTTCCATTTGTAATCCCTTAGTATATAGCTCATTGACAAATGACATAAAACCTAGATTATCTTCAGATTTAAATTTGGGTTTTAGATGTACTGAGAGGGGAAGGGTAGGAAAGGTAATGATGGAAACAGAGATTTTTATGGTTCCTGTTAGTCATTCTACATGGTTCTAACTTAGTGTGGGTATGGTTCTAACTTAGTGTGTGTATGGGTCTCACTTTGTGTGCGGTGACTCTATTTAATTGTTAGGGCACATGCACTTATGAATTAAATTGATTGTTTATGAGCCTGCCATACATTTTACTGGATATTATTTGCGGCAATTAGGCTGACAATCCAGATGAGTCTGGCTGCGCTGTTAAGACTGATTACTACCATTACCTGCCACCCAACACTATGACACACTGATAAATTAGAAGGGATCAAGTCATCTGAATATTTTGTTCCTTAATTTATGATGGCTACACAAAACAAAAAATGGACCCAGTATACTAAACACATACACCTCTTTGTGTACTTTTACACAATAGTAAGCAATACAATGTATGACATGTATTGCCTAATATATGGTGTATGTATGTTAGACTGAAGCCATTATCTTCTTCCCTAGGCCCTTAGGGAGTTTGCTGATCAAGCAAGATTCAAAACAATTACTGTTCCACCAGGATTAGGCAGTAACAAAATCACTTTCTACTTCAGAATCAAATCTAATTATAACTACAACCCAGCTTACCAGTCCTGCTATACACTAATTATACACTAATCATTACCATCAGCATATTGTAAGCCATTCTGTGCAAGATCCACATCATGTGACCCCCAAAGATCGTCTCAAGAAAGATTAATCCACATTTACCTAATGAGGAGATAAAGACAAAGACAATAAGAATCATATCTGAACTAGATGTTTTAATGCAAACGAGAAAAACTGAATTACACAATAACTTTAAGAACAGAAAAATAATACAAATGCATTAAAGATTTCAGATGACATAACATGCTGAATCCTAAAAGAACTTGTCATATTGTGTTGTACGATCTTCTGTGATAGAATCGTAAACTTGCTAGTCATAGTGCAATACTCAATACCTATCATCTCCTTGACAACTATTTAATATGATGGGATAGGTGGACCTTGCCATAAATTACATAATATCCACTCAACCTGGAGACGTGACAATAGAAAGCCTTTATTAGCATTATATGCTCACACAGGGAAGAAACTGTTACATTATGAAACAATGTGTGTCTAATAGACCATTAAAATTGGTCAGATTTGAAAGATTAGAGATGTCCTTGGCATCAGAATTTTATCCTCTTGAAAACTACAATTATGGTACAATTTGTAGAGATGATGCTACAATTAGGGAAGCACTGAAAAAAAGAGGTCTCACAGAATCCCTAAGACACAACTTTTAGCAGTGTTCTAACTAGATTGTTCATATTTTAGGTCTTGTTTTGCAGTGATTGGGGGTTGGGGGGGGGGTCCTGGATGATAGACTTTTCGGTGGGAAATTTTCCTTGAGGGATCATCTGATATGTCATGGAGTAAATATATCCAATAAAAAACTTGCATTCTCATGGAGGAGGGGGATGGGTGGGAGGGGTAAGAATCAGGTGGTGGACCATACAATCATTACCCTGCTGATGTACACTGTACACATTTCTTCCAAGAGCTGTTATCCGGAATTGAAACTGGTAAATACCTAAACAGGCTGATTTCAGGACTGAATAATTCCAGTTTACCTGATGATGAGAAAAAACAAAATGCATTTGGTCATCAGTTATAATGTTATTATTTATGTAAATTGACATCACCCGGTCTGCAAGTAGCTTCATTCTACCATGTAACATTGTCAAACACAGAACACAGCTACTATAAACATACAGTATGGTATGCTACTGTAGTTTCAAAATAAATTACTCAGTTATAATTATAATAACAATGTAAAGAAACTAATACAACTAGAATACAAATCTATAGACTGTACATGATGAGTTCAAGGTCTCATAATGCTTCCTAAAGTGTATATACAGCTCACTTGGAATATAAAGAAACATTCATTTGAAATTGAGACAAGCATTGAATCTTCAATACAAACTTTAAGCAATACCACTAGCAATCCAGTCTGGTTTATATTCAATTGAGAAACACAAGTAATAACAATGTAACCCTGAAAATAGATGGAGCCTGAAGAAAACATGATGACCGTTTCGGTCACATAATTTAGGAACCATTGGTTCACTGTACTGTCTAGAGGTTGATGAATTTGTAGGATTTCTGAAATGATGACATTGTACTATAATTGATTGAGTTAAAGTACATATTTTTTTCTATCTGCAGACTTTGACATATACTGTTATTTCATAACATGTTGTTCGGTGCAGTCCTGTTGTGAGAGGGTGAGGGTTGGGTGGAGGATACAGTTGTACGTCAGCTAAGTGCCCAGTGAAATATGTGATAAAGAATGATATACTTTTAACTTTGGATAAACAAAGACTTAAAAAAAGTGGATCTGGTGACACAACTGTGCATGGAACTGTGCCTGGCTCTCAATGTCACTGGTTTTGTGTACACCTTACTTGAATAATGCTTCTTTAGCCTCACAAGATGTGATTGTGAATCTTAGAACTGGTGTGCGACAGTTTATCAGAAGTTTGGAGAAAAATAGCAAAGAAGTAAAGGAGATACAAACCCAACCATAATCTTCAGCTGATATGATAGACATCTTTGAGATGAATACCAAAGGTGGAGGTGATTTGCATTTTACTGTCCAATTACATTTCAAATCATAATTCCAATATGTAAGCAAATGCTTAAAACAGTCATGTCTACTGTACTACAGTCAATAAATATCATAACAAACATAACACATTAAATTTCAAGATTTTATCCGTAGTTGTGTGACCTTTGTGTGACCTACCTAAATTAATCAAGGTGTTCTTGTTTGATGGAGTGTTCATTACAAATACTTCTAACACAAAGCTCAGCAATACAGACTTAGTTGACTTCTTTAATGTTTCTACAGCATTATGGAATATCTAAAATGGTATTTCAAGTTTTTTTTATTTTAATCTGAAGAAAATAAATACCTACACAGAAGACATATTTGTAGGTAACCCAAGCTACTTTCATATAAACCAACAAGTTGTCTTCCAGTTTTACAATTCTGGGAGTGTCAGGAGTTCTAGAAGACTTTATTCATATGAGTCTAGAAGGCAATTTTTATTTCAGTTTGGCAAATGGTAAAATGTACCAGAGGGTGTTGAGGTAGCTATTGTGTCATACTGTAGCAAGGTCATTACAAACATACCAAGTACTGGATTAATCCAGCAAGAATCCGATCGTTTTAATGTCCTTACTATGGCGTAATCCTGTCAGTTGTATTTTGAGAAGATGAGTTAAAACTTTATATACATTATTTTAGTGAGAGTGAATGGAGATAAAAGAGTATTCCTCGATCTGCGCAGCTATCCATAAAATCTACCACACATCTTTGAAACGTTATCAATACTGTTCAACACTTACCATTAATGTGATTACCATCACATGGAGGAAATATCAGATGATGAACCATTCATTGTCCTTGTCAACACAGTATGAACGTGACTTCCATCAAAAACTGGTAACTACAGGTGAAATAGGTGATCCCCTAACAGCTCGCTTCATAATTAACCTAATGAAGAGAAAAGAAAGTGATGTGAATGAGATTTAAGTCCTAATTATAGGAGACATTGAGAATGTCAGTCAGAAATAGTCTCTGGCTAACTACCATGTATACATGAACAATCACAGAGAAAAAAATACAGAGGAAGGAAAGTACAGTTCAGTTTCCAATAACCAGGTATTAAGTGTAAAAACAATTAGCCAGTTAAGCATCAAACTTGAACTGGGTTGTCCGTTGTTTAGTGGAAGTGGCACATAAAGGTGTGGTGCAGTGATATAAATGAGCTCCCAAAGGAGAGTCCAACCTCACACGAACCCAACCATGCATGGTTTGGGCTTGACTGAGAAATTTGTGAGATTTTGCACCTCTCTTTCGTATTGAGGACAGAATGTCTTTTGAATTTCCACTCATTAGGAGATACTGTAATTGTATCTAATTTAGTGTGTCAGCTTTGGTGGATGTGTTTTCATATTATTTTTCTTTATTTAATGGTACCAGGCCCTCGAGACTGCATTGGCTACATTGACCTAGTTACACCATTCTCGGGGGGAAGGGGGGTCTCTTTCTAGATTTTAGATCACCAAAGGTTTATAAAGTACCCTGTTCAGCTGGTCAATAGCCATACAATATGGTTAGTTCTTTCTACAAATTTGGCAGATGAAGACACTTATAACCTCAAAATTTTGAGTTAAAAGTTTTGAGAGATGAAAAAGTCAAAATTTTGACTTTTGAGGTGAAAATCTTGAGATCAAAATTCCAAATATTGAGAAAGCAAATTCCAAATTTTGAAATTTGGGGACACTTATATATTTTCTTAAGCTACCGTACTTAGTCGCCGAAGTAAGATCAGTCTTGAGACCAATTAGATTTCTTAAATCCAACTGCAGTGACTGGCTCAGCAATGTTTAAAAATTAAACAAGCATAAGTGACAATTCTTTATTCACAGCTGTACATTCTCAGATTAGTAGGAAGTATTTCCAATTGTGTTTATAGTGTTTATAGTGGCTGGACTTACAAGGGTAATGCAAAGCTCTCCAAATCTTCAGTACAGTGTTTTCACATACTGTAGTTTCTGGAATCTGCATTTTGAGCACATGAGGACATGTCAGTAATAGAAATACTTAATCTGATTTTACTCTGTGGAATATATAGCTGAGCCCTGGCCGGGTGCTGGGGGCTTCAGAAGAGCTCTGTAACATCTCTTCTACTTCATGTCCTCTTGTACTACTGTAAGTATAAAGCATGTAAATACATGTTAGAGAGAAAAATGTAATTTCTATGTATAAATCTAAACCCTGGTGGGAGTCCCTGGGGACTTTAGCTGAGGCATTTTCACTTTTCAGATATTTAATGTTCTCTGATAGTGATTTTGCAGACCAAGTGGAGCCTATGGAGGAGGGGGGGGGGGGGCCAAGTGCTCACGACCCTAATGCCAGTGCCTGTATATGTTTGAATATGTTTATGTTAAATGGTAGTTAGCTCTCAAATATGCAAGGAAGACATGTTATCACGACATGATATTGATAAAGAGTGGCAGGGAAATTTAAATTCCTTAACCATGCTTGCTAGCCATCAGTTTGGTGAATCAAGTCACAACAACCAGATTTACTTCATTCTTACCATTCCTATGGAACTCTGTGCATCAAGAAGTGTAGGATACTGGAAGAAGCTTGATAGGTTCATAGGTCCTGATCTCCTCTATCAAGTACAGTCTCTGTCTTCATAATTACTAGAGGGTTTCTTCCTACCGTTGAATTATTACATCATGGAGCCGTCAGACTGAGCCTCAGTGATTTCTAAATCAAAAGTGAAACACTAAACATGAAATCAAATTAGTTATTCAGATATTTTTAGACTTCAGAAACAAAAGTATACTCACTTACAAAGAAAACCCATGGTAGCAGTTCCACTTTGATCCAATCATTGATCATTTTATGTTAGTGATTAGTGTTTGGTTTCTGAAGCTTTTTGAAAGTTCTTAGGAACTTTTGCATTCAGATAGCAACATGACACTACAGCAGTCTTTGTGAGCAATCAACTTTACATGTTAGTTGTAAAAGACCCCTACACCTTTAGTAAGTAAATTATGTAAAGTGCATATAATTGATTTGTGATATTGAAGCTAAAGATACATCAATAGGAACTGAGCATTACCAGCACAAACCCTGGAAATTCTGGATATGTTCCAATAATGGGTTGTCTTGGACCAGCAAGGGAAGTCTAAAGCACTGCAGTATTATGGGTGACAAACTACAAAAATGTTTGTATATGATATGGGATATTGAATCTCAATCTCTGGAAAACCTTGCACTTCATTTGACCTTTACTCACTGGCAGGTTAGTACTTAAATCTACAATATACCAGGAGAGGAAACAACTCCAGAGTACTTTAAGAGTAGGTTTTTATGACTACATAGTTTGAATAAAGGCCGTTGCTATTCTTACGACTAGTCGTAACAATTATTTATAAACTATTCTTACGACATCGGCGAATTCATGCGAATTAAAAGTAAATAAAGCAACTGCGAATGTAGTAGGGGTAACCCTAACCCTCACTCTAACACTCAATCCAACCCTTACCCTAAACCTAACCCTAACCGGAAATTATTGTTTCTCCTGGTCGTAAAAAAAGTACTCCTAGTCGTAAAAATAGCAACTGTGCATGCGCAAAAGGGTATTATTGTTACAACTAGTCGTAAGAATATTTAGCCACTTTGTTGAATAAAACCTTTCAGATACAGTAGTTGGATGATCTCGCAAATGTAGAACACTTCCTCAATAAACTAATGTGATCAGTATTCTGAGGGAGGAAACCCTCTCCTTCAACTTGTAACCAACTAACAGGCTAGCGTCACCATATTTCAGCTAGTCCTACATTGTGCTGATCCTAGGACACGCTTTATGCTGGCATTGCGAACTTTTGAATGTTGTCATTAAAACCATTGGACTAGGCCATCGTTAGGCTGCACTTTTCTTATATGACTAAAGAAGACCTAAGCCATAACTTCAACGTTATGATGTCCCTGTCCTTGTAGGTACATAGCCTAACAATATGAAAGGAAAACACGACATACATTTCTTCTTTGACAATTGCAATATACTAAGTCTGTTTCTTTCAGTATCACCATCTGGAATATATTGCAATATCTTCATATTAGTAAGCCAGTACTGTAGCTTCAGGGAATCACGTTAAACAAACAGAGAAGTACAAGTTGTACAACCATACAACAGTTCTTCAAACGCTGCTTTACACTGTGTCGTTGGTTTGTTTAGATTTTGAAGATGAGACTTGTTCAAGTCGTTTCATTGGCCACGAGGGAAATACCCCTCTTTTTCAGATAAATGATCAATCTTCCAATTCAAATAATAGCAATCAGTGGCGTAGCTACGGGGGGCGTCGGGGCCAGTGGCGGCGGAACCGGGGGGCTTGGGGGGGCTCAGCCCCCCCAATAAAAAAGTTGAGGGGGCAAATGCATGATAAGCCCCCCCAATATTTACCAAGGCTCCAAAACGTGCATCTGCCCATTTTTCAATGCATACTTGTCGATCTGTCCGATGCACACGTACTGTATACTCTATAGGTGTAATAATTTTAGTAAATGCTGGGGGGACCCTCGGCCCGTCCCCTGGCTATAGACCACATTGTCACCCCAACCGCGTCTTCACGCCCCGTGAAAAGTGGAAGCATTGAGTGTGAGTACCGGTAAGCGTAACACAACTTCGTCTTAGGCCAATGACTTGCCTCATTTCAGCCAGTTCTCCAACATCCCCTTACTTAGTGGCGGAGCGTCCATATATACAGTCAGGGGCGGATGCCCCCCCCCCTCCCCTGACGGACTCAAATGGACTGCTGGCGCCCTTTTCAGCTTTTCACTCCTTTTTACTTATTCGCGATTTTTGACTATTTTATTGCGCTCTCATATAGGCCTACCTATTGACATTTGTCATATTCTGTTGGTGTAATTTTCCGACAAAATGGCGACGACACCTATTTATTCTCCGTTTATCTGCAAATTAGCAAGGCCCGGAAAGGGTCATTTCCTGCAATCTAGGGAGTATCTTTACTCAAAAATTTTCTGTACGCTCCACGCCAACCTTTGGTGGCGCTCCGCTTAGATAGTGTCGAAAGCGCCCCTACAGACCATTCTTGCCCTCCCTGACCAATACTCTAGCTCCGCCACTGCCCTTACTACACTCAAAAACATCTTTGCGAGTACACTACGAGTAATAGCTACTCTCTTAAAAAAAACATCGAATATACATATTACAATGTTTTTACAGACTTTTACGTGCAATCTGAGAAATTGCAGGCTTGAGACCCATATTTTAGGGCTAGGTATTCGCAGCATATAACACTCGGAAAGTGCCGTTTCCGGCCATCTGGGGGTTTGAAAGAACCCAAAATTTTCTTGTACGCTCCGCGCCAACCGATGGTGGCGCTCCGCTTAGATAGTCTCCACACATTAGCCCCCCCAATAATTTTTCCGTTCCGCCGCGCCTGGTCGGGGCGACAGCCCCCCATGAAAGCTCGTCGCCCCCCAGTCGCACCCCCCACTGGGATTTTGGGTGTCGAAAAAAAATTACATATGCGAAAAAAAATATATCATTGGTCTGAATGGTCTCGAATCTCCATGATGACCACTCATGAACGACCCTTCGACCGCGGACCGGCAGTAGGCTATAGTTGCTGAAAACCTGACGTGACATAGCTCATAGGCCGAGAAGTCTACAGTAGTTGCACTGTACTGAAAACGCATGTTAACGACCGTCGAATAATATAATTCTTGCTCTACAAGACTACAGAACACATAATGTTTACTACTGAATCTGTGTGTTCGACTGTTCGGGCAAACTTTGCCTTTGTCACTCTTTTTTTTAAATATCCATAATCCCTACAGGGTAACATGCAAATAAATACTAATACAAACAGCCTATCATTATCTTGTAACCAGTGCGTATTAACTGATCAAACAAGCTAGTGAGCAATACTATACCCTTATAGAAAGGTGGTCTCCAGGTACTTGAATGCCAAAGAAGATGTTAATAGGTAAAAAATGCTGACATCATACACATGTTTCTCACATCATTGCTCGCGTCATTGCCTCAATACCCTGTTACATTTTCAATCTGGTTTTCACTTCTGGGACGTACCCTGATGCTCATAAAACCACTAACAACCAAATTTTCAAGAAAGGAGGCAACACTATCATTGAGAACTACCCCCCCCCCCCGACGGACTCGAATGGACTGCTGGCGCCCTTTTCAGCTTTTTAAGCATGTTTTACTTCGCGATTATTGACTTTTTTATTTCACTCTCATCTACCTATTGACATTTGTCACATTTTGTTGGTGTAGTTTACTGACAAAATGCTCTAACGTACGGCGGTATTTAATTTATCGGCACTTAATTCTGTTGTACGAAACTCTTTCCAAGAACTGTACGGGGTTTTCGATCTATTTTTTTCGAAAACATGAGCACTTACAAAGATACCACGGGGATTGTGA
The DNA here is from genome assembly GCF_037975245.1 of Apostichopus japonicus. NCBI lineage: Eukaryota > Metazoa > Echinodermata > Holothuroidea > Aspidochirotida > Stichopodidae > Apostichopus > Apostichopus japonicus. The sequence continues at coordinate 6,760,903 of NC_092567.1, forward strand.
TGAAGCGCATGTACTTTCAACACCCATATAAACTTCCACTTGTCACAAATGTCGATGACACATATTTATTCTTCGTTTACCTCCAATTAGCAAGGCCCGGAAAGAGTCATTTCCGGCAATCTAGGGAAAATCTTTACTCAAAAAAAATCTGTACGCTCCGCGCCAACCTGTGGTGGCGCTCCGCTTAGATAGTGTCGAAAGCCCCCCTATAGGCCATTCTCGCCCCCCCCCGACCAATACCCCTAGCTCCGCCACTGCCGGCCAATCAGTCTATCACCAAAATAATATTTTAGACGCAATCTAGTTCGGTCATTTCAGTATGTTACTTGGCTGAAAGCCCAGTCAATCTTTCTTTATTTTCCACACGCAATTTTCAGATTTGTCGAAAACTGTCAATGCCGGTGTCAAACTCACAAAAGATTTGTCATGATATTTCAAAGTAACTTACCAGATTGTTTTTTTTTTCTATTTCACTAAACTCTTTGATGACCATATCATAACATGGGATCTCAAAATAAAGGATGTTGAGAAAACTTTAGAGCACCTAAGAAGGCCTGGGAAGTGTCATTTCCAACGATCTGGGAGGCCCTTTTAGCTAAAAATTTACGGTACGCTGCGCGCCAACTCATGGTGGCGCTCCGCTTAGATAGTAACAAAAAAATGGTCAAGCCCCCCAGAAAATGTTCAAGCCCCCCAGCGCCCCCCCCCCCACTGAAAAAAATCCTGGCTACGCCACTGATAGCAATTTACAACAAAATGGCAAATTCCTTGTATCTAGGAGTGAGGTCTTCAACATTATGCTGCGAAATGTCAATTCATCATTTTGCACCTCGATAATTTTCTGGTAATTTTGCGTTCATAGAATCTTCTATAGCCGCTTGAAGTGTATACGTGTTATGGGTCGTAGCGTATAAGTCTTATGGAAAAGACAAAACAATACTTAGTTATTACACTGCAACTCACCAAATTACAATTTGGACGGCATCTTGACTATTCACAACAGATCTTCCGAAGTCCAAATATAAAAGGGGTCCGGCACTGAATATATAATAAAAACGCAATATGCAAATAATGAAAATATTTTGATGGTCTTGACCATTCCAATAAAGCAAAGATAAGGGGCTAGTGTAAGTTCCAAAGAAAAACGCGTACTATCGCCTAGCGAAATCTATCGTGATAGTATTTCGTCACTACAAGTGTCACCAAGACAGCATGAAAATTAGACATGTTTGGCACTTTTCAGGATATTGTTTACTACGAGCTCAAAAAGAAGTCAATATTTTATCATTTCTAAAGACTTTTGAAATGACGAGATGAAAGTATTTTGGTATTTCAACATTAATCAGAAAATTTCTAAATTATACACTTGGATAGAAGTCGGGGAGGGGTGGGAGGGGGGCAATGTTACATTCAGCTGAGAAGAAGGCCACTGCTACGAGTGTACACCCCTCCCCCCCCCTTACGACTTTACAAAAACATTGTTCATAGGTAAAACTGCATGGTGTATGGAGCCAATTTAAGACCTAATTGGTGGTCTAATTATGCCTCGGGGTGCACCAGTTAACATCAATTTTCAAAAAGAATTCAGGAGACGGGGCTACTGAGATTTGCCTTCAACAAGCCAACGACCACACCTCCGCCATTTTTAAATTCTCTAGCCTTTCCATAATAGTGTAGGACCTACCTAAGTCAGTTGGGATTTGCTCTCCTCCCCCCCCCTTGAAATCCTATATTAAAATGGGGGTTGAGAAGGGGTCCCATTCTCCTAGTCCTGCAAACCGATTTCAAGTAGTAGATAACCAATGCATCTGCCATTAAAATCAGTTACATGGCTACATGAAGGTAACATGCAATAATGTGTACCTCTTTGTCAGGCATTATTGTATATAGGAATAATATACTGGTTTGGCAACATGTCCACCCAACGGCTATTTACAGAATAACTGGACGCGAGCAAGACTGCATTTTCTGATTTTTTTTTTATGCAATTATACAATAGTGATTTTAACATCGGTCAGTTCAGTTCTTAACTCCTTGCATACCATGTCCCCCCCCCCCCCCATATCATTGACCCCTGGAGGAAAATATTTACACATTGTAATTACTTAAAATCTGTTCATTTTTGTCAATAGGGACCCTAGTATTGACAGATAGGTATTGAAATGAGGTTTTAATTTTTTTAATTTTTTTTTTATAATTAAGCTAATTAGATATGTAAATATGCAAATGAGGTTATGATACAAACAATGTACTTTTTTTGCCCATTTGAAATTATTTTGATGAAATTTGCTGGACTTTTGATAGTTTGATGAGTTCAAGACATGTTATTTCATAAGTAAAATATAATTTGATGTTTGAATGTGAGGAATATGACTGATTTTCCCCCCTCCAAACAAACAAATGTATTCTTGTACAATGGTAGCCACGCGTAACGGTAAGTCTATATATATACCAATTGCGCTACATACACAATACATAGTGTGCAACTATGCGGCTTACCGTATCAGAATTTCATCGTCAGAATCTTCTTCTCCAACGGCTGGATGGTCAAATTGCCCATAAAAAGAAGGTCCAACGCCTCTTAGAAGTATTTAGCCATGATAATATGTGCTAAATAGTTACCGTTTCAATTACGTGAGTGATTGCATTGACCCTAACGACGCGACGCATATCAACTGTGGCTGACTGAAATTCTATACCGTAGAAATGCTCGAGTTGAATTGCTATGGATTTCTCACAAAGTGGAGGCGCTATTGCTAAATGTTTTCTATGTAGCCCAGCGTTTCAGTGTGGCGCTTCTGGAGAGCTAAAAATCTACTCTGTAGGGTGAGGCATTCTGGAGAAATACTTCCGGAATATGTTCCGTGTTTTGGCCCTAATTTAGACCGAAAAAATGTATTTTTTGACATATTTTCTCCAAATATAGAGCCATCCCTCTACATATGCCTGTGAGGCTCCTGATTTGATTCCTTGTATGTCTTAGCTAGTTGTATGAGATAGGGGCAGTTGACTTGAAAGTTTTCACTGTTCTCAATAATTTTTTGAAAAAAAAGGTCAAAACGACCGGTTTTTTTAATGTAAACAAATCTTTGAAGACAAAAAAAAAAAAAAAGACCATGTGACCCCCTCGGAAAAATTTTGTTTATTGATGCAGGCTGTCTTATGTGCAAAATAAAGCTATGGGAAGCTCTCTAGTGTATTCCTATCTCGAATAATGATTCTCTAAAAACAAGGTTTTTCAATGGTCCACATTTGGACCATCAGAATTTTTTAGCACAACCTTAATTTAAGTTTAGACAAAAATTATAGTCTAACTACGCCCCAGAATTGTTTCAGTCGGAGGACTCCCACAACCCCGTACATGGAATTGCATTCAACGACTACTCCACAGCAACAACATCAAAACTTTCGGATCCACATATAGTCTGACCATAAATGTTCGTTCCCCTTCCTAAATTGATCGGGAGAATTTTGGAATGTGAACCCACGTTACTGGGTTCTAAACCATACAGGAGAGTCGATCCATTTTCAGGATTGGAGAGGCAAACTTACCGCTCATGCACTTAATCAGAAATATACACAAATTAGCCACAAGATGTACCTCCTCCTTTATGTTCTACACCCTTCCCCATATCTATGTAGACATGTGACAAATCACTTGATTGGCGTAGGAAGGGAGCAAAAAATGAATTGGTTGGGGAGGGGGTCGGGGGGCATCCCAATTAAGTAAACAATACACATTTTGTCATTATTGTGACCCACATGGAACACTGAAAAATTTCAAAATTTCCATATCAAAATTTTAATTATTTTATCCCGAAAGTTTTGAATATTTCTGGGAATTTCAACCCTTTTTCAAAATTGAAACCCTTTTCTTGAAAATCAAATTTGTCTTAAAATCGCAATCTGTAATATAACCGAAATTCTCAACATTAAACTACTTTTTCTAAAATTTAGAACCTCTTCGATTGATTTCGACCTCTTTAATTCCCTTCGTGTAAAATGTCGATTTCTTTTTGTTTTAAATTTAAACTATTGAAATGTTGACTTCTCAACTAAAAATATTAGCGTTTTATCTCAAACTTGTACGTTTCTCTCGAAATTGCCATTGCATTTCTCGAAATTAAGATTTCTTTCTTATGCAAATTTCAACTATTTTTTCTCAAAAAATAAACTTTTCTTGATGAGGATGGTAATAAGTAAAACGGGAGAAAAAGGGGGGGGGGGGCTACATGAATTGACTATTACAATTATTGGTTAAATGTCGACATAGTATTTTGATTTGAGCAATTACGAGGTACGTGAAAGACAAAACATTGTTTGATTGCCTTAAACTCTCTTTGCTGGTGCAAAGATTTAGCTAAATAATCCAGCATTGACATGGAATGGAATTAATTACAAAGGTGGTTGGGTGGGGAGGGATGAAAAAAGTCGTGTAGTTACAGGTGCGTATCCAGGGGGGGCGTTGGGGGCGCGCGCCCCCCGGGTAAGAAAAAGAGAAGAGAAAAAAAGAGAAGAAAAAAGGAAAAAAGAGGGGAAAAAAGAGGAGGAGGAGAGAAAGGAAGGGAAAAGAAAAAGAAGAAAGAGAGAAAAAGGAGAAAAAGAGGGAGTAAAAGCAAAACGCGAAGACACCGGGAAGAGAAAGAAGAACAGTGACATCATTACAGCGCTGAAGGGTAGCCAGTGACGGATCAATGATTTCGTAAAAGTGTGACTCACCCTACCCCTCACACCGACAACTCCATTTTTTGACGTTTCCATTTTCCTCTCTCACTAATGATCTATATATATACTATATATGGTCTATCATAACGCGTGTGTAGAATTGTGCTATGAAACCAACTGTGGCTGGTCTCGAACTCGACCGTGTCGTCGGGGAACATGACGCCCCCCCCCATTCAGCATTTTTTAAATGATATCGCTAAGTAATTTCAAAATAGAAAGTGCTTAGAGGCAACTAACAAGGCCTGGGAAGTGTCATTTCCAGCGATCTGGGAGACATTTTCGGCCAAAATTTGCTTGTACGCTTCGCGCCAACCTATGGTGGCGCTACGCTTAGATAATTTGCCAGAGCCGTATATACGGCTACAGGCTTCGCCTCTCCCTTGGCAAATTCCTCGCTACGCGCCTGTTCGAATTTGTAACGCAAACAGCAGATATAACATCATATCAGTGAGCATGAAAATGGCGTTCCAGGATGAAAAGCCTCAAAACTGTCCGACTTGCCTGAAAAAATAACCAAAAATTTTCGCGCGCGAAGCGCGCGTTCAACGTGTTCTTGTCAATATCATATAAGCAAGTATCGGTTATTACATCGCATGCCATCATGTACCGTACGGTCCGTTCAAATTGCGCAGTATACCGCGGGATGCTAATGTAAACAACGACATGTCTCATGTAGATGTATAAAAAGCATGGAGGTCCAATTATGTCAAAACTCTCTTTTACATTAGTAATGGCGAATTAGGGCCTGCACCCCCGCCGCGCAGTGGCGGAGCGTCCATATGGTCAGGGGGCGGATGCCCCCCCCCCCTGACGGACTCAAATGGACTGCTGGCGCCTTTTTCAGCTCTTTACCACTTTTTACTTATTCGTGATTTTTGACTTTTTTATTGCGCTCTCATCTACTTATTGACATTTGTAACATTTTGTTGGTGTCATTTGGCGATGACACCTTATTCTTCGTTTATCTGCAAATTAGCCAGACCCGGAAAGGGTCATTTCCGGCGATCTAGGGAGTATCTTTACTCAAAATTTTCTGTACGCTACGCGCCAACCAGTGGTGGCGCTCCGCTTAGATAGTGTCGAAAGCGCCCCTTCAGACCATTCTCGCCACTCCTGACCAATACCTCTAGCTCCGCCACTGCCGCCGCGCCTCCTACGCCTATGTGTGTAGTGTTCGGTTTCGGAAATATCTGCTATTTTTTCATTTCCTTCAACCAAGTTTTATAATAGCCGTTATAACAGGTTTTAATATTTGTACATCAATAAATTAACTGTGTCTGAATTTTCGAAAATTTCTGACCAACATTCTACATCACACTTCCCTCTACTCGTGCAATTTTGACCGGTCTGTTAGGGGTTGAAGGAAGTTTTTTCTATATTGGTTGTCCATAGATGAAATTTTGTACAACATTATGGCTATGTTTTGAAGTGAGTTTATTCACGAGAAATGTGAATTTTCAAATTCTGAACAAATATGGGGCTTAAAACCTTGAAAAGTGGGGCTGACGGGTATTGTGGGCCGGGACGTAGAATCACCTACAAAGCAAAGACCCACAGGAGATGCGATCAGGTCGAACATGATGTGTGCCGGGTTGACAATCTTCTAAAAGGTTATGGATGGAAAAAAAAAAACTATTAGGAAATACTTGGTTCTCAGGCAAAAGGTGTACATCTGGTTGGTCATTTCAAGCCCGAAAAGTGCCGTTTCCGGTGATCTGGGGGGTTTCAAAACAAGAAATTTTCTTGTACGCTGCGCGCCAACCGATGGTGGCGCTCCGCTTAGATAGTAATTCGCGCCCCCCGGGTTTGAAAATCCTGGATACGCGCCTGAGTTACATTTATTCCGATAATTTCATGATGATTTAGTGAATATATGTAAAAACAAAAATGTAACTTGACACAGACACGTTTTGTCTGCACGATGTGTCTGCAAGATGTGTAGGACGGAGCAAGGCTGTTCAATTTATGTTATTCCATGTAGGTTTTATTATTCATTAAACATGTACTCTTTAAATCATTTGAAACAGACGGTATTCAAACTTTTGTGTTTATTGCTTGTTTATGCATCCACTAGCAGATAATAGGGTGGGGGAATGTGTACATGAAATGCTATTTGCCCAAATTTTAACCGGTGGTGGGGGAGGGGAGGGGGTGCACGGGAACTAACACCCTACCGCTTAGGTAGAAATGTCAATGATAGCTTGATCTAATTGATATAGGTTGTGTTGTATTATTTACTTCCTCGACCCCTTCCTTACTACATACCCAATCGACGTCAGTTTTCAAACTGTCTGTTTTCACCGGGTATTTATAACGTTACATCTCTCGTACATTTACTTCTATTGGCGCCAAAATGTATGTTACAAATTTCAAACATCACCCGCGAACAGTTGGAAAACACCTGTATATGCTATTGAATACCTGTTCACATCTAGTATCTATATCACTGACAACGAATGTTTTAGTGTTACATTAGTGGAGCTCCAGAGTACGTATTATATTCGTGGGAGACTGGGAGTTGTTTGTTACCATTGACTTGTTGGTTAATAAGATGGATTATTTAATGGAGAGGAACCACTGTTAATAGTTAAGACAGCGTTCATTTCATAAGTGAGATAAGTTGACGGTATGGTATAGAGGCATAGGCTAGAGGGGGAAAGCGGCCAGGCCAAACTTAGTTATAGGCTATAAGCTAGACTAGTAGTAATAAAGTTAGGCTATGTTAGAAAACTCACTCATCACCTTCGAAAAACTATAATTATCTACTTTTAGCGAGAGGACATGCTTAGCAAATCTAACTCATAAATAATAGAGATCTTAGCCTAGTTGCTGACTGAATATCAGAAAAGTCCAAGTTAAAGCATATCTTAACTATAAAGGAATTGAATAAAATACAATCGAGACACTGAGTTTTCTTTAGGGATCTTAAATTAAGCGAAGAATGAAACCAGCGATTAACATTCTAGGTGTACTGATGCCTAACATTTACTTCATTCTAGCTAACAAAATGTATCAATAGACAAACTCTAGAAACTTTGTTATTCCTCAAAAAAATTTAAATCACAGAAAATGGTTCAACTCGATTTTAATCGTACATAACATAGCCTTATACGCATTAATACAAGTCAAACTATAACATTCCAAAATTATCATTTTAATCACCTAACTTATTAAATCTACCAGGTCGGACATTTGAGCCACTTGTGTGAGAAACCTGCAGCTTTTTTACCGAGCAGGCTAACTGAAATAATGTTATTTAATAACTGATTAGTTGAATGACCATACTCCTGCCAATATACCTGACACTTTATATGAAATATACCTTTGTTAAATACTGTATAGGGCCCAGAGCTTTGAGCCTCTATAAAACAGTTTTCCTATTAAGTCTAAAAATAATCAAATGCAATACATAGTTATTAAAGGAATCTTTCGTCCATGTTTTTCCAGGAGCAACTAGATCGTGGTGTTCTACTGACAGCTGGTTTGTCTTAATTTTGCCCACATAATTATAAAAACTGTACGTCATTTCCAAGCCAACAGACTTATGGCCACATGATGTTTAAAAAGTAAAATAGTTTTGAATTGAAAGTGCGCCACCTATTTTACCCTGCTGCAACTCTCAATAGCAGAAGTTCGCCAGAGCCGTAGCTCAAACGTTAAATGTTCCGCTAACTGTTCACACCCGATGAACTCCATGTAACAGAAGATATTTCAATGAAGACCCAATCAACCCGATTAAACTTAAAAGTAATAATTAATTAGTATAATTAAACCCTCAAGGATATGAAGTGTTTCCAGATAACAACATTATTTGTAAAAAAAAAATGTAAAAAGCGGATGGTACTATTTAATTGGAAGAAACGATAAAGTTTAGAAAGTTAAGATCATAAGCAATACCCAATTTAGGAATATCTACAAACACAAAGAAAGAACAAAGCTACATTTCGAAAAAAATCCACTGGAAGTTATGTCAAACTTAAACCGTAACTTAGAAATGAATTTAATAACTAAACACAAATGGACATCATCATTTAAACAAATCGTATTCATTAGAAATAATTATAACTCAAGCATAATAGTCGGATTTGGATCAATAATTAAATAATTTGTATATTAAATTTTGAGTTTAAGCCTCGTCAACCTTCTCTCTTGAAACCGTGAACTTGATCTACCATACATCTGCTTCTCTAAATTGCATTTTAATTATTAGAAACAACCTATTGATTTAAATATAATTCTTCCAAATATCCTTAAACTTTATCAAAACCTGATATTAGTTAGAGTAGAAGTTTCCTTTTCATGAATCCTATAACATTAAATTACATTTTCCTTCTGAAAGTTCTAAATAAAAATACAAATAAATTTGATCAATATTTTTCTTCAAAAGATAGATAATCTCCATTATTATTTACCAATTTCTTATAAAATTCTCAACCCGTCATAGAATTTGTTTCCTATTAACTAATAAATAGACATATGTAGCCTCACATTCTCCTTTTATTAAACCTTACCAGCTATAAAAAACTGTAATTTAAATTTTTATTGTAAAACAATAAAACTAACCCTTTAATCCTTCATTACCACTTTATTATTCTCTAATCAATTCTTATTATTCCTGTTTATATTTGTCTCCCCTTAAAATCAATCCCTTTTTTCCGTTCCATAAATTTATTCCTTATTACAAATAAACACGACCTAAATGTCTTAGTTTATCGCTTTACTTTCCCTTATTTTCATTTCGTTACTTTTATTATTTATTATATTATTATAATTATTCTAACCCTAACCAAATCCAATCTATTTATCTCTATCTACTCTATTTATCAGTAACTATATTCTTTCATTCTAGATTCCTATCTCCTGTGTGGATCTATACCTATGCTCTCCTAGAGTTGATGAGTCTGGTCTGAACCTTATCCTTGACTCTGGTCTCTCTCTCTCTATCCTGAGTTCTCTCCAGAAGCTGGTGATCACTGACGACAACAGGATACTAACTAATGAAGAGTGGGCGGCCATCTTGTCTTACTCCTCACAGTGTACAAGCTTGGAGGAGCTGAGGTAAGTATTCCGGTGTAGATGTTAGAATCATCATAACAGTTAAACAGGGAATTAATTTAATTAATAACAGTTATCAATATTAAACTAACAATATAGAATGTAAACTCTGCTGTATTTTAATGCCAAGGATTGGATTTAAATTAGTTTAGTTGGATTTATTTGAACAATTAGGTCATCGTGGAAGGAATTTTGTAGAATGTTATGATTAATTAAACAAAATATAATGGATAAATAGGGAATATTTTAAGAGGGCGTTGGTAATAGAGGGGTGCAGGGATGGGTGGTGGTTGTTTAAATGTTCTTTGTTTATGTTAATGTTAAAATTTAACTAAATAGGTTTTAGAATTACAGGAATGTTTATTAGGATAAAATAAGAGATATATACACAAGGTAGTTGGATTTAAATAATTCTAGCGAGTAAAATTAATATTCTTAAGTAAGGTTTTATAAGAAATAACTGTTAATTTTGACTGAAATCTCTGAAATATATGATTTTTAATTATGTTCCATTAATTTAAGAATTTCACAACGAAAGAGATTGAAAATCGTTATTAATATTAATCTCCCCAAAATTGTCATCAGATAATAATACTCTATAGCTAAACTGAAATATACACCAAACAGGCAACCAATAAAACAGTTTTAGTCGAAATTTCAAATATGGTTACTCAAAATAAGTTAAAAATTAAAACAAAATGAAAGTTAACAAAAAGGAAATAATTAATTGTAATTGAGTTAACTATAACTTTTTTTATAGCCATAAATATCAGAAAAGACAAATCTTTAATCCATTCAAAACTACATCAATTTCTTCTTTATAGTTTGAAATACAATGTTATACAAAAAAGCTAAATTAATATTTATGCCTATATTTTAACATAATTTTAAACTATAATTAAAAAATTTACCGAGAGCTTCAGCTTTGTTTAATTCATAACTTTAAACAAAAACTGTTTTATATTTTAATATTCGTCGTAATAATATTACGTCCCTGCTTGGTCCTTTATATTTCAGTGTCATTTAATTCCTCCAGGCCCCCTCCCACCCCTTCCCCAACCCCCCCCCCCCCCCCAACCCCTCCTCGCTCCTCCTCTCGCTCCTCCTCTCGCCTTCTTTGGTCTCACAGATCAAACCTCGTAAAAATGTCTCCTTTCCGGCCTTACAATTCACAAAGTAATCAGTGACATCTTCAACTTACAGCTGACGTGTTACTAAAAAAAGGGGAAAAATGGTTAAGTCACACACGCTCACCCTCCCCCCCCCCCCCACCACCCAAGTCTCGAAAGAAAAGAGAAAACTATTTAGTAGTCACATAAATGAAATACATGAGAAAAGAAAGCTGATTAACATATGTTATAAGTGAAATACCGCCATTCCAGGAATAACTGTAACTGCGGAGAAAATATCACTGGGAATAACACACTTTGGGAGTTTTGCTTGGTCTGACTATAAAAAACAAATATAACACAGAATGTTGATTCCCTATATATATAACAAATACTTTACCCCAATCCCAGTGTGCTCCTCGGTAAGTTCAGACTCGCTCCCTCTGCCCCACTCCCCTACATACATCTGACATGTAACCGCCACCACTCTCCATTCGTCACCCTTCCCCGCCTCCCCGTCGTACATAATCTTTTTCAGAAAGCCCATCGAATCCATTCCATGTTTCTACCCGATAACATCATCACCGTTTTAGTACACAAATTATGCCTATTCTGTTTCTACAATAGTTTTCTGCATAGACGATTGATTCAAACAATTTATTCTTAAGTAAAAGAAGTTACCAGTACAGATTACACACCTGTGAACTCCTGTAAATGCCTAATTAGCATAATAATATATGACACTAGCCAGGGTCAAAGATAATGAATAGAATAGAAACGAGCCACGCGTCTATAGTGTACACCTGGAATGTTGTAACTGTCATACAACGTAACCATGGAAACCGACGCTAAGTAGGTCAGTTCGTGTCTAGCAGTGGCTGGGATGTATACTGGTTAGACATATTCAATAGCCATTCAGTGATATGTCATACGCCATGATATTACAACGTGTTCTCATTATTATTCTTTGTTTATATATTTTAAATGAGTAAACTTGATTTCCTTGGTTGTTTAATACATCCCTCACTTGCTCCTCTCCCTAATTTGATAGAAGGATTGTTTTATTTCCCTTTCTTCGTTTTTTTTCCCTTTATGTACTTCTCGTTGGTATATGGAAGTCTGCCTAATTAGCACATAATTGAATAGCCCTTTAATGTAACTCACTTATCTAATATGTGACTACAAACATTGCGGGTTCTTAATTGCCTATAGTTTTATGGAGAACAGTTTTGTTCTGTGAAGTTGATTAAACGGTTAAACGGTGGATATAAAATATTGCTCGTGTTTAGCAGGGAAAGTAATTCTAAGGTTCATGTCGCCTTACCAAATCTGAAATATAGTAATAATAAGTTTTGAACTGTTGAAGAACCATAAACCCGAATTATGCATACCTACTGTAATTAAAGTAAGTCGTTTTTTTCTCTCAACTTTGTTGACCGATTTCTTATGTATGCATACGCTCAGTTATCTCAACACTATACATTGTTTTGACCCCAGCCACATGACGTAATACACATTATACAGGACGACAAACTCGGCGATACATAGTTTTATAGTTTTATAGATAAAACAAAACCAAGGTGAAGAGTGTTTGACCTGTAAATTTAAGCAAGTTTGAACACTTCACTGTTCATCAATCTGACTTCAAGCATTAACGCTTTTTTTGGTTTCGATGATAATCCTAACGTATGCATTCATGCAGGCGGATGGTGTGTGTGTGTGCGTGTGTGACGCTTTGCTTGTAAACACGATATCTCAAGTAGGGAAGCTTGGACCAATCTAAAATTTGGTGTATATAGGTACCAAATGGAGTAGAAGAACCTTATTATTTTGTGGGGAGAACATTTGGGGTCACAAGGGGCCAAATACTAAAAATCTTGTAAACATGATATCTCAAGGAGGTAAACTTAGACCATTTCATATTTCGTGAATAGGAAGACCACATTAAGGAGCAACAGCCTATAATTTTTTGTGGATATCAAAGGTCATTTGGGGTCACCGGGGTTCAAATTTTGGAAACTTTGTTTTATAAGCTACCGTATCTCCCACCAACCAGCCTGTCAGATAACGTGCTCGTTACGCTTCGTACGAATATGAGGCTGTTGGCAATTGGTAATGAGCTTATGGGCATCCATATAATCTAAATACGAACATATTTATTTTGGCTTCAAGGTGCCGCTCGGAAGCCTTATTTTGCGTGCAGAAAGGTGTATTTTGTAATGCAGCGGTTCTGTTGGACGTTTTCGTCTTATTCATTTCAGGTTGGATGTAGTTTCGTTGTGACCAGGCGGCGTTTATGAAACTTAACAGTCGTCTATTTAGAGTTTTTACTATGACCAATCTCAATGCGAAATAATTGTGTAAAATGGTCTTAGTTTGGCAGTGAGTTCACGAGCTTTTGTCTGGATTTGCTGTTGATCCAAATTTGTGTAGTCTCTTCCACCAGTGTCAGCATAGCTAGGCCTTAAAAGTAACGTTCGACTTTCGTCACGTTTATGATCATGGGACAATTTGAACGAACCTGGCTAGGCCTGTGAGCAATTTTATTTTGTCTAGGCCAGCAAAGGTTGGATAGATTAGGGTTCGTTAACACAACAACGTGAAGAATACGAGTCAGAATACCAATACACTTAAGATGGCAAAACATCTCCTTCATTATTTCTTAAGGCAATTTTCCAACTGGCTATTTGTCATTGTTCGCAAAGTATAAATAGAACACACTCAGATTTAAGGAGTTTTGAGACAAGTTTATTGTTGTTACTGCTGGGAATTTTGGAAGAGAGATGCTCTAACAACCCCAGATTATCATTGCGTAAAAGATCGCTTTGATTTAAGCAGTGAAATGGAGTAATAGCGATATTTTTCGCGCATCAATCTGCAGCTAAAAGACAGATAATTAATTGGGAAATTGTACGAAGTCGCCGCTCTAATGTAGCAGCGGTTCAAAGTAGCAGTGAGGTACTGTATATGCTTAGGACCCCCGCACACCTAATTTTTGTATAGTATATGCCTATAAGGCTATAGTAAAGTAGAGGAGCCCTAATGTAACAGAAGCCAAGCTATCTTCGTAGGTATTTTACAGATGTTGTATTTTTAATCGTTTGAGACATTACAGTATAGGCCTACCTGCTTATTTATGATTCTGCGTCATGTTTTACTCTGTTCAACACTTACTTTTAGTGGAAGAAAATTTTTAATTTCGTACTGCAAAGAATCATATCTTTCTAATGTGCAATTACGTAGCCCCATGCATCAGCCTAACTGCCTAACCTTTGTTCATAGAAAGTATTGATGTTGCAGATCTGTACTTTGGAGACTTGACCAACAATCATAGGCCTAGTGGCGAGTGGAATTTGGCGATTAAATTTCTAGTCACGGTCGCCAAATAGCGAGTACTTTCAAAAATATTTGTCGAGGCCTGAAAACCTTCACAACATGATTTCTCATGGTAGAAATCATGGATACTTTTCATACATGGTATATAGATTTGCCATATTGAGTACAAGAATACTATTGCTTGTGAGGTCAAATCTCCTATAGGTCACCAGAGGTCAAACTCTGAAAAAACTTTTACCTGATATGTAACGATGGAAATCGTGGATACTTCTAATACTTGGTGTGTGGATTCATAACATTGAGTACAAGACCCCTATTGTTTTTGGTGGAGGCATATATAGCCACGTACAGTAGACTAACCTGTGTTTATCATGCTATAGTGTAATTGTAACAGCTAGTTTTGGTTATACTAACAAGCAGAAGTCTACCGCCTTGCATCGAAATATCAATGCATTTTGCATTCTGGTTATCTTTGGAAAGGAGGGGTGGGTGTGGGCTCCAAATATTACTTGCGTCCGTTAGGAGGGGTCTAAACGGGGAGATCCCTTTTATTAAAATATAACCTTTAATAAATAGTTTTCAATGCTGTAGCAATATCTTGAAATTATTAGTTCAACAATTATTTCCAATATATTGCCTACATGTGTACATTGAGTTGTTGTGTCCGCTATAGCCCTTAAATTTTATATAACATTAATGATATATTCGAAAGCGCCTGTTTTAACCAGTCAATGGATAGATACAGAAAACTAAATATTGTAAAGAAAACGTTTTACATAAGAAGTAGCAGTATTCAAGGGCGGCGGAACCGGGGGGGCACGTGCCCCCCCACTTTTCCTCAGGTTAAAAATGTGCCCTTTTTCTACATAAAAATTGAGGTGTCTCAAGTTAGCAAGAGGCCAGGGAACCAGAATAAACACTCGGGAAGGGCCGTTTCCGGCCATCTGAGGGGTTTGTAAAACCAAAAATTTTCTTGTACGCCCGCGCCAACTGATGGTGGCGCTCCGCTCAGATAGTCGTGCATACAACTTTGCCAATCCCGGCTACACCCCTGACTTTAAATGAATTTCTGTGGGTCAAAGTCAAAGCTATTTCGAATGGAAAAAAAATGTTAAGATATTAACAAGAAATAAACTCTAATTCGGAAGATTCCTACATTAGCAACTAGCATGTTCTCACCTCATTTTGTCTCAAAAGAAAACTTGTTCCTTGTTTCCCAATTTGCACATTGGATATTGCAGTGCTAGTATGCATAATTACCTTGACGGGGGGGGGGGGGCGTTGGTGGAGTGATGTGTATACGCAAATAAGATCATACAATAAGAGTTAAAAAGGGTACTAAATATAAGGCTGCATCAGCCCAATCGAGTGCCCTTTGATGTCGGTGCCCCCCAGATTTAAAGTGCTTCCGCCGCCCTTGGCAGTATTTATGCGTTAATTATGCTAATTAGATACAAGGAATGTAACCAATATATTTTCTTTCTATGTCCGGAGTAGTGTTTTACATAGAACTGGGCAATTCAGGTATAAGGTAGGATGATACTGAGCTAGACTTTAACATATTTATTGGATATTATGCACTATCTGTTACCGGTTAATCCAGATAATTTCATTTCATGCTCGATAAACTCAAGTGCCCTCTTGTTGTCATGTGTTTGTAACAAGTGCCTCCATGTCTAGAAATTTGCTTTTTGGCTTCAAAATAGTAATAATGATAAAATATGCAGTTCAAAAGTACCGGTATAAAGACAACTGTTGCTGAAAACATTCAAATACGGTACTTGAACCTGTGGAAAGGAATGCACAGATTATTTATTTTGATAAATTCAGATAATTTGACAGTCTAGTGGTTTCTTGCGTAAAATCAAAGTCACTTGCCCCACTTCCCCTCAGTGTTTGTTCCTCCATATTCCAATAAAACTATTATTTGCGAATCAACGAAGATCGTAGTACTGTAGTTCTTGTTAAAATACAGGAAGTTGTAACAATTCCTTGTTATGAAGGACGTCGGATATTTTAGACAAATGCAGCTCTTTACTGAGAACATAGTTGAATAGGAAGATTTGATTGTGTAATGGTTAAGGAAACTCTTATCAACTCCACAATAAATGTTATAATTTTGTAAAATTGGATTTGGATCAATGACGAAATAACAACTCGTACAATGTGATAACATTATTGAAGGTTGATATTGAATAAATACTTAGATAACTTTGGTATATCTGCATCTTTCATGCAATAGTAACATTTTGTGTTCTTTCTACTGAAATATAACCCGAGGAGAACCAGTTGTTGCACCCAGTAAAGAATGTTGCTATGTCCTCGACCCTCCTACCCCCTCCCCCTCTCCCTTCCATTCATCCTCCGTTTCAATGCAAGTGTTTACAGGTTTGTCATACGGCCATTAAGTTGAAAATATAATATGTAGCATCTTAAACTATTTTGAGATTAAGAAACAATATTTCAGCTTTAAGATTCATAATTTCTAGATTGTATATTTTACCAGTGACCTCTAACAATCTGAAATATTTTATTTTAGTTCTCGTTTAAAGTGAGAAGGATTCACGAAGACGAACTATAAAATCAATTAATTTACCGAAAATAACATACGATGTATACCACGTGATCCGAGCAGGCGGTTGTTACAATTAACCTGTATTACTCTGTTTGTTGTGTAAAATGTTAAATGTTCATATGCTTGAACAACTTTATAATAATTGAAAGTTAAACATATAAACAATTCTGCCAATGCTGATAATGTGGACAGCTATAGGCTACATATTACAATTACTATCAAAGTAGTCGTAGGAGGCGGGGATTGAGGGCTGCAGCACCCCCCTCCCCCTCCAACCAAATATTTTTCTGTGAAAATTCGGGCAATATGCTGAGGATTTTTCGGGCACCTACTGAAAGAAAAAAAAATTGCAACGATGCAGCTAAAGGAAATCAATAATTTAAAAAAAAAAATCCTTGGTAATTGAAATACAGTTGTAAGCTTGCCCGACTTATTCGCCATTACTAATGTAAAAGAGAGTTTTGACTTAATTGGCCCTCCATGCTTTTCTCCATCTACATAAGACATTTCGTTGTTCACATCAGCATCAACTTTTACGGACCGTACGGTACACGATGGCTTGCGATGCAATGACTGATGCATGCCTATATGATATGCATACTAAAACGTTGAACGCGCGCGAAGCGTGAACAATATTGGTTATATTTTTCGGGCAAGTCGTTACAGCCCCAACCCCCCCCCCCCTCCCCCCGTCCCCAAATCAAATTGGGCTCCTACGCCTATGACTATCAATCACACACAATTTACATACAGCAGTTCCAACTATCATCATTATTATCTACATTGTTATCCATTCTAATTTATTTTCTTGGAATCGTTGAAACACAAGACTTGTGATCATAATTAATCCTGATTAGTATGATCAATCAGATGTGATTTATTTCCTTGTTATTTGTTGTTTACTTTGTTTATCTTCATTGGTTTAGTAAACAATAAACATGACTAGGAGGACATTCCTCTACGTCATCTAATCTTACACGTTGATTATTCCACTTCTCTCTATAGGTTTATTTCATACGATCTGCCAGACACTATTCCGGTTGGATCCATTCCATCATCCTTGAAATCAAGAAACGTGAAAGGTATTGTCACAATGACGTCATAATGGACACACTTAAAATTTCTTACATTTTTCTCAAGGCTTGACCAACTATGTGAATGCCTGTTGACTTGTTGATTGTTGTTGATTCACAAACAATAGAGTAATGAATCAGCGACACATCATTACCATTTTATATGAAGGAGACACCCAAAACTAAGTCTTGTGATAGTAAACAACGAACTGAATAAATAGAAATGTAACAACACTTAATATTGCTAAGCTTGGTTGATTTAAGAGATATTCCTTTCATTTCGCTCCTTCGAGATCACTGCACTATAAGATGTTTTTGTGAGAAGCCATCACATCAATTGATGCTTTAAATCTCTTTCCAAAAAAGTAGTGGTATCATACACTTTGGGCAACTTAATTACACAGCGACATGATTGTGTAAGGTTTTGAAGTAATGCTGTGCCCCTTGGAGTCTGTCAACCCCCCCCCCCCCCTCCCGTAAAACACACACATTTAAACACATCCGCACCGCCGCTTGAACCATCCTTTCATTCGGAATTGCAGGATAAAGGGACGAAGTTTAACTTATTTTCCTTTCCAAGTTCTGCAAACGAAGTTTTTGGTCTCTGAAATTGCTGCAAAGTGTATTAAAAAATAAACGAAAACAAAACAGAGACCAAAAATGTATCGGAACTGCTGGTGCTAGATGTATCGTACTCGAAATATACGACTAGGTTATATTAGCATAAAGACTTTATAAAGGCAAAGATAAAACACTCGTTCTGCAGCTTTGTACCGGAACGGAGGGTTGTCAAAGCCAACATCATATAAGGAGTAGGGAGGGGGCGGGTCTGTGGTCTATCCCCAGATAAAGGGGAAGTTTAGACTTCAACTGATACCTTCTGAAGCAAAGTTTGACTTATATGACTTGAATTATGTCCAATATATGCGTCTAAAAGCAAAATTGTGTTTTAACTATGTTAAGTTAGTTTGAAATGCGTGGTGGTGGCGTGGTGGGGAGACACCCCATCACTCCATTGATCGACGCTTGAAAAGAGTACAATTTACATGTATTGGCAAACATTAACATCCATGCATCACTTGCCTTGAAAAAAATTATAGTAGAAATGAAATGTGGGTAATGATATGAGGGGAAGTATTAGAACTATATTTGAATTTGAGACCATATTTTTTTATTTTTTTTTATTTATACCCTTACGAAAGTAAGAGTTATAATACAAAAAATGAAGAAAAAGAAACAGAATCGGTCAGTCTGTTACTCCCTTACTGTAGGTCTAAATTTACCCAGATTTAGATAATATTAGGTAAATAAAATGAAGCAGCTTCCAGAGGCTCCCCCTGACACCCCCCCCCCCCCCCACGGGGCCTAACACTACTGTCCGCTAAAAATTGAGCTCTTCTCATAAATATATTTCTGTGTTTCAAAATATCTTCAAGAGTACGAAAAATACCTTCAAAGGGTGCAGCTTAAGTCCAGCGGATCCCCACCAGCCTGCTTGGAATACATTATAGATAACTATAATTTATTGATTACATCTGTTTTGTGTTTTAGTACAGTACTTCAAACTCCCTACGAGAGAACAAGGGATATCACCAATGCAAAAACTCCAGGGGGCTTCCCCTCGTGGAACCAACCAGGCCTTGAAATATATTCCAGAGAAAGCCCCTCGACCCCGCTTGAGCTCTCAGAAACGTTCTGTACAATTTTGAGGTTAAGCTTCTTCCTGAAACCCTACCTAAATCTGCAACTTCCGGGGACTTCGCATCACACCCTTTAATAACATTCAACTATCAAAGAAAAATATCTAATTTACATTTTTGGTTTGTAAATCTGCATACAAAGCGAAATGGGCATAACACAGGCTTTATGCTTATGAGTAATGGTTTAATTTTTTAGCCATCAATATACATATTGTGTATCGATTTGGTACAGTTTTACATCGGTATTATATACTTAATGAGGTAACAATGTATACTTTATTCCATTTAACGCGTGTTATCTGTCGAAGTTTTAACTTAATATTTTTGTTTGATTTTCGGTGAGATGCTAAACTGTCATGAAGAAATAAATATTAGAGTAACCACTAATCTTGCAAGTAGTAGTTAAGAGAGGGATTCAGATACAATTCAAGTAGTCTTATTCATCGGTCAATGCCTAAATACAAGAAAAGATCAGTAATGGTTTTTTAATGTTTTCAATTGTATGGTCCACCATCTTGTCTACATACGTCTAAAAAAATGAAGACGTTATAAGATTCATTGTAGTCGTTAAAGTGAGTTAAAGCCAAACGAATGTGAGAGTGGTCGGGTGCAGGAGGGGAGGTATAAACACTTCACGCCGCGATTCTTGCTCATGTGCTATTTACTAGTTGGTTGCTATGGTATCTCTTTTTTTTGGGGGGGGGGGAGGGTGAGGGTGGGTGATTTGACTAAGGAGCTGCAGTATATGTGCGTCTTGCTGTAATGTTATATACGTCACTAGTCAAACAAAATGTAAAATGTACATGCATGGCAGATCACTATACCACCTTACATTACATCTCCGAAATATACGTTTTCAAGCAATACTACTGTTGTTATGAACACCTGAATTTCATGTTTTGATGTATAATAAATATACAAATGGACATGGAAAGAAAAAAAAACCTTGCATAAAAATACTTCCGACTATTTCTTTTACTGCGATCCAGGGTTTGCATTAGCCGCGGGATTGCGCCATTCCCGCAGTTTTTTATTTTAAATCACGCATGTAAAAAATTGCCAATACGGGAAGTGCCGTAAATAAATTTCAGCTCTCACCTGAAATTATACATACATTACGGCTGTGACCGTGTAGCGATTCATCGATACACGATCGCATTTGGAATAAACGTTTAATAAAAAGTCACGATTTTATTTGTTTTGTTATCCCGTCTATAATCCATCTTAACATCCCGTTAATATCCTTGCCAGTATTTCCTTCTATTAATAAATGAATGAAAAAATATAGCAATTTTGAGAATTCCAATATTTACATATGCACGAACGTGTACAGTAGCTACAACTATGAGAGGAAAGCACTTTCTATGGACTACCATGAGTTAGCTGCTTGGTGACAACAAAGACACGTGCACTCGACAAACTACGTGTGCGTAAAATCACCAAAAATCACCGACCACATAGAAGCCTAAAATCACAAACCCACAAATTGTGTCGCAGTTAGCTGGTACTAAAATATTCACCGAATACTTTCGTTATTGCTGCTATCTTTGACCACATGATAGCCAACCACCAGCCTAAGTCAAAGGGGAAATCTAGCCTAACCATCTGCTTGTTATCTCAAATTGTAAGACAGTTAGCTGGAACTGAACTATCCATGGAATACTTTATTATTACTGCTATCTCCGACCAAATGCTAGCCTATGACCACATCGGTTTCTTACACACACACACACACGCACACACACAGAAGCGTAGCCTTCTTAACAACTTTTTAATTACGGCAATTCGGCAATTGTTTAGAAGGCATGTGCTATGTTTTGAAGAGGTATTATAGTATTGTACGTACACAGTTGCTGTTGCGATGGATTAAATATTTCAATCTTGATTAGTTTTTACCGGTATAATATTTTCGTTTTCAGTGTTGAATGATTTTATCCACACAGGAGAAAGAACCATTACGAATGGCTCACACTGCAATTAGTAAGCAATTAAAACAGCCATTTACATTTAAAAGACAGTTATTTCATTAAATTAATCTTCCGTACTCGCGTGTCTTGATTAATCAAACCATGAAATAATGAATTTAAAGCACTCTCGTAGCAGTTACGAGATCTCCCCCCCCCCCCCCCCAGAAACGGGTACCCGTTTTGTGTGTTTTCGATTCGGGTACACGAATGTTCGGTCGGGTATCCGGGTAACCGACTCAGGATTATAATGTTCGTACTCATTAAATAAAAGTAATGCTCAAGAGAAAGTTTTCATCCTTCGCTAGGATCAAGTAAATCATCATGGATGCAACTATGCAGCAGGCTATGGTAGTCTCTGATGAAAAAGGAATTATCGTTCGTGACATACTCTCAGGACATCGGGAATGGGATCACGTGATAATGACGATGATTTGTCTAGTCCTGTAGCGCCATAATTTAACTCAATAGAGTTATTCCTAATACATTTAGTCCTTGGTTTTCATGATCTTTGATGATGTCACTAATGCGTTGTAGTATAAAGCTGAATATCTTGATAACCAGGATAGCTTTACAAACATCACGACCAATCAAATGTTTCATTTCTCTGTACAATAACACATATATACTAAGATTCTACCTACATTCATTATTTAAATTAATTTATAGTAATGTAAATACATACAAACCTCTCTATCTCCACCACTCAACATTATTTCTCGTACACAGTGTACGCTTTTTAACTGTTCTGTGTTTAATGGACACATCGAGAATCTCATTGTTAATGGCGGAGTGACGTCACTGCTGATGATGTCATCATTGATCAATCTCAAAGACAGAAGTAGTTAGAGTAAACAACACATTTGCTCCGATCCAGCAAATATTTGACTATTTTAGACAGATGTGTGTGTAATAGCTACTTAATTATCTCGTGATAACAGCTCAGAGAGAGAGATTCAGAGACGATGCAGTCAAAGTCACAGAAGCTTGTGGTTTATTTAACATTTCGAAAACGTTGATATTTGGACGAGTAACTAAGTGTATAAAACTTAAATTTATAATTTCATTTTCTGACACTCTCATAACCTATTCCTGCCACCCCCCCCCCCTTACCACTATATCTACTTTGTACCGTGTTCCTACACCTATGATTTATTCTTAGTACAGTTTAAAGAACATTAAACCAGGGAGATGTTATGGAACTCTCTGATTAAACAAAGGAACCCTGAGCGTAAAACAAATAACCTTCCTTTACCGAACTGGAATGCTCTCAGATTAAGCAGTCCTCTTACATGGATACTGGCTACGTGGTTATGAAAATGTATTGTTTATTATGTTAAATATATAATTTAACTTAATTTAGCTATTCAAACAAAATTCCCTTTTTCTTCTATTTTCCAATTTATTTGACACGGTGTTTAATTATGACTCTCGTGATTTGTGATGACGTCACTGATGTTGAGTGATCTCTGATCCGTTCATCGTCTCATGGATTATTAATCTTAAAGCAGCATTTTGCGTCCTTTTCTATGATTTTTCTCAACCTCACTTACTCTACTATGCCATAATGACATACATAACTAGCTTATCTATCTTACTCCAAATGGTGGCATAAAAGTCGAAAAATTTGCAACTTTCAACTTTGTTTTCTCCAAGATATTTCCGTTAGAACCCAACAAACCTCGCCCATAATATGAATATTTAAACACTACGAACGTCATTGGCCAATAGGCCTATGTAATACAACACCATGCTTTATTTGTGTACAATCTATATGGCAGTTGTACCAGGGAGTTCCATACATCTCCCTGGTTGTACCAACGCAAAGTCTTGAATCTATTTTTAGCAACGGCTCATAACTAAACCTGCATCTCTGATTGGTTGAATTCAAAATAGTGGGTTTTGGGGGAACTGTATGCGATTAATTTTAACTGTGGAATTTGTCGTGGACACTCTTCACATTATCTGCAAATATCCTTAATTACTCGCCAATTAACGTTGTTGGCAGGGAAAAACTTGGCTAATATCTTAGTTTGCTGTTTTGTGATTGATATATGTAAAAAACTCGATGGACATGTCAAAAAAGTAGAAAACGGCGACCAAACGCAAAATGCTGCTTTAATCTGAGCATCGAATACTCGACAATCATGATTTGGTTTCTTAATTTAGTCCAAGACTTGTTTCTGTTTGAATGGGATCATATGCTTTCATTTAAGATAATTGATCACATATATTAATATGATGATAACAATTCTAACCTAATTGGTTATAGAACTAAGAGGATAATAGTTGTAAACTGATCAGGTATAAAACCGAGGTGATAATGATAGTTAACTGATCGGTAATCTTACTGAGATATAAGGATTGTAAACTGATCAGCTATATTACTGATATGATAATGATATCAAACTAATAAGATCAAAATTAAGGAATCAACTGATTACTCAGCTGATATGAATGTATCATCGACGGCCAACATATATCAGTTGAATATAATGTTTATTACTTCAGTCCGCCCACCCCCCCCCCCCAAACAAAAAGAGATTCAAATTGCAAATGTGTTTTAATCAATTTCGTTCATTTTATTCATCAGTATGGATCAATAAGTATCCTGATTCTCGTCGCCTGAATCTACAGACCGGTCTATGGCAGGTAAGATATTATGCACCTTTCTTACAGCTATTGCTCATAATGCATTCTGGTCAGCTTATTTGAGCTAAGTTGCTCTCTGTATTACGGTACCAGTAAATATAAAATTAATATTATGATAACGTAATCGGTGAAATGCAGTTAATAAATGGTAGCATTAGAATTAGATAAACTTAAAGGAACTTAAAACAACATAAATTTACAGATATCTTCCTGCTCCTGTTCCCAAACGTGTGTCCCATATTAACCAACCATAAATTTGTTTTATTATTCAAGATATTCTCTCACAAGTCTATATATATAAAGGCACAATACTTGCTTACAGAAACAAGACACACATGCTAAGTTTTCATTTAATCAGGATTGTATTAATATTTTGCTAACATTGAAGAAAAAAGCCTTCATCAGAAAGTAATGAATATTTATGAATATTTATCTACTATATATTTACTGAAAAGATAATAAATTAACTTTGTTCCTTAAAAAGTGTTAGGGTATTTGAATTATCAATTGCTTAAAGTAGTATTTATCCATAAGAGTGTTTATTAGTGACATTGAAACCAATAAACTCTGGTATATATTATTCTGAATGGTAATGCTTGCTATGATCCTGGTCATTTGTGTATATGAAAGGAGGAAAAGCTATTTAAATTACTGATATTTCAAAGACTCCGATCTAATAATTTTTTGGGGGGAGGGGGGCTGGGGGCGGGGGTATTATTAAATTCGTGTAAAATGGGAATAAATTAAAAACATATTAAACTCTGTAGTATAATGTGTAGCTCTACTAACCCGTTTCGTTGTTCTGTTGTACGGATAACATGATAACCGACACATGTATGTATGTATGTATATGTGATCTTCCCGCAAGCAGGAACTCGCGAAAGAAGCCATGGAGGCTTGTAGACTCGCAAGCTGACCGAAGCCAATCTCTCGGCACACATCCATTTAACGTCCATGTCGGGAAGTTGTTATTGAACAACACCCTTGCCAGACGACACACATTGCTGTCGGCGGGGATTCGAACCGGGGATCTAAATCGGGGATCTAAATCGGGGATCTTACATATGTAATCACTTATATGAATATAAGATATATTCGTATTATTTCCCGCGTGTTTGTAACAGACACAGATATAAATACATTCGACGGTTTAGAAGATGTCAGGATTCGAATGGGGGGGGGGGGTTGTGTGGGGGTTGTGAGGGGTTTGTGGGGGGTTAGAGTGGAGTTGTTCCACTCGGTTACTGATAATCTCTTTTAATATTTATAATTTGTCGTCGGCTAATTGTTTATGTATCTTGATAATTATCTTAAATTGTTAAAGATATTATATTGCAACACCCGGGGCATATCATTAGTGTCTAGCATAAGGTGGAGTATTGAGGGCGCCAAATAATACAGGAACAGATTGACATTTGGACAGGTTTGCTACATATTGTACAATCGTTTTTGACACATGCCGTTTTATTAATGTTCGAGGTTGTGAATTTGCATCCAATAAACCTCACGTTTATTCTGAGATGAAACCATAGAATGTTAAAAATCATATTGAACAGGTCTGTTCTTGTAATTTCTGTGTAATTGTTCATCATAACACATAACAACAGTCCTAACAGTCCGTTTAACTGACCATGTATCTTACTGTACCAGCTCCCTGGTTTTAACTGGTCATGTTTAGGTTTTTAGTTGTTTCTGATGGTGTGAGACGTGGGTCTTCCATGCATCAATTTAACATTAACGGATACATCACTTTAAATTGTTGGTCTTGATTCAAGTAATAACTAATCAAATTAAATTTAACCCTTTCTATGGTACTTTGCAAATTGGTCAAATGCACAGGATGGTGATGGGAAAATTTGGAAGTTAGTATTAGGAACAGATGTATGTGGAATTTAACTCTAAAAACTTATTTTAAGTTGATTTCTATACTGTCTTAGTGTTTAACTCAAATAATGTTGAGAATGAAGTCACTGCGTAAACGTTTTAATAACATTAAATAAAGCTGCATGCTACGTAATAGGTTATAACGTTGACCAGTCCATATAATATTCACACATAACTCGATATCCCTGCAACTAATTAAGAGATCTGTGTATGTTGTTACAACCACATGACTGCTACTTATACTAGTGAGGTATTTATCGTTTAATCAGATTCAGACAATATTTTGCCCCACAAATTTATTGTCATGTTTTATTTGTTTGTTTCCAAACCTTTAATATCTCTGACTACTCTCATCTCTCCTGGTTTGATTTTGGTGAAATAAATGTAAATATGTTTTCAAGGTCCTTATCTTTCCTTTTACGGCTATAAGTTTGTTACCAGCAGATTGAAGCAGATAACAACACAAAATACAGAACCTAGAAATATCCATCATGATATTCTTCCATTGTGAATTAAATCTTGCTAATAAATTAACTGTGTTGCTTAGAAAGCTTCAGGGGATTAGAAGGATCATTTGCTTAAATTAGTATTTATCCAGATTAGTGTATACGTCACTGACATAAGTGTGTGGGTCCAACAGGCTTAGATATAATGAAAGGACTAGTCTGGTTTTTATTTGAAACCAATAGACTCTGGTATATTCTTCTGAGTGGTAATGCTTGCCATGATCTTGGTCATATGTATATATGGAGGAAACAGGGAGCTATTTTAATTACTGACATTTCAAGGGTTCCGGGGGTGGGTGGGGGGATAAGGATCATTGTATTTGTGTATAATGGGAACAAATTAGAAAACAGAAAGAAACTCTGTAGTATATATGTGTAGCTCCTCTTATCCGATTCGTTGTTATCTTGTGCGGATACCATGGTAACCAAAACAAATGCAATCTCTTGATAAAATATAAATATAAGACAAATTTGTATTATTTCCCGCGTGTTTGGAACGGACACAAACAAACATACATTAGACGATTTTGAATGTGTCAGGATCCGAAGGGGGAGGGGGGGGGGGTTTGGAGTGGAGTTGTTCCAACTCGGTTAATGATAATATCGTTGAATACTTATAATTTGTTGTCGGCTAATTGTTTATTGTATCTTTATAATTATCTGCAATTGTTAAAGATATTATATTGCAACACCTGGACCTTATCATTAGTGTCTAGGATTGGGTGGAGAGTTAAGGGCGCCAAGTAAAATACAGGAATAACTCACGTAAATTATGTATCACGTTTATTCCAAACGTAGACACAAACTTTTAAAAGTTTGAAAGTGAACAGAAATACATATCTTTAAAATATATGTTTATAATAAAACTATGTAAGCAAATCACGAGCATCGTTATGATAATTAACAAACGAGCATAGCATTTCAACATTCAGTAGAACACTTGTACAGAAGTGCACTTTTGCTATCCTTTCTTCTAAGTTCAATCTTACTCAATTATTAACTCAAATGTATCAAGGTAAATGTTTCTGTGACGGTTCCACGTACACTCATGTGTAGAGGACATTAAATACCTGTAGTTTGTAGGTCAGAAATGAGGATGAACAGGTAATATTACAGATGGTGACCGATGCGAAGCAGCGCGATTCGACATTGTTGTTCTTTGTTTAGTTTTAAAACCATAATAATAAACTGGTTTTATTTCCTAATATCTGTGTGTGGAGTGCATAGATTAACGAAATTGCTTGTGAACATCAGACTCACCGTTTCCCAGAGTGCAAATGCTAGACATTTTGGCGATTGATATAAATGAAGGAAGAGGTGATACGGTTATTGATAAAATGAAAGAAATTGAAGGCTATTTTGTTATATTCGTGATTTGGAATAAACTGTAGAAGAAAATCTTGCAAATATATTTTTGTAGTGGCTTCAGATTGGCTCTGTGGAGTAAATCTGTACCGATGATTCAGTAGAGCTGTCGGTCAAGGGTCACGGTTTTGACGATGTTTCGCGGGGTTATTAGTTGTAAGTAGTAGATGATGGCGATGGAAGCTCAATTTGCCTTAGCGCTTTAATTGATTATTATGAGGTTTGTATTACGAGGGAGGCGTCACATATTGGAAGAAGCATTCCTGCAAAGACAAGAAGCCGCTGTTCGCCGACGGAGAGCGTGTAGACGCATATTCATTTGTAACACACAGCGAAATATTATGGATCCATAATTACAGATACGACTGTCTGGTATAACAGACAACAATTAGTCATAATTATGGTCTATTTTGTTGCAGTCGCTCCGGACTAAGACATGTTTGTTTACATGGATGAAAGTGCTACAGTATGCATAGCTATAGATACTTCAAATTAGTCTTGGTGATTTTCTAACTTTAAGATAGTGACATAAAAGATTTTTTGTTTACTAAATGTGTTTTAAACTGTTGTAACAGTGAGGAATTGGACATTAGTATGTTATACAGGGCACGATAGGACAGAGCATTAATCTAGAATATAATCTTCTTTTTACCCGACACTCTTGAAATGGGCGCAATCTTACATGTTGTCAAGTGTCTTCTTCCTATCAGACTCACAGTATACTTTAGAACCCTCGTGATAATATTACAACGCTTTCATCACCCTTCTATCATCTAAGCTTTGTATTTTGCTCAACTTTCTGTTGGTGCTAGAAACCTACTTTCCATATTGTATTATAAACTGTCCCTACTCCTCTCTTTCAACACCGTTTCATCTGATTTGGAAAGATATTCATGTGTTCCTAAAGCAGCTATATCCGTTGTTGTATTATATTATTAATTTAACATGAAACGAAACCTTGTGCAACTGTAAATGTTTAGATAGATGTGTGCGCATTATTGAAGTGGTAATTCATTTAATCACACGGTGCACTTTAGGATATTATTCTAATTCAGTAAACTTGAAGCCAATTAAAGACAATTGGTCATAAAAATCTACGTATTGCCTACTTATCGTAATGGCACACTTTCTCGGGTTTGATTCGTTATTTTTAAATAATATATCAAAAGATAGAAAAAAAACTTCCTTAGAGATTCTAATTGGAAGGGGGGGGGGATAAATTTGTAATTGACCAACTACGAGGAGTTATTTCTCCAGGATGTATATATATTGTACAATACACAATATACATTAGAAACCTTGTGACGAGGTTGGTTCAAATAAATGAAAATAAATGAAGTCTCCCTTCTACGCCCGCACTCCAGCACTTTCATCCTATTTCCTGATTTTTGTTCTTTCTCTGCATATAGACCCCTTTATGCTCTCCTTATAGAAGTAATTGCCTTTTGAATCAATGGATATTATTAATTTTAAAATAGAGAATATTCAGACAGATAAAAACATATAAAGCGAAATGAATCTACCGTGCTTCCAGTGTTTCTCTCCACACCGTCTCTGTCAAAAAATGTTTTCTTGGTAAAAATATCAATGGATAATTTTCATCTCTAGAATCTTTACGTCTGGCGTCTCTGCACGCATCAATATGCCTTCAACAATCATTTAATGTTACTCGGTTCAAGTAGTGTGAGTTGTAATGGGATTTAAGGGATCCCTATTTATTATATTTCATTATTGATTTAGATTGATGTATATATATTGTACGTGACTGATGTGCATGTGTGGGTCCAAGCAGGCCTCTATATAGAAGGACGTATCTGGGTTTAACTTAAAACTTAGAAACAAATGGATTTTTTAAGATCTCTTCAACTTCATGCACTTTAACATACTAGGAAAATTAATTGTTTGTACAGTGCTATGAATAAGCAGCATCATTATGATACAAACAATATCAACGGTGAATCTGAAGTAATAGTGTTTTTAAAATATTTGTTATTCCTTTCGTCTTTTTAATAACGGCTATATAAAATTTAAAAAAAATAATAACTCGAAGGAGCTTGGGCCCGAGTGGGAGGAGAGGGGGTGTTCAAAGTACCTGGTTATGTGTTTGATTATGTAAAATTACCACCCAGCAAGTTAACTATTGTATCTTCATAATTATACTCAAGTACTGATGATAAAATAATGCAACATCCGGGCCTTGTATCCTCACATCGTTCCTATTGTTATTATTACTCTTTCCATCAGAACTTTTATATATATATCTGTATCTTATAGGATAAGAAACACTCTGATGTAGTAGAGTCAAATTATTCCTTATTTCGAGACGAGTCCGAGACCACTTGGTTCGAGTATGATACTCTCGAGTCCGAACAGCCTTTCTATAGAGTATATGAGCAACCCGAACGAAGTCCAGCTAATACATAGAGACACAGCAATGAAGAGCTCACGCGGTTACTGCCAATACTAGTCTAACAGACACACAGGGCGTATCGGTTACATAAACCCACTCTAAATATTCCTTAATTTACAGACCGTCGCTTCCTGGTCTAAATGTTCCTTGCCTAACATTGAACAGAGAGAGTCGCTTATTGGAAAACTGATTATGTGCACATATACACACTTCTAATTGAACATACATTGACAGGGTAAATTTAGAATAAAAAAATATGTTCAAGGTTTATTATAATTCATCAAATGTTTAAATGTTAACAGATCTATAATCTATTTAATTATCCCATTGTGTCTCTTATTGTATGTATTGATCGGACAACTACATAATTTCCAAAACTTTCATGGATATCTTTAGACTACTAACAATACGATAGAAACAGACCATCTAAGACGAAGGGGGGGGGGGGTGTAACCAATATGCTGCTTTGTGGGCTAAGCCAGATTTTGCTTTTTTTCTGACATTAAATCGATCCAACAACGACGTTCTACTAAACTCTTTTCCCTCCTCGTCATCTTCTCGTTCCATGGTAGCCATCTGATCATCTCAGTGAGAAGTTGGTCATGATAACGTCACTCAGTGTTTGATGACGTCACTCAGTGTTTCATAACGGGTTTAAAACTAAATCTGTCTTTCCTATAAAGCTGATGTTTTATATTAATGTTATTAAAGGCATTGAAGACTCGCCCCAAACAGCGTGCCGCCATCTTTCAAAAGTTAACTCTCCGTTGCTTGCAAGTGAATTTTTTTCTTGTCGCTACAAAATGTAGACAGTAATGAAACGTGATACCTGTCCATGTCCATCGCTGTATCGTTTGTACACTGTGCTGTGGGTATTGACCGCAGCTGTATGTACTGACTGTACACTAGTGTCTAATAACCGACGGTAGTAGCTGTGTGCGTACTTTTTGGGATCGATGGTGGTGTCTTACACTTCTGTTACACCTCATTGGAAACTAGGTCAGATAACCGGCATTAGATGTTTCTTTTGCGCGAGTCTTCACACCCTTTAAGTCCGTGCATCTTACATTGACGAGTCTGTCTCCTTTATTGACTTTAGGGTGTTCAATGTAGATGTGTGTTTACCTGCCAGGAATAGTTTATTGCGATATTTGTGAAGATATATCATTCTAAATTATATATTTTTTGCCTCGTCATGTTATATTTTCCTGAAATTCAATTTTAAAATCTCATGAATATAATATTTCTCTTCCTTTCAGGCCTGTGACCGTTATGGCAATCTACCAGGAGAAGAGGTAAGAGAGACATAGATTCATGTTCCTGTTAATAAGTAACGGTAATTTTAATAACAGACAAAGAGGTATAAATTAATGTTGAACAAAGAAATAAGACAAAAGAGTATTATACTTTGTTTCTCATCAGAGGGAAAAGAATTATAATTGTCGTGTATCGAACAGGGAATTTAGATAGACCAGCTACAAGTTTATATCTGGTAATGATGATAGCACTGTTCTCAATGTCAAATTTAGATGCGGCCTAAATAATCTTCCTTCCGCACACACTGTCAAAGAAAAGATCCACAAAGTTGCGAATAGACATTTAAATACTACAAGGTTAGTCTGATGTTATGGTGTGTTGAAAGTCTCACACCGAAGTGGAATTTAACATTTAAACATTTTAGCTGTCAAGACAAGGTTGACTGTAAAAGGAAACGGAAGGTGTAACCATTTTCTTTATACACAGAAAAGGCTAACTCTAGAAGTCTATATTCAAATATCTCTACGTCCATAATCTTTCATATAATAAAATC
Source organism: Apostichopus japonicus (assembly GCF_037975245.1). Classification (NCBI taxonomy): domain Eukaryota; kingdom Metazoa; phylum Echinodermata; class Holothuroidea; order Aspidochirotida; family Stichopodidae; genus Apostichopus; species Apostichopus japonicus. The sequence goes on from NC_092567.1 coordinate 6,793,067, forward strand.
ATTAGAATCATTCTCCGGGGTGGAGGAGGGGTTGGGGAAAGTTAAGGAGGAGCTAAGGTTCTCACATAAATTTGGTAAACGATACAATAAAGTTTGCACGTAAGCATCATCACATACCCGTCAAACAGAAACACATTAATGATTGAAATTGAAGAGATAAACTGGTCCTCTCTGTTGATGAGTGAGTCTAGGAGCAAGATGATTTACTGGGTTGTGAGGGTATCCGTTGGGTTATAGCATCGTTATTATTCATTGTGATGCGAGAGGGTCCATTGTGACTAAAATGACTTACTTGGAGTAGAAACCATTTACTGTGGAATGTGAGCACCCCAAGCTGTTGTTATACCAAATATAAAGAAACTAGAAACAATGTACAAAAAAAAAAAGTTTTAGTATCTGAGAGATCACGTGCATCAGGTAAGTTACAATGAGGGTATCTTTAGACCAAACTGACATGATAGCAACGGCGTAGGTATTTAATGAAGATAAACCTATATGAATATGAGGTGACTCCTCAACATTTCCAACAAAAGTCAAAAGAATAAACACAATAATTGGGCAATAAGCTTAAATCAATGCTGACGTGTCAGTCCAGAGCGGCGAGAAATACAAGTAATTTAAAGACGATTGTTGTCTAAAAATGGATTGATTTCTAGCACAACCTGATACTGTTAGTATTTAACCATGTAATCGGTCATTTTTTTAATATTTTACCAAACTAGTCAAATTGAGATATAAAGCATGATTCCATTTTATTTTCCAAAGATATAATATTCAATGCAAACATTAATCTTAAACATGTTGCCTACACACATGTACAAACAGGTGGCGCTTGTAACACCAAATCAGAAGGTTATTTTTTATTTCTTTTTATTTAAATTTGTGACATTATCTATAATGACTATTGTTTAGTCCAGCTAACGAACAATGTTCTTTTGAATGTTTAGTATCGAATTATGTCTTCTATTAACATAATTAACACAAAGGCTGCTTCAAAGCATGTTATATCTAACCTACCGAGGCCCTTTTAATGTTTAGTTAGCTTACACGTACAGCTAGGATTGTGTGGGCCTACTGGTAATAACGAATACTGAGTTTGTATAGTCACCATGCAGAAGACGGATGAGTTGACGTGATGAAATATGTCTGTTGATAGGCAGAAAATTAGCGGCTTGTAGTTCCATTGTTTTAAGGCTGAGGGAGGATTCGTCCGACTAAATTATTTAAATCTAAAATATGTAAACCAAAGTTGAATGAAGATGTTTATTCCCTAACCCCCCCCCCAAATTAATGGACGTCTATCAAATTAACGTCATTAAATCGTCAACAATTTTACAATAATTTCATATACATCGGCCACTTTCACCCTGCAACACCCGGATCGCTTTACGTTTTTTTTTAATTAAGAATCGCTTTACTGATACTGTACAGAGAAACTATAACAACATGGTAAGAAACTTCTAAGAAAGTAATATGGCTTACAATTTCTTGTATAGACAGGGTTTTGAGGGTCCTATTTGTCTAAACGGAACAGTGATTATCTATCAGTATAGTTGTGTATATTTTCGCAATTAGGGTTCCCGGGACGCCATAATTACACTTTAAAAACCTACTTTCAGGATTTGTTACGACTGCGTAACTGTCTCCGGTCCAACATGACCACTAGCCATAGGTTTTAAGCGAGCTATTGATCTTTGGAACATTCTCAGAGCAGTTTGGGACTGTTACTTAGACTGGTTTATAAACCACCATAGACCAATATCTGAATGATTTATCCTTAATTAAAATATAGTTTTGGAGAACAAGGTAACACTAGCAAACAAGACTCTGTCTTGCGCACTATAATGTGCACTTAAAATTAACCCCTAAACTGTTAATAGTCTTTCGCATGCATTTATACTAAACGACTATAACGCCTACACTGAAAATAAGAACTGCGATAAGTTCCGCCTAACAAAACATAAAGCAGAGCCCGGTCTAGCATGGTCGAGAGAACCAACTAATATACATATCCAGTTAGAAGTCACGAATGGTGACGTCATGGAATTCCGTTATTTAAAGGTACAACAGTATGAACTTTTTCACGAAATGATCCGATTGGTTTCTAAGTTCTAGAGGAAGAGGGGAGAGGGGTGTCCAACTGGAAATATATAAACCACATTTATGGATCAAACTCAGTTTACCTTCAGAATAGAGTACACTGGCCATTTTAACCCCCCAAAAATGCTGCACTCTTCACCAGATCCTGAACTCTCACCATTCTATTGCATAATCACATGAGTCAATGTCCAATTTGATTAGGCTCCCACGTTTGTGAATTCTTTAGAAAAGCACACAATATGAGCTGGATGACCTGGATATGGTTCTGTAACGATTAAATTCATGTTTGAAAGGGATTGTCGAACTTCCATAATGATGAGAATGTTAAACTTTGCATCTTAATTGAAAATGGCTACTCAGCTAGACGGGATCAGCTTATAAACAGGACGGAACATTTCCCTGCATCGCACCAATGTGTGATAGTACATTGGGATGCATTGATTAAGGCATCGTGATAGGAAGGGAAAATCCCCTGAATATGCCATTTGATGGTTACCAGCAGGGAGGAGGATGGGGTGTGGAGATAAGTGAACTGATTATTGTACAGTAATACTGTTTTACACAGAAACCTTTTAATATATTGGGAAAGGATTATATCCTCGTGCTTTGAGTCAATATGTGTTGACATATTCTATTCATTTTGTTATGTATATACTTATTTCCAATATTTCAAGCAAACAGTAGAACTTTTTATAGAATCCAACCTTCACAAATCCTTTCGAGCATGGAATCAGAGGGACCACATCATAGGTGACCATGGTTTTATGGATTAAGCCTTCATGTGTATATCATCTTCAGTAATAAAATATTCACAGGATATTCTTGCTAGAAATCCCTAAACAAATAACTGAAATAATAATAAACAGGACAAAAATAGTCCATACATTTGAAAACATGCAAAATTAATTTTACAAAAGGTAAAAAAAAAGGTTGTGGTAACATGAATCCATTATCTTTTAAATAACACTTCTTATATGGCTGCATATAATTAATATTTACAACATTTAAATACACTGCATTGTGTTATCTTATACATATTTATTGCTTATACTTTTCCCTCTTGTTTAGAAGTTCGATGAGTGGACTTACAAGAGAAACCTGGCAAGTCTCGAGTAACTGTAAGTCAATACAGCTGAATACCCTCTACCTTAGTAGCTAACATTGTCTTTGTTAACAGTGATTATGTATGTTACTTTTAATTGGAATATCTTAATATATTAAAATAAATCTCCATCATTAGCCACATTTTTTATCCCTATATCTGTAATTTTCTAATCTTATCTGGTCACTAATATTATCTGCTTCGACTGTAATTGGTTTTATTATATTGTTTTAACAACCAAGCTGATCCCTGATTAAATGTATGAAGATGAGTGATAAGTTCCTTCCATTAACAGAAAAAAAGTATGTGTTCATTATTACAATAGTTTTAGATGTACACAACCTTCCTTTCCGCTGCTTAGGCGTAAGAAGGACATAACTTCAAATAGATATAAGAAAAAATGTATACCTACCTACGAGGACAACAAAGGCATTGGAGAGGGCGCTGCTATGGATTATGTGACCAGAGCCGTATATATACGGCTCTGTTATGTGACCAAAGAGGGCAACTTCATACCGGTCGATAGCTTGTATCACGTGTCGCGGTGTTTTGTTAAGCTGGTTGGTTTAATTACTTGTATCGCGTGTCGCGGTGTTGGCTTATTGTACTGCTGGCGCTTTTTATGGGGGGGGGGGGGTTGTGTAGGTCTTACTTCTCCATTGTTCTGTTTATAAGTAGTTTGCTCGATCCAGTTATGATGATAGCAATATTACCTAATACATATCATTTTATCTTTATATTTCAGCTCAAATACATGATCATCTAACATCGCCAATCATCAGCAGGCAGGACTGTGACGTCATTCACTCTCTTCTCAAAACGATGGCAGTAATTTCAGTGAGAAAGAATCTGATAAAGGGTTTAGGTTGTTAATATCTCCCAAATACTACAAACATCGCCAGATAAAGCCCCTGTATAATACACATGCGAATCACGATCCACTGCGTGCACGTGTATGTTCATATACATACACACACGCATAGCGTTAGCAAGAACTTCCCAATTGAGCATCAACAGTGCAAGACCCAGCCAATGAGAAGCGAGGTGTGCAAATGATGGCCTTTACCGCGCTGGGAAAAAAATCTCGCGTACTAGTGTGATTGTGACGTCATAATATTTCTGTCTTCATTAAAGGTAATCTTGATGAACACTGTACCTTTTGCAGCCAGTATGGATGGATCTTGTTTCGATATTAAGTTGTACAATACAACTAATAACTCCAAATCATACAAAGATGTGAAATATGTAGGTAACTGCATGTGTGTTATAAAGGATGGCTTTCGGCAGACTCTTAGTCTTAAGTTCAAAAGTCAATAAATAAGTCATATTATTAAAGTTTCTACAGCTATTCTGGTTTTGTCAGATATTCACCTTTAAAATATGCTGGATGTCTGGAATGCTCCTTAAAAGCTAATTTGACCGTGACGTAGGCTCCTCAGTGCAGGTCTAAATATTAATGTAAAGCTATTGTTTCATAAATGTTAATGTTACTCAACAAAGATAAGGTTTCTTAACTTCACATTCCAATCAGAGATAATTTTGATGAATTTCAATTCCATTTGTCCGTGTAAATGTTGTACCACGTAGAATTTGTTCTTGTATTCGATGAACTTACATGACTGTCTCCGTATTATATTAAATAGTCCAGTAATCTTTACTGGTGAACTCAGCTGTTTAAAGTAACATGTCTAAAAATGCTGTAGTAAAACAACCTAGACTGAAAGCCAGTGGTCTAATGTTGAGCTTAAAGTTATCCTTTAATATACTACATGTTCAACTACATAGTTTTGAGCTTTAAAATCTACAAGACGAAATTTGTTAGGTTTTGTTAGTTACATTGCTGTCGTTCTGGGACTAGATGGGTTACAAGGTGGTGGAGACATAAATGTTATCTTGTGACCATATCTAAATCTGACGTATATGCTGCTAAAGTTTGTAGAGACTGTACACTATATTTCATATTAAGAGACAGCGACCTTAGTTTCGCCACCAACTGAAATAATATGGTGACGTCACCAGGCGCGTATCCAGGATTTTCAAACAGGGGGGCGCGAATTACTATCTAAGCGGAGCGCCACCATCGGTTGGCGCGCAGCGTACAAGAAAATTTCTTGTTTTGAAACCCCCCAGATCACCGGAAACGGCACTTCTCGGGCTTGAAATGACCAACCAGATGTACACTTTTTACCTGAGAACCAAGTATTTCCTAATAGTTTTTTTTTTTCCATCCATAACCTTTTTGAAGATTGTCAACCCGGCACACATCATGTTCGACCTGATCGCATCTCCTGTGGGTCTTTGCTTTTGTAGGTGATTCTACGTCGCGGCCCACAATACCCGTCAGCCCCACTTTTCAAGGTTTTAAGCCCCATATTTGTTCAGAATTTGAAAATTCACATTTCTCGTGAATAAACTCACTTCAAAACATAGCCATAATGTTGTACAAAATTTCATCTATGGACAACCAATATAGAAAAAACTTCCTTCAACCCCTAACAGACCGGTCAAAATTGCACGAGTAGAGGGAAGTGTGATGTAGAATGTTGGTCAGAAATTTTCGAAAATTCAGACACAGTTAATTTATTGGTGTACAAATATTAAAACCTGTTATAACGGCTATTATAAAACTTGGTTGAAGGAAATGAAAAAATAGCAGATATTTCCTTCAACCTTACACTACACACATAGGCGTAGGAGGCGCGGCGGCAGTGGCGGATCTAGGGGTATTGGTCAGGAGTGGCGAGAATGGTCTGAAGGGGTGCTTTCGACACTATCTAAGCGGAGCGCCACCACTGGTTGGCGCGTAGCGTACATAAAATTTTTGAGTAAAGATACTCTCTAGATCGCCGGAAATGACCTTTTCCGGGCCTGGCTAATTTGCAGATAAACGAAGAATAAGGTGTCATCGCCAAATTACACCAACAAAATGTGACAAATGTCAATAAGTAGATGAGAGCGCAATAACAAAGTCAATAATCTCGAATAAGTAAAAAGTGGTAAAGAGCTGAAAAAGGCGCCAGCAGTCCATTTGAGTCCGTCAGGGGGGCATCCGCCCCCCTGACCATATGGACGCTCCGCCACTGCGCGGCGGGGGTACAGGCCCTAATTCGCCATTACTAATGTAAAAGAGAGTTTTGACATAATTGGACCTCCATGCTTTTTATACATCTACATGTGACATGTCGTTGTTTTCATTAGCATCCCGCGGTATACTGCGCAATTTGAACGGACCGTACGGTACATGATGGCATGCGATGTAATAACCGATGCTTGCTTATATGATATTGACATGAACACGTTGAACGTGCGCGAAGCGCGCGAAAATTTTTGGTTATTTTTTCAGGCAAGTCGGACAGTTTTGAGGCTTTTCATCCTGCTACGCCATTTTCATGCTCACTGATATGATGTGATATCTGCTGTTTGCGTTACAAATTCAAACAGGCGCGTAGCGAGGAATTTGCCAAGGGAGGGGCGAAGCCTGTAGGCAAATTATCTAAGCGTAGCGCCACCATAGGTGGGCGCGAAGCGTACAAGCAAATTTTGGCCGAAAATGTCTCCCAGATCACTGGAAATGACACTTTCCAGGCCTTGTAAGTTGCCTCTAAGCACTTTCTATTTTGAAATTACTTAGCAATATCATTTAAAAAAATGCTGAATGGCGGGGGGGGGGCGGGCGGTCGCCCCCATCCCAAAATGCGTCATGTTCCCCGACGACACGGTCGAGTTCGAGACCAGCCACAGTTGGTTTCATAGCACAGTTCTACACACGCGTTATGATAGACCATATATAGTATATATATAAATCATTAGTGAGAGAGGAAAATGGAAACGTCACAAAATGGAGTTGTCGGTGTAAGGGGTAGGGTGAGTCACACTTTTACGAAATCATTGATCCGTCACTGGCTACCCTTCAGCGCTGTAATGATGTCACTGTTCTTCTTTCTCTTCCCGGTGTCTTCGTGTTTTGCTTTTCCTCCCTCTTTTTCTCCTTTTTCTCTCTTTCTTCTTTTTCTTTTCCCTTCCTTCCTCTCCTCCTCCTCTTTTTCCCCCTCTTTTTTCTTCTCTTTTTTCCCTTCTCTTTTTCTTACCCGGGGGGCGCGCGCCCCCAACGCCCCCCCCTGGATACGCACCTGGTCACTGATTACCAAGTTTAAGAAATGACAATTGACAATTTACTATGTGTGTGTCTTGACTTTAGCTCGATGTAACTTAGAACATAACAAAAACAGAGAAGCACATGTTACAGAGAATGAGTAATTATGAGAAACGCGTCCACTATTAATTAAGATATATTACCCCACCTATTAGGCGGGTTTAACCATAGGTAGCATATATAATTTGAATTTTATTGCTAGCGGTTTAAATAAAGAGAAAGGTTGTTCTACCTACTCGCGTATCCCTGGTCAGATATTGCTGGTGACCTGCTCTCGACCTCCATGCACTCCTCGTTGCAGGGTATAACATCCTTTATTGATCCAATTGTGTGTAATGATATGATTCATCAAAAATCCAGACCCTATCTCCACCTTCCTACCACCCCCCCCCCTCACCTTCCCCTACTAACACTTTACTACTCAGAACAATACATAAACACCTAACTCTGTTAATATTTTTAAACTATTTTCTAGCTCACATGTTTAAAATCTGTATATACTGTATCCACATGCATTCGGTAAGTAGGAGTGCGTGATTAAACTTTTATGTGGTTTCTTCGTTCTTCCTTTTAATAAATTAAGATTTAAGCTGTGACATATCGGTTACGTAATGTCTTAAATCTAACTAGAGTAGAGCCACAACGTTAGGACTAAATAACATTCATTAGTTATCTACACTAACATTGTGTTATTAAAATAGATCTACAAGAACTTATATGTGATATTAATTAATATCTGTGATGTTTTTGTTCTAAGTCAGCATTTCTTCATTTCTTTCTGTACCTATGTATTATCGTTCTTAACATGAATACAATAAGATGACGTCATGTTACGTCATATTATATGATCATATAACAAATGTATAGTATGTGCATATTAAGTAACTGAGACTTTAATAACTTCACCGATCAATACTTTATTTTGGATAATTATTTTGAGCTTCGCTTTATGAATGTTTTCATTGATTTATGATCTGTACATTTCATATCATCATTTTAATAATTGCGTTTATTATTAATAATTTTACGGCATATCCTATTCGATGTACAGTATTAACTGATCCCATCAGCGCACGAAGAATATAACATGAACGCTCAAAATAGTTTACCGACAAACAAACATACACACGTTTCTATTGAGTGTTAACGTTAACTCTTCGAACGTTAAGTTAAAGATGCTTTGATCATGCGCAATTAGTTATATTTCTCCAGGTATGATAACATGACGTCGATATAGGATTTATAACATTACTACAGAAATTAAGGAGATAGACAGGTTCCCATTATTGTTAGCGCTTTTCGTTATGTTTTAAATCAAAACTGACTGTAACGTCGATAATCTTAAAAATGAAAATCAAGAGGAAAATTTACATTTGGCTTATTACAGAGAATCACACACTAAGCATCCTGGTGAAATGTGAATCCAATTCCTGTATTGCGTTTTTGAGATATCGATAGTTGATGACATTTCAACAGTTTTTACTGAAAGTGAACTTGAAGCTGACAGGTGTGATGTCATAGCAGGTGTGATGTCAGGTGATGTCAAGTGTGATGCCACTGACAGCAAATGTTTTCACTTCCTTGGTTTGACTTTAAATTGCGAAAGATCCCAACTTTGTTTAAAGGTAAGTGACAATTACAATACCCATAGTTTAGTACAACCAATTTTGACAAAGAAAATTAGACTCCCCTCGCCCCCCCCCCTTTTTTTGATTCCTTGTCGAAGGCAAAAGGAACCTATGCGATGGTGATGTCGTGTACGTGTGTCTGTGTGTGCTTCTGTGACACTGGCTTGGGTCCGCGATAACTCAACAACGGAGTGATGGATATTTGTCGTACTTGCTAAATGTAGATGTATTATAGTAAGAAGGTGTGCCCTATTTGTTAGCGCTGACTTTATGAATATTAATGAGGTGATTCCCTTTTGGACCCGAAGTTGTAGGCCCCAATATTTGTGGGACCATTTGAGCGCAAAGTTTAATTGGGCCCTAATTTTAGGAACGGGCAAAATGTTATATTGCAATAACTCCATAACCTTCAAGTACATCAGATTGTATCCAATATTGGAATACAGTTGTTGGTAAATAGCTAGTACATGTGGGCATAAATATTATAATACCGTATTGGGTGAAGACGTAAAACACTTTAATATTCCACTAATCAAGTAACCATAGCGACCGTTGGACACTTCTTAATATTGTATCGTCTATATTTACCTTCCGTTGATATTATAGTACTAAATATTAGTTTAGTTTAATTTTTAAATATTACATTTTGCCTTCATTAATTGCTTCATATACAGTCTTGTCTTGTTACATAATTTTTACTCTTCATTATTTTAATGCGCTTTATAAATGATTCTACCGGTTTCGTTTTAATTCAGATCTTTATTATCTTTATACTCAGACATTTTCCTTCGATTTAGAACAATTCTAAGACATATCTAATACTTGCTCTAATTATTGTGATATTTCGTCATTAATTATTAGATTGCTTTCTACTTCATCCGTTTATTAATTTTACTTTTTTTCAAGATTTAGTTGCTTTATTTCGTTCCTCCTATTTCTATGTTATGAATTAATCTTTGATAATACTCACGCGTAATACAGTGAATATTAGAAGAATATTGTTAAATGTTATAATAATAACAATGACAGGCTGTCTATCGTTATACCATTAATTGTGTTATTCAAAATCAAACTAAAACAATGTCTTAGACATTCATTAATAACAATGACATGATTTGCTTTTCAATACAGTTCTTTATTCCATGATTATGATCTCTAATTATGTTTCTTTGGAGTCAATAGGAACACGTGACTAACGTATTATAGTAAGATAACATTGCAATACATGATAATGATCATAACGAAGATGGTGTTCTATATATTTAACATGAACCTTCAATGCAATGATCGGTTCTCCATACACATTTTTCATCATTTGGTATCGTTAATTTGCTCCTTCTTATTGATGATGTTGATTGATGATTAACAAATATTCATGATCACTTCATTGTAATGTAGTTTTTGTCGTACTTGCTTTAACCCAATTGGATGTTATGAAGCCATAAAGTTTACCAATATAACCCAAGCCCTGTCCCGCAAAACTGAATATATTTACATAACCTCAAAAACTGACTAACATATAAATATGGAAAAATCACAGCGTCACGATATCTGTTTATGATATGAGATATATCCAATGAAATAATTATCCCTTTATTTTGTTATGTTCTTGGTATTTCCGTATTTCTGCATGTAAGTACAAACATACAATTTTTACTACCAAACACACTTGTTTCCTTTGAGGCGATCCTGGTCTCTCATTGTGATACAATGAAAACCTATTCATCTCATGTATCTGTTACTATATCATAAGTTCATATCGTAGAAACTTATAATGGAATTATTGATATGTATTGATGTTGTAATGTCAATGGAAGCAATAAAAGAAAACTAATCGGAGAAATATTGTCAACAGTGTTATATCTGTGTAACATGTAGTCTATGTACTAACTTGTCAATTCAACCTCTTACTCTTTTCCTGTCCTGCGTCAAGGTCACACAGAAGGTTATTGCTATACATTAACTCTCAAAACAGGTGAGGCTGGTATAATTGCGGTTGAGATTTATAAATTCTCCTAACAAAAGTGTTAATGTCGCTATGTGTGCCATAAATTTATACTTTCTCTTCAAGTTCATCCCAACATTTTCTAGAAACAAGTGCCTTTTGAAAGATTCTAAACTTCCAACTTATTACCAAATATTCAAAAGTGTATAATAAACTGATCGCAAAGTACATTGTTCAATGTGGCATCTGGTGACCATTTTCTGATTTTATAGCGTATTTTGGGCAATATCTGAATCATCTCCAGGCAGGAATTTTAACGGTTTTCCATTTTCCTTGTTTCTTTTCTTAAAGAAACGATTTTCACTCCTCGTCCCCATACGAGGATCTCTCCTTGTCAACATCCACTGTGTTGATCATTGACGTCTCTGCACGCATGGGGCCGGGTGGGGAGAGGGGTGGGGAGGGGTGTTCCTTGCGGATTCCCTCCATTGTATTAACCTTAAATCGAGATGAACTTCCTCATTGAATCTCATTTGGTAAATTTGGTAAAAACTGGTATATCAATGGTACCGTCACCCCTGGCCCCTATATTCTTATATTCTTACTGGATTCATTTCTCCCGTACAATGTCCTTTCCCTTCCCCGTTCGTCCTCAACTGCACTGGATACCACGTATGTCTGTTTCTATGTATTGACAGCGTCATAATGCTGATCAATATATGTCAACATTTTGGGGGACCTTTGTTAGGTAACACTTTGTCACACCCGTCTGCAGGGTTTTCCTTAAACTGTTACCTAAAACGCAAACGAAAGTGTAAATTTGCTGAGAATGTTCATTATACATCGATGCCGATATCCGATTCTATTTTATTTTATAATTTTATGTCGTGGAGTTGAAGTTTTGCTTCATAGACTTGTTTTCAACATAGATTCCAATCCTTTCTTGTTTTCACTCTCTTTGACCCAGTTTCTAAAAGTCGTAAACATTGACCAATATTGATGTCTGGCAGTAATATAAATGGCTTATGTAACCCTTCCTAGAGTGATTTTGTGGTCTTGCAGTAAAATAGATATATCGTCTCATAAACACCGCGGTTTATGGTATACCGCCAGCTGACAGGTTGTGACAATTCATCCTAAGCAAGCGATAGTATCAGATTGATACAAAGTTCAGTGATGGGGTAATGATTGCTCCATGTTTTAGGTGTTTAATTAGTCAAAGTACTGATAATAATCAATAATTTAATAAACAAGTAAAACAGAACACACATCGAAGTTCAAAATAGGAAATGGAAGTGGGGGGGGTGGCTGTAAATCTAATCACACTAGCATATATGACGCCGTGATCAATTGTTGGTGCATAAGATATGCATCACCCATAGAAATTGAAGTAGGGAGAATAACGTCATGCGACATATACTGAAGCCACCCATTTAACTGGTGGCGCTTTGCTTGTACGGCAAGACAGTAACGGAGCGTAATACAAACACTACGTCTTTGACATAACTAAAGTGATAACGTTGACATTAATCACTCGAAATGGTGATATCGTGTGCTGCACTTGGGTGCCAAAATCGTGAAAAATGTAGCAGTGGACTGTAGTTTCACAGGTAATTCTTAGGAAGCAATAGAAGAAGCAATTACATAGGAATATAATTACTTTCCTAGTGTCGTCCAGCTGCTGTATTGTAATTCACTGGACCCTGGATATAGTTAGCCCAGGCCCCTAGACCGGCTGTCCTTTTGAATGCGATATGACTAAAAGCCTAGTGAAAAAAATTATCACCACCTCATTTTACTTAAAAAATGTATACCTAACGATAGATCCACATGCTATAATAACATGGGATGACGGTTATGATATCATGGGCGTATCACTAACATTTCAGTACTAGGAAATAGGCTTAGCCTAACTAATGTTTATGTACGTAGCCTTGCCCCTTGGTTGGATATGTAATCTTGCATAAACTACTACCCAATTTTTATGTTTATGTACGTAGCCTTGCCCCTTGGTGGGATATGTAATCTTGCATAAACTACTACCCAATTTGTAACATTATTTCTCAGACCTGCATGCACAGACTAATATGGAATTATATATAATAATACACAAATTAAGTTGCGGAAGGGGGGGGGGGTGGGGAGGGTTACATTTTCAAGGGACAACTATGACAATATCTGAGTGGAGCACTAAAATAATGCAAGCAAGAAAAATGTTTGCCATGTGCCTCTTAGATGAAATTACACTTCCAGATATTAAAAGTTGCACAAAACACTCCACTTATTCAAGTCATTAGAGGCGATACAAAAAATCAGACTTGATTCTTAAGTCAGGAGTATAGTACTTACCAGTCTGGTCGCCATAACATGTCTCTGTTTTGCAAAGTACACCTACTCTTTCACAAAAACGGGTAAAATCAAATTCAATTTCAAAGTCGAATGCACAATGTATGTATATGCAGACGTAAAAATGATCTGGCTTTTTGCAGTATAACGCAAAGCGCCCTCATTATTTTCAAGGCTTCACTACTTAAACACACGGCGATGCAATGACTTACTGGTTTTGTTGGCATCCAAATGGACATTATAGTAATGTTTGCCTTGTTGGAGTCATATTATATCGTTGAAAATTCGTTGAAATACTTAGGGTGTTTTTTTTTCTTCAGTAAAGTGTATTTTTCTTGTAATTGCCTATACATTTGTTTCAAAAAGTAATGTGAAAAATAAGAACATGTTGTCAGGACGGGTGTTATTTAAAGAGAACATTCAAAAAATGATGTCAAATATATGAACTCTTAGAAGAGAGGGATAGAGTTGGTGGTATTAGGAGAGAGTTGTAGGGTGAAGTACTTCATTCAGTGACAATTGAAGAAAGAGCCATTGATATGAATAGGTTATTACTTAAATATGACTACTTGCCTGTTTATATTATACATGTTATTTGTTTTTTGTGGGAGGGGGGTGGGAGGTAAGGGAGGTGTGAAATAGTTACAAAAATTTAGAATGTTAAAGAAAGAAAATGTATTAAAATGGTGGACGACATTCAGATAGTGTTGTCATTGGTGGGGGTATAGGAAGGTAGTAGGGAGTTAAGTAGTCACGCAATATCAATTAAAGAAAGTATACAACAGATATATTCAGCTGATTATATGAATATGACTACCTGTATATTAATACTACATGTGTAGGGTCTGTGGTAGTGTGAAATAGTCATACAATGTCAAACAGCGTAAATGTCTGATATATGACAAACGTTAACTATTTAATCGTCACAAACTAACGATGATTTAGTATCAATCGTATACATTATGAACGATACGCAGATGTTAATAAGAATATTAAACATTTTGTTTTTGTAGTACTTTGCTTTTCTATATCCAAATAAATACAAAAATTGTTTCACGCCCATATTATTTGTTGTTTTTATTGAAGTAATGGACTGATTTCATCTTTTAAATTCTATTTATATTTTCGACAAAAAATAATCATCGCTGATTAATTTGGGAAAAGTTTATAATCGTCATAATCATTTTTTTTTCCGGCCACGAAGATCTTTTATTTTGACCAAAAAATAGAAGAAAAAACATGAATCTTTTTCATCTAATCCTTTAATGAAGAAATTGTGATATGATGAGCTTGGACAGATGTGCAGTTACTGAAATTACGTCAACAGTTATCCTTCAAATAATAGGTCATTGAAAAGAAAGAAAAATAGACGGTTGGCTACGTATGAAAGTTGGAACGTGCATCTAATTATGTTACTGGAATTCACCATTATATGTTAGTATAGTAGTTTTGTCATTATTAGTCAAATCATTTGGAAAGGAAAAAGACCATAGTCATCGCCTGGCACAGTGTTTGCAAATACAAAGATTCAGTTAAAATGTTTAGCATTATCGTGGAGTGCATCTATAGTATTGTAAAACAAAAGTGTACCAATTTTATTTTCTTAATCGTATGTATGCGTTCTTGGAATTGCAAATGTTATTCAGACCGTTCCACTTGCAATAAATATAGCTACGATAAGCAAATAGGATGCACTGTGGACGCTGCTTGACTTGCAATATTTCAGTAAAAGTAGTGTTTTGTTAATTATTGGAGAAACAGAGAAATAAAACAAAAGGGTTGTTAGCATCCATTCAATTATCAATAAAAAAATGTTAACTCAATCTGACAATAGTAATCCGTAGGCCATGTTGGAACCAACCGTCAGAGAACTAATGAGTACTGGATACCAGGTTCAATACACCGCCTACAGGTTTGTAGGTAAAGCTACGCTTCTAAGGCAAGAGGTTCGAAACCGGTAAAGGTTTTAATTCCACTGTTGGCAACTGCCACCTGTATCGAGCAATAATAGTTGTCACTCTCGGTAAGCACGTCATACCCCCACAACAGTGGCGTAGCCAGACTTTTCCATCCGGGGGGGGGGGGCAAACAGGGGGGGGGAGGCGAAGGGTCTGATTGGTGGGGCAGACTAAGCTAGTACAAAATACATACCAAACAGTTTGCATGACATGTGTCAGCAATGTAGGGTACAGATGGTCACTCTAGTTAGCTGACGTTTTATGTTATTTCCACATAGGTATTATTAACGATAAAACTGATCACTGAAAAAGTCATCGATAATTCTCTTTAAAAATCTGAATAGACTATGCTCTTTCTGTCAGTATTCAGAGATGATCAGCATGATATCTGACTTGCCTGGGAGTGTAACCCCCCCCCCCCCCCATTCAACAAAATATGTTATCATTCCCCCTGCGGGCCCTTCTTTTGCACTTTCTAGGGCTCACTCAAACAGTCTAGCGAATGTTAATTCGCCTATTCTGATGACTGTCTGCGAACTTATTACAGACTCAGCCTCAGCTAAGGTGACCATATTTTCGTGACTGAAATCGGAGACATTTATTGCGTGACTGATATGGGGGAGGGGTTAAGGGGAGGGGCTGTCCCCCTCCCCTTTAGAAAAGTTTCAAGTGCCTAAGGTGCTTAGATGTAAAATGGTGATACTTTGAAGCACTTTTTAAATCAATTGTATTTTCAAAAATGTAGCTTTTTCTTAAATGAAATCCACTTACTTTACGTGGTTCGTTGAGAGCTTGTGATTTGCTCATGCTCACACTATAAGTGTCGTTGTGTCGCCGTAGTTGCCATTTATACGGTCCAAATAGTGCTAGGCTAGATCGATCTTTTTAACAGTGTTTCCACTTTACACTGGCTCACCTGAAATACTGGTTATAAGTTCCGTTCTGCGACTGCACACTTGACTAAATTTTGTTTTTACAATTATTTTACTAGTAATGTGGGATATTTTCGAAATTCCTGAACATTTTGACGAATCGGGGACATTTTCGGGGACACTTGTTCATCGGGGACAACACACTGTTATCGGGGACTGTCCCCGAAAATCGGGGATGTCTGGTCACCTCGGGCCTATGAGCCCACTACGGAAACACACACGTATATAGACTACTAGGCTGTTATGTGTTGAATGTACCTAACCCAAGAAACACATCGCGATTGGTCGCGTAGGCGTAACAAAACATGTTGTAAGTTTCAGTCAAAATGCAAATTGTTTCTAAATACTGTGATATTCATTCTACCATACACGTCACTCACGTGTGAATCATTTCGGAACACACTCCAGGGATCAGGGATAACCATGTGAACATAAACTTAACGTTGCCTCCGCTTGTGAGTGCCGCGGAGACCGTTTTTTTGGCCACCCAATTTCGCAAATAGAGAATTAGGTAAAAGGTAAAGAATAAAAATTGCATAAAAACCATGGTAATATGCACATAGGCCCAGCAACATATTTAGTGTACATCCGAGAATGGTAATACTGCTATGATTCACACGGCTTATTATATACGCAGAAAATAACGTAATATTTAGTCGATGCAAAATAAAAGTGAATTGGTTGGATTCAAGCGCACAATCTGAATATGACTACGAATGTAACCTTTATATCGATTGACCTTAAATTTCCGCCTTTGCTTTGAAATCGCGTTCAGACAGCACTTACGTAGCTAAATGACTTCCTTCTCGAGAGTACCTAAACAATATGTGATAAGGCAAGAAGGGAAGCGTTCAGATTGACCTCAAAATGAAAGTAACTATTAAATACAGTTCCATTACGTTTTTCAAATAACATCACGGGTTACACAATGAAATGCTTACTGGCGTTATAATAGCGACAAGATGTTACTTTCAGATTTTGCATTTGGATAACTTACCTTAAAATTATGTTTGCTTAATCTGTTAAATTGTTGTCTGTTTAACTAATATGATTTTTATATTTAATTTGATATCAAGAGATCTAGATATTTTTGTTATAGAAAATGATCGTCTGCGTTGAAATATAAACCCATCGACGTCCTTAGTTGCGGGCAAACATGAATCCTGAACCGTTGAAAAAATGTATATCACACTGTGAGTATTAGTCGTAAAGGCAAAGCAAACTTTCAGTACGTTTGGAAACTTCGACAGCACGTAATTGCAAGACTGGGTTTAAGCGCCCACCTTTAAATGATATATTTAAATGATATTTATCCCCTTAAAATGTTTGCACAAATCGTAAATGGTACCAAAATTTGAAAATTTTTAAAGCAACGAACCCACAAAATCAACACATTTGCTACAATTGTTGCTAGATCCAGGGATTCTACGACTGTACCAATGAGCTCAACTTATTAATAGATGTACGTTTACTAAGTTTTTTGGTGCTATATTACTTTTATTGTGTTAAAATTCGACTTTTAAGTTACCACCACAGCTATTCCTATAACGTGAATTTTAGTAAGACTAGAGGTCAGTAATAACAGCAGACTCCAGGCTACATAATTGTAAATCTATTTAGTCGCTTTACTGATGTACACTTGCAACAAAATATACTTGATCATCATAAAGAGGGACCTAACACAACATGTTACGAATTCAGTTCGTAGAAAGGCATTACATTGTTTATTCAGCCTTGTGTAATGTAACTACGAATACAGAGATTTTGGGAGGGATATATATTTACTGGTCGACTTAAAATCCTTCCCAAAGAAAATATTCAGATTAAGACGCTGGCAGTATAGAACTTTCCAGTCATTAACAAAGGCTGCAACTATCGCAAATGTTATTCTCGTTAAGTCTAGCCTTCCATATCATACCATACCTAGGAATATCATACTACATACACTATTTTCTAAATTCTTATCACTACTGCTTGTTCAAGTCCACGTCTTTGATTGTCTATTTTACAGGTCATATATATATATATATATATATATATATATATATATATATATATATATATATATAAATATATATATATATATATATATATATATATATATATATATATATATATATATATATATATATATATATATATATATATATATATATATATTTACTTATTTATAAATGGAAGCTTCTCAAAACAGGAAACTATCTGTTCAGGGGTCGTAATACTTTGATTCAACAGGAAGTAATGAAGACATGTTTTTTCATTCCATACTGTGTGTGTATGTGAGTTACATTGTACCACATCGTAACAGGGATAAGCATGATGAACCGTTCCGCCATTTTATAATGTCAACTATTAGAGTCTGGAAAGTGAACGAAATAGTTCCAGGAGAGAAAATCAGAGTAGAGGTAAGATTAAATTGACCATCAAGGAGAGCCAATTCCATTTCTAGTCAGTTTCTATAAAAATAAAAATAAATCACAGTATTAGACTTGAACGTTAGTGCAGTCGGTTACGTGTTTAGACACACGTTTAGTGTAACTCGTATAGTGTTATAGGGGATAATTTTCATCCGATAACCAAACATGTCTGTAGTATCAGACTCATTATGTACCTGACTTTTTTACTGTCCGTCCTGTATTTGCTATTGTCCCACATCTGCTGAAGACACTCGTCTTGTTCCTATACCAACATATGCTGGACAGGTAAATTTGTATAAAGGTACATACATTTAGAGGCAGGGGCACTTCTCCGTACAAAATTAGAATCACCCACCCCCCCCCCGAGTCCCACCATTAAAGCATTAAAACACTATGCACCTTCTATATTGGTGACTAAATGTGCTGCCCTTCTCTAGAAGACATTGGTGCCCCAGCAGTGCCCCTTAAAAAAAAACTCCTGGTGACATCACTGTTTATGACTCATAGGAACTATGAACTCTCCATTAAATAGTGCAGATTCCGGAAATTTCACAAACAAGTTTCGGCTTTGTTATTATACTAGAATCGTTCACATTCATATTTCGTAACCAATCAATGGTCAGGTTTAATCTAGCAAGTCCCAAACAGACATGGTAAATGAATATATTCAACTAGTTCACGACCTTGGTTTTTCCATAAACTAAACGCTTTTAATTCCAATTTCCTCGTTTATTTGGCAAATTTTAATAAGGTTATTAAGCTTCTTTTTATTGTACGTTATTACCAGTTAGTGTTAATTAAGCAGGTTTTCAACACAAACTGCATGTTTTAAGTATATATATATATATATATATATATATATATATAAACCTAATTGCGGAATAAGGAGAAATATGTGGCCAAAAAATGTACGGTAGGGAGAAAGTGCCGTTAAGGGGAAAAAAACATTTCCCCCTAACGTTTTGAACGTCAGTTTTACCAATATAACGTGATCTGACACTCAAAAAAAGTATCAGGTTGTGAAGAGGAGTCGATGAACTGCATATTCATGAAATTTGAAAGATTTTCAAAGTCCCTAACAGGTACTTTTTTGCTTTGTTATAAAACAAGAAAAATATCAGCTATGAACAAAAATGAACGGTAGGGGGAAACGCGGTTTTTTGGTGATATTTCTTGATTTTTATATATATATTTTCATTATCTCTTGACATGCAGTACATAATAACATGCTAAACATCTCCAATAGTCGGATCGATTGATTTTACCTGCCCTGAAACAGAAAACCCCCATATACCATTTTCGGCTGACCTATTTTCAACAGTCAAAACATGTATCTTGTGCACATGCGCAGTATGCACTTGAATCTTTGTGCACATGCGCAATATGCACTTTTACTTTTCGTGTACAGGATTGGAGGAAAGGTACCGTACATCATACATTATTTATATCATACAGCTGTATACAACAACTCTGGTCTTAGTGTTGTAGCGACGACGAAATGTTCGTTGTTGATGGATCGCTGGTAATTGAATTTGGCGATAGTGACAATGGGCCCGTAAGTTTAAATTTAAACGATTACTCGAAGATTATTTACTAAAACAAACTAAAAATCAAAACCACAGATGTTACGTTTGATTTCTTTAATCGCTCTGTGACACAATCGCCGATGTTCTCAGTTCTTACTGGATATTGGTCAGACAAACCATGTGGACTTAATGTGACTTCTGTAATGCATTTGTCGATCGAATTATTTTCCCCTGAACTCAGGACAAAGTTTTCATATGCCATCGGTCTTTGGAAATAAAAATGTCAGACATCAGTGTGACCGTGGGGTGAGCCATTTTAACAGGAATGAGTCAATGTACGTGTGGGTCATGTTTATATTATGTTGCACGCGCAAAAAATAATGACAAAAAGGATGTTGTATCATATTAGCAACAATAGTCTCTTAGTGCATATTTTTTTCGCAGAACCAGCTGGGTCTAACGTTATCTAATAGGTATAGGCCCAGTGTGTTGTGATCGCCCATTTCTTGAGCATAGGGTTAGGGATAGGATTACGTTCGAAGGATATGGTTTCTCTTTTGATCTGTTGTGTGACAACAAGGGCGTAGGAACCGGGGGGGCGCCAGCCCCCCCAGTGAAAAATGTGGAGGGGCGGAAGTATCATTCCGCCCCCCCGGTTCGCAAGTCAGAAAACCCCTTTTTCATTTCCAAATGAGAAAAAAATCTCATTTGGAGCACCAAATTGCATCTTAGGCCAGGTGAAAATACAAAATTAAGTTTACAAAATGAAGTGGGTGTTGAAGTGTGCTATATTGCACCAAATTGCATCTGAGGCCACCTGGAAATGCAAAAATTCCAAAGGGGAGGGGGACACCCCCTCCCCTTAGACCCCTCCCCCAGGCCGGCCATCAGTCTTCAGCCCCCCTACTCAAAAGTACCTTCCTACGCCACTGTGTGACAATGTAGCGTGCTGGTTCCGTGGGTCAATCACCTAATTAGAATCATTTTCAGTGAAAAGTGCGGGATAAATCAAGAAAGGTTGACCTTGCTGAATATTCATCAAACTTTTGCAAATCCGAATTCTGCCAAAAAAGTGTGAAATAGGCCAGCATTAATGGAACTGTATAACCATATATGACAAACACATTGCAATGAACAGATGTGTTGATTCAATCACATACCTTTACTTGAATAGCATGGTACAGTGCAATAATTGCATAATTGAAAGGGTAATGTTTTCTTTGGTTGTCTTCATCAAATAACGAATTACTTCCATGTTTTGATGCATCTTTACATTTCTTGAGGGATGCAAAATTAGATATATGAAGGGATTTTGAAAAGATATATATTTGTCTACGTTCGAACCATTTGTCTCCTATGTGCTCTACTATCATTTTGTACGCGCTAATTTACTCAAGGTACTGATAAACTCAAATTTTCCCATACTATGCCAAGAATTCTGAATTGATTTAGTGACTATGTAAGGCTTATTGTAGGTAGTTCGGGAACGGAAAGCCGGGCCTTAGCTTTCACTGATAACATCTAATTTACTCAAAGTACTGATCAACTCAAAATGTACAGAACATACACTTCTAATAGCGAGTGATTTTAATCCCGCCGCACCACAGCGCAATCCAACAATGCGCGAGCCATGGGTGATATCATAATAACAATAACAAACTAGAATATGCTTCACAGCTATATAAGCAGAACAAACAATTAATTACAGACGGGTGTACGTTTCATTTGCCTGTAGGCCCAAGTTATGCACCTATCAATGGAATGATTGTACCCTAAACATGGAGAGTTAAATGTGGATCATTTGAATCCCATATGCCTCACTTTACCCATGGAGCTTTATAGCTCCATGCTTTACCTAAGATGTCAGTTATCAGCGTGACTGTGTTGTGAATCCCTGGATCAGGGGTGAGTCAGAGGGTCATGATTATATCAGTGTTGCATTTATAAGCAAGACTGATGGCAGTAGGAAGTGTAGTGTATTTGTGTTGAACTTTAGACCCCCATATATATGCAAATTAGAACTGATGTCACATCAAGCTTCCACTTTCAATTGTTGTCATCTAACTGACATGCACCCAGTAGCATATATGCTCAACGAGGTAAATGAATCTGGAGGATTCATGTCAATTGGGTGCGCGCGTACCATGTATGGAGGGTCATGTGACGTGTTCCAGGGTGGTACTATACTGATATTTCTCTGTAGCAGTTCGAGAACAGTGTTAGTGACTTCGTGAAAGATTGGTCGGTTCGGACATGGGAAATAACGGCATAAGAAGGTACTGGTACTTCAGGCCTACGAAATAGTGCTAATATGCTAACGTTCAACCTTATTCTCTTGAATGAAGGCAGGCTTTCTACATAATCTTACTTATTAATACAGCTCTAGGGCAAGCTTTGTCTCATATGGCCTAACGTTATTAATACACGCTATAAGTTAATGTAGAAATGGGAAATGTTTAGTTCAGTGCAACCACGGAATTCTCCATGGAACAGAGCCTAATGCTGCTCGACGGGAATATAGCTATCACGTTAGGCTACGGGCACGGTTATTGCTAGGTAACGGGTGTCGTCTGCTGCTCTAAGCACGCAAACACATTTACGTACTAGTTGGGTGAAATAATCATGCGTAATAAGGAGAGTAGTATATTAGTACCACCCTGGAACACATCACATGACCCTCCATACATGGTACGCGCGTACGCCCGTATTTACTGTGTGATAGTTTCTCCAGATTCATTTACCTCGTTGTATATGCTTGTTGGAGGCAGCTCAGTTCCACTACTTCAAGCAGCAGGAACAGCCGTTTAATATCTAACCATCCTGGACTTTGCCGTGCATCAAGTTATTTGTTAATTCCTATGTAACTTTACCTGGTGTAGTTTGAAGATATGGTACAGTATCCAACACAAATACCACCAAATTACCAGCAGTTTTAAAACATTGCCATAATCGCGGAATGCACTTACTCCGACATCCCGCAATAGGGGTTGTTGTCATACCGTAGAACCTGTGTACACAGTCTCATAGGCAATGGCTACACTTGTGTCAACGTTCGCCACAGCCATAAAGCAGGAGGTATTATACTGCAGTACGTACAGGGCTTAGCCATCGTTTAATTGAGGGTAGTGCAAGGCCCGATGAGGAGTACAGTCGAGAAATGAAGAATTATGAAAGGTGAGTTTGTATTAATTCAATATCCCTTCATATAAATGGCAAAATTTATGTGTGATTTGGAAAATAACTAATGGGAATGGGTTCATGGGTTCGCATCATTAAAGATGCCAAAACAGCATGAATTGTAAAATTGATTTCGTTTTGCGCCACATTTTCCATAGTTATGTAACAGTCAGCCATGTTTATTGGTAGTGAGTAGTCTGTATTTTAAGCAAATTGTTAAAAGGATAGATTAAAGTAGCCCTGGGATAATCTGCAGTTAGTAAATTTATGTTTGATGTGTGTGTACATGTGTAGTGCAGTGCAGTGATTATTCTTGTTTTTTTACAGTTAATTGGGAGACTGAATCGTGTTGCACAGGTATTACATGTAAGACTGTGAGTACATTGTAGTTTGTTCACAATTACAGTAATGTTAATTTAATTTGGAAGTTTAGTCATATCACTTGTATTATTTAATAGTTGTAACTAAATTGTTTTGAAGTTAGTTTTCAAAGATATATCATGTTTGATGGTCTCTTTTATTTTACATCAAGGTCAAAGTTAAATTGGGTCAACTTAGGTCAAAGTCTGTAAACATGACATTCCATGAGTGAAAAGTTAGCTTCAAACTGTTTGGTAGCAATTAGTAAGAAGATAATCGCAGTCGTGTTTAATGCTAGTAATGATGTCAGTTTAGGTCAACAGATCATGGTTGGAAAACCTCTATAGTACAATATCTGAAGGTATGAATGTAACTTAGGGGAATCTATAGTATGCTGAATAGATGATCCCATTGTTTTCCATAGAGTCAAGGGTCACTTGAAGTCAATTAGAGGTTAGTTATAGGTGAGAACCTTTATAAGTCTCACTCTCATCACTGAAGAAGTGGGAATTTGTTTGAACTCCAGCTTTCTTTGTATTTGAATGTACATCAATCATTGCTGCAAGCCCATTTTACTAAATTACACATTCTGATCAGCAATACTAAATGTAGATGAATATAGTATCCACAGTTGCTTATCATATTGGCAAGAAATCACCAAATCAATTGACTTTCTGGCTTTGCAAATCTTTTTTTAATAGCATGGATGCAACTGAATAGTCAAGTGGTGGGCCATCTTTGGAACTGTTGGTGAACCATGGAAGTGGAAAATGCCAAAATTGTCAAAAGACCAAGATGAAAGTTATCATAGCAAAGGAGAAGCAAAGCTATGTAGACCTGTTTGCATTGATAATCAATTGGAAGAAAGGAGGAGCCCTGTATGACTATGTGATCAAGCAATTACAATGGACTCTACCAAACCAAGTAAGTACTGTAAAAAGCCCATCCCATCCACTAATCTATCAGATTTTATTAAAATATTAGAAACTAGGTCAAAGTCATCCAAGGTCATCAGAGCCGCAATGAAGGTATGTTTCCTGGAAGTGTTGAAACCTGGAGTTCTAGCTGTAAAAGTTGAGTGCAAGCTTAGTATCCCAAGAGAGGATGAGATAAATCCATATGGTCCAGAATGAGAGAAATGTAATAACCAGCGAATATGGGCAATTTTAGCTGGCAATTACACTAAAGGATGGTAACATTAGGAGAAGATAAAGCATAAGTACTAAAAATCAAACAATAGAATATGTTTGATCTCAAAAGTAAACCAGCAAAACAAGTTGACCTATAGCAGATTACAAATGAACAAGAGAACCAATACTCCTGAATGTAACTGAGCTATTAAAATGTGTGTGTGAAAAAAAGGTACGTTGTATGAAGTTTTAATTGCATACTTCCACTATGGCAATAACTTGCTCAGAGAGATGACTGTGTACAAGGGGTGATCTTCATTTAAGCCAATGAAGTTTGAGTTGGAGACACAGTATTAAACACTTAGTAAAATTCAGCCTGAACAGCTGGTGAATCCTTATCACAATTTATACACCTTTTTAAACATTTCAAGAAGTATATTCGCACAGCTGCCACCCTAACACACAACACAGTAAGTCAAAATACTAATAACTTGAAAAAGTAGTGGGTAGAGAGTACATTTCTCCTTCATTTTTCTAAACTAGGTCAAATCTCCTTCAATCGTCCTGATTTTCATATCATCTGTACTTTAACTTGTAAGTACTCATAAACATCCTAACTTACAAAATCGAAAATGATAGCTGGAAATTAGCCAAAAACAACAAGTTCGGTGGCTCATTTTAGGCATTTTTTTGGCGGATGTACATTACCTAATTGTAGTATGCTACCTTAAGCCTCGTGAAATTTTTCTTCTTCTCCTGAGGTAAACTAAACTACAAAGCATTAAAATATCTGTAATTATTTTTCTGTTTGATCCCCAATATCAACTTTTTAAGAGCTCAGTTGGGTCAAATTTGAGCTTGAAATGGATTTCTTCTCTAGCCTCGTTGCTGTGCTTTCAATCCATCTGTTTCTTACATTCTCTGGAAAAATTCCTTCTGTTGATTATTTTGTACTTCAAAAGTCCTTTATTATGCACAAACCTGTCTCCAGGTTTTGCGAGTCCTTTCTAAGGAGATGATAATCGGGCTGGGAGAGGGGGGTCCCAGACCTGGCATAGAGCAAAAGAAACACTAAATATAAATTTGATCTTATTTGGGATTTAAAGAGTATAAATTCTTCAAGGAGATAACTGAACTGCAGGATAAAAGTTTACAACTGGCAGAAAGCAATTGAGATTGTAAAGTAGGTGTTTTTAGGTGTTTATTGATTGAGATTTCATTATAGAGGGCGCCCTCTAAACACTGCCTTGTGTTAAATAAGGTTAAAACTAGCCTCACAATTGACTAGTCAAGGACTGCTATACCACATTTTCCTGTTACATTTACATTTAATGCATATTTGTTCAATTCTACACCTTTCCCATGGTCTGCAAATAAGTAAAAGGGGGTTGGTGTTTACCGAGAAGAAGCAAAGTACATCACCAACTAACACTAACAGCTGGATTAAGCCAGGCCATGCCCATGTCAGGGCACATTTTGGGAGAAGCCAGTATATATTTATGCATCTGAACCATGCAAATTGAGGTAGTTGTACTGTACCTTGCAGATTTTGTATATACTTGTGTCTCAATTAAGGACTCACAAGTCAGAATTTGTTCTATGAATACTGTAAACCAGCCAATTATATAGACCTACTGTATATTGATGATTCTGCCATACATTTTTGACAACTACTGTAAGTTACACATAAGTATAGCCCAACACAATGTATTTTAATACAGAGAAGTCAAAATGATACCCAGACTGACAATGACACATGGTAGGAGCACTATGCTGGCTATACCTGGGACTATAGCATCCCAATTGCTAGTAAACAGCAGAGATCTGTGTTATCCCGGGCTTACTTTCGTTCTAGTTCATTGTTATAACATTACTTACCTTCAGGTGTAAATTATGGCAGAAATCATGCTCTTCAACAACAACACTGACACGGCAGGGCTGAATCTGAACTGTATCAACTCTGGAACAATGAAATTCCAAGTATAATTTGCTAATTTGTACTGCCCAAACATCATCTATAGTTGTTCAACTGTGTTACTTTTGAATTACCATTGGTAAGTAAATTTCATGAAACTTCCTTTCCATAGTCCTTCAACTATGGTAATGCAATCTTGAATTTAAGCCTACTGAAATATGTTGGAGACTTGGAGTAGCATCATCTTCACCATTCTTTAAAATAATGTCAAACATTACAAAATGCAAGTTGCTATGTGAGACAAAAGCTCAGCCAAAAGTGAGTTATATATATGATCTCAACCCTGAAAATCCATTTTTTTAGCTAAATAAGAATTTCCCCCCTCAAAATCACTCAAGCATGAAATCATGAAACATTTCACCTGAAATATCAACGGCTACAGTAGCCTGACCATGTTAGCCTATAATTTGCTTTTTTGGGGCTAAACTGAGAGAAATCACATTTCTTATAAGCGTACCACAAAATTTTATTCTTCTCCATTGACTAACACACTAAACTTGTCTTCCTTAGAGGGCCCCTAGAGCATAGAAGATATGCCCTTTATGGCATTCCTACCCATTTCCTCATAGCTGATGACTTGGCCTATCATGGCACTTGTTAATCCCATACCTTTAATGTCAAGATTTTGAGCTGCAAGGGGTGAAAGTTTAGAGCAGTGGTCCCGCTCCTTTGAAATGGCTATCCGGGCAAAATCTCACCATTTCTACTTCATTTTTCTAAGATAGGTCAAATCTCCTTCAATCGTCCTGATTTTCATATCATCTGTACTTTAACTTATATTCTTAAAACTGTCCTAGTAATAAAATCAGTGATGATACCTGGAAATAAGCCCAAAAATAATTTTCCTGAGGGTGGCCGATATACATTGCCTTATTGTGGTCTAAGTGGTCAGTCTGATCATTTCATGCAATGTCTTTATTGAACAACTTTGCAACTGAACACAAATAAGTTCCAGACCTATAGTTGAAGTGAATATACTGCGCTTATAATATATCTTGGCGCTTTATACCCAATTAGGCAGTAACTTTGCTGATGTTCCAGTTATAATATACAGCACCTATACTGTACCTGAGAGTGACAGAGTGACAATGGTTTATTCCCATCGTCCCTCATCCCCATTTTACACTGCACATAACCAGTAAACAGTTTCCTACAGGAAATTTTACCACACTGTATTTCTCCTCAAGGGGTATTTGCATTTCCCCTTAAAGCAGTATTTTGCGTTGGGTCGCTTTTTTCCACCTTTTTAACATGTGCATCAATTTTTTTACATGTATCAATCATAAAACAGCAAACTAAGATACCATCCAAGTTTCACCCTGCCAAGAGCATTAATTAGCGAGTAATTAACGATTTATGGCGATAACGAGTAGAAGTGTCCTCAACAAAGTTTTCAATCTCCAAATCCACTACTTTGAATTCCACCAATCAGTAAATAGTATATTTATTCATGAGCATTTTGCGTTTGGTCGCCGTTTTCTACTCTTTTAACATGTCCATCAAGTTTTTTACATACATCAAATCACAAAACAGCAAACTAAGATATTAGCCAAGTTTTTCCCTGCCAACAACGTTAGTTGGCGAGCATTCCACATACAAAATTAATCGCATTCAGTTCCCCAAACCCACTAGTTTGAATTCAACCAATCAGAGATGCAGGTTTAGTTATGACCTGTAGCCAAATTGTTGCAAATTTTTCGACTTTTATGCCACCATTTGAAGTAAGATTTAAGTAGATAAGCTAATTATGTATGTCGTTATGGTATAGTGGAGTCAGTGAAGTTGAAAAAAATCATAGAAAAGGACGCAAAATGCTGCTTTAAAGTCATATGTCGTAGCGTCTACCTACTGCCAAGTAATGTACTTTAAAATCCTAGGCTGCCTCTAGAGGTAATCTTTTCTCATGAGCTTTCCTATTTATTCAATACTGCTGTGTACTGTAGAAAGTAAAATGCAAAGTAACAAAGTACAGTTTACTGTATAGAGTAAATGTAAGTTTATCACGTAGAGGAAGCTGGAAAAACTCTGTTGCGATGCATGGTCAGAAAGTTCCTGTTCGAGCTGGCTCTTGCAAGTTAATTAGAAATTTTTGGTATAACAGACAATAGCAGTTTGGTGTGAAGAGGAAGCGTCTTCGATATTTCTCCAAAGATGGGCGTGAACTTATGCAAACCTCAAATATAACATTTTACCAATATTTTGGGTATTTCAAGGTCAAATTCGGTCACAATTAAAAGGTTTATTTTTGGTTTTTAATATAAAACTAGTAAGATATGTATAGTTATGATGCAAAGAATGGGCTAAAACATCTTTTATAACTTTATTAATGCTCTGATGAGCAGCTTAAAGTGGCATATATGAGAGTAACATCAGCCCTACAGAAACATGCATACAAGGGGAGATAGCACTAGTAACATTGTATCTTCATTCAAGGAGACCATGTTAAACATCATTAGAATCTATTGAAATGTATTTATTAAAAGTGTTCTGTCTTTGACTCCCTCCCCCCAACACCCCCCTCCCCAAACACCCTCCCCTAGTGCATTATGCAGATTTGTATACAGTATATTACTGACTTTTACTGCAAAGAGACTGCATAGCACATGCATTCAAGGTATACTGAATTATTTGGTATGGTAATCTTCTGCTTCAAATTGTCTGTATGCATGCATAACCCATCCCCCTCCCCCCTTCCACTCACATCTTCTACCCAACCCTATATCAGAATAGAAAATGAATGTGTACCAGTGCATACATGCACAGTGTGTACTTTATATGTGTGTTCAGTACAGTGTTATTTTACACCAAGCACTAAATAAAAACACAGTCCCACTGTCCACAATCATGTGCAGTACACACTGTACATTTCATTTCATTTATTTGTTTCCACATTCAAAAGGTATTACACTATAATAGAACAAAATGTATGTGACAAGTGGAGGAGGTCTGAGAAAGCCGAGGCTCTTTAGAGGCAGACCCGCCGCCCCCCCCCCCTAACAATATAAGAAAAGAAAAATAAATGAATTGCACACACAAATAAACTATGTTACATTTAAGATAACATGATACTATTTAAAGAATTATCATATTATACTGTATATACGTAATGACAAAAAAAGACAAAAAAAAACATACATGTAATGGTGATTCAATTCAATACTGTGCATATTTCAATGTCATATTAATATATTATATACTGGCAATGTAG
Source organism: Apostichopus japonicus (assembly GCF_037975245.1). Classification (NCBI taxonomy): domain Eukaryota; kingdom Metazoa; phylum Echinodermata; class Holothuroidea; order Aspidochirotida; family Stichopodidae; genus Apostichopus; species Apostichopus japonicus. The sequence continues at coordinate 6,823,024 of NC_092567.1, forward strand.
TGTCTGCTTTTGCTATAATTCACTAAGTTAAAAGTCTTTTATAACTTAAAATGAAGTTGAACCAGTGTACATATGTAGTACATATAGTACACACTATACATATAGTACACACTATACATGTACAGTGTGTACTATGTATACATGTTCAGTACAGTGTTATTTTACACCAAGCACAATAAATGCATAGTCCTACTGTAGTGTCTGCTTCTGCTATAATTCACTAAATTAAAAGACTTATAGTATAAACTGAATGTTTAAGCAGTTTAACCTGTTATATTTAAATGGTCAATTCCATGGTGACTCGCGTGACATTTTTACTCAAATTCCTCTCTATTTGATATCATTTAACAAATAAAGAAATTACCTGGGAGAAAAGCATTAATGTAGCAGTGAATGTACGCCTTAATGCTTACAACAGTAGAGAAAAAATATTTATACCTCAAGTATTGGGGGTGAAATTGGCGAAAAACTAAACGTGACTCGCGTGACAGTTACTATTAGCAAAAATCAGAATGCACACACAAATGTTCGATTTCTTATGTCTTATTAAAATTTTTCCAATCACTTTTTATAATCATACCGAAGTTGAAAAATACCTCTACCTCAATTGCTATGCAACTTTGAAAAAAAGTTGTAACGCATGAAAATAACGATGATGATGTATTGTGACTCGCGTGACAAGAAAACGTGACTCGCGTGACAAGTTCACTTTTCGGATAGTTCTAGACCAAATGCTGTAGTGAATTGAAGGTACAGATCTTGCATAGTGAAATATAACATTCATTGGTCTAGAAAGTGTCCAAAAGGTACTTCCCTTGGGAATGTCCAGATAATATTAATGTCCCCGAGTTACCTTCATGACTGCAGACAGTAGGTAATATACTGTACGGGTAGTACAGTTGTTCAGGCAATTTATTTTGTCAATTAATATTTATAACAATATTTAGTCTGTTGAAGTCACTCATTTGAAAGTTATAGAAGAAACAGATCTATCAAAATGTGACTCAAATTACCATTCTCATTTGTCATATTTGAATAGACCATAAGTGTAATATTTGAGAAGATACATTCGCTCATAGGATTTTGGGAATGATTGAGCAGTTAAGACCTTAAGGTTGTCAAGTCATAGCCAGATACAAATATAGATTATGTTTTAGTATAATACTAAAAAATCAATGACATGTGCAAACTTACCAAATGTGGTGATAAAATAGGCATTATATTGCGAATTATAAATATTCATGATTTTAAATTCTGATATTTCAAATGAAATTATGATGATTAGTTACATTATGTGTGCCCATATTATTCAAGTTGCCTAATTAAAGGGGAATGCATATATGATATCTTTAATCAGTGATTCATTCATCAAACTAGATAGCATCCCTGTAATTTTCACACAGTAAATAGGTAGAAACACTATCTTGATTTGACGTGACTCGCGTGACGTGACTCGCGTGACATTCGTAAAGGGTGATTTTCTGCAAAATTTGAATATCTTCTGAAAAGGAAAATTCAGTAATCCTTTTGGTATCTATGTGAAGACTTGATATTCATTATTTTGGAGTAAAACTATTGTGCAGGCAAGGAGAAAAAAAACAAAAACAGTCAATTTTGTGACTCCGTAACAGTAAATCGAGGGTGTTTACTGTTTTCTATTTACCACTGTTGTCTAATGCCTTGACATCAAAATAAAATTGAAGCTATTAAGTGAGCACTATGCTATAGCAAATATAATTATTTCAACACACAGTAAATTGGTAGAAACACTATCTTGATTTGACGTGACTCGCGTGACGTGACTCGCGTGACATTCATAAAGGGTGATTTTCCGCAAAATTTGAATATCTTCTGGAAAGGAAAATTCAGTAATCCTTTTGGTATCTATGTGAAGACTTGATATTCATTATTTGGAGTAAAACTATTGTGCAGGCAAGGAGAAAAAAAACAAAAACAGTCAATTTTGTGACTCGCGTGACAGTAAATCGAGGGTGTTTTCAAATCACCACTATTGTCTAATGCCTTAATGTCAAAAAAAAATTGAAGCTATTAAGTGAGCACTATGCTATAGCAAATATAATTGGTCCAAAAAACTGATGATATCTATGATTACTATGTACAAATCTGCACAAAATGAAATTTCACTGTATTTTTCATAATTTAGTTACAACGGGAACCATTTGTTATAACCGACCCCATAATCAAACAAATGATGTTTCCGGGGTGAAATAATTATTTTTAGTAACTACAAGTATTCTATTTATTGGAAACTGGTACAATTTTAATGTACAATGATTTTAAATTTTTTGGTATGATGTTGACCTTATCATGGAATTGACCAAATATATATATTTAAATTAGTTTAACCTGTACTTAACATGTACCTGTACACACATATAGAACACACTGTACATGTATATGCACTGGTTCACATTCATTTTCTATTCTGATATAGGGTCGGTTAGAGGATGTGGGTGGGAGGGGGGTGTATAAACTGAATGTTTAAGCAGTTTAACCTGTTATATTTTAATATATTTAAATTAGTTTAACCTGTACTAAACATGTACACACATATAGAACACACTGTACATGTATATATGCACTGGTTCACATTCATTTTCTATTCTGATATAGGGTCGGGTAGAGGATGTGGGTGGGAGGGGGGTGAGTTACATGTAAACAGACAATTTGAAGTGCAGATTACAACCATATATAATTCAATACCTTGAGTGCATGTGTTATGCAGTCTCTTTGCAGTAAAAGTCAGTCACATACTGTATGCATATAAGAAGGGTAATTCTCAGGGCTTAATGCCTGATTATTGCTTTAATTCTTTTTAAAGGCATTGATCGAGACTCGCCCCAAACTGCGTGCAGCCATCTGAGAAAGTTAACTTTCCGTTGCTTGCAAGTGACGTTTTGTTCGTGTCGCTGCAAAATGCAGACAGTACAGTACTTTCTGATACGTTATTATCTTTAGCTGGACCTGAGATGTCCATCGCTGTATTGCATGTACACTGTGCTTTGGTTATTGACCGCAGCTGTATGCACTGACTGTACACTTGTGTCTAATTACCAATGGTAGCAAGCTGTGTGTGTGTATTTTCTGTGATCGATGGTGGTGTCTAACACTTCTGTTATACCTCATTCGATACTAGGTCAGCTAACCGGCATTAGACGTTTTCTTGTGCGCGAGTCTTCACACCCTTTAAATTCCTGGCAAAAAATGCTGGCAACATATAGTAATAATGTGCTGCAGTGGTGGATCCAGGGTTTATGAAAGAGGGGGATCATTTTAGGACATCACATGAGAGCACTGACAGCTTGTCTACATTGAAGGGGGGAGGGGGATTTCTGGGGTTTATCTCACAGAAAATTGTAAAAGAGGAGACCTTCTACCCCACCCACCAAAAAAATCCAATGTACAATAATTTACAATTATGCACACACAGAATTAGGGGACTCAATCAGCCTGGTTGGGCATCCCCTGGATCTGCGCCTGGTGTGTGTACCTGTGTATGTATATGAAACATTTACCAATTTGTAATTCACTTAGAGAATCATCCTGCTCTCTTTCCATATAAATGAATCATATGTGGGCCACATGACCATTATTGGCTGCTGCCTGGATGGGCCCTGGTACAGCAAAAAATTGGTGTATTTTTAGATACCCTTTATCTAACAGGTATATACTGCAAAAAAGAGATTATCCTTGTCTTTTTTCAATTTTGGATCCCCTATTTGAAGGAACCTAGACAACATACATGCACAGAGTGTGAAAGGTAGCACACATAACCTTGAATCCTGGTCATAAACCAACATAACATGCCCATCCAACCCTTTGTCTCTTTTCACATGCATATTCAGGTACCCAGTTCAGTGGAGTATAGCATCGATGGGTCAAAGTAAACATTGTCAAAGTGCAGTGCAATACAATAAACTAGGCTCATACTGTATCACTCATACTGTATCACTGCAAGATGCCATTTATTATGATAATGTCACAAATCAATTTGTATCATATGATCACTGCTTTTTGCAAATTCTCACTTTGTAACAAGAAAATGACAAGTTAAGACCAAATTTTACAGTTGTTCCCGCATTAAGATTACTTCATTTTTCGAATTTGTGAACAGGAGAGCATAAAGGGTTATGTGTGAATTTGGGGAAGAAGATGTTATATCCATTCAAGGTTACGAAGTAGGAAGAAATTCCTTTCACACATTTTTTAGTTGCCCTATGGTTTACATTTCTTTAAATTTAATCTATTTGTATATTGATTAGTGGCAATGGAACTAAGCCCTAAAATCTCTGATACGCTTTATCTCCCATCATGCAAGGTGAAGTCATCTGCCCCAAAGCAAACAAGATTATTTCATTTATGTAGAACAAGAATCCAGAGTTGATTGTTGAGGTGTTCACCTTCACAAAAATACCATTAATATCGACACCTCTGGTTGACTGATGGTAGCCGATTTATATATTTTCCCTCATCTCACTTACTGTACATCCACATCACATCTCACATACTAAATGACTCACTTAAGCATTATTTTATACTAGTAGTTGGGAGAAAATCACCCTGGGACGTTGTCACCCATATCGAAGATAGGGAATAAAATTAAAATTTTCATAGTTGGACAGATCTCAAATATCAATTTTGATTTGAAATCTTGTAGAGCTCCTAAAATGTCATTAAATGGTGCAATTTTCCTGTTCATGAATTTGATAGTAAAAACTTCATTATTTCTTAACAGTTGCAATATTGTTTAAAATATTGTCACAAGGTGACCAGCATACCCTCTGTCCGGAAAATTATGATGTTAGTACAGTAGATGTTGACAATTTCTGTGAGAGGTTGTCTTTATTTTGTCATCCTCTGTCATGTTGCAGAGTTGTGGTTAATTAATTTTGTATCAAAGCAGGATATCTGGCAAAATGAGAACTGGTTGGCAATGTCCCACTCTTTCACACTCCAAATATGCAAAAAGTTAAAAGATTGTGGACAATACATGCTGTATACAAAATGTGAATAGTGAATATAATGTTTAATTTAATAGAAATTGGTTCAATGTGTGTGAGACCATTTTCCATTCAAATTTTCAAAAGTAAACCAATTCTAGACCCAGTTTTAAAATCACAGAGAAGAAAAGAAAAATATTCCCTGAATATTCAAGCTTTGTCTTCCAGCTACTAAGATTTACTTAGACTGGACAAGTATTATAAGGTGTACTGTACGTGTATGAGCCAAGAGGATTGTGCATCGTTAAAAGGACCTTATTCCCCAACCCCCCCCCCCCCTCCCCTTCAATCAAATCCTTTTTGTAACAACTACAAAACTTGCCAGAGGTTCTAACACTCTCAAAAGGATTTACAAAATGAAAAAAAAAGACACATCCTCCATGAAGCTCATTAAAAGAAACTTCTGTATTGGCACAAAATTATAAAATGCTGTAATTGCTAGAAGCTTCAGAAAGTACTTCCTTGAGGCCTTTTATTTCCAAATTGTTCTCATCTAAATGAACACAATGACTGAATGTCCCAGTAAATTTCCTCTAAGGTGGTTATAAAACAGTTTAAGGAATTTGGATTATAACCACTGCTTTCATGACCATATTTCCTGACCTAATTGTCTTCTTTCATCCAAGTTTCAAATTTATGAAAACCCAGTATAAATACATGAATGTACATATTTATAAAACGGAATATGAAAACCAGTTAAGAGTAATAAAAATTAGAAAAGTCCCCAGAATCCTAGATTCAAGTACTACAGCTCAATACTGGTACTTTGTCTTGTACATGGCCAATGTCTACATAGCTGGGTTCTATAGGCTACATAGCTAAGTAGTTGCATGTAACTGGTGAGTTTTCAGCTCTAGCACCTAACACTGCAGGAGTATGCTGCCCATAAATGTTTCAAGGTTAATGGCCTTGTGATGTGATTTTATAGTTACTGTGACTTCCAGAAGCACACATAGCTCAATGCCATTATGAGTGATGAGTGTGTAGCATTGTGTGTGTACACAGCTATTACAGATTTTGGGCTGATTCTTACTCATTGAGAAAATAAAATATGGTAGTTTTCTGCTCACACAAAGTACAAAACACTGAAGATCACGTTTTAATAAATTTGAATAACACAATGGCTGCTTAGTCAAAAGTTGTGATATCTCTTGTAACTGAAATGCCCCTCCTTACATACCAAGTATAACCTATCATTTCCAGTAGGTTTCAACTGGTTAAATCATGAGCTCACCTAGGTCAATGAGGGGATGGGCATTTTGGGGGTCTACTGGCAGGGGTACCCCACTAATAGAAATTACTGGAAATGCCCATCCCTTGCATATGAAGTGATACCTATCATTTTCCAGTAGGTTTCAACTGGTTACCTCATGAGCTGACCTAGGTCAATGAGGGGATGGGCATTTTGTGGGTTTACTGGCAGGGGGACCCCCCCCAATATAAATTAAGTGGAAATGCCCATCCCTAACATATGAGTGATACCTATCATTTTCCAGTAAGTTTTCAACTTGTTACATCATGAGCTCATCTAGGTCAATGGGGGATGGGCATTTTTGGGGTCTACTGGCAGGAGTAAGCCACCAATAAAAACTACTGGCAATGCCCATCCCTTGTATCTGAAGTCCTAACCAACATTTCCAGTAGGTTTCAAGTGGTTACCTCATGAGCTGACCTAGGTCAGCTGTGAGGGGTCAATTATTGATCACTGGCAGGTGTACCCCACCACCAATAATTACTGGCAATGGCCATTTGTTGCTCTTGGGGCCATACCTGACACATTGTACTTACTTTGATGTGGTTACCACGAAAGCTGATCTAGATTAGCTAATAGGTGACCTTAAACTTGCTCTCCCAGCCACACCCAAAATAGCCGGTTTGCCAGTCGTCTGGTTTCATATACAGGAATGCACTGTGAACAATTTGATGTACCAGGCAATTGGTTACCTTCCCAGCTAACCAAACCCTCTGGGCTCCCGCTCTTCTATGAGAGTATCAACCTAGCTAGTGCACGAGAAGCGTGCGAACGTTTCTCTGGTCTAGCCATCAACTATGCATTCAAATTGCACAAAATCTAACACAGCATAAATGCTCAATATGCTAGTTCTGTCAAAAAATTACACATGTGCCACGGATGCAAGCGTATGGCCACTGAAAAAGATGCTGTAAACGTTCACGAAGGGGGCAAATTTTTGAGGTGATATTAGTTAAGTTATATACAACTCATCCCTACCAAATGTAACTTTTTAAACTTTTGATTGACTTGTGATTGATTTTCAGGGGCATGTGCAGGAATTTCCATGGGGGGGGGTCCAAAATGTTATGAAATGTAATGATTGCCCTACTGGGGGGTCTTAGTGGAAATTTCCGTGGAGGGGGATTGTCCGGGGGAAAATTGTCATGGGTGGGAATTGTCCGGAGTGGGAATTGTCCAAGGGGCAATTGTCGGGCTTTGCAATTGTCCGGGTGGGAATTGTCCGGGTGGGAATCGTCCGGGTGGGAATCGTCCAGGGGGCAGTTGTTTGGGAACCGTCTTACTAACTATTGGATTTTTAGAGGAACCCATTTCCCATGATTGCGTCCATCAAACGAATGGAAATACTGGAACCTACCAACTGAAACGGAAAACTTGCATTGCTTCCATTTCTGTTTTTTGTAATCATGTTTTTTTACACAAATCAAAATTAACTAACAAAACAAAAGTATGAAGCTAATAAAAAACAGTTAAAATTAGAAACCTTCAACCCAGCTATTGAGACAGTTGCGGTGTTTATAAACAGAGCACATTGACTGCACATGAGGTACACACTCTCGTGTACACCTACACATATATGTACAGTAGGTATTTACGCAGTCTGGGAGTTTCTAGCAACACAGTTATATGTGAGAATAATGCATGGATGGCATGAGTTTCGATTGGCTAGTTTTTAGCTCATACTAGTTTGAGCTATAGCCATGTTGCAGCTCTATCCTATGTGACTATTGATCCACCTGTAAAAAAATACATATATGTTGCTTAGTCCTTGGTGGATAAACGAAGAAACTTGTACAATGGTTGTCAAGTAAGGTAGCATCAGTGGTATTCAAGAAAGTTGAGGTCACAGGTCAGTTAGGGGTCGATAATTATCAGGGGTTTTTGTCAACACACAAAATATGCTTCCCTTCTCACGTTAAAAATGGTTGATGGTGACGGTTGGTCAAAATTATCATAGGTTAATGGCCTATTTAGCATGTTCAGAAATTTTCATTTGGACAGGATCTATTTGGGGGTACCTTTACATTTGTCACCATAAGTTAATGCATTTAGAACTTTTTCAGGTGTAGGTTTATATAATGGACCTATCAATTGTATGATGCACCCTCGGACCCACGGGATAGGTGCCTCAATATTTAAAATTAAGCTGGACATTTGACACATCCTTGCATAGTAAATTTGATACATTGATGCATGTCGTTGACCCACATCAAATTTACATTAATTGACTGACCATTTGCTGCCCGTGAAAGATTCTTTGTGGCACATTGATGCACCTTGACACACTTATTGTAGTTGTAATGGTGCACCAAATGTCCACTTTGACGGACGCCTTAGTCACATAAATCTTTGGACATGATGCACATTTAATGCACCACTCCAGGGGTGAGGAGGATGTCACTGAGTCCCTCTTACAACTGATAGGTACATAGTCATAGTACAGCCATATACCACCAGGGAGTTGTTATGGAACAACTCCCTGATACCACAGCCTGTGTCAAATAAACATTAGTGTGCATGAGAGGGAATCAGTTAAGTTGATTGATTATTCCTCTCACTGTTTACATGTGATTGTAATCTGAATATAAGAACAAGGCCATGGTGTTTGCCAATTCATGGTCTGCCTGGTAATCATATCACATTACATGCCTTTAATACTAGTTGAGTTGAAACTGATCAGAACTGAGCCTTCAATTGGTAAGTGGGTCATTATTGCCAGTCCACAGCACAAACCACAGTATTCAGTTACATTTTGTTGACCTGATCTGAGTTCATTTCCTTTTCAGTAATGGGATCTTATAGAGAGGAGCATAAACATTGCAGTGAAAATGTTTACTAAAAATAAGTTTCCAATCAAAATGAAAGTTAAAAATTTAAGAAAAACTGTTGAAAGTATTTAAGTACATTTTACCACTTTAAGATTGTTAAAGCTTTTTTCCACAAATATCTCTTTTTGCAGACTCGGTTAGAGTATTAATTTGCTGTATATTGTTGTGCATTGTCTGAAAGTTTACGCCCCCCCCACCACCCACCTTTCTACATTGACCTTGCAAATGCAATCTCCTCTAAATAAATATCACATTACTTAGTATTAGTTTATGCACCATTGGTGCTCTTGCTTTTATTTATCATGGATGTCTTAACAATATTTTAAAGAAACACCAAAGTTCTGCTTCATATCCCTTATCCTATGATGAAAATACATGTAAGTTTCATTTTAGTTAATAATTATTTTGGCCTCTGAATAATTTTTTTAATTGTGACCAAATGAAAATTGAAGAATAATTATAGTCAAGTGGGGTAAGAAAAAACAATTTACCTAAAGTTTGCTCTAAAAATTGATGAGTAAGAGGTATTGTTTCGGTTCCAATGTTCAAGTGTGTAGAGTGGGATTCTCTTAAAGAGAATCTAACAAAAATAACTATTTTGTAAATGGAAAGTGTCGTTTTTTGCGAAAAATGTTTTTTTTTTTTTACCCCCAAAATTTGCTTAATTCGGGGTAAAAAAAAACAGTGCCGGGGTAAAAAAAAACAATGCTAGAAAACAGCTATTTTCTTCATGAATGTATCTTAAAATCATGTTTGCATATAATTACATCTAAGTATGAGCTATTACCTTTACATGAAAAAGGGAAAAAAAATGTGAAATTGTCTTAATTCGTAATTATGGATGGCTCGTGTCATATGTCATGCTAAGCCATATTCATACTGTACAGTGTGTATATGATGCTACACAAATGTGGTGTAATATAGTAGAAACATTAGAGTTGAGCCAATTTCAGTTACTTCTGCCCAATTATTTAACATTTTTGACACATGACAGACATGAAAACTATTTGCCTAACCTCTAAAATCAACATTATGGAAACATTTATCCATTCGGGCAAAATAGGGAGTACATTGGAGCCAGAAAGTACTTGTTTTTTTTTACCCCATTCGCATCATTTTTTGGGGGTAAAAAAAAACAAGGCCCCCCCATGAAGCGTGAATGAAGTTGGAGTAATTCTACCATGGGGGAGTGTAATATCACTAACTGCTATGCTGTAACTGCTGGAATAATCTCCACATCATAGAAGCTGGGTATGCAGGAGAAAGTTTCGGATATGTGGTACAAACTTCAAATTTTGCTCGTTTAGCATTCGCTTGATTCGATGAAAAGCGCTGATTGGCAGCGAAGTGACATAGGGTTCCAGAAATTATATAATAATAAACTAGACATATAGGACTATCACCCAAAATAAATTGGAACTTTGGCTAAATATTCCCCTTCTATAAAAAGGGGTTGTTTTTTTTTTACCCCAACTGACTATAAGTGTTTTTACTGATAGAAACAAAATCTTGTGCATATTATTAATGGTGTATTTACGCATGTGCAGTTGACAAACTGTTCATCCTACTCCAGCATTACTGATACAAATGTCAAGATGTCCGACAAGCTTAAAGTTACTAAGGTAGTATCAATCTATGAGCAAGGTCATACAGATGACATTGCTATCAACCAATGACAGGGTTTTCGTCTGTTTCAAAAGGTTTTGAAAGATTTATGTGTAATAGCGTAATGGTTTCCTCAACAAACATTGCATTTCATCTAATATTAAGTAAGGTCTTCACCAAGGTCTTTCTACTGAACTGACACTGACATTGATGTAATCAACAAACTCATTCATGTTACTATTAACAATCATTCTCTGACGCAGTGTTCTAAGACTGCTTCAAAGTCTTTGATACCATTGACCACTATATAATTTTTACAAAACTATACATATGGTTTCCCTGGAAATTTGTAAGGCTGGATCAGAAGCTACATTCAAACAACAGAACACACATTATGAGTTTCCAAAAATTACAATACTGATCTGTTAGATATCAGTCTATCCTTGAGCCTCTGCTTTTCATAATTTATGTTAATGATCAAAAAATTATTTCTGAGAGTATCCATGTTAGTTCTTTATCATTTCAGTGGTAGTGATCCTCATTCTCTAGAGATCTTTGTCAGCAGAGGACTAAGTCCTTTTTGGAATAGCTCAAAAAAAGTTAACCCTTAGTAAGACTAATGACATGGCTTTTTGTACACATGTTTACATGTTTTAAGTATTTAAATTGACAGTCAAAGCTTCAATCCAGTTAACAGTGTAAACTTTTTGAGGTCTATATTGGTTCAGACTTGGCGTGGCATTTAGGGGGAGTCAATTGTTGAGGGGCACAAAAAGTTGAAAGTTTATGTGATGTCTATGCATTTTAATGTTGAATGGGTAAAATAAGCATAAATGCCTTACAATTGCCTTTTCTTAAACAGGGAATCTGATTTCGTGAGTCATCGAAGCTCATTGAAGGTTAAATTTGTATTGTAAATTATTGTTTTATTCCAGATGGAGAAGAAAGTAGTGACAGCCAGAAGGATGTCCATGACAATCCCCAGGCATGGGTACATGAAGCAATGCTGGAAGTTGGTAAAGGTGTGTTCATATTAATAATTAACTACAAACTAAGATGCTATGATGACAAAGATTCAGTGCCTTTCATAATGCATTTTTGGTTCCTTGCTAAAAGCAACCTATGTATTCAGATTGGCATGTGTGTGTGCGTTTGTTTTTCTATCTGACCGAGGACTTGAACAAAAGCATTCCAAGTCCTCGGTTGTGCTTTCTAAAGAATCACCATATCCTTGGAAGAATTCTATGTGTATGGGGTATTGATAAGTTTAGGATACGTGAATTTGAACAACGGAAAATACAATGGGGTCCTCGGTCGGAATGTATTACAAACGTGTGTGTGTGACGCTTGAGCTTGTATGCACGATAACTCAACAAGGGTATGACCGATCATTACCATACTTAGTGGGTGGGTGACCCATAGTAAGTAGATGGACTCTATTGATTTTGGTGCTCATTTCATGAATATTAATGATGTCACAGGGTCAAATGTGAAAAACTCCAAATTGCAATAACTTGGCTTCTATTAGTCGGAACTTCGTCAAAGTTGGTATGATGATATTGGTAGATAGTCTTTAAACAATGATGTGTGTTGCAGGAATGATGCATATTTATGAGGGGGAGGGCTTAGCAATATGTTGGTATGAAAAGTTTGTATGCACGATAACTCAACAAGGGGATGACCGATCATTACCATACTTAGTGGGTGGCCCATAGTGAGTAGATTAACCCTATTGATTTGGTGCTCATATCATGAATATTAATGAGGTAATGGGGTCAAATGTTAAAAACTCCAAATTGCAATAACTTGGCTACTATTAGTCGGAATTTCGTCAAACTTGGTATGATGATATTGGTAGATAGTCTTTACACACTGATGTGTGTTGCCAGTGATATCATGCATATTTATGAGGGGGCGGGCTTAGCAATTTTTCGGTTTGAAAAGTTTGTCCAGATATCTCAACAAGGAGATGACCGATCATTACCATACTTAGTTGGTGGGTGGATCATAGTGAGTAGGATAACCCTATTGATTTTGCTGCTCATTTCATGAATATTAATGAGGTAATGGGGTCAAATGTGAAAAACTCCAAATTGCAATAACTTGGCTACTATTGGTTGGAATTTCGTCAAACTTGGTACATGATGATATTGGCAGATAGCCTATACACATGTTGTAAGTTGCAATTGATATGATACAAATTTATGAGAGGGCAGGGCTTAGAATTACTTTGGTAACAAAGCTCTGTGTGCATGAATTGCTGTTGTTGTCATAGCTAGGGCTTTCTTAGAAATTTCCCTATGAATGGAACTAATGAACAGCAGCAAGGAACCATGAAATGTTTTCATTCTGGTTATTCCTGCTTAGCATAGCTCCAATATATGGCTAGAAATGTATGCATGTTCATGACCTCGTTATAATATTGTTTATGAAAGTTACCAAGACTCTTTCATGGCCGGCTGAAATGACGTGATATCATGAACATTTCCATCAAACGTTGTTTTCAGCAACTGCTGACTCTCTCTATCATCCAGATCTATGATTTTAATTCCACTTTGTTATGTTGAAAGTGTTCATCTTTGCAGAGATGTTTCCCATAAATTTAGCCTTAACATCAGGGGTAGTCCGTAGAAATAAAGTGTTATTTCCAAAGAAGCTTTTTAATGTAGTGAGTAAGAAAATGGTAAACATATTGTATAGGTGTGAAGTATAAGGTGACATCATCAATTAACTTAAATGTAGTTCATACTATATCAGTTCTAGAAATAAATATTGTTTTTTATGTTCCTCCTGGGTCTGGCAATGTTCTGTGTTAGTCATAAGGGGGTTTGGATAATGCCAGAGTTGTTGAAAATATTGATTGCTAGTCATCATTACAGTCAATAGGCTATTTATGTCCAGTTTCTTTACCCAATTTTATATACTGGCACACATTAAATGTAGAGAGTAATGAACTACTGATACCATTGCCTCATTACTCTCTACATTTAAAGTGTGCTTACAGTCAAGTGTTCTTTTCCTCTTTTCCTGTAAAGGTTCGCAAATATTACAAGTGGAGTGGAAGGGACACATCCGCAGTCTAACAACACTTTAAAAAATTTTACAAGAGAAAGGCAAATATGAAATTGCCAGGTAAGATTATACTGCAACTCAGGGAACTTTTCCAATTGTTACTTATCTGCTAACATCAGATTTACAGTAGCCAACGTGCAACGTTCTTCGCATTGCAGCTGAACAGCGCAATGTACAGAACAAAGAGTCTGCTGTTCAAAGTTATCTTGTGTTACATAAAGATCACAAAACAGACATGATGGCTTAACGATATATTAAAAAGATCTAATTTATAAGAAATTTCACCAGAAATTAGGGAAGAAATTAATCTGTACTCAAACACAGTTTTTGTTTTGACTACTGTAGCAACTGCAGCGTGGGTTATGTCGCAATCTGCATTTGCTCAGATGACGTCACGTTTGCATCTTTTTAAAGTATATTTGAAATATCCATCCTAAATGATTAAAAATTGTTTCTCTATCAAAACGTAATATTAGCATTCTCATACTTTGAGAACACATTTACAAAATTATTTATCGTTTTTTAAGCTCACTTTCAAGGGCTACCAGACAAATCTTTTGAATTGTTTGTTTTGTATATAATAACACCAAATCTTTCACATCAAACTATGTCCTTTCATCAGTTTTAACAAATGTGCAGTAATCTAACTAGATGCATTTACTATTTTTGTTGCATTTTCAGGTCGGAAAGAAGTACTGGCTTTCCTTGAAAGTCACCCAGATTTAAAGTACGATTGGAAAGCATTCCATAACAAAGAAATGAATGAAGTTCGAAAAGCCCAACTGAGGGCCAGAGACAGGGAAGAGGAATGGCATAAAAAGTAAAGTGGCCAAATAAAGAGGTGTATACAGTAAAATATAAGTAATGATGTTTTGATGGTACCAGCTACTGCACACAAATAAAGAGGTGTATGCAGTAAAATATAAGTAATGATGTTTTGATGGTACCAGTTACTGCACACAAATAAAGGGGTGGATACAGTAAAATATAAGTAATGATGTTTTGATGGTACCAGTTACTGCACACAAATAAAGGGGTGGATACAGAAAAATATAAGTAATGATGTATTGATGGTGCCAGTTATTGCACACAAATAAAGAGGTGTATGCAGTAAAAAATAAGTAATGATGTTTTGATGGTACCAGTTACTGCACACAAATAAAGGGGTGGATACAGTAAAATATAAGTAATGATGTTTTGATGGTATCAGCTACTGCACACAAATAAAGAGGTGTCTACAGTAAATATAAGTAATGATGTTTTGATGGTACCAGTTACTGCACACAAATAAAGGGGTGGATACAGCAAAATATAAGTAATGATGTTTTGATGGTACAAGCTACTGCACACAAATAAAGGGGTGGATACAGTAAAATATAAGTAATGATGTTTTGATGGTACAAGCTACTGCACACAAATAAAGGGGTGTATAAAGTAAAATATAAGTAATGGTGTTTTGATGGTACCAGTTACTGCACACAAATAAAGAGGTGTATACAGTAAAATATAAGTAATGATGTTTTGATGGTACCAGCTACTGCACACAAATAAAGGGGTGTATACAGAAAAAAATCAGTAATGATGTTTTGATGGTATCAGCTACTGCACACAAATAAAGGGTTGTATACAGTAAAATATAAGTAATGATGTATTGATGGTACCAGTGACTGCACACAAATAAAGGGTTGTATACAGTAAAATATACGTCATGATGTTTTGATGGTACAAGCTACTGCACACACATAAAGGGGTGTATAAAGTAAAATATAAGTAATGATATTTTGATGGTACCAGTTACTGCACACAAATAAAAAGGTGTATACAGTAAAATATAAGTAATGATGTATTGATGGTACCAGTAACTGCACACAAATAAAGAGGTGTATTCACTAAAATATATGTAATGATGTTTTAATGGTACCAGCTACTGCACACAAATAAAGGGGTGTATAAAGTAAAATATAAGTAATGATGTTTTGATGTTACCAGTGACTGCACACAAATAAAGGGGTGGATACAGTGAAATATAAGTAATGATGTTTTGTTGGTACCAGTTGCTGCACACAATTAAAGAGGTGTATACAGTAAAATATACGTCATGATGTATTGATGGTACCAGTAACTGCACACAAATAAAGAGGTGTATACAGTAAAATATAAGTAATGATGTTTTGATGGTACCAGTTACTGCACACAAATAAAGGGGTGTATAAAGTAAAATATAAGTAATGGTGTTTTGATGGTACCAGTGACTGCACACAAATAAAGAGGTGTATACAGTAAAATATAAGTAATGATGTTTTGATGGTACCAGCCACTGCACACAAATAAAGAGGTGTATTCAGTAAAATATAAGTAATGATGTTTTGATGGTACCAGTTACTGCACACAAATAAAGGGGTGTATACAGAAAAAAATCAGTAATGATGTTTTGATGGTACCAGCCACTGCACACAAATAAAGAGGTGTATACAGTAAAATATAAGTAATGATGTATTGATGGTACCAGCCACTGCACACAAATAAAGAGGTGTATTCAGTAAAATATAAGTAATGATGTTTTAATGTTACCAGCTACTGCACACAAATAAAGGGGTGTATAAAGTAAAATATAAGTAATGATGTTTTGATGGTACAAGCTACTGCACACAAATAAAGGGGTGTATAAAGTAAAATATAAGTAATGGTGTTTTGATGGTACCAGTTACTGCACACAAATAAAGAGGTGTATACAGTAAAATATAAGTAATGATGTTTTGATGGTACCAGCTACTGCACACAAATAAAGGGGTGTATACAGAAAAAAATCAGTAATGATGTTTTGATGGTATCAGCTACTGCACACAAATAAAGGGTTGTATACAGTAAAATATAAGTAATGATGTATTGATGGTACCAGTGACTGCACACAAATAAAGGGTTGTATACAGTAAAATATACTTCATGATGTTTTGATGGTACAAGCTACTGCACACACATAAAGGGGTGTATAAAGTAAAATATAAGTAATGATATTTTGATGGTACCAGTTACTGCACACAAATAAAAAGGTGTATACAGTAAAATATAAGTAATGATGTATTGATGGTACCAGTAACTGCACACAAATAAAGAGGTGTATTCACTAAAATATATGTAATGATGTTTTAATGGTACCAGCTACTGCACACAAATAAAGGGGTGTATAAAGTAAAATATAAGTAATGATGTTTTGATGTTACCAGTGACTGCACACAAATAAAGGGGTGGATACAGTGAAATATAAGTAATGATGTTTTGTTGGTACCAGTTGCTGCACACAATTAAAGAGGTGTATACAGTAAAATATACGTCATGATGTATTGATGGTACCAGTAACTGCACACAAATAAAGAGGTGTATACAGTAAAATATAAGTAATGATGTTTTGATGGTACCAGTTACTGCACACAAATAAAGGGGGGTATAAAGTAAAATATAAGTAATGGTGTTTTGATGGTACCAGTGACTGCACACAAATAAAGAGGTGTATACAGTAAAATATAAGTAATGATGTTTTGATGGTACCAGCCACTGCACACAAATAAAGAGGTGTATTCAGTAAAATATAAGTAATGATGTTTTGATGGTACCAGTTACTGCACACAAATAAAGGGGTGTATACAGAAAAAAATCAGTAATGATGTTTTGATGGTACCAGCCACTGCACACAAATAAAGAGGTGTATACAGTAAAATATAAGTAATGATGTATTGATGGTACCAGCCACTGCACACAAATAAAGAGGTGTATTCAGTAAAATATAAGTAATGATGTTTTAATGGTACCAGCTACTGCACACAAATAAAGGGGTGTATAAAGTAAAATATAAGTAATGATGTTTTGATGTTACTAGTGACTGCACACAAATAAAGGGGTGGATACAGTGAAATATAAGTAATGATGTTTTGTTGGTACCAGTTGCTGCACACAATTAAAGAGGTGTATACAGTAAAATATACGTCATGATGTTTTGATGGTACAAGCTACTGCACACACATAAAGGGGTGTATAAAGTAAAATTTAAGTAATGATGTTTTGATGGTACCAGTTATTGCACACAAATAAAGAGGTGTATACAATAAAATATAAGTAATGATGTTTTGATGTTACCAGTGATTGCACACAAATAAAGAGGTGAATACAGTAAAATATAAGTAATGATGTTTTGATGGTACCAGCTACTGCACACAAATAAAGGGGTGTATACAGTAAAATATAAGTAATGATGTATTGATGGTACCAGTAACTGCACACAAATAAAGAGGTGTATACAGTAAAATATACGTAATGATGTTTTGATGGTACCAGCTTCTGCACACAAATAAAGAGGTGTATACAGTAAAATATACTTAATGATGTTTTGATGGTACCAGCTACTGCACACAAATAAAGGGGTGTATACAGTAAAATATAAGCAATGATGTTTTGATGGTACCAGTTACTGCACACAAATAAAGGGGTGGATACAGTAAAATATAAGTAATGATGTTTTGATGGTACCAGTTACTGCACACAAATAAAGAGGTGTATACAGTAAAATATATGTAATGATGTTTTGATGGTACCAGTTACTGCACACAAATAAAGGGGTGTATACAGTAAAATATAAGTAATGATGTTTTGATGGTACCAGCTACTGCACACAAATAAAGGGGTGGATACAATAAAATATAAGTAATGATGTTTTGATGGTACCAGTTATTGCACACAATAAAGAGGTGTATACAGTAAAATATACGTAATGATGTTTTGATGGTACCAGTTATTGCACACAAATAAAGAGGTGTATGCAGTAAAATATAAGTAATGATGTTTTGATGGTACCAGTTATTGCACACAAAAAAAGAGGTGTATGCAGTAAAAAATAAGTAATGATGTTTTGATGGTACCAGTTACTGCACACAAATAAAGGGGTGGATACAGTAAAATATAAGTAATGATGTATTGATGGTACCAGTTACTGCACACACATAAAGGGGTGTATACAGTAAAATATAAGTAATGATGTTTTGATGGTACCAGTTACTGCACACAAATAAAGGGGTGTATACAGTAAAATATAAGTAATGATGTTTTGATGGTATCAGTTATTTGCTCACAAATAAATAGGTGTATTCAGTTAAATATACGTAATGATGTTTTGATGGTACCAGCTACTGCACACAAATAAAGAGGTGTATAAAGTAAAATATACTTAATGATGTTTTGATGGTACCAGCTACTGCACACAAATAAGGGGTGCATACAGTAAAATATATGTAATGATGTTTTGATGGTACCATCTACCGCACACAAATAAAGAGGTGTATACAGTAAAAAATAAGTAATGATGTTTTGATGGTACCAGTTACTGCACACAAATAAAGGGGTGGATACAGTAAAATATAAGTAATGATGTATTGATGGTACCAGTTACTGCACACAAATAAAGGGGTGTATACAGTAAAATATAAGTAATGATGTTTTGATGGTACCAGTTACTGCACACAAATAAAGGGGTGTATACAGTAAAATATAAGTAATGATGTTTTGATGGTATCAGTTATTGCTCACAAATAAATAGGTGTATTCAGTTAAATATACGTAATGATGTTTTGATGGTACCAGCTACTGCACACAAATAAAGAGGTGTATACAGTAAAATATACTTAATGATGTTTTGATGGTACCAGCTACTGCACACAAATAAGGGGTGCATACAGTAAAATATAAGTAATGATGTTTTGATGGTACCATCTACCGCACACAAATAAAGAGGTGTATACAGTAAAATATATGTAATGATGTTTTGATGGTACCAGATACTGCACACAAATAAAGAGGTGTATGCAGTAAAATATAAGTAATGATGTTGTGATGGTGCCAGTTATTGCTCACAAATAAAGAGGTGTATGCAGTAAAATATAAGTAATGATGTTTTGATGGTACCAGCTACTGCACACAGATAAAGGGGTGGATACAGTAAAATATAAGCAATGATGTATTGATGGTACCAGTTACTGCACACAAATAAAGGGTTGTATACAGTAAAATATAAGTAATGATGTATTGATGGTACCAGTAACTGCACACAAATAAAGAGGTGTATGCAGTAAAATATACATAATGATGTTTTGATGGTACCAGCAACTGCACACAAATAAAGAGGTGTATACAGTAAAATATAAGGAATGCTGTTTTGATGGTACCAGCTACTGCACACAAATAAAGAGGTGAATACAGTAAAATATAAGTAATGGTGTTTTGATGGTACCAGTTATTGCACACAAATAAAGAGGTGTATACAGTAAAATGATGTCTTGATGGTACCAGTTATTGCTTACAAATAACGAGGTGTATAAGGTTAAATATAAATTATGTTGTTTTGATGGTACCAGTTACTGAACACAAATAAAGAGGTGTATACATTTAAGTATAAGTAATGATGTTTTGACCGTACCAGCTACAATATGAATAATATTTTATGTGCATGATGTATCAAATGTATAACTTGCATTTTGCAAAATGTGTCCAAAAACTTCCTTTTTATGTAATTATTAAATGTTTCTTTGTAAAGTTAGTTTCTCAGATGAAGTCAAGTTCAAACACCCAAACATTGTTGCATTGATTTTCATCTATACCTTTACACCAAAAAATTACACAAAATGCAGCAACTAAATTGACTAATCTAATTATTAATTTGAATGTTTGTGGAATCAATAGAGAAGACCAATTTGTTCCTGTCACATCTTTATTGTGTATTCATTTGTAGTATCTCTGGTTTTCTTCATGACTCTGGTTTTGATTTCAACCATGGTAGACGAACAACTATCATTTTCATTGAATTGAAGAAAACATCACAAAATAAAGGAGCTTTGTTTATCCACACTTCCTAGTTTGTTAAAAATTTAACTTGCATATCCTGATTTGCACAATGGTATTTACTGATCCATTCTTTTTCCATTATGCTGTGTTAATAATTACATTTCATAATGAGCCACACTTTTTTCATGTAAAAAGCAATGTTTCTCACTTGGCACATAAATTGTTTGTACGTCAAATTGTGTTAAGTGTAGTAAAAGGCCTTGTATGAATAAAGAAATTGTATGAAAATACATCCTAAAGAAAATAGTTAAAGGCTCTGTGTACTGTGCAGTTTCCTTGAAGAACAGAAAGTGATAACTGATGTTAGACAACCCCAGCCCCTGGACATGAACTTCAGCCAGAGAACTTCCACACAGAGAATGGCACAGAAAACACCTAACCCTGGTAATTCCCAACTATCTTAAACTCATACCCCCTAGCATTTTCTGATCAATTTGGTGGGGCAACTTTATTTGTCTGAGGAGAGAGCTTTTGCATCAAACTGATTTAAAAATGTCCTTTATTAGTGATGAAAATACTTTGAAAACTGGAAAGCAGGTTTTCAATTGGCCAGGACGCTGCTTACCAGCTGAGCTTTCTTTTACTTTTGTCAGTCTATGGCTTATTGTACTCCAAGCCCTTTTCATGTTCACAGTGAATGTAGCTGATGTAAGTAAGGTGAAATGGGGTACCCCTCCTATTATTTCTTGGTAGAAGACATCCGTAAATGTAGCAATTTGCAAATGTTGTTATTGATGCAAAGCATTTCATGTCGCAGTGTGATTTGACACCACTGTCCTCAGGTACGCAATGAGCAGGGACATCTCAGAGGGGGCAAGTGGGGGTGTCTCACTCCCCAATCTTGGTAAAACTGACAGTAGTTGGAAAATTTGAGTGCCGCAGTCGGAACTTGCCGACTGTCGCACTATAATTTACCTAGGCCTATTCATATATTCTTGTGATTGTGAATGGCCTAAACATTTCGGTTAAGATTGACCTTTAATCAGTCATATTTACGTTTTCCTTGCCACTTTGAGCAATTGTTTCTCGCGATCTTTATACTCCACCATACAAAACTTCGTAAGATTTTGAATACTCTAAAAAAAAAAATGCCTAATAGAACATCTGTACAACGTTCGCCAGCTTCAATGTGGTTTATCTATGTACTAATTTTGCTATTGGGTGGGATGATCCTGTTCGCTAGCAGGCTGGCTTCAAATAAGTTCAGGATATATTTGGTCTGTGGAATACAATAAAACACTCAATGCTAATCTACGGAAGCTTAAAAGTGCCATCAACATAAGGAAAACTTTGCCCCATAAGTTGGACATTTTTCAGTAAATTGTTAAGATAACAACAATAGAATCTTATCAAAAATCAGGAAAATGTTGGATTGCTCAGTTGCTTTAACTGAGCAATCCAACAATTTTCTGCAAAATGTTTAATTGACAACTTATCATACCTCGTCAATTGGACAGTTTGCTGCAAAATGTTCAATTGTTCACTTCATTCCAACTGAGCAATTGGACATTTTTCTGCAAAATGTTTAATTGACATCTTATCGTATCTCGTCAACTCAACATTTTCTGCAACATGCTTAATTTTTCACTTAATTCAAAATGCTCAGTTGGAATGAAGTGAACAATTAAACAAATTTCATGTAAGTGATGAATAGCCCACCCCTTCCCCAAGAAATAATATTAAGCGCGCTAGGAAAAAGCACTGTATTTTTGGCAATTTACTATGTCGTCAAATAATTTGTTGCCAAAAAAAAAGAGATTTTTGAGAAAAAGTGGTCCAGGAAAGAACGTGGACACGAAAACCAAACTACCGAACGACTGATCCGCTTCCAACCCCAGTCCCCTTGCACCGGTACTGTGACTGTTACATTAACATAGCTTTTGTAGTAAGTAGTCTATGTAGCCTTCAAGCAGATACATTATACTCAGCTGCTTATTTGGTTAACCAGAGTGATTAATAAGTTTGTGAAGTGAGGGCCAGTGGAACAAATGTATCGAAAAAAGGTTGAAAAGTGCAGTCGCGAAAGATGGGATGTCTGACTGACAACTGACCGTAACGTTGACAACAGAGATTTCTTTTTCCTTTAACCTGTTTCAGGAACATTCAATAATTTTGAATTCAAATTCATCAATATGTACAACCTAATTCATAAATCAAATTAAGTTCTATTAATGCAATAATTCAAATTAAATTAAAAAAAAATGAAACTAAATAGTGAAAAAAGTAATTTAATTACACTGAGAAAAAAGTACACAAAGAAATAAAGACCTGCAAGCAAATTACAACAACCATCAACTACTTTAAATCAAAGGGCATCCCCTCCCTCATAATTAACACATCATACAAATGACCTGGGACGTGATATTTCAGGTCTGCACTTCCATTTGTTTTAATAACAAGGGGGCTATTTACTATATGGGTCAAATTTTCGAGGTGAGTGGTCGGAGTCTGGCCCACAGCCCCTAAAGTTATGTTAAAAAGAATACAGAGGTCTACTATGTGCACAAGATTTTTCATAGGGGTATAACCTGCCAGTGTTTCAAATATTCCCTACGGAGTGGTGGTAAGGGAGGGGTGATATTGAAGCAACTCGACGAAAGCCGTAGCCCCTGTAATCAACCGCACACCATGTATCTCAAGCAGTCTTATCTTCGATAGTTATATAGTTCGATGCAATAATATAATTTCAAGGAAAATTCGTGGTTCAGTGGTTAGAGTGTCAGCCTCACAATCCTTAGGTTCCAGGATCAAAACTCCGTCAGGAGCCAGATTCTCTTGACCTATTCATAAATCGCGGCAGTGCAGTGGTGATGTGCGGAGTCTTCCGTGGATTTGGTATTTCTGGTTTGTGATCTTGGGAAAAGGGATTTGTGTATGTTCTTTTCTTGCTTTCGAAATAAATTTGTTCGCCATGACTGCACTGCAGTGAAGTCGAATGGTGTGCTTTTGTTTACCCCAGTATATGAGAAAGTGGTCAGATGTTGGAGCTGTCGGATGGGGATTTTAAAAGGCGGTCACGGGAGCAGGAATGGGAGAGAATTCACACTCCTGCCTCGTTATCCTCTGAACAATTATCGAAAATAGAAGGCTTGAAGTAAGCCGGTGTTCATCCATGATCTATCACGGATAGGGTCTCAAATAAGCTTCTGTAAAGCTTCCAGATCCTTGTGTAACTAAACTAATAATTAGCCAAAATGAATACTGTTATGCTCGAAAACTAATAGGGTATTAAAGTGGTCGCAACCCCCGCCCCTACCCACAACGCCCCTGGTAGCATTCCTTTACCGATTTTCGTAAACGAGACGCTTGAACGTTTCTGAACAGATGGTTGGGCTACAGTTACCCATGAAAGAACGAAAGGGGGAGGGGGTGGGGTTAGTGCGATCGTGCGAGTAGTTCGAAGTTTTTCAGCCCTTTTCTTGCGCTTTTATATGGGCTCCTCACTGCCTGATGATATAATAAATAATATTAAACTTATCATAGATTATAATATTGATTATTTTCACTGATCATCAAATTTTATTACATATCATATGTTTTGTCCCCGGAGAAATTACTCTACCACTCAATCCTCCCCACCGTTACCATAATTCTGTACTACGCATACATGTTTGTATTTCTCCTTAAGGGAAAATTTGCTTATTTCGACGTTAAGGAGAAATACAAGAAACCTGTATCTAATTAGAAATGCAAATTCTGGCTGTTACAATAACATGGCTTTTGTAGTAAATAGTCTATGTAGCCTTCAACCAGATGACTATACTCAGATGCTTACTTGCTTAACCAGAATGATTAATAAGTTTGTGAAGTGATGGCCAGCGGTACAAATGTATCGAGAAAAAAAGTTGACGGGGACTTTAAAAGGCGGTCCCTGGAGCAGGAATGGGAGAGAATTCACACCCCTGCCTCTTTACCCTCTGAACAATTATCGAAAACAGAAGGCTTGAAGTAAGCCGGTGTTCATCCATGATCTAACACGGATAGGGTCTCAAATAAGCTACTGCAAAGCTTCCTGATCCTTGGGTAACTAAACTAATAATTAGCCAGAGAGGAGACTGTAATTCCCGAAAACTAATAGGGTATTAGAGTGGTCGCAATCCCCGCCCCTACCCACAACGCCCGTGGTAGCTTTTCTTTACCGATTTTCATATACGAGACGCTTGAACGTTTCTGAACAGATGGTTGGGCTAGAGTTTCCCATGAAAGAGGGAAAGGGGAGGGAGGTGGGGTTAGTGCGACCGTGTAAGTATAGTTTGAAGTTTTTCAGCCCTTTTTTGCGCTTTTATATGAACCCCTCACATTCCTGATGATATAATAAATAATATTAAACTGATCATAGTTTATGATATTGATTATTTTCATTTATCATCAAAGTTTATTACATATCATATGTTTTGTCCCGGGAGAAATTACTCTACCACTCAATCCTCCCCACCGTTACCATAATTCTGTACTACGAATACATGTTTGTATTTCTCCTTAAGGGAAGTTTTGCTTATTTTGACGTTAAGGAGAAATACAAGAAACCTGTATCTAATTAGAAATACAAATTTTGACTGTTACATTAACATATAGCTTTTTTAGTAAATAGTCTATGTAGCTTTCAAGCAGATAGCTATACTCAGTTGCTTACTTGCTTAACCA
This sequence comes from Apostichopus japonicus, assembly GCF_037975245.1. Classification (NCBI taxonomy): domain Eukaryota; kingdom Metazoa; phylum Echinodermata; class Holothuroidea; order Aspidochirotida; family Stichopodidae; genus Apostichopus; species Apostichopus japonicus. The sequence goes on from NC_092567.1 coordinate 6,848,331, forward strand.
GAGTGATTAATAAGATTGTGAAGTGATGGCCAGTGGTACAAATGTACCGATAAAAAAAACTGATGGTGACTTTAAAAGGCCGTCCCGGGAGCAGGAATGAAAGAGAATTCACACCCCTGCTTCTTCAAGTTTCCCTCTGAACAATTATCGAAATTAGTAGGCTTGAAGTAAGCCGGTGTTCATCCATGATCTATCACGGATAGGATCTCAAATAAACTTCTGTAAAGCTTCCAGATCCTTGTGTAACTAAACTAATAATTAGCCAGAGTGAAGACTGTTACGCTCAAAAACTAATAGGGTATGAAAGTGGTCGCAATGCCCGCGCCTACCCACAACGCCCCTGGTAGCTTTCCTTTACCGATTTTCGTAAACGAGACGCTTGAACGTTTCTGAACAGATGGTTGGGCTACAGTTACCCATAAAAGAGGGAAAGGGGGGGGGGGGAGGTGGGGTAAGTGCGATCGTGTGAGTAGTTCGAAGTTTTTCAGCCCTTTTCTTGCGCTTTTATATGGGCTCCTCACTGCCTGATGATATAATAAATAATATTAAACTTATCATAGATTATAATATTGATTATTTTCACTGATCATCAAATTTTATTACATATCATATGTTTTGTCCCCGGAGAAATTACTCTACCACTCAATCCTCCCCACCGTTACCATAATTCTGTACTACGCATACATGTTTGTATTTCTCCTTAAGGGAAAATTTGCTGATTTCAACGTACAGGAGAAATACAAGAAACCTGTATCTAATTAGAAATGCAAATTTTGACTGTTACATTAACATATAGCTATTGTAGTAAATAGTCAATGTAGCCTTCAAGCAGCTAGCTATACTCAGTTGCTTACTTGCTTAACCAGAGTGATTAATAAGATTGTGAAGTGATGGCCAGTGGTACAAATGTATCGAAAAAAATGATGGGGAATTTAAAAGGCGGTCGCGGGAGCAGGAATGGGAGAGAATTCACACCCCTGCCTCTTCAAGTTACCCTCTGAACAATTATCGAAAACAGAAGGCTTGGAGTAAGCCGGTGTTCATCCATGATCTATCACGGATAGGTTCTCAAATAAGCTACTGTAAAGCTTCCTGATCCTTGGGTAACTAAACTAAACTAATAATTAGCCAGAGTGAATACTGTTATGCTCGAAAACTAATAGTGTATTAAAGTGGTCGCAACCCCCGCCCCTACCCACAACGCCCCTGGTAGCATTCCTTTACCTAATTCCGTAAACGAGACGCTTGAACGTTTCTGAACAGATGGTTGGGCTAGAGTTACCCACGAAAGAGGGAAAGAGGGTGGTGGGGTTAGTGCGACCGTGTGAGTAGTTCGAAGTTTTTCAGCCCTTTTTTGCGCTTTTATATGTGCCCCTCACAGTCTGATGATATAATAAATAATATTAAACTGATTGATTATTTTCATTTATCATCAAATTTTATTACACATCATATGTTTTGTCCCCGGAGAAATTACTCTACCACTCAATCCTCCCCACCGTTACCATAATGCTGTACTACGAATACATGTTTGTATTTCTCCTTAAGGGAAAATTTGCTTATTTCAACGTTAAGGAGAAATACAAGAAACTTGTATCTAATAAGAAATACAAATTTTGACTGTTACATTAACATATAGCTTTTTTAGTAAATAGTCTATGTAGCCTTCAAGCAGATAGCTATACTCAGTTGCTTACTTGCTCAACCAGAGTGAATTTAAGATTGTGAAGTGAGGACCAGTGGTACAAATGTATCGAAAAAAGTTGACGGGGACTTTAAAAGGCGGTCCCGGGAGCAGGAATAAGCTGCTGTAAAGCTTCCAGATCCTTGTGTAACTAAACTAATAATTAGCCAGAATGAATACTGTTATGCTCGAAAACTAATAGGGTATTAAAGTGGTCGCAACCCCCGCCCCTACCCACAACGCCCCTGGTAGCTTTCGTTTACCTAATTCCGTAAACGAGACGCTTGAACGTTTCTGAACAGATGGTTGGGCTAGAGTTACCCACGAAAGAGGGAAAGGGGAGGGAGGTGGGGTTAGTGCGACCGTGTTAGTAGTTCGAAGTTTTTCAGCCCTTTTTTTGCGCTTTTATATGTGCCCCTCACAGTCTGATGATATAATAAATAATATTAAACTTATCATAGATTATATTATTGATTATTTTCATTTATCATCAAATTTTATTACACATCATATGTTTTGTCCCTGGAGAAATTACTCTACCACTCAATCCTCTCCACCGTTAACATAATGCTGTACTACGAATACATGTTTGTATTTCTCCTTAAGGGAAAATTTGCTTATTTCGACGTTAAGGAGAAATACAAGAAACCTGTATTTAATTAGAAATGCAAATTCTGGCTGTTACATTAACATGGCTTTTGTAGTAAACAGTCTATGTAGCCTTCAAGCAGATGACTATACTCAGATGCTTACTTGCTTAACCAGAGTGATTAATAAGTTTGTGAAGTGATGGCCAGCGGTACAAATGTATCGAGAAAAAAGTTGATGGGGACTTTAAAAGGCGGTCCCGGGAGCAGGAATGGGAGAGAATTCACACCCCTGCCTCTTTACCCTCTGAACAATTATCGAAAACAGAAGGCTTGAAGTAAGCCGGTGTTCATCCATGATCTAACACGGATAGGTTCTCAAATAAGCTACTGTAAAGCTTCCTGATCCTTGGGTAACTAAACTGAACTAATAATTAGTCAGAGTGAATACTGTTTTGCTCGAAAACTAATAGGGTATTAATGTGGTCGCAATCCCCGCCCCTACCCACAACGCCCCTGGTAGCTTTCGTTTACCTAATTTCGTATACGCGACGCTTGAACGTTTTAGAACAGATGGTTGGGCTAGAGTTACCCATGGAAGATGGAAAGGGGGAAGGGAGGTGGGGTAAGTGCGACCGTGTTAGTAGTTCGAAGTTTTTCAGCCCTTTTATTGCGCTTTTATATAGGCCCCTCACAGTCTGATGATATAATAAATAATATTAAACTTATCATAGTTTATATTATTGATTATTTTCATTTATCATCAAATTTTATTAAACTTCATATGTTTTGTCTCCGGAGAAATTACTCTACCCCTCAATCCTCCCCACCGGTACCCATAATTCTGTACTACGAATACATGTTTGTATTTCTCCTTAAGGGAAAATTTGCTTATTTCGACGTTAAGGAGAAATACAAGAAACCTGTATCTAATTAGAAATGCAAATTCTGGCTGTTACATTAACATGGCTTTTGTAGTAAATAGTCTATGTAGCCTTCAAGCAGATGACTATACTCAGATGCTTACTTGCTTAACCAGAATGATTAATAAGTTTGTGAAGTGATGGCCAGCGGTACAAATGTATCGAGAAAAAAAGTTGATGGGGACTTTAAAAGGCGGTCCCGGGAGCAGGAATGGGAGAGAATTCACACCCCTGCCTCTTTACCCTCTGAACAATTATCGAAAACAGAAGGTTTTCAGTAAGCCGGTGTTCATCCATGATCTAGCACGGATAGGGTCTCAAATAAGCTACTGTAAAGCTTCCTGATCCTTGGGTAACTAAACTAATAATTAGTCAGAGTGAATACTGTTTCGCTCGAAAACTAATAGGGTATTAAAGTGGTCGCAATCCCCGCCCCTACCCACAACGCCCCTGGTAGCTTTCGTTTACCTTATTTCGTATACGCGACGCTTGAACGTTTTAGAACAGATGGTTGGGCTAGAGTTACCCATGGAAGATGGAAAGGGGGAAGGGAGGTGGACTTAGTGCGACCATGTTAGTAGTTCGAAGTTTTTCAGCCCTTTTTTTGCGCTTTTATATGTGCCCCTCACAGTCTGATGATATAATAAATAATATTAAACTTATCGTAGATTATATTATTGATTATTTTCATTCATCATCAAAGTTTATTACATATCATATGTTTTGTCCCCGGAGAAATTACTCTACCCCTCAATCCTCCCCACCGTAACCATAATGCTGTACAACGAATACATGTTTGTATTTCTCCTTAAGGGAAAATTTGCTTATTTCGACGTTAAGGAGAAATACAAGAAACTTGTATCTAATTAGAAATGCAAATTTTGACTGTTACATTAACATATAGATTTTGTAGTAAATAGTCTATGTAGCCTTCAAGCAGATAGCTATACTCAGTTGCTTACTTGCTCAACCAGAGTGAATTTAAGATTGTGAAGTGAGGGCCAGTGGTACAAATGTATCGAAAAAAGTTGACGGGGACTTTAAAAGGCGGTCCCGGGAGCAGGAATGGGAGAGATTTCACACCCCTGCCTCTTTACCCTCTGAACAATTATTGAAAAGAGAAGGATGGAAGTAAGCCGGTGTTCATCCATGATCTAGCACGGATAGGGTCTCAAATAAGCTACTGTAAAGCTTCCTGATCCTTGGGTAACTAAACTAAACTAATAATTAGCCAGAGTGAATACTGTTATGCTCGAAAACTAGTAGGGTATTAAAGTGGTCGCAACCCCCGCCCCTACCCACAACGCCCCTGGTAGCTTTCGTTTACCTAATTCCGTAAACGAGACGCTTGAACGTTTTAGAACAGATGGTTGGGCTAGAGTTACCCACGAAAGAGGGAAAGGGGAGGGAGGTGGGGTTAGTGCGACCGTGTTAGTAGTTCGAAGTTTTTCAGCCCTTTTTTTGCGCTTTTATATGTGCCCCTCACAGTCTGATGATATAATAAATAATATTAAACTTATCATAGATTATATTATTGATTATTTTCATTTATCATCAAAGTTTATTACACATCATATGTTTTGTCCCCGGAGAAATTACTCTACCACTCAATCATCCCCACCGTTAACATAATTCTGTACTACGAATACATGTTTGTATTTCTCCTTAAGGGAAAATTTGCTTATTTCGACGTTAAGGAGAAATACAAGAAACCTGTATTTAATTAGAAATGCAAATTCTGGCTGTTACATTAACATGGCTTTTGTAGTAAACAGTCTATGTAGCCTTCAAGCAGATGAGTATACTCAGATGCTTACTTGCTTAACCAGAGTGATTAATAAGTTTGTGAAGTGATGGCCAGCGGTACAAATGTATCGAGAAAAAAAGTTGATGGGGACTTTAAAAGGCGGTCCCTGGAGCAGGAATGGGAGAGAATTCACACCCCTGCCTCTTTACCCTCTGAACAATTATCGAAAACAGAAGGCTCGAAGTAAGCCGGTGTTCATCCATGATCTAACACGGATAGGTTCTCAAATAAGCTACCGTAAAGCTTCCTGATCCTTGGGTAACTAAACTAAACTAATAATTAGCCAGAGTGAATACTGTTATGCTCGAAAACTAATAGGGTATTAAAGTCGTCGCAACCCCCGCCCCTACCCACAACGCCCCTGGTAGCTTTCGTTTACCTAATTCCGTAAACGAGACGCTTGAACGTTTCTGAACAGATGGTTGGGCTAGAGTTACCCACGAAAGAGGGAAAGGGGAGGGTGGTGGGGTTGGTGCGACCGTGTGAGTAGTTCGAAGTTTTTCAGCCCTTTTTTGCGCTTTTATATGTGCCCCTCACAGTCTGATGATATAATAAATAATATTAAACTTATTGATTATTTTCATTTATCATCAAATTTTATTACACATCATATGTTTTGTCCCCGGAGAAATTACTCTACCACTCAATCCTCCTCACCGTTAACATAATTCTGTACTACGAATACATGTTTGTATTTCTCCTTAAGGGAAAATTTGCTTATTTCGACGTTAAGGAGAAATACAAGAAACCTGTATTTAATTAGAAATGCAAATTCTGGCTGTTACATTAACATGGCTTTTGTAGTGAACAGTCTATGTAGCCTTCAAGCAGATGACTATACTCAGATGCTTACTTGCTTAACCAGAGTGATTAATAAGTTTGTGAAGTGATGGCCAGCGGTACAAATGTATCGAGAAAAAAAGTTGATGGGGACTTTAAAAGGCGGTCCCGGGAGCAGGAATGGGAGAGAATTCACACCCCTGCCTCTTTACCCCCTGAACAATTATCGAAAACAGAAGGCTTGAAGTAAGCCGGTGTTCATCCATGATCTAACACGGATAGGGTCTCAAATAAGCTACTGTAAAGCTTCCTGATCCTTGGGTAACTAAACTAATAATTAGCCAGAGTGAATACTGTTATGCTCGAAAACTAATAGGGTATTAAAGTGGTCGCAACCCCCGCCCCTACCCACAACGCCCCTGGTAGCTTTCGTTTACCTAATTCCGTAAACGAGACGCTTGAACGTTTCTGAACAGATGGTTGGGCTAGAGTTACCCACGAAAGAGGGAAAGGGGAGGGAGGTGGGGTTAGTGCGACCGTGTGAGTAGTTCGAAGTTTTTCAGCCCTTTTTTTGGCGCTTTTATATGTGCCCCTCACAGTCTGATGATATAATAAATAATATTAAACTTATCATAGATTATATTATTGATTATTTTCATTTATCATCAAATTTTATTACACATCATATGTTTTGTCCCCGGAGAAATTACTCTACCACTCAATCCTCCCCACCGTACCCATAATTCTGTACTACGAATACATGTTTGTATTTCTCCTTAAGGGAAAATTTGCTTATTTCGACGTTAAGGAGAAATACAAGAAACCTGTATCTAATTAGAAATGCAAATTCTGGCTGTTACATTAACATGGCTTTTGTAGTAAATAGTCTATGTAGCCTTCAAGCAGATGACTATACTCAGATGCTTACTTGCTTAACCAGAATGATTAATAAGTTTGTGAAGTGATGGCCAGCGGTACAAATGTATCGAGAAAAAAAGTTGATGGGGACTTTAAAAGGCGGTCCCGGGAGCAGGAATGGGAGAGAATTCACACCCCTGCCTCTTTACCCTCTGAACAATTATCGAAAACAGAAGGCTTGAAGTAAGCCGGTGTTCATCCATGATCTAACACGGATAGGGTCTCAAATAAGCTACTGTAAAGCTTCCTGATCCTTGGGTAACTAAACTAATAATTAGCCAGAGAGGAGACTGTAATTCCCGAAAACTAATAGGGTATTAAAGTGGTCGCAATCCCCGCCCCTACCCACAACGCCCGTGGTAGCTTTTCTTTACCGATTTTCATATACGAGACGCTTGAACGTTTCTGAACAGATGGTTGGGCTAGAGTTACCCATGGAAGATGGAAAGGGGGAAGGGAGGTGGGGTTAGTGCGACCATGTTAGTTGTTCGAAGTTTTTCAGCCCTTTTTTTGCGCTTTTATATGTGCCCCTCACAGTCTGATGATATAATAAATAATATTAAACTTATCGAAGATTATATTATTGATTATTTTCATTCATCATCAAAGTTTATTACATATCTTATGTTTTGTAGCCGGAGAAATTACTCTACCACTCAATCCTCCCCACCGTAACCATAATACTGTACTACGATTACATGTTTGTATTTCTCCTTAAGGGAAAATTTGCTTATTTCGACGTTAAGGAGAAATACAAGAAACTTGTATCTAATTAGAAATGCAAATTTTGACTGTTACATGAACATATAGATTTTGTAGTAAACAGTCTATGTAGCCTTCAAGCAGATGACTATACTCAGTTGCTTACTTGCTTAACCAGAGTGAATTTAAGATTGTGAAGTGATGGCCAGTGGTACAAATGTATCGAAAAAAGTTGATGGGGACTTTAAAAGGCGGTCCCGGGAGCAGGAATGGGAGAGAATTCACACCCCTGCCTCTTTACCCTCTGAACAATTATCGAAAACAGAAGGCTTGAAGTAAGCCGGTGTTCATCCATGATCTAACACGGATAGGGTCTCAAATAAGCTACTGTAAAGCTTCCTGATCCTTGGGTAACTAAACTAATAATTAGCCAGAGAGGAGACTGTAATTCCCGTAAACTAATAGGGTATTAAAGTGGTCGCAATCCCCGCCCCTACCCACAACGCCCGTGGTAGCTTTTCTTTACCGATTTTCATATACGAGACGCTTGAACGTTTCTGAACAGATGGTTGGGCTAGAGTTTCCCATGCATGAAAGAGGGAAGGGGGGAGGGAGGTGGGGTAAGTGCGACCGTGTAAGTATAGTTTGAAGTTTTTCAGCCCTTTTTTTGCCCTTTTATATGAACCCCTCACATTCCTGATGATATAATAAATAATATTAAACTGATCATAGTTTATATTATTGATTATTTTCATTTATCATCAAAGTTTATTACACATCATATGTTTTGTCCCGGAGAAATTACTCTACCACTCAATCCTCCCCACCGTTACCATAATTCTGTACTACGCATACATGTTTGTATTTCTCCTTAAGGGAAAATTTGCTGATTTCAACGTTAAGGAGAAATACAAGAAACCTGTATCTAATTAGAAATGCAAATTTTGACTGTTACATTAACATATAGCTATTGTAGTAAATAGTCTATGTAGCCTTCAAGCAACTAGCTATACTCAGATGCTTACTTGCTTAACCAGAGTGAATTTAATATTGTGAAGTGATGACCAGCGGTACAAATGTATCGAGAAAAAAAAGTTGATGGGGACTTTAAAAGGCGGTCCCGGGAGCAGGAATGGGAGAGAATTCACACCCCTGCCTCTTTACCCTCTGAACAATTATCGAAAATAGAAGGCTTGAAGTAAGCCGGTGTTCATCCATGATCTAGCACGGATAGGTTCTCAAATAGGCTACTGTAAAGCTTCCTGATCCTTGGGTAACTAAACTAAACTAAACTAATAATTAGCCAGAGTGAATACTGTTATGCTCGAAAACTAATAGGGTATTAAAGTCGTCGCAACCCCCGCCCCTACCCACAACGCCCCTGGTAGCTTTCGTTTACCTAATTCCGTAAACGAGACGCTTGAACGTTTCTGAACAGATGGTTGGGCTAGAGTTACCCACGAAAGAGGGAAAAGGGGAGGGAGGTGGGGTAAATGCGACCGTGTGAGTAGTTCGAAGTCTTTCATTCCTTTTATTGCGCTTTTATATAGGCGCCTCACAGTCTGATGATATAGTAAATAATATTAAACTTATCATAGTTTATATTATTGATTATTTTCATTTTATCATCAAATTTTATTACATATCATATGTTTTGTCCCCGGAGAAATTACTCTACCACTCAATCCTCCCACCGTACCCATAATTCTGTACTACGAATATATGTTTGTATTTCTCCTTCAAGGAAAATTTGCTTATTTCAATTTTAAGGAGAAATACAAGAAACTGTTAAGGAGAAATACAAAAAACTGTTAAGGAGAAATACAAACTTTTCCCCCTAATCCTCATTAGTAGGAAAAATACGTTCGGGGGAAATTTTTTAAGGTCCAAAAAAGGTATATCCTAAGATCTTATTAATTTAATCTCAAAAGACATGTAGCACATTAGAGCACATCATGACAAGTATTTCATGAAAATTTAGATATTAAAACATCATTTATTTCCATGTTATTCGTGTTTTCCCTCAATTTCCCCTTATGGTACACTTTTTTCCATTTCCCCCTATGGGTCAAACCAGTGGTATATATATATATATATATATATATATATATATATATATATATATATATATATATATATATATATATATATATATATGATTGTAATTACTTTGACATTGTAAATTATGAGTACATGTGGTACCTACGGTGAAATGATACACATATAGTAATTTATTTAGCCATATGAAGTATACTGGCACTAAGAGTTAGAGGACAGAAAGTGCCATATATATATATAGCGTATGGTACACACACTTAGAGGACAGATACTGGTATTATAATGTATGTATTCTTCAACATTAGAGAACACCAGGTGTCTGTATAATGTAAGTTTTGTAGGCCTATGAAGTATACTGGCACTAAGAGTTAGAGGAGAGGAAGTGCAATGTATGTAGCATATGGCATATACAGTTAGAGGACACATACTGGTATTAAATATATGTATTATTGAACATTAGAGGACATCAGGTGTCTGTATAATGTAAGCTATGTAGGCATATGAAGTATACTGGCACTAAGAGTTAAAGGACAGGAAGTGCAATGTATGTAGCATATGGCATATACAGTTAGAGGACAGATACTGGTATTAAATATATGTATTCTTGAACATTAGAGGACATCAGGTGTCTGTATAATGTAAGCTATGTAGGCATATGAAGTATACTGGCACTAAGAGTTAAAGGACAGGAAGTGCAATGTATGTAGCATATGGAATATACAGTTAGAGGACAGATACTGGTATGAAATATATGTATTCTTGAACATTAGAGGACATCAGGTGTCTGTATAATGTAAGCTATGTAGGCATATGAAGTATACTGGCACTAAGAGTTAAAGGACAGGAAGTGCAATGTATGTATCATCTGTTACATACAGTAAGAGGACAGATACTGGTATTATAATGTATGTATTCTTGAACATTAGAGGGATCAGTTGTCTGTATAATGTAAGCTATGTAGGCCTATGAAGTATACCGGCACTAAGATTTAGAGGACAGGAAGTGCAATGTATGTAACATATGGTTCATACAGTTAGAGGACAGATACTGGTATTATAATGTATGTATTATTGAACATTAGAGGACATCAGGTTTCTGTATTATATAAGTTATGTAGGCCTATGAAGTATACCGGCACTTACAGTTAGAGGACAGGAAGTGCAATGTATATAGCATATGCTTCATACAGTTAGAGGACAGATACTGGTATTATAATGTATGTATTCTTGAACATTAGAGGACATCAGGTTTCTGTATAATTTACGCTATGTAGGCCTATGAAGTATAATGGCACTAAGAGTTAGAGGACAGGTAGTGCAACTTATATAGCATATGGTACACACAGTTAGAGGACAGATACTGGTATTATAATGTATGTATTCTTGAACATTAGAGGACATCAGGTTTCTGTATCATATAAGTTATGTAGGCATATGAAGTATACTGGCACTAAGAGTTAGAGGACAGGAAGTGTAATTTATATAGCATATGGTACACACAGTCAGAGGACAGATACTGGTATTATTTAGGTATGTATGTATTCTTGAACATTAGAGAACATCAGGTGTCTGTAAAATGTAATTTTTGTATGCCTATTTTGTATACTGGCACATACAGTTAGAGGTACAGGAAGTGTAATTTATGAACTATATTGTACATACAGTACGAGTTCAGTTACTGGTATTATAATGTATGTATTCTTGAACATTAGATGACATCAGGTGTCTGTATAATGTAAGCTATGTAGGCATATGAAGTATACTGGCACTAAGAGTTAAAGGACAGGAAGTGCAATGTATGTAGCATATGGAATATACAGTTAGAGGACAGATACTGGTATGAAATATATGTATTCTTGAACATTAGAGGACATCAGGTGTCTGTATAATGTAAGCTATGTAGGCATATGAAGTATACTGGCACTAAGAGTTAGAGGACAGGAAGTGCAATGTATGTATCATCTGTTACATACAGTAATAGGACAGATACTGGTATTATAATGTATGTATTCTTGAACATTAGAGGGATCAGTTGTCTGTATAATGTAAGCTATGTAGGCCTATGAAGTATACTGGCACTAAGATTTAGAGGACAGGAAGTGCAATGTATGTAACATATGGTTCATACAGTTAGAGGACAGATACTGGTATTATAATGTATGTATTATTGAACATTAGAGGACATCAGGTTTCTGTATTATATAAGTTATGTAGGCCTATGAAGTATACCGGCACTTACAGTTAGAGGACAGGAAGTGCAATGTATATAGCATATGCTTCATACAGTTAGAGGACAGATACTGGCATTATAATGTATGTATTCTTGAACATTAGAGGACATCAGGTGTCTGTATAATGTACGCTATGTAGGCCTATGAAGTATAATGGCACTAAGAGTTAGAGGACAGGAAGTGCAATTTATATAGCATATGGTACACACAGTTAGAGGACAGATACTGGTATTATAATGTATGTATTCTTGAACATTAGAGGACATCAGGTTTCTGTATAATTTACGCTATGTAGGCCTATGAAGTATAATGGCACTAAGAGTTAGAGGACAGGAAGTGCAACTTATATAGCATATGGTACACACAGTTAGAGGACAGATACTGGTATTATAATGTATGTATTCTTGAACATTAGAGGACATCAGGTTTCTGTATCATATAAGTTATGTAGGCATATGAAGTATACTGGCACTAAGAGTTAGAGGACAGGAAGTGTAATTTATATAGCATATGGTACACACAGTTAGAGGACAGATACTGGTATTATTTAGGTATGTATGTATTCTTGAACATTAGAGAACATCAGGTGTCTGTAAAATGTAATTTTTGTATGCCTATTTTGTATACTGGCACATACAGTTGGAGGTACAGGAAGTGTAATTTATGAACTATATTGTACATACAGTACGAGTTCAGTTACTGGTATTATAATGTATGTATTCTTGAACATTAGAGGACATCAGGTGTCTGTATAATGTAAGCTATGTAGGCATATGAAGTATACTGGCACTAAGAGTTAAAGGACAGGAAGTGCAATGTATGTAGCATATGGAATATACAGTTAGAGGACAGATACTGGTATGAAATATATGTATTCTTGAACATTAGAGGACATCAGGTGTCTGTATAATGTAAGCTATGTAGGCATATGAAGTATACTGGCACTAAGAGTTAGAGGACAGGAAGTGCAATGTATGTATCATCTGTTACATACAGTAATAGGACAGATACTGGTATTATAATGTATGTATTCTTGAACATTAGAGGGATCAGTTGTCTGTATAATGTAAGCTATGTAGGCCTATGAAGTATACTGGCACTAAGATTTAGAGGACAGGAAGTGCAATGTATGTAACATATGGTTCATACAGTTAGAGGACAGATACTGGTATTATAATGTATGTATTATTGAACATTAGAGGACATCAGGTTTCTGTATTATATAAGTTATGTAGGCTTATGAAGTATACCGGCACTTACAGTTAGAGGACAGGAAGTGCAATGTATATAGCATATGCTTCATACAGTTAGAGGACAGATACTGGCATTATAATGTATGTATTCTTGAACATTAGAGGACATCAGGTGTCTGTATAATGTACGCTATGTAGGCCTATGAAGTATAATGGCACTAAGAGTTAGAGGACAGGAAGTGCAATTTATATAGCATATGGTACACACAGTTAGAGGACAGATACTGGTATTATAATGTATGTATTCTTGAACATTAGAGGACATCAGGTTTCTGTATAATTTACGCTATGTAGGCCTATGAAGTATAATGGCACTAAGAGTTAGAGGACAGGAAGTGCAACTTATATAGCATATGGTACACACAGTTAGAGGACAGATACTGGTATTATAATGTATGTATTCTTGAACATTAGAGGACATCAGGTTTCTGTATCATATAAGTTATGTAGGCATATGAAGTATACTGGCACTAAGAGTTAGAGGACAGGAAGTGTAATTTATATAGCATATGGTACACACAGTTAGAGGACAGATACTGGTATTATTTAGGTATGTATGTATTCTTGAACATTAGAGAACATCAGGTGTCTGTAAAATGTAATTTTTGTATGCCTATTTTGTATACTGGCACATACAGTTAGAGGTACAGGAAGTGTAATTTATGAACTATATTGTACATACAGTACGAGTTCAGTTACTGGTATTATAATGTATGTATTCTTGAACATTAGAGGACATCAGGTGTCTGTATGATGTATGTTATGAAGGCCTATTGAGTATACTGGCATACATGATTAGAGGACAGGAAGTGTAATTTATGTATCATATGTTAATTCTTTCTGTAGTCAACATTATTCACTTAAGTGCATAGGCGTAGGAGCCTCATTTGATTTGGGGGGGGGGGGGGCTGTAACGACTTGCCCGAAAAATATAACCAAAATTTTTCGCGCGCCCCGCGCGCGTTCCACATGTCAATGTGCATATCATATAGGCGTTCATCGCTTATTACATCACATGCCAATAACATTAAACCTTTCGTGTTTTTACCCTTCCATATTGGTAATAATTATTGGGGAAGTCGTTACAACAATAATGATAATAATATAAGTTTAACTATTGAAAAACACATTGTAAATTCTTCTTCTTTCAGCAGGTGCCAGTGGCGTAGCTAGGGGTATTGGTCAGGGGGGAGAGAATGCTCTGTAGGGGCGCTTTCGACACTATCTAAGCGGAGCGCCACCACCGGTTGGCGCGGAGCGTACAAAAAAAATTTGAGTAAAGATACTCCCTAGATCGCCGGAAATGACCCTTCCCAGGCCTAGCTAATTTGCAGATAAACAAAGAATAAATAGGTGTCATCGCCATTTGTCAGAAAATTGCACCAAACAAACTGTGACAAATGTCAATAGGTATTTGAGAGCGCAATAAAAAAGTCAATAATCGCGAATAAGTATGTATGTATGTATGTATGTATATTAGATCCTCCTGCAAGCAGGAACTCGCGAAGAAGCCTAATTGGCTTATCAAAGCCGCAAGCTGACCGAAGTCAGTCTCTCACATTCATATTTAACGTCCATGATTATGAATTGTTAATTGTCAACAACTCTGTAACTGGACGACATACATTAATCTGGGAGTGACTCGAACCGGGGACCTTATGATTGAAAGGCACCGGTGTTAACCACTGAGCTAACACTCCACAAGTAGAAAGTGGTAAAAAGCTGAAAAGGGCGCCAGCAGTCCATTTGAGTCCGTCAGGGGGGGGGGGGTTCATCGGCCCCCTCTGACTGTATGGACGCTCCGCCACTGGTAGGTTCCCGAAAAATTCTCAGTATATTGCCCAAATTTTCACCAAAGAAATGAAAAACACATTGCAAATTCTTCTTCTTTCAGTAGGTGCTCGAAAAATTCTCAGCATATTGCCCGAATTTTCACAAAAATAATTGGTTGGGGGCTGCAGCCCCCCCAGCCCCCCGCCTCCTACGCCTATGCTTAAGTGTCACAAAATTGAAGAGATCTGAGAAATTCGTTTCATGGATTACTTCCGGTATTGTTCGTTCTGTAACTACAAAGCATTTCTTTACAACCGCACTCCTTCAAACAAGCTTAAATACATCATTTTAAAACAAGTTGGCAACCAGCATTCGAGTAGCGAAGAAATCTAACTTTACGAACATTTTCTGTGAATAAATGACTGACCTCAGGAAACCTTGGAATGTTATTAAGGAAATCATTGGCAAAACGAAAGGATTCTGCCCGGGTTAATAATTATAAGCTTTTACATATTATGATAATGGAATTGAAAATGATCTTGAGGTTGCAAAGTATATCAATGATTACATCTCTAATATTAATCAAACTCTTGCTGACAAGATTGAGTATTTAAAAAAGTAAACAAATAACGGAAAATGGCTGGGCATTTTAAACAACGGAAAGAGTAAAGACATGTATAGCGATAGCTGGATTCGGATCAGAGGTCTGTTTCGAACCCCATTGTAGACATAAACTTACTTTACTCTTTTCTAAGATTTCATTTTGTGATGCTCCTATGGGCTGCAGCCCCCGCCCCAAATTCCTACGCCTATATCGATATGTATATTGTCATATGGCTACAACTCTAGCAACCTCGAATTTCACGGAAAGTTTGGTTATTGCTATCCAAATTGCTACTAGTAAAAGTGTAACATTGCATCATGTATGGGATAGAAGATCGAATAGGGAACACTTAGTATCATCCAATTAACACATATGAGTGAATAACAGTAAACAGGGAGTAGTGCTCGACAGCATCATAACGCATAGTAACACGAGCTTTTATCATATTGTGGGTGCATGTTATACCGTCAGCAACGTAAAGTACTTCCAATACTGTACCATATTAGGGTTGCTACACTTCGTACAGGGGAACAACACTATAGCAAATACTAAGGTAACATATTAGGAGAGCTGAACGTGATATTGGGTAACAAAACTATAGCAACTACTAATGTAGCATATTTGGGTTGCTACACTTGGTACATGAAGACACTATAGTAAATACTAATGTAGCATATTATTATTGCTATATTTGATACAGGGGAACAAAACTATAGCTACCACTAATGTAGAATATTGGGATTGCTACACTTGATACAGGGAGACTAAACTATAGCAACTACTAATGTAGCATATAAGGATTGCTACTCTTGGTACAGGGGAACGACACTATAGCAAATACTAATGTAACATATTAGGATTGCTGCACGTGATATTGGGTAACAAAACTATAACAAATACTAATGTAGCATGTTGGGGTTGCTACACTTGATACAGGGAGACAACACTATAGTAAATACTAATGTAGCATATTATGATTGCTACACTTGAAACAGGGGAACAAAACTATAGATAAATATTATTGTAGCATATTAGGATTACTACACTTGATAAAGGGGAACAAAACTATAGCAACTTCTAATGTAGCATATTAGGATTGCTATAATTGGTTACATATACACAGCATGTATTTCCTTTTCCTTTGTCAAGTATTCTTTCGTTTGTTTTATATTTATTACTATACTCCTATCTTTGCTATTCCTCATTTTGTATTGCTTTGCTTTATGTTTGCTACCATTTCTGTGAATTGGATTTGCACGAAAAGATACGAGTGGCCTCTTCATGTTTTCGATCCTACCAACACATTGTTAAAACTACAGCGGGTAAAATAGAAAATGAAACCGAATTCAATCAGTTTAGATATTGTTTGGATTTTCCCGGCAAGGAAATGACCGTGCTAGGAGTATTTCTAATAAATATCTAACAGCAATGTTTGGATTAATAGTCTTTGCATCCTTCCGCCAGTTCAACCGCCAGCGCATGGTAGACACTATTGACCTCACATTATGATGATATTGTGATATTGTGTATGTTATATGTATATATATATATATATATATATATATATATATATATATATATATATATATATATATATATATATATATATATATATATATATATATATATATATATATATATATATATATATATATATATATATCGCGTGTTTAAGGACAATATCTTTTCCGGGTTTGCGCTCTTCACTAAACTACATATAAATTTGCTGCATTATGACACACACTCTCAAAAACACTTCAACGATGAAGCTGTGTGCAGAAATCCATAGTGGTTATTGTACACCACAGAGCCGTTTTTTACTTTATTTTATGAGAAGATTGGAGCAGGCGAATTGAAGTGTACGTATACAAAATTACTAAAGTTACTTTTGATTTCATGTATGGGCCCAGTTATAATTCTATATCAGCTCGTTCCGATTAGCGCAACGTTGTGTATACAAAATGATTTGCCTACATGTAGGTCATAGAATTAGGCTAGTTATAGCAATACTTTATTTATCTCTCTGTCGTTACAGATCAGTCTAGCAGGCTACAACTCATTTGGTTTTATTGCAGAGTAATAATATAGCGATAGAGTTGTTAACATTAACGCTTGTCCCTCACTACTCAGACACATTGATTTTGTCACACTACATCACTGCCGTAACTTGTATGCCTATATCAATTATTAGGAATGTTTGGGGCAAAGAGTAGCTATTTGCGATCCAAATTTTTATTAGGTGTAATTTTGTTTATAGATATATTTAAAGTTACCTTTTGTTGGTGTTTGGAACTATATGTCAAGTAGGTTCCCTTGTGTCACTCTATGTTTGACCTTTTTTCAAGGAGAACGGCTGTTCAAGGAGAACGGCTCAAGGAGAACGGCTATGGAGTGTTAGCTCAGTGGTTAACACCGGTGCCTTTCAATCATAAGGTCCCCGGTTCGAGTCACTCCCAGATTAATGTATGTCGTCCAGTTACAGAGTTGTTGACAATTAACAATTCATAATCATGGATGTTAAATATGAATGTGAGAGACTGACTTCGGTCAGCTTGCGGCATTGATAAGCCAATTAGGCTTCTTCGCGAGTTCCTGCTTGCAGGAGGATCTAATATACATACATACATACATACAACGGCAGGGAGGGGACTATCTTGTAATTTTACTGCTGAGAGGGAGCAAATAATGAAGATAGGACGTCGTATTTATAGTGGCTATGGACACTTCAAAACTGTCTTGAAAATCAATAAATTATATAAAATATTAAAAAGAACATAATCTGAGGAAGTAAAGCCAATTGTAATATGAAAGTCGAATACTACTAAAATTCCACTTAGTACTGGTTCTTGTCAAAATCACTATGCATTTGTGTGCCTGAAATCTTAGTGCATAAGCTTTGTACAATCTCGTGTAGCATTAAGCGTATGAATATGAAATAAGTACGTGATCTAACACTGTAGCTACATACCCGTACTTATACGTCCGTCAGTTTCACCCGAGTTCCGTGATTGCGCACTAGATAAATCGTTGCTGAATAAGGAAGTGTATCTCGAAAGTAGCCTACCATAGTAACCTATAGGCTAAGGCTGTTTGTATACAATGTAATGTTATTTACAACTATAGAAAGGAGAAACTAGGTGCAAATCAAATTGTGTTTCACACTGTGTGACAACCGTAAAAACTTTAACGAAAATTTGAAATTAAGGATGATAGTAAAATGGTTCTGCTGAAAAAAAACCTGATATCACTTGTAAATATGTACAACAAATTGAGACGTTTCACGTTTGGTGGGGAACAATATTGAGCGAGAGTTATATGACAAATGAAGATGCAGAAGCATCTTCCCTGAGTTAGATATTTATGGCAGCCATTCTTGCTCGAATAATATACTTATGTCAAATACAAAACATGAACGGGTATTGCTGTCCCTTCCTCCCTCCTCCCTCCTCCCTCCTCCCTCCTCCCTCCTCCCTCCTCCCTCCTCCCTCCTCCCTCCTCCCTCCTCCCTCCTCCCTCCTCCCTCCTCCCTCCTCCCTCCTCCCTCCTCCCTCCTCCCTCCTCCCTCCTCCCTCCTCCCTCCTCCCTCCTCCCTCCTCCCTCCTCCCTCCTCCCTCCTCCCTCCTCCCTCCTCCCTCCTCCCACCTCCCTCCTCACTCCTCACTCCTCACTCCTCACTCCTCCCTTTTCCCCGTCCCCGTCCCCGCCCTCCCCTCTCCCTCTCCTCCCCTCTCCTCCCCCCTCCCCTAGGTGCCAGTCTTAATGTATATGCCGATGGTTAAAATGTCATGACCCTCGTCGCTAAGCGGTAAGATTATGTGCGGGGTACCAATAAGAAACTACGACTTGATCCGAGGTTAAAAACTTAGCTAGGCAAAGACATCATAGTGCCGTAACATTATGTGATTTTCGTCTAAATAGAACCGTTATTGTAGGTTCGATTTAGCGAGAATCTCATTTGAACAGTTCCCAATTCAAAGTGCGTGTCATAACCAACAAGCGTTACATAAAACAGGCGAATTCGAAAAGGTTTTTACAAGGCTTTCCCGTCATTAGTACGCACATTTAGTAACTGACGTTTCCCTGCTATAATATATGTAGTATGGCATCTGCCTCAGTTGGATAATTATGAATATAATTGTTATGTTGCTACGTTTACTAAAACAAAAGACTCATATTTGAAAAAAGTTTTACAAATAAAAGTAAACAGTATATACATGTTACCCAAATACTCAAATCAGGACGTATGGTACATCAGTTATACGACAGGTTTAACACGGTGATCACGGTAATACATGAAGTAGTGGATGCGTTTCTCCAAAAAATCTTTGTATATCGGATTGATGTGTGCACAATTTGGATATATTTACTGGTTGTGTAATATAATTCCGATACTGTCACAATTACCTTAGATTTACAAAGGCTTGATATATTGCTATGGCATTGTATGTTCATCAACACTTCCAAAAATATAGTTGGAAACAACCTCCCACTTCCAGGGACATTCGATACCAGAACCAATGTTCAAGGATTGAATATAACAATAAAAAGGATTTCCATATTATTGAAACTAGAGGTCATTGAGTCAATGATATTTATACCAATACAAATGCCATCCAATTAAACCCTGATTAGGTAAGTAAATACGGTTAACATATTGTACTAATCAATGAAGGAAATAAGGAAGGTGGGCACTGGCGGATCCAGGGCCTTTGTTTGGGAGGGGCCAAAGTGGCATTAGAGTGATATGGGGGAGGGGTCTAATTTTCTATTGCTGAGCGCCCTCAGATGCAATTTGGTGCGACAAAAGTGTACAATGATGAGGTTAATTTACTTCTAAAAAAATGTTTCCCAGGTGTAATTTTCTAAAATATTTATAAACCAAAGTTGGGATCATCTTTCTCAAGAAATTTTATTTCTCATAGGTTATATTTTTTGGAATCCTGGTGATGCCTACATGTAAAATGGTGGCACTTAGAAAGGCTTTTGTCACCCAAAATTTTCTGAGAAATATGCATTTTTTTGTGTGTAACATCAATAAAATGAATTTTAGGTGATAATTTATTCTTTCCCGTGGCATGAAAATGTTCGCTGCTCGCCCCAATGAAAAGAATTATAGACTAATTTTAGGTTAAAATGATGCTGTAAAGGAGGTTTTATACTCTATTATGCTAAATGCTAAAGAAATGATGGTTGCTAAGTCAAAATTTGATGCAAATTTTTTTATGTATACTTGACAATAACAATGCCGTTTTTTCGGACGCTTGTGCGGGTCAGCGGGTTTGGGTGTTAGAATGCGGGTCTAATTCCCGCGAATGGCGGGTCAGTTGGGAGCTCTGCATTTAATTTTAAACCAGAAAACGAAAAGGTTTAGACTAGTCTACCACTGCTATTCCTCTCGATTTTTTTAATTTCCAATAATATGATTTAGCGGATGTTCGGAAACACTTTTTGGCTCACCTTTGGGGGGGGGGGGGCCATGGCCCCCCTTGGCCCCCCCCCCCTTGGATCCGCCAGTGGAGGTGGGTATAGTGCAGGAGCTGGTGACAAAAAGGAATCCAGCACTCACCCCTACACACGCACGCACACACACGCTAGACCTCATTAAGTGTCAATTTGTATCCAAGTTGTTCCATTTTGAGTGCATGTAACATGTGTGTGTGCGACTTCCATTCGCTGTTGATTTTGAACTCTTCTATGTAGTATTCTTTCTTCTTTGTTAATAGACTGTACTAATCAATGAAGAAATTAAGAAAGGTTAGTTACCGTACTCGCCCCTCACTACAGTATATGGGTCACGTGTCACACGTCGGATGAGACAGCTATCTACAACTAAAAAACCTATACTTGCACAAGTACCTCAAAAGTATATTGAATCAACATATTGTACTAATCAATGAAGGACTTAAGAAATGTGGTTGATAGTTTGAACTTAACTCTGTGTCTGCTTTCTTGTTTGTTCTTCACCACTTCCCCAATGATATTGTAGCGTGACGTATTACGGGGTATAACATCGCCTGACAATACTTTTGGTAGTGGAGTCTCTCTTTTTTTTCACCATGCTCATTGACCTGTCTGTATTCTGTGCGTGTATTTGTGCCTTCTGTTACTGTTATTTGTCATACAGCTTCTGAAGAGGATTCTGCTAGGATCGAAACGTCAGGCCCACTTACTTTTACACATGTTTCGTTCTCGAAATCTTCCTTCGTGTAACATGTTCTTGTAGTAACATGATTTTCAGATGTTGTCCGAGTGTCTCGAATGCATTTTTGTTTAAGATTGAGGTATTATTAGAAATGACTGGAAAATTGCGAGAGTGATAAATGAAAGAAATACAGACATTCACTACATATGTACTGTAAAGCTTCTGTGAAAACCTATACCTAACTGCATGTCCTTGAGATATATTTCGGTGTAGCCGAGATCACCAAAGCTGCATTTTAAATTAATGTTTAGAGGATTGATTCGCATTAAGTATAGAAACTCATAACCTTACTAATTATGCAGGTTAGTACCTGCAGCAAAAATAAAGGTTGGATGGCACATTGCAAAGATCCGCATGTAAAATGTAGTTTTACTTTCTGAAAAGGTCCCAAATACATGACGTACATATGAGCATGCGTAGAAGCTGTAAATACGGTGATACGACCATAATCGATGTTGGTGACCATAAAGCCATATTGGCCGTTCACTATATTGATATAGCGGGGAACATTTACATGTGGCTCAGGCGACGAATGTATTGTATTCAAAGAAAAAGAACTATTTCAACGTAAGACTCCAGCGGTACGTTAGAGTTACAACTGACATACTTATGTAAGGTACTAATTGAGAGGGCGAAATTAAACAACCTTCTATCATATAAGCAAATTATGGCTGCTAAGAAGGAGCATGAGGGCAAGGGGAGAGGAGATGTAAGGAAAGGAAATAACACCGTTATCTCGCGCAAGAAATAACACAGTTCTCAGATAAAAGGTTACACGAGCTTATGCAGCTTTGCTGCTCTTGTTTGAACAATACGGCAACCCGTACACAATCCTAGGAACATCTGTTTGTAGTCATGCATACAACCAATGTATCGTTCATTAATCTTTAGAGCGGTGTGTCATTCGCTATCTTGGCTACTCTATACATATCACGTTTTATGCTAGACACACTCGAATCACAAGCGTCAAGGCGAAGCGTCTTGTAAATGTGATACCGTATCTATAGTATCTGTCTTTTTAAAACGCACAACATAATAACGCGGATGCTATAACACCAAGTATGTTCACATTTCTTCGACCTTCAATCACCTCCATCGCCAACCCCCACCTTCTTCTCTACCTCCATGAGTCTCCCCTGCAAAAAGGAAAACAAAGTGATTGTATCCTTCAATTGATGGAACCACATCTGACATTTTTACCACTGTCTAACAACCCCCCCCCCCCCACCCTGTTCTCCCGGTAACCATCATTACCTTTTCACACCAAAGTACATTTTTCATTTTTTTTTTAATTTTAACGTTATAAAAATTGGTGAAGTAAGACATGAACCTTTCTATCAAATTCTCTGCACATTCAAACATTCAAACTACACATTCCCTACTTATCTTTGTCACTATATTTTCCGATCGACTCGGTTTTGCCTGATGATATCCGGGAAAGTCGTGCTAATAGAGCTTTACGTGTATTTAGGTGTGTTTTACTGACAAATGGCAGCTTTTCTACTGCAAGATATGGTACGGAATGCTTAAATTACTAGAAACTAGTTTAATGCCTTTTATGTTCGTTGCGTCAATACTAAGGCCAGGGTGACAAACTTTCAACGGCTGAACGAACACAAATACGAACAAGATATCAACATAAAGTAAATCGTTATACTGTTTAAAACTTCAATATTGTTAAATAACATAAGAACTACGTTTGGTTTTTCACCAATGTAGGTTGACGCTAATTTCTTTATGGAATCATTTCAATTTTTCTATCGGTTAACAGATTCCATCGGTAGTGCGAGAAGTCTTGATCACCCACCCCAGTCTTATTGAAAGTATCTGGCAGAAATATCTAACTCGTAAGTGAAGCAGTTAATGCTATAGTAGAACATGTATCTAGTAAATTAACCACAGATATGGAACCGTTATCTTTTCTGCCCTGTAGTTCTTTTATGATGTGTCTTATGTTGTGGTTTTTGTCACTGTCACTATGAAAAAAATATATGGAGTTTTTTTTTACATATACCCAATAGACTGCCAAAATATTCCTGTAAGGAAAACATACGTTGTACAGTATGCGTACATTTGGTATTGGGAATGTTGCTGACATACTAAATTCGTTTTTTCTATGATCACCGTTATGATGATTTTAGGCAAGTGTACTGCTCATGGAATTGCACCTTCTTTAAACGGCACACAATGAAAGAAACTCTCTTTATTGTTGATTTTTTTTTTTTTTACAGTGCACAAGGCTATTTACGGGAATTTTCTTAACAAATTGACAGCCGGACAAACCTGCAGATGAACTCATAACTACACAATCAAGGACTAGATGAAGACATGAAGGGCAACTCGTAAGTCAGTTTCAGACCATTTACTTTTCTCTTTAGGTTCCACAAAATGGCAGTTTAACATAAGATTAACCATTTTTGACTTCTTGAACTCTCTTGTAAGAGATATTCCGGTGGATATATATTACTGCTTTATATATTAAATTATCTGCGCTTACAAGTATAAAAAGCCTGTGTATATTGTCCATGCTTGTAACACCCAGCAATCCAGCATAGAGTTTGGCATCATAGGGGTATTGGGCTGAAATTGTCTTGATATCTACTTTTCATGTAAAATCATTGCACCTTCTAGGAATAAAATATTCTTTCCCAGCACATGTTTGGTTTCGATGATAATCGTAACCTTTGTAGTCATGCCGGCAGATGAGTGTGTGTGAAACCTTACTTGGAAACAGGATATCTCTAGAATAGAAGTTTGGACCAATATCATATTCGGTGTGTAAAAGTACCAACTTGAGTAGAAAAAGCCTACTGCCTTGAGAGGTCAAATGTCATTAGGGGTCAAGCTGTGAAACCTTGTAATGACGATATCTCCAGAAGGGAAGCTTGGACCAATCTCATATTTAGTATGTAGTTGTGTCACATTGAGTTCAAGATATCTATGGAGTTTTGTGGAGGTCAAAGGTTGGGGTCACCATGGGTCAAATTGTGAACATCGTAAACACGATATTTCAAGAAGGGAAGCTTGGACCAACCTCTTATAAAGTATGTAGTTAGTTCAACAATCCTTTTGTTTTTTACGGAGTTCAAATGTCACGAGTGGTCAACTTGTGGAAACCTTGTTTTATAATCTATTGTACAGTATATCCCACAGTGCAGCCTATGATATTACATGTGTGTTACGCCCCATTAATAGGAGAGGCTGTTGGCAATTGGAAATTAGCTATTAAAGGGCATCCGTAGATATGAATCAAGAAGTTTTGACCAAATCTCCATTGACTTAAGTGTGTCGGTAACTTACTGTACGTTGCTGCATACATGCCTGTGCACAAAGGTGTGTAATGAAACGTTGTACTGTTTGTACATGTGCTTCATGTGTTGGAATGGCCGATATCAATTTGAATAATCTATATGTTACTGTACCTTTGCTACTGTACCATTGTTAACTTTTCCGGCGTATTTTTGCAATTGTCAAGATTCAGTGCCAAATAAAAACTTTAGGTTTGGATGTAGTAACGTTGGGGAAATTACCAGGCACTGTTTACGAAAATTAACTATTGCCTGGTTTGATGTTTTAGAGGCAAATCAGACGCAAAATCTTGGGGACCTGGGAGGGGGCTTAAGATTTGACTGACGCATGTTTAATGTACGGCTTGTACAGTAGGTGTACCACATAGAGTGGAAGAAGCCAGTTGTCTTTGGTAGCGATCAATCTCTATGTTGAATACAAGAAAAGTTTTCATCTCGGTCTTCAGGTGCCAATGTGAATATTGTGTTGTTATATGGTCTCAATGCTTTTTGCTTATATTGAGGTATGCTGTTCATCATGGTCATACCCTACAGCCTAGTGTGTCACATTCATATAAGATTATTGATGTAGCATCATTGAAACCACACTGCAGGTTTGCTGTCTGGTTATTAATGAAACATTGAACCATCCATATGCAACAACAACACAATGTAGTATACATTTTGAAAGTTAACAGAATAATGTAATTATTTAGATTCCCTATTTTTCTCATATTTTTAAGAAAGAAAAACAGATTCACGGAAACGATGGGCAGGAGCTGTTCTGACACGACCCCTTCACGCTTTGTAGACTGTCTGAAGTAAATGACGTGACAATGGAGCTGACTCCTGATCTTCAAGGTAGATGCCTTAATCTTTGACTTTGTCATTTGTGCATCTTTACTTCCTTTCGGTAAAACATGTAGCCCCCCCCCCCCCCGCTCTGTCTTTTTAATAACAAATAGAACAGTAACAAAACTGTATTATCAGTAACGAATAAACAATTAAGATTTACGTGTTCCCATGTGTGTCACTAATTTATTGTTCTTCAAATTTAGTCATACGTGGAACATTTACACATTTTGTTTCTGTTTTTTGTTTAGAGAAGAAAATATTTCTGATAGAATGTCTCAAAAGGACATACAAAGACCAATATGATGCGATTCAACCCCTGCCATATATAAAAGATAGACTTTATTGTGTGGACAAGGTCTTTGTAGAAGGGGGCGTTGAAGTTTGTCTGGCACCAGAGCTAACGCGAGGCACCGGAGGATCATGGGAGCGTTTGGAATCTTACAAAAGTATTTATACTGACTTTCGATTTAAATCCAAGAGACGAATTATACAAGGAGATCCCGGGTATGGTAAGTCGACGTTAACCCTTCAGCTGGCCTACGATTGGTGCAATGACGTATCGGATTCCCCGATGAACAATGTAGAAATACTAATTCTTCTTCGGCTAAGACAACTTAGAAGTGACAAGTCTCTCTTTAGGGCGATTAAGTCATTTCTTCTCTTCCACGAACCCCGTGTTAGCAAACATGAGATTGAAAAGATAATTCACAGTTGTTCGTCCGTTCACATTATTTTGGATGGATATGATGAGTATCCTGGCAGGTACAGCAATGATGATGATGATGTACACAGGATCATCAAGATGGAACTGTTTGAAGACTTTGATGTCAGCTTAACGACAAGATATCTCCCAGAATATCTTAGAAAAGAAACTAAGAAGGCCAAACTAACAGGGTTCGATGACAAAGCTAGAGATGAGTACATTCGCAAGGCCGTAGTAGGTAACAACGATGAGGCAGTGGAAGAAATAAAACAACGGCTCAATGAAAACTCCATCCTTGCTGATCTTTGCCAGGTACCTCTCATATTCGTGATGTTTGCCCACATGGCTCATGATAAGAGAGACTTCATGAAGTTCAAGTCTGTCACACAGTTCTTCAAATACATGATTAGACGTTTTTACGACCATCTGAAACAGAAATTTAAAGACAATAAAAGCAACGAGTTCTATCTTCATGGAATGGAACATCATGAGCTAGACAAAATAGCTTTCGAAGGATTAAACAAGGAAAACCAACAATTGTCATGGATTAAGACTGAATTTCGTCAAAGAGTCGGGCGAGAATCATATGACCAGTATATTTTAATTGGCATTTTGGTGGAGGAAGATGTAGTGAGCGATGATTCTACTGGAGACAATGTCTTGTTTACAACGATGGTCCGTTTTTATCATAAACTATTCTGTGAATGGTATGCTGCCTACCACCTTGTCACTCTTGTAAAGAACGCCCACGATCTCTCTGATATTCTCAGGTTCTTAGATCCATTTGATCTTCAGTACCTGTTTAGATTCGCCTGTGGTCTGGATCCCAATGCTGGAAAGAAACTCATCAACCATTTGAAGGGATTACCAGGCGGGGATACTTTTGCCATCCTCTGTATCCTAGAACAAACTGGTGACGTCAACGACATTATGGATTCGGTGAAAAAGCTCTGCTCGCGTGTCGTTAAAATAGAGAGAGGCGACAACGCTCTTCTTCAAAGATCGATGACACAGTTGCTGGAGATTGCATCTAAAAATAATGTAAGTTAGCTAATAAATAAACAGCCTTTTACAATTTTTTTCCTACACCTAATTTAGGAACTGTTTACTATTTTATAGTGGTTTTGTGTTCTTTATTCTCAAGTCTATTCACAGTCATTGAAAACTATTATTTAAGCCACTTTAAATCATAAAAATTTAGGTTTAAAGAAGACGGATGGTTTTCCTAGCTAATGAATATACAGTGGTGTATTGAGGATAATTGCAAATGATGTCATAGTATATTTAAACCAATCAGAATAATCTCTGCATGTGCCAAATTGCGCTAAAATTCTTATCATACTGATGATGTATTCATAATATTGAACGTATACTTCAACATAACCACATGGAGTGTTAATTTTTGGAATTTCAGATTCTTCCGTTACAAATAAATATCTAGTCTTCCAATACTTTAAATAACAGTTAAATGCTTCAAATGATTGAATTAAACCTGGAACAACAAGCCATATATGTTGGAGTGCATTGTCATCGAACCATACTAATGTAGTAACAACCCTTGCTGGAGGTGTAAAGTATGGTCATCGAACCTAACTAATGTAGTCACAACCCTTACAGGGGCTGTAGTGTATGGTCATGGAACCCACATGGGGCGCACATCCCGGGGGCGATTTTTTTCCCAAACAGGTTTGCAATTACGGAGTTTTCCGCCAATAAGATTGCTTGTGACGTCAGCATCAATAATGGGCATCGCTTCTAAGTTCGAAGACATGCACTGAGTAACACTGACACTTAATTAAGTCTAGTAACGGTCCATCAAACGCCCTTACTTTACTTTTAATGCTTGAATCACATGTTGACCTTTACTTATGATACATACGCTACATTCTATTGGGTTCGTGTTTACGTTATTCAAGATTTGTGAGCCGTTCTACTGCAATCGGAATTCGTTTCGTGGAATTTGTAGGCCTACACTTTAATCAACTTCACGAGTCTTGAATGAATATACGCAAACAGTTTAGTTTAGTCAAGGCTTCATATTTGACGCACCCCCGTAATTCACGCACCTTCAATTAATACTAGCAACGATACAGCAGGCCACCTAAACTTTTTGCAGTCAAGCAGAATTACATTTTTCATGAGTTTGAATCCATTTCAGCTATTTGCTGACCAAATTGGTGGTATATTTTAAGCTTTTAACACCCCCCCCCCCAGTTTTGCACGTTTTGGGGACATTTGGAAATCTTACAACCTAAAAATAACCAACAATACCTCAATATGATACCACTACTCTCTGGGATCAGACCTTGTCTGAGCCAAGAGGCTCAGAGCATAGCAAACAGCATCTAAAGTCAATGGATGTATACTAAGGCCTGGACTACAGTTAGCTTATCGACGAATGCGTCAATTTAGGAGTATGAAAGAACTTGACAAGGCAGACATTTTGTGGTCAAATTCTGCTCAATATTACGGTGCATAAGCACAGAACCTTAAATATTTTGAGATCATAACATTTCTGAGGAACTACACATATGAAAAACACATAGAGTTGAGTCGTTTGGATTTTTTTCCTTGATATACATCTTTGATCAAATCCTTAATTTCGTCAATTATGAGCCCACCATGCTACAGTATGATATTTTTTCCGTCACTGCACTGTGTACAGAGTTATAATACACATAGGCCACCAGTGCATGTGTGATGTACTGTACCCTGTACGAACATTTCACTGTGCGTTGATATCGACTAATGCCTTCACATAAAACTTCGATCAAAGTAGATGATCATACCATACTAGTTTGCTCAATATGTCTAAACCAATTCCAAACACATCTACACGAAAAGCTTCGGGTAATTTTGAACGGGTATATCTTCGTTGCAAGGAATGGATGCAGACACTTTGGTTACCTGGAAGTGAAGGTTTCTATCATGATGACGTAACTTTTCCGACCAATCATGGGGGGGGGGGTCAAGGGGTTAGGTCTACACAATCACCCCCCCCCCCCAATTTCCAGTTAGATATAAAAAAAATAAGTTCAAATTAAAATAAAATAAAATAAATTAAAGTTAAGCTAAATTAGGTTAGGTCAAAATACTGAGGTATCAACCTCAGTATTTTTGCAAGCTGTTCTCACTCCAGGGTTCCATACACAGCAAACAAACAACAACAAAATATAAGGAATATAGGCCTATGATATAACGAGTCGGGGCGTCAGAACATGTTGAGGATGAAGGGATATGCCTAGCCTACTCGAAGAGCTTGCATCGTGTTGACGTCTAAGTACCTCTTTAAACACTTACATATATTTGTTGCGTTCAAAATGTGAACGCCAGCGTTCAAAATTTGAGCGCTGTAGCATTTGAACAGTAGGCGTTCAGGATTTGAACACTATACACATCAGGCGCTCAAAAATTAGGTGTTTC
Source organism: Apostichopus japonicus (assembly GCF_037975245.1). Taxonomy (NCBI): domain Eukaryota; kingdom Metazoa; phylum Echinodermata; class Holothuroidea; order Aspidochirotida; family Stichopodidae; genus Apostichopus; species Apostichopus japonicus. Next base: position 6,878,120 of record NC_092567.1, read on the forward strand.
TAAAAAGGGCATTAGATGTCAAAAAGTATTCCACTTAACCACTTAACTTGTTCTTTATTGTAATGAGGCTTTGACGCCCAGTTGCGTTCTATATCGGACGATTATCGGTTACATTTTGCTGTTTGTAGTGTATATATAAGAATGCAAGCCGACGATCATTGATGGCCATTAGCCACCAGGAAGAAATTGTTACAGAGAACCGTCTATATTGACCACAACACCGACTATGGACGGTGAGGCACTTGAGTAATGAACATGTATGGACTATGGATGGGGTGATGGACAAATGTAATAGAGATACAGAAGGTGAATACGGGAGCATGGCAGACAGAATAAATGAAAGAGGATGCACAATTCATTATGATTATTGTACCATCTCAACTCATCTGACATGTATTACTTTTTTCATAGATTGAATATTTTCCCAGTAATTGAGGAATTGCATACATGAAATTTATATTTTAAAGCTGAACTCATGCAGCCTAAAACACTCCGGGGGCCGTTTCCGGCCATCTGGGGAGTTTGTAAAGCCTAAAATGTTCTTGTACGCTCCGCGCCAACTGATGGTGGCGCTCCAGCTTAGATAGTCTACTAATATCACCTCCCCCCCCCCCCACTCTTCGGAACATATGTGCGCCATTGATGGAACCATACTAATGTAGTGTCTGTGTAGCCTCAAGCCATGCAAGGAGCTATCACCGATAGAGTTGTCTGGTGGAGTGAGATGTCACTGACAGCTAGAGGTTTATGTTACCAACACACTGTTACAAAAACGTATTCTTATAGTAGAATACCGGCAGCCAGGACGCCTGCGTTAAGTCGCAATTTAACAGAAGTTCGTGAAAAACGGTGCCCCGTTCTAAAACGAATACATTAGAACCGTGAATCAAAAAGTAAGAGTTAATGCTGTAAAGGAATAAATTCTCTCCTGTTAACGATTCCTACTGTTATCAAAGTTTGTCGAATTTTTTACTTCTTTTGCAATTAATTCTTCAGTGGCCAACCCATTTAGTGTAAATTAAACCCGACACGCTTCAATGTGTGTACATTTCTAAGTATATATGTTATGCGCTATCGACCGATTTGCGCCATCGATCGATAGAGCTGCGCTATCTATGGATCCGTCGTTAGCGCAAGCATCGGTAGATCGGGCAGGTATCGATCGATGGCGCAGGCAGATCGACGGATTGTATGTCTATTTTTGATAATGACAATGTTTTTTTCTTAAACTTCAGGATGACGCCAAGTGCTGTTTAATGGACACATCACCGATTTTTCTAAAAATTGCCCGTTTAATTATTATTTTCTATGTAAATATTTATGATAAATTCAATAAAATTTTATCAATTGATAGTGATACAATGAGTTCCAATAACTTGGTTGTATCATGGAGATAACCTAAATCCATTGCTGAATCAGGCATATGTATCAGGTTGTATCATATGTCTTCAGGCCTTGGTTCTAAGAAATCTGCTAAATTACTGATGGGATTGGGCCAACAGTGACTATCGACCTCATATAGTACTGATATATAGTGACGATATTCGTAAAAATGGAAAAAGAGCCAGCTTTTCGAGAACACTTGCAGGAGACCGTCGACCGCCAAGCTGCTTCAACAAAGAGCCCAGTCATTAGCGCGGAGAAGTACGATGCCATAAAATCTCATCTTCTGCATCCAAGCATCAAGGTGGACTCGCACTTCCGACATTGGGTCAAAACACGGAATTTTCAGATTCTCGACCTCCCTGGCCTCGAGGGAAGCGCCAAGTTCCTGCGAGTTGTCAATGCTGAAAACGTGTTCGATGTCGTGAAGGGTATTCACGTAGACAAGGCCTGCAGTTCCCCTTTAAATCTCATCCTACACGACCCACGAACTATCGATTGATAGCGCAGCGCTATCTACCGATGCCTGCGCTAACGACGGATCCATAGATAGCGCAGCGCTATCGATCGATGGCGCAAATCGGTCGATAGCGCACAACATAACCAAGAAAAGAACCTGGGCACGAAAACCAAACTACCGAACGACTGATCCGCTCTCACCCATAGTCCCCTTGCATAGAGACTGTGACTGTGCGATCTCCGTCGGGTGTGTATCACCATTCCCCTCGAAAGGGAACACCTAATTTATTATACATTTAATTTTAGTTTTAGTAAATGCTTCAGAGCTAAGTCAACTACATATATATACCATCTTTGTGTATTTGAGAAAATAGTGAACACTGTGACGTTAATTTTAGCCCAAACAACAACAGTTTTTAACCAGTAAACACATGGTTTGATATCAAATGAAGTAACCCTACCAACTTTTTAAATAATAAGAAACATGATGCGCATAATTCAACACAGAAATCACCAAACGAGAATATAACCCGCATAATTTTGGTAGCACTTTTTTTTATTAATATGCAAATTGAACAGTGTCCGATGTTTGCTAGTTGATACAGAACGGTGATAACTTGTAATTGTGCATTCATGCAAAGGTGTTATAATACCCACTATTAAAGACAAATTATTATTGGCGTCATGCAGTTTATAATGCATTCACCTGTTATTCTATATACAAACAATGGTGAATGTTAATTTACAATATAAAGGCACTGCTGTATGTCCATAACGTCTTATTTTCAAAATGTCACTATTAGTTTACAGGGTCTGTTTTGTCTTTGAGAGAGCTCACTGCTATAATTAGACAACTTTTACAGAGAGAGAGAGAGAGAGAGCTCCCTGGTGTTGTTAGGGAGCGATCACAAACATAGCTCCCTAATATTAATAGGAGCTGTCACAAAGACGGTTGCCTGGTAAAATTAGGGAGCTGTCTCAGAGAGGTCCTTGGTATAATTTAGGCAGCTGTTACAGAAAGAGTTCCCTGGTATTATTTGAGAGCTGTCACAAACAGAGCTCCCTAGAATTAATATGAGCTGTCAAAAAGACGGTTGCCTGATATAATTAGGAAGCTGTCACAGAGAGGTCCAGGGTTTAATTAGGCAGCTGGTGCATAGAATAATCCCTAGTATTTTTAGGGAGCTGTAACAAAAGAGCTCCCTAGAATTAATATGAGCTGTCTAAAAGTGGGTTCCCTGGTATAATAAAGGAGCTGTTACAGAGATAACTCCCTGGTATTATCAGGGAGCTGTCACAAACAGAGCTCCCTGATATTAATATTACCTGTAGCTGTCACAAAAAAAGGTTTCCCTTGTATAATTAGGGAGATGTCAGAATGGGTGCACCCTGGTATAATTAGGGAGCTGTCATGGAGAGATGTCATTGGTGTTACACTAAGCCCCCCCCCCCCTCCTCATTACCAATGTTTCGTTTTTGTTGCGTAGAAGTATAGAAGACGCGAATATAGCATTGTACTGGATCAAAGTATCAATATAGATAACAATATCAGCTGATCAGCTATATTGTAAACTGTTAGTTTGTTATGTAAATATCGAGTGATGGTTTCTGGAAGGCTAAATAAATACTATGAATTGTGTAACATAAGTGACTTTTAGTGCACGGTTATTGATGTGATGTTTGACTTTTAAATCGATATTCTCATTTGTATCGGCGTTACAAGGGATATGAAAATAATTTAACCCATTCCCCTCTCCCACGAACATAACATATAGCTATGTATTGACTCAAATGTTCTTTACCACTGCAGGTACAAAAAAGAAATGCATATATTACACATACATTGTATTTGCAGAGACCAAATCTTGGAATATCAATCATTTGTGCATATTCCTCAATCGTTTATCAGCTCTTAATTATAATTATGTAATGTTTTATTGCAGATCCTCAAAGTGCTTGTCTGGTTTCAACATTCTTGGTGTAATTGTTGTGGTTAATTGTGACATATTAGGTTAAATTGATTTTTTTTCCTGTAAAGGTGGAGGATGGTGAAAGATGTAACAACGGATTGTTAGAAATAGCTGAATTATACCAGTATACCATTGTAATCACTACAGAGGTATTATCTAGGCAGAGTGGTAATGAAGGTTAGGTGCGGTTGCCGAAAGACCCCTGGTTAAAAAACTCTTCCTTTAATAAGATAAATGCAATATGAAATGTATAAAGAATGAGACTTAACATTACCATTATATCTAAGATACAATGTGAATGTCCGTCATAATTAACACATGGGATTAAATGCATACAATAGCATACAGACTTTACTTTATTAGTATTATTATTATGATGAATTATAAATAAGTTATGAAAATATACTCGATCTTTTATATTAAGTTTAAGACGAAACATTTAAACAAAAAAAGGAAACTTTAATACCTTGATATACAGAGTCAAATAAACGTTAAAGGGCGTAGGAACCGGGGGGGGGGGGCTGGGGCGCCAGCCCCCACCAGTGAAAAATATGGTGGGGCGGAAGTATCATTCCGCCCCCCCCGGCCCCCGCTTCGCAAGTCAGAAAACCCCTTTTTGGTTCCTTGCTTTAGCAAAAGGAACCTATGTAGTCAGGTTGGCGTGTGTGTGTGTGTGTGTGTGTGTGTGTGTGTGTGTGTGTGCGTGCGTGTGTCTGTGTGTGCATCTGTGACACTTGCTTGGGTACGCTCTATCTCAATAAGGGAAAGTTGGATTGAGGCCAAACTTGGACTATAGATCCGCCATATGGAGAAGGTGTGCCCTATTGTTTTTGGTGCCCACAAAGGTCACCGAAGGTCAGTTATGGTCCAAAAACCGAAAATATTAAAACTGCAATAACTCCCAGTGCCAATGTGTGACAAGATTGATATTTTGGGACAAGTTGTGAACTGGTCAGGGGAGCATTTTCAAACTTAACGGTCATGTGATCCGAGGTCACCAAAAGTCAATTAATGATAAAAAACTAGTATTTTTGCGATAACTTGAGAACGAAATGTCCGTTAGGGTTGGGAGTTGCTTCAATGTTATCCAATTGTCGACCCGCATCTGGGTGACCCTTGACCTCAATTTGACCTCTGGTGACCTTTACGTGTTTTTGGGGATTTTTACAGTTTTGATGCTATTTTCAGATGTCAAAGGTACCTTCTGATCATAAATGTCAATAGGTTGACCCCGTGTGACCTTTATGTGCGAAGTTATATGGGGTCAAAGTTTTTTGGTCGGAGTTAGGATGGTTGTACAGACTTTTCGTTTTGTTTTTTGGAATCAGGAGATTAAACTACATGTGAAACCAAGGTCAAAAGGTCAAAGGTCACATTAGAAAAAATGTGCTTATTTTGGGAGGAAACGAGCAAAAAAGGAAATGTTTGGTTTTGATGCTAGATTTGGATATCAAAGGTACCTTCCGATCAAAAATGTCAATTGGTTGACACCCCTGTGACCTTCGTGTGCGAAGTTGTACGAGGTCAAAGTTAATTTTCAGACATATAATGCAACAACTCCCAGTTCCAAGGTGTGGCATGGTTGATATTTTTGGACAAGCTGCAAATGGTATAGGGGAATATTTTCAAACTTAACGGTCATGTGATCCGAGGTCACCAAAGGTCAATTAATGTTAAAAAACTAGTATTTTGGGGGCAGAAAATGGGCAAAGAAAAAATGTTTGAATTTGTATAGTTTGATGCTCTAATTTAGGTCTCATCAATCAAAAATGTCAATAAGTTGACCCAAGGTGACCTTTGTATGTTAAGTTATATGAGGTCAAAGTTAATTTTCAGACATTTAGTGTAATAACTCCCAGTGCCAAGGTGTTACACAGTTGATATTTTGAGACAAGTTGCAAATGGTATAGGGGAATATTTTCAAACTTAAGGGTCATGTGAACCGAGGTCACCAAAGGTCAATTAATGATAAAAAACTAGTATTTTTGCGGTAACTTGAGAACAAATTGTCCGTTAGGGTTGGGAGTTGCTTCAATGTAATCCAATTGTCGACCCGCATCTGGGTGACCCTTGACCTCAATTTGACCTCTGGTGACCTTTTCGTGTTTTGTGGATTTTTACAGTTTCGATGCTATTTTCAGATGTTAAAGGTACCTTCTGATCATAAATGTCAAATGGTTGACCCCCGTGTGACCTTCGTGTGCGAAGTTATATGAGGTCAAAGTTAATTTTCAGACATTTAATGCAATAACTCCCAGGTCCAAGTTGTGACAAGGTTGATATTTTTGGAGTAGTTGCAAATGGTATAGGGGAATATTTTCAAACTTAATGGTCATGTGATACAAGGTCACCAAAGGTCAATTCATGATAAAAAACTAGTATTTTTGCGATAACTTGAGAACAAATTGTCCGTTAGGGTTGGGAGTTGCTTCAATGTAATCCAATTGTCGACCCGCATCTTGATGACCCTTGACCTCAATTTGACCTCTGGTGACCTTTTCGTGTTTTGTGGATTTTTACAGTTTCGATGCTATTTTTAGATGTTAAAGGTACCTTCTAATCATAAATGTTAATAGGTTGACCCCCGTCTGACCTTCGTGTGCGAAGTTATATGAGGTCAAAGTTAATTTTCAGACATTTAGTGTAATAACTCCCAGTGCCGAGGTGTTACACAGTTGATATTTTGAGGCAAGTTGCAAATGGTATAGGGGAATATTTTCAAACTTAAGGGTCATGTGATCCGAGGTCACCAAAGGTCAATTAATGATAAAAAACTAGTATTTTTGCGATAACTTGAGAACAAATTGTCCATTAGGGTTGGGAGTTGCTTCAATGTAATCCAATTGTTGACCCGCATCTGGGTGACCCTTGACCTCAATTTGACCTCTGGTGACCTTTTCGTGTTTTGTGGATTTTTACAGTTTCGATGCTATTTTTAGATGTTAAAGGTACCTTCTGATCATAAATGTCAATTGGTTGACCCCCGTGTGACCTTCGTGTGCGAAGTTAAATGAGGTCAAAGTTAATTTTCAGACATTTAATGCAATAACTCCCAGGTCCAAGTTGTGACAAGGTTGATATTTTTGGAGTAGTTGCAAATGGTATAGGGGAATATTTTCAAACTTAATGGTCATGTGATACAAGGTCACCAAAGGTCAATTCATGATAAAAAACTAGTATTTTTGCGATAACTTGAGAACAAATTGTCCATTAGGGTTGGGAGTTGCTTCAATGTAATCCAATTGTCGACCCGCATCTGGATGACCCTTGACCTCAATTTGACCTCTGGTGACCTTTTCGTGTTTTGTGGATTTTTACAGTTTCGATGCTATTTTTAGATGTTAAAGGTACCTTCTGATCATAAATGTTAATAGGTTGACCCCCGTCTGACCTTCGTGTGCGAAGTTATATGAGGTCAAAGTTAATTTTCAGACATTTAGTGTAATAACTCCCAGTGCCGAGGTGTTACCCAGATAACATCATGCTAGCGGTCCACCGGCGGCCCGCCAGCTGCACCACTGGCGGTCCACCGGCGGGGAAAGCCGGCGGAACGCCAGAGATTTGGCCGGCTTTAATCCGGCGGTCCGCCGGCGACTACGCCAGAAGACCGCCGGAGAAACGCCAGCGTACCGCCGGTGTACCGCCAGTGTTTCACAAGCAGACCGCCGAAGAAACGCCAGCGTACCGCCGGTGATCCACCAGTAGACCGCCAGAGAAACGCCAGCGTACCGCCGAAGAAACGCCAGCGTTCCGCCGGTGTACCGCCAGTGTTCCACCGGCAGACCGCCGAAGAAACTCCAGCGTACCGCCGGTGTTCCACCAGTAGACCGCCAAAGAAACGCCAGCGTAACGCTGGTGTACCGTCAGTGTTCCACCAGCAGACCGCCGAAGAAACGCCAGTTTTCCGCCGGTGTACTACCAGCAGACCGCCGGAGAAACGCAAGCTTACCACCGGAGTACCGCTGAATTTCTGTCAGAGAGAGCCAGTGGCGGAGAAACAGGGGGGGTTGGGGGGGTTTTAACCCCCCCACTTTTTGAAGAGGGGGGGTTGGCCCACACAATCAACCCCCCCTAGTTTTTGCCAGTAATGTTCTGTTATAGCCTATGTTATGTGCTCCAAATGGCATAATAAATCAAATTATTAAATTTGAAATTGTTAAAGTCATTTCAACCTTTTACCTGGTAGGCTATCAACAATTAACGACCGAAAACCGAGTTAGAATTGACCGACACATTATTTCTAGCCCCTTTCCCCCACCTTGCGCATTGGACCTTGTAGCTCATAGCGCTAACTTCACCCCACAACAGAAATACACAAAATAACGTTTTGTTGCTGTTGAATAGCTTTGGAACTGTATACACTTGCCAACTTCAACGAGGTGAAGGAAGGAAAAGAAAAAGAAGAAAGAGAGAAAAGGACCAAAGGATGGAGTAGAAAATACGGCAAGAAAACGGGAAGAGGAAGAGGAACAGTGACAAAATTATACGAATTTGTAAAGCAAACAGCAGATATCACATCATATCAGTGAGCATGAAAATGGCGTTCCACGATAAACAGCCTCCAAACCATGGGCGCAGATCCTGGTGAGGACAGCGGGACGCGTCCCCACCAACTTTTTCAGTAGTGGGGACATGATATACCGTGTCCCCACCAATTTGTCTTTGCATTTCAAGTTCCCCTGTATGGAACTTTGGCGAAGTTTGATCCAGCATTGTGCAAATGACATGCAGCAGTTCTCATTTTATTGTATTTTATCCACAGTTGTTAAATATAGGACGGAAATCGCATTTGCGGCAGTCTATATTTGTTTTCTGGGAGAGGACCCCAGACCCATCGTATATACAAAAGTCTACTTGGATTATTTGTCCCCTGATTTTCTTTCTGCAGACGCCCATGTATTTCTCCAAACTAAATTTCTAAGCAATGAGATCTAAAACTTAAGGAGGTTTAGGAGCATCATTAGGTCTGGGAAGTGTTATTTCCGGCGATCTGGGAGGTATATTTGCCCCAAAAAATCGTACGCTACGCGCGAACCCATGGTCGCGCTCCGCTTAGATAGTGTCATAGAACAGACACGCGTCCCCACCATTATCCAAGACTGATCTGCGCCCATGCTCAAAACTGTCGATGTGTGTAGTGTTCAGTTTCGGAAATATCTGGTACATTTTTATTTCCTTCAACGAAAGTTTTTAGTAGCCGTCTGAATTTTCGAAAATTCCCTAACCAACATTCTTCATCATACTTCATCATACTCGTGCAATTTTGACCCGTCTGTTAGGGTTTGAAGGAGGTTTTTCTATATCGGTTGTCCATAGATGATATTTTGTGCAACATTATGGGTATGTTTTGAAGTGAATTTATTCACGAGAATTGTGAATTTTCAAATTCTGAACAGTGGGGCTGACGGATATTGTGGGCCGCGATGAAGAATCACCTACAAAAGCAATGATCCACAGGATATGTGATGAAGTCGAACATGATGTGTGACTGGTGACAATCTTCAAAAAGGTTATAGATGAGAAAAAAAAGTATTTGGAAAAAACTTGGTTGTCAGGCAAAAGTGTACATATGGTTGGTCAGTTTCAAGCCATTTCAAGTGCCATTTCCGGTGATCTGGGGGTACCAAAACCAGAAATTTTCTTGTACGCTGCGCGCCAACCAATGGTGGCGCTCCGCTTAGATAGTAATACGCGCCCCCCGGGTTAGAAAATCCTGCATACACCCCTGGTTAAATCCAGCTTTTCAAGGCCTGGGCAGTGCCATTTACTGCAATCTGGGAGGCAATATTTGCCAAAAAATTCTTGTGCACTTCGCGCCAACATATGGTGGCCCTCCACTTAGATAGTGAGCCAGCAGTTATGACTTTTTATTTCATCAATGGCCTGCAACCCCCCCACTTCTGACAAGAAATCTCCGCCACTGGAGAGAGCCACTGGCTATCCACTAGCTAATATCCAGTGTTCTGGCGACCTGCTAGCCCAAATCTGGTATTTCGCCAGCAACCCGCTAGGCAGAGATCTTCACATGAATTGCTAACCAAATATCTGTGTTCCGGTAGAAAACTGTCCGTCAAATATCTGGTTTTGTCCCAGCACATTGTCAAGGGAATGCTAGCAAGAGTGCCAGCTTGTTTGGGGTGTACTACTAGAACAGAGCTATTGGTCTACCTGCAGATTTTACTGAATTACACATGCGGTTACATATGAAGAAATAATGACTAACACAGTGAAATTAGTTGCTATCATTTTATTACGCCTATAAATTACAAAGCGAGAAAATGAGTTCCAGCGTTAAATATTGCAACAGCACTAAAGAAATTCACTCGTCAACTGTTTGTGGTGAAGTCCGAGATTTTCGCCCTCCCTGACAATCTGATGCATCCTTCAGAAATCTAACCACCGCCGCCTGAATATCAGATGAAGTCGATTGTGCAGTTCCTCCGTACAGCTTCTGTTAATACAAAACACATTACACAAAACATTACATAAAAGATTGCATTCTACACAAGCAGTAAAATGAAGCCAATAATGGGTTACCCGATACTCATAGCTAGGACAGTTACTACTGTTCATGTTCCACAACCATGCATCAGTTACTACTGTAACTGCTCGTAACACAGTAACATGTGTTACAGGTGGCAAGTTTTTTGTAAATGCAAATAAAAAAAAAATAAAAAAATAAATTATAAAATTTAATATATATACTATTTTTTTTTTTTTAAATTACAGCAAATTTTCACCTGTCTGACTCTTAGTTCAACGTGTCACATCTTTTTGATAATTACTGTGCCAACTGTAACACTGGCTATGAGTATCGGCTGGGGTCTCACATTATGATCACAATTGGTTAAACTACATTATTCACATTTTCACACATTTACCATTTTTGCAGTGATATACGAAATATTTCCTTTGCATTTGACAGTCACCTTCTTTCATTTTATACTGAACACATGCATTACTGTTGCAAATCCAGGTCCCATCAATTGGGAAAGAAAGTGACAATGGACTGGTCAATAAAATCATATGGTGAATTAACTTTAAAATCAATGCTGAATGCTGCTTTTCAACTGCATCTGAAACAACACATCTTACATCAAAATATATTTGTAGTAACTTATTTAAATGACCAGAATTCAATGTATATTAAAGCAAGAATTCTCGTTGATGGGGTTTTGCATTGAAAAGCTGGCCGATCCATGAGTCAAATGCACAACCCCCTCCCCACAACTCAAGGTTCTCTTCACTGCTGCTGAAAACAAAAATGACACATATAAACTCACTTTCAATTATGTATTTCATACATGCAGCTTCGCAAAGGCTGTTTTCCCAGTGGTACATGTCCAGTTCAGTGTGGTAGCAACTGCATTTGCCAATAAATCACCCATGATTCTTTTAACGCACTCCTTCAACGTGTTGCCACCAAGAATTGATAGTCTTCTCTTCTTGAAACAACAAAAAGAAAGAAAAGTTAATCAGAAACCATTCAATAATTATTATACAAACAGAAATATTCAAGTAATTCTATTTCATCCAAACTTTGGCATCTTTTGCTAATTTCTTATCAATATTTTAAGAGGAACTAGCAATGCAGTGCTGCAATGTTCCTTTCTGGGTCCAGTCAAAAACAAGATTGATTTAACAGCCCACTTTTGTAGAATGCACCGCAATGTAAAATCATTTCTGGCCAAACTCTTGTTACCTAAATGCTTTCATGTCTGTTACTACCTTAGAGTTTTAATTTTCTCCCAGGAAAAGGAAATTAGCCCCTCAGGAAATATTTTATTTTGTACAGACCACTGACACAATAAAACCTGACTTGGCTTCAAATTTATAATGATAAACTAACATTACACTCTGGAAAACTGTTTTCTGATTACTTTCCTTACACTTTTAAACTGACTTACCAAATATCTTTCCAAAGCCTTGTTTGTTTCAATAGAGTCATCCAGGTTAATAAATTCCTCCAAAGATCCCACAGGAATAGTAACGCGCTGGCTTCTAACTTAGTTCCTGAAATCCTGATCTGGAAAAATTGATAAATTGTGATTTAATCTGCTGACTCCATCTTCCTCAAAAAACAACAACAGCAGCATACTTTGGTGTTTCCATACTTCAAATTAAAGTTAACAGTAAATAAGTTCACAACAACATATTGTGCAGGAGAGGAATGGCTATCTGTCGCTCCTTTATATACTTATAATCCTTTCACTCTTAACTTCAACTGTGTCATCATGCAGCTCAAAGTTGTTATCATTATTGCATGTTTCTTGTAAAACAGTGTTGACATGCCCATCAACCTCATTTTGTATTTTCCTTGTTTAGTTCGCCAGGGATTTCACATGAGTCATTTTTTCCCTGTTAATCTACTGCAAAAAAAGAACCAAAAACAATAATCTAGAGCTCTTCATTCTGTATCCATTACTAACAATTGGCATTAACCCTTGGATTAATTTTTTTTTTTTTGGGGGGGGGGGGAGAACTATTATATAAGGTCAAATTTACATCATCAAATACAGACAAATCATGTTATTCGTTACTCTGTCTGCAGAGCTTTTTAAACAGAATAACATACCCTCCTGCTTGCCGAAAGTTGTATCTACTTTCATTGCCATTTAATTCATCTGGGAATACAATAGAGGGGCAAATTGAACCTAAACTACCTCCACTAACTATGCTTTCAATGATTTATTGCCAAGGAATTTAAACAGTTCTCCCCCCGCAGCACTTTAAACTTTGAACCCTTTAAAGTAACTTTCCATAGAGTTAAATAGTGGCACGCAGTACAGACATAGCACAGAGGCAGTTCAGCTATTGGGCAAATATACTTTACTTTAACTGAGGATCACTTCAATGTAGGCAGTTATTTTCTTGGAAATCATGTGCAGAATGATTCACCAGAAACTGAGCACAAACTGGAATAGACCCAATGCAAATATTTCAAATTGACAGTAGCTAAGACAAAAAAGCAACAAAAAGAGATAAGGCAGCCACAATTTTTTTAGAAGCCTAGAGGCTAGATATGAAATATTTTTCATTATCGTGTTGGTTGGTATCACCAAGAGCGTAGGAACCGGGGGGGGATGGGGGCGCCAGCCCCCCAGTGAAAAATGTGGAGGGGCGGAAGTATCATTCCGCCCTCCCCCTGGCTTCGCAAGTCAGAAAACCCCTTTTTCATTCCCAAATGAGAAAAAAATCTCACTTGGAGCACCAAATTGCATCTAAGGCCAGGTGACAATACAAAATTAAGTTTACAAAATTGAGTGGGTGTTGAAGTGTGCCATATTGCACCCTCCCCCCAGGCCGGCCATCAGTCTTCAGCCCCCCACTCAAAAGTACCTTCCTACGCTACTGGGTAGCCTATCACTATACTCCACAGGAGTACTCATAAACTATGATGACGATGACCTATTGTTCTCCAAAATGCTTAATTTGTCACAAAAACTTTGAAGCCTAAGCACTAAACATGAAATCCAAAAAGATTTAACCACCAACCCATTCCTGATATTTAAAAACAACCATACTTATATTATTATTAATAAGGTTTTAACATTGAGTCTTTACCTTCTTAACTAGCCTAGGCCTAGCTATAAACAAATAAAACAGCACATTATTTCTTAAAAGTTATGGATGACCATGATTTTTCAATACTGTAACATACCAAATGATTTAAAACTAGGCCTAGGCCCCTAGTACTAGTGTACTACCACTACTAGTAGTAACTAGTAGTAGTACTGTACTACTAGTAAAGTAATATATATTTCAGAATATGATATTTAAAATTAGGAGGAAGCCTCCCATAGTCATCTAGTAATATTTACAGTATTAACCTTCTGCAGATAACAGTTTTCTTCTAATACAGTCAGCAAACAAATGTTTCGGCATAACATTGCATAACCTAGCTATTATACAAACAACGGTCATTAGTTTACCTTTATGTGTGATCGTTATTGCTCAGCCTAACACAATTAACACCTACAAATTGTAGGCTAGGTGTAATTCATACACCGCGAAAGGCTTCTCATTAAGCGATACATTCTAGCCTAACGCTAGATTACGTCTAAGTTTATTTAAAAAAATAGTCACTTCAAATACTTGCGAAATCAAATGTACAACTGTCAACCCTTAGTACGAAAAAACAGGTACATACCTCTTAAGCAAATTTGTATCTGCAGACTGCAAGTACTTTCAAAACAATTGATCAGGATATCCAACATCGAAAGAGTTGTAACGGATTACGAAAGCGACCGCTTTTCAAACTAGCTGCTATATCTGAGGACACTGAGCATTGCGGTTTAGCGATTGGATGCCAGTTATACTAGGCTCGTTCGATCAGTGAAAAATGTTTTCTGAACTGTTTTCTCTCAACTACGCTAAATTGTTGATTAATAAATACTTCTTGGGATAGTTGAAATTTATTAAAGTATTTGAATATCGCTTATAACGTTATTGCTAATATTTATTTCAGAATTTGAATTTGTTGAAAATATTATTTTGTAAGTGTTCCTGTGGTTAAGGGTATTACCCGCTCATTTTGCCCAAATGCTTGCCAAGATTTCTTCATGTGGTATCCGTCAGACTCGTTCGATCAGTATTTTTTTCCCCTTCAAATATTATGTAGTGTATGATAATATATATAACATTAGATGGTAAGCAAAATTTAACTACTTTGAGTTAGCTCAATCTTTAATTACCTTATAGTTATTGGCGAATATAGGTTTTAGGAAAATATTATTCTGTTAATTGTGCCAGTTTGGTAAGGTAACTTCCCGCCAATTCTGCACAAAAGCTATCCAATATTTCCTCCGGCGGTACTGCTGTCGGCATTCCGCTGGACTTACAAGCCAGCTGTAGTATCTATCGGTCCGTTAGCGGACCACCAGCCGTTGCCTAATAACGTATAAGCCCATGCAGCCGCACCTAAACCTGGCCTATAATACTACACAAAATCCAAGTATTCTTAATTATTCTCTCCACAGGAACAAATATATACAAAAAGCACGGGTAAAATAGTTTAATAGAAATTCATCTTTAACTAAACTTTCACATTAAGACTTAAGATTTTGGACAGACCCGATGGTCAATGTGTATGTAAACTTGTGTAAATTGCTGAGTGACTTTCATAACATAATATTTGTGGGAAATTTTCTACGGCGTTACGCTGTCGGTCTGCTGTCGGAATTCTGCTAGGTTTTTCCAAGCAACAATGTTTATCGGTCCGTTGGCGGACCTCCAGCGTGAAACCACCGGCTTGTTTACGACGTTGATACGCTGTTGGTCCGCTGTCGGCAATACGCTGGGTTTTTTTCCAAGCAGCAATGTCTATCGGTCCGTTGGCGGACCTCCAGCGTGTAACCGCCGGCTTTTTAACGACGTTGATACGCTGTTGGTCCGCTGTCGGCAATACGCTGGGTTTTTCCAAGCAGCAATGTCTATCGGTCCGTTGGCGGACCTCCAGCGTGTAACCGCCGGCTTTTTTACGACGTCGATACGCTGTTGGTCCGCTGTCGGCAATACGCTGGGTTTTTCCAAGCAGCAATGTCTATCGGTCCGTTGGCGGACCTCCAGCGTTTTACCGCCAGCGTTTTTACGCCAGCGGACCGCCAGTGTGATGCGTACTGGGTACACAGTTGATATTTTGAGGCAAGTTGCAAATGGTATAGGGGAATATTTTCAAACTTAAGGGTCATGTGATCCGAGGTCACCAAAGGTCAATTAATGATAAAAAACTAGTATTTTTGCGATAACTTGAGAACAAATTGTCCATTAGGGTTGGGAGTTGCTTCAATGTAATCCAATTGTTGACCCGCATCTGGGTGACCCTTGACCTCAATTTGACCTCTGGTGACCTTTTCGTGTTTTGTGGATTTTTACAGTTCGATGCTATTTTCAGATGTTAAAGGTACCTTCTGATCATAAATGTTAATAGGTTGACCCCCGTCTGACCTTCGTGTGCGAAGTTATACGAGGTCAAAGTTAATTTTCAGACATTTAGTGTAATAACTCCCAGTGCCGAGGTGTTACACAGTTGATATTTTGAGGCAAGTTGCAAATGGTATAGGGGAATATTTTCAAACTTAATGGTCATGTGATCCGAGGTCACCAAAGGTCAATTAATGATAAAAAACTAGTATTTTTGCGATAACTTGAGAACAAATTGTCCATTAGGGTTGGGAGTTGCTTCAATGTAATCCAATTGTCGACCCGCATCTGGATGACCCTTGACCTCAATTTGACCTCTGGTGACCTTTTCGTGTTTTGTGGATTTTAACAGTTTCGATGCTATTTTCAGATGTTAAAGGTACCTTCTGATCATAAATGTTAATGGGTTGACCCCCGTCTGACCTTCGTGTGCGAAGTTATATGAGGTCAAAGTTAATTTTCAGACATTTAGTGTAATAACTCCCAGTGCCGAGGTGTTACACAGTTGATATTTTGAGGCAAGTTGCAAATGGTATAGGGGAATATTTTCAAACTTAAGGGTCATGTGATCCGAGGTCACCAAAGGTCAATTAATGATAAAAAACTAGTATTTTTGCGATAACTTGAGAACAAATTGTCCATTAGGGTTGGGAGTTGCTTCAATGTAATCCAATTGTTGACCCACATCTGGGTGACCCTTGACCTCAATTTGACCTCTGGTGACCTTTTCGTGTTTTGTGGATTTTTACAGTTTCGATGCTATTTTCAGATGTTAAAGGTACCTTCTGATCATAAATGTTAATGGGTTGACCCCCGTCTGACCTTCGTGTGCGAAGTTATATGAGGTCAAAGTTAATTTTCAGACATTTAGTGTAATAACTCCCAGTGCCGAGGTGTTACACAGTTGATATTTTGAGGCAAGTTGCAAATGGTATAGGGGAATATTTTCAAACTTAAGGGTCATGTGATCCGAGGTCACCAAAGGTCAATTAATGATAAAAAACTAGTATTTTTGCGATAACTTGAGAACAAATTGTCCATTAGGGTTGGGAGTTGCTTCAATGTAATCCAATTGTTGACCCGCATCTGGGTGACCCTTGACCTCAATTTGACCTCTGGTGACCTTTTCGTGTTTTGTGGATTTTTACAGTTTCGATGCTATTTTCAGATGTTAAAGGTACCTTCTGATCATAAATGTCAATGTGTTGACCCCCATGTGACCTTCGTGTGCGAAGTTATATGAGGTCAAAGTTAATTTTCAGACATTTAATGCAATAACTCCCAGTTCTAAGGTGTGACAAGGTTTATTTTTTTGGACAAGTTGCAAATGGTATAGGGGAATATTTTCAGACTTAACGGTCATGTGGTCCAACGTCACCAAAGGTCAGCTAATGTTAAAAAAGTAGTATTTTGGGGGGAGAAAATGGGCACATAAAAAATGTTTGAATTTTTACAGTCATGCTCTATTTAGGTCTCACCGATCAAAAATGTCAATTGGTTGACCTTCGGGTGACCTTTGTGTGTGACGTTATAATGTATACAAGTTCAAAGTTAATTTTTTTTAATTTAATGCAAGTAAATCTCAATGCCAAGGTGTGACATGGTTGATATTTTGGGACAAGTTGTGAATGGGGTGGTGGAACATTTTGAAACTTAAAGGTCATGTCATCTGAGGTCACCAATATTATCATATCTGTTGACACGCTTGTAGGTCTCTTATATTTCTTACATTTTCGACACCATATTTAGATCTCAAAAGTGCCTTTTGATCCAAAATCCAATCACATTTTGTGATCACAAAAGTGTTGGCTATAGTGTTGGTTACTTTATGGGAACATGTAGGACCACAATTACTTGGACTATTTGAGCCCAATCTTGCTTGATAATATTATGTGTATTGTCATATACCCCAAGCAAGGAACCACAGTGCCCTTGGGCTCTTGTTCATTTCCAAATGAGAAAAAAAAACTCATTTGGAGCACCAAATTGCATCTAAGGCCAGGTATATATTCAAAATTATTTACAAAATGGAGTGGGTGTTGAAGTGTGCTATATTGCACCAAATTGCATCTGAGGCCACCTGGAAATGCAAAAAAAAAAATCCAAAGGGGAGGGGGACACCCCTCCCCCAGGCCGGGCATCAGTCTCCAGCCCCCCACTCAAAAATACCTTCCTACGCCACTGTAAACGTTGTTATTAACAATGAACAAATTAAGATTCAACCATGACAGTACCATATATGTAGAAGACCAACAAAACAATAAAATCCATTTAGAAATCGAATGATGGCTTTTGAAAGAAGGTCCAATACACCCTAGAAATCTCTACCAGACAGGGGAGGAGAAGGTGATATTACATTCAGAATTTACAACCGTTCTAGCTATTGTAGTGCGCATGCACGCTACATGTATTGAGAAAACTAGCCCGCTCCATCATCCGCATGGCTAGCTTGTGAATGCCGGCTGAACATACACTCTTCATAGCAATCTCAAACTCACAGGTTTGCCACGCAGGAAAAAAATCCAGACCCAGATTAGCAAAGAACTGTTGCGGCAAACAGTTAATTCTGCACTGGCACACGTAAAGAACAAAGATCCCCCTGAGTAGAATACTTCTTCAAAACAATACGTAAAATTCTCTACTTTGGTTCGAAATTCTCGAATTGAACAAGATAGGTAACAGTTGAACGTATTTGATTTAAAAAACATCTTGCAAACAAAGTCGCCAGCAACAAATGTTAATCGTATTTTTCCGCAGCGACACACGATCGGTGTTATTTGCACAAACAGCTAACCCGTAATGGTATGGTATTATATAATACACACTACACAGTCACAGTTTCCACAGCTAGCTGCTCTGTACGCAGGCCTATATGGCGTATATCACATGTCTTGAATTATGAATCAGGGCCAGGAAATCGACCAAGGATTTTTTAATACACCGGAGGGTGTTACATTTGCTCAATAATAGACTAGTTCTACATTGTATTCGTTAGATTAATCATGCATCAGGCCTTCGGTGTAAATCACCGTATGTTCGTAAAATTTCGCTAACTAGGCGAGGATCATAGAATTTGAAGTAGGGAGAATGACGTCATGCGATATATACCGAAGCCACTCATCGTACTAGTGGCGCTTTGCTTGTACGAGAAGACAATAACGGAGCGTAATACAAACACTAAGTCTTTGACATAACTAAAGTGATAAAGTTGACATTAATCACTCGAAATGGTGATATCGTGCGCCGCATTTGGATGCCAAAAATGTGGCAGTAGTCTGTAGTTCCTAGGTAATTCTTAGGAAGCGATAGTAGAAGCAATTACATAGGTATCTTATTACTTTATTAGCGTCGTCTGCTCAGCAGCTGTATTAATATTCACTGGACCCTGGATATAGTTAGCCTAGGCCCTAGACCGGCTACGGATGCGATATGACTAAAGCCTAATAACAAAAATGTTAACACCTCATTTTACTTAAAGCTGTATCCCTAACGATAGATCAACATGCCAGAATAACATGAGATGACGGTTATGATGTCCTGGGCTTATCACTTACAATGTAATACTAGGAAAATAGGTTACTATACCCACTTTGCAACATTAAACTGGAAACTACATGCACAGGCTAATATGGAAGTATTACACTAAGGCTATAGGTGTGTGCTGTAACGGGGTGGGGAGGACGGAGGCATGCTTTTTCACGGCATTTTTCAGGGACAACTATATGACACTATTTGAGTGGATCACTAAAA
Source organism: Apostichopus japonicus (assembly GCF_037975245.1). NCBI lineage: Eukaryota > Metazoa > Echinodermata > Holothuroidea > Aspidochirotida > Stichopodidae > Apostichopus > Apostichopus japonicus. The sequence continues at coordinate 6,897,604 of NC_092567.1, forward strand.
TAATACAAGCAGGATGAAATGTTTGCCATATGCCTCTCAGATACCGGAATGACACTTTCCATACAATGAAAGTTGCACAAACACTCCACTTACTCGAGTCATTTGAGGAGAGAAAAAAATGTTTTCAAAGTTGGTTCTTACGTCAGGAGTATATATAGTACTTAACACTCTGGTCGCAATAACATGTCTCTGTTGTGCAAAGTACACCTACTCTTTCGAAAAACGGGTAAAATCAAATTCAGTCTTACAAATGATCTGGCTTTTTGGCGTACACTGCAAAGCGCCTTCATTATATTTCAAGGCTTCACTGCTTAAACAAGCGGCGATAAACTGTGTCAGCATTCTTCCTAATTCAATTGCTATGACGAGGATACAGTAACGTTACCATGTTGTTCAAGATGACCAATCAGTGTCCAGGACATGTATTCTCTGTCAGGTCCGGAACATGCGTGAGTCGTTCTTTGACAACCGTTAATGAGCTTGGTTGTCCGGATAATATGTGATGGTGTAGACCTAACTTCTTAGCTATATGTCAGGCGATTGCTAGTTAGAGTACTGTTAAGAAATATATCCAACCTTTGGTCTACGTTAAAGGACCAAACGCCGAACTCATTTATTCGTGACCGAAATAACGTCAAAAAGGTTGCGGTAATGAAGACTCCTCCATTGAATATCAACAATTAACTAAATTTCACCTTCACCGCGCACTTCAATGACACGTATTTGTCCACAGTTGTTCTATAGTTATTTGGAAATTTGATCACATATGCAGACTGGATGTAACATTTACCTTCCATACACGACATCCGTGTATGTGGCTTTTGCTGATTTTGTGTATCAAGGGTGACCGGACAACTCTCCCTGGACAATTACCCCCCGGAGAATTACCTCTCTGGACAAGTCCCCCCGGACAATTCCCACCCAGATAATTACCACCCGGACAATTCCAATCCCAGAAAACTCCCCCCCCCCCCGGACAAATCCTTTCCACTATGCCTTCAACAGTCGACTCCTTACCGGACAATTACCCTCGGATAATTACCCTCCGGGACAATTTCCCTCCTGGGCAATTTCCCCCGGACAGTTGGCCCACATATAATTGTCAATCGGGAGAACCCAATTGGGACGATTTTGTAACGCTACTTACCAATAAAAACTGTGCGTGTGTACGATAGTGTTTTATAGTAGCACAACCAACAGGCCCAACTCACCTGAGAAAAAGATAATCGCGAGGTTACTGATACGAACAATGTGTATCTTTGTGCGGATATATTGATTTATTTCCGTTTTCTGTGTGTTAACCATGGCTGCCCTGTAGAGAGTGACTTTTGCTTCATTATTCCACATACAGGTGTGAGATATTGGTATACTTTGGTCTACTTACATAGAGCTCTGAATTACCTCTTTCGTCCTGTCACGCTACCAATGTAATACTTTTGCAATGTAGTGAAACATATGAACACCGTTGAATTGAAAAGCTTAAATAGCAAAACGACTGTATTTTAGGAGACAAAGTACCAAAACACTTTTTTGTTTCGCGTGCATTGTGTATACTATAGCTACTATGAAAATATTTTGGGCGTCAAGTTAGTAAATTTGTGGAAAATAGATTTGGCTCGCTTCGCGCGCATTGTTGCTGTGAGAATTATTTACTCTTTCCACATGCATGTTAGCTGGATTACCTTAACATTTTCTGCCCACTTCGCAGTCACGCACGTGTGTGTCTGTCTTTGTTTTAGTGACGCCAGCTTGTAATCACGATGACTGATGCAAGATCCGATCGGTCTCATATACTTGGTGGGTATGTTACCAATAGTGAGTAGATGGTCCCTATCGTTTTTGGGGGCCAATCTCATTAATATTCATAAGTAGACGGACTCCTTATCTCGGCAACCGAATGGCCGATTTTGTTCATACTTGTTTAGTGGCATTGGTGGGAGGTGCCGAGGGGCGGAGCGAAATGTAATTTCGTTGAAAGATGCTCGTAATCACTCTTAGTCAATGACGCAGGGTTTGATCATTCCCATACTTGGGTGGTGGATTACCCAGAGTGAGTAAGTATTCCCTATTGTTTGTGGTTCCAATCTCATTAATATTCCTGAGTGGGCGGGGCTTCGAACAATTTCTTTAAATGCTAATATCTCGGCAACCGTCTTTCCGATTTTGTTCAAACTTCTTTGGTGGCATTGGTGGGAGATGGGGAAAATGTGTAGGTTATAAACCTACTTCATCTCATCAATATTCATGAGGGGCGTGGCCAAATGTGATTTCGCTGAAAATTGCTCAGAACCACTTTTTGATTCCTTGCCAGAGGCAAAAGGAAGATGTGCAGGCATGCATGTGTGTGTGTGTGTCTATGACGCCTATTGTAACCACTCTAAGTGGATGACGCAAGTTCAGATCGTTATAATACTTCGGCGGTGGATTACCCATATTAAACATATGATTCTTATTGTTTTTGGTTAAAGTCAAATGTCACCTTAGGTCAACAGAGGTAGGTCAAACAATTATATCTGGCTTCAAATCCAAAGGCAATGAATCACGAAGCTCTAGATTCTTGTTATGCATTATAGCCAGCTACACTACATTCCCGGCCCGTAGCATTTATGTAGTGTTACGGTCAGAAATTTCCAGAAAGGGAGTTGGGTCCAACATGTGATGAAATGTAGTGAGATATGTTAATAAGGAAGTGTGCTTACATGCAACATGGGGCAATATTTTGCCATTTTTTGTAGTAAAGTGTCTTCATTATTTAGCCAACATTTCCAAGCACCCCCCCCCCTCCCCATCTCTGCACACGCTCTGATGATGCATTCAACAGTAGCATACTTCAGTAAGTCAGGGGCGTGATAAAAATACTGATGGTGTTTGTTTATTCAACAGTATCATACTGTTTATCATCTTTGTGATATCTGTTTTACAAGCTATTTGAAAGGATTGCCTAGCAAAGAACCAGTGGCATAGTTAGGGGCGCAATGGTATAGGGGCGCCCAAATGTGGTTTGGGCCCGTATAAACTGAACTAAAACTGTTGACATGGGGCGAAGTTTGCCCCCCCCCCCCCCGATCGCCATTAATGCCCAATACGCTACTACAAAGAATTGAAGTCTAATATTACTTCGCGTTCTCAAAGTAAATCACTGAAGCTGCATAAAGAACTACCATACTACAGTATATTAAAGCTGCGATGACAGAAAAGATAATCGCGCGTAGCGCGACATTTTTTCAAATCTGGATTTAACCATTTACCACACTAAATATAATATCATATCGTCTCTGCTTAAAACAGCCTGATTTCGTTCAATCCGCCTCATTTTTTAGTTTTGATGACGTCACATTGAGTCATATCTAGGTTTTGACATTATAGGTACAAACCTGTCAACCTGTTTGACTCCAAAATAGGGAGAATAACATTTTTCAGGGCCAAAAAACAGGGGGAAAATAGGGAGGTTGGTAATTTTCAACTGAAATGATATAAATACTCCTAAATAAGTATAGTCTACTTATGCAATACAATGAGAGAATCATCCAATCAGTGTTTCTTGTTGTAGTTTACAGCAGCTCGCTTCGCTTTCTACAGGGTTTCTATAATAGGCTTCCATTTGAAACAGGGACAGTGGACTCTGGGTACTGTGACTGTGACTTAATGGCTAGTATGCTAGATAGAGTCCCATCAAGCTTGAGACTTGACCGACTGTCTGTCTTGTTCTTGCGAACTACACTGAATATAGCCTTTCCTGTTCAGAGTTACTGTGGGGAATTACTAAGCATAGGACTAATTGTTGGCTATTTTCAGAAATATCGCAAGTGTAGAACTTAGAAAAACCGGGAGAATAGAATATGAAACCGGGAGGCCGGGAGATTCGGGTAAAAACCGGGAGTCTCCCGGTAAAACCGGGAGAGTTGACAGGTATGTAGGTACGTCAAAGTATATTTTCAATAAGCCAGTTTGATTGTCTGTGGTCATGTTTCTATCTTCCTGTAAGATATGTTGAGGGTATAAAACCAATCGTTAATGAGCTTTCACAGAGCCTCAAAATAATCGTTTGCGTCCATTTTGAATTCGTGTTAATTGGATATAATATTCAGTGGGGACACGACAACAATATGAAAAAAAGGAAATCTCCTGTTGCAGTTAGTTCTAGGTTCACTTCCATTTTGAATGAACTAAAAGCCTAAACCCTGCCTACATCGGCTGCCCATCAATCGTCGAATTTCCAAGGAGGGGATTGTCCTGGTGAATTTGTCCGGGGGGGGGGGGGGTTGTCCGGGGGAAGTTGTCATAGTTGGGAATTGTACGGAGTGGGAATTCTCCGAGGGGGGGGGGGGTAATCGTCAGGGGAATTCGTCCAGGGGGGAGTTGTCCGGGAACCGTATCAAGTATTATCATATGCCGTTTATATAACCAGAATGAAACATGTAAGGTACTGTTAGCTTCAGAATATTATTTCGTTATCTGTTTTAGAAAAGGCCAATTATTAGGGACAATATATTTTTATCTTGATTGCCCTTTACAGGTACCCTAAAAAGTTCATCGGGACGCATCTAAAATATGTCCCTCTTTTCGAAAAAAACTTGAATCTTCGTTATCCGTCTTTTTAAAGCCAGATGATGTAATACGTAATGGAACTGAAACATCTTATCTTCAATCTTTAAAAGATATCTAGTCATATATCGTAATAATGATAATATCAACTAAATATGAAACAATTATACGATACCACTGGGTAAACTTCGTAAGATCTTTGTATTTGTTTGTTGTGTAAACAGTGACTGTGATACAACGGTAGTAAAGTATACGTTACAAATTTAGTTTGTGGTGCAGGCTAAGTAAATAGCGATAATAATAGGCAAGCAAGTTCCTGATTACGAAAGGGAGGTTAGATGTTAAAATATATGTTCATATTAATATAGTAAGGTTATGATAACGAAATATAGATACGAGAATAAGTATATTCATATTAAGAAGCAAAAAACAAACAACCTTTAAAGTACGGGAAGCCCTGTTATTTGAAAAGTCCCCTTTTCTCATGTTCTGATATGTAACTTGTGAAACACGTTTCGTTTTTTTTATGGAAATCACTGGTTTATACGACTGAAAATCATCTATTCCTTTAGTAGTTTATCATCAAATGACAATAGATGACACATTATTGATTTAAATGTTACTGTAAGCTGAACTTTGAGCCGAGTTTAACACAGTGTTTTCATCAAGCCAATGTTTGTCAAGTCAAGTCACAAGTCTTTCGCTCATGTCACGCGTATAACAGCAGCTTATATAGTCATTCTAGACGTAAGCCTAATGATAATCAACGACATCTTTATCAAGTGCTTCGGGTCCTGTGAATGTCGTGTTTCAGTGAGCTCTTGTTACAATGCTATGGAGGCAATTCTTATCTACAAGAGTAGTCATATACACTGGGCAGCAACTGAAGTAATATTGTACCATTATGGAGGGCAGGAGCAGAGGGGTAGCTAGGGGAGGAGGATAGGCCCTCAAGTATTTGTCTGCCACCCCCAGTCATATACACTGGGCAGTAACTGAACTTCAGTGTAAAACCGGTGTACTTTCACTCTCTCAATACGCAAATATGACGTTAATACAAAATCAAAGATTTATTTACTCTGTACAGAGACTAATCTTGTATCATAATGGAGGGCAGTGGAGGAGCAGAAGGGTAGCTACAAGAGGGGAGTAGACACTCAAATATATGTCTGCCACCCCTTGAAAGAATCTAAACTGTAATAATAGAGGTATACATTATAGTATGAAACATTATTGTCTGGGTTTCATTGTGTCTGTTGGTGTTAGCTGTACCAGGTGGCAACATCCGCTCCGACTGTTATTACCAAGTACGCAATATAATATATGAGGGTTGCTCAGAAGGAAAATTGATCCCAGAAAATTTTGTTAAAACATTCTTGCTCGAATTAACCCTGCTTATACCTCGACTATTGACTATTATTTTGGAGAACAAAAACGATTTTACATATTGACATTTTGTGGTTTTATTTCTGATATTTGATTTTTCTTATAGAACAATTTAGAATGATATCGCAACTTTCCACGCTTTATAGAAATTGTAACGTTTCTCATGAAGTTTTGACGTTTATCTAGAAATGTCGACACCAAACGTTTACTGAAAATATGAATTTCATTAAAAATGGAACATTTGACTACCTCCCATTGTTTGGCTAACAAAGGATCAAGCCGAATGACCCAGTAATGTATTAAAGTACAATCGTTGATGAGTGGAGCTGGTGTCGTCGTCACTGAAGAATATCTTGATCTAACAACTGAACTAAGAAAGATGTGATGATGCTCCGCCCCCCCTCCCCTTCCTCCCTCCAGTCGCCCCTTCAGACCAACACACCTCCCTTTGACACTCCAGGTATTCGGTCTGTCGGTACAACGAATATCACCTTTAATTGTGTTATTATACTAATTCACGTCACAAGAACACTCCATCTTCAACGCAATCCAATTCCATGATATTAAGCTACTGCGTGTACAGGGCTATGCACTGAATGTAAGGAAAGATAGAACAAACACGGTCTTTAACCATCACGCCCCCATCACCATCCCATCCCTAGTAATTCCACTATATATGTGACTCCATGTGTGGCTCCATGTAGTGGGTCACGTTTTTCATCGTATATCGAGTGAAATATAGGCTTACTTTGTACTATGGAAACTGTGTACAACTAGCACATTGTATGTAAATACTAACAACATCGAACAAATAGACAAGTCGTTGAGGGTTAGTTAACACACACTGTTTTCTGAGACATTTGGGAGCAAAACACTGTTTCGTGATAACATGTACCGAGATACCAAACTAATAGGTAGCGTGGTTTAGATTACAATTCTAACAGGTACTTTACATACGGAGTAGTATTACAAAATCCTTAGTTTAATAGTGTAAATATAAATGCATTGTACAAACAAAACAACAATAACTCACTCGTTTATGTTCAGCTGGAGTCTAACAATGTATAATTTTATATATAAAGCATTATTATACAAGTATATACAGGTGCGTATCCAGGATTTTCTAACCCGGGGGGCGCGAATTACTATCTAAGCGGAGCGCCACCATCGGTTGGCGCGCAGCGTACAAGAAAATTTCTGGGTTTGATACCCCCAGATCACTGGAAATGACACTTCTCTGGCTTGAAAATGACCAACAAGATGTACACTTTTGCCTGAGAACCAAGTATTTCGAAATAGTTTTTTCCTCATCCATAAACTTTTTGAAGATTGTCACCAGTCACACATCATGTTCGACCTCATCGCATCTCCTGTGGATCATTGCTTTTTGTAGGTGATTCTACGTCGCGGCCCACAATACCCGACAGCCCCACTTTTGAAGGTTTTAAGCCCATTTTTTGAAAAAAATGAAAAAAATACCAGATATTTCCGCAACCGAGCACTACACACATAGGTCAAGGAGGCGGGGGGGGGGGGGCTAACGAAATGTTTCTTTCTGAAAATTCGGGCAATATGCTGAGAATTTTTCGGGCACCTATACTGAAAGAAAAATACATTGCAATGATGTAGCTAAAGGAAATGAATAGTTTAAAAATTATCTCCTTGGTAATTAAAATAAAGTTCTAAGCTTGACCGACTAATTCGCCATTACTAATGTAAAAGAGAGTTTTGACATAATTGGACCTCCATCCTTTTCTCCATCTACATAGGACAATTCGTTGTTTATATGAGCATCCCGCGGTATACTGCGCAACTTTCAGTGACCGTACGGTACATGATGGCATGTGATGTAATAACCGATGCTTGCTTAAATGATATTGAGATGGTGGACGCGCGCGGAGCGCGCGAAAATGTTGGTTATATTGTTCGGGCAAGTCGTTACAGCTCCCCAAATCAAATTAAGCTCCTTCGCCTTTGACTATATACACACATAGACAGTTTTGAGGTCGTACATCCTGGAACGCCATTTTTATGCTCAATGATATGATGTGATATCTGCTGTTTGCTTTACAAATTCGAACAGGCGCTTAGCGGATAATTTGCCAAGGGATGGCCGAAGCCTGTAGGCAAACTATCTAAGCGTAGCGCCACCACGAGTTGGCGCGAAGCGTACAACAAAATTTTGGTTGAATATGCCTCCCAGATCGCTGGAAATGACACTTCCCATGCCTTGTAAGTTGCATCTAAGCATTTTCTATTTCGAATTTACTAGCGATATCATAAAAACAAAAATATGCTCGGGGGGGGGGGCGGCGGTCGCCCCATTCCCGAATTGCGTCATGTTCCCCGACGACTCGGTCGAGTTCGAGACCAGCCACAGTTGGTTTCATAGCACAATTGTTTAAGGCGTCCATGCACACACGCGTTATGATAGACCATATATAGTATATATACATATATAAATACATTAGTGAGAGAGGAAAAATGGAAACGTCAAAAAATGGAGTTGTCGGTGTAAGGGGTAGGGTGAGGCGCACGCCGATTCCGAAATCCTCGATCCGTCACTGGCTACCCAGCCATGTGTATATAATAGGGATCAGCGCTGTAATGATGTCACTGTTCCTATTTCTCTTCCCGTTGTCTTGGCGTTTATCTTCTACTCCCTCCGTTTCTCCTTTTTCTCTCCTTCTTTTCTTTTCCCTTCCTTCCTCTCCTCCTCCTCTTTTTTCACCTCTTTTTTCTCCCCCCCCCTCTTTTTTCCTTTTTTCTTCTCTTTTTTCTCTCCTCTTTTTCTTACCTGGGGGGCGCGCGCCCCAAACGCCCCCCCCCTGGATACGCGCCTGATATATGAACAACAGAAAAATGGCTGGGAATGAAAAACAACGAAAAACAAAGAAAAAGAGGATTTTAAGTATTAAACAGTAAACAATATAATCAGCATCTCATGAATAATCATCAACCAGATACATACACATGAGAGGGTATAAATACATAATTTTCAGTGAATTATGGTTTAAATTACCATGTGCGTAAATGTTCTGTATGTAAAGGCGAACATGAATTATGAATGGTTGGGTATACGTCATGGACAGAAACGAATCATACAGTCTCTGGCCCTATACATCATACAAAGTTCACTAATATATTGGTCACTCAGCCGCTTGAGGAATTCTTTAAAAAAAAGAAAACGTAAATACCTTGATCTGCAGAGTAAAATTTGTTATTAATCAGGAAAAAAAGATTCAACCATAGCAGTATCATTTATGTCGGACACCACCAAGAAAACCAATTAAATCCCTTTATAAATCGAATGATTGCTTCTGAAGGAAGGTCCATTACACCCTAGCAATCCCTACCTATAGACTCTTTTTTAGGCTTGCTATTGTAAAGTGATGTGAGAAGTCATTTAAGTTTAAGGTTGGGACGATTGTTTTCTTCAATTTCCAGTCAGCATTTTGACCCATTACATACAAAGTAGGTAAATATGACGTCATTCGGTCATACCACATAATATAGCTTGTATAGGCAATCAATACTAACTAAGAAAACCTGTCGTAAACAATTGTCAACAATATAAGTACGGGTCATTATTATTATTATTATAATATATTAAGTAACGACAGTTAACGATAACCCTTGTGTATGGTATATTCTCTACAAACAATGGCAAGCCAAAGGGGGAGGGGGAGGGGAGGGTGGAAGGGTGGTCGACCGACCGTCGTCCTTCACGGAATTGTTATGGCGTTCAGCCGGTGAATAATTAGACCGCTTTCTGGTCACTTTGCCCAACAACCATTTCGCCCAACTGCGATTGATATAATATTCGCCCAACTGCGATTGATATAATATATCAATGTAACCACATATGTAACCACATATGTAATAAATTTAACCACGACTTAACGTTTCCTTAATATTCGGTTCGTATCCCGTAACGTTAACAATTCCCGAACGTTTACTATCAAACTTATCAAACCTAACCCCTAAAACACTGATCCATCCTCAAGTTTCCTTAATATTCGGTTCGTATCCCGTAACGTTAAAAATTCCCGAATGTTTCCTTACTAAAGTATCATATTTAATCAAGGTTGGGCGAAATGACCAGACTGGGTGGGCGAAATGACCAGGCTGGTTGGGCGAAATGACCAGGCTAGTTGGGCGAAATGACCAGGCTGGTTGGACGAAATGACCAGGCTGGTTGGGCGAAATGACCAGGCTGTTTATGCGAAATGACCAGGCTGGTTGGGCGAAATGGTAAGGTTGGGCGAAATGGCAGTTGGGCGAATGGTTGTTGGGCGAACCTTTTTCAACCTCAAAAAGTATTTATTAGCAAATCCTTGCGTTTAGAGCTACTTATATGGATAACATTTATATTTTAAATGCGCCTCAATATGCACCAATTGACGTTTAAACTTTTATTGGGGTGGGGGGGGGGGGCAGAACCACTACGTGATAGTCGGCTTGAATGACCACAGGGCATCATCCTCTCCTTTATAAAATCTTTAGTTCGCCTCTAGTCATTCTGCAAAGGTTCAGGTTCCTAACTAAATCCATCCATGGACAGGTTTGAATGTGTCCTCCACTTTAGAGCTGTAGTACGTGACTATCTGGCCATACAATGTAGTGTCTGTGTTGCTCCATACCTTACAAGGAACTGTCACACACTGAAAAAAAAAGGGAGCTGTCACTGAGTTCTTTGGTATAACTTGGATCTGTCATAATATATAATGAGTATATATCATAATTGTAATTAATTAATCATAATTAGGGAGCCGGAGATTAGAGAGCTCCCTGCTTTAAATATGGAGCTGTCACTGAGAAGATCTCCCTGATATAATTAGGGAGTTGTCCCTGGGAAGAGCTCCCTGCTATAATTGAGGAGATGTTACTATACAGCTCCCTGCTATAATTAGGGAGCTGTCACCGAGAAGAGCTCCCTGTTTTAATTGGGGAGCTGTTACATATAGAGCTCCCTGCTATAATTGGGGAGCTTACTTTGAGAGAGCTCCCTGCTGTAATTAGGGAACTGTTACATATAGAGCTCCGTGCAGGCGCGTAGCCAAGGGGGGGGGGCGAAGAGGGCAGCCGCACCCCCCCCCCCCTTGAGCCTATTTTTTTTTTTAATGTTTTTATGATATCGCTAGTAATTTCAAAAGAGAAAATGCTAAGATGCAACTTACAAGGCATGGGAAGTGCCATTTCCAGCGATCTGGGAGGCATTTTCAGCCAAAATGTTCTTGTACGCTTCGCGCCAACTTATGGTGGCGCTACGCTTAAATAGTGTGCAATGCCGTATCTACGGCTCTGAAAAAAATTTCTACATTTTCGCCCTTCCCTTGGCAAATTCCTGGCTACGCGCCTGGCTCCGTAATGTAATTAGACATCTGTCTTCGAGAGGGCACCCTGTTATAATTAGGGAGCCCCCTCGTTATTACATTTAGTTTTTGTGTTTGCATAAGTAAATGCATGGAAGTGGCTATATTGGTTAAAATGGCGATAGTGGGACTGTCGAGATTTCCGACTGTTGCATTTTATTTTTCCGACTGATGAACTCTAATTTTTCCGACTGTTGCACTCTAATTTTTCCGACTGTCGCAATCTAATTTTCACATATTCTTGTAATTTGTGAGTGACCTAAAATTTTTGGTCAAAATTTACCTTTAATCAGTCATATTTACCAAGTTTTCTTTGTCACATTGAGAAATTGTATCTTGCTATCCTTATACTCTACCATACAAAACTTGGTATGGTTTTTAATACTCAACGTTCGCCAGCTTCAATTCGGTTAATTTACGTATTAATTTTGCTATTGGGTGGGTTGACCCTGTTCGCTAGCTTCAAGTAAGTTCAGGATATACATTTTCTCCATGGTATGCAATTAGAACACTCAAAGCTAATATACGGAAGCTTAAAAGTGCCATCAACATAAGAAAAACTTTGTTACATTAACATAGCTTTTGTAGTCAGTAGTCTATGTAGCCTTCAAGTAAATAACTATACTCAGTTGCTTACTTGCTTAACCAGAGTGATTAATAAGTTTGTGTGAAGTAAGGGCCAGGGGTACAAATGTATCGAGAAAGGTTTCCGCGCGCGACGTGCGCGTTCAACCATTTTGATGTTGACGAGTAGTACAGGGAGGGGGGTAAAAGGCAGCAGTCGGAATTTTCTGGCTCCAAAACCCATCCAGTTGGAATTTCAGCCACTACACCCCCCCCCTCCCTAATCATCAGGCCTTAGCTACGTACCTGCGTATATGCATACAGGATCAAAGTATCAACAGATAACTATATCATTAATATAGTTAACAGTTTGTTTGTTATGTAAATATCGAGTGACGGAAGGTTAAATAAATAATATGAGTAGCGTGATATATATTCCGATTCAAGTTGATCGCCGTTACGAGTAAACATTACACGACGATTACATATCTGTTTGAATGGACTTAAGTTTGTTCTAACACTGCAGGTACAAACAGTGGCGTAGCCAGGATTTTTTCAGTGGGGGCGCTGGAGTGGCTTGACCATTTCCTGGGAGGGCGTCTTGTTACTATCTAAGCGGAGCGCCACCATGGTTTTGCGCGCAGCGTACCAACTTTTTCTAGCTAAAAAGACCTCCTAGATCGTGGGAAATGACACTTCCAGGCCTTGTTAGCAGGGGCGTCAATCCGATATGAAACGTAGGGGCGGGGGACGTAATCGATTCGAGTATTCCGGCCGCAAGTACTTTCTAACGGAGCGCAACCATTGGTTGCCGCGTAGCGTAGCAAGAAAATTTCAGATTTTAATACCTGCCAGATCGCTGGAGATGGCACTTGCCAGGCTGGGTAGCAGACATCTAGTTGCGTGATTTCGAGAGAAAATTACAAATTCGTCACTCAGGAAATCTGCAATAAAGTTCATGCGGTCTTAATTTTTGGTTGTTTATTTCTGTTATTAGTGATTCAAATTGACATGAACATTAGAACCCAGTGCAAGTTGACAAATGATGCGGTGAACTGGAAACGCCAGCCCCATTTTGTCCTATGTTTCAGGATGGAATACCTCTCATTTGTTCGAACCCATGACAACTAACCATCTGTGAATACATTTACTTCGAAATGGGCACATTACAGTAAATTGCACCAAGTCGGTCAAGGAATGACCCAGGGCCTCAGATAAAGGCCTTTAGGAATGTTGTCCCAAAATATCCCCGGACATACTATAGGCAAAGGAAGCTATCCGCCGCGACTGCATGTGAGTTTCTCGACTTGCCGTCCTGGGAGTCATACCACAAAATGGTGCATTTCCTCATACGCGATTATTAATAATTTAAATAAGTAACTAATTAGGCATAGTCCAGATCCGAGTTCGTATAGTGAGCTTAGCGCAAATTTGGCCAAAAGTCGTCATACGCCAGCATGTTAAACCACCAATGACCACCAATGAAGGGTCGTTCATGAGTGGTCATCAGGGGATTCGAGACCATTCAGACCAATGATATATTTTTCGCACATGTATATTTTTTGGACACTCAAAATCCCAGTGGGAGGGCGACTGGGGAGGGGGCAAGCTTTCATGGGGGGGGGCTTTCGCCCCCCACGACCCCTTGGCTACGCCACTGGGTACACAGTGACTCAGAACAGAGCAAAATAAACGAATGCTAAACATTCCATGTACGATACTTCCTCAGAGCCAGCAATTAAGCCTCAAATCTTCAAGTCATTCACTTTCTTTGAAATGAGCGTATAAAATGGAGATGGGAGACGTCGGGGAGGGGGGGGGGGTGGAGGTGTGAAAGATAGTTTCACTAATCTGAGCATGTCTTCGTATGCAAGCTACATTTTCAGCACGAGAATATCCTCGCTGTTCGCGAGTCAGGAGAGGAATTAAAATAAATCGAGGCAGATAAAGGTGCTCATTTATACATTGTGTACCTCTGTGTCATGTTCAGACCAAGTCATGAAATATCATAACACAAATACCTCAATCGTGTCTCCGCTCTTACTTACATTAATGTAATGCTTTATTATCTCATTTGTACATCCTCCAATTTCTTGTCTAATTTCAACATTCCTGGTGGACAAAATTCACATCTCATTTTGAATCCCCCCCCCCCCCCCTTCCACCTAAACGATAGAGGATGGTAACACCGGATTGTTAGATAATACTGTTTGTTTGTTTTGAGATGTGACACACTATCTCGAGTTTTGTGAACATTTTGTGTCATAAATCAGTTATTATTACAAAATAACAGTCAACAGTGATTATTTTACCAGTATATAGGTGTAGGAGATAAAGCTACAAACACAACCAACTGCGTTAAGCTAAAATAGAAAATGCTCTGATCAGGAACATCACTCCGAATTGAGAGTTGGGTGGGGAGGGGGGAATAAATAAGGGTACATGAATAAAACTGAAGGAGTCGGCGAGCAAAGCCCTTTTCGGGTGGGGTCCAGGGGCGAATCCCCGCCATGGTCCAGGGGTCGGACTCTACAAATATTCAGTTTTACTTCTGTTTGATGCCTGAATTGATATGTCATTTATAAATAAATTTAATAAAAGACACATTTGACAAGATTAGCCTTGAATTAAAAAGACTTATCTATTTCACATCCTGATATAACTTAGGGCATTATTCATGAGTATTCATATTGAAACTTAAACCCAAAAGGAAACATCTAAACTTTGCACACAAGAATATCTTGTTATCCAGACATCTACAACATGCAAACATCTGGTTTTATAAGTACATTTGAAAAGCACTATTTGGTATCTAGGCACATTCACTTCATCGGAAACAACAAATCATAAAAATAAAGATATATTTAGGGGCCGTAGCCTGGGTAGAATTCCTAGCAGCAGTTAAGGAACATCGAGAAAAAATGTATCGTCCAAATGTTACATAGCGATGCTTTGATGTGCGGATATCAGTGGCGGCGGAACCGGGGGGGGCTCAGCCCCCCCCCCCCCAATGAAAAAGTTGAGGGGGCAAATGCATGATAAGCCCCCCAATATTTACCAAGGCCCCGAAACGTGCATCTGCCCATTTTTCAATGCATATTTGTCGATCTGTCCGATGCACACGTACTATATAGGTGTAATAATTTTAGTAAATGCTGGGGTTACATGCATTCGTGACAGGGCTTGGTTCATAGAAATTTGTTGGCTACTGCACATGGTTTTGGAATTACCCATTTGTTGACATTAAGAAATGCTTTCCGTTTTTTCTTATGACATTTATTTAATGATTGCATTTAATTGCAAGTAGTAATTTACTACACTCAAAAACGTCTTTGCGAGTACAGTACGAGTACTAGCTACTCTCTTAAAACACCATCGAATATTCAAATTACAATGTTTTTACAGATTTTTACGTGCAATCTGAGAAATTGCAGGCTTGAGACCCATATTTTAGGGCTAGGTATTCGCAGCATAAAACACTCGGGAAAGTACCGTTTCCGGCCATCTGGGGGTTTGAAAAACCCAAAATTTTCTTGTACGCTCCGCGCCAACCGATGGTGGCGCTCCGCTTAGATAGTCTCCACACATTAGCCCCCCAATAATTTTCCCGTTCCGCCGCGCCTGGCGGATATACGGTACCAGGCTTTTCTTCAAGAAATTTGAGTGGGTTGGTCATTTCCAAAAAGGGACCGTCATGACACTATCTAAGGACCTACTGCTGGTAGCAGAGGGGGAATGAACTGAGTGAGTAGACCGTGTGTTCTTAGTAAAACATTGTGGCACTAATATAGGGGATAACAGTGAAACATACGTAATAAGTATATTTATGAACCGTAGTTTCACGTAAGACTGCTACACTGTTCTTGCAGATTAAATCTTTGGAGCTCTCTACTTTTATTGTTATTATAATCCCCTCTGCCCCCGGCCCGCCCCTCCCCCCCCCCTCTGAAAAACCACCAGAAACAGTAGTCGCATCAGAGATCGTGCATATACGTGATGAGCATTTAAAGTAAACCTTATGTTACTTGACCGCCATTCCTACAATACGTGCCTAGAATCTCAGAGTTTGCACACTACAGACTAATTAAATCAGAAGAAATGATATGAACATTTATCGTACCCTACTTTCATTTAGAAAGTGTAAATCTCAGGGGACAGCTACCCCTGCGCAAGCTACGGCCCTGCATACTAAAATATTGCGTTTTTAACCATCATCCCCTCCATCTTCCTAACCACCTCCATCTCTCCAACCCCCACCATCTCCCTCAAACCCTCCATCCCCACCGCTCTCCCGAACCCCGTTATCTCCCCAACCCCCGTTATCTCCCCAACCCTTCCATCTCCCTCAATCCCCTCCATCCCCACCCTCTACAACTCCCCAACCCGCTCCATCTCCCTCACACCCCTCCTATCCCCTACCCTCTCCAACTCCCTAACCCGCTCCATCTCCATCAAACCCCTCCATCTCCCCCCCACCAACCCCCGTTATCTCCCCAACCCTTCCATCTCCCTCAAACCCCTCCATCCCCCACCCTCTCCATCCCCCACCCTCTCCATCTCCCCTCTCTCTCCACTTCTCTAATAATTTATTATATTATACGTAAAGTATAATTATACAAGTATAAATGAACAACGGAAAACTTTCTGGGAATAATAAACAAGAAAAGAGGAATTAAGTTCAACAGTAAACACAATAATCAGCATATCATGAATAATCATCAACCATATTCATAAACATGAGAGGGTTTTATTACATCATTAGTCTTAGCTAACCATCATTGGAATTCATTACATTCTAATTAATTAGGTGTAACATTACCTTTCAAGCTAATGTTCGGTCCACATAGAGGCGAACATGAATTATGAATGGTTGGGCCTACATCATGGACAGAAGCGAAGTATACAGTCTCTGGCCTTATATACCATATAAAAGTATGTTAATATATTTATCACTCAGCAGCTTGAGGAAGTATTGTTTATAACACAACCTCCATTCTTTCTATTTATAACGAAGACCAACATTGCACTACAGCAGTATTGATAGAATAAAAAATATAACCATATATAGTAATCAAGAAATATGAATGTAAAATGTGACCAGAATAGAACATAGAACAGAATAAAGAGATGTATAGAATATGATAATAATATATATCTAGGGTTAACGGAAATCAAGAGCTAAGATTCAATGCACAAGGCATCTCCTAAGTTGTAAAAAGATGCCGGTCTGGTGTATGGCAAGCATCAGTTACAATAATATTCAAGGCACGTTTTACGAGAGTAATATTGTGGATTGGACAGCAACTGAACAGGTTCTGCTACCCCTCTCTCTCGACACTGAAAACAGGACATAAAGTAATGTAAAAACATGGCACAACAATATTGTTGACTGACCACAGCTTATTTTAAGATTGTGGACAGCAATTAGAATCCTTATACAGACTTACGGCAACATCTCTTTATTTATGTATTAAACATGGTAGCAAATTTACAGATATGGGTATACGATGACTGTGAAATTGCTGGCTACCCTACACAATGTTTCTCACATATGAACAAACTATATGTATAACACAGTTCTATGTAACTGATTGATCTCAACAAGAGTATTTCATTTTAGAAATATGGATTTCAGCATTCATCAGTTTAGTCCCAACAAACTGTCTATGTACCTGCATGGTAACTCAATATGCTGATAATAAGTTTGGGTTGATATGTTACAGCATGCCATATAATCTTGGGAGTAACCCACAGGTGGCAATGCACATATAACTTCAAAGACTTGATACTTCATAGTTTCTAAATTTCAAACACATCCCTGATCAGATCAAGGTACACACGACAAAAACTTATAGACCGGGAGCCCAGAGGGTTTGGTTAGCTGGGAAGGTAACCAATTGCCTTGTACATCACAACGTTCACAGTGCATTCCTGTATATGAAACCAGACGACTGGCAAACCGGGTGTGGTGGGTGTGGCTGGGAGAGCAATTTTAAAGTCACCTCAAAGCTAACCTAGATCAGCTTTCATGGTAACCACAACAAAGTAAGTACAATGTGTCAGGTATGGCCCCAAGAGCAACAAATGGCCATCGCCAGTAATTATTGGTGGTGGGGTACCCCTGCCAGTCATCAATAATTGACCCCTCACGGCTGACCTAGGTCAGCTCATGAGGTAACCACTTGAAACCTACTGGAAAATGATGGTTAGGACTTCAGATACAAGGGATGGGCATTGCCAGTAATTGTTATTGGTGGGGTACCCCTGCCAGTAGACCCCCAAAATGCCCATCCCCTCATTGACCTAGGTCAGCTCATGAGGTAACCAATTGAAACTACTGGAAAATGATTGGCAGGACTCTATATGTAAGGGATGGGCATTTCCAGTCATTTATATTGGTGGGGTACCCCTGCCAGTAGACCCCCAAAATGCCCATCCCCTCATTGACCTAGGTCAGCTCATGAGGTAACCAATTGAAAACTACTGGAAAATGATTGGCAGGACTCTATATGTAAGGGTTGGGCATTTCCAGTCATTTATATTGGTGGGGTACCCCTGCCAGTAGACCCCCAAAATGCCCATCCCCTCATTGACCTAGGTCAGCTCATGAGGTAACCAATTGAAACTACTGAAAAAATGATTGGCAGGACTCTATATGTAAGGGCTGGGCATTTCCAGTAATTTATATCAGTGGGGTACCCCTGCCAGTAGACCCCCAAAATGCCCATCCCCTCATTGACCTAGGTCAGTTCATGAAGTAACCAGTTGAAAACTATGGAAAATGATTGGCAGGACTCTATATGTAAGGGATGGGCATTTCCAGTAATTTATATCAGTGGGGTACCCCTGCCATTAGACCCCCAAAATGCCCATCCCCTCATGGACCTAGGTCAGCTCATGAGGTAACCAATTGAAAACTACTGGAAAAATGATTGGCAGGACTCTATATGTAAGGGCTGGGCATTTCCAGTAATTTATATCAGTGGGGTACCCCTGCCATTAGACCCCCAAAATGCCCATCCCCTCATTGACCTAGGTCAGCTCATGAGATAACCAATTGAAAAATACTGGAAAAATGATTGGCAGGACTCTATATCTAAGGGCTGGGCATTTCCAGTAATTTATATCAGTGGTGTACCCCTGCCAGTAGACCCCCAAAATGCCCCTCCCCTCTGGGCTCCCGCTCTATTAGCTTGCCTGGCATGTGGGCAATCTTTATTTTCTACAGAAGTTGAAGTTTTCTGATGAACTGTTAATTTAGGTAACTATCAATTTAGGTTACTATCGGAGGGCGTTGTGGTCAAGTGGTTAAGGCAGTGGACTTGTGATCTAAGGATTACAGGTTCGAGCCCTGGCCAGATCATTGCGTTGTGTACTTGGGCAAGGCGCTTTATCTCCGTTGCCTCTCTTCACCCAGGTGTATACATGGGGACCTGCGAGGTAACTTGTAAATATAGTTGCGTGCGCCGGTTTGTGGCTGCACCCTATGGGAAGTCCCCCGGGGGACACGTGGTTGTGGTGCACTGTGGTGCCCCAGGAGAGATTGATTGAATTGTGCACACTTTGGTGTGTGGGTGTGACAAGTTACCAATGACCAGGGGTTAATAATCAGCGCATTGAGACTTAAGTGTGTATTTGCGATTTATAAGAACTGCGTATTATTAGTATTATTATTATTATCAGTAGCTGTCTCCACTTTAGAGAAATCTTCAATCCACCACTGCATACTACAATATAGTAGTTGTGTTTAGTCAAGTTTGTTAGCTCTACACAATTAAACAAGTGGAATCTTAAAAATGTCATTTGATGTTATTTATAGAGCTAATTAGGCAAGCTGTCTTCACCTACATATAGCCTGTAGATTTCATCAAAGGAACCCAACACAGCCCATTACCATTTCACAAACTGACTGTTGAGAAATTATCATGTGAAGACTCACATCCACAAAGGTAGTTATGTCATCAGTGATGTGTTCCAGCTTGACTTTTTCTTTCACTTTCTTGGAGGAAATGTACAGAAGAAATGTTGAAAACTGTATCACCTGGAGGTTAAAGAGAAAATACACAATAACTCAACTTTCCATTCACTAGATTTATCAGGTGAAAATTCATCAGGTCTGTGATCATTTTTGTAACATACATCAACGTCTTCCCTTGTGTCTTATTAATAAGTATATATGAGTAGTATAGGGTGTATCTCAGGGCAGCAAATATATTGTTTTTAGGAATATGTTTTGCATCTGATGTAAGCAATTACAACACTTGTAGTGGTGACTAATCAACTCCATGTTACCTTCCAAGAATTGTGTAGACCCCTAGCCCCCCCCCCCCCCCCCCCGATAAAAGACATCTTTTGACAATTGCTGGAAATTTTCTACCAGATTTGTGAGCTATCTTCCGTAGTATTGCAACAGAAAATAAATGTAGAAAGCACATGTGCTGGAGTTTCCTGGAATTATCTCTTAAATGGCCAGTATTATAACTGAAGTGCAAATAATGTACATCTTAAACAGAACACATTAGGAGAATCCTTCAACACTGTTCACCAATGGCTAAGAATGGAATTCTGAATTACTTTGGTTTTTACTCTGATAACATGCATATGGTCCAGACTGTTCATGCATGTTTTGTATTACTGACTGACAACAACATATCCACACATTACAGTAAACCCACTAAAGACTTCCATTTGTAATCCCTTAGTATATAGCTCATTGACAAATGACATAAAACCTAGATTATCTTCAGATTTAAATTTGACATCAATTTTACTGGGTTTTAGATGTACTGAGAGGGGAAGGGTAGGAAAGGTTAGGATGGAAACAGAGAATTTATGGTTCCTGTTAGTCATTCTACATGGTTCTAACTTACTGTGGGTATTGTTCTAACTTAGTGTGTGTATGGGTCTCACTTTGTGTGCAGTGACTCTATTTAATTGTTAGGGCACATGCACTTATGAATTAAATTGATTGTTTATGAGCCTGCCATACATTTTACTGGATATTATTTGCGGCAATTAGGCTGACAATCCAGAGGAGTCTGGCTGCGCTGTTAAGACTGATTACTACCATTACCTGCCACCCAACACTATGACACACTGATAAATTAGAAGGGATCAAGTCATCTGAATATTTTGTTCCTTAATTTATGATGGCTACACAAAACAAAAAATGGACCCAGTATACTAAACACATACACCTCTTTGTGTACTTTTACACAATAGTAAGCAATACAATGTATGACATGTATTGCCTAATATATGGTGTATGTATGTTAGACTGAAGCCATTATCTTCTTCCCTAGGCCCTTAGGGAGTTTGCTGATCAAGCAAGATTCAAAACAATTACTGTTCCACCAGGATTAGGCAGTAACAAAATCACTTTCTACTTCAGAATCAAATCTAATTATAACTACAACCCAGCTTACCAGTCCTGCTATACACTAATTATACACTTACCATTACCACCGGCATATTGTAAACCATTATGTGCAAGATCCACATCATGTGACCCCCAAAAGTCGTCTCAAGAAAGATTAATCCACATTTACCTAATGAGGAGATAAAGACAAAGACAATAAGAATCATATCTGAACTAGATGTTTTAATGCAAACGATAAAATCCCTTGTTTTTGAGTTTGCCTTTTTAATATTTACTCAACAGTTATTCCATTGCTCACAGATATACAAGCTTATGCTAAAATGACTCAATAATTGCAAGTTCATTCATTTTATTGCAAGGCACTTTTATTTTAAAGTTCAATAATTTTTGGAAATTTATCCATAAAGAAAACAAAAGGCAAAACTTGGTAACATGTTTGCAATCCTATGGTTTAGACTAATTTGGTCAGCACACTTTCTAACTGACCACTTTTAACGTTGTTTGGTGCAGCAGGCCAATAAAGTTGTTCCCAAATTTCTAACTCTATTACTTTGAAGTCAAGCAAAGTTAGGCAATATTACTGGTGTAGATTGCTTTTTTTTCAAACTATCTGTATACCAGTGTGAAGCAAAGGCTGCTCTATTACATAAATGTTAGTGTTTTTGCTTTCACAACTTTCCCAGTAACTTAATTTCCAACTTTGCCAATATGCAGCAACATGATGCACCCCCCACCCCCCCACCCAAACACACTCTTATAACAGAAAAACTGAATTACACAATAACTTTAAGAACAGAAAAATAATACAAATGCATTAAAGATTTCAGATGACATAACATGCTGAATCCTAAAAGAACTTGTCATATTGTGTTGTAAGATCTTCTGTGATAGAATCGTAAACTTGCTAGTCATAGTGCAATACTCAATACCTATCATCTCCTTGACAACTATTTAATATGATGGGATAGGTGGACCTTGCCATAAATTACATAATATCCACTCAACCTGGAGACGTGACAATAGAAAGCCTTCATTAGCATTATATGCTCACACAGGAATGAAACTGTTACATTATGAAACAATGTGTGTCTAATGACCATTAAAATTGGTCAGATTTGAAAGATTAGAGATGTCCTTGGCATCAGAAGTTTATCCTCTTGAAAACTACAATTATGGTACAATTTGTAGAGATGATGCTACAATTAGGGAAGCACTGAACAAAAGAGGTCTCACAGAATCCCTAAGACACAACTTTTAGCAGTGTTCTAACTAGATTGTTCATATTTTAGGTCTTGTTTTGCAGTGATTGGGGGTTGGGGGGGTCCTGGATGATAGACTTTTTGGTGGGGAAATTTCCCTTGAGGGATCATCTGATATGTCATGGAGTAAATATATCCAATAAAAAACTTGCATTCTCATGGAGGAGGGGGATGGGTGGGAGGGGTAAGAATCAGGTGTTGGGCCATACAATCATTACCCTGCTCATGTAAACTGTACACATTTCTTCCAAGAGCTGTAATCCGGATATGAAACTGGTAAATCCCTAAACAGGCTGATCTCAGGACTGAATAATTCCAGTTTACCTGATGATGAGAAAAAACAAAATGCATTTGGTCATCAGTTATAATGTTATTATTTATGTAAATTGACATCACCCGGTCTGCAAGTAGCTTCATTCTACCATGTAACATTGTCAAACACAGAACACAGCTACTATAAACATACAGTATGGTATGCTACTGTAGTTTCAAAGTAAATCACTCAGTTATAATTATAATAACAATGTAAAGAAACTAAAGCAACTAGAATACAAATCTATAGACTGTACAAGATGAGTTCAAGGTCTCATAATACTCTCCACAGTGTATATACAGCTCACTTGGAATATAAAGAAACATTAATTTGAAATTGAGACAAGCATTGAATCTTATATACAAACTTTAAGCAATACCACTAGCAATCCAGTCTGGTTTATATTCAATTGAGAAACACAAGTAATAACAATGTAACCCTGAAAATAGATGGAGCCTGAAGAAAACATGATGACCGTTTCGGTCACATAATTTAGGAACCATTGGTTCACTGTACTGTCTAGAGGTTGATGAATTTGTAGGATTTATGAAATGCTGACATTGTACTATAATTGATTGAGTTAAAGTACATATTTTTCTATCTGCAGACTTTGACATATACTGTTATTTCATAACATGTTGTTCGGTGCAGTCCTGTTGTGAGAGGGTGAGGGTTGGGTGGAGGATACAGTTGTACGTCAGCTAAGTGCCCAGTGAAATATGTGATAAAGAATGATATACTTTTAACTTTGGATAAACAAAGACTTAAAAAAAGTGGATCTGGTGACACAACTGTGCATGGAACTGTGCCTGGCTCTCTATGTTACTGGTTTTGTGTACACCTTACTTGAATAATGCTTCTTTAGCCTCACAAGATGTGATTGTGAATCTTAGAACTGGTGTGCGACAGTTTATCAGGAGTTTGGCTAAAAATAACAACGAAGAAAAGGAGATCTACAAACCCAACAATAATCTTCAGCTGGTATGATAGACATCTTTGAGATGAATATCAAAGGTGGAGTTGATTTGCATTTTTCTGTCCAATTTTATAGTTCAAATCATATTTCCAATATTTAAGCAAATGCTAAAAACAGTAATCTCTACTGTACTACAGTCAATAAATATCATAACAAACATAACACATTAAATTTCAAGATTATATCCATAGTTGTGTGACATATGTGTGACATACCTAAATTAATCAAGGTGTTCTTGTTTTGTTTGATGGAGTGTTCATTACAGCAATACAGACTTAGTTGACTTCTTTATATCTAAAATGGTATTTCAAGTTTTTTTATTTTAATCTGAAGAAAATAAGTATCTAAACAGAAGACATAATTGTAGGTAACCCAAGCTACTTTCATATAAACCAACAAGTTGTCTTCCAGTTTTACCATTCTGGGAGTGTCAGGAGTTCTAGAAGACTTTATTCATATGAGTCTAAAAGGCAAGTTTTATTTCAGTTTGGCAAATGGTAAAATGTACCAGAGGGTGTTGAGGTAGCTATTGTGTCATACTGTAGCAAGGTCATTACAAACATACCAAGTACTGGATTAATCCAGCAAGAATCCGATCGTTTTAATGTCCTTACTAGGGCGTAATCCTGTCAGTTGTATTTTGAGAAGATGAGTTAAAACTTTATATACATTATTTTAGTGAGAGTGAATGGGGATAAAAGAGTATTCCTCGATCTGCGACGCTATCCATAAAATCTACCACACATCTTTGAAACATTATTAATACTGTTCAACACTTACCATTAATGTGATTACCATCACATGGAGGAAATATCAGATGATGAACCATTCATTGTCCTTGTCAGCACAGTATGAACGTGACTTCCATCGACAACTGGTAACTACAGGTAGAATAGGTGATCCCCTAATAGCTCGCTTCATATTTAACCTAATGAAGAGAAAAGAAAGTGATGTGAATGAGATTTGAGTCCTAATTATAGGAGACATTGAGAATGTCAATCAGCAATAGATACGTGAATGTCTCTGGCTAACTACCTTGTATACATGGACAATCACTGAGAAAAAAATACAGAAGGAAAGTACACTTCAGTTTCCAATAACCAGGTATTAAGTGTAAAAACAATTAGCCAGTTAAGCATCAAACTTGAACCGGATTGTCCGTTGTTTAGTGGAAGTGGCATATAAAGGTGTGGTGCAGTGATATAAATGAGCTCCCAAAGGAGAGTCCAACCTCACACAAACCCAACCATGCATGGTTTGGGCCTGACTGAGAAATGTGTGAGATTTCGCACCACTCTTTCGTATTGAGGACAGAATGTCTTTTGAATTTCCACTCATTAGGAGATAATTGTATCTAATTTAGTGTGTCAGCTTTGGTGGATGTGTTTTCATATTATTTTTCTTTATTTAATGGCACCAAGCCTCTGGAGATTGCACTGGCTACATTGACCTAGTTACACCACTCTCCGGGGGGGGGGGGGTCTCGTTCTAGATTTTAGATCACCAAAGGTTTATAAAGTACCCTGTTCAGCTGGTCAATAGCTACAATATGGTTAGTTCTTTCTTTGGCAGATGAAGACACTTGTAGCCTCAAAATTTTGAGTTAAAAAGTTTTGAGATGAAAATGTCAAAATTTTGACTTTTGAGGTCAAAATCTTGAGATAAAAATTCCAAATATTGAGAAAGCAAATTCAAAATTTTGAAATTTGGGGTCACTTATTTTTTTTTCTTAAGCCGCCGTACTAAGTCGGTGATGTTAGATCAGTTTAGAGACCAATTAGATTTCTTAAAACCAACTGCAGTGACTGGCTCAGCAATGTTTAAAAATTAAACAAGCATAAGTGACAATTCTTTATTCACAGAGCACATACTCAGATTAGAAGGAAGTATATCCAATTGTGTTCTCTGTTTATAGTGGCTGGACTAACAAGGGTACTACAAAGCTCTCCAAATCTTCAGTATTTTCACATAGTTTCTGGAATCTGCATTTTGAGCACATGAGGACATGTCAGTAATAGAAATACTTAATCTGATTTTACTCTGTATATCTGAACCCTAGCCGGGTGCTGGGGGCTTCAGAAGAGCTCTGTAACATATCTTCTACTTCATATCCTCTTGTACTAAGTATTAAGCATGTAAAAACATGTTAGAGAGAAAAATTTAATTTCTATGAAGTATAAATCTAAGCCCTGTTGGGAGTCCCTGGGGACTTTAGCTGAGGCATTCTAACTTTTCAGATATTTAATGTTCTCTGATAGTGATTTTGCAGCCCAAGTTGAGCCTATGGGGGAGGGGGGAGGGGGCAAGTGCTCGCCACCCTAATGGATACCAGTGCTTGTATTTGTTTGAATGCCCTCTAAATGTGTTTATTTTAAACAGCCTAACGAAAATATTTAGCTAAAAAGGCCTCCTAGATTGTTGGAAATGACACTTCCCAGGTCTTGTAAACTGCTCTAAAGTTTTCTCAACATCCTTTATTTTGAGATCCCATGTCATGATATGGTCATCAAATAGTTTAGTGAAATAGAAGGGGAAAAAACAGTCTGGTAAGTTACTTTGAAATATCATGACATATCTTTTGTGACTTTGACACCGGCATTGACAAATCTGCAAATTGCGCGTGGAAAATAAGGAAAGATTGACTGGGCTTTCAGGCAAGTAACATGCTGAAATGGACCAAACTATATGTCAAACTGACATCATAGATTGCGTCTGAAATATTATTAGGGTGATAAACTGATTGGCCGGTAGTTCTCAGCGATAGAAACTTTGTTATTTTAGTGGTTTTAAAAGAGCATCAGGGTACGTCCGAGAAGTGAAAACCCGATTGAAAATGTAATGTTAGTATCGAGGCAATGACGCGAGCAATGATGTGAGAAACCTGTATGATGTCAGCATTTTTTACCTTTTAACATAATCTTTGGCATTCCAGTACCTGGAAACCACCTTTCTATAAGGGTATTTAGCTCACTAGCTTGTGTGATCAGTTAATGCGCACTGGTTACATGATCATGATTGGCTGTTTGTATTATTCAGGCGCGTAGCGAGAAATTTGCCAAGGGAGGGGCGAACCTGTAGGCAAATTATCAAAGCCGTAGTCTATTCAGCATTGGAACTATCTAAGCATAGCGCCACCATGAGTTGGTGCGAAGCGTACAAGAAAATTTTGGCCGAAAATGTCTCCCAGATGGCTGTAAATGGCACTTCCCAGGCCTTGCAAGTTGCATCTAAGCATTTTCTCATTCGAAATTACCAGCAATATCATAAAAATGTACAAAAAAATATGCCCAAGGGTGGGGGGGGTCGCCCCTTCGCCACTGTTGCTAGCGGTAGCCAGCAGTTTTGGTGTATAAAGTCACAACAACCAGATTACTTCATTCTTACCATTCCTATGGAACTCTGTGCCTCTAAAAGTGTAGGGTACAGGTACTGAAAGAAGTTTGATAGGGTCATGGGTCCTGATCTCCAGTACAGTCTCCGTCTTCATATTCACTAGAGGGTGTCTTCCTACGGTTGAATTATTACATCATGGAGCCGTTCGAGCCTCAATGACTTCTAAATCAAAAGTGAAACACTAACATGATATTATTCAGATATTTCAGAATACTTCAGAAACAAAAGGATACTCACAACAAAGAAAAACCCATGGTAGCAGTTCCACTTTGATCCAATCATTGATATTTTTAATTTAGTGAATATACAGTAAATTACCGGTACAGTGTTTGGTTTCTGAATCTTTTTGAAAGTTCTTAGGAACTTTTGCATTCAGATAGCAATGTGACACTACAGCAGTCTTTGTGGGCAATCAACTTCACATGCTAGCTGTAAAGACCCCTACACTTTTAGTAAGTAAATTATGTAAAAGTGCATATTTGATTTGTGATATTGAAGCTGAAGATACGTCAATAGGAACTGAGCATTACCAGCAAAAACCCTGGAAATTCTGGATATGTTCCAATAATGGGTTGTCTTGGACCAGTATGGGTGGTGTAAAGCATTGCAGTATTTTGGGTGACACAAACTACAATAACGCTTGCATATGATATTGAATCTCAATCTCTGGAAAACCTTGCGCTTCATTTGACCTTTACCCACTGGCAGGTTAGCACTTAAATCCACAATATCCCAGGAGAGGAAACAACTCCAGAGTACTTTAAGAATAGGTTTTTATGACTTAATTTGGCTAAAACCTTTCAGACAGTTGGATGATCTCGCAAATGCAGAACACTTCTTAAATGAATAATATGATCAAATTATTTGAAGAAGGAAAACCTCCCCTTCAACTTGTAACCAACTATAGCAGGCAAGCATCACCATACTTCAGCTAGTGCTACATTGTGCTGAGTATAGGTCACGCTTTATGCTGGTATTGCATACTATTGAATATTATAACTAAAATCATTAGACTAGGCCTAAATTAGGCTGCACTTAGGTTATATGACTAGAGAAGACCTAAGCCATAACGTTGAACGTTATGATGGCCTGTGAGCCAATCCTTGTACGTGCACAACCTAACGCTATGAAAGGAACTCAACTGATACGTGGGATTTCTTCTTTGACAATTGTAATATATTCCGTCTGTTTCTTTCAGTATCATGTTCACCATCTGGAATATGTTGCAATACCTTCATATTTAAGCCTGTACTGTAGCTTCGGGGAATCATTTCAAACAAACAGGGAAGTACAACCATTCAACCGTTCTCCAAACGCTGTTTACACTGTGGCGTTGGTTTGTTTAGATTTTGAAAATGAGACTTGTTCAAGTCGTTTTCCATGCCTACGAGGGAAATTCCCCTATTTTTCAGATAAATGGTCAATCTTCCATTTGAAATAATAGCAATTTACCACAAAATGGCAAATTCCTTAGATCTAATAAGTGAGGACTTCAACATTATGCTGCAAAATGTCATTTTATCATTTGCACCTTGACATTTGTCTGCTAAAGTTGTGTTCATAGAATAGCATAGTACAGCAGCTTGAAAGTGCCATCAAGACAGCAAGATAAACATGTCTTAGATATTTTTTTCAGCCTGGATAGGCTATTGTTTAACTACAAGCTTGGAAAATGGTCAATACTTTAACATTTCTAAAATCTTTTGAAATGACGAGATGAAAGCATTTGAGAAAATTTCCAAATTATACACTAGGATATGGAATTCGGAGGGGGGGGCGGGCGATGCAGACCCGTCAACTCCCCCAGTTTTACCGGGAGACTCCCGGTTTTTACCCAAATCATCCGGCCTCCCTGTTTCATATTCTATTCTCACGGTTTTTTAATGTTTCATCACTTGCGACATTTCTGAAAATAGCCAACAGTTAGTCCTATGCTTATTCGCGTATTAAGTGTAATCTAAAAATAGATTGATTGTTTACAAACACGTTACGACTGACACAGTGCTGTGCGGGACTCTCAACCAATAGCAGGCTGCTTCGTCAGTTCTCGGACTTCACGCAATGTACGTTGGCCTTGGTAGAGTCCTGAATACAGTACATTAGTACGGCGTGCACTGTGCATATGCCATGGTGCACTCAGTTTAATATATATATATATATATATATATATATACATATATATATATATATATATATATATACACTTAACTTGTATGTATACGTGGCGCGGCGTACCATTTGTGTGCAGTTCGCATTTAGGATATTTGTATACGTCGAAAAACAGTTAAGTTCTATGCCGACGAACACTTTACATGCGTCCTATTCGCAGCTAGGTGAATATTACGTCTTTAACTACGATTTAAGAAACGGCTGTTTCAAACATCTCACAAATTCTTTCGGCGACTATTCATGGAGCACAATAGCATTTCCTGCGTATAAACTCGCACAGGGATTACACGCGGTATCTACGCGGCATTTTGTTTGTCAACGTCTTTATACGATCCTGTAGGCGTCCCCATGTCCAGTTATACGTGAGCGGTACTGTAAACTACACGTTAGGAGTATTTATATCATTTCAGTTGAAAATTACCAACCTCCCTATTTTCCCTTAATCTCCCTATTTTTTGGCCCTGAAAAATGTTATTCTCCCTATTTTGGGGTCAAACAGGTTGACAGGTCTGTGATGTTACATTCAGCTGAGAAGAAGGCCACTGCTACGGGTGTTCACCCGTCCCAGTCCCCCCCCCCCCCTCAGACTTTACCCTAAAATATTTATTGGCAATAATGTTGTATGGAGCCAATTTAAGACCTAACCAACACACCGCCACTTTTTTTTTTTAAATTCTTCTTTCCATTCTAGCCTTTCCATAACAGTGAAGGCCCCACCCAAGTCAATCGTGAGGAATTTGAGATTTACTGCTCCAACCCCCCCCCCCCTCCACCCTTGAAATCATATTTACAATTGGGGGTCGAGAAGGGGTCCCATTGTTTGAGTCCTTCGATTCGTTTCATCTAAAGGCCCAATAGGTAGCCTCTCATCAGTGTATGACAATAACGATATATGCCCTGTTATATGTAAAGTACCGTAGTAGATAGCCTATATATCTGATATTAAGATGTGGTACATGGCTACATGTAGGTAACATGCTATAATGTGTACCTCTTTGTCAGGCATTGTTGTATATAGGAATAATAACTGGTTGGGCAACATGTCCACCCAACGGCTATTTACCAAATAACTGAACGGGCAAGACTGTATTTTCTGATTTCCATGCAATTGAACAATAGTGATTTTAACATCTGTTAGTTCAGTTTTCAAACTTTACACTAGTATTCTTTAGCACAACCTTAAGTTTAGACGACATTTATAGTCTAAATACGCCTCAAAATTGTTTCTGCCGGAGGCCCCCCCCCCCCTCCACAACACCCTACATGGAATTGCATTCAACGACTCAACAGCAACACCATCATAACTTTCGCCACGTATAGTCTGGCCATAAAGGTTCATTCCCCTTCCTAAATTGATCGGGAGAATTTTGGAATGTGAACCCACGTTACTGGGTACTAAACCATACAGGAGAGTTGATCCGTTTTCAGGATTGGAGAGGCAAACTTACCGCTTATGGACTTAATCAGAAATATACACAAATTAGCCACAAGATGTACCCCCTCCTTTATGTTCTACACCCTTCCCCATATCTTTGTAGACATGTGACAAATCACTTGATTGGCGTAGGAAGGGAGCAAAAAAAATGAATGGTTGCGGGAGGTGGTCGGGAGGCATCCCAATTAAACAAACCAGGGGCGTATCCAGGGGGCGCAACAGGCGCGCCCCCTATTGGTCGTCACCCAAAAAAAAAAAAAGTTTAGCCAAAAAAAAAAAAAATTGATGACGACCTTTATGTGAGATGTCGGTGATCGCTCAACACCCCCCCCCCCCTCCCGTATGCTTTATTTTTTGTTTGCCAAAAAAGGTTCTGGCGAACTTCGGCGGCATAATAGTTTTGGAAACATAGATGGTAATTGTGTTTGTATTATCGCGTAGCACAGGGCGTGTATAAGGCCTCTGGGCTGCCTGAGGGAAGCCCATAATAGCTCCGTGCATAACACGTGAGGTTACTGTATATCGAGGCAAAAATTTTGACCTGTCCATTCACGAAATTTATTTCTGCTGACCTTTTATGCCTCAAATTTTTTGTGTACAATTTTTCTTGACCTCGATTTTCAAATTACTAATCATACTTTGCTAACACGATAAGACGTTATTATAGTATTATAGTATTTAATTTTTAGGCAACGACCGCTCGCGTCAAAACCTCTTTTTTTTTTGCAAACAACACTGAACACAAGATTTTAAATATCTTGCAGATAAAAGCATTCATTATGCCTATGTTATAAATATTTAAGTCATACTTAAACAATTTTTGTACATTTTTTCCAGATAATAGTTAAATACGTTAAATTATTTTTTGATAATTGACATTAAAAGAATACCTATAATGTCACAGATTTTTTTTATCAGGATTTGGCTAAACCTAAACTGCAGCGGTTTATTACTCAATGCCCCCATCTTTGTAGGGAAAGAAATCAGTCAGTCACTTTTATGCACGATGCGCTGGTGAGTGGTTCCGTTCCGGTTCGAAGTTTCAACATCTACAGTCGCAAGCATCCACGAAGGATGACATTTCTTAACCCAATGGAAGAGAAGTAATTATCTCTGCATCGATTTCAGTCAAATTTAGCAGTAATGCAACCACTGTACAGTCAGACCATTTTGCTGTTGTTGCCAAACTTCATGTTGTAAATCATTGATAAACTAAAGTAAAATTCATAAATTTCTTAAAGGCTTTGATGGTGAAACTTGGCAATCACCAGATTTCCCAGTCGGGCACAAGTTTTACAAACACTAAGTGACATGCCAGCCATACTAAATTGTGCATTTTGTGTCCATTTTTACTGGAAATGTTGCTTATTATTAAGGTCGAAAAAAAGGATCACATATGGCACCATTTTGCATTTCAGCCCTTCTTCGAAAGCAAAAATTGTCCACCCCTCCCCTTAGACCCATCCCCCAGGACGGGGATCATTCATGCCTGACGCCCTCTAGTGGAAAATCCTGGATACGCCCCTGCAAACAATACACATTTCGTCATTACTGTGACCCACATCAATACTGAACATTTTCCAAATTTCCATATCAAAATGTTGGCTACTTTATCCGGACAATTTTGAATATTTTTGGGAATTTCAACTATTTCTCCAAATTGAAACCCTTTTCTTGAATATCAAGTTTGTCTTAAAATTGCCTTCTTTAATTTAACCTGAAATTCTCAACACTAGACTACTTTATCTAAAAATTAAACTTAAGTTCTTCGATTTATTTCGACCTCTTCTTTAATTCCCTTCGTGTAAAATGTCGATTTCTTTTTTTGTTTTGAATTTTCGCCTTTTTACTAGAAATTCTTATATCAAAATGTCGATATAAATTTCAATTATTTTATCTCAAAAAATAAACTTTTCTTGATGAGGATGGTACTAAGTGAAGGGAAGAAGAAAAGGGGGGGGGGGGGGGAGGGTCCACATGAATTGACTATGAACATTATTGGTGAAATGTCGCCATAGTATTTAGATTTGAGCAATTACGAGGTAAGTGAAAAGACAAAACATCGTTTGATAGCCTAACACTCTCTTTGCTGCAAAGATTTAGCTGAATAATCCAGCACTGACATGGAATGTAATTCATTAAAAAAGAGGTTTGGTCGGGAGGGGATAAAACATGTACTCCTTCACAAGGGGCGTAGCGAGGAATTTGCCATTAAGCGGAGCTCCACTATAAGTCGGCGCGAAGCGTAGAAGGAAATTTTGGCCGAAAATGCCTCCCAGATCGCTGGAAATGGCACTTCCCGGGCCTTGTTAGTTGCATCTAAGCATTTTTTATTTTGCAATTTTACTAGCGACATCATAAAAAAATACAAACAATATTCTCAAGGGGAGGGCGGTCGTTCCCCCCCCTCTCCTTGGCTACGCGCCTGCCTTTAAATCATTTGAAACAGACGGTATTCAATTTGTGTTTATTGTTCGTTTATGCATCCACTAGCAGATATTAGGGTGGGGGAATGTGTACATATGCTTTTGGCCCAAATTGTAACCGTTGGTTGTGGGGGGGGGGCTAACACCCCACCCCTAGGGGAAATGTCAATGATAGTTTGATCTACTTGATAGAGGTTGTGTTGTATTATTCACTTCCTCGACACCTTCGTTACTATCCAATTGACGTCAGTTTTTAAACTGTCTGTTTCCACCAGGCATGCATTACGTTACGTACATTTATTTCTATTGGCGCAAAAATGTCTGTCATAAATCTCAAATATCACCCGCGAAAAGCTAGGAAACACCTGTCTATGAATATCGGTGACTCATGCTATTGAATTACCTGTTCACATATAGGTGTATATCACTAGTGACAATGAATGGTTTAGTGTTATAATAGTGGAGTTGCAGACGTACCATATTCGTGGGGGTTGTTTGTTACCATTGACTTGTAGAGTGGTTATTAAGATGAATTATTTAATGGAGAGGAACCGCTGTTAATAGTTAAAACAGCAATTATTGATCAGTGAGATAATTTGACGGTAAGATATAGAGGCATAGGCTAGGATGTGTACAAAGGCCAGGTCAAACTTAGTTAGGTATGCAATAGGCTATAAGTAATAAAGTTAGGTTATGTTAGAAATCTCAAACATCACCCAGCGAAAATCTAGAATTACTACTTTTAGCAAGAGCTGGACATGCTTAGCAAATCTGAGTCATAAATAATGAAGATCTTAGCCTAGTTGTCGACTGATTATCAAAAAAGTCAAGTTTAAGCATATCTTAACTATAAAGGAATTGAATAGAACACAATCGAGACACTGAGTTTTCTTTAGGGATCTTAACTTAAGCAAGGAATAAGACTAGCGATTAACATTGAAGGTGAGCTGATGCTAAACCTTTTCTACGAAAACAATTACTTCATTCTAGCTAACAAAAAGTATCCATAGACAAACTGTAGAAACTTTGTTATCTCTTCAAAAATCTTAAATCACAGAAAATGATTCAACTCAATTTTAATCGTACATAACATTGTCTTTTACTGCTATAGCCTAGGCCTTCATACAAGTAAATCTATGACATTCCAAAATGATTATTATAATCACCAAGCTTACTAAATCTTTTAGGTCGGACATTTGAGCCAATTATGTGAGAAACCTGCAGTTTTTTACCGAGCAGGCTGACTGAAATAATGTTAGCCTTTTTAATAGCCTAACTTATTATTAGTTAAATGTTATATACTGAATATGACCTAGAGCTTTGAGTTTGAGCCTCTATAAAACAGTTTTCCAATTAAGTTTAATAATAATAAATGAAATAAATAGTTATTAAAATGAAACCGTTCGTCCATGTTTTTCCAGAAGCAACTAGATCGTGGTGTTGCACTCACAGCTGGTTTTGTCTTAATTTTGCCCACTTAGTTATAAAACCCGTACATCATTTCAAAGCCAATAGACTTATG
The DNA here is from genome assembly GCF_037975245.1 of Apostichopus japonicus. Lineage (NCBI taxonomy): Eukaryota > Metazoa > Echinodermata > Holothuroidea > Aspidochirotida > Stichopodidae > Apostichopus > Apostichopus japonicus. The sequence continues at coordinate 6,932,346 of NC_092567.1, forward strand.
GCCACATGAAATTAAAAAGTAAAATGGTTTTGAAATTAAAATTGCGCCACTTAATTTACTCAGTAGCAGACGTAAACCAGAGTCATACCTCTAGTATTAAAAGGGCGCCAGCCTCTCATTAAACTCATTAACTGATTTATCTCTCGTGTTTGTTAATCTACATTTGTCCGCTAACTGTTCACACCCGCTGAACTCCATAATAACAGAAGATAGTGTGATGCCGTTGGTCATCGTATATGTCGCCCTCTATTTGTCGTAGGCTACATTACGTAATAATTAGAGGTCACGTGATGTCTGCTCACCAGCTCAGCTGAAGCAGACCTCAAGAATTGTGACCAGTCTTCGCTCCCGATCTGAATCGTTCGGTTCGGTAGTAGCCCTGGCTCCGACCATTGTGGTCGTACTTGTATCTGTCTTGTATTCGTCTTTTATACACTTTTGTACGTATCGTTATAGGACTCTACTTCGGTATTGAGACCTCGTTTGTGACCATTATCGTTAAGTGCATGTTTTTCTACCTATTATTGAGGGCTTCGTGCCGATGTATTGTTTGTACCGTGGCTGGTTATAGTAATAGATTGCGAAATCTACACAGCGCTTGTTCTTTACTCGTTTATCTATGTGTTATATCTTTTGCATGTAATAGCGAGATTTAAGGCTCGTCGTTTACTAACATACAACCATCCAAGCCGCATTTGTTTCCATACCACCACCAGTCCTCAGCAGGGAATATTTGGACGCCCCAGAATCTTAGACTGAGTTAGCGTTACATTGGTGGCAAGCGATCGGATTCTGTTTTCTGTTGAGCATGAATGATTTAATTAGCTTTGATTCGGACACCTGTGTGTCAAGGCAGGAACTGGTTTCCTGTAGGGAACAGAGTGTTGCACCCTGTTCGGGCTCACAGTTTGAAAACAGAGTTCGCGAAGAACCCACACTTAGTGAGATTCAGAATGGGAATGTTTTGTGTAATCAGGATTGGATGGTGGTAGATGAGTGCGTCCCCAGTGACGGCGGCTTGGATGGCAGTACGCTACCACGTGAGTATTTTTCAAATTCTCGTAATCATTACTTAAATGGGCCTAAGCGTTATAGCGAAGCAAGCTTCGGGGCTGCTAGGTCTCCGTCTGCGACGGGTGACATAAGTATGAGGGTTTCTCGTGATTTTGAGGAGAGAGAAAGAAACCTGCAGCCCCGGCATGTGGACGATGGTGTGAGTGAGAGGAGGGCAAATTTGCCTCCTACTGAATGCCCTCGTAATTTTATTTCAAATAGTGTAGTTAAACTTGATCTGGGAAATGGTTTCAGTAGAACTGTGTCTAATAGGGAGAATGCACCGTTGATCAATTTTGGTGATGGTTTATCGTATAGAGAAAGGGACACGTCAAGTCCCGCCCATATGGGGGTCAGGCATTCGCAGTCAGGGACTGCAGGGTACAATTTATATCAGTCTAGGGCTGATCATATGCCATTAGGGGGCGTACCTGGACGAGGTTCCAGGGAAATTGACACAAGAAATGCGACCCAATATGGGGTGGAGGACTTGCAGCCAAGGGCTGCGCGTTACGAAATTCGTCAGTCTGGGACTGACAGTATGCCACGGGGTGGTGTAACTGGCCCGGGGCCAAGTGGAATTTCGAGGGGTGATTCCCTCTCTAGGATCCGTTACCCTAGTGAGGATACAGTGTATAGAGATAAATATTTGATCAGTGGTGCAGGTAATTCTAGGTCAGTTCTAGAGGGGTTAGATAGAGCAGACGATAGGAAACGTTATCCTAGTGTAGGCGAATGGTGTAAATGTAATAATTATAGTTACGAATTGGACCACCGTCCCTCCGTAAGTCGCCATGGAGCTGGCCATTATGTGAATAGGGAGGCTGGTAGAAGTTATAGGAGAATTGAAGATGATCAACTGAATGATAGGCAAGTTATCAACAACTCGGATAGAAATGTGCAGTTGGGGGAATATTCCCCGCCCGTTACATACCATTCTAATGATTTGCCTGTACCTCCCTCAGATTCCCGTATATACCCAAAGAGAACGGAAGTACGCCCCGTAGCATTTGACGGGAGTAGTGAATGGAATGATTACATTGTACAGTTTGAATTGATAGCAGAAATGAATAGATGGGATCCCCTTTCTAAAGGAATGCATCTTGCCACTTCCTTAAGAGGTGAGGCGCTGTCAGTATTAGGCGACCTTGATACCTCGATGCGTCGTAATTACGATTCGCTTGTTGCCGCCCTGTCCAAACGTTTTGGGTCACAAAATCAAACGGAATTATTCCGTGCTCAGTTAAAGAATAAACAAAGAAAGAAAGGTGAAAACCTTCCAGAATTAGCGCAGTCAGTCCGGAGATTGGTTAAATTAGCCTACCCTGAAGCTAAGTATGATTTACAAGAGACCTTGGCAAAAGATCATTTTATTGATGCGCTGGCTGATACTGACATGCGATGGGGAATTTATCAGTCTCGCCCAAAATGTTTGGACAGCGCAGTAAAAACAGCAATTGAATTTGAAACATTTCAACATGCTGAAAATCAGAGAAATAGTAGAAGGTTACTTAGATCTGTGTCAGGCCCCCCTGATACTGACCAGAAACTGGCGAAAGAGGTACAGAGTAATTTAGATCAAGTTGTAGAGAAAATGGTAGCTAAAATCCAGGAATGTTTTAAATCGTTAGAGAAGAGTCACGGGAATTTGGAAAAGCCTCGTAAGAGAGAGAGTAGGAAAATGACCAGGGACAACAAGTGTTACAACTGCAAAGAAGTTGGGCATTTTGCTCGTGATTGTCCAAAACCAAAAGTATCTGATAACAATGGGACAAGTCATAACTCGGGAAACTAGTAAAAGCCGGTTCAGCGGGCCATGAGTCGGCTAGTGGTTCCAAAAGGCCCTTTGTTACGTCACTTAGTGAAAAGAATAATAGAGATGGATTGTACGCAAGAATACAAATCCATGGTAGGACTTTAGATAGCTTGATTGATACGGGTGCAAATATTTGTGTGGTGAAACGTAGTATGTATCAGGAAATTGTTCAGAGTGCACGGCCAAAGTTAGAGAGAACTGGAGAGGACTTGGTTATGGCCGATGATCGAAGTATACCGTTGTTCGGTTGTGGTAATTTTTCATTGAAGATGGGAGATTTTTCGGCCAGCCACCCGGTGTGGGTTGCAGACATATCTTCTGATTTCATATTAGGGTGTGATTTCCTCTCAAAATACAAGTGCCAAATAGATCTAGGCCTTGGTCAGATAAAAATTGGGAATATTGTGGTTCAATGTTTCGGCAACGAGAGATTGAATGCCCCTAGTAACGTAGTGAATAGAATCACGGTAGCTGAGACAGTCTGCATAAGTCCAGGCCAGGAAATTGTAGTACCAGGTAAACTTGCCAATAAATTAGACGGAACAGAGTTTATTGTAGAGCCTTGTGAAAGTTTTGTAAAGAAACACTCGATTATGGTAGCTAAAGCTGTGGTTAATCCCCAGAGTCACGTGGTACCAATACGCATGATTAATGTAGATTCAGTGCCGGTCACGGTGTATGAAGGAGTTACGGCGGCCACGTGTGAGCCTGTAGAGGAAGTTTTATCGGTACAAAACACGGAGGGTGACACTTCCACTGAGGGTGGGGGAGTCACTGACTTACCACAGCACATTTTAGGGCTGTACAACTCTTTGGAAGGATCACTTGATGAAAATCAAAAAGCTTCAGTTAGGAGGCTTCTTCTGAAGCATGAGAGTATTTTTGCAAAATGTAAGGAGGATTTAGGAAGGACTGATATTGTGAAACACAAAATTCCAACTAAAGAGGTGGCCCCTATTAAACAACATGCTAGAAGACTGCCTCTGAATAAAAGAGAGGATGCGGCTAACGAGGTTTCAGATATGTTAAAGCGGGGGGTGATTGAACCTTCATCTAGCCCATGGGCGTCTCCAGTTGTATTAGTTAAAAAGAAAGATGGATCAACTCGTTTTTGTGTAGATTATCGTAGGCTTAACGATATTACCACTAAAGATAGCTACCCGATCCCTAGAATCGATGACTCCTTAGATAGTCTTAATGGCTGCACATGGTTTACGACCCTCGACCTAGCGAGTGGCTACTGGCAGGTCGAAATGGACGAGTCTGATAGGGAAAAGACCGCTTTTATCACCCACAGTGGTCTATATCAATTTTGTGTCATGCCGTTCGGGCTTTGCAATGCACCAGCCACCTTTGAAAGATTGATGGAGAAAATTTTATCTGGTTTGCAGTGGCAAACATGTTTAGTCTATCTAGACGATGTAATTATTTTTGGAAAGAATTTCGAGGAACACATTGCTGCCATAGATGATGTTTTTACGAGGTTCAAATTAGCGGGACTGAAACTGTCGCCTAAGAAATGTTTTCTTTTCAAACAAAAAGTGGAGTTTCTTGGACACGTAGTTAGCAAGGACGGAGTTTCGACTGATCCGTCAAAGGTGGCTGTTGTTAAAAATTGGCCAAGGCCAAATTGTGTTCGTGACGTGAGAGGATTTGTAGGTTTATGTTCTTATTACAGGAAGTTTGTTAAAAACTTCACTCTTATTGCACGTCCTTTACATCGTTTGACAGAAAAGGGAAAAAGATTTCTGTGGAATGAGGAATGCGAAGAAGCATTTAACGCCTTGAAGGTAGCCCTAACCTCTACTCCTATATTAGCCTTCCCCACCCCCAGTGACAAGTATATTCTTGACACAGATGCAAGCAATGAAAGCTTGGGTAGTGTTCTCTCTCAAATCCAGGGAGGAGAAGAAAGAGTAATCGCATATTTTAGTAAATCGTTTAGTAAGGCTGAACGAAGGTATTGCGTAACAAGAAAAGAGTTGTACGCTATAGTAGCATCAATTAAACACTTTCACCATTATCTGTACGGTGCTGAATTTCTTGTGCGAACTGACCATGGTGCTTTGAGGTGGTTACTTAATTTTAAACAACCCGAGGGGCAGATTGCGCGATGGCTTGAAATGCTGGGCACTTATAACTACGAAATTCAGCACCGTCCAGGAAGTAAACACGGGAATGCAGATGCGCTTTCCCGACGCCCGTGCGTAGATTGTAGGTATTGCCTCCGTTTAGAGGAAACGGAATTAAGTACAGTAGAAGATCTTGGGGGAAATCTTACTGGACAACAACTCAGTGAAAGTGAGGGTACCCTTGACACCCACGTATGTACGGTTGTAACCCGTAGTAAAACTAAACAGGGTGGGAGTCAAACTGATAGGCTGGGCGAAATTAGGACAGATGCTGAGAAGGGGATGGACCCCGCTACATCAGTAGAAAGTCCAACTCAAAGTGGAAAAGATAATGGGCAGGTTGTGCCAGAGATAGTTGCTCCCAGGCTAGAGCTAGATGGTGCTTGGGTGGACCAGTGGTCTGTAGAAGACATTAGGAAGGCGCAGCAGGGTGATAACGACATCAGTCGAATCATAGACTGGATGGTTATTTCCAAAGAAAAGCCGCAGTGGTCGCTGATTTCAGCTGAGAACAAGACTTTCAAAACTTACTGGGGTATGTGGAAGGTCTTGTGTCTCAGAAACGGTATTCTTTATCGAAAATGGGAATCTGAGTCGGGGAATGAGATCTCCTTGAAATTAGTGGTGGCTAGAAGCATGCGTAATGAGGTAATGTCTTTGTTACATAGTAATGCCACAGCTGGTCACCTAGGTGTTAAGAAAACTATGAGGAGAGTCCAATCTAGATTTTACTGGGCTGGATATCATAAGGATATAGAGAGATGGTGTCGGCAATGTGAAAAATGCTCTTCAAGGAAGGGTCCAATTAAATCTCATAGAGCACGTATGCAAAAGTACGTGGTAGGAGCCCCCATGGAAAGAGTGGCCATGGATATATTGGGACCCTTACCAGTTACCGACACGGGAAATAGATATATTTTGTGTGTAGCGGACTACTTTACTAAGTGGACCGAGGCTTATGCGATCCCAAACCAGGAGGCAGTTACTGTGGCCAGAGTCTTTGTAGAACAGTTTGTGTTGAGGTTCGGTGTTCCCCTACAGTTGCATACTGACCAGGGCCGAAATTTCGAGTCAAATTTGTTTAAAGAATTAGCACAGCTCCTTGGTATTGATAAAACTCGTACCACAGCCTTTCACCCCCAATCTGATGGCATGGTGGAGCGTTTTAACAGAACCTTAGAGGCAATGTTATCGGCCGTTGTTTCGGAAAACCAACGTGATTGGGATGAATGGTTGCCCCATGTTACCATGGCGTACCGCTCCTCTGTTCACGAGACCACGGGAGAGACACCCAGTGTAATGATGTTAGGAAGGGAGATGAATCTCCCAGTTGATCTCCTAGTACCCCCTCCCCATGTTGAAATTAGTTCAAGTATTAGCTATGTAAGTAAATTGGAAGAAAAACTTAGGACAGTTCATGAAATGGCTAAAATCGAAACAAATGCCTCAGTTGAAAGGCAGAAGAAGTCCTATGATAGGCTTAGCAATGCCAAAAATTATAACGTCGGTGATAAAGTTTGGCTGTATAACCCCAGTAAAAAAAAAGGACTGTCTCCTAAGTTGCAAAGATATTGGGAAGGCCCATATTTAATAGTTAATAAGTTATCCGATGTAACTTATCGTATAAAACAGTCGGAACGATCGAGGCCGAAGGTCGTTCACCACGATCGTCTTAAATTGTGCTTAGCATCTGGAGAGAGTGTTGAGACCAACAGAGTTGGTGAGGCCTCGTGGTTACGTAAGCGTTACGTAAGCAACGAGTAGAGTTATATTTAGTTTTGACCCGGGACTGGTAAACGTTCGCTCTATTAGTGGGTGAAGCCCTGATTCTCCACTGACGCTCACTCTGCTCCCAGAACCGGTGTTGTCAGAACATAGGCTACATAATTTCATTTTTACTGCTTTATTGTTTTTATTGGAAAGATAGAGCAATGTCCGCAAACCTTCCATTCGGGCGTGGTATTGGTAGACCACAAGTAGATTGTTTTTCGTGCGGGCGATTATTTTTTTCATGGAAGCAGCTTCGCAGTCATCACACAAACTGTGAATTTAGGGGTAGGCGAGGTAGGCGTTTTGGTTTAAGGAGGCCAGGACCGGTAGCTCCTATTGTGCCACGATCAACTGGACCACAGATTGCCAATTCAAAGTCGAGTCCTGCTGTGACACCGAATAACAATGAGTGGCTAAATGATATTTCTTTGGCTTTTGGCACCGAGGATCTACCCCCGTCACCCTTCGATCCGTTAGCTGCCCTCATCGAAGCGAGCAACCAGTCGTGTGAGAACGCCCCCGCCTCAACGGTAGACTGCGGACCTATCGACCTTTCGTTTGGATCCAGTGATAGACGAGCGCCAACCCCCCTGACATCACCCATTGAGGATAGCTCTACACCTTCCCCAACCACTTCAACATCAACCCCTTCAACAGCATCGTCGGATTCAACTCTGGATGATAAAGAACTGACCCGTCTGCGGAACCTGATGGTTACTTCAAGGATTCCACTCATCATCAACGCGGAAGTAAAAAACCTTGGTCTTGGAGTTATTTACAGGAAGGAAAAACATACGGTCCAATACCCAGATGGTACAGTCCTTACCACGGAGAAGGAGGGATTCGAATTGCCCCCACAGACCAGCGAACTGTTGACTTACCGTTAATCCATAGAGATGCCCTCGATCAGGACTTTTGTGTTAAATAACGTGTTTCTTTATTATATATTTTTACTGTGGACATTTCACCTTATTATTATGGACATTTCACCTTTTGATGCGGACCTCCGGTTTCGTTATGATATCTTTTTACTTTGGAAATCTTGTGGACATTTCATATTTTGATGCGGACTTCCAATCAATTTATTTTGTGGTTTGGATCTCTGTGTTACATCAAGAGTGTTATGTTTTGATTCACTTGGATTGTTTTCATGTATTTATATCTATGTACGGCACCGTAAGTTGTTTTTACTTTTATTAGTTGTATCTGGAATGTGACCTCACATGAGTCCAAATTGCACTTTTCGCGCGAGCCGCGTTATTCCTTTAGGGTATGAACACGTGCATGTAAGGTCATATTACTCTTCTATTACTCTCGTATTGCGTAACTTTCTTCTTTCGCAGTCGAGCTAGGACATATTTTTTTAGTCGGTACAGATTGACATGCGATACGTTTTTATCTTAAAAGTTAGTTCTGAACCCATATTAAGAGTTAATATCAAATGTTATTGTGTGTATAGGCTCTCGTGCATGGCAGGCACTATTAGCTATACTTTGCTTTTATACGTATTCATGTATTTTGGATTTCTTTTTGTATTAGTATGTGTATGATTTTAGATTTGTGTCTAATTAGCGATCCTTATACTATTTTGTTTTCATAACTTGGGGACAAGTTAAGGACTGAGAAGGGGATAGTGTGATGCCGTTGGTCATCGTATATGTCGCCCTCTATTTGTCGTAGGCTACATTACGTAATAATTAGAGGTCACGTGATGTCTGCTCACCAGCTCAGCTGAAGCAGACCTCAAGAATTGTGACCAGTCTTCGCTCCCGATCTGAATCGTTCGGTTCGGTAGTAGCCCTGGCTCCGACCATTGTGGTCGTACTTGTATCTGTCTTGTATTCGTCTTTTATACACTTTTGTACGTATCGTTATAGGACTCTACTTCGGTATTGAGACCTCGTTTGTGACCATTATCGTTAAGTGCATGTTTTTCTACCTATTATTGAGGGCTTCGTGCCGATGTATTGTTTGTACCGTGGCTGGTTATAGTAATAGATTGCGAAATCTACACAGCGCTTGTTCTTTACTCGTTTATCTATGTGTTATATCTTTTGCATGTAATAGCGAGATTTAAGGCTCGTCGTTTACTAACATACAACCATCCAAGCCGCATTTGTTTCCATACCACCACCAGTCCTCAGCAGGGAATATTTGGACGCCCCAGAATCTTAGACTGAGTTAGCGTTACAATATGACAATGAAGACCCAACCAAACCGATGCAACTGAAAAGAAGGAATAAATAATTAGTATAATTAAACCCTCAAGGATATGATGTGTTTCCAGATAACAATATTATTTGTAAAATAAAATGTAAAAAGCGGATGGTACTATTTAATTGAAATAAACGATAAAGTATAGAAATTTAAGATTATAAGCAATACACAATTTAGTAATATCTACAAACACAAAGAAAGAAAAATGTTATATTTCGAAAAAATCCACTAGAAGTTATGTCACTATGAAGATACGTAACTTAGGAATGAATTTGATAACTAAACACAGATGGACATCACCTTTAAAAAAATCATCCTTTAAACAATTGGTATTAATTGGAAATAATTATAATTCAAGATAATAGTCGGATTTGGATCAATAATGAAATAATATGTATATTAAAATATGAGTTTAAGCCTCATCAATCTTCTCTTTTGAAACTTGAATTTGATCTACATCTGCTTCTCTAAATTGCATTTTATTATAAGAAACAACCTACTGTATTGATTTAAATATAATTCTTCCAAATCTCCTTAAACTTAATAAAAACCTGATATTAGTTAGAGTAGAAGATTCCTTTTCATGATTCCTATAACATTTAATTACATTTTCCTTCTGAAAGTTCTAAATAAAAATACAAATAAATTTGATTAATATTTTTCTTCAAAAGATAGATAATCTCAACTATTATTTACCCATTTCTTATAAAATTCTCAACCCGTCATTGAGATTTGTTTCATATTAACTAATAAATAAAAATATGTAGCCTCACATTCTTATTTCATTGAACCTTAGTAGCTATAACAACAATTAATAATTTAATTATAAAACAATAAAACTAACCCTTTAATCCTACATTACCACTTTATTTTTCTCTAATCTAATCTAATTATTCCTGCTTATATTTGTCTCCCCTTAAAATCAGCCCCTTATTTCCGTTCCAATAACTGATTCCTTCTTACAAATAAACACGACCTAAATGTCCTAGTTTATCGCTTTAACTTTCCTTTATTTTTATTTCGTTATTTGTATTATTTATAATATCATAATAATCATTCTAATCCTAACCAAATCTAATATATATATATATATATATATATATCTATCTACTCTATTATCAGTAACTCTATTCTTTCATTCTAGATTCCTATTTCCTGTGTGTGGCTAGATAAATGCTCTCCTAGAGTTGATGAGTCTGGTCTGAACCTTATTCTTCAGTCTGGTCTCTCTCTCTCTATCCTGAGTTCTCTCCAGAAGCTGTGGATCAGGGACGACAGGAAACTAACTAATGAAGAGTTGGCGGCCATCTTGTCTTACTCCTCACAGTGTACAAGCTTGAAGGAGCTGTGGTAAGTATTCCGGTGTAGATGTTAGAATCATCATAACAGTTAAACAGGGAATTAATTAAATTAATGAAAGTTATCAATATTAAGCTAACAATAGAGAATGTAAAGTCTGCTGTATGTTAATGTCAAGGATTGGATTTAATTAGTTTAGTTGAATTTATTTCTATAATGAGGTCATCGTGAAAGGAATTCTGTAGAATGGTATAATAAAAAAAACAAAATATAATGGATTAATAAAAAATATTTTAAAAGTGTGTTGGTAAAAGAGGGGTGGAGGCGTGGGTGGTGGTTGTTTAAAATGTGCTTTGTTTATTTTAATGTTAACATTTAACTAAGAATTAGGTTTGGAATGACAGGAATGTTTATTAGGATAAAATAAGAGATATATACACAAGGTAGTTGGATTTTAATAATTCTAGCGAGCAAAATTAATATTCTTAAGTAAAGTTTTCTAAGGAATAACTGTTACTTTTGACTGAAAGCTCCGAAATAGTTGATTTTCAATTATGTACAATTAATTTAAGAAACAAAAGAGATTGAAAATCATTATTAATTTTAAAGCAGTAAAATGATGGTGATAAAAATAGCAATAACTTATAACATTGAAGGCAAAACTATATATCTGATAAATTTCAGAGGTTCAAATTTAATCCGCTTAAACTACATAACTTTCTTCGTTATAGTTTGAAATACGATGTTATACAAAATAAGCTTAATTAATATTTATGCTTATTGTTTAACCTAATTTTAAACAATAATTACAAAATTAACCGCGAGCTTCAGCTTGGTATAATTGATAACTTTAAGCAAAAACTGTTTAATATTTCAATATTCCTCTTATTAATGTTACTTCATACTTAATTCGATCATTATGTTCCTGCTTGGTCGTTTCCAATGCAGTGTTATTTAATCCTCCAAGACCCCCAAAGTTGATCCTTTCCGTCCTTACCATTCACAACATAATCAGTGACATCTTCAACTTACAGCTGACGTGTTACTAAAAGTAAGAAAATCGCACCCGTCACCCCCCCCCCCCCCCCACCGCGCCTCACCCAAATCTCGAAAGAAAACACAAAAACTATTGAGTAGTTACATAAATGAAATATATGAGAACGAAAACTGCTTTACGTATGTTATTTGTGAAACACCGCCATTCTAGGAATAACTGTAACCGCGGAGAAAAAATATGACTGGAAATAATACACTTCGGGGGTTTTGTTTGGTCTGACCAAGGAGGTAAAATGGTCTGACTATAAACAATATGTAACAGAGAATGTTGATTCCCTATCTAGACTAAATACCTTACCCCAATCCCAGTGTGCTCTTGGGTAATTTTAGTCTCGCCCCTCTGCCCACTCCCCTTCAGACACCTTACCTGTACCCACCACCACCCCTTCCTTCGCCCCCTTCGCACATCATCTTTTTTAGGGAGCCCTTCAAATCAATTCCGTTTCTACCCGATAACATCATCACCGTTTTAGTACACACAGTAGGCCTACTCTACTTCTACAATAGTTTTCTGCACAGACGATTGATTCAAACAAATTATTTCTAAAGTAAAATAAGTTGGCAGTAGAGATGACACACCTGGATCTCCCGTAAATAACTAATTAGCATAATAATACATGACACGAGCCAGGGTCAAGCTAATGAATAGAAAGATAAACGAGACACGCGTCTAGTGTACACCTGGAATGTTGTAACTGCCATACAACGTAACCATGGAAACCGACGATAAGTAGGTCAGTCAGTGTCTAGCAGTGGCTGGGAATAATGCATCATTTTATTCAATACGGGTTAGGTATATATCTAACAGCGTATATATCTAACAGCCATTCAGTGATACTGTATGTCATATGCCATGATATTACGACGTGTTCTCATTAATATTCTTTGTTTATATATTTTAAATGAGTAAACTTGATTTCCTTGGTTGTTTAATACATCCCTCACTTGCGCCTCTCACTAATTTGATAGAAGGATTGTTTTATGTCCCTTTCCCCCCTTTTTTTTTCTGTATGTAATTCTCGTTTGTATATGGAAGTCTGCCTAATTAGCACATAATTAAATAGTCTTTAATGTAACTCACATATCTAATATGTGACTACAAACATTGCGGGTTCTTAATTGCCTAGTTTATGGAGAACAGTTTTGTTCTGTGAAATTGATTAAACAGTTAAACGGTGGAGATAAAATATTGCTCGTGTTTAGCAGGGAGAAAGATTCGTTTGATGAAATCTTTTATCTTTTTTTTAAATATCGAATTATATACTGCACTAGTTCTTTTTTATCTACACAGAACAGGCGAAAGTGATTAAATTATTCCATCGAAGTTTAAAATGTATAATGGTTAACGACAACTAGAGATCGATTTCAAATTTGCAACTTAACTGTTTTTAGCGAATTTAGAAAGGCTTAGAAGGCTGTCACCATCACCTTCAGACTTTCTTCCAAATGGTTTACATTATTGTTATAACACACGCTAACAAAATGAAGTACAGATTTCTTACCCGGTACACAATGAATGAACCTACAAGTTAACAATCAGAATAAATACTTATACAACTGCCAGGGTCATATCCAGGTCGTAAATATGGCCACGGTTCATTTAGTTTTGTTGCTGAGAAGGAAAAAAGAAGAAGCAATTATTCACTTGTTGAAATGAATTCATTGCGTCATAATTTGCGATGTTTCACATGAATCATAGTGGTATGCTGATTAAAACAGAAAATAAGTATATTGTGATAGTAACATGGTCGACAAGTAAAAAGAAAAAGAAAGGAAAATAAAACAGAAAAGAAACCGAAGGAGAGGTGTTATGTTCCTGGAAATACAGTTAGTAGAGATCTGTGGGTTATTGTATACTGTCGGTCACACATCCGGGGTTTTCCTTCCGTCAAATTGCAGCGAATAGAGTGAAAGCATGTAAAGTAATTGTGTCTAAATATCGCAAATCTACGCTTTCAGAACGCATGAAGAGAAACATGAATACTCTACGCATAGACCTCTAGGCATAAGAATGCAATATAATAGTAAAGTAGAGGAGCCCTAATGTAACAGAAGCTAAGCTATCTTCGTAGGTATTTTACAGATGTTGTATTTTTAATTGTTTGAGACACTACAGTAGGCCTACCTGCTTATTTATGATTCTGCGTTATGTTTTACTTTGTTTAACACTTAGTTTTGGTGGGAAAAAGTTTTAATTTCGTACTGCAAAGAATCATATCTTTCTAATGTGCAATTACGTAGCACCATGCATCTGCCTAACTGCCTAACCTTTGTTCATAGAAAGTATTGATGTTGCAGATCTGTACTTTGAAGACTTGAACAACAATCATAGGCCTACTGGCGAGTGAAATTTGGCGAGTAGATTTTTAGTCACGGTCGCCAAATAGCGATTACTTTCAAAAATAATTGTCGAGGCCTGAAAAACTTCACAACATGATTTCTCATGGTAGAAATCATGGATACTTTTCATACATGGTATATGGATTGCCATATTGAATACAAGAATCCTAAATGATTGTGAGGTCAAATCTGCTATAGGTCACCAGAGGTCAAACTCTGAAAAATCTTTTACATGATATGTAACGATGGAAATCGTGGATACCTCTAATACTTGGTGTGTGGATTCATAACATTGAGTACCCCTATTGTTTTTGTTGGAGGTGTGTATAGCCACGCACAGTATACTGACCTGTGTTTATCATGCTTAAGTGTAATTGTACCAGATAGTTCTGGTTATACTAACTACCAGAAGTCTACTGCATTGAAGTCATCGAAACCTCAATGCATTTTGCATTCTGGTTATCTTTAGAAAGGAGGGGTGGGGTGGGTTCCAAATATGACTTGCGTCCGTTGGGAGGGGTTGGAACGGGGAGAACCCTTTTATTAAAATATAACCTTTAATAAATTGTTTTCAATGCTGTATCAATATAAATTATGAGTTTAACAATTATTTCCAGTATATTGCCTACATGTGTACATTGAGTTGTTATGTCCGCTATAGCCCTTACATTATATATAACATTAATGATATATTCAATAGATAGATACAGAAAACTAACGATTGTAAAGAAAAAGTTTTACATTATATAAGAAGTAGCAGTATTTATGCGTTAATTATGCTAATTAGATACAAGGAACGTAACCTATATATTTTCTTTCTGTCCGGAGCATTATTTTACATAGAACTGGGCAATTCAGGTATAAGGTAGAATGATACTGAGCTAGACTTTAACATATTTATTGGATATTATGCACTATATGTTACCGGTTAATTCCAGATAATTTCATTTCATGCTCGATAAACTCGAGTGCCCTCTTGTTGTTGTGTGTTTTTAACATGTGCCTTCATGTCTAAAAATTTGCTATTTGTCTTCAAAATATTAATAATGATAAAATATGCATTTCAAAAGTACCGGTATAAAGTAAACTTTTGCTGAAAACTTTAGCCTACCCTCAATGGTTGTGCCTCCACCTTCCAATCAAACTTTTCTTTTGCGAATCAACGACAATGGCATTAGCGTATTTTTAACAAAGTATGACCAGGAAGTCTTAATAACTCCTGGGTATGAAGGGGTTGGATATTTTGAACACATGCAACTCTTCATTGAGAACATAGTTGGATAGAAAGATTCGATTGTGTAATGATTAAGGTCATTATTATCAACTCCACAAAAATGTTATAATTTTGTAGAATTTGATTTAGATCAATGACAAAAAACAATGCTTGCAATATGATAACATTATTGAAGGTTGATATTGAATAAATACTTAAATAACGTTGGTATATCATATAATAGTAACAATCCGAGATGACAACCCGAGATGACAAATTGTTGCGCCCAGTAAAGAATGTTGGTATGTCCTCGACCCTCCTATCCCTCTACCTTCTATTTCTCCTCCGTTTTAGTGTATGTTTTGTAGGTTTTTTATCCCGCCATTACATTGAAATATGTAATTTGTAGCATCTTAAACTCTTTTGAGATTAAGAAACAATTTGTTCAGCGTTAAGATTAATTATTTCTAGATTTCGTATCTTACCACTGAGCTCTAACAATCTCTGACATTTTAGTTCTCATTTAAAGCGAGGATTCATGAATACGAACTATATCATCAATACATTTGCCGAAAATAACATACGATATAAATCACGTGATCCGAGCGAAAAATGGCAAGCGGTTGTTACGGGGATTTACTTCGTTTACTCCGTTTGTTGTGTGCAATGTTGTATTTCTACATGTTTGAACAACGTTATCTTAATTGATAATGTAAACATATAAACAGTTTAGCCAATTCTGATAATGTGGACGGCTATACATTTCACAATATCAACCAAATACAATTTACATACAGCAGTTCCAACTATCATCATTGTTTTCTACGATACTATTTCCATTCTAGTTTATTTTTCGTAGAATCGTTTGAACACGAGACTTGTAATGATAATTAATTCTGATCATAATGATCAATCTGATGTGATTTATTTCCTTGTTATTTATTGTTTGCGTTTTTATCTTCATTGATTTAGTAAACAATTAACCTGACTAGGAGGACATTTCTCTACGTCTTCTACATCTTACACGATGATCACTCTACTTCTATCCATAGGTTTAGGCGGTACGATCTGCCAGGCACTATTCCGGTTGGATCCATTCCATCATCCTTGAAGTCAAGAAACGTGAAAGGTATTGTCACAATGGCGTCATAATGGACACACTTAAAATTTCTTACATTTTCCTCAAGGCTTGACCAACTATGTGAATGCCTGTTGACTTGTTGATTGTTGTTGATTCAAAAACAATAGAGTAATGAATCAGCAACACATGATTACCATTTTATATGAAGGAGACACCTAAAACTAAGTCTTGTGATAAAAAACAACGAACTAAATAATAAAAATGTAACAACACTTAATATTGCTAAGCTTGGTTGATTTAAGAGATAAGTCATGTTCTTTTCATTTCGCTCCTTTGAGATCACTGCACTGTAAGTATTTTGTGAGTAGCCATCATATCAATTGATGCTTTAAATCTCTTTCCTAAATTGTAGTTGGTTCACACACCTTGGGCAACTTAATTACACTGCGACAGTTATCGTGTAAGGTTTTGAAGTAATGTTGTGCATCTCGGAGTCTGTCAACTCCCCACTCCTCCCCCTCCTCCCCCTCCTCCACCCCCCCCCGTTAAACACACACACTTAAACACATCCACACCACCGCTTAAACCATTCTTTCCATCTGAATTGTAGCATAAAGCCGCGAAGCTTAACTTAATTATTTTCCAAGTTTTGCAAACGAAGTTTTTTGTTTCTCTGAAATTGCTGCGAAGTGTACAGTATTAAGAAATAAACGAAAACAAAACAGAGACCACCAACGTATGGGAACTGTTGGTGCTAGATGTATCGTACTCGAAATATACGAATAGGTAACATTAGCATAAAGACTTTATAAAGGCAAAGATAAGACACTTGTTCAGCAGTTTTGTACCAGAACAGAGGGTCGTCAAAGCCGACATCATATATAAGGAGGATGGATGAGGGGGAGGGGGGGGGGGGTCTGTGGTCTGTCTCCAGAAAAATGGCAAGTTTAGATTTCAAATGATACATTCTGAGTCATAGTTTGACTTATATGACTTGACTTATGTGCAATATCTAAGTATAAACGCAACATTGTGTTTTAACTATTCTAAGTTAGCTTGAAATGCGTGGTGGTGGTGGTGTTGGGGTGGGGTCTAGGTGGTGGGGAGACACCCCATCACCCGAAAAGAGCACAATCTACATGTATTGGCGAACATTAACATCCATGCATTATTTGTCTTGAAAAAATATTAGTAGAAATAAAATGTAGGTAATGATATGAGGGAAAGCATATATAACTATATGTGAATTTAAAACCATATTTGTTATTTTTAATTAATACACTTACGAAAGTAAGAGTTATAATACAAAAACGAAGAAAAGAAAGAAAACAGAATCGGTATGTCTGTCATTTCCTCATATTCGGATAATATTTGGATAATAAATGAAGCAGCATAAATAAAAAGTAGTGGTATCATACACTTAGTGCAACTTAATGACACCGCGACAATGGTTGTGTTAAGGCTTTGAAGTAATGTTGTGCCCCTAGGGGTCTTTCAACCCCCCGCCTTCCTCCCCCCCCCCCCGTTAAACACACACATTTAAACACATCCACACCTGTGGTCTTTCCCCGGTAAAATGAAAATATGATGTGACTTATGTCCACTATCTAAGTATAAACGCAACTTTGTGTTTTAACTATTCTAAGTTAGTTTGAAATGCGTGGTGGTGGGGTTGTTCGGGTGGTGGGGAGACACCCCATCACCACCTTGATCGGTGCTTAAAAAGAGTACAATATACATGTATTGGCAAACATTACCATCCATGCATGATTTGCCTTGACAAAATAATAGTAAAAGTACAATTTGGGTAATGATATGAGGGAAAGCATGTACAACTATATGTGAATTTAAAACCAAAATTTTCATTTATACACTTACAAAAGTAAGAGTTATAATACATAAACGAAACAAAAAACAGAATTGGTCTGTTTTTACTCCCTTACGTCTACATTTCCCCAGATTTGGATAATACTTGGCTAATAAAATGAAGCAGCCCCCCCCCCCCTAACCGGGGCCTCACACTACTGTCCGCTGAAAATTGAGTTCTTCTCTAAGAACAAGGGATATCACCAAATGCAAATACTTCAGGGGGCTTCCCCTCGTGGAACCAGCCAGGGCTTGAAATATATTCAATAGAAAGCTCCGCGATCCCGCTTGAGCTCTCAGAAACGTTCTGTACAATTTTGAGGTTTAGCTTCTTCCAGACAACCTTATCTAAAAATTCTGCAGCTCCCGGGGACTTCGCATCACACCCTTTAATAACATTAAACTATCAAAGAAAAATATCTAATTTACATTTTTGGTCTGTAAATCTGCATACAAAGCGAAATGTGCATGAAACAGGCTTTATGCTATGTGATGAGTACTAGTTTAATTTTCAAGCCATCAATATACATATTGTGTATCGATTCGGTACAGTTTTACATCGCTAATTTATACTTAATGAGGTAACGATGTATACTTTGTTCCATTAACGCGTGTTATCTTTCGAGGTTTTAACTTAATATTTTTGTTTGATTTTCGCTGAGATGCTAAACTGTCATAAAGAAAAATTAAATATTGGAGTAACCACTAATCTTGTAAGTAGTAGAGAGGGATTCAGATACAATTCAAGTAGTATTATTCATAGGTCAACACGTAAATACAAGAAAAGATCAGTAATTTTTTTAATGAATGTTTCAACTGTATGGTCCACCATCTTGTCTACAGACGTCTACAAAAATTGTATAGACGTTATAGGATTCATTGTAGTCGTTTAAGCGAGTCATAACTAACTGAATGCATTACTAGGAAGAAACGGATACAGGCGAGTGGTCGAGTGCAGGAGGGAGGGTATAAATATTTGGCGCCGCGCTTCTTGCTCGTGTGCTATTTACTCGTTGGTTGGTTGTTATGGTATCTCTTTTTTTGGGGGGAGGGGGTTGGGGGGGTGATTTTACTAAGGAGCTGAAGTATATGTGCATCTTACTGTAATGTTATCTACGTCACTAGCCAAACACAATGTAAAATGTACATAAATGGCAGATCACTTATGCCACCTTACATTACATCTCCGAAATACCCGTCTTCAAGCGATACTCCTGTTGTTATGAACAACTGAATTTTCATCTTTTGTTGTATAATAAATATGCAAATGGACATGAAAAAAAGAAAACACCTCGCCAAAAAATACTTGCGACTGTTTTTGTTACTAATCCAAGGTTTGCGTTAGCCGCGGGATTGCGAGATTCCTACGTGTTGATTTCAAATCCCGTATGTCCAAACTTGCCAAGACGGGATTTCCCGTAATAAATTTCAGCTCTCAACTTGAATTAAACATACATTATGGAATTTATGGTTGTGACCGTGTAGCGATTCATCGCTAAACGGTCGCATTTGGAATAAACGTTTAGTAAAAGCCGTGATTATTTTTTTTTCCGTTATTCCGTCTATAATTCATCATATATACTGTAAATAAAGAGTGTTTAGATTTGAACGCTTAACTAAACACTTTTTTTGTAACAGATCTGGAACGCATTTAGGCGTTTATTCATAAACACTTCTAAACACTTATACACGTTTATAACTAAACACTTTTTGTAACAGATCTGGAACACTTCTTAGCGTTTATTGTGAACCTAAACACTTAAAAGTGTTTAAAAGAAAACACAATGACACGTTTATATTCTGTACCAGCCTTTAGACACTTTATTAAAACTTGATTACGACTGTTTCTTGTATACATGAAAGGTGTCAAATCAGAAGTGCCTACACTACATAAACAATGAAAACAAATACCATGAAATTAACAAATTCTAGTATGTTAGCCTCGATTCCATCAAAAGAGAGACATAAATGTGCTGTAAAATATTATGTACAAGTGAAGGGATAAACAGGCCCTTGCTGAATTTCCTAAAACTGAATCATTTTTGTGACCTTGAAAATAGAACATATGTTAAATGTTCTCCCTCTATAAGACATTACAAAAGAGAGAGGAAAAATCCAAGAAAAATTTGACTGTTATTGTTCCATGGATTTTTGAACATGTTATATGATAAGAAAAAACATAATAATACATGAGCAACACATACTCATATAAACTGTACTTTTTACCCTGCCTATATAATACATTTTTGAAAAAAAAAATGTTCAAATCTTGA
This sequence comes from Apostichopus japonicus, assembly GCF_037975245.1. NCBI lineage: Eukaryota > Metazoa > Echinodermata > Holothuroidea > Aspidochirotida > Stichopodidae > Apostichopus > Apostichopus japonicus. Next base: position 6,952,462 of record NC_092567.1, read on the forward strand.
AATAAAAGGTAATTAATATTCAAAGTCCTACGTCAAGAATTGTCATTAATTTTTGACTATAACATCACAGGATTGAATAAAAAGTAGTGTACTAGTGTCTTTTAAGAACACTTTTTCATCTTTTTAAACAGATAATGGTATCAAAGTATTTGGTTTCTAAAATTGTCCTTTATCATATAAATTTTGCAAAAATCCATGGTACTATTCCTTTAAAACCGAACCCATTCTTTGCGTTCAAAAATCACGGCAGTGAAAATTGCATTTTTATTTCATTATCAATTTTGTGACAATCATGTTGAGTCAGTATCAACGTGCCTTAAACAACCTGTTTTTACCTCATTATTTACAGTTCTGATTGATTATGTAATAGACGTTGGAATAAATGTTTCAATTAACACAAACAATGGTAAAATGGTAACAAGGCAAGAAGACTAATTCTAAAATATATCAACTGAAGTTGTCTTTAGGCTTCAGCTGAATCAGAAGATTTTTGCTCATTCTTGCAGATAAATAAATGAGCAATGTGAAGTTAAAACTATAGAACATGAATAAAATAATAAATTTATGAATACATGAAGGCAGAGTTGCATAGCACCATCAGTTTTAATAATCAAGGGGCAAGAATTTTTTTTTTACACTATTTAATTAACTATCGCCTACATCTGTAGGTCAACTCTTATGTATAGAAGTTATCTTGAACGTCAGCTGAAAAAGAAAATACTGACTCATACTATGCAGATGTATAAATGAGCAGCACTGTTCAAGTTAAAATATGAATAAAATAATAAAATATTGAATCTCTGAAAACTCTCTGAAGTCAGGGGTGCATAGCACCAGCAGTTTTAATAATTTAGGGGCAAGAAAACAATTTTACACTATATCATTAACTATCACATGCATCTGTAAGTTGACTCTTATGTACAGAAGTTACCATGGGCTTCAGATGAATAAGAAAATTCGGGCTCGTTGTTTGCATATAAATACAAAAGTTTAAATATAAATAAAATAAAATAATAAAATATTGAATCTCTGAAAACCCTCTAAAGAGTTAGTTGTAGTAATTTAGAGACAAGAAAACAATTTTACACTGTTACAAAACTATTGCATACAACTGTAACAATAGGTTGACTCCTATGTACTGAAATTGTCCTTGGCTTCAGCTGAATAAGAAAATACCTACTCCTTGCAAATAAATAAGTGAGCAACTCTGTTCGAGTTAGAATATGAATAAAATAGAATAAGATATTGAACCTCTGAAAACTCTAAGAAAGCAGAATTGCGTTAGCACCATCACATCAAGGTTTTTAGTGAATTCAAGATTTCAGTTGAAAAAATATACTTCAGTCTTTCTTCAAACATAAATAAAACAGATCAGACCGTCTGCTTTTGTGATAGAAAATATTAATACTGAATTGCATAGCATCATTAAGATAAAGCAAGGTTGACACTCAGAATCTAGTTCCCTTAAATGTTTACATTTAAACAAAGTTTGCTATATACAACTTCATGTGCTTCGGAGACTACTAAATATTTTGTAGGTAAATTTTTACACAGACGACAATTGGCAAATAGGAACCGGAAAGTACTGGGAAACAAAATAAGGCCTGTTTTGGTTGAAAATCAAGATTCAGTTAAAATGTTTGCCAAGCTGTCACAACATGACGATTATCCTGAAACTTGATTACACACAACTTGAGTTTTTTATACAATTTAAAGTTAAGTACTGCCCCTGGAATGCAGGTAGAAATATGCTAAACGTCGTGTCTTAAATGCTAATGTACACTGGCATTTCTGTAAGATGTTGTTGCTGTTGTTGTTTTACCTCCCTTTATTTAACGTCTAAGGTTATATAGAGATGAGACGAACATTTAGACAATGACACGATATGATACACATAAATGAGACGGATGAAGTGGGAGGAAACCGGAGTACCCGCAGAAAACCCACGACGTCAGGCGGGACTCGAACCCACGCACATGTGAAACACACAGTGGTGCACAGTCTGCGGCTTTAACCACTAGGCTACCTGACGAATTGACCTCAAGAATAAATTTCCTTAAATAGTACTCCTAAATGCCGAAGTATTAATAATTTGTGATATAGAAATTATTGTTGCAGACCTAATTCTCAGGATGCTTTTGAATTACTGACAGGCATAGTCCCATGGATTTTTGAAAATGTTAATATGGTAGAGGTCAAATAACCACTTTGATACAATGTTCCGTTTAAGAGAGATGATTTTTTAAAGATTAAAAAAATATGTATTCAAAAGACACTAGTACAGTAATTTCTTTTCAATCATGTGATGTCATAGTGACAAATCAATGACAATTGGACAATATATCTTAATAGATTACATAAAAACTTTGATTGAATTTGTCACTGTGATGGCACATTTGACCTTTGACCCGCTTTATGCAGGCCATTCTCTTGGTGCTTCCCCTTGAACAACGTATGATATCAATATGATTTTTTTCACCAATTTGTATTATGAATTTTTCTATCATACAAAATTTTTCAAAAAATCCATGGGATTATTCCTTCAAAACAATTTTTTTACAAAGTTTGAACATACGTTACGTGTGAAGATATAACATAAGAAAACTACACAATCCAACCTACCTACCTCTACAATTTGACACTACATAGAAACAACCAAGATGAAAACTTATTGTTTAAGTGCCATCTTTAGTTTTTGTGAGGAAAACAAATACTTCTTGCTTTTTAGCCCGTCATAAGGTACTGTTTTCACAAAATAAGTTTGAAATATCCCAAGCACTTGGGAGAAAATACGGGGGTAGTCTAAATCTAGAACGTAGTATGCCGCAAGAAGTTGCAGCAGAGCTACTGCAAAATCATTAGACTTACAGTCCATTACCACGTTATCTCCTACCACATATGTTCCCTTGATTATATCATTGCACTTTACACAAACGATATGTGGAGGAGATCTTTCAGGAGTTGCCAAAGCTGCAGTTACTTCAGAATCAGATACATCCTGAAACAAACAAGACAAAAATAACGTATCAGTTCAGGTGCAAATTTTAATTAATAACAAAACAACGAGGGGAAGATAAGGGTGGGAGAGTTTTTGTTGTAAACTATAGTGTAAACATGCATTGAGGTTCCAGTGCCATTCATTGTGGTCTTTGAAAAGCAATAATGCTTATAGAACTATTGACAGCTAGCAGATTAAGATATGTGAAATAGCATGGAATTCTGAGTAGAACAGTTATCAAATTCCACGTTTTCAAGTTATGGCCAAATGACAAAATGTTGGCAAATTCCTGTGATATAGTAAGAGGGACATATTTTGACTGGATGGATGCATTATGACTTTTTAAGGGTTGGACCAAGTTTAAAAAACAGTATGCCCAAAGCCACTGCCATATTTCAAATAACTGACAGTTGAATAAAAAACAAAGGTTTTGCATAAGGAAATGACAATTCAAGTGATGCTGCCTCTATGTCCTTAGTCATTTAATGACTGGAAAAGTGATGACAATGTTATAAATACCAGTCACTACACCAATCACTTTTGTGGAAACCTATTCAATATTCAAAATGATATATTTCTATACAGAAAAATGTTTCATGTGTTGACTAAGTCAAAGGTTTTGTGAAAAACATTTTTTTGAATGGAAAGAAAACCATTCATAAGTGTCATTATGAAAGCAAATCAAGATTGAATTTAATATATATATTGGCATTTCCCTTTCATTCATGATGACAGCATTGATTAAAGTGTACCAGGGTGGAGACCCCCCAAGTCTTTCTCTTTCCCGCAAGTCTGCTGTACAATTTTTTAAGCTGTTTGCAACCACTATCACACATACACCCATGATACATGACAAAGTTACTGCACTGGTTCTTAAAGCTGATTTGACTGATTGAAGTTTCAGCTCTATGTTAATTTATGAAAGCTTGTCATGTACGACAGGTCAGATCACTCAAAATCTTTGTACTGTATGAAATCACAGGTCTGCTGCAAAACTAGTAGATTCTTCTGTTGGACATTGCAATGGGTAAACAGCATCCATTTTGATGGGATTATTGAAATTTTAAAGCCTTTTAGCTTAGGTTGTACAGTACATACACGTCCATAATGGCATAACATGTTTTCTCACCTGTTTAACTATTACCACAGGAGATGTCTTTCGTCCCTTTTCTCTCTCAAAGGCGGTCTCTGTTTCAATGAACTGAATAACTTTCAGCATCCTTTCCGGCTCCTAACAAAGGAAATATGAAAACATTTTAGGTATTTTGGTATGAACAATTTTAATATTTCTATTTTGGTAAACCAACATATCAATTTTAAAGAGGCTGACTCCTCTCAAGTTGTATGAATGCTTGCGCGACACATGAACCATAAATGCTCCCCAGCTCTTAGTCGAATAAGAACATTCTCCAACGCTGCAGAACACAATGAAATTTGGATCATGCTTGTGTAATCGAACAGTGTGTTGTACCCATCTGTGCTTGTTGTTTGAAGAATAAAACACATGGAGCATTTGTATGAGGCCATGGCTATTTTGGATTAATTTTTTTTTTCAGCCACACAGAATTTGGAGAAAGAAATTACGACGCTTTGGTAGGGCCTAGCTAGGCCTACTGTATTTGTTCATCACAATATTACTAGCTAGGACTCGGGAGTAGGTCTAGCCTACAGCAGGTAAAAATAATCCTGCAAAAATTAAATTGCAATATTTCAAATTTGAAATTGAAGTATCTTTTTTCAATCACCTTCAGAAAACATGAAAACATTCTGAACTTCTCAATGCACTTCCAAGTAAGGCCTAGTGTTAGGCTAACCAGGCTGTATTGCGTGTGTTGTGAGCAAGAATGCTTTACAACTTCAGGACTTAATAAACTGTTAGGGCTAGGACCCTAGTTCAAAAAGTGGGCACTGTGTACAGTGTTGCATTTAGTACAGTGTTACAGTTATTTGTTAAGGTACACAACAAACCAAATTGTGTTGTAACTTTTCATTATTTTTAGGCCCCTAGGGCCAAGGCCTAAAATTAACTTCGTAAGGTCAATGTTCAAGCATTTAACATCTTTGATGTTTGTGGTCACCGCTAATCATTGTAAAACAATTATTATTCTTCAGACAGTGGAAACCTTGCAGAGTACTATTACTAACAGGCTAGGTCTAACGTTAACCTATTACATGACTCCCAGGCCTAAACGAACTAACGTTAGAAATTTTACAATTAATTTTTTGGCATATGAACGTCACATATTATCAATGAAGTCGTATTTTCTTTTTTCAGGTATTAACAGAAATATGAATTGAACTAGATATGTATACCATTTCACACAGCAAACGATTTTGATGGATTTCTGGATTTGTATTTGCGGAATGAACTGAAGCCTAAGATGTTGATGCCAGATTCTGTTTCAAGATGGCGTTCCCGCGTAATTTGCGCATAATACACTGTGCCAGATAAAGTCGATCGCGTAATTGATTGTAACATTTTAAACACTTATCGGACATTTTAGCGCCTGGACATACACATAAAATCTTATATATTTTTTTCTATTTAAAATACAATTTAAACAATCGTTTAAGTGAGAAAAAATGTCAGTTTAGAGTGAGAGGTCAACAGGTCAATCGCAATTGTAATAAACGCTAGTGTTTAATATCTCAGAAGCGTGAATAAACATTCCGTTTATCATTTCTGTATGGTACTGAAAACTTTGATATTTATCATCCCACATGCCGGTATTCACCTGTAAATATGTGTTTAGACTAAATTTTGGTTGAATAAATACGCTATGAATGACTGCTTTAAAGTTACCATGATAACTTTTTCACAAACTGTCATTTTTCATTATCGTTGGTAAACAGAAGTATTTCGCTACAAATCTTAGTTTATTAGCACGACTTACATGTTCCAACATCAAACAAATACAGAAATTGCAAACTTATTTACTAAATAAATATTCTTTACCCATCAGAAAATTAATGACATAACTAAACACTATATGTTTAGGTTCAATAAACCGTAGTGTTTAGTTTTTACACGTCGTCTCTACAATGAAGTAAACGCTATACGTTTAGTTAGAATCGGTGGTGTTCAGTTTTAAACGGCAGGTGTTCGTTTATAAACGGTTGATGTTTAATGTGACGCGTCACACTAAACGCGTCACATGAAAAGTTTTTACAGTGTATTATAACATCCCGGAAATCTCCTTGCCAGTCTTTCCTTCTATTACTAAATGAATGAAAAAATATAGCAATTTTGAGAATTCCAATATTTACGCATGCACGAACGTATACAATAGCTACCGCTATGAGAGGAAAGCACTTGGTATGGACGGGAACAGGACACTTCGCCCAACAACCATTTCGCCCAACTGCCATTTCGCCCAACTGCCATTTCGCCCAACCTTACCATTTCGCCCAACCAGCCTGGTCATTTCGCCCAACCAGCCTGGTCATTTCTCCCAACAAGCCTGGTCATATCGCCCAACCAGCCTGGTCATTTCGCCCAACCAGCCTGGTCATTTCGCCCAACCTTGGTTAAATATGATACTTCAAAAGGAAACGTTCGGGAATTGTTAACGTTACAGGATACGAACCGAATATTAAGGAAACTTGAAGATCGATCAGTGTGTTAGGGGTTAGGTTTGATAGTAAACGTTCGAATATTAAGGAATATTAAGGAAACTTGAAGTCCTTTACTTTGTATAACTTTAGTAAGGAAACGTTCGGGAATTTTTGGCCATACAGGATACGAACCGAGTATTAAAGAAACTTGAAGTTGTGGTTAAATTGATTTCATGTGATTACACATGTGGTTACATTGATAAAGTGGTTACATTGATTAAAAATAGAACTTCAATATTACGGACGGGTTTTATATATATATATATTTTTTTTTTCAATTTAATAAGGAAACGTTCGGGAATTGTTATTCAGTAGGATGGATCAGTGTTTTAGGGGTTAGGTTTGATAGGTTTTTATGAAGACCGTCTCCCCTGTGTTTGTATAATAATATAACTTCCATTGTAGGCGTAAACGCCTAAAGTAGTGTAATCCTCCCATTATACCCGAAATAACTGCTCAGACTCCGATATCGAGCGGACCTCACTTTTTTATTTACCTATTACGAAGTAACATAACCAAAAATAAATCAAATTGAACTAATGGAATAGAAAAAGTAATATTATTCTGACTGAATATTAGTAAAAATAAGGTTGGGCGAAATGACCAACACGGTTGGGCGAAATGACCATGCTGGTTGGGCGAAATGACTATGATGGTTGGGCGAAATGACCATGCTGGTTGGGCGAAATGGCCAGGCTGGTTGGGCGAAATGACCAGGCTGGTTGGGCGAAATGGCAGTTGGGCGAAATGGTTGTTGGGCGAAGTGACTAGAAAGCGTATGGACTACCAGAGAAATCACAACCGAGGACCTGGAATTCTTTTGTTCAAGTCCTCGGTCAGATAGATAAACAAACGCACACACACGCACACACACACAAAAGGGTAGCCTTGTTAACAACTTTCAATAACCTGAAAATCGGCAAACGTTTGGAAGGTATGTGCTATGTTTTGAAGAGGTAATATAGTATCATACGTACACAGTTGCTGTTGAGATGGATTAAAGATTTCACTTTCACTTTTGAGTAGTTTTGAACGGTATAATATTTTCGTTTTCTGTGTTGAGTGATTTTATCCACACAGGAAAAAGAACCATTACGAATGGCTAAAACTAGAAATAGTAAGCAATTCAGCCATCTACATTTAAACAAAAGTTATTTCATTAAATTAATCTTCCGTATTCGCGTGTTTTGATTAATCAAAGCGTGAAATCATGAAAGCAATCGCGTAGCAATTACGCGCGCCCCTCTCAGAAAACGGGTACCCGTTTTGTGTGTTTTCGATTCGGGTACTCGAATGCTAAGTCGGGTACCCTTGGTATTCGGGTACCCGACTCAGACCTAGACTGTTTTTACTCATTAAATAAAAGTAATGCTCAAGAGAAATTTGTTATCCTCCGCTTGGATCAAGTAAATTATCATAGATGCAACTATGTTGCAGGCTATGGTAGTCTCTGATGAAAAAGGAATCACCATGGTTATTCAAAATATTTACGTATTTCCTGAGTTTATGGAAATGAGCATTTGTCATATCGTCACAAGTATTGTAACTGAATCATAACCGTAAAACTAGGGACGAGCAGTTAGTTACAGATGATTTGTCTAGTCTTGTAGCTCTATAATTTAACTCAATTAAGTAATTACAAACACATTTAGTCGTTTTCTATCATCAATATTTAAATTATTAGTTTTCATGGTATTTGATGGCATCACTAATGTGTTGTAATATAAAGCTGAATATCTTACGAATATCACGAGCAATCAAATGTTTTATTTCTCTGTACAATAACACATCTTTACTAAGATTCTACGTAAATTCATTATTTCAATTAATTAAGAGTAATGTAAATACATACAAACCTCTCTATCTCTATCCCTCAACATAATTTCTCAGACTCGTACACAGTGTACGCTCTTTAATTGTTCTGTGTTTAAAGGACACATCGAGAATCTCATTGTTAACGGTGGAGTGACGTCACTGCTGATGGTGTCATCATTGATCAATCTCAAAAGTAGTTAGTGTAAACAACACGTTTGCCCGATCAATTAAATGCTTTACTATTTTTGACAGACGTGTGTATAATAGCTACTAACGTATCTCGTAATAACAGCTTAGAGAGAGATTCGGAGACGATGAAGTCGAAGTCCAAGTCAGCTTGCGCATTATTTAGAATATTCTAAACCGTCGATATAAGGTTTGTAGACTGATCAGCTATATTACTGATATGATAATGATATCAAACTAATAAGATCAAAATTAAAGAATCAACTAGATTAATTACTCAGATAATATAATAGATAATATCATCGAGAACCAACATAAATCTCTTGAATATAATGTTTATGATTTCATTCAAGATCAACAAAGATTAAGTATGCACTTAACATTTACATATCTCTCTTTTATGTTTTCATCAGTTTGGAATCGTACCGGCATTTACGAGTATCGTCGTCTGAATCTACAAACCGGTCAATGGCAGGTAAAGAGATTGTTCACCTTTTATTCAGCTATTGCTAGTAATGCAAGGCTGGTCAGCTTGTTTGCGTTATGCTGCCCTAGCACCGTTTTCAGTAAGTGTAAATACATCAATACAGTGAAACATCTGTGACGTTTACGTGTTGCTAGTAATATTACAAATTCTGACGTAAAGAAAGAATTTTCAGATACCTTCCCGCTCCTACTTCCATGGGGTGGGGGGGGGGTGGAGAGAGCGGGTGGAATATTGCGTGCGAACATGGTCTAAATGAATCTCATTAGTTCTATATTATGTACAATTTCCATATACTGTAGCTATAGCTAAAATATTGACTTTTGGAAATTTTTAATATATATTGTACAATCGTTTTGACACATGCCGTTTTATTATAATTCGAGGTTGTGAATTTGTGTCCAATAAACTTCACGTTTATTCTGAGATGAAACCGTAGAATGTTAAAAATCATATTGAACAGGTCTGTTCTTGTAATTTATGTATAATTGTTCATCATAACACATAACAACAGTCGTAACAGTCCGTTTAACTGACCATGTATCTTACTGTAGCAGCTCCCTGGTTTAAACTGGTCATGTTTAGGTCTTTATTTGTTTCTGATGGTGTGAGACGTGGGTCTTCCATGCATCAATTTAACACTAACAGCTATATTACTTCAAATTGTTGGTCTTGATTCAAGTAATTACTAATCAAATTAAATTTAACCATTTCTATGGTACTTTGCGAATTGGTCAAATGTATAGGATGGTGATGGGGAAAATTTGGAAGTTAGTAACAGGAACAAATGTATGTGGAATGTGACTCTAAAAACTTATTTTAAGTTGATTTCTATACTTTCGTAGTGTTTAACTCAAATAATGTTGAGAATTAAGTTAATGCGTAAACGTTTTAATAAAATTAAATAAGCTACATGCTACGTAATAGGTTATAACGTTGACCAATCCATATAATATTCACACGTAACTGGATAGCCCTGCAACTAATTAAGAGATCTAAATATGTTGTTCCGATCACATGACTGTTACTTATGCTAGTGAGGTATTTATCGTTTAATCAGATTCAGACAATATTTTGCCCCACAAATTTATTGTCATGTTTTATTTGTTTGTTTCCAAACCTTTAATATCTCTGACTACTCTCATCTTTCCTGGTGTGATTTTGGTGAAATAAAGTAAAATTATGTTTTCAAGGTCCTTATCTTTCCTTTGAGGGCCAAGTTTGTTACCAGCAGATTGAATAATTTGCCAGCATAATTTGTCATCAGCTAATTGTTTCCTTTATTTTGATAATTATCTTCAAGTGTTAAGGATAGTTTATTGCCAAACCCAGACATTCCAGCCTCATTAATTACGTATTGTTAGTGCCTAGGATTGGGTGGAGAGTTGAGGGCGCAAATTAATAGAGGAACAACTCACGTTAACTCCTGTACCATGTTTATTCCAAACGTAGAAACAAAGTTATAAAAATCTGGAAGTGAACAGAAATACATATCTTTAAACTACATTTTTGAGATAAAAGTCTGTAAGTAAATCACGAGCATTGGTATGAAATTTAACAGCTAAGCATATCATTTCAACATACAGTAGAACACTAGTAGCGTGTATGACTCTGAAACAACTTCATTGACATAACCGACGCTGCTTAACGTTTCCAATATACCACTATACATCCTCGTGAAGCATTGGTATTATTCTTCTGAACCAAAACTTAGCTGTAGTAAAAATCAATGACATTAACAAATATCTTAATCAAATAATATCTTCACCTGAACGAATGTACTGAACATATCCAGCTTTTACGTCACCATCTCGATGTACATTAAATATGAAAACTTATAATGTTGTCAATCATGTTGCACCCTTCTTGTTTATGTTCAATTAAATTTGGGCCAAATGTTCATCATAGGCTCATAGCACATACAACAGTCGTAAGAACAGTCCGTTTGGCCGACCCTTTAGCTTACTGTGTAGCTGCCCTAGCATATTTGTCTTTGTAGCAGGCTCCTTGGTTCTCACTGGTTATGTTCATTGTCTTCGTGTTCTCTGGTGTTAGGAGAAGTTGGTTTTCCATTAAATAAAGCTGTTAATACATAATAGGTTGTAAATTGACTAGACCGTGAAATATTTGCAGAATTATTGGATACCCTGCAACTAACTAAGATATCTAGATATGTTGTCACAATCATGTAACTGCTCATGGTTACTGAATTATTTGTCATTAATCCAGATTTAGACAATTTGTGTCCCATCAATTTAATCTTTCCAGGTGGACTGAAGTAACATTATGTGTTCAAGTCTTTCTCATTCCTTTAACGGTCAAGTTTGTTACCAGCAGATTGTAGCAAAAGCAACACAAAGTACAGAAAGTAAACTGTTGCTACTCTTTCATCTTAGTTCAAGTTTACTCAATTATTAACTCAAATTTATCAAGGTAAATGTTCCTGCGACGGTTCCACGTATACACTCATGTGTATAGGACATTAAATACCTGTAGTTTCTAGGTCAGAAATGAGAATGAACTGGTAGTGTATAGCCCACCACAATATAACATCTAAGGAAGTTGTTACAGATGGTGACCGATGCGAAGCAGCGCGAGTCAAAATTTTTGTACTTTGCATGGTAATAAAATCATACCAGAAACTGGTTTTTATCGCCATTTTTATTGCTTGTGAACATCCGACTCACCGTTTTCCAGAGTGCAAATGATATTGGCAATTGATATAAGGAATAGGTGAAACGTTTATTGATAAAATGAAAGAAAATTGAAGACTATTTTGTAATTTGTGAAATATTATATTCGTGGTTTGGAATAAACTGTAGAAGAAGATCTTGCAAATATTTTTTTAGTGGCACCAGATTCTCTCTGTGGAGTAAATCATTACCGATGATTCGGTGGAGCTGTGATTAAATCACTTTCCATTTCCACCACATTTACACAACACGTTCATAAACCAGTCAGTATGTGGGAGCAATTATACTACTGTTTTGTTCTTTTGTCTAGATACCATGGTAACCAAAGAACTGGACACGTAATTTGTGATGCTGTATACGAACATAATGTTCATAAAGATCACCCACATCAATCAGTTTTTTTTTCTTCAAGATACTGCGTCACGAATATATATATACATGCTAAGCCCGTGCCGTATATTGCTTTCTGCATTTTTGAAAAAGTATCTTACATGTACTGTAGATTCTCCTTTGGGAGGGCTGGATGATCCGTTTACAGCAATGGTTGAATGACAAAAATAACTTAACGAATGTAACATTTACATAGCTGGTTTCGTTTACAATGTCAACTTCATCGCCATCAAATAGCACTCCAAAGTTTTCATCAGTTTGAACTTTGATGAAATATTATAACTTTGATAGATGCTTGAACTCATTGGAAACCTGGTTGTTTTTTAACCAGCATCGGAACTTAAATAACACCTATCACATTTGTCATAACATATATACATACTAGCTTCACCTTCTTATACATATAGTAACTGGAGCTAAAGTTGTTTCTATTCTAATATCCTGCTGAGGCTAATTACAAGCGGTCAGATTCATAGTTCCTACTATAATATTGCTATACCGTTGTTCAAATAACATGTACACTTAGAGTTTCCGTAAGAAATATATAACTCGAATCTATATTACAAAAAGTCCGGCGCATATATTGTTCATTTCCTTTCCGTTATCACCAGTATAAATATAAAATATTTATATATAGGAAAACCAAAGAATAGGAAATATAAAAATATGTACATCAATATGAACATAAATATCAGAAAGTGAAAGATTAAAAATTAGTTGAAAACTTATGTTACTAAAAATAATACAAAAAGGATTCAAGTCATTCTGTTTGAATTAACTTTACAGCAAAGCAAAAAAAAAAAAAAAAGAACTGAAGGGCTTTATTCCATTTTTTGGGGCAAGATATTAAGATTGTGTACATTCTGTTGGCTATAATTAAGACCATGGTCACACCTATAAAATTGCATCTTCCGACAATCGTTTCTGAACTATAGTCCGACCATATTTAACTAACTACGATAGCGGTCACACGTAGCATACTCACACTACTTTGTACTATATTCTTTTTCGGACACAGTGCATCAGTGAGTTATCTATGCTTTTGCAAAGCTATCATGCGCAGTTGCATTGGGTCGGTCAAGGGTCACAGTTTTGACATGTTTCGCGGGATTTTTAGATGTAAATAGTAGATGATGGCGATGGAAGCTCAATTTGCAGTAGCGCTTCATTGGTTCTTAGATTTGTATAGGATTTGTACTGTAGGAGGCGTCACATATTGGAAGAAGCATTCCTGCAAAGACATGAAGCCGCTGTTCGCCGACGGAGAGCGTGTAGACGCATATTCATTTGTAATACACACCGAAATATTATGGATATGCAAGCCCAGCACACACTGCTCACGCTAATGTGTATGCGTCCGTTCGTATCCCTCTTTCGCCATCATCTCCGCACACTTCCTAAACACCTTATTCCTGACAGGGTTTTCCACCATACGCTGCACATACTCCCCCCAAATATATCAATTAGTGTCAGGACTTCTTGTTCCTCCCAGGTTTTACCGTGAGTAGTGGCCGCCATTGGGAGTTGTCTTAACGAATTGTTCGGAGTGTTGATTGTTGTGTTGTTTTGTGGTAGAAACCGTACGTGTGCATGTACAGTACATGTATTAGTGTACAGTATGCAGTGCAGTGCAGGTTTGTTTTGTTTACATCATATGTATCTAGGCACGCGTCGCTATGTCAAGGGATTGAAATCGGGATTTCCGGCCGAGGTCAGTGTTTACGTTAATTAAAATTCGTAGTCGGACAACGCAATTGCGGTCACCCGCATGCTTCTTCCTGCTAAAGATGGTCGCACCATGGTTAATTTGGGGCTAATGATGCTAATTACCATCTTTAGTGGACGATGGTCGGACGATCGTCAGACCATAGTAGAGAGCGGGCACACGCAAACCGTACCATGGTAGGACCATGGACGGACCATCGTTATGTCTGAGAAAATGTACGTGTGACCGGGGTCTAAAATATCTTAAGTGCAGTGATACAGTGGGTGTTCCATACGCATAGTTCATGTCTTCTCAATCAATAGGAATTGTCCAATCAAAACGTTCAAAGGAATAATTAGTTAACGGAAGAAATGTAAATGTTGCAGATGATAATTATGCTACAGTATGCATAGCTATAGAGACTTCAAACTAGTCTTGGTGATTTTCTAACTTTAAGATATTGATATAAAATATATATTTTTTTTTATTAGATTTGTTTTAAACTGTTACAGATCAGTGAGGTATGTGACATACTGTAAGTATGTTAAACAGGTCACGGTAGGACAGAGCGTTAATCTAGGATATAATCTTCGTTTTACCCGACATTCTTGAAATGGGCGCAATGTTACATGTTGTCAAGTGTCTGCTTCCTGTCAGGCTCACAGTATACGTTAGAAACCCATGTGAGGATATTAAGAAGTTTCATCACAATGTTAACATCATTCTTAGCTTTGTAATGTTGTCAACTTTCTGTTGGTGCTAGAAAACTTATTTCCATATTTTATTATAAACTGTCCCTACTCCTCTCTTTCAGCGCCCTTTCATCTATTCATGTGTTCCTAAAGCAGCCATATTCGTTGTTGTATTATATCATTAATTTAACACGAAACGAAACCTTGTGCAATTGTAAATGTTTAGATAAGTGTGTGCGCATTATTCAAGTGGTAATTCATGTAATCACACGTTGCACATTAGGACATTATTCTAATTCATATAACTTGAACCCAATTAAGACAATTGGTCATAAAAATCTACGTATTGCCTACTTATCGTAATGGCACACTTTCTCTGGTTTTATTCGTTATTTTTAATTAATATATCAAAGATGAAAACAACTTCCTTAGATGTTATATTGTGGTGGGCTACGTCGCCGCACTGAAGTAACGACAATTATATTTAAAGATAAATTTGCAATTGTCCAAACACGAGGAGATATTTCTCCAGGATATATCTCGTACAATACACAATATACATTTGAAACCTTGTGACGAGGTTGGTACAAATAAATGAAAATAAATGAAGTCTCCCTTTAACGCTCGTACTCCAGCACATTCGTCCTTTTTCATAATTATTATTGTCCTTCTTTCTCTGTATGTAGACTCCTATGTGCTCTCATTATAGAAGTTATTGTTTTGTGAATCAATGAACATTCAAGGAGAGAATATTCAGACAGATAAAAACATATAAAACGAAATGAATCTATCGTGCTTCCAGTGTCTCTCTTCCACACCGTCCCAGTCTTAAAATGTTTTATTGGTGAAAATCTCGATGGATAAATTTCACCTCTAGAATCTTTACGTCTGACGTCCCTGCACGCAGCAATAAAACAATCATTAAATGTTACTCGGTTCTAGTAGTTTGAGTTGTAATGCGATTTGAGGGATCCATATTGATTATATTTCATTAATGATTTAGATAAATGTATATATACGTGACTGCATGTGTACGTCCTATCAGGCTTATATATGAAAGGACGTATCTGGGTTTAACTCGAAACTAACAAATGGATTGTTAGGTAGGTTTCATCAACTTGAGGTACTTGAACATACTAGGAATATTAAAAGAGAGGTGAACTACTCAATAGTTTAATTAAAAGATTAAATTGAAGGTTTTTATTTCATTTTCAAGAAACGTCGTTTTGTACCATCCACTGTATGCACAGTAGTATGAATAAGCAGCATTATGATACAAACAAATTCAACGGTGAATCTGAACTAATAGTAGTTTTAAATACTTGTAGATTTAGTCTTTTGAATAACGGCTAAATAAAACAAATACAAAAATAGTACCTCGAAGTAGCTTGGGCCCGAATGGGAGGAGAGGGG
Source organism: Apostichopus japonicus (assembly GCF_037975245.1). Taxonomy (NCBI): domain Eukaryota; kingdom Metazoa; phylum Echinodermata; class Holothuroidea; order Aspidochirotida; family Stichopodidae; genus Apostichopus; species Apostichopus japonicus. The sequence continues at coordinate 6,968,453 of NC_092567.1, forward strand.
GGGGGGGGGGTTCAAAGTACCTAGTAATGTGGTTGATTTTGAAAAGTTGCCCACCCGACGAATTAACTATTGTATCTTCATAATTATATTCAAGTGCTGACGACAATATAATGCAACATCCGGGCCTTGTATCCTCACATGGTTCCTATTGTTATTAGTACTCTTGCCATCAGAACCATTCTATATGTCTGTATCTTATAGTATAAGAAACACTCTGATGTAGTAGAGTCAAATTATTCCTTTTTCCAAGCCGAGTCCGAGACCACTTGGTTCGAGCATGGAGCTATAATAGCTCCATGGTTCGAGTATGGCACTCTCGAGTCCGAACAGAGTTCTACTGAGTATATGAGCAACTCAAACCAAGTCCAGCTAATACATAGAGACACAGCAATGTCGAGCTCACGCGGTTTCTGCCAATACTAGTCTTACAGACACACATGGCGTATCGGTCATTCTAAATATTCCTTAATTTACAGACCGTCGCTTCCTGGTTTAAATGTTCATTGCCTAACGTTGAACAGAGAGTGTCAACTATTGGAAAACTGATTATGTGCGCATGTGCAAACTTCCAATTAAACATACACACACCCAGGGTAAATTTAAAAGAAAAAATCTGTGCAGGGTTTATTATATTTCATGATATTTTTTAATGTTAACAGATCTACAGTAGTCTATTTTATTCTCCCCTTGTGTCTCTTATTTTATGTGTTCATCATACAACTGGATTTTCCAAACTTGCATGGATATCTCTACACAATCAACAATACGATAGAAACAGAATATCTAAGACGAAAGGGTGGGGGGGGGTTAACCAATATGATGCGTTGTGGGCCAACCAATATTTTGCTTTATTTTTGCCGTTACATCGATCCAACCACGATGTTCTGGGGGTCTATCTTTGAATACTGCCATTTTCCCTTTCTCGTGAGAAGTTCATCATTATGACGTCACTCAGTGTTTAATGACGGCACTCAGTGTTTGATGACGGCACTCAGTGTTTGATTACGTCACACAGTGTTTGATGACGGTTTTAAAACTAACTATGTCTTCCCTATATTGCTGATGTTTATACTCATGTTATTCAGTCCGTGCATCTTACATTGACAAGTCTGTCTCCTGTATTGAGTTTAGGGTGTTCAATGTAGATGTGCGATTACCTGCCAGGAATAGTTTACTGTGATATTTCTGAATATATATCATTCTAACTTGTATATTTTTTGCTTCGCCATATTATATTTTCCTGAAAATCTATTTCAAAATCTCATGAATATAATATTTCTTTTCCTTTCAGGTCTCTGACGAAGATGGCAATCTACCAGGAGAAGAGGTAAGAGAGACTTAGATTCATGTTCCTGTTAATAAGTAACGATAATTTAGTAACAATCAAAGAGGTATTAATTAATGTGGAACAAAGAACTAAGACAAAAGAATATGGTACTTTGTTTCTCATCAGGGGGAAAAGATTTATAATTGACGTATATGGAACAGGGAATTTAGGCCAGTTACAATTTTATATCTCGTAATGGTGATAGCACTGTTCTCAATGTCAAGTTTAGATGAGGTCTAAGGGATCTTACTTCCGCACACACAGTCAAAGAAATGTTAAACAAAGAAACGGATAGACTTTTAAATACTAAAGGTTTAGTCAGATGTTATGGAGCGTTACAAGCCAACAACTCACTAAAACAAAGTTGGAATATCGCCTTAAAAATGTCAGCCTTCAACACCACACACCCACGACCCCCACGACCCCCACCCCAACCATATGCTTCATGATTTTTTTTTCCTTAACTTTGCTGATGTGTAGATAATAATTCGAAAAGGTTATAAAAGACCATTTTTGGATTTATGATATTAAATCCTTTGTTCGTGCCTTTTTTCGCGAAATAAATTTTCACGGGTTATTTACTCTGAAAGGAAGTAACAATAACACCTTAAAAGTAACCTTTATTAAAACATAATGTTAGGTGAACATTCAACAGTGTTATCATAGTAATTTTCTCTTCACAAATAAGGGCTAACTTTAGAGGTCTATACTTAAATCGCTCATATTCTTCGATATTATTTGATATTTAAATATTAAATATTAGAATCATTCTCTGGGAATAAGGGCGGGTGGGGAATGGATGAGGACGCATCTTCGTATATAAGTAACCACATAACCGGTAACCAGTAAGATATTGATTATTGAAATTGAAGATATAACCTGGTCCGCTTTGTTGGTATAATTAGAGTACCAACAGAGCGGACCAGGGTTATCTCCCCCCAGTGAAAAATGTGGAGGGGCGGAAGTATCATTCCGCCCCCCCGCTCCGCAAGTCAGAAAACCCCTTTTTCATTTCCAAATGAGAAAAAAATCTCATTTGGAGCACCAAATTGCATCTAAGGCCAGCTGAAAATACAAAATTAAGTTTACAAAATGGAGTGGGTGTTGAAGTGTGCTATATTGCACCAAATTGCATCTGAGGCCACCTGGAAATGCAAAAAAATCCAAATCTTAGACCCCTCCCCCAGGCCGGCCATCAGCCTTCAGCCCCCCCCCCCACTCAAAGTACCTTCCTACGCCACTGGTTGTGTGGGTATCCGTTGGGTTAAAGCATCAATATTATTCATCGTGATATACGAGGGCGTCCTCTGTAGCATAAAATGACGAACTCGGGGTAGAAACCATTCCCTGTGGAATGTATGCATACCAAGCTGTTGCGATACCAAATATAAGGAAACTAGAAAAAAATATTAAATGTTAATATTTCAGTATCTCAGGGATCACGAACATCTGAGGGATTACGTCATGCATTTTCCCACAACATACATATCAGCATAATGTTTAAGTTTAGTTTGTGGTAGGCGCTGTGACTAGCTTGCTAGCTGGTTTTACTTTTATGTTGATAAACCTAACACATGTGTAAGAAATTATCCAAGTCTTATAAGAAAGGAATCTGGCTTTCAATTTCCCGTTTTCAATGGTTTTGAGTTTGATACTCTTTGGCCAAACACATTGTGTAAGATATAAACATGAATATCAGTAATCGGTTCTCTTTACTAAAAACAAACACATCGTGGTCTTTTATTCAGTTTCATCAATTTCTCTGTCAATTAAATCGAGCTAGATGAAGTCGAGGTCAAGCCTAACTGTTACTATAGGCCTAGTATCTGCAAACAGCCAGGCTTTCAGACAATGGTACTATGGTAACCACATATGTCCGTATGCTGCGGAAGAGAATGTGAGTGTATTATGATCGCGAATAATTTTAACAAAACATTAATAGGAATTACTTTCGCATTGGGGTCCCGGGAGTACATTAAAAAAGCAATTGCATGAGTTTTACGACTTCGTAGGCAATATGCCCCCGTGTCCAACAATGCGTCTGAATAGCCGGTCTTTAAGCGTGCTCTTACATCGTGTAAACACACACAGTGCAGCACTTTCAGCACCACTGACCATCGGTATGAGTCTTAACCACTCCCCTACCCCCCTCCCCCCCCCCCCAACCAACCTTTCACCATCTCTAACCTTGGACAATGAACCGAGTTATCGAGACTGGTTTTTATATCACCATCGACCTCAAATCTAAATGACTTATCCTTGATAAAATTATAGTTTTGGAGAACAAGGTATCGCTAGCAAATACAAAGAAAGAAACAATACGACAGTGCATTTTACACCATTATATGTATTAATAATTAAAGTCTTAATTGTTAATATTCCTCCACTGAAAGTAATAGGTGCTAATGATAACACAAGTGACAACATTACAAAACATGAGAACAGACCCCGGTCGAGCATGGTAATTTCACATTAATACAAAACATTTGATCCAATGGGTTTCAAACATGAAAGATCAAACTCAGTTACATTCAGAAAGACTAAAGAGGAATGGTAAGTGACATGAATAAGGGGTTAATCAACGGTCTAACGTGCGTTACTCACAGGATTAATGCACGATCGGGGGATAATGCAAGCGATGCACGAGGGCGGAGCGTAACGGAGCCCGAGTGCATCCAGCGATAGCTTTAACACCCGGAGTGCATTAATCCCGTTCATTCATACACTACCATTTGTGTGGGGGAAAAATCATAAAACAAAACATTTTTGGTTACATATAACCAAAGATTTATTAAAGTGATGCCCCGCAATTTTACCGTGCGTTACTTACAGGATTAACCACGGTCAGCTGACCTGAATGGACCAATAGGTTTTAGGAATCTTTACTAAGTATGAATGAATACAAGTTATGTAACGGTTATATCAAAATTAGAATGAATTGTCGGACTTCATAATGAGTAGAATGTTAGGCCCTGCCGCTCATATGAAAATGGCGACTCCAGTTGACGAGACCAGTGTTACACCCGATATAAACAAAGAACACAGTAACTACTGCAAATCATTTGTACCACACTAACAACTGGATCGTGCTATAAATCGGTAGCATGTTCTGTGAGGATTACAGTATAAGAACTCAGGATATGTGTAATCCCAACAAATCCAGTTTATTTGTTAGGATGACACATATCCTCAGTTCTTATTGAAATCGTAATAGCAAATGCTACCAATTTATCAGATATATTAGCACGATCCAGTTTTAACTCTGGAAATAAACTTTTAGTTTAACAGTAGTTACCGTAATCTCTGTGTGAATTGGTTTGGTGTTAAAACATGACGGAAACTTTCACTAGGTAATAATGTGATAGTGCATTGGGTTATATTGTTTGAGTCATAGTGATATGACGGGGAAATCCCTTGAATAGGTCATTTATTGTTACCAGTAGGGAAGAGGATGGGGTGTGGAGATTAGTGTACTTTTACACATAAATCACGTTTATATATTGGGAGAGGAATATATCTCAGTCAATATTTGTTGACATTTACTATTCATTTTTGTTATTTATATACTTATTGTCACTATTTCAATCAAACAGTCTAACTTTATTGAATCCAACCTTCACAAAGGAGTCTTTTCAAGCATGGAATGAAAGCGACCACATCATTAGTGACCTTGGTTTCATGAATTTAGCCTTCATATGTATATCTATTCAGTACTAAAATATTCAGAGAATGTTCTCGTTAGAAATCCCTAAAATGATAACTGAAATAATCATACACAGGAACAAAATAGTCAATACATTTAAAAACATGCAAAATGAGTTTAACAAGAAGTAAAATTTAGTTTGTTGTGACATGAATCCATTATCTTTGAAATAACACTTCTTATATGGCTGCATATAATGAATATTTACAACATTTAAATATACTGCATTGTCTTAGTTGTTGTGTTATCTTATACATATTCATTGCTTATACTTTTCCCTCTTGTATAGGGGGTTCGATGAGGAGAGTTACAAGAGAAACCTGGCAAGGCTCAAGTACAGTAACTGTAAGTCAATACAGCTAAATACTCTCTACCTTAGTAATTACCAGTGTATTTGTTAACAGTGATTATGTATGTTACTTTTAATTGTAAAATCTAAATATAAATCTCCATCATTAACCAAATTTTTTATTCCTATATCTGTAATTTTCATACCTTATCTTGACACTTATATTATCTGCTTCAACTGTAATTGGTTTTATTATATTGTTTCAATAACCAAGCTGATCCCTAATTAAAGGTATGATGATGAGTGATAAGTTCCTTCCATTATCAGAAATAAGAGTATCTGTTCATTATTGCAATAATGTTAGATCTACACAACCTTCCTTTTCCGCTGCTTAGGCGTAAGAAGGCTATAACTTCAAAAAGATACGTTTATGTATCTGCTAACATGTGTGTTATTACTAAAACGGTTATTATAACGATTGGTATATAATTCAAGCCTTCCTCATTATATGATTAATTTTATCGGACAAAATGAGAGATTATCGTGAGTCCTCCTTTGATACTAACAGGGACAAAAACTGCCAGAAAACATTGAAAGTTTAATAACGAAAACGACAACGTGCGATATGGTGACGTCACTCCATTGATGACAAACAGAAAATAATAGAATCTATGGAAAAGAAGAGAGTTAAATCTGAGCAAGGTCATGGCTTGTCAGCTGTTTGGCATATGTAACCTAATTAGGGACGTAAAATGGAATATTTAAAAGATGTGATGTGGTATCAGGAAGGGGAGAAATGAAATACAGGTTCATGAATTAACAGACAGAATAAATGTCAAGGTCAGCCGGTCACGATACTGTTTTCTAAAACACAAACATGTTTAAGAGCATTATATTGCTCCATTCGTTTCCTCCAAATTCGTCTTTTGTAACAAATTATCTCCTTTTACATAACATCAATAATTAGGGTTGTAAAGTATACTTACAGAGCAATTGAATTCCTTCGTTGAAGTTAGAAGAATGTAAATGTGCAATTCATGTGTAGACCTACATACGAGAAAAACAAGGGCGTAGGAGAGGGCGCCGCCATTTGATTATGTGCTCAAAGAGGGCAACTTCATACCGGTCGTTCGCTTGTTTCCCAGGTCGCGGTGTTTTATGTACTTATTTTTGGCTCATGGTTTTGCTGGCACTTGTTCCAGCGTGGGAGGGGGGGGGGGGATTGTCTAGGTATTACTTCCCCATTGTTCTACTGATAAGACTTTTCCTCGACCCATTATTTATATAAAAAATGTACCTAATATATATATATATATATATATATATATATATATATATATATATATATATATATATATATCATTTCATCTTTATATTACAGCTCAATGCATGTTCAGCTGGGGTCGCCAATCAGCAGAAGGACTGTGACGTCATTCACTCAATCCTCAAAACGGTGGCAGTTATTTCAGTGAGGAAGGATCTAATAAAGATTTAGGTTGTAAACTGTTAAAATCTCCCAAATACTTCAAACAGCGCCAGATACTGTATATAGCTCCAGTATAATACACATGCAATTAGTCTAGTGTGATTGTGACGTCATCAAATGCCTATATTCTCAAGACAATGGAATGGTGACTTGATGAAGATTGTAACTTTTACATTAATTGCGAATGGATATTGTAAAGAGATTAAGTTGTACAATAATATTAATAATTCCATATACAATAAAGAAGTAAAATTTGAAAGATAACTGTTCAATTTACATTTTGTTTTAAATGATTGCTTTATTCAGAATTTCAGTCTTTAAATGTTATAGTACACAAAAAGGAGTGTTATTAATGTTTCTTCAGCTTTTCTGGTTTTTAAGATTAATGTCTGGAATACTCCTGTAATGCTAAATTGATGATGACGTCAGCCCCTTAGAACAGGCCTAAATATTCATGTTAATAATGTGATTTATACATTTGAATAAATCAGCAAATCAAGTTTTGTAATTTCGCTCTTACACCAGAGCATATTTAGATAATTTTCATCATCATTTATCCGTGTAGAATTTGTACTTCAATGTTAACATTTTATTTGAGGCCATAAAGTCTTCTCATCCCATTGAGTGCTGTGATGTATTTGATGGACTGATATAACTGTCTCCGTATTATATTATAAAGACCAGTTACCTTTAACTCAGTTGTTCAAAGTAACTTGTCTCAAAATTAAACAAAATGTTATAGCAAAAGCAACCTAGACTGAATGCCAGTGGTCTACGACAAAACAACATTAATGTTGTGATTAAAGTCATCCTTTAATATGCTTCATGTTAAACAACTTAGTTTTGTGCGCTAAAGTGTACAAATGTAACCTTTTATGTTTTGGAAGTCACGTTGCTGTCGTTCGGGGGACTAGAGGGGTGGGCGATAGGGAGATGCATGTTATCTTGTGACCATTTCTGACTCTGATGTATATGCTTCACTGTCCACGATCTATCTCATATTGAGAGACAGCGCCTTCATTTTCGCCAACCAATTAAAAAGTATGATGGCGTCATTGATTATCAAGTTGAAGAAACAATTAACAAATTGACTAGTTATATCTTTTGAATTTAGCTCAATGAAATTTAAAACAAAACGATAACAGAGAAGTACATGTTAGAAAGAATGAGTAACTATGAGAATCTCGTCCTCGATATTACCCACCTTTCAGACGGGGTTAACCACAGGTAGCGTACATAATTTAAATTTATTGCTTTTTTTTTTATATTCGGAGAAGGGGTGGGGTGTTTAGTAGATTCCTACTCCATCCTGTCAAGAGATTAGGTTAACTTTGTAAACTGTTGATAACTCCAAATACTACACAGAACTCCAATCAAAGATTCGATACATTGCATGACCATACAGGCTACTTAGTATTGTAAAGTGTACAACAAGTTATTCCTTACGTTTTATTACCTACAAAACTATTCACATTTACTTTCTCTTCTAACTCTAAACGTGTTTGCTCTTCAAGCCAACATCAAATTACTAAGAACCAATCAAGGTTCTAATGACGTCATCCATCAACCACTACGTCATCAGTATATGAGACTATACATCCCTATCTTATTATTTGTGTGTATGGACAGGGGGGGGGGGGTGTAGGAGGGCATAAATGACGTACCCTCTATATTGGTGACCAAGTAATTGTATATGTTAGTCATTTGCACCACCACCAGCACGCTTATTGTATAATGGGAATTAAACTGTAATGTGCATTATGTTTTAATTTTCTTTGCCCCCATTATGTAACAAAGTCTTTGTTACTTGCGTAACTGAAGAAAGAGGTTTCACTTCCTCGTGTGTCCTTGGTCAAGTATTGCTGGTGACCTGTTCTCAGCATCCATGCACTCCTCGGTGCAGGGTATAACACCCTTCATTGGTCCAATTGTAATGATATGATTCATCCCAACTCGAGACCCCTATCTTCGATCCCCACCCCCACCTCATTCCCCGACAAGCACTTTACTACTTAGACCATAAAAATAACGACTAATTCTGTTAATACTTCTAACCTATTTTTAAGCAGACATGTTTGGAATGCATTGGATAAAATCTGTACATACTGTATCCACATACATTCAGTAACTAGGATTGCGTGATTCAACTTTTCTGTGGTTTTCTTCGTTCCTACTTTTACTAATTTTGATTTAAACTGTGACGTATCGGTTACGTAATGTCCTAAATCTCACACGAGTAGAGTCACATTAAGTGTGTCAATGTAAAGACTAAATGACATACATTGGTTATCTACAATACCATTGTGTTATTAAAATCGATCTACGAGAACTTAGAGGTGATATTAATTAATATCTGTGATATGTTTGTTCTAAGCCAGCATTTCTTCATTTCTTTCTGTTCCAATGTTTAATCGTTCTTAACATGAAGACAATAGGATGACGTGACAAATCTTAAAAGGATAGCTCTGGGGAAATTTATTTGACTAATCATATAATAAGCATCCAATTCCTACCTTACATTTTCGAGATATCGATAGCTTAAATTGTCACAATTTGTAATAATATAAGTGAACTTGAAGCAAACAGGTGTTACGTCATAGTTACATCACACTGATAGCAAATGTTCTGTTTATTCCTATGTTTAATTCTCTTGATATGACATTGGATTGTATAGGGTTACAACTTTGCTTCCGGGGATTTGAAGATATTAATACCCAAATGACTGTAGTATATTCATATTTTATTGAATCCTCATTTTGAAAAAGAAATATTGGATGTACATTTCCAATGGAGTAATGGATACTTTTCATACTTGCTTTATGTACATGTTTTTTAGTAAGAAGGTGTGCCCTATTGTTTTGGCGTTGACCGTATGAATATTAATGAGATTATTGGATCAAACCTAAGGAGTTTTACATTAAAATAACTCCGCAACCTGAATTCAGATTGTAGCCAGACTTGGTATACAGTTGTTGGTTAATATTATGACATTTGGGTGATGGTTACTACACTTTATTATTCCACTATTCAAGTAACCATAGTGACCGTTGGACTCTTGTTAGTATTTTATCGTCTTCATTTAACTCCCGATGTTACTATAGTTCTAAATAGAGCCTCGTTTGTTAAGACAATACGATCACGTGAGCTAACACAATATATCAAGATTGAAAGAGATAATAACGCTGATAATGTTCTGTACATTAAGTAAACATTAAATATAATGGTATGCTCTCTGTGTTTCATTTTTCGATTTCATTATTTCCTTCAGGTTTTTATTTTACTCCATCATTTAAATTTTCTACTTGTTTGTGATATTAAAGGAGAATCAAACCCAACGATTACTTAATATTATGTGATAGGTAAGCTATCGATATTATGTGATTGGTAAGCCATCGATCATTGTAATATTATGTGATAGGTAAGCTATCGATCATTGTAATATTATGTGATTGGTAAGCTATCGATATTATGTGATTGGTAAGCCATCGATCATTGTAACATTATGTGATAGGTTAGCTATTGATATTATGTGATAGGTAAGCTATCGATCATTTTAATATTATGTGATAGGTAAGCAATCAATCATATAAATAGTATTTGATAGGTAAGCTATTGATCATTTAAATATTATGTGATAGGTAAGCTACATCATTTGAATAGTATGTGATAGGTAAGCTATCGATATTATGTGATTGGTAAGCCATCAACATTTTAATATTATGTGATAGGTAAGCTATCGATCATTTTAATATTATGTGATAGGTAAGCAATCAATCATTTTAATATTATGTGATAGGTAAGCTACATCATTTGAATAGTATGTGATAGGTAAGCTATCGATATTATGTGATTGGTAAGCCATCAACATTTTAATATTATGTGATAGGTAAGCTATCGATCATTTTAATATTATGTGATAGGTAAGCAATCAATCATTTTAATATTATGTGATAGGTAAGCTATATCATTTTAATAGTATGTGATAGGTAAGCTATGGATATTATGTGATTGGTAAGCTTACCTAAACCTTAATATTAAAATGATCGGTAGCTTACCAATCACATAATATTTAAATGATCGATAGCTTACCTATCACATAATATTAAAATGATCGTTAGCTAACCTATCACACATTATTAACATTATCGATAGCTTATCTATCATGTAATATTAAAATGATCGATAGCTTACCTATCACATAATATTAAATCATTTTAATATTATGTGATAGGTAAGCAATCATTCGTTTAAATAGTATTTGATAGGTAAGCTATTGATCATTTTAATATTATGTGATAGTTAAGCTACATCATTTGAATATTATGTGATAGGTAAGCTATCGATATTATGTGATTGGTAAGCTACATCATTTGAATAGTATGTGATATGTAAGCTATCGATATTATGTGATTGGTAAGCCATCAATCATTTTAATATTATGTGATAGGTAAGCTATCGATCATTTTAATATTATGTAATAGGTAAGCAATCAATCATTTTAATATTATGTGATAGGTAAGCTATATCATTTTAATAGTATGTGATAGGTAAGCTATGGATATTATGTGATTGGTAAGCCATCGATCATTTTAATATTATATGATAGGTAAGAAATCAGTCATTTTAATATTATGTGATAGGTAAGCTATCGATATTATGTGATTGGTAAGCCATCGATCATTGTAATATTATGTGATAGGTAAGCAATCGATCATTTTAATATTATGTGATAGGTAAGCTATCGATCATTTTAATATTATGTGATAGGTAAGCTATCGATATTATGTGATTGGTAAGCCATCGATCATTGTAATATTATGTGATAGGTAAGCAATCGATCATTTTAATATTATGTGATTGGTAAGCCATCGATCATTTAAATATGATGTGATAGGTAGCAATCCATCATTTAAATAATATTTGATAGGTAAGCTATCGATCATTTTAATATTACATGATAGGTAAGCTATCGAGAGTTTTAATATTATGTGATTGGTAAGCTATCGATCATTTTAATATTATGTGATAGGTAAGCTATCGATCATTTTAATAATTAAGGTTTAGGTAAGCTATCGATATTGTGTGATAGGTAAATTAGCAATGATTTAAATAGTATGTGATAGGTAAGCATTCGATCATTTTAATAATACATGATAGTAAGCTATCGATCATTTTAATATAACATGATAGGTAAGCTATCGATCATGTTAATATGATGTGATAGGTAAGCTATCGATCATTTTAATATTATATGATAGGTAAGCTATCGACGAGCAAGTCACTTTAGGTCACTTTACGCATTCGAGAAAAATTACATTTGAACTTGGAGATATCGTTTCTATAAAAGACTCGGTTTGAATAAGTTTTGAAATATTACATTTTGCCTTCATTAATTGCTCCATATAAAGCCTTGTTTAGAAGGTATATAAGCAGAACGTTAAACAGTTATTGTTTTAGCATTACACAATGTTGGCGTAGTAAAGCTGATAATATTAAGTGTGTGTCAAGTAATCCTTAAATACAAAGATCGGCTCTGTATTGTAAATACTCTAATGCGCCTAATAAATGATTCTACTGGTTTCATTTTTATTGCAGATCTTCTTTATTTCTTTATATTCCGATATTTTTCTTCGATTTATATTTCTAAGACTAACTAATACTTGCTCTTATTATTGTTATATTTTGTCATTAATTGTTAGATTGCATTCTACTTCATCCAGTTATTAATTTTACTTTCTTTCAAGATTTAGTTGCTTTCTTTCTTCCCTCCTATTTCTATTTTATGAATTAATCTTTGATATTACTTACGCGTAATCCAGTGAATATTAGAAGAATATTGTTAAATGTTATCATAATAACAAAGACTAGCTGTCTACCGTTATACCATTGATTGTGTTACTCAAAATCATACTAAAACATTGTCTTAGACATTAATTAATAACAATGAGATTATTTGCTTTTCAATACAGTTCTTTGTTCTATGATTATGATCTCTAATTATGTTTCTTTGAAGACAATAGGAACACGTGACTGACGTATTAGAGTTAGATAACATGACAATACATGATAATGATAATAACGAAGATAATGTTCTATATATTTAACATGAACCTTTAATGCAATGATCGGCTCTCCATACACATTTTTCATTATTTGGTATCGTTACTTTGCTCCTTCTTATTATGATGTTGATTGATGATTAATGAATATTCATGATCACTTCATTGTAATGTAGTTTTTGTCGTATTTGCTTTACCCCAATTGGATGTTATGAAGCCATAAAGTTTACCAATATAACCCAAGCACTGTCCCGCAAAACTGAGTATATTTACATAACTACAAATACAGATTAAAATATAAATATGTAAGAAATCACTGCGTTGCGGTATATGTTTATGACATTACATATTTCCAAGGAAATAATTATCCCTTTATTTGTAATTGTTCTTGGTATCTTCCGCGTTTCTGCATGCTTGTACACATATACAATGTTTACAACCAAACACAATTGTTCCCTTTGAGGCGATCCTGGTCTCTCATTGTAATATAATTACAACCTATTCATCCCATTTATCTGTTACTATATCATAAGTTCATATCGTAGATTCTTATCATGAAATTATTGATATGTATTGATATTGTAATGTCAATGGAAGCAATAAAAGAAAACTAATCAGAGAAATATTGTCAACAGTGTTATCTCTGTGTAACATGTAGTATATTTACTAACTTGCAATTTCAACCTCTTGTGTGCCTTAAATTTATACTTTCTCTTCAAGTTCATCCCAACATTTTCTAGAAACAAGTGCCTTTTGAAAGATTCTTAACTTGCAACTTATTACCATATATTCAAAAGTGTATAATAAAATGATCGTTAAGTATATTGCTCAATGTGATATCTGGTGACCATTAACTGATTTTATAGCGTATTTTGGGCAATATCTGAATCGTCTCTTGGCAGAATTTTAAACGGTTTTAAACTTTCCTTGTTTTTTTCTTCTAGAAGAAATGAATTTCACTCCTCGTCCACATACGATGATCTCTCCTTGTCAACATCCATTGTGTTGATCATTGACGTCAGTGGCGGCGGAACCGGGGGGGCTTGGGGGGGCTCAGCCCCCCCAATGAAAAAGTTGAGGGGGCAAATGCATGATAAGCCCCCCCCCCCCAATATTTACCAATACTCCGAAACGTGCATCTGCCCATATTTCAATGCATACTTGTCGATCTGTCCGATGCACACGTAAACTATATAGGTGTAATAATTTTAGTAAATGCTGGGGGACCCTCGACCCGTCCCCTGGCTATAGACCACATTGTCACCCCAACCGCGTCTTCTTGTAATAAGCTAAACGCTACACTCATCAAAATTTGCGTTCACACTATGAGTACACGCAAGGCGTGGAACATGGCTTTATGTTTAAACGCAATCAATTATTAAACGAACAAAAACACAGTTTTAGCATTTCACCTGTACTGTATAGGGTACATGCATTCATGACATGATGACAGTGCTAGGTCATAGAAATTTGTTTGCAAATGCACATGGTTTTGGAATTACCCATTTGTTGACATTAAGAAATGCTTTCTGTTTTTTCTTATGACATTTATTTAATTCAGGGGCGTCGGAGCCGGTACGGGCAGATCCGGCGAACGCCGGACCAATATTCATGACGCAAAAAAAAAAGAAAAAAAGTAGGACTAAAAATTGGAAAAAAAAATCTCGGAGGTATATGTTTCAATAATTTTCAATAATGATGACGGCAAGTAGGCTAAATGTGACTACTCTGGAATGGCAGGGGTCTTATTTTCAAGCTCGGGAAGTGCCATTTCCTGCAATCTGGGAGGCATATTTTCAAAATTTTCTCCATTACGCTACGCGCCAACCATGGTGGCGCGTAGCGTTGTTTGACCTACCAAACTTCCCTCCGATAATTATGATAGTTGGCCACACTCTGAACCGCCGTACCAATCAAAAATAGCTTCCGACGCCCTTGTCATCATTGCATTTAATTGCAAGTAGTAATTTACTACACTCAAAAACGTCTTTGCCAGTACACGTCGAGTAATAGCTACTCTCTTAAAACACCATAGAATATACAAATTACAATGTTTTTACAGATTTTTACGTGCAATCTGAGAAATTGCAGGCTTGAGACCCATGTTTTAAGGCTAGGTATTCGCAGCATAAAACACTCGGGAAGTGCCGTTTCCGGCCATCTGTGGGGATTGAAAAACCCCAAATTTTCTTGTACGCTCCGCGCCAACCGATCGTGGCGTTCCGCTTAAATAGTCTCCACGTATTAGCCCCCCCAATAATTTTTCCGTTCCGCTGCGCCTGATTGACGTCTCTGCACGCACGAGGCCAGGGTGGGGTGGGGGGTGGGGAGTCGTGTTCCTTGTGAATTCCCTCCATTGTATTAACCTTAAATCGAGATGAACTTCCTCAATGAATTTCATTTGGTAAATTAAAGATGAGTTAATAAACTGGTATATCAATGGTACCGTTACCCCTGGCCTCTACATTCTTACTGAATTCATTTCTCCCGTACAATGCCATTTCCCTTCCCCGTTCGTCCTCAACTGCACTGGGTACCACGTATGTATGTTTCTATGTATTGACAACGTCATAATGCTTATCAATATATGCTAATATGTTAATTAATACATCGTTGACAATATCTTTTTCTATTTTACATATTATTTTTTGTCGTGAATTTGAAGGTTTGCTTCAAAGACTTGTTTTCAACATAGATTTCAATCCTTTCTTGTTTTCACTCCCTTTGACTCAGTTTCTAAAGGTCGTAACATTGACCTATATTGATATCTGGCAGTAATATAAATGGATTATTTCATCCTTCATGGTGTGATTTTGTGGTCTTGCAGTACAAGAGATATATCGTCTCATTAACACCGCGGTTTATGGTATACCGCCAGCTGACAGATTGTGGAAATTCATCCCAAGCCAAAATTGTTGTATCAAATTGATACAAATTTCAAGGATAGGGTAATGATTGTTCCTTGTTTTACGTGTTTATAATCATTAAATTAATAAACAAATCAAACAGAACACCCATCAAAGTACGAAATGTAAGTCGGTGCTGGTGGCTGGAAATCTGGACACACTAGCATATATGACGCCATGATAAATTGTTGGGGCGTAAGATATGCATCACCACACACGGTATACCATGACAAGACTGGACTGGAGGTGGGGGGGGGGGGTGAGTTTGGCGTGGACAAGGTACATTGTACCTAGGTCACATGTGGTTCAATATCTTACCAAGAACATTGCCTTGCCAAAGTCAAGTATACATGAAGCAAATTTGACTGATATTTTGCCGGAAGTCATTGTTTTCCAAGATGAATATATTACGGTAAACGACATTCGATCCATTTCAAGAGTGAAGCAGGACCGGGATGAGTGTGGAAGACTAATGTGACCGGAACGATGGTTAAACCTGATCATGTTCTAACTTCTGATTAACCTTGTATGTACAGTTTTACGGACCTGTATGGTTAATTTATACTTGAGTCTGTTCTACTCTCAAATATTTTTAACTGCATTTTAACACCATCTGGAGTTGAAAAAAAGTGAATTTGTACTTTATAAAATATGACACTTAAAGTACAACATTTTCGTGTGTAAATTTGAAACTTCATTTCTTTCCGACCAAGCAATGTTATGTTAACTCCTTTGATAATATTATCAATATATCTAACCATGTGAATGTGGCCGTACAACTGCCGATAAGAAATAAACGTTTTGGACTAATACTACACGATAAAATACATTAGTGTTATCTAACATGCAAATACAATGCCTTCGCTCTGCATACATTGTTACACCGTTTATTGGTATCTTAATTTATCTGAATTTACTCTGAAGCAAACGTTACTTTACAGTTCAGCGATGAAAAGGCATTTTCCTCTGTTTGTTAACATTAATGCAGCCAAGTTTGACTTATCAAGAATGTTACCAAAATCTTCAGAGTTTTCAAAATTATATTGCAATAATCAAATTAAGGTTTCTTGTTTTAAGTCGGTTAATGAGAGTAATTAAGTACATAAAGATTGCAACCTACCAGATATTTTTCTTCAGATTAAATCCTTTGAAGAACTAGAGATGAACTAGAAACATCCAAACTTTAATTTACTGTTTGTTTGAATTATTCCTTACAATTTTAACGAACAACTTGACTACGGTATTCCTGAAGCAAATAACAGATTTATCAAAATCAACCGAAATATTTGTTTTAAAAATATACAAATAATAATATATTTAGCCTAAAACGAAATAGTCCAACATTACAAACTAACATTCAATCTAAAAAAAATGCACTTAATATGTATTGCATTCAACGTGAAACCGTTTCTCTGCACTGACCTTAACAATATCAGCATTAATCGCCACACAGTTCTCATTTATCTTTGAATAAGGCGTACGAGCGCCCTCTAAAATAAAAAAAAGTTTGCATCACACGTAGGACACAACTATCTTCTGATTATAACAAAGGTATCGTATGATGAAGACTGCGGAGTACGGTCAGGATAGTCAGAGTGAGGTTGTAGGATTATTTCGATCATCCATGTTTATTTGAGATAGGAAGGGCCGCCCTGACGTAACTTAGTTGTTGATGTTTACAAGAATGAATATTCAAAGAACATAATGATATAGATATAAACATCAAGAGAAACATAAGTGGAACTAGAGTAATATACAGCTTACAACCGTAAAAGCTTTTTTGCATTTATTAGGGGAAGACTGTGATCATTTTTATAACCGATTTGCAATTAGTTTTGCTTAGGTTGTGAATACAACTATTATCGGTTCGATTTGTAACCGATAATCCAATGTTATTGCCGATAATATTTCATTTTCACTTGAATAACCTGGAGTACTGAATCAAAACAAGACTGGCATCGAGCGATAATCCATTTTTTCCAACAGAATAAAACTGGAATATATAATGAGTGAGTATTTTGCTTTGTCATACACGTGTTTCAGGAATACTTTCGACATGCGAGGAAGCATCCGGTAAGGTTAGCATAACAATATGCGTAAAATCCCATTCTTTGAAGAAATGAATGAAAAGAAAACCACACGTGGCTTTGTAAACATTCCAGGCTCAGGTGTTCTGTATCTAGTCATACAGTATTGTATTAATGATAGTTGAATAGGCTCGTTGCTCGTGCATCAAATCCAACATGCAAGGGGACTCAGGCGCGGCGGAACGGAAAAATTATTGGGGGGGGCTAATGTGTGGAGACTATCTAAGCGGAGCGCCACCATCGGTTGGCGCGGAGCGTACAAGAAAATTTTGGGTTTTTTCAAACCCCCAGATGGCCGGAAGCGGCACTTCCCGAGTGTTTTATACTGCGAATACCTAGCCCTAAAATATGGGTCTCAAGCCTGCAATTTCTCAGATTGCACGTAAAAGTCTGTAAAAACATTGTAATTTGTATATTCGATGGTTTTTTTAAGAGAGTAGCTATTACTCGTAGTGTACTCGCAAAGATGTTTTGAGTGTAGTAAGGGCAGTGGCGGAGCTAGGGTATTGGTCATGGAGGGCAAGAATGGTCTGTAGGGGCGCTTTCGACACTATCTAAGCGGAGCGCCACCACAGGTTGGCGCGGAGCGTACAGAAAATTTTTGAGTAAAGATACTCCCTAGATTGCAGGAAATGACCCTTTCCGGGGCCTTGCTAATTTGCAGATAAACGGAGAATAAATAGGTGTCGTCGCCATTTTGTCGGAAAATTACACCAACAGAAGATGACAAATGTCAATAGGTATATGAGAGCGCAATAAAATAGTCAAACATCGCGAATAAGTAAAAAGTAGTGAAAAGCTGAAAAGGGCGCCAGCAGTCAATTTGAGTCCGTCAGGGGGGGCATCCGCCCCCTGACTGTATATATGGACCCTCCGCCACTAAGTAAGGGGATGTTGGAGAACTGGCTGAAATGAGGCAAGTCATTGGCCTAAGACGAAATTGTGTTACGCTTACCGGTACTCACACTCACTGCTTCCACTTTTCACGGGACGTGAAGACGCGGTTGGGGTGACAATGTGGTCTATAGCCAGGGGACGGGCCGAGGGTCCCCCAGCAATTACTAAAATTATTACACCTATAGAGTATACATGTGCATCGGACAGATCGACAAGTATGCATTGAAAAATTGGCAGATGCACGTTTCAAAGCCTTGGTAAATATTGGGAAGGCTTATCATGCATTTGCCCCCTCAACTTTTTTATTGGGGGGCTGAGCCCCCCCCCAAGCCCCCCCGGTTCCGCCGCCACTGAGGGGACTGGGATTAGAAGCGGATCAGTCGTTCAGTAGTTTGGTTTTCGTGCCCAGGTTCTTAAAAAGTATCAAATCCAACATAAGCAATTGAAGTACAGGTGATGCGGGTGATAGTGTAACCATTTAGTAAAATAATATTCTCCTCAAATGCATCAATTAAAAAAAATGCAACCTTCTCATCGTGCTTTACATCTAGGAAAAGTTTTTGCAATTTTTGTCGTTGGATCGATATCCCAGGATTTTACCTTGTGATTCTTTTGCGTTGATTTCGATATTCCAGATGGATGTAGGCTATATACTACCATGAATTAAGGATCAATATAGTTTTCAGAGACCTACATCTTTATGTGGGCTGAGAAGATGATTCCTTGTGGAGGATTAAGTTTGTTGAGAGGATCAGTTTGGTTTTATACCGGGATACACTTTCAACTAATTAGCGTACGTAACGATAGTTATTTTCTAATGGTGAAGGTCGTACGCAATTTTACCTTCCTGACTTCTCGAAATTTCTGGGAGATAAACAGATATTGGATTTCAAAATATTGTCCCGTTGACCTCTCGTCATCCATGTGAGTACACATTCCAATGATATTCTATGTTAATATTAGAAAACTGGAATAAACGGTACTATGTTAAACAGGAACAACAATTTACTTCTCAAAGATAAGTATAGCACAACCCACAATTAATTAACTTGAACTAGCCCATGACTTTCTTCAAGAAATAAGCAACTTATACATGTCCTTTATTGTAATTAATTTTAAGAAATCAAATACCAGATTATATACGCATCCCCTGATGTAAACAACAACGTTACACTCAAATACTGGCAAACTAGGCATGTAGTAGCTGGTTCAAATCTTTAAAGGATAGAGGGTAAATTTCAATCGCCTTTCCTGGAATGTCGATCGGAAGGGAAACATACATAGGCTATCGCTGTTACCGGTCGAAAAGTAAAATAGCGGCTAACCAACTAGCAGCCTAAATTGTTTTATATTTAAACTATTGTTTGAACATCCTCCGATGATCAATCACCACCCCAGCCCAAACTGTAAAATTAGAATAAGGTGAAATATGTAAGACAATAGTCCTTCACTTTCTTCATAGAGACGGAATTATATCGAGCAGTCATATTTCATCAATTGTGCTGCATACACAGGCACCAGAAAAACATTACACAGACACATGTGTCTCGTTTCTTTTCATAATTAAAGTCAATTATTCACCACTTCCGGGGTATGAAACGCGTTTGTTGGGATGTAAAAAGAACGAAATATTATTTGATTTTACAATATCATTTAAAATAAGTATCAAGTCGAATTATGTACTGTTAATTCATCAATCAATCTCCAATCATTGTTTTGCATAATTCATCAGTGAGTGTTTAGTAAAAATGGTTAATACCTACCATCAAAATGTCAGTACAAATAATGCTTTGAATAATGTAATAACACATATCCGCCGTGAGAATATTATGTCCATGCAGGCATATGCGTACGGGAACATTTCAGTTTGGGGGGCAGAAACTTTTGTGCCCGAAAGTTCCCGTGACACTATCTAAGCGGAGCGCCACCATTGGTTGGCGCGTAGCGCACAAGAGATTTGTTGGCAAGATATGCCTCTCAGATTGCAGGAAATGGCACTTCTATGGCCTTGCAAGTTGCATCTAAACATTCTTTATTTTATAATCTCATGTTTTAGAAATTTACACTTCCCCCAAAATTTGGTAAATAAGAAGAAGAAAAATGGTAACATCACTTTGAAGGGGAAAAATAGGACAGTACATTTGTTAAGCTCCTATTTAGTTACCGTATTTATTATTTTAACACAGTACTTAGCTATACTTCCAGAAAAAAAAAACATACATTGCTTTGCAACTACGAAGTTCCTATATAATTAATGTGTGGATAGAAATCGTCATGATGATATTTCTATTCGTGATCTCATTAACACTATCGGTATTACGTAGGACTATAAACCTAGTCCGCTGGTATTTAGTAGCAAACTCAACGGATTCGAGGTGAAATGTTTTATTCTAAACATTATAATAAGTCCTTCCCCGCCCCTACCGATCCTGTTTTAAACATTCTTATATGAAGTGTTATTTTTTTTAGTTTAAATGATAGGATCAAGTGTCGAGAATGTCTGACCACCTCATTAATTACAGAAACTAATGTAATGTTAGCGTACAGTGAGACACTTGACTGCGGTATCACTAGGGATGCACTTATAAAATGTATGTTTTATTTTACATTATTAACAAAAAATTGTTACTGAAAGAAGAAAGGAAAACATAATTTATAGTATTTATATTTCAATGTTTATTTTTAACTTACGGAGCTTTAGACAGAAATTGCTAAATACAAGTTATGAGTAACAACTTTGCATAAATGCTGCTTTCTACGTTGAATGTATCACCATTCGTCAATATGTATTGTGCAAATGACATTGTACGACAACGTACCTAAATACATATATGATACTGCAATCTTCTAAAGTAAATAAAAGTGAAAGAGTTCGCAAAATAATGTATTACTGTTAACTGTGTGGGACACAGTCTAATCTGTAATGGACCAAACGCTTCGCTATTTGGGAGCAACCAACTGGTTGTTAGTTGTAACCATTAGTGGGTCTCATAGTGTGTACGTATGAATGAATGAAACGATAAAACAAACTCAAAATACAGATGGAAAAGTTTTCAGAAAGTGAATTAGAATAATGTAAATCGCACTAATGGAAAAGAGGTCGGCGGTGAGGGGAGTATCGAACGCACACTTGTAATAGCTAAAGAATTACTTTCTTGGATATCCACATTATTTGTTTTATGCTAATCAACGTTAAATATAATTGTATTCTGCTGTTGCGTGGAAGAGAGCTTTCAATCAATACATAAGCGTGGTTTTTCCGATAATAAGTTTATCGTGGATTACACTGGAGCACAATGAATCAGACTTGGTGTTATTGTTTATAGTCAAGTTCATTGTACAACAATGCAAAACGACGATTTTCGAAACATTGATATCAAACTTCATCCCCATGCGAGTATATCATCAAGTTAATGTAATGTTTTTGTTCGTATTATTACGTCATGAATGTTTTTCTTACGAAAATGGTCATTTCTATTATTTCGACGTAACTATTTTCAAGATCCTGACTAAGTTTAGCAAATAATATAGAGTAATAGATTGTTTCACAAAACATTATCCCTCCATGTTTAAGAAGTTTTATACGAGAAATGGCAAATTGTCGAATTTCAAAGACAAATTAAGAAAATTCTTATTTATTCACCAAATAAAATTGCACCAAATCGTCACACCCCCCCCCCCAAAAAAAAAAAGAGAAGACGAGAGCCACGCAAAGCATCTCAAAAGTCGTTTGTAAAAGTACATATCTGTCTACATGTCAGAGGCCATCGACAACTGTCTATTAGCAACATACCATGTTGTGCACCCGTCACTCACACTCTCAAGTATTTGTGTGAATCGTTTGCGGTACTACCTAGCCATGAATCATAGAATATTATACAACACCTAATTATATTCCGGCCATTTGATTGGTCAATTGCTCATCGATTGCATGCAAAATCCGCTCTATTGCACTCTATGCAATAAAACCATGCGTTATACTTTTTTTGATAGCACTTTTTTCAATGGTAAGAGAGCAGAGAAACCTGTCTGTTCAAAACAATCTGTTGCATGAGTGCATTTAACATCCAATTATATCCAAATTTGAAGGTATTGTATAAAACAAATAATGAATGGTTTTCATTCGTGCAACAGTGCAAATATTTCATTCGTTGAAAGATGTAATTTGTTACATTCAACTCGGCTGCGCCTCGTTGAATGGAACATTCCATCTTTCAACTCATGAAATATTTGCACTATTGCACTCATAACCATTCGTTATTTGTATAACATTTGCTATTATATAATATGGTAAGCCTCTTTATTTTCACTGGCTTTTCTACATAAACACTTAAAAAAAGGTAAAAAGGTAGATATGGGCGGCACAGACATACCTCCATACCTAAAAAGTTTGCTTTTAATAAGTAAAAATAGGTATAATTGTGTTACCGTCGAGTCAAAGGTACCCTCCCCCTATTCATAAAGTTTGTGCCACTGTTAGCGTATAGTTGTCAACGCGATAAAGACAGGTCATAATTTGTTGCTTGTCGTTATTTGAAAAGCATCAAATTCGTCATTTTGATCCTTTTTACCAGATTTAACGTTAGAATCACTCGAAAACTCGAGAGGGATAAAGTAGATATTGGTCGTGCTGTCCTTTCAGAACCACCGTAAATTGTTCATCAGTGTTTAAATACGAACTTATGTTAATTTTCTAGAGAGAGGACAAGGAAGGGGGGGGGGGGGTGGAGCAAAACTGTTCTTGTAGTTAATGTGATTAGATGTACGTGTATATTGTATATCGTCAAAGCATTCCAGCACGCACGTTACGATGAATTGATTTGTGATTTTTTTAAATCAACTTAAAATTTGTGACCGAGAAAAGTGAGTTTTGTCATGGCAGGTGATTCCAGGAATCACCAGATGTTCATTGAATTCGATTTATATTGAACTGGTCCACTGCATGGCGATGGAATCGGGCCGGAAATGGAGAACGTTCTCCACACAGTCGTGTGAAAATCGCAAATGCACACATTTCATTAATTAATAGAAAAGTGTCCTTTTTTTTGTTCAATTTACATGGTTTGTAATTAAGAAATTAATAAATATGTGATTAAAAGTGCTCCTTTGTATGAGAGTATTCAAGAACTGGCATTTGCGGTAGAGAACTCACAGAGGGTTCGTTTGGTTGGAACGTTTTTAAGTTATTCTGTGGTTGCCCCATTAAAAGTCACAAGTACCACAGCTGATGAATGTGCAAGAGTAGATGTTTTGTACTGTGTTTGTTTCTTTCTGATATCATTTTATCTTTCTATTTTCTATCATATCAACTATCGTTATATTTATGGTGAAGTAAGAACTTGTTACTAATTAAATGTTGTCTCCAATTTCACATCTTCGAGTCAGTCGATTCCGATCAACGAATAAAAAGACGCTTTTTCATCATTTGCATCGTCTGCAGAAAAAAAAAAAACAGATCACGTGTTATATCGCAAGTACATATTGGCAATGTCTCTCCCCGCACCTTGGGTTTTTCTTAACAGTATTTACAAGTTACTATTTATGCATAGTAGGACTGGACACTACATGAACCATGTGTACTGCTATACAGGTCTTATGGAATCAAATGTATTCGGATGGAACGCTTGAGTTATATACTTTACTGTGTTTGGTCGATTGAGTTATATACTTTACTATGTTTGGTCGATTGAGTTATATACTTTACTGTGTTTGGTCGATTGAGTTGTATACTTTACTGTGTTTGGTCGATTGAGTTATATACTTTACTGTGTTTGGTCGATTGAGTTAAATACTTTACTGTGTTTGGTCGATTGAGTTAAATACTTTACTGTGTTTGGTCGATTGAGTTATATACTTTACTGTGTTTGGTCGATTGAGTTATATACTTTACTGTGTTTGGTCGATTGAGTTATATACTTTACTGTGCTAGGTCGATTAACAATGCTGGTAGCTCTTATACTGATTTAATATTTTACTAGAAGTAAACCTCTTTTTTATCTCTCTTCTAATAAAATTCCACATTCCGACAAATACTATCATGAACCATAAACTATGTTTACAAAGCGCCCTCAATTTGGCATACTATGGCATGGGGCTTATGATGATTATGTAAATATTGAATGAATATTAATCTTACGTTATCAATTTGTCAATAAAACCACCCTCCTTATAAGTGTCATATATAAACAGACTGTTAGTCTGGTCCAATACCCTGGTGAGTGTTGTTAGTAAGTATAAATGTCAGCACAAAGTTCACAATACTTGTTGTTGACATTGTGTAAATATATTTTTATTGCTTAATATCAGAGGAGAAGATAAGGTGACTAGGTCATAAAGTAGCTGAAAAAGATTAGCCGATCAGCGACAAGCAGATTTGATATATTGGCTGATAAGATTAACCTAAGACATTGATCAAACAAGTCACCCTCGGTACGTTTATTTTATGGGAAAAAACGTAAATTGGTACCTGGTAAAAGACACGGATCCACAAACTAACGTAGTTATTTGCAAAACCTTCCGTGTAAACCAACTTATAGACCTCATGTATATCAAATAACTATGCCTCAGAATAAGACATTTCACGACTAAATTGTTACCTTTCTGGGGAGCCTTTTCTCAATCCCGAATTCACCTGCAGGTCGATTGACAGCAGACGATGCAAGACAAATTTCAATACTTCGAAGCTATCCTTTACACATTACACTTGAAAGTACCGTATAAGCGATCAGTATTCGTCTCTAAACTGCTAGAGTAGTCGAATAATGGTCACCCATGCTACCCTAATATCATTCCCCTATTTGACACATTATATTGCCTATTTATCTATTATTACTGTCTTGGCAGGCTTTGAGTACTTTTGAAAACATTTATTGACTTCAAACTATTGACATGCTTCCGTTCGTTAAAATCCTGTTCATAATAAAAGAGAAAAGAGCAAGTAGTTTTGGCGGCTGGAACTGGACTGATCTGCTTTACAAATCTGGAAGTTTGTCTAGCTTGATCAATTGTAATTTTATTTTTAATATGATGTAAATATTCAGTTCTATAGTGCTATTGTAAAGTGTACATCATGAGTCATTGTTACTCATCATTACTGATATCATATTACTATCCTAAGTATTTCATACAGTGATTTATTTTAACATATTGACACGAGCAACATCACTCATACATTATTACCAGATATTTCTTATAGCGCTTCTATGCTCGATATCTGTCTGCGTAACAGCAACGTTTTTGAAGTACTAGAAATAACTTACTTGTCCAAAACAAGTATAATGTGTGTGTTCACTACAAATATATTGGGCTAATATCGATATCCGTATTCAAGTGGTTATCTCTTACACCCATCTTCTTGCTAAATATAGTATTTCCCTCTACATTATTTACTAAACGACTCAACTGATGATACGTCACAATGTTTAGTTTGTAAACTACGTCTAAATGAAACTTAAACGAATTTGCAAGCAACGTTGTTTCAACGACATTGTGAATAGTTTATGACAGCATGAACAAAAATACTGGACGAATAGAAGTGAAACACAAAGAAGAATATGATACATAATATAATAATTTAAAGTTGAAGTACGTTGTGACTGATCCGAAATGTTTCAAATATCTAGATCTGCTGTAAATCTTTATTTTAGAGGGCGCTCGACATTTTCCATAGGCAGTCTCTTCGCGGAAGTTCTTTCGGAAATACTTCCGTGGCTTCTTATATCTTTGCTTTTTGTTGCTGTTGTTGTTGTTGAATTTTTCTTCCGCCGAGAATAAACTAATGAGTGCGGATACGAGCATTAAAACTGCTGCTGTTGTTAAATATAATCTGATAGTGTCATATATACACGAACTAGCTTTAAAACTGCTGTTATTGGTAAATATAATCTGATAGTGTTATATATAAACGAACCAGCTTTAGGAGAGAACAGATCATGTATTATTTTATTTCAGATTCCAGATAGTCAGCTCGCGCATACACAGCAACGAGGCTCGAAATGATCTGTTAACACGGTATATGGCCCTGGTTTTCCATTTTTTTTTGGGGGGGGGGGTCGGTGACACCAGTTTTCACTTTAACCATCTTGGTGAATGTATCGGCTTGGGAAAGGGGCCTTACGGGTGCTTAGATGCAAGATGATGTTATACAAGAGAAGACAATGATCCAAATCATTCACTTTCTTTTTTACGCCTCTGCGTCCTCATACAAATTCACCCTGCGTGTTCGTGCATTTACGACATCGTGTTACTTTAAAGCATAGTTTTGTACACTGTACATATAACGCACATTAGGACCTACAGTCTGAACTCTATTAGGACCTATATGACAGCACCCTCGGATAGGACGCTGGAGAGCCCCATTGAAATCAAAATGACTGTATCAAATATCAAACGACTTTATACTGTGAGTTCACTACATGACGTGTAGATCTTCAGTTCATCATTCCTTGCGAGACAATAATAATCAACATATCTATTTAATGTGACAATGTTTCAGCCACTTGATCATTCAAATGTTTATATGTATTCTAACAATAACGATCACTTTACCATAACAAACCTAATCTAATATGTAAAATCTTACAAAAAGTATAAGGAGTCATTTATATTAGAAAAGAGCATTTCGTATTACAAAGAGGGGCACTTTTGCGAGTTGTAACTTTATTATTATAATTTAATTTTAATTAAAATAGTAAATTGAAATTTATTATATTTAATTTCTTTTTTTATTATTTAATATCTAACGCCCCCCCCCCCTCCCTCCCTCCACCAAACGTATCGCTGTAAGTTTCATGTAAGTGCTCTGAATTAGTTCGATATTACTATATGATTGTACAGAAGGGCTGCCGTCGAAGTAAATGGCAGTACAAAGTTCACAATGATACTTGTTGGTGCCACTGCACAGTGTACATAATCTTCAGTAAGGTCAATGTGCAACAGAGACCTCCTAAGTACTCTAAATAATCAACAGGAAAGGATAACCAATCAGAGACAAGCAGAGTAGATTACGTATCTGATAATATTTACATTTATATAATAAATATCAGACAATCACCTTAATTGATCAATGGAAAGCGTATTATAACAGAGGAGGTTTATATACAAATATATATAAACCACTTAAAACAAGTTAGGGTTAGGTTTAAGCTAACCAAGACATGAAGAATTGAACATTTCAAAGCTGTATATAACACATATCAAGTTTTGGTTTATTACCATAAAGGTGTCATTGTCTATAATTTGGATTAAAACTCAAATAATGGTCATCCATGTCCACTATTTATAATTACGTTAATCTATTCCATTCTAAACATTTCCCTCTTTATACATTATCTATCTGAGCCCATTCTAAGCCACTTGATAATCGGGATTATCCACTGTATCGGATTATCTAAGACATGATACACCCAATCAGACATGGGCGTACACACGGGTCACCCCTTGTACCCCTGGAAAATCTAAGCATTATACAAACCAGCAATAATTACTCAACATGATACGCTCCTGCACTCCGGAAAAATAATGTTTTCGATAAGAAATGAATATCAGAGAAAATTCAAAATCTGAAAAGTGAAAATGACCCAGTTCAAGACCCAGGATTCCCAGCAGGGCTTAGAATACATTCGGAGTAATTTAATTGCTTCCTCTGACAGGTGTTTTCGTGCTTTAAACTCTCTACAGGCAGTGGAGTAGCCAGAAGGGTGGGAAAGATGGGGTGGAGGCAGGGGAGTTTCCCCCTACCACAAACATTTTCGAGGACGAAACGGGTTAAGAACTAAAACAAATATAAAGGCTAATAAACTTTTTTTTGATGAGGAATGAATATCATAAATAATCGATAATTATGAGAGAATCTGTATTAGCCATTGAGTACACGTGGATACATGGAATAATAACGGAATTGACCTCAGTTTTCATATTTTCTAATAAAACGAACGATCATAATTTGCCTATTGTGGAATGTTTATTTGGGTACCACGTGACCTATTCCTGTTCATTGTCTCCTTATACAGTGTCAGATGGTTCAATCGAGATGGTGGAGGGGGAGGTTGGTGAACATCGAAGACAGTGGGACATGTATCAAAATATCGCTAAGATTATGTCCAAGATTTAAATACGGAAGGAGTGGATGACTGGCCATGGCGTATGTGACATTTATTTAAGGGGGAATACCGCCAACATCTTGGTGAGAAACTCTTCTCTGTGAAGCACGTATCAAAATTTCAGTAATTAGCGTTTACAACAAAAGAGCACTTTTTAATAACATATTTTCATAAATTTTTCAACAAAATGGCACCTTTAATACTTGAAGGGCACTTTTATATTACAAAAATTGAAAAAGGTTCTTATTTTATAAAAAAAGAGCATTTTTTTATGATAGGAATCAATGCCCAGGCAGACACAGTAAATGACAGAACAAGATTCGCAATATTGGTTGTTGTCATTGTATGACTTAGATAATCTTCAGTACGATCATTATTTAAATGCGATATGCTAAGTAATGTAAACACAGGGATGATTAGCCAATCAAAGACAAGCAGAGTAGGTAAAGGTTCTCATAAAATTAACATACAATAAAGACCTAACAATAGAATTCACTGAAAATGTATAATGATATCGATGTACACAACAAGATATAAAAGACTGAGAAATCCAAAGCTTTACCTGACACATTACAATCATGGCGGTTATAACCATAATCAGTATACATCATTGGCAAGAAAAGTAGATTTATGGTCTTCCATATATACTTTTGTACACTTGGATTCAACTAATTCCCTCAAACATGTCTCCTCTTTGACACATCCTATATACTTGAGCCCATTCTCAGCGTCTGTATACCTCGGTTAGTGTACTTGAGCGAATTCTCAGTCACTCCATGCACCATATTAGAAATTTACATATTGGACGTTTGCAATAAGGAGGAGGGGTAGATCAAAGTAGTAACAAAGTAAAAGGAATATCTCAAAATGCTACAGCTTTAGGGGATTTGTCCCCCCCCCCCTTAAACCCTACTCGGGCTTCCAAACACATTTCAGTAAAACGCAATTCTTCTCTGGAATGTATTTTTTTACTATAAAATGACTATCAAGGAACATTAGATATCTGAACAGTGCAACTAGTGCAGCAAAAGTACCAATGACACCCACTAGAGCTTAGAGTACATTCGGGAGTCTCTTAATTCCTCTCTCTGACATGTGTTTTCTTGCTTTAAACTCGATTCTAGCTTTGGCGTATCCAGAGGGGTAAGGACAGGGGGTAAGGCCCCTCCCAACACCAACATTTTTTGGGGGGACGCAACGGCGTTGAAAAAAAGAAGAAAAATTGACAAACGAAAAATAAATAGCCATGATGATACTGCATATAGGCTACTCGTTGATATAGTACGGCGTAATCTGCTTCTGGTCAGATTTTCCCTCATAGTAGCACACTAAGCATAGATCGAGATTTCATCGAACAAGTTAACTTTGGTACAGTTATTGATACTCCTAGACAAAGTTCCCTGCGTCATGTGGTACCGGCTTGTCGTTTCTAATATAAACAACATTTATATTTATGTCACTGATATTTC
Source organism: Apostichopus japonicus (assembly GCF_037975245.1). Taxonomy (NCBI): domain Eukaryota; kingdom Metazoa; phylum Echinodermata; class Holothuroidea; order Aspidochirotida; family Stichopodidae; genus Apostichopus; species Apostichopus japonicus. The sequence continues at coordinate 6,998,776 of NC_092567.1, forward strand.
ACCTGCGTATATGCCTGCCTATATACGAACTATTGTGTATTGTAAATGTGTTTCATCGTTAATATCTACAGTACCATAGCAACTGGGAGAATAGCAACACGAGCCTTCTTCCCTCCCCTACCCCTCCCATTCCTTCCCCTTCCCTCCCCTAAATTGTCTTGAAAATTGCTTGCGTTTTATAGAACACGCAAGCAAAGTCGTATACATAGGAGTTGATGTGATGTAATGATAGCACCGTTTTGCATCTAAGCACTTTTACCGAAACACCTGACAAAAGGAGAGGGGGTGATCAGGGGGATACAGTCTGGAGGCCTCGCAATCGTATTGCGGGCCCGGGAAAATATGAAGGGGCTATACAAAAATATGGGATATGTGACCAGTGTAAAGAGAGGGACAGGCATTGTCCTCGGGGCCCGACCTGGCTCCCGACGCTCCTACAGTTGAGTGCGAAAGGGTGGGTGTGGGCGTGCGGGCCATGGCTCCATCTCGGATCGTCAGTCGGAGAGAAATGGTTCAGTCTTTGGATTTTTGCAATCAACCGGGTGAGATGTGAACCCTTTCTATGGTTGTATCATCACCCCTCGCTTTACTAAAGTATTTATAAAAATAAGTAACAAAAATTAGTAAAACATTGCGTTGAGAGTTACTTATATTGACCTGCTTAATAGTGTAACTATTCCTCAGAATGAAAAATTTTTATGTCTAACTTTTCATTCTATTTCCTGGGTGGAGGATCTCCACAACCCAACCTCATAACATTTTATAACCCAGTACAGTCCCCCTACTCTATAAGGTACAGTCCCACTACTATAAAGTACAGTCCCGATGCTCTATACCTTACAGTCCCCCTACTCTATAAAGTACAGTCCCCTACTATGTATAGTACAGTCTCCCTACATTATAAAGTACAGTCCCACTACTCTATAAAGGAGAGTCTTCAACTATATAAAGTTCAGCCCCCCTACTCCATAAATTACAGTCCCCTACTCTATATAGTACAGTCCCATAATGTATAAATTACAGTCCCCCGACTCTAAAAAAAAACAGTCCTCCTACTCTATAAAGTACATTGCCTTACTATATAAAGTACAGTCCCCTACTCTATAAATTACAGTCTCCTACTCTATAAAGCACAGCCTCCTACTCTATAAATTACCGACCCCCTACTCTAGGTAGTCCCTTACTGAATATAGTGTACAGTCCCCGACTGTATAAAGTACAGTCCCTCGACTCTAAAAAGTACAGTCCCCCTAAATCATAAAGTACAGTCCCCTACTCTATAAATTACAGTCTCCTACTCTATAAAGCACAGCCTCCTACTCTATAAATTACCGACCCCCTACTCTAGATAGTCCCTTACTGAATATAGTGTACAGTCCCCGACTGTATAAAGTACAGTCCCTCGACTCTTAAAAGTACAGTCTCCCTACATTATAAAGTACAGTCCCACTACTCTATAAAGGAAAGTCTTCAACTCTATAAAGTTCAGCCTCCCTACTCCATAAATTAAAGTCCCCTACTCTATATAGTACAGTCCCATAATGTATAAATTACAGTCCCCCGACTCTAAAAAGTACAGTCCCCCTACTCTATAAAGTACAGCCCCCTACTCTATAAAGCACAGCCTCCTACTCTATAAATTACCGACCCCCTACTCCAGATAGTCCCTTACTGAATATAGTGTACAGACCCCTACTGTATAAAGTACAGTCCCTCGTCTCTAAAAAGTATACAGTCCCCCTACATTATAAAGTACAGTCCCACTACTCTATACAGTACAGTCTCCTACTCTATAAATTACAGTCCCCCGACTCTATATAGTACAGTCCCCATACTATATAAAGTACAGTGCCCCTACTACATGTAGTACAGTCTCCTACTCTATAAATTACCGACCCCTTACTCTATATAGTACAGTCCCTTACTGTATAAAGTACAGTCCCCCGACTCTATAAAGTACAGTCCCCCTACTATATAAAGTACAGTCCCCCTACTCTATACAGTACAGTCCCCTGCTCTATAAATTACAGTCCCCCGACTCTATATAGTACAGTGCCCATACTCTATAAAGTCCGTCATCCGCATCTGCTTCTAACTTAATCAGTAGGAAGTTTTAACCCCCCCCCCCCCCCACACACACACACAAACACAGCTTTCATATCCTCTGCACGCCACTGCGCTATTGCACCATACTATGGTCTAACTGGAGCATTGTAAAGTTTTTTGAATGAAAGAAGAGTGATATTCTCATTTTTCTCAAACGATTTAGAAATTAATTGGACAATATCTAAACCTTCTCATACAAATACGGGGCATTGATGATGACTTTAACTATAACTGAGTTCTTCCGTTCATTGAAATCCTGTCTTACTGAAGTCTATCAACAACAAAGAACTGACAGGAACGATCAATTTGAATAGAAAAAAAACATTGTTTGGTTCTAGAACGGGACTCGAAACACGGACCCTTGCAATCCTAATGTTACTTGTTAGAATCTCGCTCTAGCTCCTTACACTACACACTATTTTGTCAAATTGTTTATAATTTCTTTACTTTTTCCATATAAGTTTAATGAACAGCGGTTTAACGTTTTTTTTTTTCATAAACGAATCTATAGCTTCTTTTCAAGATATATTCAGAGTTGTAGTTTCATTCACACAGTTTGCGTGCTTTACAGGCATATTAAGCACATAGGACAAAATACATCGGAAACTTACAATGTTTGCGTATTAGAGTAACTGAGAGCAATGCATTTACGTACAGCAGGTACCTTTGAACGTCTGATATGACAGAATAAACACAACAAGGCATAAATATCAGATATGAATTATATTATCAAATAAAGTCTTTGATTGTGTAAACTATAAAACATGAACTTTGAAACCAGTTACAACTATAGACTGATTCCTACCGATATCTATTTAGCGTCCAGGATTGTATGTTAGAACGTCACATGATGTGCACGACGCCATCTTGTCAATTGGATGTTCTTCATTCCTGTTTCCGTATGTTCTTCTTTCGTGATTTTCATCTGTTACTTTAAGGATTAAAGGATTCTAGACTTAAATTATACTCTGGATGATAACCTACAAAGCGATGGTCGTACTGGTAAGTAACGTACATGAGACATTAATGGTGTGAAGCTACATATATATATATACTGATATACTTAACACGTCATTAATAACACAGGCTATATACTGATATACTTAACACGTCATTAATAACGCAGGCTATGTACTGATATACTAAACACGTCATTAATAACACAGGCTATATACTGATATACTTAACACGTCATTAATAACACAGGCTATATACTGATATACTAAACACGACATTAATAATACAGGCTATGTTAAATGTATGCAACAGATTATTTTATAAACATGGCGTCTTCAAGGCAATCAATTTATCAGAATTATAATCCATGTCTTAATGATCATATTCAATGTCGATTTAGATATTTCTTTAATTTGAAGGTAATAATTTAGGCTCATGTTAGTTAAACTATTATTATGTAAATCCTGGTTATTTAATAGTTCATTCATGCAGCTACAACATATCTCTTCCAACCAGAACAGGTGCTATTCTTTCCCTTTATTGCTGTCAGACCAGATCATAACTCACCTAACAGAGTCCTGTCGAAACAAACATTTAGAATTGTACTGCACTCTAAAAACACTTGGGTTAAAATTGACCCAAATTGCAGGCGTTAATTGCTCCGTTAGGCTGATACGACATTACATGTATGAATCGGGATAGAAATAATTTAAAAGATTTCTCAAGGTATATAGGCATTGTTTTAATTTGCAAATTTAGCATGAGAGAGATGCAGTTGTCTTACTTTCTATCCGCATGGAACATGGTATGAATTATGTGGGAAGTGTATGGACGATTTTGATACGTTTTACTAAGATAAATCTAGCTGGAAGTTCATGGAACATGGTATAAGTAAGGCCTATATGTGGGAAGTAAAGAGAACATTGAATAAGTTAGAATAGGCTAACCCGGTGGAAATGTGGTTCTATTAGCTCAGTATCTTTAAAATCAACAAACTTCCTGATAATCCGGAAGAATATTAATATTGAAACAATAGAATAAACATATTAAGTTTATGAACTTTACTGAGTTTTAGGATTTTTTCTTTGTAAGTTAATTATCACGTGACTGATATCTTTTACTTTATCAGGGTGACCAGAGCGATTAATCGTAAATGTTATTTTACTGAAATTATTGGAAAATATAAATCTTTTGAAAATCAACCTAATCGGCTTATCAAGGAACCGTAAAAATGATATTCCTCTGCCCGTAATTCAGTCGTACCGCTTAAAGCAGCAGTTAAACTTAGGCTTACAATTTTACCCTGTTAGGCTATTATACACAAGTCTTGTGTTGATAACAGTGGGTCATCAATCTATTTAATTTAATGAAATAAAGGTTACTGAGGGAATAATTAATACATTTGATTTGATCCTAAACGTTAACACGTAGTCATGTGCACGTTAAGTATTGCTGTATTATACGCATTAAAGACCAAATTGGAATTATGTTCATAAAAGAAAATCGATCTTTTACCTCACATTTGAAATGAACCTTTGACTATAATCAAACTAATGATCTACATTTTGATCTGATATCACTATCTATTAGTATCGATAAAATAATAAAAATCATCTCAAACAGCTTATTTAATATGCATATGAATAACCGTTGTATCTACAATTAAGAGAGAAGCCCGTCATGAAAAATAATGAGCTGTAGGTGATATTCTAAAAGTATATGGAAAACACTGATAACAAAATAGAAAGTTGAATTTTTCGGGGTGGGTAAATATTAGATTACTTCAAAGGTCGATGTGTTGTGTAAACAATAAACAGTAAATAAGAGATAAGGAGAGATTCACCTTGATGTAATCTTTGTCGAGCCAGAGATCTGTTGGTAAAGTGACTGGTTCTGTTTACTTATAGAATTATACATTGATATATGATAATTTTATTAAGTTAGTCTCATCCATGCATATATGTATCTATATATTCAACAGATTATCGCTTTGAAAGATAATCATGGATAACACCACTCAAATGAAAATAAAAGTGAAGTCCCAAGTTTATCCCGCCAACCAGTCACGAAAGTTGTTGTGACGTCATAATCGATGGAGCGCCTTACAGTGTCGATGGAGCGCCTTACAGTGCAAGGTTTGTTGTTATTACATCGTTTTGGATTAGTAACTTAGTATAAGAAGGCTGGAGGTTATTATAAACATTGATAAGGATTTAAGCCTCAGCATTCTAAATACTCTTACATTGTATGATCGAGAGTTTAACGTGACTTTTTCTTAATTGTTTTCAGTGTTTTGTTTCTACCTTGTTAACTTGAACTAACCGAATGGAAAATTGGCATATTACTCCGATTTAACTGGTATAATTTTTTTCGTTCAGAGTGACATCTAACAGATGACCGTCATTATTGTTTCCAGATTATATATATGCACTGACAGACCCCAATTTTATTGACCGAAAAATAATGTTTACAAATCAAACTTTTGCCATTTTGTTGCAGACAAAAAGGCCATACTCATCGATTCTCTGAAGAGCAGGTATAAACTACAATATGACGCAATCCAGCCCATACCGTACATCAAGGACAGACTATATTGTGTTGACAAGGTATTTGTTGAGGGCGGTACAGAGGTCCATATTGTTAAAGGAGCGACGAATGAGAAAGAAGGACCATGGGTACGTGTGGGCTCGTACAAAGATATCTTCACAGACCCTCGAATGAAAGCCAAACGGCGCATCATAGAAGCAGAAGCCGGGTATGGTAAGTCAACAGTGGCCCTTCAGCTCGCCTATGATTGGTGCAATGGTGTAAAGGATTCACCTTTTAAAGACGTAGAGATTCTAATTCTTCTCCGGTTGAGGCAGCTGAACAGCAAGATATCTATCTATCAAGCAATTAAGCTGTTCTTAGTAGGACCAAAAGATCCTCGTATCAAATCAACTGATATTAAAGATATCATTGAACGCTGTTCTTCAGTTAAGGTACTTCTGGACGGATATGATGAGTTTCCTGATAGAGACGGAGCTACCGAAAGTGACGTAGGACGTATCATAACGAGGAATCTGTTTAGGAATATTGATGTTACCCTGACAACCAGATATCTTCCGAAGGACTATGACAAAGCAAACACAAAGCGAGTTCGGTTAGTTGGTTTTGACGAAAAAGCACGTGACCAGTACATTCGCAAGGCTGTAACTGGGGAAGACGAAGAAAGCGTTGCTAAAATTAAGCGCGCTTTGAAAGCAAACCCGATCCTGGATGCCCTATGTCAGGTGCCTCTTTTCTTTGTCATGTTTTCTCACATGACTCACGAGAAAGTACATTTTATGAGATTTAATTCAGTTACAGAGTTTTTCCGCTACATGATGAAATGTTTCCATAGTCACAAGAGCAATAAATCAATGGATAGGAACACGAGACCACACAATGTTACATATGAGCTGAAATTTACTGAACTGAGTGAAGTAGCATTTGAAGGTCTCTGCGGTAAAAACCAACAGTTATCATGGCGTAAGGATGGACTCTGTGCACGACTAGGTCAAGGGTTTTGTCAACATTATATTGCAGTTGGTATCTTGGTTGAGGAAGAAGTGTCTAATGTGACAAACGAACAGACTTCTACTACAAACATACAGACAAGGACTGACATAAGGTTCTACCATAAACTATTCTGTGAATGGTTTGCGTCTTTTAGACTGGTAGAAATTGTAGTTGCTACAAGAGGTGCATCTGAGCTGAAGAATGTTCTTGATAAAGTGGATCCATTTAATCTTCAGTACCTCTATCGGTTCGCCTGTGGGATTAACCCAACAGTTGGGAAGAGAATAATAGAATACTTGAAGAGCAGGAAAGACGGTGATAAGTTTGCCATCCTCTGCATCCTGGAACAAACTGGCGAGGTGGATGGAATCAAGGACACCGTCAGGGATCTGTGTTCAAAGACTGTTCAGATCACGTCCGACGACAGCAAGCTTCTTCAGAGATCCACAATCCAGCTCTTGGAGATTGCATCTAGATTTGATGTAAGTATGTTGATAATATAAAAACAGTTTGATACGTTAGTTTCTGTCAACTATACCAAAACAACGTAATACTGATCGATTAACTAAATATACCAAAATATCAATATCAACAACAACATAATTTATTCCAAAAATATCAATTCATAAATGTTTACGTTAGATTCTGTGACATGTGACCATTCTATATGAATATTCTATTAGACTACACAGCCCGCCAAGAGAAAGTCACAAATTATCAATGTGTTGTTTTATTTAAAAAAAAAAATTTCATCGATGAGTGTTTCGTTATGAGATATCATTCAAACCTATTGGAATGATAAGCAAAGATAGTTCAAGAATTAAGTCTACTGAAATAAATGTCTCAGATAATCTAGACAGCCAGCGTTCCATCCGTTCGTAAATACGCGATTCAGATCTCTAAAATATCGAAAGAAAGCCAAATTGTAAACTCTAAAGGGTCACCAGAGTCATTGTATTAAACGCCACAACTGAGAGATTGCTGATCAAATCTACACAGGCTTGTACAACAATTTGCTTTCTTCATTTCTCGACATGGCCCTCTAGAAAACGTGCAAAGGAACTTAAGATTCAACATCGTACCATTCAAGGGTAGTTATGTGAAACATGTACCAGAGATGAAAAGAACCATGCCGACTACGATTCTATATTCCTTGTCACTGAAATATTGTCTTGAAGGGTAACTCCATAGGCAGAATTTTCGTGTGGATACGTTTTAAAGAAAGAAAAAGAAAATATGGGTGCCAGAAAAATATCAATAGCTATTGAGCTTTTTCAAGACATTCACCTTACAAACTATGTTTATACGATGGAATGCCTCTTTAAGGTTTCAGATATGACAATCCCCCACCACCCCCCCCCCCCTCTGTAACAGGCCAACATGTTAACATGAATTCATTGATTTATAAATTAAATAATTCAACAAACGTCTTCTAACTTCACACTATAACAACAGAATAACACTGAATGACATTCAACATCATTTGACCTTGACATATTTGTAATCTAGTGTAAACATATATATATATATATATATATATATATATATATATATATATATATATATATATATATATATATATATATATATATATATATATATATATATATATATATATATATATATATATATATATATATATATATATATATATATATATATATATATATATATATATATATATATATATATATATGTATATATATGTATATATATATATATATATATATATATATATATATATATATATATATATATATATATATATATATATCCCTGATTGTAATCCAGAGTGAACGCATCCCTTATTGTAATCTAGTGTAAACATATCCCTTATTGTATTCTAGGGTAGCCGTATTCCTTATTGTAATCTAGGGTAGACATATCTCTTATTGTAATCTAGTGTAAACATATCCCTTATTGTAATATAAGGTAGACATATCCCTAATTGTAATCTAGGGTAGACATATCCCTGATTGTAATCTAGGGTAGACATATCCCTTCTTGTAATCTAGGGTAGACGTATCCCTTCTTGTAATCTAAGGTAGACGTATCCCTGATTGTAATCTAGGGTAGACATATCCCTTATTGTAATCTAGGGTAGACGTATCCCTTATTGTAATCTACGTAGAAATATCCCTTTTTGTAGTCTAGTTTAAACATATCCTTTCTTGTAATCTAAGGTAGACATATCCCTTCTTGTAATCTAAGGTAGACATATCCCTTATTGTTATCTAGTGTAAACATATCCCTTATTGTAAAATATGGTAGACGTATCCCAGATTGTAATCTAGGGTAAACATATCCCTGATTGTAATCTAGGGTAGACGTATCCCTTATTGTAATCTAGGGTAGACGTATCCCTTCTTGTAAACTAGGGGAGACATATCCCTTCTTGTAATCTAGTGTAAACATATCCCTTATTGTAATCTAAGGTGGGCATATCCCTTATTGCAATCTAGGGTAGACATATCCCTTATTGTAATCTAGGGTAGACATATCCCTTATTGTAATCTAGGGTAGATATATCCCTTATTGTAATCTAGGGTCGATATATCCCTTATTGTAATCTAGGGTAGATATATCCCTTATTGTAATCTAGGGTAGACGTAGCCCTTATTGCAATCTAGGGTAGATTTATCCTTATTGTGCAATGCTGCTCTAGACTTACATTGTGATAGTTAGAGTAATCGTGCATTAGACTTTCGGTGTTAATCACCGTATGTTAGTATAAATTCGCTAACTAGGCGAGGATCATATCAATTGAAGTAGGGAGAATGACTTCATGCGACATATACTGAAGCCACACATCTAACTTGTGGCGCTTTGCTTGTACGGCCAGACAGTTACGGCGCGTAATACAAACACTACGTCTTTGACATAACTAAAGTGATAAAGTTGACATAAATCACTCGAAATGGTGATATCGTGTGCCGCATTTGGGTGCCAAAAATGTTACAGTGGTCTGTAGTTTCACAGGTAATTCTAAAGAAGCGATAGTAGAAGCAATTACATAGGAATCTAATTACTCTACTAGTGTCGTCTGCTCAGCTGATTTTGTTATTCACTGGACCCTTGATATAGTTAGCCTAGGCCCAAGACCGGCTACGGCTTTCCTTTCGGATGCGATCTGATGAAAGCCGAATGACTGTATCCCTAACGAAAGTTCCACATCAAGGGCGGCGGAACCGGGGGGGTGGGCACAGGGGGCACGTGCCCCCCACTTTTCCTCAGGTTAAAAATGTGCCCTTTTTCTACATAAAATTGCTGAATAAATAAAGAGTTTACAAAGCGAAACCCACGTCGAATGAAATATTTCGGGAAGTTTTAAATGTTTACTACCATAGGCGTAGGAACCCAATTTGATTGGGGGGGGGGGGGGGGCTGTAACGACTTGCCCGAAAAATAATACCAAACTTTTCGCGCGCCCCGCGCGCGTTCAACATGTTAAGGTGCATATCATATAGGCATGCGTCGATAAATACATCGCATGCCAGTAACATACAATCATTTGCCGTGTTATTACCCTTCCATATTGGTTATAATAATTGGGAAAGTCGTTACAATAATAATGATGATAATACTATCATTTAAACCATTGAAAAACACATAGCAAATTATTTTTCTTTCAGTAGGTGCCCGAAAAATTCTCAGCATATTGCCTGAATTTTCACAAAAAGTTTTGGTTGGGGGATGCAGCCCCCCCCCCCGCCTCCTACGCCTATGTTTACTACCACAAGGCTTCGTACATTCTAACAAGGTGCCCTTCGACGTTGGAGCCCCCCCCCCCCCCCCAGATTAAAGTGCTTCCACCGCCCTTGTTCCACATGCCAGAATAACATGGGATAACGGTTATGATATCCTGGGCTTACTACGACTTACTACGCTTACTACGATTTGCACTTTGTCACGTCCGGAACAGGTGTATGTCGTGATTGAGAGCTTGGTTGTCCGGTTAATCTGTAATGGTTTTAGTTATAATTTCTTCTTTAATATTGCAGGGTAACTTGCATGTTAACTTTCGCTCTGCAATGACACGTATTTGTATACAAACACAGTTGTTCTAGTTATTTGTAGATTTTATCAAGTTGCAGACTGGATGTAACATCTACCTTCTATACACGACATCCGTGTATGTGGCTTTTACTGCTTGGGTCTATCAAATCTGTGTCATATGCGGTATGACGTTTATATGACCAGAATGAAACTAATCAGTGCTGTTAGCTCCTGAATATGATTTTGTTATCTGGTTTTTATCTTGATGTCCCTTCAAAGCTGCACTAAAAATGTCTGAATCTTCATTATCCATCTTTGTAAAACCTGATAACTTAATACGTAATGGAACTGAATCATCTTATCTTCAATCTAAAATGATATCTAGTCATATATCGTAATAAGGATAATATCAACTAAATATGAAACAATTATATGATACCACTGGGTACACTTCTGAAGGTCTTTAATTTGTTTGTTTGTTGTGTAAACAGTGACTGTCATACAACGGTAGTAAAGTCCGTTATAAATTTAGTTTGTGGTACAGGCTAAGTAAATGTCAAGCGTATAGCAGCAGTTAACAAAGTCATTCTAGACATTAGCCTACTGAAAATCAACGACCAATGCTCAACAAGGCATCTTGTCAAGTGTTGCGGTCCTGTGTATGAAATGTTTCAGTGAGCTCTTGTTACAATGCTATGGAGAAAACTCTTTTCTACAAGAGTAGTCATATACACTGGGCAGCAACGAACTAATCTTGTACCATAATGGAGGGCAGGGGAGGAGCAGAGGGGTAGCTAGGGGAGGGGGATGGGCCCTCAAATAATTGTCCGACACCCCCAGTCATATACACTGGGCAACAACTGAACTGCGGTGAAAAACAGGTGTACTTTTACTCTCTCTCAATACGCAAATATAACGTTAATACAAAATCAAAAGATTTACTTATTCTGTACAGAGACTTACCTTGTACCATAACGGAGGGCAGAGGAGCAGAAGGGTAGCTACAGGAGGGCAATAGGCCCTCAAATATCTTTCTGCCACCCAATGAAAGAATCTAAACTGTAGTGATAGAGGTATACATTAAAGTATGAAACATTATTGTCTGGGTTTCATTGTGTCTGTTGGTGTTAGCTGTACCAGGTGGCAACATCCGCTCCGACTGTTATTACAAAGTACGCAATATAATATTGGAGGGTTGCTCAGAAGGAACATTGATCACAGAAAATTATGTTAACAAATTCTTGGTCGAATTTACTTGCTTACCCGGACTTTCAACTATTATTTTCGAAAACAAAAACGATTTTACATATTGACATTTTGTGGTTTCATTTCTGATATTTGATTTTGCTTACAGAACAATTTAGACTGATTTCGCAAACTTTCGACACTTGATAGAAATTGTAAAGTTGCTCATGAAGTTTTGACGTTTATCTAGAAATGTCGATCATCTGATTACCTCGTATTGTTGTACTGTTTCGCTAACAAAGGATCCAGCCGAATGACTCAGAAATATCTTAAAGTACAATCGCAGATGAGTGGAGCTGGTGTCCTCGACACTGAAGAATGTCTTCATCTAACAAGTGAACTAAGGAAGATGTGATAATGCACCCCCCCTTCCCCCTTCCCCCTTCCTTCCAGCCTCCCTCCCTTTGACACTCCAGGTATTCAGTCATTCGGTACAACGAATATCATCTTTAATTGGGTTATTACTAATTAACGTCTCATGAACACCTCCGTCTTCCGCGCACCCAATTCCATGATATTAAACTACTGCGTGTACAGGGCTATGCGCTGAATGTTAGGAAAGATAGAACAAACACCGTCTTTAACCATCACGCCCAACCCCAACCCCCCCCCCCCTCCGAACCCTAGTTATTCCACTATACTTGAAGACAACCCAGGTGACAATCATCTCCCATTTTAAGTGATATACAGCTATGATGTTAAAGAGCACGTGACATGTCTCCATGCAGTGGGTCACGTTTTTCATCGTATATCGAGTGAAATATAGGTTTACTTTTTACTATGGAAACTGTGTACAATTAGCGCATTGTATGTAAATACTTTAACAACATCAAACAAAAAGACAAGTCGTTCCAGACCTAAGGGAGGGGTGGTAGCTGTTAGTTAACATTTTAATATCACAAACTGTTCTCTGAGACATTTGGGAGCAAAACACTGTTACTTTTTAAGGAAAAGTCGCCTAGGAAAGAACCTGGGCACGAAAGCCATACTACCGAACGACTGATCCGCTCTCAACCCCAGTCCCCATGCATCGGGACCGTGACTGTGTGACAGTGGCGGAGATTTCTTGTCAGAAGTGGGGGGGGGGGGGTTGCAGGCCATTGATGAAATAAAAAGTCATAACTGCTGGCTCACTATCTAAGTGGAGCTTCACCATAAGTTGGCGCGAAGTGCACAAGAATTTTTTGGCAAACATTGCCTCCCAGATTGCAGTTAATGGCACTGCCCAGGCCTTGAAATGCTGCATTTAACCAGGGGGCGTATGTCGGATTTTCTAACCGGGGGGGGGGGGGGGGCTACTTACTATCTAAGCGGATCGCCACCATTGGTTGGCGCGCAGCGTACAAGCAAATTTCTGGTTTTGGTACCCCCAGATCACCGGAAATGGCACTTCTCGGGCTGACCAACCGTATGTACACTCTTGCCTGAGAACCAAGTTTTTTCCAAATACTTTTTTTCTCATCTATAACCTTTTTGAAGATTGTCACCAGTCACACATCATGTTCGACTTCATCACATATCCTGTGGATCATTGCTTTTGTAGGTGATTCTTCATCGCGGCCCACAATATCCGTCAGCCCCACTGTTCAGAATTTGAAAATTCACAATTCTCGTGAATGAATTCACTTCAAAACATACCCATAATGTTGCACAAAATATCATCTATGGACAACCGATATAGAAAAACCTCCTTCAAACCCTAACAGACGGGTCAAAATTGCACGAGTATGATGAAGAATGTTGGTTAGGGAATTTTCGAAAATTCAGACGGCTACTAAAAAATTTCGTTGAAGGAAATAAAAATATACCAGATATTTCCAAAACCGAACACTACACACATTGACAGTTTTGAGCATTGGCGCAGATCAGTCTTGGATAATGATGGGGACGCGTATCTATGACACTATCTAAGCGGAGCGCGACCATGGGTTCGCGCGTAGCGTAAGATTTTTTTGGGGCAAATATACCTCCCAGATCGCCGGAAATAACACTTCCCAGACCTAATGATGCTCCTAAACCTCCTTAAGTTTTAGATCTCATGCATGGCTTAAAATTTAGTTTGGAGAAATACATTGGTGTCTGCAGAAAGAAAATCAGGGGACAAATAATCCAAGTAGACTTTTGTATATACGATGGGTCTGGGGTCCTCTCCCGGAAAACAAATATAGACTGCCGCAAATGCGATTTCCGTCCTACATTTAACAACTGTGGATAAGATACAATTAAATGAGAACTGCTGCATGTCATTTGCACAATGCTGGATCAAACTGCGCCATAAGTTCAATACAGGGGAACTTGAAATGCAGCTATTGGTCAAGACAAATTGGTAGGGACACGGTATATCATGTCCCCACTACTGAAAAAGATGGTGAGGACGTGTCCCGCTGTCCTCACCAGGATCTGCGCCCATGGTTTGGAGGCTGTTTATCGTGGAACGCCATTTTCATGCTCACTGATATGATGTGATATCTGCTGTTTGCTCTACAAATTCGAATAATTTTGTCACTCTTCCTCTTTCTCTTCCCTTTTTCTTGCCGTATTTTCTACTCCATCCTTTTCTCCTTTTCTCTCTTTCTTCTTTTTCTTTTCCTTCCTTCACCTCGTTGAAATTGGCAAGTGTATACAGTTCCAAAGCTATTCAACAGCAACGAAACGTTATTTTGTGTATGTCTGATGTGGGGTGAAGTTAGCGCTATGAGCTACAAGTTCCAATGCTAGAAATAATGTGTGGGTCAATTCTAACTCGGGTTTCGGTCGTTAATTGTTGATGTAGCCTACCAGGTAAAAAGTTGAAATGACTTTAACAATTTCAAATTTAATAATTTGATTTATTATGCCATTTGGAGCACATAACATTACTGGCAAAAACTAGGGGGTTTGATTGTGTGGGCCAACCCCCCTCTTCAAAAAGTGGGGGTAAACCCCCCCCCCCCCAACCCCCCCCCCCAACCCCCCCCCCCCCCCCCTGTTTCTCCGTCGTCGTCATCGTCGGTTGTGCATCACCATTCCCCTCGAAAGGGAACAGATACTACCCATGATCTTATCCAAAGGCCGAGAAGCAAAACACTGTTTGGTGATAAAATGTACCGAGATACCATACTCATAGGTAGCGTGCATGGTTAAGATTTCAATTCTAACCAGTACTTTACATACGGACTAGTAGTACAACATCCGTACTTAGTTTAATAGTGTAAGCATACATGCAATGTACTAACAAAACAACAATATCACACACGTTTAAGTTCAGCTGGTGTCTAACAATGTATTATATTATATATAAAGCATTATTATACAAGTATAAATGAACAACGGAAAAATGACTGGGAATGATAAACAAAGAAAAAGAGGATTTCAAGTTTTAAACAGTAAACAATATAATCAGCATCTCATGAATAATCATCAACCATAAACATAAACATGAGAGAGTATTAATACGCCATTTTCAGTGAATTAGGTTTACAGTACCTTTCACGTTAATGTATGTAAAGGTGAACATGAATTTATGAATGGTTGGGTATACGTCATGGACAGAAACAAATCATACAGTCTCCGGCCCTATACACCATACAAAGTTCACTAATATATTGGTCACTCAGCCGCTTGAGGAATTCTTTAAAAGAAAAAGAAAACGTAATTACCTCGTTCTGCAGAGTAAAATTTGTTATTAATTAGGAAAAAAAGATTAAACCATAGCAGTACCATTTATGTCGGACACCACCAAGAAAACAAATTAAATCCTTTTATAAATCGAGTGATTGCTTCTGAAGGAAGGTCCATTACACCCTAGCAATCCCTACCTATAGACACCTTTTTAGGCTTGCTATTGTAAAGTGATGTGAGAAGTCATTTAAGTTTAAGGTTGGGACGATTGTTTTCTTCAATTTCCAGTCACCATTTTGACCCATTACATACACAGTAGGCAAATATGACGTCATTCGGTCAGACCACATAATATAGCTTGTATAGGCAAGCAATACTAACTAAGAAAATCTGTCGTAAACAATTGTCAACAATATAAGTACGGTTCATTATTATTATAATATAATATATTATATTATAATATATTAAGTAACGACAGTTAACGATAACCCTTGTGTATGGTATATTCTCTACAAACAATGGCAAGCCAAAGGGGGAGGGGTAGGGGAGGGGGGGAAGGGTGGTCGACCGCCCATCGTCCTTCACGGAATTGTTGTGGCGTTCAGCCGGTGCATAATTACACCACTGCTACAGTAATCCTTGTCTCTTTTTCAACCTTAAAAAATATGTATTAGCAAAGCCTTGCGCTTAGAACTACTTTTATGGATGACATTTATATTCTAAATACGCCTCAAAATGCACCAATTGACGTCTGAACTTTTATTGGGGTGGGGAGGGTGGTTGGACCCTAGACCCGCTACGTGATAGTCGGCTTGAATGACCACGGGGCATCATCCTCTCATTTATGAAATCTTTGGTTCGCATCTAGTCCTTTTTGGAATGGTTCAGGATCCTAACTTAATCCATCAATGGGCAAGTTTGAATATGCCCTCCACTTTTGAAATCCTATGCACGCACCTGTCTATGAGCCCTGCAGAGAGCTGTATTAAATGACTATCGGGCCATACAATTTAGTGTCTGTGTTGCTTCATACCTTGCAAGGAACTGTCACGGAATGAAGAGAAAGGGAGCTGTCACTGAGTTCTTTGGTATAACTTGATCTGTCATAATATATAATGAGTGTACATCATAATTGTAATTAATTAATCATAATCAGGGAGCTGTTACATATAGAGCTCCCTGCTATAATTTGGGAGCTGTCACTGAGAATAGCTCCCTGCTATAATTAGGAAGCTGTCACTGAGAATAGCTCCTTGCTATAATCAGGAAGCTGTCACTGAGAATAGCTCCCTGCTATAATAAGGAAGTTGTCCCTGGGAAGAGCTACCTGCTATCATTGAGGAGCTGTTATACATATAGAGCTCCCCGGTATAATTAGGGAGCTGTTACATATAGAGCTCCCTGCTATAATGAGGGAGCTGTCACTGAGAATAGCTCCCTGCTATAATGAGGGAGCTGTCACTGAGAATAGCTCCCTGCTATAATTAGGAAGCTGTCACTGAGAAGAGCTCCCTGCTATAATTAGGGAGCTGTCACTGAGAATAGCTCCCCGCTATAATGAGGGAGCTGTCACTGAGAATAGCTCCCTGCTATAATAAGGAAGTTGTCCCTGGGAAGAGCTACCTGCTATCATTGAGGAGCTGTTATACATATAGAGCTCCCCGGTATAATTAGGGAGCTGTTACATATAGAGCTCCCTGCTATAATGAGGGAGCTGTCACTGAGAATAGCTCCCTGCTATAATGAGGGAGCTGTCACTGAGAATAGCTCCCTGCTATAATTAGGAAGCTGTCACTGAGAAGAGCTCCCTGCTATAATTAGGGAGCTGTCACTGAGAATAGCTCCCCGCTATAATTAGGAAGCTGTTACTGAGAAGAGCTCCCTTCTATAATAAGGGAGTTGTCCCTGGGAAAAGCTACCTGCTATAATTGAGGAGCTGTTATACATATAGAGCTTCCTAGTATAATAAGGGAGCTGTTACATATAGAGATCTCTGCTAAAATTAGGGAGCTTACTTTGAGATTTCTCCCTGCTATAATTAGGGAGCTGTTGCATATTGAGCTCCGTACTGTAATTAGACATCTGTCTTCGAGAGAGAACCCTGTTATAATTAGGGAGCCCCCTCGTTATTATATGTAGTTTATGTGTTTGCATACGTATATGCATATAGGATCAAAGTATCAACATATAACTATATCAGTGATATAGTAAACTGTTTGTTATGTAAATGTCGAGTGACGGAAGGCTATATACATACTGTGAGTAGCGTGATATATATTCAAATTTTTATCGCCGTTACAAGTAAACATTACAC
Source organism: Apostichopus japonicus (assembly GCF_037975245.1). Lineage (NCBI taxonomy): Eukaryota > Metazoa > Echinodermata > Holothuroidea > Aspidochirotida > Stichopodidae > Apostichopus > Apostichopus japonicus. The sequence continues at coordinate 7,016,534 of NC_092567.1, forward strand.
GACGATTGCATATATGTTTGCATGGACTTAAGTGTGTTCTAACACTGCAGGTACACAGTAACTCAGAACAGTGCAAAATGAACGACTGCAACACATTTCATTTACGATACTTCCTCAGCGCTAACTAAGGCCTCAAATCTACAAGTCATTCAATTTCTTTGAAATGAGCGTATACAATGGAGATGGGAGACGTTGGGGAGGGGGGGGGGGGGTGTGAAAAGGTGAAAGATAGTTTCACTAATCTAGGCATGTCTTCGTATGCAAGCTTCATTTTCATCATGAGACTATATCCTCGCTGTTCGCGAGTCAGGAGAGGAATTAAAATAAATCGAGGCAGATAAAGGTGCTCATTTATACATTGTGTACCTCTGTGTCATGTTCAGACCAAGTCATGAAATATTACATATCATAACCAACACCTCAATCGTATCTAAGCACTTAATTATATAAATGTTATACTCCATTCTCTCATATCAAATCCGCCAACTTCTTGTCTAATTTCAAATTTCCTGGTGGACAAATATGGAACGCGAAAAGGGAAACCATATTTCGTTGTCTAAACTAAGTTTGTTGCTGTCTAAACTAAAGTTGTTGCTGCTGTTTTATCATGTTGTTGCTCAAACTTACGTTGTTGTCTAAACTTACGTTGTTGTCTAAACTTACGTTGTCTAAACTTTCGTTGCTGCCTAAACTTACGTTTTTGCCTAAACTTACGTTGCTGCCTAAACGTACGTTGTTGTCTAAACCTACGTTGCCGTCTGAAGTTGGTTCCGTTGTCTACTTACGTTATTGCCCAATCACGTGATATAAAAATATGGGCTATTCGCGCGAAATTCAACTTGCGCTGTATATACATACACGTGGTTAATTTGCTGACCAATTACGAAATAGTCAGTAAGATTGACATGTATCCCAACCCAATTACAAACCGGTAAACGCTCTCCACCATGCTACATACATGAGCTGACCCCGCCACTTTGCTCCTCTAGAAACTTCCCGTATATGCGAAGAACAAAGGCGGCCTTGTCCACGGGACTGTTTACCTAAACCCAGGCAGCAAGAACCAATTACCCCCTGCGTACAGTAATCATATGAAGCCCATATGGTAAAGCAATTGTTGAACAGCGCCGATGGCAACAACGTAAGCGCGAAAAGGGCAAACTGATTTCGTTGTCTAATCTAAGTTTGTTGTTGCCTAAACTAAAGTTGTTGCTGCTGTTTCACCATGCTGTTGCTCAAACTCAAGTCGATGTCTAAAATTCCGTTGTCTAAACTTACGTCGTTGTCTAAACTTACGTTAAACTTAGCAACGAAATAAGTTTGCCCTTTTCGCGTTCCATAGACAAATGCATTTAAATCCCCACTCCGTCCCCCGAACGCTACTAACCGATATAGTGGCGGGTGGTAACACCGGATTGTTAGCAGGCGCGTATCCAGGGAGGGGGCGTTGGGGGCGCGCGCCCCCCGGGTAAGAAAAGGAGGAGAGAAAAAAGGAGAAGAAAAGGAAAAAAGAGGGGAAAAAAGAGGAGGAGAAGAGGAAGGAAGGGAAAAGAAAAAGAAGAAAGATAGAAAAAGGAGAAAAAGAGGGAGTAGAAGAAAAACGCCAAGACACCGGGAAGAGAAAGAGGAACAGTGACATCATTACAGCGCTGATCCCTATTATATACACAGGGTAGCCAATGACGGATCAAGGATTATGGAAGGGGCGTTTGCCTCACCCTACCCCTTACACCGACAACTCCATTTTTGACGTTTCCATTTTTCCTCTCTCACTCATGATCTATATACTATATATGGTCTATCATAAGGCGTGTGTGTGTATATACGCCTTAAACAATTGTAGAATTGTGCTATGAAACCAACTGTGGCTGGTCTCGAACTCGACCGTGTCGTCGGGGAACATGACACATTTCGGGAAGGGGGCGACCGACCCCCCCCCCCCCCTTCAGCATATTTTTTTTATGATATCGCCAGTAATTTCAAAATAGAAAGTGCTTAGATGCAACTTACAAGACCTGGGAAGTGTCGTTTCCAGCGATCTGGGAGGCATTTTCGGCCAAAATTTACTTGAACGCTTCGCGCCAAACTTATGGTGGCGCTACGCTTAGATAATTTGCCTACAGGCTTCGCCCCTCCCTTGGCAAATTCCTCGCTACGCGCCTGTTCGAATTTGTAAAGCAACCGCAGCAGATATCACATCATATCAGTGAGCATGAAAATGGCGTTCCAGGATGAACAGCCTCAAAACTGTCCGACTTGCCCGAAAAAATAACCAAAAATTTTTGTGCGCTCTGCGCGCGTTCAACATGTTATGGTCAATATCATATAAACAAGCATCGGTTATTTACCCTACATCGCATACCATCGTGTACCGTACGGTCCGTGAAAGTTGCGCAGTTTACCGCGGGATGCTAATGTAAACAACGAAATGTCTTATGGTGATGGAGAAAAAGGCATGGAGGTCCAATTATGTCAAAACTCTCTTTTACATTAGAAATGGCGAATTAGGGGCTGCAGCCCCCCCCCCGCCTCCTACGCCTATGTGTGTAGTGTTCGGTTTCGGAAATATCTGCTATTTTTTTTATTTCCTTCAACCAAGTTTTATAATAGCCGTTATAAGAGGTTTTAACATGGGCGGCGATCCGTACTTCCGAGTGGGGGGATATGACCTTGTTGACTATCTAAGCATAGCGCCACAATGTATTGGCGCGAAGCGTACAAGAAAATTTTGGGATTTACAAACCCTCTAGATGGCTGGAAACGGCACTTCCCGAGGTTTCCAAGCGGCATATACCCAACTTTAAAATAGGGATATCATGTCCGAAATATCTCATAATCAGGATCCAAAATACTTTCTTTTTTTTTTAATTTCGGGTGTTATTTTTGGAAAATTGCCCCTGTCAATCTTGTTTCAGGCGCTACGTTAGAATGTTCGAGAACTCTTTGATATTATTCGATGAAGAAAATGGCCTCATGCAGGCTATTATAGGCCTATACACATGCAATACACAATTACACATAGTTACATTCCTAGGTACCGATTGCTAGGGCATCCAGGTGAAATGTGTATTTAGCATTACCGTGGTAACATGAGATTCTCAGCTGTTCGAGGTAACATGTACGTGTGTACAGGGGCGTCAATCCGATTTGAAACATGGGGGGGGGGGGACGGAATCGATTCGAGTATTCCGGCCGTAAGTACTATCTAAGCGGAGCGCCACCATCGGTTGGCGCGCAGCGTACAAGAAAATTTTTCTTTTGGCAGACCCCTCAGATTGCAGGAAACGGCACTTCCCGTGCATTATGGCAGAAAGCAACACCCCTAAAATTGATAAAAATTTCCGGAAATTTTTTATTTTGGGAAATATTCTCGAAGGAAGTGATCGCCATTTATTCCTAAGTTTACCAATTTCTCGTCTCCCAGAAGCGCCCAACATTTAAGATATCGAAACATTTTCGTGTTGGCTGATCCATGATCACCGCTCATCAAGGGCGGCGGAAGCACTTTTAATCTGGGGGGGGGGCACCGACATCAAAGGGCACTTTGCAGCAATTCGATTGGACTGATGCAGCCTTATATTTAGTACCCTTTACAACTCTTATTTGTGTACACACATCACTCCATCAACGCCCCCCCCCCCTCTCTCAAGGAAAATATGCATACTAGCACTGCAATATCCAATGTGCAAATTGGGAAACAAAGAACACGTTTTCTTTTGAGACAAAATGAGGCGAAATCGTGCTAATTGCTAATGTAGGAATCTTCTGAATTAGAGTTTATTTCTTGTTAATATCTTAACAAATTTGTTTCATTCGAAATAGTTTTGAGTTTGACCCACAGAAATTCACTAAGAGTCAGAGGCGTAGCCAGGAGTTGCAAAGTTGTATGCACGACTATCTGAGCGGAGCGCCACCATCGGTTGGCGCAGAGCGTAGTAGAAAATTTTTGGTTTTACAAACCCCTCAGATGGCCGGAAAAAGGCCCTTCCCGAGTGTTCATTCTGGTTCCTTGGCCTCTTGCTAACTTGAGACACCTCAATTTTTATGTAGAAAATGGGCACATTTTGAACCTGGGGAAAAGTGGGGGCACGTGCCCCCTGTGCCCCCCGGTTCCGACGCCCTTGCCGCCCATGCCCGTGAGAAGTGGTGACTGGGTGAAGAAATAGCCATGCCGTTTGACAACATGGGCAGAAAAAGTGAAAGTAGCGAAACCTAAGGTAAAACGCGCGTTAACGAAGTGATTATTTTCCAGGTTAAGTGAGACTGTATCAACCGCGAGCTTAGGACAAACATATTCAAAGGTAATGGCATTACTAATCCCGATATGTCGTCTTTGATGTGTGTGGAAAATCCGCAACGACCATCAAAGAGCAATTGAATATTTAGTCTACTTTTCGATTTCGAAAACACTTTTTTTTAAATTATGACAAAATTTTATGACACCTTTGATTTTTTGGGGGGCCTGTGCCCCCGGGCCCCAATGGGCACGACGCCACTGTCCCCAGGGCCTCAGATATAGGCCCATTGCAGGGGTGGGCAACCTTTTGAATGAATGGGCCAGATTTTAGGAGTGAAAGATTGACAGGGCCGCACCTAACCAACGGCCTGCTGCTGATTTCAAACCTTTGATTCCGAGGACGTTCAAGCAATAGGTGTGTGTATTCACAAAACCATAATGTCAATACAGTCCTGTTGATGATAATAGACCAACCTGACAGCATCATAAGTGCAGATAAATTCTAAGCAGCTAGCTCGTTTTTGGTGATGATGTAAAATAGATTGATTTTTTTCTTTTTCTTGAGACATCTCACGGGCCGCAAAAAAATCACTGGCGGGCCGCATGTGGCCCGCAGGTTGCCCACCCCTGGTCTATAGGAACGATGTCCCAAAATTTCCCCGGACATATAGGCGAAGGAAGCTATCCGCCGCGACTGCATGTGAGTTTCTCGACTTTCTGTCCTGGGAGTCATACCACAAAATGGTGCATTTCCTCATACGCCATTATTAATAATTTAAATAACTAACTAATAAGGCACAGCCCATATCCGAGTTCGTATAGCGAGCTTAGCGCAAATTTGGCGCCAGCATGTTAAACCAGGTTGCTAGGTCTACGAGAATACATTTACATGAAATTTGAAAACAAGGATAGCAAGACAAACAACTTTTATTATGTTTTCAGGACCTCACACATGCGCATGTATCGTTAGACTTAGAACAGGTCCCATGTGAGTGGTGGCTAAAGTGATGAAGGCATGAAAATAAATCAGTGGTTGTTCGTTGGAGTCCTCAAGCAAGTTACCTCGGTTGCTAGGTGGATTTGCATCTGGTTATCGGGTGAATTCTGGTCGGAGCGTACTATGTAACCACCATGTACCCAAGGACGTAGCTAAGGCCTGATGATTGGGGGGGGGGGGTGTAGTGGCTGAAAATCTGTTTTGAAGCCAGAAAATTCCAACTGCTGCTTTGTACCCCCCACCCTCCCGCTACTTGTCAACGATACGGTCAGTGTCAGTCAGAAAACCCAATCTTTCGCGACTGCACTTCTGTTATGAACTTGTTGCGATACATTTGTACCCACTGGCACTCATTTCAAAAACTTATTGCCCCCCCCCCCCACCCCAACCAAATATTTTTGTGAAATTCGGGCAATATGCTGATAGCTTTTTTTGATAATTTGCAATGTGTTTTTCAGTGGTTATACTGATATTATTATTACCCAACAATTATCACCAAGTCGGAAGGGTAATAAGACGGAAAATGATTGTATGCTATTTGCATGCGATGTAAAAACCGATGCATGCCTGTATGATATGCACATGAAAAATGCGAAAAATTTTGGTTATATTTTTCGGGCAAGTCGTTGCAACCCCCCCCCCCCCCCCTCACAAAACAAATTGGGCTCCTACGCCTATGACGGTAGTTCTATTAGGCATTTGTTTGTAGTATTCAAAATCATAAGAGGTTTTGTACGGTGGAGTATAAGAATCGCGAGAAACAATTTCCCAAAGTGGGAAGGAAAACGTAGTAAATATGACAGGTTAAAGGTCAATTTTGACCAAAATTAAAAAAAAAAATTACATGAAAAGGCCTAGATAAACTAGAGTGCGACAGTCGGAAATTCCGACTTTCGCACTCCAATGTTCCAACTAGCGTCAGTTTTACCATGGCTTGGGGGTGAGACACACCCACACCCCCTCTAACGACGTCCCTGTGCGGTGAATATGGAACACGATCACATGGTTCAGCCTCTGTTGAGTCATGGTGCTCCGTAGCCTTGTCTTCAAACGCCTCAAAGCACTAAAAGATCTCTCGGCTTCCGTCGAACTGGCGGAGGAGACGAGGAGCAACCGCAAGAGAGCTTCGACTTCACCAAACATAGCCCGTACCACTGGATTCATCAACTTGAATATTTGTCTATACCCTTCAACCGACGACGAATGGAACTGGCCTCGAAATAAAGGCAGACTCAGCTTAAGATTGTTGGAGAGCTCAGGGTACCAACTCACGAGATCTGGGTGGAATTCTCCATTCAGCAACATTGAGTGATATTCGAGGATATGAATCCTAAGATGTGTAAGCCGTAACCAAATAGAGCCACGACACTACTCTTTTTCCAAATGTGTGGGGGGGACATTTGATATTGTTTCCCCCATCCATCAAAATGTGGGGGGGGGACGTGTCCCCCCGTCCCCCCCTGGATTGACGCCCATGCGTATGTAGGCCTACTATAGGGCCTATATGAATCATCGAGGTAAATGAATCTGGAGGATTCATGTCAATTGGGCGCGCGCGTACCATGCATGGAGGGTCATGTGATGTGTTCCAGGGTGGTACTAATATATTACTCTCCCCATTACGCATGATGATTTCACCCAACTAGTACGTAAATGTGTATGCGTGCTTAGAGCAGCAGACGACGTGCACCCGTTACCTAGCAATAACCGTGCCTGTAGCCTAACGTGATAGCTATATTCCCGTCGAGCAGCATTAGGCTCTGTTCCATGGAGAATTCCGTGGTTGCACTGAACTAAACATTTCCCCACAGCAACACGTCCAGTTCAACAATCCTTTTCGACAAAAAATCGTTCTTGAAATACAATTCAGACATCGACATCAAGGTCACGTCTCGACGTAAGTCAGTGTTAGATTCAAATTTTCTGGCAGGACGGGCCAACAGTTCAAGCACTCAATCACAGAAAGTAAAATTCATGACAAGGCAAGGCTTAGGGCGATAAACTTACAAACAATGATATGACCAGAAGGACTGGATCCCATTTTTCAATAAAAAGTTCCTTTAAATGCAGTGCTTAACCATTGAAAGTATACATATCATTACTATATAGCACAATAAAAGTTTGCAACAAGTAGCGAAACATCTAAAAGCGTTTGACCGAGCGATGATGATAGGTAACAGGTAGAGCACCTTTATCATTAATATTAATCAATATTTGTTTCTGCTTGAATTTTGAGAGTTGCTTAAGCACTACAAAATTTTGCTTGTAACTGCCAATGTATACCACTTAGGTTGGTATCAGTAACTGCATGATTATGGAGTGCATATAATCCCACTTTAATGAAATATTTAACACTTACTGTACTTCAAACTTTTTGAGTTTCTTCAATTGGTCATACAACTCTTCTTGGAACTTGAAGAAAAACTGTTGCAAACAGATCTCTGTTGAATCAAAGCAAAGAACCATGAATTGTAAAAATAGGCCTGGGGGGGGGGGGTCTTAAAAAACAAATTTCCAGAGGACAAGAAATTCGGGCAAAAGTCCTGAAAAATTCTGGCAGCCTAAGAGGAGAAACTATATATATATATATTTATATATATATATATATATATATATATATATATATATATATATATATATATATATATATATATATATATATATAAATATGCAGTAGCTTGCCCAAATCTTTTTCAAATTTTTGCCCGACAATTCATCGATTTTCTTTATTTAGCATCATGATGCCCGAATATTTCCGTGTAACACCACCGTAAGCACAGCTCACCTGGGCTACCACACTTTTTGCGCGATCAATTTTTTTTCTAACTAGTCAACTGTATATCTGGTCATCTCCGACATGAGTGTATATAAGAAACATTTTCTTTTTGATGGAATGGATGGTGGGGGGGGGGGGGGAGTGCCTACAAGCCTAGAAGTACAGGTTTATCATATTCTTTGTTACATTTTATACTGTTTTGTGAGACAAATTGCAGTCTCACCCGACACAGCGACATTATCCCGCCTACGTGTCGTTGAACAATGTATGTTTTTCTGGAGGTAGCTGAGTACTGTGTTAAAATAATAAATACGGTAACTAAATATGAGCTTAAAAAATATACTGTCCTATTTTTCCTCTTCAAAGTGATGTAACCATTTTTTCTTCTTCTAATTTGCCAAATTTTTGGGGAAGTGTCAATTTCTAAAATGTGAGATTATAAAATAAAGAATGTTTATATGCAACTTGCAAGGCCTCAGATGTGCCGTTTCCGGCAATCTGAGAGGCTTTTTTTGCCAACAATTTTCTTGTACGCTACGCGCCAACCGATGGTGGCGCTCCGCTTAGATACTGTCACAGGAACTTTCGGGCACAAAACTTTCTGCCCCCCGAATTAAAATGGTCCCGTACGCCTATGACCTCGGCCCACAACATTAGGCTTCTGTACTCAATGTGGTACAATTACATACCATATGCGCAATCGTTCCAAGCTTCTGAGATATTATGTTTAGGAAGGTGCGTTAGTGTAAGGACAGGTTAGAGGGGAGTGAGGTAACTGTTTGGCATTTTTTGACTTCAAATGACCTTTATGACCTCCGACAAAATCAAAGTTTCTTTTACTCAATGTTATGCACTATCTTACCAAGTACGAGATCTGCCCAAGCGTCCAATATTGAGATACCATGTTTACAAGGTTTCACAATTTGACCCGAATGACCTTTGACCTCAAACAATACAATACGCTTCTTGTACTCAACAATGTACTCTTTTGCACAAACTATGGGATCAATCTAAGCTTCGATTTTTACAATGTGGGCGGTACAAAGACACGCACACACACGCCAGCATGAATAAATAGGTTACGATTATTATCAAAGCCAGGAAAGCTGCTCTTCAGAAGTTGAACATTAAATTGCAGAGTTTCAAACTGACATCACATAAAATTATCTTCTCAAAACTAAAACAAATGAAATTTAATTTCTGGAAACAATTGTCAGGAAACTGAAGTTTTCCTCTAATTAACTTATTCCCGTCTTTATTATTGTTGGCAATAATGGTTAATTTAAGTCGAAACTGATTTATTGTGTGAAGACAGCTACAGCACTTTACCCTCACATAAGCCAGCAAATACTCAGAACTGATTAAGTTGCTGATTATTTTTAAGGAAATTCTGGAGGAATTATGCCAATCCTCCTCCTCCCCCACCCCCCCCCCCCAAAAAAATACTGCAAAGAAATCTTACTTGTGCAAAATTCTTTAAGTAAAATTGAATTGAATTTCTTCTTCTGAGGAAGGCCTGTGGTACTGTTAATAAGTGTGTACAGTACTTTCTCATTCACAGCCTTCACTTCATACGGCCCAATTAGCCAAGAGTTTTCGAGCTTCCCTCCTCTTCGGGCATCCTTTCTAGCATTCCGTACGAGAACACTGGAACCAACTTCGAAGCTCTGAATAAAATAAAATCCAGCAGATATATGTAAACATCATAATACAATGCATATGTTGCCATTCATTTAACTACAACTTCAATGTACAACATAGCATTATATAATTACCTTTTTTGGTGCCTATTATCCAAATTCTTTTTTTGCCGTTCTTGGGCTTTGCCAATATTTTCTTTCACAACACCTTTGATTATGTCCCGCGACTGTGACATGAGTTGAAAAACCCTCTCCCGCTGTGCATCGCTGCAGTCTGTAGTAGGAGCTTCTGGTTGGACAATGGAGTCTTCAATGTCGACTGGTCGCAATGGCTCTCTGGATATATGAAGATAAATTAACATTCAATTATTCACAACACTTTCTTGACTGAAGAATAAATAAATTTTTATATATTTTATTTTCACTATTAAGACCATTGAACCAGAAATTTGAGTCACATCACATACTCAAACCAGCACAAATATAAAACCCTTATATATATTCTGTGCTGTTATAGGTCCAACTTGCATACCAGTCAATTATGATAAATATATAGTATATGAAAAACAAAACCAATGTCAGTGGCATTAATTGCATGTATCTTTTAAATTAATGGGCATGCATTTACAGTTTAATGAATGTTCATATTTTGTACTTGCTGCAGAGTGTACCATATACAGGGTTAATATTTATTTATTTAGATATTATAACTTAAATTGGGTTATTGATGGTCCTCTATTTAGCGTTTTTTCCCAGGACCTGGGATGTGTCAAATTAGATTTTATCGCACAGAGGACTGGTGTAGCTATGCAAGATTTGTCCAAACTCTCTTATCCCTGATTGCTTTTTCTCTGTATATGGCCTTAGCAAATGTAAATCTCTATTCAGCAATGGCAGGTTTAAATTATTACAAACCTTCCAAACATCACAGCAAAAGGTGAAAGACCTATTGAACCATGTCTGGCTGTATGGTACCCCATGAGAATTGAAGACAGCATTTCATCTCAGTCATGTTGGTTTTCATTGACAACCTTGATGAGTGACCTTTGCAGAGTTTGGTTGAATCTTTCATCAAGCCCATTGGTCTGTGGGTGGTAGCTAGATGATTCTCTGTGGTCTACCCCTATCATGTCAAACAGGGACTTGTTCAGAGCATTAACAAATTCTCCTCTCTGGTCTGAGATGACAATTTTCATGCACCCAAATCTAAATAAATGGAAACATTTAAATAACTATTGTTAAAGTATTGATTACGAGTAATGTAATGAACTACTGGCATCTGCAGAATGGCTACATGGTTTAATCAGAAAATCATTTCAGCACTGATTTAAAAAAAAAAAGTAAGTTAAAAGCACTGACCATATCCCACTAACATTTCATTGACATTAACTTAAGAAACAACTTCTATAAATTCCTGTAACCATTTGGCCGCTTTCTGGGTCACAGTTAAAACAGTGCAAATGCAGGTCTGCATAACTAATTCCATGTAAAGTAGAAACAAAAGTAGATGGATATTTACCTGGCCATGGTTTCAAACAGAAAGTTTGCAACAGTTTTTGCTGTTTTGTTTCTGTACAGCAACAGCCTCTGGCCATTTTGAAAAATAGTCACATAGGGTTTATATGATGTACTTATTTCCATTGATGGTCTCTGGAAGGGGTCCAATCATATCCACACCCATCTAAAAAAAGAAGTAAAATGGCATTCAGAACCATACACAATCTAATCATACGAACTGATGTTCAAGTGATTTATATCTGAGTTTTGTAAAATGCTAAACATTCAATTGTTTTTTTTTATTTTTTATTGTAACTCACACTGGAAGACTCTGTTACCAATTTTTTTCTTCATTACCAAACCTATTAGTTACTGACTTGTCAAACCCAGCTGTTATATGGAAGTCCAATGGGAAATCTCTGAAGTAAGATGCAAGTCACATACATTGATCTAGCTGACAACCTAGATGGTAATTGTCACTAGGGACTATCATAGGCCTGGTAACCATTTTCATCACCTTTGAATGTGGGGTGGGGGGGGGGGGGGAACAGATGTATAAGTACCTGGATGAGTGATTGATAGTTAGTCAGAAAATTGCCTTGGAATCTGTCAGTGAGATGACAGGGTTACACCTAACTGATGTAGGAAGCATACATTGGTAGTATAGGTACCTATACTTTGGTATCTATATATTGTAAGCATTTAGAAATGTTACAAATTAATCTTTGAAGGGAATTTGCAGAATTTTTTATATTAATGACAGAAATTCACACTGTAGAGTTACAGTATGGAAGGAAAGACTTCTTGGTTATTAACCAAGTAGCAAATTTTACTTAAATAGATGTTGAAATAAGCACATGGGTTCATTGGGGATGAATTTTGGACAAAAGGCTATGGCTCTGTTGGTACTTTAGTTATGAACTGCATATGAATGTACGTACCTAGGACATTTTCTCGGATACTTCTTTATGACAACAATTCAAGTACTGAACTCTGTTATGTTCATGTGTCATTCTTGCTTCATATCACAATTCAGTTTTCTTTTCATTTTGAAATTCATATCAGATAATTATGAAGTCCTATGTAAAGGTTTTCCTGTTGCTTTAATTATACGCAGCTAAAAAAAAATACCAAAATGTGTTCTTAGCGAAATTTGTGTTTATGGCTGCAGTACATGAAAATTCCCGACAGTACTGCGAGTCATTAAGTCTACTGAATGTACCACCATCATGATCATCTTTAATATATGCTTAGTAAATTATAACTTTAAGAACAAATGAATGAGCTAGATCTTTCCTTCTCTGGACAATCTCCACACATACTCCTTATACTCTTGCACTGGCCAACAAAGGGATGCAAACTTTAAGCATCGGTTGATAACTTGGTATGCATATGGTGAATGACTTTGCAGTTACAATCATGCAAACAAATATTGCTTTTAGATGACAAAAAACAAAGTGATTTAGTGATAACTGTGCTGCTTGTGAACAGTATTTTCGACCCAGGCCTAGCATTAATAAGCTGAACGCATAAGGTGGTCCATATGTATTCCATTAACATGTAAGGCCTATGAGCTAGGATAGGTATTTGAAAAAAAAAACATGTTACACAACTTCCATTGCAGATTCCATCAAAATCAGGTGTACATGTGCCTCCTGCTGAAATGCAGATGAAAATAATACTAAGGTGGTGAAATTGTCACCACTCGTGTCCTACAAGGACTCTTACAGAAATTGAAATGAACCTGATATTTCTATTGATTTAGCCACCTTCTCAGATCCCTTTCTTTCAAATTAGGGTCTTATACCAAAATACTCCTATCATTTGGTCAAATAAGTTCATGATAACATGTGGGATAAAACGAAAGCAAATTGTTGTGCATTTTTATTTGCTCTTTTTTCAATTGTTTCTCTCAACAACCAGCTATCCTCCTGAATAGAAATTTATTCACCCACCCTCAAATTTGTCAAAGAGATTACACTATAGGCCTATATTAGTTTTTTTGGTCCATTCTGGTCACTATTCTAGCAATACTACAGTATATCACCAAGCAGTGTCTACATGTGATAATACATTGCAAATTTAATATAAATGATATAAACTTGGTCCATGGAGCTATAATCCCAGGTTTATAGCTCCATGGTTTAACCTGCACTAATTTAATTGCAACATTGTTTTGTGCATATATTAACAACCTTAATTACTGTGGAAGAATGTTTAATGAATATTCATACCATAACCATGTACATGTTTGCATAATTAAAATATCACCAGCAAAGAGGCCCATTAAACTTATTAAAAATTATTAACCAACACAGCTAACCTTCTGACAATGAAGTGATGGGCAGGTGGCCAACTGATTACCTATAGCATATATTCGACCTGCTGCAGTGTCTGTGCACATCCCGGCACCAATATATTAAAAAAATATGGGAAAACCTCTAAAAAGAAAGAGATAATAAAGTAACACTCATTAATTTAATTGATCCTCCAAATGGACAAGACAGGGACCCCCCCCCTCTCCCTTGCTACCTTGTGTTTTAACTAGTAAGGGGACTAATCCCAGGACATATCTTTCAGAAAATCTGAAAAGTCCTATCCTGAAGATTTTTTTTTTTAACCTAGCAATTTCAAACACATAATCATTATTGAAATTAATCATGGTAGCATGGGTACACAATACACAGCTGATATGTAACTGACAGCTGATCTGGGAGTTTTGGCAGTTACCAGAGTAACAAAAATTATACCAAGTAGGCTTTATTTCAGAGATTGCCAATCGGAGTGGCTTGAATTTGAATAAAGCAAATTATTTGCAAATATAGGGTTAACTCTCGAAGTCCTACTCCTAGGCTACAGTAGGCTAGCCTATAGTAGCCTAATACTATTCGTGTCTTGCCGACTAATTATGCATCACGATATTCTCTAACACTTATAAAGTTTAGACTTTTCAGTTCTACTCTTAGGTGATTACAAATAATAAAATATACCTATAATCTGCAAGGCCCAAATGGCCAATGCACTTAGTTCAAGTTATATGCATATCTATGGAATCATTTTCTTCAGTGGAAATAATTCCTAAAAGTTTTATACAAATAAACAAATAATACACTTACCGCCAAACCCTTCTTGTAAGCTTTAATTTTGTGGGCTTTGGCCAAGGGCCTATCTTCGTTGCCATGTGGGCCGACGTAAACTAGATCGGCATCTCCCGTCAGTCTAAAACTCTTCGATCTTCCCCTTATCGATCTTTCTAGATTTATCGTAGACTTTTCAGGGTACAGTCCTGACGAAAGATATTTTCCAATGATAATGTAGACCTACTCGTCATCGGTATCCAGGTCAGGAGAAGTCATCTTGTAATATCAGATCGGGCTAAGTAAGTTAACGGTCTCAACTCTTAATGCAATTACTGTGCGTGCATATATGCAGCTACTAAGAAATTTTGGGCCTGCGACATGTAACGACGTAGACGGCACATTCGGCTTACTTCACTGAGTAAACAGCAGTATACATTTTACAGTAGAATGCAAATACGCATGTCACACCTAGAACGTAGAGCGGGAGATTTCCACATTTCCCGCGTACTGAATAAAATATATTGACTGTGACCAGGGAGTTTTTCCATAACAACTCCCTGCTCTGACCCCGGATTTGACCTCCATGCTCCGGATGGCGGGGAACTATCACCGCCGCGTATCGGTTAAAATACATTTACCTTCGACCTACATGGTTGATCTTTCTCCAACGTTTAGAAATTCCGACCTTCCAAACAACTACCCTAATGGTAGTAACGATTGATAAGCAGCAGAGTCAGACAGACATGACTAATTAGTTCGGAAGATAAGTTTAACATTCATTATGCAGCCTTCTGACAGTCGACGATCGAAATAGAGCGGACAGCGTCCCTCTGGAGTGTAGTCTCCATGATAATAATAACATTTTGCCGCCTCTTCCCACAACAGTCGACACTCGAAGTATTAGTTATACTTTAACCGAGTTTTGAGGGTGCATGCTGACCGATATATAACATTGTCAACCTGGTCTTCGCTAGTAAATTACCTCCTTTTAAGTAATAAGGGAACGTAGATAGGGCCAGAAATGTTTGTCACTCAACAGAACCACGTTAAAGCTCTTTGAAGAGAACCCGGACACTTTCCACGGTGGCGTAGAAAGCAAGGGAAAGTGTCCCTGAGACACTATTCACGCAAATGAGACACTATTTCCTAGTAATAAGTGTCCTACGGACGCCCGGACACTCATTACTGCCACACTGGCGCCCTTTAAGCTTTTTACCACTTTTTATTTATTCCCGATTATTGACTTTTTTATTGCGCTCTCATCTACCTATTGACATTTGTCACACTTTGTTGGTGCAATTTTCTGACAAATGGCGATGACACCTATTTATTCTTCGTTTATCTGCAAATCAGCAAGGCCCGGAAAGGGTCATTTCCGGTGATCTAGGGAGTATCTTTACTCAAAAAATTTCTGTACGCTCCGCGCCAACCTGTGGTGGCGCTCCGCTTAGATAGTGTCAAAAGCACCCCTACAGACCATTCTCTCCCCCCCCCCCCTGACCAATATACCCCTAGCTCCGCCACTGGCACCTACTGAAAGAAGAAGAATTTGCAATGTGTTTTGCAATGGTTCAACTTATATCATTATTATTATCATTATTGTTGTAACGACTTCCCCAATAATTCTAACCAATATGGAAGGGTAATAACATGGAAAATGATTTTATGTTATTGGCAGGTGATGTAATAACTGCTGGATGCCTATATGTTATGCACATTAACATGTGGAACGCGCGGAGCGCGCGAAAAAATTTGGTTATATTTTTCGGTCAAGTCGTTACAGCCCCCCCCCCCCCCAAATCAAATGAGGCTCCTACGCCTATGTATATATATATATATATATATATATATATATATATATATATATATATATATATATATATATATATATATATATATATATATATATATATATATATATATATATATGTGTGTGTTAGGAATATAATATGATTTGAACAAAATAGAGGCCCCTATAATTTCTATTAAGTTACCTTCACAGATAGTGGTACAGCCATTCAGAGATTAGGGGAAAGTGACCCGTCAGTGGCACATTGATATACCATATGACATTGTGTTGCTGTACTATTCATTTTGCTCTGAGTTTTGTTCCTTTCTGCCCCTCAGGTATGTTCTTTTTACTTTATTGTACTTATTACTCTTATCTTTAATAGTTTAAGGATCTAACTGATGTATTCTCATCAGTATTCATGGTAGCATTCAATAGGAATGTCAAGACATTGAAGTGCACCTTTTTATCAGTGCTAGTAGTTTTATATGTTATTAATATAGCCATAGGCTGTATGTAACCTGTATGGTACATTGTTAATTGATGTGGTGAAGCCATTGCAGCTACGCCCAGGAACGAGGTGGTTCCATGGTGTCAAATTACTTAGCAGGTATAACCTGTGCAGCATAGACTAATTAGATGGGTTGTTCTATTGGAAGAGGGGTTGACTAAAATAGCTACACAACAGGCTGCATAGGGTAGACCCCCTAGAGAGATCTGGGTGCACAGGATTGGTGGAATTGTTTAGGTTACCATGGCAATCCTATACCAGGCAGATATATTGTTCTTATTAGCTGTATACTGCCTGTGCAGTGGTAGTGTGTGGGTACAACTATATTGAAACCTTTGTTTTAATAAAAGTCGTAAGCTAGCTCCCTAGTTCATGTAGGGAAATGTTGCTAGTCTAGGGGTGCACAGAGGATTAAGATGTTAGAATAATTATTTACACTTCTGTGTGCATCTGTGTGGGCCATGTCAGTTAGTCTGGTGGATATGTTTGTTGGTCTATGCATGATGTGTGTTATCTGTAGATTGATTAGGTTTATCTGTTTATCACCCGAATCCCCTGGTAATGAAGACATGGTTTTTCATTCCATACTATGTGTGTATGTTGATTACATTGTATCACATCGTAACAGGGATAAACATGATGAACCGTTCCGCCATTTTATAATGTCAAATATTAGAGTCTGGAAAGTTAACGAAATAGTTCCAGGAGAGAAAATCAGAGCAGAGGTAAGATTAATTGACCATCAAGGAGAACAAATTCCATTTCTAGCCAATTTCCATGAAAATAAAAATAAATCACAGTATTAGACTGCAGAGCGAGGTAACGTTAGTTTCTACCGTTAACGTAGGTTTGATTCGTATGACCAGTGTATGTTGTACATTACAAGAGGAGCTGCTTGATTTCAAATTAACTATAATGATGTTAAATGACCGTGACGTAGTTTGTTCCATATAGTGTAATGAATACATGATATAGTTACATGTGTTTTATAACATTTATATCGTGATACAAGCTGAAACTGATATGAAACTGTACAATATTGTAAAGTAACTGTATTGTACTATGAATAACACTTCATTTCATTAATTTGTTTAATTACAACTGCAATATTACAACATATGTTACCTTATTAAGTTACAGTTAAACAACAAAAACTGCTGCATGGGGCCTTTTTGTGCTTGTAATATATTGCATTGTACATAAAACCCGTGACTATGTGACATTGTAATGTAATTAGAGAAGTAATACGTATATTTTAATTAAGAGTTGAACGTTAGTGCAGTCGGTTACGTGTTTGACACACGTTTAGTGTAACTCGTAGTGTTGTAAAGGATTATTTTCATCCGATAACCAAATATGTCAGTAGTATCAGACTCAGTATGTACCTGATTTTTTTGCTGTCCGTCATGTATTTGGTATTGTCCCACATCTGCTGAAGACACTCGTCTTGTTCCTATAACAACATATGCTGGACAGGTAAATTTGTATTAAGGTACATACATTTAGAGGCAATAGTACAGGCTGCATGGGCACTTCTCCGTACAAAATTAAAATCACCCCCCCCCCCCGAGTCCCACCATTAAAGCATTAAAACACCATGCACCTTCTCTATTGGTGATTAAATGTGTTGCCCTTCTCTAGTAGACATTGGTGCCCCAGCAGTGCCCCCTGAGATAAAGCTCCTGACGACATCACTGGTTATGAATCATAGGAACTATGAACTCTCCATTAAATAGTGTAGATTCCGGAAATTTCACAAACAAGTTTCGGCTTTGTTATTATACTAGAATCGTTCACATTCATATTTCGTAACCAATCAGTGTTCAGGTCCGAAACAGACATGGTACATGAATATTCCAACTAGTTCACGAGCTTGGTTTTTCCATAAACTAAACGCTCTTATATCCAATATCCTAGTTTATTTGGCAAATTTTAGTAAGGGTTATTAAGCTTCTTTTTATTGTACGTCCTTACCAGTTAGTGTTAAATAAGCAGATTTTCAACACAAACTGCAGTTTTAAGTATATATATATTATTGTAAATACTTTGACATTGTAAATTATGAGTAGACGTGGTACCTACGGTGCAAGGATACACATATAGTAAATTATGTAGGCCTATGAAGTATACTGGCACTAAGAGTTAGAGGGCAGGAAGTGTAATTTATGTAGCATATGGTACATACAGTTAGAGGACAGATACTGGTGTTATAATGTATGTATTCTTTAACATTAGAGGACATCAGGTGTCTGTTTAATGTAAGTTATGTAGGTCTATTAAGTAAACTGACACATACAGTTAGAGGACAGAAACTGGTATTATAACATATGTATTCTTGAACATTAGAGGACATCAGGTGTCTGTATCATATAAGTTATGTAGGCATATGAAGTATACTGGGACTAAGAGTTAGAAGACAGGTAGTGCAATTAATGTAGCATATGGCACATACAGTAAGAGGACAGATACTGGTATTATCATGTATGCATTCTTCAACACTAGAGGACATCAGATGTCTCTATAATGTAAGTTATGTAGGTCTATTAAGTAAACTGACACATACAGTTAGAGGACAGAAACTGGTATTATAATATATGTATTCTTGAACATTAGAGGACATCAGGTGTCTGTATCATATAAGTTATTTAGGCCTATGAAGTATACTGGCACTAAGAGTTAGATGACATGTAGTGCAATTAATGTAGCATATGGCACATACAGTTAGAGGACAGACACTGGTATTTTAGTGTATGTATTCTTGAACATTAGAGGACATCAGTTGTCTCTATAATGTAAGTTACGAGGCCTATTTAGTATACTGACACATACAGTTAGAGGACAGATACTGGTATTATAATGTATGTATTCTTGAACAGAGGAGGACATCAGGTGTCTGTATAATGTAAGCTATGTAGGCCTATGAAGAATATTGGCACTTACAGTTAGAGGACAGGAAGTGTAATTTATTAACTATATGGTACATACAGTAAGAGGACAGATACTGGTATTATCATGTATGTATTCTTGAACATTAGATGACATCAGGTGTCTTTAAAATGTAATTTATGAAGGCCTATTTTGTATACTGGCACATACAGTTAGAGGACATGGAGTGTAATTTATGTACCATATGTTAATTCTTTCTGTAGTAAACATTATTCACTTACAGGTCACACAATTAAGAGATCTCAGAAAGTCGTTCCATGGATTACTTCTGATATTGTTCGTTCTGTAACTACAAAGCATATCTTTACAGCTGCACTCCTTCAAACAAGCTTAAATACACCATTTTAATACAAGTTGGCAACCAGTATTCGCGTAGCAAAGAATATTTTCTGTGAATAAAAGACTGACCTCAGGAAAACTTGGAATGTTATTAAGGAAATCATTGGCAAAACGAAAGGATTCTGCCCGGGTTAATAATTATAAGCTTTTACATATAATGATAATGGAATTGAAAATGACCTTGAGGTTGCAAAGTATATCAATGATTAAATCTCTAATATTAATCAAACTCTTGCTGACAAGATTCAATATTTAAAAAATTAAACAAATAACGGAAAATGGCTGGGCATTTTAAACAATGGAAAGAGTAAAGACATTTATAGCGATAGCTGGATTCGGATCAGAGGTCTGTTTCGAACCCCGTTGTAGACATTAACTTACTTTGCTCTTTTCTAAGATTTCATTTTGTGTTGTTCCTATGGGCTGCAGCCCCGCCCCCAAATTCCTACACCTATGTCGATACGTATATTGTCATATGGCTACAACTCTAGCAAACTCGAATTTCACGGAAAGTGTGGTTAGTGCTGTCCCAATTGCTACTAGTAAAAGTGTAACTTTGCATCATGCATGGGATAAAAGGTCGAATAGGGAACACTTAGTATCATCCAATTAACACATATGAGTGAATTACAGTAAACAGGGAGTAGTGCTCGACAGCATCACAACGCATAGTAACACGAGCATATATCTAATTGTGGGTGCATGTTATACCGTCAACAAGCTAAAGTACTTTCAATACTGTAACATATTAGGGTTGCTATACATTTGATACAGTGACACTAAACTATAGCAATACTAATGTAACATATTAGGATTGCTACTCTTGGTACAGGGGAACTACACTATAGCAAATACTAATGTAACATATTAGGATTGCTGCACGTGTAATTGGGTAACAAAGCTATAGCAACTACTAAAGTAGCATGTTGGGGTTGCTACACTTGGTACTGGGAGACAACACTAGAGTAAACACTACTGTAGCATATTAGGATTGCTACAGTTGATTCAGGGGAACAAAGCTATAGCAAATACTATTGTAGGATGTAAAGATTGCTGTACTTGATATTGGGGGACAAAACTATAGCAAATACTAATGTAGCATGTTAGGGTTATTACATTAGGTTCAGAGGAACACAATTATAGCAAAATATTAATGTAACAAATGAGGGTTGCTTTACTTTGTACAGGGGAAAAACTATAGCAAATAATAATATTAAATATTAGGGTTGCTACACTTGATACAGGGAAACAAATCTACAAATACTTACGTAGAATATTAGAATTGCTACACTTGGTACATGGGAACAAAAATATAGCAACTACTATTGTAGAATATTAGGATTGCTACAGTTGATACAGGGGACCAAACTATAGCAACTACTAATGTACCATATTAGGATTGCTACACTTGATACAGGAAACAAAACTATTGCAACTACTAATGTAGCATATTAGGAATGCTACACTTGGTACAGGGAACAAAACTATAGCAACTTCCATAGCAACTACTATTGTAACATATTACGATAGCTAGACTTGGTACATGAGGGGAACAAAACTATGGCAACTACTAATGTTATATATTATGATTGCTACACTTGGTACAGGGGAACAAAGCTATATAGCATCTACTAATGTAGCATATAAGGATTGCTACACTTGAAACAGGGGGAACAAAACTATAGCAACTACTAATGTGGCATATTAGGATTGCTATAATTGGTTACATATAAACAACATGTCTTTCCTTTTCCTTTGTCAAGTATTCTTTCGTTTGTTTTATATTTATTAATATACTCCTATCTTTTCTATATTTCTCTTTTTATATTGCTTTTCGTTATGTTTGTTACCATTTCTGTTAATTCGATTTGCACGAAAAGATACGAGTGGCCTTTTCAGCTCTAATCCATTTTTGTTTTGTTTTGATATGTTTTCCATCCTTCCAACACACTGTTAAACTTACAGCGGGAAAAATAGAAAATGAAACCGAATTCAATCAGTTTAGATATTGTTTGGATTTCTCCGGCAAAGGAAATGACCGTGCTAGGAGTATTTCTATTAAATATCTATAAGCAATGTTTTGATTAATAGTTATTGCATCCCTCCGCCAGTTCAATCGCCAGCGCATCGTAGACATTATTGACCTCAAATTATGATAATATTATGTATGTTATATATATATATATATATATATATATATATATATATATATATATATATATATATATATATATATATATATGTATCGCGTGTTGTAGGACAATATCTTTTCCGGGTTTGCGCTCTTCACTAAACTATATATATATATATATACATATATATATATATATATATATATATATATATATATATATATATATATATATATATATATATATATATATATATATATATATATATATATATATATATATATATATATATATATATATATATATATATATATATATATATATATATATATGGTGCATTATGACATACACTCTCAAAAACAACTTCAACGATGAAGCTGTGTGCAGAAATCCATAGTGGTTATTATACACAACGGAGCCGTCTTTTACTTTATTTTATGAGAAGATTGGATCAGGCGAATTGAAGTGTACGTACAAAATGACTAAAGTTACTTTTGACTTCATGTATAGGCCCAGTTATAATTAAATATCAGCTCAATCCAATTAGCGCAAGGTTGTGTATAATATATGATTTGCCTAGATGTATAGGTCATAGAATTAAGCTAATTATAGTAGTACTTTATTTACCTCCCTGTCGTTTCATACCAGTCTAGCAGGTTACAACTCATTTGGTTTTATTGCAGGGTAATAATATAGCGATAGAGTTGTTAACATTAACGCTTGTCCCTCACTACTCAGACACATTGATATTTTTTTCACACTACATCACTGCCGTAACTTGTAGGCCTATATCAATTATAAGGAATGTTTGGGGCAAAGAGTAGCTATTTGCGATCCACATTTTGATTGGGTGTAATTCTGTTTATAGATATTTATTTAAAGTTACCTTTTGTTGGTGTTTGGAACTATATGTCAAGTAGGTTCCCTTGTGTCACTCTATGTTTGACCTTTTTTTCAAGGAGAACGGCAGGGAGGGGACTATCTTGTAATTT
Organism: Apostichopus japonicus; assembly: GCF_037975245.1. NCBI lineage: Eukaryota > Metazoa > Echinodermata > Holothuroidea > Aspidochirotida > Stichopodidae > Apostichopus > Apostichopus japonicus. The sequence continues at coordinate 7,039,470 of NC_092567.1, forward strand.
TACTGCCGAGAGGGAGCAAATAATGAAGTTAGGACGTCGTATTTATAGTGGCTATGGACACTTCAAAACTGTCTTGAAAATCAATAAATTATATAAAATATTAAATAGAGCATTATCTGAGGAAGTAAAGCCCATTGTAATATGAAAGTCGAATACTACTAAATTCCACTTAGTACTGGTTCTTGTCAAAATCACTATGCATTTGTGTGCCTGAAATCTTAGTGCATAAGCTTTGTACAATCTCGTGTAACATATAGCGTATGTATATGAAATAAGTACGTGATCTAACACTGTAGCTACATACCCATACTTATACGTCCGTCAGTTTCACCGAGTTCCGTGATTGCGCACTAGAGAAATCGTTGCTGAATAAGGAAGTGTATCTCGAAAGTAGCCTACCATAGTAACCTATAGGCTAAGGCTGTATGTATACAATGTAATGTTATTTACAACTATAGAAAGGAGAAACTAGGTGCAAACAGGGACGTAGCCAAGGCCTGATGATTGGGGGGGGGGGGGGTGTAGTGGCTGAAATTCCAACTGGATGGGTTTTGGAGCCAGAAAATTCCGACTGCTGCCTTGTACCCCCACCCCGCACTAATTGTCAACGATACGGTCAGTGTCAGTCAGACACCCCATCTTTCGCGACTGCACTTATGTTCCGAACTTTTTTTCGATACATTTGTACCTTATGGGGCAAAGTTTTTGCTTATGTTGATGGCACTTTTAAGCTTCCATAGATTAGCATTGGCGTTTTAATTGTAAACCATAGAGATAATATATATCCCAACGACGTAGCCAGGAGTTTGAAAGAGGGAACACCTTTTGCGATTGTTATGGGGGAGGGGTCTAAGGGGAGGGGGTGTCCCCCTCCCCTTTGAGATATTTTTGAACAATTGAAGGTCCTTAGATGCGATCTGGTGCAATTTGTTGCCAGTTTCATCATTATCATATGATATCATATTATCAGCAGATTTTGTTTTCCTGTTTGAATTCTTTTACATGTTCTTTTACATAATATATCAGAAATACATTTGACGAACTTAACTGATGGACAATGTAAACTTTCATATTTTGTAAGACAGCCAGATGTGCAGTGGCCTAAAAACAAATATCGTTATCGCCGTGTATTAGCAGTGTAATAGCAACAGTTTTTAAACATATTTTATTTTGCAACACTGAAAGGGGGAGCAGTCGCTCTCCTGCTCCCCCTGGCTACGTCCCTGTATATCCTGAATTTACTTGAAGCAAGCGAACAGGGTCGACCCACCCAATAGCAAAATTAATACATAAATTATCCGAATTGAAGCTGGCGAACGTTTAGAGTATTCAATATCATACGAAGTTTTGTATGGTGGAGTATAAGGATCGCGAGATACAATTTCTCAATGTGACGAGGAAAACGTGGTAAATATGACTGATTAAAGGTCCATTTTGATCGAAAATTTTATTTCACTCACAAATTACAAGAACATATGAAAATAAAAGTGCGACAGTCAGAACAATTAGAGTGCGACAGTCGGAAATTACGAATTGAAGCTGGCGACAGTCGGAAATTCCGACAGTCGGAAATTCCGACTGTCGCACTCAAATTTTCCAACTATCGTAATTTTTACCAAGATTGGGGAGGGGGTGAGACACCCCCACCCCCCCCCCCCCTCTAGCGACGTCACTGGGTGCAAATCAAATTGCGTTTCACACTGTGTGACAACCGTAACAACTTTAACGGAAATTTGAAATTAAGGATGATAGTAAAATGGTTCTGCTGAAAAAAACCTGATATCACTTGTAAATATGCACTACAAATTGAGACGTTTCACGTTTGGTGGAGAACAATATTGAGCGAGAGTTATATGACAAATGAAGATGCAGATGCATCTTCCCTGAGCTTGATATTTATGGCAGCCATTCTTCCTCGAATAATATACTTATATCAAATACAGAAAGGGTATTGCTGTTGCGACAAATTCCTGCCGTGGTGTTCGCTTTGGAGAGATCTGCCTCATTGCAGAATTTACGTAAGACTATTTCTCTCTTCCGGAGGATAAAGTGTATTGTCAAACACAAATGTTGTGAATATATAGCTTAAAGCCACATAATAGCATTTTGATTAGGGAGATACACATTGTCAATATTTGGTGATATGTTATGCTGATATGTGTCAACTTGAGCAAAATTAGTGATGTCGTTATGGCAATTGTCCTTTTTCTATAAATGTACAAATCGTTCATCCCCAATAACAATTAAATAAAAACTCTCTCTCTTATTTCCTTACTTCCTCCCTCCTTACTTCCTCCCTCCTCCCTCCGCCCTCCTCCCTCCTCCCTCCTCCCTCCTCCCTCCTCCCTCCTCCCTCCTCCCTCTTCCCTCCTCCCTCCTCCCTCCTCCTTTTGATTCGCATTAAGTAGAAACTCATTGCCTTACTAATTTTCAACATTGTTAAATACCATAAGAACTTCGTTTGGTGTTTCACCAACGTAGGTTGACGCCACTTTCTTTATAAAATCATTTCATTTTTTTCTATCAGTTTACAGATTCTATCCGTTATGTGAGAAGTGTTGATCACCCCAGACTTATTGAAATAATCCGGCAGAAATATCTAACTGGTAAGTGAAACAGTAAATGCTTTAGTAGAAAATGCGTTGGCTTTCCACGAAAATCAATGTCGGAAAGTAAGTCTTAAAAAGAAAAGCATCTTTCGTTTGCCAATAGAGAATATTCACAAAAGACCAAATTACTAATATTATCTAAAAATAAATATTATTAGCAGAAAAAGAAGATTATAAGAAGAATATGGTTGGATATGATAGATGGATATGATGGATATGATGGATGGATAGTAAAGATGGCTAGGATGGCTAGGATGGATGGATAGGATGGATATGATGGATGAATAGTAGGGATCGATAGGATGGATAGGATGGATATGATGGATGAATAGTATGGATTAAAAACATATCTGTTTAAGCTTAAAAACATATCTGTTTAAGCTTGCTTATTCTGATTGACCTGACTGGTTGGCTTTTTCCTTGTTAAGCGCTTTTGAATGTTTTGTACAAAATTAGCGCTATATAAATGCCTTTATTATTATTAATGGGTGGATGGATAAGAAGCATGGATAGTGTGGATGGTAGGATACGATGAATGGATATGATTGATGGATAAGATGGATCGAAAGGATGGATGAATAGGATGGATATGATGGATGGATAGTATGGATGCATGGATATGATGGATAGATGGATAGGATGGAGGAAAAGATGGATAGATAGTATGGATGGATAGTTTGGATTAGATGGATAGGATGGATAAAATGGATAGGATGAACGGATATGATGGATGGATAGGATTGATAAGATGAATTGATGGATAGGATAGATGAGTACGATGGAAAGATAGGATGGATGGATATGATGAATAGATGAATGGATATGATTGATGGATAGGATAAGTCGATAGTATGGATGGATATGATGAATATGATGGATGGATAAGAAGCATGGATAGGATGAATTGATGGATTTGATGGATGGGTAGGATGAATGGATAGATAAGATGGATAAATAGGATTGATAGGATGGATAGGATGGACGGATTTAATGGATGGAAAGGATGAATAGGATGAATGGATGGATTGGATAGATGAGTAGGATGGATGGAAAAGATGGATGGATATGATAATTGGATGGATGGATATGATTGATGGATAGGATGGATCGGTAGTATGGATGGATAGGATGAATATGATGGATGGATTAGAAGCATGGATAGGATGAACGGATGGATTTGATGGATCGGTAGGATGATGGATAGGATGGATAGGATAGGATGGATATGATGGATGGATATTATGGATGGATGGATATGATAGATGAATATGATGGATGGATTAGAAGCATGGATAGGATGAATGGATGGATTTGATGGATCAGTAGGATAGATTAATATGATGGGTAGGATGGATGGATAGGATGGATGGATGGATATGATGGATGGATATGATTGATGGATAGGATGGATGGATATGACGGATGTGATGGATAAGATTGATAGATGGAATGGATCCATGGATAAGATGGATAGAATGGATAGGATGGACGGATATGATGGGTGTATAGGATTGATAGGATGTATTGGATGGATTGGATGGATGAGTACGATGGATGGATAGGATGGATCGATAGAATGGATGGATAGGATAGATGTTATGATGGATGGATAGGATGGATGGATTGGATGGATGGATAAGATGGATGAATAGTATGGATGAATTGGATGGATGCATAAGAAGCATTGATAGTATGGATGGATGGATAGGATGGATGTATAGGATTGATAGGATGAATGGATGGATTGGATGGATGAGTACGATGGATGGATAGGATGGATGGATATGATGGATAGATAGGATGGATGGATATGATGGATGGATGGATAGGATTGTTGGATAGGATGGATAGGATGAATGGATGGATTGGATGGATGGGATGGATCGATGGAAAGGCTGGATACATATGATAAATGGATGTATGGATGTGATTGATGGATAGGATGGATCGATAGTATGGATGGATAGGATGAATGTGATGGACGGATAAGAAGCATGGATAGGATGAATGGATGGGTAGGATGGATTGGATGGATGAGTAGGATGGATGGATATGATGGATGAATGGTATGGATGAATTGGATGGATGCATAAGAAGCATTGATAGTATGGATGGTCGGATAGAACAGATGGATATGATTGATGGATAGGATGGATCGATAGGATGGATATGATGGATATGATGGATATGATGGATGAATAGTATGGATGAATATGATGGATGGATTAGAATCATGGATAAGATGAATGGATGGATTGGATGAATAGGATGGATTGATATGATGGGTATGTTGGATGGATAGGATGGATCGATTGATAAAATGGATTGATATAATGGATAGTATAGATTGATATAATGGATGGATAGGATGGATGTATAGGATTGGTAGGATAAATGGATATTATGGATGAATAGGATGGATCGATAGGATGGATAAATAGAATGGATACAATGGATCGATATTATGGATTTATAGGATTGATAGGATGAATATGATGGATGGATATTATGGATGGATTGATATGATGGATGAATGGAAAGGATTGATGGATGGTTGGGATGGATGAATGGATTGATATGATGGATGGATGGATAGAGTGGATAGGATGGATAGAAAAATGGATTGGATGGATAGGATAGATGAATTGGAAGGATGGATGTGATGCATGGATGATTAATGGATGGATTGGATGGATGGGTCGGATGGATGAAAAGTATGAATACTATGGATAGGATGGATGGATGGATAAGATAGATGAATAGGATGGTTAAGATGGATAAATAGGATGGATGGATAGGATGGATAGTATAAATTAATTGATTGGACGGATGGGCAGAATTGATGGATAGAATGGATGGATAGGATGGATGGATATGATGCATGGATGATTAATGGATGGATGGATGGATGGATGGATGGATGGGTAGGATGGATGAAAAGGATGGATACTATGGATTGGTATAATGGATGGATATTTTGGATGGATAATACGGTATGATAGGATGGATGGATTGGATGGATGGATGGATACGAAGGATATGATGGATGGATAGGATCGATGGATACAATTGATGGATAGGATGGATAAGATAGATAGATAAGATGAATGGACAGGATGGATAAGATGGTTGGATAGGATGGATGGATAGGATTGATGGATGGATAGGATGGATAAGATGGTTGGATAGGATGGATGGAAAATGATGGATAGGATAGACGGATAGGTTGGATGGATAGGATGGATAAGATGAATGGATGTATTGGATGGATGGATAGGATGGATGGATATGATAGATGGATAGGATGGATGGATGTATGGATAGGATGGATGAATAGGATGGATAGTATGGATGAATAGGATGGATTGATATTATGGATGGATAGTATGGATGGATAGGATGGATGGATAAGATGGATGGATAGGATGGATAATATTGGATTGATGGATTTTATGGATGGATGGATAGTATGGATGGATAGGTTAGATGGATTGAATAGGATGGATTAGATGGATGGATGGATAGGATGGATGGATAGGATGGATGGATAGCATGGATAGGATGAATTGATTGATTGGACGGATGGGTAGGATGGATGAATAGGATAGATGGATATGATGGATGGGTAGGATGGATGGATAGGATTGATGGATATGCTGGATGGATAGTATGGATGGTAGGACAGGATTGATGAATATGATTGAAGAAAAGGATGGGTCGAAAGGATAGATGGATATGATGGATAGGATGGCTCGATAGGATGTATGGATAGGACTGAACAAGTTATGTACAATAAACGTTAGATTCATACACATCATGTAGAGCAATTATAAAGTTTGCAACATCGATAACAAGAGAGAGACAATCAGCCACAAAAAAAAATAGCATTAACCATTCCAAGTTTAAATATTCTGGAAACCCCTTTATATCCTGAGTAATCCAGTTAATGCCTTTACACAGAATTTCCAGTCAAATTAATGCTTATTTTGAATGCAAAATTACAGACCTAAGATGGCTGCCAATGTTAATCCCGTGGACATCAAACCAGATGTGAAGAAGGCAGTAAACGGTAAGTTGAAAGCTGAAAAATTCGCAATTATGTTGTCTTATTTGTGTCAGATGGTTTTATCTACAATCCACGGTACACTGTTGCTTTTACTAATATAGTTGAGAAGCCATATTTGCTTTTCTTTTATAAAAACACGTAATATTGGCGAATTTAATGCGGATATCAATATATATTGGCAACATAATATCATATGTAAATCTTTTGAAAGTGAAAGGGATTAACAGGTCATTACATTTTGATTGACAAGTTTAAAGTATTTATGTTCATATCACTAACGCATCCGTTGTTACTACATTCATTCATATCTGAAGGAGTGTTCCATGTGCTAGTTAGGTGTCTTTTATCCTCTTTCGTTATTTTCAACAGGTTTTGGTAGTTTTAAAGTTGCACTTGCTACCGTTCTGACTGTTAAAATTGTTCTTGATCTTGCTACGTTCTTTGAATATCCGCCTGTTGTCATAGAAGAGTTGAGCAATGCAGCAGCCAGTGCAGGCCTTCTCATGATTCGTTATATGGAAGAGAGAGGACAAATAGAGCCAACAAGTATCATGACACTTCTGTGTGCGCTGAAGAAAATGTGTCTTTCTGGGATTGAGATGAGTGCAAGAAAGCTGTATGAGGAACATACAGGGAGACTATGTTCCAGTGAAGATCATTCTAAGGCTCAATTAGAAGGTACTGTAACTTAAAGTAGGCTATATCTCTATACATGAATGTTCGTATGCACTCGCAGCAGTCTTAAGAAAGCGCATTACCTCCATCGATTGGTAATTTTCAAAGGATTTGCTAAAGTGAAGTTTCATCAAATATAGCTGGATGATTATTGTTCATTTAACAATTGAAGATAAAATAGTTTGCGTGTAATAATAAAACAAGATGATTGGGTGTATAGTATCTTAGTAATTCAAATTTAATATTCTCGATCCTAAGGTCTAAGTCGTCTACAATACATCTGAATGAGATATTTTACTGGAATTCTCAGGTAATGCTACATGTCCAAAAACCAATATTCCAATGCCTCATTTTCGTTCTCATAAAACGTATCCAATGGTAATTGTTTGATTTTATGTAAAACAAGTTTGTTACTAATATTCTTTGAATGGATCGAAACTGAAAGTGTTCTCCTCTTGAATCTCTGATCGCAGCGAATGGTAAATAAAACATATTCCAGTTAAATTCGTATACTTGTAACTTATTCCAATTTACAAACGGTTTTAGGACATTAAGTAATTGTATGTTACATTGTTCAATATAGGGTGTGTAGTAAAGTTAGTGAGACCGATAATGGTATCATTTTTCAATTCGATGCGCTTAACATGTGTTTTCTACTCATGGGTATAACTGTAGTAATTTGATAATAAATAGTATATGACAATAATACTTGATAATTTGAATTTCACACTGTAATTTTTTATCAAGTGGGTAAGCAATGCTAATTAACTGATTGACAGTGAAAGAACACGTTCACCATAACATGAGAGCATGCACGACATGGAAGTAATACTACCTGAGGATGACGTTCTTTCACTTATAAATAAACTTCAGAGTTACATTGTCAGTTCCACGCTCTATAGAATGAGGGGATGGATTTTCTGTTTAAGCTCAACGCTATTGGTAGAGATTAGTACATCTTGGTTTGATATTTAGCATTTACTCAATGAATAGGCATATATGATTACATTATGATATTTTACACCCTATACTTTGACTTCGTCTCCGCTATCATGAGAATTTGAATTTTGGTGAGTGCAACATAGTTAAAGAAAGTTCAGTTAAGCATCTATTGCTATCAGTGTTTTAAAATATGTAGCTTTTATAATAAAAATTGGTAACCCATTATATGATTTGACGTTACGTCACCAATACAAAGTAGCTACAAAGTACGCTAGACATACTTGGTGACTGATATTTAACCATAAATGTAAACTGAATTTCCCATTTTAATTTTTTTTTACTGCACTCCCGTTTCACTTAAACCCACTCGATGATAAGTTTGTCTCAGAAGTAAGGTCACAATGTCTGCATGTAACCTTTCAAGTGCTAAAACTCTTTAATTGTTTTTTTTTTTTTTATCTCAGGAAAGAAAAACGATCTCATCAAGTATGCAAAAACAGCCTATCGAAAGCACTACGAAACAGCTAAGCCATTTCCTTCAATGAAAACGTGTAAGGTTAACAGTATATTTGTTCAGGGAGGTATTTACTGCTCGGCTCAGGAGGGTGATTTCATGCAAAAGCCCGATGTGCTAGAATCGTTAGATTCTTACAACGATATTCTGAGCAGCCCCAAAACTAAGTCAAATAGGAAGATCATTGAGGCTGACCCTGGGTTCGGGAAATCGACACTTGCATCACAGATTGTCTATGACTGGTGTACTAAGAACCCTGAATCTCCTCTCAAAGATGTGGAAATACTTATATTTCTCCAATTGAGGCAACTGACAGGTGTAAAGTCTATATACACTGCCATAAGGCATTCCATAGTGCCCGAAGATGAGGACATGGACGACTCTTGCATTAAGGAAATCCTCAAAGTATACAAAAAGTCTGTTGTCATGTTATTTGACAGTTATGACGAGTATCCTAACAAGAACACCAAAACACATATCTCCTCCATCATTGAGATGAAAATGTTTCTAGACATCCTTGTCATCATACTTACCAGGACATTGAACCTCCCGCCTAACTTACACCCCGAAACAAAACGAATCAGATTAACAGGGTTTGGGGTGGCTGAACGTCGAAACTATGTCCTGAAGGCGGTGGCTGATGATGTCCAGTTGGCAGATCGGATCGAAGAGCAGCTTCAGAGAAACCCCTTCTTAAGAGATCTCTGTCAGGTCCCTCTCTTCTCCACTATGGTCGCTCACATAGTACACGAGAGGCCAGAAATCGAGATATTTAGCACAGTAACAAGATTTGTCACTTCTCTGATCGCATGCGTTCATAACCATATGAAAATCAAGAAAGATGCTAATACTGAGGTGCCTGCGTTTCAAACGGAACTAGCTAAACTGTATCGTATTGCTTTCGACGGCCTCACACAGAAGAACCAGCAGCTGGCATGGGAGAAGACATATTTAGTTTCAGAACTTGGACAAGAGTTCTATGATAACTATATAAAGCTTGGGATGTTGGCACAGGAAGTGGTCTTTGACGATTCCCAGTGGCGACATAAGACGGTTGCACGAATATGGCACAAAATCATCTGTGAATTTTATGCCTCTCATCATCTGGTTTGGATTCTTAGTGAAGGTAAGTCTTCAGTACCGATAATATTGATCATCGTCACCAGTTCGACCTCGGTCGACCATTATCATCATGAGGGGTAGGAGAAGTTGGCCTGACAATAACCTGGCATCGAGATTTCCAGTCATTTTTTTCTTCCATAAGGGTTGCTAGCTCACACGTACTTTCACCAGGGATACCATGTTTTGGCTCCCAGAGAATGAACTTGTTGGCTGCTTCTTCTGGGTGTCGGTGGTAGTGACTAGCTACTCTAAGTCTTCGTTCTCTGATTTTCATGGACACCTTTGGAAGATCGCAATAAAACTGTTTGTTGGGTATCTTCTGTTTCTAACTAATATCAAGGGCAGCCTCAGTAATCTTGTGTAACAACCGTCTATGTTTTTTTTTCAGTTGTTTGGTAATAATCCATGATAATATTGATGCATTAACACAGTTTGTCATCTCTGATGTGTAAAATGATTAGTAAGCTTGGGAGATGGATGTATTGTTCATATGCCATAAACAGCTTATGCTCCTCGTACCCCACCCCACAGTGTCTGCTGTAAATTAACATTCGTACAACACGCGTGTCAATGTAAGCAAATAAAGGGTCATCATTTGCCACTAACCCACTTTAACGCAAGAACGAATTGAGTTTGGATCTTTTTATATTTTTGTTTGTTGTATTTGAAGACAAGAGAGCCTTAATGTAGAGACCTTCAAGAAGACCAAGGCAATGTCAGATAAAGCTGACTACACTGGATTTTCAAACAAAAACAAATTGTACACATCTGGATAATCTAGGATGGACATGAGGTCTTATGTTGCTGTGAATGTATAACCATATTGAATACTATGACTTTTGTATATATTAAACAACACGTTATTCAGCATATTAACTAGATTTTTGCTATCTGTGCTCGTCAAAAAGATCAGAGAAAGGTAATGATCAAAACTATGCAAGTAAATATATATACCAGATCCACATCACATTTTGTATCACAAAGATATGAATTATTAGAGCTCGTAATATTTTGCATCTGGCAACTGTACAATGAATGATATCATCAAGACAACGCTGCTAAAAATATCTTTGTTTTTATTCATCATGTTTCAATCATTTATCAAAATAGCCATGTAGTGTTCATTTTTACCTAATTATGAGTAGTAGCATTGATATTCATGATTACATGTTCCTTTTAGTGTTCGATTATTTAAGTCAACCTAATCCAAAATGTATTAAAAGTGAAGCTTTTGATCATATCTCATCTCACAAAGATTCATAGATGGCCTGGTCGACTACCACTATAATAATACACAAAATGTTAGAACGTAAACAAACGCTGTGACTATCTTCATCCTAGGCAACTTTAGTTTGCAAGTATAGAGACAAGAACACGAACTAATAAATTACATTTAAAGGAATCTGTAATTTGGTGTCATTGTAAGAGTGAAATATGTGACAAACCAGTCAAAACCTAATATCAGAAAAACCAAAATATTATTTCCATGACCTCATAAAATTAAATCATCCTCTGCAAATTCTCTCTTTTCTCTGTAATTGTTTTTCAAAGAAAGTTGACAATTTCGAGGGTAATATGCTAAGAACTATTTGTCAAAACCTTTACCAATTCTAGCAGAGTAGAACTATAGAGCAGTAACACTGATGACCCTAACTCACCTGAGGTCAATAGTATAATGCATATGCCCAATTATTTGCATAATAATTTGCATAGTAATCTGTTACTGAAAAAGGAACTTAAGGTCGTACTCCATAGTAATAAACAAATAAACAAGTATTTTTGTATCAGCATGAATGTCGTACACTAGGATATCAATCTGAATGCCAAATACTCAGTGTACTGTTGTAAACATGATAATTTAAATCTTAACCAGGAATGCAAAAACATTGAGGTTTAGATTACATGCAACAAGCTGCTTCTTCAAATATACGATGATTCCATTCTTAACATATATATATATTTTACAAGTTTCCACAGTTTGCTCTCTGTTTCACTGACATGAAAGGACCAACTAAAACAACTAACTAGAACTAGAACATAGTAATACATCCACTCATGCATTTCTGTATTCATTGACAATAGTATGAGCACTTGACCAAAACAATAGGAGGTCTGTTAGAGTATGTTACAAATTTGCCTGATTGAGAGAAATACATCCAGTTCTAAGTTTTCACTGTTATATGTACAAAATAAGCTATGACTTTTTTCTGTGTTGTTTAATGTGCCCCTTCACAGACTGAATTGATCAAGCGTTGTGACAATGTGAGCAAGCATCTAGCAGAGATGCATATTTGACTCATTCTTCCCTTTGGCTGCAAATAACTTCATATAACATTTGGCCCCAATTGACCCTACCTTTAATTAATGAAGTCCTCACAGGGCAAGTAGCATAAGCAATGGGACACTGTGGTAAGCCAGTCAGACTGACCTACATTAAATTGAATAATAATGATGATGATAGCTCTCACTACATTGCATATGACTTCACTGTGGTAAGCCATCCTGTTCTGTGCGCAGACCTACGCCCAATAAAAGCCCCATTGACTTACACACTATATCACAAAAGTAATGTAGTCTCTAATCCTAAACGCTACCCATCACTGGATAGCTGACAAGTTTGCCACTATCAATTTTCCGTACTAAGACCATGCAGAATTTTTGCTAAGAGAGCCGGAACTTTTAGTCACTTGTAAACAAACCTCTTTACTCAGTCGTAAACAATTTTCGTATGCTGCTCCTGGGAGGGCTAACTGGTCTAAAATTGCCTCAATTGACCCAATGTTTGCACCACATGTGCTTCCATTCATGCTTTTTAACATCCAAGCCCAAAAAAAGCACATCCTAATTGATAACATAGCAAAAAAGTTGTTCTCCTACTCGTAATTGGCACTTTTCCTAAAGTAGAACACTTGGGGCAGCTTGATATAGACGCTAATAGGAGTATGCAACCTTCACTGCCATACTGACCTGTCAGTACTTACATTGCAGAAGCAAAGCATGCCACAAAGGCAAGTTTCAGGGTTCTATTTACTGTCACACTGGCCTCTAAGTACTTAAAACAATGCAGCAACAAAGCAGCCGTAGGGTTACAATTCACTGTCATACTGGCCTGTCAGTACTTACAAAGCAGTAACAAAGCATGCAATTAAGGCAAGTTTCAGGGTTCTATTTACTGTCACACTGGCCTCTAAGTACTTAAAACAATGCAGCAACAAAGCAGTCGTAGGGTTACAATTCACTGTCATACTGGCCTGTCAGTACTTACAAAGCAGTAACAAAGCATGCAATTAAGGCAGGTTTCAGGGTTAATATGCAAAATCACTGGGCATGTGCTTAGACCTAAAATGAAACACTGAAGCATGTAATGTAGTTAGGTATAGGGTTGTAAACCTAATTCACAAAATATAACATTAATTGTTGACATATTTGTCTGAGTTTCTTTCAGGCACAGTGAATCTTTCTTTGAACCTCAGATAGACCATTAATACTATATGCCATTATGTCTCCATTTTGTCTACTGCCTAGCACAAATTTGAATCAATCCCTGTTTCATGTTTTAATTACAGTGATAATAATGATGTCATAACACCATCAAACAAAACATCATTAACATACACCATGTGAATGCTAGTTTTACAAATAACTATATATATACAATGGTTGCTAATTAAATTAACGATTGGATGCTACAAATAAGGCTATGGTACAGTAACACTATTATAATGTGTCACCACCTTGATATGATGCCTGCAGTAAACTATACACACTGAAACCCATATAATATGTCTGCTTGGATTTGCAGCAGCGTCTTCAGCAGCATCATCAATCAAAGTGAAAGAAACATTGAACAGCATCAACCCGCTTGACCTCCAGTATGTCTATCGCTTTGCATGTGGACTCAACAAGTCAGCAGCAGACATCATCATCAAACACCTGCAAGAAACCAAAGAGGGATGTCAGTTTGCAATTCTTTGTATGCTTGAACAAGAAGAAAATTCAGACCAATTCAGGCAGTCAGTTAAGGACTTGGTTTCAAGGCATATTGAAATTTCCTGGAAAAATTCCAAATTATTACAGAGTTCTACCATACAAGTCCTTGAAGTTGCTTCAGCTAATCAGGTAATTATCAATTTGTGTATTGATACTACACCAGAATAAGTTGAAAAAGTTCACCCGTCTTGGTTTAATTTATTTAATATTTGTGACTCATATTTACCATACACATTGTTTAGATTTATATTACAACAGTTTATTGCAATTAACAGTTCAACTCTTTTTGTTTTTAATCATTTGGGTTTTGATTTTTCTTCTCATTGTGGATAGACAACAACGTTACTAACTTATTAAATTTCCTTTCAGAAAAGTTTGGACATTCTGAATAAGTTTCTTTCATCTCAATCCCTTAGTCGGAAATATAAGAAATATAGCACATCAAAAAAAAGGCCCCGACAGCACGCATGCACAAAACACCTATTATTTTGTGTGGAAAAATGACCATTGTCTCATTGTCTAAATGTAGCAGCAATGATTTGATAAAACAAATGTGATATTATAAATCTTAAAAAAAAAGGTAAATGGTTCTTGGCTAACCTTGGAAGACACGAAAGCAGGTTATTTAAATTATCCTTTGTAATAATACTGATGTGCTTGTTATGGAATGCTGTTGTGGGTTGACTTCTTCTCAGCTTTAAATGAAAAGGAATGAACTATATAAGTACACATGTGAAGCAAACAAATTGCATTGGGGTGGTAAAGAATATGTTAGTGCCCAGGCCTGGTCCATGAAAGAAAATTGTGGAAAAGCAAGATAATAACCAATGAAATAATTATCTTGTCACAATGTTGGGATCACTTTCGGAAGTTGACAGCATGTAGTTCATAAATGTATTATATTCCTTTCAAATAAGAACACACATGAATATGCACATCACTTTATGATCAGGGCTGTAACTATACATCCCATTGTATTCTTGTTTGGGTCTGGTGGTCTAATATGCATAAATATGCATAAATACACTAAAATATAATTACTTAATACAGCTCTATTGCCTTGATCAAAGGTATTCAGCAAAACCCATTACCACAAAACTGAAAGTTGAGAATTGAGTTGTAAAGACACTCACCCACAAAAGTAGTAATGTCATCAGTGATGTTGGATGTTTGAATTTTCTTTTTCAATTCCTTGAAAGACATATACAGGAAAACCGTTGCAATGCAATGTTGAAAACTGTACCAGCTGGAGGTCAAAGAGAGAATACAAAATAAATCAACCTTTCTTTCACTAGATTTATCAAGGTGAAAATTCAAGAGGTCTGTGATAACTTTTGGACCACAGTAAAGAAGAGTGCTTTACTCAAAGTACCTATTGTGGCATGTACTTGAGTCTATAGTGTTCAGTTAGAACCATTGAAATAGTTTTTTTTTACAACATTATGGGATAACTAAAATGATATTTTGAGTTTTTGGTTTTAATCTGAGGGAAACAAATACCTAAACAGAAGACATATTTGTTGGTAACCCAAACTACTTTCATACAAACCAACAAGTTGTCTTCTAGTCTTACCATTCTGGGAGTGCCAGAAGTTCTAGAAGACTTTATGCATTTGAGTCTCAGGCGGCAATTTTTATTTCAGTTTGGCAAATGTTAAAATGTATCAGAGGGTGTTTGGGCAAATATTGTGTCATGACAAGCTCATTACAAACATACCAATTACTGGATTAATCAGCAAGAATCCGATCATTTTAATGTCCTTACTAGGGATTAATTCTGTCAGATGTATTTTGAGTGGATGAGTTAAGACTTGATACAAAATTAATTTAGTGAGAGTGAATGAAGGTAAAAGAGTATTCCTTGATCTGAGATGCTATCCAAAAAACCTACCAGAGGTTGTTGAAACATTACTATCACTGTTATATACTAACCATTAATGTGATTACCATCACATGGAAGAAATATCAGATGATGAACCATTCATTGTCCTTGTCAGCACAGTATGAATGTGACTTCCTTCGAAAACTGGTAACTGCAGGTGGAATAGGTGATACCTTAGTAGCTCGCTTCAAAATTACCCTAATGAAGAGAAAAGAAAGTGATGTGAATGAGATTTAAGTCCTAATTATAGGAGAAATTGAGAATGTCAGTCAGAAATAGATATGTGAATGTCTCTGGCTAACTACCCTGTATACATGGACAAAAACAGAGACAAAAATTCAGAGGAAGGAAAGTACACTTCAGTTTCCAATAACCAGGTATTAAGTGTAAAAATTAGCCAGTTAAGCATGAAATTTGAACCGGATTGTCTGTTGTTTAGTGGAAGTGGCATATAAAGGTGTGGTGCAGTGATATTAATGAGCTCCCAATGGAGAGTCCAACCTCACACAAACCCAACCATGCATGGTTTGGGCTTGACTGAGAAATTTGTGAGATTTTGCACCTCTCTTTCGTAATGAGGACAGAATGTCTTTTGAATTTCCACTCATTAGGAGATAATTGTATCTAATTTAGTGTGTCAGCTTTGGTGGATGTGTTATTTTTCTTCCTTTAATGGCACCAAGCCTCTGGAGATTGCATTGGCTACATTGACCTAGTTAAACCACTCTCGGGGGGGGGGTCTATTTCTAGATTTTAGATCACCAAAGGTTTATAAAGTACCCTGTTCAGCTGGTCAATAGCCATACAATATGGACAGTTCTTTCTACAAATTTGACAGATGAAGACACTTGTAACCTCAAAATTTTGAGTTAAAAAGTTTTGAGATGAAAAAGTCAAAATTTTTGACTTTTGAGGTGAAAATCTTGAGATCAAAATTCCAAATATTGAGAAAGCAAATTCAAAATTTTGAAATTTGGGGACACTTATTTTTTGTTTTAAGCCACCGTACTAGGTCGGTGAGGTTAGATCAGTTTTGAGACCAATTAGATTTCTTAAAACCAACTGCAGTGACTGGCTCAGCAATGTTAAAAATTAAACAAGCATAAGTGACAATTCTTTATTCACAGCTGTACATACTCAGATTAGTAGGAAGTATTTCCAATTGTGTTCTCTGTTTATAATGGCTGGACTTACAAGGGTACTGCAAAGCTCTCCAAATCTTCAGTATTTTCACATAGTTTCTGGAATCTGCTAGCAATTTTGAGCACACGAGGACATGTCAGTAATAGAAATACTTTATCTGATTTTACACTGTGGAATATATATAAATATCTGAGCCCTAGCCGGGTGCTTCAGAATAGCTCTGTAACATCTCTTCTACTCCCTGTCTTCTTCTACTAAGTTTAAAACATGTAAATACATGTTAGAGAGAAAAATGTAATTTCTATATAGTATAAATCTAAGCCCTGGTGGGAGTCCCTGGGGACTTTAGCTGAGGCATTTTTACTTTTCAGATATTTAATGTTCTTTGATAGTGATTTTGCAGCCCAAGTGAAGCCAATGGGGGGGGAGGGGGAAAGTTATAACCACCCTTATGGATGCCAGTGCATACATGTTTTAATGCCCTCTAAATGTGTTTATTTTAAACAGTATTTAGCTCTCAAATATGCAAGGAAGAAATGTTATCATGACATGATATTGATAAAGAGTGGCAGGGGAATTTAAATTCCTTAACCATGCCTGCTAGCCATATGTTTGGTGAATAAAGTCACAACAACCAGATTAACCTAATTCTTACCATTCCTATGTAACTCTGTGCATCAAGAAGTGTAGGATACTGAAAGAAGCTTGATAGATGCATACAGACCTAATCTGTTTGACCCCAAAATATGGAGAATAACATTTTTCAGGGCCAAAAACCGGGAGAATAAGGGGAAAATAGGGAGGTTGGTCATTTTCAACTGAAATTATATAAATACTCCTAAATAAATAGTCTACAGTACCGCTCATGTATAACTGCACATGTGTACGCGCACAGGATCGTATAAACAAGTACAATCGCGTATAAAATCGTTGACAAACAAATTGCCGCGTAGACACCTCGTATACTCCCTGTACGAGTTTATACGCAGGTTATGCTATTGTGCTCAATGAATAGGGGTTAAAGTCGCCGAAAGAATTAGTGAGATGTTTGAAACAGCCGTTTCTTAAATCGTAGTTTAAGACGTGATATTCACCTAGCATCGAAGAGGACGCAGGTAAATTGTTTGCCGGCATAGAACTTAACTGTTTTTTTTGTCGTACACAAGTAGCCTACATGCGAACTGCACACATTTGGTACGCCGCATTTACAAACAAGTGAAAACTTGTGTTTATTAAACTTGTGCAGGCGCGCATCCAGGGGGGCGTTGGGGGCGCGCGCCCCCCGGATAAGAAAGAGAGGAAGGAAAAAAAGAGAGAAGAAAAAAGGAAAAAAAGAGGGGGAAAAAGAGAGAAAAGGAGGGAACAGAAGAAAAACGCCAAAGACACCGGGAAGAGAGAGAGGAACAGTGACATAATTACAGCGCTGATCCATATTATATACAGTACACAGGGTAGCCAGTGGCGTATCAAGGATTTCGGAAGGGGCATGCGCCTCGGCCTACCCCTTACACCGACAACTCCAATTTTGACGTTTCCATTTTCCCTCTCTCACTAATGTATATACTCTATATGGTATATCATATTACCCACGTGTGTGTATGGATGCCTTAAACAGTTGTACAATTGTGCTATGAAAAAAACTGTGGCTGGTCTCGAACTCGGCCGAGTCGTTGGGGAACATGGCGCATTTCGGTATTAGACCAGAATCTATATGCGAACTGCACTATACATGTGTTCTTCGATGCAACACTGCCATCCACAGATAAAATGTAATACACTCCAACCTGAATGCTAATTGTTACCCCAAATCTAGTACCGTAACTCGTACAATTAATCTAAAAATAAATTTTGCATGAGATTTGAGAATTGAGCACATTTCCTGTGAATATCATGTAGTTGACCCAAAGGCGTATCATTGCCGTGGCGGAGGGGGGCTGACGCACCCATCACTTCTTGAGATTGTTCCCATCTGCATGAAAATGTGCGCCTCACAACCCTACGCCCACCCCTCTTATCGCTTCCCGATGACATGCTATACAATACGAGAATTATTACTGTTGACATTGTTAGGCGTGACTTCTCCTAAAGACATTTGAAATGACGAGATGAAAGTATTTTGGTATTTCAACATTAATCAGAAAATTTCTAAATTATACACTTGGATAAAAGTCGGGGGAGGGGTGGGAGGGGGCAATGTTCTATTCAGCTGAGAAGAAGGCCACTGCTACGAGTGTACACCCCTACCGGCCCGCTCCAATCCCCCCCTTACGACTTTACAAAAACATTGTTCATAGGCAAAACTGCATGGTGTATGGAGCCAATTTTAGACCTAATTGGTGGTCTAATTATGCCTCGGGGTGCACCAGTTAACATCAATTATCAATTTTCAAAAAGAATTCAGGGACGGGGCTACTGAGATTTGCCTTCAACAAGCCAACGACCACACCTCAGCCATTTTTAAATTCTCTGGTCTTTCCATAATAGTGCAGGACCTACCTAAGTCAGTTGGGATTTGTTACCCCCCCCCCTTGAAATCCTATTTTAAAATGGGGGTTGAGAAGGGGTCCCATTCTCCTAGTCCTGCAAACCGATTTCAAGTAGTAGATAACCTATGCATCTGCCATTAAAATGTGGTACATGGCTACATGAAGGTATACTGTGTACCTCTTTGCAGATACAAATACTAGTCATTGTTTTTAGTACATTTTGTTAGTTCTACACAATGAAACAAATGGAATCATAAAAAAAAGCATTTGATGTTATTTATAGAACTAGTTCGGCAAGATGTCCTTACATACATATGGCCTGTAGATTTGATCAAAAGTATGCAGCACAACCCATAACAATTTCACAAACTGACTGTTGAGAAATTAGTATGTAAAGACTCACCAAAATCTCCGCCACAAAGGAAGTTATGTCATCAGTGATGTGTTCCCACTTGCTTTTTTCTTTCATTTTCTTGGAGGAAATGTACCAAAGAAATGTTGAAAATGGTATCACCTGGAGGTGAAAGAGAAAATACAAAATAACTCAACTTTCCATTCACTAAATTTATCAATGTGAAAATTCATCAGGTCTGTGATCATTTTTGTAACAGACATCAACGTCTTTCCTTGTGTCTTATTAATAAGCATATATGAATATTTTATAGAGCTGTATTCTCAGGGCAGCATATATTTTGTTTTCTATTTCTGTTTTTATCTTTGGGTTTGTTGGACTGACATAGCTAACAGCACAGGACTAATATCATTATTCAAAGCACCTTTGCCTTTATCTTAAAACTGCTATTTAAGAATATGTTTTGCATCTGAGGTAATCAATACAGTCAGTTATTTACAACACTTGAAGTGGTAACTGATCAACTCCATGTTACGTCCTAAGAGTTGTGAAGCCCCCCCCCCCCCCAAATAAAAGACATATTTGGAAAATTGCTGGAATATTTCTAACAAATTTGTGAGCTATCTTCCATAGTACTGCAACAGAAAATATTTGTAGAAAGCATATGTGCTGGAGTTTCCTGGAAATATCTCTTAAACGGCCAGTATTATAACTGAAGTGCAAATAATGTACATCTTATACAGAACACATTAAGAGAATCCTTCAACACTGTTGACCAATGGCTAAGAATGGAATTCTGAATTACTTTGGTTTTTACTCTGAGGACATGCATAGGGTCCAGAAGGTCCATGCATGTTTTGTATTACTGACTGACAACAACATATCCACACATTACGGAAAACCCACTAAAGACTTCCATTTGTAATCCCTTAGTATATAGCTCATGGACAAATGACATAAAACCTAGATTATCTTCAGATTTAAATTTCACATCAATTTTATTGGGTTTTAGATGTACTGAGAGGGGAAGGGTACGAAAGGTTAGGATGGAAACAGAGAAATGATTCCTGTTAGTCATTCTACATGGTTCTAACTTAGTGTGGGTATGGTTCTAACTTAGTTTGTGTATGGGTCTCATTTTGTGTGCAGTGACTATATTTAATTGTTAGGGGACATGCACTTATGAATTAAATTGATTGTTTATGAGCCTGCCATACATTTTACTGGCTATTATTTGTGGAAGTTAGGCTGACAATCCAGAGGAGTCTGGCTGCGCTGTTAAGACTGATTACTACCCTTACCTGCCACCCAACACTATGACACACTGATAAATTAGAAGGGATCAAGTCATCTGAATATTTTGTTCCTTAATTTATGATGAATACACAAAACAAAATATGGACCCAGTACACTAAGGTAGCATACGCCCATTAAAAGCCCCATTGACTTACACACTAAATCACAAAAGTAATGTGGTCTCTAAGTCTAGATAGAAGTTTTCACTAGCTAAACGCTACCCATCACCGGAGAGCTGACAAGTTGGCCTTTCATGGCACCATCAATTTTCCGTATCATGACCGTGTAGATTTTTTGCTATCCGAGCCGGAAGTTTTCGTCACTTGTAAACAAACCTCTTCACTCAGTGGTAAACAAATTTCCTACGCTGCTCCCGGGAGGCCTAAAGGGGTCTAAAATTGCGTCAATTGACCCAATTTTCTCACCACATGTACTTCCATTCATGCTCTTCAACATGCAAGCCACAAAAAACTAGATTATGATTGATAACAGGTCACAAATGATGTTCTCCCCCTGCTTTTTGGCACTTTTCCTGAAGGAGAACAATCGAGCGGATTGATATAGACTCTAATAGGAGTATGCCACCTTAAGTGAGAGCTGATTTTTTTTTTTATCACCAAAATGATACTTTTCATAGTCGTCACCATATAAACCACAACAGAAATCTATGCAATTATCATTTTAGGTCCATAAAGATGTATTTTCAGAGATTTCAGTATGCACGGTGCAGTGTGTAAATACACATATGAGCAATACTGTGTAAGCAGTAACCAGGTCTATGTCTGCAACAACACTTCCAGTCACCAATTTTGATGAGCTTGACCAATTTGGGTGCATCTATGATTCTTGCAGGTATTATTGGTATCCCTGATCACAGTCCACTTGGTCTGGCTTGCCCTACCTGCAGAAACATCATCCATAGAAGGGTTAGCGGTGAGGGCTTTTTCGTCTCTGGCTCTGAAAAGTGATGAAAACTACTTTTGTTTAGCTCAGCAGATTCCTCACAAACTGACCCACAGGACATACCCCAATGTATTCCTGAACTGTTTGGAACATGTTAAACTGATATTGCATGTCACTCCAGTGCAACTGTTAAGTTACTAAGAATAAAAGAAGAGAATTGAAGGTGTTCTTTGCCAAAACTGGATCATCAGGATTTGTAAACAACAGCCTCACTGTAACAGTATTACAGTAGTCAAAAGGAAAGCTTACTGAAATGCTATCTACTGTAGATACACTGTTCACCTCAATAGCATATCCAGTCCATTTAAAGGTTTGTGCATAGGTTGTTACAATGTATTAAAGACAGTTATAAGAGAAGAGACGTGGATAGGGGGGCATATTTCATGATAAAACATTCAAATTTGTTGCTCGGCAGAGAACAACAACGTCAAATTACCTTATTCTCCATTTGTGGCAAGCACTGGTTCCTATAGTTACTACAGTAGATCTCCCATGGAAGCATCAGGATATCTCTTTCTGCTGTCAGAGTTGTTTGGGATTTGTTGTTACCTCATCTAACCAGTTGAGTCCATTGATACCACACCCATTCAAAGTATATCGCTGTGCATGCTGAGGACTTAGCACATCAACTTTCTCTGAAAATTGACAAAACAACAGAAAACTAATGAGGAGTGAGTAGGCTCAAAAACTCCTTGATTCACATTGGCAGAAGCAGAAAATGCATACTGTACCTTTGTGGATTATTTGCTAAATAAGACTCAAAACATTCTCTGTGCAAGGTATTAGCCCTCAGCAGCCACTCCACTTAGGATACAGACCTCATACAACATTGTGCTACAGCTGGTGTAGACTTGGTCTAGGATACTAACGTAGCGCCATTATGAACCTGAGGCCTAGGCCTAAGCTAACAACATTAGGGGTATTTCATGCATTGAAACTGAGTTTTTGTCCTTAGTTAAACACCAGGTACTTCCAACTTAAGCAAAAATAACCTAAAATATGATTACCATGTACTTTAGGTGCCCACAGATGTCAAATTTCACTGAACTTAGTCGTTCACGTCACACACACTGCAGGCATTTTGGTCTGATTCTGAAGGATTTTGAATTTCGTGCATTTGGCACCTACTTAGCAGATTCAAGGCAGGAATCATACTACGGAAGCTTTGGTAGGTCAAGGTTTAATGACCCAATAGTTTATTGGGGAGGAAAAATGGTCAGAAATGCTCAGAAGGCTGTTCTAGTCTAATGTATAGAAACGCACATGCTCTTTGTGGTACTTTAAGGCTGTGATACTAATGTATGCGTAAAAATCACCCAAGCTTGAAATTTTCTGACGTTTGCTTGAAAACCATTTTTACACACCATAGCAACTACTTTGATCCAAATTTGGGACTTCTAGCACTTAAAATGAAAAATTTGGCATTTTTGCTTAAGGTAGCATACGCCCATTAAAAGCCCCATTGACTTACACACTAAATCACAAAAGTAATGTGGTCTCTAAGTCTAGATAGAAGTTTTCACTAGCTAAACGCTACCCATCACCGGAGAGCTGACAAGTTGGCCTTTCATGGCACTATCAATTTTCCGTATCATGACCGTGTAGATTTTTTGCTATCCGAGCCGGAAGTTTTCGTCACTTGCAAACAAACCTCTTCACTCAGTGGTAAACAAATTTCCTACGCTGCTCCCGGGAGGCCTAAAGGGGTCTAAAATTGCGTCAATTGACCCAATTTTCTCACCACATGTACTTCCATTCATGCTCTTCAACATGCAAGCCACAAAAAACTAGATTATGATTGATAACAGGTCACAAATGATGTTCTCCCCTGCTTTTTGGCACTTTTCCTGAAGGAGAACAATCGAGCGGATTGATATAGACTCTAATAGGAGTATGCCACCCTAAGCACATACACCTCTTTGTGTACTTTTACACAATGGTAAGCAATACAATGTATGACATGCATTGCCTCATATATGGTGTATGTAAGTTAGACTGAAGCCATTATCTTCTTCCCTAGGCCCTTAGGGAGTTTGCTGATCAAGCAAGATTCAAAACATTTACTGTTCCTCCAGGAATAGGCAGTAACAAAATCACTTCCTACTTCAGAATCAAATCTAATTATAACTACAACCCAGCTTACCAGTCCTGCTATACTCTAAGTATACACTAATCATTACCATCAGCATATTGTAAACTATCTGTGCAAGATCCACTCATGTGACCCCCAAAGATCGTCTCAAGAAAGATTAATCCACATTTACCTAATCAGGAGATAAAGACAAAGACAATAAGAAACATATCTGAACTAGATGTTTAATGCAAACGATAAAATCCCTTGTTTTTGAGTTTGCCTTTATAATATTTACTCAACAGTTATTCCATTGCTCACAGATACACAAGCTTATGCTAAAATGACTCAATAATTGCAAGTTCATTCATTTTATTGCAAGGCACTTTTATTTTAAAGTTGAATAATTTTTGGAAATTTATCCATAAAGAAAACAAAAGGCAGCACTTGGTAACATGTTTGCAATCCTATGGATTAGACTAACTTGGTCAGCACACTTTCTAATTAGGTACTTTTAACGTTGTTTGGTGCAGCAGGCCAATGAAGTTGTTCATCTTTGGGGCCATTTTCTGGAAAATGAAACTGGCATGAAAAAACTAAAGTGTTCATCAGGACCAGTTGCTATACTTTTTGTTTTAGAGGGATTCCTCAAGTTTTCTGTTTCATATTTTTTTCATTAAAATTACAACCATAACATACTAATTTGCATAAATTTGCATTATTGTAAGTTTTAGCCAAAATTTGCAGTTTTTAACTGTATATTTGTTTTTTCTACATCAGTATCTAGAAATAATATTTCAGTTATCAACTATCACATGGAGGCAGTTATACATGGGTTCATTTATTTCATTCCTAAAGTAGAGGTTCCTGATCTTCAATTCTTTGTTAATAATGGGTGCTAATTAGCATAATTTTGACCAAATTTTGACCAAAATAACTCAAAAGTTTTCGTAAAAAGTAACTGATGTGCCTTATGATGTCCACACTTGATATGCAACCGTTCTTGGTACAGACTGTTAGTTTTGCAAAATATCCAGTCAAATAATTATTCTAACGATCAACTAATAGCCTCTAATTAGTCATCACATACGTGACCGATGGTCACGTGTGTGACATTTATCAATGGAAATGCAGAATGTCACACACATGACCAAACAATGTCACACACGTGACCCTCCAAATCATGGCAGTAAAACTGTCTTAAAGTAATTCCTATGGAATATCAACATTAGTGCTGTTCTTTGGTCATTACTAGAGTCACATTTGCACTGCAAAAATTGCATACTATGGACAGAAAATTCAGAATGTCACACACGTGACCCAACAATGTCACACACGTGACCGGATTTTTTTAGCTTATGTAGTATTATGCTAATTTTAAAAAGTGAAATATTGAGGTGAAATGTCTTGTTAGAATAGAAACACATTAAGGGAGAAACATGAGAAAGAAGGGTTAACCAGCCCTGTTAGAAACTGAGGAATTTGCCAATGTTTTTTTTGTGCAAATAAGCCAGTATCATTTCACGTCACACATGTGACCGACCTTTATATAACCTCTGCCAGCACATGAATGTTCTGTATTTGGCTAAGCTATATGGTTTTGTAAAAGAGACCCCTAGTGCATACTTAAGTACTACAATCAAATCAGTGCAATACTCAATACCTATCATTATCCTTGACAACTATTTAATATGATGGGATGGGTGGACCTTGCCATAAATTACATAATATCCACTCAACCTGGAGACGGTGACAATAGAAAGCCTTTATTAGCATTATATGCCCACACAGGAATGAAACGGTTACATAATGAAACAATGTGTGTCTAATGACCATTAACATTGGTCAGATTTGTAAGATTAGAGATGTACTTGGCATCAGAATTTCATCTTCTTGAAACCTACAGTTATGGTAAAATTTGTAGAGATGATGCTACAATTAGAGAAACACTGAATAAAAGAGGTCTCACAAAATCCCTAAGACACAACCTTTAGCAGTGTTCTAACTAGATTGCTCATATGTTATGTCTTGTTTTGCAGTGATTGCAATTGATGGGGGTTGGGTGCTGGATGATAGACTTTCCGGTGGGGAAATTTCCCTTGAGGGATCATCTGATACGTCATGGAGTAAAAATATGCAATTAAACACTTGCATTCTCATGGAAGAGGGGGAGGGGTGGGTGGGGTAAAAATCAGGTGGTGGACCATACAATCATTACCCTGCTCATGTAAACTGTACACATTTCTTCAAAGAGCTGTTATCCGGATATGAAACTGGTAAATCCCTAAACAGGCTGATCTCAGTACTGAATAATTCCAGTTTACCTGATGATGAAAAAAAAAAATGCATTTGGTCTTCAGTTATAATGTTATTATTCATGTGAATTGTCATCACCCGGTCTGCAAGTAGCTGCATTCTATCATGTAACATTGTCAAACACAGAACACAGCTATTATTAACATATGGTATGCAGCAAAATGCTACTGCAGTTTCAAAATAAATTACTCAGTTATAATTATAATAACAATGTAAAGAAACTAATGCAACTTGAATACAAATCTATAGACTGTACAAGATGATGAGTTCAAGGTCTCATAATGCTTCCCACTGTGTATATACAGTTCACCTACTACCAAACTAATTGAAATATAAAGAAACATTAATTTGAAATTGAGACAAGCATTGAATCTTCAATACAAACTTTAAGCAATATCATGGCAATCCAGTCTGGTTAATATTCATTTGAGAAACAAAAGTTATAACAATGCAACCCTGAAATAGAATGGAGCCTGAAGAAAACATGATGAAGGATCCTGGTCACATAATTTAGGAACCATTGGTTCACTGTACTGTCTATAGGTTGATGAATTTGTAGGATTTCGGAAATGATGACATTGTACTATAATTGATTGAGTTAAAGTACATATTTTTCTATCTGCAGACTTTGACATATACTGTTATTTCATAACATGTTGTTCCGTGCAGTCCTGTTGTGAGAGGGTGAGGATTGGGTGGAGGCTACAGTTGTACGTCAGCTACTGTAAGTGCCCAGTGAAATATGTGATCAAGAATGATATACTTTTAACTTTGGATAAACAAAGACTTAAAAAAAGTGGATCTGGAGACACAACTGTGCATGGAACTGTGCCTGTCTCTCAATGTCCTTGGTTTTGGGTACTTGTACATTCTTCGAATAATGCTTCTTTAGCCTCACAAGATGTGATTGTGAATCTTAGAACTGTTGTGCGACAGTTTTTCAGGAGTTTGGAGAAAAATAACAAAGAAGTAGAGGAGATACAAACCCAACCATAATATTCAGCTGATATGATAGACATCTTTGAGATGAATACCAAAGGTGGAGGTGATTTGCATTTTACTGTCCAATTACATTTCAAATCATATTTCCAATATGTAAGCAAATGCTTAAAACAGTCATCTCTACTGTACTACAGTAAATAAACATCATAACAAACAAAGTACATTAAAGTTCAAGATTATATCCATATTTGTGTGACCTGTGTGTGACCTGCCTTAATTAATCTAGGTTTTTTGTTTTTTTTGATGGAGTGTTCATTACAAATACCTCTAACTCAAAGCTCAGCAATACAGACTGAGTTGACTTCTTTAATGTTTCCACAGCATTATGGAATATCTAAAATGGTATTTCAAGTGTTTGGTTTTAATCTGAAGAAAATAAATATCTAAACAGAAGACTTATTTGTAGTTAACCCAAACTACTTTCATACAAACCAACAAGTTGTCTTCCAGTCTTACCATTCTAGAAGTGTCAGGAGTTCTAGAAGAATTTATTAATATGAGTCTCGGAGGCAATTTTTATTTCAGTTTGACAAATGGTTAAAACGTACCAGAGGGTGTTTGGGGGCCTATTGTGTCATGGCAAGCTCACTACAAACATACCAATTACTGTATTAATCCATAAAAATCTACCAGAGGTTCTTGAAACATTACTATCACTGTTCTTTACTAACCATTAATGTTATTACCATTACATGAAAGAAATATCAGATGATGAACCACTCGTTGTCCTTGTCAGCACAGTATGAACACTTCCATCAAAAACTGGTAACTACAGGTGGAGTAGGTGATCCACTAATAGCTCGCATAAGGATAACTCAAGTTAACCTTTAAGTGAAAAGAAAATGATAATCAAGTTTTACTGATAGTAGATCTTGAGAATTTCGGTCAGAAATAGATATGTGTATGTCTCTGGCTTACTACCCTGTATACATGGACATTCACAGGGAATACAATCCAGATGAAGGAAAGTACACTTCAGTTTCCAATAACCAGGTAAGTGTAAAAACAATTAACCAGTAAACTATTAAACTTGAACCGGATTGTCCGTTGTCAGTGGAAGTTGCATATAAAGGTGTAGTGCAGTGATATTATAAATGAGCTCCTAAAGGATAGTCCAACCTCACACAAACCCAACCATGCATGGTTTGGGCTTGACTGAGAAATTTGTGAGATTTTGCACCTCTCTTTCCTATTGAGGAAATAATGTCTTTTGAATTTCCACTCATCAGAAGATAATTTTTTTTTATATAATTTAGTGTGTCAGCTTTGGTGGATGTGTTTTTGTATTATTTTTCTTTATTTAATGGCACCAGGCCCCTGGAGACTGCATTGCCTACGTTGACCTAGTTACACCACTCTCTGGGAGGTCTCTTTCCAGATTTTAGATCACCAAAGGTTTATAAAGTACCCTGTTCATCTAGTTAATAGCTATCTAATATGGTCAGTTCTTTCCACAAATTTGGCAGATGAAGACACTTGTAACCTCAAAATTTTGAGTCAAAAAGTTTTGAGATGAAAATGTCCAAATTTTGACTGTTGAGGTGAAAATCTTGAGATAAAAATTCCAAATATTAAGGAAGCAAATTCAAAATTTTCAAATTTGGTGACACTTATATATTTTTTTTAAGCCACAGTACTAAGTCGGTGAAGTTAGATCAGTTTTGAGACCAATTAGATTTCTTAAAACCAACTGCAGTGACTGGCTCAGCAATGTTTAAAAATTAAACAAGCATAAGTGACAATTCTTCATTCACAGCTGTACATACTCAGATTAGTAGGAAGTATTTCCAATTGTGTGCTCTGTTTATAGGGCTGGACAAGGGTACTGCAAAGCTCTCCAAATCTTCAGTACTTTCACATAGTTTCTGGAATCTGCTAGCAATTTTGAGCACATGAGGACATGTCAGTAATAGAAATACTTAATCTGATTTTACACTGTGGAATATATATAAATATCTGAGCCCTAGCCGGGTGCTTCAGAATAGCTCTGTAACATCTCTTCTACTTCCTGTCTTCTTCTACTAAGTTTAAAACATGTAAATACATGTTAGAGAGAAAAATGTAATTTCTATATAGTATAAATCTAAGCCCTGGTGGGAGTCCCTGGGGACTTTAGCTGAGGCATTTTTACTTTTCAGATATTTAATGTTCTTTGATAGTGATTTTGCAGCCCAAGTGAAGCCAATGGTAGGGGGGGGGGAGGGGGAAAGTTATAACCACCCTTATGGATGCCAGTGCATACATGTTTTAATGCCCTCTAAATGTGTTTATTTTAAACAGTATTTAGCTCTCAAATATGCAAGGAAGAAATGTTATCATGACATGATATTGATAAAGAGTGGCAGGGGAATTTAAATTCCTTAACCATGCCTGCTAGCCATATGTTTGGTGAATAAAGTCACAACAACCAGATTAACCTAATTCTTACCATTCCTATGTAACTCTGTGCATCAAGAAGTGTAGGATACTGAAAGAAGCTTGATAGATGCATACAGACCTAATCTGTTTGACCCCAAAATATGGAGAATAACATTTTTCAGGGCCAAAAACCGGGAGAATAAGGGAAAATAGGGAGGTTGGTCATTTTCAACTGAAATTATATAAATACTCCTAAATAAATAGTCTACAGTACCGCTCATGTATAACTGGACATGTGTACCCGCACAGGATCGTATAAACAAGTACAATCGCGTATAAAATCGTTGACAAACAAATTGCCGCGTAGACACCTCGTATAATCCCTGTACGAGTTTATACGCAGGTTATGCTATTGTGCTCAATGAATAGGGGTTAAAGTCGCCGAAAGAATTAGTGAGATGTTTGAAACAGCCGTTTCTTAAATCGTAGTTTAAGACGTGATATTCACCTAGCATCGAAGAGGACGCAGGTAAAGTGTGTGCCGGCATAGAACTTAACTGTTTTTTTTTTGTCGTACACAAGTAGCCTACATGCGAACTGCACACATTCAGTACGCCGCATGTACAAACAAGTGACAACTTGTGTTTATTAAACTCGTGCAGGCGCGTATCCAGGGGGGGGGGGGGCGTTGGGGGCGCGCGCCCCCGGGTAAGAATGAGAGGAGAGAAAAAAAGAGAGAATAAAAAAGGAAAAAAAAGAGGGGGAAAAAGAGAGAAGAAAGGAGAAAAGGAGGGAACAGAAGAAAAACGCCAAAGACACCGGGAAGAGAGAGAGGAACAGTGACATAATTACAGCGCTGATCCATATTATATACAGTACACAGGGTAGCCAGTGGCGTATCAAGGATTTCGGAAGGGGCATGCGCCTCGGCCTACCCCTTACACCGACAACTCCAATTTTGACGTTTCCATTTTCCCTCTCTCACTAATGTGTATACTCTATATGGTATATCATATTACCCACGTGTGTGTATGGACGCCTTAAACAGTTGTACAATTGTGCTATGAAAAAAACTGTGGCTGGTCTCGAACTCGGCCGAGTCGTTGGGGAACATGGCGCATTTCGGTATTAGACCAGAATCTATATGCGAACTGCACTATACATGTGTTCTTCGATGCAACACTGCCATCCACAGATAAAATGTAATACACTCCAACCTGAATGCTAATTGTTACCCCACATCTAGTACCGTAACTCATACAATTAATCTAAAAATAAATTTTGCATGAGATTTGAGAATTGAGCACATTTCCTGTGAATATCATGTAGTTGACCCAAAGGCGTATCATTGCCGTGGCGGAGGGGGGGGGGGCTGACGCACCCTTCACTTCTTGAGATTGTTCCCATCTGCATGAAAATGTGCGCCTCACAACCCTACGCCCACCCCTCTTATCGCTTCCCGATGACATGCTATACAATACGAGAATTATTACTGTTGACATTGTTAGGCGTGACTTCTCCTAAAGACATTTGAAATGACGAGATGAAAGTATTTTGGTATTTCAACATTAATCAGAAAATTTCTAAATTATACACTTGGATAAAAGTCGGGGGAGGGGTGGGAGGGGGCAATGTTCTATTCAGCTGAGAAGAAGGCCACTGCTACGAGTGTACACCCCTACCGGCCCGCTCCAATCCCCCCCTTACGACTTTACAAAAACATTGTTCATAGGCAAAACTGCATGGTGTATGGAGCCAATTTTAGACCTAATTGGTGGTCTAATTATGCCTCGGGGTGCACCAGTTAACATCAATTTTCAAAAAGAATTCAGGGACGGGGCTACTGAGATTTGCCTTCAACAAGCCAACGACCACACCTCCGCCATTTTTAAATTCTATGGCCTTTTCATAATAGTGCAGGACCTACCTGAGTCAGTTGGGATTTGCTACCCCCCCCCTTTGAAATCCTATATTAAAATGGGGGTTGAAAAGGGGTCCCATTCTCCTAGTCCTGCAAACCGATTTCAAGTAGTAGATAACCTATGCATCTGCCATTAAAATGTGGTACATGGCTACATGAAGGTAACATGCTACAGTATACTATTTATCTCTTTGCAAATACAAATACTAGTCATTGTTCTTAGTACATTTTGTTAGTTCTACACAATGAAACAATTTGAATCAAAAAAACATTTGATGTTATTTATAGAACTAGTTAGGCAAGATGTCCTTACGTACATATGGCCTGTAGATTTGATCACAAGTATGCAACACAACCCATTACAATTTCACAAACTGACTGTTGAGAAATTATTATGTAAAGACTCACCAAAATCTCCGTCACAAAGGAAGTTATGTCATCAGTGATGTGTTCCCACTTGCTTTTTTCTTTCATTTTCTTGGAGGAAATGTACCAAAGAAATGTTGAAAATGGTATCACCTGGAGGTTAAAGAAAAATATAAAATAACTCAACTTTCCATTCACTAGATTTATCAAGATGAAAATTGGTCGGGTCTGTGATCATTTTTGTAACAGACATCAACGTCTTCCCTTGTTTCTTATTAATAAGTATATATGAATATTTTATATAGCTGTAATATCAGGGCAGCATATATATTGTTTTATATTTCTGTTTTTATTTTTGGGTATGTTGGACTGACATACAGATAGCTAACAGCACAGGACTAATATCATTATTAAAAGCACCTTTGCCTTTATCTTAAAGCTGCTCTTTAGGAATATGTTTTGCATCTGAGGTAATAAATACAGACAGTTATTTACAACACTTGAAGTGGTATCTGATCGACTCCATGTTACGGTCTATGAGTTGTGAACCCCCCCCCCCAATAAAAGACATATTTGGAAAATTGCTGGAATATTTCTAACAAATTTGTGAGCTTTCTTCCATAGTACTGCAACAGAAAATATATGTAGAAAGCACATGTGCTGGAGTTTCCTGGAAATATCTCTTAAACGGCCAGTATTATAACTGAAGTGCAAATAATGTACATCTTAAACAGAACACATTACGAGAATCCTTCAACACTGTTGACCAATGGCTAAGAATGGAATTCTGAATTACTTTGGTTTTTACTCTGAGGACATGCATAGGGTCCAGAAGCTACATGCATGTCTTGTATTACTGACTGACAACAACATATCCACACATTACAGTAAACCCACTAAAGACTTCCATTTGTAATCCCTTAGTATATAGCTCATTGACAAATGACATAAAACCTAAATTATCTTCTGATTTAAATTTGACATCAATTTTCCTAGGTATTATATGTACTGAGAGGGGAAGGGTTGGAAAGGTTAGGATGGAAACAGAGATTTTTATGGTTCCTGTTAGTCATTCTATATGGTTCTAACTTAGTGTGGGTATGGTTCTAACTTAGTGTGTGTATGGGTCTCATTTTGTGTGCAGTGACTCTATTTAATTGTTAGGGCACATGCACTTATGAATTAAATTTATTGTTTATGAGCCTGCCATACATTTTACTGCCTAATTAGGCTGACAATACAGAGGAGTCTGGCTGCACTATTAAGACCGAGTACTACGCTTACCTGCCACCCAGCACTACAGTATGACAAACTGATAAATTAGAAGGGATCAAGTCATCTGAATATTTTGTTCCTTCATTTATGATGAATACACAAAACAAAGAAATGGACCTGGATATTAAACACATACACCTCTTTGTGTAGTTTTACACATTGGTATACAATACAATGTATGGCATGCAGTGTCTAACATATGGTGTATGTACTGTATGTTGAGGCCTTTATCTTCCCCTCTGGCCCTTAGGGAATTTGCTGGTCAAGCAAGATTCAAAACAATTGCTGTTCCTCCAGGATTTAGGCAGTAACAAAATCACTTTCTACCCAGAATCAAATCTAATTATAACTACAACCCAGCTTACCAGTCCTGCTATACACTAATTATACACTAATCATTACCATCAGCATATTGTAAACCATTCTGTGCAAGATACACATCATGTGACCCCAAAGATCGTCTCAAGAAAGATTAATCCACATTTACCTAATGAGGAGATAAAGACAAAGACAATAAGAATCATATCTGAACTAGATGTTTTAATGCAAACGATAAAATCCCTTGTTTTTGAGTTTGCCTTTTTTAATATTTACTCAACAGTTATTCCATTGCTCACAGATACACAAGCTTATGCTAAAATGACTCAATAATTGCAAGTTCATTCATTTTATTGCAAGGCGCTCTTATTTTAAAGTTGAATAATTTTTGGAAATTTATCCATAAAGAAAACAAAAGGCAAAACTTCGTAACATGTTTGCAATCCTATGGTTTAGACTAATTTGGTCAGCACACTTTCTAATTGGTACTTTTAACGTTGTTTGGTGCAGCAGGCCAATAAAGTTGTTCCCAAATTTCTAACTCTATTACTTTGAAGTCAAGCAAAGTTAGGCAATATTACTGGTCTAGATTGCTTTTTTTTTTCAAACTATCTGCATACCAGTGTGAAGCAAAGGCTGCTCTATTACATAAATGTTAGTGTTTTTGCTTTCACAACTTTCCCAGTAACTTAATTTCTAACTTTGCCAATATGCAGCAACATGATGCACCCCCCCCCCCCCCCACCCAAACACACTCTTATAACAGAAAAACTGAATTACACAATAACTTTAAGAACAGAAAAATAATACAAATGCATTAAAGATTTCAGATGACATAACATGCTGAATCCTAAAAGAACTTGTCATATTGTGTTGTATGATCTTCTGTGATAGAATCGTAAATTGTTGCTAGACATAGTGCAATACTCAATACCTATCATCATCCTTGACAACTATTTAATATGATGGGATAGGTGGACCTTGCCATAAATTACATAATATCCACTCAACCTGGAGATGTGACAACAGAAAGCCTTCATTAGCATTATATGCTCACACAGGAATGAAACTGTTACATTATGAAACAATGGATGTCTAATGACCATTAAAATTGGTCAGATTTGAAAGATTAGAGATGTCCTTGGCATCAGAATTTCATCCTCTTGAAAACTACAATTATGGTACAATTTGTAGAGATGATGCTACAATTAGGGAAGCACTGGACAAAAGAGGTCTCACAGAATCCCTAAGACACAACTTTTAGCAGTGTTCTAACTGGATTGTTCATATTTTAGGTCTTGTTTTGCAGTGATTGGGGGTTGGGGGGTCCTGGATGATAGACTTTTCGGTGAGGAAATTTCCCTTGAGGGATCATCTGATATGTCATGGAGTAAATATATCCAATTAAAAACTTGCATTCTCATGGAGGAGGGGGATGGGTGGAAGGGGTAAGAATCAGGTGGTGGACCATACAATCATTACCCTGATAATGTAAACTGTACGCATGTCTTCAAAGAGCTGTAATCCGGATATGAAACTGGTAATTCCCTAAACAGGCTGATCTCAGGACTGAATAATTCCAGTTTACCTGATGATGAGAAAAAACAAAATGCATTTGGTCATCAGTTATAATGTTATTATTTATGTAAATTGACATCACCCGGTCTGCAAGTAGCTTCATTCTACCATGTAACATTGTCAAACACAGAACACAGCTACTATAAACATACAGTATGGTATGCTACTGTAGTTTCAAAATAAATCACTCAGTTATAATTATAATAACAATGTAAAGAAACTAATGCAACTAGAATACAAATATATAGACTGTACAAGATGAGTTCAAGGTCTCATAATGCTTCCCACAGTGTATATACAGCTCACCTAATACCAAACTAATTGACATATAAAGAAACATTAATTTGAAACTGAGACAAGCATTGAATCTTCAATACAATCTTTAAGCAATACCACTAGCAATCCAGTCTGGTTTATATTCAATTGAGAAACACAAGTAATAACAATGTAACCCTGAAAACAGATGGAGCCTGAAGAAAACATGATGACTGTTTCGGTCACATAGTTTAGGAACCATTGGTTCACTGTACTGTCTAGAGGTTGATGAATTTGTAGGATTTCGGAAATGATGACATTGTACTATAATTGATTGAGTTAAAGTACATATTTTTCTATCTGCAGACTTTGACATATAGTTGTTATTTCATAACATGTTGTTCCGTGCAGTCCTGTTGTGAGAGGGGGAGGGTTGGGTGGAGGCTACAGTTGTACGTCAGCTAAGTGCCCAGTGAAATATGTGATAAAGAATGATATACTTTTAACTTTGGATAAACAAAGACTTAAAAAAAGTGGATCTGGTGACACAACTGTGCATGGAACTGTGCCTGGCTCTCTATGTTACTGATTTTGCGTACACCTTATTTGAATGATGCTTCTTTAGCCTCACAAGATGTGATTGTGAATCTTAGAACTGGTGTGCGACAGTTTATCAGGAGTTTGGCTAAAATTAACAAAGAAGTAGGAAAGGAGATACAAACCCAACCATAATCTTCAGCTGATATGATAGACATCTTTGAGATGAATAATAAAGGTGGAGTTGATTTGCATTCTACTGTCCAATTTTATATTTCAAATCATATTTCCAATATTTAAGCAAATGCTAAAAACAGTAATCTCTACTGTACTACAGTCAATAAATATCATAACAAACATAGCACATTAAATTTCAAGATTATATCCATAGTTGTGTGACATATGTGTGACCTACCTAAATTAATCAAGGTGTTCTTGTTTGATGGAGTGTTCATTACAAATACTTCTAACACAAAGCTCAGCAATACAGACTTAGTTGACTTCTTTAATGTTTCTACAGCATTATGGAATATCTAAAATGGTATTTCAAGTTTTTTTTATTTTAATCTGAAGAAAATAAATACCTACACAGAAGACATATTTGTAGGTAACCCAAGCTACTTTCATATAAACCAACAAGTTGTCTTCCAGTTTTACAATTCTGGGAGTGTCAGGAGTTCTAGAAGACTTTATTCATATGAGTCTAGAAGGCAATTTTTATTTCAGTTTGGCAAATGGTAAAATGTACCAGAGGGTGTTGAGGTAGCTATTGTGTCATACTGTAGCAAGGTCATTACAAACATACCAAGTACTGGATTAATCCAGCAAGAATCCGATCGTTTTAATGTCCTTACTACAGTAGGGCGTAATCCTGTCAGTTGTATTTTGAGAAGATGAGTTAAAACTTTATATACATTATTTTAGTGAGAGTGAATGGAGATAAAAGAGTATTCCTCGATCTGCGACGCTATCCATAAAATCTACCACACATCTTTGAAACGTTATCAATACTGTTCAACACTTACCATTAATGTGATTACCATCACATGGAGGAAATATCAGATGATGAACCATTCATTGTCCTTGTCAACACAGTATGAACGTGACTTCCATCAAAAACTGCTAACTACAGGTGGAATAGGTGATCCCCTAACAGCTCGCTTCATAATTAACCTAATGAAGAGAAAAGAAAGTGATGTGAATGAGATTTAAGTCCTAATTATAGGAGACATTGAGAATGTCAGTCAGAAATAGTCTCTGGCTAACTACCATGTATACATGAACAATCACAGAGAAAAAAATACAGAGGAAGGAAAGTACAGTTCAGTTTCCAATAACCAGGTATTAAGTGTAAAAACAATTAGCCAGTTAAGCATCAAACTTGAACCGGGTTGTCCGTTGTTTAGTGGAAGTGGCACATAAAGGTGTGGTGCAGTGATATAAATGAGCTCCCAAAGGAGAGTCCAACCTCACACGAACCCAACCATGCATGGTTTGGGCTTGACTGAGAAATTTGTGAGATTTCGCACCTCTCTTTCGTATTGAGGACAGAACGTCTTTTGAATTTCCACTCATTAGGAGATACTGTAATTGTATCTAATTTAGTGTGTCAGCTTTGGTGGATGTGTTTTCATATTATTATTTTTTATTTAATGGCACCAGGCCCTCGAGACTGCATTGGCTACCTTGACCTAGTTACACCATTCTCGGGGGGAAGGGGGGTCTCTTTCTAGATTTTAGATCACCAAAGGTTTATAAAGTACCCTGTTCAGCTGGTCAATAGCCATACAATATGGTCAGTTCTTTCTACAAATTTGGCAGATGAAGACACTTATAACCTCAAAATTTTGAGTTAAAAGTTTTGAGAGATGAAAAAGTCAAAATTTTGACTTTTGAGGTGAAAATCTTGAGATAAAAATTCCAAATATTGAGAAAGCAAATTCCAAATTTTGAAATTTGGGGACACTTATATATTTTCTTAAGCTACCGTACTTAGTCGCCGAAGTAAGATCAGTCTTGAGACCAATTAGATTTCTTAAATCCAACTGCAGTGACTGGCTCAGCAATGTTTAAAAATTAAACAAGCATAAGTGACAATTCTTTATTCACAGCTGTACATTCTCAGATTAGTAGGAAGTATTTCCAATTGTGTTTATAGTGTTTATAGTGGCTGGACTTACAAGGGTAATGCAAAGCTCTCCAAATCTTCAGTACAGTATTTTCACATAGTTTCTGGAATCTGCATTTTGAGCACATGAGGACATGTCAGTAATAGAAATACTTAATCTGATTTTACTCTGTGGAATATATAGCTGAGCCCTGGCCGGGTGCTGGGGGCTTCAGAAGAGCTCTGTAACATCTCTTCTACTTCATGTCCTCTTGTACTAAGTATGAAGCATGTAAATACATGTTAGAGAGAAAAATGTAATTTCTATGAAGTATAAATCTAAGCCCTGGTGGGGGTCCCTGGGGACTTTAGCTGAGGCATTTTCACTTTTCAGATATTTAATGTTCTCTGATAGTGATTTTGCAGACCAAGTGGAGCCTATGGGGGAAGGGGGGGGGGCCAAGTGCTCACCACCCTAATGCCAGTGCCTGTATATGTTTGAATATGTTTATGTTAAATGGTAGTTAGCTCTCAAATATGCAAGGAAGACATGTTATCACGACATGATATTGATAAAGAGTGGCAGGGAAATTTAAATTCCTTAACCATGCTTGCTAGCCATCAGTTTGGTGAATCAAGTCACAACAACCAGATTTACTTCATTCTTACCATTCCTATGGAACTCTGTGCATCAAGAAGTGCAGGATACTGGAAGAAGCTTGATAGGTTCATAGGTCCTGATCTCCTCTATCAAGTACAGTCTCTGTCTTCATAATTACTAGAGGGTTTCTTCCTACCGTTGAATTATTACATCATGGAGCCGTCAGACTGAGCCTCAGTGATTTCTAAATCAAAAGTGAAACACTAAACATGAAATCAAATTAGTTATTCAGATATTTTTAGACTTCAGAAACAAAAGTATACTCACTTACAAAGAAAACCCATGGTAGCAGTTCCACTTTGATCCAATCATTGATCATTTTATGTTAGTGATTAGTGTTTGGTTTCTGAAGCTTTTTGAAAGTTCTTAGGAACTTTTGCATTCAGATAGCAACGTGACACTACAGCAGTCTTTGTGAGCAATCAACTTTACATGTTAGTTGTAAAAGACCCCTACACCTTTAGTAAGTAAATTATGTAAAAGTGCATAATTGATTTGTGATATTGAAGCTAAAGATACGTCAATAGGAACTGAGCATTACCAGCACAAACCCTGGAAATTCTGGATATGTTCCAATAATGGGTTGTCTTTGACCAGCAAGGGAAGTCTAAAGCACTGCAGTATTATGGGTGACAAACTACAAAAATGTTTGTATATGATATGGGATATTGAATCTCAATCTCTGGAAAACCTTGCACTTCATTTGACCTTTACTCACTGGCAGGTTAGTACTTAAATCTACAATATACCAGGAGAGGAAACAACTCCAGAGTACTTTAAGAGTAGGTTTTTATGACTACATAGTTTGAATAAAGGCCGTGGCTATTCTTACGACTAGTCGTAACAATTATTTATAAACTATTCTTACGACATCGGCGAATTCATGCGAATTAAAAGTAAATAAAGCAACTGCGCATATAGTAGGGGTAACCCTAACCCTAACTCTAACACTCAATCCAACCCTTACCCTAAACCTAACCCTAACCGGAAATTATTGTTTCTCCTGGTCGTAAAAAAAGTACTCCTAGTCGTAAAAATAGCAACTGTGCATGCGCAAAAGGGTATTATTGTTACAACTAGTCGTAAGAATATTTAGCCACTTTGTTGAATAAAACCTTTCAGATACAGTAGTTGGATGATCTCGCAAATGTAGAACACTTCCTCAATAAACTAATGTGATCAGTATTCTGAGGGAGGAAACCCTCTCCTTCAACTTGTAACCAACTAACAGGCTAGCATCACCATATTTCAGCTAGTCCTACATTGTGCTGATCCTAGGACACGCTTTATGCTGGCATTGCGAACTTTTGAATGTTGTCATTAAAGCCATTGGACTAGGCCATCGTTAGGCTGCACTTTTCTTATATGACTAAAGAAGACCTAAGCCATAACTTCAACGTTATGATGTCCCTGTCCTTGTAGGTACATAGCCTAACAATATGAAAGGAAAACACGACATACATTTCTTCTTTGACAATTGCAATATACTTAGTCTGTTTCTTTCAGTATCACCATCTGGAATATATTGCAATATCTTCATATTAGTAAGCCAGTACTGTAGCTTCAGGGAATCACGTTAAACAAACAGAGAAGTACAAGTTGTACAACCATACAACCGTTCTTCAAACGCTGCTTTACACTGTGTCGTTGGTTTGTTTAGATATTGAAGATGAGACTTGTTCAAGTCGTTTCATTGGCCACGAGGGAAATACCCCTCTTTTTCAGATAAATGATCAATCTTCCAATTCAAATAATAGCAATCAGTGGCGTAGCTACGGGGGGCGTGGGGGCGACAGCCCCCCATGAAAGCTCGTCGCCCCCCAGTCGCCCCCCCCACTGGGATTTTGGGTGTCGAAAAAAAATTACATGTGCGAAAAAAAATATATCATTGGTCTGAATGGTCTCGAATCTCCATGATGACCACTCATGAACGACCCTTCGACCGCGGACCGGCAGTAGGCTATAGTTGCTGAAAACCTGACGTGACATAGCTCATAGGCCGAGAAGTCTACAGTAGTCGCACTGTACTGAAAACGCATGTTAACGACCGTCGAATAATATAATTCTTGCTCTACAAGACTACAGAACACATAATGTTTACCAGTGGCGGCGGAACCGGGGGGGCTTGGGGGGGGGGGGGGCTCAGCCCCCCCCCCCCCAATGAAAAAGGTTGAGGGGGCAAATGCATGATAAGCCCCCCCCCCCCCAATATTTACCAAGGCTCCGAAACGTGCATCTGCCCATTTTTCAATGCATACTTGTCGATCTGTCCGATGCACACGTATACTATATATATAGGTGTAATATTTTAGTAATTGCTGGGGGACCCTCGGCCCGTCCCCTGGCTATAGACCACATTGTCACCCCAACCGCGTCTTCACGCCCCGTGAAAAGTGGAAGCAGTGAGTGTGAGTACCGGTAAGCGTAACACAACTTCGTCTTAGGCCAATGACTTGCCTCATTTCAGCCAGTTCTCCAACATCCCCTTACTTAGTGGCGGAGCGTCCATATATACAGTCAGGGGGCGGATGCCCCCCCCCCCCTGACGGACTCAAATGGACTGCTGGCGCCCTTTTCAGCTTTTCACTACTTTTTACTTATTCGCGATTATTGACTATTTTATTGCGCTCTCATATACCTATTGACATTTGTCATATTCTGTTGGTGTAATTTTTCGACAAAATGGCGACGACACCTTTTTATTCTCCGTTAATCTGCAAATTAGCAAGGCCCGGAAAGGGTCATTTCCTGCAATCTAGGGAGTATCTTTTCTCAAAAATTTTCTGTACGCTCCGCGCCAACTTGTGGTGGCGCTCCGCTTAGATAGTGTCGAAAGCGCCCCTACAGACCATTCTTGTCCCCCCCCCCGTCCAATACCCCTAGCTCCGCCACTGCCCTTACTACACTCAAAAACGTCTTTGCGAGTACACTACGAGGAATAGCTACTCTCTTAAAACACCATCGAACATACAAATTACAATGTTTTTACAGACTTTTAGGTGCAATCTGAGAAATTGCAGGCTTGAGACCCATATTTTAGGGCTAGGTATTCGCAGCATTAAACACTCGGGAAGTGCCGTTTCCGGCCATCTGGGGGTTTGAAAAAACCCAATATTTTCTTGTACGCTCCTCGCCAACCGATGGTGGCGCTCCGCTTAGATAGTCTCCACACATTAGCCCCCCCAATAATTTTTCCGTTCCGCCGCGCCTGATGTTTACTACTGAATCTGTGTGTTCGACTGTTCGGGCAAACTTTGCCTTTGTCACTCTTTTTTTTAAATATCCATAATCCCTAACATGCAAATAAATACTAATACAAACAGCCTATCATTATCTTGTAACCAGTGCGTATTAACTGATCAAACAAGCTAGTGAGCAATACTATACCCTTATAGAAAGGTGGTCTCCAGGTACTTGAATGCCAAAGAAGATGTTAATAGGTAAAAAATGCTGACATCATACACATGTTTCTCACATCATTGCTCGCGTCATTGCCTCAATACCCTGTTACATTTTCAATCTGGTTTTCACTTCTGGGACGTACCCTGATGCTCTTAAAACCACTAACAACCAAATTTTCAAGAAAGGAGGCAACACTATCATTGAGAACTACCCCCCCCCCCCCCGACGGACTCGAATGGACTGCTGGCGCCCTTTTCAGCTTTTTAAGCATGTTTTACTTCGCGATTATTGACTTTTTCATTTCACTCTCATCTACCTATTGACATTTGTCACATTTTGTTGGTGTAGTTTACTGACAAAATGCTCTAACGTACGGCGGTATTTAATTTATCGGCACTTAATTCTGTTGTACGAAACTCTTTCCAAGAACTGTACGGGGTTTTCGATCTATTTTTTTCGAAAACATGAGCACTCACAAAGATACCACGGGGATTGTGATGAAGCGCATGTACTTTCAACACCCATATAAACTTCCACTTGTCACAAATGTCGATGACACATATTTATTCTTCGTTTACCTCCAATTAGCAAGGCCCGGAAAGAGTCATTTCCGGCAATCTAGGGAAAATCTTTACTCAAAAAAAATCTGTACGCTCCGCGCCAACCTGTGGTGGCGCTCCGCTTAGATAGTGTCGAAACCCCCCCTATAGGCCATTCTCGCCCCCCCCCCCGACCAATACCCCTAGCTCCGCCACTGCCGGCCAATCAGTCTATCACCAAAATAATATTTTAGACGCAATCTAGTTCGGTCATTTCAGTATGTTACTTGGCTGAAAGCCCAGTCAATCTTTCTTTATTTTCCACACGCAATTTTCAGATTTGTCGAAAACTGTCAATGCCGGTGTCAAACTCACAAAAGATTTGTCATGATATTTCAAAGTAACTTACCAGATTGTTTTTTTTTTTTCTATTTCACTAAACTCTTTGATGACCATATCATAACATGGGATCTCAAAATAAAGGATGTTGAGAAAACTTTAGAGCACCTAAGAAGGCCTGGGAAGTGTCATTTCCAACGATCTGGGAGGCCCTTTTAGCTAAAAATTTACGGTACGCTGCGCGCCAACTCATGGTGGCGCTCCGCTTAGATAGTAACAAAAAAATGGTCAAGCCCCCCAGAAAATGTTCAAGCCCCCCAGCGCCCCCCCCCCACTGAAAAAAATCCTGGCTACGCCACTGATAGCAATTTACAACAAAATGGCAAATTCCTTGTATCTAGGAGTGAGGTCTTCAACATTATGCTGCGAAATGTCAATTCATCATTTTGCACCTCGATAATTTTCTGGTAATTTTGCGTTCATAGAATCTTCTATAGCCGCTTGAAGTGTATACGTGTTATGGGTCGTAGCGTATAAGTCTTATGGAAAAGACAAAACAATACTTAGTTATTACACTGCAACTCACCAAATTACAATTTGGACGGCATCTTGACTATTCACAACAGATCTTCCGAAGTCCAAATATAAAAGGGGTCCGGCACTAAATATATAATAAAAACGCAATATGCAAATAATGAAAATATTTTGATGGTCTTGACCATTCCAGTAAAGCAAAGATAAGGGGCTGGTGTAAGTTCCAAAGAAAAACGCGTACTATCGCCTAGCGAAATCTATCGTGATAGTATTTCGTCACTACAAGTGTCACCAAGACAGCATGAAAATTAGACATGTTTGGCACTTTTCAGGATATTGTTTACTACGAGCTCACAAAGAAGTCAATATTTTATCATTTCTAAAGACTTTTGAAATGACGAGATGAAAGTATTTTGGTATTTCAACATTAATCAGAAAATTTCTAAATTATACACTTGGATAGAAGTCGGGGAGGGGTGGGAGGGGGGCAATGTTACATTCAGCTGAGAAGAAGGCCACTGCTACGAGTGTACACCCCTCCCCCCCCCCTTACGACTTTACAAAAACATTGTTCATAGGTAAAACTGCATGGTGTATGGAGCCAATTTAAGACCTAATTGGTGGTCTAATTATGCCTCGGGGTGCACCAGTTAACATCAATTTTCAAAAAGAATTCAGGAGACGGGGCT
This sequence comes from Apostichopus japonicus, assembly GCF_037975245.1. Taxonomy (NCBI): domain Eukaryota; kingdom Metazoa; phylum Echinodermata; class Holothuroidea; order Aspidochirotida; family Stichopodidae; genus Apostichopus; species Apostichopus japonicus. The sequence continues at coordinate 7,083,778 of NC_092567.1, forward strand.
ACTGAGATTTGCCTTCAACAAGCCAACGACCACACCTCCGCCATTTTTAAATTCTCTAGCCTTTCCATAATAGTGTAGGACCTACCTAAGTCAGTTGGGATTTGCTCCCCCCCCCCTTGAAATCCTATATTAAAATGGGGGTTGAGAAGGGGTCCCATCTTCCTAGTCCTGCAAACCGATTTCAAGTAGTAGATAACCAATGCATCTGCCATTAAAATCAGTTACATGGCTACATGAAGGTAACATGCAATAATGTGTACCTCTTTGTCAGGCATTATTGTATATAGGAATAATATACTGGTTTGGCAACATGTCCACCCAACGGCTATTTACAGAATAACTGGACGCGAGCAAGACTGCATTTTCTGATTTTTTTTTATGCAATTATACAATAGTGATTTTAACATCGGTCAGTTCAGTTCTTAAACTTCACACTAGTATTTTTTAGCACAACCTTAATTTAAGTTTAGACAAAAATTATAATCTAACTACGCCCCAGAATTGTTTCAGTCGGAGGACTCCCACAACCCCGTACATGGAATTGCATTCAACGACTACTCCACAGCAACAACATCAAAACTTTCGGATCCACATATAGTCTGACCATAAATGTTCGTTCCCCTTCCTAAATTGATCGGGAGAATTTTGGAATGTGAACCCACGTTACTGGGTACTAAACCATACAGGAGAGTCGATCCGTTTTCAGGATTGGAGAGGCAAACTTACCGCTCATGCACTTAATCAGAAATATACACAAATTAGCCACAAGATGTACCTCCTCCTTTATGTTCTACACCCTTCCCCACATCTATGTAGACATGTGACAAATCACTTGATTGGCGTAGGAAGGGAGCAAAAAATGAATTGGTTGGGGAGGGGGTCGGGGGGCATCCCAATTAAGTAAACAATACACATTTTGTCATTATTGTGACCCACATGGAACACTGAAAAATTTCAAAATTTCCATATCAAAATTTTAATTATTTTATCCCGAAAGTTTTGAATATTTCTGGGAATTTCAACCCTTTTTCAAAATTGAAACCCTTTTCTTGAAAATCAAATTTGTCTTAAAATTGCAATCTGTAATATAACCGAAATTCTCAACATTAAACTACTTTTTCTAAAATTTAGAACCTCTTCGATTGATTTCGACCTCTTTAATTCCCTTCGTGTAAAATGTCGATTTCTTTTTGTTTTAAATTTAAACTATTGAAATGTTGACTTCTCAACTAAAAATATTAGCGTTTTATCTCAAACTTGTACGCTTCTTTTGAAATTGCCATTGCATTTCTCGAAATCAAGATTTCTTTCTTATGCAAATTTCAACTATTTTTTCTCAAAAAATAAACTTTTCTTGATGAGGATGGTAATAAGTAAAACGGGAGAAAAAGGGGGGGGGGGCTACATGAATTGACTATTACAATTATTGGTTAAATGTCGACATAGTATTTTGATTTGAGCAATTACGAGGTACGTGAAAGACAAAACATTGTTTGATTGCCTTAAACTCTCTTTGCTGGTGCAAAGATTTAGCTAAATAATCCAGCATTGACATGGAATGGAATTAATTACAAAGGTGGTTGGGTGGGGAGGGATGAAAAAAGTCGTGTAGTTACAGGTGCGTATCCAGGGGGGGGGCGTTGGGGGCGCGCGTCCCCCGGGTAAGAAAAAGAGAAGAGAAAAAAAGAGAAGAAAAAAGGAAAAAGAGGGGAAAAAAGAGGAGGAGGAGAGGAAGGAAGGGAAAAGAAAAAGAAGAAAGAGAGAAAAAGGAGAAAAAGAGGGAGTAAAAGCAAAACGCGAAGACACCGGGAAGAGAAAGAAGAACAGTGACATCATTACAGCGCTGAAGGGTAGCCAGTGACGGATCAATGATTTCGTAAAAGTGTGACTCACCCTAACCCTCACACCGACAACTCCATTTTTTGACGTTTCCATTTTCCTCTCTCACTAATGATCTATATATATACTATATATGGTCTATCATAACGCGTGTGTAGAATTGTGCTATGAAACCAACTGTGGCTGGTCTCGAACTCGACCGTGTCGTCGGGGAACATGACGCATTTTGGGATGGGGGCGACCGCCCGCCCCCCCCCCCATTCAGCATTTTTTTAAATGATATCGCTAAGTAATTTCAAAATAGAAAGTGCTTAGAGGCAACTAACAAGGCCTGGGAAGTGTCATTTCCAGCGATCTGGGAGACATTTTCGGCCAAAATTTGCTTGTACGCTTCGCGCCAACCTATGGTGGCGCTACGCTTAGATAATTTGCCTACAGGCTTCGCCTCTCCCTTGGCAAATTCCTCGCTACGCGCCTGTTCGAATTTGTAACGCAAACAGCAGATATAACATCATATTAGTGAGCATGAAAATGGCGTTCCAGGATGAAAAGCCTCAAAACTGTCCGACTTGCCTGAAAAAATAACCAAAAACGTGTTCTTGTCAATATCATATAAGCAAGTATCGGTTATTACATCGCATGCCATCATGTACCGTACGGTCCGTTAAAATTGCGCAGTATACCGCGGGATGCTAATGTAAACAACGACATGTCTCATGTAGATGTATAAAAAGCATGGAGGTCCAATTATGTCAAAACTCTCTTTTACATTAGTAATGGCGAATTAGGGCCTGCACCCCGCCGCGCAGTGGCGGAGCGTCCATATGGTCAGGGGGCGGATGCCCCCCCCCCTGACGGACTCAAATGGACTGCTGGCGCCTTTTTCAGCTCTTTACCACTTTTTACTTATTCGTGATTTTTGACTTTTTTATTGCGCTCTCATCTACTTATTGACATTTGTCACATTTTGTTGGTGTAATTTGGCGATGACACCTTGTTCTTCGTTTATCTGCAAATTAGCCAGACCCGGAAAGGGTCATTTCCGGCGATCTAGGGAGTATCTTTACTCAAAATTTTCTGTACGCTACGCGCCAACCAGTGGTGGCGCTCCGCTTAGATAGTGTCGAAAGCGCCCCTTCAGACCATTCTTGCCACTCCTGACCAATACCCCTAGCTCAGCCACTGCCGCCGCGCCTCCTACGCCTATGTGTGTAGTGTTCGGTTTCGGAAATATCTGCTATTTTTTCATTTCCTTCAACCAAGTTTTATAATAGCCGTTATAACAGGTTTTAATATTTGTACATCAATAAATTAACTGTGTCTGAATTTTCGAAAATTTCTGACCAACATTCTACATCACACTTCCCTCTACTCGTGCAATTTTGACCGGTCTGTTAGGGGTTGAAGGAAGTTTTTTCTATATTGGTTGTCCATAGATGAAATTTTGTACAACATTATGGCTATGTTTTGAAGTGAGTTTATTCACGAGAAATGTGAATTTTCAAATTCTGAACAAATATGGGGCTTAAAACCTTGAAAAGTGGGGCTGACGGGTATTGTGGGCCGGGACGTAGAATCACCTACAAAGCAAAGACCCACAGGAGATGCGATCAGGTCGAACATGATGTGTGCCGGGTTGACAATCTTCTAAAAGGTTATGGATGGAAAAAAAAAAACTATTAGGAAATACTTGGTTCTCAGGCAAAAGGTGTACATCTGGTTGGTCATTTCAAGCCCGAGAAGTGCCGTTTCCGGTGATCTGGGGGGTTTCAAAACAAGAAATTTTCTTGTACGCTGCGCGCCAACCGATGGTGGCGCTCCGCTTAGATAGTAATTCGCGCCCCCCGGGTTTGAAAATCCTGGATACGCGCCTGAGTTACATTTATTCCGATAATTTCATGATGATTTAGTGAATATATGTAAAAACAAAAATGTAACTTGACACAGACACGTTTTGTCTGCACGATATGTCTGCAAGATGTGTAGGACGGAGCAAGGCTGTTCAATTTATGTTATTCCATGTAGGTTTTATTATTCATTAAACATGTACTCTTTAAATCATTTGAAACAGACGGTATTCAAACTTTTGTGTTTATTGCTTGTTTATGCATCCACTAGCAGATAATAGGGTGGGGGAATGTGTACATGAAATGCTATTTGCCCAAATTTTAACCGGTGGTGGGGGAGGGGGAGGGGGTGCACGGGAACTAACACCCTACCGCTTAGGTAGAAATGTCAATGATAGCTTGATCTAATTGATATAGGTTGTGTTGTATTATTTACTTCCTCGACCCCTTCCTTACTACATACCCAATCGACGTCAGTTTTCAAACTGTCTGTTTTCACCGGGTATGTATAACGTTACATCTCTCGTACATTTACTTCTATTGGCGCCAAAATGTATGTTACAAATTTCAAACATCACCCGCGAACAGTTGGAAAACACCTGTATATGCTATTGAATACCTGTTCACATCTAGTATCTATATCACTGACAACGAATGTTTTAGTGTTACATTAGTGGAGCTCCAGAGTACGTATTATATTCGTGGGAGACTGGGAGTTGTTTGTTACCATTGACTTGTTGGTTAATAAGATGGATTATTTAATGGAGAGGAACCACTGTTAATAGTTAAGACAGCGTTCATTGATAAGTGAGATAATTTGACGGTATGGTATAGAGGCATAGGCTAGAGGGGGAAAGCGGCCAGGCCAAACTTAGTTAGGCTATAAGCTAGACTAGTAGTAATAAAGTTAGGCTATGTTAGAAAACTCACTCATCACCTTCGAAAAACTATAATTATCTACTTTTAGCGAGAGGACATGCTTAGCAAATCTAACTCATAAATAATAGAGATCTTAGCCTAGTTGCTGACTGAATATCAGAAAAGTCCAAGTTAAAGCATATCTTAACTATAAAGGAATTGAATAAAATACAATCGAGACACTGAGTTTTCTTTAGGGATCTTAAATTAAGCGAAGAATGAAACCAGCGATTAACATTCTAGGTGTACTGATGCCTAACATTTACTTCATTCTAGCTAACAAAATGTATAGACAAACTCTAGAAACTTTGTTATTCCTCAAAAAAATTTAAATCACAGAAAATGGTTCAACTCGATTTTAATCGTACATAACATAGCCTTATACGCATTAATACAAGTCAATCTATAACATTCCAAAATTATCATTTTAATCACCTAACTTATTAAATCTACCAGGTCGGACATTTGAGCCACTTGTGTGAGAAACCTGCAGCTTTTTTACCGAGCAGGCTAACTGAAATAATGTTATTTAATAACTGATTAGTTGAATGACCATACTCCTGCCAATATACCTGACACTTTATATGAAATATACCTTTGTTAAATACTGTATAGGGCCCAGAGCTTTGAGCCTCTATAAAACAGTTTTCCTATTAAGTCTAATAATAATCAAATGCAATACATAGTTATTAAAAGGAATCTTTCGTCCATGTTTTTCCAGGAGCAACTAGATCGTGGTGTTCTACTGACAGCTGGTTTGTCTTAATTTTGCCCACATAATTATAAAAACTGTACGTCATTTCCAAGCCAACAGACTTATGGCCACATGATGTTTAAAAAGTAAAATGGTTTTGAATTGAAAGTGCGCCACCTATTTTACCCTGCTGCAACTCTCAATAGCAGAAGTTCGCCAGAGCCGTAGCTCAAACGTTAAATGTTCCGCTAACTGTTCACACCCGATGAACTCCATGTAACAGAAGATATTTCAATGAAGACCCAATCAACCCGATTAAACTTACAAGTAATAATTAATTAGTATAATTAAACCCTCAAGGATATGAAGTGTTTACAGATAACAATATTATTTGTAAAAAAAAATATATAATTAGCGGATGTTACTATTTAATTGGAAGAAACGATAAAGTTTAGAAAGTTAAAATCATAAGCAATACCCAATTTAGGAATATCTACAAACACAAAGAAAGAAAAATGTTACATTTCGAAAAAATCTACTAGAAGTTATGTCACACTCAAACCGTAACTTAGGAATGAATTTGATAATTAACTAATTAAACACAGATGGACATCATCTTTAAACAAATCATATTAATTAGAAATAATTATAATTCAAGCAGAATAGTCGGATTTGGATTAATAATGAAATAATTTGTAAATTAAATTTTGAGTTTAAGCCTCGTCAACCTTCTCTCTGGAAACTTGAATTTGATCTACCGTACATCTGCTTCTCTAAACTGCATTTTAATTATAAGAAACAACCTATTGATTTAAATATAATTCTTCAAACTCTCCTTATACTTTATAAAAACCTGGTATTAGTTAGAGTAGAAGTTTCCTTTTCATGATCCCTATAACATTAAATTACATTTTCCTTCTGAAAGTTCTAAATAAAAATACAAATAAATTTGATCAATTTTTTTCTTCAAAAGATAGATAATCTCAATTATTATTGACCCATTTCTTATAAAATTCTCAACCCGTCATTGAGATTTGTTTCCTATTAACTAATAAATAAAAATATGTAGCCTCCCATTCCTATTTTATTAAACCTTACTAGCTATAAAAACTTTAATTTATAATTTAATTGTAAAACAATAAACTAACCCTTTAATCCTACATTACCACTTTATTTTTCTCTAATCCTTATATCCGTTCCATAAATGTATTCCTTCTTACAAATAAACACGTCCTATATGTCTTTGTTTATCGCTTTAACTTTCTTTTATTTTTATTTCGTTATTTTTATCATTTATTATATCATAATTAGTATTAAAATCTTAACCAAATCCAATCTATTTATCTCTATCTACTCTATTATCAGTAACTCTATTCTTTCATTCTAGATTCCTATCTCCTGTGTGGATTTAGACCACTGCTCTCCTAGAGTTGATGAGTCTGGTCTGAACCTTATCCTTCAGTCTGGTTTCTCTCTCTCTATCCTGAGTTCTCTCCAGGAGCTGAATATCTTTGACATCGACAGGAGACTAACTAATGAAGAGTTGGCGGCCATCTTGTCTTACTCCTCACAGTGTACAAGTTTGAATGAGCTGTGGTAAGTATTCCGGTGTAGATGCTAGAATCATCATAACAGTTAAACAGGGAATTAATTTAATTAATAAAAGTTATCAATTTTAAACTAACAAAAGGGAATGTAAAGTCTGCTGTATTTTAATGTCAAGGATTGAATTTAATTAGTTTAGTTGAATTTATTTCAATAATTAGGTCATCGTGGAAGGTGTTATGTAGAATGGTATGATAAATAAAACAAAATATAATGGATTATTAGGGAATATTTTAAGAGGGTGCTGTTAAGAGAGGGGTGGATGGGTCGGTGGTGGTTGTTCAAAATGTTCTTTGTTTAGTTTAACAATTTAACTAAGTATTAGGTTTCATAATGACAGGAATGTTTATTAGGATAAAATAAGAGATATATAGACAAGGAAATTGGAGTTTACTAATTCTAGCGAGTAAAATTAATATTCTAAAGTAAAGTTTTATAAGGAATAACTGTTACTTTTGACTGAGACCTCCAAAATAGTTGATTCTCAATTATGTACAATTAATATAAGAAACTAAAGAGATTGAAAATCGTTATTAATATTAAAGTAGTAAAATGATGGCAATGAAAATAGCAATAACTTATAACTTTGTTGTTATAAACTCCTCATAGTTTTGATCAGATTATGACACTCTAGCAAAACTGAAATGCATAAAAAAGAAGCAACCAATAAAACAATTTTAGTTGTCGAAATTTAAAAAAAACAGTTACTCAAAATAAGTTAACAAATTGGAACAAAATAAAAGTTAACTAGAAGAAAATAAATAATTGAAATTGAGTTAACTATAAAGTTAAAAAAAAACCAATTATTACAATAAATATAATTAAAGGCAAATCTGTATCTGTTAAATTTCAGAGGTTCAAATTTAATCCATTTAAAACTACATTAATTTCTTCTTTATAGTTTGAAATACGATGTCATACAAAATAAGCTAAATTAATATTTATGCTTTTATTTTAACATAATTATCAACAACAATTAAAAATTTAACCAAGAGCTTTCAGCTTTGTATAATTGATAACTTTAAACAAACACTGTTTAAATATTTTAATATTCCTCGTATTAATGTTACTTCATACTTGATTCGATCATAACGTCCCTAGTTCGTCCTTTACAATGTAGTGTTATTTAATCCTCCAAGACCCCCTCTCTCCCCCCCCCCCCCCCAACCAACCCCTCCTCCCGCTCCTCCTCTTGCCCTGTTTGGTCCCACAAATCAATTCTCCTTTCCGTCCTCACCATTCGGAAAGTAATCAGTGACATCCTCAACTTACAGCTGACGTGTTACTAAAAAAAGAATATATTTAAGTCGCACCCGCCACCCCCCCCCCCCCCTCCCCCTCCTTCCCCACCGCGCCTCACCCAAATCTCGAAAGAAAAGAGAAAACTATTTTAGTTACATAAATGAAATAAATTAGAAAGAAAGCTGCTTTACATATGTTATAAGTGATATACCGCCATTCCAGGAATAACTAACCTCGGAGAAAGATATCAATGGAAATAACACACTGTGGTCTGGCTATAAAACAAATATATAATGTTTCTTCCCTATCTAGACTAAATACCTTACCCCAATCCCAGTATGCTCTTCAGACACCTTACCTGGACCCGTCACCACTCTCCCTTTGCCACCCCCCTCCCCATGGCACATACTCGTTTTTTAGATGGCCCTTCAAATCCATTCTATGTTTCTACCCGATAACATCACTTATACACTAGTTTTCTGCACAGACGATTGATTCACACAATTTATTTCTAAAGAAAAATAAGTTAGCAGTAGAGATGCCACACTTGGATTTCCCGTAAATACCTAATTAGCATAACAATAGATGACACGGGCCAGGGTTAAAGATAATGAATAGAAAGAGAAACAAGACACGCGTTTAGTGTACACCTGGAATGGGGTCACTGCCATACAACGTAACCATGGAAACTGACGATAAGTAGGTCAGTCTGTGTCTAGCAGTGGCTGGGAATAATGCATTTTATTCAATACGGGTTAGCATGTCATATGCCGTGATATTACGGCGTGTTCTCATTATTATTCTTTGTTTATATATTTTAAATGAGTAGACTTGATTTCCTTTGTTGTTTAATACATCCCTCACTTGCGCCTCTCCCTAATTTGATAGAAGGATTGTTTTATTTCCCTTTCTTCGTTTTTTCCATTTATGTACCTCTCGTTGGTATATGGAAGTCTGCCTAATTAGCACATAATTAAATAGCCCTTAATGTAACTCACATATCTAATATGTGACTACAAACATTGCGGGTTCTTAATTGCCTAGTTTATGGAGAACACTTTTGTTCTGTGAAGTTGATTAAACAGTTAAACGGTGGAGATAAAATATTACTCGTGTTTAGCAGGGAGAAAGATTCGTTTGATGAGATCTTTTATCTTTTAAATATCGAATTATATACTGCACTAGTTCTTTTTTATCTACACAGAACAGGCGAAAGTGATTAAATTATTCCATCGAAGTTTAAAATGTATAATGGATAACGACAACTAGAATCGATTTCAAATTTGCAACTTAAATGTTTTTAGCGAATTTAGAAAGGCTCAGAAGGCTGTCATCATCGCCTTCAGAACTTTCTTCAAAATGGTTTACATTATATTTATAACACACGCTAACAAAATGAAGTACATATTTATATCCCCGGTACACAATGAATGAACCTACAAGTTAACAATCAGAATAACCACTTATACAACTGTCAGGGTCATATCCAGGTCGTAAATATGGCCACGGTTAATTTAGTTTTGTTGCTGAGAAGGAAAAGTGAAGCAATTGAAACGAATTCATTGCGTCATAATTTGCGATGTTTTACATGAATCATGGTGGTATGCTGATTAAAACAGAACATAAGTATATTGTGATAGTAACATGCATGGTGGACAAGTAAAAAGAAAAAGAAAGGAAAATAAAACAGAAAAGAAACCGAAGGAGAGGTGTTATGTTCCTGGAAATACAGTTAGTAAAGATATGTGGGTTATTGTATTCCGTCGGTTGCACATCCGGGGTTTTCCTTAAGTCAAATCGCAGCGAATAGGGTGAAAACATGTAAAGTAATCGTGTCTAAATATCGCGAATCTACGCTTTCAGAACGCATGAAGAGAAACATGAATACTCTACGCATAGACCTCTAGGCATAAGAATGCAATATAATAGTTAAGTAGAGGAGCCCTAATGTAACAGAAGCTAAGCTATCTTCGTAGGTATTTTACAGATGTTGTATTTTTAATTGTTTGAGACACTACAGTAGGCCTACCTGCTTATTTATGATTCTGCGTCATGTTTTACTTTGTTCAACACTTACTTTTGGTGGGAAAAAGTTTTCATTTCGTACTGCAAAGAATCATATCTTTCTAATGTGCAATTACGTAGCACCATGCATCTGCCTAACTGCCTAACCTTTGCTCATAGAAAGTATTGATGTTGCAGATCTCTACTTTGGAGACTTGGACAGCAATCATAGGCCTACTGGCGAGTGAAATTTGGCGAGTAGATTTTTAGTCACGGTCGCCAAATAGCGATTACTTTCAAAAATAATTGTCGAGGCCTGAAAAACTTCACAACATGATTTCTCATGGTAGAAATCATGGATACTTTTCATACATGGTATATGGATTTGCCATATTGAATACAAGAATCCTAAATGAGTGTGAGGTCAAATCTCCTATATGTCACCAGAGGTCAAACTCTGAAAAACCTTTTACATGATATGTAACGATGGAAATCGCGGATACCTGTAATACTTGGTGTGTGGATTCATAACATCGAGTACAAGACCCCTATTGTTTTGGAGGTGTGTATAGCCACGTACAGTAGACGGACCTGTGTTATCATGCCATATTGGAATTGTAACAGCTAGTTCTGGTTATACCAACAAGAAGAATTCTGCATTGAAGTCATCGAAATCTCAATGCATTCTGCATTCTGGTTATCTTTGGAAAGGAGGGGTGGGGGTGGGCTCCAAATATGACTTGGGTCCGTTGGGAGGAGTTTAAACGGGGAGAACCCTTTTATTAAAATATAACCTTTAATAAATAGTTTTTAATGCTGCAGCGTTATAAATTATTAGTTCAACAATTATGTCCAGTATTTTGCCTACATGTGAACATTGAGTTGTTGTGTCCGCTATAGCCATTACATTATATATAAGATTAGTGAAATATTCGAAAGCACCTGTTTTAACCAGTCACTGGATAGATACGGAAAACTAACGATTGTAAAGAAAACGTTTTACATAAGTAGTAGCACTATTTATGCGTTAATTATGATAATTAGATACAAGGAATGTAACCAATATATTTTCTTTCTATGTCCGGAGCAGTACTTTACATAGAACTGGGCAATTCAGGTATAAGGTAGAATGATACTGAGCTAGACTTTAACATATTTATTGGATATTATGCACTATATCTGTTACCGGTTATTCCAGATAATTTCATTTCATGCTCGATAAACTCAAGTGCCCTCTTGTTGTTGTGTGTTTGTAACAAGTGCCTTCATGTCTAAAAATTTGCTATTTGGCTTCAAAATAATAATAATGATAAAATATGCAGTTCAAGAGTACCGGTATTAAGAAAACTTTTGCTGAAAACTTTTGCCTCCCCTCAGTGTTTGTTCCTCCACCTTCTAATAAAACTTTTCTTTTGTGAATCAACGACGATGGCATTAGTGTATTCTTAACAAAGTATGACCAGGAAGTCTTCATAAGTCCTCGGTATGAAGGGGTTGGATATTTTGGACACATGTAACCCTTCATTGAGAACATAGTTGAACAGAAAGATTCGATTGTGTAATGGTTAAGGTTATTATTATCAACTCCACAAAAATGTTATAATTTTGTACAATTTGATTTAGGTCAATGACAAAGAACAATGCGTGCAATGTGATCACATTATTGAAGGTAGATATTGAATAAATTCTTAAATAACGTTGGTATATCATATAATAGTAACAATTTGTGTTTAACTTCAACCCGAGATGACAATTTGTTGCGTCCAGTAAAGAATGTTGCTATGTCCTCGACCCTCCTATCCCTCTACCTTCTATTTCTCCTCCATTTTAGTGCAAGATTGTGCAGGTTTGTCATTCCGAAATTACGTTGAAAAACGTAATTTGTAGCATCTTAAACTATTCTGAGATTAAGTAACAAGATTCATAATTTCTAGATTTTATATTTTACCACTGCACTCTAACAATCTCAGACATTTAAGTTCTCATTTAAAAGTGAGAAGGATTCACGAAAACTATCTATATTATCAATCAATTTACCGAATATAACATACAATATAAATCATGTGATCCGAGCGGAAAATGTCAAGCGGTTGTTACAAGGATTTGCTCCGTTTACTTAGTTTATTGTGTACAATGTTGTATTTCTACATGTTTGATCAACTTTAAATGAATTGATAATTTAAGATTACAGACAATTTAGCCAATTATGATCATGTGGACAGCTATTCTTTTCACAGTTACTACCAACCGCATATAATTTGCATACAGTAGAGCAGTTCCAACTATCATTATTATTATTGGCAAACCTATATCCATTCTAATTTATTTTTCTTGGAATCGTTGAAACACGAGACTTGTGATTATAATTAATTCTGATTAGTATGATCAATTAGATGTGATTTATTTCCTTGTTATTTGTTATTTACTTTGTCTATACTTTGTTCTTTATCTTCATTGATTTAGTAAACTAAACCTGACTAGGAGGACATTCCTCTACGTCATCTACATCTTACACGATGATTACTCTGCTTCTATCCATAGGTTTGTTTTATACGATCTGCCAGACACTATTCCGGTTGGATCCATTCCATCATCCTTGAAATCAAGATATGTGAAAGGTATTGTCACAATGACGTCATTATGGACGCACTTAAATTTCTTACATTTAATTAAAGGCTCTACAAACTATGTGAATTTCTTTTGACTTGTTGACTGTTGTTGAATTATATACAATAAAGTAATGGATCAGCAACATATGATTGCCATTTTATATGAAGGAGACACCCAAAACAGACTCTTGTGATAGTAAACAACGAACTGAATAATAAATATGTAACAACACTTAATATTGCTAAGCTTGGTTGATTTAAGAGATAAGTCATATTCCTTTAATGTCGCTCCTTCGAGATCCCTGCCCTATATGATGTTTTTGTGAGTAGCCATCACATCAATTGATGCTTTAAATCTCTTTCCGAAAAGTAGTGGTATCATACACTTTGGGAAACTTAAGAAGTACACAGCGACAATTATTGTGTAAGGTTTTGAAGTGATGTTGTGCCCCTCGGAGTCTGTCAACACACCCCCAGTCCGCCCCCCCCCCGGCGAACACACACATAAAAAACATCCTTCTGTCAATCTGAATTGCAGAATAAAGCCGTGAAGTTTAACTTAATTCTTTTCCAAGTTCTGCAACAAATTTCTTGTTTCTCTAAAATTGCTGCAAAGTGTATTACAAAGTAAACGAAAACAAAACAGACCAAAAGTGTATCGGAACTGTTGGTGCTAGATGTATCGTACTCAAAATATACGAATAGGTAACATCAGCATAAAGATTTTATGAAGGCAAAAATAAGACACTCGTTCTGCAGTTTTGTAAAGGAACAGAGGGTCGCCAAAGCCGACATCATATATAGGGAGGAGGGAGGGGGGGGGGTCTGTGGTCTTTCCCCAGCCCAGAAAGAGGGGAAGTTTAGACTTCAAATGATACCTCTGAGGCATAGTTTGACTTATAAGACTTGACTTATGTCCAATATATAAGTCTAAACGCAACATTGTGTTTTAATTATTTTTAGTTAGTTTGATATGCGTTGTGGTGGCGTGGTGGGGAGACACCCCATCACTCCATTGATCGACGCTTGAAAAGAGTACAATTTACATGTATTGGGGAACATTAAGATCCATGCATGACTTGCATTGAAAAAATAATAGTAGAAATAAAATGTGGGTAATGATATGAGGGAAAGCATTTAGAACTATATGTGAATTTGACACCATATTTCTATATTTTTTATTTGTACACTTACGAAAATAAGAGTCATAATACAAAAAAAACAAGAAAAGAAAACAAAATCGGTCTGTCTGTTACTCCCCTTACGTCTACATTTACCCAGATTTAGATAATATTAGGTAAATAAAATGAACCCTAGATAACCCTATCTAAAAATATGCAGTTTCCTGGGACTTCGCATCACACCCTTTAATAACATTAATCTATCAAAGAAAAATATCTAATTTACATGTTTGGTCTGCATGTTTTAAATCTGCATACAAAGCGAAAAGTGCATAAAACAGGAATAATGCATTATAGATGAGCACTAGTTTAATTTTCAAGCCATCAATATACGTATTGTGTATCGATTCGGTACAGTTTTACATCGGTATTATATACTTAATGAGGTAACGATTTATACTTTATTCCATTTACCGCGTGTTTCTGTCAAAGTTTTAAGGTAATATTTTTGTTTGATTTTCGGTGAGATGCAAAACTGTCAGAAAGAAAAATTAAATAATAAAGTAACAACTAATCTTACAAGTAGTAGCGAAGAGAACCAGGGACGTAGCTAAGGCCTGATGATTCGGGGGGGGGGGGGGAGGGAGTAGTGGCTGAAATTCCAACTAGGTTTGTTTTGAAGCCATAAAATTCCGACTGCTGCCTTTTAACCCCCCCTCCCCCCCCCCCCCCAGCTACTCGTCAACGATACGGTAAGTGTCAGTTCAGACACCCCATCTTTCGCGACTGCACTTTTATTCCGAACTTTTTTCGATACATTTGTCCACCGGCCCTCACTTCACAAACTTATTAATCACTCTGGTTAAGCAAGCAAGCAACTGAGTAGAAGTTAACTGCTTCAAGGCTACATAGACTACTAACTACAAAAGCTATGTTAATGTAACAAATGGGAAAACTTGTTTTTTTCTTTAACAAATTATATTCGACGACAAAGTGAATTACCAAAAAAGAATTATTATTTTTTTTTTGGGGGGGGGGGGCTATTTATCACTCACATGAACAATCTGCCTATCATCTTCGTCACTGACCAATAGAATTCTTAGAAATAAGTATAAAAACGTACTGTAAAAACATACAGTTTTCAGTGGTTGCGGTTCTCACCTAGGCCTTTATATCAATTCGATACGGACCTATTTGGTGGCGATATACGCCAACCCGTATTAACTATTGACAACATGATAGTTAACTCTGCTCTAAGTTGAATAAACACAGTTCGCAGATAAAACTACAACCGTGACTAAAACTAGTAGTGTTTTCGTGACAGCCATGTGCATATAAAATAGCTTTAAAGAGCGCTAGTATTCAATTTTAGTCAGTCTGACTCTTGCCAATGCGAAAAGTAGCCGGGAAATATCCCTAGGGCGGGGAGGATGCAGTTAAGGAACATACTAAGTATCGCCCACATGTTACATATACCAAATTAATAGAGAGGTTTCTCAACATCATGGATTTCTCGGCCACTGTACAATTGATACAATCAGTTGTAACTGGTTAAACCTAGCCTAGGGTCCAATTGAATTTGGAAAAGCCGATACTTTAAAGAATATAATTTGTTCAACAAAAAATGAAGGAAATCATCAAGAAGTTAAATTTTAGGCCAATCCCCGAACACTTTATTCACTGCTCAAACCTTAGTTATTTGATGTAAACCTCATACCTTTTATATGGTCATTACTTCTGAGGAAGATAATTGTCTACTCCTAAGCTATACATTATTATGTGGGCCCGAATCCGCGAACAAAAAATAACAACTGAACTATTTCTATAAAATATATTCTAGTCTAAATTTGGCCAAAATAGTCATACATCTATCTTCTACAACTGTATAAGATGTAATTGTCTGAATAATACAATACGAACCAATTTTGGCAAAGACTCAAGAGTTCGGTTAGACGAACCAGGTAACGTACTGTAACGGTTACAACTAGTACTGACTAGCATTGGGTGTTGTAATTGTATACAATATAGATAATATATATATACCAGCGACGTAGCCAGGAATTTAAAAGGGGATGCACATTTTGCGATTGATATGGGGGAGGGGTCTAAGGGGATGGGGTGTCCTGTTTTGAGCAATTGAAGGTCCTTAGATGCGATCTGGAGCAATGTTTTGCTAGTTTCATCATGATCATATGATATCATATTATCAGCAGATTTTGTTTCCGATTTGAAATATTCTTTCAGAAAGACAAACATAGTGCTATTTTACAATTTTTCCAGTAGGATGATTCTTGTTTATTGTCCAATGTCTGGACTTTAATACATTTGACGAACTTAACTGATGGAGAATATAAACTCTCGTATTTAGCAGTGTAATAATTATTCATAGGAAGTGTGTATCACGTACGATTGCTAGCTTAGCTTCAAAACATGCTGTTCGTGCAACAACTTATGACGAATCATAGAAAGGATGAGAACACACGTTGTCGTCGTCGTTGTGCATACGGTTCGTGACTCTTCATCGAGTGCGGTTAGGTAGGCTATATGTATTTTATTACGCAGTGGCCAACTGTAGGCTGGTAATAGGTAATAGGCTACTGGCTAAATTTAGCTAATTGCATCTGCCAAACTAAGTAGCTGAATCAGTAGGCCTAAATATTACTACGATTATATTCGAGTTAACGGAGCTGACGAGTATTCAAGATCAAAAGAGCACTGGCAAAATACCATGCCAAATAACAAACAGTATTTAACATTTTTTTCGACACTGAAAGGGAAAAGCAGTTGCTCCGACTGCCCCCCCCCCCCTCCTTGGCTACGTCTCTGATATATACTGAACGTACTTGAAGCTAGCGAACAGGGTCAACCCACCTAATAACAAAATTAGTACATAAATAAACCGAATTGAAGCTGGCGAACGTTGTACGGTAGTTCTTTAGGCATTATATTGAATGTATTCAAATTCATACGAAGTTTTGTATGGTGGAGTATAAGGATCGCGAGATACAATTTCTCAAAGAAGCAAGGAAACGTGGTAAATATGACTGATTAAAGGACAATTTTGACCTAACTTTTTCCAATTTTAGGTCATTCACAATCACAGGAATATATGAATAGGTCTAGGTGATTAAGAGTGCGACAGTCGGAAATTCCGACAGTCGTACTCCAAGTTTCCAACTATCGTCATTTTTACCAAGCTTGGGTAGTGAGACACCCCACCCCCTCTCTTTAGCGACTTCACTGCGGTCAACGCGTAAATACAAGAAAAGATCATTATTTTTTTGTATTGAATGTTTCAACTGTATGGTCCACCATCTTGTCTACAGACGTCTAAAAAAAATTGTAGACGTTATTATCCGGCGCGTAACCAGGATTTTCTAACCCGGGGGCGCGACTTACTATCCAAGCGGAGCGCCACTCATGGTTGGAGCGCAGCGTACAAGAACATTTCTGGTTTTGATACCCCCCCCCCCCCCCCACAGATCACCGGAAATGGCACTTCTCGGGCTTAAAAATGACCAACCAGATGTACAATTTTGTCTGAGAACCATGTATTTCCCAATAGTTTTTGTTTTCATCCATAACATATTTGAAGATTGTCACCAGTCACACATCATGTTCGACCTCATCGCATCTCCTGTGAATCATTGATATTGAAGGTGATTCTACGTTGCGGCCCATAATACCCGTCAGCCCCACTTTTCAAGGTTGTAAGCCCATTATTTGTTCAGAGTTTGAAAATATTTCTCGTGAATAAATTCATTTCAAAACATACCCATAATGTTGCACAGAATTCCATCTATGGACAACCAATATAGATGAACCTTCTTCAACCCCAAACAAAATTGCACGAGTAGGGGGAAGTATGATGAAGAATGTTTGCCAGGGACTTTCGAAAATTCAGACAGTTAATTTAAGTAATTAAATTAATTGGTCTACAAATATTAAAACCTCTTATAACGGCTACTATTAAACTTGGCGGGGGGGGGGGGGGGGGGGGGCTGCAAATATTTTTGTGAAAATTTTGGCAATTTACTGAGACTTTTTCGGGCACCTACTGAAAGGAAAATAAATTGCAATGATGTAGCTAAAGAAAGTCAATAGTTTAAAAAAAATCTCCTTGGTATTTAAAATAAAGTTCTTAGCTTGCCCGACTAATTTGCCATTTCGGTAATAACACGGCAAATGATTGTATGTAATTGGCATGCAGTGTAATAACCGATGCACGCCTATATGATATAGGCAATCTTATTTCTTTTACTTACCATTTACCATATCATTTGTTTAATCTGAACAAGAACTGTTTTTTGATGCACGCCTATTTATAAATATTTTATATTTATACTGGTTTAAAAATAAATCGAAATCGAAATAAAACCTGATTCCAATTTTTGATATGTAAATGAACATGTCGCACGAAAAAAAAAGTCTCCTATGACTACACACATATAGACAATTTGGAGGTTGTTCATCCTGGAACGCCATTTTCTGTTCATGCTCACTGATATGATGTGATATCTGCTATTTGCTTTACAAATTTGAATAATTTAAATGAGACTGAAATAAATAACTTTTATCTGTTTACTGTGCAATGCCCCACATTCTTTTCATTTCGAAAGACGCACAGTTTCAAGTTCATTACACACTGAAGGCTTCAATTCTCTATTTGCCTTCAGTTTAGGGAAGATCTTGGGATTTTCATCCCTAGATATTGCTAGATATTGCTAGATATCGCTGGATATTGCTAGATATCGCTAGATATTGCTAGATATCCATACAGTACAGTGTCCTTGGGATTTTCGGGGCCTGATCTTGGGAAATTGCAAAACCGGAAGTGGTCACACTCTATGTAGGCCAGTGCAAGACCTTATAGACGTCACTAATACACAACCCAATCACTTCGTATCGATGAAGTGGTGTGTTGCCGGATTTAGTCAAGGTCTTGGTACTACGGGCGAAGGTCATTAATTAATTATTTCGTAACTCACAGGTAAGCGATAAGAGGGGTGGGCGTAGAGTTGTGGGCGCGTTTTCATGCAGATGGGGACAATCTCAAAAAGAGATGCGTCGCCCCTCCCCCCTCCCCCGCCCATGATAAGCCCATGGATCCACTACATGATATTCACAGGAGATGTGCCCAATTCTCCAATCGCATGCAAAATTTATTTTTAGATTAATTGTACGAGTTACGGTACTAGATGTTGGGTAACAATTAGCATTCAGGTCGGAGTGTATAACATCTTATCTATTGATGACAGTGTTGCATCGAAGGACACATGTCTAGTGCAGTTCGCATATAGATTAATACCGGAATGCGTCATGTTCCCAGACGAACTCGGTCGAATTCTAGACCAGCCATAGTTGGTTTCATAGCACACTTGTACAATTGTTTAAGGCGTCCATACACACACGCGTTATGGTAGACCATATACATAGTGAGAGACTGTAAGGGGTAGGGTGAAACGCTCGCCCCTTCCGAAATATACATTTTCAAGCGATACTCCTGTTGTAATGAACGACTAAATTTTTATCTTTTGCTGTATAATAAATAATAATGCAGATGCCCATGAAATACAGAAAAATCTTGCATACAATTACTTGCGACTGTTTCTGTAACTACGATCCAGTTTTCGCATTAGCCGCAGGATATCGTGATTCACACATTTTGATTCAAATCCCGCCGTAATAAATTTCAGCTCTCAACGTGAATTACACATTCATAACGGCTGTGGCCGTGTAGCGATTCATCGCTATAAGCGATCGCAAATGGAATAAACGTTTAGTATAAAGCCGTGATTATGTTTGTTTTGTTATCCCGTCTACAATCCATCTTATAACATCCCGTAAATGTCCTTGCCAGTCGTTCCTTCTATTTATAAATGAATGAAAAAAATAAAGCAATTTTGAGAATTCCAATATTTACGCAAGCACGAATATACAGTAGCTTTAACTATGAGAGGAAAGCACTAACTATGGACTACCAGAGTTAGCTGCTTGGTGACAACAAAGACACGTGCACTCGACAAACTACGTTTGCGTAAATTCCACACTGATCTCCGACCACATTGTAGCCTAAACTCACACAGAGTCAACATGGAAATGTAGCCTAACCATATGTTTATTCGCTCAAATTTTAACGCAGTTAGCTGGAACTAAAATATCCATGGAATTCTTTCATTATTACTGCTATCTTCGACCACAAACTAGCCTAACACCAAACTAATTCAATGGGAAAAATCTTGCCTTAACCATCGTTTTTTTTTTTACATATACACACACACACACAAGCGTAGCCTTGTTTACAACTTTCAATTACCTGGAAATCGGCAATTGTTTGGAAGGTATGTGCTATGTTTTGAAGAGGTAATATATTAGTGTACATACACTGTTACTGTTGCGGTGGATTAAAGATTTCAATCTTGAGTAGTTTTCACCGGTATAATATTTTTGTTTTCGGTGTTGAGTGATTGTATCCACACAGGAAAAAGAACCATTACGAATGGCTAAAACTAGAAATTGTAAGCAATTAAACAGCCATCTACACTGCAAGAAAGTTATTTCATTAAATGAATTTCCGTATTCACGTGTCTTGATTACTCAAAACATGAAATCATGAAAGCACTCGCATAGCAGTTATACGCGATCCCATCCGCCCCCCCCCCCTCACAAAACGGGTACCCGTTTTGTGTGTTTTCGATTCGGGTACACGAATGTTCGGTCGGGTACCCGGGTATCCGGTTACCCGACTCAGGCCTAGAATGTTCTTACTCATTAAATACAAATAATGCTCTAGAGAAAGTTTTCATCCTTCGCTTGGATCAAGTAAATCATCATGGATGCAACTATGCTGCAGGCTTTATTAGTATCTGATGAAAAAGCAATTATCGTGGGTATTCAAACGAGATACATATTTCTTGAGTTTAATGGAAATGAGCATTTGTCATATCGTCACCAGTATTGTTACTGAATTAGAACCGTAAACCTAGGGACGTGCAGTTAGCTATAGCAGGTGGTTAGATCTGAACCAGTAAAACGTCCGGTTATTCAATGGAGTGGGCACTGCAACTATGATATCTTTGTAAGATCGGCTGCAATAGTCTAGGCTCGCATTCAAATTCCAGAAGCAGAACATGTAAACAAACAGAAACAAAGAGATGTTACAATGGTCTGTTCTATTTCAATTCAACAAGTATTGTTATTGTATACACTTGCTGCTGATATTTCTGTTAAGTTCGTTTGCAGTTTTGCCATGGCCTTATTGATGTTCTGAAAGACAAACCACGACACAAAACATATTTTATATTGATATCATATCTTTATTCATAGCTGTTTACATGTAAGTTGTTTGTTTGTCCATCAACACTTCTGTCGATAATAGACTTTAATGTAGGTTTCTTGCAACTTTTTAGAAATATGGACAGTGTTATTGTTCAATGTTACAATTGTGCACTATGTCAAGTCATAATTACACGATGTTAGATTATACTAACCTTCCTCCTCCATATAAGGGACAAGTAGGGAGATTGATGTATTTAGTCTTAATACAGTTTAAAAAAAACATATCTAAGAAAGTGACTGGAAACAAGACATATAACCTTATTTTACACAACTGGCATACTCTCAGGACATCGGAAATGGGATCAGGTGATTATGACGATGATTAGTCTAGTCTTATAGCTCCATAATTTAACTCAATAATGTAATTCCAAAAACAATTAGTCTTTTTCTATTATCAATATCTAAATTTTTGGTTTTCATGATCTTTGATGACGTCACTAATGCGTTGTAATATAAAGCTGAATATCATGAAACCGGGTAGCTTTACAAACATCACGAGCAATCAAATGTTTAATTTCTCTGTAAATTAACACATCTATACTAAGATTCCACCTAAATTCATTATTTCAATGATTAAGAGTAATATCAATACATACAAACCACTCTATCTCCACTCCTCAACATTATTTCTCGGACTCGTACACATTGTACCCTCGTTCATTGATCTGTGTTTATAAGACACCTCGAGATTCTCATTGTTAATGATGGAGTGACGTCACTGCTGATGATGTCATCATTAATCAGTCTCAAAGACATAAGTAGTTAGCATAAACAACACGTTTGCCCCGATCCAGTAAATGTTTGACTATACTGCAGACAGATGTGTGTATAATGGCTATACTAAATCATCTCGTGATAACAGCTTAGAGAGAGATTCAGAGACGATGTAATCAAAGTCAGTTTGTGAATTTTTTAGAATATTCTAATCCGTCGATAATTGGACTTCATATTCTGACACTCTCATAACATGCCGGAGCGTCCATACAGTCAGAGGGGGCGGATGTCCCCCCCCCCCCTGACGGACTCAACTGGACAGCTGGCGCCCTTTTCAGCTTTTTACCACTTTTTACTTATTAGCAATTATTGACTTTTTTTATTGCGCTCTCAAATACCTATTGACATTTGTCACATTTTGTTGGTGTAATTTTCTGACAAAATGGCGATGACACCTATTTATTCTTCGTTTATCTACAAATAAGCAAGGCCCGGAAAGGGTCATTTCCGGCGATCTAGGGAGTATCTTTACTCAAAAAATTTCTGTACGCTCCGCGCCAACCTGTGGAGGCGCTCCGCTTAGATAGTGTCGAAAGCGCCCCTACATACCATTCTCGACCCCCTGACCAATACCCCTAGATCCGCCACTGTTCCTGCCCCCACCTCCTCCCTACTCCTGATTCCATTCCACTTTGCAAAGCGAGGTGTCAGCTGTCACCTGCACCGTGTTCCTACACCTATGATTTATCTTAGTACAGTTTGAAGAACATTAAACAAAGAAACACTGAGTGTAAAACCAAAGTCACCTCCCTTTAACTAACTGAAATGCCCTTAGATCCAACAGTCCTCTTACATGGAGACTGGCTACGTGGTTATGAACATGTTTTGTTTATTCTTTTACATACATAATTTACTTCAAATTTGCTATTAAACAAATCCACTTTTCATCTTTTAACAATCGTTTTTAAACAGTGTTTAATTATGACTCTCGTAATTTGTGATGACGTCACTGATGTTGAGGGTTCTCTGATCCGTTCATCGTCTCATGGATTATTATTCTTGATCTGAACATCGAATACTCGACTATCATGATTTGGTTTCTCAATTTAGTCCAAGACTTGTTTCTGTTTGAATGGGAGAATATGTTTTCATTTAGGCTAATTGTATAATTGATCAGATATATTAATGAGATGATAACAATTCTAACCTGATTGGTTTTATTACTAAGAGGATAATAGTTGTAAACTGATCAGGTATAAAACCGAGATGATAATGATAGTAAACTGATCGGTAGTCCTACTAATATAGAAGGGTTGTTAACTGATCAGCTATATTACTGATATGATAATGATAGTAAACTAATAAGATCAAAATTAAGGAATCAACTAGATTGATTACTCAGCTGATATGAAGTTATCATCGAGAGCCAACATAAATCAGTTGAATATAATGTGTATTACTTCATTCCACCCACCCACCCCCCCCCCCCAAAAAAAAGAAGAATTACAATTGCAGATGTGTTTTAATCAATTCCGTTCATTTGATTCATCAGTATGGAACCATAAGTATCCTGATTTTCGTCGCCTGAATCTACAGACCGGTCTATGGCAGGTAAGATATTATGCACCTTTCTTACAGCTATTGCTCATAATGCATTCTGGTCAGCTTATTTGAGCTAAGTTGCTCTCTGTATTACGGTACCAGTAAATATAAAATTAATATTATGATAACGTAATCGGTGAAATGCAGTTAATAAATGGTAGCATTAGAATTAGATAAACTTAAAGGAACTTAAAACAACATAAATTTACAGATATCTTCCTGCTCCTGTTCCCAAACGTGTGTCCCATATTAACCAACCATAAATTTGTTTTATTATTCAAGATATTCTCTCACAAGTCTATATATATACAATACTTGCTTACAGAAACAAGACACACATGCTAAGTTTTCATTTAATCAGGATTGTATTAATATTTTGCTAACATTGAAGAAAAAAGCCTTCATCAGAAAGTAATGAATATTTATGAATATTTATCTACTATATATTTACTGAAAAGATAATAAATTAACTTTGTTCCTTAAAAAGTGTTAGGGTATTTGAATTATCAATTGCTTAAAGTATTATTTATCCATAAGAGTGTTTATTAGTGACATTGAAACTAATAAACTCTGGTATATATTATTCTGAATGGTAATGCTTGCTATGATCCTGGTCATTTGTGTATATGAAAGGAGGAAAAGCTATTTAAATTACTGATATTTCAAAGACTCCGATCTAATAATTTTTTGGGGGAGGGGGGCTGGGGGCGGGGGTATTATTAAATTCGTGTAAAATGGGAATAAATTAAAAACATATTAAACTCTGTAGTATAATGTGTAGCTCTACTAACCCGTTTCGTTGTTCTGTTGTACGGATAACATGATAACCGACACATATGTAATCACTTATATGAATATAAGATATATTCGTATTATTTCCCGCGTGTTTGTAACAGACACAGATATAAATACATTCGACGGTTTAGAAGATGTCAGGATTCGAATGGGGGGGGGGTTGTGTGGGGGTTGTGAGGGGTTTGTGGGGGGTTAGAGTGGAGTTGTTCCACTCGGTTACTGATAATCTCTTTTAATATTTATAATTTGTCGTCGGCTAATTGTTTATGTATCTTGATAATTATCTTAAATTGTTAAAGATATTATATTGCAACACCCGGAGCTTATCATCAGTGTCTAGCATAAGGTGGAGTATTGAGGGCGCCAAATAATACAGGAACAGATTGACATTTGGACAGGTTTGCTACATATTGTACAATCGTTTTTGACACATGCCGTTTTATTAATGTTCGAGGTTGTGAATTTGCATCCAATAAACCTCACGTTTATTCTGAGATGAAACCATAGAATGTTAAAAATCATATTGAACAGGTCTGTTATTGTAATTTCCGTATATTTATTCATCATAACGCATAACAACAGTCGTAACAGTCCTTTTAACTGACCATGTATCTTACTGTAGCAGCTCCCTGGTTTTAACTGGTCATGTTTAGTTTAGTTGTTTCTGATGGTGCAGGAGACGTGGGTCTTCCATACATCATTAAAACACTAACATATATTACTTAAAATTGTTGGTCTTGATTCAAGTAATTACTAATCAAATTAAATTTAACCATTTATATGGTACTTTGCGAATTGCTCAAATGCACAGGATGATGGTGAAAATTTGGTAGTTATTAATAGCAACATATATATGGAAAATTTGACTGTAAAAACATATTTCAAGTTGATTTCTATACTGTCTTGGTGTTTAACTCAAATAATGTTGAGAATTTAGTCAATGCGTAAAGGTTTTAATAAAATGAAATAAAGCTGCATGCTACGTAATAGGTTATAACGTTGACCAATCCATATAATATTCACACATAACTGGATATCCCTGCAACTAATTAAGAGATCTAAATATGTTGTTTGAGTCGCATGACTGCTACTTATACTAGTGAGGTATTTATCGTTTAATTAGATTCAGACAATAGTTTGTCCCACAAAATTATTGTCATTTTTTATTTGTTTGTTTCCAAACCTTTAATATCTCTGCCTACTCTCATCGTTCCTGGTGTGATTTTTGTGAAATAAAGTAACATTATGTTTTCAAAGTCCTTATCTTTCCTTTTACGGTCAAGTTTGTTGCCAGCAGATTATAGCAAACACAACACAAAATACAGAACCTAGATATATCCAATATAGTATTCTTCCATTGTATTAAATCTTGATAATAAATTAACTGTGTTGCTTAAAAAGCTTCGGGGGATTTGAAGGATCACTTGCTTAAATTTTTATCCAGATTAGTGTATACGACACTGACATAAGTCTGTGGGTCCAAGCAGGCCTATATAGATAAGGACGGGTCTGGCTTTTATTTGAAACTAATAAACTCTGGTATATTCTTCTGAATGGTAATGCTTGTCATGGCCATTTGTATATATGAAGGGAAGAGGAGCTATTTTTATTGATGAAATTTCAAGGGTTCCGATCTAATACTCTTCTTTTTTTTTTCTTGGGGGTGGATAATTGTATTTGTGTAAAATGGGAATAAATTAGAAAACAGAAAGGAACTCTGTGTTATATATGTGTAGCTCTACTAACCCGCTTTGTTGTTATCTTGTACGGATACCATGGTAACTAAAATATATGCACTCACTTGATAAAATATTAATATAAGACAGATATTCGTATTATTTCCCTCGTGTTTGGAACAGACACCAAAATACATACATTCGACGACGGGGAGGGTGGGTGGAGTTGTTCCAATTACGGTTTAGTCGAAAACTGATAATCTGATTTAAATATTCATAATTTGTCATCCGCTAATTGCTTATTTATCTTGATAATTACCTTCAAGTGTTAAGGATATTTTATTGCCACACCCATACCTTCCAGCCTCATTCATTACTTATCATTAGTGTCTAGGATTGGGTGGAGAGTTTAGGGCGCAAAATAATAGAGGAACAACTCATGTAAACTTTTGTATCACGTTTATTCCAAACGTATAGAAACAAACTTATAAAAATCTGGAAGTGAACAGAAATACATATCTTTAACATATATTTTTGAGATAAAAGTCTGTAAGTAAATTACGAGCATTGGTATGATAATTAACAACTCAGCATATCATTTCAACATATAGTAGAAGACTAGTAGCGTGTATGACTCTGAAACAACATAATTGACATAACCGACGCTGCTTAACGTTTCCAACATACCACTATAAATCCTCGTGAAACATTGGTATTATTCTTCTGAACCAAAATTTAGTTGTAGTAAAAATCAATGACTTATACAAATATCTTAATCAAACAATGTCTTCACCTAAAGAAATGTACTGAACATATCCCGCGTTTACTTCACCATCTCGATGTACATTAAATATGAAACCTTATAATGTTGTCAATCTTGTTGCACCGTTCTTGTTTATGTTCATTTAATTCGGGGCAAAGGTTCATCATAGCACATACAACAGTCGTAACAACAGTCCGTTTAGCCTACCCTGCAGCTTACTGTAGCTGTCCTTGCATATTTGCCTTTGTAGCAGACTCCCATGATTTCACTGGTTATGTTCATTTTCTTCGTTTTCTCTGGTGTAAGGAGAAGTTGGTCTTCCATTGACTAAAGCTGCCTTTTACGTCATAGGTTGTAAATTGACCAAATCGTGAAATATTCGCAGAATTGTTGGGTACCCTGCAACTAAATAAGATATCTAGATATGTTATCACAATCACGCGACTTCTAATGATTAGTGAATTATTTGTCGTTTAACCAGATTTAGACTATTTGTGTACGATAAATTTAGTGTCATAGATATTTCTTTGTTAAAAAACTTACTTTAATCTTCCCCGGTGGACTGAAGTACCATTATGTTTTCAAGTCCTTCTCATTCCTTCAACGGTCAAGTTTACTACCAGCAGATTGTCGCAAAAACAACACAAAGTACAAAGTACACTTTTGCTACTCTTCCTTCTAGGTTCAATCTTACTCAATTATTAACTCAAATTTATCAAGGTAAATGTCCCTGCGACGGTTCCACGAACACTCATGTGTATATGACATTAAATACCTGTAGTTTCTAGGTCAGAAATGAGGATGAACTGGTTCTGTAACGCAGTGGCGGAGAAACAGGGGGGTGGGGGGGGGTTTAACCCCCCACTTTTTGAAGAGGGGGGCTGGCCCACACAATAAACCCCCCTAGTTTTTGCCAGTAATGTTCTGTTATAGCCTATGTTATGTGCTCCAAATGGAAAAATAAATCAAATTATTAATTTGAAATTGTAAAAGTCATTTCAACCTTTTACCTGGTAGGCTACATCAACAATTAACGACCGAAAACCGAGTTAGAATTGACCCACACATTATTTCTAGCCCCTTTCCCCCACCTTGCGCATTGGAACTTGTAGCTCATAGCGCTAACTTCACCCACAACAGACATACACAAAATAACGTTTTGTTGCTGTTGAATAGCTTTGAAACTGTATACACTTGCCAACTTCAACGAGGTGAAGGAAGGAAAAGAAAAAGAAGAAAGAGAGAAAAGGAGACAGGGGCGTAGCGAGCGGGGGGGTGTGGGGGGGGGGGTGTCACACCCCCCAATAATTTGGTCGCTGTCGGCAAATTTTGGGTCTGTCGGCAAAAGGAGAAAAGGTGAAGAGAGCGGAAGGGGAAGAAAGAAGGAAAGCTGAATAGAGAAAAGGAGAACGGGAGCTTCTTCCGTGCCAAATTTGACTTAAAATATGCACCAGATTGCATCTAAGGACGTTTCAAAACTAAAAATTTTCCAAAGGGGATGGGTAGACCCCCTACCCTAAGACCCCTCCCCCATTCCAGTCACCACTTCCAGATCCGCCGGCAAATCAAATTTGACTTAAAATATGCACCAGATTGCATCTAAGGACGTTTCAAAACTAAAAAATTGCCAAAGGGGAGGGGGACACCCCCTCCCCTTAGACCCCTCCCCCATTTCAGTCACCACTTCCAGATCCGTCGGCAAATCAAATTTGACTTAAAATATACACCAGATTGCATCTAAGGACGTTTCAAAACTAAAAATTTTCTTAAATTTTCTTAGAGCCTCCCCCATTTCAGTCACCACTTCCAGATCCGTCGGCAAATCAAATTTGACTTAAAATATACACCAGATTGCATCTAAGGACGTTTCAAAACTAAAAGTTTTCTTAAATTTTCTAAGATTTTCTTAAATTTTTTAGACCCCTCCCCCATTTCAGTCACCACTTCAAGATCCGTCAGCAAATCAAATTTGACTTAAAATATGCACCAGATTGCATCTAAGGACGTTTCAAAACTAAAAAATTGTCAAAGGGGAGGGGGACACCACCTCCCCTTAGACCCCTCCCCCATTTCAGTCACCACTTCCAGATCCGTCGGCAAATCAAATTCTCCACACCCCCCCCCCAACAAAAAAAAACCTTCGCTACGCCCCTGAAAGGAGAAAAGGATGGAGTAGAAAATACGGCAAGAAAACGGGAAGAGAAAGAGGAACAGTGACAAAATTATTCGAATTTGTAAAGCAAACAGCAGATATCACATCATATCAGTGAGCATGAAAATGGCGTTCCACGATAAACAGCCTCCAAACCATGGGCGCAGATCCTGGTGAGGACAGCGGGACGCGTCCCCACCAACTTTTTCAGTAGTGGGGACATGATATACCGTGGCCCCACCAATTTGTCTTGACCAGTAGCTGCATTTCAAGTTCCCCTGTATTGAACTTTGGCGCAGTTGGATCCAGCATTGTGCAAATGACATGCAGCAGTTCTCATTTTATTGTATGTTATCCACAGTTGTTAAATATAGGACGGAAATTGCATTTGCGGCAGTCTATATTTGTTTTCTGGGAGAGGACCCCAGACCCATCGTATATACATAAGTGTACTTGGATTATTTGTCCCTGATTTTCTTTCTGCAGACGCCCATGTATTTCTCCAAACTAAATTTCTAAGCCATGAGATCTAAAACTTAAGGAGGTTTAGGAGCATCATTAGGTCTGGGAAGTGTTATTTCCGGCGATCTGGGAGGTATATTTGCCCAAAAAAATCCCACGCTACGCGCGAACCCATGGTCGCGCTCCGCTTAGATAGTGTCATAGAACAGACACGCGTCCCCACCATTATCCAAGACTGATCTGCGCCCTAGCTCAAAACTGTCGATGTGTGTAGCGTTCGGTTTCGGAAATATCTGGTATATTTTTATTTCCTTCAACGAAATTTTTTAGTAGCCGTCTGAATTTTCGAAAATTCCCTGACCAACATTCTTCAACATACTTCATCATACTCGTGCAATTTTGACCCGTCTGTTAGGGTTTGAAGGAGGTTTTTCTATATCGTTTGTCCATAGATGATATTTTGTGCAACATTATGGGTATGTTTTGAAGTGAATTTATTCACGAGAATTGTGAATTTTCAAATTCTGAACAGTGGGGCTGACGGATATTGTGGGCCGCGATGAAGAATCACCTACAAAAGCAATGATCCACAGGATATGTGATGAAGTCGAACGTGTGTGACTGGTGACAATCTTCAAAAAGGTTAGATGAGAAAAAAGTATTTGGAAAAAACTTGGTTCTCAGGCAAAAGTGTACATATGGTTGGTCAGTTTCCAGCTCGAGAAGTGCCATTTCCGGTGATCTGGGGGTACCAAAACCAGAAATTTGCTTGTACGCTGCGCGCCAACTAATGGTGGCGCTCCGCTTAGATAGTAATACGCGCCCCAGGTTAGAAAATCCTGCATACGCCCCTGGTTAAATGCAGCTTTTCAAGGCCTGGGCAGTGCCATTTACTGCAATCTGGGAGGCAATATTTGCCAAAAAATTCTTGTGCACTTCGCGCCAACTTATGGTGGCGCTCCACCTAGATAGTGAGCCAGCAGTTATGACTTTTTATTTCATCAATGGCCTGCAACCCCCCCCCCCCCCACTTCTGACAAGAAATCTCCGCCACTGCTGTAACGGATGGTGACCGATGCGAAGCAGCGCGATTCAACATTGTTGTTCTTAGTATGGTTTTAAAGTCATACCAGAAACTGTTTTTTTATTGCCTATTATTTGTGTGTGGGGTGCATAGATAAACGAAATTGCTTTTGAACATCAGACTCACTGTTTTCCAGAGTGCAATGGTGGACATTTTGGCGATTGACATAAATGAAGGAAGAAGTGATACGTTTAATGATAAAATGAAGAAAAAAAATGAAGACTATTTTGTAATTTGAAAATATTATATTCGTGGTTTGAAATAAACTTTAGAAGAAGGTCTTGCAAATATATTTTTAGTGGCACAAGATTCTCTCTGTGGAGTAAATCATTACCGATGATTCGGTGGAGCTGTGATTAAATCACTTCCCACGCACATTTACACAAGAAAACTATATTACCAGTCAGCATGTGGGAGCAATTATACTACTGCTTCGTTCTGTTTTCTAGATACCATAGTAACCAAAGAACTGGACACGTATTTTGTGACGCCGGCTGTAAACGGACACAATGTTGAAAAAGATCACGTACATGAATCTATTTTTTGCGTCGCAGATATATATATTCTAAGCCTTTGTCGTATATTGCTTTCTGCATTTTGTTAAAGTGCTTTAATATGTGCAGTAGACAAAAAGGATTCTAGTCATTCTGTTTGAATAAACTTTACAGCAACGCAAAGAAGAAATAACTGAAGGGCTTTATTTCATTCTTTGGGGCAAGATATTAAGATTGTGTACATTTCTGTTGGCTTTAACTAAAATACCTTAAGTGCAAGATACAATGGGTGTTCCATACGAATAGTGCATGTCTTCTCAATATAATAGATTGTCCAATCAAAACGTTAAAAGGAATAATTAGTTAACGGAAGAGCTGTTAATGTTGCAGATTATAATTATGGGGATTTTTAATCTAATTTTTTTGTACACTGTTATTGATGAAAGAATTATCCCTCGCAATCGAAATGGTATAAGCAATGCTATAACTAAAATATCACCTTTGACGATGTCATAAGAGGGATTTGTCTGAAATACAGACTAAGCTGATTTACAGATACGACTGCCTGGTATAAAATACAACACATAGTCATATATATAGTATATTGCTATATGTATTCTGTTGCAGTCGATACGGGGGCTAAGACATGTTCGTATACTTGGATGAAAGTGCTACAGCATGCATAGCTATAGAGACTTAACTAGTTTTGTTGAAATTCTAACTTTCAGATATTGACATAAAGATTCAGTTGTTTTTTTGTATTACATTGTTGTAAACTGTGACAGATCAGTGAGTTATGGGACATTAGTATGTAATACAGGTCACGGTAGGTCAGAGCGTTAATCTAGGATATGATCTTCATTTTCCCGACACTCTTACATGTTGTCAAGTGTGTACCTCCTGTCACGCTCACATTAAGTGTTAGAAAGTCCCCATGACGTTATTACAAAGTCTTCATCAAGTTGTATTTTGTTGGTGGTAGAAATAAACTGTCCCTACTCCTCTCTTTCAACGCCCTTTCATCTGATTTGGAAACATATTCATGTGTTCCTGAAGCATCCATATCTGTTGTTGTATTATGTTATTAATTTAACATGAAACGAAACCTTATAAAACTGTAAATGTTAGATAGACTTGTGCGCAAACGTGGTAATTAATGTAATCACACGTAGCACTTAATTATATTATTCTGATTCAGTAAACTTGAACCCAATTAAAGACGATCGGTCATAAAAATCCATGTATTGCCTAATTATCGTTATAGCATACTTTCTCTGGTTTAATGTGTAATATATAAATGAACATATTAAAGATGGAAAAGCATCTTCATAACAGATTCTAATGGCGGAAGGGGGGGGGGGGGGCTAGGTCCAGAACTGAAGTAACGATAATTATATATTGTGTTAATGTTCATTTGTCCAACGACGAGGACTTATTTGTCCAGGATGTATTTATCGTCAAATACAACATATACGTCAGGAACCCTTGTTACTAGGCATGGTACAAATATTATGAGGTATGGTAAAAATAAATGAAACTAAATGAAGTCTCCCTTCCACTCCCGTACCCCAGCACTTTCGTCTTATTTCCTTATTATTGTTGTTGTCCTTCTTTCTCTGCATGTAAACTCCTTTATGCTCTCCTTATATAAGTAATTGCAATGTGAATCAATACAAATTCTCAACTTTAAAGTAGAGAATATTCAGACAGATAAAAACATATAAAACAAAATGAATCTATTGTGCTTCCATTATCTCTCTTCTTCGGTTCTAGTAGTTTGAGTTGTAATGGGATTTGAGGGATCCCTATTGATTATATTTCATGATTTATTTCGATTAATGTATATATATACGTGACTGATGTGAATGTGTGGGTCCAAGCAGGCTTATATATAAAAGGACGTATGTGGGTTTAACTTTAAAATAAGAAACAAATGGATTTTTTTTAGGTAGGTTAAATCACCTCGATGTACTTTAACATACTAGAAAAATTAAAGGAGAGGTGATTACCTAAAAGTTTAACTAAAATATTCAATTTAAGGTTTTTATTTCATTTTTAAGAAACGCAGGGATGTGCCCACGCTGGGCGGCCCCGAACAGCATTACAAATTACCGCCCAGCACTGTCTTAAAAATCGTGAATCCCGCCCAGCACTATTTTCATCTAAAATCCCGACATTCCTAACAATATATTCAACATAAATTGGGCTTAGCCTATGCCAAAATCATACAGACTATTAATGTATCAGTTACGCATGCGAGAAACATTACTTACGGCTCCCAATCGGTCCCTTGCAAAATCTCTTTGAAACAAACTAATAACTTTTACCAGGTACGTAATATATTTCACTAAAAAAATTGTATATTGTAGTCAAAACTAGTACATGTGTATGTGCTTAAAAGTGCCAGCATTTGGCATCTGAGCACCTTCAAAATTCGAAGGGGGGAGGGGGACAGCCCCTTTCCCCTTAGACCCTTCCCACAGGACGGCGATCAGTATACCCGGCACTCAGGAAATCCTGGGCACATCCCTGGAAACGTCTTTTTTTACCATCTTCTGTACGTACAGTAGTATGAATAGGCAGCAGCATTATCATATGACAAAAAGTCAACGGTGAATCTAAACTAATAGTGGTTTTAAAATATTTGTAGTATTTCTTTCGTATTTTGCATAACGGCTAAATAAAATTTTAAAAATAGTATCTCGAAGGAGCCTGGGTCGGAGTTGGAGGAGGGGTGGGGGTGTTGAAAGTTCCTAGTAATGTGGTTGATTTTGTAAAATTTACCACCCGGCAAATTGACTAATGTTTTATCTTCATGATTATATTCAAGTGCTGACGATAATTTAATGCAACATCCGGGCCTTTTATTCTCACATGGTCCGTATTGTTATTAGTATACTTTTTCCATCAGAATCATTCAATATGTCTATATCATATAGTATAAGAAACACTCTGATGTAGTTGAGTCCATTTACGTCCTGATTCCGAGCCCAGTGCGAGACCACTTTGTTCGGGTATGGTACTCTCGAGTCCGAACAGCGTTCTATAGAGTATATGAGCAAACCAAGTCCGAGTCCATCTAATATATAGAGACACAGCAATGAAGAGCTCACGCGGTTTCAGCCTATACTGGACTAATAGACACGCAGGGAGTATCGGTTAAATAAACTCACTCTAAATATTCCTTAATTTACAGACCGTCGCTTTTTGGTCTAAATGTTCCTTGCCTAACGTTGAACAAAGAGAGTAAAATATAAGAAAACTGATTATGTGTGCATGTACAAATTACCAATTCAACATAAGGTTGTAGTGTTTAATGACGTCACTCAGTGTTTGATTACGTCACTAAGTGTTTAATGACGGGCTTAAAACTATGTCTTCCCTATAAAGCTGATGTTTATATTCATGTTATTAAGTCCGTGCATCTTACATTGACGAGTCTGTCTCCTTTATTGACTTTAGGGTATTCAATGTAGATGTGCGTTTACCTGCCAGGAATAGTTTACTGTTATATTTGTGAAGATATATCATTCAAATTTATATATTTTTTGCTTCGTCATATTATGTTTTCCTGAAATTCAATTTCAAAATTTCATGAATAAAATATTTCTCTTCCCTTCAGGCCTGTGACAATGATGGCAATCTACCAGGAGAAGAGGTAAGAGAGACATAGATTCATGTTCCTGTTTATTAGTAACGGTAACTTTAATAACAGACAAAGAGGTATTAATTAATGTGAAACAAAGAAATAAGACAAAAGAGTAGTATACTTCGTTTCTCATCAGGGTGGGAAGGGGAGGGGTTGGGGAGGCCAACTGTAGAAATCTATACTCAAATCTACACTGTAAAAACTAAAAGGGTTTATTTACCCCAAAATAGGGTAAATGTAAATCCCGCATGTGGACACAAAGTATGGGTATTTATAACCACATTTAGATGTGCATTTACCCTTTATTGTGTCGCTATGCAGGATTTACATTTACCCACTATTTGGTTTCTTTTACACAATTTAGGTGTGAATTTACCCATTATTGTGTTGCTATGCAGGATTTACATTTACCCACTTTTTGGTTACTTTTACACAATTTATTTGTAAGTTTACCCTTTCTTGTGTTGCTATGCAGGATTTACATTTACCCACTATTTGGTTACTTTAACACAATTTAGGTGTGAATTTACCCATATTTGTGTTGCTATGCAGGATTTACATTTACCCACTATTTGGTTACTTTAACACAATTTAGGTGTGAATTTACCCATATTTGTGTTGCTATGCAGG
The DNA here is from genome assembly GCF_037975245.1 of Apostichopus japonicus. Lineage (NCBI taxonomy): Eukaryota > Metazoa > Echinodermata > Holothuroidea > Aspidochirotida > Stichopodidae > Apostichopus > Apostichopus japonicus. The sequence goes on from NC_092567.1 coordinate 7,119,016, forward strand.
ATTTACATTTACCCACTATTTGGTTACTTTAACACAATTTAGGTGTGAATTTACCCATATTTGTGTTGCTATGCAGGATTTACATTTACCCACTATTTGGTTACTTTAACACAATTTAGGTGTGAATTTACCCATATTTGTGTTACTATGCAGGATTTACATTTACCCACTATTTGGTTACTTTAACACAATTTAGGTGTGAATTTACCCATATTTGTGTTGCTATGCAGGATTTACATTTACCCACTATTTGGTTACTTTAACACAATTTAGGTGTGAATATACCCATATTTGTGTTGCTATGCAGGATTTACATTTACCCACTATTTGGTTACTTTAACACAATTTAGGTGTGAATATACCCATATTTGTGTTGCTTAGCAGGATTTACATTTACCCGCTATTTGGTTACTTTAACACAATTTAGGTGTGGATTTACCCATATTTGTGTTGCTATGCAGGATTTACATTTACCCACTATTTGGTTACTTTAACACAACTTAGGTGTGAATTTGCCCATATTTGTGTTGCTATGCAGGATTTACATTTACCCACTATTTGGTTACTTTAACACAATTTAGGTGTCAATTTACCATTATTTGAGTTGCTAAGCAAGACTCACATTTACCCACTATTTGGTTACTTTTAAACAATATAGGTGTAAATTTATGACTTAGTTGTGTTGATGTGTGGGATTATTCCATTAGATCTTTTGGTACTATTATGCTTAAGATGTACAACTACCTCTTTGATGCTGCTGCACATAATTTACAATTATACTAAAGGTATTCTGTATTGGCCCAAAATTATAGCATGCTATAATCGCTAGATGTTTTCAAAGAATACTTTCCTGGAGGTCACTACCCTCCAATGGTTCACAGACATTCTACATTGAGCACACAAGATAACTGAATGTCTCAGTGAGAAAAATTTCCTCAAGAGTGGTAATAAAAACAGTTCAGAATTTTAAGCAAAGGTGACCATATTTGGCCAACACAGCATACCTTCATTGGGCTACATAACACAATGCAATTTAATTGTGCAGATTCTTGAATTAATATAATAGGTAAGAATGTTAAATTAGGAGAAAACTAGAAACTTCAAACATGAATACTACACTGCATAAACGTGACATGAATAATCAATGCAATAGCATGTTTATATCAATCTAGGAATATTCATGCATAATGTACAATATGGTGAAGCAACACTTAAAGTTGGTAACATATGTGTATACTAGTAAAACCTTGACTAAAAAATGTTACATTTACTAATGTATGATCACATTTTCTCAACAATTAGAAACTGCCACAACCCATTACAAGGCATGTCAGGTATTAAACCATGTAACAATTTTCATTTACATCGATGAATACATTTGTAAAATTAAGGTGTGCCAATCTTTTAACATTAACATAAATCTCTATTGACCACAAATATTACTTTCAGGTTGTCTGTTATGATTATGCTGTATCACTGTCACCTTAAAAATCTGGTATCACTCAAAAAGTGCATTACTTTGGCATAACATTGGTAAAAAAGACCATAACTCCCACTTTTATAAAATGGCTCAGCAAAAAATTGAGAAACTTGGAGAATATTAAGATAAACAATAATAACTTACTAATAAAAACAATTTGTATGTAAACAACTAACTTTGCAAATCAATGCAGGTACATCAACATGCTTTTGTTTATGATCAAACCCATCAGTTCTCACTGGCCATGAATGTTGCATCAACACAATAAAGGTTTACATGATAAGACCTGTATGTTACTAAGTTGTAAATTAATAACTCTAAAACATACCTTAACTCTAATGTATGATTAATTATAGTTCTTAGTGCTTTAACATTTCATGTTGATTTATCTTGAATACAACAGTACACTCAAAAAGTTGCATTAGAGTGGTGCATGTTTATGTGCACCACCCCCACCCCACCAACCAAATTTTGTTGTGACAGAACAAGCCACAATATATGGAACTTTCTTGTCACTGATCTAATTGTTCCAGCAATTGTCTCCATGATTTTATTTATATGTGCATCAAGCATTACAAAGATTATCGATAACAACTTCCTGGTCTTGGTATAAATTGACAAAAACAAAATCAAATCGAGCAAAGATACGGTGATGCTTAAGTTTAGGCCTATGATTGTGAATGATCACCATTAACCATCTGTGTTGAGTGTAACCGAGGCTAACTGAGGAAGACTAGCATACAATTAGTCTACACTAAGCTTGCTTCAACTAGGCTGAACGTTAAACCTTAATCACTATACCCCTCTATGTTTATTGTAGACCCCACAATTTATCACAAAATATTACTGTACACAATTTGCTATTCTTAATGCTCATCAATCTTGGTTTGAATGTATAAAAAATTTACTGGCTTAGATAATTTGCTTAATATCAACTAATTGCTGTTTGGCCTTCTTATTACACCCAGTTCTAATTGTATTAACAGCTTATTATTGACTTTACTATATGACACCTTTTATAAAGTTGCATTAGTGTTCCAACTAAATTTTCGCCCCCAACTTTGCTCTTCGTCATAACAAGGCATGTCACAGCACTTCAAACTTGTAGTTGCCCCTGATCTCACTGTTTCACCAATATTGTAATGTTTAGTATTATATATCATTTAAGTGTATTAAGAATTACCCAAATTATCATTTTACACATTATTTGTCTTGTAAAATTATGCTAACAAACTAAATCCCTGAAAACAACACTATGCAAATCCAGCAAACAATCTGAAAAACATAACTAACAATAATTCTGGGTCAACAAATAACAGAAAAACAATAGAACTTGAAGAAAAGTCACAAAATGAAATAAATCATGCTTGAAGTTTTGCAATTAATGAAATGATCTTTTGAGGCAATTTCCCCTTGTCTTTGCATTGCAGCAGAACATTTTGCAGAAATGTCAGTGTTCCTTTTACTTTGCCGTTATACTGTATGTTGAAAACATAATATGTTGCCAGCAGGATTAGAACTGCCTCAGGGAAAGATGCTGCAGTACTGCATTTTTCGTTTTCTGCAATGATTGTTATGTTTGATGGGTCCAGCGGATCCCCAGTGTATGTTATGACCGGTGTGTTGATTTCAACATCCGAGCTAACCTATCAAACAATGAAATAAATAGGATGATTAATTCCTGATAACACATTTTCAAAGGTAATCCAGCTTCTTCAGAATCACATACACTAAACTTGCATTTGATAATATTACTTGGGAGCTGATTTGAATAAGCATCATTTCTAGCTATAAATGAATATTGCGAATGTTTCTATAACTCAGGGTATATATAAACCAGAATGTCAAATAACTTAGTGATTCCTTGCCATTATGAAGCAACATTAGATGGCAGATTTTCCAACTTCCACCGTGCTGACCTGATATCACCAGAAGTGCCATTGGCCTTAGAGTATCGAATAATAGGTGCCTATATAAGAAGATTGAATTTGAAACCAACTATCATTTCTTCAGCGATCAACTTTATTAAGACTTGGCTCTAATTGAAGACAAGTGAACTGTGACCTCCATACAAAACATTCGGGATTTGCTACTTACCAAATGCTACCTAAATTCAATTCATGATATGTGGTGGTAATTAAAGGGTTCAGGTTTTCATGTTTGTTGATCTCAAATGACCTCTGATCACAATCAAAAACAGGAAGAACCACCTACTCACCAAGGGTTACCTTGTGTTATCTTTTAATTCAAAGAAAAAATAGGGATCATCTGCTCACCAGGGCTATCTACATATTACTCTTGAAGTGCAAACCATCTTTCACTTCTTGAGGTATAGTGTTTACAAACCGAGGCCTCACACACACCCCGATCAGCATTGCATAGATTTCTTTGGCCTTAGAAGGGTTATCGACATATTACTCTTTACATCTTTTGCAAGTTTACAAATAATACACCAACTAATGAAAGGGTTGTTAAAATGGGAAGCTTACATCATCATCACTGTTTATAAACAGAAAGTTGCGATCTTCTTTCAGGAAGCCAGGTAGTATCCAGAGAGCTGCGGTCCATGTAGCATCTGTAGCAGAAATAAACACAGAAGTTATTGTCTTCATTCAGTGTAAATGAATGTAAAATGTAACACAACAGTAAAAAATGTCATGCTGATTTCCTGAAAATAACATAATGATTTAGTAAGTTGATGTAGTGTATCAATGCAGTTTTATCTCTGCACTCTTAAAAATAACTACATTGAAGTGTTCCTTAATTAATGTTTTATTGCAGGATTCAGTAAACCATCTAATTCATCCAATGACGACACTGTTGCTACTTTGCCTCATATGGTCACAACTTGTCTCTTAGCTCAGATTATCCTGTATATGAAACAGGATTGGCCACATTTTTCTTCATTATCTTGAAAGACCTTGGATTTTTTTTTAAGTTTTCAAACATCTGCCATCAGTTTAACTAATTTATATTTTAAGAAGCTGACAAAATGCTTGTCTCAACTGAAACTGTTAAGACATATCTCCTAGTCTACATAATAGTAAACTTTTTTATTATTTTTGGTAATTAACTCAGCACTTTGAGATGTTAACTTACCCCTTTTGTCTTTTTCTGTCAATTGCTGAATAAAGTTGTTGTATTCAACAAGGAATCGAAGAGTGCCCTTTGAGTGATTTGTGTTGTAGGTGATGATCTTTGCTGCAATGTCATCAAGATTTTTGTAGAACATCTCCGACACTGCATCCCAACTGATGATGGCTGAAAAATCTTCTATGATCTATGAATTAAGGTAATAAAAAGGATGATAATGACATTGTATTAATAAACAACTTTCAAACAGGAACTTTCAGCCAAGTATTCGTGTTAGATCATTAAGTCAGTAAAAGAATCTTGTTTTGGCAGTTATTCATGATTTTCTTCAGTCAAACCTCTATTTTAGTAGAAATTCTAAACATTCAAATACTCTTACATATCATCCATGGTATTTAGATTCACCTACTTTTTGAAAGTCCCTGTCAAAGCTAACAATGTGTTTCTTCCATGGTAAATAAAACAGCTATGATTAGCTCACTTGGCAGGTTAATTTGTGGCAAAATACACTCATGACCCTTTTCCTTGAACTTTGTCTACCTCAAATGATTCTTGAACTAAAAAAGGTAGGAATCATCTACTAACCAAATGCAATCAACATTCTAAGGGATTTTTAAGAAGCCAGTAACTGACAATTTTTCCACTTATTGCACTGTGTTTCATGAATATCAGCTATGATTCAAGGAAGCTTCCCTTCCTGAGAAATCCTGAGAGCAAGCTATGCAGCATGAACACAAGTTCATTCACCCTTACATACACAAGCCTTAACATTGGCTTATGATTTCGTCAAACCAACAATTTCCAGTGTAGAACATTATAATCATAAGTCTTAATAATTAGGAATCATTTGTTTGAAATTACCTGTTCTGCACAAAATAGAGTAGGAAATTTGCCTCTGATTTCTGCTATTGGTGGTTTCTCCTCAAGTACAAGTCTCCTTCTCTCTCCAAATGTCAGTGCCATTAATGACTTAATTTTGTTCTTGTCTTGTTTTTTCTTTGTTGATTCCTTTTGTAGTTCCTTAATGTGCAGTTTGATAGTCTCCTCTGTTTCACCCTCAGGTAGAGTCCAATCAGCTCCCTCTTTTCGTTCTCCCTCGTCAGTTGTTGCATGTGTAGATGTCTTCCTCTTCTTCACAACTACATCCCTCGTCATGTGTCTCCTCTCATTTCTGAACTTATCTTTGAGTGCATTTTTCAATGCATCCTACAAAACCAAGATGCAAAAATGAATGGAAGCTGCAGTATGATGAGATAATCTGATATCAATGTTACATATTCTGTTAAAATACCTTTCTTCAGTCTGGACTTGTAATTTAAAGAGCTATGAAATTGTGATGAACACTTGAACACAAAGTATATTGTAATTTTGTTACAAGGTCTTAAAAACAGCTGAACAATTCAAATTAAACTTCAACACTATTGTTAGGTATAAAACTCGGCAACCTCACAATGTAATTTATGCACATGTTTCATCATGTCACCTCACCCATTTTAAAGAGTAGACACCTTGATCTTACAAGTATGCACATCTGGACATTCATGTCAGATGCATGCACAATGTGTACTGGTTCATGCATCTTCTCGGGTAGGCCAGTAAATTATATGAATATGTATGTATACATATATGTCACAGGAGGGGGCTAATGTGCAAACATCTGCATGTATACAAGACCCCAGACTACAATATCCCCCCCTCCCCCACCCACCCTGTGCTGCAGCAGTTCAACCCTTGCATCCACCCAGTTAAGTTCCCTCAAACTGAAAAGTACTTTTACAAACCAACAGCAAAATTAATCTATAGTGGATGTAAGATTTTGCCCTTGGAATGGCAGGAGAAACAATCTAGTTTTGAATGCCCCATCATTTGATGTCTTTATTAAAAAGATCCAGCTGTACATAGTTCTTCACTAGCACCAGCTACTGGATATAAAAATGGCTTTTGACAATTAAGCAAATACAGTGAAAATAGTCTCCTGTCTACCTGAAAAGCACCAATTTGACTGATACCATTAGTAGTGGTAGTTTTGTACAAAGTAGTCGAAATTACACAATCTAGTCAGGTGCTTTTTATATGTACATATACGCCCACCTTCTAGATAATAAATGAAGAGCTTAATCATATACTTACATAAGGCTCACAGAATGGTAATTTGATTGCCAAGTTTGGAAAGGACTTTATGACTGCTTTAGCTGCTGTATTGTATTGATCTGTAGTAGGATACCTACAAAAAAGAATATCACTTTATAGTTGATTCACATACAGGGTTAGTGCCAGCTGTAAAATTTAGGAGGGGGGGGGGGCAATTACCCACTTGACCAACTCTTTTGGGGGGGATTTAGTATATGGGGGAGCCTTTTTAAAATGTGGAGTGAAAGGAAAAGATGGTACTGTCTGGGGCTCCAAAAGCTCCAGTTTTTAACCTTCATATCAGCAGGACAGGGCTTGGTTGGGTGAGACTCATACAGGCCCAATGATCTCCCATAATAGAAATTTCTTATGTTACGGGATACTGCGGACTATCTCTATAGTGGTCTCTTGTATCATTCTTGAAGATATATTGTCTAAATTGTTTTGTTTTTACTATGTAATTCTTAATTCCTTGTTTTAGTCTGATGTTGATCTGGGAGTGAAATAAACCTTACACACACAAACACCAAAAATTACATTTTTAAAATAATATCAACAACTTATTTTGCAACTTAATAATAACAGTGAAAAGTTCACCCATTTACCCACTAACCATCAAGTCCTGCTTGTACTAAGTACCTTACCTAGCACCCCCATTCCCCCCAGACAGGCTGAGTCAGCTAAAAGGCTATGATTTTATATTTGAGGTCGCTGCCTGAGCTTGTTTGTTTTGGTAATGTGGATATCCCCATCTGAAGTTAAAATATGAACAGAACTTTAACAAAGTTGTAACCACATCATTCCAAGGTTCCACAATATTAAAATCTGTAGGTTATTGACACATGACGTCTTTATATGCAAAAAATCAAATGCGAAAATACAGGCTTCCAAAGGTGTTATTGTTCCAGGTTAAATAACACCACAATTTCAAAGATGGCATACTTACACATTGACATATTTCAAAGCTAGTAATTCTGAGATGTTGAAAAGTCAAGATTCCAAAGACTTGTGCATTATGCATGCGTATGACATTTGAAGGCAAAAATGTACACTGGTTTAGCATTAGTGATTGAAAAGACAAAATATTAATATTCAAATAGGGAAAGGTACTTACACAGTAAACAAGCACATTTTGTCAAATGTAGCTTGGATTACAGCAGATTTAATTCTGTTGCTGACAGGTCCCCCTTTTAATAGTTCTACCAAGATGTCTCTCCTAACATCATCTTGATGCAGCTCAAACTTGTTTGGCCATGGCAAGAACTTTTCTTCTTCATGAAAACTATCAAGCATGCAAAAAGGGTAAACAAAACTTTATTAGCAAAATGTATAGAATTAGCACTTTCAATAAAGTGACCCTAAACAAATTTTACATGAACAATACAGATTATACTTTGACACAGGTTGAACAGCTTGATTTTCACTACTTCAGCTGTAAGTTGTTGAACATGCATGTCAGTACTTAGCAAAATGTGACTTCATATTAAATGGCCTCTTCAAATAAGGGGCTTTGTACTGAACTTCTTTAGGGAATGTGTGGGACTTACTGTTAACCAACCAAGTTCCACCAACCCCCCACCCCCCATACCCTAATATATTGTAGTGATAGCTTAAAGAGAAAATGCAGTCACCCTGATTTGAATTAGTATACTGTAGTATAATATTTCTATTATGGCTCTTCCTACTCATGTGACAATGTTTTTGTTACTGAATTGTTGAATTCATGCACCATAACTCTTAGATTTGTCTTTTATATGCAATATTTATGTTCTAAAATGCCATAAAATATAATTGTAAGGTCAGCACCAGAAATTTGCAAGGTTTAGCTGATATTGCAAATTAGTTTGGGGCAACTGCTTATTCCCTTAAATAAGCTCTTTTTTGCTTCTGTCAAGGTAGGATAATAATTCAAACATGAAATGTTACATGTCTTACCTGTCTGAAACATCACTGGTACAAGGTACATCTCTTTCATTTCCAGCCAATATAATGGTGTCATCTGAACTTGAAGAGCTTGTAAATGAACTGGCACTGAGGCATGCAACTGACAAAGGAAAGGAGTGTCCAAAATATGTATTATAAATTATTTTTCTAATTTGCAAAACCCCAGGATGTAAAGATTAAATATGTGTTGCTCATAAGTACAAGAAACAAAATAACTGGATTTGCATTGCAATTTGCTACTTACTATTAAATCTTCAACTGCTAACCAATTTGATATTGATTAGCACTTTCATTAGACAGTAATGCTTTTTGATTGATATTGCAAACTGTAAACTGTTACAATGAAAATTTGAAGTAGTATTCAACTTTGGCATACCAATTTGTCCCTTGCAGAATACCTTCAGACTGTGATAATTTCTTATCTTAAAGCTTCCCTGAAATTTCAAATATGAATACTATAGTGACTTCCTCCTGTCAAATATCCCAAAACTTTCCAATACTGTAGGGGGAAAGCCATGAGGAGAGGTTATGACAATGTACATACATTCATACAAGAATGTTTTATGTGCATATATTATCCTTGGAACTACCCAAGTACCAATAAGTTCCAAATGGGGTTCACACATCACATTATGCCAATAAGGCTCCTTCATGAAATGGTAATAAACATGCTGCTGATAGGCAAATTTTTCTGGACAACAATCTTTCTGCAATCGTGTACAAGAAGCATTTATACTTACCTTCATCTCTTTCACCAATCACATTCAGTTTAACTGCTTTATCTTCCATCTGCTCTTCTTCTATATCACCGTCAATGTCCACCCAGTCGTCAAAGTCTTTATCAAAGACCTGAAGCCGAAATTTCTTTATCCCAAATTGAGATTTGATTTCTGGTTCTACATCACTTGCACTACATAAGAAAACCCTTTTTCTGGATCCATAAGTTACATGGTACCGTTTAAGTGCTTCACTGAAGACACAAATATATAGAAACTAAAAAGTTGTTTCTTCTAACCTTTGAAGTTCAAAGTAACAATGATAAGGAATGAGATGCTCTATTTTAAGTATTAATGTTTCTCTAAACAAAGTACTTAAGTGTTACCATTCTCTGATTTTGATTTGTGTAAATTGATAAGGGTAAATGACAAGCAAAATCTTCATAAGCAAATATGACCCATTTTTGTTGAAAACACAATACATAGCTATGGAAATGTTGACTGTAACCAATAGTGTGCAAAACCATCAAAACAAAATACACTTTACCACCTTTGATAAAGATTGCATCTATTTTGCCAAATTCATGCAACCTATTTTCTCTTGCCTCTAGAACCATGCAACAACCTTTTGCATACAATGAACTGTGTAATTCAACAAAAGCTAATGTATGCACTTCTTCAATGCTTGGAAATTGACTTTTCAAAGCTCTCTGAATCCCATCACAAAACTGATGTAACTTTTGAATGTCCCCTCCTGAGTTGGATGTCATTTTGTCATCCAAAAAATTCTGACCAGCTCCATAATAGCACATAAGTAATTGATGACGCCTTGCCAATGTCTTACACAAATTCCGCCTGTTTTTCTGCCTATTGGCAATTTCTTTGAAATATGCATGTTTAGCTTCAAACCTCATTGTCCAGCAGTGAACAAGAGGTCCATATTTCAATATTGAACGAGGGTAATGCAATAAGTAATGACTTTTGGGTTTAATTCTATCTTCAGGAAAGAGCTCTTTCAGAGCAACCAGAAATCCATGCACCAAATATTCCAAGTATGCAACCATTTCACACGGTATAGAGGGAGCAAATGTAATTTCACAAATATCCATAAGTGACAAAAATAGTTCCCAGTATTCATTTCCCTCTGGAATTGAGCTTCCTATGATTAAAGGCAATAATCTCATCAGGCACCATGTTTGAGATGCTGTTTGTTTGATTTTGAAACTTCCCAGGTTAGCAGTGGTATTGCAAGTTGGTTTGCTTTTCTGATCACTTTTTCCAAAGGGAAAAAGCTTCAAAGCACTGTTAAAAGATTCCAAAGTGAAAAAGCCATCCTGAATAAATGTTGTCACAACCTTCGTCATTAATTCTGGAACAAGTCCTTCGAGCAAATCATGAGCTGGATCAGGTGGTAGACAACTGATTACATCAAAGTATTGCAAATCTGACAAAACAGATTTAGAAGCTACTCCATAAACATGCCTAAGACCTTGATTTTCCATAACTAACTGCACCTGATGTTTGTGACCAACACTTGTTCTTTCGATTAAACTGGATGAATCAAAATGATCTTGAATGTCATTACTACTTGCCATGCAAAATCTACATATTCTACCAGCATGAAAATGTTGCTGAAAGCCTCCTAACTGATGTGCTGCCAAGTTATCCATGGAAACCAAACTAATGCAACCCTTGAATGTAAACTCCTCCTGGTTTAAAGTTGTTATTGTCACCCCCTTACTTTCTAAGACTTTAACATCCTCAAGAAGCGGTTTGAGCACTTTCCCAAAGCCATACTGTTTTATTAATCTTGTACAGCAGAGGCAAACAAGCTGAATTGATGACAATTTTGACCGAAACTTTGGGGATAAATTTCCAAGAACAAAATAAAATGCAGCAACTTTGTAGCTGTTAGCTTTATTTCTAAGTGGGTTCACCACACCAAAATCATCATAATAAAAATGAACTTGGAGTGCATGTGGCTCCAAAGAGAATAGGGGATGATTTTGAAATGCTTCACCATCACAGTAATCCTCATATCCCTTGTCCCCATGTCTAGAACGGGACTTCAGAACTTCTGCTAAAATATCATCATGACTTAAAAGACATTTTAGAGTATCAAGCAATGGTACATAAATGAATGTATCATCTTTCCCACAGGTGGAACCTAGCACATGTTCAACTGGCTCAACTAAACCAAAATGCTCCTTATAAAAAGCTGTCTGTTTATAGTCTGAGGCCAACTTTTCAAAGATGTTATTTTTCTTTTCAAACTTTTCATCGATAAAGTTAAAGATATCAGGATTTTTAGCCACTGTGAAACCAGAAGCTGAAAGTTTTTCTTTGATCTCTGTGCTATCATCCCTTGAACTGTTATAGATGAGTTCAGATAGCTCTAATATTATGCTATTTGTAACAGTAAGTGGTAGTTTATGCTTCTCTTTCATGCCTAAGATGAAAAGAGCAAAGTCTCTTTCCGTGGATCTTTCACCGATTTCTCTGATGTGTGATCCATCACCCAGAGCAGCAGCATCGATAGCACTTATTCCAGTTGATTCTGCAAGACTATTTTTATGCGAATTATGAGTCACATCATCAACTTCTAAACCAATGTTTTCCGTCACTAGACTTGTGCCTACTTCAGTATCCTCATGCCCACCAGAGTTACTGTCATGCCTTATGTTAACATCGAACACTCTTTCATGAAATTTCCGCAGATGGGAATAAAACGTGCTGAACACCCGATATTTTCTTTCACAACCATCTACTCCACATCTTATGGAGAAGTTGGGTTCAATACTATGTGAGAATCTTATGTGATGTAACAACTTTTTGAAAGTAATGGTCCTGAAAGTGTTACATATTGAGCAACTTTGCATCTGCAAGGATGCCATAAGGCCTAATCTAACAAAACCTTGGCTAGGCTTTATTAGGATGGCTTGGCATAAGTACTGGACAAACCTCACAGCATTAATGCACACTCAGTTTTAATAGTTCAGTCTTGGCCTGCGCTAGCTAGGCTTATAAACTTTGATACAATGGTAGGCCACAGTGTAGGCCCTGCATTGTACTAGTGGCTGTTACTTGTAAGACATAGCCTAGGCTTAGTTATAAAGTCTTCTAATCTTATATAGGCGAATAAGTAGCAGAACAGTTAGGCTAGTAAAGCCTAGGCATAACAGTTATTTAATCTGTACTTTTATAAACCAAACAACTCTTTCAAGGGCTTAACGTCAACTTACACTTGTGACATGTTGCTTTAGATTCATATAAAAATACAAGCGGCCGTTGAAGGTGAAGTCCAGTCGTGTCAAGTCTCGTCAAATGTGACGGCGAAGCGCTTCTGCGGGAACAAACTATGAAATACTAGGATTGGTCGCCAAGCAGTGCAGTGATGACAGTATACTGTATACTGTACTGTACGTACGTAGGTCTAAGGCATTGTGTTAGCGCCAAGCGCCAAGCGCGAACGAACCACCCTTTGTGAAAGAAAACTTGTCATTGGCTTAAAGTTTGAATCTTTCATTTGATATTATGTGGGGTTCTTTCTAATTTTTCAGATATGCACCCATTTTCTGGAATACCAACTTTGAATCTTTTACATTTTTACCAATATTTATTACCACATCCACATTCTTGAAAGGCTGTATTCAGTGAATTAATGTAAAGTAGTGTTTTAGGAAATTTGTTTTTAACCAATGAGAAGTAAGAACACTTCTGAGACGTATAGTCTGTCATTATTCTCTCGGCGCGGCCTGGCTGCAAACGTAACTTTTATTTCTAGTACGAATGAGTACATCATTGTAGAAAATTCTATAGAAGTCACAATGAAAAAAATGTTTCAGCTATGGTCGACGTTTAAGGGCCAGGCATTGTTATCATCCGTTGTGGGGATAAATGTATGCTGGCCGTGCGAAAAAGCACAAAACACTTAAACGTACACAATCATGACAAAAATATTGTTCCAGCTAGCTCAAGCTGTACTTCTAAGAATATTTTGTAAACAAGTGTCTCGAGAAATACTCACGTTTAGGCTCTATCAGTTTGAATTGTGAGTCAAACCGTCTTCATGGGCCAATCCAGAAGGGGAGGGATTCAGTGTTTCGAGAAAATGATCGCAGTAGCTTATATACTTTCCGTTGTTTTGTTATGTACATAAGCGTACGGGACTACCTTCGTTGAGGGGGGGGGGGGGGGTTGGTCTGACGCAACACAAGCTAGCATGCTCGAAAAAGAGCGGCTGGTCTGAAGAAAAGGGTACCTTCTGATCGATGGGTTGCAAACCTTCACCCCGTCTCATACGCGCCCATGGTTAGACCTATGTAGATCTTATAGATAATTGTCTGCACCCCTTAATCAGGTGTTGGTATTTATAGGTTGGGCGCCGCTCCTTATCTGTTCATTACCTCAGGATCATTTGCTATTTTGACTGTATTAGTTAGTCTTGCCTTATTAAACTTTCACGAAACTTCATATAGGCCTATCCTACGACTCCATTTATATCCTCTCACCCCCACATAAGAAACAGTTATTATTTTACTAATAACCATGCAGACATTTCCACGGGGAAATTCGGGGATACTCCATATATCTGTACAGTTTGCCGTATATTTATAACACGATATAGGCTATTAATAAATAAATGTCAAGCTAAACAGCTGGCCTATTGTCGCCCCAATTCCTTTTGACAGTAATTTGCATTGGTTGTTGGGACTTTAGAAATTGGGCCTATAGTCGCCGGGGCAGCTCTGTGTTCCAAAATGTACATGTAGGGTACTATAGGGTGCATACAAATAATGACGGGCTAAGACCCGAAAATACTGGTAGTGATATATATTAACCCATGAACGAGTAAATTTATACTTCAGTACATAAATACTGGGTGATTATTCCCCCAGGGTGGCATTTTAAACTAATCACAAGTGTATAGAACAAATACAACCACATGAAGTGTATAAATAGCTCTTATCTTGTGTGATTCTACCCTCTTACGATACTTCAAAATAAGTGTTGTTGGTGTTATACCCTTTTTGATTTAAAACAACATACTAAGAAGGGTTATTTTACACCTTGTTACTAAGGTATACATTATTCGTGCAAAGTACATGTTATGTGGGTAAAATTACCCTATTGGTTAAAAAGGGTACTTTTTTGAAAAGTGAGTGTAAAATAAGCACTGTAAATGTGTAAATGTACATAAATCATTGTGTCTTATTACACGCACAGTATGTAAATTTACCCACAAAGATCAGAAATACACAAACCGGCTTTACCTCGGGGTATATGTACACGTTAATCGGGTAATGGCCAAGGCAATGGTTATGTTTACACTTTGTGATGGTAAAACTACATTGTGGATGTTTATTATACACTTTTCCAGTGTTTAATAACAATCCATGTGTTAAAATACCTGACAACAGTGTAGAACTACCCGTTTATTTTTTAGAGTGTACCATAAATCTCTACTCCGGTATACTTTGATATGATACAATTATTAAACTCATTTCGCTGGGGTCGAGAGGGGTTGGGGATGGTTTAGGAGGGTATCCGTTGGGTAATAGCATCATGAATCACTGTGAAACGAGAGCATACACTGTGTCATAAAAACACTAACTCGGAGCGAACTGTTTTCACATGATATAATGAAACTAGTAAAAATGAACGGTTGATGTTTTAGTGACTGAGTGATGACGTCATACCGTAATCCCTTACAGAGTGGATTAAATGGAGGAGGGTGCAAGAAGTAAGTTCCAGTTCAGGTCCGTTTATATAAAAGACATGAACACAACGGTGTAGGTAGCTCACGACACTACAGTGATTTGGATTGAAGCTGCGTGCATGAGAGTTGACTCTCTCCACATAAACTTTAAAATATACATTTATTGAGCAATATACTTCCTAAATGTGTCAGTTGAAAGCCTCAAGTAAGATTTCGAGAGATTTTACACTAGTTGTTATCTCAAGTAATTGATTATTTATTATCACAACCTGTTACAGATATTTTTTTATACGGTCACCGTCGTTTTTAGTCTGTATATTTTGGGCAATATGAAAGCCAATTTCTGAATATTTTACCAAACCATTCTTAAGTTAGTCAAAACGAGCTAGCGGTGAATTACAATTATACTTATTGTTTACATCGGTCTGAGTCCGCCCTTCCCCTCCCCCTTCCACCGTTCATATGTACACTGGTGTTATTGGGACGGTTAATTCGACTGGTTTATAAATCTAAACGATGTATCGATGATTAAATTATAGTTTGGGAAATAAGGTAACGATAGCAAGAAAGACTCTGTTTTTCGTATTTAACGCTTAAACTGTTAATAGTCTTTCGCACTATAATATGCATTTATATTTAACACCTAAACTGTTAATGTATGTATTTTATATCTTCCTGCAAGCAGGAACTCGCAAATAAGCCATCATTGGCTTATCAAAGCCGCAAGCTGACCGAAGTCAGTCTCTTAGATTCATATTTAACGTCCATTATTATTAATTGTCTGTTACTGGACGACATTCATTAATTTTGGAGTGACTCGAACTCGGGACCTTATGATTGAAAGGCACCGCCGTTAATAGCTTTCCACTGAAGATAAAATATGCTGATGATAACACAAGTTCCGTCAAAACAAAACATAAAGCAGAACCCGGTCTAGCATGGTCAAGAGAACCAACCAAACTAAGTATCCCCTTATGTGTCAATAATGATCAATTCAGGGAATTTCCTTATTAAAGGTACGTCAGATAGTGACACGGCCTACCCAACATTTTACTTAACTTTTACACAAAATGTTACGATTGGCTTCAAAGTTCTAGAGGAAGAAGAGAGAGGGGTGGGTCCAGCTGGGAATATATAAACCCCGTTTATGGATCAGTTTACCTTCAGAATGGAGTAAACTGGTCATTTTAACACCCTAAGAATGCTGCACCCTTCACCATCTCTTGAACTCTAACTTTTCTATTGCATAATCACATGAGTCAATGTCCAATTTGGTTAGGCTCCTACATTTGTGAATACTTAAGAAAAGCTCATAATGAGATTTGAGTGACCTGGATATGGTTCTGTAACGATTACATTAATTTTGAAAGGGATTGTCGAACTTCCATAATGATGATAATGTTAAACGTTGCAATTTAATTGAAAATGGCTACTCAGCTAGACGGGATCAGCTTATAAACAGGACATTTCCCTGCATCGCACTAATGTGTGATAGTACATTGGGATGCATTGATTGAGTCATCGTGATATCAAGCGGAAATCCCCTGAGTAGTTCATTTGATGGTTACCGGCAGGGAAGAGGATGGGGTTTGGAGATAAGTGAACTGATTCTTGTACAGTAATCCTGTTTTACACAGAAATCTTTTTATAGATTGGGAAAGGGATTATATCCTCGTGCTGTGAGTCAATATGTGTTGACATATGCTATTCATTTTGTTATTTATATACTTATTTGGAATATTTCAAGCAAACAGTAGAATTTTATATAGAATTCAATTTTTACAAATCCTTGGAATCAATACGACCACAGCATAAGTGACCATGGTTTCATGAATTACGCCTTCATGCGTATATCATGTTCAGTAACAAAATATTCGCAAGACGAACTCGTTAGGAATCCCTAAAGTAATAACTGAAATAATAATAATGAACAGGACAACAATTTCCAAGACATTTGAAAAATGCAAAGTGTTATGTTACATGACTCGATTTATCTGAAATAACACTTTTAATATGGATGCAAATGATGAATATTGACAACATTTAACTATATACTGCACTGTCTTTGTTTCTGTGTTATTTTATACATATTCATTACTTAAATTTTTCCTCTTGTTTAGGGATTAGATGAGGAGAGTTATCAGGAAAGCCTGGCGAACTTCAACCGGGCAAGGCGCAAGTAACTGCAAGTCAATACAGCTGAATACTCTCTTCTTTGGTATTTAACATTGTATTTGTTAACAGTGATTGTCTGCTATTGTTAATGGTAAAATTTTAATATATTAAAATGAATCTCCACCATTAACCATAATTTGTATTCCTATGTTTGTGATTACCGTTTTTTTTCTCTGGTCACTAATATCATTTGCTTCAACTTTAATTGGTTTTATCACATATTTCATGAA
Organism: Apostichopus japonicus; assembly: GCF_037975245.1. Classification (NCBI taxonomy): domain Eukaryota; kingdom Metazoa; phylum Echinodermata; class Holothuroidea; order Aspidochirotida; family Stichopodidae; genus Apostichopus; species Apostichopus japonicus. The sequence continues at coordinate 7,136,503 of NC_092567.1, forward strand.
CATAACTGATCCCTGATTATTTGTATAGAAATGAGTGATAAGTTCCTTCCATTAACATAAACATCGTTTGTTTGTTTACTGTGTCGCGGTGTTTTGTTTAGCTGGTGAGTTAAATTAATTGTAGGCTCATGGTATTGTTGGCGCTTTTTTTTCCGGGGAAGGGGGTTGCTTAGGTAACACTTCCCCATTATTCTACTAATAAGTATACTTTTTGACTAATTATTATGATACCGATATAACCTGATATATATCATTTTATCTTTATTTTACAGCTCAATGCAAACTGCATGTTCATCTGGCGATGCCAATTATCAGCAGGACTGTGACGTCATTCTCAAATTGATGCAGTAATTTTAGCGAGAAAGAATCTAATTTAGATTTTAGGTTCAAACTGTTAATATCTCCCAAATACTAGAAACAGCGCCAGATAGAGCTCCAGTATTATACAGATGCAACTAGTCCATTATGATTGTGACGTCATCAAATGCCTATATTCTCCAGACAATGGAATGGTGCCTTGATAAAGACTGTAACTTTTACATTCATTGTGAATGGATCTTGTCGAGAGGTTAGGTTGTACAATAATGTTAACAATTCCATACAAAATAAAGAAGTGAAATTGGAAAGAGTTCTGTTTAATTTAAATTTGTTTAAAGAATTACTTAAGGGGAATTTCAGTCTTTAATTGTTATAGTCCAAAAAAGGAGTGATATTTAGTGTTTCTCCATGTACGAAGTGATTTCTAACGTTTCAAAAATAATATTACTGTCCATATATGCTTTCTTTTCTAACTCTAAATTCGTTTACTCTCTAAGCCAAAGGCAAACTTGCTAAGAGCCAATTAAACTACTAATGACGTCATCCATCAATCACTACGTCATCAGTATAGGAGAGTATATTTTCTTAGATGTCAACTATGATGAGAGAGAAGAAAGAGAGCATATTCCTTTTCTTACTTTTAGTGTGTGTGGAGAGGGGGAGGGGAGAGTGGGGGAGGGGGAGGGGGGTTGAGGGGTTGACCCACCACAATGGTGACCAAGTACATGTTATAGTAGTTATTTGCACCACAACCAGAACGCTAATTTGTATAATGGGAATTAAACGGTTATGTGCAGTATTTTTTTTTTACAATTTAAATTAATATGTAACAAAGTCATCGTTACTTGTGTAAAGGAAGATGAAGGTTTGTTCACCTACTCGTGTGTCCCTGATCAGATATTGCTGGACCTGCTCTCGCTCTCCACGCACTCCTCGTGTGCAGGGTATAACATCCTTCATTGGTCCAATTGTATGTAATGTTATGATTCATCCCAATTCCAGACCCATATCTTTACATTCCACCCACTCCCCCACCTCTACCCCGACAAACACTTGACTACTCAGAAAATTAATTATACGTCTAATTATGTTAATACTTCTACTGTGCATGATTAAACTGTTTCTTCGTTCTTCCTTTTACTACATTTGATGTAAACTGTGACGTATCGATTACGTATTGTCTAAAATCTAACAAAGAGTAGAGCCACGTTAATTTTTAAGACTAAGTGACATTCATTGGTTATCTACAATACCAGTGTGTTATTAAATATATCTACAAGAACTTAGAGGTGATATTAATTGATATCTGTGACATGTTTGTTCTAAGCCAGCGTTTCTTCATTTCTTTCTGTTCCTATAAATTATCGTTCTTAACATGAAGACAATAAGATGACGTCATATCATCTGATTTAAAATAACAAATGTGTATTCTGTATATTACGTAACTGAGACTTCAATGACTTCATCTATCAATACTGTCACTTTTCTTATTCTATTATTATGTTCATTTTATTATTCTATTTTAATGTTAAGCTTCGCTTTATGATTGTATTTATTAATATAAAATCTGTTTGTTTTAAAACAACATTTTAATAATTTAGTTTATTATAAATTTTACGCCACATCCTATTTGAATCAAAACTGACCATGTATAACGTCGATAATTTTAAAAATGAAAGTCAAGAGGAAATTTTACTTTTGACTTATTAAAGAGAATCATATACTAAACATCATGGTGAAATTTGTATCCAATTCATACATTGCGTTTGGAGATATCGTTAGCTGAGATTGTAACAGTTTGTACCGAAAGTGAATTGAAGCAAACAGGTGTGATGTCATAGCAGGTGTGATGTCAAGTGTGATGTCACTGACAGCAAAATGTTTTTTTCTTTTTTTCATGTTTTCTCTTACTTGGTTTGACTTTGGTTTGGAAAAGATCCCGACTTTGTTTTAGGGTATGTGATAATAGCTATACCCATAATTCAGTGCATACCAAGTTTGCAAAAGAAAAATAGACACCCCTCTCCCCATTTTTGATTCCTTGTCGAAGGCAAAAGAAACCTGTATGCGATGATGATGTTGTGTGTCTGTGTGTGCTTCTCTGACACTTGCCTGGATCCGCGATAACTAAACAACGAAGTGATGGATATTTGTCATACTTACTAAATGTAGATGTATTTTAGTAAGAAGGTGTGCCCTATTTGTAAGCGCTGACTTTATGAATATTAATGAGGTGACCCGAACTTGTGGGCCCCAATATTTTTGGGACCATTTGAGTGCAAAGTTTTATTGGGCCTAATTTTGGGGAAGGGCCAACATTGTATATTGCAATAACTCCACAACCTTGAAGTACATTAGGTTGTATTCAAACTTGGAATACAGTTGTTGGTTAATAGCTGGTACATGTGGGCATAAATATTATAATACCGTATTGGGTGATGACGTAAAACACTTTGATATTCCATTAATCAAGTAACCATAGTGACCGTTGGACTCTTGTTAATATGTTATTGTCTTTGTTTACTTTCCCGTTGTTATTATAGTCCTAAAATACAGCCTTGTGTGTTAAGACAATACAATCACGTGAGTTTACACAATATATCAAGATTGAATAAGTTAATAACACTGATAATGTTCTGTACATTAAGTAAACATTAAAGACAATAGAACTCTCTCTGTGTTTCATTTTTCGTGTTTATTATTGCTTTCAAGTTTTTATTTTACTGCATCTTTTAAAGTTTCTATTTGTTTGTGAGACTACAGGAGAATCAAACCAAACGATCATTTTAATATGATGTGATTGGTAAGCTATCAATCATATAAATATGACATGATAGGTAAGCTATCGATCATTTTAATATTATGTGATAGGTAAGCTATCGATCATTTTAATATTATGTGATTGGTAAGCTATCGATCATTTTAATATGATGTGATAGGTAAGCTATCGATCATTTTAATATTATGTGATAGGTAAGCTATCGATCATTTTAATATTATGTGATAGGTAAGCTATCGATCATTTAAATATTACGTGATTGGTAAGCTATCGATCATTTTAATATGATGTGATAGGTAAGCTATCGATCATTTTAATATTATGTGATAGGTAAGCTATCGATCATTTAAATATTACATGATAGGTAAGCTATCGATCATTTTAATATTATGTGATAGGTAAGCTATCGATCGTGTTAATATTATGTGATTGGTAAGCTATCGATCATTTTAATATTATGTGATTGGTAAGCTATCGATCATTTTAATATTACATGATAGGTAAGCTATCGATCATTTTAATATTACATGATAGGTAAGCTATCGATCATTTTAATATTATGTGATTGGTAAATTATCGATCACTTAAATATTATGTGATAGGTAAGCTATCGACGAGCAAGTCACTTTAGGTCACTTTACGCATTTGAGAAAAAATAAATTTGAACTTGGAGATACCGTTTCGATACAAGATTCGTAGATTTGGATAAGTTTTGAAATATTACAATTTGCCTTCATTAAGTGCTTCATATAAAGTCTTGTTTTATAAGGTATATAAGCAGAACGTTAAACAGTTATTGTTTTAGCATTACATAATTATGTCGTAGTAAAGCTGATATTATATGTGTATATCAAGTAATCCTTAAATACTTAGATCGGCTCTGTATAGTATATACTCTTCATTTAATTCTTTCATTGTTATTTCAATGCGCTTTATAAATGAGTCTACTGATTACGTTTTTTTTTCAAATCTTTTTTATTTCTTTATATTCCGATATTTTCCTTCGATTTAGAACAACGCTAAGACTATATCTAATAATTGCTCTAATTATTGTTATATTTAGTCATGAATTGTTAAATTGCATTCTACTTCATCCATTTATTAATTTTACTTTCTTTCAAGATTTAGTTGCTTTATTTCGTTCCTCCTATATCTATGTTATGAATAAATCTTAGATATAACTCACGCGTATTACAGTGAATATTAGAAGAATATTGTTAAATGTTATCATAATAACAAAGACTGGCTGTCTACAGTTATACCATTGATTGTGTTATTCAAAATCATACTAAAACATTGTCTTAGACATAAATGAATAAAAATGACATATTTTGTTTTTTAATCCAGTTCTTTGTTCCATTATTATGATATCTAATGATGTTTCTTTGAAGACAGGAACAAGTGACGTTGAGGTATTAACATATATGCTTTTAACATGATTGCAACGAAGATATGTTCTGTATATTTAACATGAACCTTAAACGCAATGATCGGCTCTCCATGCATATCTTTCATTCTTCTTGTATCGTTATTTTGCTAATTCTTTATTAATGATGCTGATTGATGATTAATAAGGGGTTAATCAACGGTCTAGCGTGCGTTACTCACAGGATTAATGCACGATCGGGGGATAATGCAAGCGATGCACGAGGGCGGAGCCCGAGTGCATCCAGCGATAGCATTAACACCCGGAGTGCATTAATCATGTGAGTAACGCACGCTAGACCGTTGATTAACCCCGTTCATTCATACACTACCATTTGTGTGGGGGAAAAATCATAAAACAAAACATTTTTGGTTACATATAACCAAAGATTTATTAAAGTGATGCCCCGTAATTTTACCGTGCGTTACTCACAGGATTAACCACGGTCAGCTGACCTGAATGGACCAATAGGATTTAGGAATCTTTACTAAGTATGAATGAATTAATATTAATGATCACTTCATTGTAATGTAGTTTTTGTCGTATTTGCTTTAACCCAATTGGATGTTATGAAGCCATAAAGTTTACCAATATAACCCAAGCCCTGTCCCGCAAAACTGAATATATTTACATAACTACAAAAACTGACTAACATATAAATATGGAAAAATCACAGCGTCACGATATCTGTTTATGATATGAGATATATCCAATGAAATAATTATCCCTTTATTTTGTTATGTTCTTGGTATTTCCGTATTTCTGTATGCTTGTACAAATATACAATTTTTACTACCAAACACACTTGTTCCCTTTGAGGCGATCCTGGTCTCTCATTGTGATACAATTAAAGCCTATTCATCCCATGTATCTGTTACTATATCATAAGTTCATATCGTAGAATCTTATGATGGAATTATTGATATGTATTGATGTTGTAATGTCAATGGAAGCAATAAAAGAAAACTAATCGGAGAAATATTGTCAACAGTGTTATCTCTGTGTAACATGTAGTCTATATACTAACTTGTAATTTCAACCTCTTACTCTTGTCCTGTCCTGCGTCAAGGTCACACAGAAGGTTATTGCTATACATTAACTCTCAAAACAGGTGAGGCTGGTATAATTGCGGTTGAGATTTAGAAATTCTCCTAACAAAAGTGTTGATGTCGCTATGTGTGCCATAAATTTATACTTTCTCTTCAAGTTCATCCCAACATTTATTAGAAACAAGTGCCTTTTGAAAGATTCTAAACTTCCAACTTATTACCAAATATTCAAAAGTGTATTATTAAACTGATCGCAAAGTACATTGTTCAATGTGGCATCTGGTGACCATTTTCTGATTTTATAGCGTATTTTGGGCAATATCTGAATCATCTCCAGGCAAGAATTTTAACGGTTTTCCATTTTCCTTGTTTCTTTTCTTAAAGAAACGAATTTCACTCCTCGTCCCCATACGAGAATCTCTCCTTGTCAACATCCACTGTGTTGATCATTGACGCCTCTGCACGCATGGGGCCGGGTGGGTCTGGGGGGTCTGGGGAGGAGTGTTCCTTGCGGATTCCCTCCATTGTATTAACCTTAAATCGAGATGAACTTCCTCATTGAATTTCATTTGGTAAATTAAAGATTAGTTAATAAACTGGTATATCAATGGCACCGTCACCCCTGGCCACTATATTCTTACTGGATTCATTTCTCCCGTACAATGTCCTTTCCCTTCCCCGTTCGTCCTCAACTGCACTGGATACCACGTACGTCTGTTTCTATGTATTGACAACGTCATAATACTTATCAATATATGTTAACATTTTGGGGGCCTTTGTTAGGTAACACTTTGTCACACCCGTCTGCAGGGTTTTCCTTAAACTGTCCCCTAAAATGAAAACAAAAGTGTAAATTTGCTGAGAATGTTCATTATACATCGATGACGATATCCGATTCTATTTTATTTTATTATTTTATGTCGTGGAGTTGAAGTTTTGCTTCATAGACTTGTTTTCAACATAGATTCCAATCCTTTCTTGTTTTCACTCTCTTTGACCCAGTTTCTAAAAGTCGTAAACATTGACCGTTATTGATGTCTGGCAGTAATATATATGTTTAATTAGTCAAAGTACTGATAATAATCAATAATTTAATAAACAAATAAAACAGAACACACATCGAAGTTCAAAATAGGAAATGGAAGTGGGGGGGGGGGGGATGGCTGTAAATCTAATCACACTAGCATATATGACGCCGTGATCAATTGTGGTGCATAAGATATGCATCACCCATAGAAATTGAAGTAGGGAGAATAACGCCATGCGACATATACTGAAGCCACCCATTTAACTGGTGGTGCTTTGCTTGTACGGCAAGACAGTAACGGAGCGTAATACAAACACTACGTCTTTGAAATAACTAAAGTGATACAGTTGACATTAATCACTCGAAATGGTGATATCGCGTGCTGCACTTGGGTGCCAAAATCGTGAAAAATGTAGCAGTGGACTGTAGTTTCACAGGTAATTCTTAGGAAGCAATAGTAGAAGCAATTACATAGGAATATAATTACTTTACTAGTGTCGTCCAGCTGCTGTATTGTAATTCACTGGACCCTGGATATAGTTAGCCTAGCCCCTAGACCGGCTGTCCTTTTGAATGCAATATGACTAAAACTTAAAAGCCTAGTGAAAAAAATTATCACCACCTCATTTTACTTAAAAAATGTATACCTAACGATAGATCCACATGCTATAATAACATGGGATGACGGTTATGATATCATGGGCGTATCACTAACATTTCAGTACTAGGAAATAGGCTTAGCCTAACTTATGTTTATGTACGTAGCCTTGCCCCTTGGTGGGATATGTAATCTTGCATAAACTACTACCCAATTTGTAACATTATTTCTCAGACTTGTATGCACAGACTAATATGGAAGTATTACACAAATTAAGTTGCGGAAGGGGGGAGGGTGGGGAGGGTTACATTTTCAAGGGACAACTATGACAATATCTGAGTGGAGCACTAAAATAATGCAAGCAAGCAAAACGTTTGCCATGTGCCTCTTAGATGAAATTACACTTCCAGATATTAAAAGTTGCACAAAACACTCCACTTATCCAAGTCATTAGAGGCGATACAAAAAATCAGACTTGATTCTTAAGTCAGGAGTATAGTACTTACCAGTCTGGTCGCCATAACATGTCTCTGTTTTGCAAAGTACACCTACTCTTTCACAAAAACGGGTAAAATCAAATTCAATTTCAAAGTCGAATGCACAATGTATGTATATTCAGACGTACAAATGATCTGGCTTTTTGCAGTATAACGCAAAGCGCCCTCACTATTTTCAATACTTAAACACACGGCGATGCAATGACTTACTGATTTTGTTGGCATCCAAATGGACATTATAGTAATGTTTGCCTTGTTGGAGTCATATTATATCGTTGAAACTTCGTTGAAATACTTAGGGTGTTTTTTTTCTTCAGTAAAGTGTATTTTTCTTGTAATTGCCTATACATTTGTTTTAAAAAGTAATGTGAAAAATAAGAACATGTTGTCGGGACGGGTGTTATTTAAAGAGAAAATTCAAAAAAATGATGTCAAATATATAAAATTTTAGAAGAGAGGGGTAGAGTTGGTGGTATCAGGAGAGAGTTGTAGGGTGAAGTACTTCATTCAGTGACAATTGAAGAAAGAGCCATTGATATGAATAGGTTATTACTTAAATATGACTACTTGCCTGTTTATATTATACATGTTATTTGTTTTTTTGGGGAGGGGGGTGGGAGGTAAGGGAGGTGTGAAATAGTTACAAAAATTTAGAATGTTAAAGAAAATGTTAAATGTTAAAGAAAGAAAATGTATTAAATGGTGGACGGCATTCAGATAGTGTTGTCATTGGTTGGGGTATAGGAAGGTAGTAGGGAGTTAAGTAGTCACGCGATATCAATTAAAGAAAGTATGATACATTCAGCTGATTATATGAATATGACTGATTATATGAATATGACTACCTGTATATTAATTATTATTATGCATATTAATTAATTAGTATATGAATATGACTGATTTTATGAATATGACTACTTGTATATTAATATTACATGTGTAGGGTCTGTGGTAGTGTGAAATAGACATACAATGTCAAACAACGTAAATATATGATATATGACAAACGTTAACTATTTAATCGTCACAAACTCTCAGTCTAAATTACTAACGATGATATAGAGTCAAGTAGTCACGTGATATAAATTAAAGAAAGTATACAATAGATACATTCAGCTGATTAAATAAATATGACTACTTGTCTATATTAGATGTGTAGGGTTTGTGGTAGTGTGAAATAGACATACAATGTCAACGTAAATGTCTGAAATATGACAAACGTTAACTATTTAATCGTCACAATCTATCAGTCTAAACTACTAACGATGATATAGTATCAATCATATACATTATGAACGATACGCAGATGTTAATAAGAATATCAAACATTTTGTTTTTGTAGTACTTTACTTTTCTATATCCAAATAAGTACACAAATTGTTTCACGCCATATTATTTTTTTTTTTTATGGAAGTTATGGACTGATTTCATCTTTTAAATTCGTATATATATTTACAACTATTTATATTTTCGACAAAAATAATTATCCCTGATTAATTTTGGAAAAGTTTCTAATCGTCATAATCAATTTTCTTTCCCGGCTACGAAGATCTTTTAATTTGACCCCCCAAAAAAGAAGGAAACAATATTAATCTTTATCATCTAAACCTTTAATGAAGAAATTGTGATATGATGAACTTGGACAGATGTGCAGATACTGAAATTACGTCAACGGTTATCCTTCAAATGTTAATAAGAATATTAAAAATTAAAAAAAAATACACGTTTGGGCACGTATATAAGTTGGAACGTGCATCTAATTATGTTACTGGAATTCACCATTATATGTTAGTATTAGTAGTTTTGTCATTATTATTCAAATCGTTTGGAAAGGAAAAAGACCATAGTCATCGCCTGGCACACTGTTTGCAAATGCGATGTTTCAGTTAAAATGTTTAGCATTATCGTGGAGTGCATCTATAGTATTGCAAACCAAAAGGGTACCAATTTCATTTTCTTAATCGTATGTATGCATTCCTGGAATTGCAAATGTTCTTCAGACCGTTCCACTTGCACGAAATATAGCTACGATAAGCAAATGGGATGCACTGTGGACGCTGCTTGACTAACAATATTTCAGTATAAGTATTGTTTTGTTAATTATTGGAGAAACAGAGAAATAAAAGAAAAGGGTTGTTAGCATCCATTCAATTATCATATTAATATATTAACTCAATCTGCTAATTGTAATCCGTTGGGCCATGCTGGAACCAACCGTCAGAGAACTAATGAGTACTGGATACCAGGTTCAATAAACCGCCTGCGGGTTTGTAGCTAAAGCTACGCTTCTAAGGCAAGAGGTTCGAAACCGGTAAAGAAGGTCTTAATTCCACTGTTGGCAACTGCCACCTGTATCGAACAATACTAGTTGTCACTCTCGGTAACTACGTCATACCCCCACAAGAATGTCACTTTCCGTGTTTGACACTTCTGGTAACCACGCCATACTCCATCCGAGAAGGGTAATAATGCTATTATCCACACGACTTATTATATACGCAGAAAGTAACGTAATATTTAGTCAATGCAAAATAAAAGTGAATTGGCTGGATTCAAGCGCACAACCTGTTTATGACTACGAATGTAACCTTTATATCGATTGACCTTAAATTTCCGCCTTTTCTTTGATATCGCGTTCAGACAGCACTTACGTAGCTAAATTACTTCCTTCTCGAGAGTACCTAAACAATGTGATAATGCAAGAAGGGAAGCGATCAGATTGAACTCAAAATGAAAGTAACTATTAAGTACAGTTCCATTACGTTTATCAAGTAACATCACGGGTTACACAATGAAATGCTCACTTGCGTTAGAATAGCGACAAGATGTTAATTTCAGATTTTGCATTTGGATAACTTACCTTAAAATTATGTTTGCTTAATCTGTTAAATTGTTGTCTGTTTAACTAATATGATTTTTATATTTAATTTGATATCAAGAGATCTAGATATTTTTGTTATAGAATATGATCGTCTGCGTTGAATATAAACCCATCGACGTCCTTAGTTGCAGGCAAACATAAATCCTGAACCGTTGAAATAATGTTTATCACACTGCGAGTATTAGTCGTAGAGGCAAAGCAAACTTTCATTACGTTTGGAAACTTCGACAGCACGTTATTGCAAGCCTAGGTTTGAGCGCCCACCTTTAAATGATATTTATCTCCTTAAAAATGTTTTGCACAAATCGTAAATGGTACCACAATCTGAAAATGCTGAAAGCAACGAACCCACAAAATCAACACAATTGCTACAATTATTGTTAGATTCGGGTATTCTACGACTGTACCAATGAGCTCGACTTAATAGATGTACGTTTACTAAGTTATCTTGGTTTCTATATTACTTTTATTTTGTTAAAAGTCGACTTGTAAATTGCTACCACGGCTATTCCTATCACGTGATTTTTAGTAAAACTAGAGGTCAGTTATGACTGCAGACTCCAGGCTACATAACTGTGAATCTCTTTGGTCGCTTTACTGATGTACACTTGCAACAAAATATACTTTATCATTATAAAGAGGGATCTAACACAAACATGTTACGAATTCAGTTCGTAGAAAGGCATGGTATCGTTTATTCAGCCTTGTGTAATGTAACTACTAATACAGAGAGTTTGGAGGTAAATCATCTTGATATTATCATTACGGGTCGACTTAAAATCCTCCACAAAGAAAATATTCAGATTTAGACGTTGGCAGTATAAAAGTTTCCAGTTATTAACAAGGGTTGCAACTTTCGCAAATGTAATTCTCGTTAAGTTTAGCATTCCATATCATACCATACCTATATCATAGTACATACACAATTTTCTAAATTCTAATCACTACTGCATGCTTGTTCAAGTCCACGTCTTTGATTGTCTATTTTACAGGTTATACAATGTTGGTATACATACAGTTAGCTACTCGTTTGCTTATTCAAAACTGATCTCAAGATGGTCGGAATTGTCCGGTTTCTGTTATCGAAACTAATAGTGATTATATTGGGATACCGGATGAATAAAGGCAATTAAACATACTCAGTAAACGATGTGAACATCCCATGTTGTTGTTTCAAGCTACACACTGCATTGCACACAATGGCGTATCCATTGAGCCCACAAAGGTTATACACTAGATCAGTCAGTGTGTATTGACTTGTAAGTTTATATATATATATATATATATATATGTTTATTTGTTAATAAATGGAAATTTCTCGAATCAGGAAACTATCTGTTCAGGGGTCGCAATACTTTGATTCAACAGTAAGTAATGAAGACATGTTTTTTCATTCCATACTGTGTGTATATGTGAATTACATTGAACCACATCGTAACAGGGATAAGAATGATAAACCGTTCCGCCATTTTATAATGTCAAATTGTAGAGTCTGGAGAGGTAAACGAAATAGTTCCAAGAGAGATAATCGGAGTAGAAGTAAGATTAATTTGACCATCAAGGAGAAAAATCACATTTCTAGCCAGTTTCTATATATAAAAAAAAACACGTGACAGTACTATTAGACTGCAGGGCGAGATAACGTTATTTTCTACCGTTAACGTAACAAGTAGGTTTGATTCGTATGACCAGTCTATGCTGTACATTACAAGAGGAGCTGTTTGATTTCAAATCAACCCTAGTGATGTCAAATGGCCGTGACGTAGCAAGTTCCATACAGTTAAATGAATTTATTATATAGTTACATATGTTTTATAACATTTCTATCGTGATTCAAGCTGAAGCTGATATGAAACTGTAAAATATTGTAAAGTAACTGTATTGTACTATGAATAACACTTCATCTCATTAACTTGTACGATTACAACATGTTGTTAGTAAGTTGCAGTTATACAAGAAAACTGCTGCATGGAGTCTACTGTGCTTGTAATATATTGCATTGTACATACAACCCGTGACTATGTGACATTGTACTGCAGTAAGAAAAGTAATAAGTATATTTTAATTAAGAGTTGAACGTTAGTGCAGTCGGTTACGTGTTTAGACACACGTTTAGTGTAACTCGTAGTGTTGTAAAGGATTATTCCATCCGATAACCAAACATGTCTGTAGTATTAGACTCAGTATGTGCCTGACTTTATTACTGTCCGTCCTGTATTTGCTATTGTCCCACATCTGCTGAAGACACTTGTCTGGTTCCTATACCACCATATGCTGGACAGGTAAATTGTATTAAGGGACATACAGTTAGACGACAGCGAAATAGTATAGACTGGGGGCACTTTCCCTATACAGATTACAATTACCCCCTCCCCCCATTTCCACTTAACGAACAATACCGGAAGTAATCCATGGAACGACTTTCTGAGATCTCATGATTGTGTGACATTTAAGGAAGTCATTGGCAAAACGAAAGAATTCTGCCCGGGTTAATAATTATAAGCTTTTACATATTGTGATAATGGAATTGAAAATGATCTTGAGGTCGCAACGTTTATCAATGATTCCATCTCTAATATTGATCAAACTGTTACTGACAATATTCAATATTTAAAATAGTAAACGAATAACGGAAAATGTTTAGGCATTTTAAACAGCCGAAAAGAAGAAAGACATTTATAGCTATCGCTGGACTCTGATCAGAGGTCTGTTTCGAACCCCGTTGTTAGACATTAACCTACTTTGCTCTTTTCTAAGATTTCATTTTGTGATGTTCCTATGGGTTGCAACCCCCACCCCAAATTCCTACGCCTATGTCGATATGTATATTGTCATATGGCTACAACTCTAGCAACCTCGAATTTCACGGAAAGTTTGGTTAGTGCTGCCCCAATTGCTACTAGTAAAAATGTAACTTTGCATCATGCATGGGATATTAGGTCAAATAGGGAACACTTAGTATCATCCAATTAACACATATGAGTGAATAACAGTAAACAGGGAGTAGTGCTCGACAGTATCATAACGCATAGTAACACGAGCATATGTCATATTGTGGGTGCATGTTATACCGTCAACAAGCTAAAGTACTTCCAATACTGTAGCATATTAGGGTTGCTACACTTGGTACAGGGGAACAAAAATATAGCAACCACTAACGTAAAATATGAGGATTGCTACACTGGGAACAAAACTATAGCTACCACTAATGTAGAATATGAAGATTGCTACATTTGGTACAGGGAGACTAAAGTATAGCAACTACTAATGTAAAATATCAGGATTGCTACTCTTGGTACAGGGGAACAACACCATAGCAAGTACTAATGTAACATATTAAGATTGCTGCACGTGTAATTGGGTAACAAAACTATAGCAACTACTAATGTAGCATGTTGGGGTTGCTACACTTGGTACAAGGAGACAACACTATAGTAAATACTAATGTAGCATATTAGAATTGCTACAGTTGATTCAGGGGAACAAAACTATAGCAAATAATATTGTAGCATGTAAAGATTGCTACACTTGATACAGGGGAACAAAACTATAGCAAATACTATTGTAGCATATTATGATTACTACACTTGATAAAGGGGAACAAAACTATAGCAACTACTAATGTAGCATATTAGGATTGCTGTACTTGTTATTGGGGGACAAAACTATAGCAAATAATAATATTAAATATAAAGGTTGCTACACTTGGTACAGGGGAACAAAACTATAGCAACTACTTATGTCATATATTAGGGATGCTACACTTGGGACAGGAAAACAAAACTATAGCAACTATTAATGTAACATATTAGGATTGCTATACTTGGTACAGGGGAACAAAGCAATAGCAACTAATAATGTGACATATTAGGAAATGCTACACTTGGTACAGGGGAACAAAACTATAGCAACTACTAATGCCATATATTAGGATTGCTAGACTTGGGACAGGAAAACAAAACTATAGCAACTATTATGTAACATATTAGGATTGCTATACTTGGTACAGGGGAACAAAGCAATAGCAACTACTAATGTGACATATTAGGAAATGCTACACTTGGTACAGGGAACAAAACTATAGCAACTATTAATGTAACATATTAGGATTGCTATACTTGGTACAGGGGAACAAAGCAATAGCAACTACTAATGTGACATATTAGGAAATGCTACACTTGGTACAGGGAACAAAACTATTGCAACTACTAATGTAACATATTAGGATTGCTACACTTGGTACAGGGGAACATAACTATTGCAACTACTAATGCCATATATTAGGATTGCTAGACTTGGTATAGGGGAACAAAAATATGGCAACGACTAATGTAGCATATTTGGATTGCTATACTTGGTACAGGAAAACAAAACTATATGAACTGTTAATGTAACATATCAGGAAATGCTTCACTTGGTACAGGGGAACAAAACTATAACAACTACTAATGTAACATATTAGGATTGTTAGACTTGGTACAGGGGAACAAAGCAATAGCAACTAATAATGTGACATATTAGGATTGCTACACTTGGGACAGGAAAACAAAACTATAGCAACTATTATGTAACATATTAGGATTGCTATACTTGGTACAGGGGAACAAAGCAATAGCAACTACTAATGTGACATATTAGGAAATGCTACACTTGGTACAGAGAACAAAACTATTGCAACTACTAATGTAACATATTAGGATTGCTACACTTGGTACAGGGGAACATAACTATTGCAACTACTAATGCCATATATTAGGATTGCTAGACTTGGTACAGGGGAACAAAAATATGGCAACGACTAATGTAGCATATTTGGATTGCTATACTTGGTACAGGAAAACAAAACTATATGAACTGTTAATGTAACATATTAGGAAATGCTTCACTTGGTACAGGGGAACACAACTATAGCAACTACTAATGTAACATATTAGGAAATGATACACTTGGTACAGGGGAACAAAACTATTGCAACTATTAATGTCATATATTAGGATTGCTATACATGGGACAGGAAAACAAAACTATAGCAACTATTAATGTAACATATTAGGATTGCTATACTTGGTACGAGGAACAAAGCAATAGTAACTAATAATGTAACAAATTAGGAAATGCTACACTTGGTACAGGGGAACAAAACTATAGCAACTACTAATGCCATATACTAGGATTGCTAGACTTGGTACAGGGGAACAAAAATATGGTAATTACTAATGTAGCATATTTGGATTGATACACTTGGTACAGGGGAGGAAAACTATAGCAACTACTAATCTAGCATATATGGATTGCTATTCTTGGTACAGTAAAACAAAACTATATCAACTATGAATGTAACATATTAGGAAATGCTACACTTGGTACAGGGGAACAAAACTATAGCAACTATTAATGTAGCATATAAGGATTGCTATACTTGGTACAGGGGAATAAAGCAATAGCAACTACTAATGTAGCATATTAGGATTGCTACACTTGATACAGGGGAGCAAAACTATAGCAACTACTAATGTAATATATTAGGATTGCTATAATTAGTTACAGATCAACAGCATTTCTATCCTTTTCCTTTGTCAAGTATTCTTTCGTTTGTTTTATATTTATTTAATATACTCCTATATTTTCTATTCCTCTTTTTGTATTACTTTTCTTTATGTTTGCTACCATTTCTGTGAATTGGATTTGCACGAAAAGATATACGTGTGGCCTCTTCAGCTCTACTCTATTTTTTTCTTTGATACTTTTTCCATCCTTCCAACACACTGTTAAACTTACAGCGGGTAAAATAGAAAATGAAACCGAATTCAATCAGTTTAGATATTGTTTGGATTTCTCCGGCAAAGGAAATGACCGTGCTAGGAATATTTCTAATAAATATCTTTAAGCAATGTTTGGATTAATAGTTATTGCATCCTTCCGTCAGTTCAACCGCACGCGCATGGTAGACACTATTGACCTCACATTATGATGATATTATGTATGTTATGTATATCTATATATATATATCGCGTGTTGTAGGACAATACTTTTTTTGGCTGGTTTGCGCTCTTCACTAAACTATATATGTGCTGCATTATGACATAGTCTCAAAAACAACTTCCACGATGAAGCTGAGTGCAGAAATCCATAGTGGTTATTGTACACCACGGAGTCGTCTTTTACTTTATTTTATGAGAAGATTGGATCAGGCGAATTAAAGTGTACGTACAAAATGACTAAAGTTACTTTTTACTTAATGTATAGGCCCATTTAGCGTTTAGCCAATTAGCGCAACGTTGTGTATACTATTATATATGATTTGCCTACATGTAGGTCATAGAATTAAGCTAGTTATAGCAATACTTTATTTATCTCTACACGCAAAAAAATGGAGTGTTGAATTTGAACACTTTCCAGGTGTAACCGTTCACCCTACACCTGAAGGGTTACTCTGACCCTGAGTAGGGTAACATAATTCATGTAGCGTGTATTTTTTACACCTGCAGAAAGTGTACTTTCAGTTCGAGCATTCCGATTGGTCAAACCTCCCATCAGCTGGATTCTTAGTGCAAGTTAAGTGTTTAAACCACTGAAAACATTTATCGTTACTAAATGTACTATAGTAACCATGGCCATATATACGTGCAAGCCACATAACGTTACGTAGTCAGTGTGCGATAACGAGCTACAATGGCATGGAAAATGACGTTATAGGAGACTGGGACCTGGAAGAATTGATTGAAAAATTCGGAGGTATGTTATGATATTATGTAAGTGAACGTGACAAGAACGAGATATGCTTAGAGACCCACGACTAAGTTGGGTAGACGAATGCATTCGAATCGCTTGCGTTACGTAGACCTAACGTTAAAGTCATACGATAAGTTAATATAATAGGCTAGGTGCTATTTGTCATAGTCAACTGATAATTGTCAACGAATCTGTGTAACCTACATACAAGTAAAATTAAACGGAATTGCCTACGGACGGACGGAGGACTTTGATCTAGGCCTTTTATGTAATGCATTTTTAATAGCATCGGGCATGGGCCTATAGTTACGCTGGTACTATGTTTAATAAGGGATAAACATATATTCATGTAATGCAATATATAATTACCACTAATTGCCATTTTAGCTTGTAAGTTGTAGCAAGTAGGCCGAAGCTGATGTGGATCGGTGATACTTTTAGACCTAGGCCCAACTATAATTTAGCGATATTATGGAAGTGATCTAGCTGTTATAGTTCATAGCCATCTACACAATTGCATACAATGGGAGTGAGCACTGTTTGAAGCATTGTTAACATGGTGCATTGGTTGTAAAAGTTGCCTATAGGCAACTTGTCTGATGAAAGTTTAATGCAAGTTCCTGTTTGACAAGGAATCACTATAGGCCATCTGGCTTTCTAGTTTCAAACGTGCTTGAAGAAGACAACCACAACTGATTAAATTGTGTGCATTTTCTTTAGGAATGTCAATGTTTTGTGAGGGGTACATGTAAATAATTGCTTATGCTCCAGGAATGTTTTAACACAACTTCATTATGATGGGAATTTTCTTTTCTTTTCTTTGTTACTTAGGTAGTATCAACTTGGAATTCTATTTGCAAAAGATTTCAGAAAGACCTCAGCAATATGTGTTACTTCTTGGAGGAAGCAAAATACATCCTCAGCAGTCATTTGTGATCATCGAGAGACATGCCCTACCCCAGAGGACATTTATGAAGCCATTGATGTTGCTTCAAATGATTCTACGCGTTAAATCTGAATTATACCAAATTGCAAGTTTCGGTGCCTGGGAATTTTTCCAAAAAGTTGTCTACCAGTTGCCTGGTGGTGTGAAGTGCAACCAGATTCGAGATTTTTATGCTTACCGTGCCAACAAAAAAGACAAAGTAACTGCAGTTTAGCAGTTGTCATAGACAGCACTCCACGTTTCCTCATCTCAAGGATCAGAATGTATGTAAAGTTGTTGCTTATTTGGAATTGTCTTTGGGAAGAGTTGTTTCTTTGTGTTTAATTTGGAATACCAATGGCACGAGCCAACAACAAAGACAAAGTAACTGCAGTGTAGCAGTCATCAGAGACAGCACTCTACGTTTTCTCATCCCACGGATCAGCATATATCTAAAGTTGTTGCCTATTTGAAATTGACTTTGGGAAGAGTTGTTTCTTGTGTTTAATCTGGAATACCAAAAGGCATTTGCCAACAACAAATACATAGTCACTGTAGTGTAGCAGTCATCATACACAGCACTCCATGTTTTCTCATCCCATGGATCAGAATTTCTCTAAAGTTGTTGCATATTTGAAATTGACTTTGGGAAGAATTGTTCCTTTGTGTTTAATCTGGAATACCAAAAGGCATGCGCAAACATTAAAGACCAAGTAACTGAACTGTAGCAATTGAAAATGTTGGCACTTTTAAGTTGACTTCATTCCACAAGACAGTACTTTTACAGCCTAAATTGTTTATTTTACATTTAATGGGATATAATATATGGACCTCTGGAATAGGAAGGTAGTAGGGTGTTTAATTGCTGAAAATCGCACATTCTGAATTGTTTGTGTTGTCTTTGCTTTTTACTCTCTCTTAAATGTACCTCTCTGCTGTGAGCGATTCAAACATGCATCCATATATTGTTTACCTAATTACTAGGTAATAATTAACCTAAAACCTGTATAAAATATTTACTAAATGGGTGCTATGTAAACTTCTCTGGCAAAATTTTACATAACAGTGTTGCATTTGCGTTACATAATAAACATGTAAAACTGTACAAACCAACAGTTAAGTAATTTTTACTGAAATGTTTAAGTGTTCTTATTTCACATGAAAATTAAGTTTAATTTTACTTAACCTGTGTATCACGTTTTTTTAGTGTAAGTGTTATATTTATGGGATTTGGGGTTTGCAATTTCACCTGCAATTGTCAACTGAATATCAGTAAGGTGTTGGCTATATTCAACACGCAAAAAGTGTAAGAATAGCCAGACATGTGGTGTTACTACAGCTCTCCCATCAACTGAGTAATAAACACCTTCGAAGAGCTAAATTTAGGGGACTGGGTGTGACAATGACACCTTCAAGTGTTGATAAATTCAACACCAGCGAGGTGTTAGATTTTTAACACTCGGAAAGTGTAAAATTAGCAAGGAGGGTGTTGTCCCTGTACGAGCTAGGCTGAAGTGTTTGATATAACACTTATCGATTACTTTTCAACACTTCATTTTTTTGAGTGTATGGTGTTACAGATCAGTCTAGCAGGCTACAACTCATTTTGTTTTATTGCAGAGTAATAATATAGCGATAGAGTTGTTAACATTAACGCTTGTTCCTCACTACTCAGACACATTGATATTTTTCACACTACGTCCCGCCGTAACTTGTATGCCTATATCAATTATTAGGAATGTTTGGGCAAAGAGTAGCTATTTGCGATCCAAATTTTGATTGGGTGTAATTTTGTTTATATATATATTTATTTAAAGTTACCTTTTGTTGGTGTTTGGAACTATATGTCAAGTAGGTTCCCTTGTGTCACTCTTTCAAGGAGAACGGCAGGGAGGGGACTATCTTGTAATTTACTGCTGAGAGGGAGAACATAATGAAGATACGACGTCGTATTTATAGTGGTTATGGACACTTCAAAACTGTCGAAAATCAATAAATTACATAAAATATTAAATAGAGCATAATCTGAAGTAAAGCCCATTGTAATATGAAAGTCGAAATCTACTAAATTCCACTTAGTACTGGTTCTTGTCAAAATCACTATGCATTTGTGTGCCTGAAATCTTAGTGCATAAGCTTTGTACAATCTCGTGAAGCATATAGCGTATGTATATGAAATAAGTACGTGATCTAACACTGTAGCTACATACCCGTACTTATACGTCGGTCAGTTTCACCCGAGTTCCGTGATTGCGCACTAGAGAAATCGTTGCTGAATAAGGAAGTGTATCTCGAAAGTAGCCTACCACAGTAACCTATAGGCTAAGGCTGTATACATACAATGTAACGTTATTTACAACTATAGAAAGGAGAAACTAGGGGCAAATCAAATTGTGTTTCACACTGTGTGACAACCGTAAAAACTTTAACGGACATTTGAATTTAAGGATGATAGTAAAATGGTTCTGCTGAAAAAACCTGACATCACTTGTAAATATGCACAACAAATTGAGACGTTTTACGTTTGGTGGAGAGCAATATTGAGCGAGAGTTATATGACAAATGAAGGTGCAGATGCAGCTTCCCTGAGCTTGATATTTAAGGCAGCCATTCTTCCTCGAATAATATACTTATATCAAATACCAGGTACGTAGCCAGGGGGGAGCAGGGGGAGCGACCGCTCCCCCCATTTCAGTGTCGAAAAAAATGTTTAAAAACTGTCGTGTTTTTAGCATGGTATTATGTCAGTGCTCTTTTGATCTTGAATACTCGTCAGCTCCGTTAACTCGATTATAATCGTAGTAACATTCACGCCTACTGATTCAACTACTTACTAAGAACTAAGCACTCTGGACGCCATAACAGGTCTCTGTTTGTGAAAGTACACCTACTCTTTCACAAAAACGGGTAAAATCAAATTCATATTTCAAAGTCGAATGCACAATGTATGTACGCAGACGTACCAATGATATGTTTTTTTTGCCGTACAATGCAAAGCGCCCTCACTATTTTCAAGGCTTCACTGAGTATACACAAGGCGATGCACTGTGCCAGCATTCGTCCTAGTTTAATTTCTAGGCATGTCAATCACATTGTAATGAGTCACGTGATATAACACATGTACAGCTACAGTACATGTCGTACATCGTACATCTCTTGGTTTTCTATTAATACATCAAAGAGATGTACCGCTGAACATCACCTGGACGATCGGTAAACATGCATCTCTGTGTTACAGTTTTCTTTCATTTAATTATTTAGAACAGCGAAAATCATCTTGTTTAATTGTTCATCATTTGTTTTTTTCAAGACTATTGTTTAGCGAATAAATTCCTACAAAATCATGACGTTTGGGGTTAATTTTGAATTTGATTTTTGTTGTTGTTATCTTGCAACAACAGTGTCGCGTTGTAAATAGACTGTTTTAAAAAGAGAAATGTTAAGAACGGTACAATTCAATTATATATATTAGCGTGGATGCATAAAATGTTTCCTCAACAGTGCTACTGTGACACTAAACTGATCTAAAACGATACGTGATTTGTTTGCACCCAATATAGTTATCCAAAGCATTTTAAACAATATCGCGATTTTTCAGAATAAAACCACATTTTTGTACACAATTTACGTTATGACTTACTGATTTTGTTGGCATCGAAATGGACATTATATATAAAAATGTTAGCCTGGTTGGAGTCATATTATATCGTTGAAATTTCGTTGAAATACTTAGGGTGTTTTTTATCTTCAATAAATTGTATTTGTAATTGCCTATAAATTTGTTGAGGATGTGTTGGTGGTATCAGTAGGGAGTTGTATATGGTAAAGTTCATTCAATGAACATTGAAGAAAGAGCCATTGATATGACTAGGGAAGTACTTAAATATGACGACTTGCCTGTTAATATTAGACATGTTTTTTTGTTTGTTTTTTTTGAGGAGGGAGGGAGGGGGGTAAGGGAGGTGTGAAATAGTTAAAATAATTTAGAATGTTAAAGAAAGAACAATGTCTGAAATGGTGGAAGGCATTCAAAAAGTGTTGTCATCGGTGGGGTATAGGAAGGTAGTAGGGAGTTAAGTAGTCACGCGATATGAATTAAAGAAAGTATACAATAGATATATTCAGCTGATTAAATGAATATGACTACTTGTCAATATTACATGTGTAGGGTCTGTGGTAGTGTGAAATAGTCATACAATGTCAAACAACGTAAATATATAATATATGACAAACGTTAACTATTTAATCGTCACAAACTCTCAGTCTAAATTACTAACGATGATATAGAGTCAAGTAGTCACGTGATATAAATTAAAGAAAGTATACAATAGATACATTCAGCTGATTAAATAAATATGACTACTTGTCTATATTAGATGTGTAGGGTCTGTGGTAGTGTGAAATAGACATACAATGTCAACGTAAATGTCTGAAATATGACAACCGTTAAATATTTAATCGTCACAAACTATCAGTCTAAATTACTAACGATGATATAGTATCAATCGTATACATTATGAACGATACGCAGATGTTAATAAGAATATTAAACATTTTTGTTGGTAGTATTATGCATTTTCTATATCCAAATAAATACACAAATTGTTTCACGCCATATTATTATTTCTTTTATGGAAGTAATGGACTGATTTCATCTTTTAAATTCTATTATATAATTAAAACTATTTATATTTTCGACAAAAAATAATTATCCCTGATTAATTTTGGAAAAGTTTCTAATCGTCATAATCATTTTTCTTTCCCGGCTACGAAGATCTTTTAGTTTGACCCCCAAAAAAGAAGAAAAACATTTATCTTTATCATCTAATCCTTTAATGAAGAACTTGTGATATGATGGACTTGGACAGATGCGCAGTTACTGAAATTACGTCAACGGTTATCCTTCAAATAATAGGTCCCCAGAAAAGAAAAGAAAAATACACGGTTGGCCACGTATGCAAGTTGGAACGTGCATCTAATTATGTTTCTGGAATTCACCATTATACGTTAGTATTATTACTTTTGTCATTATTATTCAAATCATTTGGAAAGGAAAAAGACCATAGTCATCGCCTGGCACAGTGTTTGCAAATACAAAGATTCAGTTAAAATTTTTAGCATTATCGTGGAGTGCATCTATAGTATTGCAAAACAAATGTGTACCAATTTCATTTTCTTAATCGTATACATGCATTCCTGGGATTGCAAATGTTATTCAGACCGTTCTTCTTGCAAGAAATATAGCTATGATAAGCAAATAGGATGCACTGTGGACGCTGCTTGACTAACAATATTTCAGTAAAAGTAGTGTTTTGTTAATTATTGGAGAAACAGAGAAATAAAACAAAAGGGTTGTTAGCATCCATTCAATTATCAAAAAAAATGTTAACTCAATCTGACAGTAGTAATCCGTTGGCCATGTTGGAACCAACCGTCAGAGAACTAATGAGTACTGGATACCAGGTTCAATAAACCGCCTGCAGGTTTGTAGGTAAAGCTACGCTTCTTAGGCAAGAGGTTCGAAACCGGTAAAGAAGGCTTTAATTCCACTGTTGGCAACTGTCACCTGTATCGAACAATAGTTGTCACTCTCGGTAAGCACGTCATACCCCCACAAGAATGTCACTTTCCGTGTTTAACACTTCCGTTAACCACGCCATACTCCATCCGAGAATGGTAATAATGCTATTATCCACACGACTTATTATATACGAAGAAAGTAACGTAATATTTAGTCAATGCAAAATAAAAGTGAATTGGTTGGATTGAAGCGCACAATCTGAATATGACTAGGAATGTAACCTTTATATCGATTGACCTTAAATTTCCGCCTTTTGTTTGAAATCGCGCTCAGACAGCACTTACGTGGCTAAATGACTTCCTTCTCGAGAGTACCTCAACAATGTGATAAGGCAAGAAGGGAAGCGTTCAGATTGACCTCAAAATGAAAGTAACTATTAAGTACAGTTCCATTACGTTTATCAAATAACATCACGGGTTACACAATGAAATGCTCACTGGCATTATAATAGCGACAACATGTTACTTTCATATTTTGCATTTGGATAATTTACCTTAAGATCATTTTTGCTTAATCTGTTAAATTGTTGATTGCTTAAACTAATATGATTTTCATTTATATTTTGATATCAAGAGAGCTAGATATTGTTGTCATAGAAAATGATCGTCTGCGTTGAAATATAAACCCAGCGACGTCTTTAGTTGCAGGCAAACATAAATCCTGAACCGTTGAATTATTTTTTATCACACTGTGAGTATTAGTCGTAAAGGCAAAGCAATTTTTCAGTACGTTTGGAAACTTCGTCAGCCCGTAATTGCAAGACTGGGTTTAGGCGCCCACCTTTAAATGATATTTCCTTAAAATGTTTGCACAAATCGTAAATGGTACCAAAATTTGAAAATTTTGAAAGCAACGAACCAACAAAATCAACACATTTGCTACAAGTGTTGCTAGATCCGGGTATTCTACGACTGTACCAATGAGCTCAAGTTATTAATAGATATACGTTTACTAAGTTTTCTTGGTTGCTATATTACTTCGATTGTGTTAAAAGTCGACTTGTAAGTTACTACCACAGCTATTCCTATCACATGATTTTTACTAAGACTAGAGGTCAGTTATGACAGCAGACTCCAGGCTACATAATTGTAAATCTCTTTGGTCGCTTTACTGATGTACACTTGCAACAAAATATACTTGATCATCATAAAGAGGGACCTAACACAACATGTTACGAATCCAGTTCGTAGAAAGGCATTACATTGTTTATTCAGCCTTGTGTAATGTAACTACGAATACAGAGATTTTGGGAGGGATATATATTTACTGGTCGACTTAAAATCCTTCCCAAAGAAAATATTCAGATTAAGACGCTGGCAGTATAGAACTTTCCAGTCATTAACAAAGGCTGCAACTATCGCAAATGTTATTCTCGTTAAGTCTAGCCTTCCATATCATACCATACATAGGAATATCATACTACATACACAACTTTCTAAATTCTTATCACTACTGCTTGTTCAAGTCCACGTCTTTGATTGTCTATTTTACAGGTCATATATATATATATATATATATATATATATATATATATATATATATATATATATATATATATATATATATATATATATATATATATATATATATATATATATATATATATATATATATATATATATATATATATATATATATATTTATAAATGGAAGCTTCTCAAAACAGGAAACTATCTGTTCAGGGGTCGTAATACTTTGATTCAACAGGAAGTAATGAAGACATGTTTTTTCATTCCATACTGAGTGTGTATGTGAGTTACATTGTACCACATCGTAACAGGGATGAACCGTTCCGCCGTTTTATAATGTCAACTATTAGAGTCTGGAAAGTTAACGAAATAGTTCCAGGAGAGAAAATCAGAGTAGAGGTAAGATTAAATTGACCATCAAGGAGAACAAATTCCATTTCTAGCAAATTCTATAAAAATAAAAATAAATCACAGTATTAGACTGCAGAGCGAGGTAACGTTAGTTTCTACAGATAACGTAGGTTTGATTCGTATGACCAATTAACTATAATGATGTTAAGTGACCGTGACGTAGTTTGTTCCATATAGTGAAATGAATACATGATATACTTACATGTGTTTTATAATATTTATATCGTGATACAAGCTGAAGCTGATATGAAACTGTACAATATTGTAAAGAAACTGTATTGTACTATGAATAACACAACATATATTACCTTATTAAGTTAGGGTTATACAAGAAAACTACTGCATAGGGCCTTTTGTGCTTGTAATTTATTGCATTGTACCTACAACCCGTGACTATGTGACATTGTACTGTAATTAGAGAAGTAATAAGCATACTTTAATTAAGAGTTGAACGTTAGTGCAGTCGGTTACGTGTTTAGACACACGTTTAGTGTAACTCGTATAGTGTTATAGAGGATTATTTTCATCCGATAACCAAACATGTCTGTAGTATCAGACTCAGTATGTACCTGACTTTTTTACTGTCCGTCCTGTATTTGCTATTGTCCCACATCTGCTAAAGACACTCGTCTCGTTCCTATACCAACATATGCTGGACATGTAAATTTGTATTAAGGTACATACATTAAGAGGCAATAGTACAAGCTGCAGGGGCACTTCTCCGTACAAAATTACAATGCCCCCCCCCCCGAGTCCCACCATTAAAGCATTAAAACACCATGCACCTTCTCTATTGGTGATTAATTGTGTTGCCCTTCTCTAGAAGACATTGGTGCCCCACCAGTGCCCCCTGAAAAAAAATGGTCCTGACGACATCACTGTTTATGAATCATAGGAACTATGAACTCTCCATTAAATAGTGCAGATTCCGGAAATTTCACAAACAAGTTTCGGCTTAGTTATTATACTAGAATCGTTCACATTCATATTTCGTAACCAATCAATGTTCAGGTTTAATCTAGCTAGTCCGAAACAGACATGGTAAATGAATATATTCAACTAGTTCACGAGCTTGGTTTTTCCATTAACTAAACGCTTTTATGTCCAATTTCCTCGTTTATTTGGCAAATTTTAGTAAGGTTATTAAGCTTCTTTTTATTGTACGTTATTACCAGTTAGTGTTAAATAAGCAGATTTTCAACACAAACTGCAGTTTTAAGTATATATATATATATATATATATATATATATATATATATATATATATATATATATATATATATATATATATATATATATATATATATATATATATATATATATATATATATATATATATATATATATATATATATATATATATATATATATATGATTGTAATTACTTTGACATTGTAAATTATGAGTAGACGTGGTACCTACGGTGAAAGGATACACATGTAGTAATTTATGTAGGCATATGAAGTATACTGGCACTAAGTGTTAGAGGACAGAAAGTGCAATTTATGTAGCATATGGTACAAACAGTTAGAGGACAGATACTGGTATTATAATGTATGTATTCTTAAACATTACAGGACATCAGGTGTCTGTATAATGTCATTTATGTAGGCCTAGTATACTGGTACATACAGTTAGAGTACAGATACTGGTATTATAATGTTTGTATTCTTGAACATTAGAGGACATAAGGTGTCTGTATAATATAAGTTATGTAGGCCTATGAAGTATACTGGCACTAAGAGTTAGAGGACAGAAAGTGCAATGTATGTAGCATATGGTACATACAGTTAGAGGACAGATACTGGTATTATAATATATGTATTCTTGAACATAAGAGGACATCAGGTGTCTGTATAATGTAAGCTATGTAGGCCTATGAAGTATAATGGCACTAAGAGTTAGAGGACAGGAAGTGCAATTTATATAGCATATGGTACACACAGTCAGAGGACAGATACTGGTATTATAATGTATGTATTCTTGAACATTAGAGGACATCAGGTGTCTGTATAATGTACGCTATGTAGGCCTATGAAGTATAATGGCACTAAGAGTAAGAGGACAGGAAGTGCAATTTATATAGCATATGGTACACACAGTCAGAGGACAGATACTGGTATTATAATGTATGTATTCTTGAACATTAGAGGACATCAGGTTTCTGTATAATGCAAGCTTTGTAGGCCTATTTAGTATACTGGTACATACAGTTAGAGGACAGAAACTGGTTTTTATAGTATATGTATTCTTGAACATTAGAGGACATCGGGTGTCTGTATAATGTAAGCTATGTAGGCCTATTAAGTAAACATACAGTTAGAGGACAAGACGTGTAACTTATGATTTATATGGTACATACAGTACGAGTACAGTTACTGGTATTATAATGTATGTATTCTTGAACTCCAGAGGACGTCAGGTGTCTGTAAAATGTAATGTATGTAGGCCTGCTTTGTATACTGGCACATACCGTTAGAGGACAGGACGTGTAATGTATGTATCATATGTTGCATACAGTAAGAGTACAGATACTGGTATTATAATGTATGTATTCTTGAACATTAGAGGACATCATGTGTCTGTATGATGTATGTTATGGAGGCCTATTTAGTATACTGGCATACATAGTTAGAGGACAGGAAGTGTAATTTATGTACCATATGTTAATTCTTTCTGAAGTAAACATTATTCACTTAAATGTCACACAATTAAGAAATCTCAGAAAGTCATTCCATGGATTACTTCCGGTATTGTTCGTTTTGTAACTACAAAGCATTTCTTTACAGCCGCACTCCTTCAAACAAGCTTAAATACACCATTTTGAAACAATTTGGCAACCAGTATTCGCGTAGCAAAGAAATCTAACTTTACAAACATTTTATGTGAATAAATGACTGACCTCAGGAAAACTTGGAATGTTATTAAGGAAATCATTGGCAAAACGAAAGGATTCTGCCCGGGTTAATAATTATAAGCTTTTACATATAATGATAATGGAATTGAAATGACCTATAGGTTGCAAAGTATATAAATGATAACATCTGTAATATTAAGCAAACTCTTGCTGACAAGATTCAATATTAAAAAAGTAAACAAATAACGGAAAATGGCTGGGCATTTTAAACAATCGAAAAGAATAAAGACATTTATAGCGATAGCTGGACTATGATCAGAGGTCGTTTCGAACCCCGTTGTAGACATTAACTTACTTTGCTCTTTTCTAAGATTTCATTTTGTGATGTTCCTATGGGCTGCAACCCCCGCCCCAAATTCCTACGCCTTTGTCGATATGTATATTGTCATATGGCTACAACTCTAGCAACCTCGAATTTCACGGAAAGTTTGGTTAGTGCTGTCACAATTGCTACTAGTGAAAGTGTAACTTTGCATCATGCATGGGATAGAAGGTCGAATAGGGAACACTGAGTATCATGCAATTAACACATATCAGTGAATAAGCGTAAACAGCGAGTAGTGCTCGACAGCATTATAACGCATAGTAACACGAGCATATATCATATTGTGGGGCATGTTATACCGTCAACAAGCTAAAGTACTTCCAACACTGTAGCACTCTACCACTAATGTAGAATATGAGGATTGCTACACTTGATACAGGGAGACAACACTATAGCAAATACTAATGTAACATATTAGGATTGATACGGGGGAACAAAACAATAGCTACCACTAATGTAGAATATGAGGATTGCTACACTTGGTACATGGGAACAAAAATATAGCAACTACTATTGTAGAATATAAGGATTGCTACACTTGATACAGGGGACCAAACTATAGCAACTACTAATGTACCATATTAGGATTGCTACACTTGATACAGGGAAACAAAACTATTGCAACTATTAATGTAGCATATTAGGAATGCTACACTTGGTAAAGGGAACAAAACTATAGCAACTTCTATAGCAACTACTATTGTAACATATTACGATAGCTAGACTTGGTACATGAGGGGAACAAAACTATGGCAACTACTAATGTTATATATTATGATTGCTACACTTGGTACAGGGGAACAAAGCTATATAGCATCTACTAATGTAGCATATAAGGATTGCTACACTTGAAACAAGGGAACAAAACTATAGCAACTACTAATGTAGCATATTAGGATTGCTATAATTGGTTACATATAAAGAGTATGTCTTTCCTTTTCCTTCGTCAAGTATTCTTTCGTTTGTTGTATTGTTATTAATATACTCCTATATTTTCTATATTTCTCTTTTTATATTGCTTTTCTTTATGTTTGCTGCCATTTCTGTTAATTCGATTTGCACGAAAAGATGCGAGTGGCCTCTTCAGCTCTACTCCATTTTTGTTTTGTTTTGATATGTTTTCCAACCTTCCAACACACTGTTAAACTTACAGCGGGTAAAATAGAAAATGAAACCGAATTCTATCATGTTAGATATTGTTTGGATTTCTCCGGCAAAGGAAATGACCGTGCTAGGAGTATTTCTATTAAATATATATAAGCAATGTTTTGATTAATAGTTATTGCATCCTTCCGCCAGTTCAACCGCCAGCGCATCGTAGACATTATTGACCTCAAATGATGATAATATTATGTATGTTATGTATATCTATATATATGTATCGCGTGTTGTAGGACAATATCTTTTCCGGTTTGCGCTCTTCACTAAACTATATATATGTATATATATATATATATATATATATATATACATATATATATATATATATATATATATATATATATATATATATATATATATATATATATATATATATATGTGTGTGTGTGTGTGCTGTATTATGACATACACTCTCAAAAACAACTTCAACGATGAAGCTGTGTGCAGAAATCCATAGTGGTTATTATACACAACGGAGCCGTCTTTTACTTTATTTTATGAGAAGATTGGATCAGGCGAATTGTAGTGTACGTACAAAATGACTTAAGTTACTTTGACTTCATGTATAGGCCCAGTTATAATTAAATATCAGCTCAATCCAATTAGCGCAACGTTGTGTATAATATATGATTTGCCTACATGTATAGGTCATAGAATTAAGCTAATTATAGTAATACTTTATTTACCTCTCTAGTGTTAAAGACCAGTCTAGCAGGTTACAACTCATTTGGTTTTACTGCAGGGTAATAATATAGCGATAGAGTTGTTAACATTAACGCTTGTCCCTCACTACTCAGACACATTGGTATTTTTTCACACTACATCACTGCCGTAACTTGTAGGCCTATATCAATTATTAGGAATGTTTGGGGCAAAGAGTAGCTATTTGCGATCCAAATTTTTATTAGGTGTAATTTTGTTTATAGATATTTATTTAAAGTTACCTTTTGTTGGTGTTTGGAACTATATGTCAAGTAGGTTCCCTTGTGTCACTCTATGTTTGACCTTTTTCAAGGAGAACGGCAGGGAGGGGACTATCTTGTAATTTTACTGCTGAGAGGGAGCAAATAATGAAGATAGGACGTCGTATTTAAAGTGGTTATGGACACTTCAAAACTGTCTTGAAAATCAATAAATTATATAAAATATTAAATAGAACATAATCTGAGGAAGTAAAGCCCATTGTAATATGAAAGTCGAATACTACTAAATTCCACTTAGTACTGGTTCTTGTCAAAATCACTATGCACTTGTGTGCCTGAAATCTTAGTGCATAAGCTTTGTACAATCTCGTGTAGCATATAGCGTATGTATATGAAATAAGTACGTGATCTAACACTATAGCTACATACACGTACTTATACGTCCGTCAGTTTCACCCGAGTTCCGTGATTGCGCACTAAAGAAATCGTGCTGAATAAGGAAGTGTATCTCAAAGTAGCCTACCATAGTAACCTATAGGCTAGGGCTGTATGTATGCAATGTAACGTTTTTTACAAAAAAAGAAATAGAAAGGAGAAACTAGGGGCAAATATAATTATGTTTCACCTTGTGTTACAATCGTAAAAAAACTTTAACGGGAATTTGAAATTAAGGATGATAGTAAAATGGTTCTGCTGTAAATACCTCATATCAATTGTAAATATGCACAACAAATTGAGACGTTTCACGTTTGGTGGAGAACAATAATTATATTTATATTTAAATATATATATACATACACATATATCTTCCAGCGCCACCATAAGTTGGCGCGAAGCGCAAAAGAAAATTTTGGCCGAAAATGCCTCCCAGATCGCTGGAAATCGCACTTACCAGGCCTTGTAAGTTGCATCTTGGCATTTTCTATTTCGAAATTACTAGCGATATCATAAAAAAAAATACAAAAAATATGCTAAAAAAAACTATGCCACCAAAACTATCCCACCTAAAATATTGGGGGGAACATGTCCACCCCGTTCCCCCTATGATCGCCGCTAATGAATCTACTTATATCAAATACAAAACATAAAAGGGTATTGCTGTTGCGACAAATTCTTTCCGTGGTGTTCGCTTTGGGGAGATCTGCCTCATTGCACCATTTACATACTATTCCTCTAGTCCGGAGGATAAAGTTTATTGTCGAACACGACTGCTGTGAATTGTTTGCATCTATAGATTAAAACCACATCCTTATAGCATTTTGATTAGTGGAGATACACATTGTCATTATTTGGTGATGTTTTATGCTGACATGTGTCAACTTGAGCAAAATTAGTGATGTCCTTATGGCAATTGTCTTCTTTCTATAAAATGTACAAATCGTTTATCCCCAATATAAAAAAAACACTTCCTCCCTCCTCCCTCCTCCCTCCTCCCTCCTCCCTCCTCCCTCCTCCCTCCTCCCTCCTCCCTCCTCCCTCCTCCCTCCTCCCTCCTCCCTCCTCCCTCCTCCCTCCTCCCTCCTCCCTCCTCCCTCCTCCCTCCTCCCTCCTCCCTCCTCCCTCCTCCCTCCTCCCTCCTCCCTCCTCCCTCCTCCCTCCTCCCTCCTCCCTCCTCCCTCCTCCCTCCTCCCTCCTCCCTCCTCCCTCCTCCCTCCTCCCTCCTCCCTCCTCCCTCCTCCCTCCTCCCTCCTCCCTCCTCCCTCCTCCCTCCTCCCTCCTCCCTCCTCCCTCCTCCCTCCTCCCTCCTCCCTCCTCCCTCCTCCCTCCTCCCTCCTCCCTCCTCCCTCCTCCCTCCTCCCTCCTCCCTCCTCCCTCCTCCCTCCTCCCTCCTCCCTCCTCCCTCCTCCCTCCTCCCTCCTCCCTCCTCCCTTTGATTCGCATTAAGTAGAAACTTATTACCTAACTACTTATGCAGGTTATACCTAAGTACCAGCTATATAGTATTAATACTATTTACAACATTGTTAAATACCATAAGAACCACGTTTGGTTTTTCACCAACGTAGGTTGACGCCACTTTCTTTATTAAATAATTTCAATTTTTCTATCGGTATACAGATTCCATCGCTTATGCGAGAAGTGTTGATCACCCCAGTCTTATTGAAAGTATCTGGCAGAAATATCTAACTGGTAAGTGAACCACACATGTGGAAACGTTATCTTTATGCTATCGAACCACAGCGTAGTTCGGTTATGATATGTCTTATGCTGTGGTTTTTGCCCACATACACTAGATTCTGCTATGAAATACTTTCAATTAGCAACCTACTTTCTCCATAAATTTAATCAGTTATCTTTCCAGCAACGCAAAATGCGTTGGCTTTCTACGATAACCCATGTCGGAAAGGAAAGCTTAAAAAGACAAGCAACTGTCGTTTGCCAATAGAGAATATTCACAAAACACCAAATTAATAATAATATCTAATAATAATTAATATAAGCAGAAAAAGATTGTAATGGAACTAAAACTGCGTATGTTAACATTAACTTCCCCCCCCAAAAAAAAAAAGTTTTGAAAACTAACACATACTTTTATTATACAGAGACAGATAGATAAATGGTGGATGGATGGAAAGAATGGATGATTAGGAGGGGTGGATAGGATGAATAAGATGGATATGATGCATGGATAGGATGGATAGCATGAATATATAGGATGGATAGGATAAATAGGATGGATAGATAGGATGGAAGGATAGGATGGATGTATAGGTTGGGTGGATATGATTCATAGGATGGATAAGATGGAGGTATAGGATGGAAAGGATGGATGGATAGGATGAATGGATAGGATGGATGGATAGGATTGATGTATAGAATGGATGGGTGGATAGGGTGGATGGATTGGATGGATGTATTAGTAGGGTGGATGGATAGGATGGATGCATAGGATGGGTGGATATGATTGATAGGATGGTTAGGATAGAGGTATAGGATAGAAAGGATGGATGGCTAGGATCGATGGATAGGATTGATGTATAGGATGGATGGATAGGGTGGATGTATAGAATGGATGAATAGGATGGATGGAAAAGATGGATACGATGGATGGGATGGATGGATAGGTTGGATAGCATGGATTTATAGGATAGATAGGATGGATGGATGGATATGATGGATGCATAGAATGGGTAGATAATATGGAAATGGTGGATAGGATGGATGGATAGAATGGATTTATAGGATTTATAGCATGTATAGGATAGATAGGATGGATGGATTGATAGGTTGAATATATAGGATGGATAGGATGGATGGATAGGTTGGATGGATAGGATGGATGGATAGGATTAATGAATAGGATTCCTGGATAGGATGGAAGGATGAGTAGGATACATGGATAGGATGGATGTATTGGATGGATGGTTAGGTTGGATATATTGGATGAATGGATATGATGGTTGGATAGTATGAATAGGATGAATAGGATGGATGGATGGATAGGATGGATGGATAGAATGGATAGCATGGATTTATATCATGGATATGGTGGATAGGATGGATTGGATGTTTGGATTGGATTGATGTATAGGATGGATGGATTGGATGGATGGATGTATAGGATGGATTTAAAAAGTGAATGGATACTATGGATGGATGGTAATGAATGGAAATGATGGATAGGATGGATGGATGGATAAGATTGATGGATAGGATTGACGGATAGAATGGATGGATAGGATATGATGGATAGGATGGATGTATAGGATGGATAGGATGGATGGATAGGTTGGATAGCATTATTTATAGGATGGATAGGATGGAAGGATAGGATGGATGTATAGGATGGGTGGATATGATTGATAGGATGGATAAGATGGAGGTATAGGATGGAAAGGATGGATGGATAGGATGAATGGATAGGATGGATGGATGGCATTGATGTATAGGATGGATGGATAGGGTGGATGGATGGATGGATATGATGGATGGATTGGATGGATGTATGGATAGGGTGGATGAATAGGATGGGTGGATATGATTGATAGGATGGTTAGGATAGAGGTATAGGATAGAAAGGATGGATGGATAGGATCGATGGATAGGATTGATGTATAGGATGGATGAATAGGATGGTTAGATATGATTGATAGGATGGTTAGGATAGAGGTATAGGATGGAAAGGATGGATGGATAGGATCGATGGATAGGATTGATGTTTAGGATGGATGGATGGATAGGGTGGATGGATGGATGGATAGGATGGATGGAAAAGATGGATACGATGGATGGGATGGATGGATAGGTTGGATAGCATGGATTTATAGGATAGATAGGATGGATGGATGGATATGATGGATGCATAGAATGGGTAGATAATATGGAAATGGTGGATAGGATGGATGGATAGAATGGATTTATAGGATTTATAGCATGTATAGGATAGATAGGATGGATGGATTGATAGGTTGAATATATAGGATGGATAGGATGGATGGATAGGTTGGATGGATAGGATGGATGGATAGGATTAATGAATAGGATTCCTGGATAGGATGGAAGGATGAGTAGGATACATGGATAGGATGGATGAATAGGATGGTTAGATATGATTGATAGGATGGTTAGGATAGAGGTATAGGATGGAAAGGATGGATGGATAGGATCGATGGATAGGATTGATGTTTAGGATGGATGGATGGATAGGGTGGATGGATGGATGGATAGGATGGATGGATTGGATGGATATGTAGGATGGATAGGATGGATGGATAGGATGAATGGAAAAGATGGATACGATGGATGGGATGGATGGATAGGTTGGATAGCATGGATTTATAGGATAGATAGGATGGATTGGATGGATGGATAGGATGGATGGATAGGATGGATGGAAAAGATGGATACGATGGATGGGATGGATGGATAGGTTGGATAGCATGGATTTATAGGATAGATAGGATGGATTGGATGGATGGATATGATGGATGCATAGAATGGGTAGAAAATATGGAAAGGGTGGATAGGATGGATGGATATAATGGATTTATAGGATTTATAGCATGTATAGGATAGATAGGATGGTTGGATTGATAGGTTGAATGTATAGGATGGATAGGATAGATAGGATGGATGTATTGGATGGATGGTTAGGTTGGATATTTTGGATGAATGGATAGGATGGTTGGATAGTATGAATAGGATGGATGGATAGATGGATAGGTAGGATGGATATAATGGATGTATAGCGTGGATAGGATGAATAGGATGGTTAGGATGGATGGATAGAATGGATAGCATGGATTTATATCATGGATATGGTGGATAGGATGGATTCATAGAATGGATGGATGGATAGGATGGATTGGATGGATGTATAGGATGGATGGATTGGATGGATGGATAGGATGGATGTATAGGATGGATTTAAAAAGTGGATGGATACTATGGATGGATGGTATGAATGGAAATGATGGATAGGATGGATGGATGGATAGGATACAATGGATGGAATGGATGTATTGGATGGATGGATAGGGTGGGTGGATAAGGTGTATGGATAGGATGGATAGATAGGATGGATGTATACGATGGATGCGTAGGAAGGATAGGATAGATGTATAGGATGGATAGGATGGATGGATGGATGGATAGGATACAATGGATAGGATGGATGTATTGGATGGATGGATAGGGTGGGTGGATAAGGTGTATGGATAGGATTAAAGGACTGATGGATAGGATTGACGGATAGAATGGATGGATAGGATATGATGGATAGGATGGATGTATAGGATGGATGGATAGGGTGGATGGATAATATGGTAGGATTGGATGGAGGTATTGGATGAAAAGGATGGATAGGATGGATGGATAGGATGGATGGATAGGATGGATGCATAGGATTGATGGATAGGATGGATGGATGGATAGGATACGATGGATAGGATGGATGTATTGGATGGATGGATAGGGTGGGTGGATAAGGTGTATGGATAGGATGGATAGATAGGATGGATGTATAGGATGGATGGATAGGAAGGATAGGATAGATGTATAGGATGGTTGGGATGGATGGATTAGTTGGGTAGCATGGATTGACAGGATGGATGGGATGGATGGATTGGATGGATAAGATGGATGTATAAGATGGGTAGATAGGATGGATAGGATGGATGGATTGGATGGATGGATAGGATGGATGCATAGGATGGATAGGATGGATGGATTGGATGGATAGGATAGATGCATAGGATGGGTAGATATG
Organism: Apostichopus japonicus; assembly: GCF_037975245.1. NCBI lineage: Eukaryota > Metazoa > Echinodermata > Holothuroidea > Aspidochirotida > Stichopodidae > Apostichopus > Apostichopus japonicus. The sequence goes on from NC_092567.1 coordinate 7,173,730, forward strand.
ATGGATAGGGTGGATAGGATGGATGATTAGAATGGATTTATAGGATTTATAGCATGTATAGGATAGATAGGATTGATTGATAGGTTGAATGTATGGTTAGGTTGGATATATTGGATTAATGGATAGGATGGTTGGATAGCATGGATTTCAAGTATGAATAGGATGAATAGGATGGATGAATGTATAGGTAGGATGGATATAATGGATGTATAGGATTGGTAGATAGGATGGATAGGATGAATAGGATGGTTAGGATGGATGGATAGAATGGATAGCGTGGATTTATATCATGGATATGATGGATAGGATGGATGCATAGAATGAATGGATGGATAGGATGGATTGGATGGATGGATTGTATTGATGTATAGGATAGATGGATTGGATGGATGGATAGGATGGATGTATAGGATGGATGGAAAGGGTGGATGGATAGTATGGATTGATTGGATGGATGTATAGGGTGGGTAGATATGTTGGATAGGATGGATGTATAGGATGGATGGTTTGCATGGATGGATAGGATGGATGTATAGGATGGATGGATGGATATTATGGATGGATTGGATGGATGGATTGGATTGATGTATAGGATGGATGGATTGTATGGATGGATAGGATGGATATATAGGATGGATGGATAGGGTGGATGGATAAGATGGTAAGATTGTATGTAGGTATTTAATGGAAAGGATGGATGGATAGGATGGATGCATAGGATTGATGGATAGGATGGATGGATGGATAGGATATGATGGATAGAATGGATGTATTGGATGGATGTATAGGGTGGGTGGATAAGGTGGATGGATAGGAAGGATAAGATGGATGTATAAGATGGGTAGATAGGATGGATAGGATGGATGGATACAATGGACTCTCCATCGAGTGCGGTTAGGTAGGCTATATGTATTTTATTACGCAGTGTCCAACTGTAGGCTGGTAAGAGGCTATAGGCTACATTTATCTAATTGCATCTGCCAAACCAAATAGCTGAATCAGTATGCCAGATTGTTACTACGAATATAATCGAGTTAAAGGAGCTGACGAGCATCAAGATCATAAGAGCACTGACAAAATACCATTCAAAAAACGCAACAGTTTTTAACATTTCGACACTGAAGAGGATGGGGGAGAGCAGTTTCTCCCACTGCTCCGCCTCCCACTGGCTACGTCCCTAATAAATACTGAACTTACTTGAAACTAGCGAACAGGGTCAACCCACCCAATATCAAAATTAGTACATAAATAAACCGAATTGAAGCTGACAAACGTTGTACGGTAGTTCTATTAGGCATTTCTTTTAGAGTATTCAAAATCATACGAAGTTTTGTATGGTGGAGTATAGGGATTGAGAGATACAATTTCTCAAAGCGGCAAGGAAACGTTGTAAATATGACTGATTAAAGGTTAATTTTGACCGAAATTTTTCAATTTTTAGGTCATCCACAATCACAGAAATATATGAATAGGCCTAGGTAAATAAGAGTGCGACAGTCGGAAATTCCGACTGTCGCACTCCAGTTTTCCAACTATCGTCAGTTTTACCAAGTTTGGGGGGTGAGACACCCCCTTATAGCGACGTTCCTGCTGATAACAGCTGTTCGGATTAAAAATGTACTCGTTATTGTGTGTACGAGAGCGCAAAAATACCAATAGCTACAAACACATAGAGCATGATTAAAAATCGTTCTACGAAATGTGGATGACAGTGAGATGTCGATACTATTTTCAATATCAAGTCTTTAATCTTTAAAATGAGAGATAAAGTGAACACACATGCAAAGTGTATAGGACATTCAGCGTGACTACATTTACACATACCATAATTGAGATGTACCTAGTAAGTGATTAAAATTACAACCAGAAAAGAACAGGTTCATTCAGATTGGTTGCATCCAATACGACTACGAAGCAAGAACTTTAGCAGTATTGTTAAAGGTTGGATGTATGGTTTAACTAATCTAATATTTGGAATACAGTATCGCAATTTCAAAACAATCTGTGCTAACCTTTTTTTATGCCTTTAAACCCAATTCCCTTTCGGTTCCGTCAATCTTAAAATTATGATAACAACTTACTGATATAGTCTCAATTCCTTTCATATGCCGGACAAATCAGCAATTCAAATTCGTATTATAACTGTACGTTATACGCAGTTATGTACAATGAAAGTTAGATTCATTCACATCATGTATACCAATTATAAAGTTTGCACCATCGATAACATGAGAGAGACAAACAGCCAAAAAAATGTAACATTAACCATTCAAAGTATAAATATTCTGGAAACCCATTTATATCCTTGGTAATCCAGTTAATGCCTTGACTGTGGAACATTACATAGATTTTCCCAGTCAAAATAATTTTTATTTTGAATGCAAAATTACAGACCTAAGATGGCTGCCAATGTTAATCCCGACATCAAACCAGATTTGAAGAAGGCAGTAAACGGTAAGTTTAAAAACCGAACAATTTGCATTTAGTAAGTAAATTGTCGTTTCTTGTATTAGGCTGTTTTATTTACAATCCACGTTACACCGTGGCGTTTTCTAATATAGTTGAGAAGCCATATTTACTTTTCTTTTATAAAAAGACGTAAAATTGGCGAATTTAATGCGGATATCAATATATATTGGCAACATAATACCATATGTAAATCTTTTGAAAGCGAAAGGGATTAACAGGTCATTACATTTTGATCGATAAGTTTAAAGTATTTATGTTCAAATCACTAACGCATCCGCTGTTACTACATTCATTCATATCTGAAGGAGTGTTCCATGTGCTAGTTAGGTGTCTGTTATCCTCTTTCGTTATTTTCAACAGGTTTTGGTAGTTTCAAAGTTGCACTTGCTACCGTTCTGACTGTTAAAATTGTTCTTGATCTTGCTACGTTCTTTGAATATCCGCCTGTCGTCACAGAAGAGTTGCGCAATGCTACAGCCAGTGCAGGCCTTCTCATGATTCGTTATATGGAAGAGAGAGGACAAATAGAGCCAACAAGTATCATGACACTTCTGTGTGCGCTGAAGAAAATGTGTCTTTTTGGGATTGAGATGTGTGTAAGAAAGCTGTATGAGGAACATACAGGGAGACTATGTTCCAGTGATGATCATTCTAAGGCTCAATTAGAAGGTACTGTAACTGAAAGCATATCTTTATACATGAATGTTCGTATGCACTCGCACAAGTCATAAGAATGCACATTACCTCCATTGATTTCCTGCGATTGGTAAATTTCGAAGGAGTTGCTACAATGTTAGTGGTGAATCGATTATTTACTAAAGACTCTTTCATTTATATAGCTGGAGGTAAATTGTTCCTTTAACAATAGTAGATGCACTAGTTTGTGTGTAATAATAACACAAGATGATTGGATGTATAGTATCTTAGTAATTCAAATTGGATATTCTCGATCCTAAGGTCAAAGCCGTCTACAATACATCTGAATGAGATATTTTAATAGAATTCTTAGGTAATGCTACATGTCCAAAAATCATTATTCTAATGCCCCATTTTCTCACAAAACGTATCCAATGGTTATTGTTTGATTTTATGTAAAACAAGTACTTTGTAGCTAATATTCCATGAATGGATTGAAACTGAAAGTGTTCTCCTTTTGAATCTCTGACAGAAGCGAATGGTAAACAGAACATATTCCAGTTAAATTCGTATACTTGTATAAGCTGTTTCAGGACATTGGTATTCTCTTTTAATAAGTAGTTATATGTTACATTGTTCAGACTATGGTGTGTAGTAAAGTTAGTGAGGCCAATAATGTTTCAAGTCGATGCGCTTAACATTTATTTTCTACTCATGGGTATAACTGTAGTAATTTGATAATAAATAGTATATGACAATAATATTTGATAAGTGATATCACAAATATTACTACTGGAGTTGATTAATGAGCTTAGGAACTTGACTGGAGCCGACTTACAACCGGCAAATTCATACAGGGGCGTAGCGAGGAATTTGCAAAGGGAGGGGCGAAGTCTGTAGGCAAACCATCTAAGCGTAGCGCCACCATGTATTGGCGCGAAGATGCTTCCCAGATCGCTGGAAATGGCACTTTCCAGGCCTTGTAAGTTGCATCTAAGCATTTTATATTTTGAAATTAATAGCGATATCATGAAAAAATACAAAATATATGCTCAGGAGAGGGAGCGGTACCCCTTTGCCCCCCCCCACCCCCTTGGCTACGCGCCTGAAGTCATGTAGCAATCTTAAGCCTATACGCACAGTGCTCAACTATCCATGATTTCCCGAGTAATGACAGTTCCCTCCGTCGAGTTTTAATAGTTAGTACAGTGTGCGGCGGGCGTTAGATGACACTTCCACACCGAACAATGGATTTTAGAAAATTATTATCCTAGATTGTTTGAAGATATGCTCACTTGTAATACAAAAGAAAACGTTTCTCTCTACGGTAAATACACATCTTCATAAACTCTTTCAAAGAAAAATAAACCCAGTGGTTCAATGAGATTCAGCCAATGCTATACATATGAAAGAAGATGTTCTACCTTAATGATATATATGTTGAGGATTTAACATATGCATGGATGTGCTAGTTAAATCCATCCTGTGTGCTCAAGGATTAAAGAAATTCTTCATTGACCCGGATTTAGCGACAATCTCTGCTTTTCTAGACAGATTTGAAGAAAAGTTTATACCCCGTGTCTCTAAAAAGAGGACAGTGTTTTCTGAATTCACACTTGATAAGCCTATGTTTTCATTGGTAACTGTAAGGGGAAATGTCGTCATTAAGTTAAAATCGGAAATTAAAATGACTATCCTTAGAATTTTACACTAAATTTTTTTACCAAGTGGGTAAGCAATGCTAATTAAGTGATTGATAGTGAAATAACACGTTCACCATAACATGAGAGCATGCACGACATGGAAGTATTACCACCTGATGATGACTTTCTTTCACTAATAAATGAACGCAAGCGTTACATTGGCAGTTCCACGCTCTATAGAGTGAGTGGATGGATTTTCTGTTAAAACTCAACGCTATTGGTAGAGATATTTAACATTAACTCAATGCTTAGACATATTTGATTACATTATAATAGCTGACACCCTCTACTTTGACTTCGCCTCCGCTATCATGAGCATTTGAATATTGGTGAGTGCAACATAGTTAATGAAAAATTCAGTTAAGTATCCATTGCTATCAGTGTTTTAAAAATATGTAGCTTTTATAATAAAAATTGGTAACCCATTACATGATTTGACGTTACGTCACCAATAAAAAGTAGTTACAAAGTACGCTAGACATACTTGGTGACTGATATTTGACCTTACGTAAACTGAATTTCACAATTTTGAGTTTTATACTGCACTCACGTCTCACTTAAACCCACTCGATGATAAGTTTGTTTCAGAAGTAAGGTCACAATGTGTGACCTTTCAAGTGCTAAAAACTCTTTAATTGTTTTTTTTAATCTCAGGAAGGAAAAACGATCTCATCAAGTATGCACAAACAGCCTATCGAAAGCACTACGAAACAGCTAAGCCATTTCCTTCCATGAGCAAGTGTAAGGTTAACACTATATTTGTTCAGGGAGGTATTTACTGCTTGGATCAGGAGGGTGATTTCATGCAAAAGCCCGATGTGCTAGAATCTTACAACGATATTCTGAGCAGCTCCAAAACTAAGTCAAAGAGAACGTTAATTGAGGCTGACCCTGGGTTCGGGAAATCAACACTTGCATCACAGTTTGTCTATGACTGGTGTACTAACAACCCTGAATCTCCTCTCAAAGATGTAGAAATACTTATATTTCTCCAGTTAAGGCAGCTGACAGGTGTACAGTCTATATACACTGCCATAAAGAATTCCATAGTGCCCATAGATGCACGCATGAATGAGTCTTGTATTGAGGAAATCCTCAGATTATACGAAAAGTCTGTTGTCATTTTATTTGACAGTTATGACGAGTATTCTGACAAGAATGAAACCAAAACACATATCTCCGCCATCATTGAGATGAAAATGTTTCTAGATGCTCTTGTCATCATACTTACCAGGACATTGAACCTCCCGCCTAACTTACACCCCGAAACAAAACGAATCAGATTAACAGGGTTTGGGGTGGCTGAACGTCGAAACTATGTCCTGAAGGCGGTGGGTGGTGATGACCAGTTGGCAGATCGGATCGAAGAGCAGCTTCAGAGAAACCCCTTCTTAAGAGATCTCTGTCAGGTCCCTCTCTTCTCCACTATGGTCGCTCACATAGCACACGAATGGCCAGAAATCGAGATATTTAGCACAGTAACAAGGTTTTTCACTTATGTGATCGCATGCGTTCATAACCATATGAAAAGCAAGAAAGGTGCTAATACTGAGGTGCCTGCTTTTGAAACGGAACTAGCTAAACTGTACCGTATTGCTTTCGACGGCCTCACACGGAAGAACCAGCAGCTGGCATGGGAGAACACCTATTTAGTTTCGGAACTTGGACAAGAGTTCTATGATAACTATATAAAGCTCGGGATGTTTGCACAGGAAGTGGTTTTTGACATTTCCCAGTGTCGATATAAGACGGAAGCACGAATATGGCACAAAATCATCTGTGAGTTTTATGCCTCTCATCATCTGGTGTGGATGCTTAGTGAAGGTAAGTCTTCAGTACAGATAATATTGATGCATAACCACAGTTTGTCATCTCTGATGTGTAAGATAATGAGTAAACCTAAGAGATGGAAGTATTCTTCGTATGTCCTTGTATGTGCATAGATAAACAGCTTACGCTCCTCGTACCCCCAACCCACAGTGTATGTTATGTATATATGTAAATTAACATTTATGCAACACGCTTTTCAATGTAAGTAAATAAAGTCCTCATTTGTCACTGACCCAGTTCAACATAACAAAGATTCGGGTTTGAATCTTTATATATGTATGCTTGTTGTATTGAAGACAAGAGCGCCTAAAGGTAGAGATACCCTCAGGAAGATCAAAGCAATGTCGGAAAAAGCTGACTACACTGGATTTACAAGCAAATTGTACACATCTGGATAATCTAGGATGGACACAAATTCGTATGTTGCTGTGAATGTATAACCATATTGGATACTTTGACTTTTGTATTTATTAAATTACACGTTATTCAGCCTATGAACTAGATTATTGCTATTTGTGCTCGTCAGTTCAATAAAGTTATCCCCACATATTGTTAAAATGCTTTTCCTGTGGTTAAATTTGATTGCTTCTCAAAAATGCTTAGGCAAAGATAGAAAATATGGAAGTAAATATATAAACCAGATCCTCATCACATTTTGTATCACAAAGATATGAATTATACAGAGTTGGTAATATTTTGCATTTGGCAACAGTACAATGAATGGTATCATCAAGACAACGCTGCTAAAAATATCTTTGTTTTTATTCATCATTTTTCAATCATTTATCAAAATAGCCATGTGGTATTTTCCTTACAAAATCGTATATGATTCCATGTTCCTTTTAGTGTTCGATTATTTGTTTAATCAACCTAATCCAAAATGTATAAAAATGAAGCTTTTGATAATATCTCATCTCACAAAGATTTCATAGATGACCTGGTCGACTACCACTATAATAAAACACAAAATGTTAGAACGTAAACAAACGCTGTGACTATCTTCATCCTAGGCAACTTTAGTTTGCAAGTATAGAGACAAGAACACGAACTAATAAATTACATTTAAAGGAATCTGTAATTTGGTTGACATTATAAGAGTGAAATATGTGACAAACCAGTCAAAACCTAATATCAGAAAAACCAAAATATTATTTCCATGACCTCATAAAATTAAACCATCCTCTGCAAATTCTCTCTTTTCTCTGTAATTGTTTTTCAAAGAAAGTTGACAATTTCGAGGGTAATATGCTAAGAACTATTTGTCAAAACCTTTACCAATTCTAGCAGAGTAGAACTATAGAGCAGCAACACTGATGACCCTAACTCACCTAAGGTCAATAGTATAATGCATATGCCCAATTATTTGCATAATAATTTGCATAGTAATCTGTTACTGAAAAAGGAACTTAAGGTCGTACTCCATAGTAATAAACAAATAAACAAGTATTTTTGTATCAGCATGAATGTTGTACACTAGGATATCAATCTGAATGCCAAATACTCAGTGTACTGTTGTAAACATGATAATTTAAATCTTAACCAGGAATGCAAAAACATTGAGGTTTAGATTACATGCAACGAGCTGCTTCTTCAAATATACGATGATTCCATTCTTAACATATATATATATTTTACAAGTTTCCACAGTTTGCTCTCTGTTTCACTGACATGAAAGGACCAACTAAAACAACTAACTAGAACTAGAACATAGTAATACATCCACTCATACATTTCTGTATTCATTGACAATAGTATGAGCACTTGACCAAAACAATAGGAGGTCTGTTAGAGTATGTTACAAATTTGCCTGGTTGAGAGAAATACATCCAGTTCTAAGTTTTCACTGTTATATGTACAAAATAAGCTATGACTTTTTTCTGTGTTGTTTAATGTGCCCCTTCACAGACTGAATTGATCAAGCGTTGTGACAATGTGAGCAAGCATCTAGCAGAGATGCATATTTGACTCATTCTTCCCTTTGGCTGCAAATAACTTCATATAACATTTGGCCCCAATTGACCCTACCTTTAATTAATGAAGTCCTCACAGGGCAAGTAGCATAAGCAATGGGACACTGTGGTAAGCCAGTCAGACTGACCTACATTAAATTGAATAATAATGATGATGATAGCACTCACTACATTGCATATGACTTCACTGTGGTAAGCCATCCTGTTCTGTGCGCAGACCTACGCCCAATAAAAGCCCCATTGACTTACACACTATATCACAAAAGTAATGTAGTCTCTAATCCTAAACGCTACCCATCACTGGATAGCTGACAAGTTTGCCACTATCAATTTTCCGTACTAAGACCATGCAGAATTTTTGCTAAGAGAGCCGGAACTTTTAGTCACTTGTAAACAATCCTCTTTACTCAGTCGTAAACAATTTTCGTATGCTGCTCCTGGGAGGGCTAACTGGTCTAAAATTGCCTCAATTGACCCAATGTTTGCACCACATGTGCTTCCATTCATGCTTTTTAACATCCAAGCCAAAAAAAAGCACATCCTAATTGATAACATAGCAAAAAAGTTGTTCTCCTACTCGTAATTGGCACTTTTCCTAAAGTAGAACACTTGGGGCAGCTTGATATAGACGCTAATAGGAGTATGCAACCTTCACTGCCATACTGACCTGTCAGTACTTACATTGCAGAAGCAAAGCATGCCAAAAAGGCAAGTTTCAGGGTTCTATTTACTGTCACACTGGCCTCTAAGTACTTAAAACAATGCAGCAACAAAGCAGCCGTAGGGTTACAATTCACTGTCATACTGGCCTGTCAGTACTTACAAAGCAGTAACAAAGCATGCAATTAAGGCAAGTTTCAGGGTTCTATTTACTGTCACACTGGCCTCTAAGTACTTAAAACAATGCAGCAACAAAGCAGCCGTAGGGTTACAATTCACTGTCATACTGGCCTGTCAGTACTTACAAAGCAGTAACAAAGCATGCAATTAAGGCAGGTTTCAGGGTTAATATGCAAAATCACTGGGCATGTGCTTAGACCTAAAATGAAACACTGAAGCATGTAATGTAGTTAGGTATAGGGTTGTAAACCTAATTCACAAAATATAACATTAATTGTTGACATATTTGTCTGAGTTTCTTTCAGGCACAGTGAATCTTTCTTTGAACCTCAGATAGACCATTAATACTATATGCCATTATGTCTCCATTTTGTCTACTGCCTAGCACAAATTTGAATCAATCCCTGTTTCATGTTTTAATTACAGTGATAATAATGATGTCATAACACCATCAAACAAAACATCATTAACATACACCATGTGAATGATAGTTTTACAAATAACTACATATATACAATGGTTGCTAATTAAATTAACGATTGGATGCTACAAATAAGGCCATGGTACAGTAACACTATTATAATGTATCACCACCTCGATATGATGCCTGCAGTAAACTATACACACTGAAACCCATATAATATGTCTGCTTGGATTTGCAGGAGCGTCTTCAGCAGCGTCATCAATCAAAGTGAAAGAAACATTGAACAGCATCAACCCGCTTGACCTCCAGTATGTCTATCGCTTTGCATGTGGACTCAACAAGTCAGCAGCAGACATCATCATCAAACACCTGCAAGAAACCAAAGAGGGATGTCAGTTTGCAATTCTTTGTATGCTTGAACAAGAAGAACAATCAGACCAATTCAGGCAGTCAGTTAAGGACTTGGTTTCAAGGGATATTGACATTTCCTGGTATGATTCCAAATTATTACAGAGTTCTACCATACAAGTCCTTGAAGTTGCTTCAGCTAATCAGGTAATTATCAATTTGTGTATTGATACTACACCAGAATAAGTTCTTAAGTTGAAAAAGTTCACCCGTCTTGGTTTAATTTATTTAATATTTGTGACTCATATTTACCATACACATTGTTTAGATTTATATTACAACAGTTTATTGCAATTAACAGTTCAACTCTTTTTGTTTTTAATCATTTGGGTTTTGATTTTTCTTCTCATTGTGGATAGACAACAACGTTACTAACTTATTAAATTTCCTTTCAGAAAAGTTTGGACATTCTGAATAAGTTTCTTTCATCTCAGTCCTTTAGTCGGAAATATAAGAAATATAGCACATCAAAAAAAAAGGCCCCGACAGCACGCATGCACAAAACACCTATTATTTTGTGTGGAAAAATGACCATTGTCTCATTGTCTAAATGTAGCAGCAATGATTTGATAAAACAAATGTGATATTATAAATCTTAAAAAAAAGGTAAATGGTTCTTGGCTAACCTTGGAAGACACGAAAGCAGGTTATTTAAATTATCCTTTGTAATAATACTGATGTGCTTGTTATGGAATGCTGTTGTGGGTTGACTTCTTCTCAGCTTTAAATGAAAAGGAATGAACTATATAAGTACACATGTGAAGCAAACAAATTGCATTGGGGTGGTAAAGAATATGTTAGTGCCCAGGCCTGGTCCATGAAAGAAAATTGTGGAAAAGCAAGATAATAACCAATGAAATAATTATCTTGTCACAATGTTGGGATCACTTTCGGAAGTTGACAGCATGTAGTTCATAAATGTATTATATTCCTTTCAAATAAGAACACACATGAATATGCACATCACTTTATGATCAGGGCTGTAACTATACATCCCATTGTATTCTTGTTTGGGTCTGGTGGTCTAATATGCATAAATATGCATAAATACACTAAAATATAATTACTTAATACAGCTCTATTGCCTTGATCAAAGGTATTCAGCAAAACCCATTACCACTTCAAAAACTGAAAGTTGAGAATTGAGTTGTAAAGACACTCACCCACAAAAGTAGTAATGTCATCAGTGATGTTGGATGTTTGAATTTTCTTTTTCAATTCCTTGAAAGACATATACAGGAAAACCGTTGCAATGCAATGTTGAAAACTGTACCAGCTGGAGGTCAAAGAGAGAATACAAAATAAATCAACCTTTCTTTCACTAGATTTATCAAGGTGAAAATTCAAGAGGTCTGTGATAACTTTTGGACCACAGTAAGGAAGAGTGCTTTACTCAAAGTATCTATTGTGGCATGTACTTGAGTCTATAGTGTTCAGTTAGAACCATTGAAATAGTTTTTTTTTACAACATTATGGGATAACTAAAATGATATTTTGAGTTTTTGGTTTTAATCTGAGGGAAACAAATACCTAAACAGAAGACATATTTGTTGGTAACCCAAACTACTTTCATACAAACCAACAAGTTGTCTTCTAGTCTTACCATTCTGGGAGTGCCAGAAGTTCTAGAAGACTTTATGCATTTGAGTCTCAGGCGGCAATTTTTATTTCAGTTTGGCAAATGTTAAAATGTATCAGAGGGTGTTTGGGCAAATATTGTGTCATGACAAGCTCATTACAAACATACCAATTACTGGATTAATCAGCAAGAATCCGATCATTTTAATGTCCTTACTAGGGATTAATTCTGTCAGATGTATTTTGAGTGGATGAGTTAAGACTTGATACAAAATTAATTTAGTGAGAGTGAATGAAGGTAAAAGAGTATTCCTTGATCTGAGATGCTATCCAAAAAACCTACCAGAGGTTGTTGAAACATTACTATCACTGTTATATACTAACCATTAATGTGATTACCATCACATGGAAGAAATATCAGATGATGAACCATTCATTGTCCTTGTCAACACAGTATGAACACTTCCATCAAAAACTGGTAACTACAGGTGGAATAGGTGATACCTTAGTAGCTCGCTTCAAAATTACCCTAATGAAGAGAAAAGAAAGTGATGTGAATGAGATTTAAGTCCTAATTATAGGAGACATTGAGAATGTCAGTCAGAAATAGATATGTGAATGTCTCTGGCTAACTACCCTGTATACATGGACAAACACAGAGAAAAAAATTCAGAGGAAGGAAAGTACACTTCAGTTTCCAATAACCAGGTATTAAGTGTAAAAATTAGCCAGTTAAGCATGAAACTTGAACCGGATTGTCCGTTGTTTAGTGGAAGTGGCATATAAAGGTGTGGTGCAGTGATATTAATGAGCTCCCAATGGAGAGTCCAACCTCACACAAACCCAACCATGCATGGTTTGGGCTTGACTGAGAAATTTGTGAGATTTTGCACCTCTCTTTCGTAATGAGGACAGAATGTCTTTTGAATTTCCACTCATTAGGAGATAATTGTATCTAATTTAGTGTGTCAGCTTTGGTGGATGTGTTATTTTTCTTCCTTTAATGGCACCAAGCCTCTGGAGATTGCATTGGCTACATTGACCTAGTTAAACCACTCTCGGGGGGGGGGGGGGTCTATTTCTAGATTTTAGATCACCAAAGGTTTATAAAGTACCCTGTTCAGCTGGTCAATAGCCATACAAAATGGACAGTTCTTTCTACAAATTTGACAGATGAAGACACTTGTAACCTCAAAATTTTGAGTTAAAAAGTTTTGAGATGAAAAAGTCAAACTTTTTGACTTTTGAGGTGAAAATCTTGAGATCAAAATTCCAAATATTGAGAAAGCAAATTCAAAATTTTGAAATTTGGGGACACTTATTTTTTGTTTTAAGCCACCGTACTAGGTCGGTGAAGTTAGATCAGTTTTGAGACCAATTAGATTTCTTAAAACCAACTGCAGTGACTGGCTCAGCAATGTTAAAAATTAAACAAGCATAAGTGACAATTCTTTATTCACAGCTGTACATACTCAGATTAGTAGGAAGTATTTCCAATTGTGTTCTCTGTTTATAGGGCTGGACTTACAAGGGTACTGCAAAGCTCTCCAAATCTTCAGTACTTTCACATAGTTTCTGGAATCTGCTAGCAATTTTGAGCACATGAGGACATGTCAGTAATAGAAATACTTTATCTGATTTTACACTGTGGAATATATATAAATATCTGAGCCCTAGCCGGGTGCTTCAGAATAGCTCTGTAACATCTCTTCTACTTCCTGTCTTCTTCTACTAAGTTTAAAACATGTAAATACATGTTAGAGAGAAAAATGTAATTTCTATATAGTATAAATCTAGGCCCTGATGGGAGTCCCTGGGGACTTTAGCTGAGGCATTTTTACTTTTCAGATATTTAATGTTCTTTGATAGTGATTTTGCAGCCCAAGTGAAGCCAATGGGGGGGGGGGGGGAGGGGGAAAGTTATAACCACCCTTATGGATGCCAGTGCATACATGTTTTAATGCCATCTAAATGTGTTTATTTTAAACAGTATTTAGCTCTCAAATATGCAAGGAAGAAATGTTATCATGACATGATATTGATAAAGAGTGGCAGGGGAATTTAAATTCCTTAACCATGCCTGCTAGCCATATGTTTGGTGAATAAAGTCACAACAACCAGATTAACCTAATTCTTACCATTCCTATGTAACTCATGTGCATCAAGAAGTGTAGGATACTGAAAGAAGCTTGATAGATGCATACAGACCTAATCTGTTTGACCCCAAAATATGGAGAATAACATTTTTCAGGGCCAAAAACCGGGAGAATAAGGGGAAAATAGGGAGGTTGGTCATTTTCAACTGAAATTATATAAATACTCCTAAATAAATAGTCTACAGTACCGCTCATGTATAACTGGACATGTGTACGCGCACAGGATCGTATAAACAAGTACAATCGCGTATAAAATCGTTGACAAACAAATTGCCGCGTAGACACCTCGTATAATCCCTGTACGAGTTTATACGCAGGTTATGCTATTGTGCTCAATGAATAGGGGTTAAAGTCGCCGAAAGAATTAGTGAGATGTTTGAAACAGCCGTTTCTTAAATCGTAGTTTAAGACGTGATATTCACCTAGCATCGAAGAGGACGCAGGTAAATTGTTTGCCGGCATAGAACTTAACTGTTTTTTTTTTGTTGTACACAAGTAGCCTACATGCGAACTGCACACATTTGGTACGCCGCATTTACAAACAAGTGAAAACTTGTGTTTATTAAACTTGTGCAGGCGCGCATCCAGGGGGGGGCGTTGGGGGCGCGCGCCCCCCGGATAAGAAAGAGAGGAAGGAAAAAAAGAGAGAAGAAAAAAGGAAAAAAAGAGGGGGAAAAAGAGAGAAAAAGGAGAAAAGGAGGGAACAGAAGAAAAACGCCAAAGACACCGGGAAGAGAAAGAGGAACAGTGACATAATTACAGCGCTGATCCATATTATATACACAGAGTAGCCAGTGACGGATCAATGATTTCGGAACGGGCATGCGCCTCGGCCTACCCCTTACACCGACAACTCCAATTTTGACGTTTCCATTTTTCCTCTCTCACTAATGTATATATACTCTATATGGTATATCATAACCCACGTGTGTGTATGGATGCCTTAAACAGTTGTACAATTGTGCTATGAAAAAAACTGTGGCTGGTCACGAACTCGGCCGAGTCGTTGGGAACATGGCGCATTTCGGTATTAGACCAGGATCTATATGCGAACTGCACTATTCATGTGTTCTTCGATGCAACATTGCCATCCACAGATAAAATGTAATACACTCCAACCTGATTGCTAATTGTTACCCCAAATCTAGTACCGTAACTCATACAATTAATCTAAAAATAAATTTTGCATGAGATTTGAGAATTGAGCACATTTCCTGTGAATATCATGTAGTTGACCCAAAGGCGTATCATTGCCGGGGCGGGGGCTGACGCACCCATCACTTCTTGAGATTGTTCCCATCTGCATGAAAACGTGCGACTCACAACCCTATGCCCACCCCTCTAATCGCTTCCCGATGACATGCTATACAATACGAGAATTATTACTGTTGACATTGTTAGGCGTGACTTCTCCTAAAGACGTTTGACATGACGAGATGAAAGTATGTTGGTATTTCAACATTAATCAGAAAATTTCTAAATTATACACTTGGATAAAAGTCGGGGGAGGGGTGGGAGGGGGCAATGTTCTATTCAGCTGAGAAGAAGGCCACTGCTACGAGTGTACACCCCTACCGGCCCGCTCCAATCCCCCCCTTACGACTTTACAAAAACATTGTTCATAGGCAAAACTGCATGGTGTATGGAGCCAATTTTAGACCTAATTGGTGGTCTAATTATGCCTCGGGGTGCACCAGTTAACATCAATTTTCAAAAAGAATTCAGGGACGGGGCTACTGAGATTTGCCTTCAACAAGCCAACGACCACACCTCCGCCATTTTTAAATTCTATGGCCTTTTCATAATAGTGCAGGACCTACCTGAGTCAGTTGGGATTTGCTACCCCCCCCCCTTTGAAATCCTATATTAAAATGGGGGTTGAAAAGGGGTCCCATTCTCCTAGTCCTGCAAACCGATTTCAAGTAGTAGATAACCTATGCATCTGCCATTAAAATGTGGTACATGGCTACATGAAGGTAACATGCTACAGTATACTATTTACCTCTTTGCAAATACAAATACTAGTCATTGTTCTTAGTACATTTTGTTAGTTCTACACAATGAAACAATTTGAATCAAAAAAACATTTGATGTTATTTATAGAACTAGTTAGGCAAGATGTCCTTACGTACATATGGCCTGTAGATTTGATCACAAGTATGCAACACAACCCATTACAATTTCACAAACTGACTGTTGAGAAATTATTATGTAAAGACTCACCAAAATCTCCGCCACAAAGGAAGTTATGTCATCAGTGATGTGTTCCCACTTGCTTTTTTCTTTCATTTTCTTGGAGGAAATGTACCAAAGAAATGTTGAAAATGGTATCACCTGGAGGTTAAAGAAAAATATAAAATAACTCAACTTTCCATTCACTAGATTTATCAAGATGAAAATTGGTCGGGTCTGTGATCATTTTTGTAACAGACATCAACGTCTTCCCTTGTTTCTTATTAATAAGTATATATGAATATTTTATATAGCTGTAATATCAGGGCAGCATATATATTGTTTTATATTTCTGTTTTTATTTTTGGGTATGTTGGACTGACATACAGATAGCTAACAGCACAGGACTAATATCATTATTAAAAGCACCTTTGCCTTTATCTTAAAGCTGCTCTTTAGGAATATGTTTTGCATCTGAGGTAATAAATACAGACAGTTATTTACAACACTTGAAGTGGTATCTGATCGACTCCATGTTACGGTCTATGAGTTGTGAACCCCCCCCCCCCCCCAATAAAAGACATATTTGGAAAATTGCTGGAATATTTCTAACAAATTTGTGGGCTATCTTCCATAGTACTGCAACAGAAAATATATGTAGAAAGCACATGTGCTGGAGTTTCCTGGAAATATCTCTTAAACGGCCAGTATTATAACTGAAGTGCAAATAATGTACATCTTAAACAGAACACATTAAGAGAATCCTTCAACACTGTTGACCAATGGCTAAGAATGGAATTCTGAATTACTTTGGTTTTTACTCTGAGGACATGCATATGGTCCAGAAGCTACATGCATGTCTTGTATTACTGACTGACAACAACATATCCACACATTACAGTAAACCCACTAAAGACTTCCATTTGTAATCCCTTAGTATATAGCTCATTGACAAATGACATAAAACCTAAATTATCTTCTGATTTAAATTTGACATCAATTTTCCTAGGTATTATATGTACTGAGAGGGGAAGGGTTGGAAAGGTTAGGATGGAAACAGAGATTTTTATGGTTCCTGTTAGTCATTCTACATGGTTCTAACTTAGTGTGGGTATGGTTCTAACTTAGTGTGTGTATGGGTCTCATTTTGTGTGCAGTGACTCTATTTAATTGTTAGGGCACATGCACTTATGAATTAAATTTATTGGTTATGAGCCTGCCATACATTTTACTGCCTAATTAGGCTGACAATACAGAGGAGTCTGGCTGCACTATTAAGACCGAGTACTACGCTTACCTGCCACCCAGCACTACAGTATGACAAACTGATAAATTAGAAGGGATCAAGTCATCTGAATATTTTGTTCCTTCATTTATGATGAATACACAAAACAAAGAAATGGACCTGGATATTAAACACATACACCTCTTTGTGTAGTTTTACACATTGGTATACAATACAATGTATGGCATGCATTGTCTAACATATGGTGTATGTACTGTATGTTGAGGCCTTTATCTTCCCCTCTGGCCCTTAGGGAATTTGCTGGTCAAGCAAGATTCAAAACAATTGCTGTTCCTCCAGGATTTAGGCAGTAACAAAGTCACTTTCTACCCAGAATCAAATCTAATTATAACTACAACCCAGCTTACCAGTCCTGCTATACACTAATTATACACTAATCATTACCATCAGCATATTGTAAACCATTCTGTGCAAGATACACATCATGTGACCCCAAAGATCGTCTCAAGAAAGATTAATCCACATTTACCTAATGAGGAGATAAAGACAAAGACAATAAGAATCATATCTGAACTAGATGTTTTAATGCAAACGATAAAATCCCTTGTTTTTGAGTTTGCCTTTTTTAATATTTACTCAACAGTTATTCCATTGCTCACAGATACACAAGCTTATGCTAAAATGACTCAATAATTGCAAGTTCATTCATTTTATTGCAAGGAGCTCTTATTTTAAAGTTTAATAATTTTTGGAAATTTATCCATAAAGAAAACAAAAGGCAAAACTTGGTAACATGTTTGCAATCCTATGGTTTAGACTAATTTGGTCAGCACACTTTCTAATTGGTACTTTTAACGTTGTTTGGTGCAGCAGGCCAATAAAGTTGTTCCCAAATTTCTAACTCTATTACTTTGAAGTCAAGCAAAGTTAGGCAATATTACTGGTCTAGATTGCTTTTTTTTCAAACTATCTGCATACCAGTGTGAAGCAAAGGCTGCTCTATTACATAAATGTTAGTGTTTTTGCTTTCACAACTTTCCCAGTAACTTAATTTCTAACTTTGCCAATATGCAGCAACATGATGCACCCCCCCCCACCCAAACACACTCTTATAACAGAAAAACTGAATTACACAATAACTTTATGAACAGAAAAATAACACAAATGCATTAAAGATTTCAGATGACATAACATGCTGAATCCTAAAAGAACTTGTCATATTGTGTTGTATGATCTTCTGTGATAGAATCGTAAACTGTTGCTAGACATAGTGCAATACTCAATACCTATCATCATCCTTGACAACTATATAATATGATGGGATAGGTGGACCTTGCCATAAATTACATAATATCCACTCAACCTGGAGATGTGACAATAGAAAGCCTTCATTAGCATTATAGCTCACACAGGAATGAAACTGTTACATTATGAAACAATGGATGTCTAATGACCATTAAAATTGGTCAGATTTGAAAGATTAGAGATGTCCTTGGCATCAGAATTTCATCCTCTTGAAAACTACAATTATGGTACAATTTGTAGAGATGATGCTACAATTAGGGAAGCACTGAACAAAAGAGGTCTCACAGAATCCCTAAGACACAACTTTTAGCAGTGTTCTAACTAGATTGTTCATATTTTAGGTCTTGTTTTGCAGTGATTGGGGGTTGGGGGGTCCTGGATGATAGACTTTTCGGTGAGGAAATTTCCCTTGAGGGATCATCTGATATGTCATGGAGTAAATATATCCAATTAAAAACTTGCATTCTCATGGAGGAGGGGGATGGGTGGGAGGGGTAAGAATCAGGTGGTGGACCATACAATCATTACCCTGCTCATGTAAACTGTACGCATGTCTTCAAAGAGCTGTAATCCGGATATGAAACTGGTAAATCCCTAAACAGGCTGATCTCAGGACTGAATAATTCCGGTTTACCTGATGATGAGAAAAAAAAAAAAAAAACTGCATTTGGTGATCAATTATAATGTTATTATTCATGTAAATTGTCATCACCCGGTCTGCAAGTAGCTGCATTCTATCATGTTACATTGTCAAACACAGAACAGCTATTATAAGCATATGGTATGCTACTGTACTGTAGTTTCAAAGTATCACTCAGTTATTATTATAATAACAATGTAAAGAAACTAAAGCAACTAGAATACAAATCTATAGACTATACAAGATGAGTTCAAGGTCTCATAATGCTTCCCACAGTATATACAGCTTACCTAATACCAAACTAATTGAAATATAAAGAAATATTAATTGGAAATTGAGACAAGCATTGAATCTTCAGTACAAACTTTAAGCAATACCTCTAGCAATCCACAGTCTGGTTTATATTCGTTTGTAAACCAAAGTAATAACAATGCAACCCTGAAAATAGATGGCGTCTGAAGAAAACATGATGACCGTTTCGGTCACATAATTTAGGAACCATTGGTTCACTGTACTGTCTATAGGTTGATTAATTTGTAGGATTTCTGAAATGATGACATTGTACTATAATTGATTGAGTTAAAGTACATATTTTTCTATCTGCAGACTTTGACATATACTGTTATTTCATAACATGTTGTTCCGTGCAGTCCTGTTGTGAGAAGGTGAGGGTTGGGTGGAGGCTACAGTTGTACGTCAGCTAAGTGCCCAGTGAAATATATGATAAAGAATGATATACTTTTAATTTTGGATAAACAAAGACTTAAAAAAAGTGGATCTGGTGACACAATTGTGCATGGAACTGTGCATGGCTCTCAATGTTACTGGTTTTGTGTACACCTTACTTGAATAATGTTTCTTTAGCCTCACAAGATGTGATTGTGAATCTTAGAACTGGTGTGCGACAGTTTTTCAGGAGTTTGGAGAAAAATATCAAAGAAGTAAATTAGATACAAACCCAACCATAATCTTCAGCTGATATGATAGACATCTTTGAGATGAATACCAAAGGTGGAGTTGATTTGCATTCTACTGTCCAATTTTATATTTCAAATCATATTTCCAATATTTAAGCAAATGCTAAAAACAGTAATCTCTACTGTACTACAGTCAATAAATATCATAACAAACATAACACATTAAATTTCAAGATTATATCCATAGTTGTGTGACCTATGTGAGACCAACCTAAATAAATCAAGGTGTTCTTGTTTTGTTTGATGGAGTGTTCATTACAAATACCTCTAACAAAAAGCTCAGCAATACAGACTTAGTTGAATTCTTTAATGTTTCTACAGCATTTTACTGTCCAATTACATTTCATATCATACTTCCAATATGTAAGCGAATGCTTGAAACAGTCATCTCTACTGTACTACAGTAAATAAACATCATAACAAACAAAGTACATTAAAGTTCAAGATTAAATCCATAGTTGTGTGACCTCTGTGTGACCTACCTAAATTAAACAAGGTTTCTTGTTTTTGTTTGACCAAGTGTTCATTACAAATACCTCTAACTCAAAGCTCCCCTCCACCTCCAAAGCAATACAGACTGAGTTGACTTCTTTAATGTTTCTACAGCATTATGGAATATCTAAAATGGTATTTCAAGTTTTTGGTTTTAATCTGAAGAAAACAAATACCTAAACAGAAGACTTATTTGTAGGTAACCCAAACTACTTTCATACAAACCAACAAGTTGTCTTCCAGTCTTACCATTCTAGAAGTGTCAGGAGTTCTAGAAGAATTTATTAATATGAGTCTCGGAGGCAATTTTTATTTCAGTTTGACAAATGGTTAAAACGTACCAGAGGGTGCTTAGGCAGCTATTGTGTCATGGCTCATTACAATCATACCAGGTACTGGATTAATTTAGCAAGAATCTGATAATTTTAATGTCCTTACTAGAGATTAATTCTGTCACTTGTATTCTGCGTGGATGAGTTAAAACTTGTTACAAAATTCGTTTAGTCAGAGTGAATGGAGGTAAAAGAGTATTCCTTGATGTGAGATGCTATCCAAAAACCTACCAAAGGTTGTTGAAACATTACTATCACTGTTCTATATACTAACCATTAATGTGATGACCATCACATGGAAGAAATATCAGATGATGAAACATTCATTGTCCTTGTCAGCACAGTATGAACGTGACTCCCATCGAGAACTGGTAACTACAGGTGGAAAAGGTGATCCCATAATAGCTCGCTTCATATTTAACCTAATGAAGAGAAAAGAAAGTGATGTGAATGAGATTTAAGTCCTAATTATAGGAGACATTGAGAATGTCAATCAGAAATAGATACGTGAATGTCTCTGGCTAACTACCCTGTATACATGGACAATCACAGAGAAAAAAATACAGAGGAAGGAAAGTACACTTCAGTTTCCAATAACCAGGTATTAAGTGTACAAACAATTAGCCAGTTAAGCATCAAACTTGAACCGGATTGTCCGTTGTTTAGTGGAAGTGGCATATAAAGGTGTGGTGCAGTGATATAAATGAGCTCCCAAAGGAGAGTCCAACCTCACACAAACCCAACCATGCATGGTTTGGGCTTGACTGAGAAATGTGTGAGATTTCGCACCACTCTTTCGTATTGAGGACAGAATGTCTTTTGAATTTCCACTCATTAGGAGATACTGTAATTGTATCTAATTTAGTGTGTCAGCTTTGGTGGATGTGTTTTCATATTATTTTTCTTTATTTAATGGCACCAGGCCCCTGGAGATTGCATTGGCTACATTGACCTAGTTACACAACTCTCGGGGGTCTCTTTCTAGATTTTAGATCACCAAAGGTTATAAAGTACCCTGTTCAGCTGGTCAATAGCCATACAATATCGTTAGTTCTTTCTAAAAATTTGGCAGATGAAGACACTTCTAACCTCAAAATTTTGAGTTAAAAGTTTTGAGAGATGAAAAAGTCAAAATTTTGACTTTTGAGGTGAAAATCTTGAGATCAAAATTCCAAATATTGAGAAAGCAAATTCAAAATTTTGAAATTTGGGGACACTTATATATTTTTTTAAGCCACCGTACTTTCAGATCAGTTTTGAGACCAATTAGATTTCTTAAATCCAACTGCAGTGACTGGCTCAGCAATGTTTAAAAATTAAAGAAGCATAAGTGACAATTCTTTATTCACAGCTGTACATTCTCAGATTAGTAGAAAGTATTTCCAATTGTGTTTATAGTGTTTATAGTGGCTGGACTTACAAGGGTACTGCAAAGCTCTCCAAATCTTCAGTACAGTATTTTCACATAGTTACTGGAATCTGCATTTTGAGCACATGAAGACATGTCAGTAATAGAAACACTCAATCTGATTTTACTCTGTGGAATATATAGCTGAGCCCTGGCCGGGTGCTGGGGCTTCAGAAGAGCTCTGTTACATCTCTTCTACTTCATGTCCTCTTGTACTAAGTATGAAGCATGTAAATACATGTTAGAGAGAAAAATGTAATTTCTATGAAGTATAAATCTAAGCCCTGGTGGGAGTCCCTGGGGACTTTAGCTGAGGCATTTTCACTTTTCAGAAATTTAATGTTCTCTGATAGTGATTTTGCAGACCAAGTGGAGCCTATGGGGGAGGGGGGGGGCCAAGTGCTCACCACCCTAATGCCAGTGCCTGTATATGTTTAAATATGTTTATGTTAAATGGTAGTTAGCTCTCAAATATGCAAGGAAGACATGTTATCACGACATGATATTGATAAAGAGTGGCAGGGAAGTTTAAATTCCTTAACCATGCTTGCTAGCCATCAGTTTGGTGAATCAAGTCACAACAACCAGATTTACTTCATTCTTACCATTCCTATGGAACTCTGTGCATCAAGAAGTGTAGGATACTGGAAGAAGCTTGATAGGTTCATACTGTAGGTCCTGATCTCCTCTATCAAGTACAGTCTCTGTCTTCATAATTACTAGAGGGTTTCTTCCTACCGTTGAATTATTACATCATGGAGCCGTCAGACTGAGCCTCAGTGATTTCTAAATCAAAAGTGAAACACTAAACATGAAATCAAATTAGTTATTCAGATATTTTTAGACTTCAGAAACAAAAGTATACTCACTTACAAAGAAAACCCATGGTAGCAGTTCCACTTTGATCCAATCATTGATCATTTTATGTTAGTGATTAGTGTTTGGTTTCTGAAGCTTTTTGAAAGTTCTTAGGAACTTTTGCATTCAGATAGCAACGTGACACTACAGCAGTCTTTGTGAGCAATCAACTTTACATGTTAGTTGTAAAAGACCCCTACACCTTTAGTAAGTAAATTATGTAAAAGTGCATATAATTGATTTGTGATATTGAAGCTGAAGATACGTCAATAGGAACTGAGCATTACCAGCACAAACCCTGGAAATTCTGGATATGTTCCAATAATGGGTTGTCTTGGACCAGCAAGGGAAGTCTAAAGCACTGCAGTATTATGGGTGACAAACTACAAAAATGTTTGTATATGATATGGGATATTGAATCTCAATCTCTGGAAAACCTTGCACTTCATTTGACCTTTACTCACTGGCAGGTTAGTACTTAAATCTACAATATACCAGGAGAGGAAACAACTCCAGAGTACTTTAAGAGTAGGTTTTTATGACTACATAGTTTGAATAAAGGCCGTGGCTATTCTTACGACTAGTCGTAACAATTATTTATAAACTATTCTTACGACATCGGCGAATTCATGCGAATTAAAAGTAAATAAAGCAACTGCGCATGTAGTAGGGGTAACCCTAACCCTAACTCTAACACTCAATCCAACCCTTACCCTAAACCTAACCCTAACCGGAAATTATTGTTTCTCCTGGTCGTAAAAAAAGTACTCCTAGTCGTAAAAATAGCAACTGTGCATGCGCAAACGGGTATTATTGTTACAATTAGTCGTAAGAATATTTAGCCACTTTGTTGAATAAAACCTTTCAGATACAGTAGTTGGATGATCTCGCAAATGTAGAACACTTCCTCAATAAACTAATGTGATCAGTATTCTGAGGGAGGAAACCCTCTCCTTCAACTTGTAACCAACTAACAGGCTAGCATCACCATATTTCAGCTAGTCCTACATTGTGCTGATCCTAGGACACGCTTTATGCTGGCATTGCGAACTTTTGAATGTTGTCATTAAAACCATTGGACTAGGCCATAGTTAGGCTGCACTTTTCTTATATGACTAAAGAAGACCTAAGCCATAACTTCAACGTTATGATGTCCCTGTCCTTGTAGGTACATAGCCTAACAATATGAAAGGAAAACACGACATACATTTCTTCTTTGACAATTGCAATATACTTAGTCTGTTTCTTTCAGTATCACCATCTGGAATACAGTATATTGC
The DNA here is from genome assembly GCF_037975245.1 of Apostichopus japonicus. Lineage (NCBI taxonomy): Eukaryota > Metazoa > Echinodermata > Holothuroidea > Aspidochirotida > Stichopodidae > Apostichopus > Apostichopus japonicus. Next base: position 7,198,454 of record NC_092567.1, read on the forward strand.
AATATCTTCATATTAGTAAGCCAGTACTGTAGCTTCAGGGAATCACGTTAAACAAACAGAGAAGTACAAGTTGTACAACCATACTACCGTTCTTCAAACGCGTTGGTTTGTTTAGATTTTGAAGATGAGACTTGTTCAAGTCGTTTCATTGGCCACGAGGGAAATACCCCTCTTTTTCAGATAAATGATCAATCTTCCAATTCAAATAATAGCAATCAGTGGCGTGGCTACGGGGGGCGTGGGGGCGACAGCCCCCTATGAAAGCTCGTCGCCCCCCAGTCGCCCCCCCCCCCCCAATGGGATTTTGGGTGTCGAAAAAAAATTACATGTGCGAAAAAAATATATCATTGGTCTGAATGGTCTCGAATCTCCATGATGACCACTCATGAACGACCCTTCGACCGCGGACCGGCAGTAGGCTATAGTTGCTGAAAACCTGACGTGACATAGCTCATAGGCCGAGAAGTCTACAGTAGTCGCACTGTACTGAAAACGCATGTTAACGACCGTCGAATAATATAATTCTTGCTCTACAAGACTACAGAACACATAATGTTTACTACTGAATCTGTGTGTTCGACTGTTCGGGCAAACTTTGCCTTTGTCACTCTTTTTTTTAAATATCCATAATCCCTAACATGCAAATAAATACTAATACAAACAGCCTATCATTATCTTGTAACCAGTGCGTATTAACTGATCAAACAAGCTAGTGAGCAATACTATACCCTTATAAAAAGGTGGTCTCCAGGTACTTGAATGCCAAAGAAGATGTTAATAGGTAAAAAATGCTGACATCATACACATGTTTCTCACATCATTGCTCGCGTCATTGCCTCAATACCCTGTTACATTTTCAATCTGGTTTTCACTTCTGGGACGTACCCTGATGCTCTTAAAACCACTAACAACCAAATTTTCAAGAAAGGAGGCAACACTATCATTGAGAACTACCCCCCCCCCCCCCCCCCCGACGGACTCGAATGGACTGCTGGCGCCCTTTTCAGCTTTTTAAGCATGTTTTACTTCGCCATTATTGACTTTTTTATTTCACTCTCATCTACCTATTGACATTTGTCACATTTTTTTGGTGTAGTTTACTGACAAAATGCTCTAACGTACGGCGGTATTTAATTTATCGGCACTTAATTCTGTTGTACGAAACTCTTTCCAAGAACTGTACGGGGTTTTCGATCTATTTTTTTCGAAAACATGAGCACTGACAAAGATACCACGGGGATTGTGATGAAGCGCATGTACTTTCAACACCCATATAAACTTCCACTTGTCACAAATGTCGATGACACATATTTATTCTTCGTTTACCTCCAATTAGCAAGGCCCGGAAAGAGTCATTTCCGGCAATCTAGGGAAAATCTTTACTCAAAAAAAATCTGTACGCTCCGCGCCAACCTGTGGTGGCGCTCCGCTTAGATAGTGTCGAAAGCCCCCCTATAGGCCATTCTCGCCCCCCCCCCGACCAATACCCCTAGCTCCGCCACTGCCGGCCAATCAGTCTATCACCCAAATAATATTTTAGACGCAATCTAGTTCGGTCATTTCAGTATGTTACTTGGCTGAAAGCCCAGTCAATCTTTCTTTATTTTCCACACGCAATTTTCAGATTTGTCGAAAACTGTCAATGCCGGTGTCAAACTCACAAAAGATTTGTCATGATATTTCAAAGTAACTTACCAGATTGTTTTTTTTTTTCTATTTCACTAAACTCTTTGATGACCATATCATAACATGGGATCTCAAAATAAAGGATGTTGAGAAAACTTTAGAGCACCTAAGAAGGCCTGGGAAGTGTCATTTCCAACGATCTGGGAGGCCCTTTTAGCTAAAAATTTTACGGTACGCTGCGCGCCAACTCATAGTGGCGCTCCGCTTAGATAGTAACAAAAAAATGGTCAAGCCCCCCAGAAAATGTTCAAGCCCCCCAGCGCCCCCCCCCCCACTGAAAAAAATCCTGGCTACGCCACTGATAGCAATTTACAACAAAATGGCAAATTCCTTGTATCTAGGAGTGAGGTCTTCAACATTATGCTGCGAAATGTCAATTCATCATTTTGCACCTCGATAATTTTCTGGTAATTTTGCGTTCATAGAATCTTCTATAGCCGCTTGAAGTGTATACGTGTTATGGGTCGTAGCGTATAAGTCTTATGGAAAAGACAAAACAATACTTAGTTATTACACTGCAACTCACCAAATTACAATTTGGACGGCATCTTGACTATTCACAACAGATCTTCCGAAGTCCAAATATAAAAGGGGTCCGGCACTAAATATATAATAAAAACGCAATATGCAAATAATGAAAATATTTTGATGGTCTTGACCATTCCAGTAAAGCAAAGATAAGGGGCTAGTGTAAGTTCCAAAGAAAAACGCGTACTACCGCCTAGCGAAATCTATCGTGATAGTATTTCGTCACTACAAGTGTCACCAAGACAGCATGAAAATTAGACATGTTTGGCACTTTTCAGGATATTGTTTACTACGAGCTCACAAAGAAGTCAATATTTTATCATTTCTAAAGACTTTTGAAATGACGAGATGAAAGTATTTTGGTATTTCAACATTAATCAGAAAATTTCTAAATTATACACTTGGATAGAAGTCGGGGAGGGGTGGGAGGGGGGCAATGTTACATTCAGCTGAGAAGAAGGCCACTGCTACGAGTGTACACCCCTCCCCCCCCCCCCCTTACGACTTTACAAAAACATTGTTCATAGGTAAAACTGCATGGTGTATGGAGCCAATTTTAGACCTAATTGGTGGTCTAATTATGCCTCGGGGTGCACCAGTTAACATCAATTTTCAAAAAGAATTCAGGAGACGGGGCTACTGAGATTTGCCTTCAACAAGCCAACGACCACACCTCCGCCATTTTTAAATTCTCTAGCCTTTCCATAATAGTGTAGGACCTACCTAAGTCAGTTGGGATTTGCTCCCCCCCCCCCCCTTGAAATCCTATATTAAAATGGGGGTTGAGAAGGGGTCCCATTCTCCTAGTCCTGCAAACCGATTTCAAGTAGTAGATAACCAATGCATCTGCCATTAAAATCAGTTACATGGCTACATGAAGGTAACATGCAATAATGTGTACCTCTTTGTCAGGCATTATTGTATATAGGAATAATATACTGGTTTGGCAACATGTCCACCCAACGGCTATTTACAGAATAACTGGATGCGAGCAAGACTGCATTTTCTGATTTTTTTTTTTATGCAATTATACAATAGTGATTTTAACATCGGTCAGTTCAGTTCTTAAACTTCACACTAGTATTTTTTAGCACAACCTTAATTTAAGTTTAGACAAAAATTATAGTCTAATTACGCCCCAGAATTGTTTCAGTCGGAGGACTCCCACAACCCCGTACATGGAATTGCATTCAACGACTACTCCACAGCAACAACATCAAAACTTTCGGATCCACATATAGTCGGACCATAAATGTTCGTTCCCCTTCCTAAATTGATCGGGAGAATTTTGGAATGTGAACCCACGTTACTGGGTTCTAAACCATACAGGAGAGTCGATCCGTTTTCAGGATTGGAGAGGCAAACTTACCGCTCATGCACTTAATCAGAAATATACACAAATTAGCCACAAGATGTACCTCCTCCTTTATGTTCTACACCCTTCCCCATATCTATGTAGACATGTGACAAATCACTTGATTGGCGTAGGAAGGGAGCAAAAAATGAATTGGTTGGGGAGGGGGTCGGGGGCATCCCAATTAAGTAAACAATACACATTTTGTCATTATTGTGACCCACATGGAACACTGAAAAATTTCAAAATTTCCATATCAAAATTTTAATTATTTTATCCCGAAGGTTTTGAATATTTCTGGGAATTTCAACCCTTTTTCAAAATTGAAACCCTTTTCTTGAAAATCAAATTTGTCTTAAAATTGCAATCTGTAATATAACCGAAATTCTCAACATTAAACTACTTTTTCTAAAATTTAGAACCTCTTCGATTGATTTCGACCTCTTTAATTCCCTTCGTGTAAAATGTCGATTTCTTTTTGTTTTAAATTTAAACTATTGAAATGTTGACTTCTCAAATAAAAATATTAGCGTTTTATCTCAAACTTGTACGTTTCTCTCGAAATTGCCATTGCATTTCTCGAAATCAAGATTTCTTTCTTATGCAAATTTCAACTATTTTTTCTCAAAAAATAAACTTTTCTTGATGAGGATGGTAATAAGTAAAACGGGAGAAAAAAAGGGGGGGGGGGCTACATGAATTAACTATTACAATTATTGGTTAAATGTCGACATAGTATTTTGATTTGAGCAATTACGAGGTACGTGAAAGACAAAACATCGTTTGATTGCCTTAAACTCTCTTTGCTGGTGCAAAGATTTAGCTAAATAATCCAGCATTGACATGGAATGGAATTAATTACAAAGGTGGTTGAGTGGGGAGGGATGAAAAAAGTCGTGTAGTTACAGGTGCGTATCCAGGGGGGGGCGTTTGGGGCGCGCGCCCCCCCCCCGGGTAAGAAAAAGAGAAGAGAAAAAAAGAGAAGAAAAAAGGAAAAAAGAGGGGAAAAAAGAGGAGGAGGAGAGGAAGGAAGGGAAAAGAAAAAGAAAAAAGAGAGAAAAAGGAGAAAAAGAGGGAGTAAAAGCAAAACGCGAAGACACCGGGAAGAGAAAGAAGAACAGTGACATCATTACAGCGCTGAAGGGTAGCCAGTGACGGATCAATGATTTCGTAAAAGTGTGACTCACCCTACCCTCACACCGACAACTCCATTTTTTGACGTTTCCATTTTCCTCTCTCACTAATGATCTATATATATACTATATATGGTCTATCATAACGCGTGTGTAGAATTGTGCTATGAAACCAACTGTGGCTGGTCTCGAACTCGACCGTGTCGTCGGGGAACATGACGCATTTTGGGATGGGGGCGACCGCCCGCCCCCCCCCCCATTCAGCATTTTTTTTAAATGATATCGCTAAGTAATTTCAAAATAGAAAGTGCTTAGAGGCAACTAACAAGGCCTGGGAAGTGTCATTTCCAGCGATCTGGGAGACATTTTCGGCCAAAATTTGCTTGTACGCTTCGCGCCAACCTATGGTGGCGCTACGCTTAGATAATTTGCCTACAGGCTTCGCCTCTCCCTTGGCAAATTCCTCGCTACGCGCCTGTTCGAATTTGTAACGCAAACAGCAGATATAACATCATATCAGTGAGCATGAAAATGGCGTTCCAGGATGAAAAGCCTCAAAACTGTCCGACTTGCCTGAAAAAATAACCAAAAATTTTCGCGTGCAAAGCGCGCGTTCAACGTGTTCTTGTCAATATCATATAAGCAAGTATCGGTTATTACATCGCATGCCATCATGTACCGTACGGTCCGTTCAAATTGCGCAGTATACCGCGGGATGCTAATGTAAACAACGACATGTCTCATGTAGATGTATAAAAAGCATGGAGGTCCAATTATGTCAAAACTCTCTTTTACATTAGTAATGGCGAATTAGGGCCTGCACCCCCGCCGCGCAGTGGCGGAGCGTCCATATGGTCAGGGGGCGGATGCCCCCCCCCCCTGACGGACTCAAATGGACTGCTGGCGCCTTTTTCAGCTCTTTACCACTTTTTACTTATTCGTGATTTTTGACTTTTTTATTGCGCTCTCATCTACTTATTGACATTTGTCACATTTTGTTGGTGTAATTTGGCGATGACACCTTATTCTTCGTTTATCTGCAAATTAGCCAGGCCCGGAAAGGGTCATTTCCGGCGATCTAGGGAGTATCTTTACTCAAAAATTTTCTGTACGCTACGCGCCAACCAGTGGTGGCGCTCCGCTTAGATAGTGTCGAAACACCCCTTCAGACCATTCTCGCCACTCCTGACCAATACCCCTAGCTCCGCCACTGCCGCCGCGCCTCCTACGCCTATGTGTGTAGTGTTCGGTTTCGGAAATATCTGCTATTTTTTCATTTCCTTCAACCAAGTTTTATAATAGCCGTTATTACAGGTTTTAATATTTGTACATCAATAAATTAACTGTGTCTGAATTTTCGAAAATTTCTGACCAACATTCTACATCACACTTCCCTCTACTCGTGCAATTTTGACCGGTCTGTTAGGGGTTGAAGGAAGTTTTTTCTATATTGCATGTCCATAGATGAAATTTTGTACAACATTATGGCTATGTTTTGAAGTGAGTTTATTCACGAGAAATGGGAATTTTCAAGTTCTGAACAAATATGGGGCTTAAAACCTTGAAAAGTGGGGCTGACGGGTATTGTGGGCCGGGACGTAGAATCACCTACAAAGCAAAGACCCACAGGAGATGCGATCAGGTCGAACATGATGTGTGCCGGGTTGACAATCTTCTAAAAGGTTATGGATGGAAAAAAAAAACTATTAGGAAATACTTGGTTCTCAGGCAAAAGGTGTACATCTGGTTGGTCATTTCAAGCCCGAGAAGTGCCGTTTCCGGTGATCTGGGGGGTTTCAAAACAAGAAATTTTCTTGTACGCTGCGCGCCAACCGATGGTGGCGCTCCGCTTAGATAGTAATTCGCGCCCCCCGGGTTTGAAAATCCTGGATACGCGCCTGAGTTACATTTATTCCGATAATTTCATGATGATTTAGTGAATATATGTAAAAACAAAAATTTAACTTGACACAGACACGTTTTGTCTGCGCGATGTGTCTGCAAGATGTGTAGGACGGAGCAAGGCTGTTCAATTTATGTTATTCCATGTAGGTTTTATTATTCATTAAACATGTACTCTTTAAATCATTTGAAACAGACGGTATTCAAACTTTTGTGTTTATTGCTTGTCTATGCATCCACTAGCAGATAATAGGGTGGGGGAATGTGTACATGAAATGCTATTTGCCCAAATTTTAACCGGTGGTGGGGGAGGGGGAGGGGTGCACGGGAACTAACACCCTACCGCTTAGGTAGAAATGTCAATGATAGATTGATCTAATTGATATAGGTTGTGTTGTATTATTTACTTCCTCGACCCCTTCCTTAAGACATACCCAATCGACGTCAGTTTTCAAACTGTCTGTTTTCACCGGGTATGTATAACGTTACATCTCTCGTACATTTACTTCTATTGGCGCCAAAATGTATGTTACAAATTTCAAACATCACCCGCGAACAGCTGGAAAACACCTGTATATGCTATTGAATACCTGTTCACATCTAGTATCTATCACTGACAACGAATGTTTTAGTGTTACATTAGTGGAGCTGCAGAGTACGTATTATATTCGTGGGAGTTGTTTGTTACCATTGACTTGTTGGTTAATAAGATGGATTATTTAATGGAGAGGAACCACTGTTAATAGTTAAGACAGCGTTCATTGATAAGTGAGATAATTTGACGGTATGGTATAGAGGCATAGGCTAGAGGGGGAAAGCGGCCAGGCCAAACTTAGTTAGGCTATAAGCTAGACTAGTAGTAATAAAGTTAGGCTATGCTAGAAAACTCACTCATCACCTTCGAAAAACTATAATTATCTACTTTTAGCGAGAGGACATGCTTAGCAAATCTAACTCATAAATAATAGAGATCTTAGCCTAGTTGCTGACTGAATATCAGAAAAGTCCAAGTTAAAGCTTATCTTAACTATAAAGGAATTGAATAAAATACAATCGAGACACTGAGTTTTCTTTAGGGATCTTAAATTAAGCGAAGAATGAAACCAGCGATTAACATTCTAGGTGTACTGATGCCTAACATTTACTTCATTCTAGCTAACAAAATGTATCAATAGACAAACTCTAGAAACTTTGTTATTCCTCAAAAAAATTTAAATCACAGAAAATGGTTCAACTCGATTTTAATCGTACATAACATAGCCTTATACGCATTAATACAAGTCAATCTATAACATTCCAAAATTATCATTTTAATCACCTAACTTATTAAATCTACCAGGTCGGACATTTGAGCCACTTGTGTGAGAAACCTGCAGCTTTTTTACCGAGCAGGCTAACTGAAATAATGTTATTTAATAACTGATTAGTTGAATGACCATACTCCTGCCAATATACCTGACACTTTATATGAAATATACCTTTGTTAAATACTGTATAGGGCCCAGAGCTTTGAGCCTCTATAAAACAGTTTTCCTATTAAGTCTAATAATAATCAAATGCAATACATAGTTATTAAAAGGAATCTTTCGTCCATGTTTTTCCAGGAGCAACTAGATCGTGGTGTTCTACTGACAGCTGGTTTATCTTAATTTTGCCCACATAATTATAAAAACTGTACGTCATTTCCAAGCCAACAGACTTATGGCCACATGATGTTTAAAAAGTAAAATGGTTTTGAATTGAAAGTGCGCCACCTATTTTACCCTGCTGCAACTCTCAATAGCAGAAGTTCGCCAGAGCCGTAGCTCAAACGTTAAATGTTCCGCTAACTGTTCACACCCGATGAACTCCATGTAACAGAAGATATTTCAATGAAGACCCAATCAACCCGATTAAACTTAAAAGTAATAATTAATTAGTATAATTAAACCCTCAAGGATATGATGTGTTTACAGATAACAATATTATTTGTAAAAAAAATATATATAATTAGCGGATGGTACTATTTAATTGGAAGAAACGATAAAGTTTAGAAAGTTAAAATCATAAGCAATACCCAATTTAGGAATATCTACAAACACAAAGAAAGAAAAATGTTACATTTCGAAAAAATCTACTAGAAGTTATGTCACAATCAAACCGTAACTTAGGAATGAATTTGATAATTAACTAATTAAACACAGATGGACATCATCTTTAAACAAATCATATTAATTAGAAATAATCATAATTCAAGCAGAATAGTCGGATTTGGATCAATAATGAAATAATTTGTAAATTAAATTTTGAGTTTAAGCCTCGTCAACCTTCTCTCTGGAAACTTGAATTTGATCTACCGTACATCTGCTTCTCTAAACTGCATTTTAATTATAAGAAACAACCTATTGATTTAAATATAATTCTTCAAACTCTCCTTATACTTTATAAAAACCTGGTATTAGTTAGAGTAGAAGTTTCCTTTTCATGATTCCTATAACATTAAATTACATTTTCCTTCTGAAAGTTCTAAATAAAAATACAAATAAATTTGATCAATATTTTTCTTCAAAAGATAGATAATCTCAATTATTATTGACCCATTTCTTATAAAATTCTCAACCCGTCATTGAGATTTGTTTCCTATTAACTAATAAATAAAAATATGTAGCCTCGCATTCTTATTTTATTAAACCTTACTAGCTATAAAAACTTTAATGAATAATTTAATTGTAAAACAATCAAACTAACCCTTTAATCCTACATTACCACTTTATTTTCTCTAATCTAATGTAATTATTCCTGTTTATATTTGTGTCCCCATAAAATCAGCCCCTTATTTCCGTTCTAATAACTGATTCCGTCTTACAAATAAAACACGACCTTAATGTCTTAGTTTATCGCTTTATTTTCCTTTATCTTCTTTTCGTTATTTTAATTTTATTATAATTATTCTAAACCTAACCAAATCCAATATATTTATCTCCATCTACTCTATTATCAGTAACTCTATTCTTTCATTCTAGATTCCTATCTCCTGTGTGTTGCTACGGTCCTGCTCTCCTAGAGTTGATGAGTCTGGTCTGAACCTTATCCTTGAGTCTGGTCTCTCTCTCTCTATCCTGAGTTCTCTCCAGGAGCTGTGGATCGGTGACGACAGGAGACTAACTAATGAAGAGTTGGCGGCCATCTTGTCTTACTCCTCACAGTGTACAAGCTTGAAGGAGCTGGAGTAAGTATTCCGGTGTAGATGTTAGAATCATTATAACAGTTAAACAGGGAATTAATTTAATAATACAAATTATCAATATTAAACAAACAATAAATACTGTGAAGTCTGCTGTATTTTAATGTCAAGGATTGGATTCAATGAGTTTAGTTGGATTTATTTCAATAATTAGGTCATCGTGATTGGAATTCTGTAGAATGTTATGATTAATAATACAAAATATAATGGATAAATAGGGAATATTTTAAGAGGGTGTTAGTAATAGAGGGAGGGGTGCAGGGGTGGTGGTGGTGGTTTAAATGTTCTTTGTTTATGTTAATGTTAAAATTTAACGAAATAGGTTTTAGAATTACAGGAATATTTATTAGGATAAAATAAGAGATATATAGACAAAGAAATTGGATTTTAATAATTCTAGCGAGTGAAATTAATATTATAAAGTAAAGTTTTATAAAGAATAACTGTTAATTTTGACTGAAACCTCCGAAATAGTTTATTTTCAATTATGTACAATTAATTTAAGAAACAAAAGAGATTAAAATTGTTATTAATTTTAAAGTAGTAAAATGATGGCAATGAAAATGGCAATAACTTATAACTTTGTTTGTATAACTCCTCATAATTGTGATCAGATTATGACACTCTAGCAAAACTGAAATGTATACAAAAGAAGCAACCAATAAAACAGTTTTAGTTGTCGAAATTTAAAAAAAACAGTTACGCAAAATAAGTTAACAAATTGAAAAAAAATAAACGTTAACTAGAAGGAAATAAATAATTGAAATTGAGTTAACTATAAAGTTAAAAAAAAACCATTTTTGCAATAAATATAATTAAAGGCAAATCTGTATCTTATAATTTCAGAGGTTCAAATTTAATCCATTTAAAACTACATCATTTTCTTCTCTATAGTTTGAAATACAATGTTATACAAAATAAGCTAAATTAATATTCATGCTAATATTTTAACATAATTATCAACAATAATTTAAAATTTAACCAAGAGCTTTCAGCTTTGTATAATTCATAACTTTAAACAAAAACTGTTTAATATTTTAATATTCCTCGTATTAATGTTACTTCATACTTCATTCGATCATGACGTCCCTAGTTCCTCCTTTACAATGCAGTGTTAATTAATCCTCCCAGACCCATCCCCCCCCCTTCCACCCCCAACCAACCCCTCCTCTCATTCCTCATCTTGCCCTGTTTGGTCTTACATATCAAACCTCGTAAAATTTCTCCTTTCCATCCTAACCATTCACAAAATAATCAGTGACAACTTCAACTTACAGCTGACGTGTTACTAAGAAAATAATTCGCACCCGCCCCCCCCCCCCCCTTCCCCCTTTCTCTACCGCGCCTCACCCAAATCTCGAAAGAAAAGAGAAAACTATTTAGTAGTTACATAAATGAAATAAATAACAAAAGAAAGCTGCTTTACATATGTTATAAGTGAAACACCGCCATTCCAGGAATAACTAACCGCCGGAAAAATATCACTGGAAATAATACATTTTGGTCTTGCTATAAAAAATATATAACACATAATGTTTATTCTAGACTAATTACCTTACCCCAATCCCAGTGTGCTCTTGGTTAAGTTTAGTCTCGCCCCTCTGCCCCACTCCCCTTCAGACACCTTACCTGGACCCGCCACCACTCTCCCTTTGACACCACCCCTCCCTACCCGTCGTACATACTCGTTTTTAGATGGCCCTGGCCCCTTCAAATCCATTCCATGTTTCTATCCGATAACATCATCACCGTTTTAGTACACACAGTAGGCCTACTTTGCTTCAACAACAGTTTTCTACACAGACGGTTGATTCAAACAATTTATTTCTAAAGAAAAATAAGTTAGCAGTAGAGATGACACACCTGGATCTCCCGTAAATACCTAATTAGCATAACAATAGATGACCTTACAGTAGGTAGTTGAAGCTAATGAATAGAAAGATAAACGAGCCACGCGTCTAGTGTACATCTGGAATGTTGTAACTGTCATACAACGAAACCATGGAAACTGACGCTAAGTAGGTCAGTCTGTGTCTAGCAGTGGCTGGGAATAATGCATTTTATTCAATACGGGTTAGCATGTCATATGCCGAGATATTACGGCGTGTTTTCATTATTATTCTTTGTTTATATATTTTAAATGAGTTAACTTTATTTCCTTGGTTGTTTAATAGATCCCTCACTTGCTCCTCTCCCTAATTTGATAGAAGGATTGTTTTATTTCCCTTTCTTCGTTTTTTTCCCTTTATGTACTTCTCGTTGGTATATGGAAGTCTGCCTAATTAGCACATAATTAAATAGCCCTTAATGTAACTCACATATCTAATATGTGACTACAAACATTGCGGGTTCTTAATTGCCTAGTTTATGGAGAACACTTTTGTTCTGTGAAGTTGATTAAACAGTTAAAAGGTGGAGATAAAATATTACTCGTGTTTAGCAGGGAGAAAGATTCGTTTGATGAGATCTTTTATCTTTTTAAATATCGAATTATATACTGCACTAGTTCTTTTTTATCTACACAGAACAGGCGAAAATTATTAAATTATTCTATCGAAGATTAAAATGTATAATGGATAACGACAACTAGAAATCGATTTCAAATTTGCAACTGTTTTTAGCGAATTTAGAAAGGCTTAGAAGGCTGTCATCATCGCCCTCAGACTTTCTTCCAAACGGTTTACATTATTGTTATAACACACGCTAACAAAATGAAGTACAGATTTCTATCCCCGGTACACAATTAATGAACCTACAAGTTAACAATCACAATAAACACTTATACAACTGTCAGGGTCATATCCAGGTCGTAAATATGGCCACGGTTCATTTAGTTTTGTTGCTGAGAAGGAAAAAAGAAGCAGTTATTCACTTCTTGAAATTAATTCATTGCGTCATAATTTGCGATGATTTACATGAATCATGGTGGTATGCTTATTAAAACTGAACAAAATTATATTGTCATAGTAACATGGTCGACAAGTAAAAAGAAAAAGAAAGGAAAATAAAACAGAAAAGAAACCGAAGGAGAGGTGTTATGTTCCTGGAAATACAGTTAGTAGAGATCTGTGGGTTATTGTATTCCGTCGGTCGCACATCCGGGGTTTTCCTCCCGTCAAATCGTAGCGAATAGAGTGAAAACATGTAAAGTAATTGTGTCTAAATATCGCGAGTCTACGCTTTCAGAACGCATGAAGAGAAACATGAACACTCTATGCATATACCTCTATAGGCATAAGAATGCAATATAATAGTAAAGTAGAGGAGCCCTAATGTAACAGAAGCTAAGCGATCTTCGTAGGTATTTTACAGATGTTGTATTTTTAATTGTTTGAGATACTACAGTAGGCCTACCTGCATATTTATGATTCTGCGTCATGTTTTGCTTTGTTCAACACTTACTTTTGCTGGAAAAAGTTTTAATTTCATACTGCAAAGAATCATATCTTTCTAATGTGCAATTACGTAGCACCATGCATCTGCCTAACAGCCTAACCTTTGTTCATAGAAAGTATTGATGTTGCAGATCTGTACTTTGGAGACTTGAACAACAATCATAGGCCTACTGGCGAGTGAAATTTGGCTAGTAGATTTTTAGTCACGGTCGCCAAATAGCGATTACTTTCAAAAATAATTGTCGGGCCTGAAAAACTTCACAACATGATTTCTCATGGTAGAAATCATGGATACTTTTCATACATGGTATATGGATTTGCCATATTGAATACAAGAATCCTAAATGATTGTGAGGTCAAATCTCCTATAGGTCACCAGAGGTCAAACTCTGAAAAACCTTTTACATGATATGTAACGATGGAAATCGTGGATACCACTAATACTTGGTGTGTGGATTCATAACATCGAGTACAAGACCCCTATTGTATTGGAGGTGTGTATAGCCACGTACAGTAGACTGACCTGTGTTATCATGTCATATTGTTATTGTAACAGCTAGTTCTGGTTATACTAACAAGCAGAAGTCTAGTGCATTGAAGTCATAGAAATCTCAATGCATTTTGCATTCTGGTTATCTTTGGAAAGGAGGGGTGGGCTCCAAATATGACTTGCGTCCGTTGGGAGGGGTCTAAACGGGGAGAACCCTTTTATTAAAATATAACCTTTAATAAATAGTTTTCAATGCTGTAGCAATATAAATTATTAGTGCAACAATTATTTCCAATATATTGCCATTGTACATTGTATTGCCATTGTACATTGAGTTGTTGTGTCCGCTATAACCCTTACATTATATAAGATTAGTGAAATATTCGAACGCGCCTGTTTTAACCAGTCACTGGATAGATACAGAAAACTAACGATTGTAAAAGAAAACGTTTTTCATAAGTAGTAGCAGTATTTATGCGTTAATTATGCTAATTAGATACAAGAAATGTAACCAATATATTTTCTTTCTATGTCCGGAGCAATATTTTACATAGAACTGGGCAATTCAGGTATAAGGTAGGATGATACTGAGCTAGACTTGAACATATTAAATGGATATTATGGACTATCTGTTACCGGTTAATCAAGATAATTTCATTTCATGCTCGATAAACTCAAGTGCCCTCTTGTTGTTGTGTGTTTGTAACAAGTGTCTTCATGTCTAAAAATTTGCTATCTGGCTTCAAAATAATAATAATGATAAAATATGCAGTTCAAAAGTACCGGTATATATAAAGAAAACTTTTGCTGAAAACATTCAAATACGGTACTTGAACCTGTGGAAAGGAATGCACAGATTATTTATTTTGAGAGGGTTTCAGATAATTTGACAGTCTAGTGGTTTCTTGCGTAAAATCAAAGTCACATTTTCCCCTGTCCCTCAGTGTTTGTGCCTCCATATTCCAATAAAATTTTCTTTTGCGATTCAACGACGACGGCATTAGTGTATTCTTAAAAAAGTATGACCAGAAAGTCTTAATAACTCCTCGGTATGAAGGGGGTCGGATATTTTGGACACATGCAACTCTTCATTGAGAACATAGTTGAATAGGAAGATTCGATTGTGTAATGGCTAAGGTCATTATTATCAACTCCACAAAAATGTTATAATTTTGTACAATTTGATATAGATCAATGACAAAAACAATGCGTGCAGTGTGATATAATTATGAAGGTTGATATTGAATAAATACTTAAATAACGTTGGTATATCATAGTAACAATTTGTGATTAACTTCAATCCGAGATGACAAATTGTTGCGTCCAGTAAAGAATGTTGCTATGTCCTCGACCCTCCTATCCCTGTACCTTCTATTTCTCCTCCGTTTTAGTGCAAGATTGTGCAGGTTTGTCATTCCGAAATTAAGTTGAAAAATGTAATTTGTAGCATCTTAAACTATTCTGAGGTTAAGAAACAATTTTCAGTTTTAAGATTCATAATTTCTAGATTTTATATTTTACCACTGCACTCTAACAATCTCAGACATTTTAGTTCTCATTTAAAAGTGAGAAGGGTTCACGAAAACGATCTATATTATCAATCAATTTACCGAAAATATCATACGATAAAAATCACGTGATCCGAGCGGAAAATGGCAAGCGGTTGTTACAAGGATTCGCTCCGTTTACTTAGTTTATTTTGTACAATGTTGTATTTCTACATGTTTGTTGTTTACTTTGTTTATCTTCAATGATTTAGTAAACAATTAACCTGACTAGGAGGACATTCTTTCTACGTCTTCTACATCTTACACGATGATTATTCTACTTCTCTCCATAGGTTTGGTGCGGGCTACACTATGCCAGACACTATTCCGGTTGGATCCATTCCATCATCCTTGAAATCAAGAAATGTGAAAGGTATTGTCACAATGACGTCATAATGGACACACTTAAAATGTCTGACATTTAATTAAGGCTTTACCAACTATGTGAATTTCTTTTGACTTGTTGATTGTTGTTGATTTACATACAAGAGAGTAATGAATCAGCAACACATGATTGCCATTTTATATGAAGGAGACACCCAGGTCAGAGTCTTGTGATAGTAAACAACGAACTGAATAATAGAAATGTAACAACACTTCATATTGCTTGGCTTAGTTGATTTAAGAGATAAGTCATATTCCTTTCATTTCGCTCCTTCGAGATCACTGCACTATAAGTATTTTGTTAGTAGCCATCACATCAATTGATGCTTGCAATCTCTTTCCAAAAAGTAGTGGTATAATGCACTTTGGGCAACTTAATTACACAGCGACAATGATTGTGAAAGGTTTTGAAGTAATGTTGTGCCCCTCGGAGTCTGTCAATCCACCGCCCCGTAAAACACACACACACATTTAAACACATTCACACCTGTGGTATTACACCAGAAAAAGGGGAAGTTTATACATCAAATGATACCTTCTGAGGCATAATTTGACTTATATGACTTGACTTATTATCCAATATCTAAGTCTAAACGCAATATTGTTTTTTAACTATTGTAAGTTAGTTTTTAATGCGTGGCGGTGGGGTGGGTGGCGGGTGGGGGCTGGGGAGACACCCCATAACTCCTTTGATCGGCGCTTGAAAGAGTACAATATACATGTATTGGCAAACATTAACATCCATGCATGATTTGTCTTGAAAAAAATAATACTAGAAATAAAATGCGGGTTGTTATAGTAATACGCTGACGAAAGTACTGTAAGAGTTATAATTCAAAAACGAAGAAAAAAATGAATCGGTCTGTCTGTTACTCCCTTACGTCTATGTTTCCACAGATTTGGATAATATTTGGCTAAAAGAATGAAGCTACTTACAAAGGCTTTGCCTCCCTGACCCCCCCCCCCCCCTCATAACGGGGAATAACAATACTCTCCGCTGAAAATTGAGTTCTTCTCATAGATAGATTTCTTTGTTTCAAAATTTCTTAAAAGAACGAAAAATATCTTCAAAGGGTGCAGCTTAAGTCCAGCGGACCCCACCAGCCTGCTTGGAATACATTATAGATACTGTAACTAAAATTTATTAATTACTTCTGTTTTGTGTTTTAGTACTTTAAACTCGCTACGAGAGAACAAGGGATATGACCTAACGCAATAACTTATGGAGGCTTCCCCTCGTGGAACCAACCAGGACTTGAAATATATTCCAAAGAAAGCCCCTCAATCCCGCTTGAGCTATCATAACGTTCTGTACAATCTTGAAGTTAAGTTTCTTCCTGACAACCCTATTTAAAAATTCTGCAGCTTCCGGGGACTTCGCCACACACCCTTTAATAACATTAAACAATCGAAGAAAAATATCTAATTTACGTTTTCGGTCTGCATATCTGCATACAAAGCGAAAAGTGCGTAAAACAGGCTTTATGCTTATTAATTATTCAAGCCATCAATACACATATTGTGTATCAATTCGGTACAGTTTTACATCGGCATTAAAAAACGTAATGATGTAACCAGGGAGTTGTTATGGAATAACAACTCCCTGATGTAACGATCTTCACTTTATTCCATTTACCGCGTGTTATCTGTCGAAAGTTTTAACTTAATATTTTTGTTTGATTTTTCTGCTAAACTGTCATATGCTAACTGTCAGATGCTAAACTGTCATAATGAAAAATTAAATATTAGAGTAACCACTAATCTTGCAAGTAGTAGTTAAGAGAAGGATTCAGATACAATTCAAGTAGTTGTATTTATCGGTCAACACGTAAATACAAGAAAGATCATTAATGTGTTTTATTGATTGTTTTCAACTATTTGGTCCACCATCTTGTCTACAGACGTCTAATTTTTGTTGTAGAAGTTATAGGATTCATTGTAGTCGTTTAAGTGAGTTATAACTAACCGAATGCATTACCAGAAAGAACCGAATACAGGCGAGTGGTTGGGTGCAGGAGTGGGGTATAAATATTTGGCACCGCGCTTCTTGCTCATGTGCTATTTACTCGTTGGTTGTTATGGTATCTCTTCTTTTTTGAAGGGGGGGGGGGGAGTTGGGGGTGGGTGATTTAACTAAGGAGCTGCAGTATATGTGCGTCTTACTGTTATATTATATACGTCACTAGCCAAGCACATATGTAAAATGTACATAAATGGCAGATCACTGTGCCACCTTACATTACATCTCCGAAATATACGTTTTCAAACAATAGTCCTGTTGCTATGAACAACTATATTTCATGTTTTGATGTATCATAAATAATAAGGAAAATGCACATGAAATAAAGAAACACCTTGCATAAAAATAGTTGCGACTGTTTCTTTTACTACGATCCAGGGTTCGCATTAGCCGCAGGATTGCGCGATTCCCACAATTTGATTTCAAATCCCGCATGTCAAAAGTTGCCAAGACTGGATTTCCCGTAATAACGTTCTGCCGAGTCAACTTGAATTAAATATACATTTCGGCTGTGACCATGTAGGGATTCATCGCTAAACGATCGTAATTGGAATAAACGTTTAGTAAAAAGCCGTGATTGTTTTGGTTTTGTTTTCCGTCTGTAATCCATCTTATAACATCCCGTAAATGTCCTTGCCAGTCTTTCCTTCTATTAACAAATGAATGAAAACATATAGCAATTTTGAGAATTCCATTATTCACGCATGCACGAACGTATACAGAGTAGCTACAACTACGGGAGGAAGGCACTTGCAATATATGAACTACCATAGTTAGCTGCTTTCTGAATACAAAGACACGTGCACTCGACAAACTTTGTTTGGGATAAATCCCCACAAATCTCCGATTACATGGTAACCTAAAATCACAAAGAGTCAACATGGAAATCTAGTCTAACCATCTGTTTATTCGCTTAAATTGTGTCGCAGTTAGCCGGCGCTAAAATATTCACCGAATACTTTCGTTATTGCTGTTATCTTTGACCCCATAGTAGTCAACCACCAGCCTACGTCAATGGGGAAAGCTAGCCTAAGAATCTGCTTATTTGCTCAAATTGTAAGGCAGTTGTCTGGAACTAAGCTATCCATGGAATACTTTCATTATTACTGCTATCTTCAACCACATGCTAGCCTAACACGACATCGTGTTTTGCACACACACATACACACAAAACGTAGCCTTGTATACAACTTTCAATTAGCTATTGTTAGCAATTGTTTGGAAAGTACGTGCTATGTTTTGAAGAGGTATAGTATCGAACGTACACAGTTGCTGCTGCGATGGATTAAAGATTTCAATTTTGAGTAGTGTTCACCGGTATAATATTTTCGTTTTCGGTGTTGAGTGCTTTTATCCACACAGGAAAAAGAACCATTACGAATGGCTAAAATTAGAAATATTAAGCAATTCAAACAGCCATCTACACTACAAGAAAGTTATTTCATTAAAATAATCTTCCGTATTCGCGTGCATTGATTAATAAAAACATGAAATAATGAATTTTAAGCACTCTCGTAGCAGTTACGAGATCCCCCCCCCCACCCCCTCAGAAAGCGGGTACCCGTTTTGTGTGTTTTCGATTCGGGTACACGAATGTTCGGTCGGGTATCCGGGTAACCGACTCAGGACTAAAATGTTCGTACTCATTAATTAAAAATAATGCTCAAGAGAAAGTTTTCATCCTTCGCTAGGATGAAGTAAATCATCATGGAAGCAACTACGCTGCAGGGTATGGTAGTCTCTGATGAAAAATGGAATTATCGTTCGTGACATACTCTCAGGACATCGGAAATGGGATCACGTGATAATGACGATGATTTGTCTAGTCCTGTAGCGCCATAATTTAACTCAATAAAGTAATTCCAAATACATGTAGTCTTTTTCTATGATCAATATTTAAATTATTGGCTTTCATGATCTTTGATGACGTCACTAATGCATTGTAATATAAAGCTGAACATCTTGGTAACCTGGATAGCTTTACAAACATCACGAGCAATCAAATGTTTCATTTCTCTGTACAATAACACATCTATACTGATATTGTACCTACATTCATTATTTAAATTAATTAATAGTAATGTAAATACATACAAACCTCTCTATCTCCACCCCTCAACATAATTTCTCAGACTCGTACACAGTGTACGCTCTTTAATTGTTCTGTGTTTAAAGGACACATCGAGAATCTCATTGTTAATGGTGGAGTGACGTCACTGCTGATGATGTCATCATTGATTAATCTCAAAGACATAAGTAGTTAGTGTTACCAACACATTTGCCCAATCAATTAAATGCTTTACTATTTTTGACAGATGTGTGTATAATAGCTGCTAAATGATCTCGTGATAACAGCTTAGAGAGAGATTCGGAGACGATGAAGTCGAAGTCAAAGTCAGTTTGTGCATTATTTAGAATATTCTAAACCGTCGATATTTGGACTTCATTTTCTGAAACTCTCATAACGTATTCCTGCCCCCACCCCCACCCCCACCCCCTCCCCAATCCTTATTCCTTTCCACTTTGCAAAAGCGATGTGTCAGCTATCACCTGCACCGTGTTCCTACACCTATGATTTATCTTAGTACAGTTTGAAGAACATTAAACAAAGAAACCCTGCGTGTAAAACAAAAGTAAGCTCCCTCTACCGAACTAGAATGCCCTTAGATCCAGCAGTCCTCTTACATGGAGACTGGCTACGTGGTTATGAAAATGTTTTGTTTATTCTTTTACATACATAATTTAACTTCAAATTTGCTACTAAACAAATCCCCTTTTCATCTTTTAACAATTATTTTTAAACAGTGTTTAATTATGACGTCACTGATTTGAGTGTTCTCTGATCCGTTCATCGTCTCATGGATTATTATTCTTGATCTGAACATCGAATACTCGACTATCATAATTTGGTTTCTCAATTTAGTCCAAGACTTGTTTCTGTTTGAATGGGAGAATATGTTTTCATTTAGGCTAATTGTATAATTGATCAGATGTATTAATGAGATGATAACAATTCTAACCTGATTGGATAAGAGGATAATACTTGTAAACTGATCAGGTATAAAACCGAGATGATAATGATATTAAACTGATCGGTAGTCCTACTAATATAGAAGGGTTGTTAACTGATCAGCTATATTACTGATATGATAATGATAGTAAACTAATAAGATCAAAATTAAGGAATCAACTAGATTGATTGCTCAGCTGATATGAAGTTATCATCGAGAGCCAACATAAATCAGTTGAATATAATGTTTATTACTTCAGTCCACCCACCCCCACCCCCCCCCAAACAAAAAGAGATTACAATTGCAGATGTGTTTTAATCAATTCCGTTCATTTTATTCATCAGTATGGAACAATAAGAATCCTGATTTTCGTCGCCTGAATCTACAGACCGGTCAATGGCAGGTAAGAGATTGTGCACCTTTCTTACAGCTATTGCTCATAATGCATTCTGCTCAGCTAATTTGAGCTAAGCTGCTCTCTGTGTTACTTTACCAGTAAATATAAAAGTAATATTATGATAACGTAATCGGTGAAATGCAGTTAATAAATGGTAGCATTAGAATTATAATTAGATAAACAGAAAAGAACTTAAAACAACATAAATTTACAGATATCTTCTTGCTCCTGTTCTCAAACGTGGTCAGATTTCTTATATGAATGTTGTCGTTTATAACTGAATGCCACCCCGTGTGTCCCTTAGTGGCTTTCAGAAACGAGACACAGATGCTAAGTTTTCATTTAATCAGGATTGTGTTAATATTTTGCTAACATGGAAGAAAAAAGACTTCATCAGAAAATAGTGAATATTTATGAATATTTATCTACTATATTTACTGAAACGATAACACAATTAAGTCTTGCTAATAAATTAACTTTGTTCCTTAAAAAAGTGTTAGGGTATTTGAATTATCAATTGCTTAAAGTATTATTTATCCATAATAGGGTTTATTAGTGACATTGAAACCAATAAACTCTCAGCTGGTATATTATTCTGAATGCAAGGGCGGCGGAACCGGGGGGGGGGCACAGGGATAACGTGCCCCCCACTTTTCCTCTGGTTAAAAAAGTGCCCTTTTTCTACATGAAAATTTCTAAATGAAAAAAGAGTTTACAAAGCCAAACCCACGTCGAATGAAATATTTCGGGAAGTTTTAAATGTTTACTACCATACGCGTAGGAGCCCAATTTGATTTTGGGGGCTGTAACGACTTGCCCGAAAAATATTACCAAAATTTTTCGCGCGCTCCGCGCGTTCAACATGTTAATTTGCATATCAAATAGGCATGCGTTGGTTATTACATCGCATGCCAATAACATACAATCATTTGCCGTGTTATTACCCTTCCATATTGGTTAGAATTATTGGCAAAGTCGTTACAATAATAATGATCTTAATAATATCAGTTTAACCATTGAAAAACACATAGCAAATTATTTTTCTTTCAGTAGGTGCCCGAAAAATTCTCAGCATATTGCCCGAATTTTCACAAAATTTTTGGGTTGGCCCCCCCCCCCCCGCCTCCTACACCTATGTTTAGTACCACAAGGCTTCTAACATTCTGGTGAGTACCATTATGCATATTCAATTTGCCAACAAAATCCTAATGCATTTCCAAAAATGCCTTGCTATATTACAGTGTGACTTTGTAATAAGCAGAAGCCATTTATAGCCTATATGAATAATGAGTATAGTTTTAATATCCCATAACCTACCCCATCCTTTCGTATTTTGACATATTTCATTTGCTTTCGTGCATGTATCGATCGCGTGTGCAGGGACTTGGACTTTATAATGATTTCACCTCATTTTGTCTCGAAAGAAAACTTGTTCCTTGTTTCCCAATTTGCACATTAGATATTACAGTGCTAGTATGCATTGTTTCCTTGAGCGGGGGGGGGGGGGGGGGCGTTGATGGAGTGAAGTGTATACGCAAATAAGATGATACAATAAGAGTTGTAAAGGGTACTAAATATCAGGCTGCATCAGTCCAATCGAATTTCTGCAAAGTGCCCTTCGACGTTGGTGCCCCCCAGATTAAAAGTGCTTCCGCCGCCCTTGTCTGAATGGTAATGCTTGCTATGATCTTGGTCATTTGTGTATATGAAGGGAGGAAAAGCTATTTAAATTACTGACATTTCAAGGACTCCGATCTAATACTCTTTTTTTTTGGGGGGGGGGGGGAGCTGGGTAAGGGGGGTAATATTATATTCGTGTAAAATGGGAATAAATTAAAAACATATTAAACTCTGTAGTATACTGTGTAGCTCTACTAACCCGTTTCGTTGTTCTGTTGTACGGAAAACATGATAACTGACACATATGTAATCACTTATATGAATATAAGATATATTCGTATTATTTCCCGCGTGTTTGTAACAGAACAGATATAAATACATTCGACGGTTTAAAAGATGTCAGGATTCGAAGGGGAGGGTTGTGAGGGGGTTGGGGGGGGGTGGAGTGGAGTGTCCAACTCGGTTACTGATAATCTCTTTTAATATTTATAATTTGTCATCGGCTAATTGTTTATTGTATCTTGATAATTATCTTCAATTGTTAAAGATATTATATTGCAACACCCGGACCCTGCTGCTTCATTAATCCCTAACCATTAGTGTCTAGGATGTGGTGGAGAGTTAAGGGCGCCAAATAATACAGAAGCAATTCACGTTAACTTTTGTATCACGTTTATTACAAACGTAGAAACAAAATTATAAAAATTTGGAAGTGAACAGAAATACATATCTTTGAAATATATTTTTGTAATAAAATTGTGTAAGTTAATCATGAACATTGGTATGGTAATTAACAACTAAGCATATCATTTCAACATTTAGTAGAACACTAGTAGCGTGTATGAGTTTGAAACAACGTAATTGACATGACCGACGCTGCTTAACGTTTCCAACATACCACTATAAATCCTTGTGAAACATTGGTATTATTCTTCTGAACCAAAACTTAGCTGTAGTAAAAATCAATGACATTAACAAATATCTTAATCAAATAATGTCTTCACCTAAATGAATGTACGGAACATATCCCGCTTTTACGTCACCATATCTATGAACATTAAATACGAAACCGTAGAATGTTGTAAATCATGTGCACCGTTCTTGTTTATGTTAATTTAATTTCGCGGCAAATGTTCATCATATCACATACAGTTGTCGTGAAAACAGTCCGTTTAGCCGACCCTGTAGCTTACTGTAGCTGCCCTTGCATATTTGTCTTTGTATCAGGCTCCCTGGATTTCCCTGGTTATGGTTATTCTCTTCATTTCTCTGGTGTAAGGAGAATTTGGTCTTCCATTAACTAAAGCTGCCTATTACGTCATAGGTTGTAAATTGACCAAACCGTAAAATATTCGCAGAATTATTGGATACCCTGCAACTAACTAAGATATCTCGATATGTTGTCACATTGACGTGACTGCTCATGGTTAGTGAATTATTTGTCGTTCAAGCAGATTTAGACAATTTATGTCCCATAAATTTATCGTCATAGATATTTGTTTTGTTAAAAAAATCTTACTTCAATCATCCCTGGTGGACTGAAGTAACAGTATGTTTTCAAGTCCTACTCATTTCTTTAACTGTAAAGTTTGCTATACCAGCAGATTGTAGCAAAAACAACACAACGTATAGAAGTGCACTTTTGCTCATAGGCGTACGGGACCATTTCGGTTTGGGGGGGGGCAGAAACTTTTGTGCGGGAAATTTCCCGTGACACTATCTAAGCGTAGCGCCACCATCGGTTGGCGCGTAGCGTACAAGAATTTTTTTGGCAAAATATGCCTCTCAGATTGCCTGAAATGGCACTTCTGAGGTCTTGCAAGTTGCATCTAAACATTCTTTATTTTATAATCTCACGTTTAGAAATTTACACTTCCCCAAAAATTTGGTAAATTAGAAGAAGAAAAAATGGTAACATCACTTTTACGGGGAAAACTAGGACAGTATATTTTTTAACTCCTATTTAGTTACGGTATTTATTATTTTAACACAGTACTCATCTACCCCCAGAAAAACATAAATTGTTCAACCACACGTAGGCGGGAAAATGACGCTGTGTCGGGTGAGACTGCAATTTGTCGCACAAGAAAGTATACAAAATAACAAAGAATATGATAAACCTGTACTTTTAGGATTGTAGGCACTCCCCCCCCCCCCCCATCCATGAAAAAGAAAATGTTTCTTATATACACTCATGTCTGGGATGTCCAGGTATACAGTTGACTAGTTAGAAAAAAAATGTTTACTGCGGTTTTTTCACTTTAGAGACTGCTAATCTCCATGCATGCTTGTCACCACGATTGTGAGCGGCGTTCCCTGTTAATAATTTTGGGCGATAGTGCAAAAAGCGTGGTAGCCCAGATGAGCTGCGCTTACGGTGGTGTTACACGGAAAAATTCGGGCATCATGATGCTAAATAAAGAAAATCATTAGCCTATATTAATATTAATGTCACAAAACAAATAACACAGAACCCTCTCCACGGAATTTTCGGGCAAAAATATGAAAAAGATTCGGGCAAGCTACTACATATTTATATATATATTTTTTTCTCCTCTTAGGCTGCCCGAATTTTTCAGGACTTTTGCCCGAATTTCTTGTCCTCTGGAAATTTGGGGGGCAGTCTGCCCCCTGCCCCCCCCCCCCCCCGCCTCGTACGCCTATGCTTTTGCTACTACTTCTTTTAAGTTCAACCTTACTCAATTAATAACTCAAATGTATCCAGGTAAATGTTTCTGCGACCGTTTCCACGTACACTAATGTGTATAAAACATTAAATACCTGTAGTTTATGGTCAGAAATGAGGATGAACTGGCAGTGTAACGGATGGTGACCGATGCGAAGCAGCGCGATTCAACATTGTTGTTCTTTGTATGGTTTTAAAATCATATCAGAAACTGTTTTTTTTATTGCCTATTATATGTGTGGGGAGTGTATAAATAAACAAAATTCCTTGTGAACATCCGACTCACCGTTTCCCAGAATGCGAATGGTGGACATTTCGGCGATTGACATAAATGAAGGAAGAGGTGATACGTTTGTTGATAAAAATGAAAGAAAATTGAGGACTATTTTGTAACTTGTGAAAATATTTTATTTGTGTTTTGGAATAAACTGTAGAAGAAGATTTTGCAAATGTATTTTTTTAGTGGCGCCAGATTTGCGCTGTGGAGTAAATCATTACCGATGATTCGGTGGAGCTGTGATTAAGTCACTTCCCACGCACATTTACACAAGAAGACCATAATACCAGTCAGAATGTGGGAGCAATTATACTACTGCTTCGTTCTGTTGTCTAGATACCATGGTAACCAGAGAACTGGACACGTATGTTGTGACGCTGTATACGAACACAATGTTGAGAAAGATCACGCACATGAATCTATTTTTTTTTTTTGCGTCGCTGATATGTATGCTAAGCCTTTGTCGTATATTGCTTTCTGGATTTTGTTAAAATCATCTAAGATTTACAGTAGACTCTCTTTTGGAGAAGCTGGATGGTCCGTTTACAGCAATGGTTGGATGACAAGACTAACTTAACGGATGTAACATTTACATAGCTGTTAACAGTATCGACTTAATTGCCATCAAATAGCACTCAAAAGCTTTCATCAGTTTGATGATTTTTTATAATTTGGATAGATGCTTGAACTCATTGGAAACCTGTTTTTTTTTTACCAGCATCGGAACTTAAATAACACTTATCACATTTTTCATAACATGTATACATACCAGCTTCACCTTCTTATACATGTAAGAATTGGGGCTGAAGTTGTTTCTATTCTGAAATCCTGCTGAGACTAATACAAGTGGTCAGATTCATAGTTCCTACAATAATATTGCTATACCGTTGTTAAAAATAACATTACACTTAGAGTTTCCGTAAGAAATATATAACTCGATTCTATTACAAAAAGTCCGGCGCATATATTGTTCATTTCCTTTCCGTTATCCCTAGTATAAATATAAAATATTTATAAATAGGAGAACCAAAGACTAGGAAATAAAAAATATGTACATCAATATGAACATAAATATCAGAAAGTGAAAGATTAAAAATTAGTTGAAAACTTATGTTACTAAAAATAATCTACAAAAAGGAATCAAGTCATTCTGTTAGAATAAACTTTACAGCAAAGCAAAAAATAAATAAATTAAGGGCTGTATTCCATTTTTTGGGGCAAGATATTAAGATTGTGTACATTTCTGTTGGCTATTACTAAGACCCCGGTCACACCTATAAAATTGCATCTTCCGACCATCGTTTCTTAACTATAGTCCGACCATATTAAACTAACTACGATATAGCGGTCACACGTATAAGGCAAGCCAAATGCTCAATAAATCGAGAAACATGGATTTTCGGTCGAAAAACCATGTTTATCGGCCGAAAAACCATGTTTATCGACCGATAAACATGGTTTTTCACCGAAAAACCATGATTTTCGGCAGATAAACATGGTTTATCTGAGAAACATGGTTTATCGAACCATAAACAGGGATTTTCATTAGATATTCCATGTTTTTCTTTCGAAAATCCATGTTTTTCTTTCGAAAATCCATGTGTATCGGCGATAAACCATGTTTATTGGCGATAAACCATGTTTTTCGACAGATAAACATGGTTTATCGCCGATAAACATGGTTTATCGCCGATAAACATGGTTTATCGACTGATAAACCATGTTTTTCGTCGAAAATCCATGTTTATCGGCGATAAACCATGTTTATCGACCGATAAGCATAGTTTATCGGCGATAAATCCTGTTTTTAATTTGGCGACTGATGAAAATTTACCGGAACTACTTCCAAAACTCTACATGTTATGTTAGTATATATATGATAAATATTTAGTTCCGAAGCCGCATGTGGGCGAGCCGTACGCAAACTTCTTTACGGGCCCGGTCCTTTCCATAATTAGGAACAACGAAATATGGCCCCTGTTACCGATGTGAAACTGTTCATGGTGTGCACCGGGTTGTATCTCCTGATAAATTCTGCGTTGGCGCCTTTGCCGAATAGAGAGGAGAGAGTATCAAATTCCCAACCCTATGTTGACAATTTCATACACAGACTTTCCAGCTTACTGCGGAATTTTTGTACTGTAATGTAAATAAAATCTTATATAGCGCACTATACGCGCGATGCATCTGTGCCCTTTACAAACAATCTAGAAAATACAATGCCAAAACAGGTTTGACTTTGCTTAGCCATTGGACTATTGTAAGCCTTTATATTATGCAGTTAGGCTATTTCCATAGGTTGTTTCCTATGACTTTAACGGTCTTCTGTATACACGGGCGGCGATTTGTTTCAAATATTGGGGGGGGGGGGGAATTGGCTTGGGTGCCGGCGGGTAGCATCTTTCATCCCCAAAATTGTTCTCACGCTTCATGGTATTTTGTATATATACATATATACTGGTTGCTACCGTACAGCCCCATATTTTCCTTTTAAATCGGCAAACCAAATTTCATTACGGATGCGACCCGTCTAGCTAATTCATTTCGAAAAGTTAAAACAATTTTTGGTGAAAGTCTGTGATGTTTTTTGGCGATATTTAGAAACAAATTGTGACACGGTTAGACAGGTGCGTAGCGAGGAATTTGCCAAGGAAGGGGCCAAGCTTGTAGGTAAACCACCTAAGCGTAGCGCCACCATGAGTTGGCGCGAAGAGTATAAGAAAATTTAGGCCGAAAATTGCTCCCACAATGCTGTCAATGGCACTTCCCAGGCCTTGTTAGTTGCATATCACGCTATAATGGAAAAGTTTCTTGAGATTACATACTCAACCTGCAATTGGTCGTAATATGACCTCTTTTTACCAATTACTGTAGTTTGCAACGCCTGCCACATATTTTTTCTTAGTATGAGGGTCTTTGTGTGAACGCTTTATGATGAACTACACTGCAGACATGAACATAACCACACAGTGTTTACTCAAAGAGCCTAAAGCTATGTATGATAATTGTACAGTCTAGAACTTGAAAGGTTGATTTACGACCGTGTCAGATCGATGACGGTGTACTATTACTAAGCCTGTGCGTTGCCGATTATTATTCCGCACTTGTCCATATGCGGACTGTGCGGGACCGTAGCTATGTTTTTACGCGATAAACATGATTTATCGGCGATAAACGTGGTTTATCGTCGATGAACGTGGTTTATCGGCGATGAACGTGGTTTATCGGCGATGAACGTGGTTTATCGGCGATGAACGTGGTTTATCGGCGATAAACCATGTTTCTCGATAGATAAACATGGTTTATCGGCGAAAAACCTTGTTTATCGCCGATAAACCATGTTTATCGCCGAAAAACCATGTTTATCAGTGATAATCCATGTTTCTCAAGCGATAAACATGGATTTTCGCCGATAAACATGAATTGTCACAGATAAACCATGCTTATCTATCGAGAAACATGGTTTATCGCCGATAAGCCATGTTTATCGCCGATAAGCCATGTTTATCGCCGAAAAACCATGTTTATCTGTGATAATCCATGTTTCTCAAGCGATAAACATGGATTCTCGCCGATAAACCTTGTTTATCAATCAAAAATCCATGTTTATCGATCGATAAACATGGTTTTTCGATCGAAAAACATGGTTTATCAGTCGATAAACATGGTTCTTCGACCGATAATCCATGTTTTTTTCGATTTATTGAGCAATTGGCTTGCCATACACGTAGCCTACGCACACTACGATACTTTGTACTATATTCTTTTTCGGACACAGTGTATCAGTGAGTTAATTATGCTTTTGCAAAGCTATCATGCGCAGTTGCGTTGGGTCGGTCAAGGGTCACGGTTTTGATGATGTTTCGCGGGGTTCTTAGATGTAAGTAGTAGATGATGGCGATGGAAGCTCAATTTGCAGTAGCGCTTCATTGGTTCTTAGATTTGTATAGGATTTGTATTGCAGGAGGCGTCACATATTGGAAGAAGCATTCCTGCAAAGACAAGAAGCTGCTGTTCGCCGACAGAGAGCGTGTAGACGCATATTCATTCGTAATGCACAGCAAAATATTATGGATATGCAAGCCCAGCACGCACTGCTCACGCTAATGCGTACACGCGTCCGTTCGTATCCCTCTTTCGCCATCATCTCCGCATATTTCCTAAACACCTCCTTATTCCTGACGGGGTTTTCCACCATACTCTGTATCTACTCCCCCAAAATATATCAATTAGTGTCAGGACTTCTTGTTCCTCCCAGGTTTTACCGTGAGTAGTGGCCGCCGTTAGGAGTTGTCTTAACGAATTGTTCGGAGTGTTGACTGTTGTGTTGTTTTGTGGTAGAAACCGTACGTGTGCATGTACAGTACATGTATTAGTGTACAGTGTGCAGTGCAGTGCAGGTTTGGTTTGTTTACATCGTATGTATCTAGGCACGCGTCGCTATGTCAAGGGATTGAAATCGGGGATTTCCGGCCGAGGTCAGTGGTTATGCTAAAATGCGTATAGTCGGACAACGCAATTGCGATCACACGCATGGTTATTCCTGCTAACGATGGTCGGACCATTGTTAATTCGGGGTTAATGATGCTAATTACCATCTTTAGTGGACGATGGTCGGACGATCGTCAGACCATAGTAGAGAGCGGTCACACGCAAATTGTACCATGGTCGGACCATCGTTATGTCTGAGAAAATGTACGTGTGACCGGGGTCTAAAATACCTTATAGTGCAGGATACAGTGGGTGTTCCATACGAATAGTTCATGTCTTCTCAATTAATAGGAATTGTCCAATCAAAACGCTCAAAGGAATAAATAGTTAACGGAAGAGATGTAAATGTTGCATATTATAATTATGGGGATTTTTAACCTGATTTTTTTTTGATACACCATTATCGATGTAAGAATTATCCCTCGCGACAAAAATGGTATAATTAATGCTATATATGAAACATCACCTTGGACGATGTCATAAGAGGGATTTGTCTTAAATACAGATTAAGCTGATTTACATATACGACTGTCTTGTATAACAGACAACACATAGTCATATAGTCTATATCGCTGTAGGCATTCTGTTGCAGTCGCTCCGGACTAAGACATGTTTGGTTACATGGATGAAAGTGCTACAGTATGCATAGCTATAGAGACTTCAAATTAGTCTTGGTGATTTTCTTACTTTAAGATATTGATATAAAATATATATATTTTTTATTAGATTTGTTTTAAACTGTTACAGATCAGTGAGGTATGTGACATAAGTATGTTAAACAGGTCACGGTAGGACAGCGTTAATCTAGGATATGATCTTCATTTTACCCGACATGCTTGAATTAGGCGCAATGTTACATGTTGTCAAGTGTCTGCTTCCTCTCATGCTCACATTATACGTCAGAAACCCATGTGAGGGTATTAAGAAGTTTTATCACCATTTATCATGATCCTAAGCTTTGTAATGTTTTTAAACTTTCTGTTGGTGCTAGAAAACTAATTTCCATATTTTAATTTACACTGTCCCTACTCCTCTCTTTCAGCGCCCTTTCATCTAAGTTGGAACCATATTCATGTGTTCCCAAAGCAGCCATATCCGTTGTTGTATTATATCATTAATTTAACACGAAACGAAACCTTGTACAACTGTAAATGTCTAGAGAGATGTGTACGCATTAATGAAGTGGTAATTAATGAAATCACACTGTGGACATTGTTTTAATTCAGTAAACTTGAACCCAATCAAAGACAATTGGTCATAAAAATCTACGTATTGCCTAATTATCGTAATGGCACACTTTCTCTGTTTTTTATATTTTTATTTTGTATTAATATATCAAAGATGAAAAAGAAACTTCCTTAGAGATTATAATGGGGGAGGGTTGGGGAGCGAGGGGTGGGTGCTAGGTCCCCATTCTGAAGTAACGACAATTATATTTAAAGTTAAATGTACATTTGTCCAACAACAAGGACTTGTCCAGTATGTATATATCGTCTTATACAACGTATACGTTAGAAACCCTTGTGACGAGGTATGGTACAAGTAAATGAAACTAAATGAAGTCTCCCTTCCCCGCTCGTACTCCAGCACTTTCGTCCTATTTCCTAGTTATTGTTGTCCTTCTTTCTCTGCATGTAGACCCCTATATGCTCTTCTTATAAAAGTTATTATCTTGTGAATCAATGAATATTCTCATTTTTAAAATAGAGAATATTCAGACAGATACATAAAAAGCAAAATGAATCTATCGTGCTTCCAGTGTCTCTCTTCCACACCGTCTCAGTCAAAAATGTTGTTTTGGTGAAAATATCGATGCATTCTTTTCATCCCTAGAATCTTTACGTCTGACGTCACTGCACGCAGCAATACAACAATCATTAAATGTGACTCGGTTCTAGTAGTTTGAGTTGTAATGGGATTCGAGGAACCCATATTGATTATATTTCATTATTGATTTATATTAATATATATATACGTGACTGATATGAATCTGTGGGTCTTAGCAGGCTTATATATGAAAGGACGTATCTGGGTTTAACTTGAAATTAACAAATGGATTTTAGGTGGTTTCATCAACTTGTTGTACTTTAACATAGTAGGAAATTAAAGTTAAAAGTTAACCAAAAGATTCAATTTAAGGTTTTTATTTCATTTTCAAGAAACATCGTTTTGTACCATCCTCTGTATGTACAATACTATGAATAAGCAGCAGCATTATGATACAAAAAAAAGTCAAAGGTGAATCTGAACTGATAGTGGTTTTAAAATATTTGTAGTATTTCTTTTGTATTTTGAATAACGGCTAAATAAAAAAATAATATCTCGAAGGAGCCTGGGCCCGAGTGGGAGGAGAGGGGGTTGTTCAAAGTACCAGGTCATGTGGTTGATTTTGTAAAATTTACCGTCCGGCAAATTAACTATTGTATCTTGAAGATACAATAGTTAATTTGCCGGATGGTAAATTTCTTAATTATATTCAAGTGCTGACGATAATATAATGCAACATCCAGGCTTTGTATCATCACATGGTTCCTATTGTTATTAGTACTCTTTCCATTAGAACCATTCTATATGTCTGTATGGTATAGTATAAGAAACACTCTGTAGTTGAGTCCAATTATTCCTTTTCCCGAGCCGAGTCCGTGACTACTTGGTCGAGTATGGTACTCTCGAGTCCGAACAGAGTTTTACAGAGTATAAGAGCAACCCAAACCAAGTCCGAGTCCAGCTTATAGAGACACAGCAATGACGAGCTCACGCGGTTTCTGCCTATACTAGTCTAATAGACACACAGGGCGTATCGGTTACATAAACCCACTCTAAATATTCCTTAATTTACAGACCGTCGCTTCCTGTCTAAATGTTCCTTGCCTAACGTTGAAAGAGAGTCTAATATAATAAAACTGATGATGTGCGCATGTACAAATTACACATACAGGGTATATTTAAAAAGAAAACATCTGTGCAGGGTTTATTATATTTCATGGTATTTTTTAATGTTAACATATCTAGACTAGTCTATTTAATTCTCCCCTTGTGTCTCTTATTTTATGTGTTCATCCTACAACTGAATTTACCAAACTTTCATGGATATCTCTACACGATCAACAATACGATAGAAACAGACCATCTAAGACGAAGGGGGAGGGGTGTGTGTGGGGGGGGGGAGGACTACTATGATGCTATGTGGGCTAACCAATATTTTGCTTTATTTTTGCCATTACGTCGATCCAATCACGATGTTCCGGGGTCTATCTTTGAATACTGCCCTCTTTTTCTCTCTCGTGAGAAGTTCATCATTATGACGTCACTCAGTGTTTAATGACGTCGCTCAGTGTATGATGACGTCACTGTCGTCACTCAGTGTTTGATGACGGGTTTAAAAATAACTATGTATTCCCTATAAAGCTGATGTTTATATTAATGTTATTAAGTCCGAGCATCTTACATTGACGAGTCTGTCTCCTTTATTGACTTTAGAGTGTCAAATGTAGATGTGCGTTTACCTGCCAGGAATAATTTATTGCGACATTTGTGAAGATATATCTTTCTAACTTATACACTTTTTGCTTCGCTATATTATATTTTCCTGAAATTCATTTTCCAAATCTCATGAATATACTATTTCTCTTCCTTTCAGGCCTGTGACTATCATGGCAATCTACCAGGAGAAGAGGTAAGAGAGACTTAGATTCATGTTCTTGTTAATTAGTAACGGTAATTTTAATAACAGACAAAGAGGTATTAATTAATGTGAAACAAAGAAATGAGACAAAATAATATTAGACTTTGTTTCTCATAAGGGGGGAAATATTTATAATTGTCGTGTATCGAACAGGGAATTTAGATAGGCTAGCTACAAGTTTATACCTCGTAATGATAATAGCACTGTTCTCAATGACAAGTTTAGATGCGGCCTAAACAATCTTACTTCCGCACAGACAGTCAGAGAAATGGTAAACAAAAAAACGGATAGACTTTTAAATACTGCCAGGTTTAGTCAGATGTTATGGAGCGTTACAAGCTTCACACAATATTGGAAAATAACTTTTAAACTGTCAATCCCCTCCCGCCGGCAGATGCTTCATGATTATTTTATGTCACTCTGCTGATGTGCATACCATAATTCGTTACCAATTCAAAAAGTATCAAAGAAAATATTTTTAAATTTCTTGTAGTAAATCCTTTGTTCATTAATTTCTCCGTAATTTTTTTTCACAGTTTATTGACCGTGAAAGAAACTGATAAAAAAAAATTAACATTTTGAATGTTACTTTTATAGTGTAACAATTTTCTCTACACACAAAGGGCTAACTATAGAAGTCTTTACTCAAATCTACCATAAATCTCTACTCCGGTATTCTTTAATATCATAAAATCATTAGAATCATTCCCTGGGGTCGGGGAGGGGTTGGAGATGGTTTAGGATTGTATCCCTTGGGTAATAGCATCATGAATCATTGTGAAACGAGAGCATGCAGTGTGCAATAAAAGCACTAACTCGGAGCGAACTGTTGTTATATTACATATGAGGAAACTAGTAGAAATGAACGGTTGATGTTTTAGTGACTGAGTGATGACGTCATATTGTAATCCCTTACAGAGTGGATTAGATGGAGGAGGGGTGCATCAAGTTACAGTTCAGGTCCGTTATATAAAAGACATGAACACAACGGTGTAGGTAGCTAACAACATAATAGTTATTTGGATGAAGCTGCATGTATTAGAGTTGACTCTCTTCCAACATAAACTTAAAAAATACATTTATTGATCAATATACTTCCCAAATGTGTGTCAGTTCAAAGCCTCAAGTTAGATTTTGAGATGGTTTACGCTGGCTCATATCTGAATTAATTTATTATTTATTAGCACAAGCTGTTACAGTTATTTTTTTACGGTTACTTTTAGTCTGTTTTTTTTTTGGCAAAATGAAAGCCAATTTCCGAATATTGTACCAAACCTTTCTAATGTTAGTCAAAATGAGCTAGCAATGAGTTACAATTATACATTTTTTTTCCTCTACATGAAATCTTATTTTGGAATATTCAATGAAAACATTGATCTTTAACATGTCGTTGCCTAAACACATTTACAAACAAATGACACAAATAACACCAACTTAGGAGGTTCCATTTTGCTTTTAAATCATTTTTTTGTGTATGATATGTCTGATTTATCCAGCTAACAAATAATGTTCTTATGGGCGTTTAGTATAATGGCAACGTTCAGAATGAACATAAAAGTTGATTTCAAGGCACGTTTTGTCTTTCCTCGTATGGCTCATTTAAATTATTTTCAAATACGACGTTAGCGTACACGTGTAGCTAAGGTGTATTGATGTTACACAAAGCATTGTATATACGAAAGTTTACTAAGGGAAATTGGGTGTGTTTATACTCACCATGCAGGCGGCGTGATGAAGTATTTCTCCTGAAAGGCAGAAAACTAGCGGCTTGTAGTTCCATTGTTTCAAGGCGGAGGGAGGGAGGATTCGTCCGGATACATTGTTTAAAACTTGAGTATGTTACCCAAAGTTGTATGAACATTTAAATTAACCCCACCCCACTTCTCTTCATGGACGTCTTTGGTCGACCAACTTTCTTCGGCGGAGTTTAGAAGTCACTCATCGTTTAATAATTGTAATACATCTTGATATATTACGTCTGTAGACATCTTGTACATAACTGTAAGGTGTAACCATGGAGATCCAGGAACAATGTATAATATATTACTTAGATCTGAAGCTATTTAATGTTAATGTATAAAGGAAGCAAATTGCCCTTAGATGTCGAACATTAAACTATCAAAAACGTTTACAATATTTTCGAATACAGTGGTCAGTTTCATCCTTCGACGTTCGGATTACCTTTCATTTTGAATTAGGAAACACGTACTGATACTGTACAGAGAAACTAACAATATAGTAAGAAATAAAAGTAGGTAATTCGTGTTTCACGAGACATTAATTTCGATTAATTGTGCGACTGATATGGTTAACACTTGATTCACGTTAATTGTAAAGTCAAAACAATAGAGCGAAAAATGAGCATATAAAACATATAATCTGTCAATAATTTGCATCACGTGACACCAAAAGTGTTTTCAGTTTGTATTGTCTACAATGTGTTACAGCTCCCAAGTATATTGATATCTCGTTCATCGTTCCGGACTTGTAAGAAAGTAATCTGGCTTTCAATTTCTTGTTTTGAGAGGTTTTTCATTTTAATCCTCTTTGTCCATACTAAAAAATTCTTTG
The DNA here is from genome assembly GCF_037975245.1 of Apostichopus japonicus. Taxonomy (NCBI): domain Eukaryota; kingdom Metazoa; phylum Echinodermata; class Holothuroidea; order Aspidochirotida; family Stichopodidae; genus Apostichopus; species Apostichopus japonicus. The sequence continues at coordinate 7,234,854 of NC_092567.1, forward strand.
TCTCTTCTTCACTCACTATAAATATCTCTTTAATTCCTCCCATCTCTCTCCAATCTCTCCCATCTCTCTCAAAAAACAAACTGAGGTCAAGTCTAACTGTTACAATAGCCCTACTACCAGCAAACTAACGTGTTCCTAGACAATGGTACTATGGTAACCAGAGATGCCCGGATGCTACGGGAAGAGGACAGGAGTGTATTATGATCGCGAATTATTTTTTGGAACAGTGATTTTCTATCACTATAGTTGTGTATATTTTCGCATTGGGGTCCCAGGATGTATCAAATACTTTTAAAACTTAATATCAGTATTTTTTTAGGGCTTCGTAGGCAATATATCTCCGGGTCCAACAAGACTACTGACCATGTGTATTAAGCGAGCTCTTGAACGTGGGAACATTCACAGGGTAGCGCTTTCAGCACCCCTGAACATCGGTCTGAGTCCGCCCCTGCCTCCCCCCCTCACCCCTTCCCCTTCCACCGCTCATATTTAACCTGGTGTTATTGGGACGGTTATTTGTACTAGTTGATTAAATTATTGTTTTGGAAAATAACGTAATGCCAGCAAGAAAGACTCTGTCTTTCGCATTTAACACTTAAACTGTTAATAGTATTTCGCACTATAATATGCATTTATAATTAACGCCTAAACTGTTAATAGCTTTCCACTGAAGATAAAATAATCTAATGATAACACAAGTTCCGTCAAGACAAAACATAAAGCAGAACCGGTCTAGCATGGTCAAGAGAACCAAATAAACAAAATATCTCGTTATATGTCAATAATGATCAATTCAGGGATTTTTTATATTAAAGGAATGTCAGATAGTGACACGGCCTACCCAACATTTTACTTAACTTTTACACAAAATGTTACGATTGGTTTCAAAGTTCTAGAGGAAGAAGGGTGAGGGGTTGGTCCAGCTGGGAATATATACACCACGTTTATGGATCAGTTTATAACCTTCAGAATGGAGTAAACTGGTCATTTTAACACCCTAGGAATGCTGCCCCCTTCACCATCTCCTGAACTCTCATTTTTGTATTGCATAATAACGTGAGCCAATGTCCAATTTGACTTGGCTCCTACATTTGTGAATTCTTAAGAAAAGCACATACTGAGAGATGAGTGACCTGGATATGTTAATATCATGGTTACATTAATGTTTGATAAGGATTGTCGAACTTCCATAATGGTGAGAATGTTAAACCCTGCAGCTAAATTGAAAATGGCTACCCAGCTTGACGATATCATCTTATAAACAGGACGGAACATTTCCATGCATCGCACTAATGTGTGATAGTACATTAGGTTGCATTGTTTGAGTCATCCGTGATATCAAGCGGAAATCCCCTGGATAGGGTCATTTGATGGTTACCAGCAGGGAAGAGGATGGGGTGTGGAGATAAATGAACTGATTCTTTACACAGAAATCACTTTTATAGATGGGGAGAGGATTATATCCCTGAGTATTGAATCAATATTTGGTAACATATACTATTCATTTTTGTTACTTTATACACTTTTTTTCAATATATCAAGCAAACTGTAGAACTTGTTATAGAATCCAACCATCACAAGCATGGAATCAAGGCTACCACAACATTAGTGACCATGGTTCATGGATTTAGCCTTCATGTGTATATCATGTTCAGTACTAAAATATTCAGATGATGTTCTCGTTAGAAATCCTTAAAATGATAATTGAAATAATAATAAACAGGACAAAAATAATAAATACATTTAAAAACATGCAAAATGAATTTAACAAGAAGTAAAATTAAGTTTTTTGTGATATGAATCTATTATCTTAAAAAAAAACACTTCTTATATGGCTGCATATAATTAATATTTACAACATTTAAATATACTGCATTAACTTAGTTGTTGTGTTCTTATACGTATTCTTACATATATTCATTACTTATACTTTTCCCACTTGTGTAGGGTTTCGATGAGGAGAGTTACAAGAGAAACCTGGCAAGGCTCGAGTAACTGTAAGTCAATACAGCTGAATACTCTCTACCTTAGTAGCTAACATTGTCTTTGTTAACAGTGATTATGTATGTTACTTTTAATTGTAAAATCTTAATATAAATCTCCATCATAAACAACATTGTTTATTCCTATATGTGTTATTTTCCAATCTTATCTTGACACTTATATTATCTGCTTCAACTGTAATTGGTTTTATTATATTGTTTTAATAACCAAGCTCATCCCTGATTAAATGTATGAAGATGAGTGATAAGTTCCTTCCATTAACAGAAATAAAAGTATCTGTTCATCATTGCAATAATGTTAATGTACACAACCTCCCTTTCCGCTGCTTAGGCGTAAGTAGGACATAACTTCAAAAAGAAACATTTATTTGTCTGTTAACATGTGTGTTATTACTGAAACGGTTACTATAACGATAAGTATAATTCAACCCCTTCCTCATTATATTATTAATTTTATCGAAAAAAGGAGAGATTATAGTGAGTCCTCCTTTAATACTAACAGGGACAAAAGTGTCAGTAAACATTTGAAATTTTTATAACGAAAACGACTACGTGGGATATGGTGACGTCATTCCATTGATGACAAACAGAAAATAATAGAATATGTGGAAAAGAAGAGAGTTAATTCTGAGCAAGGTCAGGGTTCGTCAGCTGTTTGACATCTGTAACCTTATTAGGGACGTAAAATATATATAATATTTAAAAGATGTGATTTGGGATCAGGAAGGGGAGAAATGAAATACAGATTCATGAATTAACAGACAGAGGGAATGTCAAGTCAGTGGGTCACGATACTGTTTTCTAAAACACAAACATTTTAAACATTATGAACTTGTTCCATTTGTTTCCTCCAAATTTGTCTCGTGTAACAAATTATCTCCTTTTGCATAACACCAATAATTAGGGAAGTACAGTATATTTACAGAGCAAGTGAATTCCTTCGTTGTAGTTTAGAAGAATTTGATGTGCAAGTCATGTGTAGACCTACCTACGAGGACAAAAAATGCATTGAAGAGGGCGCCGCTATGGATTATGTGACCAAAGAGGGCAGCGTCATACCGGTCGGTTGCTTGTATCACGTGTCGCGGTGTTTTGTTAAGCTGGTTGGTTTAATTACTTGTATCACGTGTCGCGGTGTTTTGTTAAGCTGGTTGGTTTAATTACTTTTTATGGCGCTTTTTATGGGGGAGAGGTTTTTTGTAAGTCTTACCTCTCCATTGTTCTGTCAATAAGTAGTTTGCTGGATCTAGTTATGATGATAACATTATTCCCTAATATATATCATTTTATCTTATATCACAGCTCAAATACATGATCATCTAACATCGCTAATCATCAGCAGGACTGTGACGTTATTCACTCTCCTCTTAAAACGATGGCAGTCATTTCAGTGAGAAGGAATCTTATAAAGATTTAGGTTGTAAACTGTTAATATCTTCCAAATATAACAAACATTGCCAGATAGAGCTCCTGTATAATACACATGCATTTAGTCTAGTATGATTGTGACGTCATAATATTTATGTCTTCATTAAAGGTAATCTTGATGAACACTGTACCTTTTACAGTCAGTATGGATGGATCTTGTTTCGATATTAAGTTGTATAATACAACTGATAACTCCAAATCATACAAAGAAGTGAAATTTGAAGGTTACTTCATGTGTGTTATAAAGGATGGCTTTCGGCAGACTTTTAGTCTTAAGTTCAAAAGTTAATAAATAAGTTACATTATTAATGTTTCTAACAATTTTCTGGTTTGTCAGATATTCACCTTTAAAATATGCTGAATGTCTGGAATGCTCCTTTAAAGCTAATTTGATTGTGACGTAGGCTCCTCAGTACAGGCCTAGATATTAATGTAAAGCTATTGTTTCATAAATGTTAATGTTACTCAACAAAGTTAAGGTTCTTAACTTCACATTCCAATCAGAGATAAGTTTGATTAATTTCAATTCCATTTGTCTGTGTAAATGTTGTACCACGTAGAGTGTGTTCTTATATTTGATGAACTGATATGACTGTCTCTGTATTATATTAAATAGTTCAGTAACCTTTACTGATGAACTCAGCTGTTTAAAGTAACATGTCTAAAATGTTAAAGTAAAACAACATAGACTGAAAGCTAGTGGTCTAATGTTGAGCTTAAAGTTATCCTTTAATATACTACATGTTCAACTACATAGTTTTGAGCATTAAAGTCTACAAGACGAAATTTGTTAGGTTTTGTTAGTTACATTGCTGTCGTTCTGGGACTAGATGGGTAACAAGGTGGTGGAGACATAACTGTTATCTTGTGACCATATCTAAATCTGACGTATATGCTGCTAAAGTTTGTAGAGACTGTACACTATGTTTCTTATTAAGAGACAGCGACCTTAGTTTCGCCACCAACTGAAATAATATGGTGACATCACTGATTACCAAGTTTAAGAAATGACAATTGACAATTTACTACGTGTGTGTCTTGACTTTAGCTCGATGTAATTTAGAACATAACAAAAACAGAGAAGCACATGTTACAGAGATTGAGTAATTATGAGAAACGCGTCCACTATTATTTAAAATTTATTACTCCACCTATTAGGCGGGTTTAACCACAGGTAGTATATATAATTTGAATTTTATTGCTAGCGGTTTAAATAAAGAGAAAGGTTTGTTCTACCTACTCGTGTGTCACTGGTCAAGTATTGCTGGTGACCTGCTCTCGACCCCCATGCACCCCTCGGTGCAGGGTATAACATCCTTTATTAGTCCAATTGTGTGTAATAATATGATTCATCAAAAATCCAGACCCCTCTCTCCACCTTCCTACCACCCCCCTCACCTTCCCCTACTAACACTTTACTACTCAGAACAATACATAAACACCTGTTAATATTTTTAAACTATTTTCTAGCTGACATGTTTAAAATCTGTATATACTGTATCCACATGCATTCGGTAAGTAGGAGTGCGTGATTAAACGTTTATGTGGTTTCTTCGTTCTTCCTTTTAATAAATTAAGATTTAAACTCTGACATATCGGTTACGTAATGTCTTAAATCTAACTAGAGTAGAGCCACAACGTTAGGACTAAATAACATTCATTAGTTATCTACACTAACATTGTGTTATTAAAATAGATCTACAAGAACTTATATGTGATATTAATTAATATCTGTGATGTTTTTGTTCTAAGTCAGCATTTCTTCATTTCTTTCTGTACCTATGTATCATCGTTCTTAACATGAATACAATAAGATGACGTCATGTTACGTCATATTATATGATCATATAACAAATGTATAGTATGTGTATATTAAGTAACTGAGACTTTAATAACTTCATCGATCAATACTTTATTTTGGATAATTATTTTAAGCTTCGCTTTATGAATGTTTTCATTGATTTATGATCTGTACATTTCATATCATCATTTTAATAATTGCGTTTATTATTAATAATTGTACGGCATATCCTATTCGATGTACAGTATTAACTGATCCCATCAGCGCACGAAGAATATAACATGAACGCTCAAAATAGTTCACCGACAAACAAACATACACACGTTTCTATTGAGTGTTAACGTTAACTCTTCGAACGTAACAGTCAAGTTAAGGATGCTTTGATCATGCGCAATTAGTTATATTTCTCCAGGTATGATAACATGACGTCGATATAGGATTTATAACATTACTACAGAAATTAAGGAGATAGACAGGTTCCCATTATTGTTAGTGCTTTTCGTTATGTTTTAAATCAAAACTGACTGTAACGTCGATAATCTTAAAAATGAAAGTCAAGAGGAAAATTTACATTTGACTTATTAAAGAGAATCATACACTAAACATCCTGGTGAAATTTGTATCCAATTCCTACATTGCGTTTGGAGATATCGATAGCTGAGATTGTAACAGTTTGTACCGAAAGTGAACTTGAAGCAAACAGGTCTGCTGTCATAGTAGGTGTGATGCCTGTGTGATGTCACTGGCAACAAAATGTTCTTTTTTTTTTAATGCTTTCACTTCCTTGGTTTGACTTTGGATTGAAAAACATCCCAACTTTGTTTAAGGGGTATGTGACAATGACAATACCCATAGTATAGAACATACCAATTTTGAAAAAAAGAAAATTAGACTCCCCTCGCCCCCCCCCCCCAACCCCCCCCCATTTGTGATTCCTTGTCGAAGGCAAAAGGAACCTATGCGATGGTGATGTCGTGTGCGTGTGTGTATGTGTGCTTCTGTGACGCTTGGTTGGGTCCGCGATAACTCAACAACGGAGTGATGGATATTTGTCTTACTTGCTAAATGTACATGCATTTACGTAAGATGGGGTGCCCTATTTGTTAGCGCTGACTTTAAGAATATTAATGAGGTTATGCACTCTTGGACCCGAACTTGTGGGCCCCAATATTTTTGGGACCATTTAAGCGCAAAGTTTTATTGGGCCCAAATTTTGGGAACGGCAAACAATTTATATTGCAATAACTCCACAACCTTCAAGTACATCAGGTTGTATCCAAACTTGGAATACAGTTGTTGGTTAATAGCTGGTACATGTTGGCATAAATATTATGTTACCGTATTGGGTGATGACGTAAAACACTTTAATATTCCACTAATCAAGAAACAATAGTGACCGTTGGACTCTTGTTGATATTTTATCGTCTTCATTTACCTTCCGTTGTTATTAAAGTCATAAATAATGCCTTACCTTTAAGACATACGATCACGTGAGCTCTCATAATTTATCAAGATCGAATAAGATAATAACGCTGATAATGTTCTATACATCAAGTTAACATTAAGTACAATGGTATGCTCTCTGTGTTTAATCTTCGTTTTTTTTAAATTTCCTTCAAGTTTTTATTTTACTGCATCTTTTAAAATTGTTTGTGAGATAAATGGAGAATCAAACCCAACGATCATCTTAATAGTATGTGATAGGTTAGCTATCGATATCATGTGATACCACTCTGATTTACGCTCCAATAATTGCCATCATGTGATTGTAAAGCTATCGATCATTTTAATAATATGTGATAAGTTAGCTATCGATCATTTTAATATTATGTGATTGGTAAGCTATCGATAATTTTAACATTACATGATAGGTCAGCTATCGATAATTTTAATATTACATGATAGGTAAGCTATTGATCATTTTGATATTACATGATAGGTAAGCTATTGATTATTTTAATACTATGTGATAGGTAAGCTATTGATCATTTTAATATTATGTGCTAGGTAAGCTATCGATATCATGTGATTGGTAAGCTATCGATCATTTTAATAAAATGTGATAGGTAAGCTATCGATCATTTTAATATAATCTGATAAGTATTCTATCGATCATTTTAATATTATGTGATAGGTTAGCTATCGATCAGTTGAATATTACATGATAGCTAAGCTGTCGACGAGCAAGTCACTTTAGGTCACTTTACGCATTTGAGAACAATTACATTTGAACTTGGAGATACTGGTTCTGTACATGACCCGTAGATTTGAATAAGTTTTGAAATATTACATTTTGCCTTCATTAATTGCTTTGTGTACAGTCTTGTTTTGTAAGGTATATACGCAAAACCTTAAACAGCTATTGTTTTAGCGTTACAAAATGTTGGCGTAGTAAAGCTGATAATATTATGTGTATATCAAGTAATCATTAAATACAAAGATCTGCTCTGTATAGTAAATACTCTTCATTTTATTATTTCATTGTTATTTTAATGCACTTTATAAATGAGTCTACTGGTTTCATTTTATTTCAGATCTTCTTTATTTCTTGATATTTTCCTTCCATTTAGAACAATTTTAAGACTAACCAATACTTGCTCTAATTATTGTTTTATTTAGTCATTGATTATAAGATTGCATCTACTTAAACCATTTATTAATTTTACTTTCTTTTAAGATTTAGTTTGCTTTATTTGGTTCCTCCTATTTCCAATTTATAAAATTAATCTTTGATATTACCCACGCGTAATACAGTGATTATTAGAGGAATATAGTTAAATGTTATCATAATAACAATGGCTGGCTGTCTACCGTTATACCATTGGTTGTGTTACTCAAAATCATACTAAAAAATTGTTTTGTTTTATAATCCAGTTCTTTGTTTCATTATTATGATCTCTAATGATGTTTCTTTGAAGACAATAGGAACACGTGACTGACGTATTATAGTAAGATTTTCAAATGATAGTTACAAAGATAATGTTTTTGTATATTTAAGATGAACCTTAAATTCAACGATCGGCTCTCCATTAATGTTTTTCATTTTCTTGTATCGTTTTTTTTTTTGCTACTTATTTATTAATGAAACTAATTGGTGATTAATGAATATTCATGATATCTTCACTGTTATTCAATTTTTGTCGTATTTGCTTTAACCCAATTGGATATGATGAAGCCTCATGTTTACCAATATTATCCAACCCCCGTCCCGAAAAATTGAATATATTTACATAACAACAAACACCGACTCACATATAAATATGGAAGAAATCACTGCGTTGCAGTATCTGTTTATAATATTAGATAATTCCAAGGAAATAATAATTCCTTTATTTTGTAATTGTTCTTGGGGTCTTCCGTATTTCTGTATGCTTGTACAATATACAATGTTTGCCCTCAAACACACTTGTTCCCTTTAAGGCGATCCTGGTCTCTCATTGTGATACAATTACCGATTCATCCCGTTTATCTGTTACTATATTATAAGTTCGTATCGTAGAATCTAATGATGAAATTATTAATATGTTTTGATGTTGTAATGTCAGCGGAAGCAATAAAAGAAAACTAATCAGAAGAATATGGTCAACAGTTTTATCTCTATGTAGCATGTAGTATATGTACTAATTTGAAATATTTTAACCTCTTGTGTGCCTTAAATTTAAACTTTCTCTTCAAGTTCATCCCAACATTTTCTAGAAATAAGTGCCTTTTGAAAGATTCCAAACTTCCAACTTTTTACCAAATATTCAAAAGTGTATAACAAAATGATCGTAAAGTATATTGCTCTATGTGGCATCTGGTGACCATTATCTGATTTTATAGCGTGTTTAGGGCAATATCTGAATCATCTCCAGGCAGGATTTTAACGGTTATAAAATCATCCTTGTTTTTTTCTCCTTAAAGAAACGAGTTTCACTCCTCGTTCCCATACGAGGACTTCTCCTTATCAAAATCCATTGAGTAGATCATTGACGTATGCGTACGCATGAGGCCGGGGTGCGTTGGGGGGGGGGGGTAGAAAGCGGGTGTTTCTTGTGGATTCCCTCCATTGTATTAACTTTAAATCGAGATGAACTTCCTCATTGAATTTCATTCGTTAAATTAAAGATGAATTAATAAACTGGTATATCAATGATACCGATACTCCTGGCCACTATATCTTCTTACTGAAATCATTTCTCCCGTACAATGTCCTTTCCCTTCCCCGTTCGTCCTCAACTGAACTGGATACCACGTATGTCTGTTTATATGTATTGACAACGTCATAAGGCTTATCAATATATGCTAATATTTTTTGAGGCCTTTGTTAGAGGGTTTTCCTTAAACTGTTACCTAAAACGCAAACGAAAGTGTACATTTGCTGAGAGTGTTTATTAATACATCGATGACAATATCTTTTTCTATTTTACTTATTATTTTATGTCGTGAATTTGAAGGTTGCTTCATAGACTTGTTTCAACATAGATTTCAATCCTTTCTTGTTTTAACTCTCTTTGACTCAGTTTCTAAAGGTCGTAACATTGACCTATATTGATGTCTGGCAGTAATATAAATGGCTTATTTCATCCTTCATGGTGTGATTTGTGGTCTTGCAGAAAAGAGATATATCGTCTCGTTAACACCGCGGTTTATGGTATACCGCCAGCTGACAGTTTGTGGTAATTCATCCTAAGTAAGCGATATTATCAGATCGATACACAGTTCAATGATGGGGTAATGATTGCTCCTTGTTTGAGGTGTTTAATTAGTCAACGTACTGATAGTTGTCATTACATTAGTAAACAAATCAAACAGAACACACATCAAACTTCAAAATACGAAAGGGAAGTGGGGGGGGGTGGCTGGAAATCTGGACACAGTAGCATATATGACGTCATGATCTATTGTTAGGGCGTAAGATATGCATCATCACATATATCATGATAAGACTGCACTGTATGGTGGAGGGGAGGGTTTGAGTTTGGCGTGGATAAGTTACATTATTTAGGTTGTACTGATGTCACATGTGGTTAAATATCTTACCATGAACCTTGCCTTGGCAATATAAAGCAATTTTAACTCCTATAATGCGGAAGTCATTGTTTTCCAAGATGACAATATTACGGTAAACAACAGTCGACCCATTCAAGAGTGAGGCAAGAACGGGATATGTGTGGAAGGCTAATATAACCGGAACGATGGTAAAACCTAATCATGTTTGGTTAGTGTACGGATGAAAATAATTTTACATTTAACGACACTTTAAGTAGCATTTTTGTGGGTAAGTTTGTAATTTTTCATCTCCCCCGACCAAGCCATGTAAGATTAACTCCTGTTTTAAAATTATCAATATATCTTACCATGTGAATGTTGCCGTACAACTGCCGATAAAAACTAAACTGATTGGACCAATAATACACGATAAAATACATGTAAGTTATGTAACACACAAATTCAGTGCAATATTTTACTTCTTCATTTACAAGCCATCCATCTGCATACATTATTACATCATTTAATGATATCCTAATTTACCTAAATTTGCTCGTAAGCAAACGTTACGTAACAAATATGTAAGGACAAGACAATGTTTCTCTCATTGTAAACCTCAAAGCAGCCATATTTTCCAGAAGAATGTTACCAAAACCTTCGACTTTTCAAAATGAGATTGCAATTAATCAAATTAAGGCACCTTGTTTTAAGTCGGTTAGTAAGAGTAATTAATAAAGTACATACAGTTTACAAATTGTAGTCAATCAGATAAGTTTTTAACTAGATCTAGAACATTCAAACTTTAACTTACTGTTTGTTTGAATTAAGCCTTACAAAGTTAACAAACAGTTTTGCTACTGTATTCCTGAAGCAAATAACACTTTTATCAAAATCAACCTAAATATTTACTTTAAATATACAAAGAATCATCTTCTTAGCCTAACACGAAATAGTCCATTGTTACAGACTAGCATCCAATCTAAAAATATACACTTAAAAAATGTTGCATTCAAAGTGAAACCATTTATCTGTACTAGTTTTAACAATATCAGCATTGATCGCCGCACAGTTCTCATTTCTCTTTGAATAAAGCGTACGACCGCCCTCTAAAATAACAAAGTTTGCATCACGCGGGGGACACAACTATCTTCTAATTATAATAAAGGTATCGTAAGATGAAGACTGTGGAGTACGGTCAGGATAGTCAGAGTGAGGTTGTAGGATTATTTAGATCATACATGTTTCTTTGAGATTAGAAGGGCCGCCCTGACATAAGTTAGTTGTTGATGTTCACAAGAATGAATATTCAAATAACATAATGATATAGATATAAACATCAAGAATAACAAAGGTGGAACCATAATAATGTACAGCTTACTACCGTAAAAGCTGTGTTTATTTATTAGGGGAAGATTGTGATCGTTTTTATAACCAATTTGGTTTCGCTTAGGTTGTGAATACAACTATACATTTACATGCTAAATATACTTATAGCTTATTAATCAGTTTGAATGATATAGTCATGCCATAGGAGTATAAAGACAAACTTGTGTTTATGTACATAGTTTAAAGCCTGCACGACGATAGAGATATTGCTTGTTATGTATATTTAGCGTATATGAATACAAACGGTTATCCAGGTTAATCGGCCTATAAATCTGAATTATTCGGTCGAAACACCTGGGTTAACAATGACAAACTCCGATAATTAAGCGGATTATCGGTCTGATTTGTAACCCAATATCCAATTTTATTGCCGATAAGCTTTCATGTTTACTTGAGTAACCTGAAGTACTGGTTCAAAACACGACTAGCATCGACCGATAATCCAACTTTTTTTCAGGATAAAACTGGAATATATAATGAGTGGGTATTTTGCTTTGTCGAAATGAAAAAAATACCAGATATTTCCGAAACCGAACACTACACACATAGGTCAAGGAGGCGGAAGGGGGGGGGGGGCTAACGAAATATTTCTTTCTGAAAATTCGGGCAATATGCTGAGAATTTTTTCGGGCACCTATACTGAAAGAAAAATACATTGCAATGATCTAGCTAAAGGAAATGAATAGTTTAAAAATTATCTCCTTGGTAATTAAAATAAAGTTCTAAGCTTGGCCGACTAATGCACCATTACTAATGTAAAAGAGAGTGTTGACATAATTGGACCTCCATGCTTTTTATCCATCTACATAGGACAATTCGTTGTTTATAATGAGCATCCCGCCGTATAATGCGCAACTTTCAGTGACCGTAGGGTACATGATGGCATGCGATGTAATAACCGATGCTTGCTTATATGATATTGACATTTACATGTTGAACGTGCGCGGAGCGTGCGAAAATGTTGGTTATATTTTCGGGCAAGTCGTTACAGCTCCCCAAATAAAATTGGGCTCCTTCGCCTTTGACTACACACATAGACAGTTTTGAGGCTGTTCATCCTGGAACGCCATTTTCATGCTCACTGATATGATGTGGTATCTGCTGTTTGCTTTACAAATTCGAACAGTCACGTAGCGGATAATTTGCCAAGGGAGGGGCGAAGCCTGTAGGCAAATTATCTAAGCGTAGTGCCACCACGAGTTGGCGCGAAGCGTACAAGAAAAGTTTGGCTAAAAATGCCTCCCAGATCGCTGGAAATGACACTTCCCATGCCGTGTAAGTTGCAACTAAGCATTTTCTATTTCGAATTTACTAGCGATATCATATAAAAATATGCTCGGGGGGGGGGGGGGGAGCGGCGGTCGTAAATGCGTCATACTCCCGACGACTCGGTCGAGTTCGAGACCAGCCACAGTTGGTTTCATAGCAAAATTGTTTAAGGCGTCCACACACACACGCGTTATGATAGACCATATATAGATACATTAGTGAGAGAGGAAAAATGGAAACGTCAAAAATGGAGTTGTCGGTTTAAGGGGTAAGGTGAGGCGCTTGCCCCTTCCGAAATCCTCGATTCGTCACTGTCTACGCGGTCATGTGTATATAATAGGTTCAGCGCTGTAATGATGTCACTGTTTCTCTTTCTCTTCCCGGTGTCTATGCGTTTATCTTCTACTCCCTCCTTTCCTCCTTTTTCTCTCCTTCTTCTTTTCCCTTCCTTCCTCTCCTCCTCTTTTCCCCCCTCTTTTTCCTTTTTTCCCCTCTTTTTTTCTTCTCTTTTTTTCTTTCCTATTTTTCTTACCCGGGGGGGGGGGGGGCGCGCGCCCCCAACGCCCCCCTTGGATACGCGCCTGTTAGCTATACTTCCAGAAAAAAAAACATACATTGTTCAACGACACGTACACTCTAAAAAACAAAGTGCTGAAAACAGCACATAGAGTGCTATTTTACAGCACTTACCAAGAGCCCTATGAGGGATTGCACCCTTAGTGCTATAAACAGCGCTCTCAAAGGTGCTAACCATACAAGCACCTGAAAAGTGCTACAACAGTCCCGCACTTTAAGTGCTACCACCAGCACTGGAAAGAGCAAATATAGCACCTGTAAGTGCAAGTCCTAATTAATCTGTATCACTTGCAAAATATGGAATGCAAAGGGTAGGTCAAAACACAGCATCTCCTGACTGAAATAAAAGGGAACACATTTTATTCTTTTCTTTCTTCCTTTTATTGCTTCCTGTACTTGAGAAATAAAAATTCATAAGTTACACTTATACCAAATAGTGTAGACGGATTAGCTTAAGTATCTCAGCAAACCCTTTGGTTACTATAAATTTAAGGCTGTTGACCAGAAGTGCTAGAGTATATCCATGCATAGTGTTCTAGCCTAACTTTATGTTTACATTTAGCCATGGACGTTACAATTTTCAAACATGATATTAATTTTCTGTATTAGTACTGAGTGATATTTACAGGAGATGGGACTATGCACCCCCAAAATTCAGTAAAATCCAGATTCCAACTGGAAAAGATCTCAGATTGGACGAATTAAATTTAAAAAAAAAAAACATTTTTGACCACCCAATGAGGCTTTGTTCCCATGGTCCCTTATTTTGGACAACACCTTCAAACCTATTCACTCCACTCTTTGAATTAAGTCAAATGAAAATAACACCAACTTGATCCAAAATTAAACTGAAACATAACACTGAATAACATCTAACAGTCTGAATGAATGTTTTAAAACATGATAAAATTAACAGTGACAACACCCAATCAAGAATAAGTTAGGTAAACCTACGCTCCCGAAGGGCGAGCAAGTACCTGACATATTGTGAGTCATTAATTAGTAATGAGTAATTTGTGTGAGTGGCTGTGGCTGAGATCTGGTGCAAGCAGTATCCCTCCCAATTTTATAAGCCCAAACTTAAATCATCAACTGTACAACCTGAATAACTGGTCAAAACCTGAATTTATCCATCATAACCAGGTTCATCTGGAGATGATTTTAGAGATATATGTGGGTCTAAGTTGTGTAGTGTTCAGTTTTGTATTTGTTAACCATGTGTTGTAGGCCTTATATTTCTGTTAATGTCAAAAATCCAACTACACTTTATATAATAGGTATATACTGAGCTCTAAAGGATTACTAGAATTGAAACACTGATCCCAAAGTAAAAACATACGGCATGTTTTTCTACTACAAAATGGCCAATGCAACTTAAGAAACGTTAAGAGAAATCTTGAAAGAGATTAATGCTAGTAATTAAAACGAATAAATTTTAAGACATGCTTGCAACAGACTTTCCTTAATGCTTTTTAACTAAACTGTGAACAGTCTCTACTCCACATTTTGCAAGCAATCCTTATCTCCTTAACATGATTACTTATCTTTTGACCTGTTAGGGGTATGCCATACAACACAGTTTGGATAAAGGTGTAGAAATCTGTGAGCTGCACCGCATATGCTACATTAAAAACATAATGAACTTTCATTAAATTATCTGTAGCTGCTACAATTCCACATGCTTGCCTGGAAACAGGTAGGGCAACTCCATCCAGAACTACAAAAAAACTGCTGCAAGTCAGTCACATTGCTTCCAATGGCCAAGAGGTGTGGCTATTTACTGCTGAGTTGGCTTTTCCTTGCATATTCTTCCACATTTGTTCCGATCTAAGAAGAAAATAAATTAAGCAAGCATTAATTTCCAAAATAGTGCCAATTTCTCTAGTAATCTCTGAAAACTTCAACTAGTCCGGGTGAAAATTAGTTCACATTCTGCTTGCATCACTAACCGTACTATTATGTATCTTGCCTGAACTGCTGCCTGGCTAGTGCCATATTTTAACCAAATATAAAATCCATGTTAATATCTAACCAGCTAAAAAGATATGCAGATATTACTTGATATATAATTAAGGATTATCTGGCTCAGGTACAGAATAGTCTACATTGACCCACATCTGTATCAGATAGTTTTATGTGGTTGACTCTTATCTCCTGAAGGAAAGACACATTTAATAAAAGCACCTACCTGGACCGCCCAGCCCAGATTGAGCCAAGGGGCTGAGGTCTAGAGGACAGAATGTCAGCACCAATATCCCCTAGGCTCAAATGGTTAAAGATTGATCACTCTGCATGAATTTTGGCAGATCTTTCCCACTCAACACACAAAACAACTTACTGGTTGCCAGGCGATGAAGTAACCGACATTGTCATCTCGACTGCATTTTCCACTTTTCCTTGTGTTGAAAGACGGCAATAGGTGAACCAATGCAAAGAGACCGTACATGGATGCATGTTCTAAAGAAGAAAATGAAAAGTTTCTTAATAATGAAAAACATAAAAACAGATTACATATCTCAACAAAACAGATGTATATGTCAACAAAATAGTGTGACGTGTAAGTTAGTAATTGTTTGTTCCTACTACTTGCTCTAGAAATTGCAATATACAAATTACACATAGGCACTGCATGCCAAAAAAAAAAAAAAAAAACATTAATCTGATATACTTTTATGTCCACTGAACCCAATTACATAGGCCTATGTCAATTTCACAGTCATAGGTCTTTTCAAAGTCACTAAAATAAATATGGTGGAAGACTGAAGGATTTCTGGGATGCTTCTATAATTGAAATTGGTTAGGCCAGGAAATTAATACTTTTGCTTATTGAATACACTGTTGGATGGAGGAAACTAAGGCATCAAGTGGTACAGTAACTCGTATAAATGAATGAACCAAGCAAGTGGCTATACAGGTACAACCCTACACCACCAGACCTACAACATTGGTTCTAGAATGTTTCTAGAATAATAACACACCCCTCCACCCACAGCGCTTTAACAGTACGTGGCTCAAGAAAATTTCCTTCAGTTTACCCTTACTCCACAGCTGGAAAGAAAGCAAAAGTGAACAGGATTGCCAGCTTAGTCAATTTTAGTGCATGGGCCTAAGAACTGGCTACTGGCTAAATTTTAGTTATAACCTTTGATCTGAAATCTGGATACAAGTTTTAATCCACTGATTTCAACAATTTGCGAGCAATCTGATAATGATCTGGCTATTTTTGATTCACACGCTGCAGCCTGAATTGACACTTAAATGATCTTTGACCTCAATTTTTGGATACATTCGTGATGGGTCCCCTCCCATGGATCAGTTTAGCCAAGTTAGCTTCAGTACTTGAAAATTCACATAAGACTGCAGGAGATAATACCACTTAATGAACTATCGTTAAACAGGTAGATGCCCACCAACCACATAAGCTCCCACCAGCTTCTATAGTGTCTGAACTTAAGTCTTCTTCAAAATCTAGATTGGAATGTAATTCAGTTTCGGTTTAATCACTTTCATTCATTTCTTCCATGTATGTCTAAAGAAAGTTGGGTACCAGACAAACTGTTAACAGCATTGCCCCTTTTCTGTACATGATTTTACCTATAGCAGTCTTTTAAAGAGCTAACATACCAAATATTCACTACAGAAAACTTGACTGAACTTGCATAATGAGAGTCACATGACTACAAAATGTTAGCACTTTTTTGAAGCATACCCTCAGACTTTTCTGTTTCTTCAAATTCAAACTGAAGGTCCCGCAGAGCTGAGTTGGTGAGTACATGCTATGTACTTCCAAATGAAGCGGGAATGTTCCCCCCCATTTCATCAAAAAGTTATTGGCGACCTGATCTCCATACATCTGCTCAAAGTCTTGCAAAATCTACAAGTACAAGAATGGAACAAGAAAACATGCAATGAATCTCAAAACATGTCAGGTTTCTTTCATTTTTCTGCAAAAGCTCGAGTCTATAAACAGTTTCGATAAAAAAAAAGCATGTTTAAAGTTTCACCGAAATTTGTTTCAAATTAATTGGAAAATTTAGCCTACCTATAATCTTTCACTTTTCATGAGAGAACATCTTAAATGAAGCACATTTACATTGGGAGTCATCATTTCAAAAGAAAAACATACTTATAGTAGGCCTTCCTTGATAGGTGCAAACAAGGCAAACATTAGGGTACACAACATTAAGCGATGCATGAAAAATGGGAAACACTATGAAGGTCAAATAAGAATAGGATGTATACAATTACTCTGATCATTATTTTATGTTTACATTTACTTTAATTTTTCTTTAAACCTGAATAATGTATGACTGTGAAGTATGGTTTGTACTTGTACTTTTTAGGCTACTTCATTTTTTAGTCGGCAATCACACACAGACCTTACACTGCAAAATAACATTAACAACACCAACGTTAGGCCTGTTGCCACAATAATGTTAGGCCTAGGCTAGGCTACCACAAATTCAAAGCGTAATATGGAGTGGCAGGTCTTCCACAACGTTCTCTTGTGGTCGTCTAGCGGCCATTGGCTCATATTCTTTAGGCATTGGCATATAAACCAATACTTATTGCATTGGGCCTGCCTCTCTTATACGTTAAGACTCTGTGATGGCCACTTGTGCAAACACAGTAGACTGTAGTACCAGTAGCACACCTCAATCGAATCACCATTGGCGGCCATAAAGTTAGGCCTTATAAATGTTACAATAAGGAGGTAGGCTAGGCCTATAAACGCCCAATCATAAACTTGGCATAGCCTAATGTTATATCAGAGCGCATTTGGCATTTACATACGTGAATAGACCTATGAAATATGTGGTAGGCTACCATCACTAAGACGTCGACAGAGGAATTATTTCAAGGGAATTCCCGACGTCATCAGCGAAGCTAGGTTATTGAAAACATGAATGATCACTCAAATTTCATAAAAGGTCGCCATATCAGCTTTCAAATATCCTTACTCTGGTGAATATTCACAGATTTCAATTCAGAAACTTACGTCTGCCGGTGGAACGTTCGTCAGTTGTCACGTCTAGCGATGCGATATGCAACTATTTGGTTATAACCAATAGCGTTGTTGCATGTTACTGACGTCACCGCCTTCAGCCAATCAAAAGTTAATACGAAACTTTCAGCACTTAATAAGTGCAGTGCATCACAACTACGGCGATAGCACTTTGGTATGGTGCAAGTTATTTAACACTTGAAGGTTGAGATACTAGCTCTTAAAGTGCTAATTGATGACTAGCACCGTGTTGGAGCTACTAAATTAGCACTTCAGTTTTTAGAGTGTAGGCAAGATAATGTCGCTGTGTCGGGTGAGACTGCAGTTTGTCTCACAATAAAGTGTAAACAAAAATAACAAAGAATATGATAAACCTGTACTTCTAGGCTTGTAAGGACTCCCTCCCCACCCACCCCACCATCCATGAAAAAAATGTTTCTTATACACACTCATGTCGGGGATGTCCAGGTAAACAGTTAATTTTGGGCGATAGTGCAAAGAGCGTAGTAGCCTAGATGAGCTGCGCTTACGGTGGTGCTACACGGAAATATTCGGGCATCATGATGCTAAATAAAGAAAATCATTAGGCCTATATTAATATTAATGTCACAAAACAAATAACACAAAACGCTCTCCACGGAACTGTCGGGCAAAAATTTGAAAAAGATTCGGCAACCTACCGAAATTTAGATATAGATTATATATATATATATATATATATATATATATATATATATATATATATATATATATATATATATATATATATATTCTCCTCTGAAAAATGTGGGGGGGGGGGCAATCTGCCCCCTGCCCCCCGCCTCGTACGCAGGCAAGAACAAATTAACGTTATTCAGAAAAAAGTTCCGATGGGGTGAATGCATTTGCGGGTGCTTGCGTGCGTGTGTGTGTGATGTTAATTTTCCATTCACGGAGATGAAAGCACCACTGTAGGCTAGCTTAAACATACCTCTACTGCCTTTCCTTCATTTGTTCTCGAAATGTATTGGAAAATTACATTTAATTCTCAGTAGGCTGCATGAGTATGCCATTGTTTATTATTCTAAAACTCAAAATAATGCCTTCTAACCTAGTTTGGTTTAAATTTTAAGACTTGGCTAATATAACAGGTGATTACTGTATAGTTGACAAAAAAGCTCATACACGTATGGGATGTGCATGCATGCGTTTATAGTGCATATTTGTCCACTTGTAAATGTTAGTGTATTACTTAATTTTGTTAATATTTTAACACCAATTTACATATTCAAAATAAAATCTAGTTCCGTGGTGATCGAATTGCTAATGTGTATTTGGTGTACTTTAAAATTTGGTGAACATAATTAGGTTGGAAACAATTACCATACAATTTGATATCCTTTATTCCAAATTATTATTGTTGCATATGCGAAATGAAGACTCATATTTAAGAAGCAATATTCTCTATTGTGCATGCTATTACGTGACGTGTTAGTACTTTACCAACGCACACACAAGCTTGACATTCACTGCGTGACCTAACTGTCCAATAACCAAATAAATGTGGCAGGTTCTGGCACACTATATATATATGCACTGTTGGGGTACGTAAGTACGTATAAAGGCGCCGAGTATATACAAAGGCGCCAACAAGCTTATACAATACGTTTGTAAACATTGGTTAACTGCATGGAAGTATCACTGTATTTCAGTGTGCTGGCAATGAGATATACAACTCCGCGGCTTACCCTCTTTGTCTATAATTTGTAGTAAATATCATGCCAGTAAATGCTCCGCGAAGGTAGCATTGGTCATTTTGTCGATCCCCGATCTCTGATCCAGTAGATCGTTTTTGGAGACCCAGTCCACGTACGTATCACCAGCTCGAGTACACTTTTCATTTCATGTCCGTTATGTCGCTCACTGCTTTTGGCATCGGGACCCACAATAAAGCAACCTTCCACCTCAACAGCGCGGCGACGCGGCCGCAATATACACGTTACGTGTGTTATGCTACCACTGCATGAAACTGTGCTATACATTACGTATATTTACATACAGGGTTTACACGTACACTGGCAGTATATTACAAATACCGTGTCACGTGTGTAACGGTGAACCATCGAAACCTATGAAATTGGCCCGCCCTCTAAAAATTTCCTAGCTGAGAGTGTGCTTTTAAATGTTTACCACAAAACGTTATTTGAGAAGTGTGTGTCGCTCAGTACAGACTAGTCTGTAGCTTTAAGGTCATATTACGACCAAGCCGGATCAGTTACATGATCAGAAATGTCTCAATCGTAGCTGCGTAATTGAGGAGAGCTCACTGTCACGTAAGTGGATGCAAAATTCCTGGTGTTGATATGCTTCACTGTGTGCATTACTTTACTTGCAAAATACATACATGGTTTACTTCAAAAATACATTTTAGACATTTTTTACATTTTTCGTACAATCAGGGAGCCATACGTTTCCTTTGCAAGGTTTGGCAAACTGCTTACGTAACACACCGGCTAACGTTCCAAACTAATAACCTTGAAATGTGAAGAAGTGAGCAGTTACGGTACAGAAGGCTTCGCTGTCGAACCATGGAGCTATCTCGTTTATAGCTCCATCGTCGAACGTACCGTCGTACAATCAGGGAGTTGTTATGGAATAATCCCTGGTACTATCATGTGCAATGTGATATCGCAAACCCACTAACTATGAACTGCATTAAGATTCTGAGCAAACATGTGCGTTTTATGAATGGCCAGTGTAATGAACAGGCTGGTCACTGAAGTTACTGAACAACTTAACAAACATCTTGGTCAGCACTTACAGAGCTCCGTATTTTGTACAGCATATATATTTTTTCGCACAGAATATACTTTTCGTACAGAATATATTTTTCGCACAGAATAGGTCTTGAATGTTAGAGAAAATATATATTTGCTGTACACACAATAAAAATATATTTTTGCACAGAATATAATTTTTCCTGTAGAAGATATATTTTTTCTGTCTCAGAATTTATATATTTTGTTAGAGAAAAATATTTTTCTGTCAGAGAATATATATGTTTTGGTACTTTGTACAGCATATATATATTTTTCGACCAGAATACATTTTTTTCGCACAGAATAGAATTTTTTTGTTAGAGAATATATATATTTTTCGTACACACAATAAAAATATATTTTTGCACAGAATATAATTTTTCCTGTAAAATATATATTTTATCTGTCTCAGAATTTATATATTTTGTTAGAGAAAAATATTTTTCTGTCAGAGAATATATATGTTTTTTAGCAAGATATATATATACATATGTATATATATATATATATATATATATATATATATATATATATATATATATATATATATACATATATATATATATATATATATATATATATATATATATATATATATATATATATATATATATATTGAAAGAAAATATATATTTTTCTCTTAGAGAATATATATTTTTATTATAAATGCTTTTGTGTCAGAAAATAAATTTTTGCAGAATATATATAAATATGTCTAAAATGTATTTTTGAAGTAAACCATGTATGTATTTTGCAAGTAAAGCATATATATTGTTGTACATAATATATTCCGCTTTCTCGCGCCATACTCGGCTCCTTATTGTTGGCATGTTTCACCGAGATATATCGGAATACCTGGGCTTACAAATTGTAAGAGCCGTTACGTCATATTAGATTCGTTTTTTTTTTTTGCAAAGTTCATGTTAGGGTGGGGTACAGGAAAGTTAGTCAGTTGCATTCCATCTGGTAACGATATCACGTCGGGCAGAGAGGTAGTTTCTCCGTTATTGAGAACGGGAGTTAGCATATTCATAAAAAGGCAATGAGGTCTTAAATTGAGTTAGTATAATATTGTCAATGAGGACAATTTTGCGTATACTTGTTATTGAGAACAAGCCGCTACAATACCGTATATTCTCGACGCACGTGCTTTATTCGTTTAGTGTGACAAGCGGAGTTTGCTGTATAGTAAACCAGATTACGGGCAGGCGACCCCAAATAATCTGTGAGTATTCTAAGTATTAATGTAAAATTGGTATATTCTAGGACCACATTAAATGAGAGAGTGTCATCATTTCGTAAATTTATTTGTAAGTAAACTGTATGATCCAAAGTGCTTGAATTGAAACGAAATTCTTAAAAGTGGTCGAATAACTAGTAGAAATGCTGAGACTAATACATGTAACGAGAGTTAGTTTCATTTTGTCGCATAGTTGGTTTATTATTGACATTGGATGGAATTTATATTTAATTGATTGATTTATTTGTTGTATCACGTGAATATATACAATGTGATAGGAAATCCTCTAAAAAACCTTCAGATGGCTTAACAAAGTAGAGGACCCCCTGTAAAGAAAAGGAAAGAGTAAACTAAGTATATACGAGCCTTAATTGTTTGAGGAACAAGGGCAGATCTTTAATTTGTCGCGTAAAGAATTTATTCTGAAAAATTTGTAAGATTATCTTTAGAAAGCGAAGGAAATGCTGTATCATGTTTACGTTAATGTGTCTCGTAAGGAGTGAGAGTTAAAATGTCCTTTATAAGTTGCGATAAATCAATCGTAGTTTTGCTTCCGGATATTGACCGTATGTTTGAAACAAATATTAGGAATGGTTTTGTTCCTCTGTCTACAGGGTTTTATTTTTGGTGACTCCAAAACTAACTGCCTGGGGTCACGGGGGTATTCTTCCTTGCCAATAGATGTGGTCTGGTCCACACTTTTAAGACGCCGGATACAGGTATCCTACCTTTGACACGTGCGAAAAGCTAAATGGTTTGACTCCGCCTATAGCGACTACCTTGTGGGCGGTGATCTTCTGAAGCCTGTCCTAAAGCGTACTATAGCAGTGTCAGTTAGCATAAAGGGGGTAGGATTCACTGGATAAGTATCCAAGGGGGTGTGGTTATTTTCATATATGCATTTCTTTCTTATTTTCTTTTACCAATAATCGTTGAAATATCTTGTGCTAATAAATCCATGAGAATTAAAAGCAGAGTGTTTGCGTGGTTTCTTGATTATCAATTGAGCGTTACTTTCTAGAAAGGGTCACTATGATATGTGTCACTTGTGACACTCACTTTGGTAGAGGGTTTGCGTATGACCCAAATATCGAATATCATCAGCTAATATAAAGTAATTAGACAATCGAACACTTTGGATGATTAAAACAGATTTTAAGTGATGTATATTGATAAATCAAACAGACGAATACTCCCAACCGAAGGTTTCATTATACTCAGATTGAAGTATAGAGGTTTCCTCTCATGAAGCTGTTTCACAGACTGACACCAATTATCACAAACCATGCACCAACACAAACAAAAGCTAGGAATGTTCACTCAAAAACACAATCCAGAATTAATTAACTTTAACTAGGCCAGCTTGATTTTTTTTTTGAAAGAAGCAACTTATTTTGATCTTTATTGTAATGAAAATGAATCCATCAAATACCAGAATACGTATCCCCTGATGTAAACAATAACATGGCAACTTTTTCAAGTTACTGTCGAACTTGTCCTGGAGTACCGGTAGCTGTTAAATTGTAAAGGAGATAGACGGTAATTTCAAACGCCTTTCCTGAAATGTCGATCGGAGAGGAAAAAACAATATAACGCTGATACCGGTCAAAAAGTAAAATAACGACGAACCAATTTATAGCCTAAATTGTTTTATGATTAAAAACAGCTTTTAAACATCCTCTCACCACCCCAACCAAAATGAAGAATTATAATAAGGTGAATTATGTAAGACAACAGTCCTTAAATTACTTAATAGAGGCGAAATTCTTTAGTTCAGTCATCGTCTATCATTTGTGTTGAGTACACAGAAACCAGAAACTAAATCAGAGCCAAACCTAACTTGATATTACAAACGATTTAAGCTAAGTATCAAACGAACTTTGTCACGCTTATGCATCAATTAATCGCCGTTCACTGTTTTGCGTAATTCAATGCCGTTAAGTACCTTCCGTCAAAAGCTCGGTCTAAACGATTTCATTTCTATGGTAATAACAAACGTTCACAATTAAAATATAATGTCCAGGCAAGCACAATCGTTTTTTGGTGACGTTAAGCTGTATTTGAAATGTTAAGCTTCATTTGAAATGTTTAAAGCATCACTCTAGTCTATACCTACCTTTACTCTCCGAAACAATTCCTGACCAACCTTCAAAATTACCTTTAATTACCAGAATTGATTAATTGATTAGGCCACCATTTGAATATAAATTGCGGTCATGGTGAAAATCAAAACGCCTAAGTTTATATTCTTTATTTAATACCATCATAAAATAATGTATGAAATATTAAAATCTCTCTAAACAGCAAACATAGCGCATGCGCGAATTTAAGGACATTTCCCCTTCTTTACTCATACTGCTCCCTGACATTCTGGTGTAATATGATCGAACCATCGACTATGTGATGTTGTTGAAGTATTAAACTTAGCCGCAAATTAATATCAGAGAGATACCTATCAGCAGTGTTCCATCAGCGTTATCAATAACAGAACATACAGATCTAATATCAGAGAGATACCTATGTCAGCAGTGTTCCATCAGCGTTATTAATAACAGAACATACATATCTAAGCGTCGCTAAGTTACCGTATTCCAACATAGACATACATAGGTTTTTAACCACGGCACTGAGTTTAGTTAACAGTGGTAAAATGTCGAAAGTTATTTCCATTATGATGATAAAATGATTACTTCCTGATACGTTTAATTTAATTTGTCTTTTTAATCATAATTTTAATATTGTTAGAAATTAAGCTCATGGTGCATCAAGCAAAGGTAGATCGGCCGTATTCTAACAGCGTTGTAAATCTACGAAAAGTTCGTTCAAACTCTTCTCGCTGGTAAATTTGGTTCCATTTGTTTTACGTAATTCAATATAATGACGGCTATTGCGAGCTCATCACCACGACTCAAATGAGGTGCAGAACTTTAGGGTTGAGAACGTGACTGCTGGTGGAAGAGGATTGTATAGCTATCAATGGTATCCGTTTGACGTCATATTATCAGCATACTTTATAGTCATCGCTTCCGAATTCTTATTTCCTGGATGAAGTTCGTACGTATTTTGTTTATCTTTGGATATTTCTTGATAAATTCGCGACACTTTAGTTGGGTCGTCAAACCACTGTCCCGTTGACCTACTCCTTATGTAAGTACACTCGTTAACTAAATTACTTTAAAAACAGTAAGTCAATAACTACAGGCTTCATACTTGAAAGAAATTGTTACTTTTTGAACTTTTCATTTTCATCCCAAATAGCGTAGGATTAATTGTGGATTGGTACATGGTATTGTCCAATAGAAATATATTAGTTGTAAGTAAGGTTAAACGACACTTTTACAACTAAAGATAAAGCTATTTCCTCGGGTGTTTAGTACAGCAAACGCTGTGCAACAACGAAGTTCCCATATACTTAATCTGAGGATAGAAAACCTCATGATAATTTTTGCTATTTGTGATCTCATTAACACTATCGGTTTTACGTAAGACTAAAGGCCTAGTCCGCTGGTATTTAGTAACAAACTCAGCGGATTCGAAGTGAAATGTTTAAGCTTAACTATAAACATTATAATAAGTCCCTCCCCGCCCCTCCCGATTCTGTTTTAAACATTCTTATGTGAAGTGTTTGTTTCTGGTTTAAATGATAGGATCCAGTGTCGAGAATGTCTGACCATCTCATTATTTACAGAAACTAATGTAATGTTAGCGTACAGTGAGACACTTGAATACGTCACAATGGACGCAATTTTTTAAATGTTTGTTTTATTTCATATTGTTCATGAAATATTGTTGTTGAAAGAAGAAAGGAAAACATAACTGATATTATTTATATTTCAATGTGTATTTTTAACTTACGGAACTTCAGACAGAAATTGCTAAATGCAAGTTATCAGTAACAATTTTGCCTAAATGCTGCATTTTGCGTTGAATGTATCACCATCCGTTAATATGTATTGTGAAACACCTTTACAAGTACAACGTACCTAAATACACTAATATATATATGATACTGCAATCTACTAAAATAAATAAAAGTGAAAAAGTTCGCACAATAATGCATTAATGTTAACTTTGTGGGACTCAGATTTGTCTGTATTGGACTAAACGCTTCGTAACTCGCTATTTAACAGCAACCGACTGGTTGAAAGTTGTAACCATTAGTACGTCTCGTAGTGTGGGAGTTTTGTATAATAGTCAGAATAAAACGATAAAACAAACTCAACATACAGATGGAAAAAGTTATCAGGAGGTGAATTACAATAATTTAATCGAACTAATAAAAAAAGAGTAGGCGGTGATTGAGAGGTGACCGGACAATTCCCATCCCGATCGACCCCCCCCCCCCGGACAATTGCCCCCGGACATTTGCCCACAGATAATTGTCAATCCGGAGCACCCAAATGGGACGATTTTTAACGCTAATTACCCCAAAACTGTGCGTGTGTACGATATTATTTTATATAAGCATAACCAACAGGCCCAACTCACCTGAGAAAAAAAAAATCGCGAAGTTAAAGATACGAACAACGCGTATCTTTGTGCGAGATTCTCGTGCATTAGTAATATATTAATTTATTTCCGCTTTCTGTGTGTAAACCATGTCTGCCCTGTAGAGAGTGACTTTCGCTTATTCTTTTCCACATAAAGGTGTGAGATATTGGTTTAATTTGGTCTACTTACATAAAGCTCTGAATTACCTCTTTCGTCCTGTCACGCTACCAATGTAATACTTTTGCAATGTAGTAAAACATATGACCACCGTTGAATTGAAAAGCTTAAATAGCAAAACTACTGTATTTTAGAAGACAAAGTACAAAACACTTTCTTGTTTTACATACATCGTGTATACTATTGCTAAACTTACACAATGATAATATTTTGGGCGTCAATTTGGTAATTTTTGGAAAAATAGATTTGGCGCACTTCGCGCGCACTAGCTGCATTGATGCCGTGAGAATTATTTACTCCTTGCACATGCATGTTAGCTAGATAACATTAACAATTTTCTGTGCACTTCGCGCGCACTTTAGCTGCATTTGTTTCCGGGTATACGTTTCTTTGACTCTTTTTTATTTCTTGCCAGAGGCAAAAGGAATATATGCAGTCACGCATGTGTGTGCGTGTGTCTGTCTGTCTGTCTGTCTGTGATGCCGGCTTATAATCACGATAACTGAACGATGCAAGATCTGATCGGTCTCATACTTGGTGGGTAGTTTACCCATAGTGAGTAGATGGTCCCTATTGTTCTTGGTGCCAATCTCATTAATATTCATAAGTGGACGGACGGATTCTGATGCTGATGTCAACCGTACCGCACTGCGCGTATACGAGAGCAATACTTTTTCCCCACGATACTGAAAACGGAGAAGTTTCACACAATTAAGAGTTTTTTTTTTAAAGAATATACATTGTGTAAAATATAGCATGAAATAATATATCAGAAAATAGAACTTCATTAAATCAATGAGATTTCAAACTGAAAAACAATCGACCACCAGCTTCACTGGGTCTCGAACCTGCATGGACATTCTGCTTATGTGCTCTTATATTGGAAGACGAGCACACTGGCTCACCCATTTGATATACATTTACAAAGTAATGTAAAAAAAAAAATTCGACACCCAAAATCCCAGTGGGAGAGCGACTGGGGGGCGACAAGCTTTCATGGGGGCTGTCGCCTCAAAGCCCCCCTACCCCAGTGGCTACGCCACTGCATAATCATAAACGTGACGAAAGCCGAACGGTACATTAAAGGCCTAGCTATGCTGAAACTGGTGGAAAGCTACACATATTGAGATCATCAGCCGATCCTGACAAAAGCTCGTGAACTCACTGCCAAACTAAAACCGTTTTACACAGTTATTTCGCATTGGTAAAAGTAAAAAATCTAACTAGACGAACTGCTAAGTTTCATAAACGCTGCCTGGTCACAGCAAAACTACATCCAACATGAAATAAATACGACGGAAAACGTCCAATAGAACCGATGTACTACAAAGAGAACGTACACCTTTTGAACGCAAAGTAAGGCTTCCGAGCAGCAGGTTGAAGCTAATGCAAATATGTTTGAGTTAACCGTTTTGAGTTGTAGATTCTACGGATGCCCATTAGCTCATTTCCAATGCCAATAGCCCCCTATTCGTATGAGGCGTAACGCAAATGATATCTGATAGGCTGGTCGGTAGGAGATACGGTAGCTTATAAAACAAGTTTTCCACAATTTGGCATCTGGCGACTCAAAATGACCTTTGACCTCAATAAAATCTTGCACTAAACGTGTAACAACTACAAACTAAATATGAGATTCGACCAATATTCCCTTCTTGAGTTATCGTGTTTACAAGGTTTACACAATTTGACCTGTAGTGACCCCAAATGACTTTTGACCTCCACAATAAAATAGAGGCTTTGCTCCTAAATGTGGTACTCCTACTCACGATATATGAGATTCGTCCAAGCTTATATCCTTGAGCTATCGTGTTTACAAGGTTTTTACTATTTGGCCCCTGGTGACTCTAAATGATCTTTGACCTACCCACAAAACAATTGGGTTCTTCTACCCAATGTGTTACCCATATACACCAATATTAGATTGGTCCAAGCTTCCCTTCTTGAGATATTGTGTTTACAAGCTAGGCGTCCCCCCCCCCCCACACACACACATACACACACTCTCCGCCTGTATGAATGCATAGGTTATGATTGTCATCGAAACCCAAACTGAAATCTCCTGTTGCACACTCCCATTTTAATGGTATAATCGCCCTAACTCCGCCTAAATAGGCTATCAATCAATCGTCGAAATTTCCGAGGAGGGGATTGTCCGGGGGGAAATTGTCCGGGGGCAATTGTCCGGGGGAAATTTTCATGGGTGTGAATTGTCCGGAGTGGGAATTGTCCGGGGGGGGGCAATTGTCAGGGTTGCCAATTGTCCGGGTGGGAATTGTCCGGGGGACAATTGTCAGGGTTGGGAATTGTCCGGGTGGGAATTGTCCGAGAGGGAATCGTCCGGGGGGTAATCGTCCGGGGGGCGTAATTTTTTTCCTAGGAGGGTTAGGGGTAATTATCATATACAGGCGTATCCAAACCCTCGCGCATGCGTGTTACTCATAGACACACGTTACTCATCGATCGCTGTAATACACGTGTGCGGGCCCGGGTGCACGTGGGCAGTGTGTACGCTGTACAAAGCAATAGATCTCCGCTGTACAGCCAAGGACTACCAAGTGAGAATTGAAGAAAGTAAGTGTGTGACGCGGGTTAAAGAAATACAAATTAAAGCGCGATCAAACATGTGTGCAAAATGTGAATCGCGTCGCACACACTGTATATACGACTACTAGCTATAAACTTTTTACGAGTAACACGCATGCGCGAGGGTCTGGATACGCCTACATATGATAATTGCCCCTAACCCTCCTAGGGAAAAAATACGCGTCGGGGGGGGGGTCGTCCAGGGCGGAGTTGTCCGGGAACCGATTGAGATCATCGAACGCACATTTGTAATGGCTAAAAACATATATTTGTGGATCTCTAAATTATTTATTGTTACAGTAATCAACGTTAGCTTTAATTGTTCTATGTTTTTTCGCAAAAGATTGCTTTCAGCAAATACATAAGCGTGGTGTCTCCGATAATAAGTTTATTGTGGATTACACTGGAGCATAATGAATCAGACTTGGTATTATTGTATATAGTCAAGTTCACCATACGGCAATGCAAAACGACGATTTTCGCAACATTGTTATGATAAGTTGGAAAATGGTAATTGGGAGACTTCTTAAAGCGTATAAAAGACTTAATGAAAGTAAGAAACTGGTTACTTCATCCATGTGAGTATGTCATCACATCATATTATGTTTCTGTACGTATTATTACGTCATGAATGTTTTTCTTTTCACGGAAAATGGTTATTTCTATTATTTCGACGTAACTCTTTCAAGATCCTGACTAACTTTAGCAAATAATATAGAGGAATATATAGTTTCACAAAAACTCTATCCCTCAATGTTTGCGAAGTTTTATACGAAACATGGCAAATTGTCGGATTTGCAAAGAGAAATTAAGAAAATTCTTATTTCTTCACCAAATAAAATTTGCACCAAATCGTCACAAAAAAAGAAGAAAGAAGACGAGAGCCACGCAAAACATCCCAGAAGTCGTTTGTAAAAGTACATATCTGTCTACATGTCAGAGGCCATCGACAACTGCCTATTAAGCAATATACCATGTTGTGCACCCGTCACTCACACTCTCAAGTATTTGTGTGAATCGTTTGCGGTACTACCTAGCCATGAATCATAGAATATTATACAACACCTAATTATATTCCGGCCATTTGATTGGTCAATTGCTCGTCGATTGCATGCAAAATCCGCTCTATTGCACTGTATGAAATAGAACCATGCGTTATACTTTTTTGATAGCACTTTTTTTCAATGGTAAGAGAGCAGAGAAACCTGTCTGTTCAAAACAATCTGTTGCATGAGTGCATTTTACATCCAATTATATCCAAATTTGAAGGTATTGTATAAAACAAATAATGAATGGTTTTCATTCGTGCAATAGTGCAAATATTTCATTCGTTGAAAGATGTAATTTGTTACGTTCAACGAGGCTGCGCCTCGTTGAATGTAACAAATTACATCTTTCAACTCATGAAATATTTGCAATATTGCACTCATAACCATTCGTTATTTGTATAACATGACGCCACATTAGCTATTTAGCTGTTCTGCCCTCTGTTCATTTCACTGTTTAACAACCAAAATGAAAGACACGATCGTGACTCATTATCTTACCAAATCGACACAATTGACTTTTACTATTTGCTATCATATAATATAGTAAGCCTCTTTATTTTCACTGGTTTTTCTAAATAAACACTTATAAGGTAAGATCACCCAGGCCCAACTAAACATCAAGTAATATTGTTCGTCAAATACTCAGTGTCTGTTCGCGATGTTGGTTTGCTCTTCAATAACAAAGGGTGACGGTACAAGGGTAGATATGAGCGTCATAGACATTCCTCCATACCTAAAAAGTTTGCTTTCAATAAGTAAAATAGGTAAAATTGTGTTACCGTCGAGTCAAAGGTACCATCCCCCTATTCATAAAGTTTGTGCCACTTTTAGCGTATAGTTGTCAACGCGATAAAGACAGGTCATAATTTGTTGCTTTTCGTCATTTGAAAAGCAGCAAATTCGTCATTTTGATCCTTTTTGTCCAGATTTAACGTTAGAATCACTCGAAAACTCGAGAGGGATAAAGTAGATATTGGTCGTGCTGTCCTTTCAGAACCACCGTAAATTTTTCATCAGTGTTTAAATACGAACTTATGTTAATGTTCTAGAGAGAGGACAAGGAAGGGAGGGGGAGGGGGAGGGGGGCACAACTGTTCTTTTAGTTATTGTGATTAGATGTACGTGTATATTGTATAGCGTCAACGCATTCCAACACGCACGTTACGATGAATTGATTTGTGATTTTTTAATCCAGGAATCACCAGATGTTCATTGAATTTCGATTTATATTGAAATGGTCCACTGCAGGGCGATGGAATCGAGCCGGAAATGGAGAACGTTCTCCACACTGTTGTGTGAAAATCGCAAATGTACTCATTTCATTAATTAATGGAAAAGTGTTCTTTTTTTGTTCAATTTACATGGTTTGTTGTTGAGAAATTAATAAATATGCGTTTAAAAGTGCTATTTTGTATGAACATATTGAACATATTATATGAACATATTGAACATATTGAAGAACTAACATTTGCGGTAGAGAACTCACAGAGGGTCCGTTTGGTCGGAAAGTTTTTAAGTTATTCTGTGGTTGCCCCATTAAAAGTCACAAGTCCCACAGCTGATGAAGTTGCAAAAGTGGATGTTTCGTACTGTTTTTGTTTCTTTCTGATATCTTTTTATCTTTCTATTTTCTATCATATCAACTATCTTTTTATTTTTTGGTGAAGTTAGAACTCATAATTGTTATTAATTAAATGTTGTCTTCAATTTCACATCTTCGAGTCAGTCGATTCCGATCAACGAATAAAAAGACGCTTTTTTATCATTTGCATCGTCTGCAGAAACAAAAATAATGTACATCACGTGATATTTCACAAGTAAGGTACATATTGGCAATGTCTTTCCCCGCACCTTGGGTTTTTCTTAACAGTATTTATGTTACTATCTATCCATAGTAGGACTGGACACTACATGAACCATGTGTACTGCTACACAGGTCTTATGAAATCAAATGTATTCGGATGGAACGCTTGAGTTATATACTTTGTTGTGTTTGGTCGATTGAGTTGTATACTTCACTGTGTTTAGTCGATTGAGTTGTATACTTTACTGTGTTTGGTCGCTTGAGTTATATACTTTACTGTGTTAGGTCGATTGCTTTATATAATTTACCGTGTTTGGTCGATTGAGTTTTATACTTTACTGTGTTTGGTCGATTTACAATGCTGGTAGCCCTTATACTGACTTAGTATTTTATGAGAAGTAATTCTAGTTTGTTTTCTCTTTTCTAATAAAATTCCACGATCCGACAAATACTATCATGAACCATAAACTATCTTTACAAAGCGCCCTCTACTTGACATACTATGTCATGGGGCTTATGATTATGTAAATATTGAATGAATATAAATCTTACGTTATCAATTTGTCAATGAAACCAGCCTCCTTAGAAGTCTGGTCCAATACCCAGGTGAGTGTTGTTAGTAAGTAAATGTCAGCACAAAGTTCACAAAACTTGTTGTTGACATTGTGTAAATATATCTTTATTGCCTAATATCAGAGGAAAAGATAAGTTGACAAGGTTATAAAGTAGTCAGCTGAAAAAGATCAGCCAATCAGCGACAAGCAGATTTGATATAGTGGCTGATAATATTTACCTGAGACATTGATCAAACAAGTCACCCTCGGTACGTTTATTTTATGGAAAAAACGTAAATTGGTACCTGGTACAAGACACGGATCCGCAAACTGGACGAGGGGGGGGGGGGTTGGGGGGAGGGGATGTACACGTTGTTATTTGCAAAACCTTCCGTGTACCAACTTATAGACCTCATTTATATCAAATAACTATGCCTCAGAATACCACATTTCACGTCTAAAATGTTACTTTTCTGGGGAGCCTTTTCTCAATCCCGAATTCACCCGCAGGTCGATTGACAGCAGACGACGCAAGACAAATTTCAATACTTCGAAGCTTTCCTTTACACATTGCACTTGAAGGTACCGTATAAGCGATCAGTATTCGTCTCTAAACATGCTAGAGTAGTCGAATAATGGTCACTCATATCTATTATGCATTGCTCTGCTACCCTAACATCATTCCCCTATTTTGACACATTATATTGTCTATTTATCCATTATTACTGTTATGGCAGTCTTTGAGTACTATTGAAAACATTTATTGAATTTAAACTATTGACATGCTTCCGTTCATTAAAATCCTGTTCAGAATAAAAGAGAAAAAAGCAAGTAGTTTTGGCGGCTGGAACTGGACTGATCTGCTTTACAAATCTAGAAGTTTGTCTAGTTTGATTAATTGTAACTTTATTCTTAATATGATGTAAATATGCAGTTCTATAGTCCCATTGTAAAATGTACATCATGAGTCATTGTTACTCATCATTACTGATATTTCTATCCTATGTATTTGATACAGTGATTTATTGTAACATATTGACACGAGCAATGTCACTCATACATTATTACCAGAGATTGGCTTAGAACTCTTCTACGCTCGATACATATCTTTCGGCGTAGCAGCAACGTTTTTGCAGTACTAAAAATAACTTACTTGTCCAAAACAAGTATAATGTGTGTGCTAACTACAGATATATTGGGCTAATATCGATATCCGTATTCAAGTGGTTATCTCTTACACTCATCCTCTTGTAAAATATAATATATCCCTCTACATTATTACTAAACGACTCAATTGATGATACGTCACAATGTTTAGTTTGTAAACTACGTCTAAATGAAACTTAAACGAATTTACAAGCAACGTTGTTTCAACGACATTGTGAATAGTTTATGACAGCACGAACAAAAATACTGGACGAATAGA
Organism: Apostichopus japonicus; assembly: GCF_037975245.1. NCBI lineage: Eukaryota > Metazoa > Echinodermata > Holothuroidea > Aspidochirotida > Stichopodidae > Apostichopus > Apostichopus japonicus. The sequence continues at coordinate 7,269,418 of NC_092567.1, forward strand.
AGTGTAACACAAAGAAGAATATGATACATAATATAATAATTTAAAGTTGAAGTACGTTGTGACTGATCCGAAATGTTTCAAATATCTAGATCTGCTGTAAATCTTTATTTTAGAGGGCGCTCGACATTTTCCATAGTCAGTCTCTTCGCGGAAGTTCTTTCGGAAATACTTCCGTGGCTTCTTATATCTTTGCTTTTTGTTGCTGTTGTTGTTGTTGAATTTTTCTTCCGCCGAGAATAAACTTATGAGTGCGGATACGTGCATTAAAACTGCTGTTGTTGTTAAATATAATCTGATAGTGTCATATATGCACTAACTAGCTTTAAAACTGCTGTTATTGGTAAAAATAATCTGATAGTGTTATATATAAACGAACCAGCTTTAGGAGAGAACAGATCATTTATTATATTATTTCAGATTCCAGATAGTCAGCTCGCGCATACACAGCAGCGAGGCTCAAAGTTATCTGTTAACACGGTATATGGCCCTGGTTTTCCATATTTTTTTAAGGGGGGGGGGGGGGGTTGGTGACACCAGTTTTCTATTAATTATCTTAGTGAATGTGTCGGCATTGGAAAGGGGCCTTACGAAGAGGAGTTACTAATTTGAAACTTCTACCTCATTACGGATGCTTAGTTGCAACATGATGTTATAACAGGAGAAGACAATGATCCAAATCATTCACTTTCTTTTAACGCCTCTGCGTCGTCATACAAATTCACCCTGCGTGTTCGTATGCTTGTGAGTTTGTGCATTTACGACATCGTGTTATTTTAAAGCATAGTTTTGTACACTGTAATGATAACGCACATTAGGACCTATAGTTTGAACTCTATTAGGACCTATACACTGTAAAAACACCTGGGTCATTTTGTGTGACCCATCTGCTTAGTCAGCCATACTCTACCCAGAAATGGGTCGTATTGGTTGAGTTATTACGCAAGATTGTTTGAAATTGTGAAATAGCTCGATGAAAGTTTGACTTTTTGCACTGGGTCATTCTCAAAGACTTTTCTCATTGGATAAGTTATGTCATGTGACCACTATCAGCGTTTTTGCATGACGCCTTTCTTAGACAACAGCTGAACACCGTCACACAAATCAACAAACCATACGTAAATTCAGGACCAAGAAGGCAGTCTTAGTTGAATCAAAAACTTTGATGGGCTCTGAAAATGGACACGTTTGTTAGTTCCATCCTTGATGACTGGGGTTTGCCAATGTAAATACCAATATTCAAAGGTAAATATACGCCAAAGTATGCTGACTAGTTCAGGCCACAGGCGCTCGCAACGTTAATTAGTTAAATACTATATTATCGTATGCCATTGTAGATATGATGATAGGCTAGGCCTAAGTAATATGTTATTAGTGCTGCGAGCGCCGTGGTTCAGACAAGCCCATAATTACCCTGATGCAGTGATACTGATAGTGATACATATATAGCTGTAATGTTAGACCTAACGTTTGGTCATTGATAAAGCATAGGCCTAACCTCACTACGTAAGTTTAACTAAATATAACGTTAGAGGCTAAGACTAGTATATATAATGTTACTTGTTAATAGCTATCTTGCTGAACAGAGAGTTAACAGTGTGCTATTAAATGTAGTAACACAGTAGTATAATCAGACTTTTTAGTGGGGGTGGGGGAGAGCTGAAGGGTAGCAAGGAGTCTGTGCAAGGGGAGGGGGAACAAGATATGGGGAAGGGGTGTAAGGGGAGGGATAAAATTCTTGTATTTAAGGGGTGGACAAGATGTAAAATGGTTCATCATTTCTATCTTACTAATTTACTTGTATGTCAATTTGGGGGGGGGGGTGGGGTGACCAATTGGGGGCTTTTCCCCTACTGGTTATGCCACTGCAGTAAAATATGATATACTCCAACAAACAGTCTTTGCCAAGACTATAGTCGGTGTAATTGAACAATTGAAGTTAACTATATATGTCCTATTTTTATCTGTGGACTATAGGTAGCATGGTACCCAAAAGCCCATGGGAAACATCCTGCTACAGGCTATGCTACAGACTATCTTGAGGAAAGATTGCCCGAAAACGATCCCATGCCTTTAAGAAACAAGAAGCAACACCGAAAGAAGTAAAGAAGCCTACGCCTGTAAAGTTCAACATAAAAACAGAACCAAAAGGTACTAATACCATTATCTTGAACAGTCTACATACAATAAACTCAGTAAGGGATATGGGTCAATTTCTTTTAACTGTGTAGGCTAAGTAACTGATATTCCTACATCCTCAGTCATTCCTACTGGTATGTAATTAAGTTGCATAAAATGTCATGATGATTTTTCACTTATAACAGTCAGGTGCCAAGTTAAGTTGCTTGAACCTTAAACTTAGTATGTAGGTAGCCCTTTGTGAGTAGATGATCCCTCTTTTTTTTCATGGAGGTCCAAGATCATTTGAGGTCAACAGAATCTTAAATCTGCTATGGTAATGATTCAAGTGAAAAGATTTGCTAATTATTTAAATTAGTGACAACAGAATTAAGTGTGCATTGAAAGCAGCAATTTATTTTCTTTCTTCCAAAGGTTGGGACCAATCTTCCTTAATTCATGGAAGATGAGCTTAAGCAAGATAGAACTCGAAAGCAGCCATTCGTCCTCGCATATGGTGATAGAAGGTATCCGACTCAGTCATTTGTGATCATCAAAGGGGTTGCTCTGCCAGCAACAGATTTGATTGCAGCTTTTGATATTTCTTTCAAATCATTGTACTTGTTTGACATAGCCTACCCCTGCCAGTGTCAAACAACCTGGGAATTTATACACAAATTCCTCATTAAGGTTAGTGAAGGGATAGGAAAGGTTTCGACATCCCCTTCAGTAAGAAGCCTACATGCCTTTTTAAGTAGTCAGTAAGAGAAAAAAGGTATGTAAACAACTTTGTCAAAAGTAGTGTTTAATATGATTTATTTGGTTTTTTTATACATTGTAACCTTTTATCGTATAATTTTCTCAAGGGACATATCAGGAACATATCTCCTGTAAACCTTGGGCAGTGCAACATTAGGTTAACACTTAGTTCATGGTCATTAACATGATGGGATGATTACATGAGGTTTTTAATTTACATTATGTGACAAAGTTGGGACATATCTCAAGGGACATATCAGGAACATATCTCCTGTAAACCTTGGGCAGTGCAACATTAGGTTAACACTTAGTTCATGGTCATTAACATGATGGGATGATTACATGAGGTTTTTAATTTACATTATGTGACAAAGTTGTTTGCTATTTATGTTTGCATGTTACATTACCTTGAACAAGTTTTAAGTTTCATTTGGTATTTGTTATTGTTAAGTTTAGAGGGACTAAAGAAGCAGAACTGCCTCACAAACAGTGGTGCAAAACTAGTGTTCTTCCATACATCATCCATGCACAACTAGCCAAAAGCATGACTGATGTACATTTTTTGCCTGAGCAACTGAAAACTTAATACATATTGTAACATATTGGTGGTGCAAAAATATTTATTCACAGTGTTTCCATTTATTGATGACTTTTCAGTGATTATAAGTCTTGTACTGTATGTTATAAACAGCTTTTCCTCATTCAAATCTAATGCTGTTTTGGTACAAGAACTACTGAGGAAATTATCACCTTTGGGATATGCTTGCAAGAGTTTATTAATTGGCAGCTGGCCATAGGGTTTGTCTTGCCCCACCAACCCACTGCAAAAATATGTTTGATATTGTCTTTGACTTTTGACCATGACAAAGCCCCCACCAAACATTGAGCTTTCCAAAATTTTTGATTTCTTACAGCCACCATTTATGTACTACATGTCTTCTTTGTATACCTAACATTTTATACAATTGATAACTATGGAATGTTGTTTATTTATATTCTTTAAAAACAATTAGAAATGCTAGCTAATAATCAAATTACTACAGTGACTAAGGATACAAGTAGAGAGTGAGTGCATGCTCCAGTCTTGATTAACTTAATATTACAAACACTGCAGCAAACCTAGCTGTGAGATCAACAATTAAAGCCTTTCAAGTAGTACAGAACATAATCCTCAGTGAACTTAAGTTTGTGCACATGAATAAATGATCAGTTGTTTTAGTAAAGTATGTCAGGATTTTAAGGAACATTGCTTAGTTTCCAATGATTCTCAATTGGTACATTAGCCTTAGCCTATGTTCTTGTGTTCATTGTTTGTTTAGTTTTATGGGTATCACATTACTCTGATTTTTACTGTTACTATGATGTTCTAGTTGGAATAAAACAAAATGAATATCGATAATTATATGTGAAATAGAAGAAATTGCATGCTTTATTGTAACACCACTTTGTGATTTGAATAAATTAATTTATCATTAGGAATCAAAGTCTTATGTCATTTCTTTTATAGACTTCCTGCAACTGCAAATGTAAATTCAGCTTTGACCCATTTACGTGGTCAATTTTTTTGACCCAATCTGCTGGGCTGGTGGAGATTGCACTAACCACTGGGTCAAAAGCTGGGTCAAAAGCTGGGTCAAAGTAGCATATGGGTCAAAGTAGCGTATGGGTCAAAATAACCCAGTTTTAGGTCAGATGTCAAATGACACAGATCCTTGGTCAAATTGACCCAAACCTGGGCTGGTGGAGATTCCACTAAGTTGCTGGGTCAAATTTGGGTCAAAAAATGACCCAAGTGTTTTTACAGTGTAAGACAGCACCCTCGGACAGGTCGCTGGAGAGCGCCATTGAAATCAAAATGACTGGATTTAATATCGAACGACTTTATTCTGTGTTTTCACTACATGGCGTGTAGAACTTCAGTTCACCATTCCTTGCAAGACAATAATAATCAACATATCTATTTAATCTGACAATGTTTCAGCAACTTGATCCTTTAAAAGGCTATTTTTATTTCAACAATAACCACCACTTTACCATAACCAACCTAATCGTGTGCTGCTGTTAACATAATTGAGGGCGTATGACATCGTATTAGCGACCACCAACGTGCGGACGAATAACTTTTACTTTCGAGGGCGTTTGACCATCTCATTCAGAAAAAGAGTGAAAATTTAAACTAATCAGATCAAACACCAAACTTGGTTGTGAGAGTTGAATAATCTGATAGATATTGAATAATATGATAAATGTTGAATAATCTGATAGATATTGTGTATTGTTTTGTCTCATTGAATGACTTGAGAACACGACGATGAATGGTATAACAGGATTCAATTCTATTTTCCAATGAAACTGAAAGATCTCTGTCTAGTTGGAATAGGGTTTTGGTCATTGTCCTCGTTCTACCAGAGACGGCAGAAGAGGGGGTGGGGGAAGAGAAACGTCGAGGGGTAGTGGTGTTTGCGGGGGAACATATAAACTTTCCGGGGTGAATATTATCTGTGAATTCCGTACCACAAAATCCAGTATTGGATGTTCTGTTTAACAAAAGAGAACATTCTAATTTATATTGTAGTAATGTATTCAACAATCTGATACATCATCATTTAAAAAGGGCGTATTTACAATCTTACAAAATATATAAGGAGTCATTTATATTAGAAAAGAGCATTTCGTATTACAAAGAGGGGCACTTTTGCGAGTTGTAACTTTATTATTATAATTTAATTTTAATTAAAAATTGTAAATTGAAATTTATTATCATTTAATTTCGTTTTCATTATTTAATATCTAACGTCCCCCCCCCCTCCCTCCCTCCACCAAACATATCGCTGTAAGTTTCATGTAAGTGCTCTGAATTAGTTTAATATTACTATATGGTTGTACCAAAGGGCTGCCGTCGAAGTAAATGGCAGTGAAAAGTTCACAATGATACTTGTTGCTGCCACTATACAGTGTACATAATCTTCAGTAAGGTCAATGTGCAACAAAGACATGCTAAGTACTCTAAATAATCAACAGGAAAGGATAGCCAATCAGAGACAAGCAGAGTAGATTATGTATTTGATAATATTTACATTTATATAATAAATATCAGACAATCACCTTAATTGATCAATGGAAAGAGTATTATTACAGAGGAGGTTTATATACAAATATATATAAACCACTTAAAACAAGTTAAGGTTAGGTTTAAGCTAACCAAGACATGAAGAATTGAACATTTCATAGCTGTATATAACACATATCAAGTTTTGGTTTATTACCATAAAGGTGTCATTGTCTATAATTTGCTATAAAACTCAAATAATGGTCATCCATGTCCACTATTTATAATTACATTAATCTATTCCATTCTAAACATTTCCCTTTTTATACATTATCTATCTGAGCCCATTCTAAGCCACTTGATAATCGGGATTATCCACTGTATCGGGTGATCTGTGAATTGATACACCCAATCAGACATGGGCGTACACACGGGTCACCCCTTGTACCCCTGGAAAATCTAAGCATTATACAAACCAGCAATAATTACTCAACATGATACGCTCCTGCACTCCGGAAAAAATAATTTTTTTCGATAAGAAATGAATATCAGAGAAAATTCAAAACCTGAAAAGTGAAAATGACCCAGTTCAAGACCCAGGATTCCCAGCAGGGCTTAGAATACATTTCGGAGTAATTTAATTGCTTCCTCTGACAGGTGTTTTCGTGCTTTAAACTCTCTACAGGCAGTGGAGTAGCCAGAAGGGTGGGAAAGATGGGGTGGAGGCAGGGGAGTTTCCCCCTACCACAAACATTTTCGAGGACGAAACGGGTTAAGAACTAAAACAAATATTAAGGCTAATAAACTTTATTTGGATGAGGAATGAATATCATAAATAATCGATCATTTTGAGAGAATCTGTATTAGCCATTGGGTACACGTGGATACATGGAATGATAACGGAATTGACCTCAGTTTTCATATTTTCTAATAAAACGAACGATCATAATTTGCCTATTGTGGTATGTTTATTTGGGTACCACGTGACCTATTCCTGTTCATTGTCTCCTATATACAGTGTCAGATGGTTCAATCGAGAAGGTGGAGGGGGAGGTTGGTGAACATCGAAGACAGTGGGACATGTATCAAAATATCGCTAAGATTATGTCCAAGATCTAAATACGGAAGGAGTGGATGACTGGCCATGGTGTATGTGACATTTATTTAAGGGGGAATACCGCCAACATCTTGGTGAGAAACTCTTCTCTGTGAAGCACGTATCAAAATTTCAGTAATTAGCGTTTACAACAAAAGAGCACTTTTTAATAACATATTTTCATAACTTTTTCAACAAAATGGCACCTTTAATACTTGAAGGGCACTTTTATATTACAAAAATTGAAAAACGTTCTTATTTTATAAGAAAAGGAGCATTTCTTATGATAGGAATCAATACCCCATGGCAGACACAGGAAATGACAGAACAAGATTCGCAATATTGGTTGTTGTCATTATTAAAATGCGATATGCTAAGTAATTTAAATACAGGGATGATTAGCCAATCAAAGACAAGCAGAGAAGGCTAAGGTTCTCATAAAATTAACATAATATAAAGACCAAATAATCAACATCCCTGAAAATATATAAAAACAGAGTATGTGTATCAATGAACACAACAATATATAAAGAACTGAACATTCCGAAGCTTGGAACTTGAATTTTGGCGGTTATAACCATAATAATTAGACATCATTGGCAAGAAAAGTCGATTTATGTTCATCTATATAAACTTTTGTACACTTGGATTAAACTAATCCCTCAAACATGTCTCCTCTTTGACACATCCTATCTACTTGAGCCCATTCTTAGCGTCTGTATACCGCGGTTAGTGTACTTGAGCGAATTCTCAGTCACTCCATGCACCATATTAGAAATTTACATATTGGACGTTTGCAATAAGGAGGAGGGAATAGATCAAAGTAGTAACAAAGTAAAAGGAATATTTAAAAATGCTACAGCTTTCGGGGATTTGTCCCCCCCCCCCCTTTAACCCTACTCGGGCTTCCAAACACATTTCAGTAAAACGCAATTCTTCTCTGGAATGTATTTTTTTACTATAAAATGACTATCAGGGAACATTAGATATCTGAACAGTGCAACTAGTGCAGCTAAAGTACAAATGATACCCACTAGGGCTTAGAGTACATTCGGGAGTCTCTTAATTCCTCTCTCTGACATGTGTTTTCTTGCTTTAAACTCGATTCTAGCTTTGGCGTATCCAGAAGGGTACGGACAGGGGGTAAGGCCCCTCTCCAACACCAACATTTTTTTGGGACGCAACGGCGTTGAAAAAAAGAAGAAAAATTGACAAAGGAAAAATAAATAGCCATGATGATACTGCAAAATGCTACTCGTTGATATAGTACGACGTGATCTGCTTCTGGTCAGATTTTCCCTCATAGTAGCACACTAAGCATAGATCGAGATTTCATCGAACAAGTTAACTTTGATTCAGTAATTGACTCTTCTAGACAAAGTTCCCTGCGTCGAGTGGTACGGGCTTGTCGTTTCTAATATAAACAACATTTATATTTGAGTCACCATATATCACCTGCGTATATGTTTGCCTATATACGAACTATTGTGTATTGTAAATGTGTTTCGTCGTTAATATCTACAGTACCATAGCCACTGGAAGAATAGCAACACGATCCTTCTTCCCTTCCGTAACCCCTCCCCTCCCTTCCCTCCCCTCCCCTCCCCTAAATTGTGTTGAAAAGTGCTTGCGTTTTATAGAACACGCAACCAAAGTCGTATAATTAGGAGTTGATGTGATGTTATGATAGCACAGTTTTGCATCTAAGCACTCAAAAGGAGAGGGGTGATCAGGGGGATACAGTCTGGGGGCCTCGCAATCATATTGCGGGCCCGGAAAAACATGGAGGGGCTATGCAAAAATATGGAATATGTGACCAGTGTAAAGAGGGGGACAAGCATTGTCCTCGATGCCCGACCTGGCTTCCGACGCTCCTACAGTTGAGTGCGAAAGAATGAGTGCGGGCGTGTGAGCCATGGCCCTATCTCGTATCGTCAGTCGGAGAGAAATGGTTTAGTCTGTGCATTGCTGTAATCAACTGGGTGGTATGTGGACTCTTTCAACGGTTGTATCATCACCCTTCACTTTACTAAAGTAATTATAAGTAAAACTTTGCGTTGATATTTGCCTATATTCCTGCCCAATAGTGTAACTATTCCTTAGTATGAACAAATTTTATGTCTAAATTTTCATTCTATTTTCCTGGGTGGAGGATCTCCAAAACCCAACCTCATAACAGTTTCAATAACCCAGTACAGTCCCCCTACTCTATAAATGGCAGTCCCATACTCTATAAAGTAATTTACAGTCCCCCTATTCTATAAAGTATACAGTTCCCCTACTCTATAAAGTACAGTCCCCTACTCTATAAATAACTGTTCCTCTACTCTGTAAAGTACAGTCCCCCTACTCTATAAAGTACAGTCCCCTACTCTATAAATAACTGTTCCTCTACTCTGTAAAGTACAGTCCCCCTACTCTATAAAGTACAGTCCCCTACTCTATAAATAACAGTCCCCCTACTCTGTAAAGAACGGTCCGCTTCTCTATATAGTGCAGTCCCCAACTCTGTAAAGTACAGCCCCTACTCTATCAGTACAGTCCCCTACTCTATAAACTATAGTCCCCTACTCTAAAAAGTACAGACCACCGACTCTAAAAAGTACAGTCCCCATACTTCCTCCCCCTACTACATATAGTACAGTCCCCTACTCTATAAATTACAGTCCCCTACTCTAAAAGTACAGCCCCTACTCTATATTGTATAGTCCCCGGCTCTATAGGGTGCAGTCCCCATACTATATCAAGTACAGCCCCCCCCCCTACTACACATAGTACAGTCCCCTACTCTATAAATTACATCTCCTACTCTAAAAGTACAGCCCCTACTCTTTAAAGTACAGTCCCCTACTGTATAAAGTACATTCCCCGACTCTATAGGGTGCAGTCCCCATTATATATCAAGTACAGTCCCCTACTCTATTAAGTACAGTCTCCTTCTCCATGGGCGGCGATCATGGAAGGGGACGGGGGGGGGGACATGTCCCTCCAATATATTAGGTGGGGGATATAGTATCTAATTCCCCCCCCCCCCAATATTTGGTGGCATAGTTTTTTTGTGTTGCTATAACTAGAAAATAATGCGTGAGATTATTTATCCAAATCATATTTGGCGGTTGCTAAAACTTCATCCAACACATGCTGCATGAGGTAAATGACTCTTCTTGGTCGTTTATGTGACCTGTGACCGTATAGCATGTTATCACTCATGATGATTATCATAATATCTGTACATCTCTTGTGTATGAGTGTTAGTACGTACAATCGTACTATACAGCGACGTAGCCAGGAATTTGAAGGGGGAGCCCTTTTGCGATTGATATGGGGGAGGGGTCTAAGGGGAGGAGGTGTCCCCCTCCCGCTTTGAGATATTTTTGAACAATTGAAGGTCCTAAGTTAGTTGCGATCTGGTGCAATGTTTTGTCAGTTTCATCATTTTCATATGATATCATATTATCAGCAGGTTTTGTTTCCTTTTTTGAATTCTTTTACATATTATATCAGAAAGACAAAAATGTAGCGCTCTTTAAAACATTTTCCAGTAGGATGATTCTTGTTTAATACATTTGACGAACTTAACTGATCGTCAATATAACCTTTCATATTTTGTAAGACAGCCAGATGTGCAGTGGCCTAAAACAAATATCGTTATCGCAGTGTATTAGCAGTGTAATAATTATTTATAGGAAGCGCGTATCACGTACGATTGCTAGCTTCATAACATGCTGTTCGTGCAACAACTTAGGACGAATCATAAAGGGGATGAGACGTTGTCGACGTCGTTGTGCATACGGTTCGTGACATTCCATCAAGTGCGGTTAGGTATAGGCAATATGTATTTTATTACGCAGTGGCCAACTGTAGGCTTGTAATAGGCTATAGGCTAACATTTAGCTAATTGCATCTGCCAAACTAAGTAAGTGCTGAATCAGTAGGCCTGAATGTTACTACGATTATAATCGAGTTAACAAAGCTGACGAGTATTCAAGATCAAAAGAGCACTGGCAAATTACCATGCTAAAAAACAACAGTTTTAACATTTTTTCGACACTGAAAGGGGGAGCAGTCGCTCCCCCTCTCCCCCCCCCCCGGCTACGTCCCTGATCGTGTATATGATCAGGGGAGTATCCAGGATTTTCCGACCCGGGGGCGCCAATTACCATCTGAGCGGAGCGCCACCATCGGTTGGCGCGCAGCGTACAAGAGAATTTTCTGGTTTTGATACCACCTAGATCACCGGAAATGGCACTTCTCAGGCTGAAAATGACCAACCAGATGCACACTTTTGCCTGAGAACCAAGTATTTCCAAATAGTTTTTTTTATCCATAACCTTTTTAAGATTGTCACCAGTCACAAATCATGTTCGACCTCATCGCATGTCCTGTGGATCATTGCTTGTGTAGGTGATTCTACGTCGCGGCCCACAATACCCGTCAGCCCCACTTTTCAAGGTTTTCCCCATCTACATAAGACATTTCGTTGTTTACATTAGCGGTATATCCCGCGGTATACTGCGCAACTTTCACGGATCGTAAGGTACACGATGGCATACGATGTAATAACCGATGCTGGCTTATATGGTATTGCCATTAACATGTTGAACGCGCGCGGAGTGCGCGAAAAATTTTGGTTATTTTTTCGGGCAAGTCGTTACAGCCCCAATCAAATTGGGCTCCTACGCCCATGACTTCACCCATAGACAGTTTTGAGGCTGTTCATCTTGGAACACCATTTTCATGCTCATTGATATAAGGTGATATCCGCTGTTTGCTTTACAAATTCGAGCAGGCGCGTAGCGAGGAGTTTGCCAAGTGAGGGGCGAAGCCTGTTGGCAAACTATCTAAGCGTAGCGCCACCATGTATTGGCGCGAAGCGTACAAGCAAATTTTGGCCGAATATACCTCCCAGATCGCTGGAAATGACACTTCCCCGGCCTTGTAAGTTGCATCTAAGCATTTTTTATTTTGAAATTACTAACGATATCATAAAAAAATATGCTCAAGGGGGGGTGGGGGCAGTCGCCCCCTTCCCGAAATGCGTCATGTTCCCCGACGACACGGTCGAGTTCGAGACCAGCCACAGTTGGTTTCATAGCAGGTTTCATATAGACACACACGCGTTATGATAGACCATATATAGTATATATGTACATATACATTATTGAGAGAGGACAAAATGGAATCGTCAAAAATGGAGTTGACGATGTTAGGGGTAGGGTGAGGCGCACGCCCCTTCCGAAATCCTTGATCAGTCACTGGCTACCCTGTGTATATAAAAGGGATCAGCGCTGTAATGATGTCACTGTTCCTCTTTCTCTTCCCGGTGTCTTAGTGTTTTTCTTTTACTCCCTCCTTTTCTCCTTTTTCTCTCTTTCTTCTTTTTTCTTTTCCCTTCCTTCCTCTCCTCCTCCTCTTTTTTCCCCCTCTTTTTTTCCTTTTTTCTACTCTATTTTTTCTCTCCTCTTTTTCTTACCCGGAGGCGCGCGCCCCCAACGCCCGCCCCCCCCCCCTGGATACGCGGCTGATGATCCACATCGATATGGGTTGACTGGGTTTCCATTTCACCTGTTTCCTACAAGATTTCTAACTGCAGACGCGTAGCCATGAGGAGGGGGGGGGGGCAAAGGGGAAGACCCCCTTCTAGTATATTTTTTGTATTTTTTTTTTATGATATCGAAGTTTTATAGTAGCCTTTATAAGAGGTTTTAGTATTTGTACAGCAATATTAACTTTGTCTGAATTTTCGAAATTCCCTGACCAACATTCTTCATCATACTTCCCTCTACTCGTGCAATTTTGACTGGACTGTTAGGGGTCGATTTTTTTTTTCTATATTGGCTGTCCATAGATGAAATTTTGTGCAACATTATGGGTATGTTTTTAAGTGAATTTATTATTTAAATTCTGAACAAATAATGGGCTTAAAACCTTGAAAAGTGGGGCTGAGGGGAATTGTGGGCCGTTACGTAGTATTACCTACGAAAGCAATGATCCACAGGAGATGCGAAGAGGTCGAACATGGTGTGTGACTGGTGACACTCTTGAAAAGTTTATGGATGAAAAAAACCTGTTGGGAAAAACTTGGTTCTTAGGCAAAAGTGTGCATCTGGTTGGCATTTGCAAGCCCGAGAAGTGCCATTTCCGGTAATCTGGGGGGTTATCAAAACCAGAAATTTTTTCTTGTGCGCTGCGCGCCAACTGATGGTGGCGCTCCGCTTAGGTATTATTTGCTCCCCCAGGATACAAAATCCTGGATACGCGCCTCTACCCAAGCAAATGTGCCCCCAATATTTGAAACAAATCGCCGCCCCTGTCCTTCTCTATAAAGTACAGTCCCCATACTCTATAAAGTCCGTCATCCGCATCTGGCTCCTACCTTAATCAGTAGGAAGGAACTTTTAATCCCAACCCCCCGCCACCCATACACACAAATACACAGCTTTCATATCCTGTGCACACCACTGCACTATTGCACCATAAGATCGTCTAACTGAAGCATTGTAAAGTTTTTTGAATGAAAGAAAAGTGATATTCTCATTTTTCGCAAACGATTTAGAAATTAATTGGACAACATCTAAACCCTTTCATACAAAAAGGGGCATTGTTGATGACTTCAACTATAACTGAGTTCTTCCGTTCATTGAAGTCCTGTCTTACTGAAGTTTATCAACAACGAAGAATTGACAGGAACGATCAATTTTAATAGAGAAAACATTGTTTGGTTTTAGAACGGGACTCGAAACACGGACCCTTGCAATCATAATGTTACTTGTTAAAATCCCGCTCTAGCTCCTTATATCTACACACTCTTTGTTCAAATTGTTCATAATTTCTTTACTTGTTCATACTTGTTTAATAAACAATGGATTTACGTTGCTTTCAGTGTCGTAAACGAATCTGTAGATTTCTTGTCAAGACATATTCAGAGTTGGCCATCGCCGCTTGTAGTTTCATCTACACAGTTTGCGTACTTTACGGGCATATTACGCACATAGGACAAAATACATCGGAAACTTACAATGGTTTCGTATTATTAGACGTAACTGAGAGCAATGCATATATATATATACGTACAGAAGGGACCTGAGACGGATGATATGACAGGATAAACACAGCAGGGCATATATATCAGATATGAATTGTATCATCAAATAAAGTCTTTGATTGTGTAAACTATAAAACATGAACTTTGAAACCAGTTAAAACTTTAAACTGATTCCTCCCAATATATATTTAGCGTTCAGAATCGTATGTTAGGACGTCACATGACATACACGACACCATATTGTCAATTGTATGTTCTTCATTTCTGATTCCTTATGTTCTTCTTTCGTGATTTTCATCCGTTATTTAAGGATTTAAGGAATCTAGACTTAAATTCTACTCTGGATGATAAACCCACAAAGCGATGATCGTGCTGGTAAGTAGCGTACATGAGACAGTAGTGGTGTGAAACTATATATGTACTGATATACTAAACACGTCATAAATAACACAGGATATGTTAAATGTATGACAACAGATTGCTATATGAACATGGCGTCTTCAAGGCTATTTCAATTTATCAGAATTACATTCCATGTCTGTATGATCATATTTTAATGTCGATTTAAATATTTCATTAATTTGAAGGGTATAATTTGAAGCTCACGTTAGTCAAACTCCTTTTATGTAAATCCTGGTTATTTATAAGTTCATTCATGCAGCTACAACATATCTCTTCCTATCAGAACATGTGCTATCCTTTCACTTAATTGCTGTCAGATCAGATCATAAATATACTAAAATTGAGTCCTGTCGAAACAGAAATGTAGAATTGTAATACTTACATAGCAGGCCTTGCAGGGACGTAGCTAAGGCCTGATGATTGGGGGGGTGTAGTGGCTGAAATTCCAACTGGATGGGTTTTGGAGCCAGAAAATTCCGACTGCTGCCTTGTACTCCCCCCCCCCCCCTACCACCCCCGCAATAATCGTCAACGATACGGTCAGTGTCAGTCAGACACCCCATCTTTCGCGACTGCACTTATGTTCCGAACTTTTTTCGATACATTTGTACCTTATGGGGCAAAGTTTTTGCTTATGTTGATGGCACTTTTAAGCTTCCATAGATTAGCATTGGTGTTTTTATTGTATACCATAGAGACAATATATATCCCAACGACGTAGCCAGGAGTTTGAAAGAGGGAACACCTTTTGCGATTGTTATTGGGGAGGGGTCTAAGGGGAGGGGGTGTCCCCCTCCCCTTTGAGATATTTTTGAACAATTAAAGGTCCTTAGATGCGATCTGGTGCAATTTGTTGCCAGTTTCATCATTATCATATGATATCATATTATCAGCAGATTTTGTTTTCCTGTTTGAATTCTTTTACATGTTCTTTTACATAATATATCAGAAATACATTTGACGAACTTAACTGATGGACAATATAAACTTTCATATTTTGTAAGACAGCCAGATGTACAGTGGCCTAAAAAAATATCGTTATCGCCGTGTATTAGCAGTGTAATAACAACAGTTTTTAAACATATTTTTCGACACTGAAAGGGGGAAGCAGTCGCTCTCCTGCTCCCCCTGGCTACGTCCCTGTACATCCTGAACTCACTTGAAGCAAGCGGACAGGGTCGACCCACCCAATAGCAAAATTAATACATAAATTATCCGAATTGAAGCTGACGTTGTATTTTTTTAGAGTATTCAAAATCATACGAAGTTTTGTATGGTGGAGTCAAAAGATCGCGAGATACAATTTCTCAATGTGACGAGGAAAACGTGGTAAATATGACTGATTAAAGGTCAATTTTGATCGAAAATTTTATGTCACTCACAAATTACAAGAACATATGAAAATAAAAGTGCGACAGTCAGAAAAATTAAAGTGCGACAGTCGGAAATTCCGAATTGAAGCTGGCGACAGTCGGAAATTCCGACAGTCGGAAATTCCGACTGTCGCACTAAAATTTTCCAACCATCGTAATTTTTACCAAGATTGGGGGGGGGGTGAGACACCCCCCACACCCCCTCTAGCGACGTCCCTGAGGCCTTGCGCCTTTAGGCTTAGGTCCAACATAAATGAATGAATCGGGATGGAAATCATTTCATAGATTCTTCAAGGTATAGGCTTAATTTCAACTTGCAATTATATGCATGAGTGAGATGCACTTGTCTTACTTTATATCCGTATTGAACATGGAGTACATCATGTGGGAAGACCACCATGGACCATTTGGATACGTTTTACTAAGATGAATCTAGTGGGAAGTTAATGGAACATGGTATAAGTTAGGTCTATATGTGGGAATTAGAGAGAACATTAAATAAGTTAAAATAGGCTAACCCGGTGGAAATGTGGTTCTTGTCAATAAAACCAAGATGAAACATGACAGTATTCTTAAAATCTACAAACTTCCTGATAATGAGGACGAATATTAAAACAATAGATAAGCAGATTGAGTTTAAGGAATTAACTGATTTTTAAGATTTTTTGTTTTGTATGATAGCTATCACGTGACTGATGTATTTTGCCTTATCAGTATGGACAGAACAAATCTCCGTAAATGTTATTTCTCTGAAATTATTGGAAAAACATAAATCATTAGATATTAAACCTAATCGGCTTATAAATGAACCGTAACATTTGTTTGTATATGCCCGAGATTCAGATGTACCGCTTAAAGCAGCAGTTTAACTTAGGCTTGCAATGTTACCATCGCAGGCTAACACTATACACAAGTATGTGTATTGATGACAGTGGGTCACCTTTTTCTTTAATTTCATCAAATAGAGATTACTAGGGTATAGTTAATACATTTGATCATCAACGTTAACATTTCGTCACGTGCACGCTTTGTATTGTTGCATTAGACACATTAAAGACCAAATTGGAAAATGTTTAAAGAAGAAAACATATGTTTACCTCACTTTTTCCAATGAACCTTGGCGATAGTCAAACGTATGACCTACAATTTTTATCTGATGTCACTGTCAATTAGTATCAATATAATCATAACAATCAACTCACACAGCTTCTTTAACATGCAAATGAATAACCGTTGTATCTACAATTAAGAGACAGCCACGCAATAACTGTGAAGCCCGCCATCTAAAATGATGAGCTGTAGGTGACATTCTAAAATGGTATCGTGACCGTTGATAACAAAACAGAAAGTTGAATTTTTTTCAGGGTGGGTTGATATTAGATTACTTCAAAGGTCGATGTTTTGTGTAAACAATAAACAGTAACTAAGAGATAAACTTTGATGTAATCTTTGTCGAGCCAGAGCCTGTTGACTTTGATTTATGATAATTTTGTTAAGTTAGATTCATCCATGCATACTGTATCTATATATTCAACAGATCATTGCTTTGAAAGATAATTGTGGGTATTATCACTCATAGGAAAAGAAAATTGAAGACCCAAGTTTATCCCGCCAACCAGTCACGAAAATTGTTGTAACGTCATAATCGATGGAGCGTCTTACAGTGTCGATGGAGCGCCTTACAGTGCAAGGTTTGTTGTGATTACATAGTTTGGGATTAGTAACTTAGCAAAAGAAGACTGATTGTTATAATGAACATTGATAACCTCAGCATTCTAAATACTCTTACATTTTATGATCGAGAGTTCAACGTGACTTTTTGTTATCATTGTTTTGTTTTTACCTTATTTACTTGAACTAACCGAATGGAAAATTTGCATATTACTCCGATTGAACTGGTATAAATTTGTCATTCAGAGTGACTCCAACATATTGCCCGCAATAATTGTTTCCAGTTTATTTATAAGCACTGACTCGCCCCAATTTCATTGACCAAAAAATAATGTTTACAAATCAAACTGTTGCCATTTTGTTTCAGACAAAAAGATCATACTCATCGATTCTCTGAAGAGCAGGTATAAACTACAATATGACGCAATCCAGCCTATACCGTACATTAAGGACAGACTATATTGTGTGGACAAGGTATTTGTTGAGGGCGGTACAGAGATCCACATCGTTGAAGGAGCGACGAAGGAGAAAGAAGGACCATGGGTACGTGTAGACTCGTACAATGATATCTTCACAGACCCTCGAGTGAAAGCCAAACGGCGCATCATAGAAGCAGAAGCCGGGTATGGTAAGTCTACAGTGTCCTTACAGCTCGCCTATGATTGGTGCAATGGTGTAAAGGATTCACCTTTTGAAGACGTAGAGATTCTAATTCTTCTCCGGTTGAGGCAGCTGAACAGCAAGATATCTATCTATCAAGCAATTAAGCTGTTCTTAGGACCAAAAGATCCTCGTATCAAATCTACTGATATTAAAGATATCATTGAAAGCTGTTCTTCTGTTAAGGTACTCCTGGACGGATATGATGAGTTTCCTGATAGGGAAGGAGCAACCGGAAGTGACGTAGGACGTATCATAACGAGGAATCTGTTTAGGAATATTGATGTTACCCTGACAACCAGATATCCCCCGAAGGACTATGACCAAGCAAACACAAAACGAGTGCGGTTAGTTGGTTTTGACGAAAAGGCACGTGACCAGTACATTCGCAAAGCTGTTACTGGGGAAGACGAAGAAAGCGTTTCTAAAATTAAGCGCGCTTTAAAATCCAACCCGATCCTTGATGCCCTATGTCAGGTGCCTCTTTTCTTTGTTATGTTTTCTCACATGACTCATGAAAAAGTACTTTTTATGAGATTTAATTCAGTTACAGAGTTTTTCCGCTACATGATGAAGTGTTTCCATAGTCACAAGAGCAATAAATCAATGGATAGGAACACGAGACCACACAATGTTACATATGAGCTAAAATTTGCTGAACTGAGTAAAGTAGCATTTGAAGGTCTCTGCGGTGAAAACCAACAGTTATCATGGCTTAAGGATAGACTCTGTACACGACTAGGTCAAGGGTTTCTTAAACATTATATTGCAGTCGGTATCTTGGTAGAGGAAGAAGTGTCTATTGTGACAAACGAACAGACTTCTACTACAGACATACAGACAATGACTGACGTAAGGTTCTACCATCAACTATTCTGTGAATGGTTTGCGTCTTTTAGACTGGTAGAAGTTGTAGCTGCTACAAGAGGTGCATCTGAGCTGAAGAATGTTCTTGATAAAGTGGATCCATTTAATCTTCAGTATCTCTATCGGTTCGCCTGTGGGATTAGTCCAGCAGTTGGAAAGAGAATAATAGAATACTTGAAGAGCAGGAATGACGGTGATAAGTTTGCCATCCTCTGCATCCTGGAACAAACTGGTGAGGTAGATGGAATCAAGGACACCGTCAGGGATCTGTGTTCAAAGGAAGTTGACATCGACAACGACGACGACAGCAAGCTTCTTCAGAGATCCACCATCCAGCTCTTGGAGATTGCATCTAGATTTGATGTAAGTATGTTCATCATATGCATTAGTTTCTGTCAACTATACCAAAACAATGATGTTGTATGATGAACTAAATATACAAAAAAAAAAACAATATCAATAACAACATAAATTAGGAAAAAAACCACTTGATGATGTTTACGTTTGGACAGACAAATTTAATAAATGTATACTAAATTAAACTACTCAGCCCGCCTAGAGAAAGTCACAAATTATCAATATGTTGTATTCATTAATGAGAAATCTCGTCTTATCGATGACTTTTTCCTTATGAGATATCATTCAAACTTATTGAAAGTCTAAGCAAAGATAGTTCAAGAATTAAGTCTTCTGAAATAAATGTCTCAAATGATCTTGACGAACAGCGTCCCATCCGTTCGTAAATACGCGATTCAGATCTCTAAAGTATGTAAAGAAAACCAAACTGGTAACTCCAACGGGTCACCACTAGAGTTAATGTATTGAACGCCACAACTGACAGATTACTGATCGAATCTACATAGGCCCGTTTAACAATTTACTTTGTTCCCTTCTCGACATGGCCTTCTACCATGGAGGTTCTGTTTATACCTCCATGCTTCTACAAACGTGGAAAAGTACTTAACATTCAATACCGTACCATTCACGGGTAGTTATATGAACCTGCTTTTAGTAGAGACGCAAACTAAGATTTAAACTTAAATGTTGTTACAAAACTCAATCACAAAGAACAAAATCAGTAACAGTGTAGATTGATTCCACGATATATTCGAGTTTTCGTATGGATATGTTGTAATTGACACTGCAGGAAGGTTGATAGGGTATATAGTTTTATACATTTCGAAATTAGTCTTTTCTTGATGAAGGGCGCTCATATCAACGTCTAGGAGAGTGCATCTAGGTACTATAGGCTAATATATTCATTTTCACTGAAATAGGGTAACTCTAGGCAAAAGTTTCGTATGGATATGTTTTAGTCAAAGTTAGACATTTCCCTTATTGCAATATATTGTTAACATATCCCTTATTGTAATCTAGGGTATGACATTTCCCTTATTGTAATATAGGGTATACATATCCAGTATTGTAATTTAGGGTGGACGTAGCCCTGATTGTAATATAAGGTAGATATATCCTTATGGTAATCTAGTGTAAACATATCCATTATTGTAATCCAGTGCACGTATATCCCTTATTGTAATACATTGTAAACATATCCCTTATTGTAATGTAGAGTAGACATATCCCTTATTGTAATCTAGGGTAGACATATCCATTATTGTAATCTAAGGTAAATATATCCCGTATCGTAATCCAGGGTAAATACATCCCCTATTGTAATATAATGTAAATATATCCCTTATTGCAATATAGGGTAGACATTACCCTTATTGTAATCTAGGGTAGACATATCCCTTATTGTAATCTAGGGTAGACATATCCCTTATTGTATTCTAGGGTAGATATATCATCATTGTGCAATGACAGACTAGACCTAAATTGTATTCGTTAAAGTAATCGTGCATAAGGCCATCGGTTTAAATCAACGTATGTTCGTAAAATTTATCTAACTAGGCGAGGATCGTAGAAATTGAAGTAGGGAGAATGACGTCATGCGACATATACTGAAGCCACCCATCCAACTGGTGGCGCTTTGCTTGTACGACAAGACATTAACGGCGCGTAATACAAACAATACTTTTTTGACATAACTGAAGTGATAAAGTTGACATTAATCACTCGAAATGGGGATATCGACTGCCACATTTGGGTGCCAAAAATGTGGCAGTGGACTGTAGTTCTGTAGGTAATTATTAGGATGCGATAGTAGAAGCAATTACATAGGTATCTAATTACTTTACTAGTGTCGTCTGCTCAGCTGATGTTGTTATTCACTGGACCCTGTATATAGTTAGCCTAGGCCCTATAGACCGGCTACGGCTGTCTTTTCGGATACGATAAAGCCTAATGACAAAACTGTTAAAACCTCATTTTACATAAACTGTATCTTTAACGATATATTCACGTGCCAGAATAACATGGGATGAAGGTTATGATGTCCTGGGCTCATCACTTACAAGTTTGTACCAGGAAAATAGTCTACTACCAACTCTGCAGCATTAAACCGAGAACTACATGCACAGACTAATATATGGAATATTACACAAAGGTAGGTGTGTGTGGGAAGGGGGTGGGAGGACGGAGGCATCCATTTTCACGGCATTTTTCAGGGACAATAATGACACTTGAGTGGATCACTAAAATAATACAAGCAAAACAAAATGTGTGCCATTTGCCTCTCAGATACCGGAAATGGTACTTTCCAGACATTTAAAGTTTCACAAACACTCCACTTACTCGAGTCATAAGAGAAGAGAAAACAGTTTTCAAAGTTGTTTCTTAAGTCAGGAGTAGAGTACTTACCACTCTGGTCGCCATAACAGGTCTCTGTTATACAAAGTACACCTTCTCTTTCGAAAAACGGGTAAAATCAAATTCAGTTACAAAGTCGAATGCACAATGTATATGTGAAGACTTACTAATTATCTGGCGTTTTGTCCTACACTACAAAGCGCCTTCACTCCTTTTCAAGGCTTCATTGCTTAAACAAACAGCAATTAACTGTGTCAGCATTCTTCCTAGTTCAATTTCTATGACGAGGATACAGTAACGTTAACATGTTGTTCAAGTTGACCAATCAGTGTCAAGGACATGGTATTCTCTGTCACGTCCGGAACATGCGTGAGTTGTTCTTTGACAACCGTTAATGAGCTTGATCGTCCGGTTAATCTGGATGGATTAGTCCTAATTTCTTAGCTTATTTTCCGGCGCTTGATAGCTAGAGTTCTGTTTAGAAATATAGCCAACCGTTCGTCTACATTGAAGGACCAAATGCCATGGCTTATTCGTGACCGAGATAACTTCAAAAGGGTTGCGGTAACAAAAGCCCCCTCAATTGAATATCAACAACTTACTAAATTTCACCTTCACTGCGCACTACAATGACAAGTAGCGGAAGCGAAGTTTGCCCTTCCCTGCCCCGATCGCCAATAATGGTCATTACGCTACTGCAAAGAATTGAAGTTAAACTACTACTTCGCGTTCTCAAAGTAAATCGCTGAAGCTGCATAAAGAACTACCATACTACAGTATATTACAGCGGTAATGACAGAACACGTAATCGCGCGTAACGCGATATATTTTCAAATATTGATTTGACAACACTTAATAGAAAACTATATCGTCTCTGCTGAAAGCAACCTGATTTCGTTCAGTTCGCCTCCATTTTTAGTTCTGATGACGTCACATTGAGTCATATCTAGGTTATGACGTTATAGGTACGTCAATGTGTATTTCAATGTGTACAGTGTACAATCCTCCAACGTCTTGTCTAATTTCAACATTCATGGGTGGACAAATTAATTCAATCCCCCCCCCCCCCCCCCCCCAACGCTATTAACCGATACAGAATGGTTACACTGGATTGTTAGGATAATACTGCTTAAAGTTTCTATGTTTGTTTTGATATTTGACAGACTCAAGTGTTGCGAACATTGTTTCATTAATCAGGTATTACTACAAATTAACAGTAGACAGTGATTATTTCACCAGTATACAGGCGTAGGAGATAACGCTACAAACACAACCAGCAGCTTTAAGCTGAAATCGATCATGCTCTGATCAGGAGCGTCACTCCGAATTGGGTGGGTGGGGGGGGGTGGGGCTTAAATAAGGGAACATGAATAAACCAAAGGAGACGGCGAGCGGTCATTTAAAAAAAGGACCATTATGTCACTATCTGAGCGGAGCGCCACCGTCGGTTGGGGCATAGCGTACCAATACAAGTTCTGGCATATGATGGGTAGCCATAGCCAATACATGGTGAGGGGAAATCATATAGCAAATTAGGTGAATGTTAGGAAAGATAGAACAAAGACAGTCTTTAACGATCACCCCCTCCATCTCCCAAACACATTCAATCTCCCCAATCCCCTCCATCTCCCCAATCCCCACCATCTCCCCCATCTATACCCCACCCTCTCCATATCTCCAACCCTCTCAATCTCCTCAACCACCTCTATCTCCCCAACCCCCTCCATTTCCCTCAAACTCCTCCATACCCTACCCTCTCCATCTCCAAAACCCCCTCCATTAACCTTAAACCCCCTTCATCCTCCACCCCCTCCATCCTTCCCCCTCCATCCCCCACCTTTCCGAAACCCCCTCCATCTCCCTTAAACTCCTCCATCCCCCACCCCCACCTCCCCAATCCTCTCCATCTCCCCAACCCCCTCCCTCTCCCTCAAACCCCCCACCTCTCCCACCCTGTCCACTCCTCTAACAGTTTATAATAGTATACATAAAGTATAATTATACAAGTATAAATGAACAACAGAAAACTGGCTGGGAATGATAAACAAAGAAAAATAGGATTTAATTTTAAACAGTAAACAAAATAACCAGCATCTCATGAACAATCATCAACCATTTACATAAACATGAGAGGGTATTAATACATCATTAGCCTTAACTAACCGTCATTGGAATTCATTGTATTTTAATTAATTAGGTGTTACATTACCTTTCAAGTTAATGTTCGGTGTATAAAGGCGAACATGAATTATGAATGGTTGGCCTACATTGTGGACAGAAGTGAAGTATAAGTCCCCTGTCCTACCGTATACACCATACAAAGTTATATAGCACAACCACCATTCTTTCTATTTATTACAAGGACCAACATTGTACTACGGCAGTATTGGTAGAATAATAAATATAACCATACAGTATAGTAATGCAGAAACATGAGGGTGAAATGTGACCAGAAAAGAACCGAATAAACAGATACATAGAATATGATAATAATATAGATGTAGGGTTAACGGAAATCAACAGCTAAGATTCAACATACAAGGCTTCTATTAAGTTCGTAAAGTGATGCCGGTACGATGTATGGCAAGCATCAGAGAGCTTCAGTTACAATAATATTTCAGGCACGTTTCACAAGAGTAATATTGTGGATTGGACAACAACTGAACAGGTTCTGCTACCCCTCTCTCTTTCTCCACACTGAAAACATGACATAAATTAATGTAAAACCATGGCACAACAATATTGTTGACTGACCAAAGCTTACTTTAAGTTTATGGACAGCAATTAGAATCCTTAGATAGACGTACGGCAACATCTCTTTATTTATGTATTAGAAATGGTAGCAAAGTTACAGATATGGGTATCAGATGACTGTCAAATTGCTGGCTACCCTAAACAATGAACTCACTATATGTATAACACAGTTCTATGTAACTGATTGATCTCAACAAGAGTATTTCATTTTAGAAATATGAAATTCATCAGTTTAGTCCTGGGTACCCAACAAACTGTGACTTTCTATGTACCTGCATGGAACCTCAACATGCCGATAATAATAAGTTCTGGTTGATTTGTTACAGCTTGCCAGAAAATCTTGGGAGTAACCCACAGGTGGCAATGCACATATAACTTCAAAGACTTGATACTTCATAGTTTCTCAATTTCAAACACATCCCTGATCAGACCAAGGTACACACTACAAAAACTTAGCTTACCTGGCATGTGGGCAATTTTCATTTTCTACAGAAGTTGAATTTTTCTGATGCATTGTTAATTTAGGCATCCATCAGTAGCTGTCTCCACTTTAGAGAAATTTTCAATCCACCACTGCATGAAACAGAATGATGAAGAAGTATGCCAAATATTAAATTATGTAGAAATGTCTTAACCTTGGCAAATCTTAGGTTTATATCAAAAGTAAATAATCTCATGTAGGTACTCCTATCACTGGAAGGAGTTTACAGGCTACACTCTAAAAAATAAACGGGTAGTTCTACACTGTTGTCAGGTATTTTAACACATGGATTGTTATTAAACACTGGAAAAGTGTATAATAAACATCCACAATGTAGTTATACCATCACAAAGTGTAAACATAACCATTGCCTTGGCCATTACCCGATTAACGTGTACATATACCCCGAGGTAAAGCCGGTTTGTGTATTTCTGATCTTTGTGGGTAAATTTACATACTGTGCGTGTAATAAGACACAATGATTTATGTACATTTACACATTTACAGTGCTTATTTTACACTCACTTTTCAAAAAAGTACCCTTTTTAACCAATAGGGTAATTTTACCCACATAACATGTACTTTGCACGAATAATGTATACCTTAGTAACAAGGTGTAAAATAACCCTTCTTAGTATGTTGTTTTAAATCAAAAAGGGTATAACACCAACAACACTTATTTTGAAGTATCGTAAGAGGGTAGAATCACACAAGATAAGAGCTATTTATACACTTCATGTGGTTGTATTTGTTCTATACACTTGTGATTAGTTTAAAATGCCACCCTGGGGGAATTATCACCCAGTATTTATGTACTGAAGTATAAATTTACTCGTTCATGGGTTAATATATATCACTACCAGTATTTTCGGGTCTTAGCCCGTCATTATTTGTATGCACCCTATAGTACCCTACATGTACATTTTGGAACACAGAGCTGCCCCGGCGACTATAGGCCCAATTTCTAAAGTCCCAACAACCAATGCAAATTACTGTCAAAAGGAATTGGGGCGACAATAGGCCAGCTGTTTAGCTTGACATTTATTTATTAATAGCCTATATCGTGTTATAAATATACGGCAAACTGTACAGATATATGGAGTATCCCCGAATTTCCCCGTGGATATGTCTGCATGGTTATTAGTAAAATAATAACTGTTTCTTATGTGGGGGTGAGAGGATATGAATGGAGTCGTAGGATAGGCCTATATGAAGTTTCGTGAAAGTTTAATAAGGCAAGACTAACTAATACAGTCAAAATAGCAAATGATCCTGAGGTAATGAACAGATAAGGAGCGGCGCCCAACCTATAAATACCAACACCTGATTAAGGGGTGCAGACAATTATCTATAAGATCTACATAGGTCTAACCATGGGCGCGTATGAGACGGGGTGAAGGTTTGCAACCCATCGATCAGAAGGTACCCTTTTCTTCAGACCAGCCGCTCTTTTTCGAGCATGCTAGCTTGTGTTGCGTCAGACCAACCCCCCCCCCCCCCCTCAACGAAGGTAGTCCCGTACGCTTATGTACATAACAAAACAACGGAAAGTATATAAGCTACTGCGATCATTTTCTCGAAACACTGAATCCCTCCCCTTCTGGATTGGCCCATGAAGACGGTTTGACTCACAATCAGTGGCGTAGGAAGGTACTTTTGAGTGGGGGGCTGAAGACTGATGGCCGGCCTGGGGGAGGGGTTTAAGGGGAGGGGGTGTCCCCCTCCCCTTTGGAATTTTTTGCATTTCCAGGTGGCCTCAGATGCAATTTGGTGCAATATAGCACACTTCAACACCCACTCCATTTTGTAAACTTAATTTTGTATTTTCAACTGGCCCTAGATGCAATTTGGTGCTCCAAATGAGATTTTTTTCTCATTTGGAAGTGAAAAAGGGGTTTTCTGACCTGCGAACCGGGGGGGCGGAATGATACTTCCGCCCCTCCACATTTTTCACTGGGGGGGGGGGCTGGCGCCCCCCCCCCCCCAGCCCCCCGGTTCCTACGCCCTTGCTCACAATTCAAACTGATAGAGCCTAAACGTGAGTATTTCTCGAGACACTTGTTTACAAAATATTCTTAGAAGTACAGCTTGAGCTAGCTGGAACAATATTTTTGTCATGATTGTGTACGTTTAAGTGTTTTGTGCTTTTTCGCACGGCCAGCATACATTTATCCCCACAACGGATGATAACAATGCCTGGCCCTTAAACGTCGACCATAGCTGAAACATTTTTTTCATTGTGACTTCTATAGAATTTTCTACAATGATGTACTCATTCGTACTAGAAATAAAAGTTACGTTTGCAGCCAGGCCACGCCGAGAGAATAATGGCAGACTATACGTCTCAGAAGTGTTCTTACTTCTCATTGGTTAAAAACAAATTTCCTAAAACACTACTTTACATTAATTCACTGAATACAGCCTTTCAAGAATGTAGATGTGGTAATAAATATTGGTAAAAATGTAAAAGATTCAAAGTTGGTATTCCAGAAAATGGGTGCATATCTGAAAAATTAGAAAGAACCCCACATAATATCAAATGAAAGATTCAAACTTTAAGCCAATGACAAGTTTTCTTTCACAAAGGGTGGTTCGTTCGCGCTTGGCGCTTGGCGCTAACACAATGCCTTAGACCTACGTACGTACAGTACAGTATACAGTATACTGTCATCACTGCACTGCTTGGCGACCAGTCCTAGTATTTCATAGTTTGTTCCCGCAGAAGCGCTTCGCCGTCACATTTGACGAGACTTGACACGACTGGACTTCACCTTCAACGGCCGCTTGTATTTTTATATGAATCTAAAGCAACATGTCACAAGTGTAAGTTGACGTTAAGCCCTTGAAAGAGTTGTTTGATTTATAAAAGTACAGATTAAATAACTGTTATGCCTAGGCTTTACTAGCCTAACTGTTCTGCTACTTATTCGCCTATATAAGATTAGAAGACTTTATAACTAAGCCTAGGCTATGTCTTACAAGTAACAGCCACTAGTACAATGCAGGGCCTACACTGTGGCCTACCATTGTATCAAAGTTTATAAGCCTAGCTAGCGCAGGCCAAGACTGAACTATTAAAACTGAGTGTGCATTAATGCTGTGAGGTTTGTCCAGTACTTATGCCAAGCCATCCTAATAAAGCCTAGCCAAGGTTTTGTTAGATTAGGCCTTACGGCATCCTTGCAGATGCAAAGTTGTTCAATATGTAACACTTTCAGGACCATTACTTTCAAAAAGTTGTTACATCACATAAGATTCTCACATAGTATTGAACCCAACTTCTCCATAAGATGTGGAATAGATGGTTGTGAAAGAAAATATCGGGTGTTCAGCACGTTTTATTCCAATCTGCGGAAATTTCATAAAAGAGTGTTCGATGTTAACATAAGGCATGACAGTAACTCTGGTGGGCATGAGGATACTGAAGTAGGCACAAGTCTAGTGACGGAAAACATTGGTTTAGAAGTTGATGATGTGACTCATAATTCGCATAAAAATAGTCTTGCAGAATCAACTGGAATAAGTGCTATCGATGCTGCTGCTCTGGGTGATGGATCACACATCAGAGAAATCGGTGAAAGATCCACGGAAAGAGACTTTGCTCTTTTCATCTTAGGCATGAAAGAGAAGCATAAACTACCACTTACTGTTACAAATAGCATAATATTAGAGCTATCTGAACTCATCTATAACAGTTCAAGGGATGATAGCACAGAGATCAAAGAAAAACTTTCAGCTTCTGGTTTCACAGTGGCTAAAAATCCTGATATCTTTAACTTTATCGATGAAAAGTTTGAAAAGAAAAATAACATCTTTGAAAAGTTGGCCTCAGACTATAAACAGACAGCTTTTTATAAGGAGCATTTTGGTTTAGTTGAGCCAGTTGAACATGTGCTAGGTTCCACCTGTGGGAAAGATGATACATTCATTTATGTACCATTGCTTGATACTCTAAAAAGTCTTTTAAGTCATGATGATATTTTAGCAGAAGTTCTGAAGTCCCGTTCTAGACATGGGGACAAGCGATATGAGGATTACTGTGATGGTGAAGCATTTCAAAATCATCCCCTATTCTCTTTGGAGCCACATGCACTCCAAGTTCATTTTTATTATGATGATTTTGGTGTGGTGAACCCACTTAGAAATAAAGCTAACAGCTACAAAGTTGCTGCATTTTATTTTGTTCTTGGAAATTTATCCCCAAAGTTTCGGTCAAAATTGTCATCAATTCAGCTTGTTTGCCTCTGCTGTACAAGATTAATAAAACAGTATGGCTTTGGGAAAGTGCTCAAACCGCTTCTTGAGGATGTTAAAGTCTTAGAAAGTAAGGGGGTGACAATAACAACTTTAAACCAGGAGGAGTTTACATTCAAGGGTTGCATTAGTTTGGTTTCCATGGATAACTTGGCAGCACATCAGTTAGGAGGCTTTCAGCAACATTTTCATGCTGGTAGAATATGTAGATTTTGCATGGCAAGTAGTAATGACATTCAAGATCATTTTGATTCATCCAGTTTAATCGAAAGAACAAGTGTTGGTCACAAACATCAGGTGCAGTTAGTTATGGAAAATCAAGGTCTTAGGCATGTTTATGGAGTAGCTTCTAAATCTGTTTTGTCAGATTTGCAATACTTTGATGTAATCAGTTGTCTACCACCTGATCCAGCTCATGATTTGCTCGAAGGACTTGTTCCAGAATTAATGACGAAGGTTGTGACAACATTTATTCAGGATGGCTTTTTCACTTTGGAATCTTTTAACAGTGCTTTGAAACTTTTTCCCTTTGGAAAAAGTGATCAGAAAAGCAAACCAACTTGCAATACCACTGCTAACCTGGGAAGTTTCAAAATCAAACAAACAGCATCTCAAACATGGTGCCTGATGAGATTATTGCCTTTAATCATAGGAAGCTCAATTCCAGAGGGAAATGAATACTGGGAACTATTTTTGTCACTTATGGATATTTGTGAAATTACATTTGCTCCCTCTATACCATGTGAAATGGTTGCATACTTGGAATATTTGGTGCATGGATTTCTGGTTGCTCTGAAAGAGCTCTTTCCTGAAGATAGAATTAAACCCAAAAGTCATTACTTATTGCATTACCCTCGTTCAATATTGAAATATGGACCTCTTGTTCACTGCTGGACAATGAGGTTTGAAGCTAAACATGCATATTTCAAAGAAATTGCCAATAGGCAGAAAAACAGGCGGAATTTGTGTAAGACATTGGCAAGGCGTCATCAATTACTTATGTGCTATTATGGAGCTGGTCAGAATTTTTTGGATGACAAAATGACATCCAACTCAGGAGGGGACATTCAAAAGTTACATCAGTTTTGTGATGGGATTCAGAGAGCTTTGAAAAGTCAATTTCCAAGCATTGAAGAAGTGCATACATTAGCTTTTGTTGAATTACACAGTTCATTGTATGCAAAAGGTTGTTGCATGGTTCTAGAGGCAAGAGAAAATAGGTTGCATGAATTTGGCAAAGTAGATGCAATCTTTATCAAAGGTGGTAAAGTGTATTTTGTTTTGATGGTTTTGCGCACTATTGGTTACAGTCAACATTTCCATAGCTATGTATTGTGTTTTCAACAAAAATGGGTCATATTTGCTTATGAAGATTTTGCTTGTCATTTACCCTTATCAATTTACACAAATCAAAATCAGAGAATGGTAACACTTAAGTACTTTGTTTAGAGAAACATTAATACTTAAAATAGAGCATCTCATTCCTTATCATTGTTACTTTGAACTTCAAAGGTTAGAAGAAACAACTTTTTAGTTTCTATATATTTGTGTCTTCAGTGAAGCACTTAAACGGTACCATGTAACTTATGGATCCAGAAAAAGGGTTTTCTTATGTAGTGCAAGTGATGTAGAACCAGAAATCAAATCTCAATTTGGGATAAAGAAATTTCGGCTTCAGGTCTTTGATAAAGACTTTGACGACTGGGTGGACATTGACGGTGATATAGAAGAAGAGCAGATGGAAGATAAAGCAGTTAAACTGAATGTGATTGGTGAAAGAGATGAAGGTAAGTATAAATGCTTCTTGTACACGATTGCAAAAAGATTGTTGTCCAGAAAAATTTGCCTATCAGCAGCATGTTTATTACCATTTCATGAAGGAGCCTTATTGGCATAATATGATGTGTGAACCCCATTTGGAACTTATTGGTACTTGGGTAGTTCCAAGGATAATATATGCACATAAAACATTCTTGTATGAATGTATGTACATTGTCATAACCTCTCCTCATGGCTTTCCCCCTACAGTAGTGGAAAGTTTTGGGATATTTGACAGGAGGAAGTCACTATAGTATTCATATTTGAAATTTCAGGGAAGCTTTAAGATAAGAAATTATCACAGTCTGAAGGTATTCTGCAAGGGACAAATTGGTATGCCAAAGTTGAATACTACTTCAAATTTTCATTGTAACAGTTTACAGTTTGCAATATCAATCAAAAAGCATTACTGTCTAATGAAAGTGCTAATCAATATCAAATTGGTTAGCAGTTGAAGATTTAATAGTAAGTAGCAAATTGCAATGCAAATCCAGTTATTTTGTTTCTTGTACTTATGAGCAACACATATTTAATCTTTACATCCTGGGGTTTTGCAAATTAGAAAAATAATTTATAATACATATTTTGGACACTCCTTTCCTTTGTCAGTTGCATGCCTCAGTGCCAGTTCATTTACAAGCTCTTCAAGTTCAGATGACACCATTATATTGGCTGGAAATGAAAGAGATGTACCTTTTACCAGTGATGTTTCAGACAGGTAAGACATGTAACATTTCATGTTTGAATTATTATCCTACCTTGACAGAAGCAAAAAAGAGCTTATTTAAGGGAATAAGCAGTTGCCCCAAACTAATTTGCAATATCAGCTAAACCTTGCAAATTTCTGGTGCTGACCTTACAATTATATTTTATGGCATTTTAGAACATAAATATTGCATATAAAAGACAAATCTAAGAGTTATGGTGCATGAATTCAACAATTCAGTAACAAAAACATTGTCACATGAGTAGGAAGAGCCATAATAGAAATATTATACTACAGTATACTAATTCAAATCAGGGTGACTGCATTTTCTCTTTAAGCTATCACTACAATATATTAGGGTATGGGGGGTGGGGGGTTGGTGGAACTTGGTTGGTTAACAGTAAGTCCCACACATTCCCTAAAGAAGTTCAGTACAAGGCCCCTTATTTGAAGAGGCCATTTAATATGAAGTCACATTTTGCTAAGTACTGACATGCATGTTCAACAACTTACAGCTGAAGTAGTGAAAATCAAGCTGTTCAACCTGTGTCAAAGTATAATCTGTATTGTTCATGTAAAATTTGTTTAGGGTCACTTTATTGAAAGTGCTAATTCTATACATTTTGCTAATAAAGTTTTGTTTACCCTTTTTGCATGCTTGATAGTTTTCATGAAGAAGAAAAGTTCTTGCCATGGCCAAACAAGTTTGAGCTGCATCAAGATGATGTTAGGAGAGACATCTTGGTAGAACTATTAAAAGGGGGACCTGTCAGCAACAGAATTAAATCTGCTGTAATCCAAGCTACATTTGACAAAATGTGTTTGTTTACTGTGTAAGTACCTTTCCCTATTTGAATATTAATATTTTGTCTTTTCAATCACTAATGCTAAACCAGTGTAAATTTTTGCCTTCAAATGTCATACGCATGCATAATGCACAAGTCTTTGGAATCTTGACTTTTCAACATCTCAGAATTACTAGCTTTGAAATATGTCAATGTGTAAGTATGCCATCTTTGAAATTGTGGTGTTATTTAACCTGGAACAATAACACCTTTGGAAGCCTGTATTTTCGCATTTGATTTTTTGCATATAAAGACGTCATGTGTCAATAACCTACAGATTTTAATATTGTGGAACCTTGGAATGATGTGGTTACAACTTTGTTAAAGTTCTGTTGATATTTTAACTTCAGATGGGGATATCCACATTACCAAAACAAACAAGCTCAGACAGCGACCTCAAATATAAAATCATAGCCTTTTAGCTGACTCAGCCTGTCTGGGGGGAATGGGGGTGCTAGGTAAGGTACTTAGTACAAGCAGGACTTGATGGTTAGTGGGTAAATGGGTGAACTTTTCACTGTTATTATTAAGTTGCAAAATAAGTTGTTGATATTATTTTAAAAATGTAATTTTTGGTGTTTGTGTGTGTAAGGTTTATTTCAATCCCAGATCAACATCAGACTAAAACAAGGAATTAAGAATTACATAGTAAAAACAAAACAATTTAGACAATATATCTTCAAGAATGATACAAGAGACCACTATAGAGATGGTCCGCAGTATCCCGTAACATAAGAAATTTCTATTATGGGAGATCATTGGGCCTGTATGAGTCTCACCCAACCAAGCCCTGTCCTGCTGATATGAAGGTTAAAAACTGGAGCTTTTGGAGCCCCAGACAGTACCATCTTTTCCTTTCACTCCACATTTTAAAAAGGCTCCCCCAATATACTAAATCCCCCCCAAAAGAGTTGGTTAAGTGGGTAATTGCCCCCCCCCCCCTCCTAAATTTTACAGCTGGCACTAACCCTGTATGTGAATCAACTATAAAGTGATATTCTTTTTTGTAGGTATCCTACTACAGATCAATACAATACAGCAGCTAAAGCAGTCATAAAGTCCTTTCCAAACTTGGCAATCAAATTACCATTCTGTGAGCCTTATGTAAGTATATGATTAAGCTCTTCATTTATTATCTAGAAGGTGGGCGTATATGTACATATAAAAAGCACCTGACTAGATTGTGTAATTTCGACTACTTTGTACAAAACTACCACTACTAATGGTATCAGTCAAATTGGTGCTTTTCAGGTAGACAGGAGACTATTTTCACTGTATTTGCTTAATTGTCAAAAGCCATTTTTATATCCAGTAGCTGGTGCTAGTGAAGAACTATGTACAGCTGGATCTTTTTAATAAAGACATCAAATGATGGGGCATTCAAAACTAGATTGTTTCTCCTGCCATTTCAAGGGCAAAATCTTACATCCACTATAGATTAATTTTGCTGTTGGTTTGTAAAAGTACTTTTCGGTTTGAGGGAACTTAACTGGGTGGATGCAAGGGTTGAATGTATTTGAATGTTTAGAATTTCTACTAAAATAGAGGTTTGACTGAAGAAAATCATGAATAACTGCCAAAACAAGATTCTTTTACTGACTTAATGATCTAACACGAATACTTGGCTGAAAGTTCCTGTTTGAAAGTTATTTATTAATACAATGTCATTATCATCCTTTTTATTACCTTAATTCATAGATCATAGAAGATTTTTCAGCCATCATCAGTTGGGATGCAGTGTCGGAGATGTTCTACAAAAATCTTGATGACATTGCAGCAAAGATCATCACCTACAACACAAATCACTCAAAGGGCACTCTTCGATTCCTTGTTGAATACAACAACTTTATTCAGCAATTGACAGAAAAAGACAAAAGGGGTAAGTTAACATCTCAGAGTGCTGAGTTAATTACCAAAAATAATAAAAAAGTTTACTATTATGTAGACTAGGAGATATGTCTTAACAGTTTCAGTTGAGACAAGCATTTTGTCAGCTTCTTAAAATATAAATTAGTTAAACTGATGGCAGATGTTTGAAAACTTTAAAAAAAATCCAAGGTCTTTCAAGATAATGAAGAAAAATGTGGCCAATCCTGTTTCATATATACAGGATAATCTGAGCAAGGAGACAAGTTGTGACCATATGAGGCAAAGTAGCAACAGTGTCGTCATTGGATGAATTAGATGGTTTACTGAATCCTGCAATAAAACATTAATTAAGGAACACTTCAATGTAGTTATTTTTAAGAGTGCAGAGATAAAACTGCATTGATACACTACATCAACTTACTAAATCATTATGTTATTTTCAGGAAATCAGCATGAAATTGTTTACTGTTGTGTTACATTTTACATTCATTTACACTGAATGAAGACAATAACTTCAGTGTTTATTTCTGCTACAGATGCTACATGGACCGCAGCTCTCTGGATACTACCTGGCTTCCTGAAAGAAGATCGCTTTCTGTTTATAAACAGTGATGATGATGTAAGCTTCCCATTTTAATAACCCTTTCATTAGTTGGTGTATTATTTGTAAACTTGCAAAAGATGTAAAGAGTAATATGTCGATAACCCTTCTAAGGCCAAAGAAATCTATGCAATGCTGATCGGGGTGTGTGTGAGGCCTCGGTTTGTAAACACTATACCTCAAGAAGTGAAAGATGGTTTGCACTTCAAGAGTAATATGTAGATAGCCCTGGTGAGCAGATGATCCCTATTTTTTCTTTGAATTAAAAGATAACACAAGGTAACCCTTGGTGAGTAGGTGGTTCTTCCTGTTTTTGATTGTGGTCAGAGGTCATTTGAGGTCAACAAACATGAAAACCTGAACCCTTTAATTACCACCACATATCATGAATTGAATTTAGGTAGCATTTGGTAAGTAGCAAATCCCGAATGTTTTGTATGGAGGTCACAGTTCACTTGTCTTCAATTAGAGCCAAGTCTTAATAAAGTTGATCGCTGAAGAAATGATAGTTGGTTTCAAATTCAATCTTCTTATATAGGCACCTATTATTCGATACTCTAAGGCCAATGGCACTTCTGGTGATATCAGGTCAGCACGGTGGAAGTTGGAAAATATGCCATCTAATGTTGCTTCATAATGGCAAGGAATCACTAAGTTATTTGACATTCTGGTTTATATATACCCTGAGTTATAGAAACATTCGCAATATTCATTTATAGCTAGAAATGATGCTTATTCAAATCAGCTCCCAAGTAATATTATCAAATGCAAGTTTAGTGTATGTGATTCTGAAGAAGCTGGATTACCTTTGAAAATGTGTTATCAGGAATAAATCATCCTATTTATTTCATTGTTTGATAGGTTAGCTCGGATGTTGAAATCAGCACACCGGTCATAACATACACTGGGGATCCGCTGGACCCATCAAACATAACAATCATTGCAGAAAACGAAAAATGCAGTACTGCAGCATCTTTCCCTGAGGCAGTTCTAATCCTGCTGGCAACATATTATGTTTTCAACATACAGTATAACGGCAAAGTAAAGGAACACTGACATTTCTGCAAAATGTTCTGCTGCAATGCAAAGACAAGGGGAAATTGCCTCAAAAGATCATTTCATTAATTGCAAAACTTCAAGCATGATTTATTTCATTTTGTGACTTTTCTTCAAGTTCTATTGTTTTTCTGTTATTTGTTGACCCAGAATTATTGTTAGTTATGTTTTTCAGATTGTTTGCTGGATTTGCATAGTGTTGTTTTCAGGGATTTAGTTTGTTAGCACAATTTTACAAGACAAATAATGTGTAAAATGATAATTTGGGTAATTCTTAATACACTTAAATGATATATAATACTAAACATTACAATATTGGTGAAACAGTGAGATCAGGGGCAACTACAAGTTTGAAGTGCTGTGACATGCCTTGTTATGACGAAGAGCAAAGTTGGGGGCGAAAATTTAGTTGGAACACTAATGCAACTTTATAAAAGGTGTCATATAGTAAAGTCAATAATAAGCTGTTAATACAATTAGAACTGGGTGTAATAAGAAGGCCAAACAGCAATTAGTTGATATTAAGCAAATTATCTAAGCCAGTAAATTTTTTATACATTCAAACCAAGATTGATGAGCATTAAGAATAGCAAATTGTGTACAGTAATATTTTGTGATAAATTGTGGGGTCTACAATAAACATAGAGGGGTATAGTGATTAAGGTTTAACGTTCAGCCTAGTTGAAGCAAGCTTAGTGTAGACTAATTGTATGCTAGTCTTCCTCAGTTAGCCTCGGTTACACTCAACACAGATGGTTAATGGTGATCATTCACAATCATAGGCCTAAACTTAAGCATCACCGTATCTTTGCTCGATTTGATTTTGTTTTTGTCAATTTATACCAAGACCAGGAAGTTGTTATCGATAATCTTTGTAATGCTTGATGCACATATAAATAAAATCATGGAGACAATTGCTGGAACAATTAGATCAGTGACAAGAAAGTTCCATATATTGTGGCTTGTTCTGTCACAACAAAATTTGGTTGGTGGGGTGGGGGTGGTGCACATAAACATGCACCACTCTAATGCAACTTTTTGAGTGTACTGTTGTATTCAAGATAAATCAACATGAAATGTTAAAGCACTAAGAACTGTATAATTAATCATACATTAGAGTTAAGGTATGTTTTAGAGTTATTAATTTACAACTTAGTAACATACAGGTCTTATCATGTAAACCATTATTGTGTTGATGCAACATTCATGGTCAGTGAGAACTGATGGGTTTGATCATAAACAAAAGCATGTTGATGTACCTGCATTGATTTGCAAAGTTAGTTGTTTACATACAAATTGTTTTTATTAGTAAGTTATTATTGTTTATCCCAATATTCTCCAAGTTTCTCAATTTTTTGCTGAGCCATTTTATAAAAGTGGGAGTTATGGTCTTTTTTACCAATGTTATGCCAAAGTAATGCACTTTTTGAGTGATACCAGATTTTTAAGGTGACAGTGATACAGCATAATCATAACAGACAACCTGAAAGTAATATTTGTGGTCAATAGAGATTTATGTTAATGTTAAAAGATTGGCACACCTTAATTTTACAAATGTATTCATCGATGTAAATGAAAATTGTTACATGGTTTAATACCTGACATGCCTAGTAATGGGTTGTGGCAGTTTCTAATTGTTGAGAAAATGTGATTATACATTAGTAAATGTAACATTTTTTAGTCAAGGTTTTACTAGTATACACATATGTTACCAACTTTAAGTGTTGCTTCACCATATTGTACATTATGCATGAATATTCCTAGATTGATATAAACATGCTATTGCATTGATTATTCATATCACGTTTATGCAGTGTAGTATTCATGTTTGAAGTTTCTAGTTTTCTCCTAATTTAACATTCTTACCCATTATATTAATTCAAGAATCTGCACAATTAAATTGCATTGTGTTATGTAGCCCAATGAAGGTATGCTGTGTTGGCCAAATATGGTCATCTTTGCTTAAAATTCTGAACTGTTTTTATTACCACTCTTGAGGAAATTTTTCTCACTGAGACATTCAGTCATCTTGTGTGCTCAATGTAGAATGTCTGTGAACCATTGGAGGGTAGTGACCTCCAGGAAAGTATTCTTTGAAAACATCTAGCGATTATAGCATGCTATAATTTTGGGCCAATACAGAATACCTTTAATATAATTGTAAATTATGTGCAGCAGCATCAAAGAGGTAGTTGTACATCTTAAGCATAATAGTACCAAAAGATCTAATGGAATAATCCCACACATCAACACAACTAAGTCATAAATTTACACCTATATTGTTTAAAAGTAACCAAATAGTGGGTAAATGTGAGTCTTGCTTAGCAACTCAAATAATGGTAAATTGACACCTAAATTGTGTCAAAGTAACCAAATAGTGGGTAAATGTAAATCCTGCATAGCAACACAAATATGGGCAAATTCACACCTAAGTTGTGTTAAAGTAACCAAATAGTGGGTAAATGTAAATCCTGCATAGCAACACAAATATGGGTAAATCGACACCTAAATTGTGTTAAAGTAACCAAATAGTGGGTAAATGTAAATCCTGCATAGCAACACAAATATGGGTAAATTCACACCTAAATTGTGTTAAAGTAACCAAATAGTGGGTAAATGTAAATCCTGCATAGCAACACAAATATGGGTAAATTCACACCTAAATTGTGTTAAAGTAACCAAATAGTGGGTAAATGTAAATCCTGCATAGCAACACAATAAAGGGTAAACTTACAAATAAATTGTGTAAAAGTAACCAAAAAGTGGGTAAATGTAAATCCTGCATAGCAACACAATAATGGGTAAATTCACACCTAAATTGTGTAAAAGAAACCAAATAGTGGGTAAATGTAAATCCTGCATAGCGACACAATAAAGGGTAAATGCACATCTAAATGTGGTTATAAATACCCATACTTTGTGTCCACATGCAGGATTTACATTTACCCTATTTTGGGGTAAATAAACCCTTTTAGTTTTTACAGTGTACCTTCAAGAAAATAAACCTATTAAAATAGCATACTTTAGTTTTAGGATATTAAAGTTTGGAGATATTTCTATGGTAACTTCTGGTCCAATGAAAGCCTTATTATGTTATGTGTACTATAGGTTTGGTCAAGTTTAACTACTTGTGACATTTCATTCCTTAGTTTGTAAGCGAGATATATACCAATAAGGATAGTCCTCATCATATATAAACCAGACTTTAGAAGTGTTATAACTTGTTTTGGGTGAGGGTCTTGTTCTTTTTTTTTTAAATGACTATTAATTGTAAGGGGACGTGCACAATGAACTAAATTGATTGTTTAAGAGCCTTTCATAGATTTTACTCTCTATATGTTGTGGAAGTTAGGCTGACAATAAAGAGGAGTCTGGCTGCGTTATTAAGACCGAGTACTACGCTTACCTGCCACCCAACACTATGACACACTGACAAATTGAAAGTGATCAGGTCATCTGAATATTTTGTTTCTTAATTTATGATGGCTACACAAAACATCAAATAGACCCAGTATAATAAACACATACACCTCTTTGTGTAGTTTTACACATTGGTAGGCAATACAATGCATGGCATGCAGTACCTACTATATGGTGTATGTATGTCATAATATGTCATGGAGTAAAAATATCCAATTAAAAACTTGCATTCTCATAGAGGAGGGGGAGGGGTGGGTGGGGTAAGAATCAGGTGTTGGGCCATGCAATCATTACCCTGCTGATGTAAACTGTACGCATGTCTTTCAAGAGCTGTAATCCGGATATGAAACTGGTAAATCCCTAAACAGGCTGATCTCAGTACTGAATAATTCCAGTTTACCTGGTGATGAGAAAAACAAAATACATTTGGTCATCACTTATAATGTTATTATTCATGTAAATTGTCATAACCCGGTCTGCGAGTAGCTGTATTCTACCATGAAACATTGTCAAACACAGAACACAGCTACTATAAACATATGGTATGCTACTGTAGTTTCAAAATAAATCACTCAGTTATAATTATAATAACAATGTAAAGAAACTAATGCAACTAGAATACAAATCTATAGACTATACAAGATGAGTTCAAGGTCTCATATTGCTTCCCAGAGTGTTTATACAGCTCACCTAATACCAAACTAATTGAAATATAAAGAAACATTAATTTGAAATTGAGACAAGCATTGAATCTTCAATACAAACTTTAAGAAATACCACTAGCAATCCAGTCTGGTTTATATTTAATTGAGAAACAAAAGTAATAACAATGCAACCCTGAAAACAGATGGAGCCTGAAGAAAACATGATGACCGTTTCGGTCACATAATTTAGGAACCATTGGTTCACTGTACTGTCTATAGGTTGATGAATTTGTAGGATTTCTGAAATTATGACATTGTACTATAATTGATTGAGTTAAAGTACATATTTTTCTATCTGCAGACTTTAACATATACTGTTATTTCATAACATGTTGTTCGGTGCAGTCCTGCTGTGAAGGGTGAGGGTTGGGTGGAAGCTACAGTTGTACGTCAGCTAAGTGCCCTGTGAAATATGTGATAAAGAGTGATATAATTTTAACTTTGGATAAAAAAGACTTTAAAAAAGTGGATCTGGTGACACAACTGTGCATGGAACTGTGTCTG
Organism: Apostichopus japonicus; assembly: GCF_037975245.1. NCBI lineage: Eukaryota > Metazoa > Echinodermata > Holothuroidea > Aspidochirotida > Stichopodidae > Apostichopus > Apostichopus japonicus. Next base: position 7,310,179 of record NC_092567.1, read on the forward strand.
GCTCTCAATATAACTGGTTTTGTGTACACCTTACTTAAATAATACTTCTTCAGCCTCACAAGATCGTATTGTGAATCTTAGAACTGGTGTGCGACAGTTTATCAGGAGTTTGGAGAAAAATATCAAAGAAGTGAAGGAGATACAACCCCAACCATAATCTTTAGCTGATATGAAAGACTGATCATTGAGATGAATATCAACGGTGGAGGTGATTTGTATTTTACTGTTCAATTACATTTCAAATCATATTTCCAATATGTAAGCAAATGCCTAAAACAATAATATCTACTGTACTACAGTAAATAAACATTATAACAAACATAATACACTAAAGTTCAAGATTTTATCCGTAGTTGTGTGACCTTTTTGTGACCTACCTAAATTAATCAACGTTTCTTGTTTGTTTGATGGAATGTTCATTACAAATACCTCTAACTCAAAGCTCAGCAATACAGACTGAGTTGACTTCTTTAATTTTTCTACAGCATTTTGGCTTATATCTAAAATGGTAATTTCGAGTTTGGGGTTTTAGTCTGAAGAAAATAAATACCTAACAGAAGACATATTTGTAGGTAACCTAAACTAGTTTCATACAAACCAACAAGTTGTCTTCCAGTCTTACCATTTTGGGAGTGTCAGGAGTTCTAGAAGACTTTATTTTGAGTCTCAGAAGGCAATTTTTATTTCAGTTTGGCAAATGGTAAAATGTACCAGATGGTATTTAGGCAGCTATTGTGTTATGGCAAGCACGTTGCAAATAAAAAAAAACAAGTACTGGATTACGAAGGAAAGTACAATTCAGTTTCCAATAACCAGGTAAGTGTAAAAGCAATGAACCAGTAAACCATCAAACTAGAACCGGATTGTCCGTTGTTTAGTGGAAGTGGCATAGAAAGGTGTAGTGCAGTGATATAAATGAGCCCCCGAAAGAGAGTCCAACCGCACACAAACCCAACCATGCATGGTTTGGGCTTGACTGAGAAATTTGTGAGATTTTGCACCTCTCTTTCCTATTGAGGACAACATTTCTTTTGAAATTCCACTCAGCAGGAGATAATTGTATCTAATTTAGTGTACATATCAGCTTTGGTGAATGTGTTTTTATATTATTTTTCTTCATTTAATGGCACCAGGCCCATGGAGACTGCATTGCCTACATTGACCTAGTTACACCACTCTCTGTGGGTATCTTTCCAGATTTTAGATTACCAAAGGTTCATAGAGTACACTGTTCAGCTGGTCAATAGCCATACAATATGGTCAGTTCTTTCCACAAATTTGGCAGATGAAGACACTTTTTGACTTAAGAGGTCAAAATCTTGAAATGAAAAGTCCAAATATTGAGATAAAAAAGTGAAAATTTTTGAAATTTGGGGACACTTTTGTCCCTATTAAGCCACTGTACTCAAGTCGGTGAAGTAAGATCATTTTTGAGACCAATTAGATTTTTTGAAACCAACTGACAACTGACAATTCTGTATTCACAGCTGTATATACTCAGATTAGTAGGAAATATTTCCACTTGTGTTCTCTGTTTAAAGTGGCTGGACTTACAAGGGTACTGCAAAGCTCTCCAAATCTTCGGTATTTTCACATAGTTTCTGGAATCTGCTAGCATTTTTAGCACATGAGGACATGTCAGTAATGGAAATATTTAATCTGATTTTACTCTGAGCCCTAGCAGGGGGCTTCAGAAGTGCTCTGTAACATTTTTGAGACTTCTTGTTCTCTTCTACTAAGTTTAAAGTGCATGTAAATACATGTTAGAGAGAAACCTGGAATTTCTATGAAGTAAAAATCTAAGCCATGGTGGGAGTCCCTTCGGACTTTGCTGATGCATTTTCACTTTTCAGATATTTAATGTTCTCTGATAGTGATTTTGCAGCCCTATTGGAGCCTATGGGGAGGGGTGGGGGCAAGTGCTCACCACCCTAATGGATACCAGTGCTTGTATATGTTGAAATGCCCTCTAAATGTGTTTATTTTAAACAGAATTTAGCTCTCAAATATGCAAGGAAGAAATGTTATCATGACATGATGATGATAAATAGTGTCACGGGAAATTAACTTCCTTAACCATGCTTGCTAGCGGTAGCCAGCAGTTTTGGTGAATAAAGTCACAACAACCAGATTACTTCATTCTTACCATTCCTACGTACCTCTGTGCATCAAGAAGTGTAGGATACTGAAGAAGCTTGATAGGTTCATAGGTCCTGATCTCCTCTATCCGGTACAGTCTCTGCCTTCATATTCACCTAATGCGGGTTCCTTACTTTGGTTGAATTATTACATCATGGAGCCGTTCGAGCCTCAGTGACTTCTAAATCAAAAGTGAAACACTAACATGAAATCAAATTAGTTATTCAGATATTTCAGAAGACTTCAGAAACAAAAGTATACTCACTTACAAAGAAAAACCCATGGTAGCAGTTCCACTTGGATCCAATCATTGATCTTTTTCATTTATTGATTATTTAGTATTAAAGTGTTTGGTTTCTGAAGCTTTTTGCAAGTTCTTAGGAAATTTTGCATTCAGATAGCAACGTGACACTACAGCAGTCTTTGTGGGCAATCAACTTTACATGATAGCTGTAAAAGACCCATCAGTTTTAGTAAGTTAATCATGTAAAAAGTGCATATTTGATTTGTGATATTGAAGCTGAAGATACGTCAATAGGAAATGAGCATTACCAGCACAAAGCCTGGAAATTCTGGATATAATTTTTATATATATATTTTTTTAATTTTAGGTTTATACTTCTGTTCAGGGTCAAGGCCCTCTCACACGACTTTACAACTTAACCCTGGTTATTGGTAACTTGTCACACCTACACACCAAAGTGTGCACAATTCAATCAATCTCTCCTGGGGCACCACAGTGCACCACAACCATGTGTCCCCCGGGGGAATTCCCATAGGGTGCAGCCACAAACCGGCGCAAACAACTATATTTACAAGTTACCTCGCAAGTCCCTATTTATACACCTGGGTGAAGAGAGGCAATGGAGATAAAGCGCCTTGCCCAATGACACAACGTAATGATCTGACCAGGGCTCAAACCTGTAATCCATAGATCACAAGTCCACTGCCTTAACCACTTGACCACAACGCCCTCACCAATATGTTCCGATAATGGGTTGTCTTGGACCAGTAAGGGTGGGTAAAGCGCTGCAGTATTATGGGTGACACAAGCTACAATAATGTTTGCATATGATATGGAATATTGAATCTCAATCTCTGGAAAACCTTGCATTTCATTTGACCTTTACTCACTGGCAGGTTAGCACTTAAACCCACAACATCCCAGGAGAGGAAACAACTTCAGATTACTTTAAGAGTAGGTTTTTATGACTAAAACCTTTCAGACAGTTGGATGATCTCGCAAGTGTAGAACACTTCTTTAATAAACTAATATGATCAAAGTATGCTGAGGGAGGAAACCCTCCCCGTCAACTTGTAACCAACTAACAGGCAAGCATCACCATACTTCACCTAGTCCTACATTGTGCTGAGCATAGGACATGCTTTATGCTGGCATTGCGGTAGTATATTGGAACTAGTAAAATCATTGGACTAGGCCACGGTTAGGCTGCACTTTTCTTATATGACTAAAGAAGACCTAAGCCATAACTTCAACGTTATGATGTCCCTGTCCTTGTAGGTACATAGCTTAACAATATGAAAGGAACACAAGACATACGTGGGATTTCTTCTTTGACAATTGCAATATACTTAGTCTGTTTCTTTCAGTATCATGTTCACCATCTGGAATATAATAACGTTATATTAATAAGGGAATCACGTTAAACAACAGGGAAGTACAACCATACAACCGTTCTTCAAACGCTGCTTTACACTGTGTCGTTGGTTTGTTTAGATTTTGAAGATGAGACTTGTTCAAGTGGTTCATTGCCCACGAGGGAAATACCCTCTTTTCAGATAAATGATGTATGTGTGTATGTATGTATGTATGTATATTACACCCTCCTGCAAGCAGGAACTCGCGAAGAAGCCTCATTGGCTTATCAAAGCAGCAAGCTGACCGAAGTCAGTCTCTTTCATTCATATTTAACGTCCATGATTAAGAATTGTTAATTGTCAACAACTCTGTAACTGGACGACAAACATTGATCTTGGAGTGACTCGAACCGGGGACCTTATGATTGAAAGGCACCGGCGTTAACCACTGAGCTAACACTCCACTCCATGATCAATCTTCCAATTCAAATAATAGCACTTTACAACAAAATGGCAAATTCCTTGTATCTAGGAGTGAGGTCTTAAACATTATGCTGCAAAATGTCAATTCATCATTTGCATCTCGATAATTTTCTGGTAATTTTGCGTTCATAGAATCCTGTACAGCCGCTTTAAGTGTATACGTGTTATGGGTCGTAAGGTATAGGTCTTATGGAAAAGATAAAAAAAATACTTAGTTATTACACTCCAACTCACCAAATTACAATTTGGACGGCCTCTTGACTATTCACAACAGATCTTCCGAAGTCCAAACATAAAAAGGGGTCCGGCACTAAATATATAATGAAAACGCAATATGCAAATAATGAAAATATGTTGATGGTCTTGGCCATACCAGTAAAGCAAAGTTAATAGGCTATTGTAAGTTCCAAGGAAAACGCGTACTATCGCCTAGCGTAATCTATCGTGATAGTATTGCGTCACTACAAGTGTCATCAAGACAGCATGATAATTAGACATGTTAGGTATTTTTCAGGATATTGTTTACTACAAGCTCAGAAAGAAGTCAATATTTTATCATTTCTAAAGACTTTTGAAATGACGAGATGAAAGTATTTTCGTATTTTAACATTAATCAGAAAATTTCTAAATTATACACTTGGATAGAAGTCGGGGAGGGGTGGGAGGGGGCAATGTTACATTCAGCCGAGAAGAAGGCCACTGCTACGAGCGTACACCCCTCCCCACACGCTCCCTCCCCACTTAAGACTTTACAAAACATTGTTCATAGGCAAAAATGCATGGTGTATGGAGCCAATTTTAGGCCTTGGTGGTCTAATTATGCCTCGGGGTGCACCAGTTAAGATCATTTCTCAAAAAGAATTCAGGGGACGCCGCTACTGAGATTTGCCTTCAACAAGCCAACGACCACACCTCCGCCATTTTTAAATTCTCTTGTCTTTCCATAATAGTGCAGGACCTGTATCTAAGTCAGTTGGGATTTGCCCCGCCCCCCCTTTGAAATCCTATATTAAAATGGGTTTTGAGAAGGGGTCCCATTCTCCTAGTCCTGCAAAGCGATTTCAAGTAGTAGATAACCTATGCATCTGCCAGTAAAATGTGGTACATGGCTACATGAGGGTAACATGCTATAATGTGTACCTCTTTGTCAGGCATTATTGTATATAGGAATAATAACTGGTTTGGCAACATGTCCACCCAACGGCTATTTACAGAATAACTCGACGCGAGCAAGACTGTATTTTCTGATTTGTTATGCAATCATACAATAGTGATTTTAACATCGGTCAGTTCAGTTTTCAAACTTCACACTAGTATGTTTTAGCACAACCTTAAGTTTAGACAGATATTATAGTCTAACTACGCCTCAGAATTGTTTCAGTCGGAGGACCCCCAAAACCCCATACATGGACTTGCATTCAGCGACTCCACAGCAACACCATCAACACTTTCGCCATCTATAGTATGACTATTAAGGTTCGTTTCCCCCTCCTAAATTGATCGGGAGAATTTTGGAATATGAACCCACGTTACTGGGTACTAAACCATACAGGAGATTCGATCCGTTTTCAGGATTGGAGAGGCAAACTTACCGCTTATGGACTTAATCAGAAATATACACAAATTAGCCACAAGATGTACCTCCTCCTTTATGTTCTACAACCTTCCCCATATCTATGTAGACATGTGACAAATCACTTGATTGGCGTAGGAAGGGAGCACAAAATGAATGAGTTGGGGAAGTAGTCGGGAGGCATCCCAATTAAGCAAACAATACACATTTTGTCATTATTGTAACCCACATGGAACACTGAAAATTTCATATCAAAATGTTAATTATTTTATCCCGAAAGTTTTGAATATTTCTGAGAATTTCAACCCTTTTTCAAAATTGAAATCCTTTTCTTGAAAATCAAGTTTGTCTTAAAAGTGCAATCTGTAATATAACCAAAATTCTCAACATTAAACTACTTATTCTAAAATTTAAAACCTCTCCGATTGATTTTGACTTCTATAATTCTCTTCATGTAAAGCGTCGATTTATTTTTGTTTCAAATTCAAACTTTTAAAATGTCGACTTCTCAACTATGTAGTTACATTTATTCCAGTACGTCATTATGATCAAGTGATTATTTGTAAAAACAAAAATGTAACTTGACACTGACACGTTTTGTCTGCACGATGTGTCTGCAAGATGTGTGTGACGGAACAAGGATGTTCAATTTATGTTATTCCATGTAGGTTTTAATATTCATTAAACATGTACTCCTTCAAATCATTTGAAACAGACGGTATTAAAGCTTTTGTGTTAATTGTTTGTGTATGCATCCACTAACAGATCATAAGGTGGGTGAATGAGTACATAAAATGCTTTTTTGCCCACATTTTAACCGGTGGTGGGGAGGGGGTGTACGGGGACTACCACCCTATCGCTTAGGGAGAAATGTCAATGATAGATTGATCTACTTGATATAGGTTGTGTTGTATTATTTACTTCCTCGAACCCTTCCTTACTACATACCCAATGGACGTCAGTTTTTAAACTGTCTGTTTTCACCGGGCATGTATAACGTTACGTACATTTATTTCTATTTGCGCCAAAATGTATGTTACAAATCTCAAACATCACCAGCGAACAGCTGGAAAACACCATCAATATCGGTGACTCATGCTATTGAATACATGTTCACATCTAGTATATATCAGTATCACTGACAATGAATGGTTTAGTGTTATATCAGTGCATGGAGTTTCAGAGTACGTTGTATAATCGTGGAGGTTGTTTGTTACCATTGACTTGTTCAGTGGTTATTAAAATGGGATTGTTTAATGGAGAGGAACCGCTGTGAATAGTTAAAACAGTAATTATTGATCAGAGAGATAAATTGACGGTATGGTATAGAGGCATAGACTAGGATGTGTACAAAGGCCAGGCCAAACTTATACGTAGGTTATAGGTTAGACTAGTGATACAGTTAGGCTATTTTAAAAATCTCAAAAATCACCCGCGAAAAGCTAGAATTACTACTTTTAGCAAGAGGACATGCTTAGCAAATCTTACTAATAAATAATATGAATCTTAATCTATCTTAGCCTATAGTTGACTGATTATCAACAAAATCCAAGTTAAAGCATATCTTAAATATAAAGGACTTGAAAAAATACAATCGAGACACTGAGTCTTCTTTAGTGATCTTAAATTAAGCGAAGAATAAAACCAGCGATTAACATTCTAGGTGAGCTGATGCCTATCCTTTACTTCGAAAACAATTACTTCATTCTAGCTAACAAAAAGTATCCATAGACAAACTTTGGAATTTTTTTATCCCTTCAACAAAATGTAATCAAAGAAATTTGTTCAACTCGATTTTACTCGTACATAATATAGCCTTATAGGCGTGAATACAAGTCAATCTATAACATTCTACACTTATTATTGTAATCACATAACTTACTAAGTCTACCAGGTCTGAAAAATGAGCCACTTGTGTGAGAAACCTGCAGCTTTTTACCGAGCAGGCTAAAATAATGTTATTTAATAACTGATTATAAGTTGAATAACCTAACTCCTGCCAATATACCTGACACTTATTGTGATATATAATTTTGTTAAATACTGTATAGGGCCTAGAGCTTTGAGCATCTATAAAACAGTTTTCCAATTAAGTATAATAATAATCAAATGCAATACATATTTATAAAAAAAGGAATTTTTCGTCCATGTCTTTCCAGCAGCAACTAGATCGTGGTGTTCTATTCACACCTGGGTTTGTCTTAATTTGCCCACATAACTATAAAAACTGTTCATCATTTCCAAGCCAACAGATTTATGGCTACATGATATTTAAAAAGTTAAATGTTTTTGAAATTGGAAGTGCGACACTTATTTTACCCTGCCGCAACACTCAATAGCAGAAGTTTGCCAGAGCCGTAGCTCTAACGTTAAATGTTCCGCTAACTGTTCACACCCGAAGAACTCCATAGTGACAGAAGATGTTTCAATGAAGATCCAATTAAACTGATTAAACTTAAAAGTAATAATGAATTAGTATAATTAAACCCTCAAGGATATGAAGTGTTTCGGGATAACAATATTAATTGTCAAAAAAGTGTAAAAAGCGGATGGTACTATTTAATTGGAAGAAACGATACAGTTTAGAAAGTTAAGATTATAAGCAATACCCAATTTAGGAATATCTACAAACACAAAGAAAGAACAAAGCTTCATTTCGACAAAAAATCCACTGCAAGTTATGTCAAACTCAAACCGTAACTTAGGAATGAATTGATAACTAAACACAGATGAACATCATCATTTAAACAAATCGTATTAATTAGAAATAATTATAATTCAAGCAGAATAGTCGGGTTTGGATCAACAATTAAATAATTTGTATATTCAATTTTGAGTTTAAGCTTCGTCAACCTTCTCTCTTGAAACTTGAATTTGATCTACCGTACATCTGCTTCTCTAAATTGCGTTTTAATTATAAGAAACAACCTATTGATTTAAATATAATTCTTCCAAATCTCCTTAAACTTGAAAAAAACCTGGTATTAGTTAGAGTAGAAGTTTCCTTTGCCTAATTCCTATAACATTGAATTACATTTTCTTCTAAAAGTTCTAAATAAAAATACAAATAAATTTGATCAATTGTGTTCTGCAAAAGATAGATAATCTCAATTATTATTTACCCATTTCTTATAAAATTCTCAAGCAGTCATTGGGATTCGTTTCCGATTAACTAATAAAAAAAATGTAGCCTCACAGTCTTATTTTATTAAACCTTTCTAGCCATATAAACTTTAACTAATAAGGAAATTGTAAAACAATAAAACTAACCCTTAAATCCTACATTGCCACTTTATTTTTGTCTAATCTAATCTTATTATTCCTGTTAATATTTGTCTCCTCTTAAAATCAGCCCCTTATTTCCGTTCCAATAACTGGTTCCTTCTTACAAATAAACACGACCTAAATGTCTTAGTTTATCGCTTTATTTCCTTTATCTTCATTTCGTTATTTTAATTTTATTATAATTATTCTAATCCTAACCAAATCCAATCTTTTGATCTCGATCTACTCTATTACTCAGTAACTCTATTCTTTCATTCTAGATTCCTATCTCCTGTGTGTGGCTATACCTCTGCTCTCCTAGAGTTGATGAGTCTGGTCTGAACCTTATCCTGCAGTCTGGTCTCTCTCTCTCTATCCTGAGTTCTCTCCAGAAGCTGGAGATCTATGACTACAACCGAAGACTAACTAATGAAGAGTTAGCGGCCATCTTGTCTTACTCCTCACAGTGTACAAGCTTGAAGGAGCTGGAGTAAGTATTCTGGTGTAGATGTTAGAATCATCATTACAGTTAAACAGGAATTAATATATTTATAAAAGTTATCAATATTAAACTAACACTAGCGAATGTAAAGTCTGCTGTATTTTTATGTCAAGGATGTTATTTAGTTAGTTTAGTTGAATTTATTTTAATAATTAGGTCATCGTGAAAGGAATTTTGTAGGATGTTATGACAAATAAAACAAAGTATAATGGATAAATAGGGAATATTTTAAGAGAGTGTTGGTAAGAGAGGGGTAGGGGTTGATGGGGTTTGTTCAAACGTTCTTTGTTTAATGTAATGTTAAAATTAATTAAAAATAAGGTTTTAGAATGACAGGAAAGTGTTTAAGGATGAAACAAAAGGCTATTTTTGTAAGGTAGTTAGAGTTAAATAAATCTAAAGAGTTTAAAAAACATTTTAAACTAGGGGTTTTGAGTTTGCAAGTAATAAATGTGACTTCTCAAGCTGAAACCTCAAACATATATAGCTTTTTTTATATTTCATAACTTTGAACATAAACTGTTTAATATTTTAATATTCCTCGTATAAATATCACTTCATACTTGATTAGATCATGACATCCCTGCTTTATCCTTTACAATTTAGTGTAATTGAATCCCCTCCCACACCCCACCCCAACCCCTCACTTATAGCCCATTCGAATACCGGTTTTACTAAATACATTCCCGACACCTCACATTTACAAATCCATTGTAACTCTACCTGCCCCCTTCAGATAACTGTCATTACACTCTTTGTTTTTCGCAGTTTCCCTTTTCAAATGCTTTTTTACCCCCTCCTACCCTAACCTTATCATCATCCCCTTTGTTCCTGTCACCGAGTGGTTTGTCTTTATTATCTCCAGCTTCATTATCAATTACTTGTGTTTTCTTTGTTTCTTCGTGTCCATTGTTTTCTTTACATAGGCCTGTTAAGAATATATTGTAGTTTTATAGATATAGACGTAAACCTCGCTAATACTTTAATATATTTATTTTCCTCAGAGTCAATTGGTTACCCAACGAATATATTCAGTTTAATATATCGCTACTCCTCTCACATCCATTAGTTCATTTAGACCAACCTCATAACAAGTTTCCCATTTCCATCTTTACACAATCACCATTATGTAATCAGTTGATATGTCCACAGTGTATGACGTGTTACTAAAGCAATGAAACAAATATTTAAGTCGCCCAATCCCGCCTCACCCGACTCTCAATGAAAAAGGGATACAACTATTCAGTAATACCATCAATAAAATACCATATAGTTGAAAATTATTCAGCATGTCATATTCTCAATGCCATTCCAGGAATAACTGTAACCACCGAAAATGTATCACTGAAACATCTTAAACATTAGCAGTATTGCTTGGTCGAATCATCAAAAAAATGTAATACAGATCTATGATTATTCACTTTTTAGAGTGTCAATGCTCTATCCCAATCCCCGTGTTCAGTATCCTCTTCACTAATTTTGGTCTAACCACTGGTGTAGGAAGGTATTTTTTTGTCAGGGGGGGGGGGGCTGATGCATGATGGATTGTGATCGCCGTCATGGGGGAGGGGTCTTAAAAATTTCCAAAGGGGAGGGTCACCCCTCCCCCTTTGAAACATTTTTGAACAATTAGAGGCCATCAGATGTGCTACAAATGTCTGAAGTTATAATAAAATTTTCTCATATTTCCTGATATACTTTACCCCTCCCCCTTTGAAACATTTTTGAACAATTAGAGGCCATCAGATGTGCTACAAATGTCTGAAGTTATAATAAAATTTTCTCATATTTCCTGATATACTTTACTCATGTTGCGTGCAGTTGCCAGGCGTGTACGTGATATACGTGATATGCATGAACTACGGAGTAGCTGCGATGGTGTATGTATATGTCAGTATGTATGCCTGACCTACAGTACATGAACAAAACAAACGGTGTTATGTACACACTGTAGCGTATAAGCTAGCACAACCTAAACATGCAGCACATTGGTCTGGACGAGGGTCGATCTGCTCAAACGCTAGCGAATTTCCGGTGGAGATAGTGATTCCCAATAATCGCAGTACTAAACAGTGTTTTCAGGTGTTGGGGGTGGGGCTGTCGCCCCCCCCCGCTTCCTACGCCCCTGAGTCTAACCTCCTCCACCCTTCAGACAACCCTATACCTGTTCCCGCCACTGGCCCTCCCCTTCGCCCTCCCCTTCAGAGAGGTGCATATGTCTGTTTTTAGAGAGCCCATCAAATCCATTCCATGTTTATACCCGATAACATCATCATCGTGTTAGTACATACAGTCGGCCTATTCTATTCTACTTCTACAATAGTTTTCTGTACAAATATATACAGCGCTTACATTATACAGACGATTTATTCAAACAATTTATGTTCTAAAGCAAGCCAATGGTAAGAATGCCACACCTGGAACTTTAGTAAATATCTAATTAGCATAATAATAGATGACACGAACCAGTTCAACCTAATGAAAAGAAAAAGGTAAACGAACCACGTGCCCATTGTCAGTGAACGTGTCAAAGTAACCATGGAAACATACATTAAGTAGGTCAGTAGGTGTACAGCAGTGAATACGAATCATCCTTTGGGGCAAATCCCCCAAATAACATATTTTTATGTCATAGGCCTTGTTATTGCATACGTTGCGTTCATAATTTTTGGTTATTCTTTGTAAGTTTTACTTTAAATGAGCAAAATTGCTCTCATTGGTTGTTTAATGTATCCCCACATGTTCCCCTGCAGACCAATCGAAGAAAACCTGAATAGAGAGGGTTTACAGATAACACAAATTTATGAATACAAATTAAGGAAGGACTGATTCCTGTTACGTTCAGTTATTCTTCTTGAATTTAGGTTGCACTTCTCGTTAGTAGGAGTTTGACTAGATAACGCATTATTGTGTAGCTCTCAATTTCATTATAGGTAGTAGGGAGTTTATGTTTATTTAATTATTTTTTTTTTATGATTCCCATTGTTGAGCTCCGGACTTGAACATTACGGTATTAAACGTCTTGAATCAATGGACACTGCTGGATCGTTACCATCATGTGTTTCACTGTTGAATTTGATCGAATTTGTTTGACTGTTCAGCAGGAACACAAATAACAGGGTGATTAAGTTCGTTTTGAGAAGAATATTATGCGTGTCGAACAATGAGCTTAACAATAATAATAGGAAATTTAAAAGCCGTATTGAATTTTTACTTTGAGTATAAAACATTGTGCGAGCTTAGTAGAAAACTCTAAATATAAAAGCTAAATAGCATCCAATCAAATCTGCGATATTAAATATAGTTCCCGAAATCAACATAATACAATTAGCTGTTTTCGTTATCGCCCCGGTTTGTCTCCTTTACTTGGCTTCTGAGCCCGAATCGAAATAAAAGAGATTGTACTAAATATGCGTAGCTCGGAAATAACGTTGAACAGTAAGTAACAAAAGTATTTGAAAGGAATTATTTAAATATGTACTTTTTGCCGCCAAACAAGAATCATTTTATTTTGATTATAATTTCGTAATTATTTAGAAAATGATACTAATTTGATAACTATATTTTTTTAAGTATAAAACTAAAATCCCCCCAAGTATCGCAGAATTACTGAATGTAATTGAGCGAAAGCGTTCGAAATCTACCCCATACAACACTTGTATTGTAAACAGAACATGTTTCGAAGGGAGATTGTACCGTCATGCAAACAATGATGTTATCAATTTCTACTTTCAAACTTGAAAATATCAAACAAAGGTTTGTACTGAGCCCCCACACCCTACCCTCCCGTGCACGCTCAGTTTGGTTCTAAAGTTGCGTATTAACTAATATATACAATGTGATTTTTGTGAGATGTCCCATTGTTATCTTTGGGAAGGAGGGGGAGGTGGGGGTGGGCTCCAAATATGACTTGGGTCGTTGGGAGGGGTCTAAATGGGTACCCCTTTCCCCGTTATATTGCCTGCATGTAAGCATTGAGTTATTATGTCTGATATAGCCCTTACATTATATAAAATATTAATAAAATATTGCAAAGGGCATCTTTAACCAGTCAATGAATAGATATAGAAAACAAACGATTGTAAATAAAACCATTTTTCATGTAAGTATATATAGCAACAGTTCAGTAAATATACGTTTATTATGCTAATAAGATACAAGGTACGTAACCTATATATTTTCTTTCCTTTGGCCGGAGTGGTGTCTTTCATAGAGATGTGCAATGTAGGTATAAAGTAGGACGATATTGAGCTAGACTTGAACATATTAATTGTTTTTTATGCACTTTCTGTTACAGGTTAATCCTGATAATTTCATATATTGCTAGCCAAACTCAACTTGTAGTAAGGAATCTTACAGACAATAGGTTTGTATATTCACATTATCCTTCTGTTAGATTTGAAGTGAACAACATATTAGGAGCAGTGGCGTAGCCAAGGGGGGGGGGGACAGCCCATCCCACCCACGAAAGCTTGTCGCCCCCCAGTCGCCCTCCCACTGAGATTTTGGGTTTCGAAAAAAAATACATTTGCGAAAAATATATCATTGGTCTGAATGGTCTCGAATCTCCATGATGACAACTCATGAACGACCTTTCGACCGCGGACCGGCAGTAGGTTATAATCAGAGACGTAGCCAGGGGAGCAGGAGGAGCGACTTCTCCCTCCCTTTCAATGTCGAAAACTTTTTCTTTTCTTTTTTAGCATAGTATTTTGTCAGTACTCATTTGATCTTGAATACTCGTCAGCTCCGTTAAGTCGATTATAATCGTAGTAACATTCGGGCCTACTGATGCAGCTATTTATTTAGTTTGGCAGATGCAACTAGCTACATTTAGCCTACGCCTATTACAAGCCTACAGTTGGCCACTGCGTAATTAAATACATATTGCTAACGTAACATCACTCGATGGAGAGTCACGAACCGTATGTACAACGACGTCATCAACGTTCGTTCTCATCCTTTATATAATTCGTCCTAAGTTGTTGCACGAACAGCATGTTATGAAGCTAAGCTAGCAATCGTACGTGATACGCGCTTCCTATAAATAACTATTACACTGCTAATACACTGCGATAACGATATTTGTTTTTAGGCCACTGCACATCTGGATGTCTTACAAAATATGAAAGTTTATATTGTCCATCAGTTAACTTCGTCAAATGTTTTAAAAAATCCAGATATTGGACAATAAACAAGAATCATCCTACTGTAAACAATTGTTAAAGAGCACTATGTTTGTCTTTCTGATATATTATGTAAAAGAACAAATAAATGAATTCAAACAGGAAACAAAATCTGCTGATAATATGATATCACATGATAATGATGAAACTGGCAAAACATTGCACCAGATCGCATCTAAGGACCTTAAATTGTTCAAAACAAATTTGAAAAGGGAGGGGACACCCCCTCCCCTTAAACCCCTCCCTCATATCAATCGCAATATGTGATCCCCCTTTCAAATTCCTGGCTACGTCGCTGGCTATAGTTGCTGAAAGACCGGACGTGACATAGCGCATAGGCCAGGATTTCACTTCTGGGATGTAACCTAATGCTCCTAAAACCGCTTAAAAAATATTTTTCAAGAAAGGAGACAATACTATCGCTGAGAACTACCGGCCAATTGGTCTAACACCCTAATAATATTTCAGAAGCAATCTTTGATGTCAGTTTGACATATAGTTCGGTCATTTCACTATGTTACTTGGCTTAAAGCCCAGTCGATCTTTAAGTATTTTCCACGCGCAATTTGCAGATTTGTCGAAAAATGTCAATGCCGTTGTCAAACTCACAAAAGATATGTCATGATATTTCAAAGTAACTTTACCATACTGTTTTTTTTTTCTATTTGATGACCATATCAAGACAAGGGATTTCAAAATAAAGGATGTTGAGAAAACTTTAGAGCAGCTTAGAAGGCTTGGGAAGTGTCATTCCAACGATCTAGGAGGCTTTTTAGCTAAACATTTTCGGTACGCTGCGCGCCAACTAATGGTGGCGCTTCGCTTAGGTAGTAACAAGACGCCCCCAGCGCCCCCACTGAAAAAAATCCTGGCTACGCCACTGATTTGGAAGGCTTTAAAATATTCTTTTCACAGAATACATACTGGTTTTAGTATTAAGGTCTCGGCATTTGGTTTAGTTGAGACGGACTGAAATACTGCTTGGCTTGATGAGTCGCCATATTTTAAGGGGAGGGTGATACTGTAACGAATGTCTCCTTAACAGCAGTTATGTATTTCACCAAACTCATAACAATCATAATGAATAATCTTATGCTACCACAAAGGTTCAAGGTTTCACACCCCTCCCTCTACCCTACCACCAGTCCGGTTAATTCATAGCAAGATTTTTTGTGTTCGATATTTGATGGTTTTGCCAGACAATAATAACATTTAGGAAGATATGACAACAAAATCCAACTAGATTGCTGAAAAATAGGTAAAACCAGAATTGTAAACCCCCACATGTCACAACACGATCCATATATTGTTGGTGTATTTACGTGTAGGTCAAGTTACTAGTATAAAGGCACTATGTGTAGACTTCACTCCAAATGTTTGCGATGAAACCGTCCGTTAACCGTGTCAGGGGCGACGGAGCCGGGAAAGAGGGTGGGCGTGGGGGGGGAGGGCTGAATGGGCACATGGTCCTCCCATCTTCTGGTTACTCTGAAAAGTGGGTTCCAATTGTTAATGGAAATTACCAGTTACTTTGTAATTTAAAGACTGCACAGAGTATTCATGTTGAGAGTTTTCAGATAAATTAACAGTAAAGTGGTTTCTAGCGTTAAATCAAAGTCACATTCTCCCCTGCCCCTCAGTGTTTGTGCCTCCATATTCGAATAAAACGTTTCTTTTGCGAATCAACGAAAATCATATTAGTGTAGTTCTTAATAAAGTACAGGAAGTTGTAACAATTCCTTAGTAGATAAGGACGTCGGATATTTAAGACACATGCAGCTCTTCATTGAGAACATAGTTAAATACGAAAATGTGATTGACTAATGGTTAAGGAAACTCATACACTCTAAAAACACCCTGGTGAAATTTCACCAGTTCCTGGTGAAATTTGCACCAGGGGTTGCGTTGATATGCTACCCTATATATCCTGGTGATCATCACCAAGTTGCCTGGTTAAAGAGATTTTAACAAAATCCTAGTAGATATAACCAGGAAAGCCTGGTTAAATTTCGTGGTGAAATTTTACACTGTCCTGGTTAATATCAATGGGTATTCACCTCATTCCTGGTGATATTAACCAACATTTCCTGGTTGATGCTAATATTGTCCTGGTTAATATCAATGGGTATTCACCTCATTCCTGGTGATATTAACCAACATTTCCTGGTTAATGCTATTACTATCCTGGTTGATATCATGAAATATTTCACCTCTTTCCTGGTCAAGTTAACCAACATTTCCTGGTTGATGCTAATACTATCCTGGTTAATATCATGAAATATTTCACCTCTTTCCTGGTCAAATTTACCACTTTTCCTAGTTGGTGCTAATACTATCCTGGTTAATATCACAGAATGTCCCACCCCTTTCTGGTTAAATTAAAAAAAATTTCCTGGTTGATGTCACCATTATCCTGGTTAATATTAAACTGATTTTCCACCTCATTCCTGGTTAAATCACCCCTTTCCTTGTTAATTTTATTTGGTATGCCACTTTATTCTCCATTTAAGTTGCAATGCATTCAAATTGAGAAAAAGCAAACATAAATTATGAAACAACATTATCAATGTTACTGATAGCTAACTTTATTTGCATCTTCATTACTTTTGAATTTTGAGTACTAAGTGAACTGTTGCAATTTAGTTTAAATAATTACTCAAATATTTATACAATAAATAACTATAAAAAATGCAATACTGAAATCAAAATTTTGAGGACATAATTACAGAATAACCATCGTCACATGCTGAAGTTCTGATTGCTCGACATCAACTGTGAAATGTAACAGGGATACCAAGACCTTGATCAGCACTTTTGCACAAGGATACAACTTGAAAATCACTCGAACAGTTTTCAGTACAGAACAAGAAATGGACCCTATACCTGTTACTTGAAAAACTTGATCGAAGCCTCTCTCCCAATTACCTTTGTTAAGACAAAATTCAGCCCTGTGTCAGTAGCTTCTTTTCTTTAATGGTATGTTGTATTAGCCCCAAATATGCTAGATATTCAAATGTGGTCACCTTTGGTCAGAATTCTTAAACTATTTTTATTACAACCTTTGAGGCAATTTTCCCATTCAGTCATCTCGTGTGTTCCTTAGAAATGTCTGAGAACAATTGGAGACTAATACCAAATTTATTTTCTTAATTGAATTATTTACTTATTGGAAATTAATTAATATTTTTAATTTAATTACAATTACATTTGACCACTTTGCACAGGCAAACCGAACATCTGCAAGACAATGATTAGGCTTCCAATGATAGCATTAATGTTTTAGTCATAAACTCATATTGGACCTCACATACTTGTGCAATTATTTTAACTCCAATAGAAAGAGGTAAGTTAAGCTTATTAATCACAAGAAAGATTAATTTGAAAAGATTTTGAGCTAACAGTTAAGTAGTTAAAGAATAGACCAAAGTGTCACATGAAATTTCTGAAACTCCGACCCCGAATGACCATAATTATGATCACGTTTTGCATACATCCACATATCCACCCGTGGACTCAGGAAGAAGCATTTCCAAACAATTAACTTAACCGACCCCTAAATGACCTTTGACATAAAATTCCTGAG
The DNA here is from genome assembly GCF_037975245.1 of Apostichopus japonicus. NCBI lineage: Eukaryota > Metazoa > Echinodermata > Holothuroidea > Aspidochirotida > Stichopodidae > Apostichopus > Apostichopus japonicus. The sequence continues at coordinate 7,328,508 of NC_092567.1, forward strand.
CACTTCCACATGTCTCTTCATCACAGGTCATCTCTATGCAAGTTTCATTGAAGTTGTACCAACAGGTATTATCAATTGTGGACAGAGAGATGAATTGAATTGAAATGCAAAACATCAAATTGTTTCTCATAAAAACAGCTACAATCACATTCTTGATCATCCAAGCCAAAGACATCCTTCTACTACTGCAAAGCTGTGTTACTTGGTAGCCTCTCAATTTCTCATTTCCACCTCTTCCAGTGTATACCAATCTGGGAAAGGAAAGAAACAATGAAAGTATTAAATGGTGTGTTAACGAACTAGAATGAAAAAGAAGATTAATCGCTTTCTTCAGTCTACTAGTTTGTGCCAAACTTTTAATTTTTTATCAGTTTTAGTAGTAGAAAAGGAATAAATTGCATTAGCCTGTCTTTTATAGCAAGTGCAGTAACAGACTGTGTTGGCAGCCAATTAAAGATTAAAGATTCTTCACGGTCGTTTCCTCAGATCTTTTTCGACAAACAAGAAAATAGAAATTTAAGTACACACAGCTTGTTTCGTGAACTTGACATACCAATTGCATAATAGGCGAAGGTCAAATGTGTAAATGTGCATTACATGATAGTCGCTTGGAGCAAAATGAGTCAATAGTGTTATTTACAGCACTTAGCCTATAGTCAAACCAAAGGGTGTGATACTGGTTCAACATTGCTTTTGTTGTCATGTTATGGTAGATGAAGGTAGGAGCACTGAAAGCTCTCTATCAAGCAAACAGATCTTAACTGGTTCCACTTTACCTATAATCAGTGGGCTATCAGCTAGCACAATTCCATGTAGATTAAACATAAGTCTAAAAAATAAAACTTACTTGTTTTACATGTATGAATGATTGCAAGGGTGCACCCTTGCACCCTTCGATGTTGAAATTCCCAAAAACAACAGAGTGACAAGAGAAAATGGCAAGTTCATCTGCAACAAAAGATTTGTGAAATTGTTTAAATTTGATATAGTAAAATAACATTCACTGAAGGTTTACATCTTCTCCCAATCTTCCCCTCCCCCCTTTCCAAGATAGCCAAGGAATCTCACTGCTCTATGACAACAATTGTAAAAAGGACTGACACTTACTGAAGGCCATGGTCACACTTTTTGTTTATACCATGGAGAAATAAAACTAGAAGTCAGAGGCTTGACATCTGCAATGCAGAATGTAGGATATGCTTAGAATAGTGTACAATTATATGTTGTACAGTCCTGATTTGGCCTTTCTGTTTTGAAACTTCAAAGATGTATGCACTTTAATTTAACTGAATTTCACTATCACAAGAAAATTCATCTAATATAAAATTGATGACTTCGCAGTGCCTTCAAGTTATGCTTCCACAATTTGCAGTGAGTAAGAGATCAATCTTGTGCAAAGATAAATCGATACCATTTAACACTTTAATAGGAGGAAGTGTATGGAAGTATGATCGAGATAGTGATATATTGCAATGATCGCAGTGACCTCAACTGACCTCTACATGCATAACTTATACATGGTATCAATCACCTTGCAACTCATTTTTGTGTTGGACTTTTGACTTGATGGTATGAGTTGTCGTTGCTCAACTTGTGTATAGAGTAATACTCAACAGTATTCAGTTGCAATTACATTGAACAACACTTACCATCATAGGGCTAAGTAAACTGCAGCCTACAGATTTTTCGGTAATGGAAGGCTCAAGGTTGTGTGTTTCTTGTACTCTGTCATGGCTGTTAGTTATTGGTACAAATCTTCCATTTCTGCCAAACACAATAACACATAACAGCAAAAAGAGTTATTTATTCCTGCACCTAACAGAAGCCGGTCACCTTTGTTAGAAAATAGTTTCAAAGTAAAACAAAATCAATTACATTAACGGTCTTTATTTGAGTTTTGTACCATGTTTATATACTTACCATTTTGTATCTATACAAACATTCTCTCCCATGAAAACTGTATATGTGTCCCTTTTTGAATGTTCAGAAAATCAATGCCATAAGGAAAACTGTTATGGGCAGTTCGGTTAAGTTGAGATTTACACCAATTTCATGATCTGCTGTGATATATGGAACCATAATATGCCTTACTGTAAATGTGTCCCTTTTTTAATATTCAGAAAATCAATGCTATAAGGAGTCCCTGCTATGGGCAGTTCAGTTTATTGAGATTTAAAACCAAATTCATGATCTGCTGTGCATAATATGGAAATATAATCTGCCTCACTGACAGTGCTTCAAAACCTCCCTCTGGGGAGTATAATTGTAGAAAAAGAACAACATGAGATTTAATAAAACTCATTTCTGTGTTATAGTGTGAGGCTTATAACATTAGGAGTGCAAAGCTGAGACCTAGTTATGTGGTGTTTCATTTGTACATTTCTCATGTGGATAAAACTTATCTGTGACTGGGCCTAGGCTATACCTATATCCTTGCATGAATAGGCTTAGCCTACTTAATTTCAGCGAAAATTTGTTTAAGTTTCACAAACAAGTGTCCCCCCCCCATTAATTTACATTGTAGTATAGTCTGTATTGAGATTAACCATATATATAACTTAAATTTACAAATAAAGCTTAACTGGTTATAGCCTAGCCTGGGTAAGTTTTACACTCAGAGTCAGAGTCTAGGCCACTACAATAAATGCATCACTTGCAATTTTAAGCAATCTCTTCTTTCACTGTCGGCAATCACTAATAGCCAGTTCCCGAACATGTAGACCACTAGTAGTATAACCTAGGCCTAGTATTTTAAAAGCGAAGGCAAGTCTAAGACTAGTCTAAGACTAAAGTGTACTGACCCAAGAGCACAACGGTCTATGCATAATTTCACTTTTTAATGTGTGGCTTTGATTAGGTGTGTCCTCAGAAGCTACCGTTCACCACAATTACACGAATTTGGTAGAAGTAGTCACTAGAAGCGGCCGTTGATTGGGGTTCTGGTTTGAGTATGACACACAGTAGGAATATATTTACTTAGGTCCAGACTTAGGCCAGGTCCTGAAGTGAAGGTACTTACTATACAAATTCAAGCCTATACTATCTCATAGCCAGTACAGTGTATTTACTACATCAGTGAATGAATCTGACCTAGCCTAACAACGTAAGTGCTAACGTTAGTTGATAGCCTACTTCAATATCGCGCGTACTGACTGTATCACAGAAATGACAAAATCGTCATGATCCCGGTATTTCACCTTTACATTTAAACACTGATTTAAGGTTACTCATACCCCATTGGTCTAGCAAATATTTGACTTCGTCATCTGCAATAATTAGATGGTTATTTGCACATTTCTTCGTTGTATTTGAATGTTTCTCCTGCTTACGTTTGTCGTCGTAGAAAGCTGCTAGATCGAACGTCTTCAGTCGCGACTACCAACCAATCAGAGGCGAGGATTGTAATATGCAAATAATATATTTTCACCAGGGTTATGTTAAGATAAAGTTTACGCCAGGACGGATGGATCGTAACCAGGATGTTAACTCACGTAGCCAATAACCAGGATAATGTGAGCAAATTGTTAACCAGGGAATTTTCACCAGGTTGTTTTTAGAGTGTATCGACTCCACATATAATGTTATAATTTTGAAAAATTGGATTTGGATTAATGACGAAATAACAACTCGTACAATGTGATAAAATTATTGAAGGTTAATATTGAATAAAGACTTAGATAACTTTGGTATATCTGCATATTTCATGTCATGGTAACATTTTATGTTCTTTTTACTGAAATATAACCAGGGAGGACCAGTCGTTGCGCCCAGTAACGAATGTTGCTATGCCATCGACCCTCCTACTCCTCTCCTTTCCATTCTTTCTCCGTTTCAGTGCATGTGTTTGTAGATTTGTCATACAGCCATTAAGTTGAACATTTAATGTGTAGCATCTTAAATATTTGGAGATTGAGAAACAATTCTGATAATGTGGAGAGCTATAGGCTACATATTACAATTACTATCAACATAGGCGCAGCCCCCTTCCCTCAACCATTTGTTGGGTGAAAATTCGGGCAATATGATGAGGTTTTTTTTTTCTGGCACCTACTGAAAGAAAAATAATTGCAATGATGTAGCTAAACGAGATCAATAGCTTAAACAAACATCTTATTAATAGAAAGTTCGAAGCTGCCCGAATAATTTGCCATTATACTGATGTAAATGAGAGTTTTCACATAATTGGCCCTCCATGCTTTTTCTCAAACTGCATAAGACATTTCGTTGTTTATTTACATCAGCATCCCGCTGTATTCTGCACAACTTTCACGGACCGTACGGTACACGATGGCATCCGATGTACTAACCGATGCAGGCCTATATGATAGGCACATTTACATGTTGACAGCGCGAAAAATGTTGGTTATATTTTCGGGCAAGTCGTAAAAGCCCCCAGCCCCCTACACCCCCCCCAACCCTTAATCAAATCGGGCTCCTACGCATATGACTATCAATCACGTACAATTTACATACAGCAGTTCCAACTATCATCATTATTATCTACATTGCTATATCCATTCTAATTTATTTTCTTGGAATCGTTGAAACACAAGACTTGTGATTATAATTAGTTCTGATTAGAATAATCAAGTAGATGTGATTTATTTCCTTGTTATTTGTTGTTTACTTTGTTTATCTTCATTGATTTAGTAAACAATGCACCTGACTAGGAGGACATTCCTTTACGTCTTCTACATCTTACACGGTGATCACTCTACTTCTCTCCATAGGTTTGGAAGGTACTTTCTGCCAGACACTATTCCGGTTGGATCCATTCCAACATCCTTGAAATCAAGAAATGTGAAAGGTATTGTCACAAGGACATCATAATGGACACACTTACAATTTCTTACATTTAATTAAGGCTTTACCAACTATGTGAATTTCTTTTGACTTGTTGATTGTTGTTGATTCACATACAAGAGAGTAATGAATCAGCAACGCATGATTGCTATTTTATATGAATGAGACACCCTGAACAGAGTCTTGTGATAGTAAACAACGAACTGAATAATGTAAATGTAACAACAATAAATATTGCTAAGCTTGGTTGATTTAAGAGATAAGTCATGTTCCTTTCATTTCGCTCCTTCGAGATCACTGCCCTATAAGATGTTTTTTGTGAATAGCCATCACATCAATTGATGCTTAAAATCACTTTCTAAAAGTAGTGGTATCATACACTTTGGGCGACAATGATTGTGTACGGTTATGAAGTAATTTTGTGCCCCTCCGAGTCTGTCAACCCCCCCCCCCTTCGTAACACACACACGCCGCCACGCACGCACGCACACCTCCGCTTAAACCATTCTTTCAATCTGAATTGCAGAATAAGTCGCGAAGCTTAGCTTAATTGTTTTCCAAGTTTGCAAACGAAGTTCTTGTTTCTCTGAAATTGCTGCAAAGTGTATTAAGAAATAAGCGAAAACAAAACAGAGACCAAATATGTATCGGAACTGTTGGTACTGGATGTACTCGAAATAAACATTAGCATAAATACTTTATAAAGACATATATAAGACACTCGTTCTGCAGTTTTGTACCGGAACAGAGGGTCGTCAAAGCCGACATCATATATAGGGAGGAGGGAGGGGGACTTTGTGGTCTATCACCAGAAAAAGGGGGAAGCTTGGACTTCAAACGATACCTTCTGAGGCATAGTTAGACGTATATGACTTGACTTGACTTATCTCCAATATCTAGGTCTAAACGCAACATTGTGTTTTAACTATTCTAAGTTAGCTTGAAATACGTGGTGGTGGTGGGGTGGGGTGATGAGGGAGACACCCCACCACCCCCTTGATCGGCGCTTGAAAAGAGTGCAATCTACATTTATTGGCGAACATAAACATCCATGCATGATTTGTCTTGAAAAAAATAACAGTAGATATAAAATGTGGGTAATGATTTGAGAGAAAGTATGAGAACTATATGTGAATTCAAAACCATTTATGTTTTTATTTAAACACTTACGAGAACAGAATCGGTCTGTATTTTACTCCCTTACGTCTACATTTCTCCAGGTTTGGTTACTATTTGGCTCATAAAATGAAGCAGCTATCCGCAGAAAATTGAGTTCTTCTCTTAGATAGATTTCTGTGTTTCTAAATTTCTTCAAGAGAACAAAATATCTTCAAAGGGTGCAGCTTAAGTCCAGCGGATCCCCACCAACCTGCTTGGAATACATTATAGATAACTATAATTTATTTATTACATCTGTTTTGAAATATATTCCAGAGAAAGCCTCTCGACCCCGCTTGAGTTCTAAGAAACGTTACGTACAATTTTAAAGTTAAGCTTCTTCCTGACAACCCTATCTAAAAATTCTGCAGCTTCCGGGGACATCGCATCACACCCTTTAATAACATTAAACTATCAAAGAAAATATATAATTTAAAATTTTTGGTCTGTAAATCTGCATACAAAGCGATATGTGCATAAAACAGGCTTCATGCTATTAGATGAGTAGCATACTAGTTTAATTTTCAAGGTATCAATATACATATTGTGTATCGATTCGGAACAGTTTTACATCGGTATTATATACTTAATGAGGTAACGATATATATTTTATTCCATATAACGCGTGTTATCTGTCGAAGTTTTAACTTAATATTTTTGTTAGATTTTCGCTGAGATGCTAAACTGACATAAAGAAAAATTAAATATTAGAGTATCCACTAATCTTGCAAGTAGTAGTTAAGAGAGGGATTCAGATACAATACAAGTAGTTTTATTTATCGATCAACGCCTAAATACAAGAAAAGATGAGAAACGTTTTTTTTTTTTTTTTTTTTCAAAAAGTTCAACTGTATGGTTCACCATCTTGTCTACAGTGGTCTAACGTTTTAGACGTTATAGGAATCATAGTAGTCGTTTAAGTGAGTTAATAAAATTAACACTTCTGTCGATAATAGACTTTAATGTAGGTTTCTTGCAACTTCTTAGAAATATGGACAGTGTTATTGTTCAATGTTACAATTGTGCATGTCAAGTCATAATTAGACAATGTAAGATTATACTTACATTCCTCCTCCATATAAGGGACAAGTAGGAATATTGATGCATTTAGTCTTGAAACAGTTGAAAAACAAACATACCTAAGAAAGTGGCTGTAAACAAGACATATAACCCTTAGTTTATACAACTGACATACTCTCAGGACATCGGAATTGTGATCACGTGATTATAATGATAATTTGTCTAGTCTTGTAGCTCTATAAATTAACTCAATAAAGTCATTCCAAATATATTTATTCTTTTACTTTTATCAATATTTAAATTATTGGTTTTCATGATATTTGATGACGTCACTTATTCGTTGCAATGTAAAGCTGAATATCTTGATAACCGGGATAGCTTTACAAACATCACGAGCAATCAAATGTTTCATTTCTCTGTTCAATAACACATCTATACTAAGATTCTACCTAAATTCACTATTTAAATTAATTAAGAGTAATATCATATACATACAAACCTCTTTATCTCCAACCCTCAACATTATTTCTCAGACTCGTACACATTGTACCCTCTTTTTTAATGTTCTGTGTATAAAGGACACATCGAAATTCTAATTGTTAATGGTGGAGTGACGTCACTGCTGATGATGTCATCATTGATCGATCTCAAGGACAAAAGTTGTTAGTGTGAACAACACGTTTGCCTCGTTCCATTAAATGTGTAACTATTTTTGAACAATTTGTGTATAATAGCTACTAAATTATCTTGATATTTGGACTTCGTTTTCTGACACTCTCATAACGTATTCCTTTACCGATCTGGAATGGTCTCAGATCCAACAGTCCTCTTACATGGAGACTGGCTACCTGGTTATGAACATGTTTTGTTTAATCTTGTAAATATATAATTTAACTTAATTTAGCTATTCAAACAAAAATCCCGTTTTCTTCCTTTTCCAATTTATTGACACAGGGTTTAATTATGGCCCTCGTGATTCATGATGACGTCACTGATGTTGATTGTTCTCTGATCAGTTCATCGTCTCATGGATTATTATTCTTAATATTAGCATCGAATACTCGACTATCATGATGTGGTTCTCAAGTTAGTCCAAGACTTGTTGCTGTTTGAATGGGAGCATATGCTTTAATTTAGGATAATTGTATAATTGATCAGATATATTAATGAAATGATAACAATACTAACCTGAGTGGTTTTATAACTGAGAGGATAATAGTTGTAAACTGATCAGTTATAAAACCGAGATGACAATGATTGTAAACTGATCGGCAATCTGACTGAGATATAAGGATTGTAGACTGATCAGCTATATTACTGATATGATAATGATAGCAAACTAATAAGATCAAAATTAAGGAATCAACTAGATTGATTACTCAGCTAATATGAAGTTATCATCGAGAGCCAACATAAATCTCAAGAATATAATGTTGAAGATTTCATTCCAGACCAACAATGATTAAGTATGCACTTATCATTAACATATCTCTCTTTTATGTTTTCCATCAGTTTTGAATGATACATACAGTGACGAGTATCGTCGTCTGAATCTACAAACCGGTCAATGGCAGGTAAAGAGTTTAATCACCTTTCATTGAGCTATTCCTAGTAATGCAAGTCTGGTCAGCTTGTTTGCGCTATGCTGCCCTATTACTGTTTTCAGTAAGTGTAAATAAATCAATATAGTGGTAGAATATCTGTGAAGTTTACGTGTTGCTGGTAATATTACAAGTTCTGTCGTAAAGAAAGAATTTTTAGATACCTTCCCGCTCCTACTTTCAAGGGGTGGGGGTGGAAAGAGCGGATGGAATATTGCGTGCGAACATGGTCTAAATGACTCTCATCAGTTCTATAATATATACAATTTCCATGTCAGTTTGATATTTCAAACATAGATTAGCTAAAATATTGACATTTGAACAGGTTTGCTATATATTGCAATCGTTTTGACACATGCCGTTTTATCAATATCCACATTTTGTGAATTTGCATCTAAAACAATCAACGTTTATTCTGAGATGAAACCGTAGAATGTTATAAATCATATTGAACAGGTCTGTTCTTGTAATGTCTGTGTAATTGTTTATCATAACACATAACAACAGTCGTATATCAGTCTGTTTAACTGACTATGTATCTTACTGTACCAGCTCCCTGGTTTTAACTGGTTATGTTTAGGTTTTTAGTTGTTTCTGATGGTGTGAGACGTGGGTCTTCTTTACATCATTATAACACTAACAGATATATCACATTATATTGTTGGTCTTGTTTCATGTAATTACTAATCAAACTAAATGTAACCATTTCTATGGTACTTTGCAAATTGATCAAATGCACAGGATGGTGATGTGGGAAATTTGGAAGTTAGTAATAGGAACAGATATATACTCTAAAACTTATTTGCAGCTGATTTCTATACTTTCTTAGTGTTTAATTCAAGTTATGTTGAAAATTAAGTCAATGCGTAAACATTTTAATAATATTAAATAAAGCTGCATGCTACGTAGTAGGTTATAACTTTGACCAATCCATATAATATTCACACATAACTGGATACCACTGCAACTATTAAGATATCTAAATATGTTGTTTCAATCACTTGACTGCTACTTATACTAGTGAGGTATTTATCGTTTATTCAGATTCAGACAATACTTTTTCCCACAAATTGTTGTCATTTTTTTCCCCCAAACCTTTAATACCTCTGCCTACTCTCATCTTTACTTGTATGATTTTGGTGAAATAAAATAACATTATGTTTCAACGTCCTTATCTTTTCTCAAAATACAGAACCTAGAAATATCCATTATGGTATTCTTTATAAATTAACTGTGTTGTTTAGAAAGCTTCAGGGGATTTAAAGAATCACTTGCTTAAATTATTATTTATCCAGATTAGTGTATACGTCACTGACATAAGTGTGTGGGTCCAAGTAGGCTTATAGATATAATGGAAAGACGGGTCTGGTTTTATTTGAAACCAATAAACTCTGGTATATTCTTCTGAATGGTAATTATATTGAAGGAAAGAGGAGCTATTTTAATTACTGACATTTCAAGGTTTTCCGATCTAATACTATTTGTGTTGTGTTGTGAGGTGTAGGGGTGGGGGGGGGTGGTATTATAAAATGGGAATAAATCAGAAAACAGAAAGAAACTCTACAGTAGTATGTGTAGCTCTACTAACCCGCTTCGTTGTTGTCTTGTACGGATACCATGGTAACCGAAACATATGCAATCACTTGATAAAATATGAATATAAGACAAATATTCGTATTATTTCCCGCAATTTTTGAACAGACACAAATTTATTAGACCATTTTTAAGGACTCAGGATCCGGGGTAGGGGCTTGGAGTGGAGCTGTTCAAACTACAGTACAGTCGGTAACTGATTATAAGATTTAAATATTCATAATTGGTCATCTGCTAATTGTTTACTTTATCTTGATAATTATCTTCAAGTGTTAAGGGTAGTTTATTGCCACACCCGGACCTTCCAGCTTCATTCATTACCTACTGTTAGCGTCTAGGATTGCGTGGAGGGTTGAAGACGCCACATACTAGAGGAAGAACTCACGTTAACTTTTGTATCACGTTTATTCCAAACGTAGAAACAAGCTTATTAAAATCTGGAAGTGAACAGAAATAGATATCTTTAAAATACATTTTTGAGATAAAAGTTTGTAAGTAAATCACGATATCATGGTATGATAATTAACAACTAAGCATATGGGCAATTCCACGTTACATTTTTGATGACTTTGGCTCACAAATGGTCTGATAGCTCCACCATTCATTAATTTGAATGACTGCTCTCAATGCATTCATAGGGTAACTAATGTACCTGAACATTGGCGAAAACACATTTTGATTATCTTTTTTCTTGTAGGATATAGGTACATGAACAGTTACTCACGTTACATTTGAAAATCACCCTGATGCCAAAACTAAACTTCATTCAAAAAGTGTCCTCATACTGGATATATTTGAAGAAAATGATGACATGTTTTTTGGACCTTAGGTGATGATTTAAGTACTGAACACAATCAAAATCACATCTGGTTTCCTGTCTCGGTGAAAATGAGGCATTCACCGGTTACTCACGTTACGGTTACTCACGTTACAGTTTGTCCACCTATATCAATACATAGGGAATCAAGAGTCTGTGAGAAACTTGCTGCAGGATAATGACTAGGAAACCCCCATATATCAGTGGAATTGACATTTTGAACATCTTCATCAGTGTAACTCAATAATATTACAATCTAAAAGACATATATACCATGTCCTTTTGAGTTAATGCATGAATCATATCTTCACAAATCGGCAGCAAATTCTGAACATTGTAATTTAGTTTTATTTGAGGACTGGCAGTGTGTCAAACTTTAGTTTATTCAGGTATAATACTCAGGGAACTAAATGTCTCTGGGGAAGTAACAGGCCAACTGAACATCAACCATGAATCAACAAGAAATTGGTAACATATGTTCAACATTAACAACTCGATTGAACATTGAGTAACGTTTGGAAGAGGCCTTCTCTTCGAGAGCTGATTCATTCAGTCTTCAGAAGGCTACAGAAAATGTGATGTGCCCACGGTTATTTGCCAAGGTTGGTGCATCAAGTTTGGTGATGAGTTTCTCTCCTGAGAATATCTTGTCCCTTGGGTTTGGCCATTTACAATTGGGCCCAGCTGTCTGCATCACTGACACTTGTATGTCGTTCTGGTCCCCCTTTGCTTCTATTACACCGGGGTACAATATCCCTTTGTATTCAACGGCATACCAGTCACCCAATTCTATACCAGCATTGCCACTCCCTGTGCAGGTTGCATTTTCTGTGGCCTCCCAATCTCCATGGGGGTAGTTCTTTCAGCAGAGCTGTTGCCATCATCTGTAATGGTGAAGGAGATGACATCCTTGTCTGATGCAAAAACACTGGAATGGGTGGAACTGGAGTGCCAAACTGCAACTGTGAACAGGCTCACCAGTTGTTGTTTCCAGTTGGCACTCTGGATTTCATCTTGAGATACACATGTGTAGTTCTCAGAGAAGTCTATTTGGATCAGGGCCTCGGAAGGATTGAAGGAGGGTGGATCCAGCCCTTTTCCGCTCCAGGTTGTAGGATGCAGCCTGGTGTCTCTTGATGAAGCAGTGCTGGACAAACTGGGCAATCAGACTGCAGATGTACTCTGCTAATTCAACAGTGGTGCCTTCCTCAACAAAATGTTGTGAGCCTGTTGTCTTCTCCACTCTTCGACACATACCATGTCGCAGCTCCCTGGTCAATGTTGAAGTTCTTCATGAACCCAGTGCCATTCTTACAGTGGTCACACTCGTTGAACCAACATTCCCTAGTTGGATTTTGGCAGAGAAGCTTGGCGGGTAGGTCATGGGAGTATGCAGGAAATTCTGGAGAAGCATCGTGTAAACTATTTACAGCATACATAAAGTTCTCATGATATCTGCACATGCATACGTTATGTGACCAGTAGCTTATTGCTTAACAGGACATGTTTTGGACGCAATTCGGCAAATTGGCTCTTGCCGACCTTGATGTTGGGATAGTCCTCCTGGAAAAGGGCGAACGTTCCATGATGGATGAAGTCAAATGTCTCATTAGCTTCTTTATTTTGCCTCCTTCTTTTGGCCAAACGTTGACCACATCCTTCCTGCTTGGCACCTGCCGACTGATGTCATCTCGCTAATAAAACTGCTGGATAACTTCCATAGTTTCATCGCTGAGACTTCTCGGGTTAGTGGTTGGTGGCGTAGCAGCAGTTGTTGTAGTCGATGGGTGCATGTCGTCGCCTAGCTGAGACCTGCAGATATTACTACAAACAGCTTTCCGGCGATGTGGTGTTTCGGTCAATCTGTCGCGTACTCTTGATGTTGCTTTTGCATATGTTCGTGCACTCATGGCCTCCTTCGTCTTCCTTTTCTAGGATACAACTCGTCGTCCAGTGGCCACCCTCCTAGCTTCTTGCTGAATCTTCTTCATGGGTGATGGGAGAGTACTCTCCAGGTTTGGTACTAACCCTAATCCTAACACCTACTGCCCTCTTCTATTTAGCAATTATTTACAAGACAATAATAGGCATTTCCTGCATTGTTTCAGTGTGTTAGCTTGGGTACTCACGTTACACATTGGTTACTCACGTTACATGGTTACTTACGTTACAGATTTCAGTGATCTATCACTCACACATGATGGGTCTCTCCTCATTAGTGATCTTGTTTCCACCCTTGGGACTATGAGTACTAACGATATTATGGTTATCAGATTTCCACTTGTTAAACAAATGTCACATAGCGAAAAAATTGTTTTTTGGGGTTACTCACGTTACATCAGTGAGTGAGGCCTGAAAAATGTCTGTTCTGAAGTTGACATGAAGAAATATTGAAATGTTTTTCTGTCATCCACACAGTCAACAGGAGTATCTATCATACCACATAATAAAACTACTAAATACTATCTGATGAGTATTATATAGGATGGAATGGAATGTATGATGCATTTTCATGATTATTTTGAGTTCTTATCCTCCTTGATTATCTGAGCCATGTATTCAAAATTTGAGTGTTCTAGAAAAATTCTTACCTATTCCACAAACTTTGATATGTATACTACAACATTAGACTGATTGCAGGTTGAAAACTGACACTTCTTATTTTTAGGCCACGTCCCCTCCAGCATGAATTGCCTATATCATGTTAACATTTAGTTGAACACTAGTAGCGTGTATGACTTTGAAACAACATAAGTGACATAATCGACGCTGCTTAACTTTTCCAACATACCACTATAAATCCTCATGAAACATTGGTATTATTCTTCTGAACCAAAACTTAGCTGTAGTAAAAATCAATGACAGTAACAAATATCTTAATCAAGTAATTACTCCACCGAAATAAATGTACTGAACATATACCGCTTTTACGTCACCATCTCGATGTACATTAAATATGAAACCGTAGAATGTTGTCAATCATGCTGCACCGTTCTTGTTTATGTTCATTTAATTTCGGGGCAAATGTTCATCATAGCACATACAACAGTCGTAACAACTTTCAGTTAAGCCGACCTTGTAGCTCACTGTAGCTGCCCTTGCATATTTGTCTTTGTAGCAGGCTCCCTGGATTTCACTGGTTATGTTCATTTTCTTCGTTTCTCTAGTGTTAGGAGAAGTTGGTCTTCCATTAAATAAAGCTGCCTATTACGTCATAGTTGAAAACACCTTCCTTAGAGATTCTAATGGGGGAGGGGGGCTAGGTCCCCATACTGAAGTAACGAAAATTATATTTAAAGATAACTATTTGCAATTGTCCAACGACGAGGAGTTATTTCTCCAGGATGTATATATATCGTACAATACACAATATACGTTAGAAACCTTGTGACGAGGTTGGTACAAATAAATGAAAATAACGAAGTCTCCCTTCCACGCTCGTACTCCAACACTTTCGTCCTATTTCCTTATTATTATTGTTGTCCTTCTTTCTCTGCATGTAGACCCCTTTGTGCTCTCCTTATAGAAGTAATTGCAATGTGAATCAATACAAATTCTCAATTTTAAAGTAGAGAATATTCAGATACATAAATCCTTCTAAAAAAAAATGAATCTATCGTGCTTCCAGTGTCTCTCTTCCACACCGTCTCAGTCAAAAAATGTTTTCTTGGTTAAAATATCGATGGATAATTTTCATCTCTAGAATATTTACGTCTGACGTCACTGAACTCAGCAATACATAATCATTAAATATTACTCGGTTCCAGTAGTTTGAGTTGTAATGGGATTCGAGGGATCCATATTGATTATATTTCGTTATTTATTTAGATTAATGTATATATACGTGACTGATGTAAAAGTGTGGGTCCAAGCAGGATTATATATGAAAGGGCGTATCTGGGTTTAACTTGATACTAAGAAATAAATGGATTGTTAGGTAGGTTTCTCAAACTTCATGTACTTTAACATACTAGGAAAATTAAATGAGAGGTGACTACTTACAAGTTTAACTAAAAGATTCAATTTAAGGTTTTCATTTCATTTTCAAGAAACGTCCTTTTTACCATCCTCTGTGTGTACAATATTAGGAATAAGCAGCAGCATCATGATACAAAAAAGTCAACGGTGAATATGAACTAATAGTGGTTTTAAAATATTTGTAGTATTTCTTTCGTATTTTGAATAACGGCTAAATAAAATTTCAAAAATAGTATCTCGAAGGAGCCTGGTTCGGAGTGGGAAGAGGGTATGGGGTGTTCAAAGTACCTAGTGATGTGGTTGATTTTGTACAATTTACCAACCGGCAAATTGACTAATGTTGTATCTTCATGATTATATTCAAGTGCTTACGATAATATAATGCAACATCCAGGGTATTGTATCCTCACATGGTAGCTATTGTTATTAGTACTCTTTCCATCAGAACCATTCAATATGTCTATATCATATATAGTATAAGAAACACTCTGATGTAGTTTAGTCCATTTACGTCCTGATTCCGAACCTAATGCGAGACCACTTGGTTCGAGTATGGTACTCTCGAGTCCGAACACCTTTCTATAGAGAATATGAGCAACCCAAACCAAGTCCGAGTCCATCTAATATATAGAGACAGAGCAATGGCGAGCTCACGCGGTATACTAGTCTAATAGACACGCAGGGAGGAGTATCGGTAACATAAACCCACTCTGGATATATTCCTAAACTTACAGACCGTCGCGTCCTGGTGTAAATGTTTCTTGCCTAACGTTGAACAAAGAGAGTCAAATATTAGAAAACTGATGATGTGCGCATGTAAAAACTACGAATTAAACATATACATACCCAGGGTTAATTTAGAAGGAAAGCAATATGTGCAGGGTTTATTATATTTCATGATTTTTTTTCAATCTAACAGATCTACACTAGTCTTTTTAATTCTCCCCTTGTGTCTCTTATTTTATGTGTTCATCATACAACTGAATTTCCCAAACTTTCATTGATATCTCTACACGATCAACAATACGATATTAACAGAATATCTAAGACGAAGGGGGGGGGTGGGGGTAACTAATATGATGCTTTGTACAAACGTGAGCTAACCGATAATTGCTTTATATTTGCCATTACGTCGATCCAACCACGATGTTCTGGGGTCTATCTTTGAATACTGCCCTATTTTCCCTTCTCGTGAGAAGTTCATTATGATGACGTCACTCCGTGTTTAAAAACGTCACTCAGTATGTGATGACGTCACTCAGTGTTTGATGACGGGTTTAAACATAAAGCTGATGTTTATATTTATGTTATTAAGTCCGTGCATCTTACATTGACAAGTCTGTCTCCTTTATTGACTTTAGTGCTTCGATGTAGATGTGCGTTTACCTGCCAGGAATAGTTTACTGTGATATTTGTGAAGATATATCATTCAAATTTATATATGTTTTGCTTCGCCAAATTATGTTTTCCTGAAATTCATTTCAAAATCTCATTAATATAATATTTTTCTTCCTTTCAGGCCTGTGACGAAGATGGCAATCTACCAGGAGAAGAGGTAAGAGAGACTTAGATTCATGTTCCTGTTAATAAGTAACGATAATTTAGTAACAATCAAAGAGGTATTAATTAATGTGGAACAAAGAACTAAGACAAAAAAAATATGGTACTTTGTTTCTCATCAGGGAGAACAGATTTATAATTGACGTGTATGGAACAGGGTATTTAGATAGGCCAGCTACAAAGTTATACCTCGTAATGATGATAGCACTGTTCTCAATGTCAAGTTTAGATGAGGTCTAAAGGATCTTACTTCCGCAAACACACTCGAAGAAATGTTAAACAAAGAAACGGATATACTTTTAAATACTAAAGGTTTAGTCAGGTGTTATGGAGCGTTACAAGCCAACAACTCACTAACACAAAGTTGGAATATCGCCTTAAAAATATCAGCCTTCAACACCACACACCCACGACCCCCACCCCAACCATATGCTTCGTGATTTTTTTTTTCACTTTGCTGATGTGCAGATAATAATTCGAAAAGATTAAAAAAGAACATTTTTAGATTTATGATATTAAATCCTTTGTTCGTGCATTTTTTCGCAAAATAAATTTTCACACGTTATAAACTGTGAAAGGAAGTAACAATAACACCTTAAAAGTAACCTTCATTAAAACATAATGTTAGGTGAACATTCAACAGTCTCTTCACAAATAAGAGCTAACTTTAGAGGTCTATACTCAAATCGCACATATTCTTCGGTATTATTTCATATTTAATTATTATAATCATTCTCTGGGACTAAGGGTGGGTAGGGAATGGATGAGGACGCATATACGTATATAAGTAACCACATAACCGGTGATCAGTAAGCTATTGATTATTGAAATTGAAGATATAACCTGGTCCGCTTTGTTGGTATAATTAGAGTACCAACAGAGCGGACCAGGGTTATCTCTTCAATTTCAGTAATATGTTAGGTGAACATTCAACACTGTTATCATAGTAATTTTCTCTTCACACGTAAGGGCTAACTCTAGAAGTCTATACTCAGTATGAGTGAGTCTAGGAGCAAGACGATTTAGTGGGTTGTGAGGGTATCCGTTGGGTAAAAGCATCATTATTATTCATCGTGATATGAGGGCGTCCTCTGTGGCATAATATGACTAACTCGGGGTAGAAACCATTCCCTGTGGAATGCAAGCATACCAAGCTGTTGCGATACCAAATAGAAGGAAACTAGAAAAAAATATAAAAAGTAAATATTTCAGTATTTCAGGGATCACGAACATCTGAGAAATCACGTCATACATTTTCCCACAACATACACATCAGCATAATGCTTAAGTTTAGTTTGTGGTAGGCGCTGTCGCTAGCCTGCTAGCTGGTTTTACTTTTATGCTGACAAACCTAACACATGTGTAAGAAATTATCCAAGTGTTGTAAGAAAGGAGTCTGGCTTTCAATTTCCTGTTTTCCATGGTTTTGAGTTTGATCCTCTTTGGCCAAACACATTGTTTAAGATATAAACATGAATATCAGTAATCGGTTCTCTTTACTAAAAACAATAACATTGTGGTCTTTCACTCAGTTTCACAAATTTCTCTGTCAAATAAAATCAAGCTAGATGAAGTCGAGGGGTCAAGCCTAACTGTTACTATAGGCCTAGTATCTGCAAACTGACAGGCTTCCAGACAATGGTACTATGGTAACCACACATGCCCGTATGCTGCGGAAGATGATGTGAGTGTATCATGATCGCGAATAAATTTTACAAAACATTGATAGGAATTGTCCTTTCGCATTGGGGTCCTGGGAGTACATTAAAAAAGCCATTGCATGAGTTTTATGACTTCTTAGGCAATATGTCCCCGGGTCCAACAATGCCTCCGACCAGGGTCTTTAATCGTGCTCTTACACCGTGTGAACACACACAGTGCAGCACTTTCAGCACCACTGACCATCGGTATGAGTCTTAGCCCCTCACCTACCACCACCCCTGCCTCCCGCCCCACCACCCCCCCCCCCCCACAATGTTTAAACTTGGGCAATGAACCGAGTTATCTAGACTGGTTTTTATATCACCATCGACTTCAAATCTGAATGACTTATCCTTGATAAAATTATAGTTTTGGGAGAACAAGGTAACGCTAGCAAATGCAAAGAAAGAAACAAGGAGACGTTGCCTTTAACAACATAATATGTTTGCAATAATTAAAGTCTTAATTATTAATATTCCTCCACTGAAAGTAAAAGCTGCTAATGATAACACAAGTTACAACGTTACAAAACATGAGAGCAGACCCCGGTCTAGCATGGTCATTTCACATTTATACAAAACATATGATCCAATGGGTTTCAAACAGCTGAACATTTATCTACCAAATGAATATATCAAGCTCAGTTTACCTTCCAAAAAAGACTAAACGGAAGGGTGAGTGACATGAATATAAGTTATGTAACGATATTATCAAAGTTAGAAGGAATTGTCGAACTCCATAATGAGTAGCATGTTAGGCCCTGCCGCTCATATGAAAATGGCGACTCAAGTTGACGAGACCAGTGTTACACCCGATGTACACAGAGAACACAGTAAATACTGTAAATCATTTGTACCACACTAACAACTGGATTGTGCTATAAATCGGTAGCATGTTCTGTGAGGATTACAGTATAAGAACTCAGGATATGTGTAATCCTAACAAATCCAGTTTATTTGTTAGGATTACACATATCCTCAGTTCTTACTGAAATCGTAATAGCAGATGCTACCAATTTATCACATTTATCAGCACGATCCATTTTTTACTCTGGAAATAACTTTTAGTTTAACAGTAGTTACTGTAATCTCTCTGTGAATCGGTTTGGTGTTAAAACATGACGGAACATTTCACTAGGTAATAATGTGATAGTGCATTGGGTTATATTGATTGAGTCATAGTGATATAAAGGGGAAATCCCTTGAATAGGTAATTTATTGTTACCAGCAGGGAAGAGGATGGGGTGTGGAGATGAGTGAACTGATTCTTGTACAGTAATCCTGTTTTACACATAAATCACTTTTATACATTGGAAGAGGAATATATCTTTGTGCTATGAGTCAATATTTGTTGACATTACTATTCGTTGTTTTTACTTATATACTTATCGTCACTACTTCGATCAAACAGTCTAACTTTATAGAATCAAACCTTCACAAATTAGTCTTTTCAAGCATAGAATTAAAGCGACCACAGCATTAGTGACCTTGGTTTCATGGATTTAGCTTTCATGTGTATATCATATTCAGCACTAAAATATTCACAGGATGTTCTCGTTGTAAATCCCTAAAATGATAACTGAATAATAATAAACAGGACATTAATAGTCGATGCATTTGAAAACATTCAAACTGAATTTAACAAGAAGTAAAATTAAGTTTGTTGTAAAATGAATCCATTATCTTTGAAATAACACTTCTTATATGGCTGAATATAATGAATACTTAAAATATTTAAAAATATTGCATTGTCTAAGTTTCTGTGTTATCTTATACATATTCATTACTTATACTTTCCCTCCTGTTTAGGGATTCGATGAGAGGAGTTATCAGGAAAGCCTGGCGGACTTCAACCGGGCAAGGCGCAATTAACTGTAATTCAATACAGCTGAATATTTACCTTACCTTAGTTTTTAAAATTGTATTTTTTAACAGTGATTGTCTGCTACTTTATGTTGTAAAATCTTAATATATTAAAATAAATCTCCATTATTAACCACATTTTTTATACCTATATCTGTAATTTTCCAATCTTATCTGGTCACTAATATTTATGTGCTTCAACTGTTATTGGTTTTATTATATTTTTTAACAACCAAGCTGATCCCTGATTAAATGTATGAAGATGAGTTATAATTTCCTCCCATTAACAGAAATAAGAGTATCTGTTCATTATTGCAATAATGATAGATGTACACAACCTTCCTCTCCGCTGCTTAGGCGTAAGAAGGCCATAACTTCCAAAAGATACATTTATGTATCTGCTAAAAGAAGAGTTATTACTAAAAGGGTTAGTTAAACGATTAGTATGATTCCACCCTTCCTCATTATGTTATTAATTTTATCGAAAAAAGAGAGAGATTATCGTGAGTCCTCCTTCAATACTAACAGTGACAAAAACTGTCAGTAAACATTTGGAAGTTTACTAACGAAACGACGATATGGTGACGTCACTCCATTGACGACACACAGAAAATAATAGAATATGTGGAAGAAAAAAAAAAGATTAAATCCGAGCAAGGTCATGGTTCGTCGGCTGTTTTGCATCTGTGGTTTAATAAGGGAAGTAAAATGGAATATTAAAAATATGTGATGTGGGATCAGGAAGGGGAGAAATGAAATACAGGTTCATGAATTAACAGACAGAAAGAATGTCAAGGTCAGCAGGTCACGATACTGTATTCTAAAACACAAACATGTTAAAGAGCATTATCTTGTTCCATTTGTTTCCTCCAAATTCGTCTTGTGTAACAAATTATCTCCTTTTACATAATATCAATAATTAGGGGAGCAAAGTATACACACATAGAAAGTGAATACCTTCGTTGAAGTTTAGAAGAATGTCAATGTGCAATTCATGTGTAGACATACCTACGAGAACAACAAGGGCATTGGAGAGGGCGCCGCCATGAATTATGTGCTCAAAGAGGGCAACTTCATACCGGTCATTAGCTTGTTTCCCGTGTCGCGGTGTTTTATATATTTATTTTGGCTCATGGTATTGCGGGGGCCGGGGGGCGAATTTTTTTTCCCAAACTGGTTTGCAATTACGGAGTTTTCCGCCAATCAGATTGCTCGTGACGTCAGCATCAAT
Organism: Apostichopus japonicus; assembly: GCF_037975245.1. Lineage (NCBI taxonomy): Eukaryota > Metazoa > Echinodermata > Holothuroidea > Aspidochirotida > Stichopodidae > Apostichopus > Apostichopus japonicus. The sequence goes on from NC_092567.1 coordinate 7,349,832, forward strand.
AATGGGCATCGCTTCGAAGTTCGAAGACATGCACTGAGTTACACACTGACACTTAATTAAGTCTAGTTACGGGGTTTCCCATCAAACGCCCTAACTTTACTTTTAATGCTTGAATCACATGTTGACCTTACTTATGATACATACGCTACATTCTATTGGGTTCGTGTTTACGTTATTAAAGATTTGTGAGCCGTTCTACTGCAATCGGAATTCGTTTCGTGGAATGGGTAGGCCTACATTAAAATCAACTTCACGAGTCTTGAATGAATATACGCAAACAGTTTAGTGTATAGTCAAGGCTTCATAATTGACGCACCCCCGTAATTGACGTACCTTCAATTATTACTAGCAACGATACACCAGGCCACCTAAACTTTTTACAGTCAAGCAGAATTACATTTTTCATGAGTTTGAATCCATTTCAGCTATTTGCTGACCAAATTGTGGTACTTTTTAAGCTTTTAACACCCTCCCCCAGTTTTGAACGTTTTTTGATTTTGGGTATTTGGAAATCTTAAATCCTAACTACCAACATTACCTTAATATGATGAGACTACTCTCTGGGACCTGACCTGTCTGCGCTTAGAGGCTCAGAGCATTGCAAACAGCATCTAAAGTCAATGGATGTATACTAAGGCCTGGACTACAGTTAGCTAATCGACGAATGTGTCAAATTAGGGGTATGAAAGAACTTGACACGGCAGACATTTTTGGTCAAATCCTGCTCAATTGTACTGTGCATAAGCACAGAACCTTAAATATTTTGAGATCATAACATTTCTGAGGAACTACACATATGAAAAACACATAGAGTTGGGTGATTTGGATTTTTCCTTGATATACATCTTTGATCAAATCCTTAAGTGCGTCAATTATGAGCCCACCATGCTACAGTATGATATTTTTCCGTCACTGCACTGTGTACACAGTTATAATACATATAGGCAACCAGCGCATGTTTGATGTACCCTGTATGAACATTTCACTGTGCGTTGTTATCGACTAATGCCTTCACAGAAAAATTCGATCAAAGTAGATGATCATACCATAGTAGTGTGCTAAATATGTCTAAACCAATTCCAAACACATCTACAACCAAAAGCCTCGGGTAATTTTGAACGGGTATATCTTCTTTGATATACTTTGGACTTTGGTTACCTGGAAGTGAAGGTTTCTATCGTTATGACGTAACTTTTCCGACCAATCATGAGCGCCTATTTACACGCAATTGCAAACCTGTTTGGGAAAAAAAAAATCGCGGCCGGGGGGGGGGGGGTTGTCTAGGTATAACTTCCCCATTGTTTTACTGATAAGAATTTTGCTCGACTTATTATTTATGTAACAAATGTACCTATATATATATATATACATTTCATCTTTATATTACAGCTCAATACTGGCGTCGCCAATCAGCAGCAGTACTGTGACGTCATTCACTCAATCCTCAAAACGATGGCAGTAATTTCAGTGAGAAAGGATCTAAGAAAGAGTTTAGGTTGTAAACTGTTAATATCTTCCAAATACTACAAACAGTTCCAGATAGAGCTCCAGTATAAAACACATGCAACTAGTCTAGTATGATTGTGACGTCAGCAAATGCCTATATTCTCAAGACAACGGCATGGTGACTTGATGAACATTGTAACTTTTACATTCATTGTGAATGGATCTTGTAGAGAGATAATGTTGTACAATAATATTAATAATTCCATATACAATTAAGAAGTGAAATTTGAAAGATAACTGTTCCATTTACATTTTGTTTTAATGATTACTTTATTCGGAATTTCGGTCTTTAAATGTTATAGTTCGAAAAAGGGAGTGTTATTAATGTTTCTTCAGCTTTTCTGGTTTGGTAAGATAAATGTCTGGAATACTCCTTTAATGCTAAATTGATGATGACGTCAGCCCCTTAGTACAGGCCTAAATATTCATGTCAATAATGTGATTTATACATTTGAATAACTCAACAAAATCAAGTTTTTTAATTTCTTTTTTACGCCAGAGCATAGTTAGATGATTTCAACAACATTTGTCCGTGTAGAATTTGTACTTCAATGTTAACATGTTATTTGAGGCCATAAAGTCTTCTCACCCCTTTGAGTTTGTGTTGTATTTGATGAACTGACAATAACTGTCTCCGTATTATATTATAAAGTCCAGTTACCTGTACTGATCAAATCAGCTGCCTAAAGTAGCATGTCTCCAAATGTTATAGTAAAAGCAACCTAGACTGAAAGCCAGTGGTCTACAACATAACAATGTTAATGTTGTGCTTAAAGCCATCCTTTAATATACTACATGTTCAACTATAATAAGTTTTGTGAACTAAAGTGTACAAATGTAATTTGTTAGGTTTTGTTAACATTACTGTCGTTCGGGGGACTAGATGGGTAAGTGATGAGGACAAAAATGTTATCCTGTGACCATTTCTTATTCTGATGTATATCTAACGCTCGTAATGAGTTCACTGTACATTATATATCTCTTATTAAGAGTCAGAGATTATCTTCGCCACCAACTGAAATAGTATGGTGACGTCACTGATTACCAAGTCGGAGAAACAATCATCAAATTTACTATTTATGTCTCTTGAATTTAACTCGATAACATTTAAAACAACGACTTTTAAAACAACGAAATTTCGAAGTACATCTTAAAAAGAATGATTAATTATGAAAAACTCGTCCACTATTAATTAAGATGTATTACCCACCCAGCATAAGGCGGATTTACCACAGGTAGCATACATAATTTGAATTTCATTGCTAGCGTTTATTTTACTTTTCGGAGAAGGGATGTGTTGTTTAGTGGATTCCTTTTCCATTCTATCAAGAGATTGGGTTTGTAAACTGTTAAGAACTCCATCAAAGATTCTATATCTTACATGATCATACAGGCTTCTTAGTATTTTATTGTAAAATGTACAACTAGTCATATCTTACGATTTATTACCCACATTAGTGTCCATATATATTTATCTTTTCTAACTCTAAATTCGTTTCCCTTCAAGCCAAATTCAAAATAATAAGAGCCAAACAAGCTTCTAATGACGTCATCCATCAACCACGACGTCATCAGTATAGGAGACTTTATTTTCTTGGATGTCAACTATTGAGAGAGGGAAAAAACACAATCCCAATCTTACTCTTTGTGTGTAGGTGAAGAGGCGGGTGGGGTGGGGGTGTTGGAGAGGTTAGATGACGTACCCATTACATTGGTGACCAAGTACATGTTAAAGTAGTTAATTGCACCACCACCAGAATATTAATTTGTAGAATGGGAATTACACGGCAATGTGCAGTATTTTTTTAATTGTATTGTTTCCTAATATGTAACAAAGTCGTCGTTACTTGCGTAAATGAAGATAAATGTTTGTTCACCTACTCGTGTGTCCCTGATCAGATATTACTGGACCTGCTCTCGCTCTCCACGCACTCCTTGTGTGCAGGGTATAACATCCTTCATTGGTCCAATTGTATGTAATGTTATGATTCATTCCAATTTCAGACCCATTTCTACTTTCCACCCCCCCCCCCCCCCACCCCCATCTCCCTCGACAAACACTTTAGTACTCGGAATTTATTAAACGTCTAATTATGTTAATATTTCTAAACTTATTTTTTTTAAGCAGACATGTTTGGAATGCTTTGGTTAAAATATGTACATACTGTATCCACATACACTGGGAGTGCATGATAAAACTCTTTCTTCGTTCTTCCTTCTACTAAATGTTGGTTTAAACTGTGACGTATCGGTTACGCAATGTCTTAAATCTCACACGAGTAGAGTCACATTAATTGTGTCAATGTTAAGACTAAATACCATTCATTGGTTATCTACAATACCATTGTGTCATTAAAATCGTTCTACAAGAACTTAGAGGTGGTATTAATTAATATCTGTGACATGTTTGTTCTAAGTCAACGTTTCTTCATTTCTTTTTGTTCTTATAAATTTTCGTTCTCAACATGAAGACAATAATATGACGTCATATCATATGATTTAAAATAACTAATGTATATTACGTAACTGAGACTTCAATAACTTCATCTATCAATACTTTCATTTTATTATTGTATTATTATTATTATTTTAAGCTTCAATTTATAATTGTTTTAATTGTTATGATCTGTTTGTTTCAAATCATCATTGTAATAATTTAGTGTATTATCAATTTAACGGAATATCCTATTTGTTGTATCAAATGATCCCATCAGCGCACGGAGAATATAACATGAACGCTCAAAATAGTTCACCGACAAACACACATACAAACGTTTCTATTTAATGTTAGCGCTAACTCTTGGAAAGTAACAGTCAAGTTAATTGCGCTTTGATCATGCGCAATTAGTACTATCTCTGCAGGTATGATGAAATGACGTCAATATAAGATGTTTAACATTTATCTCAGGTTCCCATTATTGTTAGCGCTTTTAATAGATATCATATCGGTATTTTTTATCTGTTTACTTTTAATTTTTGCTACATTTTGAAAACTGTCTGTGAAAGTGTTCTTTACGTTTTGACTCAAAAAAGACTGTAACGTCGAAAACCTTAAAAAAGAAAGTTGAGAAGAAAATGTAAATTTGACTTATTAAAGAGATTCATATACTTAGCATCCTGTTGAAATTTGTATTGAATTTCTACATTGCGTTTTGGATATATCGATTGCTGAAATTGTAACAGATTGTACCAAACGTGAACTTGAAGCAAACAGGTGTAATGTCATAGTTGCACACTGACAGCAAAATGTTCCATTTTTCTTATGTTTTTACTTCCTTAGTTTGACTTTGGATTGGAAAGAATCCCAACTTTGCTTTAGGGTATGTGATGATGACAATACCCATTAATTGCAAAATACACATAGTTTAGTGCATACCAAGTTTTTATTCCTTATCGAAGGCAAAACAAATATATGCAAAGGTGAGGGCGTGTGCGTCTGTTACACTTGCTTGAGTCCGCGATAACTCAACAACGGAGTGATGCATATTTGTCATACTTGTTATGTAGATGTATTATAGTAAGGAGGTGTGCCCAATTTTTGTAGCGCTGACCTTATGAAAATTAATAAGGTTATGGTGTCGAATGTAAAACGTTTTACATTGCAATAACTCCGCAACCCGAAGTCGGATTCCAGCCAAACTAGTTACAAGTTGCTGTCAATATCTGGGCACCCCAAAATCCTGGACCCATTTTTGAACTGGTGGGACCAAATTTAATTTCCAACTTAAATTTTGGGGCAACTTCTTTGGGCCCGAATTGTTGGGTCCCAATATTTTGGGACCATCTGAGCCCATATTTTCTCTCCATTGCAACACCACCGCAACCCTAAGTCGGATTGTAGCCAAACTTGGTAAACAGTCGTTGGTTAATAGCTGTTACATGAATGCCATCTGGACCCCAATAATTCCGGACCCATTCCAACTTCTATTTTCAACTCAATACATTTTTTTGGGACAAGTTCTTTAGGCCCGAATTTGTGGGCGCAATATATTTAGGACCATTTGAGGGCATCGTTTTATTGGGCCCCATTTTTGGGAAGGACCAACATTTTTTATCGCAATAACTCTACAACGTTTAAGTATATGTGATTGTATCTAATCTTGGAATACAGTTGTTGGTTAGTAGCTGGTACATATAGGCATAAATATTATAATAATGAGTGACGGCATACAACACTTTAATATTCCACTTACCGAAGAACCATAGTGACCGTCGGGCTCTTGTTAATATTTTACAGCCTTCACTTACCCTACGTTGTTATTTTAGTCATATGTAAAGCCTTCGCTTTTAAGACAATACGATCACGTGAGCTTACATAATTCAACAAGATTGAATGCTGATAATGTTCTGTACATTAAGTAAGCATTATATGCAATGGAATGCTCTCTGTGTTTTACATTTCATTGTATTATTTCCTTAAAGTGTTTTAGTTTACTGCATCTTTAAAAGTTTCTACTTGTTTGTGAGACTAAAGGAGAATCAAACCAACGATTATTGTAATATTATGTGATAGGTAAACTATCGGTCATTTTATAATTATGTGATAGGTAAGCTATCGATCATGTTAATATTATGTGATAGGTAAGCTATCGATCATGTTAATATGATGTGAAAGGTAAGCTATCGATCATTTTAATAGTATGTAATAGGTAAGCTATTGATCATTGTAATATTATATGATAGGTATCTTTCGATCTTTTAATATTATGTGATAGGTAAGCTATCGATCATTTTAATATTATGTCATTGGTAAGCTATCGATATTATGTGATAGGTAAGCTATCGATCATTTTAATATTATGTGATAGGTAAGCTATCGATCATTTTAATATTATGTGATAGGTAAGCAATCGATCATTGTAATATTATATGATAGTTAGCTTTCGATCATTTAATATTATGTGATAGGTAAGCTATCGTTGAGCAAGTCACTTTAAGTCCTTTACGCGTTTGAGAAAAAGTAATTTTAATTTTTGAGATACCTTTTCTTGCATATTTGTTAAGATACAAGACTCGCAGATTTGAATAAGTTTTGACCGATCGGCTCTGTATAGTATATACGTTTAGTTTTATTCTTTCATTATCACAACAAATGTACCAAATTTGGGGCAAATTGGTTAGATATATATAGTATTTTAATGGCTGTAGGTTATATGGGAGAGAGAGGGGGCGGGTTGATGCCCCTTTATTTGTGAGTAATATTAATATTTGTTAATTGGCTTCAAACTGGCTTTCATTGTTATTTTAATGCGCTTTATTAATAGTTCTACTGGTTTCATTTTATTTCAGATCTTCTTTATTTCTTTATATTCCGATATTTTCCTTCGATTTATAACAATTCTTAGACTACATATAATACTTGCTCTATAATTATTGTTATATTTAGTCATTAATAATTAGATTGCATTCTATTTCAACCATTAATTAATTTTAATTTCTTTTAAGATTTAGTTTGCTTTATTTGGTTCCTCCTATTTCTATTTTATAAAATTAATCTTGTATATTACCCACGCGTAATACAGTGAATATTAGAAGAATATTGTTAAATATTATCATGATAACAATGACTGGCTGTCTACCGTTATACCATTGATTGTGTTACTCAAAATCAAACTAAAACATTGTCTCAGACATTAATTAATAACAATGACATGTTTTGTTTCTTAATCCAGTTCTTTGTTACATTATGATGATCTCTAATGATGTTTCCTCGAAGACAATAGGAACACGTAACTGTGACGTATTAACAAATGCTTTTAACATGATTGCTACGAAGATATTGTTCTGTATATTAAACATAAACCTTAAATGTGATGATCGGCTCTCCATGCATATCTTTCATTCTTCTTGTATCGTTATTTTGCTTCTTCTTATTAATGGTGCCGGTTAATGATTAATAAATATTCATGATCTCTACATTATAATTCAGTTTTTGTCGTATTTGCTTCAACCCAATTGGATATTATGAAGCCATACAGTTTACCGATATAACCCAAGCCCTGTCACGCAAAATTGAATATATTTACATAACTACAAACACAGATTAACATATAAATATGGAAGAAATCACTGCGTTGCGGTATCTGTTTATGATATTACATATTTCAAAGGATATATTTATCCCTTTATTTTGTAATTGTTCTTGGTATCTTCCGTATTTTTGCATGTAAGTACAAATATACAATGTTTGCAACAAACAAACTTGTTCCCTTTGAGGCGATCCTGGTCTCTCATTGTGATACAATTACAACCGATTCATTCCGTTTATCTGTTACTATATCATAAGTTCGTATCGTAGAATCTAATGATGAAATTATTGATATGTATAGATATTGTAATGTCAATGGAAGCAATAAAAGAAAACTAATCAGAGAAATATTTTCAACAGTATTATCGCTATGCAACATCATGGAGCGGTAATAGCTCCATGGTAACATGTAGTCTATGTACTAACTTGTAATTTTAACCTCTTACTCTTTTTCCTGTCCCGCGTCAAGGTCACACAGAAGGTTATGGCTATACAGTAACTCTCCGGCAAAACGGTTAATCTGGTATACTTGCGGTTTAGATTAAGAAATTCTCCTTATGAAAGTGTTGATATCGCCATGTGTGCCTTTAATTTAAACTTTCTCTTTAAGTTCATCCCAACATTTTCTAGAAACAAGTGCTTTTGCAAAAGATTTTAAACTTCCAACTTATTTCATTTCAATTAAATATTCAAGAGGGTATAATCAAATGATCGTATGTTCTCAATTGCTCAATTTGGCATATGGTGACCATTATCTGATTTTTGGGGGTTATTACGATATCATCTCCAGGCAGGATTTTAACGGTTGTACGTATCCCTCGTATAACTGACAGATTGTGATGCGTATCTGTGTCCATTTGCCTTATTCGTGTTGATTGTATCAAGAGAGAAGTGTATTCCTTTCCTTTGGTAACAAATCTTATTTGGTTTAAGTTCCGACAAGATGTAGAACGGGGATCCTGACCATATATTGAAATGTATTTTTATACTTACCTGTAAAATTGTGCTATGACATTCGCCTGGACTACGATCTCTGTATTGTTTCTTCGGTGACCATTTGAGTCATGTTGCTTCTATGGTTCCTTAGGTAATAAAACCTTATAGAAAATATTTGTTTTTATCAAAGATGTGTTCCTTGCTGGTATCATCATATCAAAGATAACCTAATGTGTAACGAACGATGTTTATCTTTTTAATGTTTTATCTTCGTCGAGCACTTACTCTCTTTTTTTAATGAAACGAAATATTTCCTGATTCGACTTACCAATGTCTCGATGTTTATGACGTCATATATTTATTAGTATATCATTGTTTCTCTGCTTTTCGCTACAGCACTGTGTTACTAAACAGGAGATAACAGATACAGAGTATAATACTAAGGTAGGTTGATGGATATTGTAGTATACCTATTTAGAGTTTTGATTTCATTGGGACCTCATATGTAAAGAGATGGCTGTCATAAATGTCTATCATATATTAACAAAAAAAGTTTGGAGACAATTATTTCAGTGCGCGTACAGTCACATGATCAGAAGGATCGGTGTAGTTGGAACTTCTATATCATCATTCGGCATTTGCAAATACTGTTAAATATTTAGGACGAGGTACCAATATATTTTCTATAAAAAGATGCGTAAGAAACCCAACGGTGTTCGACTTTAAAACTTCTTCGTTTCATATACTTCTTTCATGATAGGAAAGGTTTGCTAAGTCTACGCATGCGTAACACGGACGATTGTAATTGTATTTTATGTAGCAATATGTGATAAATTGGTCAAAGTCTGCTGATATCAGACATAAACGTAAGAGAAACGATAAAAGTAATTGATAGAAAATGGTCATCAATTTACCAAAGTAGTAACGTGGGAATTAATAACAGAAAATAAAGAACAAAAAAAAGGATAAGATCACTCGGTGATCTTCGAAACATTTGATCTTTTGGAACTTTCTCGTGAACCATCACTGTATAACTTCAATTTTATGGACACTCATTTCAAGCGATCAAGTGTAATGCTGTGCATTGTTGTTTATATGTATTGTTAAAGGATCCAAGCTGCCACTCCAGCTCTTGCGTTCCGATAATCCTGTGAGAATTTCGTTTTTCATTGTAAGTTATCTATAAGCCTCTTTACTTTACCTATATTTTTTTCCTTCCCTTTTTCTTTTTTTAAAATTTCCATTCATGCCCGGTGAAGAAGAACTTAACTATCCCGCCTTAAGTGAACCTGATAGTAATTACCATACTAATGAGGTTAACCCTACTCATGAGAATATTGATCCCGATGCCAACTTTGATGATTCTTTAACTGCCCAAAAACACGTGTAGGTATTACGACGTCAATGAAAATAACTCAAAGTCCGGCAACAATTTCTTTTCGCTACTCCACATTAATTCAAGAAGCTTAGGAAAAAAAATTGACAATTTGTTTACCTTAGTTAAATCACTCCATAACAATTTCACTTGTATCGGTGTGTCTGAAACGTGGATAAAAGAAGATACCCTCGTTCATCTCCTTCAACTCCCTGGTGATTCATTTGTTATCAAGGTCACGTTCAAATATGAGAGGTGGGGGTTTGGGCTTTTAGGTTAATGATTCATGCGTTTATAAAGTCAGGAATGACTTAACTGTTTTTAAAGAGGGTTGTTGCGAGTCACTTTTTATTGAAGTTGAACACCCGTGTGATACTAGTAGAACCTTGATAGGAATTATATATCGTCCTCCCATGACAGTAATTTTATTGATATTATGGATAATTTTGAAAATATTACTATTGATATATGCAATGAGGGTAAACCATGCTACATTCTTGGGGACTTTAATTTAAACTTACTTGAGTCACGTAATTATAATGTTGCGCAGTTTGTTAATACTGCTGCAGCTGCATTCTTCAGATCTTTAATTAACTGTCCGACAAGATCTTCAAAAAATTCAAACTCTTCATTGCTTGACAATATATTTACCAATGTTACTGATAAGATTTCTGTTAGTGGTGTTTTATTGCATGATATTTCCGATCATTTTCCTGTGTTTTGCTTAACGTAACACAAAATTACTCAACAAAATGATAGAACCAACAAATTTAAGCGTAATATGTCCCCGATTAATTTCGATAAGTTTGTACACAATCTTTCTATGGAACCTTGGAGTGGTTTTTTTGATAGTAACGATCCTGATACTGCATATCGTACTTTTATTTCTATTTATTATATGCATCATAACAATAGTTTTCCTTTAGTAAAAGTTAACAAACGCACTCCAAGGAAAGACTGGTGTACTTCTGGCATTGTAAATTCATGTCATACTAAATACAAACTTTATAAAAAAAAGTATATCAAAAAGCCTAGTCAAGAAAATCGTGAGAATTACATTAGATTTAGGAATAAGTTAACCAGTGTTATTATTTCGATACATTTAGATCATCTAATCACAAAAGAACATGGGACTGCATTAATTCTCTCATCAAGAGCAAAACCTCCACTTCTTTTGTCACTTCGTTGAAATTGGATGAAAATTGTGTTTCTAATCCCTGTGATATTTCTAATGCATTTAACGATTACTTTACTAATATTGGTCCAAATTTAGCCCGTGATTTTCCGGTTGGTATAGAGAACCCCCTAGACCATATGTGCCAAGCTAATCCCACGTATTCTTTCTTTTTAATGCCTACAGACAAAGTGGAGGTTTTAGATTTGTATTTCAAATTAAAAAAAAAAAATCAAGCTGCGGTTATGACGACATTAGTCCTAAAATTGTTAAATTATCTGTTTCTGCTATTTGTAAACCTCTCGTGCATATCATTAATTGTTCTTTTTTTCCAAGATATTGTTCCGTCTGACTTGAAAATAGCTCGTGTAGTTGCGGTATTCAAATGTGGCACGCGAGAGAGCGTCAGTAATTATAGGCTTATATGTTATATCTGTCTTACCTTCGTTTTCAAAGATCTTCGAAAAACTTGTATTTAATCGTTTCGATTCTTTTTTAATGAAACATGATCTATTATATGATTATCAGTTTGGCTTTATGCCTCCACGAAACACGTCTCAGGCTATTTTAAGTCTTTTAGATTATATTATTGAATCTTTTGAAAGTAAATGTCTAGTTGGGGGGATTTTTTTAGATCTCTCCAAGGCTTTTGATATATACGCTTGACCCTTCAATTCTGTTAAAAAAGCTTGATAAATATGGCATAAGGGGGGGGGGGGCTGCATTATCTTGGTTTAATAGCTACATTCATAATAGATTCCAAAATGTTACTTTATCTGGCGCTAATTCTTCGAAGCAGGCAATTCATTGTGGTGTTCCCAGGGCTCTATTCTTGGACCCTTATTGTTCCTCATTTATATAAACGACATTCCTAATGTCACTCCAAAAAATTTCACTTTATTTTGTATGCAGATGATACGAATTCACTGTATAAAGGTCGTGATATAAATACTCTTGTTAACGATATCAATACTGAAATTCCCCAAATTACTGCCTGGTTCAGATCCAATAAACTTCACTTAAAAGCTAAAAAAACTACCACCAGTATTTTTCGTCCCAACCAACGACAAATAGTTTCTTCCAACCTTGTGATTATAATCGATAGAACGCCAGTACCTTTCTCCCATTCCACAAATTTTCTTGGCATTACCCTAGATGAAAATCTCAGTTGGATCCCACATATTCAGACCTTAAAAAGAAAAGTGTCCAAAGCCATTGGCATTATCAATCGCTTACAAACAATTGTCCCCTTTAAAACTCTGTTAACTTTATGCAATATTCTAATCTTGCCCATTTTATCGTATTGTTGTATTGTGTCGGGTTATACTTACCCTAGTCATATTAATAAGCTTTTTTTATGTTCCTTACAATAGTCACTCGTACAGCCTCTTCTGTGACAGTAAACTCTTAACCATATTTGTCAAGTACTACACCTTTACTTTGTATTTAACTTTTTTTCACGACAATCTACCAAGGATCTTTTCCTATTTTTTTTTTGTATCAAATAATTGTTTTCATACTTACAATACCCGCAATGCAAATTTACTTTCCGTTGCCCATTATTCTCTTTCAAGTAGTCAACATTATGCCAAATACTCTGCTATTTCTTATTGGAATTCCGTACCAACTGCATTGCATTCAATTAATAATCTATCCTCATTCAACGTATTTTAAAGCGTTACCTTCTTTCGAATAGAATTTTATGATTTAGTCTAAAATTCGGGCCACGTCTTTGTTAAAGTTTTTTTCTTCTTCTTCTCCCCCCCCCACTTTTTCTTTTTATTATTATTATTCATTTTTCTTGTAACATTTTTTTTGGTCGTACTTTGTACCTTTGTTTTACTTTGTAAGTTTTTATTTTGGGGATACCTCATTTACAAGTTCTTATGAGCTTTCGGGGATCCCCACAACCATAGACTTTGTATGTATATACTTGAATTATGTAAAATGTTTATAACGTTGATGGTTGAAATATAGTTGAACAAACAAACAAACAAACAACAAACACATAATCTAAAACAAATGAACAAACAACTATACTTTGCAAAGAAACAATAAATCATTCATTCAATCATTTCCGGAAGACAAATTATGTTGATGGGAACTAGTTTACAACTAGCTATGTTCGTTTATTAGTCTCGTAGATACATTGATGGCTTGAAAATTTGAATCAATATATCATGAAGATCTGTGCAATGAATACACAATTGAAACTGACATTGACACACTGTGTGAATATACGTTGTTGATAAACTAATAATATGATATCGTCAATAATATCGAAATTGATCATCGTAGCTATTTGTGTTATTGCTTTGTCACATATTTTTAAGGGCGCTTTTGAATAGTGGTCAATAACATATATTAAGCATTATAACATCCCGTTTGTCTGAGATCCTATCCGAGTGTGTGTGTGTATGAAGGTGTAAGTTGAATTAAGCTCTGACTTGGAACAGAGGACGGGACGTGAGGATACTGATGCTGTGTTGGTTCAGCGCGATATACATGATATGCGAAGATTGCAAGTGTTTTGTGAGATGTCAAATACCAAGTGTAATAATAATGCACTATACTGAAATTACTACTACTGGGGAAGTATTAGAACTCTGACTACGAGGGTCAACCACGCCCTCACCCCCATGGGCTTTTCATCTTCTACAAAATATTTATTAGCACAACATTTTGTATGCAATTACTTATAATGACCATATTTATAGTGCACATATGCCTCGGAATGCACCATTTGACTTTTAATTTCGAAAACGACCCACCAGATGGAACTCGGCTGTAATAAACCCATGACACATCTCCTACTTTCATGAAACCCTTCAATTTCCCTCCGGTTCATCTCTAATAGATTCAAGTGCTACCTAAGTCAGTCCGAGAAAGTTGAATTTATAACGTCACAATCTTGAATTTAGAGATACTTATATAGACACAACATATAGTGTAAACATGGTTCGAAATGCATCACCCGACGTAATGTTTACTTGTTCCGGAGGAGGGGTCCTGGCCTAAGCCCCCAACATGAGAGTCGGTATCAATTAGGCCTACACCTGAACGGTCGCGCCTTTTAAAAACAAAATCCATAATTCGTCACTGGTTCTGCTATAAAGTTTCATTTCCAATCTATATCAGTTGGAATTTTGGCTTGATTTATCATTTCTTTAAACACTGTCATGTGTTTAAGGATGCTTATATAAACCTAGCGTAATGCATAAATATACATTAGATACACCATTTCACTTCTAAATATAATTTGTGATTTCGGACAAAGGGCCACGGGCGTTGGCTTCATTACCATGGCAGCACCCACCCCTTTTTCAATTTATACAATCATTTTTTCGCCGCTATTCCCATGGTTAAGGTCCCGGCCCCTACCTAATTTCGAAGCATACAGCTTTTACAACCTTCAGTTGATGCTATCAAATTATTCAATCCATTCATAAGATTTAAAGGGTAAGAAAACTCGCCCAAACCGCCCTCTAAAAATGGTAACTTCCCATTGCCTGCAAGTGAAGATTTGTTTTGGTCGCTACACAAGTATGCAGACAGTAATGAAACGTGACACCTTGTTGTCATAAGCTGGACCTGATATGTCCATCAAAGTTATGTACTCTGTGTCGTGTGTATTGACAGTAACCGTGTGTATTGACTGTACACTAGTGCCTAATTAACTAGCAAGCTATGTGTGTAATTACGCTGTAAGCTTGTACTACCCAAGTATGAATTCGCTCGGTGTATAAATAGAACGTCAGGATAGGTACGGTAGAAATTATCTGACGTGCAATTGCAGAAACATTCTACAATGTTGTTCAATAAAACTGTGATTTGCGATATAACACGCCCAGGTGGCTGCTAATTGCAATATAGTATTTTAGTTCTGTTATGCGTTCTGCAACTAGCACTGCTGTATACACTGTTGTATTAACGGAGATCGATAGTGGTATCTAACAGTGCTGTTACACCTCGTTCGATTTAGGTCAGAATACCGGCCACAGACGTTTCTTTGTGCACGAGCATTAAATCCCTTTAAAGCTTCTTGAAGCTTTCAATACAATTCATAGTCAACATCAATTATTGAAGGGTCTTCTGTAATTAACATTTACACGATTTCCTTTTTGGTGAATATTGTCTATATAAAGCACCGAACATTTCAAATATTAAAAAAAAAAATAGGTATTGGAACGTAACAAAACGTTCTTACCTCATGAAATTAGACACCTTTCTCCATTCATTAATATTTATCAGTATAACATCAATACTTATGTAAGTACTAAATTACTTTTGTTACTTTTGTTGTTGCTCTTGATATTTGAGTAATATTTTAACTATATCAATAGGAGCGTCAATATGGGGATGGGATAGCATCACTGATAGTTGTCGGGGAAATCTTACATTTTAAAGATGTGGGGGCTTGTCATCCGTTTACGACATTCTAAATCAGAAACAAAACTTTATCATTATCATCGTCGTAGTCATCATTAATATTAAATACCATTGGTTAAAAAACCTTCCACAGATTAAAAGGACCGGATAGTGAATAAGCCAACTTATAAAAATGTTTTGTTCTCTTTTTACGACAAATTCGGCCCATTAAGCATTGCACTATACCAGACATATTAAATAGTGACAATAATAGCGGGTGTACGGTATGGTATGGTAATATATGAAATGCAAGTATAATAAAATTTAAAATTCCTGTAAGTTTTTAAGAATTATTTATCAGTGTCATATGTTATTAAGTTTTCACTATAAAAAAATCAAAGTAACATAAAAATGATCAGCAATTTAATGCGTCATGTGTATTTTTCATTATACAGGTGAGAAAAGTTTTGGGGAAAAAATGGAGGTAAGTGCATATTTAGACCCTTAATGGTATCATGTGTCGTTTACTAATACTTAAAATGTGTTAACATTACATTTAAAATATTAATTTTACATATTGTTATTTGGTCACACAAGAAGTAAGAACTTGACTTAAGGGTTGGGATTATAAAATATTCGATCGCGGAACATTTATGGCGCTACTTCTAAAGTCAGATCTATGTTCAAAAACAAAGCTGAAAATAACAACATGTATATGACACTATTGAGGATTTTTCTGACACCATTAGTAACCATAGATTACCCTGCGTGTTACGAAGAATATTCCGTGGTATATTGTGTCACTCGAAACACTATTGTCGATTGTATTTTTGGGGATGTAGTTCGGTGGGTTTTGCTGCGAATATTTGTTTTTGTTGTGTATTTGTTTCTGGTGAGGAGAATAACGAGGGCAAGAGGGAAGGGGACTGAAAGGGATGTGAGTGTCTTAGTTGCTTTTGTCTTTATTCTGTGACGACAACAAAAAATGCGCAAATCATATTTGATTTCAAAACATCTGGGAAAAACAAGTGTACAATTAATTTGTTTTAAATGAAGCGATTTTATAATATCATATCTGAAATGTACCTTGTGTTTTTTTTTAAATGTTTGATTGGTTTGAAATGATATTATTGTTATTTCTATGCAGACATTACAGAAAGGCAGATGGCGAGACTAGTTTCTGAAGAAAGTGAATAAACCAAGTGAGATGTAATAGCAAAATCATAATTACGTTCGTAAACCTTCCGGGTACCGATACTGGATGTAAAATTATCTCCGACGATGTAATCAAGAGTATGTACAAAATTGCAACTGTAGCGATCGTTAAACTCTATCATAAAACTCTTGATACTTGGGTACATTGCTGATGGAAGAATGAACCAGAAATATTGCTTAGCAACATCACAAATGAAATAGTAGTTTTCATAATGATCATGGAAATCAATTCTATCTAAACAAGTTCAATTCTACGATATATGTCTGGATTCAGCAGATTAAACGACCTATCTACCCTCTCAGCAATGGGTCCGGATACCCTTCACAAGAGACATAGAAACGTTCATGGTCTAGAGAATAATTCTCTCGTTTACACTGACTACACAACTTTCTTTCTTTTTTATTTTTCTCTAATTTATTTTCACTTTTGTTATTTTCATATGGTCGCTACCTCGATTATATTTCCTTTTTTAGTCTAGTGTCCTGTTTATACTGTTCTACGTATTATTGTAAGCATATAGACGAAATAAATGAAATGATTAGACTATCACTTGGTATAAACCATACTTTGAAGTGATGGGCTTAGTCAACAAAATTTCTTATTATCTTGTCTTTAAGATTAAAACTACTAAATTGTAAAGTATACAGTCTGATACATCCAGATTAGTTAAGTAAAGATTCTTGGGTTGCTAATTTGTATGTGGTATGAAAGAGCTTTTACATGTTTACTTATAAGTGAACATTTTTTTTCTGAAGATTACAGGTAGCAACTCTCATAGTTCTTGTTGCTTTTCATTTTTATTTTTGAAAGATAAATTGTATATTTTATTCACGCCGATCTTTTCATTTCATGAGCCTTTACTGAAATCATTATGACATACATAGTCGTAACGGGTAGATATCGATACCATGTAAATAATTCCACGTTTGATTTTGAGGAGGGATGACCAAAATGCCATCATACAAAAGTATGAACTCAATCGATATGCTACGTCATGTTTAGTTTTTTTTTTCAATTGTACTTTTATGATTTGCGTTTGGATTTTCATTACGTTTTGAGGAATATCCCTAAATTATGTATGATGTACTTTAATCAAATTAATCAACGTTACCATCGAAAGTAAATTGTTTATCGTGTACAAAGAATAGGTGTGAAGCATTTTACAACATTGCTTAATAATATCGATATAGTCCGCATTTTGAAGATGCAATCATTCGTAATCAATTGCTAAATATTGACAAGATTGACTTAGCAATTCTGCATTATTTGCCTAGATCAATAGTCGTAACAGGTAGATATCGATACCATGTAAATAATTCCACGGTTTGATTTTGAGGCGAGGTGACCTAAATGCCATCATACAAAAGTATTAACTCAATCGTTATGCTATATCATGTTTAGCTTTCTTTTTTTCTACTTGTAATTGTAAGGTTTGTCGAATGCATTTTCACGAAAGAGAACTAGAGAAGTCAAACAATAGGAAAGAAAAGCTGATAGGAATACCAACCAATGACTTTAATTCAATTCAGGGAGGAAGGAAGGTTTACTATGGTGAACATAATGTGCTAACAAACAACCAATAATTATGTAAATTTAGCGACGATGTAAAATAACATAAAGAAATATTTGAAGTTTCCCATGAAAATGTGATATTATCTACCACCTTCATGGAAAAGATATAAAACGATGAAATAAAGTTAATACAAATATTGATCAAAAAATCAATACATTTAATCAAACTTTAATTCAAACCGATTATTGCATAATCTGGTGTATCTAATGAGATCAATGCTTATATTATATACTTTAGGAAGTAATATTGAATAAGCAAAATGGTTCGTTAATCAAATGTCACCAGTAATTTGCTTTCCTGGTATTGATAATATACATTCATTTAATATATACTGTAGCCTAGTTGTTAATTTAATATTGATTTCATTATCATTTATATCCAATGTTTTTTATATAGTCTGATTTTTCATACTTATTCTCTTTCAAATATACGGTACAAACAACAAAAAACGTTTTTTCCTTCCTTTCCCGTAAAATGCTTTATGGTGTAATATTGAATAAATAAAATGGTATACTAATCAAACAAAAATGACCTATTATTGTAGTTTCTGCTTTCTTGATATCAACAGTCTGCACTCGCTTAAGATATATAAATAGTGTAATTGTAAGGTGTTGTCTACTTCTGTGCCGACCGGCCGTGTGTGTTGTTTGTAGGATCTGCTGGGTGAATGTTCCGGTCGTCCTGATGTTTGTTATAGTTTTGTTCTCTGAAGGGATCGTTTTCAATCCGTAGTGCGGGTTTGGCAGTGATTTAACTTCCATTCACCATATCACGTAAATAATAAAAAATAAAAAAACACATCTGTTGTACACAATATCATTGCTTTTTTGGTAAAGATGATGAATGACGTGATTGAAATAATTAGGGGTAAAAATAAAGTTGCAATTAACATCTCAAGATAGGGAATTAGAAGCATTGTCCGAAATGGGAACAACGATCGTTTTTTTTTTAATGTATATATATATATATATATATATATATATATATATATATATATATATATATATATATATATATATATATATATATATATATATATGTACAGTTTATTTCTTCAATTGGTTTGAATACAAATTACATTGATGAACGAGCCTGTTATGGCAGCCACCTAGTCACGCTGATTTCGGCCTCTGGATTTATCGTTTTTTTTTATCCAAGTTAATCCTCAGCTTTCGAGTTTTTTGATTATCAATCGCACAAAATGAGCAAGACCCGTGGTAGACCAGTCGGTAGCCTAGGTAAGAAGAAAAAACAGGCCATAGAATCACGTTCCCAACCGTTGATTAGCCAAGCTATGTCAGCCATAGGAGAAGAACACGAGGACGAGTTACACGAGAGTCTGTCGGACTCAGAGGTAACCGATATTCAAGAAGAATCAAATCTAGACCTCACACAGAGACTGGAGAATGCAGTGGAAAAGGCAATTCATGGAATGTCTTCAGAGCTACTCAAGCTCAAAAAGAACTTTGAACGTGAATTAAAGTTACATTCCGAAGAAATCAATAAACTAAAGTCAGAGAATTCCAAACTGAACAGACTGTGTGCAGATTTAGGAAACCGGGTAACAAGCCTTGAGAATTCACTCGATTTGCACTCATCATTGCTTAACAAGAACGAACGTTTTCTCCGGAAAAATAACTTGCGGATCGTGAGTTACAAAACACAACCGAGTGAAGACTGCCTGGAAATCACCAAAGAAGTTCTGAAAAAAGTGGGCATTCAAGAGGCCAAATGGAGAGAGCCCATAGAGATGGAAAAGCTTTACAGGGAAGAAGCAGGCACATTCTTGTTAAACTTTCGTTTTTTCAAGATAAGCTCTTTGCCATGAAGTACGCTAGAGAAAAGCTAAAAGGTTCCGATTATTTCATCACTGACGATCTTACCTTGACTGACCTTAAGGAAAAGAGGAGATGGGCCAAGGAGGTATCAGATTTGTACAAGAGTGGGACCAAACTACGTTTCCAGCGAGGAATGTGGAGGAAGGAGAACGGCCAAGCTTATTCTTTCTCTGCCTCATAGATAAGACCAAAGTGGTCAGTTACAGAAGCCCTTACTCTCATTTACACATTTCCTTTTCCATATCGTTGGATTCTATGCGAGGAATATTTTCATTTTCATTGTTTTCATCCAGCCTGGAAGTAAGAGGCGATTGATCGATTATGGATCTGGACCTAGCTCTGTATATACTTTGTGCTCTTCTGCCTCGATTTTTTGTGAGAAATATTTCATTGTTTTTATCATCCTGGAAGTAGGAGGCTATTGTTAAATTAAGGATCTGGATCTATGGTGCTCTATCTATTATGTGCTCTTCTGCCTTGTTTTTTGTGAGGATTATTGTTGTTAAAGGTCATTAGTCCAGAACCGGATGTGCTGCCCTAACGTTCGTTTTTTCAATGTTGGTCACATGTTTGTATTTTTGTGGCCCTTTTTCGATGGGACCCTGGACACGGGACGTCTACTATTACAGTAGACCATGTTTTGGGTCTAGTTTTCCCGTTGGATTGACTTTAATTTTTCTTACTTTTTTCCTATCCTCCTTGATAATGATGCTTACAATTGTAATTATGTATATATGTCATACTGCTTCACTTATATTGCGTTTATTGGATATGCCTGAGTCTCAAATCGTTAGCTTTTGCAAGTCTATTTTGTTCGGATCCCTCTTGCAATATCATGGCCGGTGAGATAAGTTTCATTTCGTTTAATGCAAGAGGGCTAAGGCAATCCAGAAAACGTAGACAGTTGTTCTCTTATTTACATAGGTGTAAAGTCGATGTTTGCCTTATACAGGAAACGCATAGTTGCTTAAATGATGTGGGATATTGGAGTAGGGAATGGGGGGGGGGGGGAATTGTTTTTTCACATGGTACCACAAACAGTTGTGGAGTCTGCATTTTATTTAATCATAGCTTTGATGGCAACATTGTAAAAGAAAGTATTCATAATTATGGTAGATATATTATCTTGGACATTATCCTGGAAGAGAAAGTACTTTCCATTGTCTGCTTATATGGTCCAAATCCTGATAGTCCTGATTTTTTCTCAGAGATTTCTAATACTTTGCAGTATTTCCAGGGGGATTCTATTATAGTAGGAGGGGATTTTAATTTCGTTTTTAACATAGACCTGGATAAGAAGGGAGGTCAGCATAGGATAATTTTAAAGCACGTGACCAATGTATCTCCATGATGACATTTCACGACTTGATTGACATTTGGAGAGAAAGGAACCCGCTCTCGAAGCACTTCACTTGGAGTTCTAATGTAACTCATGGTATCCATTGTAGACTTGATTTTTTCCTGGTTTCTCGTAACCTTGCTAACTCAACTAGTAATGTCAGAATCTCCCCTGGTATTCAGTCTGATCATTCGTTTGTACATCTCAAGTTTAGCATCCATTCTGCTAAGAGAGG
The DNA here is from genome assembly GCF_037975245.1 of Apostichopus japonicus. Taxonomy (NCBI): domain Eukaryota; kingdom Metazoa; phylum Echinodermata; class Holothuroidea; order Aspidochirotida; family Stichopodidae; genus Apostichopus; species Apostichopus japonicus. Next base: position 7,371,420 of record NC_092567.1, read on the forward strand.
GCCAGGTTATTGGAAATTCAACAATTCCTTATTGGACTATGTGGTATTTGTGGAACTAATAACGAAATTGATTAGTACAGAACTGTCCTCAAATAATAATACTAATTCTACTATTCAGTGGGAACTGCTTAAATTTAAAATACGTTCGGTTAGTATGAAGTATTCCAAAGATAAGGCCAAAGAGCGTAGGCTTAAGGAAACTGATCTACTTTCTAAAATATCCGATCTTGAATGTCAGCTATTCCAGAATGAATGTCCTAATATCCGGGCAAAGCTAAGAAATGCTCAAACCGAGCTTTTAACCTTCTACGATTATAAGTTGAAAGGAACTATTATTAGATCTCGTGCAAGATGGGTAGAGGAAGGGGAAAAAAATACAAGGTATTTTCTTAATCTAGAAAAGAGAAATAGGAGTAATAATACAATTCGTAAGATCATTGGAGAAAACGGCCAAAGTTATTCTGAGAGTACTGATATTCTAATCAATATCAAAGATTTTTATAAGACATTATATACTTCTAACCATTGCTCCCCCTCTAGCTTCTTTAATGAACTAGATCACCCCCAGCTGACCCTAGATGATTCGAGTTCTTGCGATGGACCTTTAGATTTAGAAGAATGTTTTAGTGCTCTTTCTTCAATGAAGAATGATAAGGCTCCTGGGAGCGACGGCCTAACTGCCAATTTTTATAAAAAGTTCTGGCATATTATTGGACAAGTGGTTATTAACTCTCTTAACTCTGGTTTTCAGGAGGGTGCTTTAACGGCAGAACAATCTAGGGGTATTATAACTGTCATACTGAAGCCAGGAAAAGACTCAACGCTGCTTAAAAATTATCGCCCAATCACACTTTTAAACACTGACTATAAGATCGGGGCTAAAGCAATTGCTGCTTAAATGTGTTATCCATAAAATCATAGGACCAAATCAAACTGGGTTTATGAAAGGCAAGTTCATTGGCGAAAACATCCGTTTTGTGTTAGATCTTATTGATTATGCGTCAAATCACAACATTCCTGGCTTACTCTTTCTTATAGACTTTGAAAAGGCCTTTGATAAGTTGGAATGGAATTTCATTGATTACACCCTGTCGTTCTTTAGCTTTGGTAATAGCCTTAGAGAGTGGATTAATGTGTTTTATAAGAGGGGAAATGCATGTGTGTGTGATAATGGCTTTTCAACGGGTTTCTTCAACATCCAGAGGGGTGTTAGACAGGGATGTCCTTTGAGTCCTTATCTCTTTATACTTTGTGTGGAAGTGCTTGCTTTAAAGGTTATTTCAAACGTTAACATCAAAGGTATTAGGGTAGGGAATAATGTAATTAAATTATCACAATACGCAGACGACACTACGTTTTTTCTCGATGGTAGTAGGGATTCCTTTGAGGAAACCACCAGTGTTCTGGACGATTTTAGATTAGCCTCTGGGCTTGCTATCAATATTTCTAAGTGTAATATAATGCCTTTGGGTTCGTTTATTAATAATCTCCCTACTTGTATTAATGATCTAGCTTTGAATGTCACAACTGGTCCTGTTACTATGTTGGGTGTTTCTTTTACTCAAAATAGAAACGATCTCTTTCGTTTGAATTACCAACCTAAATTGTCTAGATTGAAAAAGTGCCTCCGGGTATGGTCTGGTAGAGACCTGACCCCGATTGGTCGAAATATTATTGTCAAAACGTTTGCTCTTTCTCAACTGGTTTTCCTTTTCTTGGTTTTGCCAAACCCTCCAATTGGATTTATTAAAGAGCTCGAGAGCATTATTTTCGATTTCATTTGGGGAGGTAGTTCTGATAAAGTAAAGAGATCGTCAATGATAAATCGTTTAGCAGATGGGGGGCTAAAGGTCATTCATATTAATAGCTTCATCAATAGCCTTAAGTGCACATGGATCAAACGTTACTGTAACGATATTCACGGTCCCTGGAAAATTTTCTTTGATTTGGAGCTTTACAAACTTGGCAAGCAGTTTCTGTTTCAGTGTAACTGCAACAAAAGAGATATAAGCATTCCAAATAATTTCGTAAGTCAGATAATTAAGGCTTGGTGTGAAATATCTTTTAATAATCCAACTGATAACTACGGTAATCAATTTTTATGGAATAATTCTTACATTCGTATCAACAACCAAATTGTGTTCTATAAGTTTTTATATGAAGCTAATGTCAAGTATGTGAGAGATCTTTACGGCGAAAACGGGAGACCCTTAACCTTTCACTTTTTTCGTACTAAATTTAATCTTCCAATGTTTCCTTTCACTATCTATACCGGTTTAATTAATGCGATTCCTTTGGAGTGGCGTCGAGATTATGTTCAGAATTGTAATTTCCCCAATTGTAATGAGATTTGGCTGGATAAGGTCTTACATTCCAACTCTACTTCCCAGTGTGTTTATTCCCGATATTTAGATAAAGTCGCTCAGTTACCTACCGCCAGCCGTAAATGGGCTAATGTGTTCAACAACTTGACGACTGAAGATTGGAATAGATTCTACAGTATTCCTTGGGCAACAGTTTCCGAATCAAAAATCCAATATTTTCAGTTTAGAGTTTTACATAGAATAATTGGGACCAATAAACTTCTTCATACCATCGGAAAATCCGACTCTCCAAACTGTACCTTTTGCGATACGCATATTGAAAGTATAGAACATCTGTTCTGGGAGTGTAGTGTGACATCCACCTTTATTTTAGGGGTTGAGGCTATGCTATTAAATAAGCAATTCTTCTTCTCCAAGAAGGATATCCTTCTTGGTTTCGGTGTTGATATAGCTCACCCATACAATTTTCTTATTTTATATATGAAGCATTTCATCTTTCAATGTAAATTGAATAAATGTATTCCTGTTGTAGAGGATTTCTTCTATAAATTTAAGTTTACAATAAGTGTAAAAAAGTACACACAACATCGATATCGTAGTAAAAGTAAGGTTAACTTTATGCAGCTTAAACAAGCCTGTAGGACATGTGATTCTCTTTTCCATTAATCTCGTTCGATCAATTGTGCTGTTTATTAGAACAACTGTTATTTTGTTATGACGTTTATTTAATCTGAAGCATCTATAGTATGAAAATATGAAGTCTGTTAATTTGACTGAAGTTATCAATAAATGGAGGGGAAAAAAATGAATACAAATTACATTTTTTTGTACTCAAAAAATGACCTAATCACCGTATTAAGTAATGTTCTCTTATTGTATCTCATTCAATGCACTTTAACCAATATATTATATATGCTTTATACTCTCGAGGCAAGAAGAAGCTTCAATACACTTGGATCACGATGGGGTTGCGAGGCGAAAAGTAATAATTTTAGCACATTGATTTGAATAGTTTGGCATGACTGATTTATTCTATTTAAGTATGTTTGGATGGTTGTAGATGTGAAGCAAGCTGTTTGCCATACGGTTTTGGGGCAGAATACTGGAGCAATTTCGCAGACGTGCAGTGTTAACGAGGTATAGTCCATCTGCACTTTATATATGACACATTGATATGGCAAGCCTCTCATCTCGGAGCAACTGTTTGTAATCTAGTAGTCTATGTTGCTACCCTGTCAGAATATCAGTAGCATTACTTTCGATGGCCTACTGCTACCATTGTGTATTTAATATTACTTTTCTGTAATAAGTAAATATTTCTTTGTTAACGAACATTGGGATGAAACATTTGCATTTTTGAATAATTTTAATTCGTGTATTTCTGCAAAGTTTCGTACGAGTAAAAGGTACTGAACAGTTTAACCCTTAGTGAAAGAAATTGCTGTTGTCTATTAATAAATTTAATTCTTTTAACTTAAATAAGTCACATCCTATTCGACTTACTTTTAATCTATATTATACAGACACGATTTTTCCTATCTGCGTTAACTTATCGTTTTCGATTTAAAGATAAGAAAGGTGAGAGATTAAGCTCCACGACAACGTTTGGATATAGATGATGAATGCTAATATTCATGATTTATTGAATATTCATAAGTCAGGTTTGACGAAGAATTAATATTGAATTTCGTTGTCTGTTTTACACAAAGTACGTAACAGAACAATCTCACGTAGAAAAACTGACAAGGACTTTATGAGTGAGTGGGTATGAAGAGTATGTTTGTGACAGCAAGGTAACTGCTTACGGAATGAACGGAAAATGTTTTACGAGAAAATTTACTAAACGAAGTTGAAAGATGTTATCGTGCCCAAGCCCCCCGCATCCCTGAGCCACTTCCATCCTTGATCATTGTTACATTAACGTCCCAACTTGCATGCTCAATAAACTAATTCCATAAGCAGGATGTTGTTGAGTCACTTTATAAAGCCCTTAAAGTTTCCAGATTTCTCGATACCAAACCAAATATCATCCTCTGTTTCAGTGGTATAACGACATTGATCTTTACCATGGAATTGAACATGTGACTATATTTTCATTCGAGATACCATAAATTATACCTATTTATTATGCTTTAATGTATGATACTCGCTAATTATTTTTCATCGGGAATAGTTTTATTTTAAAAAACTGGAGAATTGTCAGAAAGGATGTATCGAACTGAACTTGATATAACCAACGGTTGGCTACATCTTAATTATTTCCCGAAATGATTCAAAACAATATAACTGTAAGGATGTGGTGGACAAAATGCAAAGAAGCAATATTTTATATTTTTACCACATTCTTTTCGGTGGCGTCATCTATTTAAACCTGCAACTACAAACGGACATCGAGATCAAGTCAAAAACAACATCAAGAGGGCAGTGGCTATGGATAGTCACTGGACTTTATGTCTGACTGTAAAGAAAAGAATATAAACAATAATAAAATAACTATACAATATCTACAAATCCTAGGAACAATATTATCATCACCTAACACCAATTTCAATAGCAATCATGCAATGGACTTCATTATGTAATAATAATTCAATGAGCAGTGATAATAATCCAATGCAGAATATTTAAAGTACAAGAAGTTGAGACCATTACGTCATCAGCATGTCTACCTATAACAACAACTTAATCCTAAACAAAATAACGTTGACTATATACTACTTCAACTACGAAACATATACTGCTTAAAGGCGTGATGTACTATATTGCTTTACATTGTTACCAATAAAAGCGTAATACACGACTGATACAATGCATGGTGCAAGTACTGCAGATAAATGAAGTTGGTTCAAAGAGAATGTTAATATTTTCAACTATAAACATACTATCCCTTTAAGACTAAATCAGCAATCATGAAGGTAATATGTGTCTATTAACAGCATATGTAACAAGACTGCTGATAAAATACATCCCTTGTTAAGAAGCAAGAGAATATTAACTCAAAGAAGACATGCGTGTGATTGCAACACAGTGAAGTATAGCAACAGTAGGCCTACACTTCAATTATACGAATAGTTCACAGTCTACTACTAATAGAATCCCTAAATAGATACACTGGAATGAGGCTCACTAACGATACGAGGGAGCCTCCATTTTAAACTAAATAAGAGGGTGGTCTCCCATAATGTTATTTCCTTCACGTGGATTCACTTTCCACTGTGAATCTACCATTCAAAATGATCTGTAAAGTATTATACCCCTTAAGTTATGGTATTCAACTGTACCTAAGGAAACCATATAAATTACTATGAAGATTAAATACCAAGAAAATAAAGTTAAATGTGAGCACTGTGACCAGTAGTTCTTGTGCTGCATGTTACGCTAGCCTAAGGCAACTCCCACACAACCCAAGAATGGTAGAATATATAGTAGAACCTGAAATTACCCCACGGGCCTGGAAACAGTCCGCAATTACCATGATATTATGCAGTTACGGAGTTAATATATACGCTGTATTTGCGAAAAACATACATGGTTTACTTCAAAAATAAAATTTAGACATATTTATATATATGTATATACATATATATTCCCTGAAAATTATATATATTCTCTTAAAGTATATATTTATATATTCTCCAGGCGTACAGAAAGTATTTTCTTAATAACAAATAAGTATTCTCTTACACTAAAGAGTCTGTCAAAAATATATATTCTCTATTACAAAAAAATATCTTTTCTCTGTCAAGAATATATTTATTCTCTGAGAGAAAAATAATATTTTTTAAAGAAATTTAATATCCTATTCAAAAAGTATGTCAATTCTGTTCACGATTTTTTTCTCTAATAAAATATATAAATTCTGTGACAGAAAAGATATATATTCTATAGAAAAAATATTGTGTGTGCAAAAATAAATGTGTAATCTTTGTAAGAAAAAATATACATTCTCTAACAACAAAGTTCTATTCTGTGCAAACAATATATTCTGTAAGAAAAATATATATGTTAAACAAAGTACGGTGCTCTGTAAGCGCCAACTGAGATGTTTTGTTGTTCAGTAACTTCAGTGACCAGCTTACTCATTATATTGGTCACTTGCACAGCTCAAATTTCCTGCGATCTATCGCGAGGGCCTATTCAAATTTCTAAGGCAGGTAAACTGTTACGGCAGTGGTGCAGGGCGCATTTTCACTGAAAGGTATATTTTTTTTAGAGAATATATATATATATATATATATATATATATATTTTTCTCGTAGAGAATAAAACTATTCTTGGCATAGACAAATATAATTTTTGTGTTAGTATATATATTTTTACAAAATATTTATTTTGGTCTCATTTCTCAGCAATTAGACATCCTACTACCTTTCTATTACAGATGCCTATAGAGCCTATCTCAAAGAACAGGGAAAAAAATAGGCTACAAAAATATTGTCTTGTAGAGTTAGGTCAACTTAAAAATGTCAAAATATTCGATTGTTGTACTTTTCACTAAAAAATGTGCTATTTTTAGTGATGAATTGCTCCTAAACCATCGCATCAGGGTACTTGATTCTTTCAGAGGTTATTAATGTCTAGTACAAACATTACAAAATAATGATTACAATGCTTTCCTATAATATGTTTGCAAGTTGTGCAACTCTAAAGTTGCTATTTCATGCTGCGATTCAGCATGAGGTTAGGGGTTTTGATGCCATTTTTTTTTACCAAAGTAACCATGTTAGAGCTGTCAGGGTTTTATACTTTATTTTTAAGTATAAAGTTCTTACCCCGCCAAATTTCAGGGTTCTAGCTGTTCTCAATATTGTGAAAAAATCTGATAATTTTTTTTTCTAGAAGAGATATAGTACAACACTGTTTGTACAAAAAATCAGGAGGGTGTTTTGCCTTTTTTGAAATGAAAAATCCTCAAAGTTTGGGATTTTTACAAAAACACGTTTTTGCCTGTGTTGATTTTCCATGTGTTTTGAGCCTGGGTATCGTACTGTACTGCAAGGTCATTTAATTCAATACTGTGCAGTTTTTAATTTCATATATATAAAAAAAAAAACTATTTGCAATGTACTTGTCTGCCCCTGGTTGAATTCATTTAATTAGAAGACTTATAAAATGAATTTCAACCAGTACATACATATGTATGTACAGGGTGTACAGTACATACACTGTACTGGGTGTATATGTAAGGAGTGCCATGAGTGCCAGAAGACTATGTTTAAACCTAACACATGTATACGCAGAGCCAATACAAAGTCCTAACATTGTATTTCATAACACTGTGTTTTGCCGTAAATTAATTAGATGACAGTTGAAAAAAAACTAGTGCTAATTTGGTATTGCTGAAAAAGCATCATCTAGACTATAGCCAATTTTACCTAAAAATGTGCATTTTTCTCCTGTAACTAGCCATGAAAAAAGGGGCAAAATTCATTGGAGATTTATCACAAAAATAGAACTTTTTACTGCTTTATTACAAAGATAAATGTTGTAAGATTAACCTTACCGCGTCATGGTGGCTGGACACGCCTTCTTTGGCATTTACAAACATTTAGACCAGAGGGGTAGCTAGGTCGCAAGCAGTTTCGCAAAATGTCTTACGTCTTTTTAGGGGGGGGGCAGGCTACAAGAAAACTGCTCTCTGAGCTCATTAACTCACTCATTGGGGTCTGACGTAGTCTAGGCTATGTCTACTTTGACCAAAACATGGGCTCGACTCTTTTTCATTACAAAGATTTGAGATACAACTGAGGGCACTACTGGCAAATACCTCAGAATTATTTCAACCTATAGGCTGTAGCCTAACTGCTTCCTAAGCTAGAAGTAGTACAGGAGTATAAGCCTCAGTCTTAAGTTTTCTACCTATAGATGTCACCTATATGTAGTATCCAGTGATAGTAGTACTATATAGCAGTACTATCGAGTGATAGTAGGCTAATAATATAGCATATCACACGCTAGGGCCTAAACTGTTTGAGGCGTGGTAACAAACTTAGCCTGTTATAACTACCCGTATCTCTGTAGGCCCAACAGCCTTAGTACTGTGCTGCAATTTGACCATTTCTCTGCTAACCCTAACTTCACATAAAGCTGCCAAAAATGCATCAAATCAGTCAAAATCTTTGAAAAGTTTCAAATGAAAAACATATTGTTACCTTATAGAGCCTAGATGATAAACTTCCGCAGAGAAATTGAATCAACAGTAAAAACATAGTTTTGGATACGTAAACCTTAATTAGATTTCGTTCACGAACCATTTTGTGAATGGTCGTGGCCACAAACTTTTTCGGGTTTCTTACCCTCAACTTCATGGAGTTTGGAAAGCCGAAATTGCAAATAAATCAGTTCATATCCCTACACTAGTTTGGAGTGCCCTAATTGCAAATAAACGAGTGAATATCCCGTCCTACACTAGCATATTTTGAGGGGAAAAAGTTTGCATTTAAAGTACCTTTGTTAACAGGTACTTGTGGTTACGAGTCATGCAATTGACTAGTTTTGCATAATTCTACCAGGTAGGCCTAAAGTCAACTGATATTCTTTTAGTCCTTGTTTGTGAATGTATACATTGCTCCGATCTTAGCTGGTGATGTCACTAATCATCCTTTGCGAGATGGACACCAGTCTATTGTATAGTACCGATAAAGATGTAGCCTAGATGTAGCTAGTATGGTTTGTCCCGAACATATTTAGCTATAAAGAGGCATAGGAACTGAGAGGGGCGGTGGCGGGGACGTCTTCATATTGTTATGGTACGGTATCATGGATACTTGGTAGGCTTACGTGGGCTTGTTATTCACGTTCTTTTTGCCAGATATACACTTTATTGAGAAATTGATTGATAGAAGTGGGACAGGGCCCACCATCACGGGTCACTTCTCGCATAACGAACGGGATTTCTCCGCGACGGAATACCTCGCGACGAAATGAATTTGGATAACCGAATGAACTTGGACAACGGAATGAAATTGAAGAACGGAATGAAATTAGACGACGGGAGTTTTCGCGAAGGCAACATATTCAGCAACTGTAACATAAATCATAAATGTGGTGCAAACGGCGTGCATTACGATTGACCTTAACGTTTGATGTTGAAGTTATGAACCGCCTAACCCACTGATCTACACTGTGGCACTGTAGATCAGTGGCCTAACCATGTTTTTACATGAAGTTTACCTTCCGTTCGCTCACACCACTGATCTACACTAACTACACTAGTGTAGATCAGTGGCTCACACACATTAATATATGTTTGTTCAAGCCTCAAGGTACGCCATAGGTGCTTGCAAAACGATGGTTCGTACTGTATGCAGCCATTATTTTACGCGCTGGTACAACAGGATCTTTCCGCGTTCGGTTTCTCTACATATTTGCTTCAAAACACTGGTACTTACATCTTGATAATTCGAGTTGGTAACTAAGTTTAACACAGGTAGGCCTAGCCTAAGTGTTTATAATTTTATTTATTAATTGATATCTAGGACTACTTGAACAACTTGACTATTATATTCATGTCTTATATGTACTAGTACAAGAACTAGTGTAGCCTGTAGGCCTAGCCTAAGTACTAGGCCTAGTAATACTAAACGGAAGCTACAGTATGTGTGTCGACCATATTCTTCAGAACGATGTTAATACTGTATGGTTGCCCTACAAAATTTCATGATAGTGTTGAAATATTGTAAACCACCATATTGAATTAATTCAACTATCAGAACCGTAACTGTGTATAGCAAAGGCTTCACAGTTAACGTTTGGCGAGATAGAAGGGGGTATACGGATAAACAAACGTGACCTTCACTCACCTCTTTATTGAGTTGGCTGCGCTGAGTATCATCACCTGTCGCACCATCGTCCGTTCCCGTATAATACAAGGGAGATAGCAATGAGTCCGGCCGCTGGACACCGTACGGGGCGAATTATAATACGTAAAATGATATGGATAAAATGGTAAAATAAACTACATCAGGTCCGATGAATTATGTTAACGAATTCCCCGCGCAGTGCACTGATAAATAATATAATGTTCACTCCATTCGAGAGATCGTTATTTCCGACGTAGAAATATAATGTTCCGAGGGAGAAAAATCCAATGTAAACAGATAAATTAATGAGCGAACAACTCGCGAGAAATTTAGGTCCGTTCACGACGATAGATCGTAGAGTTCCTCCGATAATAAGAGGGCGCTCGAGTATATTACAAAAGAAATGAAAAGGTAGTAAATACAGAGTCGCTACATCAGCCCCCTCGCAGATCACAAATCATCCAAAAGTGATCGATAAAGCACGAGACAAAATGTCAAACAAATATAAAATACCCATATATTTACACGGGATTCTCAACCATAACGCGCTGGCCAATGAACGTGCCTACCAGAACGCGTTATTGCTCTGGGGTTGGGCGCAGCCTCATGCGATTGAGTCGTGGCTGCCGAGGTCGGTGTCGGTGTCGTCGATCGTTTCGGCACTGGTTTTGCTGTCGTTGTGGAGTAATTATGGTTTGCTGGGGTGTCGTCAGGCTCCTCCAACATATACGCCACTTTCAATCGGTCGATCGATACAGCATCGTGTTTGCCGTTCATGTCCAGTACAAAGTACTTGTCAGTCCTCTTGATGACTCGATGTGGGCCACGGTATGGAGGTTGTAAAGGACGCTTCACGGTGTCGTCGCGTATCCATACGTGAGTGCATGTTGACAAGGCCTTGGTCTGTTGTGACGGGCGGGTATTCGTTCTAGTCTGCGTTGGAACTAGTTTAGCCATAGATCTCTTGAGACGGTCGGCATATTCAAAGGGGTCGAGTGACGATTCGTCTGAACTGGCGGTGACCAACTGACAGGGTAGTCGTAGTGTGGTACCAAAAACTAGCTCAGCTGCACTACATCCGATATCTTCTTTCAGCGTTGTTCGGATGCTGAGAAGGATCATGGGTAGGGTTTCTGTCCACTGGATGTTGTTACGTGCCTTGAGTGAGGACTTGAGGTGTCGATGGAAGCGTTCCACGAGACCATTGGCTGCAGGGTGGTAAGCTGTCGTACGGATACGTTTACTTCCCAACAGTAGCGTCAACTGCTTGAACAGGGCGGACTCGAACTGTGCGCCTCTATCGGTCGTGATTGTCGACGGAGTCCCAAACATGGCGATCCACCTCGTGACAAATGCTTTCGCGACTGTCTCGGCGGTGATGTCAGGAATGCAAATTGCTTCTGGCCATCTCGTGAAGCGATCAACAATGGTTAGCAGGTATCGGTAACCATTTGAAGGCGGTAACGGTCCAACAATATCGATATGGATGTGGTCGAATCGTGCGTCGGGTGTGGCGAAAGTACCGAGAGGTGTGACAGTGTGTCTATGAACCTTAGCTTGTTGACATCGCAAACATGCCTTAGCCCACTGACGGACGTCTTTGTTGATGCTCGGCCAGACGAACCGTTCCCTGATCAGGCGTTGTGTTGCACGAATACCTGGATGGGACATCGAGTGAAGTGCGTCGAAAACTGCCCGGCGGAACTTAGCAGGTACGAATGGTCGTGCATTACCAGTCGACATGTCACACAGTATGGTGCCATCCTTGGTCGGGAGAGGCACGTCACGAAGCTTGAGCGATGGTGACTCACGTAAGGCGATGATGTCGTCATCGTGCTCTTGCTGCTTGGCGATTTCTGCGAAGTCGATGGGCGTGTCAGAACGCGGTTGGTTTAAGGCGTTGACATGGACTCTGGAGAGAGCGTCCGCAACTACGTTGTCGACTCCTTTAACATGGCGTATGTCGTTGGTGAACTGCGACACGTAATCTAGTTGCCTTATTTCTCTCGGCGAGTAACGATCGGAACTTGCCTTGAGTGCGAAGGTTAAGGGTTTGTGGTCGGTCAGTACGAAAAACGTCCTTCCTTCCAGGTTGTGGCGGAAATTCCGTATGGTTTGGTACGCGGCCAGGAGTTCACGTCCAAAAGCACTGTACCGAGTTTCAGTGGGGCTCAGCTTCTTGGAGTAGAAGGAGATCGGTTGCCACTGATCGTCGTGGTATTGTTGTAAGACCCCACCGATTGCTCCATCTGAGGCGTCGACCATAATGCAGATGGGCTTATTTGGGTCAGGGTGTGTCAACAGTGTGGCGTTAGCAAGAGCAGTCTTACTAGCCTTGAAAGCTTCCGTCGCTTCGTCAGTCCAGATGATTGGCGCTGATTTCTTCTTCTTACCAGCCAGCAAGTTGGTTAGCGGCAACAACAATTCCGAACATCGAGGTAGGAACCGCCGGTAGAAATTTACCAGTCCGAGATATTCCCGTAGCTTCCGAAGCGTTGATGGACGGGGGAAATCCTGGACTGCTGCTACCTTTTCCTGGAGTGGTCGGATTCCGTCGGCGTCGACACGGTGGCCAAGAAAATTGAGCGCACTTACGCCAAAGGTGCATTTGTCGGGATTGATGACAACTCCGTACTCGTTGAGTTTGGTGAAAAGTTGCCGAAGATGGTGTTTATGCTCTTCAACCGATGCACTGGCGATGAGAAGATCGTCGATGTAAGCGTAGCAAAACGGAAGTCCTCGCGTGACCTCGTCGATGAAACGTTGGAATGTCTGCGCCGCGTTGCGTAGGCCAAATGGCATCCGGATGAATTCGAAAAGGCCAAATGGTGTTGTTATCGCTGTTTTGCCCACGTCGGACGGCTCTACTGGTATTTGGTGATAGGCTCGGACCAGATCGATTTTCGAGAAAATCTTCGCGCCATTCAAAGAAGACGAAAAATCGTGAATGTGCGGAATGGGGTATTGGTCCGGTACAGTGACGTTGTTGAGTCCTCTGTAGTCTCCACATGGCCTCCAGTCTCCCGATTTCTTCGGGACCATGTGAAGAGGTGAAGCCCAGTTGGAATCAGATTGACGGATGATTCCGAGTTGGAGCATGTGGTCAAATTCCTGACGTGCAATCTTCAATTTGTCGGGTGCCAGTCGACGAGCACGCGCCACCACTGGTGGACCATTGGTCTTAATGTGATGTCTGACGTTGTGTTTAACAGGTGATTCGGTGAAAGATTGTCGAATGAGGTCAGGGAATTCAGCCAGTAGCGTTTTAAAGCGTTCGTCGGACTTCGGTGAGGCAAACATGATGTGGGAAGGGGCATGGTTGCTGCTTTTCCCATGGACACTGAGATTCGTGGTCTTGTCGATCAGTTTGTAGAGGCAAACATCGACCAGGAGCTGATATTTCCGTAAGAAATCCATGCCGAGTATGGCTCTCGTGGTGTCGGCGACGATAAAAACCCAACGGTAGGTCCGTCTCAGCCCCAGATTCAGCGTTAGAGATCTCATGCCGTAAGTCTTGATTGGCGTGTCGTTGACCGCGAGTAGCTCGTGTGTAGCCGGTGTGTGTCGTCGGTCATTTGCCGTTGCGGGTAGGACACTTACCTCGGCCCCAGTGTCAATGAGGAAGCGTGTGCCGTTGTCTCTGTCGGTGACATAAAACAGGTGACTTTCCCCTCGGCCAGCAAGACCCGTCGCTACTAGTCGCTGGCCGTGGAGTTTTCCGCTTTAGTAGCTCCTTTATGGGTGCACGGCGGTCGGCAGTGATTGGCATCGTCACCAAAGGTGGTACCAGCAAATACCTCCAGTTGGTGTACTGTCACGGGACTTGCGGTTGTTATTAGACTTGGGGCGCGACTTCGAACGACCACGACTTTGGTCACGTTGTTGTTTGGTCAGCGACGCCACCTGCTTCGTCAGTACGTCGATTTGTCGTTGAAGTTGAGCGATTCCGTCGCTCAGAGCTGGCGCTGTTGTGTTTTGCACCGCCGCCACTGTTGCAATCGGTTGCGGGATTACCACTTCCATAATTTTGTCCGCGAGAGTTGCCAATTCCTCGATGTTGGTTTTGTCGCTGGTTGTGGCAAGGACAAGTTGCACATTTGTCGGCAGTCTCTGTACGAAAAGTTGCTTCAAAATGTTGCCGTCGACGGTGTTGGAAGCAAGCAGCTGCTTCATTCGGCGGAGCAGTTGGGATGGCTTCTTGTCGCCTAACTCTTCGGCCGTCAACAACTGATGGAGCCGCTTCTGCTCGGACGCAGTTGTGCGTTTGATGAGCTCCTTCTTGAGCGATTTGTATGGATCGGCTGGTGGGGGTTCCAGGAGTATATCGCGCACCTCTTGCGCTACCTCGGGTTGCAACGAAGCGATGACATAAGCATATTTGGTTTTTTCGTCTTTGACCCCTCTCGTTGTAAATTGGGCTTCCACTTGGGCAAACCAAATATGGGGGTCGTTCGGCCAGTAGGGCGGTAGTTTCAGGCTGACTGCTGCCAGGGGGGTGGGTGTCTGGGCGGGTGTTTCGTCGTTCGTTGACATCGCTCGCAATGAGGCTACGCCCGCTACCAAAAACAACCACTAGCGTTGGCAGGCAAACTAAAAACTAATCCCAAATCAAGCTAAACTATCGATATTATAGTATATTACATAGGCCAGTCAATTTACTCGACGATTAGAGCTTTAACATGGAGGCAGTTGAACCCCTACACTATAGGTATATCATTGCACGGTACCATCACACTATGGGTATATTAAGTCATTACTATCATAATACCCAAAAGAATATTTGTTCAAGCCACTGCGTAGAATTCAGATTCCTGAGAATCCAGCTATATAATCATATTTCAGAATTCAGACTCAAGAGTCTCTAAAACAATGGTATACAGTGTTCCGAAACTAGCGCTGCCTGACTTGATCACGTCAGGGGTCACCACTTTGGCGAGATAGAAGGGGGTATACGGATAAACAAACGTGACCTTCACTCACCTCTTTATTGAGTTGGCTGCGCTGAGTATCATCACCTGTCGCACCATCGTCCGTTCCCGTATAATACAAGGGAGATAGCAATGAGTCCGGCCGCTGGACACCGTACGGGGCGAATTATAATACGTAAAATGATATGGATAAAATGGTAAAATAAACTACATCAGGTCCGATGAATTATGTTAACGAATTCCCCGCGCAGTGCACTGATAAATAATATAATGTTCACTCCATTCGAGAGATCGTTATTTCCGACGTAGAAATATAATGTTCCGAGGGAGAAAAATCCAATGTAAACAGATAAATTAATGAGCGAACAACTCGCGAGAAATTTAGGTCCGTTCACGACGATAGATCGTAGAGTTCCTCCGATAATAAGAGGGCGCTCGAGTATATTACAAAAGAAATGAAAAGGTAGTAAATACAGAGTCGCTACAAACGCACCTTCGTTATTCACGCACCTTCAAATATTACCTGTACTACTGTAGCAAGATACAGCAGGCAACCTAAACTGTTTGCAGCAAAGAAGAGTTAAATATTTGATGAGTTTTATTCCATTTTAGTTATATATGCTGATTAAATTGTGGTTTTCTAAGCATTTAACATCCTCCCCTCAGTTTTGCACATGTTTTGGGCATTTGGAAATCTTACTCCTAAAAAAAGCCAAAATTACCCAAGTACTGTACCACATACGAATTACAATACCATTACCACATACATACTGTACAGTGCTACTCTCTGGGCCCTGACCTGTCTGAGCTTAGAGGCTCAGAGCATACAGTAGTAAACAGCATCCAAAGTCAATGAATGTATGTACTGAGGCCTACACTTCAGTTCTAGCTTATCAACGAATGTGTTACTGTAATTTAGGGGTATGAAAGAACTTGACACGTCAGACATTTTGTAGTCAAATTCTGCTCAATTGGTCTTGCATATTGGCACAGAACAATTAATATTTTGAGATAATTAGCATGCATTCCTATCTTAAAGTGTAGTGGGGTAGTGGCAGGAACCAAGCTGGGTGAGTGCATATTTTGCATATAGCCTACAATGTACGAAATCAATTATTTACCCTTTTTTGGCCACCTTAGTACTTCCCACGAATCCCAGTACAGTAGTTGTACAGTGTAGCGTACTGTACTGTATTACTCTGTAATGAATTTGGCAGTCAATGTTCTGTAAAATTCTGAACACCAAGTGCACTTGAGAAGCAGCAATACATGTACTGTAAGCCTATCACATGTTCGTTAACTTCAGCAATTTAATGGTAGTTCAAGTAAACTATGTGCAGTCCCCTGATGCATTACAGTACAGCCCTATGATTATGTATGTATGTATGTATAGTGATCTTCCCGCAAGCAGGAACTCGCGAAAGAAGCCATGGAGGCTTATAGACTCGCAAGCTGACCGTAGCCAATCTCTCGGCACACATCCATTTAACGTCCATGTCGGGAAGTTGTTATTGAACAACACCCTTGCCAGACGACACACATTGCTGTCGGCGGGGAATCGAACCGGGGATCTCATGACTGGGAGACGCCGGCGTTAACCACTAGGCTATACACTCCGCCCATGTGTCTAATGTGTCTATGTGTCTAACACAATCAGTGGTCAAAATGCTAGGCCAGGGCAACACTATCTAAGCATCTGTTTATAGCATTAGCAAACTGGCAACTATAAAACGCTAATCATGCCAGCATGAGAATTCAAGAATCAAGTGTAATATTATTGTTGCTACTGAGCTTATCATTGCTACCATCTAGGTCCTGAGGCAGGAAGCCAGGCTGGGACAACCACATTTCATGTATTTTGAATAAACTTATTCCAAATTTACTCAGCTATCCTCACAACAAAATGTCATGTACATTGATTACTGTTGCTTAGCAAGCTTCGTGAAACTAGTGTCACACACTCATATATATATAGGACCTAGCTTAAAGTGAGTAAATTATATAGTCTCACTTTGTAACATTAATAGGACCCCAACAGAGTCCATCTCAGCAATCTCAGGCCTTAAAGTCTAAATTTTGACCCAAATACTCATTTTAGACAACATAAATCACTGAAGCGTGATATCACAGAACATCATTCCTGAAATATCAATTGCTGTACACTATATGCTAAGCATTGAAGCCATTAACATTCTGGATTTCGGCCAAATTGCAAAAAATCACACAACTTTGCATAAAGGTTTGGTCAATTAATTGCTCCCATTGACTTGCACTACAGTAGGCTAATTGAGCTGCGATACCTGTACTATTTGTAATACATCTGTTACAGTAGCAGTCCTGTCTCCTATATTAGCATGTTAGCATACAGTACATGATAGCATGTATCATCATGTTTATTGTCATGAATGAACTAGCATACTGTACATATGTTAGCTTGAAGGCTATGTAAGCAGTATGATACCATACATGTACAGTATATGTACTTGTACTGTATGTTAGCACGTATGCTAGCATGTATGTTAACATGTATGTTAGCATATAGCATACATGTATGTTACAGTAGTTTGTTTGTTAGCATGTATGAAAGCATGTATGTCAGCATGCATGATAGCATACATGTATGTTAACTATGTATGATAGCAAGTATGTTAGCAGTGTATGTAAGCCTGCTTGTTAGCCTGTATGTTAGCCTGTTTGTTAGCCTGTTTGTTAGTGTGTATGCTAGCGTATATGTTAGCATGTTATAAGCACTATGATAGCGTGTATGTCAGGCTGTATGTTAGCCTGTTTTTAGCATACATGTAAGTTAGCATACATGTTAGCATGTATACATATGTTAGCTTGAAGGCTATGTTAGCATGTATGATAGTAAGTATGTTAGCAGTGTATGTTAGCAAACATACATGTTAGCAAACATACATGTTAGCATGTATGATAGCATACATGTATGTTAGTGTGTATGATAGTAAGTATGTTAGCCTGTTTGTTAGCCTGTATGTTAGCATGTTAAAAGCTGGTAGCGTTTACGTCAGGCTGTCAGTCTGTTTGTTAGCATACATGTTTGTTAGCAACTTAGCATGTATGTTAGCATTCATGAGCATCTATGTAATTCAGCATACTGTACATTAGAATGTATTTTAGCATGTTATTTAAGCAACATGAAGGACTTAAACAATTTTTGGTTCCTTGCTTAAGCAAAAGGGGTCTATGTAGTCAACTAGATCCGCTATAGTGAAAAGGTGTGCCCTATTGTTCTCGGTGCCTGTAAAGGTCACCAAAGGTCAGTTAGGGGCCAAAAACCAAAACAATAAACAAGCAATAACTCCCATTGACAGGGTCAGACATGATTGTTATTTTGGAACTTGTAATATACAGTATACCTGTATACTTGTAAATAACGTAGGGGATCATTTTTCAACTTAACAGTGGTGTGATCCAAGGTCAACAAAGGTCAATTAGGGGTCAAAAATAGGTGTTTTTGTGATAACTTGAGAACAAAATGTCCGTCAAGGTTGGGAGTTACGCTAAATGTAATCTAATAGTGGACCCGCATCTTTGTGACCGTTGACCTTAGGTTGACCTCTGGTGACCTGTATAAGCTTCTTTAGTTATTTGAATTTCTTGTGGCCATCCAGATCATAAATGGTCTTTCGATCAAAATTGTCCATGGGTTGACCCCTGTGCGACCTTCAGGTGCAAAGTTAACAGATACAATTAAGTCTTTTTTGGTTCCTTGCTTTAGCAAAAGGAACCTATGCAGTCAGGTTGGCGTGTGTGTGTGTGTATGTATGTATGTGTGCGTGTATGTGTGTGTGTGTGTCTGTGACACTTGCTTGGGTACGCTCTATCTCAATAAGGGAATGTTGGATTGCGGCCAAACTTGGACTATAGATCCGCCATATGGAGAAGGTGTGCCCTATTGTTTCTGGTGCCCACAAAGGTCACCAAAGGTCAGTTATGGTCCAAAAACCGAAAATATTAAAACTGCAATAACTCCCAGTGCCAATGTGTGACAAGATTGATATTTTGGGACAAGTTGTGAACTGGTTAGGGGAGCATTTTCAAACTTAACGGTCATGTGATCCGAGGTCACCAAAGGTCAATTAATGATAAAAAACTAGTATTTTTGCGATAACTTGAGAACGAAATGTCCGTTAGGGTTGGGAGTTGCTTCAATGCTATCCAATTGTCGACCTGCATCTGGGTGACCCTTGACCTCAATTTGACCTCTGGTGACCTTTTCGTGTTTTTGGGGATTTTTACAGTTTTGATGCTATTTTTAGATGTCAAAGGTCTTCTGATCATAAATGTCAATAGGTTGACCCCATGTGACCTTTATGTGCGAAGTTATATGGGGTCAAAGTTTTTCGGTCGGAGTTAGGATGGTTGTACAGACTTGTCGTTTTGTTTTTTGGAATCAGGAGATTAAACTACATCTGAAACCAAGGTCAAAAGGTCAAAGGTCACATTAGAAAAAATGTGCTTATTTTGGGAGGAAACGAGCAAAAAAGGAAATGTTTGGTTTTGATGCTAGATTTGGATATCAAAGGTACCTTCCGATCAAAAATGTCAATTGGTTGACACCCGTGTGACCTTCGAGTGCGAAGTTATACGAGGTCAAAGTTAATTTTCAGACATTTAATGCAACAACTCCCAGTTCCAAGGTGTGACATGGTTGATATTTTTGGACAAGTTGCAAATGGTATAGGGGAATATTTTCAAACTTAACGGTCATGTGATCCGAGGTCACCAAAGGTCAATTAATGTTAAAAAACTAGTATTTTGGGGGCAGAAAATGGGCAAAGAAAAAATGTTTGAATTTGTATAGTTTGATGCTCTAATTTAGGTCTCATCAATCAAAAATGTCAATAAGTTGACCCAAGGTGACCTTTGTATGTTAAGTTATATGAGGTCAAAGTTAATTTTCAGACATTTAGTGTAATAACTCCCAGTGCCAAGGTGTTACACAGTTGATATTTTGAGACAAGTTGCAAATGGTATAGGGGAATATTTTCAAACTTAAGGGTCATGTGATCCGAGGTCACCAAAGGTCAATTAATGATAAAAAACTAGTATTTTTGCGATAACTTGAGAACAAATTGTCCGTTAGGGTTGGGAGTTGCTTCAATGTAATCCAATTGTCGACCCGCATCTGGGTGACCCTTGACCTCAATTTGACCTCTGCTGACCTTTTCGTGTTTTGTGGATTTTTACAGTTTCGATGCTATTTTCAGATGTTAAAGGTACCTTCTGATCATAAATGTCAATGGGTTGACCCCCATGTGACCTTCGTGTGCGAAGTTATATGAGGTCAAAGTTAATTTTCAGACATTTAATGCAATAACTCCCAGTGCCAAGGTGTGACAAGGTTTATTTTTTTGGACAAGTTGCAAATGGTATAGGGGAATATTTTCAAACTTAACGGTCATGTGGTCCAATGTCACCAAAGGTCAGCTAATGTTAAAAAACTAGTATTTTTGGGGGAGAAAATGAGCAAAGCAAAAATGTTTGAATTTTTACATGCTCTATTTAGGTCTCACCGATCAAAAATGTCAATTGGTTGACCTTCGGGTGACATTTGTGTGTGAAGTTATGTATAAAAGTTCAAAGTTAATTTTTTTTAATTTAATGCAATTAAATCTCAATGCCAAGGTCTGACATGGTTGATATTTTGGGACAAGTTGTGAACGGGGTGATGGAACATTTTGAAACTTAAAGGTAATGTCATCTGAGGTCACCAATGTTATCATATCTGTTGACACGCTTGTAGGTCTCTTATATTTCTTACATTTTCGACGCCATATTTAGATCTCAAAAGTGCCTTTTGATCCAAAATCCGATCACATTTTGTGATCACAAAAGTGTTGGCTATAGTGTTGGTTACTTTATGGGAACATGTAGGACCACAATTACTTGGACTATTTGAGCCCAATCTTGCTTGATAATATTATGTGTATTGTCATATACCCAAAGCAAGGAACCACAGTGCCCTTGGGCTCTTGTTTTATTTTTATTTAATAAATAGCTCATTTTAGGAGATATATCCAGGACAAAAAAAACAAAACAAGTTTGACAATGTTTAACTATATGATAGAGCTATACATGCTCTAAAGAAGAAACTAACTCCCGCTTCGATCGGACACCCGGTTCGTAAGTTATGAGGTGCCAAAGGTTGGATTTGGTACCTTTTTAGCAATAACATTGTGTGTGTACATTGGAGTTCACAACAATTTTAGGATGAAGTGCACATCAAAGGGAACATTTTCATAAAAACTGTCATGCTATCCAAGATCATTCAAGGTCTCTTATGGACAAAAAACTGCCCACTGATGGGGTGCAATACGGTAAAAAAAAAGGTCAATGATGGGTCAAAAACTCAATCTCCAAACTGATACAAATTGTCCATGGTTGATCCCTGTGCCACCTTCATACGCAAAGTTATCAGAGGTCAAGGTTTTGTTTAGTTTTGAGAGGTGGATCTCACAGTAAAAGTAATACTTATGGGTGTCTACAGGTGCAGTGCTGTACCCATTGACTACTGGAAATGTACATGTATATATGTACAGTATACTCCAGTAGTCTATGAGTACGGCAATGCCCCCTTACACACCAAGAGCCTGTACAGTATTACCTTAAGTATAACTGTAGACACTACAGTCTTAGTCATTGAGTATTGCACTGCTCAGGACTTACACACAGAAGTATGACTTTACTGTATAACAGTAGACACTAAAGTAGTCATTGGCTACTGCACTACCCCCTAACAAACCCACAGGTACATGTATTTCTTTCTATAACTTTACATACTGTACTACAGTAGTCATTGAGAACTGCACTGCTCTTTGCACACCCAGAGGTGTTACTTTACCTATAACTGTAGACACTACATTAGTCATTGAGTACTGCACTGCCCCATAACACACCCAGAGGTATTTACTGTATAACTGTACTTACTATCCAGTACTGCACTGTTCCATTGCGCACCCAGAGGAATTACTGTACCTTACTGTATAACTGTAGACACTACAGTAAGTTAGTCATTGATTACTGCACTACCCCCTAACACACCCACAGGTATTTCTTTCAGGAACTTTACATACTACAGTAGTCATTGAGTACTGCACTGCTCTTTGCACACCGCCCAGAGGTATTACAGTACTTTACTGTTTACAGTAAATGTAGACACTATGTAGTCATTGAGTACTGCACTGCCCCCTAACAAACTCACAGGTATTTCTTTCCTGTATAACTTTACATACTGTACTACAGTAGTCATTGAGAACTGCACTGCTCCTTGCACACCCAGAGGTATTACTTTACTGTATAACTATATAGACGCTACAGTAGTCATTGAGTACTGCACTACTTCTTACACACCCAGAGGTACTGTATTACTTTACTGTATACTGTATATAAATGTTGATACTACAGTATTCATCAAGTACTGTACTGCTTCCCTACACACCCAGAGGTACAGTAATACTTTACTGTATAACTGTAGACACTACAGTAGTCATTGAGTACTGAACTGCTCCAGTTGCACACCCAGAGGTATTACATAACTTTATAATTTTCCTACTATTCTTTGAGTGCTGCACTACTCCTTGCACAACAAGATGTTTTACTTAACTGTATAACTGTAGACATTACAGTAGTCATTGAGTAAGTGCACTGCTCCCTTTCACACCCAGAGGTATTACTTTATATGAATGGACTGTAATGCAACATTTTTGGACAATGGAACGTATACGTTTATATGATCTGTCTAATATATGTTTTCTTTAATGTATGGACTTCTTTACATGTTAAGTTCGTATTGACTAATGTACAACGTATTTAAGTTATTTACCAGTCATTGCGGGAAAGAAACCCACAATTTCTCCTTTTTCTTGAATAGCCTATCCAAGCCCACCATACATAATTGTAGAAGGATGTGACCATACACAGTATTGTGTACTTGACGTCGCAAGAGCAGGAAACGTGGCGTGTTCAGTTCGTGGAATACGACCAGAAGTCAAACTCCAATGGAGAACTTAGGAAAACTATCCTGCTCTATCTCTAACAGAGCTGGAAAGGACATCAACAGAAAAGTGAGGAATCTTTGACATTTCTCTTACAACAAACTTCAAAATGTTATCAGCGCCTGAAAGAGGGATCACATTAGAGTGTTTTATATTGTAGGACAGAATTCAGATGTGTTCAATTCCTCTATAAAAGTAGCAAGAATAGACCTTAAAACGACATATGGTAGGTGTTTGTTTGCTATGGATGCTTTGTTATGGGGTTTAAACTAAACTATGTGCGATATGTTTATATTTTAAAAGGATGTTCGGATTCAGAGAAATCAAATAGCCAGGGTTTATTGACCTGAAATTACATTAGAATTGATCTAAATATTCTCTTTTATCTAGTTCTAAGAGGTGAATGATTTTGCAATTGTGAGATCCAGTAGCCTGCTCGTGTACAGTAGTTAGAATACAGCCTGTATGTTCAGTGAATTTTATGTCTGATAGAATTCTGCTTCTAAATGAATGGCTAGTTTGCATCTCGAACGACTTCTTCTTCGATTCGACTTACGGTTTCTAAATCTGACTTTAAGCTCCATCAGAACAACTTTATTGTTATCTGCTTCTTTATATCGCCAAAAGGCTAGTCTTTTCTCACACACTGATGAATACTGATATGTATAGTCTTAATCTATCTGAAATTGGTGCCTAATCTTCATTACCACTTGGAAAGTGCAGTTGATTTTATTGAATAATTGTTCTGTCTTTGTGATAATGTTAACCCTTTCAGATCCTCACTTAATATTTTCAAATGCTTAATTTCAAATTGCCATTTAACATGTGTTTTTCCTATTTACAGACAACAAGGGGACTTCGGGTTCATCGACAGTTGCTGTGGTTACAACCATAATTGTAGTACTTCTAATTCTGGTGGTTTTGGTCTCTGTATGAAAGGTACCATGGTGCATAACACAATTACGTTGCAATATATAGCAAAGTTTGTTAGCTATTTTCTTGTATTCTATTGTATTCATTGCATCTACATTATCCTTATTGACTAACAGAAAAGTATAGTAACTATTTTTTTGTTTTTTATTTTGATGATAATAGTAACCGTTGCATTGATGATGGCATTTGTGTGTATGTGCGCCTTTGTGATGCCCAGCTTGTAAACATGATATCTCAAGAAGGGTGGTTCGGACTAATATCATATGTAATGTGTAGACTTACCACATTGAGTACAAGAAGCCTATTGTTTTTGGTGAAGGTCAAGGATCATTTGGGGTCATGAGGAGTCAAATTGTAAAAACCTGGTAAACACAATATTTCAAGAAAGGAAGGTCGGACCAACTTCATATTTGGTGAGGTTAAATTCACATTGAGTACAAGAATCCTATTGTTTTTGGTGGGGGTCAAAAGCCATTTGAGGTCGCCAAGGATCAAATTGTGAAAACCTTGTAAACACGATATCTCAAGATGGGAAGCATGGGCATACCTCATATTTGATTTGTTGAAGTACCGAATTAAGTCAAAGAAGCCTATTGTTTTTGGTGGAGGTCAAAGGTCATTTGGGGTCACTAGGGGTCAAATTGTGAAAACCTTTGAAACACGATATGTCAAGAAGGAAAGCATGAATAGACCTCATATTTAATGTGTAGAAGTGCCTTATTGATTAAAAGAAGCTCATTTTTTTCGGGGAAGTGGAAGGTCATTTGGGGTCATCAGAGGTCAAATTATGAAAACCTTGTAAACATGATATCTCAATATTAGAAGCTTTGGCAGATCTCATACTTGGTATGAAGGTGTATAGCATTGAGTCAAAGAAGCCCATTGATATGGTGGAGTTCAAGGTTCACTTGGGACAACAGGTCAAATCGTGAAAGCTTTGTAAACATGATCTTGCAAGAAGGGAACCTTGGACAAGTTAAGGAGCCTATTATTGTTTTTAGTGGAGCCCTAAGGTCATATGAAGACAACAAATGCTTAACATTTACTCCACTCCCCTCTTACCTGTCTCTCTACACTAACACACCTTCCTAACATAATATCATGAGGGAAGCTTGGACAGATCGCATATTTGGTATGTAATCGTACAACATTGGGCGGAGGTCAGTGGTCGTTTGAGTTCACCAGGTGTCAAACTGTGAGACCCATGTTTTACACAATATTTCAACAAGGACAGATGTTGTATTTAGTATCTTGATGTATCTATCACATTTAGTATAAGATGCCTGTTGCTGAGTTGAATGGTAATGTCAGGACAGCCTCTGTCATTGTGACTTTTTTTTCCACATCACACTGCTTTTCACTGTATTACTACTGTAAGTTCAAGTGTGTTGTACACCCTCACTGTACATGATGTCAGATTCATGAAGAAAACTGCTGATGTTACATCATCAAAACCACGGTGCATCTTTGCATTCTGGTTAATTTACCTTACATAAATTATTCCTGCAGTGTTAAACTTCCGAAAGAGGCGGAGGAAACTTGTGGAAGAAGAAGAGGTAAGACCCTTATATCTGAAAATATAAATAATATCAAGGGAAACAAATATATAAAGCTGTTAAACATACTGTAAAGCTAATTCAGGCTAAGATTCCGGGGGCACTTAAATATTCCCTACTGAGGACTGGTGGTGGTATAGAAACAAATGCAGCTGGATGGTTGTATGTTAGTAACGACGAGCCTTTAATCTTGTTATTACATGCAAAGAATATAACCCATAGATAAACTTAGGTGAAGAAACACTCGCTGAGATTTCGTAATCTATTACTATATAATCAGCCACAGTACATACAATAGAAAATGGTTACAAACGTGTCACTTGTCTGATGATCAACAAACACGTGGGAAACTCAGAGATTACACATGATTAAACAAAATAAACTATATATTAACTTGCACTACCTCTATTTATGG
The DNA here is from genome assembly GCF_037975245.1 of Apostichopus japonicus. NCBI lineage: Eukaryota > Metazoa > Echinodermata > Holothuroidea > Aspidochirotida > Stichopodidae > Apostichopus > Apostichopus japonicus. The sequence continues at coordinate 7,397,399 of NC_092567.1, forward strand.
AGCATTTTTGATGCCGGAAGTGAAGAACTGAATTAATCGATACACATAATATGTTACAACAACAAGTTAACATTATACTCATTTGAGATAGCATTCCTACCAATGGATAGTTTCATGTTGTAATAGATATAAGTAATACACGCAACTTTCAGGAAATCCTCTCCCTACTAGTTTTGTGTTGAGGATAACATGTACATTATGATCTTCCCTGCAGCAAATACCACCCCATTCCCCCTGTTCTTAGCCAAAAAACAGGGAAGATTAAATATCTACCTGAGTTGGTTATGCTAGCCATACTGAACTCTCTTCTGCACAAATTCATGATTAAAGAAAAAAAGTGTATTTTTTCAGTGGTCAAGCCAAACTTGTCTTCACACACAGGAAAGTAGTACTGGCCATTAGAGCACTTGTGTTTACAATCATACAGGTGACTGGTCAACTCAAGGATGAATCCTAATGACGGTATTTGGGGTAGTTTATGCTATCAAGTAACACATTATTAATGCTTGAGTGAATTTGGAGAGGACAGTTTTTCTATAGGCTAGCTTGACTGCCATGTAGACTCTGAGTACATTTATATAACAATACGGTACAACCTACGGTTACTTAGCAACATCAAACATATTATGTTAACTTGTATCCTATTTAATAGAAAATGTTAATTACATAGTCAAATTCTTTGCAAATAGTGACTTCAAATTTTTTTTTTTATTGATAATATGTTTGAAAGTATCATTACCTCTCTCTTGTTTAGATGTTGCCCAAGACTAAGACTCACTGCACACCTGGTAAGTCTGATGTACAAGTTATTGCAAGCTGAGTGCAGTGAATGCTGAAACAGTACCTTCAATTGCTTTAAGATACTGTTAAATACCACGCATAAATTAAAATAAATTTCAACATACATATCCTCTACAAATGATAATGTATGATAATGTTACTGATTCCAGTGACTTTATCGCTGTCATATCAAATTCATGTTGAGGTTAACTTTACCAAATGGTGATTAATTAATGACACAATAATTTCACGGTTCCTTTGTATTTCAGTATTTATGGTTTATGAAAGTAAGATATGAACATTCTGATTACATCAGAATTCATCCCACTTCAGATAACAATTATGACCCAATGATGACTCCGGAATGGTCTAGTCCAAGAATTTTTTTTTTTACACATCTTTGCCAAATGTTTGAATCGATTGTCTCTTTGCAATTAAAGCAGCTGTTCAAATAACCATTCAGTTTGAGAACCAATCTAAAGTTAAGCAATTAAATTAACATATCAAGACATTATTTTCTACAGCAAAATTTGGTTGAGCAGCTACCAATAATGACATTCCAATTAAAAATAAAACAACTTTCTTCTGACCATTTTCATTATCGAATTTGTTCCTGATATAAAATAAGATTGTTACTAATCACACTTTTCTGGTTTCCTACAGAGGAGGAACAATTCATCAAGGAATTAAAGGCAAAGTATAAGTTACTTTATCACTCCGTACAACCATTGCCTTACATCAGAGACAGAATGTATTGTGTTGATAAGGGATATGTTTATAGCGGCATTGAACGGTTAGTTCAACAAGCACATGGAAACAAAATGTGGAAACTTTTAGAGTCACATCATGAACTACTAAAGAAACCTGAGAATTGTGGTAGGCAAATTATAGAGGGCGAACCTGGATACGGAAAATCAACACTGACACTACAGCTTGCATACGATTGGTGCCAAAGAGTTCCAAAATCCCCTTTAAGTAACGTACCGATACTTGTTTACCTGCGACTAAGACAACTGAGAGGGGTGAAGTCAATATACCAAGCAATACGGCGTTTTATATTACCCAGAGACTCAGATCTGAGTGAGGTTATAGTGGAATCAATCATAAAGAATTGTTCAGGGGTGTTGGTTATTTTGGATGGATTTGATGAATACCCTGATAAAGACGATCAAGAGACTGATATTTCTCTTATCCTTCGGAGAGAAATGTTGCAGGATATAGACGTCATTCTGACTACCAGGCCTTTCTACTTACCGAAAGAATTTGCACCGCATACTGATCGAATACGTTTAACAGGTTTCAACGAGGACATCCGAGATCAATATATTCGGAAAGCAGTTATACACGGTGACGAACAAGCTGCCAGGGAAATAATACTTAAACTCCAACGAAACCCTCTACTTGGTGACTTGTGTCAAGTTCGTTTGTTGTTTGTTTTGTTTGCTCACATGAGCCACGAGAACAAAGACTTGAAGACATTCAAATCCGTTACTAGCTTCTTTCGTAATGTGATAGCTTGCTTACATAGTCATTTGATGAACAAACCAATTGAAAAGGTATGTTTTGACTTAAAACATGATGAGTTGAACAAGGTTGCTTTTGAGGCATTGAGCGGTAGAAACCAACTGATTGTGTGGGATAGTACTTCCCTGAGAAAACGACTTGGGGATGACTTTTATGAGCAGTATCTTAGAACTGGAATATTTTTTGAGGAAGAAATACTGACTGGTGATCAATTTCTCTACAAAAAGGAAGTCAGATTCTTCCACAAATTGTTCTGTGAGTGGTATGCTGCCCACTACATTGCTGATTATCTATCTCAAGAATCTTCAACCTCTGCCACAACAGAGAGCCAGAGTGTAGCTGAACTGCTCCGTTATTTGGATCCCTTTGAACTTCACTATGTTTACAGATTTGCCTGTGGTCTTAATAAGACTGCTTCGGGTAAAATTGTAAATTATCTGCAAAACAACCTTAAACATAAAAAGTTTGCTATGATGTGTATGCTGGAACAAGACTATAAAAGTGAGAATATTGTGGATGCAATCACAAAGTTGGCCTCTAAAGTGGTCCAGGTACATGGCGATGACAGTCAACTACATCAGAGATCTACTTTACAAGTTTTGGAATTTGCGAGTGCAACACAGGTGAAGTAATTTTCTTTCACTGCAATCAAGACATATTTCCTCAGGTTTGTGGTCATGTGGTCACGGTCTTGTACTGTTATTGTACAATATAATTATAATCAGTGTGTCCTTATACCTACAAAAAACAGTGCAAAACTTCCAGCCTCCACCGGGATTCGAACCTTTGCCCTCTCATGTACTTAAGTGCTTGGTTTATTTTTCTGCCAAGTCCTGTTTTGATTTTTCAAGTTTGCGCTGCATTTCTTGAAAGTTAATAATAGCAATCAATTCATGAGATCAGATTGCCAACTGTATACATATCTTCAGAGGTTGAATCCCAAAATAAAGACTTAATGACCATACAGTAGGAACGTAAACAATTTCAAATGATAACAACACTTAGTGTCGATGTCATTACCAATAATGTCACTTGATTTATTGCTTTCATGTGGCCATACTGCCAACTAATAAATGAACACACTATGACATAGACAATCCAAACCATATTAGAATAATTTGAGTTTTAGTTGTGAGGTCCCCTTTACTGCCTTTACGGCATGGTAAGCTACTGTTGAAATGTCATTTTGACCTCACAATGTAATTGTCTAAGGAAAGTAAAGTAAAGTAAAATTAATTGATATTCATCATAAAATGACAATATAATAAAATGGATTACAGCATCTCAAAAATAGGTTAAAAAAAGTTATCTATGTATCATACAATTCAAAGTCTTAATACTTCTACTGTAGGTAAAAATGATCGCCTAAACCGTTCTGTCCACATACCCTGTACGTGGGATTGTGTAAAATCTAGGTGGTTTCATGAAAAAATCAAAGAGAGGGTGATCGGAATCCTCGACTATAGAAGAAGCACACTGACATATTATACGATCAATGAAATCATCCGTGATGGTAGAATACAACTTGATGGATTTATTCAAGTAGTCAAATTGTCCTTTAGAAACAGGATGATAACCAAATTGGGCCACAGTACACAAGGATGGACAACACCATTGTCTGAAAAAGACAAAGCTGCTTATCAAAATCTAAGCCTAAGCCGGCGAGCCTACGAATACAATATGATCTCTGTTTAGCTTTTGATGCCACATTGTTCATGTGGGTATTCCAATTAAGTAAGCGTGATACAACCTCAATCACATTATTGTCAATGTACAATGGGGCATGGCTTTGCACTGCACGAAAATCAACAATCATTTCCTTGGTTTTCTTACCATATATAATTATCCTTGCACCAATTCACAGCATACTCTATGGCTGGGAAATAATTTGATAGACACTGTGGGTTTTTATCTGTGCACATCCCAATTATGGCAGTATCGTCTGCATACTTCAAGATATAAACATTGTCATAATATGAGACTAATAAATCAGTGTAAATTTCAAAAAGTATATAATGGGGACAAGCAACAACCCTGTGGAACACCAGTGTTATTAACGAGACTATCACTGTTGACACTGTTACAGTGAACAAACTGTGTGCGATCAAACAGGAAATTATAATGTAGTATAATTACATTGTCACTGACGTGCGCCTTCATAATGTCCAGTAATTTAGAACAGCAAATGGTATTAAATGCATCCCCCATCGATCTGCCACTGCGATATGCGAATTGGTATTTTCTCCAGTGATGGAATACAGTTCAATATTTCGCTACGAAGAAGTTTCTCGAAACACTTCATTAAAACACTGGTCTAACTCAATTACATAAAACCCTCCATCCGTTCATAATGTAGCATGATTCTTTAACTATAGGATAACTACAATACATTAACCTTGTTCATTTCTCTAACAGATTACCATAGCTTGCCTACACCTGACCATGGCCTTCAAGGAGTGTGATGGATACACCATTTTACTCCAATCTGGCCTCTCTCTCTGTCCTTTAGTGACAGTAGAAAAGATACACATAGAGACTGAGAAGGAGGGAAATGAACCGTATGCAATATCAGAGATACAGTTAACAAACATCTTCTGTTTTGCGCTTCGTTGTCAGTCTGTTAAGGAGCTGTCGTAAGTTGAATCTGTTGTTTTTGTTATCATACTATGTACTGTACCTACTGTAAAAATATTCCCTCTTGTTACATTTAAAATAACTGATTTACCAAAGTAATAGAGATAAACACAGAGCTCTGACAAAACTGGTAAATGATGTATCATAAAGAAATACACTGTTATCAGAAATTTTAGTGTTACAATCATGAAAAAAGATGAGTTGTTTATGTTGGTATGACTAGCCATCACAGCATTAATTATAACAAAAAAAAACAATGACAGTTGTGAATTTGGAAGGTAAGAATAATTTTCATTACCATTGGGAAAATGTCTTACATGATATGATAAGTATCATCAAAGAGGCCAAGGTGTAATTGAACCCAACGAATTTCTTCATGAATTTTGGAGGATTGAATCAGTAATGTGGTAGTATGAGATAATCCCCACTCTTAAAAACGGAGGACAACATACTGTGCGTGGAATTGTATTACAAACAAGTTTATTTTACAATCTATCTGATTGTCTGCTCACCAATTCCTTTCATGGACTCCTAGCACGACCTAAGGATGAGCCTAAACATACTGTACATTACACTATTACCTTCCTGCAGTTATGGGCTCATTTGTTCATATTAAACAGCAAAATGATGTCCGCAGTAAGGTGTTTCGATTCCAATCATTTTGAAGCACTTCCTAATCATTTCCTATATGGAATTGGCTTCATAGCAAGACTGTTTTGCTATCTTTCTCTCATGTTGGTTTGTTTCTTCCTTTCTACTTCAAAGGTTCAGTGAATGTCTGCTGCCTCTTTCGCCCTCTCAAGAGTCTATCAATACAGAGATGATATCTAGGAAAATAAAAAGTAACTATAGATTCTGTCAGTATTGGTTGATAATTTGATTAAATCTAGTCATCAAGGAGTTGATATGAGAAATAATATATTGTAACATTTTCATTAGAAGTGCAAAAAGCAGATTGTAAGCCTTTGGTAAAAGCAAGAATGATGCAAAAGTAGAAAATATGACAAAATAAATTGCTTTGTCAGGAGGATTACATTGATTTCAGGAGCAGTAAGTGTTAACCGCCTGAATGATTTGTCCTGCTCGACACATTCTTTTGGTACAAGCTACTGTAATGGCAATGTTATTAACCTATCTATACTTAGGATATTTGTTTAAGAACATTACTTAAGTCTAAACACTGAAATCGTGTCGTTTTAAGTCAAGCCATATTTATTGGATGAAAAACACCAAAATCAAAGTTAGGTCTTAAGTGTTCCATTTTTAGTGTAGAGGTATACGTTTCATTTATGTGAAAAAGTTAGTTCCTCTCCTTCATAAATCCTAAAATGTCTTTAAATTTAACATATTTTTACATACTTGTCATCATAGTATACTGGCGAGACTACGGTTACAGCCTGAATCTCCATTCTGGTGATTGGGAGGTATGATTCTTTTGCTTTTAGTTGCCAGGGCTTTTTGTTATTGTGTGTGTCCATTAGTGCAGAACAAGTTGGAAGTACAGTAGTGTAAATGCCGACAACCACTAGACAACGACAGAGATCGTGACATAGCTTAGGGAATATAATGTGTAGTTCTAGATTGTGGAAACAATATTTTAAAATATGAGTTGGTCATTGGACATTTTTGTTTACTAATTAATTCAGATCATTAATCAACTGAAGATACTCAAGGAAACCTTGTATGACGTTTCTTTTCTATTGAGAGTATTTTGAACTTTTCTGTACTGTACATAGTGATAAGTCTTGTAGTATGAAAAGGACGTTTTGCTGGATGTGTTTTTGACTTATTTTCATAACAATGGATTTTCTTTAAGCTATAGTAATACCAATGATACTACAATTAGAATAGTAAAAAAAGTAAAAACAGAAAGATAAGTTTACACTGCTTCATTTTGTGTTTATTTTCAGGTTGATAATATCAATATTATTGAGTCACTGTGTTCAGAGAGGTTACAGATCTGGACTAAAGATAGTAAATTACAACAGAATTGTACTTTGCAGCTACTGAAGAACGCATCTAACAATGATGTAAGTCAGTGGTCAAATATCAAAATCCCTATGATGGACTAGATATGTCAAAATACATCATCCCCATTATGTACTAGATATGTCATCCCCATTATTAAGTGTTTTATGAAGATACGATAGTATTATTTTGCATAATAGCAGTCAAATTATTTTAAAAATTTGATTCATTGTCTTTCACAGTGTTACGAATGCAGGATTTTGCATCCGGAACGCAAAATTCCAGAGATGGACGCAAACACTTCACATTGCGTCCCGAGGATGGAAACCCTAAGTACACACACTCAGAACTAGGCCTATATGCAAAACATAACAAAACAAATTTTTGAATGAATATCTTTTGAATGAACATTATTTTCCAAACCTCAGGATAACCAAAATTTCTTCCAATCATTCTGATGATTGAATTTGTCTTAAAGCAAATAAATCATAGCAATCAACCACAAGGTACGGAGTATAACTCGTTCTAACAACATTTACATTACAGAGATTTACATGCAAACAGTAGTCATGGTTCTTTTCCAAACTTCCCATGATCTGATTGGCTAATAGTTCCTTACCTATTGTCTGGAAACATTCTTATGTCTGTAGTGCTCAATGAACACATTATGTAAATTAACAACATGTACATTACTTTCCCGTGTAGAGATGACAATGTTTGTGCTATAAGCTATCATATGTGTGCATTCAAATATCATAACATTAGGCCCTGTTGACAGTCATGGTATGAAATTTTGGTTGAATTTTCTCTATGATATCACGTAATATTTGAGTCATTGTTTTGATCAAAACAATTTGTGAGTTGAGACTAGTTAGGAATTTTGTAGGAACCTAACATCTCTGATACTTAAAACTTATTTTGACCTCACAGTACGTTTGTTCTCTCCACATTGAGAGTTGCTCAAGTAATATGTACATTGATACCGCAGTACTTTCTTTGTTGCAAAGTTTTTCGCACTGTCTTTGACCGTGTGCCCCACTGATTTATTTTTCTTGTGCAACATTCATACATCGTCAAAAGTAGCTATTGAAGCTTGAGTTTTTATTGGACTTCGTGTGAAGAGTTATTTACATACTGTAAGGGGCAATGGGTCGGAACTGGCCGGGGTTGTGCCAAAGTGTCAATGGTGGTTGAGGAAAGGGAAAACATTGTTCAATTTAAATAAAACTTATGAATAACATTGCATTGGTTAACTGTTAATGGTAACTTACGACAGGGCTTCATAAAAGTTGTGAGCAAGTAGTTCTAGGCCTTTAGGGATGTGTTTTGTGTCGTCGAGATCTATTTATATTTTCTACAAAATTTAAGGGGCTCAATCAAATGAGTTAATCATGCAGTGTTTTTACTTTTACATGTTCTCTCTAAGCACTCCTATTACTTAACATGAATTTCCAACATTCACAGCATATGCATAGCCTATAACATTTCACACACACTTTGTAAGGAAGTTGTTTACCATGCAGTAGTATGGATTGTGTGATCCATACTACTGCATGGTAGTATGGATTGTGTGATCTAGGAAAGCATATATGGTAACTAGTCTGCGGTAAAATTTTTTGCTTCGGAACTTTGAAAATCATTGTGTTGGTGTATAATAGTTACAGGTTTATCATTTGATGATTTTTTGTGCATGGCATAGACCTATCACTATCGGCTTCTTGTCGTGCACAAGCCAATGTGCTTTCAGGGGTCATAGCTCAGTATTATGTGTTCCTGTAGAGGTATTTTACATTGCATTTTTCATGGAGGACTACAGGGACGCAAGTTTTTCTGAGCGAACTCAAACGCTGTTAAACTTTTAATCCTAGTAACTATACTGGTCTTCACAGTGTACTAACTTTCATGCTAAATGTACACATAAGATAATCATATCATAATGAATTATTTTTCCAAGGAGTACTCCAGCTAGTGGCACACATAACACAAGATGATTTAAAGATTACATATCACTTTGTAGTGACAATATATCTATAATTCATAAGGTGTGTGGTTTGACACAATAACAACAGGACGTTTAACATAACTAATTCATATGAAGAAATTTTCTCACTACATTCCTAGTCTAACAGTCCATATTTCATCCTGGTTATCATTCATATATCAGTCATATTCCCCATTTTATGTTTCATGCATTTATTCACTGTAGTGTTACTGTCTTTTTATACATTGTGTACTATGTTAGATAAAGAAGTTGGATCAACCCATTTTAATAATGGTGAAGAAAAATGTTGTTTCTGTTAATATTAATGTTAGATTTCAATAAACAAACTTAAGCCTAATCGTAATAATGCGAGGAGTGGATTTATGCTAGTATTAAGATGGATAAGTGATACCTTCAGGAAAGTTACTGGCCACAGTAGGTTATAATCGTATAAATAATCGATATAGCTCTAAATCATTTCAGTGTTGATTGAATCGTATGTTACCTTCCTTCAGATCCCCATCTTCCATCTGGAGCTTCTACAATCCTTCTCCAAGGCTGATGCTGGTAACATCATCCTCTGTTCAGGGCTACAATTGTCCTGTCCTGTGTCATTAAAGAAGCTATCGATAGATACATATGAGGAGGGAAGAGAACTGACAGAGACAGAGGTTGCTGGCATATTGATGTTTGCACAACATTCACAGCGATTGGAAAAGCTAATGTGAGTATTTCAATGAATATCGTATCTTAGTAATGCGTACCTAGATACCACTTTCACACTTTAAATAGGCATAAATACCTACAAAGTTTTATCACTATTTGTCAAGTGAAAAGATACTCTCACAGGACAGAACTTTATTGTTTCTGAATTGAGTATTTACAGACCCATTTTATACCTTCGCCTTGTTGTTAAACTCTACATTTGGATCGTGAGGAGTGGTGCTTTGTTCGGGTTAATTGTCATTTTAGGGACTTGGCAGAAAATAAGATATATTTCAAATATTTCGCAAAACAAATACTATATCATTGAATGACTTTCCTTCTAATGAATAGCTTTACTCATTGTTTATATATGATATACAGGTTAGCTTTATCGTCTGTGTTATTGTCAATGCTTTACTCGTTCAGGTCATTGACAGTGATCGTCTGAAAAATTTACCAAAAATAAAATCGGATAACTTTTTGTGAATTGTGATCAGGCAATTGACCGACTCATGGTTCTGCTTTATTTCACAGGTTCTTATTTTGTCTGTTGCCCCAGTCTATTGCTGCTGAGGATATTCCTTCAATATTGAAGTCAAGGAAAGTGAAAGGTACTTTATGCGAATGCTCAGGTTTACTTCTGTTGATTGATCAATATCGACAGTTTGTACATTAATGTTATGATCTGATACTGATTACTATTATTACAGCAGCCAATCATTGTAGTCAATAATGTAAATTGTATTACTTATCATTGGTTGCCTGATGTTATCATTAAAATAATAAATTAAATGTGTGAAACATCAAGCAAAGGATGTATATTTATAGACGATTCTGATATGATGGAGACATCAAGCCTTCTAACTTGTTTTATATTCAAAATGAAATAAAACTGTTAGCATGCTGCTTATCCACTAAGGAGCCTGTGTAAGAGAATGTGTAAAAATAAGTTGGCCTGACATTTCAATCCTACAGTAGCAGGAACTTCTTCAGAGGCTAAATGAAAAGTATCAGTTACAGAAGGGACAAAAACACACACAGAATACAAACAGGTTAATGAGCAGGGTGAACACAAAGAGATAGATGTAAGAGGATTAATAGACAAGGGATGGAGAGAAGAAAGAAACCAACAGGGGAAGAGGAGCGGTAGGAGATACAGAGAGAGGATTAAGGGATCAGGGTAGGGAGTAAACTGGAGGACACAGACAGAAATGTGTGGAGAAAAAGAAGGGGGTGGAAGAGAGCTATACGGGAAGAGGAGTGACAGGGGGGACAAGGGGAGAAGGGGGGGGGAACAGAAGAAAAGTTAGTCATGTCCTTCCTGAATGTTGAGCTCATGAGGTTGAATGGTGTGAGGGCTTTGCATCCACAGTCTCCCTCTGCTGTTTCGTACCAGGTCAGGGCGGCTACCTAAGGAAACAATCCCCTGTTGGGACATGTTATTCATGGTATGGTTGGGAAGGTTAAAGTGTGTAGTCTTATATTCTAATACATGCTACATGCAGTAATAAGCTTGATACAAGACTCAAGAGAGGTGGTACAGCTGGCTGAGATGTTGTTGTTTTGACTTCTGTATTCAGAGTGTCTGTCACTGCTAGACAATTATACATACTGTACACTAGGTGTCTAAATATAAACATACCACCACAGAGATATGGTGAGGAATTAAGAACCAGACTGAATTAATATTAGATACCCTCAGCAAGTTCTACAGTTACAATAACATTATGCAGTGAGGGTAATTTAAGACTGGGAATATCTCCAGATCAGGGTTTACATGAAATACATCCAGTATGTTACATATGGGGTGCATCAAACATTTGCCTTTTGCATGATACATGCCAGTGAAGGGGAGACCATGATCTAACTATAATCTAATGACATGCTTTTCTAAAGAATATCAGGTTAAATGTTTTAAAGAAACAATGATACACAAACTGGTTTATCCCGTTTCAAAGCTTTCCGCATAAATGAAAGTTACATTTTTCACTCGATAACAGAACAGAGAATGATGGCAAAACTTGCCCTTCTGCCTTGTTTTGCGCATGTTCTACATGTTAATGTAATTATGTAAAATAGCTGGGCATAGCAGATTCTTGTACAGTCTCTTCACAATAAATTGCTCAAGGCTTATGCCAGTGTGACTGTAGTGTAGGTCATTGGGGTGTCTGAGAGTGAAACAATCATGTTTTATTTTTATTTTGTTAATCATGGCATTGTAACCTCTTTCATTTTAGTCACTTGGTTACCGTACGATAGTGGCAAAATTTATGACCTCAACCTTGAATCTGGTCGATGGATGGTGAGTATTAAGAACTTATTAAAACATGTTTCACTAACCTATTGCTTGACAACTGGTTATATAATTATCTGGAAAGAAGTATTAATGTATTCAAAGAATCAGAACTCCCCAACGACTGTTAAGTGATTTTCAAATTGAATCAATAAAAGAAAGGAACAGTTTGACAGGTAAGATGCATCAATATATTTTGCTCAGATTGTTGAGGTGGACTCACATATTGAACCAAGTAACAAGAAAATTAAACAGAATAACATCATGTCTGTGTAACTTTACTTTGACCAGTGTTTGTATTGATTGATTGTTTTTCAATTAACAGTTCAGGGGGTATATGGAAAAATGTTTAACCGGTTAGTTTACAGAGTTTTTTTTGTGGTCACTCAAGTACATAAAATTAACATTGATTGCAGTACCGTCGTGCATCTTGCCTGAAAGTAGTAGATGAAAACCTCATACAATTATCTTCTGTATAACAGTTGAGTTTTCGAATCCAGAATCAATTGCTTCGCACTGTCAGTTACAACTGCTGCGTGTGTGTCCATGTATCGTATAGTCTTTGCATTAACTTTTGATCAGCGTCAGTCTACGATACCGTTACATAAATATCAAACAGATTAAGAGGCAACAAAGAACAGTTGATAGATCATTCATTCTTGTCACCTTTGTTCCTGTAAATTACCAGCTACATGCTCCTTATTGCAGTTTGAATATTAACGTCATCAGAGTGTCGTCAAAGTGTCACATGACAGATATTATTGATATAACTTTGATCCCAAGCATCTCTGATATTCATCCCAAAGTAACATTTTCTTTGTAGCATACTTTCTTCTTTGTTTGAATTGAAAAGAAAATTAATTCTTGATTCGCCTCATAACTGTTGGAGTGATTTTGTGACGTCATATTGGTAAAGCTCATAAACCTTCCTATTTTATCTAACTTATAGTATGATGATCGTACGCTCGATGTGACAGATGCAGTTTACAGCAAGGAGGTAGGTAGTGAAGTATAATGTATTACAATACACACAGATTCATTGGTTTAATCTCGATGAACAATGTAATGGAGGAGATTGATCATTAACCTACAAACTAATCTGAACATTTTGAAATGTTGAGTTTTGCTATCTTTATATAAGTTACATAAGGCTTGCTACTAGATCTTAGAAAACATTAGTGATTCACTGATTCATTAGACATAACAAACAATTAGCTTCTTAATGTTACTCTATTAACTCATATTACTATCAAAAAGTAATATTAAGGGTAACATTAAATTGATTGCTCCATATTTTCTAATCTCATTTGATTGACAGTGTGATTTCACAAATCCCTAACAGCCTTACTTTTGAACTTTGAATTATTTTGTCATACAGGTTAGCGAATTCCGGGAAGTATGGCAGTAAGTTATTTTTATGTGTATATTTTCGTACGATTGGTGATTTATTGAGTTAACATACACAAATCCCCATCATTACGATAATCCCTGCCTATAGCAAATAACACCCAAATCCCCTGTTTTGACCAAAAATAGGGGAGATTGAATATCTGCCGGAGTTGGTAATGCTATAGCCATACTGAACGCTCTTCTGCACAATTTTACGATTAAACACATGCAGTGTATCATTTCAGTGTCAAGCCAAACTTGTCATCGCACACCAGAAAGTAGTACTGGCCATGAGAGCACTTGTGTTTACAATCATACAGGTGACTGGTGAATTAAATAGGTGCACTCAAGGATGAATACTTATGGCAGTATTTGGGGTAGTTTATGCTATCAAGTAACAAATTATTCATGCTTGAGTGAATTTGAGGAGGACTGTTTTTCTATAGACAGGCTTGACCAACAAGGGAGTAGTATACATTATGCTACTTCAAACCCCCCCACCCTCCCCCCCCCCTGTGAAGCAGCATGATATATACTACTTATGGGATTTAGATAAAGGATACACACTTGTACAGTATGTAGGTTGTGTAAATCAAATAAGATGCATTGATGGCCATACGTAATTGATATATATATATATATATATATTACGTAAAAATATCTTTTTAAGAATGAATTATAGATGACGTCGCTGCAGCCTGTTCAATCCAGCAAAGTCAGAACTATGTTTTATTGAATAGAATTGGGTAAAACAATGTTAAACTTTATTTGCATTGTAACATAGATCTATGTTCACATTTTGTTGCAATTTATCTTACTGCAGGGGTACAGACTGTCAAAAGGCTAGAGAAAGGAAACAGAAGGTACCAGATGATGATACACTGACTCCACTGCCAACTGCCAGATCAGTGTAAATCAGCTACGTAACTGCCAGATCAGTATAAATCAGCCACCCTAACTGCCACATCAGTATAAATCAGCCACCTAACTGCCACATCAGTATAAATCAGTACAGGTATCAACGACGATCTTATAACATTGGTACTGAATGAAGTTTATGAAAAAAATAAGTACAACATTCTTGGATTGTATTAAGTAGGTGTAATGTTCAAGTACATTGAGTAACAAAACTATAAAACATGCTCATTTGGATGGAAAAGACCAAATAACAATTTCTATGGAACGGATTTGAACCAGTCACCTCAGCATCACAACCCCTGGGATATAGAAACTGAGGTACAGTACCCTGCCTTAATTTTTCAATTGACATTTCTTCTGGGGTCGCTAGTCAGAAGCTATGCATTGAAAAACCGCCCTTAAGTAATAAAGCAGTTCATTTTTCGTCACTGCTCACTTCTTCACCTTTCAAGGTTATTAGTCTGGAACGTTAGCCTGTGTTTTACGTAATCTATTCGCCAAGCCTATCAAAGGAAACGAGCGTGGAAAAGTCACTTGCACAGCTCAAATTTCCTGTGATCTACTGTGAGAGCCTATTAAAATGCTCGAGGCAGGTAAACTGTAATGGCAGTCGTATTAAAGGGCGCATTTTCAAATGGATACCTTGCATATCGTGTGGCCATGCAGGAATCACGCCCATTTTCATTCGATATAACCATTGCTTACAATTTTGCAGTTCAAAATTGTGTTTTAAAGTTTTTACCAATGCACTGAATGACATTACATTGAAATTTTCAGTTCCACTCTTTATATGTACGTAACTTACACTCTTTACATATGTAACTTAAGTAAAGAAGGGTATAAAGAATAACATTAAACGTTTGCCATGTGGTACATAAAATTAAACTATTACGTCATTACCAACAACTATATTGATGTGGTGGAGACTAGATTACAACATAGCTTATTCGAGGTCTTATTGTAGGGAAAAATTATCAAGAAGAGAAGAATCCATTATCAACTACTTAGAAATGGTAAAGAGATCAAACAATTTAAATTTAACAAATATAACAAGTCTCAAGCAGAGAATTACGCAGCTGAGCACGTTTATGACTGATACAATTCGACTTCTAATATTATTCTTATGAATCTCATGAAAGTTGGAAGGTAGAACTTTGTTATACTGTTTAAGCATAAATGTACCAAACTCACTTTATATTCGCATTGTCGAATTTCAAAAAATCCCCCAAGAAACTACAATATTACATCTGGAATAACACTCACAAACACAAAACACAAAATGTTACCTCAATTTGTTAACATGTTTACAATTATGTTTGTTTTTGTTAGTAGAAGGCCATATGAAGCTTTTCAGCATTTAACATATTCTTTTGGTCCATGAACTGATAGATATTCTCTATTAACTATGGCAAGCATTTTGTGCCAACTTGTTGCACCGTGAAAAGTCATCATTTTGTTTCACAATGACTTTCAGGTTCTGATATCAAATCCCTATCCTTTATCAAAAATGCGTTGGTTTACGTTCATTTTGTTATTATTTGTAATCAATTTTGATATTTTAGGCAATTTACTATAATTGCCAATGCAGTTATATATTGTATATTAACACTTGATGAGATCTCTCTTGCATCTACTATTGTTATATACACTTTTTTACATTCCTTTTAAGAGAATGTCATATTGTAGCAATACATTTAAGTCCGTAAAAGGTAACTTCGTTTGCTGCATCCTTGGAACGTATTAAGTCCAGTTTTTATCTTTGGATTTAAAGAACAGGCTGGGAATTTGTATTTTGTAACACCTACATTTTAGTCGTTCAGAACAATGGTACTCTTGGCAAATACTTTTAATGTCAGGAAACATGCGTGTACTTTAGACTGAGCTTACTGGAAACATCTTGACTTCACTTGTGATTGGTTCTTTGAAATATTTAATTAATTACAACAATAGTAATATTTTTAAAGTGTTGATGTTTTCCAGTATATTTTATATTAATCATTTTTTACATGACCACTTTGTAAGTTACCTGAGAGAACTCATTTTTTTTCTTCAAATCACTTATTCAGGAATATGGGAGAATAAATAAAGATAATGATCTTGACCTGTCTAATCATTTATTTGGGTTATTGAAACTGATTTGAAGGCTTCCTAGCCTAACCGTTACTAAATCTCAATGCGAGATCAGTATTCCCTATCTGCTTACCCACGCTACTCTATGCTATCGGGAGTACCATCTCTTAATCTGACAAAGAAGGGCTTAAAAGCAAATGATTTAGTGAGGAAATAAGGAGGTTGTGAAAGTTCACCAGTCATGTACGTGGTAGTCATGATGGACTGGTCTCATTGATCCACATTTAGATAAATTGGACGAGATCAATTCAAGGATTAACCTGATCAATGCTATAACAGAGATTCCCAAGTCATAGACACTCATGTTAATTTGTCCTGACTCCCAAACTTAAAGCTCGAATTCTAGCTGAACAAAATACTTGGTTGAGTTACAACTCTTCTAACCATTTCAGTACTTCTTTTTGTGGAATTGTTATAATAATACGTAAGAAAATACACACAACAGCCTTCTAGACTAACCAAAGTAGAAGTCCTGATATATTTCAATTTGGGCACTTTATACAGATAACCAGTGACAGGTCAAATTGAGTAATGGATACTTAGTTATAATGTCACCTATAATTGGATGGTCTAGGGATAGATTATGTAAACCTACTGGCAACTTATTTCAGTTAACAAATGGACACCTGTTTTGGTGGTTTATTGAATATTAGGATATAAAATGATTACTTTGATCAAAGTACTCACCGACGAGAGAAAGTACTTCTTTCTGAAAGGACCGGATGGCTAGAAATATCTGATGGTGACATCCATGGGCGTCAACAGGTGGGGGACGGGGGGACATGTCCCCCCACTTTCAAAAGTGGAGGGGATATCATATCATTTGTCCCACCCACTTTTCAGAGTAGTAATTAAAAAAAATCACATGCATATGCGCGATTTTCTATCGGGGTAAGGGGTTGGGTGAGGCGCACACCCCCTCCGTAATCCTTGATCTGTCACTGGCTACCCTGTGTATATAATAGGGATCTTTCTCTTCCCGAGGTCTTGGCTATCTTCTACTCCCTCCTTTTTCTCTCTTTTTTTTTCTTTTCCCTTCCTTCCTCTCTTCCTTTTCTTTTCCCCCTCCTTTTCCCTTTTTTCTTCTCTTTTTTTTCTCTCCTCTTTTCCTTACCCGGGGGGCGCGCGCCCCCAACGCCCCCCCTGGATACGCACCTGCATACTATCTAAGCGTAGCGCCACTATGGGTTGGCGCGAAGCGTAAAAGAAAATGTGTGCCCAAATGCCTAACAGATCGCTGGAAATGGCACTTCCCAGGCCTTGTAAGTTGCATCTTTGCATTTTCTACTTTGAAATTACTAGCGATATCATAAAAAATATGCGCCCCGTTTCCCCTCCCCCCCCCCTTGGTAACGCGTCTGCGGTTAGAAATCTTGCAGGAAACGTACAGGCCAAATGGAAACCCATTGAATCGATGTGGATCATATATATGTGTGTACGTACTTACACTCATACACAAGAAATGTAGAGATATCATGATAATCATGAGTGACAACTTGCTATACAGTCACAGAAACGACCACGAAGTGTCATTTACCTAATGCAGCATGTGTTGGATAAAGGTTTTAGCCGCCGCCTAGTATGATTTGGATAAATAATCTCACGCATTAGTTTCTATTTATACTGTAGCCCCCAAAAAACTATGCCACCAAATATTGGGGGGATATTAGATACTATATCCCCACCTAAAATATTGGGGGACATGTGTTCCCCCCCCCCCCCCCGTCACCCCCATGATCGCCGCCCATGGCTTTCGATGAATAACTTTTGCTGTTTCACATAAAGGCAGAAAAAAACAATGATGACAACTGAAAATATGCCAAAACAAGCATTACCTTAGCCTCCTTAGGTCATTGTAGCTCTTTTCTTCTGACTATGGTTACATTTTCGAGCGGATAAACACTATACTCTAATTGTGGTGTAGTACCTTTATGGAAAGCTATCGCTTCCAACAAGTACAGTATGCTAACTTCAAATCGAAACATGGCCGTCAACTTAGATAACGCAAGAATGGGTGTGGTTATTCGTGAACTGTGACTGACCGTCTCAAGACGTCATTCCTTCTGAAATTGACAAAAGAGGTATTCCAGTCAAGTAGGTAATAAACTAATCAGGGAATCTTTGTTTGGTGTGATTTCAGAATTGATTTTAGTCTCATACTCGCAAGCATAGAGGAACTGCGATAAAATTGTTTAGAGCCTTTTCTTTCACCCGCAGGATGTACCAATTTTGCACGCTAAACTAAGAATTGCCATTCAAAGTTGTCTTCTGTAAATCGGTCTTTCATTTTTAATTTGTCAGATAAAGATCGTTTCTATCCGGAAATAGTAATCTGAAGACCACTGTGTAAGGCCAAACTTAGCCGCCAAAAAATACAATGTAATATGTCACGCGATGTAGCCCAAGCCAGGAATCCCGTAATAGTAGTACTAGTACTATTAGTAGGCTACAGTAGTACTAGTAGTATCGTCAATGCATACATTTCGCGCACACAACTACTATGTTACAAACTAGAGTCAAGTGAGCCGCACATTCAGCCGTACATTCGTGATTTAACCGTAAATAAACCCAATTGAAGTTAGCATGCACGTTCAGCACCAACTTGCTGAACGAGTATGCTAACTGTACCTTCCGTAGTGTGAGTTTACGATACTGTTTAATGAACATAATTGTCTAAACGGTTAGGTTAATTCCTTACCGTTGAATCCCACGTTGAGAAAGACGATGTAAGCAGCTTATCATTGTGACTTCAAAGGTTGTCTAGGTGTCACAAGGGAGTTGTTATGGAACTCCCTGCTTTACAAAGCCAATTAATATTACATCAGCGTTAATTTGTATTAACAAATGATACATTTGTGTTAACTATACAAAGGCCGGTCAAGGAGGTTCAGGGGAGATTATTTACCAATTTTAATTACTCAAAATCCAGTCACGTTTTGTAAGAGGAACATATGCATTGTTGGGAAGGTATTGAAGTGAGGTTTCTTAAAGAGTTTATAGTTCATTTGAAATTATTTGGATGAAATCTTGATAGCTCGATGAGTTCAAGACGTATTATTTTTTTTTGCAGTAAAGTATAATTTTATTTTTTAAATGTGTGGGATATGACTTATTGTTTGACATTCTGTTAAATTTTCATTCGTGAATAATAAGAATATATTACAGGCTACCAAACATCTCGAGTGATAAGTGCTGCTGTGCATGCACATCATCTCTGACACCTCAATTGTTGTAACTGGAACAAGGGTCTTATGAAAGGCTAATTTATATGCGCATAATTTAATACTTGTACAAACAAATACACAAAAATGAGAAACTAATTGCTTTGACTTCATAATTCACAAATCAATTCGTTCCCCTTCCATCAATCATAACCACTGCCCGGTTGTCAACCTCCCTCCTAATACCCCTTCTCTCATCAACTGAATCTCTCCCCATAGCAACATCAATATTCAATGATAAATCATATGATTATTGTAAATAGATTTTTTACTAATAGTCACAATACGACAGTGAAGTAGGAACATTTTCAACCAAACTTACCCTTATGTAGTACTCTGTACAATGCCCCCATCCACAACCCAGCATATACACAGTAAATATACCTATAATCACTAGTCCCTCCATCAAAGCTGCGACGTGTCCTGACCATACTTAAAGCCCCCTCACCCCACTCACTCTCCTTCTACTCCGGAAATGGTAAGCCTTGCAGTATAAAATGATATATAGCTTTCAGATCATATTCGACCCTTTAATGTTTGGCGATATCTCAAATTTATTAAAAATGAATTTTAGATATCAGAAAAAATTAAACATATCAAGTATTGAAAACATTTATGAGAGATCTTAAATTAATTCAGACATATTGTAGGGCTCCCGTTAGTTTGCTGACCCATTAGTTTTTCCTCCCCTTAAAACATTAATTTCGAAACCATAGGGAAGAAAAGTAACGCTTGTAGGGGAGGAAACTAACGTTTCTCATGAGACGAAAGAGACAAGGCTAATTGGCTAGGGGTTTTTGAAAGAGTTAAATTTAGGTAGTGAAGCAACTGTAGTAAATGTAATTTATGATTTTAATCAAAGAGATGTTAGTGAAAAAAATATTTCATATTTCACGGGACTCAGAAGCTGTGTGGGAAGAGATATTTGCAGTACTTGACGAAACTGTGTTCTAAAACGGCTAAGTGAGGAAAGTAACGCTTTTAGGGGATAAACCAAGGAAGGCATATAGGCTAGGCTATTTCGAAAGAGTAAAATCTGGTAGGTGTGGAAAGCATTGTTGAAGTCATTGGGAAGTTTTCTTTAATACCAGTGTCGGCAGCCCTCCATGTTATTGTATTTTTGCTCTGTAATTAGAACATGGCATAGATAGGAAGGATTTGGTGGGAAGGCTGTCAATAAATGTTTTAGTATATTAAGATAGGTGAGTTTAATAATAGTTTCTTTTCTCTTGAATAATGGTACAAGAATACAGTTTAGGATTCTTGTAGACAATACTTTAAAAGGTGAGTTTCCTTTTTACTTGCTTTCTTTTACTTGTTTTAGGCTTAGGGAGAAAAAACTGGAACGCATTAACAAAGGAACGTCCCTTTTACATACTTCATGTAACGCTTGTCAACAGTTCAGTCTGTTTCATGTTTTTTTTTGTGTGATTAATGTTAGTTTTTTGTTAGATATATAAACATGGTTGAGCGCACTTGGGAACTACCCCCAAGGCCCTGCCCATGCCCTCTTTTTTCCCCGTGGGGACAGGCGAGGAGTTAGTTCCTGAAAAAATGCCAGATCTGTCCAGCTGATTATGGCTATCTATTGTTGTTTTGTGTCCATGGTTCCGAACAGTCGCGAACATGACTTGAGGAGTCTCGCAGTCGTTTGGTCTCCTGTCTCAAACTCTTCCCAGAACTGCTGCACTCGAGACTGCAGTGTCCTGTGTGCCCGTTTTTTTTTTGTTGACCCTCCTCAGTGTTCCTTCCGACCTCAGCAACACTTGTACATTGTAACAAAGGTTTCAGCCCCTATGTGTAGAGTTGTAACAATATCATAAAACGGTACTTCCTTTCCAGCGATTTGGTTCAGGTAGCGACGCCATCCTAAAAAACAATGTGTAAATATAATTTCATGTGTAAATAAAAACAAAAGAGGAACTTCAATCATGACCAGTAATACAAGTGATATAGTATTTAATACAAAAAAGGATTGTTGAGACATACCTTCAATATCGTGTGAATGGCTCTCTTAATACACACGTCCAGGTGGATTCCATTTGGTAAGACCACTCCTTTTTTTGCTCCTCTCTGAGAATATCGAACTGAGGCCAAACTTGTTGTAGTGGTAGCATAGGTAATGCCATCATCAGTTTTCGAATATACGCTTGCACAGCTTCTGACGATGAATAAGCTTTCCTCAATCTCAATCTTGTATACCGCGATATAGAAAAATATGTAATATATTACGACGGATGTATAGATTAAATTTCATTATGTATAAATAAAATGCATTCTATTTTTTCTCTTGACTTGCCAAAACATATAAAAACAATTCACCTTTCCCCATACCACTTGACGCCAGTGAAACAGACAGCCTTCGATGGTGCCATCTGGAAAGACGGATTCAACTGCTCTCATACTTCGCAGCATCACAGGTCAAGACGAAACGGTTAACTCTGGGGTTAGAAGGAAGGGCTTCTTTTATACTGCCCTGAGTACAGCCCAATGGTCGTCCTTCCTCTTCCTCCTTGACACCATAACATATGCCAACGGCACCGGTTTTGCATAACTTGCGCTTCCATAAAACAGTGTGTACGGAGAACATTTGTGAATACGGCTTTCTGCAAACTTTGAATGTGCAATTTGCTAACCTGTAGAAAAATATAGGGATGAACCGGTTAATGTTTTCTGCCTCTGTTCAAACTAAGATTTAAATTTCAGTCAAATGAAAGAATGGTACCTGGTGAATGACGATGAAATAAATATGAAAGTGATGATTTCATAACTTAGCAACATTTTGCCAAAGAGGGAATCTGTAACTGTTCTGGCGTGGCAAACACCCTTCCTCGAACAATTGCCTTTTCCCTTCACAGCATGACGATCGCAATCATTTTATTTTTGTTGAGCAAGTTTCTGTAGTTTCTTTTACTCTTTTTATTTCAAATGATTGCAAGATCTATTACTTCTACTTTAGTTGCTTAACACGAGAAATGCGCGGCCATGTTCGTTACTTATTTAGACTTACTGACAAAGTTAATACAGACTTACTGTATAAAGTAAAAGTGAAGTTGTCATGCGCCGATCGTGACAGATTTACTGGAATGCGTCGGTATATATACAGGAGCGATGGAATCTGTATGGAAACATTGAAAGCCATTAATTATCAAAGAACCTCATTAAATATTTCCTTTGGCCTCAAGTATTGCTCCCATTGTCTGTAAGAATTACTTCAGTACAAAAGACATGGCACAAAATATTCTAGTAGCAACAAGACGATTATTTCTTTCGTTCTGTTACTCTTTTTAATTCCAATTGATTGCAAGATCTAATCATGCTACTTTATTTGCTTAACACGAGAAAGGAGAATGGTTGTTGCTCATTTATTCTTACTGACTAGTAAAACATACTTACTGTAGGAAGTTAACGTCAAGTTGTCATAAGCCGATCTTGAAAGATAAACTGGAATGCGTCGGTGAAGAAGCGAGGAAATCTGTGTGGAAAACGTTAGAAGACAACGTTTTGCACATTTACCAAGCCATAAACTATCAAAGAACCCCGTGAAATATTTCCTTTGGTAACTAGCAAACGGAAACATTTTAAGTCTGAAAAGGCGTTTATAAGCAATTATAAGTGGCAAGTATAAGTGGCAATTATAAGCAACATCAGCAGATCATTGATCTGAAATATGTGATAATATTTTGGTTACAAGTCTATGTGATCATATTTTGGTTAACAAATCTATGCTTTGCAGAATATTTTTACTTTCATCGAGAACACATCATATATGACCCACGGGTTGGAAAGATGACACTCACCCCAAAAACTGGTGGATGGTATAGTTGGATGTCTGCCAAACTCGTTCGTAGAAAAGCATGATAAGTCCCAACAATTAATTCATATAGGTCCGGAAACATGTGCAAAGCGTCGCTAAGCTCGTCGTTAAGGATAATAAATGTTTTCCATATACTGAAAGCGACAGTGTTTTAATCTCGTCATTGGTATAATATCTCTCACATTAACAATTTGGCACCAAGTCTGAATTTTTACAGTTCTGTGTTTCTTGGCAGTAATAGTATCTCGCGGAACATGTATACATGAAACTTTAAAACCGCTGCATATCGTAATTGTGAAGTGTTTGGTAGATTGAATTCCGTTCTGCTTGAATGTCAATGTTACTTTGCATTTCCTTCTCCAACAACAAAGTTCTGGCGTAAAGAAGGATATACAGACCACAGTCGTTTGGGGTTGGTTGGAGTGGCAATTTAAAAGAAAAAGTTGTTTCAACCGACCATCTCGTACAACGCCATGAATGTCCTTCCAACGCTGACCTCTCGTCAAGGAAACGAATGAAGCACTTCATTTCTCCACCAAGATTGTCGCCTCCAAGGGGGTCGAGATAATAAAGTGTTTGCGTAATTGCATTTGCAGCTAGTAGTACCCAGTGTACGCCGTTGCGATTAACGGGAAGGAGAATCCATCTACTTCCGATGAGTTTTTGTGCTTTGTACCATTTTCTAGCGATTTGGGAAATTGAAATTCGTGAACTCATTTGGAATGAATTGCAAAGGAACACGTTGAAATTCGTCACCTGTGTTTGCAGCAACTCTAAATAGCCATTGACTACGTTGTCATCTAACCACGAATTACGCAATAGTGATTCGTACAGATCCCGTCGGTCGTAGTTTTCAGTGTACTCCTTTTCTTCATCAATGATTATCGTCTGGGTTTCCAACAGTTTGCCCTCCACTACCTTTTTGTTTATTTCCCGTTTCCAGGATTTCTTGTCATTTTGGTTAAGGTTGGCCTTTTTGAGGGTTTTGCTGGTTCGAGGAGTTCCAATTAGGGTGTTTGACTTCCTTTTATTCATTTTATTTAAGTGAGACGGAGTGGAGTCCTCTGTTTTCCTTCCTCGTTCTCTGTCATATTCGAATGTAACTGTCTGTAGAATATTTTCTGCTGCCGTTTTGCAGTTTCCAATGGCCCCCTTGCTCGATCTTTTCTTCATATCATCTCTGGTTTTTTTCGACGTCCGACTCCATTTTTCTTCCACCAATGTTGTTGCTCGTTTTCCCACTTTCTTTTGCTTGCGCACCCTATACTGGAGAACAAACTTCCTTTGTTGTGCCTCGATAGCAGTGAGCATTCTTTGTAGTAATTCGTCCAAGCGAAATCGAAAGTTGGCCACCGTCGTCATTTTAAAAAAATTATTGTATGCTTCCATGTAGCCCTGTGTCGTTGGTGGGTTGCGGATAAAATATCTGGTAGTGTCGTAATTAGCCTTTTGATATTTTGTCGAGTGTCTGGTCAGGTCACCTAGAATGAGTTGTGACCAGATAGGAATGGTAGGCAAAACATATGTCAGCATTCTCTCTATCAGTTGGCTGCTTTTGAAATAGTTTGGTTTTGAGTTATCGTAACCAGCTGTCCTTTCCTCTTTCGACAGGGCTTCCTTCGCGTCGTTGTCTATGTTGTGACATAGTGTCTTGAAATTCGACGATTCCTGAACTAAAGCATCCTCTTCTGTGCATCTGCTTGTTTGAGTTTGCTTCAAAGGATTTATTTCTTCTCCCTCGTACTCGTTGTCAGTGACAACAATTTCATTCATTTCAGAGGAATCTCGACTGCGAAGTGTTGACAAGATTTCCTTCATGTGAAGTTGACAGATCGGTGAGTAGACTTCTGCTCGAAGGACAATGCAAATCGAATACATCAGTTTTCGAAAGTCTTGCAACACGCGAACTTCTGCGAGAAGACGAAACAAGCACATGCCAAACCACGAGTTTTCTTTCTTATAGTACTTACGGCAGTACTCTTTGCGGTCCTTCATGAAGTGGCAAAGGCCGCTGTGTACAACCATGCCGTTCAAGTCTTCGTCAGAAGCAACACCGCTCACGATTCTCCAGCTTCTCTCCAGGTATTGCTTCATCGTTTCTCCAGAGAAAACCTTAAGTGAAGATACCAACAATGGAAGGCTCCTATCGCTTGAGATTAAACAAGGGGTTGTTAGGTTTCTAAACCCGAATATGCTCTTCTCTCTGTATCTAAACAACTGAAGCCAGTTAGATATAGTTGGCTCAGACTGATTTGTTGAAATTAGCTCTGCTATGGGACATGGGGATGACTTCTCCCCCTCCTCTTGTCTCGTTGGATTTGGGAAAACAATAGCATAATACAGATATTCCTTGTTGCCATCTTTCCATGTCACTGAACCCGTGGCATCCCAGTGCAATGGCACTGTCTTTGCGAGCTCATGGAAGAGGCGAACCCCAGCGTCCGTAAATGAGACTACATAGCTCGGAGAGGCAGAAATCTGTCTGATGTAGTTGTTCAAACTATCTTGTTTTTTCAAAAGAAGACTTGTTAATAAATCTTTATCGCTCTGTAGTTGCCGTCTTCCCTCGTAGCTTATCTGCTTGAAAACAGAGCCATCGACACATACTCCGGTTAGGTTTCCGCTAGCCAATGTATGCTCGTCAAGCTTTCCGAGACGTTCCGTGTGCAAACGTGATGGGCAATGGCTTTTCCACAATTCATTTTGCAGCGTTTTCCGTTCATCGGCTCGCACGGGACGCTGTGAAGTCTCATCTGTTTCGTGTTTGACGCAGCCTGTATAAAACACCATGCATTTTAGGTTACTGGCCATCGAGAGTCTTGCCGAAACGGAACATGTCGGTCGTCGAGAGCAATATGCGTAAGCACTGAAAATGTCACCGGAAATTTTCCTGCTGCCCTTCTTGGAAACCCGGTGTCATTTGAACATCAAGGTACAGAATGGGTTTGATTGCCGGAGCCCTTTATAAAACACATTTACCCACTGTAAAGGTAATCGTGTACCCTTTTGCCTGCTTCTAAGGTTTTTCCAATCGTTTTCGTCAATCGAAAAAGAGGCATTAGTCGGAATGGACGCTTCGAAATATTTGTCATATACCTGGCAAACATTCAATGAGGAAAGCGTTTCCAGACTGATTGGGCCTTCCACAGACTCGTCGTCCTGGTCAACCGTCTTTTCAAGCTCTTCGGCGTTATCAGGTATCTTTACTTGCGGTTTTTCAGTAGTACCGTTGTCCGCAGTTTTACCTTCCGACAGTGGAACATTCTCCTCTTCCAACTTGGGTATTTCTTCATCGTCTTTCTCTGTGAACCATGTTATGGCACTGCTCTCAGGCGAAAGCTCATAGAAGAGAATAACGCCATTCACCGCTATGTCTGCGACCGCTTCCTCAAACGTAGATCTCTCTACGTCTTCGTCGTTATGACAGACCACTCCGTTGTTCCTAAACGTATATGTATAGTAATGACCGCTCCTGCAATCTACGCCTTGGTGTACGACCGCAGATACCAGTTTATAATGATATCCTGCGTAACATTCATCGGAAAAGTTCAATTGAAAGTCTGAAATTTCCAGCGATATTAAAGAAGTTACAGGAACTGTGCTCTTTCGTCCACCTGCTCTGGTACGATTTACGTTTAGAACAAGACATGGAGGTAGTTTGTGAATTTCATAACTGTATCCTTTCACCTGGTTCTGTTTACATTGATTGCACAATACCTCCTCTCGAACCTCGTCTTGAAATATAGCGCTAATATTTCTCTCAGCCTCTGTGTTGTCTGTGGTGATAGTCAGCATAGGAAGTGACTGCTGTCGTCCCTCTGAGTTGCCACAATTCAAACAAGATATTATTTCAGAAAGGAAAGTCGTTGTCACGAGTGGTGTATTGCTTTTGACATTTTCCCTTTGAATGGCATCACTAATGCAGCGTGCGAAAAAACTCACTGGCATCCTGCTGACTCGTAATATTGGTAAAAGGACCACGGACTTCTTAAGCAATCGTCTTTATCGCCTGCCTAACTATAACATCGCTTAAGGGTTCCGTTTTGTCCTCTTCTAATTCAAAAAGGAACCGCCTGATTTCGTCAGCAACTGTGCCAATCGTCGGGGAGGTGTTCTTCAATATCTGTCCAGCGTCTGTAACTTTAATAGCCTGGATGATAGCTGCAAACCAACATGAGTTACCAATATTACATATTCCACGACCTGTCAGCGGAAGACATCTGTTGCACGTAAAATTTGAGCGTTCTACATGGTCTGTGGTATCAGGAGAAGTGGATAATCCCACGCACCTGAAATGGTACCAATTGTCACAGATGTCGCACTGGAGGTAGGGACTGCCATCGTTCACTTCGCAACAGATGCAGAATCTCTCCTCAGATGGAGTCAGGTCGTGTGTATCATCGTTCGTCTCTTCTTCTGACTGGCTATCGTTACATATCCGGTTAGTAGCGGCGCTTTCGTCGCACCGTTCTGTTCCCTTAATTGACACGTCTTCTTTTGTTGATATTTCTTCTTTGTCAACCTTATACCACTTTTTGAGCATGCAATCTCTCACGTACTCTTTATACAGGTAAAAGCTCAGATGTGACAGAGTTTTCTTCTTGTGCGCATTCGTCTTCAGGAGTAGAACAGCAACATGATACCAAAGACTATCATGTCGACGGAAAGAATTAGCCGAGAGCGTTTGTTGCCATTTCGTCTGACGAACTGGGAAAAAAAAAAGTGTATGAAAAAGTGTAATAATGTATAATATATCATACAATATATAAGATAAACAGAAAATAAAATAAATATGTAACATATAATATAAAATATAGAATATGTAATATATAGAATATGTGTAACAAGCACACACACACGCATATGTATATATGTATGCGTGTGTATAGATATATATATATATATATATATATATATATATATATATATATATATATGTATATATATATATATATATATATATATATATATATATATATATATATATTTATCATACAAATCAGTACACATATTGTACATATTATGTACACGTACACTCTGGTCATCGCTGTTGGTACCTTATCACTTGTTCAACGGATGACGTATCATGAGCATGATTTTTTTTTTGGGGGGGGTCACCTTTTTCTCCTTTCATATTTATCAGTCTTACCTTCACCAATTATCTGTTTTTTATCTTAAACGTAATTCGCTAAAATGTTCGTGTATACTATGCCACGTGTCGCACAGTGAGAGTCTCTGCTACCGAGGCACATGGGCGTCAATCCGGGGGGGGGGGGGTGGGGGAGGAGACATGGGGATATGTCCCACACTTTTTGAGATGAACGGACGCAATATCAAATGTCCCCTATACTTGTACGCAAATCAATGACTCGTGTCCTGGAACAAAATTTACAAGTTTTATATCCGTCCCTATGTAAAACCCTTAAAGTCTATGAATGAGTCTGTGAATGGCGTCACGCGGCTTTGTACCGCATGCGCTGTCTAAACTGGCTTATTTGTCTATGCCACAAGCGCGCGATACGTGTCCGATCTCACACATACCATATGCATACAGTATCTGAGTGATATGCACACAACAAGTACGTATATGGCAAGCCATGTGGGATAAACACCGCATAATATATGAGCGTATTAATTGGAATTTATACGCGTATATATTATTAGCCAATCATATGGCTTAAATATATCCGCATATTAATTCGAATATATACACGTATTAATTCGAATATATACACGTATTAAATAGAATACATATGGGGATTAAATCCAATATAGACTATGCACGGATTAATTCGAATGTACACGAAAACACATTTCCGCTCTTGCTGTGTACATACATCAACGAAAATATTTTGGCGGGCTCCCGAGATCGCTTCAAACAGCGAAACTATACACATGTACACGCATGTATATTCCAATTAATACGCGTATATGTTCGAATTACTACGCGGATATATTATGTGGTGTTTGTCCCACATGGTTTGCCATATACGCATATAATAGTAAGTCCTTCGTTTCATATCCGCTTTTTGCGTTTTGTCGCCGTTTTTCACCCCTTTGAATGTCCATCGAGTTGTTTACACATATAAATAAAAAACAGCAAACTAAGATATCCAAGTTTTTCCCTGCCAACAGTGTTTATTGGCGAGTAATAAGGGACTCTGCAGACAATGAGTAGAGTGTCCTCCGACTAATTCCTCATTTAAAAATTAATCGCATACAGTCGCCAAAAATCCACTAGTTTCAATAGCTAACATTTATGAGCCGTTGCCTTAAAATAGATTCAATCCCTACAATTCGCAAATGTTGCGTCGGAATCACGTCGGCCTTACACAACGCACATATAAAAGATTGTGTTGTAGTACGTATTGGTATACTGGGTTGCTTAGGACGCCGGTAAAGTGAAAATTATTTACCTCATTATTGAATGAAGTTCACAGTATTTAAATATTCATATTATGGGCGTGGTCTATTGCGATTCTGGCGAAAAATATCTTCGAGTAAAACAACTTTGAAATTTGTAAATTGTTCGACTTTTAGTCCACCATTTGTAGTAAGATTTAAAAAGATAAGCTAGTTATGTATGTCGTTATGGCATCGTGGAGCCAATGAGCGTTTGAGAAAATATTGAATAAGACGCAAATATATAGCGGCTTTATTTAATTGTTACACGAAATGAGTTAACCAATGTGTGAATAATTCTAAAAACCAGTTCTTTTTGTTGTAGCTGCACGTTTAATGGAAGAGTTAATAAAAGGTTCACATTATTACGAGAAGTATGTGGAAAGTCCCCGGGACGTAGCCAGAAACTTGAAAGAGGTATTTTGCAACGTACTAACTGGGGCATAGGCCCCCAGTCCCTTTTACGGCCCCACTCCAGTTAGATCCCTTCTACCTCCCCACCCCCACCCTAGATACTTTAACCATACCAGCATGTTTAAACAATTGCGATGAATTCCTCATTACTGTTCTTGGGTGGCTTAAGAGGGACATAGGAGAGAGAAAACAGTGTCCCAAAATATGACAATTTTGGTAAGACTTTAGCTATGCCAACATGTTTAAAAACTTGAGATGAAATCTCATCACTATTCTACGGTGGCTTAATTGGGACATTTTTATCTGAAAATATTGACTTTATATCTAAATATGTTTACTTTTTATCTCAAAATGTTTGTATACTTTTTATCTGAATATTTATTCTGTAGTACACTACTAGTACAAGCACTATGACTGAGTGACGCAATGAGTTTTACCAATCTCTGCAAATACAAACACTATCAGATTTGGCCACTGTAATAAGAAGCCCAGATTGACTAGTAAAAACCCATTTCAACACGTGTTTGTAACATCATATATTCCGTAAATTAATTAATAAGTGTGAAATTTAACAGGCAGCATGCATCCTTGAGAAGCTCTAGAGAGGATGTGGAAAACAAAATTATTACGTACGACGTACGCATACTTCGTACATCCAAGGGCGGCGGAACCGGGGGGCACAGGGGGCACGTGCCCCCCCCACTTTTCCTCAGGGTTAAAAATGTGCCCTTTTTCTGCATAAAAATTGAGGTGTCTCAAGTTAGCAAGAGGCCAGGGGACCAGAATGAACACTCGGGAAGGGCCGTTTCCGGCCATCTGAGGGGTTTGTAAAACCAAAATTTTCTTGTACGCTCCGCGCCAACCGATGGTGGCGCTCCGCTCAGATAGTCGTGCATACAACTTTGCAAATCCTGGCTACGCCCCTGACTTTAAATGAATTTATGTGGGTCAAACTCAAAGCTATTTCGAATGGAAACAATTTGTTAATATATTAACAAGAAATAAACTCTAATCCGGAAAATTTTTACATTAGCAACTAACATGATTTCACCTCATTTGTCTCAATAGAAAACTTGTTCCTTGTTTCCCAATTTGCACATTGGATATTGCAGTGCTAGTATGCATATTTTCATTGGGGGGGGGGGGGGGCGTTGATGGAGTGATGTGTATACGCAAATAAGATAATACAATAAGAGTTATAAAGGGTACTAAATATCAGGCTACATCAAATAAGATAATACAATAAGAGTTATAAAGGGTACTAAATATCAGGCTACATCAGTCCAATCGAATTTCTGCAAAGTGCCCTTTGATGTCGGTGCCCCCCCCCCCCCCAGATTAAAAGTACTTCCGCCGCCCTTGCGTACATCCTTGTTAAGTTAGCAGTCAACATTTGAGATAAAAAGTAAAATCTTTCAGACATTTTGAGATAGAAAGACACAATTGTGAGATAAATGGTCACAATTTTTGGATAAGAAGTCATTATGAGATAAAAAGTCAAAATTGTGAAAAAACAAGTCACAATTTTGAGGTAAAGTGTCTAAATGTTGACTTTATATGTTAACATTTTGAAATTTGAGGACACTTTCCTTTCTTTCCTATATGTCTCTATTAAGCCACCGTACTATTCTATGTGCCTCGTATTGCTCCATTTCCCTAAGCATAGCAAAATAAACAGCATGGCTGACGGTACATTGTTGGGGCTGTAAGTAAAATCATGTCTGAGCTGTGTGAAAACTGTTAATGTCAACGTCATTTTGTGATTAAACTATTCTTCATATGCTTGGCGACACTCGTATCATGATATGGTCCCTTTTTGAGAAATTTCTTAAAAGGTCCCTGGCAGAATTTTGAAAGGGGCAGTTCTCACAAAGCATCACGTTTCTGGTCAGTGAGAATCTGCTAACTTTGACATCAATTTCTATAAATGACTGTCTCTTTCGACTAAACTGGAAGCATAGTATTGTTTGTGTACTAAAATAATTCAATATGAACCAGAGAATTAATAGATTTTTTTCGCTTCAAGCTATGAATTTAATTTCAATGCATTTAATTGTATAACTATGTAATTACAAGAGTTTTTCTTTAGGTGAAAAGGCATGATTCTGTTCGTTTATTCTCAATGAATAATTTTCAGGCCAATCTATAGCATGTCCACCTATACCTTTAAAAGGTTAATTTGCCATCGTCTGTCAATGAATGTTTTGGAAACGTTAATTCGTAATTGACAAAACATCCTGACGTTATGATTTTGATACAACCGAATCTAAGCTAAGCAGCAAAAATGACATCACTTGTATACTATAAATTATACCATAGGCGTACGGGACCAATTCAGTTTTGGGGGGGGGGCAGAAATTTTTGTGCCCGAAAGTTCTCATGACACTATCTAAGCGGAGCGCCACCATTGGTTGGCGCGTAGCGTACAAGAAAATTGTTGGCAAAAAATGCCTCTCAGATTGCCGGAAACGGCACTTCTGAGGCCTTGCAAGTTGCATCTAAACATTCTTTATTTTATAATCTCACATTTAGAAATTTACACTTCCCCAAAATTTTGGTAAATTAGAAGAAGAAAATATGGTAACATCACTTTGAAGGGGAAAAATGGGACAGTATATTTTTTAAGCTCTAATTTAGTTACCGTATTTATTATTTTAACACAAGTACTCAGCTACCTCCAGAAAAACACACATTGTTCAACGACACGTAGGCGGGATAATGTCGCTGTGTCGGGTGAGGCTTCAATTTGTCTCACAAAAAATTATAAAATATAACAAAGAATATGATAAACCTGTACTTCTAGGCTTGTAGGCACCCCCACCCATCCATGAAAAAGAAAATGTTTCTTATATACACTCATGTCGGGGATGTCCAGGTATACAATTGACTAGTTAGAAAAAAAAAATGATCGTGCAAAAAGCGTGATAGCCCAGATGAGCTGCGCTTACGGTGGTGT
Organism: Apostichopus japonicus; assembly: GCF_037975245.1. Lineage (NCBI taxonomy): Eukaryota > Metazoa > Echinodermata > Holothuroidea > Aspidochirotida > Stichopodidae > Apostichopus > Apostichopus japonicus. The sequence goes on from NC_092567.1 coordinate 7,430,531, forward strand.
TACACGGAGATATTCGGGCATCATGATGCTAAATAAAGACAATCATGGAATTGTCAGGCAAAAATTTGAAAAGATTCGGGCAAGCTACTCCATATATATATATATATATATATATATATATATATATATATATATATATATATATATATATATATATATATATATATATGGAGTAGCTTGCCCGAATCTTTTCAAATTTTTGCCTGACAATTCCATGAAAATCGTTACGATTTTCATTTATATATATTCATTTGCCTTTGTCGTTTACCTCCATTGCATATATATATATATATATATATATATATATATATATATATATATATATATATATATATATATATATATATATATATATATATATATATATATATATATATAAATATATATATATATATATATATATATATATATATATATATATATATATATATATATATATATATATATATATATAAATATATATATTTTTTTTCCTCCTCTTAGGCTGCCCAAATTTTTCAGGACTTTGCCCGAATTTCTTGTCCTCTGGAATGTATATATATATATATATATATATATATATATATATATATATATATATATATATATATATATATATATATATATATATATAAATGAAAATCTTTACGATTTTCATTGATATATATTCATTTGCCTTTGTCGTTTACCTCCATTGCATATATATATATATATATATATATATATATATATATATATATATATATATATATATATATATATATATATATATATATATATATATATATAATATATATATTTTTTTCCTCCTCTTAGGCTGCCCAAATTTTTCAGGACTTTTGCCCGAATTTCTTGTCCTCTGGAAATTTGGGGGGGGGGCAGTTTTTTTACGCCTATGAATTAAACGCTCTAAGGAATCCTGGTTTAGTTTTTTGTGCAAGTAATATACCATAGAAGCTCTAATATTTGCAAACAACTTGCGGAATATCAACCAATCAAATCACGGGCCGGGTACATCCTGCGACAGCCTTATTCGAAATAAATATATAAATATAATAAATATACTAACTGTATATCTGCTATAGCAGTAGTAGCCTGCGGCACCCTTTCAACCTAGCCTCGAAACAAATGATGGCTAGCCGCTAGAACCTTCAATTATTACTTGAAATTGCATAATGGGTATTTGTATAAGCAGTACCAACCTTTAGCAATGCAGCGTAGGACTTCTTCTTCCGAAAACTTGTACTTTTTCGAAAATGGCATGGTCTCACAAAGTGTAGCCGCTCATATGAAACGGAAGCGAATAACAGTGCACTTCTCCAACTGGTCGAATTCAATTAATTTACAAATCCTAAACCCTTGTTACGTTGAACAGTCGATCTAGCGATATGTAGCCAAAACAACCCTTAAGAGGAATTCTAGTGATGGCTTCCGAATACCTGGTGCACACACGTTTTAATGTTCAACGAATAAAGTGACCCCGTTTACAGCCAAAACGTGCCACCCCTCCCCCCCCCCCATCACCCACTAAACAGGAAGTCGAATCTGTTTACTGTCATAAACTGATAAATATATACTAATTGGCAAATTCATCAAACTTGGACGACAGTGGCGGTATAGAACGCCTTTGCGGTCATCAGTTGGTTAACTTTTCCTTTCTCGGTGTCAGCTTTATCTTAACATTAAGAATTTAAACCTCTACACAAAGCCACAATTCAACGATTGCGTCATAGTGAAAGGTTTTACTTACATTTCTTCGTAAATGATAGATTATGTCACTCACCAATCAGCATATGGGCGGCCATGACCGCAAAAGCGAAACAAGAGGCAAAGAAGCATGTATAAAAACACAAACTAAGTATACATAAACAATATAATATGAAATGCACATACATTGAAAATATATGTCAATTCACAAGCAAACATATGCTTTTACCAAAGATGTTAAACACCAAGATGATATATATTTAAAATCACATATCAAACTTACATTTAATCCCAAAATAAAAAATAAAAAATATTTTAAACACGACGAAATAGGCTATATTTGCAAACATGATGACATATTCAAGCAAGCCCCGAAGTGAATCCTAATTTCCAACTAAACGTGACTAGACACTCAACGGATTTGATCTGAATTGGCTGCATGGAATGTGTCAGAGACCGTTTAATAATGGCATCAATCACATCTTGAACTTATCTTTGAATCATTTCAGCCTTACATATGGAAATAGACATGGGAAAACGGGAGCCTTCAACAAGTGTAAATGCAACTGCATTTGTATAGCAGTGTAGCGATATACGCATATCAAGTATACAGTTAAAGTGAAGTCGTATCACAGAGCCGATTATACGGGTGGTGGGATAACGTCGGCCCCCCTGCCCAGACACCAATCCAGTTGGCACAAAGAAAACATGAGAGAAGAGATGGGAAGAAATACTAGAAAACAGGAATGAGAGGATAGGAAATAGAAAGACGGAAACTAAATAGTTAAACTGTCGAAAAATATTTTATTTCGGTGTATGTGTAAAGTTAAGCTATAATTTGAAATCTCGTGTGAATATTTTGGAGAAAGGGGTATTTGATGACGTCATATATCCTTGTGTGGGCATCGGATCACTCCAATCTTTACATGAGGGTATAGATAAAGAGTAGTTCTACAATATATATGAATTTGAAGGATTTTCTATGAGGCCAATTGCAGATATAAAGTCAGCCGCACATTCGATTTATGCGTAAAGTTAAGCATTTTGAAATCTCGTGTGAATATGTTTGAGGAAGGGGTATTTGATGACGCCATATATCCTTGTGTGGGCATCGGATCACTCCAATCTTTACATGAGGGTATAGATGAAGAGTAGTTCTACAATCTATATGAATTTGAAGGATTTTCTATGAGGCCAATTGCAGATATGAACTCAGCCGCACATTCGATTTATGTGTAAAGTTAAGCCTTAATTTGAACACCCAATATTTTTAAGGAAGGGGTATTTGATGACGTCATATATCCTTGTGTGGGCATCGGATCACTCCAATCTTTACACGAGGGTATAGATGAAGAGTAGTTCTACAATATATATGAATTTGAATGATTTTCTATGAGGCCAATTGCAGATATAAAGTCAGCCGCACATTCGATTTATGTGTAAAGTTAAGCCTTAATTTGAACACCCAATATTTTTGAGGAAGGGGTATTTGATGACGTCATATATCCTTGTCTGGGCATCGGATCACTCCAATCTTTACACGAGGGTGTAAATGAAGAGTAGTTCTACAATATATATGAATTTGAATGATTTTCTATGAGGCCAATTGCAGATATAAACTCAGCCGCACATTCGATTTATGTGTAAAGTTAAGCCTTAATTTGAACACCCAATATTTTTGAGGAAGGGGTATTTGATGACGTCATATATCCTTGTGTGGGCATCGGATCACTCCAATCTTTACATGAGGGTATAGATGAAGAGTAGTTCTATAATATATATGAATTTGAAGGATTTTCTATGAGGCCAATTGCAGATATAAAGTCAGCCGCACATTCGATTTATGTGTAAAGTTGAGCCTTAATTTGAACACCCAATATTTTTGAGGAAGGGGTATTTGATGACGTCATATATCCTTGTGTGGGCATCGGATCACTCCAATCGTTACATGAGGGTATAGATGAAGAGTAGTTCTACAATATATATGAATTTGAAGGTTTTTCTATGAGGCCAATTGCAGATATAAACTCAGCCGCACATTCGATTTATGTGTAAAGTTAAGCCTTTATTTGAACACCCAATATTTTTGAGGAAGGGGTATTTGATGACGTCATATATCCTTGTGTGGGCATCGGATCACTCCAATCTTTACATGAGGGTGTAGATGAAGAGTGGTTCTACAACATATATGAATTTGAAGGATTTTCTATGAGGCCAATTGCAGATATAAACTCAGCCGCACATTCGATTTATGTGTAAAGTTAAGCCTTAATTTGAACACCCAATATTTTTAAGGAAGGGGTATTTGATGACGTCATATATCCTTGTGTGGGCATCGGATCACTCCAATCTTAACATGAGGGTATAGATGAAGAGTAGTTCTACAATATATATGAATTTGAAGGATTTTCTATGAGGCCAATTGCAGATATAAAGTCAGTCGCACATTCGATTTATGCGTAAAGTTAAGCATTTTGAAATCTCGTGTGAATATGTTTGAGGAAGGGGTATTTGATGACGCCATATATCCTTGTGTGGGCATCGGATCACTCCAATCTTTACATGAGGGTATAGATGAAGAGTAGTTCTATAATATATATGAATTTGAAGGATTTTCTATGAGGCCAATTGCAGATATAAACTCAGCCGCACATTCGATTTATGCGTAAAGTTAAGCATTTTGAAATCTCGTGTTAATATGTTTGAGGAAGGGTTATTTGATGACGTCATATATCCTTGTGTGGGCATCGGATCACTCCAATCTTAACATGAGGGTGTAGATGAAGAGTGGTTCTACAACATATATGAATTTTAATGATTTTCTATGTGGCCAATTGCAGATATAATCTCAGCCGCACATTCGATTTATGCGTAAAGTTAAGCATTTTGAAATCTCGTGTTAATATGTTTGAGGAAGGGGTATTTGATGACGTCATATATCCTTGTGTGGGCATCGGATCACTCCAATCTTTACATGAGGGTGTAGATGAAGAGTAGTTCTACAACATATATGAATTTGAAGGATTTTCTATGAGGCCAATTGCAGATATAAACTCAGCCGCACATTCGATTTATGTGTAAAGTTAAGCCTTAATTTGAACACCCAATATTTTTAAGGAAGGGGTATTTGATGACGTCATATATCCTTGTGTGGGCATCGGATCACTCCAATCTTAACATGAGGGTATAGATGAAGAGTAGTTCTACAATATATATGAATTTGAAGGATTTTCTATGAGGCCAATTGCAGATATAAAGTCAGCCGCACATTCGATTTATGCGTAAAGTTAAGCATTTTGAAATCTCGTGTGAATATGTTTGAGGAAGGGGTATTTGATGACGCCATATATCCTTGTGTGGGCATCGGATCACTCCAATCTTTACATGAGGGTATAGATGAAGAGTAGTTCTATAATATATATGAATTTGAAGGATTTTCTATGAGGCCAATTGCAGATATAAACTCAGCCGCACATTCGATTTATGCGTAAAGTTAAGCATTTTGAAATCTCGTGTTAATATGTTTGAGGAAGGGGTATTTGATGACGTCATATATCCTTGTGTGGGCATCGGATCACTCCAATCTTAACATGAGGGTATGGATGAAGAGTAGTTCTACAAAATATATGAATTTGAAGGATTTTGTATGAGGCCAATTGCAGATATAAACTCAGCCGCACATTCGATTTATGTGTAAAGTTATAAGCCTTAATTTGAACACCCAATATTTTTGAGGAAGGGGTATTTGATGACGTCATATATCCTTGTGTGGGCATCGGATCACTCCAATCTTTACATGAGGGTATAGATGAAGAGTAGTTCTACAACATAAATGAATTTGAATGATTTTCTATGAGGCCAATTGCAGATATAAAGTCAGCCGCACATTCGATTTATGTGTAAAGTTAAGCCTTAATTTGAACACCCAATATTTTTGAGAAAGGGGTATTTGATGACGTCATATATCCTTGTGTGGGCATCGGATCACTCCAATCTTTACATGAGGGTGTAGATGAAGAGTGGTTCTACAACATATATGAATTTGAATGATTTTCTATGAGGCCAATTGCAGATATAAAGTCAGCCGCACATTCGATTTATGTGTAAAGTTAAGCCTTAATTTGAACACCCAATATTTTTAAGGAAGGGGTATTTGATGACGTCATATATCCTTGTGTGGGCATCGGATCACTCCAATCTTTACATGAGGGTGTAGATGAAGAGTGGTTCTACAATCTATATGAATTTGAAGGATTTTCTATTAGGCCAATTGCAGATATAAAGTCAGCCGCACATTCGATTTATGTGTAAAGTTAAGCCTTAATTTGAACACCCAATATTTTTGAGGAAGGGGTATTTGATGACGTCATATATCCTTGTGTGGGCATCGGATCACTCCAATCTTTACATGAGGGTATAGATGAAGAGTAGTTCTACAACATATATGAATTTGAATGATTTTCTATGAGGCCAATTGCAGATATAAAGTCAGCCGCACATTCGATTTATGCGTAAAGTTAAGCATTTTGAAATCTCGTGTTAATATGTTTGAGGAAGGGGTATTTGATGACGTCATATATTCTTGTGTGGGCATCGGATCACTCCAATCTTTACATGAGGGTATAGATGAAGAGTAGTTCTACAAAATATATGAATTTGAAGGATTTTGTATGAGGCCAATTGCAGATATAAACTCAGCCGCACATTCGATTTATGTGTAAAGTTAAGCCTTAATTTGAACACCCAATATTTTTGAGGAAGGGGTATTTGATGACGTCATATATCCTTGTGTGGGCATTGGATCACTCCAATCTTTACATGAGGGTATAGATGAAGAGTAGTTCTACAAAATATATGAATTTGAAGGATTTTGTATGAGGCCAAAAACAGATATAAACTCAGCCGCACATTCGATTTATGTGTAAAGTTAAGCCTTAATTTGAACACCCAATATTTTTGAGGAAGGGGTATTTGATGACGTCATATATCCTTGTGTGGGCATCGGATCACTCCAATCTTTACATGAGGGTATAGATGAAGAGTAGTTCTACAATATATATGAATTTGAATGATTTTCTATGAGGCCAATTGCAGATATAAACTCAGCCGCACATTCGATTTATGCGTAAAGTTAAGCATTTTGAAATCTCGTGTTAATATGTTTGAGGAAGGGGTATTTGATGACGTCATATATCCTTGTGTGGGCATCGGATCACTCCAATCTTAACATGAGGGTATAGATGAAGAGTAGTTCTACAATATATATGAATTTGAATGATTTTCTATGAGGCCAATTGCAGATATAAACTCAGCCGCACATTCGATTTATGCGTAAAGTTAAGCATTTTGAAATCTCGTGTTAATATGTTTGAGGAAGGGGTATTCGATGACGTCATATATCCTTGTGTGGGCATCGGATCACTCCAATCTTTACATGAGGGTATAGATGAAGAGTAGTTCTACAATATATATGAATTTGAATGGTTTTCTATGAGGCCAATTGTAGATATAAACTCAGCCGCACATTCGATGTATGCGTAAAGTTAAGCATTTTGAAATCTCGTGTTAATATGTTTGAGGAAGGGGTATTTGATGACGTCATATATCCTTGTGTGGGCATCGGATCACTCCAATCTTAACATGGGGGTATAGATAAAGAGTAGTTCTACAATCTATATGAATTTGAATGATTTTCTATGAGGCCAATTGCAGATATAAACTCAGCCGCACATTCGATTTATGTGTAAAGTTAAGCCTTAATTTGAACACCCAATATTTTTGAGGAAGGGGTATTTGATGACGTCATATATCCTTGTGTGGGCATCGGATCACTCCAATCTTAACATGAGGGTGTAGATGAAGAGTAGTTCTACAATCTATATGAATTTGAATGATTTTCTATGAGGCCAATTGCAGATATAAACTCAGCCGCACATTCGATTTATGTGTAAAGTTAAGCCTTAATTTGAACACCCAATATTTTTGAGAAAGGGGTATTTGATGACGTCATATATCCTTGTGTGGGCATCGGATCACTCCAATCTTTACATGAGGGTATAGATGAAGAGTATTTCTATAATATATATGAATTTGAATGATTTTCTATGAGGCCAATTGCAGATATAGACTCAGCCGCACATCCGATGTTTACTTTGAAATCAGTCGTAAATTGTTTTGGGGAAGGGGTATATGATGACGTCATATATCCTTTTTTGGCCGTGGATCATTCCAATCTTCACATGAGGGTCTGAGTAAAAGTAGTTCTACAACATATAGTAATTTGAGTATAAACTTTTGTAAAGCTGATGATACTTATCATTCCATATATTTTTTATTATTTTTTCATCAATTATGGTTACGTCTCTCCTTTAGTCATGGTGGTATAGAAAACTACAAGGGTATTACGACAAAACATATACATGCACTCACTCGCTCAATTTTGATCTGTGAAAAAAAAGTCTATATTTACATCAGTCTCCTTTTCGACGCACACGTTGACCCGTCCTCACATTCATTTTACGTTAAATAAAGATTCAGAATGGACGCCTTGCCCTCACAAAATTGAAATGATATGGGGATTAATTTATGATCTGTATATGTTTCATGTTTCCCTTAGGTGCACGTTTGTCCTCGAAAAGCGTCCAACGGTGATTTTTCTTTACATCACGAAGCTAATATAGTTTGAGCCTGAAAAGAGGGAAAAATCAAATTGCCAAGTTATTTTAAATTGAGATAATTTTTATTATTAATATTAAATGTAAAACTAATGTGCCTGTTGTCAGACTTATGATGAATAATGGCCATTACAAGACACCGTATTGCGTTTCGCTAGCCTGTCTAGTTGCACATTTCGAGTATGCACACTCTAACTTCAACAATTGCTGTCACCTCTCATCGTTTGAAAACGCGGCTGAAAGTGCGGCTCACTTTACTGTGGTATGTTACAATGTAACTTCCAAATTTAAGTGACACTGATACAGTGATAGCAATGCAGTGATGATATTGCCCAGTACCATAAAATAAGACATAATTAGTGAAGTTGTAGTAGCAGTGGGCTGAATTCAATAGTTATGCTGCAGATAATGACCCCATCACTGATGGCACTAGCCCTTCCATTAATTTCCTAACTTGTTTCTGTGTCAGTTTCCTCCCCTAAAAAACATTACTTTCCGCCCCTAAATCTTAAGTTTTAGGGGAGGAAACTAACGTTTTTCAGGGGAGGAAACAAACATTTCTCAGGAGCGGAATGAGGGAAGGCATATTGGCTAGACTAAGTGGAAAGAGTTAAATTAGGTAGTGAAAGAACTGAAGTAAATATTTATGTGATTTAGGAGATTTTAGTGAAAGAAGATAACATATTTTCAAGGGACTAATTGGGGGCAATGTGTCAAGAATTTTTTTTGGTAATGAAAGAATATCTAGTAACTGATTAAGGGAGGAAAGTATTGTTTTTAGGGGAGGAACCGAGGAAGGCATATCTAGGCTGTGGTAAGAGTAAAAGCTGGTAGGTATGGAATGCATTGTTGAAAGTATTAAGGCCTAGGTGGTTTGGTCTGAGTTCTATCAATATCAGCTTGGTAGGCCTGCATATTATTGATATTTTTCCCTGTAATTAGAATTTGGCATAGGAAGAATTTTGTGGAAGGCTGTGATTAGATGGTTTAGTATTTTTTTCTGATAAACTTGAGTATTAAAATAGTTTCCAGTCACTTGAACAATGGTACAAGAATTTAGGGATTCTTGTACACAATACTTATCATTAAGCAAATGCTTGGAGTGGAAAATAAAAAGGTGAGTTTCTTTTTCTTACTAGCATTCCTTGTGTTTAAGGCATAGGAAGAAGAAACCTGGAACACATTAACAAGGAAAAGCTAAATCATTGTTTTCCCCATGAGGACAGACGAGGAGTAAGTTTCTGAAAAATGCCAGATCTGTCCAGCTGACTATGGCTGTCTAAAATGTTGTTCTGTGTCCATGTTCAGAACTGCAGGCATTGAGGAGTCTTGCATTCGCTCCCAACCTTTATCAAACCCTTCCCAGTACTGCTGCACTCGAGACTGCATTGTCCTGTGCCTGTTTTGGACCCTCCTCAGTTTCCTTCTGACCAGCAACAAAGGTTGCTTCTCTGTGTACCGTTGTAACAGTTTCATAAAATGGTACCTTCTTTTCTGTGATTTGGTTCAGGTAGCAGTGTTATCCTGAAATCCAATGTGTTAATTCATGTGTACATAAAAGACAATGAGAAACTACCATCATGACCAGTAATAGAAGTGATATATTAATTTCAAAAACATGATTGATGAGACATACCTTCAAAATCTTTGTTGGTGCGGATGGTTCCATCCCACAATGATTATCATACACCTTTAAAACAGAAACTCAATTTATCTTCTCATTACCACATTGAATGTCACGCATGTAAATTAACCCATGTTCACATGTCCTATGCACACAATCAAGCCTTTTCACAAGCACTTTATATGTTCCGATCACAGGACAGTTACACAAATAAGGTATATACCAAGTCACATTTCCTAGATTCCTTCATACATTACTGACACAAGTTTCTTCAGCTTACTATACAAACAAAATATGCGGTCAGAACCTCCCTTGAAAAAAAGTAAGTTAGTCTCCTTAACCGAACGCGTTATCTTTCCTCCTTTAACGTGACTTTTCCCCTTTTCTCAACATTTATTCCACCTACTACAGTATGTCATCTATTCTTTCCAAATTTTAGTTTTCTCCCCTGATGCTGATGGGGGATTTCATGCTTATATTGAGTACCAGACAGATATAACATACTGAAAGCCCATGCCTGTTTTTAAGTGACATCCATTAAAGGAACATGTTAGTGATAAATGGGATCCAGTCCTTCCGGTCATATCATTTTTGGTTCCTTGCGTTTTGCCAAGCAAGGAGCCTATGCATTCGACTCGGCGTGTGTGTGTGTGTGTATGTGACGCTTGACTTGTGTACATGATATCTCAATAAGGAAATGATGTACAGATCATGACCAAACTTGGTGGGTGGATAGCCCATAGTGAGAGAAAGAACCAAATGTCCATCGATGTTGGAAGTTACGCTATTGTAATCCAATAGTCGACCTGCATTTGGGCGACCTTTGACCTCAGGTTGACCTCCATTGACCTGTATTAGTTTCTTTTAAGTTGACTATTTGAATTTTTGTGGCCATATTCCGATCTAAATTGTACATAAATGACTCCTCTGCAACCTTTGTGTGCAAAGTTATTAGAGATCAAGGTTTCATTTGGTTTCGTTAAAATTCTTAATAAGAACATTTACAGTAGGATGATTCTGTGAGTTCTGTAAAAAAAAGCCAACTCTTGCTCCTATCAGTCACCTGGTCCTCAACAGGTTCTCAAAAGGACCAACAGTTGATTTGTGATATATTTTGGCAATAATATTGTGTGTGTACAGTACATCGGACCACGTAACAATGTTAGAACAGTGCTGCTTCCTTGTAAATATTCCTTACAAGCAAGGAACCATATATTCCCCGTAGTGCCCTTGGGCTCCTGTTTGTCTTTCAATCGCCCTAAGCCTTGTCCTGTGATGAATGTTAGTTTCTGCGATAGAGTGGTTGAAATGTTGGCCCGTCCTGCCAGAAAATTTAAGTCTAACACTGACTTATGTCGAGAAGTGACGTCAGTGCGGCACATTAGAATCGATCAGATTTCACTCTTAGCTTGGCCATGAGACAGTACACAGGAATGTGAACAGACTGTGCGTATAGATGTGCACACAAAAGATCTCAGTCTAAGCTTGGCCTTGATACAGTACACTGGAATGTGTACAGACTTTGCGTATGGCTGTGATTCCAAAACTTTGTTATTTCAGAACAACATAATTATGAAGAAAACCTAGTTAGGGAATTCTAGAATGTTTTACATCTTCAAACGATTGCTAACTTTTAACTTCACTGGGAATTTTTCATCTCAATTGCTATTCTACTCTCAGAAATGTTACCTTTCCTCGCTACAATGTACAGTAGCTTTCCAATGATAGTGTCTCTGCAGCTCCTGAAACGATGTGTCGCGATGACGTTACAGTCGCCCATCGGTCTCCACTGTTCAAAATATATTAGTTGAAGTTGGCATGACGTTAACATTTCCTTTCTCCTGTATCATAAGATAGAAAATCCCCGAACTACAGTTGGACTGTCACTATGAAAAAAAAAAAAATACTGTATGGAGTTTTTTTACATACCCAATAGGCTGCCAAAAAATTCCTTAAAGGAAAACATACGTTGTACAGTATGCGTACATTTGGTATTGGGAATGTTTCTGTACTAAATTCGTTTTTTCTATGATCACCGTCATGATGATTTTAGGCAAGTGTACTGAACATGGAATTGCACAAGGTCTTCTTTAAACGGCACACAATGAAAGAAACTGTCTATATTGTTGAAGTTTTTTTTTTTACACAAGGCTATTTACGGGAATTTTCTGAACAAATTGACAGCTGGACAAACCTGCAGATGAACTCATAACTACACAATCAAGGACTATCTAGATGAAGACATGAAGGGCAACTCGTAAGTCAGTTTCAGACCATTTACTTTTCTCTTTAGGTTCCACAAAATGGCAGTTTAACATAAGATTAACCATTTTTGTATTCTTTAACTCTCTTGTAAGAGATATCCCGGTGGATAGATATTACTGCTTTATATATTAAATTATCTCCGCTTACAAGTATAAAAAGCCTGTGTATATTGTCCATGCTTGTAACACCCAGCATAGAGTTTGGCATCATAGGGGTATTGGGCTGAAATTGTCTTGATATCTACTTTTCATGTAAAATCATTGCACCTTCTAGGAATAAAATATTCTTTCCCAGCACATGTTTGGTTTCGATGATAATCGCAACCTTTGTAGTCATGCCGGCAGATGAGTGTGTGTGAAACCTTACTTGGAAACAGGATATCTCTAGAATAGAAGTTTGGACCAATATCATATTTGGTGTGTAGGAGTACCAAATTGAGTAGAAAAAGCCTACTGCCTTTAGAGGTCAAATGTCATTAGGGGTCAAACTGTGAAACCTTGTAATGACGATATCTCCAGAAGGGAAGCTTGGACCAATCTCATATTTAGTATGTACAGTAGTTGTGTCACATTGAGTTCAAGATACCAATGGATTTTTGTGGAGGTCAAAGGTTGGGGTCACCATGGGCCAAATTGTGAACATCGTTAACACGATATTTTAAGAAGGGAAGCTTGGACCAACCTCTTATAAAGTATGTAGTTAGTTCAACAATCCTTTTGTTTTTTGCGGAGGTCAAATGTCACCAGTGGTCAAATTGTGGAAACCTTGTCTTATAATCTATTGTATCTCCCACAGTGCAGCCTATGATATTACATGTGTGTTACGCCTCATTAATAGCAGAGGCTGTTGGCAATTGGAAATTAGCTAAAGGGCATCCGTAGATATGAATCAGAAGTTTCGACCAAATCTCCATTGACTTAAGTGTGTCGGTAACTTACTGTACGTTGCTGCATACATGCCTGTGCACAAAGGTGTGCAATGAAACGTTGTACTGTTTGTACATGCTTAATGTGTTGGAATGGCCGATATCAATTTGAATAATCTATATGTTACCTTTGCTACTGTACCATTGTTAACTTTTCCGGCGTATTTTTGCAATTGTCAAGATTCAGTGCCAAATAAAAACTTTAGGTTTGGATATAGTAACGTTGGGGAAATGACCAGGCGCTGTATACGAAAATTAACTATAGCCTGTTTTGATGTTTTAGAGGCAAATCAGACGCAAAATCTTGGGGACCGGGGATGGGGCTTAACATTTGACTAACGCATATTTAATGTATGGCTTGTAGGTGTACCACATAGAGTGGAAGAAGCCAGTTGTCATTGGTAGCAATCAATCTCTATGTTGAATACAAGAAAAGTTTTCATCTCGGTCTTCAGGTGCCAATGTGAACATTGTGTTGTTATATGATCTCAATGCTTTTTGCTTATATTGAGGTATGCTGTCCATCATGGTTATACCCTACAGCCTAGTGTGTCACATTCATATAAGATTATTGATGTAGCATCATTGAAACCACACTGCAGGTTTGCTGTCTGATTATTAATAAAACATTGAACCATCCATAGATGCAACAACAACACAATGTAGTATACATTTTGAAAGTTAACTGAATGATGTAATTATTTAGATTCCCTATTTTTCTCATATTTTTAAGAAAGAAAAACTGATTTACAGAAATGATGGGCAGGAGCTGTTCTGACACGACCCCTTCACGCTTCGTAGACTGTCTGAAGTAAATCACGTGACAATGGAGCTGACTCCTGATCTTCAAGGTAGATGCCTTAATCTTTGACTTTGTCATTTGTGCATCTTTACTTCCTTATGGTAAAACATGTAACCTCCTCCCGCTCTGTCGTCTTAATAGCAAATAGAACAGTAACAAAACTGTATTATCAGTAACGAATAAACAATTAAGATTGACGTGTTCTCCTGTGTGTCACCAATTTATTGTTCGTCAAATTTAGTCATACATGGAACATTTACACATATTGTTTCTGTTTTTTGTTTAGAGAAGAAACAATTTCTGATAGAAGGTCTCAAGAGGACATATAAAGGCCAATATGATGCGATTCAACCCCTACCATATATAAAAGATAGACTTTTTTGTGTGGACAAGGTCTTTGTAGAAGGGGGCGTTGAAGTTTGTCTGGCACCAGAGCTAACGCCAGGCACCAGAGGATCATGGGAGCGTTTGGAATCTTACAAAAGTATTTATACTGACTTTCGGTTTAATTCCAAGAGACGCATTATACAAGGAGAGCCCGGGTATGGTAAGTCAACGTTAACCCTTCAGCTGGCCTACGATTGGTGTAATGGCGTATCGGATTCCCCGATGAACAATGTGGAAATACTAATTCTTCTTCGGTTAAGACAACTTGGAAGTGTAAAGTCTCTCTACAGGGCGATTAAGTCATTTCTTCTCTTCCATGAACCCCGTGTTAGCAAACATGATATTGAAAAGATCATTCACAGTTGCTCGTCCGTCCACATTATTTTGGATGGATATGACGAGTATCCTGGCAGGGACAGCAATGATAATGACGATGTACACAGGATTATCAAGATGGAACTGTTTGCAGACTTTGATGTCAGCTTAACGACAAGATATCTTCCAGAATGTCTTAGAAAAGAAACTAAGGGGGCCAAACTAACAGGCTTCGATGACAAAGCTAGGAATGAGTATATTCGTAAGGCTGTAGTTAGTAACAACGATGAGGCAGTGGAAGAAATAAAACAACGGCTCAATGAAAACTCCATCCTTGCTGATCTTTGCCAGGTGCCTCTCATATTCGTGATGTTTGCCCACATGGCTCATGATCAGAGAGACCTCATGAAGTTCAAGTCTGTCACACAGTTCTTCAAACAAATGATTAGATGTTTTTACGACCATCTGAAACAGAAATATGGCGACAATAGAAGCAACAAGTTATATCTTCATGAAATGGAACATCATGAGCTAGACAAAATAGCTTTCGAAGGATTAAACAAGAAAAACCAACAATTGTCATGGATTAAGACTGGATTTCGTCAAAGAGTCGGGCCAGAATTATATGACCAGTATATTTCAATTGGCATTTTGGTGGAGGAAGATGTAGTGAGCGATGATTCTATTGGAAACAATGTGTTGTTTACAACGATGGTCCGTTTTTATCATAAACTATTCTGTGAATGGTATGCAGCCTACCACCTTGTCACTCTTGTAAAGAACGCACACGATCTCTCCGATATGCTGAGGTTCTTAGATCAATTTGATCTTCAGTACCTGTTTAGATTCGCCTGTGGTCTGGACCCCAATGCTGGAAAGAAACTCATCAACCATTTGAAGAGATTACCAGGGGGGGATAAGTTTGCCATCCTCTGTATCCTGGAACAAACTGGTGATGTCAACGACATTATGGATTCGGTGAAAGATCTCTGCTCGCATCATGTACAGATACAGAAAATCGACAGCGCTCTTCTTCAAAGATCGACGACACAGTTTCTGGAGATTGCATCTAAACATAATGTAAGTTATCTAATAAATAAACAGCCTTTTACATTTTTTTCCTACACCTAATTTAGGAACTGTTTACTATTTTATGATGGTTTTGTTTTCTTTATTCTCAAGTCTATTCACAGTCATTGAAAACTATTATTTAAGCCACTTTAAATCATAAGAATGTAGGTTTAAAGAAGACGGATGGTTTTCCTAGCTAATGAATATACAGTGGTGTATTGAGGATAATTGCAAATGATGTCATAGTATATTTAAACCAATCAGAATAATCTCTGCATGTGCCAAATTGCGCTAAAACTCTTATCATACTGATGATGTATTCATAATATTGAACGTATACTTCAACATAAACACATGGAGTGTTAATTTTTGGAATTTCAGATTCTTCCGTTACGAATAAATAGCTACAGTAGTCTTCCAATACTTTAAAGACCAACTATGGAGACTTTTCGATGAACATAAAATCCCACCATTTTTCATGTATGTAATCCTTAACTGACTCCAATTACATTGCTGTAATTAACTTTACCAATTTCGGACGTTAAATAAGTGAAAAATGGGACGAAAAGTCAGCTTCTATTTCAGACATTCCTGAAACATTCCTAAGACATCAGGTGACCATGTGACGTCAACGTTTGTATACCTCACTGACAACTATACTTTTAGTGTGTAAAGTCGTATACTTGAGCTGCCAAAAAAATCAAGGATATTACTCCTTTTCCCTCAAAATGCCACAATTCTGTGTTGTTGGAGGTTGCAGTTATACCTCAGCCAACAAAAACATCAGCTTTTTTAGGTTTCCGAGTGGAAGAACAGACGTAAAACGCCGTAGACTTTGGATCAATTTTGTGAGATCAACGCGTAAAGATTTTTCAGCACCCGGAGTATCTCATGCCGAACACGTTAAAGTATGCTCAGTGCATTTCAAGGAAAGCGATTGGGATCCTCAATATTTGCTACGCAAGAAGTTGGCCAAGGCTGGCGTAATATTAAAACCAAAATTGAAAGTAGGAGCAGTCCCATCTTTGAAGCCGCAAAGAGAGTCACCCTATAAGAAGAGACGTCTCCTGTCCATCAGACGACAACGTTCCAAGGTATGTATAAATCTCAGCTTTCTAACCTAGGCTAGCTTAGGGTCTACATTGATTATGCTAAAGCGATGTGTAATAGCCTACATGCAGTTGCATGATGCAACAAATTTTCTACGAAAGCGCTAGCGGAGACTGAAACGTACCCTGTAAGTTAGGGTACACGTAAATCGAGAAACCTGTCAAAAATGTTGATTATTAACCCAGCAATCCTGGGCATTGTACCTATGTTGTGCTAAAACTAAAAGCTTCAATAACGTTGTAGCCTATTCGTACAACTTTCTATTCAAATTTGGTCCTGATGAGGCGTGTTGAAGAAACATTAGGCCTAATATGGCGTAGCCTAAACCTAGCTAACACTAATACTAATAGCTAGTATAACGTGAAGGCGCTCATACAGTGATGTAGGATAAACCAACTGTGGTATCATGGCTATAGCCTACTGCAAGCTAAGCCTTACAACAGTGTTCCTCAACCATACTTAGGCCTAGGTATATATGTGGTTTCTCTCGTGGAGTGCAGTTCTTGCTGTAAGGTGCTTCAGCAAGGTAAATGTGAGGGCTGTATTTTCAATCTTTGTGGTGGTGAACTTTTATTCGAAGCTTTAGTGCGAACAATTTTTTTTTAATAAGAAAAACATAGCCTAGACTACATTACCACGAGAAGACCCTACTGGGGTTTCCGACATGATCATCTGCTTGAGTTTTCACTCCGTTTGAAAAATATGCTGGCGAGAACCTTGGGTATTCATCTTATTTTTCTTGAAAACCCAGTTTCTACACATGAATTAAATATTGCATATTGCTACCTGTATGGGCTTTAGCTCTTCATCCTGTCACATTCCCTTTGAATGACTCACTTTTTTTGGTGCAACCAATATGGTTATGGGGATCAATCTACTTCCTTTCTTTTGTCTCTTCAGGAGGTATCAAGATTAATTCAAAAATCTTTTCCAAAGGATGTTGGAAAAGGACTAGCTACTCTGCAAAATGCTGCAGATACCTTGCAAGGTTTTGCTGACCAAGTTAGGAGTGAAATGCCCCAAGTGAATGCTATAAGCGTGGCCCCATCAGGTTACACAACTGTGCAGTCTGAAAATGACGGGAGGACCCACAGAGGCACACAAGTCACATTCAAGGCGGTGCGAAAGCGTCAGTGCTCGAAAGCAGTTACCGTATGCAGTAAAAATTGGGGTATTACCAAAGGTAAGAATGTCTTGTAGGTTCTGAAGGCAGGTTATATACTATACTATCATAGAATGTGCTTTTTCATGTGTATTTCTGGTATAACATACATATGTCATAACTGCATAGTCATTAAAGAATGTTTGAGTGTGTGTGTGGGGGTGGGGTGGGTAACATATTTCATGTTTTCTATTCAGGCCTAGAAAATAGCCTAAGCATTGGGCAAAATTTTTTATAACAGTGATTTGTTTCATACAAGTTGTCCAACATAACAGAGGGGGGTTCCAAATAACAGGTAAAGCAAAATATGTAACAGATCATCAGTAGGTAGTATTAATACTTGTGGTTGACATATAACAAGCTTTGAAAATTAGAAAGATTTTTGCTCTGGCTCTGTGTGGACCTATTCATTGCCACTTTTTGCAATTTCTCTCGGGATATCAATTATTGAAACTTTGTTTTGTGGGACTTTATCATAGACAAGAAGATTTGATCCCAGAAATGGCCTCAGGAGGATAAAAAGGTGGTTAGAATAGCTCTCATAGTAAGCACCAGCTCCAACACTTTTAGGAATTATCTGCTCTCTAGCTTGTGCATACTGTAACGATATGGTAACAAATAAATATTCTTTATCATCACAACATTTTACCATGCAAGTAGAACATTAGAAAATGCCAAGCTAGTGGTGCATACATGTATTTACATTGTGTGACTACCTTAGTTAACTTCACTGTTAACTTCATACAGGAATGCAGACACCTAAATGGCACCCTGTGGAGACAAAGGAAGTGGCAACACAGTGGGAAGATCTTCATGAAGAGCCTCGAGTAAGATATGACCCTCCTTTTCCTGATGTCATTGATAGCTCTTCCAGTACAGATTTTTGCAAAAAGCCAAACAGCAAAATAATAGTGGATCCGGAATACACACCGGACAGTGATTCATTGGCCCTCAAAGACCCACATCTACAGTACTTGGAATCTAATGTGTAAGTATTATATCATATTTCCTTTCATTGTACAATCATAGTTGAAGTCAATTGCTTATGCTCATTATTTTGTACTAGGTTTTAGAGAGTATCCCTACTTCTCAATTGAGCAATGACAGTCCCCATTCCTAAAAAAGTTCTGTAAAAGGTTTCTTCTATAGCTTTTTACTGTATCTGTAAGATAGTGCACTGAAAATTCATCTAGTTTTTGTTCAATCCAATCTTATACACTTGTAAAATATGCAGATTGACAACCCAACTGTTGCCCATGGGCAATGTGTGTGTTGAGTGAGAATCTGAGAATTAATTTCAAACATGATGTATTGAATGAAAGCAATTTTGAAGACCTGTGAAATGATACAAATTTTGCAAACATGTACTATAACCCTTGTCATGAAGAAACTTCCATACAGTAAAATCATTCATGAAAAACTCTGATGTATTAACAAATGCGTTTTTATTCATTTTAAAATTGCATGTTTTTTTTCCTTTATTTTCTCAGAGAGAGCATCGATGAGCCAACACCTCCTCACATTGAGGCAAAATACATGGTATTTGAAAGCTGCCTTTTGGATTTGTTTAGGGTATGTCCTGTTTGCCATGGAAAATCTTCTCCACAGATCAGTCACATAAAGGGAACCATGGTGGTCATCAAGCAGCTTTGCCAGGAGCCAGCACCCTGTGGCCTGGTAAGGAAGTGGTTTAGCCAACCATTCATTGGTAACCTTCCTGCCGGCAATATCCTCCTTTCCAGTGCAATTCTCTTCAATGGGGCATCTCCAAAGAAGGTTCTGAAGGTCCTTTCAGCCATGAATATGGAAAGTATTGCATATTCATCTTTCATGGAACACCAAAGGCTGTATCTCCAACCAACTGTCGTAAACATTTGGAGTAAAATGCAGCAATCACTGATAGACCAGCTCAAAGATACCAACCAGCAGTTGGTCATTGGAGGCGATGCCAGGAACGATAGTCCGGGGCACACAGCCAAGTATGGCTCCTACTCATTCCTCGAGCAGAACATTAATAAAGTCATTCATGTTGAGTTGGTTCAGGTAAGAGATTCAAAATGATTTTGTATTGCCCTTTTTTTTCCTTTTGCTTTTTTGTGGTGGAGTTCAAAGGTCATGTGATGTCAACAGGTGTCAAATGGTTAAACATTGGTAACATGATATCACAAAACAAGGAAGCTTGGAACAATCACATGTTTAGTATGCTGATTCAACACAGGAAGCCTATCAGTGGACCTGTTAGGTTAGCAGCTGTCATTTAGACTATACTATCTTCACATCTCAATGCTTTTTTGCTGTATTACTGAGATCAAGTATGTTGTACAACCCTATGGTACAGTTGTCAAACTCAAAAAAATAAGGAATATTACATCATCTAAACCAAAATACATGCATTCAAGTTGTTGTGAGTTGACCAATGACTACCTTTGAAGAAAGGGGGGGGGGGTATTCAATGCTTCATTATTATAATTTTTTTTTTGGGGGGGGGGGCATATTTTGGGGCCACTGGCTTCAAACTTTCCAACTAATTTGAAAATACAATGTGCAAAGTGCTGTTCTAAGTTAATAGTTACGTTTCTCATCATCAAATGATTTCTGTTTTTCGTTATCAAATTAGGTCCAGTTGTATTCTTCTTTATAAAAATACCTAAACATCTCCAATGTTTTCTTTTTTGGGGGGGGGGGGGGCTGGTGGGGTGGTTAAACTGGCTATGAAAATATATCACATCTTCCTTTCTTGTTTTCTTAGAAAAATGAAGTTGGCAACAGCTATCAAATGGAGCTGGAAGGTTTGAAGAGGGGAACGTCATGGATATCTCGTGTGGGCCTCAACCTTGGAACCATAATTACAGACCGGCACAGTCAAGTAACTAAATGGATTAGAGAAGAGTTGAGCGAGAAATCTGGAGTGGTGCATTACTTTGATGTTTGGCATATATCTAAAGGTACCTTCAGCACTCAATTAGCATAGCAAAGTGTCGTTTATTTTATTATTCTGTCTGATATCTGCTGACATGATAAATATATTCTATGAAGTAATATCACACTTCAGACATCCATTTTATGCCATTCAATGTTCCCTTGGCCATCTATTTCTAACTTTCAGCTGATTTGTTTTGAATTCCTGTAATGGCGTATGTAAGATAACCATGATAACCACATCTTTTCCTGCATAATTTGTAGGAATAAAGAAGAAACTAAGGGCTGCTGGTGCAAAGAGCAACTGTGAGTTGATAAATCACTGGACAAGGAGTATAATCAACCACGTGTATTGGTCTGCCTCATCAACCCCTGATGGAAACGGTGATGTCATGGCTGCCAAGTTCGCATCCATCTTGAACCACATCATGAACATTCACATCCACAACAACGACCATTTTCCAGCCTGTGAGCATCCTCCTCTAGCTGATGCAGAGCGACAGAAGCTTGGGTTCCAATTGGTAAGCGACCTGTTTCACCTCACTATGTAATTTAGCCATTTATTGACAGTCTTATTAAAGCTGGAATAAACTTTCATTGCAAGTTAACATTTAGATACCGAGGAAGTATTTTTAAAAGTTTTGTAGAGTATGGAAGTATGCATTTCATAATCAGTCAGTTAATTTTCTACATATTGGTTGTTCTCTTCCATCAATGAAATCAACTCAACATTGTAATAAGTACCATTAATGAGATCATTTTCGAAAGACTTTGGTGAGTTCATTATACGTTGAAAGTACCTGCTTAGACACATAAAGTGAATTTCGTTTGTTGCTGTTTATCTCAGATTCAAAAGCTGCAGAGGAGCTACTAAGGATTCTGGATTCCCCTTACCTAACTCGAACCATGAAAATGATGTCACCATTTCATCAAACCTCCAACGTTGAAACATACCATTCGATCATCAACCACTTTGCCCCAAAGCTGCTAGCATATAGCTACCAAAGCATGCTTGTCCGGTGAGGAATTTGACATATTTTTATTCCTTAAAAGTAAAGTAGAGTGTAGAGCTAGAATAGGGTCTTACAAACGGAGTACAATTCACAGCACTGGTCCTAAACACCTCCAATAGTACCACTCATGTACTATTATAATACTACTTTATTTGAATTCTTGTGTGTTCATGAGGCATAAGCTGTAATCTTTTTTCTCCTTCCCATACAGATTGTATCTTACTGCTATGCACTACAATGAAAATGCTGGACGATCCCAGAGAAAGAAGAAAGATGGGACCCTACAGTGGTCGATCAGCTTTCCAAGGGGGAAGGACGGAGAATATGTGCTGCACAAGCTCTTGGAGGAGCCTACTTTTGGTATGAACTATGACATGTTTGCTATAACTTTTAACTGAAATCAGTACTGAGCTCTATAAAATGGTACTGCCATGTTATGGTGAAGGAGGGGAGGGTGGTTGGCTGGGGTTGGAGAGGGGAAAGTTTTATCCTCTTTTTCAGCTCATGTGGAATAAAAGTATTACCAAAGCAGGCAGATTTGCCTTTGATCATCATATACCATAGAAGGGGTGGTTTCTTTTCTTTGTTATTCAAAAATGAAGGAAATTTTTACGAGGACTCGTGAAAGTGACCAGATGACAAGTAAAATATGTAAGGTATTGCAAACTTTATTTCACTTTATTTCAGAATATGTCCATGAGCTAATGGAAGAGGCAGTTCAGTTGGTGCAGAGAGGTGGAAAAACTCTAAGGCAGACTATACCAATCCTGAGCAATGTTCCACCTCCACTTGCTGCTTCCTTAGAACACCCCGAGTTGCAAGTTGCTGTTGGAAGGGAAACTTCCAGATTTGCCCATATTAAGTAAAACAGAGTAAACTAAATGAAAGAGGATGCGAAATCAGTGGTTTCTATTTATAATTACCCCAACTTTTTTATGTACCAGTCGCACCAGAAGTTTTAACTTGAAAATAAAAATGTCACTGCTCATCAACAATTCCTGGTTGGAATCCTGTCATTCTTTGTCTCCTGGGAAGTGGAAAAGTTTGTCTTATTCTGTCAACCACACAAGAGGGTAAAGGAACCCTGTTATTTCGACCAAGTATACCCCAATTCCATCGGACCACCTGTCGGTAAGCTGTGTATCTGTAGCGCCTTTCCAAAGGAAGAAATAACGAAAACGAAAAATACTAATGTACAACTGTTTTAGTTAAAGCTTTTTATAACCCTCTACAATATGTTTCTGCCTATATGGTATCTCAGAGCAAAACTTTCTTAATGAGCAAGTGCATATCTTGGATTAATATACATTGAGATGGAGAGGGGAGAGATTGGGTGGGTCCAGAGATATGGGTTGACTGAGGTGCTTTGAGAGGATTCGGCCATGGGGAGGAGTGGGAAGGGGCGAGTTGACAAGGTGAAGGATGATGAAAACAACACACAATGAAAACCATGTATAAGGCAAAAGTAAACATGGTTTGTCTTTGCAATTATATTAAGTTTTAAGCCAAGTTTGGTATGCAAATTACAGTAAGAATGCCTCCATACCTACTTCATGATCGTTACTCACTGATGACAGTCCTCAAAGTACTGAAATGTGTGATTGTTATGCTGTGATAATATTCTGTACTTACTCGTGATCTCTATGGGGTACCTGTCTCTGTTCCCTTCTGCTGTAGCCAATGTATGCCACATCCAGAACCACACTGCACAAAGCTACTGACTCAAAAGCTTCGTGTTGAGTGATGCAAGTCTCAGGTGTACCTGCCTGCAGCATTGTATCCTGCATACATGGTATTTCCTGACAACAAACGCTCTCAGTGACTGTTGGCATTAATGCACAGGCCCCACAGCGACACCTACATTATGAAGTAAAAAAGACCCAAAGCTTGGAAGTATGCTTAGAAATGTTTTATGATGCAAAAAAAGGCTAACCACTGCATTGAAGCAGATACAGTAGGAATTCAAGCAGTTGCAGACTGGATTACTACTTTTGAATTTGTAAACAATAGATGAATACCAATACCTTGGTGAGTTAATTGAGAAGTGTTTTAATCAAGTGTTTGTATAATAACTTTGTGGATATATAGCAGAGGTTACACCTATGGAGTAAGTTGCTTCAGTGCCGTAACTATTCACAACATAGAAAATGAATGGCTTCCATACAGATATTATGTTAACTACATCTTCAGTATTTTCTTTTGGAATCTACATTAATAAGACCATACCCAACCAACCAATGGGTACACTTTGTTCTTCAAAAAAAAGAAGAAAAAAAGGTGTGATATCATTAGCTTCAAATTCATGTCAACGTCTTATTAAATGCTTGTTTAAACTATGGCACATAAGAATCAAATTATCTGGTATTGCAACAAGTGGGAGCGTAAAGACCCATTCATATTTGTGGCGTAAAGCAATTGACAATTGAAGAATTAATATTTTTTAAATAGACCCAACCACAAAGCGAAAACAAGAATTTTGGTAAGCAGTACCCTGTGGCCTAAGAATCCAGTTTCCCTCTATGGTTTATCGGTAAAAAAAATATTAAAAAAATAAAACATGAAATGTGACTTGAAAGTATTTAGTACCTACCAGTCGAGTCTTTGAAGCCTTTCCATGTTTTCATTTCTTTCCATTGTCTGCCGTGGTTGCTGTTCCCCTTCGGGGAGTAACGGTTCGAATCTGTATGGGGCAGCGCCAACCAAATCACGGGCGAATTCTTCTTCGTCTGTGTCAGGCAATTGCTCTTCTTCTGATGAAGTGCTTGATGAATCAGTATCATCCTCAAAAGGGGACTCCACGCACTCACCACCGATCTCGCCAATAGCTATTTCTTCGTCCACTTCAAAATCATTATCAAAATTTTCGCCTAACGTGGCGGTAGCGAATGCCATGTTTAAGTTGATGTTCGATGTAACTTGTCAAACCATTGTAATGTTTATGTGTTGGGTCAGGTTGTGGTAGGAAACCGGACAACTTTTAGAGAACGAACACGCGTCTTATATTTTAGGCTAACTCTATCGAAGAATTTATTCCCCGACAATCACGTGTACATTAACAATGAACTATCTAGTGGGTTACTCCTCGAAAGGCGTACAAGCAGCACAATAGTTTCGCATATAACAACAACAACAAAAGACCTTACATTCAATTTGCTGCTGCATCCGCTTTAATAAACTATGAAGTTTATTCGCCATAGCTGTTTACTCTGACATTGTTATGCTGACATTGTTATTCAAATAATGCTAAACTGATGAACTTGTAAATGAAGTCTTCAAAAGTTTTCTGTGAATAGGATCGATCGAATAATACCGATGTACCACAACGTCTTTTGAAACTGATGTATTAGTCACATTAGCTACTTCATCTGAAAATCCACTGCATGTAGCCTACTTTGTCACCTGTAACATTTCTAACGGACAAACAAACAGTCGCAGCATCTGCCCCCTTCCCCGGACTCCGGCCGAGTTTGATTGTTAATAATTCTTACTCTCTTATATATATATTTTTTTATTACGAATGAGCACTCTGGATCTGGAGACCGTGGAAGGGATACATCAACATAGCACAACCCTATTACCTTTTGTCGGTGTGTATATTGTACTTACTATTTTCGTGCAACATAACATAAACTGATTTCCTAATAAGCCTCATAAAACTACAGGATAAGTATTGATAGACCTGCAGTCTTAGCCGGAACTATGATGCAATAGACCTACATTACATAAATAATTTTAAATGGATTAATTTTTCCCTTCAATTCGAATGGACAGTATGGGGCCTAAATACTCGCAATAAAAGTGTACGTAGCTCCGTATTTTTAATTATTGTTTTGCATTTGTAACCATTCGACATGCTCAAAAAGCCTATGGGTACTCATACACGACCCTGCCTTTGTGTACGCCGCAAATGTCTCTTTCTGCGTAGCTAATGTGAAATTGACCCTTTCAAGTCTCATCGTAAACACGCCCTGGACGTCCTTACATGTAACATTATATCACGCAATTGACAGTAATATATTTACTGTAAGAGATGACCGTATATATATATACCGTGCCAAGGGTATAGCATTGTTAGTACATATACGGTAGTTAGTTACAACTCTCGCCGGCGTTGGCTCACAGCATGTGTAAATAGCCATGTTAGGATTTATCTATTTCATTTGTTGTATTCCAGTATCGTGAGTTCGTGATACATGTGTAATATTGTCCGTTCTGTTTATTCCGACATCTGCATGGTCCAAGGAGTTGAATAAAAACGGTAGTATGAAGCGATCGGACGTTTTATTTCGTTAGTGACTGTCTTGTGATTGTGGGATGTTTGTACTATGGTCAAGGCCTGTTTCAACTAGACCTAACTCTATGGAATTACACAGAGTTACGGTAGTTTTTCGCCCAGGATTGAACAAGAAACGTGGATTGGGATATTCACTGCTAAAATTGTTAATTGAAAGGATACTTTTTCTGTGTTTGTATACTTTTGGATATTAAAACGAGTAAGTACTATGTAAGCATATTGTACCGTACGGACCTATTGACGCTACGCATATGTAAAAGATGCCTCCATTTGAGTGGAAATTTTGCTAATAAAATAAGCAATTTAACTAAAATTTCTGCTTATAATTGTCTTAAAACTTGTTGTTAACCTTCATGTGTTCTTGTTTTAAGCTAACAGCTTTTCAAACGCTCGAAATTGGAAGTCAAAAACAGTACAATTGTTCGCTATCTGTGTACAAACAGTGCCTATATCAACGTTTGATTTTCGCGGTATACAAACTTTGACGTCACACGGTGACCAGAGGCTCCTTTGGATCAATCTCTGTTTTCAGACATTCCAGAGGTTCATGTCACGGGACTACCCAAAATGTCCATTTTCGTGGTCGTTTTTGATGGGTTATAGTAGGTTTTCGAAGATAATTTTTCACACATGTTGATTATGGGTATGTAAACTCCTAAATTAATGGAAAATCTCAACAACAAAAAATTGCCTCCATATTTGGTCTTTAAATAAAAGTTAAATGATTCAAATGAGTGAATTAAACCTGGAACAACAAGCCATAAAAGTTGGAGTGCATTGTCATTGAACCATACTAATGTAGTAACAACCCTTGCTGGGGGTGTAGTGTAGGGTCATTGAACCATACTAATGTAGTAACAACCCTTGCTGGGCATGTAGTGTATAGTCATCGAACCATACTAATGTAGTAACAACCCTTACAGGGAGTGTAGTTTATGGTCATTGAACCATACTAATGTAGTAACAACCCTTACAGGGAGTGTAGTGTATGGTCATTGAGCCATACTAATGTAGTAACAACCCTTACAGGGGCTGTAGTGTATGGTCATCGAACCATACTAATGTAGAAACAACCCTTACAGGGAGTGTAGTGTATGGTCATCAAACCATACTAATGTAGTAACAACCCTTACAGGGACTGTAGTGTATGGTCATCGAACAATACTAATGTAGAAACAACCCTTACAGGGAGTGTAGTGTATTGTCATCAAACCATACTAATGTAGTAACAACCCTTACAGGGAGTGTAGTGTATGGTCATCGAACCATACTAATGTAGTAACAACCCATATAGGGAGTGTAGTGTATGGTCATCTAACCATACTAATGTAGTAACAACCCTTACAGGGGCTGTAGTGTATGGTCATCGAACCATACTAATGTAGAAACAACCCTTACAGGGAGTGTAGTGTATGGTCATCAAACCATACTAATGTAGTAACAACCCTTACAGGGACTGTAGTGTATGGTCATCGAACAATACTAATGTAGAAACAACCCTTACAGGGAGTGTAGTGTATTGTCATCAAACCATACTAATGTAGTAACAACCCTTACAGGGAGTGTAGTGTATGGTCATCGAACCATACTAATGTAGTAACAACCCATATAGGGAGTGTAGTGTATGGTCATCTAACCATACTAATGTAGTAACAACCCTTACAGGGGCTGTAGTGTATGGTCATTGAACCATACTAATGTAGTAACAACCCTTACAGGGGGTGTAGTGTATGGTCATTGAACCATACTTATGTAGTAACAACCCTTACAGGGGGTGTAGTGTATGGTCATTGAACCATACTAATGTAGTAACAACCCTTACAGGGAGTGTGGTGTATGGTCATCTAACCATACTAATGTAGTAACAACCCTTACAGAGGGTGTAGTGTATGGTCATTGAACCATACTAATGTAGTAACAACCCTTACAGGGGGTGTAGTGTATGGTTATTGAACCATACTAATGTAGTAACAACCCTTACAGGGGCTGTAGTGTATGGTCATTGAACCATACTAATGTAGTAACAACCCTTACAGGGGCTGTAGTGTATGGTCATCGAACCATACTAATGTAGTAACAACCCTTGCTGGGGGTGTAGTGTATTGTCATCGAACCATACTAATGTAGTAACAACCCTTACAGGGGGTGTAGTGTATGGTCATCGAACCATACTAATGTAGTAACAACCCTTACAGGGGGTGTAGTGTATGGTCATTGAACCATACTAATGTAGTAACAACCCTTACAGGGAGTGTAGTGTATGGTCATTGAACCATACTAATGTAGTAACAACCCTTACAGGGGCTGTAGTGTATGGTCATCGAACCATACTAATGTAGTAACAACCCTTACAGGGGCTGTAGTGTATGGTCATCGAACCATACTAATGTAGAAACAACCCTTACAGGGAGTGTAGTGTATTGTCATCAAACCATACTAATGTAGTAACAACCCTTACAGGGGCTGTAGTGTATGGTCATCAAACCATACTAATGTAGAAACAACCCTTACAGGGAGTGTAGTGTATTGTCATCAAACCATACTAATGTAGTAACAACCCTTACAGGGAGTGTAGTGTATGGTCATCGAACCATACTAATGTAGTAACAACCCATATAGGGAGTGTAATGTATGGTCATCTAACCATACTAATGTAGTAACAACCCTTACAGGGGCTGTAGTGTATGGTCATTGAACCATACTAATGTAGTAACAACCCTTACAGGGGGTGTAGTGTATGGTCATTGAACCATACTAATGTAGTAACAACCCTTACAGGGGGTGTAGTGTATGGTTATTGAACCATACTAATGTAGTGTCTGTGTAGTCTCAAGCCATGCAAGGAGTTATCACCGATAGAGTTGCCTGGTGCAGGGAGATGTCACTGACAGCGAGAGGTTTATTTTATTAACACTGTTACACGTATTCGTATTCTTACAGTAGAATACCGGCAGCCAGGACGCCTGCGTTAAGTCGCAATTTAACAGAAGTTCGTGAAAGACAGTGCGCCGTATTAAACGAATACATTAGAACCGTGAATCAAAAAGTAAGAGTTAATTCTGTAAAGGAATAACTTCTCTCCCGTTAACGATTCCTAATGTTATCAAAGTTTGTCGATTTTTTTTACTTCTATTGCAATTAATTTGGCCAACCCATTAAGTGTAAATTAAAACCAACACGCTTCAGTGTGTGTACTTTTCTAAGTAAATACACCAAGTAAAGAACCTGGGCACGAAAACCAAACTACCGAACGATCCGCTTTCAACCATAGTCACCTTGCATAGAGACTGACTGTGCGATCTCCGTCGGGTGTGCATCACCATTCCCCTCGAAAGGGAACACCTAATTATTATACTGTATATATACTGTACGTTTAATTTTAGTTTTAGTAAATGCCTCAGAGCTAAGTCAACTACATATACCGACGAAAAGTGAACACTGTGACGTTAATTTTAACCCAAACAACAACAGTTTTTAACCAGTAAACACATGCTTTGATATCAAATGAAGTAACTCTACCAAGTTTTAAATTAATTAGAAACATGATGCGCATAAATCAACACAGAAATCACCAAACGAGAATATAACCCGCATAATTTGGGTAGCACTATTTTATTAATATGCAAATTGAGCAGTGTCCGATGTTTGTTGATACAGAACGGTGATATCTTGTAATTGTGCATTCATGCAAAGGTGTTATAATACCCACTATTAAAGACAAATTATTATTGGCGTCATGCAGTTTATAACGCATTCAACTGTTATTATATACAACCAATGGTGAATGTTAATTAACAATATAAAGGCACTGTTGTATGTCCATATTGTCTTATTTTCAAAATGTCACTATTAATTTACAGGGTCTGTTTTGTCTTCGAGAGAGCTCCCTGCTATAATTAGGCAGCTTTTACAGAGAGAGAGAGAGAGAGAGGTGGAGAGAAGTGGAGAGAGAGGCGGGTGGAGAGAGAGCTCCCTGGTGTTGTTACGGAGCGGTCACAAACATAGCTCCCTAATATTAATAGGAGCTGTCACAAAGACGGTTGCCTGGTGTAATTAGGGAGCTGTCGAGAGGTCCTTGGTATAATTATAGGCAGCTGTTACAGAAAGAGTTCCCTGGTATTATTTGAGAGCTGTCACAAACAGAGCTCCCTAGAATTAATATGAGCTGTCAAAAAGACGGTTCCCTGGTATAATTAGGAAGCTGTCACAGAGAGGTCCAGGGTATAATTAGGCAGCTGGTGCATAGAGTAATCCCTGGTATTTTTAGGGAGCTGTAACAAAAGAGCTCCCTAGAATTAATATGAGCTGTCTAAAAGTGGGCTCCCTGGTATAATAAAGGAGCTGTTACAGAGATAACTCCCTGGTATTATAAGGGAGCTGTCACAAACAGAGCTCCCAGCTAGAATTAATATTAGCTGTCAAAAAGACGGTTCCCTGGTATAATTAGGAAGCTGTCACAGAGAGGTCCAGGGTATAAGTAGGCAGCTGGTGCAGAGAGTAATCTCTGGTAGGGAGCTGTAACAAAAGAGCTCCCTAGAATTAATATGAGCTGTCTAAAAGCGGGCTCCCTGGTATAATAAAGGAGCTGTTACAGAGATAACTCCCTGGTATTATCAGGGAGCTGTCACAAACAGAGCTCCCTGATATTAATATTAACTGTCACAAAAAAGGATTCCCTGTATAATTAGGGAGCTGTCAGAATGGGTGCACCCTGGTATAATTAGGGAGCTGTCACGGGGTGAGGTCATTGGTGTTAAACTAAGCCCCCCCCCCCCTCATTATCAATGTTTCGTTTTTGTTGCGTAGAAGTACGGTATAGAATACGCGAATATAGCATTGTACTGGATCAAAGTATCAATAGATAACAATATCAGCTGATCAGCTATATTGTAAACTGTTTGTTTGTTATGTAAATATCGAGTGATGGTTTCTGGAAGGCTAAATAAATACTATGAATTGTGTAACATACTGTAAGTGACTTTTAGTACGCGGTTATTGATGTGATGTTTGAGCTTTAAATCGATATTCTCATTTGTATCGGCGTTACAAGGGAAATATGAAAATAATTTTACCCATTCCCCTCTCCCACGAACCTTTAACAAATAGCTTTGTATTGACTCAAATGTTCTTTACCACTGCAGGTACAAAAAAAGAAATGCATATATTACACATACAGGTTGCATTTGCAGAGACCAAATCTTGGAATATCACTCATTTGTGCATATTCCTCAATCGATTCTCCGCTCGTAATTTTAATTATGTAATGTTTTAGTCTACTAATTGCAGATTATCAAAGTGCTTGTCTGGTTTCAACATTCTTGGTGTATACTTGTTGTGGACAATTTTGACATATTAGGTTACTTGGTTTTTGTCCTATATAGGCGGAGGAACACCGGATTGTTAGAAATAGCCGAAGAAGGTCCATTATACCTCTGTAATCACTTCAGAGTGATTATCTATCATGATAGGCAGCGTGGTATTGGAGGATGGGTGGGGTTGCACAAAGACCCCTGGTTAACAAATCTCTTCCCTTTATAAGATCATTGCAATTTGAAATGTATGAAGAATGAGACATTACATTACCATTATATCTAAGATATAATGTGAATGTACATCATAACACATGAGACTAAATGCATACAATAGCATACATACTTTTACTATATTACTATAATTATGAAGTATCAATACTTTGAAAACATACTCGATCTCTTATATGATGAACAAAGTTTAAGACGAAGACAATTAATAAGATCCCTTTAAATATCGAATGATTGCTTCTGAAGGAAGGTCCATTACACCCTAGCAATCCCTACCTATAGACAGGGGAGGAGAGGGCGGGTGATGTTTTATTCAGAATTAACAACCGTTCTTTATAAGCTATGTATTGCAAAGTGGTGTGAGAAGTCATTAAATGTTAAGGTCAGCACGATTTTGTCTCAATTTCTAATAAGCATTTCGACCCATTACATAGAAAGTAGGCCTATATGACGTCATTCGGTCAGACCACATAATATAATTGGTATAGGCAAAACTAACCAAGAAAACATTTGGTAAACAATTATCGGCAATATAAGTACGGCATTGCAATTCATTATTATTCTAACATATTAAAGAGGTTATGAAATCCAGAGTTACAACAGTAAATAATATTCCTTGTGTATACTGTAGTGTATACCCTACGAACAATGGCATGCCAAGGAGGGGCGGGAGGGGGGTTCGGGTGGTCGACCGTCCATCGTCAGTTAGGGGGGATGGGGCGAAATTTTGTTGCTGTTCAGCTGTTGAAGAATTAGACTTCTACTAGACCCCTCTCCCTTTTGCAACCTCACAGAAAGTATTTATCAGCACAACCTTGCATTTAGAGCTACTCTCTCTCTCTCCACCTCTCTCTCTCCACCTCTCTCTCTCTCTCTCTCTCTCTCTCTCTCTCTCTCTATATATATATATATATATATATATATATATATATATATATATATATATATATATATATATATATATATTGATGAAATTTATATTCTAAATATGCCCCAGAGTGCACCAATTTTTTGGGGGAGGGGTGGGGGAGTGGGGATAGGTAGACACCAGAAACACCTACGTGGTAGTCGGCTTGAATGATCACAGGATACCACCCTCTCCTTATAAAATCCTTCGTTCGCCTATAGTCCTGCTACAAAGGTTCAGGAACCTAACTACAGTAAATCAATCCGTGGGACTGAAGAGAAACAGGAAGCTATCAATGAGTTTTATGGTATCTGTTTTCGAAAGAGCTGAATGCTATCACAAGGGTGCTGTTACATAGAGAGCTCCCTGTTATAATTATGGAACTTCACTGAGAGAGCTCCCTGGTATAACAAGAACTGTCAATGAGAGAACTCTGTGCTGTAATTAAGCAGCTATCTTCGAGAGAGCACCATGTTAGAATTATCGTGCCCCCTCATTATCAAATTTTCGTCTTTGATGCGTATGTGTATGCACGATGCCGTATAGAATATGCATACAGGATCAAAGTATCAACAGATATCAGTGATATAGTAAACTGAGTGTGTTATGTAAATATCGAGTAACGAAAGGCTAAATAAATAACGTGTGTAGCGTGATATATATTCCGATTTTTATTGCCATTACAAGTAAAAATAATAAAACGATTACATATTGTATTGCATGGACTTAAGTGTGTTCTAACACTGCAGCTACACATGCAGTGACTCAGAACAGAGCAGAATGAACGAATGCTACGCATTACATGTACGATACTTCCTCAGCGCTAACCTCAAATCTACAAATCATTCACTTTCCTTGAAATGAGCGGATAAAATGGAGATGGGAGACGTGGGGAGGGGGGGGGGGCAGGGGTGCGAAACGGTGAGAGATAGTAACACTATTCTGGGAATTTCTTCGTATGCAAGCTTTATTTTCATCACGAGACTATATTCTCGCTGTTCTCGAGTCAAGGGAGGAATTAACATAAGTCGAGGTAGATAAGCATGATAAAGGTGCTCATTTATACATTGTGTACCTGTTTCATGTTGAGATCAAGTCATGAAATATTGCATATCATTTTTCATTGACGAAGAAATCCATTTCAAGGTGTTGATATATCGATGTAGAACTTACAAGTGATGGCTTTGAATGTTGGGTGATCATTGCAATAATCGCGGAAACAATAGTGTCGGTCCTGTTATTGAAGTATCAAGCCCCTTTCATTGCGATTGCCCGCTTGACTTTGGTCAATGATTAGCGCGGTAGTTTATTTGATTTCATATTAACAAGGGTTTCAGACACATTAATTGAGCATACTGATTGGTGCGGTCAATTTATTTTTAAGTCGATCATAATGCAAGACTAAACTAATCCTTAACGCGTCGTAAACTTGTGAGACTTTTATCTATCATTGCTGGGATACATTTCTAAATAGATAATCAATATTCGAGTACGGTACCGTGCTTTAAACCCACTGCTTAAATAGAGATATCCTATCTACTGTACGTTAATACTTCATTGGATTTCTTCGTCGTCAAACAAGTTGCTTCAAAATATTCCTCCTAACTCATAGTATCCTAAACTGAGACAGGTTAACCATGGCTAAAATTGGAGTCCGTTGGCTAGAACCAGAAAGGGACGTCGGCAAGCTTACATTTGTAAAATTGACGGACTTAATATGCGATCGTTCAAAGGATCTTCCGTCTGGAACTGTTGTTAAAGCAAAGTGGAGGTCAACTGGCCGAGTTTACAAGGCAACGCTTTTGAACAATCTTATGGCGAAAATTAAGCGCAAGCAGAGTTCCAGCCAAGGTCAACCGGCAGTTTTAGGAACAGCCAACGAAAGTGAGCCTGATTCGGAAGACGATATGCCTCTAGCATACCAGAGTGTTACTGCTGAGAAAGTTCAACAGGAAGAACATGGTTCTCCTCATGTGAAAGAGCTCCTAGACAAAATCGTCATGCTGGAAGAAACTGTGGCGTCAATGGCAACAGAACTGAAAGAACTGAGAAAGGATAATCAAGAACTGAAAGAACTGAGAAAGGATCATCAAGAACTTAAAAATACTCTATCGGATATAAATACAAATAATACCCAACAATTCCAGGCCGTACTTGAAGCTATTACCCAAAGTCATAACACTGCACGCGAAACTCAAAATTTGATGAAAGGCAGGGTCGCCGCTCGAGAGAAAGCCCAGGAACAGCAGAGAAATCTCCTCAATAACAACGGGAAGAGGATCCAACCGGCATTTGGTTTGGTAGAAAATGGACTTATAACTTGTAACAAGAACGACCGTAAGCTATTATCTATCGAACAAGAAATTTACCGTCGAATGTTTGACGATTCGAAAACCGGTACGAGTTTCCTGAGGAAACTAATGAAATGTACATTTTCAGAGGAGGAGCTGGCCGAAAGTAACTTCAGCGGAGGATCAGTCGTATCAGCGATAGGGATGACCGTAAAAAAATGTTTGGACCGAGATCGCATCATGGCCATCTTAGGTCAGGTCGAACTAGAATTCCCCAACTCAACCAAAGCGGCGAATTTTTCGAGAATGAGAGACGCCATTAACCAAGAATGCAGGAGAGTTGTGCAGCATGTTCGACAGGATGCCGTTTAGAAGTGACTATTTTAATTATTTCTTTTCAACTCTGCTAACTCTCCGGGACTTGCAAAGAGCTTGATGGAACATGCACCATTCTGAAATAATTGGACGTTAATCAGCTATTTTTTATAGTAAGGCTTATTCTTGTCTTACACCAGTACCTTTTTGACTTTCTAAAGATATGTCGTGTTTTATAACGTTATTGAAAGTTTATCAGAAAGTTCTACATGTATCCGTTGCTTTCAATATTACTTCGTTTTTTTCCTTTCCTTTCTTATTTGTCATAGCCTTTTACCTGTCGTACTGTGTTTGTACGTGGTCATGTTAGTAAATTCTTAAGTTACGCACAATGTATACCAACTGCACGATAACTTTTTCTAAGTGGCCTAGCTTTTACTTCTGCGTATATTTGTTACAAATAGGATGCATCTCAAAGTTGGTCGATAAAAAAGTCCTTGAAAATTTCGAATTCTTCACACACATAGCTCAAGTATATCGGGAATATTATTGTCCAATCAAATAACGCGACCAGCAACACTGCCCCGCCGATAAATGTCTATGGAAAATTAGTACTGAGTCTCACATATAGTTAAGTCTATTGCGTATTTCCGTTGAAGTACTGTATAAACTCGTAAATTTTGTCTTCAGTTAGTTGTCACGTAACTATCGCAAAACCGGTACCAGAACACAGCCTGGCATTTTTGAACGAATTTTGTTTAAGATAACGTTCATAAAACAAATGGAATTTACAGTATGAACTTGGTAGTAATGTATCATAAGGTCGATGTTGCAAATGTAGGAATATATTTCCTATTCCTTCTTCTTTCCTTTTTGTTTTCTTTGTAAGTGCGACTGGGATGGAAGTTCGTTCGGGTTCAGTATAATTTACATGTGAACATGAAAATAACATGATAAGAAGATCGAAATGACACAAAACAAACAATTTTCTCATTTATTAGTCTGTGTTTAAAAACTGTAAAGGTAACCGTTTAAGCAAAGATAAAATTTACAAAAGATCGGCACACTTTTGCCACGATAAAGTGTATTGTCTGCAGAACAAAAGAACGTAGCAACGCTGATACCAGGATCGTCCAAGTTGCTTCGGAGAGTTACTCATGCATATCTTTAAGCTCCTCCCATTCTGCATAGGACTTCTGCAGGGTTAGGGAGCTCATTTTACGGTGTGTGCACAGAGTGTAAAGGGGTCATTGCGCAGTTGTGGCTCCGCCTGGCGCAGACTAGATTTGGCTACGTTCCCTAACAAACACCTCAATCGTGTTTCCGCTCTCAATTATATTAATGTAATGCTTTATTATCTCATTTGTACATCTTCCAATTTCTTGTCTAATTTCAATTTTCCTGGTGGACAAAACTCACATCTCATTTTAATTCCCCCCCCCCCCGCCCCCCTTCCACCTAAATAATAGAGGATGGAACACCGGATTGTTAGATAATACTGTTTTGTTTGTTTTGAGATGTGACACACTATCTCGAGTTTTGCGAACATATTGTGTCATAAATCAGTTATTATTACAAAATAACAGTCAACAGTGATTATTTTACCAGTATATAGGCATAGGAGATAAAGCTACAAACAGAACCAGCTGCTTTAAGCTAAAATAGAAAATGCTCTGATCAGGAGCGTCACTCCGAATTGAGAGTTGGGTGGGGGAGGGGGCATAAATAAGGGTACATGAATAAAACTGAAGGGGTCGGCGAGCAAAGCCCTTTTCGGGTGGGATCCATGGGCGAATCCCCGCCAGGATCCAGGGGTCGGACTCTACAAATCTTCAGGTTTACTTCTGTTTGGTGCCTGAATTGATATGTCATTCATCAATAAATTTAATAAAAGTCACATTTGACAAGATTAGCCTTGAATTAAAACGACTTATCTATTTCACATCCTGATATAACTTAGGGCATTAATCATGATTATTCAGATTGAAACTTAAACCCAAAAGGAAACATCTAAACTTTGAACACAAGGTTATCTAGTTATCCAGACATCTACAACATGCAAACATATGGTATTATAAGTACATTTGAAAAGCACAATTTGGTATCTAGGCACATTCACTTCATTGGAAACAACAAATCATAAAATATAAAGATATACTTCAGGGCCGTAGACTGGGTAGAATTCTTAGCAGCAGTTAAGGAACATCGAGAAAAAATTCATCGTCCAAATGTTATATAGCTATGCTTTGAAGTGCGGATATACGGTACCAGGCGCTTTTTCAAGAAATCTGAGTGGGTTGGTCATTTCCAAAAAGGGACCGTCATGAAAGTATCTGAGCGGAGTGCCACCATCGATTGACGTAACAATACAAGTTCTGGCATATGATGGTAGCAGTAGCAAAAACATGGTTAGGGGGAGCCATATGGGGAATTAGGTGTAAATTATATGTTAGGTTTGTGTCATGATTTTTCACGTCAGAAAAAGGACCTACTGCTGGTAGGGGAGGGGGAATGAGCTGAGTGAGTGGACCGTGTAGGGGACAGTGCATTATTATTATTAGTAAAACATTGTGGCACTAATATAGGGGATAACAGTGAAACATATACGTAATAAGTATATGAACCGTAGTTTCACGTTAGACTGCTACACTGTTCATGCAGGTTAAATCTTTGGAGCTCTCTACCTTTATTGTTATTATAATCCCCCTCTGCCCCCAGCCCCCCCCCCCCTCTGAAAACCACCAGAAACAGTAGTCGCATCAGAGATCGTGCATATACGTGATGAGCAGTTAAAGTAAACCTTATGTTACTTGACCGCCATTCCTACAATACGTGCCTAGAATCTCAGAGTTTGCACACTACAGACTAATTAAATCAGAAGAAATGATATGAACATTTATCGTAGGCCTACTTTCATTTGAAAAGTGTAAATCTCAGGGGGCAGCTACCCATGCGCAGGCTACGGCCCTGAATACTAAACTAGTGCGTGTAAAGAGCAATGCACTGACCCTGTTAGGAAAGATAGAAAAAATACCGTTTATAACCATCGTCCCCTCCATCTCCCAAACCCCTTCCATCTCCTCAACCCCCTCTTTCTCCTAAACCCCTCCATATCTCTCAAACCTATCCATCTCCCCAACCCCTCCATCTCCTAAACCCCCCCATCTCCCTCCAACCCCTCCATCCCCCACCCCCTCCAGCCCCTCCGTCCTCACATCATTCATCTCCCCAACCCCTTCCATCTCCCTCACACCCATCCATACCCCACCCTCTCCAACTCCCCAACCCCTCCCTCAAACCCCTCCATCTCCCTCCATCCCCACTCTCTCCAACTCCCCAACCCGCTCCATCTCCCTCCACCCCTCCATCCCCCACCCTCTCCAACTCCCTAACCTGCTCCATCTCCATCAAACCCCTCCATCTCCATCAAACCCCTCCATCCCCCACCCTCTCCAACTCCCCAACCCCTCCCTCAAACCCCTCCATCTCCCTCCATCCCCACCCTCTCCAACTCCCCAACCCGCTCTATCTCCCTCACACCCCTCCATCCCCCACCCTCTCCAACTCCCTAACCCGCTCCATCTCCATCAAACCCCTCCATCTCCATCAAACCCCTCCATCTCCATCAAACCCCTCCATCCCCCACCCTCTCCAACTCCCTAACCGCTCCATCTCCATCAAACCCCTCCATCTCCATCAAACCCCTCCATCCCCCACCCTCTCCAACTCTCCAACCCCTCCCTCAAACCCCTCCATCTCCCTCCATCCCCACCCTCTCCAACTCCCCAACCCGCTCCATCTCCATCAAACCCCTCCATCTCCCTCACACCCCTCCATCCCCCACCCTCTCCAACTCCCCAACCCCTCCCTCAAACCCCTCCATCTCCCTCCATCCCAACCCTCTCCAACTCCCCAACCCGCTTCATCTCCGTCACACCCCTCCATCCCCACCCTCTCCAACTCCCCAACCCGCTCAATCTCCCTCACACCCCACCATCCCCCACCCTCTCCAACTCCCTAACCCGCTCCATCTCCATCAAACCCCTCCATCTCCCTCACACCCCTCCATCCCCCACCCTCTCCAACTCCCCAACCCCTCCCTCAAACCCCTCCATCTCCCTCCATCCCAACCCTCTCCAACTCCCCAACCCGCTTCATCTCCGTCACACCCCTCCATCCCCACCCTCTCCAACTCCCCAACCCGCTCCATCTCCCTCACACCCCTCCATCCCCCACCCTCTCCAACTCCCTAACCGCTCCATCTCCATCAAACCCCTCCATCTCCATCAAACCCCTCCATCCTCCACACTCTCCAATTCCCCAACCCCTCCCTCAAACCCCTCCATCTCCCTCCATCCCCACCCTCTCCAACTCCCTAACCCGCTCCATCTCCATCAAACCCCTCCATCTCCCTCACACCCCTCCATCCCCCACCCTCTCCAACTCCCCAACCCCTCCCTCAAACCCCTCCATCTCCCTCCATCCCCACCCTCTCCAACTCCCCAACCCGCTCCATCTCCCTCACACCCCACCATCCCCCACCCTCTCCAACTCCCTAACCCGCTCAATCTCCATCAAACCCCTCCATCTCCCTCCATCCCCTCCATCCCCCACCCTCTCCATCTCCCTCCAACCCCTCCATCTCCATCAAACCCCTCCATCTCCATCAAACCCCTCCATCCCCCACCCTCTCCAACTCCCCAACCCCTCCCTCAAACCCCTCCATCTCCCTCCATCCCCACCCTCTCCAACTCCCCAACCCGCTCAATCTCCCTCACACCCCACCATCCCCCACCCTCTCCAACTCCCTAACCCGCTCCATCTCCATCAAACCCCTCCATCTCCCTCACACCCCTCCATACCCTACCCTCTCCAACTCCCCAACCCCTCCCTCAAACCCCTCCATCTCCCTCCATCCCCACCCTCTCCAACTCCCCAACCCGCTTCATCTCCGTCACACCCCTCCATCCCCACCCTCTCCAACTCCCCATCCCGCTCCATCTCCCTCACACCCCTCCATCCCCCACCCTCTCCAACTCCCTAACCGCTCCATCTCCATCAAACCCCTCCATCTCCATCAAACCCCTCCATCCTCCACCCTCTCCATCAAACCCCTCCATCCTCCACCCTCTCCAACTCCCCAACCCCTCCCTCAAACCCCTCCATCTCCCTCCATCCCCACCCTCTCCAACTCCCCAACCCCTCCCTCAAACCCCTCCATCTCCCTCCATCCCCACCCTCTCCAACTCCCCAACCCGCTCCATCTCCCTCACACCCCACCATCCCCACCCTCTCCAACTCCCTAACCCGCTCCATCTCCATCAAACCCCTCCATCTCCCTCACACCCCTCCAACCCCCACCCTCTCCAACTCCCCAACCCCTCCCTCAAACCCCTCCATCTCCCTCCATCCCCATCCTCTCCAACTCCCCAACCCTCTCCATCTCCCTCACACCCCTCTATCCCCCACCCTCTCCAACTCCCTAACCCGCTCCATCTCCATCAAACCCCTCCATCTCCATCAAACCCCTCCATCCCCCACCCTCTCCAACTCCCCAACCCCTCCCTCAAACCCCTCCATCTCCCTCCATCCCCACCCTCTTCAACTCCCCAACCCGCTGCATCTCCCTCACACCCCTCCATACCCCACCCTCTCAATCTCCATCAAACCCCTCCATCTCCATCAAACCCCTCCATCCCCCACCCTCTCCAACTCCCTAACCTGTTCCATCTCCATCAAACCCCTCCATCTCCATCAAACCCCTCCATCCCCCACCCTCTCCACCTCCCCTCTCTCTCCACTCATCTAACAATTCATCGTATTATACGTAAAGTATTATTATACAAGTATAAATGAACAACGGAAAACTTTCTGGGAACAATAAACAAGAAAAGAGGAATTAAGTTCAACAGTAAACACAATAATCAGCATCTCATGAATAATCATCAACCATATACATAAACATGAGAGGGTTTTATTACATCATTACCCTTAGCTAACCATCATTGGAATTAATTACATTTTAATTAATTAGGTGTTACATTACTTCGTTATAAATAGAAAGAATGGCGGTTGTGTTCTAGACAATACTTCCTCAAGCTGCTGAGTGATAAATATATTAACATACTGTGTATGGTGTATAAGGCCTGAGACTGTATACTTCGCTTCTGTCCATGATGTAGGCCCAACCATTCATAATTCCAACCATTTATCAGTTTAGTCCTGGGTACCTAACAAACTGTGACTGTCTATGTACATGCATTGTAACTCAACATGCTGATAATAAGTTGGGGTTGATATGTTACAGCATGCCAGAAATCTTGGGAGTAACCCACTGGTGGCAATGTACATATAACTTCAAAGACTTGATACTTCATAGTTTCTCAATTTCAAACACATCCCTGATCAGACCAAGGTACATTCTACAACAACTTAGCTTGCCTGGCATGTCGGCAATCTTTATTTTCTACAGAAGTTGAATTTTTCTGATGAACTGTTAATTAGGAATCCATCAGTACTGTTGCTGTCTCCACTTTAGAAAAAAATCTTCAATATACCACTACAATATAGTAGTTGTGTTTAGTCAGGTTTGTTAGCTCTACACAATTAAACAAGTGGAATCTTAAAAATTCATATGATGTTATTTATAACACTAATTAGGCAAGCTGTCTTCACCTACATATAACCTGTAGATTTCATCAAAGGAACCCAACACAACCCATTACCATTTCACAAACTGACTGTTGAGAAATTATCATGTGAAGACTTACATCCACAAAGGACGTTATGTCAGCAGTGATGTGTTCTTGCTTTACTTTTTCTTTCACTTTCTTGGAGGAAATGTACAGTAGAAATGTTGA
Source organism: Apostichopus japonicus (assembly GCF_037975245.1). Lineage (NCBI taxonomy): Eukaryota > Metazoa > Echinodermata > Holothuroidea > Aspidochirotida > Stichopodidae > Apostichopus > Apostichopus japonicus. The sequence continues at coordinate 7,472,691 of NC_092567.1, forward strand.
AAACGGTATCACCTGGAGGTTAAAGAGAAAATAGAAAATAACTCAACTTTCCATTCACTAGATTTATCAAGGAGAAATTCATCAGATCTGTAATCCTTTTAGTAACAGACAGCAACGTCTATGCTTATGTCTTATTAATAAGTATATGAATATTTATAGAGCTGTATGCCAGGGCAGCAAATATATTGTTTTCTATTTCCGTTTTTATCTATGGGTTTATTGGCCTGACATAGCTAGCAACACAGGACTAATGTCATAATTCAAAGCACCTTTGCCTTTATCTTAAACTGCTCTTTAGGAGTATGTTTTGCATCTGAGGTAATTAAAGCAATTAGTTACTTACAGTATAACACTTGTAGTGGTAACTGATCATCTCCATGTTACCTCCTAAGAGTTGTGAAACCCCCCCCCCCCCCCCAATGAAATACATCTTTTGACAATTGCTGGAATTTTATACCAGTTTTGTGAGATATCTTCCATAGTAATGTAACATAAAATAAATGTAGAAAGCACATGTGCTTGAGTTTCCTGGAAATATCTCGTACTGTAAATGGCCAGTAATATAGCTGAAGTGCAAATAATGTACATCTTAGACAGAACAGGGAGTTGTTATGGAACAACTCCCTGGACAGAACACGTTAAGAGAATCCTTCAACACTATTGAACAATGGCTAAGAATTGAATTCTGAAGTACTATGGTTTTTAGTCTGAGTCCAGAAGCTACTGTACATGCATGTCTTGTATTACTGACTGACAACAGCATACAGTACGCATATGTTACAGTAAACCCACTAAAGACTTCCATTTGTAATCCCTTAGTATATAGCTCATTGACAAATGACATAAAACCTAGATTATCTTCAGATATAAATTTGATATTAATTTTCTTGGGTCTTAGAAGTACTGAGAGGGGAAGGGTAGGAAAGGTAAGGATGGAAAAGTAGAAATAGTTGCTGTTAGTCATTCTACACTTTATTAAACAAAGACTTAATTGTGACATATAGCAAGTGGAAGCACATATGCTTCAGACAGTGTACAAGTAACATAGTAACATAATCACTGATTCACTTGATGAGGCAGTTGTACAGGATGTTATCACTCTTACATTAAATATAGTAACAAACTCTCCTAATCAATGTCTCCACTAAAACAGAATGATGGAGAAGTATGTCACATATTAATGTATTTATATATTTCTTAGCTTTGGCAAATCTGGTGTTTATATCACAAGGATATAGCCTCAAGTAGGTACATTACCATATTTTTTGTGGAAGTGAGGCTGACAATACAGAGGAATGAGGCCTCACTTCAAAGACTGAGTACTACTGTACCCTTACCTGCCTCCCAACACTATGACACACTGACAAATTGTTAATTAAACATATACACATAGTTGTGTTTATTTACACATTGGTAAGCAATACAATGTATGGCATGCAGTGTCTAATATATGGTGTATGAATGTTATATTGAGGCCTTTATCTTCCCTAAGGCGGTTCAAAACAATTACTGTTCCACCAGGATTAGGCAGTAACAAAGTCACTTTCTACCCAGACCCAAAACTAATTATAACTACCACCCAGCCTACCAGTCCTGCTATACACTAATTATACACTTACCATTACCATCAGCATATTGTAAACCATTCTGTGCAAGATCCGCATCATGTGATCCCCAAAGATCGTCTCAAGACTGATTAATCCACTTTTACCTAATGAGGAGACAAAGACAAAAGCAATAAGAATCAGTTGTCACTTATTGTATATCTTGAGAATATCTGAACTAGATATATTTTAATGTAAACAATAAAGTCCCTTGTTATTGAGTATGTCTTTTTAATATTTACTCAACAGTTATTCCATTGCTCGAAGATATACAAGCTAATGACTCTGTGTCCCTGAAACAAATCAATAATTGCAAGTTCTTTCATTTTATTGAAAGGCACTTTTATTTTAAGCTGAATAAATTTTGAAATTGTAACCTTAAACACAACAATAAGCTAAAAATGGTAACACGATTGCAATGCTTTGGGTTAGACTAAATTGATCAGCACATTTCTAAGTAGGTACTTTTAACATTATTTGGTGCAGCAGGCCAATGAAGTTGTTCAACTTTGTATGAACACCAAATTTCTAAATCTATTACTTTGAATTAAAGCAAAGTTAGGCCTAATTACTGGTCTAGATTGCTTTTTTCAAACTATCTGTATACCAGTGTGAAGCAGAGGCTGCTCTATTACATAAATGTTAGTGTTTTTGCTTTCACAACTTTCCCAGTAACTTAATTTCCAACTTTGCCAATATGCAGCAACATGATGCACCCCCCCCCCCCACCCAAACACACTCTTATCACAGAAAAACTGAATTACACAATAACTTTAAGAACAGAAAAATAATACAAATGCATTAAAGATTTCAGATGACATAACATGCTGAATCCTAAAAGAACTTGTCATATTGTGTTGTATGATCTTCTGTGATAGAATCATACACTGTTGCTTGTCATACTGTAGTGCAATACTCAATACCTATCATCATCCTTGACAACTATTTAATATGATGGGATAGGTGAACCTTGCCATAAATTACATAATATCCACTCAACCTGGAGACGTGACAATAGAAAGCCTTCATTAGCATTATATGCTCACACAGGAATGAAATTGTTACATTATGAAACAATGTGTGTCTAATGACCATTAAAATTGGTCAGATTTGAAAGATTAGAGATGTAGGCCATCAGCTAAAGGGCGAAATTCGCTTGTTTCGTTCCAGCAACTGCGGGTCTAAAATATCTCTACAGCATAAAATACATAAATTAATGAATATTACTGTAATGATCCAAAAGTTCTCCATGTGCTTTCCTGCAGTTTTCTTGCAATGTCGCTCGAAAGGTCGAACTGTATTTTTTATTGCGTATGTTAAGAAGCCTGCCGTTTTACGTTCAAAAGTTGTGCGCCAGTGAGATATCTGTATCATGTGATATGAATTGTCCAATGAGCCATGAGTTCTGTGTGCAATCTTTGTAGAAAACAACAAACATGGCGGCTCCCACTGGCGCTAGTCAGTCTCCGACACACGAAAATCTACAGTGCTCAGTGCACATTGATTCTGTAAAATTTGAAGCAGTGAAGGCACTGACGAATAAACAATGGACTAAAGTTACTTCCTGCGCTAAAGATTGGCTTAATCTCAGCGGCGGAGAGTTATAGCGCCGTATTACTAATTACTCCATGGCCTACTACGATCAAGCGTGTGTTCAACAGCATAGTATGATGGGGTTCCACGATAAGTGTTACAGGCGGTTCATTGATAGCAAGCACATTGCTGCAAGAAAACGGACAGTACCAGAGGAGACCCCATATGATTTGAAACGAAGAATTGACGGAAAAGATCGAGGAAACAAAGCAGAAGCTCTGGTGTATTGCATGTACAATGTATTATATGTGGGAAAAGAAACAATGCATTACTCGGCGTTGCAAACGGGTGCAGGACAAGCTGCAGCAGGCAGAGACTTTCGATGGAGGTAAGCCTAAGCATACTACACGACTCTACTTGTACTTCTGTGGCATAGTTGAAGTGTTAAGAGAAGTTGCATAATGCAAGATCAGTAGCTCTTGAGGGGTAGAATCCAAGTCAAAGGGCACAGTGTTGGACCTGAACATAATATAATTAGTGGCATGGTCATATGATTTGTTTTGTTATAAGGTGGTAGGAATGGAAATTTGTTTCAAATTCTCCTTCTGGGGCACTAGCCTAAGTGTTAAATACAGGCTTCATAGTTTTCTTACTGTGGCCCTTTATTTGAATGATAGAGATATTATATTAGTTAGAAAAATAAGTGTAACAAAGGTGCAATAAGGTTAGGTTTGCAAGGTCTTATGGTCAGCCTGTCTAGCTTTACCAAAATGAACAAGTATCTGACTCCTTTATTATTAGTAACAGATATAATCTACCATTGTATAATTTAAACCATAACATTAAGAGATAATGTACTGTACTGTCAAAAAAAGCCTGTTTTAATTCTTTTTTGCATGACACTGGTTTGCAAAATTTGAATGTGTCTTTGTTTGTCCATAGAAGATGAGCAGATCACATGGTATATAAATATAATTGTCTTAGTTCTTACTTGTTCAAACTTACATTTTGATCAACAGAAAATGCAAAACAATTTGCTTTTTTTATTTCATTTTATTAAAGTATCGCTTCGACAAGCAGCAGAGCGGAAAAAAAGATGAGCCCAGATTTTATGCATACTGTATTAGAGGAAAAGGCTGTGTTGCCATTGAAGTGAGGTACCACTCTCTATGTTGCAGAAACTAGATACAATTCTTGACAAGGAAGACATACAGATCTTGAAAGGTAAAGTACTGTCTTCAATGTGTGGTTCATTGAGTGTTCAGGGTTGGATCTAGGACTTTTGGAATATGAGGGTCCTCCCCCAAGGAAAATTAAAAAATTCTCTAAACGCTTTGAGATGCAATATCAGGTTTATCTTTCCATTGAAATTCTTAAAGTAGTTTGCCACAAATCTATAGCTGAATTGTAATTATATTGGTACCCCATCATAAAATGTGAGACTAAAATATATCCAATTTCATGGTACAAGGTGTTCTGTTAATCTCCATCCTCAGAGCAGAGTTTATCACCAACAAAAGATGCTCTGATCCAGCATGTTAAGCGCTGCACCAACCAGGCTGCTATTCACTGTAGGGCATTACAGCAAAGGATTGATGCACTCTCACCAGAGGGACATGGATGGAAACTTGAAAATGATGACCTTATAATCACTTGGATGACGAAGCCAGCTGACCCAGATGTTTTGCTTCAGTGTGTCAGCAGTAGCTGTAGAGTCGGCAAATGTCTTAAAGGAAGATGTTCCTGTATGAATGCACAACTACCGTGTACAGACCTATGTAAATGTAGAAATTGCAGCAACTCCCAAGAAGATGTTGAGATTGTTGATGCAGGGAAGATGATTTGGAGGATGAACTGTGATGGTATTAAATCTTGATATCTTAGTTTGAAATTTTAATCAAGTTTGAAGTTTGTGAAGAGGGTTAACTTTTTTGAAGTCATGTTGTCATTATTTTGTTTCCAAGAGTTTAAAGGAACCAGAAAACATGATCTTATTCATGTATTCATTTTAGCTATTAGTAGTTTTACGTAGATTACCCTACCTACCAGACACCTTAGGATAAATATCCACATTTTCTTCAAATCACACTTTTTTTTCTGAGAGGGGAGGGAGGGGGGAGGAGGGTGTTATGGGCATGCTTTTGCATATTCACAACTACATTTACTGATGACGATGATGCAAATACCGCGTCCTGAAACCAGTCAGAGGTTGATATACTGTTGTTGGGGAACCATCGCCCCTGACCCTGTTCCAATATCACGGTTCTTTATTGTTTTGCCGTAACATTTCGTTACCTGTTTTATTCATATTGTTAATACGTTCTGTGAACCTGTTCAAGTTTTGACTGAAGGATATTCAAGTCTTTAGTGACTTTTATTTCATCTAATTATCTTCACCTCTACTACGGAATGGACTTTCCCTTTTCCATACCATATCTGACTTCCATGCAGTGAATTGAAGTGGATCCTGTATAACTAGTACAACTGTCCTTGGATGAACTTTTAATCACTTATTAATTCCGCGCCGCGCCTTTTGATGAAGAACCTGTATCTTGAATCATTGCAAAGGCCCAGCTCTACTACACCATTGAGTGCATCGACCCAGTCTTAATAGATACATTATTTCTTTCTATCAGGGGCTTAAGTTAATCGTCTTCGTTGTTCACTTATTTGTACCATTCACCTTTATTATTCATATTATTTGTAGAATATAGAACTATTATTATTCAAAATACCATTCGAAACCTTGTCGATCTTTTCTTTTATAGGTTAACTCCCTTGGAAACTCTTTTTGCAGGAATAAGAATTATAAACATGTCGTTTCCGTAACATGGAGAAAGTACCTAGTTTTGCAGAAGACTGTAGAAAGAGTACTAAGGTAACGGATATATACCAACTATAACTTTATTTCACATCTACGATATGCCATGACGTCTTAGTGTGCCAACTTATATATTGATTTATACAAAAGAAATAGCTTACTGGTCTTAGGGCATTGGCACATCTCACTGTAACTAGGAATTTAGCTACATGTAAAGTAGAGGGGGAGGGGGTCACATGTGTAAAACAGTTTGGATGGGGAGTGTAGCAATTATGGAGAGGAACTTTTCATTATATGTGTATATTTACGCATACATACACAGACGAAATGCATTCATAATATAGTGGGAAAATCTAAAAATATTTGATTTATTACAAAGCATTATATCTGAGTTTATTAAAAGTGGTACATTTTTATAATTACAACCCTTAAGTTATAATGTGTAAAAATTGTATTTCATATTTCAAAGTTGAGAATGTGTTTTTATCTCCATATATTACAGATATGGAGATTATCTCACACCAATCGTTTTCAGTCTGAGGGCTGTTTAAATGCCTACTAGTTTTTAGCCAAATGTCTGTTTGATGTGAAATCTTATCATATGGTACATCACAAGATGACACTTAAATGTTACTTATTGATAACATTTTAAAATGATCAGAAAACATACTTTTGTTACGTTTTCCGTAATGTTTTAGGTGATTTTTAATACAGCGCATGGTACTTAAAGGTATTGCGATGTAGATGTGTCCATTTGCTCAATTACATCGGGGTGAACATAGTGTTGTTATTTTTTATCGTGACCTGTGCCTTTAAATTTAACTCCCTGTCTTTATAATAATAAGATGAAATCACACGGTGATCATGCAGTAATAAGACAATACCATTGGTTGAATTTATGCTACCCATTGTGATTGGACGAGCGTTTGTCGATATGCTGGATGTTTGGGGCAAAAGTAAATCGAACTTCTGTGCAAGCCTGCAGCCTGTTGCGCTTTGTATATTTACGTCTAGACTGTGCACGTGCTCGTACAACCAAAGCCATTTCTCCACAATCACGTATAAAGCAATTGAAGTCTCCACAATTAGATGATCCAGTGCAGCAGAATATTGGTATTTGCGGTTCATATTTACTAAATCCAACTCGCCATTAGAAGAAAGCGGTAAGTTTATTTATTTAGTAACTATTTAATTATAATATTTAAATGATAATATTATGAATTTTGGTACGCCACTGTGTCGATCTAACGTTACCGGCATTATTACAGTGAACCGAGCGTAGGGCTGATTTGTACTACTGTAGTATATTACTACTACTAGACCCAGCCTAGGCTTATTTACAGTATTGTGAAGTAAGGAGCTCTGCTAAAATCGATAACCCCATGTTCGTAATATTTCAGCAAGGGAAAATGAAAACCTACCAGTTTTCAAATATGTAAAGAAATTATTAATAAATACAATGTAAGGTCACAAATTTTACAATCTTCCCACAAAAAATGACCTTTGTAAAGTATTTCCGTCCGGTATTTGAACATTGTGTTAACTTGAATGGAACGTCGCAAAACTCGACACTGTAGCAATCAACCACAATTTTCGGTGAATAAAATGAATGTATTATGAATTGAAGGTGAGAATAAGACCAGTTTATATCAAATATTTAATGCGTATCAACATGGACGCCATTTTAGTTGGTCGTTCGAATTATACTCCGACGTTGTCAACATAGGCAAAGGTTAGCCAATATTTTTCTGTACAGAGAATACAAAATTTCCCGTAAATTTACCAGACTTTCACAATTGATATCTGCTAAGCAGATTAAATGAAGGGTGAATTTTGTTTCATACGGGCATTTTTTCAATTGAATGGTTGAAAATCCTCTCATATTCTGTTCTAAACTATGCAGGATCCATCTAGTAATACTTCTACTACTAGTGGCTAGTTGTACTTTTAAGTAATAAATTACAGTAAGAGTAATGTGAAGTTGGTACAATGCATAGTCTGAACTTGTCATTTTCGTAATATTTCAGCATGGAAAAAAAGGCGTACCATTTAAATATATGTAAAGGATCCAGCTAGGCCTAGTTCCATTAATACCCTGCCACAGTTTACCCGCACCCTGTAGGCTTAAGTGGCTACTAGGTGGCTACTTTCTTAAAGAGCGTTCTTGATAACAATGCAATCGTAGCCACTACCCTTACTTCCCCTGACTCAAAATCATTTTCTACTGTTCCCTGTACGAAATGATACACATAAATGCCAAGGTGCAACAGGACTCACCCTAGCTACAGTACTCGATCTACTCATTCAGATTTAAACAATTTAAATAAATTTCTGTATCAAAAGATATACAGAAATGAGAATGCTGCAATTGGAGCCATCTAGCCAATATTTCTACTCCTCGCACATTTTTCTTTATTAAAGGATAGGCAGAAATGAGACCGATACAATCAGAGCCATGGTAGCCACACATTCTACTTCCCTCGGTCTTTAATAAAATGTAAAAAGATAGGCAGAAATGAAAGCCAAGCCATCGTAGCCACTATCTTTACTTCCCTCCGACTTATAATATTCTTAACATTTGTTTGAATAAAAATAGGCCGCAAAAAAAATGATGCATAAAACCATCTAGGCACTCTGCTTGCGACCCTCAGACTTGAAATATTTTTCAATAATTTTCTGTATAAAAGGATAGGCAGATATAACTACGTGCAACTGGGGTCATCGTAATCAGTCTGTCTGTTCTCCTCAGGCTTAGAATAATTTTAAACATATTTATGAAAAAGTTTCTGGGATAAAGAAAAAAATGTCAATATTTGAAAGATATTTATTTCAGCGTGTATTAGATGTGTACAGGGGATATTTTCGAGTTACAGGGTATTATGCAACTTCTCTGTAATAATATCGTGACGACCTTCGGAATCTGTGGTCAATTTCTATTGCTCCCCTATCAACTTCAATTTAGGGTCCTAGTAGTAAGGTTTGCTTGTTATAAGTTATAGAAGGGAATCAAATTCTTGATTTTTTTTCAAATTTAATGTCTCTGTTTAGACCAAGTGAGAAAGTAAAATAACTAAAAGAAGTTTTTCAGTATTGTAGCGATTTCAGTGTGGTGGGAAACTACATTTTCTTACACAAAGTTGTTTACATTCATTGTAGTATATATTTGACTATAAATGAAAGAGTCTTTTGTAGTCTTGTAATCTGTAGTCTTAAGAATCTGTAAGTGTTAATTGAAAAACCTAATGAGCCTTAAAAATAAGTGTTATAAGCATCTCTTATCTTGATTTAAAAGCTTGGGAAAGTTTGCTGCATACTCTTATCTTATTATTAGTCCTTGGAAAGTTTCATTGTATGCATGTGCTTATATTTTCTTTGTAAAAAGGTGTGAAGACTGCTGGCTTATCAAGATTGGTGGTCAGTAGCTGGGCATGGGTTCTGTTTAAATGGGATGTAGTCAGTGGACAGTAGCTAGGTCTCAGTTGTAATTTGTCATCTACCATTTAGTTCGTTACTTTGGCAGTTACTTTAGATATCATATTTGCCATTGTAGGCATTTTGTCTGCAACCCTCAGTCTTTATATTTTTATTTTAAAATATTTTAAAAATATTCATATATTTTAAAAATATTTTATATAATATCAATATTTTTCTGTATAAAACGATAGGCAGAAATAAGGAGTGCAACTGAGGCCACCATAGTCACTCTGCCTGCTCCCCTCAGACTCAGAATTTTTTCAACATATCTATGAAAAAGTTTCTGGGATAGATGAAAAAATTGACAATATTTGAAAGATGTTTTATTTCAGATTGTATTGATGTATACAGGGGATATTTCCTGAGTTACAGGGTATTATGCAACTTCTGTGTAATAATATCATGACGACCTTCGGAATCTGTGGTCAGTTTGTATTGCTCCCCTATCAAGCTTCAATTTAGGGTCCTGGTAGTAAGGTTTGCTTTTTATAAGTTATAGAAGGGAATCAAAATTCTTGATTTTTTAAAAGTTAATGTTTCTTGTTTAGACAAAGTGAGAAAATAAAATAACTAAAAGTATTTTAAGTATTGTAGCGATTTCAGTGTGGTGAGAAACTTAATTCTTACACAAACTTGCTTACACCCATTGTAGTATATTTGGCTAAATGAAAGAGCCTTTTGTAGTCTTTGTAATCTGTACTCCTGAAAATCTGTAAGTGTTAATTGAAAAACCTAATGAGCCTTAAATATAAGTGTTATAGGCATCTCTTATCATGATTTAAAAGCTTGGGAAAGTTTTACTGTATACTCTTATCTTATTATTAGTCCTGGGAAGGTGCATGTGCTTATATTATTCTTTGTAAAAAGGTGCGAAAACTGCTGGCTTAACTCCAAGATTGGTAGTTAGTAGCTGGGCATGGGTTCTGTTTAAAATGGGATGTAGTCAGTGGACAGTAGCTATGTCTCAGTTGTAAGTTGTCAGCTACCATTTATTTTGCTACTCTCACAGTTACTTTAGATATCACCTTTAGCCATGTCAGTCAGTCAAAAAGTAATTTAAAAAATAGTATTTTGGAACAGATTTCAGCATCACTTTGTAATGATGTGGAAATAGTTTATTAGTATGTACATAACATGGGTGTCTATATATTTTGAAGAAAGGGTTTAAATTTAACTTGATTAGTTATTAGTTGTTAACAGTTAGTAATTATTCATTCAAGTTTTGTTTACATTGTGGTTATTTAGCCTTTTCAGTCAATGTCTTGCATTAATAAATAAAACCAATTTTAATAGCTGAATTTCGTGACTTATTTTGGAACTACAATGTTGTTCTTTGAACAGTTAACTTTTTGTGACAGTTTCCTCAATTTTCAGTAGAAGAGTCTCGTTAAACTTTCTACAATTTGGGAGTAAAGCTACAATATAACGAAATGTCTTGCCTATGTGTCCATTTTGGACATTACAAATATTCTGCAAAGAGTTTTCTCATCCCTATGGTCTCTGATGTTCATTGCAGGTATAAATTGTTTCAGAACAATTTCGTGTCTAATTGTAACGTATTGATACTAATACGTTTTTTTTTTCTTTACATGTGTCGTCTGTTGTCTTTACATCGGAAACCTACATCCAATTCATAAGGTATAGTATTATAAAGTTTGACTAAAGTTTGATTTTAACTGAAATCAGAAAAAGTTTGCTTTTGAATTATATCAAAGTTTGTGTATTGCTCAAGTTTGTTTAGCTTTAAAAGTCTGATTTTAAGATGACTCAAATTGAAATAATTTGGTCGGTTTAATGATGGTGCACTGCTGGATTTTAACAAGATTGAACAAGTTTGAAAAAGCCATACAAATTGAACCAAGTTTTGTCACTTTTCAATCTAGATTTTGTTTGATTGCAATAGTTTGGACATACAACATCGAAAATTTTCATACCAACAGAAAGAATATATAGTTTTCCATAGCCAAAATTAATATCACAAACATATAATACACTCAGATTAATAATACATTAACATAACTCATTACACTTAGCTTGTACACATTTTTCATAGCTCAAATATATTTTCAAAAAAGCTATATAACATATATATAATCTAAAAAAAATTTCCAAATAATTAATATCAAACATAATGCCCCGCAAATCTAGGAGGTCACGTGTAGGAAGGTTGAACCCAAAAAACTCTATTGCAACATCTACACAGTGTTTGACACCAACATCTCATGAAGTTCCTACTCTAGATATTTCATTTACATTCATAGTGATGGGTTCATTCCATCAGGGAGACATGCAGTTCTCAGAGTACACAGCGGGAAGACAATGTTCTTGCAATGCTCTTATTGCTCTTATTTTTATCAACATATATGAAGTCATAACTACCTCTCATATTAATAGAATCTTACAAGAAGGTGACAAATTGTACAAATTAATAAGAGAAAGATTAATACTCACAAATCACCTTGATATTTCGCAATATTTAACTACAGATGATTTACCATCTCAAGTATCCCTTGATAACATCATACACAATCTAAAATTTTTCCCAAGTATATATGGCAAGTTTTCAATTGATGATTCATGGTCTGAATCTATTTTGGAACCAATGGATATTATTGTTCAACACGCACTGTGTGTATCTGATACTAATGTTATGGTTCTTGGAGAATATATGATAGCAATATTTAAACAATCAAATGATAAATATGGGGTATTTGATTCACACAGTAGAAATAACCATGGCTTGCTTGCTGAAAATGGCAGTGTTGTTCTCCTTTAGTAATATACAAAATCTCATCTCTCATTTACGCAATTTAGGTCAATCATTATCTCTGTGTGCTTCAACCATTGTAGAGATTAAACCAATTTCAATACAATCTGTCATGCATACTATAAAAAACTAACCACTGACAAGCTTAACACTTTGCAAGTAAAGTATAACAGTCTAGAAGTTGTAATCATTGATGAAATTTCGATGGTAGGAAATAGACAATTTCTCTTCATACATGAGAGGTTGCAAGAAATAATGGGTAATAAAAAACCATTTGGAGGCATTAACATAATTACAGTTGGTGACCTTTTCCAACTGAAACCTGTTATGGATCGATGGATATTTGAAGATCTTGAGCATGGTTATGGACCTCTTGCGTCAAATATGTGGAAAGAATATTTTTCTGTACATGAATTGACAGAAATCATGAGACAAAAAGATGACATACAATTTGCACAAATGCTAAATAGGCTTAGAGAAGGAAAACATACTGAAGCCGACATACAGGATTTAAAATCATGCATCATACATAACGAAACACTAATTTCGTCTTCCATTCCACATTTATATCCCACCAACGCTTTGGTCAATCAGCATAACGATAAAGCATTCACTTTGTCTTGTTATGAGAAGATAACTATTTCTGCTCAAGATTCAATTTGTGGAAATATGGCAAACAACATCAAGGAACAAATTAAAGCTGCAATACCAAAAGATGTTAGTAAAACTTCTGGTCTGTTTGGTACACTAACAATTGCAGTTGGCAATAAATAGCAAATATAAATGTTGAAGATGGCATAACAAATGGCAGTGGTTGTGTATTGAAAAATATTCATTACATTGACGCTAATAATCCTTTACCTAGTATACTGTGGGTTCAATTTGATAATCCAGATATTGGTAAAATTTCAAGAGCTCACTTCAAAACCTATTACAATACACACATTGAGAGTACTTGGACGCCCATATTTGCTATTAAAAGAATTTTTTTAGTAACAAATCGAAAAGTCGTAGCTATAAGACAACAATTTCTTTTGAGGCCTGCATGTGCCAAGACCATACATAAAGCTCAAGGTGACACACTAACAGAAGTAGCTGTCCATATGGGGAAATCTACAATTGCACATGCACACTACGTGGCATTGAGTAGAGTAACAACAACAAAAAAAGTCTCCATGTGTTGGAACTTAATGAATCCAAAATCAAAGTTACAGAAAGTGTAATCAATGAAATGGAATGTATGAAATCTACTTCTGTTATGAATTTATGTTATACGCCAATGTATTCTATGAAATCAGCCACTTTAACATTGTCATTTCAAAATTGCAGATCACTTCATAAACATTTCAAAGATCTATCAACAGACCCATAATTTTACTAAGTCTGATTTAATATGTGTCGCAGAAAGTAGATTAACAAGTAGAGATAGAGATTATGATATTCCTGGATTTGTTTCAATGAGAAATGATCAAATTCAAACTGTGCAGCAACGCCCACCACATGGTCTTGTGATGTTTCTAAGGCAAAATTGTGGATATTCTAGTGTATCATTGCATAACAGTAATTTGTTTGAATGCATGACTGTGACTGTCACTAGTCCAATCACAATACAAGTATCAACAGTTTATAAGGCTCCCTCTTGTTCTTTCCATGAATTTAAACACTTCATTTAAGCTAAACTTAGACCACAAGTATCAATTGATGAGCCTTTTCTTATTGTGGGAGATTTCAATTTCAATGTCCATCAGGAATCAACATTTCTACAGTTCAAGACCTCTACATTTCAATGTGAACAATATGTAAATCAATTAACTACATCAGCTACCACAATAGACCTGGTATTTTCGAATGTAGATCTACTCCTATGCCAAGCAATCTATTGTGTGTGGTCTGACCATAAAACTTTGCAAGTTGCAATTTAAACATTCCAGTATTAGTAGCATATTTGGAATAATGCATGCCTTTTTGGTCCCTCTTATTCCTTTCATCATCAGATGGCATCGAAGACAATGGTTGTTTATATGCTTACTGAACTGGAGACCAGAGGATCAAATTATTTTGCTTATGCACTATCAGAAGACGGCGACATACATGAAATGTTTGTCGTCAGTATTGGGAAGTCGCTGGCAAAAACGCTAGCAATCAAGTTGAAAAAGGACAATTTTTTTGTCCTAGCCAACTTTTCCTTAAATAAACAGAAGGAATGTTCCTATCTGCTGTTGGCTGCCTACAAATCAAAGGTAAGATTTTACCAGATTCACAATTGGTTCAAGAAATACTGACACTTATGTACTTTTACCAGATCTAACCAGAACATTTTTCCTACAGCAGGTATCAACCATTTTATACAACTGAAAGTGGAAACAATTCAGTTCAACCGTAAGTTGGGTAATGAAAGACCCTCTTCAGGACTTAAACAGTTGGCTCGCCCAAACCTTTCGTATTTTATAACTTCTATTGATTCATATCAGTCTGCTAATTTTCATATGTATATAGACAACATTGAAGATTACAGATACATTCAGTCATATACTACAAATTATACACAAATGAACTAGGATTGGCAGACTAGCTTCATCTGTATCCACAGACATGACCTGAATAGTATGGATTGGTTTGAAAGGCGAAAAGTGAAAAACTAGTGGAGACAAAAACAAGGGGGATATATATATGTAAAGAAACATGTTGCTGGATGCAAGCAAAACTATTTGCAAATATGTTTTGTGTTGCTAGCTATCACATATATTTGAAAATGTTTTTCAGAACATCTTTCAATTAAATTTGGAAACTTAAGTTTCTCAAATCTCACAAACTAAATGCTACAAAACTAATGAGAGTACTTTTGAATAACCAATTGTTCACATTTTTCCCATTAAAATGAAAGATATTCATAACACATTGATCACCTTTATTGTACCCATACCACCAGTGAAAAACAACCATCTATTTCTTATTTACAATAGGTTTTCAAAACATCGAAATCATTTCCTCTTCCAAAAGAGAAACTAGAGAAGTTTTTCAACCCAACAATCTGCACCATCCCTGATGCTTTAGCGTCACCAAAGAAGAGGAAGCTTTCCGTTGAAGGAAAAGTAGCAAAGGTAATTTAATATGTTTAAAGTATCTAATCAAAATAATATGTTAAAAGAGGAACAGGAAAAGTTTTCACAATGTTAAGTGGAAAGATATCTTTTAATGAAACTTTCATTTGGATATCACAAAGTTACACCAAATTCACTACATCACAAAACTAACAAACACTGTGTGTATGTGTCTGTGAATATTTAAGACATCATCTTTGTAAAAAGTGGTACTAAATATCAAACTAATATGCAGCTGTTACAATCATGGTCTTATTTGCTGGGTAAATACTCCATAATGAGCAAATGATATGAAACCCTCAACATTTCACTTAAAATAGTGAGAAGTACAGGCAAAATTCATATACGCAAACAGGAGCTGGCTCCAAAGTTTTGCGCTAACATAGCAGCTCAAATAGTTCTCATTCATACCTTTTGTACATGTACCAGTTCTGCTAATTATTACTGTGATAAATATGTATGATTTGGTGTTATAACCGCACAGTGTATTTCTATTAAAGATTGCGGTACACTACATTGCCTAGAAAATATATGTAAAGCAATTACAGTACTCTACATGTTTTTCAAGGGATGCAAATAACATCAATACATTTTCCAGTTTGTTCAGGTGTACCACTTAACATAAAAACAACAAACATTGATATAGTATATTATTCACAATTTTCACAAAATTCACTTTTCTGTTCATTTGTTAGGTGTATGATATGAAAGAAGGGCCCACGTGGAAAAGGCGTGATATTCTACTCGCAGATGATATTACAAAAAAAAGTATCTGCTGTAAACTGTGGGGGAGCATTCGGAAAAAAAATTACAGAAGAAGACACTGGATCGATTATTAAAATTTCCAATGTAGAAGTAGATATCTACTACGACAGACATCAGCTGAAGTCTACCACATTGACAGCGCTGGAGGTAAATATTGAAACGTATCTGTTCTCAATTATCGTTAACATGAATGAATCTGACAGTGTTCACACTACATTCAATTTATTTTTAGGAATTTGATAAATAGAATACACCAAAGGGGAAATATTGTATTAAGATAAAGAAAATGAAATACATAAACACAGTGGAATATTAAAAGGTAGCAAGGGGAGGGTGGAAATTTCAGCAGACAATAAGATAGAACAGTTGATCTGACTTTATAACAATTTTGCATTTTAGCCACCCACCTATGTTAACATAAATTTCTCAGAGAATAGAGGTACATTCCTGAGGCGACATGGCATCCTGGCACTGTTACAATGTTAAAGATAGACAAAAATTTCTCAAGGGGGAGAACACCAGAATGACATTCCTTGCAGAAATAACAAACAAAGATTTTGTCCCAGATGTCAACTATTTTAGATATATGCCACTGTATAAACATACTTAGGTTGATTGCATAATTTAACATCTCAAGTACAGAAACAAAATGTCTCTCACTGATTTTTCTAAGCTGCTATGATAGAATTTTTATTAAGTGGCCTATTGCCTTTTTTTCTATTCTTTGAACCACACAGATTGCGACATATCATTCTAGTCATAGCTAAGTACTAATTTCTGCTCTCTTTATTGTGCACAACCCTAAAAACTGCATTCTAAACCATGTCAAATGACCCTACATATTTCAGTATCAAAATTCAATTGTGTCTTTCAGCTTCTGTCTATAATATAATACAACAAATTATATAGTTAACTCAAGATTCAAAACCTGTAAACCACAAACCAAGTATGAACATAAATGCTCATGAAAACTACTTTCCAATTTCTTCACAGATAACGGGAAAACAGGTTTCAGCTAAGGCAAGCTACACCATCATTGGTATAGATAACGAAGAGTAAGTTCAATTGTCATATATAATTTTATCATGACACATGAGCAATAGTGTTCTTCTTTACAAGAAAATTAACATTCTCACAAATCACCATAATTAATACAAATTTGAACAAGGCACCACCATACTATCAAAGTTGAATCTGTTATGGATCAAGTGTAGTTTCAAATTCGTATTCACATTTATACATGTTGTTATTAACAATGACTCCAATGTTCAACAATATTCTGTGATTTGTTCTCAATCTGGTGACCTCAAATTCACTTTAATTCAACCATTAAATGAAGACTCTGTAAACCAAGATTCATGTATATGATTTTTAGTTCATACATACAGATTCCATGGTACAATGATGAGAATTTATCACGATACTATTGTGAAAGTGTTACTTTAGGTTGTTCCAGAATTTAGACAAAAGGTCAACTAAGGATCTTATGCAGCTCAGACCATTGCCCTATATTTTCAATAGACTTTTAATTGATGACCCCCAAATTAACTTCAAATTAGTTGCCACCATATGCTGACTCGAGTATCAAGTTACATGTTCATATGTTTCATGTTAATTCACGATGTCTAGTAATTTGCTTCTGGTGACCCCAAAATTAACCTGCAAAGCTTTCAGAACAAATATTAAGTTTCATGTTGATACAACAATGTCTGGGAATTTGACTCCTGGTGACCCTTAAAATCTTCAGCACAATATGTGAACTTTAGTACCATGTTTCATGTTCATCCAACAATGTCTTGTTTGAACCTCAAAATACCATAGACCAAACACTTATAAGGCCTAAGGAATTTGGATCCATGACACATATCTAAAATATGTACCAAGTTTGGTTCAATCTCATTCAATACTCTTTGAATTATGAACGTTTGTTACGTACAAGACAAAAGAACAGAATAACAAACGGAGAAACATGATGATTTCTTGAACTGCTCTCACGCAACTAAAAATGTACCCTGGTTCACATTATATCTGCTCTGAACAGGGGACAAAAACTTAACTTGAGACTTCTCAAAACATGCCTGTGTCACCTTTTGCTGATCACTGATAGAAGATTATCAGTAACCATGCAAGTGTACCTTTCAACTGTGTCCAACACTTCTCTTCAAATTGTCCTTAGAAAGAGACACATTATCTTGAGTGCTTTCCTGTACCAAAGAAACAAATTCATCTGCCCTAGCTAATTTACTTTGTTTTTATTTAAATTTCAGACAAGACAATATCTCTATGATCACAGAGTGTGGGAACACTTTTGACATACCTTCCAGTCTGCTGGAAGTCACCTGCGTTGACCTCATCGACATGACTCCATTTCAATGTCAATTGACAGTGGAAGGAAATATGGTCAAGGAAATTCAGATGGAGTATCCTGGAACTACGGATCTATGGAGAAAGAACCAAATAAAACACTTTATATTTGGTGGATGGTCCACAATGATATTTATCCAGGGGCAACCAAACAGAGGGGAGGATGGGAAGGGGAGGGGGAAGGGGGGTTTAGGGCTTTTACCTTTAGCACATATCATTTTCTACTTCCAGTCTTCTCAACCGATTCATTCCCTTTAAAATAAAATTATTTATCATGTGTGCTGTAAAAGTAACCTATATTTAAACTAAAAATTTTATATCACCTTGCCAACATATAACTATACAACACATTCCTGCCATTTTAGTCTTTAGACAGACTATGACATTGTTATTGTTTAAGCTTCTTTTATATTCCTTTTACATCGTTGTTCTTTATTTTTTATATTTATAGTTCTATCAGGCATTTCTGAAAGATGTTAAAATAAAACGAGCGTATAAACAAACCATTACGACTATGTCATTTCTGTGCATTTTATTATGATGAAAATTTGAACACATATTACTAGACCCATTGGATCGACATGAAACTGGGACCTTAGCCAACATTTCGTGCTGAAATTGGGAGGTCCTTTTACTAGACATTCATTCATACATGAATAGAATCCTCAAATTTGATTGAACTTATCGTGATGTAATCTAACGAATAATCAACGCTCTGTGTTTAATGCTATCGCTGGATGTACTCTGGCTTCGCTTGTATTAAACCCAGAGCGTTGATTATTTTATATATAACCTCACTCTAGACAGTGACATAAACTCTAATTGTTAGAACAACATTAAACATGGTACATAAGGTCATTGGAACAAATTTGGTAATTATCATCAAAGTTCACGGGAAGTATATCTTATTAACCACAGCAGCTGTATTGACATGGTTTGCTATATAGATGTAGGCTCATTTGATCTGGTACTGGTGATTTGCATGGATACCGAAGAAAAAACCACTCATAGCTCAACCGGACGAGACACTTCAGACGGATCACATTTACTTCTCAAGAAATGTTTCAATAGCATTAGCATTTTACATCAGTGGATATAATATAGATAGAGATACAGCTGCATTGCTGCTCTTGTTTTACCATTTTGGCGTAAATGGAGGGGGGGGGGCACAACTTGTTATGCCTGAAAACAACCCTCACTGACCCTTAGACCAGAATCCTCTTCCACCATTCTTATAAACCTGACCCAACTATTATACAAAAAAAATATATCAGTCGTAATTAAACATATAAGAAAAGAGTGGTATGTATGCACCACTGTACCAAATCTAACGTTAGTGTGTTCCTAATACATAGCATCGTAGCACGTAATGTCTATATAACATACCCAATTTCGAGGGTGCCTTACGAAAATACTGCAGGAAATTTTTTGGAGAACTTTTGATATAATGTCTGTGATGCATTGAACTACCCAAAAATGCTTTAAAAATCTAGACCCGGTGTTGCTGGAACGAAACTGATTTTACAGCCTCTTTTTGAGTTTCAGCTGATGGCCTAATGTCCTTGGCATCAGAATTTCATCCTCTTCAAACAATTATGATACAATTTGTAGAGATGATGCTACAATTAGAGAAGCACTGAACAAAAGAGGTCTCACAGAATCCCTAAGACACAACTTTTAGCAGTGTTCTAACTAGATTGTTCATATTTTATGTCTTGTTTTGCAGTGATTGGGGGTTGGGGGGGTCCTGGATGATAGACTTTTCGGTGGGGAAATTTCCCTTGAGGGATCATCTGATATGTCATGGAGTAAATATATCCAATTAAAAACTTGCATTCTCATGGAGGAAGGGGATGGGTGGGAGGGGTAAGAATCAGGTGGTGGACCATACAATCATTACCCTGATAATGTAAACTGTACGCATGTCTTCAAAGAGCTGTAATCCGGATATGAAACTGGTAAATCCCTAAACAGGCTGATCTCAGGACTGAATAATTCCAGTTTACCTGATGATGAGAAAAAACAAAATGCATTTGGTCATCAGTTATAATGTTATTATTTATGTAAATTGACATTGCCCGGTCTGCAAGTAGCTTCATTCTACCATGTAACATTGTCAAACACAGCTACTATAAACATACAGTATGGTATGCTACTGTAGTTTCAAAATAAATTACTCAGTTATTATTATAATAACAATGTAAAGAAACTAAAGCAACTAGAATACAAATATATAGACTGTACAAGATGAGTTCAAGGTCTCATAATGCTTCCCACAGTGTATATACAGCTCACCTAATACCAAACTAATTGAAATATAAAGAAACATTAATTTGAAATTAAGACAAGCATTGAATATTCAATACAAACTTTAAGCAATACCACTAGCAATCCAGTCTGGTTTATATTCAATTGAGAAACACAAGTAATAACAATTTAACCCTGAAAACAGATGGAGCCTGAAAAAAACATGATGACCGTTTCGGTCACATAGTTTAGGAACCATTGGTTCACTGTACTGTCTATAGGTTGATGAATTTGTAGGATTTCTGAAATGATGACATTGTACTATAATTGATTGAGTTAAAGTACATATTTTTCTATCTGCAGACTTTGACATATAGTTGTTATTTCATAACATGTTGTTCGGTGCAGTCCTGTTGTGAGAGGGTGAGGGTTGGGTGGAGGCTACAGTTGTACGTCAGCTAAGTGCCCAGTGAAATATGTGATAAAGAATGATATACTTTTAACTTTAGATAAACAAAGACTTAAAAAAAGTGGATCTGGTGACACTGTGCATGGAACTGTGCCTGGCTCTCTATGTTACTGGTTTTGTGTACACCTTATTTGAATGATGCTTCTTTAGCCTCACAAGATGTGATTGTGAATCTTAGAACTGGTGTGCGACAGTTTATCAGGAGTTTGGCTAAAATTAACAAAGAAGAAAAGGAGATACAAACCCAACCATAATCTTCAGCTGATATGATAGACAGCTTTGAGATGAATATCAAAGGTGGAGTTGATTTGCATTCTACTGTCCAATTTTATATTTCAAATCATATTTCCAATATTTAAGCAAATGCTAAAAACAGTAATCTCTACTGTACTACAGTCAATAAATATCATAACAAACATAACACATTAAATTTCAAGATTATATCCATAGTTGTGTGACATATGTGTGACCTACCTAAATTAATCAAGGTGTTCTTGTTTTGATGGAGTGTTCATTACAAATACTTCTAACACAAAGCTCAGCAATACAGACTTAGTTGACTTCTTTAATGTTTCTACAGCATTATGGAATATCTAAAATGGTATTTCAAGTTTTTTTATTTTAATCTGAAGAAAATAAGTACCTCAACAGAAGACATATTTGTAGGTAACCCAAGCTACTTTCATATAAACCAACAAGTTGTCTTCCAGTTTTACAATTCTGGGAGTGTCAGGAGTTCTAGAAGACTTTATTCATATGAGTCTAGAAGGCAATTTTTATTTCAGTTTGGCAAATGGTAAAATGTACCAGAGGGTGTTGAGGTAGCTATTGTGTCATACTGTAGCAAGGTCATTACAAACATACCAAGTACTGGATTAATCCAGCAAGAATCCGATCGTTTTAATGTCCTTACTAGGGCGTAATCCTGTCAGTTGTATTTTGAGAAGATGAGTTAAAACTTTATATACATTATTTTAGTGCGAGTGAATGGAGATAAAAGAGTATTCCTAGATCTGCGACGCTATCCATACAATCTACCACACATCTTTGAAACGTTATCAATACTGTTCAACACTTACCATTAATGTGATTACCATCACATGGAGGAAATATCAGATGATGAACCATTCATTGTCCTTGTCAGCACAGTATGAACGTGACTTCCATCAAAAACTGGTAACTACAGGTGGAATAGGTGATCCCCTAACAGCTCGCTTCATAATTAACCTAATGAAGAGAAAAGAAAGTGATGTCAATGAGATTTAAGTCCTAATTATAGGAGACATTGAGAATGTCAGTCAGAAATAGTCTCTGGCTAACTACCATGTATACATGAACAATCACAGAGAAAAAAATACAGAGGAGTGAAAGTACACTTCAGTTTCCAATAACCAGGTATTAAGTGTAAAAACAATTAGCCAGTTAAGCATCAAACTTGAACCGGATTGTCCGTTGTTTAGTGGAAGTGGCATATAAATGTGTGGTGCAGTGATATAAATGAGCTCCCAAAGGAGAGTCCAACCTCACACAAACCCTACCATGCATGGTTTGGGCTTGACTGAGAAATTTGTGAGATTTCGCACCTCTCTTTCCTATTAAAGACAGAATGTCTTTGAGTTTCCACTTATCAGGAGATAATTGTATCTAATTTAGTGTATCAGCTTGTGAATGGGTTTTTTATATTATTTTTCTTCATTTAATGGCACCAGGCCTCTGGAGATTGCATTGGCTACATTGACCTAGTTACACCACTCTCGGGGGGGGGGGGGAGTCTCTTTCTAGATTTTAGATCACCAAAGGTTTATAAAGTACCCTGTTCAGCTGGTCAATACACTCTAAAAACTGTTGGGCAAAACTGGTTGGGCAAACAAAGCATTGCCCAATATGAGTAAATATTAACCAACAACTGAGTAAAAGAAATTACACAACTGATATGGGTAAACTTTGTTGGGCAAAAATTAAGATGTAGTTTATTGTTACTTTCTGTTGGGCAAACCAGCTTGATTTGCCCAATGTTGTGCAAAAACCAGCATTTTTGCGCCATTACTATACTGGTACTCTGCGCGATGTGCATGCATCATGAGTAGATCGTATATAGTGAACGTGTTATAACTTACACAATGGCTGACGAATTTGTTAGCGCAGTACTCAAGAGGTGGGAAATGCCAGAGTTATGTGCTACATTTGAAGGTGAGCGTAAAGAAAAACAATCCTCTGCTTGGTGTGTGCATCGAACACTACGATCTCTACATACCAGTGGTATCGAATGATCGTTCGTTCTCTCGGTGCTACATGTTGGCTATACCAGGCATACGTAAAGGCTTCTAATACTAATTGTATTTCCAGCATAGTTGTATTACGTTAGGCTAGCTTGTAGTGAAGCGATTGAAAGGCTCCACAGGCGCGCCCGCAAGTGTGTAACTAGGTCTAAGTTACTCACATTGTATTAACGTTGCGAACGCCTGTGTAATGCAGATCCTTGTCAACTTACGGTAAGCTATGCGTACGCACCAGGTCTCTCTAGCCTATATCTTGGCTAGACAAGGTTTCATTGTAGCACATTTTCGTTGTAAATAATAAATTGTACTCCCTTTTTTAGTTTTATATGGCAAATGACCACATGAACCCTTATTAGCTTAACGTTAGACCTAGCCTGTCATAACTTAGGCCTAATGTTAGACTTACACGTACGTTGTTAATGCTAGTAGTAGTACGTACATACAGTAGTATAATAATGGACCCTTCGAAGTTCGAACACTTTAGCACTAAAATGCTCCAGAATTGTATCTGTTCACACTTCTTTTAAAATGATACTATCGATGGCAGAAGAAACATTCTCGTTAGAAAAAAAGTCGCTTCATAGGTTTCGTCAAATTGATCCTATTGTATTTGTGCCATGGTGAAATTATGCATTCGTTAGGGGTGTCCGAACTTCGAGGGTTTTTCAAACTTCAAAGTAGCCTAAGTTATAGGCCTGGCATTTAATGAGTTCTAGGCTATAATAATATTAGTATAGCATAGAACATCAGCGCTAGTAATGTTATAGGCTTATAATGCTGTTTGCATATTTTTCTCTTTCCTACAGGTAGAACAGGACTTCGAATTATTACAAAAACCAACTGCCAACAAATTATACAACAGAGTGGGATATTTGACAATGGACATTTTGTGCTATACAGGCGATCATCCCAAACTGGCCGAACTTTTTGCATTTTGAGAAGACGTTGGATGCACTGACTGATGGTAAGCCAAATTTATTATATAGTCATGGCCTGTGAATTCATAGCTAGCTTCATTCAGAGCTTATGCCATGACAATGTAGTTTCTCTTTCCAGTATGTCTGTAAAGATGGGTCAATATTTGGATTAACCTTCAAAATATGTTTTTGGTGGTTTGTTACTTTTTAAAAATCTATCAAAATCAACTGATCTGAAAGGACCAAATCAGCTGGTTAATGTCAAATGGTGGCTTCTGAACCTTTCTGCAAACTTTCTCCAAACATTGCACTCAATATGATTAACTGGCTACTATTTTATTTGTAGTCGCGTTCGGGTTTGTGTGTGGTTGAAGTGAGACCCAGCCCTGTTATAATATTAACTCAATGACAGTCACTTGGACATGTATCAGTGTTGTTTGTAGGTTCCACAAAGGGTTTGAATAATTCCTGTTGATTTCTCAACAAGTGAAATATTTTTTGTCAGCAGGAGAGATGACTGAAAACCTCATTATTAGCCCTGTTTACTCATTAATGCTCAATTGAATATAATATTTGGATTAATTCTACTGTCGATAAGCACAAACTTGAAAATGGCCAATGAGATGGATTCCTTATGTGTATACTTTTCCAATGCTGAGGAAAAGAAATTAGCTTGTTGTGTTGTGTACTCTTCTCAAGATGTTTTATGAGCAGGAAGATTAAACATGTTAAAACGTCTAGAAGTTGATTTTTCCAAAAATCTTTGGACAATTGTATTCAGATTTTAGTACGACTGTGTCAATGAAAGGTTAGCACATACTATGGGCTTTTTTATTTTTTTCCTTCAAAATCTTATAAAATTTGGCTTGAAATTAGTGTGTAGGGTAGGTACTTAAGTCTTCTAATACAAATGTGTAGGTCCCCTATGAGTACACATGCCACATTAACTTTCATGTTGCTGTTATTAATGTGTATGAGCATAAAGTTGTAGAGCACATTTAGGGCGGTGTAGATCCCTTGAATTTTATCCTCAGTCCTTGAAGTTTAATATGGTCAGACTATAGTGTGCCTTATTAATGTTTTTGTCGTTTATATCTGCAAGCATTCTCATTTCTTGCCCTAATCTCTTTTACAGATGAAAAGAAGAACTAAGCTTTCTTTCTGTTGCCATTGCTTTTTCGAGGACTGGCAAAGAAAAGCGGATCTACTACGGTGACTAGTTGCCTTCAAGCATTCATAGACGATCAGCCAGTAAGCAAAATCATTAATTATATATATTTTTTGGTATTCTTTTGGTGGTACACCTTTTGGTTCATACCAGCTCAGCTGAAAGTTTGTTTAACCTCATAAACTTGGTGTGTTGTTGTTTATAGTGAGCAGAAGAATGCTACTTATTGTGCTAGTGGTCAAAGGTCATTTGAGGTTAACAAGGGCCAAACACTTAAAACCTTGTAAATATGCTAACTTAAAGAGTGAAAGTTAGATGAATCTCATATGTGATGCATATAGGTTTGCCAACATGAGTACATGAATCCCATTGATTATAGTAGAGGTCAGAGGTCATTAGAAGCCACTAGGGCAATTTTTTTTAAATTACACTAGTGATGAAATGGGGGAAGGTTCAATAAATTTCATCGTCGGTATGTAAACCCTGGTCATAATAATGAAGTGATCCGGTACTTGATAGTGCAAGGGAAAGGTCATTTGACATTAATGGGGTGGGCGTTACACTTTGAAAACCTTGTCAAGATAACTATGTTGCCTTTCCTGACCTGTTTTTTCTTTTAATTATACTGGTCCACAGTATCATAGCATTGTGCAGAAGTCTTAAAACTCTGTCTATCCACCTGTTTTTGTTACATTTTATTTGCAACTCGAGGAGTTTATTTTCTTTAATTTGCAGTCGGTGACAAGTGTTAGAGGACTACTGCAAGACAATATCGAAGGATGAGCGACCACAGCTATTCATTCTGTGCTTAGGAGAGAGCAAAGGTTCCCCTCAGCATTTTTTTGTGATAATTGAGAGACATCCAATAATGCAGTCCTCACTCCTAACGGCAGTAGACTATTTGTTTTAAAGTCATTATGTGTTGGACATTAACTTCCAAACTCAATGTAAGGGGGTTTGGGAGTTTTTCCATGCTGAGGTATATGAACTTGGTTTTATCAAAAGTCGTTCACTGAGTGCCTTTGGAGCTTTCGTAGCAAGTGTTTAAGGGTCAAAGTGTCTTGCAACAAACTTTTCAAATGTTTTCTCGGTATTAACCTGACATGTTTACATTTTAAGGTTGCTTTAGTTTCATATATATTTACATATTAAAGGGAAATAGTAACTGTTTGCCTTGGCAAACTGTACCTACAAAAAATCTGTATTTTTTTTTGGGGGGGGGTGTGGGGGTAGATTTGTTATTGTATACAGTTGTGAAAGGTTGAGGCAGGGTTGGTATATCAAACAAACATTTAATTTTGTGTGTTTAACAGATCAGGTGCCAGCAGTGTCCCTATGATCACTTATAATTATGATCTTGAAGCTGCTTTTATTTCTAGTATGTAGAATCAATGTGGGATGTGTAACCATTTGGCTTTTGTTTGAAAAGATGTTTAAATTTTACAGTTCATCAATCATCTAAGCACAATCAAAATGTTAGCAAAATATGCCTTGGCTCCTTGTTAAAGCAATTGCAGATACAATGGTGTATCAATATTTTTCAGTTTGTGTGTCCTTGTTTAAAACATAAAATGGTTAGCTTCAATTGACTATATGTTGGAAATTATCAGTGATATTATATTCACTTATTAAGACCAGAGTTGCTTGAAAAAGACCAACATTAGCTGTACATGATTGTGTGTTGCACCTGTGCCTTGTGTAGTTGATGTCAACATACAGGAGGTCTTCTGTGGTCAACACATTTCAAGAACTGAATATAGTAAACAATGGCAAAATATGGATAGCTAATATTTTCAGCTTTAATATTGTTGATATGTGTTTATCCCCATTGTGAGTTTATGAAAATATTGCTTTGGATGGAAGTTACAGATCATTTAACTAGGTAAATAGAAGTCAAGCACTGAATGCTGTGAGAATTCATACTGGAGGAACAATCTGAAGTTGGCTAAAAAATAAAAGTATGAAAAACATGTATTACTTGTTTGTTCTTTATCATTCTCTGTTTAAGCTTTATAACCTATTAAATAAACCCAGTTGTATGAAAAATGTTACAATCCAATGTTGGTATTGTATTAGTTAACCAACCACTATTATTTTTAACTAGCTGTTGGGCAAGAATCATTGGGTAAAGAAAAATCCATTGGTAAAAGGTTTTACACAACCATTGGGCAAATCGCTGACCAACATTGTTGGGTAAAGGCGTTGGGCAAAGGTGTTGGGCAAAGGTGTTGGGTATTTATTTAACCGTTTGCTGGGCAAAATCATTAACCAACTTAGTTGGGCACTTTTTTGCCCAACATCAACCAGGAGGCATACGGACCCAACGGTTGTGTAAATAATTGCCCAGGTTGGGCAATAATTTGCCCAACAATTTTAAGAGTGTAGCCATACAATATGGTGAGTTCTTTCTACAAATTTGGCAGATGAAGACACTTATAACCTCAAAATTTTGAGTTAAAAAGTTTTGAGATGAAAAAGACTAAATTTTGACTTTTGAGGTGAAAATCTTGAGATAAAAATTCAAAATATTGAGAAAACAAATTCAAAATTTTGAAATTTGGGGTCACTTATATATTTTTCTTAAGCCACAGTACTAAGTCGGTGAAGTTGCAGGTAGATCAGTTTTGAGACCAATTAGATTTCTTAAAACCAACTGCAGTGACTGGCTCAGCAATGTTTAAAAATTAAACAAGCATAAGTGACAATTCTTTATTCACAGCTGTACATTCTCAGATTAGTAGGAAGTATTTCCAATTGTGTTTTCTATTTATAGTGGCTGGACTTACAAGGGTACTGCAAAGCTCTCCAAATCTTCATTATTTTCACATAGTTTCTGGAATCTGCTAGCAATTTTGAGCACATGAGGACATGTCAGTAATGGAAATACTTAATCTGATTTTACTCTGAGCCCTAGCAGGGGACTTCAGAAAAGCTCTGTAACATCTCTGAGACTTCTTGTCCTCTTCTACTAAGCATAAAGTGCATGTAAATACATGTTAGAGAGAAAAATGTGATTTCTATGAAGTATAAATCTAAGCCCTGGTGGGAGTCCCTTCGGACTTTAGCTGAGGCATTTTCACTTTTCAGATATTTAACGTTCTCTGATAGTGATTTTGCAGCCCTAGTGGAGCCTATGGGGAAGGGGGGTGGGGGCAAGTGCTCACCACCCTAATGGATACCAGTGCTTGTATATGTTTGAATGCCCTCTAAATGTGTTTATTTTAAACAGTATTTAGCTCTCAAATATCCAAGGAAGAAATGTTATCATGACATGTTATTGATAACTAGTGGCACGGGAAATTAACTTCCTTAACCATGCTTGCTAGCGGTAGCCAGCAGTTTTGGTGAATAAAGTCACAACAACCAGATTACTTCATTCTTACCATTCCTATGGAACTCTGTGCATCAAGAAGTGTAGGATACTGAAAGAAGCTTGATAGGTTCATAGGTCCTGATCTCCAGTAGTCCAGTACAGTCTCCGTCTTCATATTTACTAGAGGGTTTCTTCCTACGGTTGAATTATTACATCTTGGAGCCGTTAGAGCCTCAGTAACTTCTAAATCAAAAGTGAAACACTAACATGAAATCAAATTAGTTATTTAGACAGGTGCGTATCCAGGGGGGGGCGTTGGGGGCGCGCGCCCCCCGGGTAAGGGAAAGAGGAGAGAAAAAAAAGAGAAGAAAAACGGGAAAAAACGAGGGGAAAAAAGAAAAGGAGGAGAGAAAGGAAGGGAAAAGAAAAAGAAAAAAAAAAGAGAGAAAAAGGAGAAAAGGAGGGAGTAGAAGAGAGCCAAGACCTCGGGAAGAGAAAGAGGAACAGTCATAGATAAAGCGCTGATCCTTATTATATACACAGGGTAGCCAGTGACAGATCAAGGATTACGGAGGGGGTGTGCGCCTCACCCTACCCCTTACACCGACAACTCCATTTTTGACGTTTCCATTTTTCCTCTCTCACTAATGTATCTATATAAATACTATATATGGTCTATCATAACGCGTGTGTGTGTATGGACGCCTTAAACTATTGTATAAATTGTAGTACAATTGTGCTATATGGAACCAACTGTGGCTGGTCTTGAACTCGACCGCGTCGTCGGGGAACATGACGCATTTCGGGAAGGGGGCGACCGCCCCCCCCCCCATGCAAATTTTCTTTATGACATCGCTAGTAATTTCAAAATAGACAATGCTTAGATGCAACTTACAAGGCCTGGGAAGTGTCATTTCCAGCGATCTGGGAGGCATTTTCGGCCAAAATTTTTCTTGTACGCTTCGCGCCAACCCATGGTGGCGCTTCGCTTAGATAGTTTGCCTACAGGCTTCGCCCCTCCCTTGGCAATTACTCGCTACACGCCTGTTCGAATTTGTAAAGCAAACAGCAGATATAAGATCATATCAGTGAGCATTGAAATGCATGTTCCACGATGAACAGCCTCAAAAAACTGTTTATGTGTGTAGTCAAAGGCGTAGGAGCCAAATTGGATTTGGGGCTGTAACGACTTGCCCGAAAAAAGCCGAAATTTTTCGCGCGCTTCGCGCGCGTTCAACATATCAATGCCAATATCAGCCCCCGCCTCCTACGGGACCTACGCCTATGTGTGTAGCGTTCGGTTTCGATATACCTGATATCGGAGGAAATATCTGCTATTTGTCATTTCCTTCAGCCAAGTTTTATAATAGCCATTATAACAGGTTGCAATATTTCTACACCAAGAAATTAACTGTGTCGCAATTTTCCAAAATTTCATCACCAACATTCTTCATCATACTTTCTTCTACTCGTGCAATGTTGACCTGTCTGTTAGGGGATCAAGGAGGTTTTTCTATATTGGTTGTCCATAGATTGCATTTTGTGCAACATCATGGGTATCTTTTGAAGTGATTTTTATTCACGAGAAATGGGAATTTTCAAATTCTCAACAAATAATCGGCTTAAAACCTTCAAAAGTGGGGCTTTCGGATATTGTGGGAGGTGACGTAGAATCACCTACAAAAGCAATCATCCATAGGACATGCAATCAGGTCGAACATGATGTGTGACTGGTGAAAATCTTCAAAAAGGTTATGGATGGAAAAAAACTTTTGGGATATACTTGGTTCTCAGGCAAAAGTGTACATCTGGTTGCTCATTTTCAAGCCCGAGAAGTGCCATTTCCGGTGATCTGGGGGGTATCAAAACCAAAAATTTCTTGTACGCTCCGCGCCAACCGACGGTGGCGCTCTGCTTAGATGGTAATTCGCGCCCCCCCCCCGGGTTAGAAAATCCTGGATACGCGCCTGTTAGATATTTCAGAAGGCTTCAGAAACAAAAGGATAATCACAACAAAGAAACACTCATGATAGCAGTTCCACGTTGATCCAATAAAACACTACAGTAATGCTTGTATATGATATGGAATATTGAATCTCAATCTTTGGAAAACCTTGCGCTTCATTTGACCTTTACTCACTGGCAGGTTAGCACTTAAATCCACAATATCCCAGGAGAGGATACAACTCCAGAGTACTTTAAGAGTAGGTTTTTATGACTTAATTTGGCTAAAACCTTTCAGACAGTTGGATGATCTCGCGAATTATGTAGAACACTTTTAAATTAATAATATGATCAAATTATTTCAAGAAGGAAAACCTACCCTTCAACTTGTAACCAACTATAACAGGCATGCATCACCATACTTCAACTAGGGTGTTACTAAAACGAATGACAATTGCGTTACACATACTGTAACAAATGACAATATGTTGTACACACTAAAAAATTGCGTTGACTAAAACGAATGACAGTAATGACAGCACAGACATTTGCTTCAACCTGATATCACAGTTCATACCTCGTGGGTATCTAGTAAAGTACGGACAAGATAAAAACGCACCTTAGAGTAAGCGAAATTGTAAGTCTGATTTTAAAAAGTAAATTTAACGTCATTTTTCCGATATTAATTGTTAGAAACTAACAATACTATAATCTTGAAACGGCTTCAGTTATCTTTCTATATAAATCTACAGAGGTAAAAAGCACAGCACTCAAGCGCATTCTCACACAAAAACTCTCCCTGTGGTTCCTATCCGTAAATTACACCAAAACCCTGCAACCACGTAATATGCCATTTTCCTCAAATCATTTTTGCGCAGAAAACCAATAACCGCATTTACTCCACTCCGTTAATCATTCTATCTCTTCTCAACACTGTCATTCGCAAATGATAATTTACCCTGTACAAAGTCAATTGTCATTCGGTCATTTGCTGTAATTCGTTTTAGTTTGTCCCCTTCAACTAGCCCTACATTGTGCTGAGCATAGGACACGCTTTATGCTGGCATTGCATACTATTGAATATTGTAACTAAAATCGTTAGACTAGGCCTAAATTAGGCTGCACTTAGGTTATATGACTAGAGAAGACCTAAGCCATAACGTTGAACGTTATGATGGCCTGTGAGCCTGTCCTTGTACGTGCATAGCCTAACGCTATGAAAGGAACTCAACTGATACGTGGGATTTCTTCTTTGACAATTGTATTATACTCCGTTTGTTTCTTTCAGTATCATGTTCACCATCTGGAATGTGTTGCATTATCTTCATATTTCGTAAGCCAGTACTGTAGCTTCGGGGAATCACGTCAAACAAACATGGAAGTACTGTACTGTACAACCATACATGTACCATTCTTCAAACGCTGTTTACACTGTGGCGTTGGTTTGTTTTGATTTTGAAAATTAAACTTGTTCAAGTCGTTTTCCGTGGCTACGAGGGAAATTCCCCTATTTTTCAGATAAATGGTCAATCTTCCAATTGAAATAATAGCAATTTACCGAAAATGGCAAATTCCTTAGATCTAATAAGTGAGGACTTCAACAATATGTTGGAAAATGTCATTTTATCATTTGCACCTTGACATTTTTCTGCTAATGTTGCGTTCATAGAATCCTGTACAGCAGCTTGAAATTGCCATCAAGACAGCAAGATAAACATGTCTTAGACAGTTTCTTCAGCCATGATGCGAATTTTTTTTTTCCCAAACAGGTTTGCAATTGCGTGGTCTTCCGCCAATCAGATTGCTCGTGACGTCAGCATCAATAATGGGCATGGCTTCGAAGTTCGTAGACATGCACTGAGTTACACACTGACACTTAATTAAGTCTAGTTACGGGGTTTCCCATCAAACGCCCTAACTCTACTTTTAATGCTTGAATCACATGTTGACCTTACTTATGATACATACGCTACATTCTATTGGGTTCGTGTTTACGTTATTCAAGATTTGTGAGCCGTTCTTCCACAATCGGAATTCGTTTCGTAGAATGGGTAGGCCTACACTAAAATCAACTTCACGAGTCTTGAATGAATATACGCAAACAGTTTAGTGTACTGAGTATGATATTTTCTGTCACTGCACTGTGTACACAGTTGACAGTTATAATACATATAGGCCACCAGCGCATGTGTGATGTACCATGTACGAACATCACTGTGCGATGTTATCGATTAATGCATGCCTACACATAAAACTTCCATCAAAGTAGATGATCATACCATACTAGTGTGCTCAATATGTCTGAACCAATTCCAAACACATCTACATATATTAAAGAATAGCTTCGGGTAATTTTGAACGGGCATATCTTGGTTGCAACGAATGGATGCAGACACTTTGGAAACCTGGAAGTGAAGGTTTCTATCGTGATGACGTAACATTTTCGACCAATCATGAGCGCCTATTTACACGCAATTGCAAACCTGTTTTGGAAAAAAAAAAATTCGCAGCCCGGATAGGCTATTGATTAACTACAAGCTTGGAAAAAAGGTCAATACTTTTTTATTTCTAAAAACTTTTGAAATGACGGGATGAAAATTTTGGGTATTTCAACATTAATCAGAAACGTTATAAGTTGTACACTAGGATATGGAAGTCGAAGGGGGGGGGATAGGCAATGTTACATTTAGCTGATAAGATGGCCACTGCTACGGGTGTACACCCGTCCCCAACCCCCCCCCCCCCTCCGACTTTACAAAAAAGTATTGATTGGCAAAAATGGTGTATGGAGCCAATTTAAGACCTAACTGTAGTCTAATTATGCTCAGAGTGCACCATTTAACGTGAATTTTCAAAGCAATTTCAGGGGCGGATATACATGGGATTTGCCTTCAACAGGCCAACTAGCACACCGCCACCTTTTTTAAATTGTTACTTCTATTCTAGCCTTTCCATAATAGTGTAGGACCTACTTAAATCAGTTGGGATTTGCTCTCCCCCCCCCCTTTGAAATCCTATATTAAAATGGGGGTTGAGAAGGGTCCCATTCTCCTAGTCCTGTGAACCGATTTCAAGTAGTAGATAACCTATGCATCTGCTATATATTAAAATGTGGTAACATGCTATAGTGTATACCTCTTTTTCAGGCATTACTATATATAGGAATAATAACTGGTTGGGCAATATGCCCGCCCAACGGCTATTTACCGAATAACTGGACGAGCAAGACTGTACTGTCTGATTTTCCATGCAATTATGCAATAGTGATTTTAACATCGGTCAGTTTCAGTTTTCAAACTTCAAACTAGTATTCTTTAGCAAAACCTCAAGTTTAGACAAAATTATAGTCTAACTACGCCTCAGAATCGTTTCAGATCGAGGACCTCTAAATGTAATTGCATTCAACGACTCCACGGCAACACCACCAAAAGTTTCGCCACCTATAGTCTGACCATAAAGGTTCATTCCCCTACCTAAATTGATCGGGAGAATTTTGGAATGTGAACCCACGTTACTGGGTACTAAACCTTACAGGAGAGTTGATCCGTTTTCAGGATCGGAGAGGCAAACTTATCGCTTATGCACTTAATCAGAAATATACACAAGTTAGCCACAAGATGTACCTCCTCCTTTATATTCTACACCCTTCCTCATATCTACTGTACATGTGACAAATCACTTGATTTGCGTAACAAGGGAGCAAAAAATGAACTGGTTTGGGAGGGGGTCGGGAGGCATCGCAATTAAGCAAGCAGTACACATTTTGTCATTACTGTGACCACATGGAACGCTGAAAAATTTCAAAATTTTCATATCAAAATGTTAATTATTTTATCCCGAAAGTTTTGAATGTTTCTGGGAATTTCAACCCTTTTTCAAAATTGAAACCCTTTTCTTGAAAATCAAGTTTGTCTTAAAATTGCAATCTGTAATATAACCGAAATTCTCATTATTAAACTACTTTTTCTAGAATTTAAAAGCGCTTCGATTGATTTTGAACTCTTTAACTCCCTTCATGTAAAATGTCGATTTCTTTTTTTTTTAAACTTAAACTTTTAAAATGTCGACTTATCATCTAAAAATATTAGCGTTTTATTTCAAACTTGTACGTTTCTCTCGAAATTGCCATTGCATTTCTTGAAATCAAGATTTCTTTCTTATATAAATTTCAACTATTTCATCTAAAAAAAAATAAACCTTTATTGATAAGGATGGTACTAAGTAAAAAGAAAGAATGGGGGGCTACATGAATTGACTATTAACATTATTGGTGAAATGTCGACATAGTATTTTGATTTGAGCAATTACGAGGTACGTGAAAAGACAAAACATCGTTTGATTGCAAAGATTTAGCTGCATAATCCAGCACTGACATGGAATTAATTACAAAGGTGGTTGGGTGGGGAGGAATGAAAAAAAGTTGTGTAGTTACGTTTATTCCAGTAAGTTCATTATGATCAAGTGATTATTTGTAAAAACAAAAATGTAACTTGCCACAGACACGTTTTGTCTGCACGATATGTCTGCAAGATGTGTATGACTGAACAAGGATGTTCAATTTATGTTATTCCATGTAGGTTTTAATATTCATTAAACATGTACTCCTTCCAATCATTTGAAACAGACGGTATTCAAACTGTTGTGTGAATTGTTTGTTTATGCATCCACTAGCAGATAATAAGGTGGGTGAAGGAGTACAAAAGATGCTATTTTGCCCAAATTTTAACCGGTGGTGGGGGAGGGGTGCACGGGGACTAACACCCTACCGCTAAGGGGGAAATGTCAATGATAGCTTGATCTACTTGATATAGGTTGCGTTGTATTATTTACTTCCTCGACCCCTTCCTTATACTACATAAGGAATCGACGTCAGTTTACAAACCGTCTGTTTCCACATGGCATGTATAACGTTACGTACATTTATTACTATTGGCGCAAAAATGTCCGTTACAAATCTCAAACATCACCCGCGAACAGCTGGGAAACACTTGTATATGAATATCGGTGACTCATGCTATTGAATACCTGTTCACATCTAGTATATATCAGTATCACTGACAATGAATGGTTTAGTGTTATATCAGTGGAGTTGCAGAGTTCGTAGTATATTCGTGGGAGTTGTTTGTTACCATTGACTTGTTGAGTGGTTATTAAGATGGATTGTTTAATGGAGAGGAACCGCTGTGAATAGTTAAAACAGTAATTATTGATCAGCGAGATAATTTGACGGTATGGTATAGAGGCATAGGCTAGGATGTGTACAAAGGCCATGCCAAACTTAGGTAGGCTATAGGTTCTAACCTATAGCCTAATGTTGTTATTTAATAAACTATGAAACACTCAAGTACCTGCCTTTTTTATATTTTATTTAAAAGAATTTTTCCATTTAAATTTTATGAGTTTTGTCCGTCCAAGTCCTTAAAAGTCTTCATGCTCCAGTAAATGGTGCACTTCAGCTGTACAAATGAATCTGATGGTTGATATCAGATCCATAGTACTAATAGTCGCCTCTAAAAACAAAACAATTATAAAAAGTTCCTCCTCAAACATGAAAAAGAAGAAAGTATGATTAACATGCATTCATCATCTTCCATAGCAAAGTTTCCACTCGTGTCATGTTTCACTTTTATTTCGTAACAACCGTAAGTTTTTTTTTATCTCTGCGTTTTCACAAATGATAATTGGGATGTCAAAGTTACAAATGGTAGGTCATTTGTTTTGAAACAAAGCATTTGAAAATTTGGGATCTGGAGGGACCTTTTGGACCCTGTAACAGTGAAATCTGCCTTAGACTAGTAATAGAGTTAGGCTATGTTAAAAATCTCAAACATCACCCGCGAAAAGCTAGAATTACTACGGTACTTTGAGCAAGAGGACATGCTTTGCAAGTCTTACTAATAAATAATACAAATCTTAGCCTATAGTTGTTGACTGATTATCAAAAAATTCCAAGTTAAAGCATATCTTAAATATAAAGGAATTGAATAAAATACAATAGAGACATTGAGTCTTCTTTAGGGATCTTAACTTAAGCGAAGAATAAAACCAGCGATTAACATTCTATGTGAGCTGATGCCTATCCTTTACTTCTAAAACAATTGCTTCATTCTAGCTAACAAAAAGTATCCATAGACAAACTTTGGAAATTTTCTTATCCCTTCAAAAAATTTAAATCACAGAAAATGGTTCAACTCGATTTAGCCTACTCGTACATAATATAGCCTTATAGGCGTGAATACAAGTCAATCTATAACATTCCACAATTATTATTGTAATCACCTAACTTACTAAATCTACCAGGTCGGACATATGAGCCACTCGTGTGAGAAACCTGCAGCTTTTTACCGAGCAGGCTGACTGAAATAATGTTAGGCCTATTTAATTTTTATTTTTTTTCTATTTTATTTTACTCCTGACAATATACCTGACACTTAATGTGATATATAGTTTTGTTAAATACTGTATAGGGCCTAGAGCTTTGAGCCTCTATAAAACAGTTTTCCAATTAAGTCTAATCATAATCACATGCAATACATAGTTATTAAAAAGGAATCTTTCGTCCATGTCTTTCCAGCAGCAACTAGATCGTGTTGTTCTACTCACAGCTGGTTTTGTCTTAATTTTGCCCACTTAATTATAAAAACCGTATGTCATTTCCAAGCCAACAGATTTATGGCCACATGATATTTAAAAAGTAAAATGGTTTTGAAATTGAAAGTGCGCCAATTCTGTTACGCTGCTGCAACACTCAATAACAGAAGTTCACCAGAGCCGTAGCTCTAATGTTAAGTGTTCCGCTAACTGTTCACACCCGATGAACTCCATAGTAACATACGATATTTCAATGAAGAACCAATCAACCGGATTAAACTTAAAAGTAATAATTAATTAGTATAATTAAACCCTCAAGGATATGAAGTGTTTCCAGATAACAATATTATTTGTAATAAAAAATGTAAAAAGCGGATGGTACTATGTAATTGGAAGAAACGATAAAGTTTAGAAAGTTAAGATCATAAGCATTACTCAATTTAGGAATATCTACAAACACAAAGAAAGAACAAAACTACATTTCGAGAAAAAAAAATCCACTAGAAGTTATGTCACACTCAAACCGTAACATAGGAAAAAATTTAATAACAAAACACAAATGGACATCATCATTTAAACAAATCGTATTAATTAGAAATAATTATAATTCAAGCAGAATAGTCGGATTTGGATCAATAATTAAATATTTTGTATATTAAAATTTGAGTTTATGCCTCATCAACCTTCTCTCTTGAAACTTGAATTTGATCTACCGTACATCTGCTTCTCTAAATTGCATTTTAATTATAAGAAACAACCTATTGATTTAAATATAATTCTTCCAAATCTCCTTAAACTTTATAAAAACCTGGTATCAGTTAGAGTAGAAGTTTCCTTTTCATGATTCCTATAACATTAAATTACATTATCTTCTGAAAGTTCTAAATAAAAATACAAATAAATTTGATCAATTGTTTTCTTCAACAGATAGATGATCTTTATTATTATTTACCCAATTTTTATAAAATTCTCAACCCGTCATTGAGATTTGTTACCTCTTAACTAATAAATAAAAATGTGTAGCCTCGCATTCTTCTTTTATTAAACCTTACTAGCTATAAAAAACTTTAATGAATAATTTAATTGTTAAACAATTAAACTAACCCTTTAATCCTACATTACCACCTTATTATTCTCTAATCTATTCTAAGTATTCCTGTTTATATTTGTCTCCCCTTAAAATCAGCCCCATATTGTCGTTCCAATAACTGATTCTTTCTTACAAATAAACACGACCTAAATGTCTTAGTTTATCGCTTTATTTTCCTTTATCTTTATTTCGTTTTTATTATTTTTATTATTTATACTATTATAACAATTATTCTAATTCTAACCAAATCCAATCTATTTATCTCTATCTACTCTATTATCAGTAACTCTATTCTTTCATTCTAGATTCCTATTTCCTGTCTGGATCTAATAGCCTGCTCTCCTAGAGTTGATGAGTCTGGTCTGAACCTTATCCTTCGGTCTGGTCTCTCTCTCTCTATCCTGAGTTCTCTCCAGTTGCTGCGGATCACTGACAGCGACAGGAGACTAACTAATGGAGAGTTGGCGGCCATCTTGTCTTACTCCTCACATTGTACAAGCTTGAAGGAGCTGTGGTAAGTAATCCAGTGTAGATGTTAGAATCATCATAACAGTTAAACAGGGAATTAATTTAATTGATAAAAGTTATCAATATTAAACTAACATAATATAATGTAAAGTCTGCTGTATTTTTATGTCAAGGATGTTATTCAATTAGTTTAATTGAATTTATTTTAATAATTAGCTCATCGTGAAAAGAATTTTGTAGGATGTTATGATAAATAAACAAAATGTAATGCATTAATAAGAAATATTTTAAGAGTGTTGGTAAGAGAGGGGTGGACGGGGTGGACGGGGTTGTGTAACTGTTCTTTGTTTATTTTTATGTTAAAATTTAACTAAATAGGCTTTAGAATTACAGGAATGTTTATTAGGATAAAATAAGACATATATAGACAAGGTAGTTGGATTTTAATAAATCTAATGAGTTTAATAAACATTTAAAATAGGGTTTACAGTTTATAAGTAATAAATGTGACTTCTCAAGCTGAAACCAAAAATGATATTTGCTTTACAATTATGTTCAATCTATTTAAAATTTGTTGTTCAACAAAAGAGATTGAAAATCGTTATTAATATAAAAGAAACAAAATAATGGCAATAAAATAGCAAAACCTATAAATCTATACTTAAAAACCGAAGACATTGTGACCAGATTATAATACTCTAGTAAAACTGAAATTTATACCAAACTAGCAACCAATTAAACAGTTTTAAAAGTTGCAATTTAAAAAATAGTTACCAAAACAAGTTAATAAGTAAAAGTTATCAAGAAAGGAAATAAATAATTGTAATGGAGTTAATTAAAAAGTTTTTTTTTTTTTACTATTCCATGAAATCATTAAGGCAAATATGTATCTCATAAATTAGAGAGGTTAATATTTAATCCATTTAAAACTACATAAGTTTCTATTTTATAGTTTGATATACAATTTGACACCAAATGAGCTAAATTATATTTATTCTCATTATTTTTTCATAACTTTAAACAATAATTTAAAAGTCATCGTGAGCTTCATTTTTTTATAATTCATAACTTTGAACAAAATTTGCTAAATACTTTAATATTCATCATATTTATATTACGTCAAATATGATTCGATCATGACATCTCTGCTTTGCCCTTTACAATTTAGTGTAATTGAATTTCCCCTCCACCCCCCCCCCACATCAACCCCTCACTTATAACCCATTCGTACAAAGGTTTCACTCAATACATACCCGACACCTCCCGTTTACCAATCCATCGTTACCCTACCTGCCCCCTCAGCTAACCGTCATTACACTCTTTGTTCTTCGCAGTTTCCCTTTTCAATATATTCTTACCCTCCTCCCACCCTAACCCTATCATCACCCTCTTTGTTCCTGTCACCGGGTGGTTGTCTTTATTATCTCCAGCTCCATTATCAGTTACTTGTGATTTCTTTGTTTCTTTAGGTCCATTGTTTTCTTTATATAGACCTACTAAGTGTAGTTTTGTAAACAGAGACGTAAACCTCGCTGATACTTTAATTTATTTATTTTTCTCAGTCAAAGTGTTTACACAACGAATATATTCAGTTTACTATATCGCTACTCTTCTCACCTTCATTAGTTTATCAGACCAACCTCATAAAGAGTTTAAAATTTCCATCTTTACACACTCACGTTAATGTTATTAATTGATATGTTCCACAGTGTATGACGTGTTACTAAAGCAATGAAAGAAATATTTTAGTCGCCCAATCCGCCTCACCCGACACTCCGAGAAAGGGAAAAAACTATTCAGTAATACCATCAATAAAATACCAAATAAATGAAAATTATTCAGCATGTCATATCTTCAATGCCATTCCAGGAATAACTGTAACCTCGGAAAATGTATCACTGAAACAGCTTATACATTAGCAGTATTGCTTGGTCGGTTCATAAAAAAAATGTAATCAGATCTATGATTATTCACTTTCTAGACTATCAGTGCTCTATCCCAATCCCCGAGTTCAGTATCCTCTTCAGTAAATTTAGTCCGGTGGTTCTTAAATTGGTCCCTGCCGCCAGGGGGGCGTTGCTAGTCTCAGGGGCGCTATAGGGTACAGGGGACGAGTAGGGGGCATTGGCACTGATTTGGGAGTCCCTGGCGATTCCGACACATCACTTAGGGCACAATAACTTAGCCATCTAGGTGGTCAATAAAGTTTGTGACCCAAAATTATCCACAAAAAGCTTTAGAAATTCAATTACTCCACCCCTAGGTCCAATTTCTTTCGCGTTTGGATGATATTGTAGCAGAGACATCTCTTGTAACTTATCAGCGCATATCGCCACTATCTTAAGGCCCAGTCACACTATACCGATTTTTTATCGGAATACTATCTGATTTTCCCGGAGGAATCAAACAATTAGTTTTTCGTTCGGGTCTTCCAGCCACAGTGATAAAGGACCTGATTTGCTATCTGGTGAGACATTCCGATGTGGAATAGCCCTCTCCTAACTTTTGATATTGACTCCGTTTCCTTTTATCGGATAGCTATCCGATTTCTCTTCCGATTTTTATCGTTTTTCGATGTGACGTCACTTTAGAATGTAGTCTGTTCCAGAACCCCTCAGATTTGGAGTAGGTATTCGAATATTCCACTGCATTCATTACATTCACTACCACAAACCTCACTCTTCGGCCTAAAATCGTAAAAATCGGACCGTATTCCGATAAAATATCGCTGTAGTGTGACCGGGCCTTTAGCCTGCCATTTGGGGTATTCCGTGAGCTGGCCACTGAATATGAAGTCGAGGGGAAGGGATAGGGGGAGGGGCGGGCATTGCGACAGTTCAAAATGGTTGAAGGGGGTGGTCGTTTAAAACAGTTTGGGAACCACTGGTTTAGTCTAACCTCCTCCACCTTTTAGACAGCCTATACCTGTTCCCACCACTGCCCTTCCCTTCGCCCTCCTATTCAGAAAGATGCATCTGTATGGTTTTAGAGAGCCAATCGAATCCAGTCTATGTTTCTAACCGATAACATCATCACCGCTTTAGTACACACAGTAGGCTTACTCTGCTTCTACAATAGTTTTCTGTAAAAATATTCATCGCCTACATTATACAGACGATTAATTCAAACAACTTATGTTCTAAAGCAAGTCAAAATAAAAAATATGCACCTGAAATTCCCGTAAATATCTCATTTGCATAATAATATATGACCCTAGCCAGTTTAAGCTAATGAATAGAAATAGTTAAACAAACAGGTGCTCATTGTACCCCCAAATATTGTCAGTGAACGTGAAGAGGTTACCATGGAAACATTAATTAAGTAGGTCAGTAGGTGTACAGCAGTGACTACGAATCATCCGTTGGGGCAAATCCATCAAATAACATGTTTATG
Organism: Apostichopus japonicus; assembly: GCF_037975245.1. Classification (NCBI taxonomy): domain Eukaryota; kingdom Metazoa; phylum Echinodermata; class Holothuroidea; order Aspidochirotida; family Stichopodidae; genus Apostichopus; species Apostichopus japonicus. The sequence goes on from NC_092567.1 coordinate 7,514,999, forward strand.
TCAGACGCCTTGTTATTGCATACGTTGCGTTCTTATTTTTTGGTTCTTCTTTGTAAGATTTATTTTAAATGAGCAAACTTGCTCTAACTTGTTGTTTAATGTATGCCCACATGCTGTCATGCAAACCGATAGAAAACTTGAATAGAGAGGGTTTATAGACAACACAAAGTTATGAATACAAATTAAAGTAGGACTGATTCTTGTTATGTTCAGGTTATCGTCTTGAATTTAAGTTGCACTTCTCCCTGGTTGGAGTCTGCAAACTAGATAACACATTATTGTGTAGCTCTCAATATAAGTATAGTTAGAAGGGAGTGAATGTATTATTGACAAAAATATGTTTTATGATTCCCATTGTTGAGCTCCGGACTTGAAAATTACGGTATTAAACGCCTTGCATAAACGGACACCGTCATGTGTTTCACTGTTGAATTTTATTAAATTTGTTTGACTGTTTAGCAGGAACACAAACAGGGTGATTAAGTTCGTATTGTTACGAGGGCCCATTGTTACGCTGGTCACTGTTAGTGAGAAACCTAATGTTATAATATAGAAAGTATTTGAAGTGGCCTACGTGACAAATCAATATTTGAGAAATTAGGTCGGGTTACGGTATCAGAATGTTATTTATGTAATGAGTAATACACGATTGTTCTTGTATATTCCTTATGATGACACGCTTGTCTCGGGTTCCCGTCGGCTTACGTGAAATCCCGTTGTACGCGGTGCACGCATCTTCGTGGATTCTCTGGAATGTTCGCGAGATATGCAAAGGACTTCCAAGAACAGAGAAACTGGGTCGAATTGTTACTCAGGTGTATCGAGAAAGATCTAGATGATTCTTGACATGGCGAACCGTATAAAAACCCGCCCAAGATCGGAGAATTTCTCAGTTTCTGAACGAATACAGCCGGCGACACATATTATACTATTCTACTATATATCGTCAGTGCTCAACTGCCAGTAGTTTCTGAGGGATTGAGATATCGATACCAAGATTGATTCTACGCTTCCATTCAGAAGAGGACTTTGCTGTGAAACTACAGTTTTCCAGTCATTTTTTCGGAGATTGATTCTACACAAGATTGATTCTACACTTCCATTCAGAAGAGGACTTTGATGTGAAACTACAGTTTTCCAGTCATTTTTTCGGAGATTGATTCTACACAAGATTGATTCTACACTTCCATTCAGAAGAGGACTTTGCTGTGAAACTACAGTTTTCCAGTCATTTTTCGGAGATTGATTCTACACAAGATTGATTCTACACTTCCATTCAGAAGAAGACTTTGCTGTGAAACTACAGTTTTCCAGTCATTTTTTTCGGAGAAGGTGAAGAATTTCTGTCTCCGTTGAGGAAGTTCGTTACACCAGGAGTTGGAGGCTATAAAGCTGATTTTGGACTGACTCTGGTAATATTTAGTCGGCGAGAAGTTCGACTTGTGCTTCACTCGATTGTGGCTGGAAGTCCGTCTTCTATTTTGGAGCTTCGCCGGAAAGAAGGTGACTGCTGTTTTTGGGATCGCGAGAAATTTCGTCGAGGACCAGTGAATTTCGCGGTACAACGGACCGAGAATCGTCGTCATCAAGGTCGTGGCCGCTGAGGGATATCGCCGTTGGAAGAGACCAGCGTGTTTTAAAGTGTATCCTATCTTGTTAAGTTTGTGAGTAATTTTCTATATATTTGTAATTACCACTTGTTGTTGGTTCAAACTCCACTGTTCAACATGGTTTACGTTCTCATTCAAATTCTCTAGACTCGTCAATTGGTCTGTGTTCCTTACGGAAACGAACCCAGGCTTGTGTCTCGTTAAAAATTCGTTAAAAATTAATTATGGAGACCTCTCGCATTCCAACGTAACAGTATTGAGAAGAATATTATGCGTGTCAAACAATGAGCTAAACAATAATAATAGGATGGTTAAAAGCCGTATTGAATATTTACTTTGAGTATAAAACATTGTGCGAGATTACTATAAAACTCTTAAAGTAAAAGCTTAATATCATCCAATCAAATCTGCGATATTCAATATAGTTCCCGAAATAAACATAATGCAATTATCTATTATTTGTATCGCCCTTGGTTTGTCTCCGTCTGAGTCCGAATCGAAATAAAAGAAATTGTACCAAATATGTGTAGCTCGGAAATATCGTAGAATAGCAAGTAACCCAAAAATTTGAAAGGATTTATTTAAATGTGTACTTCTGCCGCCACAAAGTAATAAATCATGTTATTGTCGATCATAATGTCCTATATTATTTAGACATTATATTCATTTGATAACTATTGTTTTTTAAATACGAAACTAAAATCCTTCTAAGTATCGCAAAACTACTGAATGCAATTGCGTGAAAGCGTTCGAAATCCATACCCTATACAAAAGTTGTATTGTAAACAGAACATGTTTCGAAGGGATTGTACCGTCATTGAAACAACGGTGTTTTCAATTTCTACTTTAAAACTTGAAAATTTCAAACAAAGGCTTGTACTGAGCCCCCACCTTCCCCTACCGTGCACGCTCACCTCAGTTTGGGTCTTAAAGTTGCACATTAATAATATAAAACAATGTAATTTGGTGAGATAAATTTTAAAATAGGGTGTGAAGAAACCGAGAATTATGATCCAATTGAACTATTAGACCATGACGGCTGAACTTGAAGAAAGGCTAAACTGTATCGACCAGACCTTTTCTATCTTTCAAACAAACTATTCTAAAATAGTACGCTTCGTAAAGTGTCCATGTGTTCTCCCTCGACATTGATACAAAGATTGAAATGAATTCTCAACGCTTTGCAATATACTTTTTACCGATATTGGTTGTTTCTCCCGTTTTTTTTTTTGATATTTACGCCGTCAGTGTTTATAATACATTGACATCCTTTATATTTGACATTGATATTTGATACAATTGATACATTGATATGACTTTTCTCTGCACCATATATAGTGTCTTTACCCTTTGTCCCATTTTTATATTTGGGAAGGAGGGAGGGTGGGGTGGTAGTGGTGGGCTCCAAATATTAATTGCGTCCGTTGGGAGGGGTCCAAACGGGAAGACCCCTTTTCTTTATATAAATTAAATAAATAGTTTCCAATGCTTTAGCAATATCAATTATTATTGCCCATACAGTAGTATTGCCCATCAATACTTCCGCTATCTGCTACATGTGTACATTGAGTTGTCATGTCCGCTATAGCCCTTACATTATATAAAATATTAAGGAATATCCCAAAGCGCATCTTTTACCAGTCAATGAATATATATATAGAAAACAAACGATTGTTAATAAAAACCATTTAAATGAAAGTAAATATTGCAACAGTTCGGTAAATATACGTGTATTATGCTTATTAGATACAAAGTACGTAACCGATATATTTTCTTTCCATTGGCCGGAGGGGAGGGGGGGGGGGAAGGGCTGTAACGGGTCTATAACGACCTGCCCGTAAATATAACCAAATTTATTAGCGCGCTCCGCGCGCGTTCCACATGTCAATGTGCATATCATATAGGCATTCATCGGTTTGTACATCGCATGCAAATAACATACAGTCATTTTCCATGTTATTACCCTTCCATATTGGTTATTATATTGGGAAAGCCGTTACAATGTTAATGGTAATTATAATATAAGTTAAACCACTGAAAACACATTGCAAATTATCTTTCTGTCAGTAGGTGCCCGGAAAGTTATCAGCATATTGCCCGAATTTTTACAAAAATATTTGGTTGGGAGGGGATGGGGGGGGGGGCGGTTGGGCTAATAAGTTTGTGTAATGAGTGCCAGTGGGTACAAAACAAGTTCGTAACAAAAGTGCAGTCGCGAAAAATAGGGTGTCTGAATGACACTGACCGTATCGTTCACAAGTAGCGCAGTGGTGAGGGGGGGGGGGGGGTACAAGGCAGCAGTCGCAATTTTCTGGCTTCAAAACCCATCCAGTTGGATTCTCAGCCACTACACCACCCCCCCCCCCCCAATCACCAGGCCTTAGCTACGTCCCTGAATAAAGGTATAAGGTAGGACGATACTGAGCTAGACATATTAATTGGTTATTATGCAATATCTGTTACCGGTTTATCCAGATAATTTCATTTCATGCTCGCCAAACTCAACTTGTAGACTTAAAGAATCTTACAGACAATATGTTTGTATATTCACATTATCCTTCTCTTAGATTTGAAGTGAACAACATATTAGCAGGGCTTTAAAATATTCATTTCACAGAATACATGCTGGTTTTAGTGTTAAGGTCTCGGCATTTGGGTTAGTTGAGACAGAGTGAAATACTGCTTGGCTTAATGAGTCGCCATAATGTAAGGGGAGGGCGATATTATAAAGAATATCTCCTTAACAACATTTATGTTTATCACCAAACTCATAATAATCATAATGAATAATCATATACTACCACAGTGTTTCAAGGTTTGACACCCTCCATCTACCCCTACCAAGGGCTGGGGGCGCCAGCCCCCCCAGTGAAAAATGCTGCAAATGAGAAAAAATCTCATTTGGAGCACCAAATTGCATCTAAGGCCAGGTGAAAATGCAAAATTATTTGCAAAATGGAGTGGGTGTTGAAGTGTGATATATTGCACCAAATTGCATCTGAGGCCACCTGCAAAAAAATTCTAAGGGGAGGGGGACACCTACCTCCTTAGACTCCTCACCCAGGCCGGCCATCAGTCTTAGCCCCCACTCAAAAGTACCTTCCTACGCCACTGACCCCTACCACCTGAAAGGGTAATTCATATCGGCCCCATGCAAGATATGTTGTGGTCGCTATTTGATTGTTTTGCCAGAAATAAATAACATTTAGAAAGATATAACAACAAAACTAACTAAATTGCTGAAAAAAGTAACACCAGAGTTGTAAACTCCCCACAACACGATCCATATATCATTGGTGTATTTATTTGTAGGTCAAGTTACCTTTATAAAGGCACTATGTGTATACTTCACTGCAAATGTTTGCGATGAAACCGTCCATTTACCTTGTCAGGGGCGACGGAGCCGTGGAAGAGGATGTGTGTGTGTGTGGGGGGGGGGGGGTTATTGAGCACATACTCTTCCTATCTTCTCGTTACCCTGAAAAGTGGCTTCCATTTGTTAAAGGAACTTACCAGTTATACTTGGTAATTTAAAGTACCCTCTTGTTGTATTTTGTTAACAAGTGCTTTATGTCTAAGAAATTGCTATTTGGCTTCAAAATAATAATAATGATAAAATATGCAGTTCAAAAGTAACGGTATAAAAACATATTTTGTTGAAAACCATCAAATACTTGAATTTGTGGAAAAGTGTTTACAGGTTTGAGATACATCCATTAAGTTGAACATTTAATGTGTAGCATCTTAAATATTTGGAGATTAAGAAACATTTCAGCTTTAAGATTGATCGTTTCTAGATTTTATATTTAACCAGTGACCTGTAACAAACTAAGACAGTTTAGTTCTCCTTTAAAGTGAGAAGGATTCACGAAGACGAACTATAAAGTCAATTAATTTACCGAAAATAACATACGAAGTAAACCACGTGATCCGAGCATACATTTGAAACAAGGAACCTGTATTACTCTGTTTGTTGTGTACAATGTGGTATTTCTACATGCTTGAACAACTTTATAATAATTTAAAGCTAAACATATAACCAACAATTCTGATCATGTGGACGGCTATACTTTTCACAATTATTATCAACCGCATATAATTTACATACAGCAGTTCCAACTATCATCATTATTATCAACATTACTACATCCATTCTAATTTATTTTTCTTGGAATCGTTGAAACAAAAGACTTGTGATTATAATTAATTCTGATTAGAATGATCAATCAGATGTGATATATTTCCTTGTTATATGTTGTTTACTTTGTTTATCTTCATTGATTTAGTAAACACTAAACCTGACTAGGAGGACATTCCACTACGCCCTCTACATCTTACACGATGATTACTCTACTTCTCTCCATAGGTTTCAATTGTACAATCTGCCAGACACTATTCCGGTTGGATCTATTCCATCTTCCTTGAAATCAAGAAATGTGAAAGGTATTGTAACAATGACGTCATAATGGACACATTTAACATTTCTTACATTTAATTAAAGGCTTTACCAACTATGTGAATTTCTTTTGACTTGTTGATTGTTGTTAATTCACATACAAGAGAGTAATAAATCAGCAACATATGATTGCCATTTCATATGAAGGAGACACCCAAAACAGAGTCTTGTGATAGTAAACAACGAACTGAATAATATAATATAACAACACTTATTATTGCTAGGCTTGGTTTATTTGAGAGATAAGTCATGTTCCTTTATTACAGAGCGACAATGATTGTGTAAGGTTTGAAGTAATGTTCTGCCCCTCAGAGACTGTCAACCCCCCGCCCCTCCATAAAAAAGCACATTTAAGCTACCATTCTTTCAATCTGAATTGCAGAATAAAGCCGCAAAGTTTTAATGAACTTCTTTTCCAAGTTCTGCAAACGAAGTTCTTGTTTCTCTGAAATTGCTGCAGAGTGTATTAAAAAATAAGCGAAAACAAAACAGAGACCAAAAATGTATCGTATTCGAAATATACTAAAAGGTAACATTAGCATAAATACTTTATAAAGGCAAAGATAAGACACTCGTTCTGCAGTTTTGTAAAGAAACAGACGGTCGTCAAGCCGACAGTTCATATATGGGTAGGAGGTATGGGGGTCTGTGGTCTATCCCCAGAGAAAGGCGAAGTTAAGACTTCAAATGATACCTTCTGAGGCATAGTTTGACTTATATGACTTGACTTGACTTATGTCCAATATCTATGTATAAACGCAACATTGTGCTTTAACTATTCTAAGTTAGTTTGAAATGCGTGGTGGTGGGGTGGGGGGTGGTGGGGAGATACCCCACCACCCCCTTGATGGGCGCTTGAAGAGAGTGCAATCTACACGTATTGGCGAACATTAAGGTAGCATACGCCCATTAAAATCCCCATTGACTTACACACTAAATCACAAAAGTAATGCCTTCTCTAAGCCTAGATAGAAGTTTTCACTTGCTAAGCGCTACCCATCACTGGATAGCTGACAAGTTGGCCTTTCATGGCACCATCAATTTTCCGTACCATGACCGTGAAAATTTTTTGCTACGAGAGCCGGAACTTTTCGTCACTTGTAAACAAACCTCTTTACTCGGCCATAAACAATCTTCGTCCGCTGCTCCTGAGAGGGCTAAACTGGTCTAAAATTGCCTCAATTTTACCCATTTTTTTAACCACATGTGCTTCTGTTCATGCTCTTTAACATCCAAGCCACAAAAAAGCTCATCCTAATTGATAACATAGCAAAAAAGTTGTTCTCCTAATTGGCACTTTTCCTGAAGGAGAACATTTGCCGCGGATAGACGCTAATAGGAGTATGCCACCTTAACATCCATGCATGATTCGTCTTGAAAAATAATAGTGGAATTAAAATGTGGGTAATGATTATGAGAGAAAGTATGAGAACTATATGTGAATTTAAAGCCAATTGTTTATTTTTTATTTATACACTTACGAAAGTAATAATACAAACATCGAAGAAAAGAAAACAGTATCGGTCTGTCTGTTACTCCCCTTACGTCTACATTTCCCCAGATTTGGATAATATGTGGCTAATGAAATGAAGCAGCTTCCAGAGGTTTCGCCCCTGATCCCCCCCCCCCCCACCAGTGCCTAACACTACTATCCGCAGAAAATTGAGTTCTTCTCATATATAGATTTCTGTGTTTTAAAAATGTCTTCAAGAGAACGAAAAATATCTTCAAAGGGTGCAGCTTAAGTCCATCGGATCCCCACCAGCCTGCTTGGAATACAATATAGATGACTATAATTTATTTATTACATCTGATTTGTGTTTTAGTGCTTTAAACTCGCTACTAGAGAAAGAGCGATATCACCAAATGCAAAAACTTCAGGGGGCTTTCCCTCGTAGAGCCAACCAGGGCTTGAAATATATTCCAAAGAAAGCCCCTCGACCCCGTTTGAGCTCTCAGAAACGTTCTGTAAAATGTTGAGTTTGAGCTTCTTCCTGACAACCCTATCTAAAAATTTTGCAGCTTCCGGGGGCTTCGCATCACACCCTGTAATAGCATTAAACTATCAAAGAAAAATAGCTAATTTACAGTTTTGGTCTGTAAATCTGCATACAAAGCGAAATGTTCATAAAACAGGCTCTATGCATATTAGATGAGTACTAGTTTAATTTTGAAATATACATTTTGTGTATCGATTCGTTATAGTTTTACATCGATATTATATAATTAATGAGGTAACGATGTATACTTTATTCTATTTTACGCGTGTTATCTGTCGAAGTTTTAACTTAATATTTGTGTTTGATTTTCGCTGAGATGCTAAATTGCCATAAAGAAAAATTAAATATTAGAGTAACCACTAATCTTGCAAGTAGTAGTTAAGAGAGGGATTCAGATACAATTCAAGAAGTTTTATTCATCGGTCAACGCGTAAATACAAGAACAGATCAGTAACGTTTGATCTGTATGGTCCACCATGTTGTCTACAGACGTCTACAATATATGATTCATTGTAATCGTTTAAGTGAGTTAAAACTAACCGAATGCATTACTAGGAAGACATTACGAATACAGACTACGAATACAGGCGAGTGGTCGAGTGAAGGAGGGAGGTACAAATATTGCAAGCCGGGCTTCTTGCTCATGTGATATGTACTCGTTGGTTGTTATGGTATTTCTTTTTTTTTTTTTTTGTGGGGGGGGTGAGGGTGGAGTGATTTGACTAAAGAGCTACAGTTTATGTTCGTCTTGCTTTTATGTTATAAACGTCGCTAGTCAAAAACAATGGTAAATGTACAAAAAAAGTACATAAATGGCAGATCACTATGCCATCTTACATTACATCTCCGAAATAAACGTTTTGAAGCGATACTCCTGTTGTTATGAACAACTGAATTTCATGTTTTGATGTATAATAAATAAAAATACAAACGCAAATGAAATTAAAAAAAACCTTTCATAAAAATTCTTCCGACTGTTTCTTTTACTGCGATCCAGGGTTTGCATTAGCCGCGGGATTGCGCGATTCCAGCAGTTTTTTATTTCAAATCCCGCATGTAAAAAATTGCCAAGACGGGATGTGCCGTAGATAAATTTCAGATCTCAACTGAAATTAAACATACATTACGGCTGTGACCGTGTAGCGATTCATCAATACACGATCGTATTTGGAATAAACGTTTAGTAAAAAGTCGCGATTATATTTGTTTGTTATCCCGTCCATAATCCATCTTAACATTCTGTTATTATCCTTGCCAACATTTCCTTCTATTAATAAATGAATGAAAAAATATAGCAATTTTGAGAATTCTAGCTGCTTGAGGACATCAAAGACACATGCACTTGACAAACTATGTTTGCGTAAAATGCCAACAAATCTCCGACCACATGGTAGCCTAAAATCACAAAGAGTCAACATGGAAATCTAGCCTAACCATCTGTTTATTCGCTTAAATTGTGTCGCAGTTATAGCTGGCACTAAAATATTCACCGAATACTTTCGGTGCTATCTCTGACCACATGGTAGTCAACCACCAGTCTAAGTCAATGGGAAAATCTAAATTAACCATCTGCGTCTTTGCTCAAATTGTAAGGCAGTTGGCTAAAACTAAAATATCCATGGAATACTTCCATTATTACTGCTATCTTCGACAACATGCTAGCCTAACACATCGGTTTTATTACACACACACAAAAGCGTAGACTTGTTTACAACTTTCAATTACCTGGAAATCGGCAATTGTTTGGAAGGTATGTACTATATCTTGAAGAGGTAATATAGTGTGGTACGTGCAGTGCACAATTGCTGCTGCGATGGATTAAAGATATTACCTTTGAGTAGTTTTTTTTTTTTCCGGTATAATATTTTCGGTGTTGAGCGATTTTATCCACACAGGAAAAAGAACCATTACGAATGGCTAAGCCTGGAAATAGTAAGCAATTGAAACAGCCATATACACTTCAATGAAGTTATCTCATTAAAATAATCTTCCGCAGTCGCGTGCATTGATTAATCAAAACATGAAATAATGAATATAAAGCACTCTCGTAGCAGTTACGAGATCCCCTCCCCCCCCCCCCCCAGAAAATGAGTACCTTCGTTATTGCTGTTATCTTTAACCACATGGTAGTCAACCACCAGCCTAGGTCAATGGGGAAATCTAGCCTAAACAAATGCATATTTGCTAAAATTGCAAGGCAGTTAGCTGGAGCTAAAATATCCATGAAATACATTAATTATTACTGCTATCTTCGACCACATGCTAGCCTAACACCACATCGTTTTTTTTACACACACACACAAATGCGTAGCCTTGTTTACAACTTTCAATTACCTCGACATCGGCAATTTTTTGGAAGGTGTACGTGCTATGTTTTGAAGAGGTTATATAGTATTGTAGGTACACAGTTGCTGTTGCGATGGATTAAACATTTCAATTTTGAGTAGTTTTCACCAGTATAATATTTTCATTTTCGGTGTTGAGTGAATGTATCCACACAGGAAAAAGAACCATTACGAATGCCTAAACCTGGAAATCATAATATCATAAAAGCAATCGCATAGCAATTACGCGACCCCCCCCCTCCCCCCTCAGAAAACGGGTACCCGTTTTGAGTGTTTTCGATTCGGGTACACGAATGTTCGGTCGGCTACCCGGGTATTTGGTTACCCGACTCAGACCTAGACTGTTTTTACTCATTAAATAAAACTAATGCTCAAGAGAAATTTTTCATCCTTCGCTTGGATCAAGTAAATGATGATGGATGCAACTATGCTGCAGGCTATGGTAGTCTCTGATGAAAAAGGAATTTTCATGGTTATTCAAAATAAATACGTGTTTCTTGAGTTTAAATGGAAATAAACATTTGTCATATCGTCACCAGTATTGTAACTGAATCATAACCGTAATACTAGGGACGTGCAGTTAGTTACAGATGATTTGTCTAGTCGTGTAGCTCCGTAATTTAACTCAAGTAATTACAAATACATTTAGTCTTTTTCTATCATCAATATTTAAATTATTAGTTTTCATGGTATTTGATGACGTCACTAATGCGTTGTAATATAAAGCTGAATATCTTGAAATCGGGTAGCTTTACAAACATCACGAGCAATCAAATGTTTCATTTCTCTGTACATAAACATATCTATACTAATATTCTACCTACATTCATTATTTCAATTAATTAATAGTAATGTAAATACATACAAACCTCTCTATCTCCATCCCTCAACATTATTTCTGATACTCGTACACATTGTACCCTTGTTCAATGTTATGTGTTTAAAGGACACATCGAGATTCCCATTGTTAATGTTGGAGTGACGTCACTGCTGATGTCATCATTGATCAATCTGAAAGACAGAATTAGTTAGTGTAAACAACACGTTTGCCTCGATCCAGTAAATGTTTTCTACTTTAGACAGATGTGTGTATAATAGCTACTAAATTATCTCGTGATAACAGCTTAGAGAGAGATTCAGAGACGATGCAGCCAAAGTCACATAAGTTTGTGCATTATTTAACATTTTGAAAACGTTGATATTTGGACGAGCAACTAAGTGACATAAAACTTAAATTTATAATTTCATTTTCTGACACTCTCATAACGTATTCCTGCCACCCCACCCCCTACCACTCTATCCACTTTGTACCGTGTTCCTACACCTATGATTTATTCTTAGTACAGTTAAAGAACATTAAACCAGGGAGATGTTATGGAACTCCCTGATTAAACAAAGGAACCCTGAGCGTATAACAAATAAACTTCATTTACCGAACTGGAATGCTCTCAGATCCAGCATTCCTCTTACATGGAGACTTGCTACGTGGTTATGAACATGTTTTGTTTAATATTGTAAATATATAATTTAACTTAATTTAGCTATTCAAACAAAAATCCCGTTTTCTTTTCTTTTTTTTCAATTGATTTGACACGGTGTTTAATTATGGCTCTCGTGATTCATGATGACGTCACTGATGTCGGGTGTTCTCTGATCAGTTCATCGTCTCATGGATTATTATTCTTAATCTTAGCATCGAATACTCGACTATCATGATTTGGTTCTCAAGTTAGTCCAAGACTTGTTTCTGTTTGAATTGGAGCATAAGCTTTCATTTAGGTTCATTGTACAATTGATCAGATATATGAATAAGATGATAACAATACTAACCTGATTGTGTATAACTAACAGGATAATGGTTGTAAATTGATCAGTTATAAAATCCGAGATGATAATGATAGTAATTGATCGGTAATCTTACTGAGATATGAAGTTGGTAAACTGATCAGCTATATTACTGAGATGGTAATGATAGTAAACTGATCAGATCAAAATTAAGGAATCATCCAGTTTGATTACTCAGCCGATATGAAGTTATCATCGAGGGTCAACATAAATCAGATAAATATAATGCTCATGATTTCATGCCACACTAAAACGATTTAACTTGCACTTGAATTTGTCATTACTTTCTTTCATTTTGTTCATCAGTTTGGAACAATAATGTTGGTTTTCGTCGCCTGAATCTACAGACTGGTCTATGGCAGGTAAGACATTGTGCACCGTGCTTTTTTCAGCTATTGTTCATAATGTATTCTGGTCAGCTAATTTGAGCTAAGCTACCCTCTGTAGTACTTTACCAGTAAATATAAAATCAATACTGTAATAATATAATCGGTAAAATACAGTAAATTGCTTGTATTAATTGAATTAGAATTAGAATTATAGTTGATGGCAGCAATATAATTAGATTGTGATGAACAGAAAAGAACTTATAAACCAACAGAGATTTCCAGATATCTTCTTGCTCTTGTTCCCAAACGTGGTCAGATTTCTTTTCTTATTGTGCACCGTTTGCCACCCCGAATGCCACCCTGTGTGTCCCTTATTACCCAACCATAAATTTGTTTTACTATTCAAGATATTCTCTTCAAGTATATATAAAGGCACAAGACTGGCTTGCAGAAACGAGAAACACATGCTAATTTTTCTTTATTAAATCAGGGTTGTATTAATTTGTGTTAACATTGAAAAAAAAAAGGATTCTTCATCAGAACATAGTAAATACTTATGTATATTTTTATACTATATATCTACTGACAAGATAATATCATAAAATTATTTACATACTGCTCGATTGCTGAAGGATATGTTACTTACGTGGTGTCCAGTTCACAGGGATAATTTGGAAGCTATTAATAGGAACAGATGTCTGTGTAATTTGACTCTAAAAACATATTTTAAAGTTGATTCATATGCTTTCGTAGTATTTAACTCAAATAAAGTTGTGAATTAAGTCATTGGGTAGACGTTTTAATAAATTTAAATAAAGCTGCATGCTACGTAATAGGTTATAACGTTGACCAATCCATATAATATTTACATATAACTGGATACCACTGCAACTAATTAAGAGATCTAAATATGTTGTTTCAATCACATTACTGCTACTTATTAGTGAGTTATTTATCGTTTAATCAGATTCAGACAATACTGTGTCCCACAAATTATTAGCCATGTTTTAGTTGTAAGTTTCCAAACCTTTAATATCTCTGCCTACTCTCGTCTTTCCTGGGCCCTATTTCATAAAAGTTAAGAACATTCTTATATTGGAGTTAAGAAGAATAATCGTTCTTAAGTCTGTAATTGTTCTTAACTTTAAGAACATTCTTATCTTCTATTTCATAAACAACTTTAATATCTCTGCCTACTCTCATCTTTCCTGGGCCCTATTTCATAAAAGTTCAGAACATTCTTATCTTGGAGTTAAGAAGAATAATCGTTCTTAAGTCTGTAATTGTTCTTAACTTTAAGAACATTTTTATCTTCTATTTCATAAACAACTTTAATATCTCTGCCTACTCTCATCTTTCCTGGGCCCTATTTCATAAAAGTTCAGAACATTCTTATCTTGGAGTTAAGAAGAATAATCGTTCTTAAGTCTGTAATTGTTCTTAACTTTAAGAACATTTTTATCTTCTATTTCATAAAACAACTTAAGAAGAATTCGTTCTTATCTTTGTCCTGAAATCGTTCTTAACTTTAAGAATGATCAGCATCACATTTAAGTATGTTCTTAAGTGTCACATTTCAATTAGGCGGGACATTTTCAATCAAAACACATCATTGCTAATGTAGGTGTTTAAAATGGATGCCAATGATGGCTATGTATATGGCTTTTTGGGCTGCTTGAAAGAGAACACCAACGAGCTCTATGGAGAGAAAAGGTATTCAGGGACAGAACCAACCCACTGCATCAATAGACAGACCAGACCGGCAGATGCATTCGAAGTGCCGGTTCAGTAGACTTGCGTGCATCAACATCATTGATATACTTCAAGATGATATTTCTTTAAGCATATGCCCTACTTAATATAGGATAGGCTGTATAATAAGCATAGACTTAGGAGGCCGGGCGGGGGCTGGGGGGGGGGGAGGGCTTCAGCCCCGACCAAATATATTTGTGAAAATTCGGGCAATATGCTGAGAATTTTTCGGGCACCTACTGAAAGAAAAATAATTTTCAATGTGTTTTTCAATGGTTAAACTGATATTATCATAATCATTATTATTGTAACGACTTCCCCAATAATTATAACCAATATGGAAGGGTAAAACAACAAATGATTGTATGTTATTTGCATGCAATGTAATTACCGATGCATCCCTATATGAAATGCACATTAACATGTTGAACACGCGAAAATTTTGGTTATATTTTTCAGGCAAGTCGTTACAGCCCCCCAAATCAAATTGGGCTCCTACTCCTATGATAATATGGTGGGGTGGTGATGGGATGGCAATCACAGCTACTATAATGGGGGTAACTACAGTATAGAAAGGTTAATTTCTGACTGGGGTGGGAGGGAGTGGGAAGTAGAACTACTTGACGCAAGGTTGGGGGGAGGGGGAAGAACCGTTCTTGACGGAAAGTCGAACTGTTGCCCGACTTTATACCGTCTTCCTGGGGGAGGGGTGTAAGGGGGTATTCCCTCCCCTTTGAAAATTTTGGTTTTTATATGGGGACTATATGCAAAATGATGCTATCATTTGCCCTAATTTGCACAGATTTTTGCCGGTATCTGAGGTCTTCAGATTTTTTTTTTTGGGGGGGGGGCAGACACCCCCACCTTGTACGCCTATGGTCGGTACATTCGTGCTTTTGTTGATAAATTTGTGCCCATTGCCCTCCCTTCACGAACTTTCTCGTAGCTGTTTACGCAACTAATTATAACTTTATAAGTTATTCGCTTAAACTACAAAAAACTACAGGGGCGGGTCAAGAATTATTGGCAGGAGGCGGTTTAAGGGTTATTTGTGATAGCTGTCCTGGGGGAGGGATCTAAGAGGAGGGGTGTTCCCCTCAACTTTGAGAATAATTATGGGTCCTTAGATATAATCTTTGAAGCAAAGTAATTTAACAAATTGTTTCTTGCCAGAAGTCCCCCCCCCCCCCGAGGTGTAATTATCTATGATAAAAATTAAATACAAACCATTTTGGCAAAGAATCAAGAACTTGGTTAAGTGTGACGTACGGGAACTGTTTGCATTGACTTTGTATATATGTAGAACTCATTTGAAGCTAGCGAACATGGTCGACCCACCAAAGTACACAAAACGCAGGATTGAAGCTGGCAAACAGTGTAATTCTATCTTCAAAATCTTACCAAGTTTTGTATGGTGGAGTATAAGAATCGCAAGAAACAATTTGTTAAAGTTGACAAGTGAAACGTAGTAAAAATGGACTATTTTATGTAAATTTTAACTGAAACTTGCAAATTCTTAGGTTATTCACAGGTATACTTTGGTTATTCACAGAAATATATAAAAAATCCTAGTTGGAAAATTTAGAAATTCCGCATGTCAGATTTATTTTGAAGGAAATCTATTATTTTCTACATTTTTATTTGGCAAGAACCTTACAAATTAATATAGGATACTGGAATAGAAATTTTAAAGTGAATTGTGAAATTGTTCAATTATAATGAATATAAACTGGCTTTTACAATAGGATTCACGGCAAAAGATATTAAAGGGCAATTCCTATCGTCCCATATAAGACTCAAATAAACGTAGAATGTGGCAATGTGGAATGCTTGAGTTATTACAGTAGACCATACACAAACTTCTGAAGAGACTCAGATCGCATGGCTGAAGTACATGCGATGAATGGGCATGCAGGCAATATAGGATGATTTGTTTTCAGCATAGAAGTTTGCAGTCTCGAGGGTGATGGGAGAGCTATGCCCTTCAACTAGCAGGATGATAGGGAAGGTGATATTCCTCTCTCTTAACGCTCGGTAAAAAAAATGGCGTTCCATTCGTAAACAAACTTCCGTGTTAATCCAGCCATTCGAGGATTGTCCCTCGCACCATTCCTCTGGAGCACCCTCCCGAGGATTGTAACAGAAGCGGTTGTTCGGGAAGATGAACATAGGCTCCTTTTTTCCGTGTTGCTCAACTGGTAGATGTCCATGCTTCCTGCCAGTGGAAACCCACTTTCGTCACAGTTGAAAATGTGACTACCATCTTTAAGAATTTCCTCCCAGTTTTTCACCGCCTCGGAACTGATACACACCTTATACTTATAGACTCCACTGTTAACATAGCTCTTTCTTTTCCCAGAGTCTCCCCAACTTTCTCCACTATATTCCGGTTTCTCTTCAGAAAGTCCCTAAACCACTGTGCTTCTGAAAAAGATAACAAAATTATAAGTTCCATACATATTTGTTCCTCATATATCTATGTTATTGTTAAACCTGGGGTGGCGCCATGAATTCCCCGACACAGGGCTAAGGTCTCCGACAGGGGGGGGGGGGGGCTAAGATCTCCGACAAGAAATCTGGGTGCACAAAATATAATATATATAAAAAAGTAAAAGAATTAGCCTAGCCTAACTTACATATGCTAACTAGGCTTCACTCGAGCAGTTTTAGTGCAACTTTCTGCTCTAGAAAAACACTTTTTTGATGGTATTTAATAAGAACAAAACTACTCGTGAACAGTTTTATTTGGGTTTTTCATTATTTTGGATAAAAAACTGCAAAGAAGGAAAGCTTTAGTCATTACTTACCATTTTCTTTTTTTTCCTTTTGTGAGCAAGAATAGGCGTTTACGAGAAAAAGTTTCAGACAAAGTTGGCGCTGCAGGTCAAAGGTCACATTCAGCCTCTTTCAAAGTTATAAAAGATACAAACTTTTAATAAATTCTTAAATAATCGTTCGTAACTTAAGAAGATTAATCGTTCGTAAGATAGGAACTATTTATTGTTCAAACTTTTTAAAGTGACTTACGAAGAATTATTTAAGAAGATTCGTAAGTAATCTTTATGAAATAGGGCCTTGGTGTGACATTGGTGAAATAAATTAATATAGTGTTTTCAAGGTCCTTATCTTTCATTTTACGGCCAAGTTTATTACGAGCAGATTGTAGCAAAACAACACAAAATACAGAACCTAGAAATATTCATTATGGTATTCTTCCTTGTGAATTAAATCTATCTAATACATTAACTATGTTGCTAGAAAGCTTCTGAGGATTTTAAGGATCACTTGCTTAAACTATTATTAACACAGAGTAGTGTATACGTGACTGACATAAGTGTGTGTCCAAGCAGGCTTAGATAATGAAAGGTCGGGTCTGGTTCTTATTTGAAACCAATAAACTCTGGTATATTCTTCTGAATGGTAACGCTTGCCATGTTCATGTGTATGGGAAGATTAGCTATTTTAAGGACTCCGATCTAATAACTTTTTTTTTTTTTGGGGGGGGAGGGGTAGGATTATAATATTTGTGTAAATTGAGAATAAATGAGAAAACAGTAAGAAACTCTGTAGTATATGTATGTGTAGCTCTACTAACCCGCTTCGTTCTTCTGGTGTACGGATACCATGGTAACCACAACATATTCAATCACTTGATAAAATATGAAAATAAGACAAATACTCGTATTATTTCCCGCGTGTTTTGAACATACACAAATATACATACATGAGACGATTTTGAAGCAGTCAGGATCCGGGGTGGGGGGGGGGGGGGGCTTGGAGTGGAGTTGTTCAAACTACGGTATAGTCGGTAACCGATAATCTGATTTAAATACTCATAAGTTTTCATTGGCTAATACTTTATTTTATCTTGATAATTATCTTCGAGTGTTAAGGATAGTTTATTGCCACACCCGGACCTTCCAGCCTCATTTATTACTTATTGTTAGTATATAGGATTGGGTGGAGAGTTGAGGGCGCCAAATAATATTGAAACAACTCACGTAAACTTTCGTGTCGCGTTTATTCCAAACGTAGAAACAAATTTATAAAAATATGAAAGTGAACAGAAATACATATCTTTAAAATACATTTTTGAGATAAAAGTCTGTAAGTAAATCACGAGCATCGGTATGGTAATTAATAACTAAGCATATCGTTTCAACATTTAGTAGAACACTAGTAGCGTGTATGACTCTGAAACAACATAATTGACAAAACCGACGCTGCTTAACGTTTCCAACATACCACTATAAATCCTCGTGAAACATTGGTATTATTCTTCTGAACCAAAACTTAGCTGTAGTAAAAATCAATGACATTAGCAAATATCTTACTCAAATAATGTCTTCACCTGGACGAATGCACTGAACATATCCCGCTTTTGTGTCACCATCTCGATGTACATTAAATATGAGACCGTATAATGTTGTTAATCATGTTGCATCGTTCTTGTTTATGTTCATTTAATTTCAGGGCAAATGTTCATCATATCACATACAGTTGTAGTAAAAACAGTCCGTTTAGCCGACCCTGTAGCTTACTGTGGCTTCCCTTGCATATTTGTCTTTGTAGCAGGCTCCCTGGTTCTCACTGGTTATGTTCATTTTCTTCGTTTTCTCTGATGTTAGGAGAATTTGGTCTTCCATTAAATAAAGCTGTTAATACATAATAGGTTGTAAATTGACTAAACCGTGAAATATTTGCAGAATTATTGGATACCCTGCAACTAACAAAGATATCTAGATATGTTGTCACAATCACGTGACTGCTCATGGTTAGTGAATTATTTGTCGTTTAACCAGATTTAGACAATTTGTGTCCCATCAATTTAATCTTTCCAGGTGGACTGAAGTAACATTATGTTTTCAAGTCCTTCTCATTCGTTTAATGGTCAAGTTTGTTACAGTACCAGCAGATTGTAGCAAAAACAACACAAAGTACAGAAAGTAAACTGTTGCTACTCTTTCTTCTTAGTTCAATTTTACTCAATTATTAACTCAAATTTATCAAGGTAAATGTTCCTGCGACGGTTCCACGTATACACTCATGTGTATAATAAATTAAATACCTGTATTTTCTAGGTCAGAAATGAGGATGAACTCGTAGTGTAACAGATGGTGACCGATGCGAAGCAGCGCGAGTCAATATTTTTGTACTTTGCATGGTAACAAAATCATACCAGAAACTGGTTTTTATCGCCTTTTTTATTGCTTGTGAACATCCGACTCACCGTTTTCCAGAGTACAAATGATATTGGCAATTGATATAAGGAATAGGTGATACGTTTATTGATAAAATGAAAGAAAATTGAAGACTATTTTGTAAATTGTGAAAATATTATATTCGTGGTTTGGAATAAACTGTATAGAAGAAGATCTTAAAAATATATTTTTTGGTGACACCAGATTCGCTCTGTAGAGCACATCATTACTGATGATTCGGTGAAGCTGTGATTAAATCACTTCCCACGCACATAAACACAACAGACCATAATACCAGCCAGTGTGAGGGGGCAATTATACTACTGCTTCGTTCTGTTGTCTAGATACCATGGTAACCAAAGAACTGGACACGTATTTTGCAACGCTGTATATAGAACACAATGTTGAAAAAGATCACGCACATGAATCTATTTTTTTGCGTCGCGGATATATATATATGCTAAGCCTTTGTCGTATATTGCTTTCTGCATTTTGTTAAAGTGCTTTAATATGTGCAGTAGACAAAAAGGATTCTAGTCATTCTGTTTGAATAAACTTTACAGCAACGCAAAGAAGAAATATCTGAAGGGCTTTATTTCATTCTTTGGGGCAAGATATTAAGATTGTGTAAATTTCTGTTGGCTTTAACTAAAATACCTTAAGTGCAAGATACAATGGGTGTTCCATACGAATAGTGCATGTCTTCTCAATACAATAGGTATTGTCCAATCAAAACGCTTAAAGGAATAATTAGTTAACGGAAGAGCTGTTAATGTTGCAGATTATAATGATGGGGATTTTTAATCTATTTTTTTTTTATACACTGTTATTGATGAAAGAATTATCCCTCGCAATCGAAATGGTATAAGCAATGCTATAACTAAAATATCACCTTTGACGATGTCATAAGAGGGATTTGTCTGAAATACAGACTAAGCTGATTTACAGATACGACTGCCTGGTATAAACTACAACACATAGTCATATATATAGTATATTGCTATATGTATACTGTTGCTGTCGATACGGGGGCTAAGACATGTTCGTATACTTGGATGAAAGTGCTACAGTATGCATAGCTATAGAGACTTAACTAGTTTTGTTGAAATTCTAACTTTCAGATATTGACATAAAGATTCAGTTGTTTTTTTGTATTACATTGTTGTAAACTGTGACAGATCAGTGAGTTATGGGACATTAGTATGTAATACAGGTCACGGTAGGTCAGAGCGTTAATCTAGGATATGATCTTCATTTTCCCGACACTCTTACATGTTGTCAAGTGTGTACCTCCTGTCACGCTCACATTAAGTGTTAGAAAGTCCCCATGACGATATTACAAAGTCTTCATCAAGTTGTATTTTGTTGGTGCTAGAAATAAACTGTCCCTACTCCTCTCTTTCAACGCCCTTTCATCTGATTTGGAAACATATTCATGTGTTCCTGAAGCATCCATATCTGTTGTTGTATTATGTTATTAATTTAACATGAAACGAAACCTTATAAAACTGTAAATGTTAGATAGACTTGTGCGCAAACGTGGTAATTAATGTAATCACACGTAGCACTTAATTATATTATTCTGATTCAGTAAACTTGAACCCAATTAAAGACGATCGGTCATAAAAATCCATGTATTGCCTAATTATCGTTATAGCATACTTTCTCTGGTTTAATGTGTAATATATAAATGAACATATTAAAGATGGAAAAGCATCTTCATAACAGATTCTAATGGCGGGGGGGGGGGGGGGGCTAGGTCCAGAACTGAAGTAACGATAATTATATATTGTGTTAATGTTCATTTGTCCAACGACGAGGACTTATTTGTCCAGGATGTATTTATCGTCAAATACAACATATACGTCAGGAACCCTTGTTACTAGGCATGGTACAAATATTATGAGGTATGGTAAAAATAAATGAAACTAAATGAAGTCTCCCTTCCACCCCCGTACCCCAGCACTTTCGTCTTATTTCCTTATTATTGTTGTTGTCCTTCTTTCTCTGCATGTAAACTCCTTTATGCTCTCCTTATATTATAAGTAATTGCAATGTGAATCAATACAAATTCTCAACTTTAAAGTAGAGAATATTCAGACAGATAAAAACATATAAAACAAAATGAATCTATTGTGCTTCAATTATCTCTCTTCTTCGGTTCTAGTAGTTTGAGTTGTAATGGGATTTGAGGGATCCCTATTGATTATATTTCATGATTTATTTCGATTAATGTATATATATACGTGACTGATGTGAATGTGTGGGTCCAAGCAGGCTTATATATAAAAGGACGTATGTGGGTTTAACTTTAAAATAAGAAACAAATGGATTTTTTTAGGTAGGTTAAATCACCTCGATGTACTTTAACATACTAGAAAAATTAAAGGAGAGGTGATTACCTAAAAGTTTAACTAAAATATTCAATTTAAGGTTTTTATTTCATTTTTAAGAAACGCAGGGATGTGCCCACGCTGGGCGGCCCCGAACAGCATTACAAATTACCGCCCAGCACTGTCTTAAAAATCGTGAATCCCGCCCAGCACTATTTTCATCTAAAATCCCGACATTCCTAACAATATATTCAACATAAATTGGGCTTAGCCTATGCCAAAATCATACAGACTATTAATGTATCAGTTACGCATGCGAGAAACATTACTTACGGCTCCCAATCGGTCCCTTGCAAAATCTCTTTGAAACAAACTAATAACTTTTACCAGGTACGTAATATATTTCACTAAAAAAAATGTATATTGTAATCAAAACTAGTACATGTGTATGTGCTTAAAAGTGCCAGCATTTGGCATCTGAGCACCTTCAAAATTCGAAGGGGGGAGGGGGACAGCCCCTTTCCCCTTAGACCCCTCCCACAGGACGGCGATCAGTATACCCGGCACTCAGGAAATCCTGGGCACATCCCTGGAAACGTCTTTTTTTACCATCTTCTGTACGTACAGTAGTATGAATAGGCAGCAGCATTATCATATGACAAAAAGTCAACGGTGAATCTGAACTAATAGTGGTTTTAAAATATTTGTAGTATTTCTTTCGTATTTTGAATAACGGCTAAATAAAATTTTAAAAATAGTATCTCGAAGGAGCCTGGGTCGGAGTTGGAGGAGGGGTGGGGGTGTTGAAAGTTCCTAGTAATGTGGTTGATTTTGTAAAATTTACCACCCGGCAAATTGACTAATGTTTTATCTTCATGATTATATTCAAGTGCTGACGATAATTTAATGCAACATCCGGGCCTTTTATTCTCACATGGTCCGTATTGTTATTAGTATACTTTTTCCATCAGAATCATTCAATATGTCTATATCATATAGTATAAGAAACACTCTGATGTAGTTGAGTCCATTTACGTCCTGATTCCGAGCCTAGTGCGAGACCACTTTGTTCGGGTATGGTACTCTCGAGTCCGAACAGCGTTCTATAGAGTATATGAGCAAACCAAGTCCGAGTCCATCTAATATATAGAGACACAGCAATGAAGAGCTCACGCGGTTTCTGCCTATACTTGTCTTATAGACACGCAGGGAGTATCGGTTAAATAAACCCACTCTAAATATTCCTTAATTTACAGACCGTCGCTTTTTGGTCTAAATGTTCCTTGCCTAACGTTGAACAAAGAGAGTAAAATATAAGAAAACTGATTATGTGTGCATGTACAAATTACCAATTAAACATAAGGTTGTAGTGTTTAATGACGTCACTCAGTGTTTGATTACGTCACTAAGTGTTTAATGACGGGCTTAAAACTAACTATGTCTTCCCTATAAAGCTGATGTTTATATTCATGTTATTAAGTCCGTGCATCTTACATTGACGAGTCTGTCTCCTTTATTGACTTTAGGGTATTCAATGTAGATGTGCGTTTACCTGCCAGGAATAGTTTACTGTTATATTTGTGAAGATATATCATTCAAATTTATATATTTTTTTCTTCGTCATATTATGTTTTCCTGAAATTCAATTTCAAAATTTCATGAATAAAATATTTCTCTTCCCTTCAGGCCTGTGACAATGATGGCAATCTACCAGGAGAAGAGGTAAGAGAGACATAGATTCATGTTCCTGTTTATTAGTAACGGTAACTTTAATAACAGACAAAGAGGTGTTAATTAATGTGAAACAAAGAAATAAGACAAAAGAGTAGTATACTTCGTTTCTCATCAGGGTGGGAAGGGGAGGGGGTGGGGAGGCCAACTGTAGAAATCTATACTCAAATCTACCATAAATCTCTACTCCGGTATACTTTGATATGATACAATTATTAAACTCATTTCGCTGGGGTCGAGAGGGGTTGGGGATGGCTTAGGAGGGTATCCGTTGGGTAATAGCATCATGAATCACTGTGAAACGAGAGCATACACTGTGTCATAAAAACACTAACTCGGAGCGAACTGTTTTCACATGATATAATGAAACTAGTAAAAATGAACGGTTGATGTTTTAGTGACTGAGTGATGACGTCATACCGTAATCCCTTACAGAGTGGATTAAATGGAGGAGGGTGCAAGAAGTAAGTTCCAGTTCAGGTCCGTTTATATAAAAGACATGAACACAACGGTGTAGGTAGCTCACGACACTACAGTGATTTGGATTGAAGCTGCGTGCATGAGAGTTGACTCTCTCCACATAAACTTTAAAATATACATTTATTGAGCAATATACTTCCTAAATGTGTCAGTTGAAAGCCTCAAGTAAGATTTCGAGATATTTTACACTAGTTGTTATCTCAAGTAATTGATTATTTATTATCACAACCTGTTACAGATATTTTTTTATACGGTCACCGTCGTTTTTAGTCTGTATATTTTGGGCAATATGAAAGCCAATTTCTGAATATTTTACCAAACCATTCTTAAGTTAGTCAAAACGAGCTAGCGGTGAATTACAATTATACTTATTGTTTACATCGGTCTGAGTCCGCCCTCCCCCTTCCACCGTTCATATGTACACTGGTGTTATTGGGACGGTTAATTCGACTGGTTTATAAATCTAAACGATGTATCGATGATTAAATTATAGTTTGGGAAATAAGGTAACGATAGCAAGAAAGACTCTGTTTTTCGTATTTAACGCTTAAACTGTTAATAGTCTTTCGCACTATAATATGCATTTATATTTAACACCTAAACTGTTAATGTATGTATTTTATATCTTCCTGCAAGCAGGAACTCGCAAATAAGCCATCATTGGCTTATCAAAGCCGCAAGCTGACCGAAGTCAGTCTCTTAGATTCATATTTAACGTCCATTATTATTAATTGTCTGTTACTGGACGACATTCATTAATTTTGGAGTGACTCGAACTCGGGACCTTATGATTGAAAGGCACCGCCGTTAATAGCTTTCCACTGAAGATAAAATATGCTGATGATAACACAAGTTCCGTCAAAACAAAACATAAAGCAGAACCCGGTCTAGCATGGTCAAGAGAACCAACCAAACTAAGTATCCCCTTATATGTCAATAATGATCAATTCAGGGAATTTCCTTATTAAAGGTACGTCAGATAGTGACACGGCCTACCCAACATTTTACTTAACTTTTACACAAAATGTTACGATTGGCTTCAAAGTTCTAGAGGAAGAAGGGAGAGGGGTGGGTCCAGCTGGGAATATATAAACCCCGTTTATGGATCAGTTTACCTTCAGAATGGAGTAAACTGGTCATTTTAACACCCTAAGAATGCTGCACCCTTCACCATCTCTTGAACTCTAACCTTTCTATTGCATAATCACATGAGTCAATGTCCAATTTGATTAGGCTCCTACATTTGTGAATACTTAAGAAAAGCTCATAATGAGATTTGAGTGACCTGGATATGGTTCTGTAACGATTACATTAATTTTGAAAGGGATTGTCGAACTTCCATAATGATGATAATGTTAAACGTTGCAATTTAATTGAAAATGGCTACTCAGCTAGACGGGATCAGCTTATAAACAGGACATTTCCCTGCATCGCACTAATGTGTGATAGTACATTGGGATGCATTGATTGAGTCATCGTGATATCAAGCGGAAATCCCCTGAGTAGTTCATTTGATGGTTACCGGCAGGGAAGAGGATGGGGTTTGGAGATAAGTGAACTGTTTCTTGTACAGTAATCCTGTTTTACACAGAAATCTTTTTATAGATTGGGAAAGGGATTATATCCTCGTGCTGTGAGTCAATATGTGTTGACATATGCTATTCATTTTGTTATTTATATACTTATTTGGAATATTTCAAGCAAACAGTAGAACTTTATATAGAATTCAATTTTTACAAATCCTTGGAATCAATACGACCACAGCATAAGTGACCATGGTTTCATGAATTACGCCTTCATGCGTATATCATGTTCAGTAACAAAATATTCGCAAGACGAACTCGTTAGGAATCCCTAAAGTAATAACTGAAATAATAATAATGAACAGGACAACAATTTCCAAGACATTTGAAAAATGCAAAGTTTTATGTTACATGACTCGATTTATCTGAAATAACACTTTTAATATGGATGCATATGATGAATATTGACAACATTTAACTATATACTGCACTGTCTTTGTTTCTGTGTTATTTTATACATATTCATTACTTAAATTTTTCCTCTTGTTTAGGGATTCGATGAGGAGAGTTATCAGGAAAGCCTGGCGAACTTCAACCGGGCAAGGCGCAAGTAACTGCAAGTCAATACAGCTGAATACTCTCTTCTTTGGTATTTAACATTGTATTTGTTAACAGTGATTGTCTGCTATTGTTAATGGTAAAATTTTAATATATTAAAATGAATCTCCACCATTAACCATAATTTGTATTCCTATGTTTGTGATTACCGTTTTTTTTTCTCTGGTCACTAATATCATTTGCTTCAACTTTAATTGGTTTTATCACATATTTCATGAACATAACTGATCCCTGATTATTTGTATAGAAATGAGTGATAAGTTCCTTCCATTAACATAAACATCGTTTGTTTGTTTACTGTGTCGCGGTGTTTTGTTTAGCTGGTGAGTTAAATTAATTGTAGGCTCATGGTATTGTTGGCGCTTTTTTTTCCGGGGAAGGGGGTTGCTTAGGTAACACTTCCCCATTATTCTACTAATAAGTATACTTTTTGACTAATTATTATGATACCGATATAACCTGATATATATCATTTTATCTTTATTTTACAGCTCAATGCAAACTGCATGTTCATCTGGCGATGCCAATTATCAGCAGGACTATGACATCATTCTCAAATTGATGCAGTAATTTTAGCGAGAAAGAATCTAATTTAGATTTTAGGTTCAAACTCTTAATATCTCCCAAATACTAGAAACAGCGCCAGATAGAGCTCCAGTATTATACAGATGCAACTAGTCCATTATGATTGTGACGTCATCAAATGCCTATATTCTCCAGACAATGGAATGGTGCCTTGATAAAGACTGTAACTTTTACATTCATTGTGAATGGATCTTGTCGAGAGGTTAGGTTGTACAATAATGTTAACAATTCCATACAAAATAAAGAAGTGAAATTGGAAAGAGTTCTGTTTAATTTAAATTTGTTTAAAGAATTACTTAAGGGGAATTTCAGTCTTTAATTGTTATAGTCCAAAAAAGGAGTGATATTTAGTGTTTCTCCATGTACGAAGTAATTTCTAACGTTTCAAAAATAATATTACTGTCCATATATGCTTTCTTTTCTAACTCTAAATTCGTTTACTCTCTAAGCCAAAGGCAAACTTGCTAAGAGCCAATTAAACTACTAATGACGTCATCCATCAATCACTACGTCATCAGTATAGGAGACTATATTTTCTTAGATGTCAACTATGATGAGAGAGAAGAAAGAGAGCATATTCCTTTTCTTACTTTTAGTGTGTGTGGAGAGGGGGAGGAGGAGAGTGGGGGAGGGGGAGGGGGGGGGGGGGGTTGAGGGGTTAGACCCACCACAACGGTGACCAAGTAGATGTTATAGTAGTTATTTGCACCACAACCAGAACGCTAATTTGTATAATGGGAATTAAACGGTTATGTACAGTACTTTTTTCTACAATTTAAATTAATATGTAACAAAGTCATCGTTACTTGTGTGAATGAAGAGAAAGGTTTGTTCACCTACTCGTGTGTCCCTGATCAGATATTACTGGACCTGCTCTCGCTCTCCACGCACTCCTCGTGTGCAGGGTATAACATCCTTCATTGGTCCAATTGTATGTAATGTTATGATTCATCCCAATTCCAGACCCATATCTTTACATTCCACCCACTCCCCCCACCTCTACCCCGACAAACACTTGACTACTCAGAAAATTAATTATACGTCTAATTATGTTAATACTTCTAAACTTATTTTTTTTAAGCAGACATGTTTGGAATGTTTTGATTAAGATATGTACATACTGTGCATGATTAAACTGTTTCTTTGTTCTTCCTTTTACTACATTTGATGTAAACTGTGACGTATCGATTACGTATTGTCTAAAATCTAACAAAGAGTAGAGCCACGTTAATTGTGTCAACGTTAAGACTAAGTGACATTCATTGGTTATCTACAATACCATTTGTGTTATTAAAATCGATCTGCAAGAACTTTAGAGGTGATATTAATTAATATCTGTGATATGTTTGTTCTATGTCAGCATTTCTTTATTTCTTTCTGTTCCTATAAATTATCGTTCTTAACATGAAGACAAGATGACGTCATATCATCTGATTTAAAATAACAAATGTGTATTCTGTATATTACGTAACTGAGACTTCAATGACTTCATCTATCAATACTATAATTTTCTTATTCTATTATTATGTTCATTTTCTTATTCTATTTTAATGTTAAGCTTCGCTTTATGATTGTATTTATTAATTGAAAATCTGTTTGTTTTAAAACAGCATTTTAATAATTTAGTTTATTATAAATTTTACGCCATATCCTATTTGTTGTATTAACTGATCCAATCAGCGCACGCAGAACATGAACGCTTACATTAGTTTACCGACAAACAAACATACAAACGTTATTATTTAGTGTTAACGCTAACTCTTCGAAATTAACAGTCAAGTTAAGGGCGCTTTGATCATGCGCAGTTAGTTCAATCTCTCCAGGTATGGTGATATGACGTAAATATAAGATGTATAACATAAATACAGACATTAATGAGATAGACAGGTTCTCATTATAGTGAGCTCTTTTCGTTATGTTTTGAATCAAAACTGACCATGCATAACGTCGATAATCTTAAAAATGAAAGTCAAGAGGAAATTTTACTTTTGACTTATTAAAGAGAATCGTATACTAATCATCCTGGTAAAATTTGTATCCAATTCCTACTTTGCGTTTTGGACATATCGATAACTGAAATTTTAACAGTTTGTACTATAAGTGAACTTGAAGCAAACAGGTGTGATGTCATAGCAGGTGTGATGTCAAGTGTGATGTCACTGACAGCAAAATGTTTTTTTTCTTTTTTTCATGTTTTCACTTGCTTGGTTTGACTTTGGTTTGGAAAAGATCCCGACTTTGTTTTAGGGTATGTGATCAAGGGCGTAGGAACCGGGGGGCTGGGGGCGCCAGCCCCCCAGTGAAAAATGTGGAGGGGGGAAGTATCATTCCGCCCCCCGCTTCGCAAGTCAGAAAACCCCTTTTTCATTTCCAAATGAGAAAAAAAAATCTCATTTGGAGCACCAAATTGCATCTGAGGCCAGGTGAAAATACAAAATTAAGTTTACAAAACGGAGTGGGTGTTGAAGTGTGCTATATTTCACCAAATTGCATCTGAGGCCACCTGGAAATGCAAAACATTCCAAAGGGGAGGGGGTGTCCCCCTCCCCTTAGACCCCTCCCCAGGCCGGCCATCAATCTTCAGCCCCCCCCCCCACTCAAAAGTTCCTTCCTACGCCACTGTATGTGATAATAGCTATACCCATAACTTAGTACATACCAAGTTTGCAAAAAAAAATAGACCCCCCTCTTCCCATTTTTGATTCCTTGTCGAAGGCAAAAGAAACCTATATGCGATGATGATGTTGTGTGTCTGTGTGTGCTTCTCTGACACTTGCCTGGATCCGCGATAACTAAACAACGGAGTGATGGATATTTGTCATACTTGCTAAATGTAGATATATTTTAGTAAGAAGGTGTGCCCTATTTGTAAGCGCTGACTTTATGAATATTAATGAGGTGACCCGAACTTGTGGGCCCCAATATTTTTGGGACCATTTGAGCGCAAAGTTTTATTTGGCCTAATTTTTGGGAAGGGCCAACATTGTAAATTGCAATAACTCCACAACCTTCAAGTACATTAGGTTGTATCCAAACTTGGAATACAGTTGTTGGTTGATAGCTAGTACATGTGGGCATAAATATTATAATACCGTATTGGGTGATGACGTAAAACACTTTGATATTCCATTAATCAAGTAACCATAGTGACCGTTGGACTCTTGTTAATATGTTATTGTCTTTGTTTACTTTCCGTTGTTATTATATTCCTAAAATACAGCCTTGTGTGTTAAGACAATACGATCACGTGAGTTTACACAATATATCAAGATTGAATAAGTTAATAACACTGATAATGTTCTGTACATTAAGTAAACATTAAAGACAATAGAACTCTCTCTGTGTTTCATTTTTCGTGTTTATTATTGCTTTCAAGTTTTTATTTTACTGCATCTTTTAAAGTTTCTATTTGTTTGTGAAACTACAGGAGAATCAAACCCAACGATCATTTTAATATTATGTGATAGGTAAGCTATCTATCATTTTAATATTACATGATATGTAAGCTATCGATCATTTCAATATTATGTGATTGGTAAGCTATCGATTATTTTAATATTATGTGATTTGTAAGCTATCGATCATTTTAATATTATGTGATAGGTAAGCTATCGATCATTTTACTATTATGTGATAGGTAAGCTATCGATCATTGTAATATTATGTGATAGGTAAGCTATCGATCATTTTAATATTACATGGTAGGTAAGCTATCGATCATTTTAATATTATGTGATTGGTAAGCTATCGATTATTTTAATATTATGTGATAGGTAAGCTATCGACGAGCAGGTCACTTTAGGGCACTTTACGCATTTGAGAACAATTGCATTTGAACTTAGAGATACCGTTTCTATACAAGACTCGTAGAGTTGAATAAGTTTTGAAATATTACAATTTGCCTTTATTAATTGCTTCATATACAGTCTTGTTTTATATGGTATATAAGCAGAACTTAAAACAGTTATTGTTTTAGCGTTACATAATTTTGGCGTAGTAAGCTGACAAGTAATTCTTAAATACAAAGATCGGCTCTGTATTGTATATACTCTTCATTTTATTCTTTCATTGTTATTGTAATGCGCCTTATAAATCATTATACTGGTTTCATTGTATTTCAGATCTTTATTATCTTTATTCTCCGATATTTTCCTTCGATTTAGAATAATTCTTAGACTATATCTAATACTTTCTCTAATTATTGTTATATTTAGTGCATTCTACTTCATCCATTTATTAATTATATTTTCTTTCAAGATTTACTTGTTTTCTTTCGTTCCTCCTATTTCTATATTATGAATTAATCTTTGATATTACTAACGCGTACTCCAGTGAATATTAGAAGAATATTGTTAAATGTTATCATAATAACAATGACTAGCTGTCTACCGTTATACCATTGATTGTGAAACTCAAATCAAATTAAACATTGTCTTCGACATTATTTAATAACAATGACATGTTTGTTTTTTTAATCCAGTTCTTTGTTCCATAATTATGATCGGAAATGATGTTTCTTTGAAGACAATAGGAACACGTGACTTTTACTGCTACTTAATGATGCTGATTGATGATTTATGAATATTCATAATCTCTTCATTGTAATTCAGTTTTTGTCATATTTGCTTTAACCCAATCGGATATTATGAAGCTATAAAGTTTACCAATATAACCCAAGCCCTGTCACGCAAAATTTAATATATTAACATAACTACAAACACAGATTAACACATAAATATGGAAGAAATCACTGCGTTGCGGTATCTGTTTATGATATTACATATTTCCAAGGATATAATTATCCCTTTATTTTGTAATTGTTCTTGGTATCTTTCGTATTTATCTATGCTTCTACAAATGCTTGTACACAAGTATTAAAACCAAACACACTTGTTCCCTTTGAGGCGATCCTGGTCTCTCATTGTGATACAATTACAACCGATTCATCCCATTTATATGTTTCTACATCATTAGTTCATATCATAGAAACTAATAATGAAATTATTGATATGTATGTTGTAATGTCAATGGAAGCAATAAAAGAAAGCTAATCAGAGATATATTGTCAACAGTGTTATCTCTGTGTAACATGTAGTGTATGTACTAACTTGTAATTTCAACCTCTTACTCTGTTATATCTTGCATCAAGGTCACACAGAAGGTATACAGTAACTCTCAAAACAGGTGAGGCTGGTATAGTTGTGGTCCAGACGACATT
This sequence comes from Apostichopus japonicus, assembly GCF_037975245.1. Classification (NCBI taxonomy): domain Eukaryota; kingdom Metazoa; phylum Echinodermata; class Holothuroidea; order Aspidochirotida; family Stichopodidae; genus Apostichopus; species Apostichopus japonicus. Next base: position 7,547,025 of record NC_092567.1, read on the forward strand.
CTTCTTTTCCTGATAAAAGTGTCGCTATCGCTCTGTGTGCCGTAAATTTAAACTTTCTCTTCAAGTTCATCCCAAACTTTTCTAGAAACAAGTGTTGGTCCCGCCTGACCTCAGATGACCTTCGACAGAAATTGAGTGAAACCGGTAGATAATGAGTATAACTGGGTATATGATTCTAGCCTAGTTACGTAAGTTCAAATATAATTTAATTTCATTCTAACCAAACTAGAATCTGTTTAGAACTGTTTAGCTGCTCCAAAGACTTGTTTTTTATCTGTAATTCAAAAGCAAAATATTTTGTGTCTCACAATTTAATGTATGATTCTGTATCGTTTTATTTCTATGACTGAGTAAATGGCTTATGTTATCCTTCATGCTGTGACTTTGTGGTCTGAAGTGCAAGAGATATATCTTCTAGTTAACAGCGCACATTGTGGTATGCCGCAAGCTGACATATTGTGGCAATTCATCCTAAGCAAGCGTTAGTATCAGATTGATGAAAAGTTCAGTGATAGGGTGATGATTGTTCCTAGTTATTTGTTTACGTGTTTAATTAGTCAACGTACTTATAATATTTATTAAATTAATAAACAAAAGCAACAGAACACACATCAAGTTGCACGACGTTAGGAGTATTTGGTTGTATAACGAGAAAATTTGACAAGAAAACTGGCTGATCTTATTTTACGTCAGTGTTTAATAAGACCACCTACTGATAATAATGACGTAAAGAAATAACACGAACTTAAGTTTAGTTGGTTCGCTGAGAAGTGGATGGGGTTTGGGAATTTTGAATCATTAGCATATATGACGTCATCATCAACTGTTGGCATGTAAGATATGCATCAACATATATATTTCACGGGGAGATTAAAGTGGAGGTAAGGGGGAATGGGGGTGGGTGTATTGCTGTGCTTAAGTTCCATTACTTACCTGTAGTTCTGGGCTACATTCGCTTCAATATCTTACTATAAACAAAAATAAAACAATGTTGACGTATTTGAAGTATATTTTTACCCCTCTTTTGGGAGTTGGCAGGAAATATTGTTTAACAAGTAGAAATTTTAACCCAAAAAGTTAGTTGACCCATTTCGAGGGTTAGACAGGAACGGCATGGGTGTGAAAGACTTCTGTTACCGGAAAGATGTTACAACCTGATCATGTTGGGTTAGGTTATAAGTGAAAATAATTTAACATTTAACGACGCTTTAAATTTTACTTTTGTGCTTATTTGTAACATTTTATTTCGTCTCCCTAGGCAAGCCATGAATTTTAACTACTATGATAATATAATCAACCTATCTTACCATGTGGCTGCGGCCGTGCACCTGCTGAAAAAAAAAATTGTTTGAACTAATAATACAGGATAAAACACATTTGTGTTATCTGACACAAATTTAGTGTAAGTTTTCACTGCTTTATTTACAAGCATTCTATCTGCATGTATTATTACATCGTGTAATGATATCTTAATTTACCTGAAGTTACTCTTAAGAAAACAATTCTTTACACATCAGTGATGAAAAGAAAGTGTTCCGCTCTTTGTAAACCATAAAGCAACCGTATTACGACTTACCAAGAATGTTACCTCAATCTTCAGAGTATTGACAATTATATTGCAGTCAGTCAAATAAGGTATATTGTTTTGAGTCGGTAATGAGAGCAATTTATAAAGTACATAAAGCTTGTAACCCGTCGTCAGACCAGAGATATTTTTTTCTAGATTAAATCCTTTGAAGAACTTAAGTTGAACTGGAAACATCCAAACTTTAATGTACTGTTTGTTTGAATTAAGTATAACAATTTTAACGAACAACTTTGCTACGGTAGTCCTGGAGCGAATAACATATTTATCAAAATCAACCGAATTATTTGTTTTAAATTTACAAATAATATTCTATTTAGCCTAAAACGAAATAGTCCCACGTTACAGACTAGCATTCAATCTAAAAAGTGCTCTTAAAATATTTTGCATTCAAACTGAAACCATTTCTGTGCTCTGACCTTAACAATATCAGCATTGATCGCCGCACAGTTTCCATATCTCTGTGAATAAATGGTACGAGCGCCCTCTAAAATAATAAAGTTTGAATCACACGGGAGAAGAACACAACTAGCTTTTGATTATAACAAATTTACCGTAGGATGAAGAATGTGGATTACGGTCAGGGAAGTCAGAGTGAAGTTGTATGATAATTTAGATCATCCATGCTTATTTGAGATTAGAAAGGCCGTCCTGACATTCATTTGTTGTTGATGTTCACAATAATGAATATTCAAAGAACATAATGATATAGATATTAAACATCAAGAGAAACAACAGTGGAATCAGAGTAATGTACAGCTTACTACCATCAAAGCTATTTATATTCCTCGGAGGTTGGGGCGGGGGAGTTTTGAGAGATTATAACCAATTTGATTTCGTTAAACGTTGTGAATACAACTATACATTTACAGGCTGAATTGAGTTATAGCTAAACCATTCGTTTGAACGATATGTTTATGATGGAAGTTAAAGGCCTAACTTGTTTTTATGTACATAATTTGAACAGGATGACTATCGAAATATTGCTCGTTATGGTCATTTGGCAAGTATGAATACAAACGATTAGTCCGGTTAATTAGTCCAAATTCTAGCATTCGATAAGCCTGCATTGTCGGTCGAAAAACCTTGCTTAACAATGATAAACTTCGAATGTTAACCAGACAATCGGTCTAATTTTTAACCAATGATCCAATTTAATTGCTTGTAAGCTTTCATTTTCAGTCGTAATACCTGGAGAACTGGTTCAAAACAAGACCGGCATTGAACAATGATCCAATTTTTCAGACAGAATTAAACTGGAATATATCATTAGTGGGTATGTTGCTTTGCCATACACGTGATTCAGGAATAATTTCGGCATGCGAGGAAACATCCGGTAAGATTAGTATAACAATACGCGTAAAGTCCTATTCTTTGTTCCCAAGAAAAATGAATGAAAAGAAAACCGCAGGTGGCTTTGCAAACATTCCAGGCACAGATATTCTGTATCTAGTCATACAGTATTGTATTAATGATAGTTGAATAGGCTCGTTGCTCGTGCATCAAATCCAACATAAGCAATTTAACGTACGGAGACTGCTGGTGATAGTGTAACCATTTAGTTAAATACTATTTACTTCGAAGGCATCTCAATTAAAAGATAATGCAACCTTCTCATCGTACTCTACATCGATGGAAATGTTTGTGCAAATTATTCTCGTTGGATCAATATCCCAGGATTTTACCTGGTGAATATTTTGCAATGATTTCGTAATCCAAAGTGATGTACCATGAATTCAGTATCAATAGTTTTTAGAGACGTAAACATCATTTCGAGGGTTGAGAAAATGATTCCTTGTGAAGGAGGATTTCATTTTTCGAGAGGACCACTTTAGTTTTATACCTGGATACATTTTAAACTATATAACATAACGATAATCCATATCAGGTGGTGAAGTTCGTACATAATTTTACCTTCCTGACTTCCAGAAAGTTTTTGGAGATCAACAGAAATTGGATGTCAAAGTATTGTCTCGTTGACCTCTCGTCATCCCATGTGAGTACACATTTCAATGAAAATCTTTGCTAATATTGATAATCTGGAATAGACGGTATTAGTTTAAAAACTAACAACAGTTAACTTCTCCAAGACATAGGTTATTGTCACATCAACATCCAGAAACACTATTCAGAATAAATAACTTTAACTAGCCCATTATTTTTTTTTTAAAAAGAAGCAACTTTTAATGACCTTCATTATAATTATTTTTGATAAACATTTAAATTAAAATATCGGCTTAACAAGTAACAATCTAACTTTTGTTACGGTAAAAAATGATGTTTTGAACATCCTCCGATGATCAATCACGACCCAAGCCCAAAGTGAACAATTATAATAAAGTGAATTATGTAAGACAATAGTCATTCACTTTCTTGATAGAGGCTGAATTAGTTAGTGCAGTCATTGTCTGTCATTTGTGCTGATTACACAGAAACCAAAACAAATACACATTGACCTGTGACTGATTCCTTTGCGTAATAAAAGTAAATTAGTCATCATTTCCAGGGTAAGAAAATCGTTTCTTGGAAACTAAATTATAGAAAAACCTAACTTGATATTACATACGAATTAAACTAATTATCAAACGAACTATGTCACGCTAATGCATCAATTAATCGCCTTTCACTGTTTTGCGTAATTCAATGGCGTTAAGTACCTCCGTCAAAAGCTCGGTCTAAATCATTTCTTTAATATGGTAATAACAAACTGTCTCCATGAAAACATAATGTCCAGGCAAGTACAATTATATTCGTGATGTTCAGTTTATTCGAAATGTTTAAAGCACCAATGTAGTCTATACCAACCATTTACTGCTTTTTCTCTACGAAAAATTCTTGACCAACCTTCAAAATAATTTTCAATTACCAGAATTGATTTTGCCACCATTTGAATATAAATTGCTGTCATTGTGAAAATGGAAAAGCCCAAGTTTATATTCTTTAGTACCATCATTATAAAATGTATGAAATATTAAAATATCTTTACAGGGATTAAAAAGCAGTATAGCGCATGCGCCAATTTGGAGACATTTCCCCTTCTTTACTCATACTGCTTCTTAAAAATTTGACATTCTCGTGTAATATGATCGAACCATTGACTATACGACGTTGTTGAAGTATCAAACTAAGCCGCAAATTAATATCAGAGAGATCCCTATCAGTAGTGTGCCATCAGTGTTATCAATAACAGAACATACAGATCTAAGCGTCACTAAGTTACCGTATTCCAAGATAAACATACACAGGTTTTCATCCACGGCACTGAATTTAGTTGACAGTGGTAAAATGTCTAAAGTTATTTCCATTATGATGATCAAATGATTACTTCCTGAAACGTTTAATTTCATTTTCCTTTTTAATCATAATATTATTAGAAATTAGGTTCATGCTGCATCAAGCAAAGTATGTCGGCTGTAGTTTCACAGCGTTGTAAATCTACGAAAAGTTCGATCGAATTATCTTTGCTGGTACCTTCGGTTCTATTTCTTTTTCGTAACTCAATAAAATGACGGCTATTGCAAGCTCATCACCACGACTCAATAGAGATGCAGAACTTTAGGGTTGAGAACGTGACTGCTGGTGGAAGAGGATAGTATAGCTATCAATGTTATCAGTTTGACGTCATCTGCATACTTTATAGTCTTCGCTTCCGAATTCTCATTTCCTGGATGAAGTTCGTACGTATGATGTTTATCTTTGGATATTTAATATTAAATATGATTGTTGAAAGAACATCATTTAAATTATATATATTTCAATGTACATTCTTAACTTACGGAGCCTTAGACATTAAATTGCTAAATACACGTTATCAGTTAGTAACGATTCTGCCTAAATGCCGCAGTTTGTGTTGAATTTCCACCTTCAAAAGTACAACAACGTACCTACATAACCTAACATATAATATACTGCAATCTACTTAAATCACTCCAGAAACGATAAAATTAGACAAAGAGTGTAAGAGTTTGCACAATAATGCATAATTGATCTTTAATATTTGCTATCATATTATATCGTAAAGCCATTTATTATCACTGGCTTATCTAACGAAACTCTGATAAGGTAAGATCACCCAGGCTCCATTAAGCATCAAGTTATATTGTCCGTCATATACTCAGCTCGTTCAGTTATCAGATTCAAAGTAACATGACGATAAATCGAGGATCAATATGAATATTGATAAACATTAATAGCATAGCACATAGGATGCATGATACAATCTGATCATATAACAACTATTTCGGTTATATTGATAAACATTCCTCTTCCTTTTATAAAATTTGACCCAAGAAAGGTTTAACTATCAAAATAAGTTCATCTTCTCCGAACTGGGTTTAAATTAATGACGTCAGCACTGGACACAAATGTCTGAACTAATTTTGTAATTATAAACGTTCATCGAATGGAAACGAATCCGATCAAACTTGATCTGTGAAATCTGCTCTTTGTGTTTCTTTGCCATTTCTTTTTGCTCTGCTATAACAAAGCTAGTGGGGTGAAGGAGGGGGTGCAATGGTGCGCATAGGCGTCGCAGACAGAAGTGCTCCATAAGAGCCGTCCTTCTTTCCATAGTTACAACTTTGAGAACTTTTTTTACCGTTAAGTCAAAGGCACCCTCCCCCTATCCATATAGGTCATGCCACTGTTAGCGTATAATTGTCAACGCTATAAATATGTATGTTACCTGTGTCTTTTTCCGCCTAAAGTGTGGGATATTATTAATAGTGGTGGCTGTTTCAATTATATATTTTTCTATCTAAACTGTACATGTTGTAAACCACAAAAATACCACTGCTGTCAGCATAGGTTTTATTTTAATATTTTATATATTTAGTTTTGAGAAATGACAGTTTAAACAGCTGACGTCATCAATAAAAGTGACTGGATTATACAATCTAGTACGGAGACCAGGGGCGTCGTGCGAAAATAAATTTAGGGGGGGGGCCCGTGAGAAGGTGATGACTATCTAAGCGGAGCGCTACCACGGGTTGGCGCGCAGCGTACAAGAACATTTTTCGTCTGGCAGACCCCTCAGATTGCAGGAAACGGCACTTCCCGTGCTTTATGGCAGTATAAGCAACACCCCTAAAATTGATCAAAATTAATGGCAATTTTTTATTTTGGGAAATATTCTCGAAGGAAGTGATCGCCATTTATTCCTCAGTTTACCAACCTCGTCTCCCAGAAGCGCCCAAAATTGAAGACATTTTTGTGTTGGCTGATCCATGATCGCCTCCCATGCCCGTGAGAAGTGGTGACTGGGTAAAGAAAAAGCGATGCCGTTTGAAAACATGGGCAGAAAAAGCGAAAGTAGCGAAACCTAAGGTAAAACGTGCGATAACGAAGTGATTATTTTCCAGGTTAATTGTGACTGTATTTGAAATGATTATTATTATTCATTTTTTCAAAACTACCCATCAGATCATGAGGAAAATTTATCCTAGTGGACCTTTTAGCGAACTGATTGCATTACTTAAGAAGAAGTTCACATGGAGTCCCATAATCTCTGTTCACTACATTTATCTTAACTTTCCGAATTTTGTTACAGGCTTAGAAAACAATTAAAAAATTTGCCATTTTTTCATGCAAAATTGACTGACTTTGGCAAAGGTAACGGGTTGCCCTTACTCTGTGACTACGTATATATAATATTGTTCAACGATGGCAGCGTTGATGGCACATTTGGTTCATTAGTTATCAACCAGTAATTATTTAACTGTTTCGATTGACTGAATATCAACAATTAACAACCATTGACCAAGCAGTCAACAGAAGCCCCATTTCTCGTAGGCCCTAGAAGAAATTCAGTTGCTGACACTGTTCGAAAACACTTTTTTTTTTTTAAATTATGACAACATTTTATGACACCTTTGACAAAATTTAGTACATATTTGTCACGCATAAATTGAAACTTATTCAAATAGTGTTGAAAATTATCAAATTTATTTATACAGACTTTAAATGAAATATCACAAAAAAAGACAGAAAAAGGAAAATATAAGAAGAACTCCAAAAAAGTGTAAACAATATTTAAAGTATTGCAAATTATGAATTCGTTTGCTCTGATAACTTCACATTGTCAAGAAACAATGAAACTTCCAATGACGTCATTCATCAATCACTACGTCATCAGTATGTACGACCATCTTTCTCATGGACGTCAATTGGTTAAAATCACAATCAATAAAATATAACAATGTTAACTAATACACAATGATGTCAATTTGTTTTTAATCTGTATATCATATATCACGTACACTCGATGATTAGGAAAGCCTATATTACTTGTATTGTGCTTTATTTCCTAACCATAGTTTTACATAATGGCCTTAACTATTATATGACGTATCTGTTACGTAATGTCTTGAATCATTACTTATGACACTGTATTATAATTTGCCAATGTTCACACTAAATGTCATTTTCTATTTCGCTGCTTATCTGGAAATTTCAACAACTGTTCCAAATTGAATATAATTTCATAAAAAATTATATCTTTCCTGGAAATTGTCTTAAACTCTTTTAAAAATGTTAGGATTGTGGTACTAAAGAAGTGGAAATTTCGAAATAACAGGTCCATCTTTGCACTTTTAATATCCAATTTGCATTTTTTTTCAAACTTTCACTCAAACTTTCACTACTATATTTCAAACTTTCGCCTATGTTCTCTTACTTTCGACTTTAAGATGGCAAGGTTTAAAAAAGTATTTCGACTTATTATCTTAACATATTTTTTTTATTTAATAATTCGGCTTATTCCTTATGATATCGCCTTAATACCTCACCAGTTCAACTATGTTATCTCAGAATATCAACGTTTCTTGATTAGATTGGTGTTATGTAATAAGGGGGTAAAGAAAGGACCACATGGATAAACTGTTGACATTTCGACTTAGTATGCGAAAAATGTGTTAACCGATTATGAAATATGTAAAAACAAGATGTACATTGATATAGAGGCTATGAGTATTTCATCTACTTGATATAGGCTCCTGATGGTTTGGTTGTTCTTATGCATATCTCTGGTAAGAAAATGAAGATTGTGAGCAACATATTTAATAGGGCGGGCACAAGGATTTACTGGGAGAGCATGTGCCCATTCAGTTAGTATGTTATTTACTTCGCTGGTGTCAGGTTCTGACCAAGTCATGTATATTACACATCATAGTATATACCTCGGTCTCACTAAGAGATGTGTGTGACCATAATCATATGTCCGCTACGAGCTATAATCTTGTCTAATGTATAAATTCCTAATGTAATTGTTGTGACATGTTACATTTGTTTTGCTTTGCTTTAACGGAGGATGGTACCGCCCGATTGATACATTTTATATAGGCGTGGAATGCGGGTGGGGGGGGGGGGGGTATGTTTCATTATAAATAATTTGATCAATCTTTTCCGCAAATTTTCTAGAGGATTTCAGAACGTAGTATAAGACCCTATACAGGCCGTACCACAAACTACAATTGTTAAGAATAGATACAAGGAGAGTGAATTTAAATTGCTATTTCATTTGGCATAGTGTTTCTCATATACAAGACAGTACCAATGTATTTAATAAAACGTTTACATAGATTGTCACCGAGACAACGCTCAATGATTGCTGAACAACGTAGTCGGAGGTGTTTTACCCGTTTAGTTTGCACACGTGGTTCAAAAGGACCACGGTGAAAACCATAAAGTAAAAATATCTAAACATTAATATACAAACATTGGTAAACCAAACACATGAATTTATACAAATCAATAATAACATAATACAGAATAAGGTTTCCTCTTATAAATAATGCACAAAGGGAAGAGGTATAGCAAATAACATTTGGTACCATGAAACTCAAAGCATAGAGTAAGATTAACAACAATTACCTCCATAATAATAATAACGCTCAACTTACCATCGCTGACGGGCAAAACTAGCCGCACGACAAACTGCGACATACAGAGGCATTCAGGGGTTTACTGCAGCTATTGGGGGTTTACGGCGGCTTTCTGGAGAATCATAGAATACCAATAAAAATAATAACCTCTCGAGAGATACTCCACGAAGATGATACTTTAACCCGAGATACTCTTACAAATAAGCAACGCAATAAATACACGAAAAGGCAACAAAGATGGTACAAAGCATATAGCAAAATCACATTAAAAGCAAATCTCAAGAATGCGATATTAAAGAAGTATACAATTAGGATATCTACCCCTTTAATGCCTTTATAAAAAATATATAGGATAATAGTACTTAGGATTTCACTATGAGAGCACATGCGACGCCACCCTGCACCATGAGAGGAATGGAGCATGTAACTACGTAACACTCACATAATATGTAAGTATTCATCGATTACGTAAGTATGCGAAGCAAGGAGGCGGGTATAAAAGGTCACACCCTAACCACCTAAACACCATTGGGCTAGGGCAGCATTGACTTTACCCCGATTTCGACCAAGCAGAAATTTCCCTTTAACCACGCTAAGGAAATAACACACATCGGCAACGATGACATAGATCATTAATATGTTGCTTCCAGGATAAATTTTCATCAATAATTATTCCTAAGTATTTTGTTAAATGTGATTTAAAAATATGAAATACTCTCAAGTGAAAAATATCGTAACAGTAATGACTATTATTACGAGCAAGGAAATTGTGTTGCTGGTTTGCTAAATATGTAAAATTAACTTGCTAGCGTCAAATTGCATCAATAAATTAACTAAACTATGACTCCTATAGAATTTTTTTTTTATATTTGTCTATTATCTTTATTTCCCCCAGGAGGGTGGTATTGCCAGGGTCGTAGTAGCCTTCAAGTAAAGTCAGCTTCGCCTTCTCTTAGTTTGGACTTTTTTTTCGGAAAAGCTTCCATTCTGAAAATAATTTGCTTGTCTATTCTTACGTTTACTGCATTGATTAAAATACTGTTTATGCCTGTTTATATCCGGAATGATTCTGCTAACAAGCAGGATTACGACTCGATAAGGTTTGACCCCCTCCTAACCAAGTAAATAATTTGGTATTTTAAAGAAACTATTGCCAATGAGACTATAGCTTTGACCATTAATTCTGGTTAAAAGAGTAATATAGTACGGTCGGATTCGTTCAATACGGCAACATACGGAAACGTTGTACTCAAAGCCGAAGTCCTCTTTGTACATACCCTTTGGCCAGCAACGGCAAATCGTTATTTCTCATAAGGTTGCCTTTACAAACATCGTAGAGTCTGTATCGTTTGTAATTTTTTTAGCAAAAACAATCTACAGGGTAGATTAAAATTATCAAATGAACATTAAAATTCCGCTTGGTAATATGGAATTAGCAAATGTTAATAATTTTATGTAGTTAAAATTTCGTTAAATGTTGTATAAATAACTGCTGACACGGCAGACGACGCATGGGGAACAAACGTATGTATTATAAATAAGGTTTTCATTCGACTTCTAAACACATATATTACATGCCAACCTTACGTATTACCAGTTGAATCCCTCTGTCAAATATAACGAGGTACAGGTACGACCCTTGCAATGTTATCTGCGAATTTATAACGTAACACATCCGGAGACTGTGCAATCTAAGTTTTTCAATACCGCCCTAATTCCCATTTCGTTAACATTTCATAAACAATATAAAAACCACAGGGTGTCACATTGTAAGGATAGGTGGAAGTCACAGATAACAGTGTCTAACAGCTAAAGGTTTACCTTTTCAAAAAGAAATAGACCCTCCTCTTTTCATGATTGATATTGTTAGAAACTTTTGAGAAAATGGGTTGCACTCAAGTCAATCTTACACCTCCCACTATCCATAAAGTTTGCTCCTCCCCCCCTCTCCCCTTCCCCGATACCGCCATATTCTGCCATTGCTTACAAGAGTAGTACTCCAAAGTCCTAAAAGTCAAACACATTTGAACATAACATATCGAGGGTAGGTTACACATGTTGTTAGAAATCTTCCTTTATCTCTCTCGACGCTGCACAGCAGGGAATAATCACGCTTTACTTCTGAAGGAGCCGGCGAGTTGTAGTCACGTCAAATGATTTTTATCGAGTTGACAATGCACATACTCATCTTGATAATTTTGGCCAAGATATTAATAGAGCGTATACTTGGCAACTCTATCAAAATCATATCTTTGACTTGTTGCCAAGTTACTTGAAACAGCAAACTCGATTTGTTTTATCATTTTCGTCAAGCGGTAACGTTAGCGTAACTCGTCAGCTCAACAAAAATAAACAACTTTAAAGTGTTTTGAAGAACTCACCTGTCCCTTCAGAACCACTGTAAATTTGTCACCAGTGTCGTAAATATATGAGATTAGATGCGGCGGATATTGCATATTGTCAAAGCATTCTTACACGCACGCTACGATAACGAGATCTGTATTTTTGAAAATCTACTTAAATTTTTTGACTGAAGAATCCGACGAGAAAAGTATGTTTTGTCATGACGAGTAATTCCAGTCATCACCCGCTGTTTACTGAATTTCCAAATAGTCTGAAAAGTTCCATTGCGGGGCCAGGGCGCGATTTTTCCCCGAAAAGGTTTGCAAATACGGAGTTTTCATTTCATCAGATTGCTCTGAACGTCAGCATCAATAATGACCATCACTTGATAGACAGTTGGAAGACAAACACTGAATCAGAAGAATGATAAGGTCCATGGGTCTTAAATGTCAAAACATGAATGAGTTCATTGACGTCACTGAAACATGATGCTTAAGCTGAACAGATAAAATGTTGTTGTTGATGTCCTGTGACACTTAGTTAAGTCTAGTTACGGGGTTTCCTTCTAATCGTCCGAAATTTACCTTTAATGCTTGGATCACTTGTTGAACTTACTTATGATACATACGCTACATTGTAAGATTCGTGAGTCGTTCTATTGAAACCGGAATTCGATTCGTGCAATGGATACACTAAAATAACAAGTCTTAAATGAATATACGCAAACATGACAGCAGCAGTAGTTTGAATCAGTGATACAATACGTACGTGAATTGCGCAACTAGATTAGGACTACAGTAAGTCTGCAATATTCCTGTCTAAAAGTTGGAAAATGGTTTGCGAATAATCAGGCTTAATTTATACAACTTTTCTGTTAAATCATATGTTTCTCCATTGGGTTAGATCATATATAGAGGAAACTATTGGATATACACAATACATATAGGACTAAACAGGATAGGCCGAAGCTCAAGTGAGGGGTGAACAATGCTGGGTAACTGTCATCAATAACTGATAAAGACTGGAAGAAATATTTTTGGTCGAGAGGAAGTTGGTCCTTTTGTTGAGTCAAAGCATAGATACAAGCTACTGATAAGCAATCCTGTCATCTCGAGAAAACCTCTGGCCAATGTTAAGAAGTGGTTCCAGAAGGGGGAGGGAGTTGGGTGGGGGGGGGGGGCTGTTGAGAACAGAACTGTTTTTGTAGCACAACACAGTTCTAAAATGTCCATACTGTATAGTGTGCAGTATGGTATACTACCGTCACTGCACTGTGTACATAGTTTTAATACATATAGGCCTACAGCGCATGTGTGATGCACCCTGTACAAAACTGTTACGTGCTTTGTGCTATGTTATCGATAAATGCCTTCACAGAAAACTTTGATCAAACATCGATAGTTGATCTTACAATATAACAAACTAGTGTGCTAAATATGTCTAAACCAATTCCAAAGATATCTACATATACTGACGAAAAGCTTAGGGTAGTTTTGAACGTTTAAACCTTCGTTGCAACGAATTGATTAAAACATTTTGCTTACCGCGAAGTACAAGGTTTCTATGTTGATGACGTAACTTCCGACCAATCATGAGCGACTATTTACACACAATTGCAAACCTGTTTGGGAAAAAACCGCAAACAGGGCAGGGCCTGGGTACGCTCCCCCTCCAGATTTGTGAAAACTGGTTAAAAGAAGGAAAATTTCCTTTTTTTTGTAATAAAAAGGGTCCTTTACTAATTTAAAAATGTCGTTTTGTTGATAAATTAAGCAATATGTCATTTGAAAGTGCCTTTTTGTTTAACCCCCCCCCCTTCGCAACCCCTGCCCAAAAGTTAGATTTCCATAAAGGAATGATGTGTGTATTTGGGCATACATGGTAAAATGACACACTATTTTAAGAAATTCATGCATTTACTTGAGAAGAAGGAGATACGATATTAAGGAAACAGATACATCTATTGGAAACGTATTTATCACTGTATAAGAAATGATACATAAGAGATGTATTAGGGTATGAATGTAACATTTAAGTTCCAAGATGAAATACAGTAGTTTAGTTTGTTACATCACGATTGCAAGTCAATGATCCTGTCCGGATCGAATACCTGTAGGATACCAAATCCATTTTGGAATCCATTTTGTGTAACAAAATGAAAAATAGCGGCATGTATGAAACGTTGAATAGCGAGTTTCATTCTGGTACATTAAACAAATAAAACATGAAGTATAATTCAAAGAACAATTCGCAATCAACCCCCCCCCTCCCCCACACCCTTACACACCGCTACAATTACCACTCCATGTTGGTTTTTGCAGATGTATGTAAGTATGTAAGGACACTACACAAAAGAAACAACATTAAGTAATTCCTATTCATGATTCATTGTCTTCATAGCATTATTGGCAGAATATAGCAACATTTTGCATCTAAGCACCCTTCCATTTTACAAGAGTGCATTCCTGGGGAGCATCGAATGAACCCAAAAACCTCTTTGTTATGGTACCTTATCATAGGTATATGGTCCCCAATTGACAAAAGTATAGTTGTAGGACAACAAATGAGCTTTACATACTCGTCAATACAAACGATCTCCGTTTCGCAGATGAAGCATTGTAAGAAACATCAAGAACAACAAATTACAACTTTCGATGAAGGTCGTTCTATTGAAATATCGACTTCTGAAATATAATGTTGTTGTTACCATGGTTACATTGGACGCGGTTTGTAATAAAGATCATAATATTTTTCATGACAGAAATCAAAAGTACTCGTATGAAATAGTATAATTCGTACTCGGTACTGAATACTGTATACAGAATAATGTACTCGAAAACTGGTACTCGGTGCTCGGATCCTAACAAGCCAGTCATCGGGCTAGGATACCTGGGTTCTCGGGAACCTCAAGTACTTAAAAGTACTTGGTACTTGGATAAATGTACCTGGCTACAACACTGTTACTATTCTTTTCAATTTTGTTTGACATCAATGTATTTGGTCAAATCTTCAACAACCAGAACAATTAACTTCTTATAAGCCTATAGACTACTTTCACATCAATAAACAGAGTACAACCCATCATTAATTGACTTGGATTGGCCCATGATTTTATTATAAAAATGACAAATAAAATAAATTATACTGGTACAAACAGTTGAATAGCAGCTGTTTGAAATCAGATCATATGGAAAAAAGGAACTTCGTGCAGCTGCTGATTAAATATCAATACGGAATAATTATGCTAAATTTCAAACTTTTGTTCTGTCAAATTTTCAGCGAATCTATGAGATATCTTCATATCTTTACCACGGAACAAACAAAAAATGCTATAACATTTGAAATATCGATCGGATTGGAGAATAAACAAGCAAATCTTAAATAAAAAAAAACAGCTAACAGTGGGACTGACTAAATTGTTCTTCTCATTGAAATTATGTATTCAAATTCTTCAAATTCAATCTTCGGTGATCAATCAATTTACCCATAAAGACAAATAATAATAATAATAAAAAAGTTTGTAGCCAGGGTTATTTTTTAGAAGTCACAAGTAAAAGTGGGGGTGGGGGGTAGGGGTGGGGATAGGATCAATTTAAAGAAAGCTGCCTTCACACATGTTATAATATACAATTATCTAATGAAGTTCAACATGACTGTCAAATCTTCAGCCCCCTTGCCCACATTTGGAAAATGCAATGAGTGACAAATTTACAATAAAATGGCCAACGTTTTCAGACAAGACAGTGGAAATTTGAAAATAAGATGTCAAATGTTCGATTTATTGCTATCCTTTCGACTTGATATATGGCAAGCGTAAGCAAAAATATTTGCAGAATATAGAAATTGGCAAGGAGATTTGCGTTGCAAAGGAACAACCAGTCCTGTCGTCTGTTGTTCGTGTCTGTGTTCATTTGTGTACAGTCTTGACTAGCTGCGTGAGTTCCAGCTGCAGTTCGATTGTTTGAAAAAAGTACTCACAATGAAAATGTTTTACTTAAAAATTGCGGTAAACATCGAGATATGTACCACTTAGCTAGATTCCATTCTTCAGGTGTAGCTTCACAAGGAACGTGGTATATATAAGATCATGACTTCAATTGTTGTGGAAACATATACATTCAAGGCGAACCACTAGACTTGAGTGTCAAAAGGGACAAGGGGTCATAATGGTTAGTATACGTTGTTATGCGCGATTCCGCATTGACATATACGATCGAGGTTAATGTACACGCCGATTGTTGAGTAATTGTCGTGTGCCTCGTCGACAAGAGGTTAGATTATTTTCGGGGTACAAATTAGAAAATAGAACTTGATCCAAGTTAGAACTTAGCTAGGCAAGGACTTCACAGTAGGGTGAAATGTGAATATCTTCTAAATAGAAAACGTAATAAGTTTGATGTAGCGAAATTTTCATTTGAACAGTCCCATATTCAAAATGCGTGTCATAACCAATGAACGTTACTTAAAACAGGCGCATTCGTAAAAGCCGTTACAAAGGCTTTAACGCCATCAGTGAATACATTTAGTAGCTGGTGTTTCCCTGCTATTGTATATAGTATGACCTCTGCCTCGGTTGGATACATATGAATTGATTTCTTATGTTACTGCGTTACCTTCAGAAATGACTCGTATTTTAGTAAAGCTTTCAAATACAGGTAAACGATAGAAACTGTGATACAATTGCTCAAATCAGAACGTATGGCACATCAGTTGTACGACAGGTTTAACACGGCGATCACGGTAATACACGAAGTAGTGGATGTTCCTCCAAATAGCTTTGTATATCGGATTGATGTCTGCACACTTTGATATACTTACTGGTTTTGTAATGGAATTTCGATACTGTCACATTGACCTTAGATTTAGAAAGGCTTGATCTATGGCTATGGCATTGTATGTACATCAACACTTCCTAAACCAAACAGTTGGACATCACCACCCATTCCAGGACCATTCGATACTGGAACCAATTATCAAGGATTGAATATAACAATGTTGGATTTCCATATTACTGAAACTAAAAGTGATTGAGTCAACGATATTTACTCCAGAACAAAGGACATCCAATTAAACCCTGATTAGGTAAGTAAGTAAGGTTAATAGATTGTACTTATAAATGGAGGAATTAAGGGAGGTAGGTATAGTGCAGGACCTGGTGACAAAGGGGGAATCCACGACTCCCACTTCCCCCTACACACACAAACACGCTAGACTTCATCTAGTGTCGATTTGTATTCAAGTTATTCCATTTTGGAGTGAGTTTGTGTATGTGTGATTTCCCTTTGTTGTTGATTTTGAACTCACCTATGTGGTTCCCTTTCTTCTTTGTTTTTCGTTAACAACCTGCACTAATTTGAGCATTTATTGCTCTACACGTAGACCGTTTTGCATTCCCGTTGCGGAATATAGATTTTATTTGGGCGTTTGTGTCTAGGAACTTAGGGAAAAAAGTTTCACAGATCCCTCCGAGAGTTAACGTTAACCCCCACCCCCACCCCACTCATCCGCCGTACATTATAAAGGTCACGGGCATTTTGTTTGGTAAGGCACATATTAACAACTAAAACACCCTGTACAACAAACCCTGTACTTGTACAAGTACCTTGGAATTTTATAAAGTTATTATATTGTACTAATCAATGAAGGAATTAAGGAAGGTACGGATAGTGCAAGACCTGATAGCCAGGCAAAAGACTTGTACCCCAGTCCCCTCCCATCAAAATATATATATATAAAAAAAAACATGTCATGGATTATGGCTTGTTCAAGAAAATCTACTTTTCATCGAAGCGTATTAAAACAGCAAGAACAACTATAAAGTGCTTAAACTCCGTAACGGTTGCCATGATACAAGTATTCCATCTGACGTCACTGTGTCTATACTTCTTTATTACAAGTATTGTCTCTTTGTGGCAACAAATTCGCATGAGTGGTTTCTATTGTTCAAGTTTATAAAGTATTTTCTGCATACGAAACTTACCCGACTACTAAGTTTGTAAAAGTACACTGTCTTCGCTATGCCAGATATTGTACACTGCAATATGCTGGAAGCAAAATGTCTTTAATGTGAATACAGTTATTGTAAGATTAGTTTCTGCAAGCTCTAAATCCAGACCTACATAGCTAGGTCTTCTCAGTTACTGGAGAAGTTCAATACACTGAACTACTTAATCCACACTAATCACCATTGCTTACAATATATAGTGTACACTTTCAGGGAGGATTGTTTCCACTGATGTGCTATCACTCTGGTCATAGACTAGTCATTAATCGAATTTTACGAAGACAATATTTGTATTTGTATTAATTCATGGTGTGGGTAGGATCAAAATCAAAAGAAAACCGCTGCGAGAGAACACGAAATACTTAATACTACTGTAGTCTATAGCCAATGGATCCCCAACACAGTTCTGGGATTCAAACAAAAGCCATTGAATTCGTCGTTCTCACGTTTTTTTTTTATGGAACTAGAAATCTAAACAAGCAAGTAGTTTGGGAGAGACTAAAAGAACGAAGTCTTTTTTTCTTTACATAATGGCCAGTAAACGGTTTAGTAAATTTAATTTGGTTTTAAAAGCAATGATTGCAATATTGTATTCGAAATTGAGGTCGAATGACTGTCACGCAAATATGTTTACTTATAGATTATTTACACAGTCGAACCAAATGCTAAATACATGATCATTTTGTGTGTGCTATCAGGAGAATGATCGAGGTTCTACTTATTTAAATCTTAAAGCATCTTTTTGAGTCCTGTCTATGATTTTCTCAACCTCATTGACCCCACGGTGCCATAACGACATACACACCTAGCTTATCTATTCAAATCTAACCTCAAATGGTGGTATAAGGTCGAATGATTTACAAATCAGAACGTTGTTTCTCTCGATGATATTTTCCGTTAGGTTCGCAATAAGCCCCGCCTATAACATGAATATTTAAATTATTTGCACGTCATGGGATAATGAGGTAAATAATTTCACTTTGCCGACGTCGTAAGCAATCCAGTAAACCAATATGTACTACAACACATTGCTCTATTTGTGTACTCTGAGTATGGCTGTGATAACGACTCAGTTTTTCGGATTGCTGTGAATGAATCTATTTTAAGCAACAGCTTATAAATAAACTTGTCAGTTATTCACTTATTGGTTGAATTCAAACTAGTGGATTTGGGGAACTGTATGAGATTGCTTTTAAATGGGGAATTTGTCGGAAGACTCTTAATTAATATCTGCAGAAGTCCTTAATTACTGGCCAATTGGCGCTCTAGGTAGGGAAGAACTTGGCTAATATTTTAGTTTGCTGTTTTGTGATGAATACATTTAAAAACCCCGATGGGCATGTCAAAAGGGTGGCAAAACGGCGACAAAACGCAAAAAGCTGCTTTAAGAAGTTATAACAACTTGCAATCAAAATACCGATTACAGTAGTAGCCCACCCCGCTGAAGAAGGCTACATGAGGTGGGGGCGGGGAATTCGAGAAACATCTTTTCTGTTGCTGAGATATAAATGTTTGAGTTTAGTCATAAAAGAGAAAAGTACTGATTGTGCAATAACCTATCACGTCACAACATTATGCACCTTGAATTGTCTTTGTTTTCTGTTACATATGAACGTGGCTTACTTAACCTTTATTAGTAGGGCCATATAATGTAGTAATGTACAAATTCGTAGCTATCGACCAACTCTTCAAGCGTTCCATACGCATTTGTGATAAATAACTGAATTATGAAACAGACACAGGCTGTTATGCGTATTATAGTATAATAATGACTCAGATCATGTCCGGAGTAAAGTTATGGAAACCCTGGTTTAATGTTTAAGCAGGGGGGTCACTGGTATGTGCGATAGTCTTTGTCTAGGGGTATCAATGTAATGCTGGCTGCCGGGGTTTATGTTAACAGTCTGGTGGACGTTTTCGTCTCTAAATTTTGTATACGGGGAAGTAACAAGACGGATAGGCCGTTGGGCGGGGTCAGCTCATGTATGTTGCAGGGTAGAGAGCTTTGCGGCTTGTTATTGGTTTCTGATATGTGTCAATGCTATCGGATATGTCGTAATTGGTCAGTTACTCGTGTATAGCCTTCTACACAGCGGGTCGTTTATATTGCTATGCGAGTATAGCGTTTTTATACATTAATTTGGTATACATTAAGAACAAGTTGCCAGGCAGAATCCTTGACGAATTTTATAGCGTTCGTCAGAGGCAATGTTTTAGAGGTTATTTTGGGGCTTCTGCAGAAGACATATGGATCGGATTGATGCACTCTGCAGCTGCGTTGCGTACACTGCTTGTGCGGTTGCAAGGTTGTTGCAGCGTAGGGTTCACGGGCCGACGCGGTCCATCGTTAGCTGTGCTGCGGGTGACATCCCTATGTTCCGAAGTCTCTATGTTCCGACGTTTCTATGTTCCAACAAATTGTTTGGACTCTTAATTTGTTTTGACCAAGCTTCTTTCGGACCCATTTTTTTTTGTGAGATTCAATGTTTTTGGTCCCCCATTTTTCGGATCATTTTTTTTTGGGGTACTTAATTTGTTGGTCCCCAAATTTTTTGGGACCCAATTTCTTTGAGGGGGGACTCAATTTTTTTGGATCAACATTTTTTCTGACCTACCTTTTTGGGGGATACAATTTTTTGGACGCACCAATTTTTTTTTTCAGGAAAAAAAGGGCCCAAAGTTTGCGATGACCCAAATAGTGCTTGTGACCGAAATTTAATTGTTTGTACTCAAATTTTTTGGGGCCAAAATCAGTTGGGTCAAAAAAATTTTGGTCCGAAAAAAGTTGGTCCGAAAACATGTTGGTGTCAAAAATTTTGGTCATAAAATATAGTGGTCTAAAATAATTTTGGTCCGAAAAAAGTTGGTCTGAAAACATGTTGGTCAACAATTTTGGTCCAAAAAAAATTGAGTCCGAAAAAATTTGGGTAAAAAAATTAGTCCAACAAAATTGTCGGAACATAGAGACGTCGGAACATAGAGACGTCGGAACATAGAGACGTCGGAACATAGAGATGTAACCGTACTGCGTTGCCTTTGACGAATTCATCATTTGCTGCGCTGCGTTGTCTTTAACGCGATACGTATAGTTTAGCTCTCTTCTAGGCAACTTGCGCATAATAGAATAGCTGTGCCGTGATAGGGTTAGTTAATGTACGTTGTCCGTGTGTCGTGTGTTAGTCGTTAAGGTATTCCTACTTAAATATATTTATTTATTTGTTTATAACACTTCGAAAGATTTACTACAGGAACATTGTATATAGACAAGTATATATACTTATTAATCTCAGGATGCACTGTTAGTGTATTTTATTCAACGGTGTCCTCGATTCTATCCCTACCAACCCTACACCTAACTTACCAATCGGGTACGCTACAACATAACTGGAGCGGACAGCGTTACACTACATTGCATGAGTGATACAAGAGTTCAGAGCCACAATGGAGCATGTCACAGGGTCGGTGCGTTGTTTCACGCGATTCTGCATTGAAATATTTGGTCAAGGGTAAAGTATACGACGATGGTTGATTAATTTTCGTGTGTCTCGTCGACAAGTACATAGTTCTCGTAAAGAGTTATAGTACTTGATCCAAGCTAACACTTAGCTAGGCAAGGACTTCATAGTGCGATGACATTATGTTATTTAAGTTCTAAATAGAACCGTTATAGTGGGTTCAGTTTCGTGAGAACATCATTGAACAGTATTCATATTCAAAGTGCGTGTCATAACCAACAAGCGTTACTTAAAACAGGACGATTCGAAAAGTCGTTATAAAAGCTTTTACGTCATCAGTGTAAACATATAGTAACTGACGTTTCCTCGCTGTTAGGATCACATGTGTGTATGTGACTTGCATTTGCTGTTGATTTTGAACTATGTTGAACCTATGTGGTGTGCTTTCTTCTTTGTTTAACAATAAATATATTCTAATCAATTAAGGAATTAAAAAAGTAAGTCAACGTACCCACCACTTCCTACAGTAAATTGGTCACGTGTCACCAGTCGGATGAGACAGCTATCTACAACTAGAAAACCTATACTTGCACAGGTACCTAGAAAGTATATTAAGTCAACATATTGTAATTTGTGCCTCACCACTACCCCAATGATATTGTAGCGTGACGTATTATGGGGAATAACATCCCATGTAAAGACTTTTGGTAGTGGAATCTTTCTTTTGTGTTCACTGTGGTAACCTCTGTATTAAGCTGTCTGTATTTTGTGCGTGTATTTGTCCCTTCACAGAATTTGCAGTTTAAAGCTTCTATAAAAACTATACCTAACTACATGTCCTCAAGTTCTATTTCGATGTAGCCGTCCTCACAACAACTAGTGCATTTAAAATTAATGTTTAGAGTCGAGGATTAATTCGCATTAAGTAGAAGCTCACTGTAGTGGCGTAATAAAATATATTACACACTTGGCGTTCGATAGAGAGTCAGAGTAAAGATGGCGTCGAAGTCTGCTACCAGAAGTTATCAATAAAACGAGTTATCCGTATTGTATTCAACTGTAAACGAATGCCTTGAACTGTGTCCTTATTTGAAACAACAAGTACTCTACATTGGCGACGAGGATAATTTGCGATGGCCACATTTACGATTCCACCGCCTCCACCTCTGGATATAGATTCATCAAGTCTTGCAACAAGCTTCAAGAAATTTAAACAGGCATTCACAAACTTCGAACTTGCAACGGGGATAGCCACACCAGACAACTCGCTGCGGGTGGCGACTCTGCTAGCCGTGATAGGGCAGCCAGCGGTCGACCTATACAACACGTTTACGTGGGCTGGCGAAGCTGACGCAAAGACATATCAGAAGGTAATCGATCAGTTTGAAGTGCATTGTAAGGGACATGCTAATACTACATATGAACGGTACATATTTAACACGAGAGTACAAAGAGAGGGTGAATCGTTTGAGAGCTTTTTTACATCTCTCAAGTCATTAGCAGAAACATGTGAATTTGACACATTGACAGAATCTCTCATAAGGCACAGGATAATTCTAGGCATGAAAAATGCTAACATTAGTCAACGCCTCCTTCGTGAAGCACACTTGACCCTAACTCAAAACATCACAATTGTCCGAGCAGCTGAAGCAGCCTCTGCACATGCCAGTGAGATTGCAAAGAGCACTATGACTGACATTTCTGACGTGCACTACGTCAAGCACGAACGTCAAAACCGTCAGAAACCCGCTAAATTTCAACAACAGAAGAACTCAAAGTCACAGATCTGCCGTAACTGTGGTGACAAATACCCTCATACTGATCATCCATGTCCAGCACAAGGAAAAACCTGCTTATTCTGCAAAAAGCAAAATCACTTTGCAAAAGTGTGCAAAACCAAGCTGAAACAACAAGCAATGGTTAACCTTGTAGAACAGACAACACAACACTCACAACCATCTCTCCAAGCAGCGCAAGGTGAGTCAAATAACGAGGACTATCTATTTGCCATAGGTCCATCAGATGAGAGTAATCAACTACTCAAAGTATCCGTGATCATCAATGATGTTAAGACTACAGCTGTCATTGACACAGGTACGTCAGTGAACATAATGAGTCGAGAAACTCTGAACACAATCTGTACAGAACAATCACCACTCGAACCTACAGGCAAACAAGTCTATGCATTTGGTGCCAACAGTCCTATTGAGGTTCTTGGAAAAATCTCTCTGCTTGTACGTCACAAAGCGCAGATGCTAAGAGATATATTCTTCATTACGGAGCACAGTGGTCCCACTCTGCTACGTCTGAACACTGCGAAAGAGCTCCACATGATCGCTGTTACATACAATGTTCATGCAGCACCGTCGGTCATCGATGAATTCAGTGATCGGTTCGTTGGACTAGGCAAGCTAGCAGGCGTCACATGCAAACTACACGTGGATCAGTCCGTCACTCCTGTTACTCAGCCGCATCGCAGGATACCTTTCCACGTCAGACAACATGTCGAAGCTGAACTGAAACGCTTACAAGAATTGGATATCATCGAGCCTGTGAGAGATTGAATTTTGGAGTGAATAGCGGAGCGGAACAGTTCCAAAATCTGATACAGTCAGCCCTGGCAGGTCTTCAAGGCGTGATTAACATCAATGACGACATATTGGTATATGCCAAGAATCAACAAGAATACAACGAGCGGCTAGTGAAGTGCATGCAACGTCTAAGAGAGAAGAGCCTTACTCTCAATGGCGATAAATGTGAGTTCAACAAATCTTCGGTTGAATTCTTTGGGCATATCTTCAGCTCATCAGGCGTATCACCAAGTCCCACGAAAGTCCAATCGTTGATCGAGGCACCACCTCCTTGCAATCGGGAAGAAGTCCGAAGCTTTCTTGGGTTAGCAAACTACTGTGCAAGATTCATTCCATACCTTGCATCACTATCTGAACCACTTCGTGATCTGACCAGACAGAGCGTTCCATGGCCATGGGAAGAGCGTCACGCCAAATCCTTCAATGACATCAAGCATGCAATAGCACAGCACTGCCATATGGCATACTTCGACTCGCGTCTTCATTCCACAGTCGTTGTAGATGCTAGTCCCGTAGGGCTATGTGCTATGCTAGTACAAGGCAGTGACCGAAGCAACAAAATCGTAGCACTAGCGAGTCGTTCACTTACAGCTGTCGAGAAGCGGTATTCACAAACCGAGCGTGAAGCCCTGGCAGTAACGTGGGGAATCACACACTTCTACCTGTACTTGTATGGCAGCAAGTTCACGGTCATCACAGACCATAAGCCACTAGTGCCATTGTTCAACAGATCCAATTCATCTCCACCAGCGAGAATAGAAAGATGGATGCTGCACCTTCAGCAGTATGATTTTTCTCTAGATTACCAACCAGGTGCAACCAACCCGGCCGACTATTTGTCGCGACATCCGTTAGCTAGCACATCAACCGTTGAGCCAAACGCAGAAGAGCACATCAACTTCATCGTTGAAAACGCAGTGCCCAAATCGATCAACATGGATGAGATAGTTGCAGCGACCACATCAGATCCTGTTTTGCAAGCATGCATCAAAGCTGTCGAAGGGAATAGCTGGTACTCGATTACACCAGAGCTGCAGTGCTTCAAAAACGTAAAGAATGAGCTCAGCGTAGCAAAAGATGGAAAAGTGCTACTCTGTGATCACAGAATTGTGATTCCGTCAATCCTTCGCGATCGCATCATCACAATCGCACACCAAGGACACCAAGGTGTCGTTCGCACAAAACAGCTGATTCGCGAAAAAGTTTGGTTTCCTGGAATAGACAAGCGTGTGGAAGAAAAGATCAGTCAATGTATTCCATGCCAAGCAACAGGCAGTTCAACTACGCGTGAACCTGTCCAAATGTCAGCACTTCCAACACATCCTTGGAAAGAAGTCAGCATAGACTTCTCAGATCTTCCAACCGGAGAGCATCTTCTTGTCATCATCGACGATTATAGCAGATTCCCAGTGGTTGAAATTCTCACATCTACTTCTAGTAAAGCGGTTATCCCCCATTAGCTCGCATATTTGCATTGTTCGGTATTCCAGAAGTAGTCCGTACTGATAACGGACCACCTTTCAATAGCGAATATTTCATGAAGTTTTACAATACTTAGGATTCCGACATCGTAGAATCACACCGCGATGGCCACAGGCCAATGGAGAAGTAGAGCGATTCATGCGCGTTCTAAAGAAAGTTGTCCGCACAGCAACCGCCGAGCGTAAGTCTTGGAAACAAGAGCTATACACGTTTCTGAGAAACTACCGAGCTACTCCACATAGAACGTCTGGGGCACCACCAGCTACAGTAATGTTCCAGCGTCCAATCCGCACTCGCTTACCTGAGCCTCAATCGCACACAGCAAATGATAGCGAAATTCGCAATCGCGATAAGTCCATGTAACAGAAGCAGAAGGTAAACGCGGAAAAGCATCAAAGAATCAGAGAATCGGAAATGAGAGTCGGTAACTATGTCCTTGTGAAGCGTGATGGGCATATCGGTAAATACACTACTCCTTTCGACACCAGACCGTTGAAGGTCATAGTGATCAAGGGTTCGCAAATCGTTGCATCTCGTGGCTCCTACCGCGTAACGCGAAACTCATCACACTTCAAAGTCTTGAAAGGTCAGCATGACATTCATGCTGCAACAGATGATTACGATGATACACCATCGCCACAAATCGCAAACCCCCCTCGAAACGAGAGAATACAAACTCCTCCTATGGTAGCACGAAGAAATCCACCCCGTAATCGTGCTCCACCTAGGAATCTGAATGATTATTATGCTTAACTGTATTACTCACAATAACAAATCAAAGACATTTCAACATTTTGTTGCATGTTTAATGTTTAAGTTTACAATGGTTAAGTTAACAGAGTATAGAATTACTCAAATATCATTTTGGAAACGGTTATTTTATTCTTTGTTTGACAATTCGCACAGGTTTGAAATCTTACACAAAAGTTTATGTGTTTTGACAAGTAATCAATGTTGGTACATTTACAGTTAT
This sequence comes from Apostichopus japonicus, assembly GCF_037975245.1. Classification (NCBI taxonomy): domain Eukaryota; kingdom Metazoa; phylum Echinodermata; class Holothuroidea; order Aspidochirotida; family Stichopodidae; genus Apostichopus; species Apostichopus japonicus. Next base: position 7,573,338 of record NC_092567.1, read on the forward strand.
TTTGAAGGAAAAACACATCCTTCAACTCATTTGCATTTTGTGTTGTAAAGAAGAAAGTCACTTCTTGTACATGTAAATGAATGTCACGGAAAGTTGTAGGTAAAAAGAGAAAAGTTTATCTGTGTTGTAGTTTAAAGAGAAAAGTCTCTCTGTATTAGCTGTCATTTTAGTTTTACTTGAAACAAAAGAAGTTTAGACTTCATACGGTTGAAGCAGTTTATTTGACATGTCATACAAAGAAGATTTGAAGGTCTTAATTATATCATATTCTCAAAAGACTAAACATAGGTTTTTACATATTCCTTGCTAACACAATGCTAACATTTATTATTTATGAACAAATGCATAATTGATAAGCAGACAGTATTCATGGTATTGCATAGTTGAAGAAACCTATTGTGCAACACATTTTGTGACATTCCAAGTGATACAGTGTGTTCATTATACTAACCATATTGTTCGTTTTGAGATTTACCATATTGTTAGACTTGAGATTTGATATACTAGAGTATTATTGTTTCAGTAATCGACAAAAGTTATTTATGCAGTGCCTATTCTGATACTTAAAAGCAAATCAAACATTTGTATTGTTGAGTTCAATCCACAAGTTAGGAGGATTGTAGTGTCGTAATAAAATATATTACACACTTGGCGTTCGATAGAGAGTCAGAGTAAAGATGGCGTCGAAGTCTGCTACCAGAAGTTATCAATAAAACGAGTTATCCGTATTGTATTCAACTGTAAACGAATGCCTTGAACTGTGTCCTTATTTGAAACAACAAGTACTCTACACTCACTATGCAGGTTATACCTAAGTACCTGCGACAAAAATAAAGGTTGAATGGCACATTACTACGATCCGCATATAAAATATAGTTTAACTTTCTGAGAAGGTACCAGATATATGACGTACATGTGAGCATGCGTACATGCTGTAAATACGGTGATACGACCTTAATCGATGTTGGTGACCATATAGCCATATTGGCCGTTCACTATATTGATATAGCGGGGAACATTTACATGTGGTTCAGGCGACGAATATATTGCATTCAAGAGACAAAACTAATTTAACGTAAGAGTCCAGCGGTATATTAGAGTTATAACTAACACACTTATGTTAGGTACTAATTGAGAGAGCCGAAATTAAACAACATTCTAGCATTCAAACAAAAATGATGGCTGCTAGGAAGGAGCATGAGGGCAAGGGGGTGAGGACATGGGAGGAAAGGAAATAACACCGTTATTTCGCGTATGTCTTTTGCACAAGAAATAACAATTTTTTTCATATAGAAGATTAATTAAGCTTCTACAGCGTTGCTGCTTTTGTTTTAACAATATAGCAATCCGTCACAAACCTACAAGCATCTGTGTGTAGTCATGCATAGAGCCAATGTATGGTTCGTTAACCTTTACAGTGGTTCGTAATTCGCTATTTTGGCTACTCTATACATATCACGTTTTATGCTAGACACATTCGAATCACAAACCTCCATTTCCTCGTAGAATACATATAATTCTGATACATTCCTAAGGAAAGTAAATACCGAAACTGAAGCATTTAATACTTATTCCTGTTGTATATATTTATCATCTTTACCAAATCTCAAATTCCTTGTCTTCCATTATTTAACTCTGATCTTCCAAAAAAACGACATTGGCGAAGCGTCTTGCAAATGCGATACCGTATCCATAGTAACTGTCATGTTAAAACGCACAATGAAATAACGCGGATGCTATACATCAAGTTTGTTAAAACTTCTTCGAACTTCAATCACCTCCACCGCCAACCCTCACTCTCCATTCTACCTCTAGATTTAACCATTGCATTTTTTTATGAGTCTGCCCTGCAATAAAATAAAACAAATTAATTGTATCCCTTCAATTGATGGAACCTCATATTACCTTTTCACCCCTGTCTAACATCCCCCACCCTGTTCTCCCGGTAACCATCATTACATTTTCACACCAAAGTACATTTTTCCAAAATAAAATCAGCTTGCTACCATTTATCATTATTACAATTGTTGAAGCAAGATATGAAGCTTTTTATCAAATTCTCAGCACAGTATACATTCCTAACATATCTGTGTAACTATATTTTCCGATCGCCTCGATTTTACCTGATGATATTCGGGGAAGTCGTGGTAATAGAGCTTTACGTGTACTTGGGTGTATTTTACTGACGCAGCTTTTCTACTGCAAGATATGGACGGAATGCTAAGTTCCTAGAAACTATTTCAATACCTTTTGTGTCGGTTACGTCAATACTAAGGCCAGGGTGACTACTTTTGGTTTTTCACCAATCTAGGTTGACGCTACTTTCTTTATGAAGATTTCAAGTTTTCTATCGGTTTACAGATTCCATCGGTTTTGCGAGAAGTGTTGATCACCTCAGCCGTATTGAAAGTATCTGGCAGAAATATCTAACTGGTAAGTGAAGCAGTAAATGCTATAGTAGAAAGTGAATTTAGTAAACTAAACACACATAGGAAACGTTATTTTTTCTGCTATGTAGTTCTGGTATAATGTGTCTTGTTGTGTGGTTTTTGCCCAAGTCTACTGAATGCTGCTTTGAAGTACTTTCAATTAGCAGCCTCCTTTTTCCACGAAAATCCATGTCGGCAAGGAAGTCTTCAAAAGATTCCAAATGTCGTTTGCCAATAGAGAATATTTCCAAAACACCAAATTAATATTATTATCTAACAATGATGAATATTGTGTAAAAGTAAGTTGGCCTGACGTTTCGATCCTAGCAGGATCTTTTTCAAAGGTTAAATGACAAGTAAGAGTAACAGAAGGGACAAAAACACGCACAGAATACAGACAGGTTATTGAGCATGATGAACACAAAGAGATGGATGTAAGGGGATTAGTAGACAATGGATGGAGAGAAGAAAGAAAGAAACCAACAGGGGAAGAGGAGAGGTAGGAGATAAACAGAGGAGGGACAAAAAGAGGATTAAGGGAAGGGGTTAGGGAATAAACTGGAGAACGACAAAGACAGAAATGTGTGGAGAAAAAAGGATGGAAGAGATCGAGCTATGAGAAGAGGAGTCGTGGGGGGGGGGGGGACAAGGGGAGAAGGAGGTGGGGACAAAAGAAAAGTTAGTCATGTCCTTCCTGAATGTTGAGCCCATGAGGCTGAATGGTGCGAAGACGTTGCATCCACAGCCTCTCTCTGCTGATTCGTATTAGGTGAATATTAGCAGAAAAATATTGTTATGGAACTAAAACTGCGTATGTTAACATAACCCAAAAATAAAATAAAATAAAAACTACACATGACTGTGTCACCGGAGTGACACGGACCCAGCCATTTATCCTTTCATGACCTTTGACCCTAAATTTGTGTATACCTTCTAGACACTGGTGAAAAGCAATGCATAATGTGTTGGTCGCATTATCATAGGCATCGGAGTAAATTAAATCATTGACACCTAGATGACCGCATTTGACCTTTGACCCCATAACCGTTATTATGTTTTTGTTCTATTTTTATGTTTCTTTTGTTTGTTGTTTTCTATAATGCAGTTTCTTTTAAGAAGGCCTATTTGCTTTAAATTACATTACAATCATGAGATTCAAAGCTTTCAATTTAAATTGGATTTTGAAAAAGGGTAAATCTGCAAAGTGGGTGTGTCGAATAGGCTACTAACACATTTGCGTGAATTTTGACCCCACAAGCAGAGGTCATATAATAAGGTAGTCATTGACTTTTCTTAATCTTTTATCAAGGCCTACAAGATGGCACATTTAGTTCTGTGTTTTGACCTTGTTTTCATTTTTTTGCACAGTTAACGTTTATGACCCTTGTGACGTCATGCATGACCTTCGACCCTAATTGAGCACAACCCAAATACACTGACTACATTTCATTCATATACCATACGGCCATAGGTCAGATGAAGAGGTCACCATTGACAAATTTCAAATTTCTGTCCGAAGCCAACATGCTGACACTGTTACTGTTGTCATTTCAGATTGTTTGAATTGTGACCTTTCTTTGACCTTTGACCTCTTAACCCTATGTCAGACTTAAAGGTCACTGTGGACAATTTTGAATGTCTGCCAAAGTACGTGAACATGATGACTTTGTTACTTTTTTCCATTTCGGGTTGTTTGTGATTTGACCTTTCTTTGACCTTTGACCCCCTCAACCGTAAGTCAGACAAAGAGGTCGCTGTGGACTATTTTGGATGTCTACGAAAGGTGAGTATGAAGACTTTGTTACTTTTTTCCATTTGGGGTTGTTTGTGATTTGACATTTCTTTGACCTTTGACCCCTTAACTGTAAGCTAGACAAAGAGGTCAATGTGGACAATTTTGGATGCCTGTGCAAGGTGAACATGTTGACACTGTTACTTTTGCCATTTGAGGTTGTTTGTGATTTGATCTTTCTTTGACCTTTGACCCATAACCATAGGTTGGACGAAGAGGTCACCGTGGACATTGTTTATGTTTGCCCAAGGCCAACACATTGACACTGTTACTTTTATCATTTAAGCTTGTTTTACATTTGACCTTGTTTTTGACTCTTGTGACCCCAAATGACCTTTGATCAAAATTTCAAAAATAAGTTTTGTAGAGGGCTTCAAGCTCTATCATATGCATAAGACATATGATCAGGCTACATAATCTGTAGGAGTAGCGTTTTTTGTAAATTTTACATCTTGACCTTTGACCCCTTAACCGTATGTCAGATGAAAAGGTCAAAGTTGACTTTTGTCCGGTCATAATATACAAGATGAGATATTCAATTTTGCAATTTGAGCTTACTCTATTTTTTATGCAGTTAACCATTTTGACCCTAGTGACCCCTGTGTGACCTTTGACCGTATCTCTGTACAGCCTTAGTACTGTACTGCACTTTGACCATTTCTCTGCAAACCCTAACTTCACATAAAGCTGCCAAAAATACATCAAATCAGTCAAAATCTTTGAAAAGTTTCAAATGAAAAACATATTGCTACCTTATAGAGCCTAGATGATAAACTTCCGCAGGGAAATTGAATCAACAGTAAAAAAGATAGTTTGGATACGTAATCCTTAGTTAGATTTCGTTCACGAATCATTTTGTGAATGGTCCTGGCCACAAACTTTTTCGGGTTTCTTACCCTCAACTTCATGGAGTTTGGAAAGCCGAAATTGCAAATAAATCAGATCATATCCCTACACTAGTTTGGAGTGCCCTAATTGCAAATAAACAAGTGCATATCCCGTCATACCCTAGCATATATTGAGGGAAAAAGTTGACCGTGGCTATTCTTACACCTAGTTGTAACAATTATTTATTAACTATTTTTACGACATCGGCGAATTCATGCGCAGTAAAGTAAATAAAGCAACTTCGCATGTAGTAGGGTTAATCCTGACCTTAACCCTAACCCTAACCCTTACCCTAATCGGAAAACAATGGTTACTCCTAGTTGTAAAAATAGTACTCTTGGTTGTAAAAATAGCAACTGCGCATGCGTTATCCGAAATTATTGTTATGACTAGTCGTAAGAATAGCCACTTTGAAAAAAAATTGTATTTAAAGTACCTTTTTTAACAGGTACTTGTGGTTGCGAGTCATGCAATTGACCAATTTTGCATAATTCTACTAGGTAGGCCTAAAGTCAACTGATATTCTTATAATCCTTGTTTAGTGCTCTGATCTCGCTGGTAATGTCACTAATCATCCTTTGCGAGATGTACACCAGTCTATTGCAGAGTACCGATGAAGATGTAGCCTACATCTTACAGCCTACATCCTTACAGCCTACAGCCTACATCTAAGGTCCCCGGTTCGAGTCACTCCCAGATATATGTCGACCAGTTACAGAGTTGTTGAAAATTAACAATTCATAATCATGGACGTTAAATATGAATGTGAGAGACTGACTTCGGTCAGCTTGCTGCTTTGATAAGCCAATTAGGCTTCTTCGCGAGTTCCTACTTGCAGGAGGATCTAATATACATACATACATGTAGCTATTATGGTTTGTCCCGAACATATTTAGTCATATAGAGGCATAGGAACTGAGAGGGGGGGCGGGGGAGTCTTCGTATTGTTATGATACCAGGTGCGTATCCGGGGTGGGGCGTTGGGGGCGCGCGCCCCCCGGGTAAGAAAAAGAGGAGAGAAAAAAAAAGAGAAGAAAAAAGGAAAAAAAGAGGGGAAAAAAGAGGAGGAGGAGAGGAAGGAAGGGAAAAGAAAAAGAAGAAAGAGAGAAAAAGGAGAAAAGGAGGGAGTAAAAGAAAAACGCGAAGACACCGGGAAGAGAAAGAGAAACAGTGACATCATTACAGCGCTGAAGGGTAGCCAGTGACGGATCAATGATTTCGTAAAAGTTTGACTCACGCTACCCCTTACACCGACAACTCCATTTTTTTGACGTTTCCATTTTCCTCTCTCACTAATGATCTATAAATATACTATATATGGTCTATCATAACGCGTGTGTAGAATTGTGCTATGAAACCAACTGTGGCTGGTCTCGAACTCGACCGTGTCGTCGGGGAACATGACGCATTTTGGGATGGGGGCGACCGCCCGCCCCCCCATTCAGCATTTTTTTAAATGATATCGCTAAGTAATTTCAAAATAGAAAGTGCTTAGATGCAATTTACAAGGCCTGGGAAGTGTCATTTCCAGCAATCTGGGAGGCATTTTCGGCCAAAATTTGCTTGTACGCTTCGCGCTAACAAATGGTCCTGGGTAGTGCCATTTCCAGCGATCTGGGAGGCATTTTCGGCCAAAATTTTCTTGTACGCTTCGCGCCAACATATGGTGGCGCTACGCTTAGATAATTTGCCTACAGGCTTCACCCCTCCCTTGGCAAATTCCTCGCTACGCGCGTGTTCGAATTTGTAACGCAAACAGCAGATATCACATCATATCAGTGAGCATGAAAATGGCGTTCCAGGATGAAAAGCCTCAAAACTGTCTGACCTGCCTGAAAAAATAACCAAAATTGTTCGCGCGCTTCGCACGCGTTCAACGTGTTAATGTCAATATCATATAAGCAAGCATCGGTTATTACATCGCATGCCATCATGTACCGTACGGTCCGTTAAAATTGCGCAGTATACCGCGGGATGCTTATGTAAACAACGACATGTCTCATGTAGATGTATAAAAAACATGGAGGTCCAATTATGTCAAAACTCTCTTTTACATTGTAATGGCGAATTAGGGGCTGCACCCCCACCGCGCAGTGGCGGAGCGTCCATACGGTCAGGGGGGCGGATGCCCCCCCCCCCCCCTGACGGACTCAAATGAACTGCTGGCGCCTTTTTCAGCTCTTTACCACTTTTTACTTATTCTAGATTATTAACTTTTTTATTGCGCTCTCATCTACTTATTGACATTTGTCACATTTTGTTTGTGTAATTTGGCGATGACACCTTATTCTTCGTTTATCTGCAGGCCCGGAAAGGGTCATTTCCGGCGATCTAGGGAGTATCTTTACTCAAAAATTTTCTGTACGCTACGCGCCAACCAGTGGTGGCGCTCCGCTTAGATAGTGTCGAAAGCGCCCCTACAGACCATTCTCGCCCCTCCTGACCAATAGCCCTAGCTCCGCCACTGCCGCCGCGCCTCCTACGCCTATGTGTGTAGTGTTCGGTTTTCGGAAATATCTGCTATTTTTTCATTTCCTTCAACCAAGTTTTATAATAGCCGTTATAAGAGGTTTTATTATTTGTACATGCACCAATAAATTAACTGTGTCTGAATTTTCGAAAATTTCTGACCAACATTCTGCATCACACTTCCCTCTACTCGTGCAATTTTGACCGGTCTGTTCGGGGTTGAAGGAAGTTTTTCTATATTGGTTGTCCATAGATGACATTTTTTACAACATTATGGGTGTGTTTTCAAGTGAGTTTATTCACGAGAAATGTGAATTTTCAAATTCTAAACAAATACGGGGCTTAAAACCTTGAAAAGTGGGGTTGACGGGTATTGTGGGCCGCGACGTAGAATCACCTACAAAAGCAAAGACCCACAGGAGATGCGATCAGGTCGAACATGATGTGTGCCGGGTTGACAATCTTCAAAAAGGTTATGGATGGGAAAAAACTATTAGGAAATACTTGGTTCTCAGGCAAAAAGTGTACATCTGGTTGGTCATTTCAAGCCTGAGAAGTGCCGTTTCCGGTGATCTGGGGGGTATCAAAACAAGAAATTTTCGTGTACGCTGCGCGCCAACCGATGGTGGCGCTCCGCTTAGATAGTAATTCGCGCCCCCCGGGTTTGAAAATCCTGGATACGCGCCTGGATACGGTATCATGGATACTTTATAGGCTTACGTGGGCTTGTTATTCGCGTTCTACTTGCCAGATATATTTATACTTTATTGTGAAATTGATTGATAGAAATGGGACAGGGCCCACCTTCACGGGTCACTTCTCGCATAACCGAAAGAACTTGGACAACGGAATGAAAATGAAGAACGGAATGTAATTAGACAACGGGAGTTTTCGCGACGGCAACATATTCTGCAACTGTAACATAAATCATAAATGGGGTACAAACGGCGTGCATTACGATTGACCTTAACCTTTGACGTTGAATTTATGAACCGCCTAACCATGTTTTTACATGAAGTTTACCTTCCGCTCGCTCATTCACATTAATTGTATGCTTGTTCAAGCCTCAAGGAACGATTTTTGCACAGGGGAGCGATAGCTCCCACTAGTTTATGGAACGCAAATATGGAACGCGAAAAGGGCAACCATATTTCGCTGTCTAAACTAAAGTTGTTGCTGCTGTTTTATCATGTTGTTGCTCAAACTTACATTGTTGTCTAAACTTACGTTGTCTAAACTTATGTTGTTGTCTAAACTTGTCTAAACTAACGTTATTGCCCATTCACGTGATGTAAAAAATATGGGCATTTCGCGCGAAATTCGACTTGCGCTGTATATGCATACTCGTCGTTAATTGACTGACCAATTACGAAATAGTCAGTAAGATTGACACATATCCCGACCCAATTACAAGCCGGTCAACGCTCTCCACCATGCTACATACATGAGCTGACCCCGCCCACTTTGCTCCTCTAGTAACTTCCGTTTATGCGAAGAACAAAGGCGGCCTTGTCCACAGGACTGTTTTCCTAAACCCAGGCAGCAAGAACCTACGAAGATCTAGAGAGGACATGGTTAAAAAAAAGAAATTTACGTACGTACGTAATAATTATCACGTACGTACGTGATAATACTACGTACGTACGTAATAATATCACGTACGTACGTGGTATTACTACGTACGTACATCATAATTACTACGTACGTACGTGATAATTACTATGTACGTACGTAATAATTACTACGGTACGTACTTATGTAGGGATTATCACGTACGTATTTAATAATTATAACGAATGTAGGCCAACGTATACGTACGTGTTTAGTGATATATATGTTAACACTTGTCTAACGTAAGCGAGCCTACGTTATATACTGCGGGTGATACATCTTCATATCAAAGATCGAGAGGGATGAACTTGTTCGTATGTACATTAATTTAGGGTATAGTCAGAAGGAAATCCTTTATTACTTTGACAGCAAAGCATCGGATAATAGTTAGGCGAAAGACATCTCAGACGCATTTTGAGGAGCCTTTTCTTTTATCGCATGAAACATTCAGACATTGTGGATGTGGAGATTTTTATATTGTGGCAAGCCTAAGCACAGACTGTGGTGTTAGTCGAACGAACGTACCAATTGTCTGTCTCCGGCATTTTTTAGTTACTATAAGTATAAGCTTGACTTCTGTGGTGTACGTATCTTGCATGTTGACAAATATGTTACAGTATTAGACCGGCAGCCCAGTGCACTTTGATCAAACGAACGAGGTACCAATATCTGAGTATTGGAACATTTGTGGAAAAACCCAATATATCCAAAAGTGGATGTCTGCCGTGGTCGCTCTGCTGCATGTGGCCCCTGGGGCCGGTTAAAGGGGGCCCAAAAATGCATCTGATCAAACGAACGAGGTACCACTTGAAACCAATGTCAACTTAATGCATGAATGCCACATAGTACTGAATGGCCCATGCCAGACACATTTTCTGCTGCAAAGGGCCCGCCAGACGCCCAAGAAGGGCCCCTAAAAAAATGTATCTGATCAAACGAACGAGGTACCACTTGAAACCAATGTCAACTTAATGCATGAATGCCACAAAGTACTGAATGGCCCATGCCAGACAAATTTTCTGCTGCTAAGGGCCCACCAGACGCCCCCAAATATGGCCCAAATGCCCGTTAGCATAGCATTGACCCAGATTAAATATGCAAGGAACCACTCAAAACCGGTTTGGAATGTTCGGGTTGATCTTACAGACTATGGAAATCATCATGCCAGACACATTTTCTGCTACAAAGGGCCCGCCAGACGCCCCAAAAGGGTCCATAAAAATGCATTTGATCAAACGAACGAGGTACCACTTGAAACCAATGTCAACTTAATGCATGAATGCCACAAAGTATTGAATGGCCCATGCCAGACAAATTTTCTGCTGCTAAGGGCCCGCCAGACGCCCCCAAATATGGCCCAAATGCCCGTTAGCGTAGCATTGACCCAGATTAAATATGCAAGGTACCACTCAAAATCGGTTTGGAATGTTCGGGTTGATCTTACAGACTATGGAAATCATCATGCCAGACAAATTTTCTGCTACAAACGGGCTAACAGATACACTAAAAAAGGGCCCCCAAATTGGCCATGATCAATCATAGTTGGTACCACACAAAACCAATATTAAATGCAAAGGTACTTTCCACAGAGTAAAGAACTGCCAATGCAAGACAAATTTTCTTCTGCATAGGTCCCACCAGATAGAAAGTATAGGGGGCCCAATGCGGCCCTATATGGGCCTAATGAATTGTATATCGATGCAGACTATATGTGCCTTGTGACATGACATTTGTAGCATTCCGCAGAGTAAAGAAATGCCAATACAATACAAATTTTCTTCTGCAAAGTGCCCACTACATGTAAAAAAAATATGCAGTTTAAATAGTTAAGATACCACAAGAAACCAATCTACATTTCATTGAGGAAAACAAAAATGACGCGAACTCAGTCTTTGAGGGAGATCCTGACAGTTATAATGCATTCTCAAATCCATTCTTTTTCCTTTTATCCATTCTTTTTCCTTTTATCCAGTCAGTACTTTGTATCGTGAGCAGTGTTTAACTTGGCAGTTACTTTGTTTCGCTGGAAACACTGGAGCAGATTAAAATCAGTTTATGTATTGTAAATAAGAAACCCAAAATCATTTTGTATCTCAAAACACTGTGTTTACGTTAGCATTGTAAATCTACAAAGTTTAAAATCTTGAGAAAGAACGCTGAAGTGTCATCTTAAGACATACATGTAGTCGAACAAAAGAGATTGTTTTGTTTCTTAAGCTCAGACAAAGAAAAATTATCAAACAATGGTGAAAATGCTTTATAACGCGTACTTAACGATAAAGGTTTGGGTTGCAACTATCCAATGTGGTTTTTAAAAGATACATAATTGAAGCATAGAAATGTTTATGTACCTTCATGCTAGGTACACTCTTTAAAGGACTTAATATGCTAAGATTGAACAAACAGATACTGATATCACCACGTATGACTCCATTTCTTGATACAAAATATAAAATGAGTAATTGGCCTATGTTACTCCATCTTGGTCTTTTAGAACTTCCATCATTACACTAATTCAATTCGAATAGCTTCGAATAGCTCTTTCAGCGTCGCTGGCCCTAGACTTTGGAACGCTCTCCCCGTCGACACAAGAAATTCGAAGACCATCAGAACTTTTAAAGCTGCTTAAAAGACTCATTTATTTAAGAAATCGTTTTCATAATTGTTTTGTTTGTTCAGCGCCATTGAGTGTTTTTTACAGTAATGTGCGCTATACCAAGTTTTACTACCTTAACCCTTAACAAGTCAAACAAATAGATGAGGTATCCATTTTTCAGAAATATGAATACTAGATGAGGGTTTTTGTTTTCATCTATGAAGGAATCTTTTACCTTTCAAGAAAGTCATCTTGCTAGTTTAAAATGTACTAAAATCATAATTGGCAAAGATAGTAACAAAAGATCACTATGTGATTACTCTGAACATGACACATGTTAGGTTCGAAGTATAAGAACTGAGAATTCATGTCTCTTGACCGTGATTAAACACTGGAGTGTGTGCATTGTAAAAAGACACTGCATTTGCCATTCAGACAGATCTCAAAAGAATCATTAGTAAGTTTATGAAAATTAAGTATTCCCATGAACTTGATTCTAAAAAGACAATGGAAGCTCAAATCTATGTTTCATTGTCGGAATCATCACTCCAAGATGGTTCAGTACTTGAATCATCGGCATCAAACTCGGAAGCCACGTCTGGTCGGCTACTTTGAAAATCTTCGCTCAGTTCCCCCTCTTGGAATAGATGATCTTGGAGAGCCGGTCCCTCAAACCAGTCAGGGCTGTAGCACCCATTCTTGCTCTTCCAACCGTAGTTCTGTGGATCCAAGCCAGGCAAGACTCTTCCTCAGAGTGTTAGAATTATAATGTGGGGAACTGTAATTTTTGCCCAGGCCAGCAAATCCCAAAATATTTAGAGGCTTAGGTGAAAGTGTTATCTTTATTTTGCTTAGAGCAGCGAATAGCTATATAAGATAAAACACTGGTCTTGTGTACAGTAACTCCAATTTATGCTGGAAACAATATAATCATGAGCTTGAAATGTCATGTTACAAGGCACATATATCCAATTCTTTAGACCCATATATAGGGCCACATTGGGCCACCTATTCTTTCTATCTGGTGGGACCTATGCAGAAGAAAATTTGTCTTGCATTGGCAGTTCTTTACTCTGTGGAAAGTACCTTTGCATTTAATATTGTTTTTGTGTGGTTCCAAACCGGTTTGAGTGGTACCTTGCATATTTAATCTGGGTCAATGCTACGATAATGGGCATTTTGGGCCATATTTGGGGGTGTCTGGCGGGCCCTTAGCAGTAGAAAATTTGTCTGGCATAGGCCATGCAGTACTTTGTGGCATTCATGCATTAAGTTGACATTGGTTTCAAGTGGTACCTCGTTCGTTTGATCAAATGCATTTTTATGGGCCCTTTTGGGGCGTCTGGCGGGCCCTTTGTAGCAGAAAATTTGTCTGGCATGATGATTTCCATAGTCTGTAAGATCAACCCGAACATTCCAAACCGGTTTTGAGTGGTACCTTGCATATTTAATCTGGGTCAATGCTACGCTAATGGGCATTTGGGCCATATTTGGGGGCGTCTGGCGGGCCCTTAGCAGCAGAAAATTTGTCTGGCATAGGCCATGCAGTACTTTGTGGCATTCATGCATTAAGTTGACATTGGTTTCAAGTGGTACCTCGTTCGTTTGATCAGATGCATTTTTTTAGGGGCCCTTCTTGGGCGTCTGGCGGGCCCTTTGCAGCAGAAAATTTGTCTGGCATGGGCCATGCAGTACTATGTGGCATTCATGCATTAAGTTGACATTGGTTTCAAGTGGTACCTCGTTCGTTTGATCAGAAGCATTTTTGGGCCCCCTTTAACCGGCCCCAGGGGCCACATGCAGCAGAGCGACCACGGCAGACATACACTTTTGGATATACTGGGTTTTTCCACAAATGTTCCAATACTCAGATATTGGTACCTCGTTCGTTTGATCAAAGTGCACTGGGCTGCCGGTCTATATGTACGTACCGCGAACCGCCACTTCTTACTATCTTCAGTATAGAACGTAAAATTATCACGTACCGTACGTACGTGATAAATATCACGTACGTACGTAATATTTATTACGTACGTACGTACGTTATAAATATTACGTACGTACGTAATAAATATTACGTACGTACGAAATAATTTTTTTTTACCATGTCCTCTCTAGATCTTCGTAAGAACCAACCCCCTGCGTATAGTAATCATATGAAGCCCACGTGGTAAAGCAATTGTTGAACTGCGCCGATGGCAACAACGTAAGTTAGACAACGAAATCAGTTTGGACGCGCGAAAGGGCAAACTGATTACGTAGTCTAATCTAAGTTTGCTGTTGCTCAAACTCACGTTGATGTCTAAAATTCCGTTAAACTTAGCAACGAAATAAGTTTGCCTTATTCGCGTTCCATAGACTAGTGGGAGCTATCGCTCCCCTGTGCATAAATTCTCAAGGAACGGTAGGTGCTTGCAAACTATGGTTCGTTAGCAGTGTTACCAGCTTTAGCGCTTTTACACTAGATCTAGCGTTTTTTGGCTTTGCTGGGGTTCTAGCGTACGTTTTTTCTAATTTTGGTAATTCTAGCGCTTTTGCCTAAAACTAGTTAAATTTACCAAAAATAGACCATTTTCAGATTTTTTAGACCAAATTCTTACTTGGAGACCCATCCATATTTATTTTGAGTATTTTTGCCCAATATTCGGAATTTCTTGCCGAAAATTCCCATATTTTTTTCAAATTTTCTGGGTCAGACTATCACTCAAATCAACTATTCAAAACCGGTGTGAAGTTAGATAATTTTTTCCCGTTCCTCGTTCGACATTCGCGAATGAGTAACTGCTACCGATTCAGTTACGTATTCGACAATGGTATCGACGTAACACCTCTGGCAAGACAAAAGCTTTCTTACAAGATGTTCAACATATGGTCGTGGAAAGAGGTTTATCTATGGCCCAGGGGTCATATGAACTCTAATGACTATGTAGAAGGGTACCATAATGCATCTTGTCCGGTCCAAATAGTTTTTGACCAACTAAAATGACCAGTACTTCATCAGCTCTTAAATTAATGTAAAAAAATTACTTTAGGCCCTAATCAAGACTAGCACGCCTTGGACCACCTTACCAATGGGTCATATGAATTCTTAACACATTGTAGAAGGATACCATAATGCGTCTTGCCCGGTCCAAAGAGTGCTTGACCAATTAAACTGACCATTAAATCAACATTTTTTTAAATAAATGTAACGGGAACTGAAATCAAAACATTTGGGCCCTAATAAAATCCAGCACGCCTTGGACCGCCCAACCAATGGGTCATGGGAAGTCTGAGGACCTTGTAGAAGGGTACCATAATGCGTCTTGCCCGGTCCAAAGCGTGCTTGACCAATTTAAATGACCATTAAATCATTACTTCTTCAATGAGTGTAACGGGACCACGAAAAAGCTTTGGGCCCTAATCCATGCAGCACGCCTTGGACCACCTAACTAATGGGTAACATTAACTCTAAGGACATTGTAGAAGAGTACCATAATGCGTCTTGCCCGGTCCAAAGAGTGTTTGACCAATTTAAATGACCACTAAATCATTACTTCTTCAATGAGTGTAACGGGACCACGAAAAAGCTTTGGGCCCTAATCCATGCAGCACGCCTTGGAACACCTAACCAATGGGTAATATGTACTCTAAGGACATTGTAGAAGAGTACCATAATGCGTCTTGCCCGGTCCAAAGAGTGCTTGACCAATTTTAATGACCACTAAATCATTACTTCTTTAATGAGTGTAATTGGACCATGAAAAAGCTTTGGGCCCTAATCCATGCAGCACGCCTTGGACCACCAAACCGATGGTTAACATGATTTCTAGGGACATTGTAGAAGGGTACCATAATGCGTCTTGCCCGGTCCAAAGCGTGCTTGACCAATTTAAATGACCATTAAGTTATTACTTTTTTAATGAGTGAAAAGGGACCACGAAAAAGCTTTGGGCCCTAATCCATGCAACACGTTTTGGATTAGGGCCCAAAGCCTTTTTTGTGGTCCCGTTACACTCATTAAAAAAGTAATGATTTAGTGCAGGTCATTTAAATTGGTCAAGCACTCTTTGGACCGGGCAAGACGCATTATGTTACCCTTCTACAAGATCCTTAGACTTCCTACGACCCATTGGTTGGGCGGTCCAAGGCGTGCTGGTTTTGATTAGGGCCCTCATGTTTTTATTTCAGTTCCCGTTACATTTATTTAAAAAAAATGTTGATATAATGGTCATTTTAATTGGTCAAGCACTCTTTGGACCGGGCAAGACGCATTATGGTATCCTTCTACAATGTGTCAAGAATTCATATGACCCATTGGTAAGGTGGTCCAAGGCGTGCTAGTCTTGATTAGGGCCTAAAGTATTTTTTTACATTAATTTAAGAACTGATGAAGTACTGGTCATTTTAGTTGGCCAAGAACTATTTGGACCGGGCAAGATGCATTATGGTACCCTTCTACATAGTCATCGGAGTTCATATGACCCATGGGCCATAGATAAACCTCTTTCCACGACCAAATGTTGAACATCTTGTAAAAAAGCTTTTGTCTTGCCAGAGGTGTTACGTCGATACAATTGTCGAATACGTAACCGAATAGGCAGCTCAGTTACTCATTCGCGAATATCGAACGAGGAACGGGGAATAAGTATCTAACTTCACACCGGTTCTATTCAAAATCTATTTTGTGATCGGTGACCATTCCTCCTACGAATCTGTGCTAAATTGACTCGAAACAACACGAAAGTTAGGGAAACTACCATTTAGCGTTTTCTGGGGTTTTATTTTCGCCAATCTAGCGTTTTTTCGTCAACTGTCGCTGGTAACACTGGTTATAACAAACACACACGACCGCAGTTGTAGTACTGTGTGTCATGTCTTACTGTCCTTTTTTTCTTAGTGGCTGCTGTTAGTGGCTGCTCTTAGTGGCTGCTACCTTCAATGAGGCTTATTTTACGCGCTGGTCCGAACAGGAACTTTCCGCGTTCGGTTTCTCTACTTATATGCTTCAAACCACTGGGACTTACAGTACATCTTGATAATGCGAGTTGGTAACTATAAGTTAAACACAGGTAAGTGTTTATCATTTTATTTATTAATTAACATCTAGGAGACTACGACTTGAACAAGTTGACTAGTATTATCATAAATGTCTTCTACAACTAATACTATAATAATAATACAAGTACTACTAGTGTAGCCAGCCTGTAGGCCAGTACAGCTGTAGTAATAATAAACGGAAGCTATGTGTGTCGACCATATTCTTCAGAACGGTGTTAGTATAATAATATGGTTGCCCTACAAAATTTCACGATAGCGTTGAAATATTGTAAACCACCATACTGAATTAATTCAACTATCAGAACCGTAACTGTGTATAGCAAAGGCTTCACAGTTAACGCACCTTCGTTATTGACGCACCTTCAAATATTACTACTAGCAACATACAGCAGGCAACCTAGCCTAAACTGTTTGCAGCAAAGAAGAGTTACATATTTGATGAGTTTAATTCCATATCAGTTATATGCTGATCAAATTGTGGTTTTCTAAGCTTTCAACATCCTCCCCCCAGTTTTGCACATGTTTTTGGCATTTGGAAATCTTACTCCCAAATAAAACCCAAAATTACCTCAGTACAACATACAATTACGATACCATTAGTACATTACCACATACCACTACTCTCTGGGCCCTGACCTGTCTGAGCTAAGACTAGTCTCAGAGCATAGTAAACAGCATCCAAAGTCAATGGATGTATGTACTTAGGCCTACACTTCAGTTAGCTTATCAACGAATGTGTTAATTTAGGGGTATGAAAGAACTAGACATGGCAGACATTTTGTAGTCAAATTCTGCTCAATTGGTCTTGCATATTGGCACAGAACAATTAATATTTTGAGATCACTAGCATTCCTATCTCAAAGGGGAGTGGGGTAGCGGCAGAAAAACCAAGGTGAGTGCAGATTTTGCATATATACAATGTACAGAATCAATTATTTTCTCTTTTTTTGGCCACCTTAGTACTGCCCAGTAGTTTAGCTATAGTATTACTCTGCAATGAATTTGGCAGTCAATGTTCTGTAAAATTCTGAACACCAAGTGCTTTTGAGAAGCAGAAATACATGTAAGCCTATCACATGTAGGTTAACTTGAGCAATAATGGTAGTTGAAGTAAACTATGTGCAGGTCTAAACATTACAGGTACTCTATGATTATGTGTCTAACACAATCAGTGGTCAAAATGCTAGGCCTAGGCAACACTACCTAGGCATCTGTTTATAGCATTAGCAAACTGGCAACTATATAAGGCTAATCATACCAGCATGAGTACTCAAGAATCAAGTGTAATATTATTGTTGCTACTGAGCTTATCATTGCTACAGTACCATTTACTGTAGGTCCTGAGGCAGTTTCCAGTTACAGTTTCCAGGCTGGGTCAACCACATTTCATGTATTTTGAATACACTTATTCCAAATTTACTGAGCTATCCTTACAACAAAATGTCATGTACATTGATTACTGTTGCTTAGCAAGCTTCGTGAAATTAGTGTCAAACACTCATATATCTATATAGGACCTACAGTAGCTTTAAGTCGTAACTTTAATATGAGTAAATAGCTCACTTTGTGACATTAATAAGACCCCAACAGGGTCCATCCCAGTAATCTCAGGTCTAAAAGTCTAAATTTTGACCAAATACTCATTTAAGACAACAGAAATCACTAAAGCGTGATATCACAGAACATTATTCCTGAAATATCAATTGCTACACTATATATGCTAAGCATTTAAGCCATTAACATACTGGATTTCAGCCAAATTGCGAAAAATCACAATTTTGCATAAAGGTTTGGTCAGTTAATTGCTCCCATTGACTTGCACTACGTAGGCTAATTGAGCTGCGATACCTGTACTATTTGTAATATGTTGCATATCTGTTAGCAGTCCTGTCTCCTATATATTAGCATGTATGATAGCATACATACATGGCATGAATGTTAGCATGTATATATGATAGCATACATGTTAGCTTGTAGGCTATGTAAGCAGTATGATACCATACATGTATGTTAGCATGAATGTTAGCATGAATGTTAGCATGTATGCTAGCATGTATGTAAGCATGTATGATAGCATACTGTACATGTATGTTAGTATGTATGATTGCAAGTATGTTAGCCTGTATAAGCCTGCTTGTTAGCCTGTATGTTTGTGTGTTTGTTAGTGTGTATGCTACCGTGTATGTTAGCGTGTATGTTAGCATGTTATAAGCAGTATGATAGCATGTATGTCAGGCTGTATGTTAGCCTGTTTCTTAGCATACATGTAAGTTAGCATACATGTAAGTTAGCATGTATGTTAGCATGTACATACATATATGTTAGCTTGAAGGCTATGTTAGCATGTAAGATAGCAAGTATGTTAGCAAACATGTATGATAGCATGAATGTTAGCATACATGTATGTTAGCATGTATGTTAGCATGAATGTTAGCATGTGTGTTAGCATGGATGATAGCATGTATGTCAGCATGCATGATAGCATACATGTATGTTAGTATGTATGATAGCAAGTATGTTAGCCTGTATGTAAGCCTGCTTGTTAGCCTATATGTTAGCCTGTTTGTTAGTGTGTACATGCTAGCGTGTATGTTAGCATGTTATAAGCAGTATGATAGCGTGTATGTCAGGCTGTATGTTAGCCTGTTTTTAGCATACATGTAAGTTAGCATACATGTTAGCATACATGTATACATATATGTTAGCTTGAAGGCTATGTTAGCCTGTAAGATAGCAAGTATGTTAGCCTGTTTGTTAGCCTGTATGTTAGCATGTTAAAAGCTGGTAGCATCTATGTCAGGCTGTCAGTCTGTTTGCTAGCATACTGTACATGTTGTATGTTAGCATGTATGTTAGCATGAGCATATGTAAGTTAGCATACTGTACATTAGCATGTATGTTAGCATGCTATAAGCAACATGAAGGACTTAAACACTTTTTGGTTCCTTGCTTAAGCAAAAGGAACCTATATACATAGTCAACTAGATCTGCCATAGTGAGAGGGTGTGCCCTATTGTTCTCGGTGCCTGTAAAGGTCACCAAAGGTCAGTTAGGGGCCAAAAACCAAAACGATAAACAAGCAATAACTCCCATTGACAGGGTGCGACATGATTGTTATTTTGGAACTTGTAATATACTGTATACTTGTAAATAACGTAGGGGATAATTTTTCAACTTAACAGTGGTGTGATCCAAGGTCAACAAAGGTCAATTAGGGGTCAAAAACAGGTGTTTTTGTGATAACTTGAGAACAAAATGTCCGTCAAGGTTGGGAGTTACACTAAATGTAATCCAATAGTGGACCCGCATCTTTGTGACCGTTGACCTTAGGTTGACCTCTGGTGACCTGTATAAGCTTCTTTAGTTGTTTGAATTTCTTGTGGCCATCCAGATCATAAATGGTCTTTCGATCAAAAATGTCCATGGGTTGACCCCTGTGCGACCTTCAGGTGCAAAGTTGACAGATACAATTAAGTTTTTTTTTATTTTATTTTTTTTATAAATATATGCTCTATTTAGGAGATATATACAGGACAAAAAAAACAAAAAAAAAACAAGTTTGTCAACATTTAACTATATGATAGAGTTATACATGCTCTAAAGAAGAAACTAACTCCCGCTTCGATCGGACACCCGGTTCGTAAGTTATGAGGTGCCAAAGGTTGGATTTGATACCTTTTTAGCAATAACATTGTGTGTGTACATTGGAGTTCATAACAATTTTAGGGTGAAGTGCACATCAAAGGGAACATTTTTCATAAAAACTGTCATGCTATCCAAGATCATTCAAGGTCTCTTATGGACAAAAACCTGCCCACTGATGGGGTGCAATACGGTAAAAAAAAGGTCACTTATGGGTCAAAAACTCAATCTCCAAACTGATAAAAATTGTCCATGGTTGATCCCTGTGCCACCTTCATGCGCAAAGTTATCAGAGGTCAAGGTTTTGTTTAGTTTTGAGAGGTGGATCTCATGACCTAGGAATATACAGTAAAAGTAATACTTATAGGTGTCTACAGGTGCAGTGCTGTACCCATTGACTACTGGAAATGTACATGTATATATATATGTACAGTATACTCCAGTAGTCTATGAGTACAGCAATGCCCCCTTACACACCAAGAGCCTGTACAGTATTACCTTAAGTATAACTGTAGACACTACAGTCTTAGTCATTGAGTATTGCACTGCTCAGGACTTACACACACAGAAGTATGACTTTACTGTATAACTGTTGACACTACTTAGTCACTGGCTACTGCACTACCCCCTAACAAACCCACAGGTATTTCTTTCTATAACTTTACATACTGTACTACAGTAGTCATTGAGAACTGCACTGCTCTTTGCACATCCAGAGGTGTTACTTTACTGTACCTATAACTGTAGACACTACAGTAGTCATTCAGTACTGCACTGCCCCCTCACACACCCAGAGGTATTTACTTACTTGTACATACTGCAGTAGTCATTGAGTACTGCACTGCCCCATAACACACCCAGAGGTATGTACTGTATAACTGTACTTACTATCCAGTACTGCACTGTTCCATTGCGCACCCAGAGGAATTACTGTACCTTACTGTATAACTGTGGACACTACAGTACTTAGTCATTGAATACTGCACTACCCCCTAACACACCCACAGGTATTTCTTTCAGGAACTTTACATACTACAGTAGTCATTGAGTACTGCACTGCTCTTTGCACACCGCCCAGAGGTATTACTTTACTGTTTAACTGTAGACACTATGTAGTAATTGAGTATATACTGCACTGCCCCCTAACAAACCCACAGGTATTTCTTTCCTGTATAACTTTACATACTGTACTACAGTAGTCATTGAGGACTGCACTGCTCCTTGCACACCCAGAGGTATTACTTAACTGTATAATGTACCTACTGTACTACAGTACTGTAGTCATTCAGTACTGCTCTGCTCTTTGCACACCCAGAGGTATTACTTTACTGTATAACTATATAGACGCTACAGTAGTCATTGAGTACTGCACTACTTCTTACACACCCAGAGGTATTACTTTACTGTATAAATGTTGATACTACAGTAGTCATCGAGTACTGTACTGCTCCCCTACACACCCAGAGGTAATACTTTACTGTATAACTGTAGACACTACAGTAATCATTGAGTACTTTACTGCTCCCTTTCACACACATCTCAGGTCTTATTTTACTGTATAACTTTAGATACTTGTAGTCATTGAGTACTGAACTGCTCCAGTTGCACACCCAGAGGTATGACATAACTTTATAATTTTCCTACTACTCTTTGAGTGCTGCACTACTCCTTGCACACCAAGATGTTTTACTTTACTTTATAACTGTAGACATTACAGTAGTAATTGAGTAAGTGCACTACTCCCTTTCACACCCAGAGGTATTACTTTATATGAATGGACTGTAATGTAACATTTGTGGACAATGGAACGTATACGTTTATATGATCTGTCTAATATATGTTTTCTTTAATGTATGGACTTTTTTACATGTTAAGTTCGTATTGACTAATGTACAACGTATTTAAGTTATTTACCAGTCATTGCGGGAAAGAAACCCACAATTTAGAACTCCTTTTTCTTGAATAGCCTATCCAAGCCCACCATACATAATTGTAGAAGAATGTGACCATACACAGTATTGTGTACTTGACGTCGCAAGAGCAGGAAACGTGGCGTGTTCAGTTGGTGGAATACTACCAGAAGTCAAACTCCAATGGAGAACTTAGGAAAACTATCCTGCTCTATCTCTAACAGATCTGGAAAGGACATCAACAGAAAAGTGAGAAATCTTTGACATTTCTCTTACAACAAACTTCAAAATGTTATCAGCGCCTGAAAGAGGGATCACATTAGAGTGTTTTATAATGAGTGTTTTATACCTGAAGTTACATTAGAGTTGATCTAAATATTCTCTTTTATCTTGTTCTAAGAGGTGAATGATTTTGCAATTGTGAGATCCGGTACAGTAGCCTGCTCGTGTAGTTAGAATACAGCCCGTATGTTCAGTGAATTTTATGTCTGATAGAAGTTGTGCTTCTAAATGAATGGCTAGTTTGCATCTCCAATGACTTCTTCTTCGATCCGACTTATGGTTTCTAAATCTGACTTTAAGCTCCATCAGAACAACTTTATTTTTATCTGCTTTTTTATATCGCCAAAAGGCTAGTTTTTTCTCACACACTGATGAATACTGATACACAGTAGTCTAAACTACAGTATCTGAAATATGTGCACTTGGAAAGTGCAGTTTATTTTATTGAATAATTGTTGTCTTTGTGATAATGTTAACCCTTTCAGATCCTCACTTAATATTTTCAAATGCTTAATTTCAAATTGCTAATTAACATGTGTTTTTCCAATTTACAGACAACAAGGGGACTTTGGGTTCATCGAAAGTTGCTGTGGTTACAATTATAATTGTAGTACTTCTAATTCTGGTGGTTTTGGTCGTCTGTATGAAAGGTACTGTACCATGGTGCATAGCACAATTACTTTGCAATATATAGCAAAGTTTGTCAGCTATTTTCTTGTATTCTATTTGTATTCATTGCATCTATATTATCCTTATTGACTAACAGAAAAGTATAGCAACTATTTGTTTTATCTAAATTTATATTTTTTATGTTTTTTATTTTGATGATAATAGTAACCGTTGCATTGATGATGGCGTTTGTGTACATGTGCGCGTTTGTGATGCCCAGCTTGTAAACATGATATCTCAAGAAGGATGGTTCGGACCAATATCATATGTAATGTGTAGACTTACCACATTGAGTACAAGAAGCCTATTGTTTTTGGTGAAGGTCAAGGGTCATTTGGGGTCATGAGGAGTCAAATTGTAAAAATCTGGTAAACACAATATTTCAAGAAAGGAAGGTCGGACCAACTTCATATTTGGTGAGCTTAAATTCACATTGAGTACAAGAATCCTATTGTTTTTGGTGGGGGTCAAAAGTCATTTGAGGTCACCAAGGATCGAATTGTGAAAACCTTTTAAACACGATATCTCAAGATGGGAAGCATGGGCATACCTTATATTTGATTTGTAAAAGTACCAAATTAAGTCAAAGAAGCCTATTGTTTTTGGTGGAGGTCAAAGGTCATTTGGGGTCACTAGGGGTCAAATTGTGAAAACCTTTTAAACATGATGTGTCAAGAAGGAAAGCATGACGAACAGACCTTATATTTAATGTGTAGAAGAACCTTATTGATTAAAAGAAGCTCATTTTTGTCGGGGAAGTGGAAGGTCATTTGGGGTCATCAGAGGTCAAATTATGAAAACCTTGTAAACATGATATCTCAATATTAGAAGCTTGGGCAGATCGCATAGTTGGTATGAAGGTGTATTGCATTGAGTGAAAGAAGCCCATTGATTTTGGTGGAGCTCAAGGTTCACTTGGGGAAAACAGGTCAAATGGTGAAAGCTTTGTAAACATGATCTTGCAAGAAGGGAACCTTGGACAAGTTAAGGAGCCTATTACTGTTTTTGGTGGAGGTCTAAGGTCATATGAAGACAACAAATGCCAAACATTTACTTCACTCCCCTCTTACCTGTCTCTCTACACTAACACACCTTCCTAACATAATATCATGAGGGAAGCTTGGACAGATCGCATATTTGGTATGTAATTGTACAACATTGGGCGGAGGTCAGTGGTCGTTTGAGTTCACCAGGTGTCAAATTGTGAGACCCATGTTTTACACAATATTTCAACAAGGACAGATGTCATATTTAGTATCTTGATGTATCTATCACATTTAGTACAAGATGCCTGTTGTTGAGGTGAATGGTAATTTCAGGACAGCCTCTGTCATTGTGACTTCTTTTTTTTTTCACATCACACTGCTTTTCACTGTATTACTATGTTCAAGTATGTTGTACACCCTCACTGTACATGATGTCAGATTCATGAAGAAAACTGCTGATGTTACATCATCGAAACCACGATGCATCTTTGCATTCTGGTTAATTAACCTTACATAAATTATTCCTGCAGTGTTAAACTTCCGAAGGAGTCGGAGGAAAATTGTGGAAGACGAAGAGGTAAGACTGTAATATCTGAAAATATATATAAGATCAAGGGAAGCAAAATATATAAAGCTGTTAAACATACTGTAACGCTAATTCAGTCTAAGATTCCGGGGGCACTTAAATATTCCCTACTGAGGACTGGTGGTGGTATGGAAACAAATGCGGCTTGGATGATTGTATGTTAGTAACGACGAGCCTTTAATCTCGCAATAACACGCAAAGAATGTAACACATAGATAAACTTAAGTAAAGAAACAGGCGCTGAGATTTCGTAATCTATTACTTTAATCAGTCACGGTACATACCATAAAGAAAATGGTTACAAACGTGTGACTTGTCTGATGATCACCAAACACGTGGGAAACTCAGAGATTACACATGATTAAACAAAATATACTACTGTATATTAACTTGCGCTACCTATATTTATTGAGCATTTTTGATGCCGGAAGTGAACAACTGAATTAATCGATACACATAATATGTTGCAACAACAAGTTAACATTATACTCATTTGAAATATTTAGCATTCCTACCAATGGATAGTTTCATGTTGTAAAAGATATAAGTAATACACGCAACTGTCAGGAAATCCTCTCCCTACCAGTTTTGTGTTGAGAATAACATGTACATTACGATCATCCCTGCAGCAAAAACCACCCCATTCCCCCTGGTCTTAGCCAAAAACAGGGAAGATTAAATATCTACCTGAGTTGGTAATGCAAGCCATACTGAATTCTTCTCTGCACAAATTCATGATTAAAAGAAACAGTGTATTTTTTCAGTGGTCAAGCCAAACTTGTCTTCACACACAGGAAAGTAGTACTGGCCATTAGAGCACTTGTGTTTGCAATCATACAGGTGACTGGTCAACTCAAGGATGAATCCTAATGACAGTATTTGGGGTAGTTTATGCTATCAAGTAACAAATTATTATGCTTTAGTGAATTAGATGAGGACAGTTTTTCTATAGGCAAGCTTGACTGCCATGTAGACTCTGAGTACATTTATATAAGAATAAGGTATAACCTACGGTTACTTAGCAACATCAAACATATTATGTTAACTTGTATCCTATTTAATAGAAAATGTTAGTTACATAGTCAAATTATTTGCAAATAGTGACTTCAAATTGATAATTTTATTGATAATATGTTTGAAAGTATCATTACCTCTCTCTTGTTTAGATGTTGCCCAAGACTAAGACTCACCGCACA
Organism: Apostichopus japonicus; assembly: GCF_037975245.1. Taxonomy (NCBI): domain Eukaryota; kingdom Metazoa; phylum Echinodermata; class Holothuroidea; order Aspidochirotida; family Stichopodidae; genus Apostichopus; species Apostichopus japonicus. The sequence goes on from NC_092567.1 coordinate 7,599,434, forward strand.
CCTGGTAAGTCTGATGTACAAGTTATTGCAAGCTGAGTGCAGTGAATGCTGCAAACAATACCTTCAATTGCTTTAAGATACTGTTAAATACCACGCATAAATTAAAATAAATTTCAACATACATATCCTCTACAAATGATAATGTATAATAATGTAACTGATTCCAGTGACTTTATTGCTGTCATATCAAATTCATGTTGCAGTTAACTTTACCAAATGGGGATACAGTATATAAATGACACAATAATTTCACGGTTCCTTATGTGGTTTATGAAAATAAGATATGAACATTCTGAATACATCAGAATGCGCCCCACTTCAGATAACAGTTATGACCCAATGATGACTCTCAAATGGTCTGAGCCAAGAATTTTTTTTTTTTTTACACATCTTTGCCAAATGTTGGAATCGGTTGTCTCTTTGCAATTAAAGCAGCTGTTCAAATAACCATTTAGTTTGAGAACGAATCTAAAGTTAAGCAATTCAATTAACATATCAAGACATTTTCTACAACAAAATTTGGTTGAGCAGCTACCAATAATGACATTCCCAATTAAAAAAAAAAACTTTCATCAGACCATTTTCATTATTGAATTTGTTCCTGATATAAAATAAGATTGTCACTAATCACACTTTTCTGGTTTCCTACAGAGGAGGAACAATTCATCAAGGAACTAAAGGCAAAGTATGAGATACTTTATCACTCCGTACAACCATTGCCTTACATCAGAGACAGAATGTATTGTGTTGATAAAGTATATGTTTATAGCGGCATTGAACGGTTAGTTCAACAAGCACATGGAAACAAAATGTGGAAACTTTTAGAGTCACATCATGAACTACTAAAGAAACCTGAGAATTGTGGTAGGCAAATTATAGAGGGCGAACCTGGATCCGGAAAATCAACACTGACACTACAGCTTGCATACGATTGGTGCCAAAGAGTTCCAAAATCCCCTTTAAGTAACGTACCGGTACTTATTTACCTGCGGCTAAGACAACTGAGAGGGGTGAAGTCAATATACCAAGCAATACGTCGTTTTATATTACCCAGAGACTCAGATCTGAGTGAGGTTATAGTGGAATCAATCATAAAGAATTGTTCAGGTGTATTGGTTATTTTGGATGGATTTGACGAATACCCTGATAAAGACGATCAAGAGACTGATATTTCTCTTATCCTTCGGAGAGAAATGTTGCAGGATATAGACGTCATTCTGACTACCAGGCCTTTCTACTTACCGAAAGAATTTGCACCGCATAGTGATCGAATACGTTTAACAGGTTTCAACGAGGACATCCGAGATCAATATATTCAGAAAGCAGTTGTACACGGTGACGAACAAGCTGCCAGGGAAATAATACTTAAACTCCAACGAAACCCTCTACTTGGTGACTTGTGTCAAGTTCGTTTGTTGTTTGTTTTGTTTGCTCACATGAGCCACGAGAACAAAGACTTGAAGACATTCAAATGCGTTACTAGCTTCTTTCGTAATGTGATAGCTTGCTTACATAGTCATTTGATGAACAAACCAATTGAAAAGGTATGTTTTGACTTAAAACATGATGAGTTGAACAAGGTTGCTTTTGAGGCATTGAACGGTAGAAACCAACTGATTGTGTGGGATAGTACTTCCCTGAGAAAACGACTTGGGGATGACTTTTATGAGCAGTATCTTAATACTGGAATATTTTTTGAGGAAGAAATACTGACTGGTGATCAATTTCTCTACAAAAAGGAAGTCAGATTCTTCCACAAATTGTTCTGTGAGTGGTATGCTGCCCACTACATTGCTGATTATCTATCTCAAGAATCTTTAACCTCTGCCACAACAGAGAGCCAGAGTGTAGCTGAACTGCTCCGTTTTTTGGATCCTTTTGAACTTCACTATGTTTACAGATTTGCCTGTGGTCTTAATAAGACTGCTTCAGGTAAAATTGTAAATTATCTGCAAAACAACCTTAAACATAAAAAGTTTGCTATGATGTGCATGCTGGAACAAGACTATAAAAATGAGAATGTTGTTGATGCAATCACAAAGTTGGCCTCTAAAGTGGTCCACGTGCATGGCGATGACAGTCAACTACATCAGAGATCAACTTTACAAGTTTTGGAATTCGCGAGTGCAACACAGGTGAAGTAATTTTCTTTCACTGCAATCAAGACATATTTCCTCAGGTTTGTGGTCATGTGGTCACGGTCTTGTACTGTTATTGTACAATATAATTATAATCAGTGTGTTCTTATACCTACAAAAAACAATGCAAAACTTCCAGCCTCCACTGGGATTCGGACCTTTGCCCTCTCATGTATTTAAGTGCTTGGTTTATTTTTCTGCCAAGTCCTGTTTTGATTTTTCCAGTTTGCACTGCATTTCTTGAAAGTTATATAATAGCAATCGATTCTTGAGATCAGATTCCCAACTGTATACATATCTTCAGAGGTTGAATCCCAAAATAACGACTTAATGACCATACGAACGTAAACAATTTCAAATGCTAACAACACTTAGTGTCAATGTCGTTACCAATAGTGTCACTTGATTTATTGCTTTCATGTGGCCATACTGCCAGTAATAAACGAACACACTATGACATAGACAATCCAAACCTTGAAAATATTGAATAATTTGAGTTTTAGTTGTGAGGTCTTCATAACAGCAAATGGTGTTAAATGCAGAACTGAAGTCCATAAAACAAGTCCTTGCATAATTACTAGGAGTGTCCACATGTTGACGTAGAATAGTGTCCAGAAGCAGGCGGGCATCCCCACCCGATCTACCACTGCGATATGCGAATCGGTATTTGTCCAGTGATGGACTACAGTTCAATATTTCGCTACGAAGAAGTTTCTCAAAACACTTCATTGAAACACTGGTCTAACTCAATTACATAAAACCCTCCATCCGTTCATAATGTAGCATGATTCTTTTACTAGAGGATAACTACAATACATTAACCTTGTTCATTTCTCTAACAGATTACCATAGCCTGCCTTCACCTGACCATGGCCTTCAAGGAGTGTGATGGATACACTATTTTACTCCAATCTGGCCTCTCTCTCTGTCCTTTAGTGACAGTAGAAAAGATACACATAGAGACTGAGAAGGAAGGAAATGAACCGTATGCAATATCAGAGATACAGTTAACAAACATCTTCGGTTTTGCGCTTCGTTGTCAGTCTGTTAAGGAGCTGTCGTAAGTTGAATCTCATGTTTTTTGTTATCATACTATGTACCTACAAGTATTCTCTCTTGTTACATTTAAAATAACTGATTAACCAAAGTAATAAAGATAAACACAGAGCTCTGACAAAACTTGTATTAGAAATGACGTACCATCAAGAAATACATTGTAATCGGAAATTTTAGTGTTACAATCATGAAAAAAGATGAGTTGTTTATGTTGGTATGACTAGCCATCACGGTATTAATTATAACCAAAAGAAACAATGACAGTTGTGAATTTGGAAGGTAAGAATATTTTTCATATATCATTGGGAATATGTCTTACATGATATGATAAGTATCATCAAAGAGGCCAAGGTGTAATTGAACCCAACAAATTTCTTCATGAATTTTGGAGGATTTAATCAGTAATGTGGTAGTATGAGGTAATCCCCCACTCTTAAAAACAGAGGACAATATACTGTGCGTGGAATTGTATTACAAACAAGTCTATTTTACAATCTATCTGATTGTCTGCACACCAATTCCTTTCATGGACTCCTAGCACGACCTAAGGATGAGCCTAAACATACTGTATATTACACTATTACCTTCCTGCAGTTATGGGCTCATTTGCTCATATTAAACAGCAAAATGATGTCCACAGAAATGATGTCCACAAAATGATGTCCACTGTTTTGCTATCTTTCTCTCATGTTGGTTTGTTTCTTCCTTTCTACTTCAAAGGTTCAGTGAATGTCTGCTGCCTCTTTCGCCCTCTCAAGAGTCTATCAATGCAGAGATGATATCTAGGAAACTTAAAAGTAACTATCGATTCTGTCAGTATTGGTTGATTATTTGATAAAATCTAGTCATTTAGGAGCTGATATAAGAGATAATATATTGTAACATTTTCATAAGAAGTGCAAAGAGCAGATTGTAAGCCTTTGGTAAAAGCAACAATGATGCAAAAGTAGAAAATATGACAAAATAAATTGCTTTGTCAGGAGGATTACATTGATTTCAGGAGCAGTAAGTGTTAACCGCCTAAATGATTCGTCCTGCTCGACACATTCCTTTGGTACAAGCTACTGTAATGGCAATATGTTATTAACCAATCTATACTTAGGATATTTGTTTAAGAACATTACTTTAAGTTTAAACACCGAAATCATGTCGTTTTAAGTCAAGCCATATTTATTGGATGAAAAGCACCAAATTCAAAGTTATAGGTCTTAAGTGTTCCATTTTTAGTGTAGAGGTATCCGTTTCATTTATGTGAAAAAGTTAATTCCTCTCCTTCATAAATCCTGAAATGTCTTTAAATTTAACATATTTTTACATACTTGTCATCATAGTATACTGGCGAGACTACGGTTACAGCCTGAATCTCCATTCTGGTGATTGGGAGGTATGATTCTTTTGTTCTTAGTTGCCAGGGCTTTTTGTTATTGTGTACGTGTCCATTAGTGCAGAACAAGTTGGAAGTAGTGTAAATGCCGACAACCACTAGACAACGACAGAGATTGTGACATAGCTTAGGGAAAATAATGTGTAGTTCTAGATTGTGGAAACAATATTTTAAAATATGAGTTGGTCATTGGACATTTTTGTTTACTAATTAATTCAGATCATTAATCAACTGAAGATACTCAAGGTAACCGTGTATGACGTTTCTTTTCTATTGAGAGTATTTTAACTTTTCTGTACATAGTGGTAAGTCTGGTAGTATCAAAAGGACGTTTTGCTGGATGTGTTTTGGACTTATTTTCATAACAATGGATTTTCTTTAAGCTATAGTAATACCAATGATGCTACAATTAGAATAGTAAAAAAAGTAAAAACAGATCTAGATAAGTTTACACTGCTTCATTTTGTGTTTATTTTCAGGTTGATAATATCAATATTATTGAGTCACTGTGTTCAGAGAGGTTACAGATCTGGACTAAAGATAGTAAATTACAACAGAATTGTACTTTGCAGCTACTGAAGAACGCATCTAACAATGATGTAAGTCAGTAGTCTAATATCAAAATCCCTATGATGGACTAGATATGTCAAAATACATCATCCCCATTATGTACTAGATATGTCATACCTATTATGTTATTAAGTGTTTTTTGAGATACCATAGTATCATTTTGCATTTTGCAGTCAAATTATTTAACAAATTTGATTCATTGTCTTCAACAGTGTTACGAATACAGGATTTTGCATCCGGAACGCAAAGTTCCAGAGATGGACGCAAACACTTCGCATTGCGTCTCGCGGATGGAAACCCTAAGTACACACACTCAGAACTAGGTCTATGTGCAAAACATAACAAAACAAATTTTTGAATGAATATCTTTTGAATGAACATTATTTTCCAAACCTCAGGATAACCAAAATTTCTTCCAATCAGTCTGATGATTGAATTTGTCTTAAAGCAAATAAATAATAGCAATCAACCACAAGGTACTGATTTATAACTCCGTACCTTGTTATTACAACATTTACATTACAGAGATTTACATGCAAACAGTGGTCATGGTTCTTTTCAAAACTTCCCATGATTTGATTGGCTAATAGTTCCTTACCCATTGTCTGGAAACATTCTTGTGTCTGTAGTGCTCAATGAACACAAATAATGTAAATTAACAACATTATAACATTACTTTCCTGTGTAGAGATGACAATGTTTGTGCTATTAGCTATCATATGTGTGCACTCAAATATCATAACATTAGGCCCTGTTGACAGTCATGGTATGAAATTTTGGTTGAATTTTTTTCTACGATATCACGTAATATTTGAGTCATTGTTTTGATCAAAACAATTTGTGAGTTGAGACAAGTTAGGAATTTTGTAGGAACCTAACATCTCGGAAACTAAAAAATTATTTTCACCTCACAGTACGCTTGTTCTCTCCGCATTGAGAGTTGCTCAAGTAATATGTACATTCACACCACAGTAATTTCTTTGTTGCAAAGGTTTTCGCACTGTATTTGACCATGTGCCCTACTGATTTATTTTTCTTGTGCAACATTCATGCATCGTCAAAATTAGCTATTGAAGCTTGAGTTTTTATTGGACTTTGTGTGAAGAGTTATTTACATACTGTAAGGGCAATGGGTCGGAACTGGCCGGGGTTGGGCCACTTGCCAATGGTTGTTGAGGAAAGGGAAAACTTTGTTCAATTTTAAATCAAACTTACGAATAACATTGCATAGGTTAACTGTTAATGGTAACTTACGACAGGGCTTCAAAAAAGTTGTGAGCAAGTAGTTCTAGGCCTTTAGGGATGTGTTCTTGTGTCGTCGAGATATATTTATATTTTCTACAAAATTTAAGGGGCTCAATCAAATGAGTTAAACGTGCAGTGTTTTTACTTTTACATGTTCTCTCTAAGCACTCCTATTACTTAACATGAATTTCCAACATTCACAGCATATGCATAGCCTATAACATTTCACACACGCTTTGTAAGGAAGTTGTTTACCATGCAGTAGTATGGATTGTGTGATCTAGGAAAGCATATATGGTAACTAGTCAACGGTTAAATTCCTCGCTTCGGAACTTTGAAAGTCATTTTGTTGGTGTATAATAGTTACAGGTTTATCATTTGATGATTTTTTGTGCATGGCATAGACCTATATGCCAATGTGCTTTCAGGGTTCATTATAGCTCAGTATTATGTGTTCCTGTAGAGGTATTTTACATTGCATTTTTCATGGAGGACTATAGGGACGCAAGTTTTTCTGAGCGGACTCAAACGCTGTTAAACTTTTAATCCTAGTAACCATACTGTTCTTCACAGTGTACTAACTTTCACGCTAAATGTACACATAAGATAATCATATCATAATGAATTATTTTTCCAAGGAGTACTCCAGCTAGTGGCACACATAACATAAGATGATTAAAAGATTACATATCACTCTGTAGTGACAATATATCTATAATTCATAAGGTGTTTGGTTTGACACAATAACAACAGGACGTTTAACATAACTAATTCATATGAAGAAATTTTCTCACTACATTCCTAATCTAACAGTCCATATTTCATCCTGGTTATCATTCATATATCAGTCATTTTGCCCATTTTATGTTTCATGCATTTATTCATTTTAGTGTTACTGTTGTTTTTTTATACATTGTGTACTATGTTAGATAAAGAAGTTGGATCAACCCATATTAAAAATGGTGAAGAAAAATGTTGTTTCTGTTAATAATAATGTTAGATTTCAATAAACAAACTTGAGCCTAATCGTAATAATGCGAAGAGTGGATTTATGCTAGTATTAAGATGGATAAGTGATACCTTCAGGAAAGTTACTGGCCACAGTAGGTTATAATCGTATAAATAATCGATATAGCTCTAAATCATTTCAATGTTGATTGAATGGTACGTTAATTTCCTTCAGATCCCCATCTTCCATCTGGAGCTTCTACAATCCTTCTCCAAGGCTGACGCTGGTAACATCATCCTCTGTTCAGGGCTACAATTGTCCTGTCCTGTGTCATTAAAGAAGCTATCGATAGATACATATGAGGAGGGAAGAGAACTGACAGAGACAGAGGTTGTTGGCATATTGATGTTTGCACAACATTCACAGCGATTGGAAAAGCTAATGTGAGTATTTCAATGAATATCGTATCTTAGTAATGCGTACCTAGATACCACTTTCACACTTTAAATAGGCATAAATACCTACAAAGTTTTATCACTATTTGCCAAGTGGAAAGATACTCTCACAGGACAGAACTTTATTGTTTCTGAAGTGAGTATTTACAGACCCATTTTTTACCTTCGCCTTGTTTGTTAAACTCTACATTTGGATCGTGAGGAGTGGTGCTTTGTTCGGGTTAATTGTCATTTTAGGGACTTGGCAGAAAATAAGATATATTTCAAATATTTCCCAAAACAAATGCTATATCATTGAATGACTTTCCTTCTAATGAATAGCTTTACTCCTTGTTTATATATGATATACAGGTTAGCTTTATCGTCTGTGTTATTGTCAATGCTTTACTCGTTCAGGTCATTGACAGTAATCGTCTGAAAAATTTACCAAAAATAATATCTGATAACTTTTTGTGAATTGTGATCAGGCAATTGATCAACTCATGGTTCTGCTTTATTTCACAGGTTCTTATTTTGTCTGTTGCCCCAGTCTATTGCTGCTGATGATATTCCTTCAATATTGAAGTCAAGGAAAGTGAAAGGTACTTTATGCGAATGCTCAGGTTAACCTCTGTCGATTGATCAATATCGACAGTTGGTGCATTAACGTCATGATCTGGTACTGATTACTATTATTACAGCAGCCAATCATTGTAGTCAATAATGTAAATTGTATTACTTATCATTGGTTGCCTGAAGTTATCATTAAAATAAGAAACTAAATGTGTGAAACATCAAGCAAAGGATGTATATTTATAGACGATTCTGATATGATGGAGACATCAAGCCTCTAACTTGTTTTATATTCAAAATGAAATAAAACTGTTAGCATGCTGCTTATCCACTAAGGAGCCTGTGTAAGAGAATGTGTAAAAGTAAGTTGGCCTGACATTTCAATCCTACAGTAGCAGGAACTTCTTCAGAGGCTAAATGAAAAGTATCAGTAACAGAAGGGACAGAAACACACACAGAATACAAACAGGTTAATGAGCAGGGTGAACACAAAGAGATAGATGTAAGAGGATTAATAGACAAGGGATGGAGAGTAGAAAGAAACCAACAGGGGAAGAGGAGAGGTAGGAGATCCAAAGAGAGGATTAAGGGAACAGGATAGGGAGTAAACTGGAGGACACAGACAGAAATGTGTGGAGAAAAAAAAAGGAGTGGAAGAGGGCTAAGGGAAGAGGAGTGACAGGGGGGACAAGGGGAGAAGGGGGGGACAGAAGAAAAGTTAGTCATGTCCTTCCTGAATGTTGAGCTCATGAGGTTGAATGATGTGAAGGCTTTGCATCCACAGTCTCCCTCTGCTGTTTCGTACCAGGTCAGGGAGGCTACCTAAGGAAACAATCCCCTGTTGGGACATGTTATTCATGGTATGGTTGGGAAGGTTATTAGTCTTATATTCTAATACATGCTACATGCAGTCATAAGCTTGATACAAGACTCAAGAGAGGTGGTACAGCTGGCTGAGATGTTGTTGTTTTGACTTCTGTATTCAGAGTGTATGTCACTGCTAGACAATTATACATACACTAGGTGTCTAAATATAAACATACCACCACAGAGATATGGTGAGGAATTAAGAACCAGACTGAATTAGTATTAGATACCCTCAGGATGTTCTACAGTTACAATAATATTATGCAGTGAGGGTAATTTAAGACTGGGAATATCTCCAGATCAGGGTTTACATGAAATACATCCAGTATGTTACATACTGTATGCTGTGCATTAAACGTTTGCCTTTTGCATGATACATGCCAGTGAAGGGGAGACCATGATCTAACTATAATATAATGATATGCTTTTCTAAAGAATGTCAGGTTAAATGTTTTAAAGAAACAATGATACACAAACTGGTTTATCCTGTTTCAAAGCTTTCCTCATAAATGAAAGTTACATTTTTCACTCGATAACAGAACAGAGAATGGTGGCAAAACTTGCCCTTCTGCCTTGTTTTGCGCATGTTCTACATGTTAATGTAATCATGTAAAATAGCTGGGTGTAGCAGATTCTTGTACAGTCTCTTCACAATAAATTGCTCAAGGCTTATGTGGCTGTAGTGTACCTAGGTCATTGGGGTGTCTGGGAGTAAAATAATCATGTTTTATTTTTATTTTGTTAATCATGGCATTGTAACCTCTTTCATTTTAGTCACTTGGTTACCGTACGATAGTGGCAAAATTTATGACCTCAACCTTGAATCTGGTCGATGGATGGTGAGTATTAAGAACTTATTAAAACATGTTTCACTAACCTATTGCTTGACAACTGGTTATATAATTATCTGGAAAGAAGTATTAATGTATTCAAAGAATCGCAACTCCCCAACGACTGTTAAGTGATTTAAAAAATGAATCAATAAAAGAAAGGAACAGTTTGACAGGTAAGATGCATCAATATATTTTGCTCAGATTGTTGAGGTGGACTCACATATTGAATCAAGTAACAAGAAAATTACGCAGAATAACATAATGTCTGTGTAACCTTACTTTGACCAGTGTTCGTATCGAATGATTGTTTTTCAATTAACAGTTCAGGGGGAATATGGAAAAATGTTTAACCGGTTAGTTAAAATGTTTAACCGGTTAGTTTTCAGAGTTTTTTTTTTTGTTGTGGTCACTCAAGTACATTAAATTAACATTGATTGCAGTACCGTCGTGCATCTTGCCTGAAAGTAGTAGATGAAAACCTCATGCAATTATCTTCTGTATAACAACAGTTGAGTTTTCGAATCCAGAATCAATTGCTTCGCACTGTCAGTTACAACTGCTGCGTGTGTGTCCAGTATCGTATAGTCTTTGCATTAACTTTTGATCAGCGTCAGTCTCCGATACCGTTACATAAATATCAAAAAGGTTGATAGGCAACAAAGAACAGTTGATAGATCATTCATTCTTGTCACCTTTGCTCCTGTAATTACCAGATACTGTACGTGCTCCTTATTGCAGTTTGAATATTAACGTCATCAGAGTGTCGTCAAAGTGTCACATGACATATATTATTGATATAACTTTAATCCCAAGCATCGCTGATATTCATCCCAAAGTAACATTTTTCTTTGTAGCATACTTCCTTCTTTGTTTGAATTGAAAAGAAAATTAATTCTTGATTCACCTCATAACTGTTGGAGTGATTTTGTGACGTCATATTGGTAAAGCTCATAAACCTTCCTATTTTATCTAACTTATAGTATGATGATCGTACGCTCGATGTGACAGATGCAGTTTACAGCAAGGAGGTAGGTAGTGAAGTATAATGTATTACAATACACAAGGATTCATTGGTTTAATCTCGATGAACAATGTAATGGAGGAGATTGATCATTAACCTACAAAATAATCTGAACATTTTTTGGCATGTATAGAAATATAATAACGTTTGAAATGAACGATTCAAAAAAAGATGGTCGCTGTGTGCACGTTGAACACAAAAGAATAGATTACATATCGCAAATAGGAAATGTTGAGTTTTGCTGTCTTTATATAAGTAACATAAGGCTTGCTTACTAGATCTTAGAAAACACATAGTGATTCACGGATTCATTAGGCATAACAAACAATTAGCTTCTTAATGTTACTCTATTAACCCATATTACTATGAAAAAGTAATATTAAGGGTAACATTAAGTTGATTACTCCATATTTTCTAATCTAATTTGATTGACAATGTGATTTCACAAATCCCTAACAGCCGTATACTTTTGAAATTTGAATTATTTTGTCATACAATAAAATTACAGCTGTCATTTATGATTGACTTCTTTCATACAGGTTAGCGAATTCCGGGAAGTATGGCAGTAAGTTATTTTTATGTGTATTTTTTCGTACAATTGGTGATTTAGTGAGTTAACATACGCAAATCCCCATCATTACGATAATCTCTGCCTATAGCAAATACCACCCAAATCCCCTGTTTTGGGCCAAAAACAGGGGAGATTGAATATCTACCGGAGTTGGTAATGCTAGCCATACTGAACGCTCTTCTGCACAATTTCACAATTAAACACACAGTGTATCATTTCAGTGTCAAGCCAAACTTGTCATCACACACCAGAAAGTAGTACTGGCCATGAGAGCACTTGTGGTGACTGGTCAATTAAATTGGTGCACTCAAGGATGAATCCTTATGGCAGTATTTGGGGTAGTTTATGCTATCAAGTAACCCATTATTAATGCTTGAGTGAATTTGAGGAGGACTGTTTTTATATAGACAGGCTTGACCAACAAGGGAGTAGTATACATCATGCTAATTCAAACCCCACCCCTCCCCCACCCTCCCCCCATGAAGCAGCATGATATATACTACTTATGGGTTTTAGATAAACAAAGGATACACATTTTTATGTAGGTTGTGTATATCAAATAGGATGCAGTGACGGCCATATGTAATTGATATATATATATATATATATATATATATATATATATATATATATATATATATATATATATATATATATATATTACATAATATCTTTTTAAGAATGAATTATAGATGACATCGCTGCAGCCTGCTCAAACCAGCAAAGTCAAAACTATATTTTCTTGAATAGAATTGGGTAAAACAATGTTAAACTTTATTTGCGTTGTAACGTAGATCTATGTTCACATTTCGTTGCAACTGTTGCAATTTATCTTACTGCAGGGGTACAGACTGTCAAAAGGCTAGAGAAAGGAAACTGAAGGTACCAGATGATGATACACTGACGCCACTGCTAACTGCAAGATCAGTATAAATCAGCCACGTAACTGCCACATCAGTATAGATCAGCCACGTAACTGCCACATCAGTATAAATCAGCCACGTAACTGCCAGATCAATATAAATCAGTACAGGTATCAACGAAGATCTTATAACATTGGTACTGAATGAACGATTGAAGTTTATGAAAAAAATAAGTGCAACATTCTTGGATTGGATTAAGTAGGTATAATGTTCAAGTACATTGAGTAACAAAACTATAACACATGCTCATTTGGATGGAAAAGACCAAATAACAATTTCTATGGAACGGATTTGAACCAGTCACCTCAGCATCACAACTCCTGCGATATAGAAACTGAGGTACCCTGCCTTAATTTTTCAATGATTCCTATATTGACATTTCTTCTGGGGTCGCTAGTCAGAAGCTATGCATTGAAAAACCGCCCTTTAGTAAGAAAGCAGTTCATTTTTCGTCACTGCCCACTTCTTCATCTTTCAAGGTTATTAGTCTGGAACGTTAGCCTGTGTTTTACGAAATCTATTCGCCAAGCCTAGCAAAGGAAACGAGCGTGGCAAAGTCACTTGCACAGCTCAAATTGCCTGTGATCTACTGCGAGAGCCTATTAACATGCTTGAGGCAGGTAAACTGTAATGGCAGTCGTATTAAAGGGCGCATTTTCAAATGGATACCTTGCATATCGTGTGGCCTTGCAGGAATCACGCCCATTATCATTCGATATAACCATTGCTTACAATTTTGCAGTTCAAAATTTTGTTTTAAATTATTTATCAATGCACTGAATGACATTACATTGAAATTTTCAGTTCCACTCTTTATATACGTAACTTACACTCTTTACATACGTAACTTAAGTAAAGAAGGTTATAAAGAATAACATTAAACGTTTGCCATGTGGTACATAAAATTACACTATTACGTCATTACCAACAACTATATTGATGTGGTGGAGACTTGATTACAACATAGCTTAATTCGAGGTCTTATTGTAGGGAAAAATGATCAAGAAAAGAAGAATTCATTATCAACTACTTAGAAATGGTAAAGAGATCAAACAATTTAAATTTAACAAGTCTCAAGCAGAGAATTAAGCAGCCGAGCAAGTTTATGACTGATACAATTCGACTTGTAATATTATTCTTATGAATCTCATGAAAGTTGGAAGGTAGAACTTTGTTATACTGTTTAAGCATAAACGTACCAAACTCACTTTATATTCGCATTGTCAAATTTCAAAAAATCCCCCAAGAAACTACAATATTACATCTGGAATAACACTCGCACACACAAAACACAAAATGTTACCTCAATTTGTTAACATGTTTACAATTATGTTTGTTTTTGTTAGTAGTAGGCCATATGAAGCTTTTCAGCATTTAACATATTCTTTTGGTCCATGAACTGATAGATATCCTCTATTAACTATGGCAGGCATTTTGTGCCAACTTGTTGTGCCGTGAAAAGTCATCATTTTGTTTCACAATGACTTTCTGGTTCTGATATCAAATCCCTACCCTTTAGAAAAAAATGGTTGGTTCACGTTCATTTTGTCATTATTTGTAATCAATTTTGATATTTTAGGCAATTTACTATAATTGCCAATGCACATTGTATATTAACACTTCATGAGATCTCTCTTGCATCTACTATTGATACTTTTTTACATTCCTTTTAAGAGAAAGTCATATTGTAGCATGCAATACATATAAGTCTGTAAAAGCTAACTTCATTTGCTGAATCCTTGGAACGTATTAACTCCAGTTTTTAACTTTGCATCTAAAGAACAGGCTGGGAATTTGTATTTTGTAACACCTACATTTAAGTCATTCAGAACAATGGTACTCAAGGCAAATACTTTTAATGTCAGGAAACATGCGTGTACTTTAGACTGAGCTTACTGGAAACATCTTGACTTCACTTGTGATTGGTTCTTTGAAGTATTTAATTAATTACAGCAATAGTAATACTTTTAAAGTGTTGATGTTTTCCAGTATGTTTTATAATAATCTTTTTTACATGACCACTTTGTAAGTTACCTGAGAGAACTCATTTTTTTTTCTTCAAATCACTTATTCAGGAATATGGAAGAATAAATAAAGATAATTATCTTAACCTTTTCAACCATTTATTTGAATTATTGATACTGATTTGAAGGCTTACTAGCCAAACCGTTACTAAATTTCAATGCAAGATCAGTATTCCCTATCTGCTTACCCACGCTACCCTATGCTATCGGGAGTACCATCTCTTAATCTGACAAAGAAGGGCTAATTAAAAGAAAGGCCTTAAGCATGATTGCAAATGATTTAGTGAGGAAATAAGGAGGATATGAAAGTTCACCAGTCATGTACGTGGTAGTCATGATGGACTGGTCTCATTGATCCAAATTTAGATAAATTGGACGAGATCAATTCAAGGATTAGCCTGATCAATACTATAACAGAGATTCCCAAGTCATAGACACTCATGTTAATTTGTCCTGACTCCCAAACTTAAAGCTCGAATTCTAGCTGAACAAAATACTTGGTCGAGTTACAACTCTTATAACCATTTCAGTACTTCTTTTTGTGGAATTGTTATAATAATACGTAAGAAAATACACACAACAGCCTTCTAGACTTACCAAAGTAGAAGTCCTGATATATTTCAATTTGGGCAATTTATACAGATAAGGCCAAATGGATTAATGGAGTATTGGAGTAATGGAGGCCAAATGGAGTAATGGATACTTAGTTATAATGTCACCTATAATTGGATGGTCTAGGGATTGATTATGTAAACCTACTGGCAACTTATTTCAGCTAACAAATGAACACCTGCTTTGGTGGTTTATTGAATATTTGGATATAAAATTTTTACTTTGATCAAAGTACTCACCGACGAGAGAAAGTACTTCTTTCTGAAAGGACCGGATGGCTAGAAATATATCTGATGGTGACATCTATAGGGGAAGGGGAGGGGGAGGGAGGAAGAGATATAGTACGAAAAGAGAAGACAAAAACTCATTTCTCCTCTTGTATTGTGTTCCCGAAAGCGAGCTCTCGCAGAGCTTTTGACAGGGGCGGCGATTTGTTTCAAATATTGGGAAGGGGGGGGGGGCATTTGCTTGGGTGCAGGCGCTTAGCAACTTTCATCCCCAAAATTGTTAGCATAAATCGTGATATTTTATATATATATATATATATATATATATATATATATATATATATATATATATATATATATATATAAATATATATATATATATATATATATATATATATATATAGGCCTATATGTAGATGTGTAAATGTATATATAGTAACTGGTTGCTACAGCCCTGATTTCCTTTTTTATCGGCAAACCAAATTTCATTACGGATGCAGTCCGTCTAGCTAATTCATTTTGAAAAAGTAAAAACTACTTTCGGTGAAAGTCTCTGACGTTTCTTTGGTGATATTTAGTAACAAATTGTGGAATTTGCCAAGGAAGGGGCAAATTGTGAAGGCATACCAGGCGCGTATCCAGGATTTTCTAACCCGGGGGGCGCGAATTACTATCTAAGCGGAGCGCCACCATCGGTTGGTGTGGAGCGTACAAGAAAATTTCTGGTTTTGATACCCCCAGATCACCGGAAATGACACTTCTCGGGCTTGAAAATGAGCAACCAGATGTACACTTTTGCCTGAGAACCAAGTATTTCCCAAAAGTTTTTTCCATCCATAACCTTTTTGAAGATTGTCACCAGTCACACATCATGTTCGACCTCATTGCATGTCCTATGGGTCATTGCTTTTGTAGGTTATTATACGTCACGGCCCACAATATCCGAAAGCCCCACTTTTGAAGGTTTTAAGCCCATTACTTGTTGAGAATTTGAAAATTCACTTTTCTCGTGAATAAAATCACTTCAAAACATACCCATAATGTTGCACAAAATTCAATCTATAGACAAGCAATATAGAAAAACCTCCTTGAACCCCTAACAGACAGGTCAAAATTGAACGAGTAGAGCGAAGTATGATGAAGAATGCTGGTCAGGAATTTTTCTAAAATTCCGACACAGTTAATTTATTGGTGTAGAAATATTGCAACCTCTTATAACAGCTATTAAAACTTGGTTGAAGGAATTGAAATGAAAAATAGCAGATATTTCCGATATCAGGTATCAGATATTTCGAAACCGAACACTACACACATAGGCGTAGGAGGCGGGGGCTGCAGCCCCCCCCCCCCAACCATTTTTTTCGCCCTGAAAATTCGGGCAATATGCTGAGAATTTTTCGGGCACCTACTGAAAGAAAAATAAATTGCAATGATGTAGCTTAAGGAAATGGATAGTTTAAAAATGATCTCCTTGGTAATTAAAATAAAGTTGTAAGCTTGGCCGACTAATTCGCCATTACTAATGTAAAAGAGAGTTTTGACATAATTGGACCTGTATGCTTTTTCTCCATCGACATAAGACATTTGGTTGTTTACATTAGCATCCGGCGGTATACTGTGCAACTTTCACCGACCGTATGGTACACGATGGCATGCGATGTAATAACAGATTCTTACATATATGATATTGACCTTAACATGTTGAACGCGCGCGAAGCGCGCGAAAAATTTTGGTTACATTTTTCGGGCAAGTCGTTACAGCCCCCAAATCCAATTTGGCTCCTACGTCTTTGACAACACACATAGACAGTTTTGATGCTGATATGATGTGACATCTGCTCTTTGCTTTACCAATTTGAATTGGCGTGTAGCTAGTAATTTGCCAAGGGAGGGGCGAAGCCTGTAGGCAGCTAAGCGTAGCGCCACCATGAGTTGGCGCGAAGCGTACAAGAAAATTTTGGCCGAAAATGCCCCCCAGATCGCTGGAAATGACACTTCCCAGGCCTTGTAAGTTGCATCTAAGCATTTGCTATTTTGAAATTACTAGCGATATCATAAAGAAAATTTGCTCGGGGGGGGGCGGTCGCCCCCTTCCCGAAATGCGTCATGTTCCCCGACGACTCGGTCGAGTTCAAAACCAGCCACAGTTGGTTATGATAGACTATATATAGTATACATATAGATACGTTAGTGAGAGAGGAAAAATGGAAACGTCAAAAATGGAGTTGTCGGTGTAAGGGGTAGGGTGAGGTGCACGTCCCCTCCGTAATCCTCGATCTGTCACTGGCTACCCTGTGTATATAATATGGATCAGCGCTGTAATTACCGTATGTCACTGTTCCTCTTTCTCTTCCCGGTGTCTTGGCGTTAATCTTCTACTCCCTCCTTTTCTCCTTTTTCTCTCTTTCTTCTTTTTCTTTTCCCTTCCTTCCTCTCCTCCTTTTCTTTTTTCCCCCTCTTTTCCCCTTGTTTCTTCTCTTTTTTCTCTCCTCTTTTTCTTACCCGGGGGGGCGCGCGCCCCCAACGCCCCCTGGATACGCGCCTTATATATATATATATATATATATATATATATATATATATATATATATATATATATATATATATATATATATATATATATATATATATATATATATATATGTATATACTAACCACGTGCCGTGCCGTGCCGTATATTGATTTCTGCAATTTCAAGTTAAAGAGTATCTCAGATGTGCAGTAGACTCTCCTTTGGAGAAGTTGGATGATCCGTTTACAGCAATGGTTGGATGACAAGATTAACTTAGCTGGTTTCGTTAACAGTATCGACTTAATAACCATCAAATAGCACCCAAAAGCTTTCATCAGTTTGATGAATTATTATAACTTGGATAGATGCATGAAATGCATGAGATGCATAATGCATGAGATGCATGAGAAACCTGGTTGCTCTTTAACCAGCATCGGAACTTAAATAACACCTATCACAGTTTGTTCATAACACATATACATACTAGCTTCACCTTCTTATACATGTAGGAACTTGAGCTGAAGTTGTTTCTATTCTAAAATCCTGCTGAGGTTATTGCAAGCGGTCAGATTCATAGTTCCTTCTATAATATTGCTAAGTATACCGTTCTTCAAATAACATGTGCACTTAGAGTTTCCGCAAAAAAAATATTGTTCATTTCATTTCCGTTATCACCAGTATAAATATACAATATTTATTAATAGGAGAACCAAAGACATATAAAAATATGTACATTAATATGAACATAAATATCAGAAAGTAAAAGATTAAAGAACTGTTGAAAACTTATGTTACTAAAAATAATCTACAAACAGGATCCAAGTCATTATGTTTGAATAAACTTTACAGCAAAGCAAAGAAAAAAAACTAAGACTCCGGTCACACGTATAAAATCTCATCTTCCGACCATCGTTTCTTAACTATAGTCCGGACAGAATTTACGAGGAAATTACGAGCGATCCCATCATTAAACTAAGTACGGTAGCGGTCACACGTACTCACACGACGTTGTACTATATTCGGACGATCGTTATTCGCGAACACATGCATCGGTGAGTTAATTATGCTTTTGCAACGCTATCATGCGCAGTTGTGTTGGGTCGGTCAAGGGTCACGGTTTTGATGATGTTTCGCGGGGTTATTAGATGTAAGTAGTAGATGATGGCGATGGAAGCTCAATTTGCAGTAGCGCTTTCATTGTTTTATTATTATGAGGTTTGTATTACGAAGGAGGCGTCACATATTGGAAGAAGCATTCCTGCAAAGACAAAAAGCCGCTGTTCTTCGACAGAGAGCGTGTAGGCGCATATTCATTCGTAATACACAGCGAAATAGTATGGATATGCAATCCCAGCACGCACTGCTCACGCTAATGTGTATGCGTCCGTTCGTATCCCTCTTTCGCCATCATTTCCGCACACATTCTAAACACCTCCTTATTCCCGGTGTTTTCCACCATACTCTGTATCTACTCCCCCCAAAATATATCAATTAGTGTCAGGACTTCTTGTTCCTCCCAGGTTTTACCGCGAGCTGTGGCCGCCATTGCGAGTTGTCTTGTCGAATTGTCCGGAGTGTTGATTGTTGTGTTGTTTTGTGGTAGAAACCGTACGTGTGCATGTACCGTTCACTTATTAGTGTACAGTATGCAGTGCAGTGCAGGTTTGTTTTGTTTACATCGTATGTATCTAGGCACGCGTCGCTATGTCAAGGGATTGAAATCGGGGATTTCCGGCCGAGGTCAGTGTTTATGCTAAAATGTGTATTCTGACAACGCAATTGAGGTGATACGCATGGTTATTTCTGCTAACGATGGTCGGACCATGGTTAATTCGGGGCTAATGATGCTAATTACCATCTTTAGTGGACGATGGTCGGACGATCGTCAGACCATAGTAGAGAGCGGTCACACGCAAATTGTACCGTGGTCGGACCATGGTCGGACCATCGTTATGTCTGAAAAAATGTACGTGTGACCGGATTATAGATATAGCAGATTATAGTTATGGGGATTTTTAATCTGATTTTTTTTATACACAATTATTGATGTAAGAATTATCCCTCGCGACCGAAATGGTAAAATTAATCCTATATCTGAAACATCACTTTTGACGATGTCATAGAGGGATTTGTCTTAAGAACAGACTAAGCTGATTTACAGATATACGACTGTCTGGTATAACAGACAACGCATATTCATATAGTCTATATCGCTGTAGGCATTCCGTTGCAGTCGCTCCGGACTAAGGCATGTTTGTTTGGATAAAAGTGCTACAATATACATCGATATAGAGACTTCAAACTAGTCTTGGTGATTTTCTAACTTTAACATATTAACATAAAGATTCAGTTGTTCGTTTGTAATACATTTGTTTGAAGCTGACAGTTACAGATCAGTGAGTTATGTGATATTAGTATGTAATACAGGCGACGGTAGGATAGAGCGTTAATCTAAGATATTATCTTCGTATCCTCGGCACTCTTGAAATGGGCGCAATGTTACATGTTGTCAAGTGTCTACTTCCTGTCAGGCTCATAGTAAACTTTAGAATCTCATGTGAGTATATTACAAAGTTTTCATCACCCTTCTATCATCTTAATCTTTGTCATTTGTTTAACTTTCTCTTGTTACTAGAAAACTACTTTCCATAGTTTATTATAAACTGTCCCTAATCCTGTCTTTCAACGTCCTTTCATCTGATTTGGAACCATATATGTGTGTTCTTAAAGCAGCCATTATGTTATTAATTTAACTTGAAACGAAACATTGTACAACTGTAAATGTGGTGTGTGCTCATTAATGAAATGGTAATTCATGTAATCACACGTTGCACTTGAGGGCAGAATTCTGATTCAGTCAACTTGAATCCAAATAAAGACAATTGGTCATAACAATCTACGTATTGCCTAATTATCGTAACGGCACACTTTCTCTGGTTACATTTGTTATTGTTAAATAGTATATCAAAGATGAAAACAAATTTCCCAAGAGATTATTATGGGGGAGGGGGGGGGGGCTAGTTCTCTTTACTGAAGTAACGATATTTATATATAAAGATACATTTGCAATTGTCGAACGACGAGGAGTTATTTCTACAGGATGTATATATATCGTACAATACACAATATACATTAGAAACCTTGTGACGAGGTTGGTACAAATAAATGAAAACAAATGAAGTCTCCCTTCCACGCTCGTACTCCAGCACTTTCGTCCTATTTCCTAATTATTGTTGTCCTTCTTTCTCTGCATGTAGACTCCTATATGCTCTCCTTATAGATGTAATTGTCTTGTGAATCAATGAACATTTTCAATCTTAAAGTAGAGAACATTCAGACAGATAAAAACATATAAAGCGAAATGAATCTATCGTGCTCCCAGTGTTTCTTAGTCAAAAATGTTTTCTTGGTGAAAATATCGATGGATAATTTTCATCTCTAGAATCTTTACGTCTGACGTCACGACATGCAGCAATACAACAATCATTAAATGTGATTCAGTTCTAGTATTTTGAGTTGTATTAGAATTTGAGGGATCCATATTGATTATATTTCATTATTTATTTATATTAATGTATATATATACGTGACTGATATGAATATATGGGTCCAAGCAGGCTTATATATGAAAGGACGTATCTGGATTTAACTTGAAACTAACAAATGGATTATTTTATGATGAATAAGCAGCAGCATTATGATACAAATAAAGTCAACGGTGAATCTGAACTAATAATGGTTTTAAAATATTTGTATTATTCCTTTCGTCTTTTGAATAACGGCTAAATCTAATTTAAAATAAATAGTATCTCGAAGGAGCTTGGGCCCGAGTGGGAGGAGAGTTTCTTATAGTATAAGAAACACTCTGATGTAGTTGAGTCCAATTATTCCTTATTCCGAGCCGAGTCCGGGACTACTTGGTTCGAGTGTGGTACTCTCGAGTTCGAACAGAGATCTGTAGAGTATATGAGCAACCCAAACCAAGTCCAGCTATAGACATAGCAATAACGGCTCACGCGATACTAATAGACACACAGGGATTATCGGTTACATAAACCCACTCTAAATATTCCTTAATTTACAGGCCGTCGCTTCCTGGTCTAAATGTTGAACAGAGAGAGTCAACTATTGTAGAACTGATTATGTGCGCATGTAAAAACTTCCAATTAAACATATACATTCCCAGGGTAAATTTAGAAAGAAAGCAATATGTGCAGGTTTTATTATATTTCATGATATTTATCAATGTTAACATTTCTAGACTAATCTATTTAATTCTCCCCTTGCGTCTCTTATTTTATGTGTTCATCATACAACTGATTTTTCCAAACGTTCATGGAAATCTCTACACGATCAACAATACGATAGAAACAGACCATCTAAGACGAAAACGAGGGGTGTAGGGGGGGGGGGGGGACTAATATGATGATTTGTGGGCTAACCAATATTTTGCTTTAGTTTTGCCATTACGTCGATCCAACCACGATGTACTGGAGTCTATCTTTGAATGATGCCATATTTTCCCTTCTCATGAGAAGTTCATCATTATGACGTCACTCAATGTTTGATGACGTCAATCAGTTTTGATGACGTCACTCAGTGTTGATGACGGGTTTAAAACTAACTATGTCTTCCCTATAACGCTGATGTTTATATTCATTATTAAGTCCGTGCATTTTACATTGACGAGTCCGTCTTCTTTATTGACTTTAGTGTGTTCAATACAGATGTGCGTTTACCTGCAAGGAATAGTTTACTGTGATATTTGTAAAGATATATCATTGTAACTTATATATATATATATATATATATATATATATATATATATATATATATATATATATATATATATATATATATATATATATATATATATATATATATATATATATATATATATATATATATATATTTTGCTTCGCCATATTATGTTTTCCTGAAATTCATTTTCAAAATATCAGGAATATATAATATTTTTCTTCCTTTCAGGACTGTGACGAAAATGGCAATCTACCAGGAGAAGAGGTAAGAGAGACATGGATTCATGTTCCTGTTAATTAGTAACGGTAATTTTAATAACAGACAAAAAGAGGTATTAATTAATGTTGAACAAAGAAATAAGACAAAAGAGTATTAGACTTTGTTTCTCATCAAGGGGGAAAGATTTACAATTGTCGTGTATCGAAAAGGGAATTTAGATACGCCAGTTACAAGTTTATATCACGAAATGATTATAGCACTGTTCTCAATGACAAGTTTAGATGCGGCCTTAATAATCTTCCTTACGCACACACTGTCAAAGAAATGCTCAACAAAGAAACGAATAGACCTTTAATACTACAAGGTTATTCCGATGTTTTGGTGTTTTAAAGTCACACACGAAATTGAAATTTAACTTTTTAAATTTCAGCTGTCCAGGCAAGGTTGACTGTAAAAGGAAAAAGCAGGTGTAACAATTTTCTCTATTAACAGAAAATGCCAGCCCTACAGTAGAAGTCTATACTCAAATCTCACATAAATCTCTACTCCGGTATTCTTTGATAATATAAAGTCATTAGAATCATTCTCTGGTGTCGGGAGGGGGTGGGGATGGTTAAGGAGGAGCTAAGCTTCTCACAGAAATTTGGAAACGATGGAACAAAGTTTGCATGTAAGCGTCATCACATAACCGTCAAACAGGAACAAATTCAATATTGAAATCGAAGAGATAAACTGATAGGCTCTGTTGCAATGTCAGTGAGTCTAGGAGCAAGATGATTTACTGGGTTGTGATGGTATCGGTTGGGTTATAGCATCATTTTTATTCATTGTGATACAAGAGGGTCCATTGTGACATAAAATGCCTAATTTGGAGTAGAAACCATTCCCTGTGGAATGTGAGAATACCAAGCTGTTTTTATACCAAATATAAGGAAACTAGAAACAATATAAAAAATAAATGTTTTAATATCTGAGGGATCATGTGCATCAGGTAAGTTGCAATGAGGGTCCTTTTAGACTAAACTGACATGATAGCAACGGCGTAGGTATTTAATGAAGATGAACCTACGTGGATGTGAGGTGACTCCTCAACATTTCTAACAAAATGTCAAAAGAATAAACACAATAATTGAGCAATATGCTTAAATCAATTCTGACTTATCAGTCCAGAGCGGCGAGAAATACAAGTAATTTAGAAAAGATTGTTGTCAAAAACTGGGTTGATTATTAGCACAACCTGGTACTGTTTGTATTCAACCGTGTAATCGGTCAATTTTTAAATATTTAACCAGCAAATATAATACTAGTCAAAATAAGATATAAGGCATCATTCTATTTATTTTCAAACACATAATACTTCAGTTTGAAATATTCTGTGTAAACATTAATTTTAAACATGTTGCCTACACACATGTACAAACATATGGCGCATGTTATACCTAATCAGAAGGTTCTTTTTTCTTTCTTTTTATTTAAATTTGTGTCTTAATATGTTATGACACCTGACTAGTCCAGCTAACAGACAATATTCTTATGAATGTTTAGTATCAAATTATGTCCTCTATTAACTTTATTATCATAAGAGCTGTTTTCGAAACCTGTTATATCTAAATTATTGAGCCATGTTTAGTCAGCTTACACGTACAGCTAGGATTGTTTTGACGTAGTGGTAATAACGAATACTGGGTTTGTATAGCCACCATTCATGTAGAAGATGGATGAGTTGACGTGATGAAGTATTTCTCTTGAAAAGCAGAAAAATAGCAGCTTGTATATCCAATGTGTTAAGACAGAGGGAGGGAGGATTCGTCGTACTAAATTATCTAAAATTGGTTATCCAAAGTTTGATGAAGTTGTATATTACACCTCCCCCCCCCCCCCCCCCCCCATGGAAGTCTATTAAACGCATTAAACCGTCAAAACCGTTAAACTATTGACATATACAGTAGCCATTTTCACCCGTATTGCCATTGTTGTTATTTAGGATTCGCTATGCTGATACTATACAGAGAAGCTAACAATATAGTAAGAAAAAAAAGTAGGTATTTCGTGTTTCATGAAACATTCATTCAGTTCTTTCAGAATAGAGAAATCATCATATAAATACACACATCTTTAATCGTTTATTTTCTTTATTAATTATGCGACTCCCGTGCATGGGGACCGTATATGATTCATGTTCATTCTTAAGTCAAAACTATGCAGCGGAAAATGAACAATTAAATGAATATCTGTCAAATAATTTACAACACGAGACACCAAACCTGCTTCGAGTTCTTATTTTCTACAATGTGCGACAGTTTCAACTATCTTGATATCTCGTTGTTAGCAAAGCTACGTGAAACTTCTCGTTTTTCCATCTCTTTACCCCATTTTCGCTACCTGCATGTTATTAAAAATTGGAATCTCCGTCCTTCACCCAAACATATATACAGCATACACATTAGCATAATTTTCAAGTGTAGTTTAGGGTATACAGGTTCTGCCACTAGCCTGCTAGCTGACTTAACTTTTCTGGTCACATATTTGGGTTTTTTCAACCAGAAGTAACCATTGATGTAATATATATATATTTTTTTTCTAATTCATTTGCAGCAACAACATTAGTAACTACCATGACTAGTAAAATTATTACCAACTTAACAATAAGGAGGCCCTTTTAAGAGTTTAAATTCCCATCAATTTGAGATTACTATAACGTAAGTTAAATATCCTTGACGTTATTGGAGACGTTAGCGCATGTCTGCAAGTTTACTTATTTGGTTCTTTCCAATTTTTACGGAAACCGAAATTAGCAGTACATGAATTTGTTCCTAACGTGCAATTGTTTGTAACTGTAAAATGTGGGAAGTGCGTTATAGTTATTGTTAATGCTCCTCCAAATAAATATATTAGTTTCTGTGTTTTCAGTGATTTCGATGTACATGGAGGACTGGCTAAGGGTGAAAAAGAAAAAAACGGAAAACACGAAAATAAAATGTTTAAACTCTTGAGTATAAACCGTAAATATTTTTGAATCTTGTTAAAATAACATCGTCACAATTCGTGCTCCTCTTAATAAATTTTAATAATCAACAGATTCCGTGTTTTGGTTCGTTTTTAATCTCACCAGAGGACAGCTGTAGGGTGAAAGGTAACTATTCGGAAATCTGCGAACATAAATAACAGGCAGATAGATATAAAGCACTTTAATAAGGATGACCTTTGTTTTATTAAGTTATGTATGAGTATTTGTTTCTCTTTCTTGCAGGGTTACGGCGAATATAGTTCATTTGAAGATGATACAGATGAAGAAGTAAGAATATCGAATATTTTCTTTTAAGTTTGTCTCATGCTAAGATAAACTGTGTAAGACCGATGCAGTGAGATTGAAGGAATTTCCTAAGAAATAGCTGAGTAGTACACACAGGGACGTAACTAAGGCCTGATGATTGGAGGGGGGGGGGGCGGGTGTAGTGGCTGAAATTCCAACTGAATGGGTTTTGAAGCCAAAAAAATACGACTGCTGCCTCCCCCCCCCCTCCCGCGCGACTCGTCAACGATACGGTAAGTGTCAGTCAGACACCCGATCTTTGGCGACTGCACTTTTGTTTTTACGATACATTTGTAACCACTGGTCTAATCACTCTGGTTAAGCAAGTAAGAAACTAAGTATAAGTTATCTGCTTCAAGGCTATATAGACTACTAACTACAAAAGCTATGTTAATGTAACAAAGGGGATTTTTTTTAACAAATTATATTCGACGACATAGTTAATTACCAAAACAAAATACATTGCTTTTTCCTAGCGCGCTTAATATTATTACTTTGGAGGAGGCGGGGCTATTTAACACTCACATGGACAATCTGCATATCATCTTCGTCAAAGCATTGAGAAAATTGTTTACCATAGAGCCAATATAATTACCAGCGACGCAGCCAGGAATTTGCATGGGAGAGGGGAGCACATTTTGCGATTGACATGGGGGGGGGGGGGGTTGAGCAATTTTTGAACCATTGAAGGTCATTATATGCAATCTGGTGCAAAGTTTTGCCAGTTTCATCATGATCATACGATATCATATTTCCAGCAATTTTGTTTCCGGTTTGAATTATTCTTTTACATGTTCTTTTAAATAGTATATCAGAAAGACAAACATAAAGTGCTCCTTTACAATTTTTCCAGTAGGATGGTTCTTGTTTATTGTCCAATGTCTGGACTTTAATACATTTGACGAACTTAACTGATGGACAATATTAACTTTCATATTTAGCAGTGTAATAATTATTTATAGGAAGCGCGTATCACTAACGATTGGTAGCTTAGCTTCATAACATGCTGTTCGTGCAACAACTTATGACGAATCATAGAAAGGATGAGAACGCACGTTGTCGTCGTCGTTGTGCATACGGTTCGTGACTCTTCACCGAGTGCGGTTATTTAGGCTATATGTATTTTATTACGCAGTGGCCAACTGTAGGCTGGTAATAGGCTATAGGCTAAATTTAGCTACTTGCATTCGACAAACCCAGTAGCTGAATCAGTAGGCCTGGATGTTATTACGATTATAATAGAGTTAACGGAGCTGACGAGTATTCATGATCAAAAGAGCAATGACAAAATACCATGCCATAAAAACCAACAGTTTTTCTTTCGACCCTGAAAGGGAGAGCAGTTGCCCCAACTGCCCCCCCCCCCTGACTACGTCCCTAATATAAACTGAAATTACTTGAAGCTAGCGAACAGGGTCAACCCATCCAATAGCAACATTAGTGCATAAGTAAACCGAATTTAAGCGGGCAAACGTTGTACGGTGGTTTTATTAGGCAATGTTTATGGAGTATTCAAAATCATACGAAGGTTTGTATAGTGGAGTATAAGGATCGCGAGATACAATTTCTCAAAGTGGCAAGGAAGACGTGGTAAAAGTGACTGATTAAAGGTCAATTTTGATGATTAAAGGTCAATTTTGTATCACAGGAATATATGAATAGGCCAAGGTAAATAAGTGTCTCTGAGTACACAGTGTAGCTGCCCGCATATATCTGCATACATGCAGTATAAAGTTTCAACTGCTTTCTTGAAGACTTCCAGATAATGGGCAAAGGCAATTATTATTATTAACAATATTTTCCTGTACAACATGTCGAATAAGACTAAGCAAAGTATGTGGTCGGACGATGAGGTATTCGCACTGCTTGGCATTTGTTGCGACCCAAGTATTATGTCGAAACTTGATAGGACATACCGCAAAGTTTTCGTTCACGTCATTCAGACTATGGTCCGAAATACAAGGAAAAACAAACAATGATGAACGAAAGATATGACGTGATTATCGTGATACACTTGTAGGGTTTTCCGCGATCATCGCAGTTTGGGTTAGCATTAATTTCCCGTTATTGTATGGAATGCATTATAAAAGCTGCTTAAGAATCATAATGTACCACATACTCTTACAGCTGATCATCAGGGGATGTACAAATATATATTTCTTCAAATAGTTATGCGTAGGCCTACCAGGTGGGATGAAAACATGTTGAGCCATGATGTATTGATCGAGTAACAAAGGTCAAATGTTCTAGACCTAAAAAAGCCTAATCGATAAGCCGAACTTTCGTAAAAGCACACCACAACTTTCCATAAATACGTTCACTTTTAATGTTGCTGAACTCTGTATTATACATTTATAAAAGGAAATTGATATACATGTTGCTTTGATAACTACTAAAGACAGCTAGGCCTATTCCCATTCTCGATTACATGTATAGCTTGAGATCGAGTGCAACGCTCAGGCTACTTAGGTTGTGCTACGGTGACAGTAAAACGTTTAGTCTACACGCCATAACTTCTTTGACTAGCAAAATACAATGATAGTGGCATCTGCATAGCTGTCGATCGCTGCTCGTATTCTCTGATGGAATATTACAATTTTGTAACTATGTTCTCTGCAAGGATGTCATGGATTTGCCGCGTTGTTTTGGCTTCGTCACGATCTGTACTTATAAAACGTGTTGAACATTTCCGCCGAATATGTCAACATACAAATGAAGTAAATGCCTAATCCTTTGCCCACATTTGCAATCATTAAATTGGTTTTTCAACTATATCTTTTTTTTCGACAGTTAAGTTTTAATTACAGTCGAGGACAGAAATCGGATGCTGATCATATTGAATACGCCCTTAAAACTATTACGTTATTATGAACAGAAGAACATTGTCTGTGATACTGAGAATATGTTTAATACAAAATTGCGGAATATATTCCCTTGAACCTGGTTTGGACGTGTTCCCAAGGTTTTGCGATCACGCCGCTATACCTGGAGTCAGGGGCATCGATCAGATTGAAACGCGGGGGGGGGGGGGGGTGGTGTAATCGCTTCGAGTATTCCCGCCGTGAGTAATATCTAAGCGGAGCGCCACCATCAGTTGGCGCGCAGCGTACCAAGAACATTTCAGATTTCAATGCATACCAGATCGCTGGAGATTGCACTTGCCAGGCTGGATAGCAGCCATCTAGTTGCGTGATTTCGGGAGAAAATTGCAAATTCGTCACTCAGGAAATCTGCAATAAAGTTCATGCGGCCTTAATTTTTGGTGGATTATTTCTTTTAATAGTGATTCCAATTGACATGATAATTAGAACCCAGTGCAAGTTGACAAAAGATGCGGCGAACTGGAAACCCCAGCCCCATTTTGCCCTATGTTTCAGGTCAGAATACCCCTCATTTGTTCAAACCCATGACAACTAACACATTGTGAATGAATTAACTTCGAAATGGGCACATTATATTGCACCAAGGCTGTTAAGGAATGACCCCAGGGCCTCAGATATAGGCATATAGCAACGATGTCCCAAAATGTTCCTGGACATATAGGCGTAGGAAGCTATCCGCCGCGACTGCATGTGAGTTTCTCGACTTGCCGTCCTGGGCGTCATATCACAAAATGGTGCATTTCCTCATACGCCATTAATAAAAATTCAAATAACTATATTAGGCACAGTCCAGATCCGAGTTCGTTTAGTGAGCTTAGCGCAAATTTGGCCAAAAGTCGTCATACGCCAGCACGTTAAACCACCAATGACTTGTAATGCCACCCGTGACACACTTCCAATGGGACTTTGTCAGTTTAAATGTTTTGCTAGGTATACGAGAATACATTTCTATGAAATTTGAAACAAGGATGGCAAGACAAACCTCTTCAATTATATTTTCAGGACCTCACACATGCGCATGAACTTCATGAACTTCTAATATTCGATGATCCTGAGATGTGTAAGCCCTAACCAAATAAAGCCACGACACTACTCTTTTCCAAAATGTGTGTGTGTGTGTGGGGGGGGGGGGCATCTGATAGGGGAGACATTTGGGGGGACGTGTCCCCCCCCCCTCCAGGGTTGACGCCCATGCCTGGAGTTAAATCGTTGAAACGCGGGTTCAAATTACAGGGCTTATCTGCGGTTTTAATTTTAGCTTTACCAATGCATGCTTGAAGCAGTGAGTTGTTCAACTCCCTGCTTGAAACAAACCTACGTACGTGGGAACGTTCTAATGCATTCCATAAGCAAACAACAGCTTATCTTCGTGAGACAGCCTTACAGTAAGTCATTAATAGAGGGCATTTGACAGTAAAGCTCGTCAAATCTACATGATCATCATCAATAAGAAAATATTTTAAAAATGGAATTGTGTGAGAGTTCGTGTTAATTGCTGATAACTTACTATTTACTGTTCCTCCTTATATGTACAGTATATAACCACATGTCTTCCTACGTCTGTTGAGTAACTGGAATGTTGTTATATCACGGGTCGCTTGCCTCTTGAAAACAAGCTGATGTTTGTATATTGCATATAATATCGAGCTAAGAATTCATCAAAAGTGAGCTAATGATAACTATAACCATTTTTTATAATCTTATCACGCATATTAGACTGTTCATTTTGAGTAACTGTTCATATACTGTGGCAATTATTCTTAACAGTAATTGACGGATAGCAAGAATTATTGTGTTATATTTCATAATTATATTTAGATATGAACTAATAGATAAAGGGAGCTAATTTATGCATGATAATACTAATGTCATGATGGTCTAGCGATCGAGCGTAATCAGATGATGAAAATCGTATTGAATTCACTGCTGCTTGATTTAGTCTGGACTGTCTCTGAATTTCGTAATAACCTCAACATTTTATAATAAAAACTTGAAATGGTCGAAATTGGTAGAAGAAATAACTATAACTGGCCAATCAGCTTAAAGAGTATATAATGAGTGGTTTTCCTAGAACTATTAGACTAATCTGATTCTACAATATTGCATTTATTGATACAGCACAGTCAAACTACAATTATATGGAAGAGTATTTTAGTAGATGCGATTATGTGGGAGAATGAATTAAATAGAGACTGTAGACAGAAGTATTGTCTTAATATGTTACAATCCACTAACAAAAAGAAAATGATTGTTTATTTTACTTTATTGTTATTGATGTGTTCACTATATTCACCTGTTAAATGAGCAAAATCTCTGGAATCCTTGGATTGAATCAAATTCCTTTGTCCTTGACAATGGTATGTTTTCCCCATTGACAATGGTATGTTTTCCCTATTGACAATGGTATGGTTTTCCCATTGACAATGGTATGTTTTCCCTATTGACAATGGTATGGTTTTCCCATTGACAATGGTATGTTTTCCCTATTGACAATGGTATGGTTTTCCCATTGACAATGGTATGTTTTTCCCATTGACAATGGTATGTTTTTCCCATTGACAATGGTATGTTTTTTCCATTGACAATGGTATGTTTCCCTACTGACAATGGTATGTTTTACCCATTGCGTTTTGGATTGCATCTGAGGAACTCACCTTATGATCTGTACATCCATTCACTTACATTGATGAGCCTCGACATGCAGGACTATTAAGGAGCTGTATATTAAACTTAAACTAAAAGTTTTTTTCTACTTCTGTTACACAGACCTCTGATGATGATGAGGATGGTGGTGGTGGCGGTGGCGGTGATGATGATGATGGTGATGGTGGTGGTGCCGGTGATGATGGTGGTGGTGGTGATGATGATGAGCAAGACGAACATACCGTTGACGTAACCACTAGTCATTACAACCAACCGACAGAAAAAAGGCCTACAACAGATGTGAGTAATTAGATGTGTAGTATCAGAGAAACTATGAGAGTCCGCAAGGGGTGGGGCATATATGGGAGTATTTCCCCTCCCCTTGGTAAATGACATTGGTCAAAATACGAGGAATAATTAGTCAGCATTTTAGCCTTAACATATTATAGTCTAATAAACTATGAGAGTCCGTAAAGGGTGGGGGAAATGAGGGGGGTATTCCTCTCCCCTTGGAATATGACAGTAATCAAAATATGAACATAATTAGCCAACATTTTATTCTTAATATGTTATAATCCGAGAAACTATGAGAGTCCGTAAGGGTTGGGGGAAATGAGGGGGTATTTCCCCTCCCCTTGAAATATGACAGTAGTCAAATATGAGCAATAATTAGTCAGCATTTTAGTCTTAATATGTTACAGTCAATAAAATAAAATAATAACATGCAGCAACACTGCGGAGGCTCAGCTTACCTATTTATGAAATTTGTTTTGGGCCTTTGGCAATATTTAATTCTCCCCTTGTGTCTTTCATTTGATGTGTTCATCATACAACTGAATTTCCCAAACTTTGATGGATATCTCTACGCGATCAACAATACGATAAAAACAGAATATCTAAGTCGAAAGGGGAGGGGGGTAACCAATATGATACTTCGTGGGCTAACCAATATTTTGCCTTTTTTTTTTTTTTTGCTATGACATCGATAGGGGTCTATCTTTAGATACTGCCCTCTTTTCCCTTATCATGGAAGTTCATCATTATGACGTCACTCAGTGTTTAGTGACGTCAGTCAGTGTTTCATGACGTCACTCAGTGTTTGATGACGGGTTTAAAACTAACTTTGTCTTCCCTTTAAAGCTGATGTTTATATTCATGTTATTAATTCCGTACATCTTACATTGACGAGTCTGTCAGAACAGAAACACATAAATTAATGAAATTGAAGAGATAAACTTGTCTTCTCGGTTGATGAGTGAGTCTAGGAGCAAGATGATTTACTGGGTTGTGAGGGTATCCGTTGGGTTATAGCATCGTCATTGTGATACGAGAGAGTCCATTGTGACAGAAAATGACTAACTCAGAGTAGAAACCATTCACTGTGGAATGTGAGCATACCAAGCTGTTGCGAAACCAAATATAAGAAACTAGAAACAATAAAAAAAAATCTTTTAGTATCTGAGGGATCACGTGCATCAGGTAAGTTACAACGAGGGTATCTTCAGACAAAACTGACCTGATTGCAACGGCGAAGGTGTTTAATGAAGATAAACCTACGTGGATGTGAGGTGACTCCTCAACATTTTCAAAAAAAAATCAAAACAATAAACACACTAATTGGGCAATATGCTTAAATCAATTCTGACCTGTCAGCCCAAAGCGGCAAGAAATACAAGTAATTTTAGAGAAGATTGTTGTCTAAAACTGGGTTGATTATTAGGACAACCTGATACTGTCAGTATTTAACCGTGTAATCGGCCAATATTTAAAATATTTAACCAGCAAATATATTACTAGTCAAAATAAGATATTATAAGGCATCATTCTATTTATTTTCAAACACATATTACTTCAGTTTGAACTATTTAATGCAAGCATTAATCGTAAACATGTTGCCTAAACACATTTACAACAGATGGTGCATGTAATACCGAAGAAGGTTATTTTTTCTTTCCTTTTATTTAAATTTGTGTCATTATATATAATGACACCTGACTAGTCCAGCTAACAGACAATATTCTAATGGACGTTTAGTATCGAATTATGTCTTCTTTTCCAGAATTATCACAAGAGCTGTTTTTCAAGGCATGTTATATCTAAATTAGTGAGACCCTGTTAATGTTTAATTAGGTTACACGTACAGCTAGGATTGTTAGGACGTACTGGTAATAACGAATACTGGGTTTGTATAATCACCATGCAGAAGACGGATGAGTTGACGTGGTGAAGTATTTCTGTTGAAAGGCAGAAAATAGCGGCTTGTATTGTTTCATTGTTTGAAGGCCGAGGGAGGGCAGATTCGTCCTATAGTGAATAATTATAATCTAAAATATGTTATCCAAAGTTGGATGCAGATGTATGTTACCACCACCCCCACACCTCATGGACGTTTATTGAACGTCACTAAAAGATCACAAAACATTCATGTACAGCTGCCATTTTCACCCCTCAACGTCCGTATTGCCTTGAACGTTATTAATTAAGAATCACTATACACTGATAATGTACAGAGAATCTAACAGAAATAGTATAGTAAGAAATAAAAAGTAGGTAATGCGTGTTCCATGAAACATTCATTCAGTTCTTTCAAATAGAGACATCATAATATGAAAACACACTTATTCCATTGTTTTTTTCTTTGTTCAATATTGTTGCTGCAACTTCTACGGGGAACGTTGGATTCCCGTCCATTTTAAAGTCAAAATAATAGAGAGAAATATGAGCAATTAAAACAAATCTGTCAAATAAGTTGCAACACGTGACATCAAACTTGCTTCAAGTTCCTTGTTTCCTAAAATGTGTGACAGTTTCAAGTATTTGATATCTCGCTGTTAGCAAAACTATGTTAGACGTCTTATTATTCCATTTCTTTTCCCTATTTTTGGTACCACGTTTATGGAAGCTCCGACATTTTCCTCATGTATACAACAAACACATCAGAATAACTTCCAAGTTTAGTTTGTGGTAGGCGCTGCCACTAGCCTGCTAGCTGACTTTACTTTTCTGTTGATAAACCTAATAGCATATTTGTAAGAAATTATCAAGGTCTTATAAAAAGGATTCTGGGTTTCAATTCTTCATTTCTAGGGTTTTGAGTTTGATCCTCTTTGGCCCACAAAACTTATGTAGGGTAAAAAACATGAATATTAGTAATCGTTACTCTTGACTAAAAGGTAATACCATGGTCTTTCCCCAATTTCTCTCTCAAAAACAAAATCAAGATCGAATAAAAAATCGAACTCAAGCCTAACTGTTACTATAGGCATAGAACCTGCAAACTAACAGGTTCCCAGACATTGGTACTATGGTAACCACACATGCCCGTATGCTGCGGAAGAGGAAGTGAGTGTATTATGATCGCGAACAATTTTTACAAAACAGTGATAGGAATTACTTTTGCATTGGGGTCTCGGGAGTACATAAAACAATAGCCATTGCAGGAGTTTTATGACTTCGTAGGCAATATGTTCCAGTGTCCAACAATGCCTCTGACTAGGGTCTTTAAGTGTGCTCTTACACCGTGAGAACACACGCAGTGCAGCACTTTCTGTACCACTGAACATTGGTATGAGTCTTACCCATGTCTCCCCCCCCCCCCCCATTATATCTTTGTTCCCAGAGTCAATATTTGTTGACATTTACTATTCATTTTTGTTACTTAATAATAATAATAATAATAAATACTACTTATAAAGCGCCTCCCAAAAATCTCGAAGCGCTGTACAGTGAAAAGAAAGTCAAAAACAGATAAACCAGGCTAGAAACCAAAAGATGCAAACTCAAAAAGATACGAAATACAATATACAGAAAAACAGCTAAGAGGATAAGACTATCGTAACCTACAAAAATAAATCAGGCTAAAAAGCAAACTATTAACCATATAAAAAGAAGGAAATACTGTGACAGTTAAAAACAGCTAAAAAGGTAAGTTTTCAAATCTTTCTTAAAACGGTTAAGATGAGGTGCTTCACGAAGGTCGCAAGGCAAATTGTTCCAGACTTCGGGAGCTGCAGCGCTGAAACATCTGTCTCCGTAGAATCTAGTGTTGCACCTGCGAGGACGACAAAGGAGGGTTTCGGACGACGAGCGGAGACGACGTTGTGGTGAGTAGGAAGCGACGAGGTCCGTCAGATAACTAGGGGCCATACCGTGAATAGCTTTGAAGGCAAGAAGGGCAACTTTGTAACGAATGCGAAGATGGAGGGGCAGCCAGTGCAGATCACGGAGGATTGGAG
The DNA here is from genome assembly GCF_037975245.1 of Apostichopus japonicus. Lineage (NCBI taxonomy): Eukaryota > Metazoa > Echinodermata > Holothuroidea > Aspidochirotida > Stichopodidae > Apostichopus > Apostichopus japonicus. The sequence continues at coordinate 7,635,426 of NC_092567.1, forward strand.
TAATATGGTCGTGCTTCTTGGAACGTGTGACAAGACGGGCGGCCGAGTTCTGAATGAGCTGAAGTTTGGAAAGTTCAGTGGATGGAATGCCGTACAGGAGGCTGTTGCAGTAGTCCAAGCGGGACGTAATGAATGCATGGACGAGTCGTTCGGTAGATTTGTGGTCGAGGTATTTGGCGAGTTGTCCGATCTTGTATAATGCGAATGAAGCTGCGGAGGCGGTGTTCTTTACATGATGTTTCATGTTGAGGTTACAATAATACTTATAAACTTATTGTCACAATTTCAATTAAATAGTCGAAATTTATAGAATGCAACCTTCACAAATTAGTCTTTTCAAGCATGGAATCAAAGCGACCGCAGCATTAGTGACATTGGTTTCATGGATTTAGCCTTCATGTGTATATCATGTTCAGTACCAAAATATTCAGAGGATTTAATCGTTAGAAATCTTTAAAATGATAACTGAAATAATAATAAACAAGACAAAAATAGTCCATGCATTTGAAAACATGCAAAATTAATTTACAAAAGGTAAAAAAAAATGTTTGTTGTAACATGAATCCATTATCTTTTAAATAACACTTCTTATATGGCTGCATATAATTAATATTTACAACATTTAAATACACTGCATTGTGTTATCTTATACATATTTATTGCTTATACTTTTCCCTCTTGTTTAGGAGTTCGATGAGAGGAGTTACAAGAGAAACCCGGCAAGGCTCAAGTAATTGTAAGTCATTACAGCTGAATACTCTCTACCTTAGTTTTTAACATTGTCTTTGTTAACAGTGATTATGTATGTTACTTTTAATTGGAAAATCTTAATATATTAAAATAAATCTCCATCATTAGCCACATTTTTTATCCCTATATCTGTAATTTTCTAATCTTATCTGGTCACTAATATTATCTGCTTCGACTGTAATTGGTTTTATTATATTGTTTTTACAACCAAGCTGATCCCTGATTAAATGTATGAAGATGAGTGATAAGTTCCTTCCATTAACATAAAAAAGAGTATGTGTTCATTATTACAATAGTTTTAGATGTACACAACCTTCCTTTCCGCTGCTTAGGCGTAAGAAGGACATAACTTCAAATAGATATAAGAAAAAATGTATACCTACCTACGAGGACAACAAAGGCATTGGAGAGGGCGCTGCTATGGATTATGTGACTAAAGAGGGCAACTTCATACCGGTCGATAGCTTGTATCACGTGTCGCGGTGTTTTGTTAAGCTGGTTGGTTTAATTACTTGTATCACGTGTCGCGGTGTTGGCTTATTGTACTGCTGGCGCTTTTTATGGGGGGGGGGGGGGGTTGTGTAGGTCTTACTTCTCCATTGTTCTGTTTATAAGTAGTTTGCTCGATCCAGTTATGATGATAGCGATATTACCTAATATATATCATTTTATCTTTATATTTCAGCTCAAATACATGATCATCTAACATCGCCAATCATCAGCAGGCAGGACTGTGACGTCATTCACTCTCTTCTCAAAACGATGGCAGTAATTTCAGTGAGAAAGAATCTGATAAAGGGTTTAGGTTGTTAATATCTCCCAAATACTACAAACATCGCCAGGTAAAGCCCCTGTATAATACACATGCGAATCACGATCCACTGCGTGCACGTGTATGTTCATATACATACACACACGCATAGCGTTAGCAAGAACTTCCCAAATGAGCATCAACAGTGCAAGACCCAGCCAATGAGAAGCGAGGTGTGCAAATGATGGCCTTTACCGCGCTGGGAAAAAAATCTCGCGTACTAGTGTGATTGTGACGTCATAATATTTCTGTCTTCATTAAAGGTAATCTTGATGAACACTGTACCTTTTGCAGCCAGTATGGATGGATCTTGTTTCGATATTAAGTTGTACAATACAACTAATAACTCCAAATCATACAAAGATGTGAAATATGTAGGTAACTGCATGTGTGTTATAAAGGATGGCTTTCGGCAGACTCTTAGTCTTAAGTTCAAAAGTCAATAAATAAGTCATATTATTAAAGTTTCTACAGCTATTCTGGTTTTGTCAGATATTCACCTTTAAAATATGCTGGATGTCTGGAATGCTCCTTAAAAGCTAATTTGACCGTGACGTAGGCTCCTCAGTGCAGGTCTAAATATTAATGTAAAGCTATTGTTTCATAAATGTTAATGTTACTCAACAAAGATAAGGTTTCTTAACTTCACATTCCAATCAGAGATAATTTTGATGAATTTCAATTCTATTTGTCCGTGTAAATGTTGTACCACGTAGAATTTGTTCTTGTATTCGATGAACTTACATGACTGTCTCCGTATTATATTAAATAGTCCAGTAATCTTTACTGGTGAACTCAGCTGTTTAAAGTAACATGTCTAAAAATGCTGTAGTAAAACAACCTAGACTGAAAGCCAGTGGTCTAATGTTGAGCTTAAAGTTATCCTTTAATATACTACATGTTCAACTACATAGTTTTGAGCTTTAAAATCTACAAGACGAAATTTGTTAGGTTTTGTTAGTTACATTGCTGTCGTTCTGGGACTAGATGGGTTACAAGGTGGTGGAGACATAAATGTTATCTTGTGACCATATCTAAATCTGACGTATATGCTGCTAAAGTTTGTAGAGACTGTACACTATATTTCATATTAAGAGACAGCGACCTTAGTTTCGCCACCAACTGAAATAATATGGTGACGTCACCAGGCGCGTATCCAGGATTTTCAAACCCGGGGGGCGCGAATTACTATCTAAGCGGAGCGCCACCATCAGTTGGCGCGCAGCGTACAAGAAAATTTCTTGTTTTGAAACCCCCCAGATCACCGGAAACGGCACTTCTCGGGCTTGAAATGACCAACCAGATGTACACTTTTTGCCTGAGAACCAAGTATTTCCTAATAGTTTTTTTTTTTTCCATCCATAACCTTTTTGAAGATTGTCAACCCGGCACACATCATGTTCGACCTGATCGCATCTCCTGTGGGTCTTTGCTTTTGTAGGTGATTCTACGTCGCGGCCCACAATACCCGTCAGCCCCACTTTTCAAGGTTTTAAGCCCCATATTTGTTCAGAATTTGAAAATTCACATTTCTCGTGAATAAACTCACTTCAAAACATACCCATAATGTTGTACAAAATTTCATCTATGGACAACCAATATAGAAAAAACTTCCTTCAACCCCTAACAGACCGGTCAAAATTGCACGAGTAGAGGGAAGTGTGATGTAGAATGTTGGTCAGAAATTTTCGAAAATTCAGACACAGTTAATTTATTGGTGTACAAATATTAAAACCTGTTATAACGGCTATTATAAAACTTGGTTGAAGGAAATGAAAAAATAGCAGATATTTCCGAAACCGAACACTACACACATAGGCGTAGGAGGCGCGGCGGCAGTGGCGGATCTAGGGGTATTGGTCAGGAGTGGCGAGAATGGTCTGAAGGGGTGCTTTCGACACTATCTAAGCGGAGCGCCACCACTGGTTGGCGCGTAGCGTACATAAAATTTTTGAGTAAAGATACTCTCTAGATCGCCGGAAATGACCCTTTCCGGGCCTGGCTAATTTGCAGATAAACGAAGAATAAGGTGTCATCGCCAAATTACACCAACAAAATGTGACAAATGTCAATAAGTAGATGAGAGCGCAATAACAAAGTCAATAATCTCGAATAAGTAAAAAGTGGTAAAGAGCTGAAAAAAGCGCCAGCAGTCCATTTGAGTCCGTCAGGGGGGCATCCGCCCCCCTGACCATATGGACGCTCCGCCACTGCGCGGCGGGGGTACAGGCCCTAATTCGCCATTACTAATGTAAAAGAGAGTTTTGACATAATTGGACCTCCATGCTTTTTATACATCTACATGTGACATGTCGTTGTTTTCATTAGCATCCCGCAGTATACTGCGCAATTTGAACGGACCGTACGGTACATGATGGCATGCGATGTAATAACCGATGCTTGCTTATATGATATTGACATGAACACGTTGAACGTGCGCGAAGCGCGCGAAAATTTTTGGTTATTTTTTCAGGCAAGTCGGACAGTTTTGAGGCTTTTCATCCTGCTACGCCATTTTCATGCTCACTGATATGATGTGATATCTGCTGTTTGCGTTACAAATTCAAACAGGCGCGTAGCGAGGAATTTGCCAAGGGAGGGGCGAAGCCTGTAGGCAAATTATCTAAGCGTAGCGCCACCATAGGTGGGCGCGAAGCGTACAAGCAAATTTTGGCCGAAAATGTCTCCCAGATCACTGGAAATGACACTTTCCAGGCCTTGTAAGTTGCCTCTAAGCACTTTCTATTTTGAAATTACTTAGCAATATCATTTAAAAAAATGCTGAATGGCGGGGGGGGGGGGGCGGGCGGTCGCCCCCATCCCAAAATGCGTCATGTTCCTCGACGACACGGTCGAGTTCGAGACCAGCCACAGTTGGTTTCATAGCACAGTTCTACACACGCGTTATGATAGACCATATATAGTATATATATAAATCATTAGTGAGAGAGGAAAATGGAAACGTCACAAAATGGAGTTGTCGGTGTAAGGGGTAGGGTGAGTCACACTTTTACGAAATCATTGATCCGTCACTGGCTACCCTTCAGCGCTGTAATGATGTCACTGTTCTTCTTTCTCTTCCCGGTGTCTTCGTGTTTTGCTTTTCCTCCCTCTTTTTCTCCTTTTTCTCTCTTTCTTCTTTTTCTTTTCCCTTCCTTCCTCTCCTCCTCCTCTTTTTCCCCCTCTTTTTTCCTTTTTTCTTCTCTTTTTTCCCTTCTCTTTTTCTTACCCGGGGGGCTCGCGCCCCCAACGCCCCCCCTGGATACGCACCTGGTCACTGATTACCAAGTTTAAGAAATGACAATTGACAATTTACTATGTGTGTGTCTTGACTTTAGCTCGATGTAACTTAGAACATAACAAAAACAGAGAAGCACATGTTACAGAGAATGAGTAATTATGAGAAACGCGTCCACTATTAATTAAGATATATTACCCCACCTATTAGGCGGGTTTAACCATAGGTAGCATATATAATTTGAATTTTATTGCTAGCGGTTTAAATAAAGAGAAAGGTTGTTCTACCTACTCGCGTATCCCTGGTCAGATATTGCTGGTGACCTGCTCTCGACCTCCATGCACTCCTCGTTGCAGGGTATAACATCCTTTATTGATCCAATTGTGTGTAATGATATGATTCATCAAAAATCCAGACCCCTATCTCCACCTTCCTACCACCCCCCCCCCCCTCACCTTCCCCTACTAACACTTTACTACTCAGAACAATACATAAACACCTAACTCTGTTAATATTTTTAAACTATTTTCTAGCTCACATGTTTAAAATCTGTATATACTGTATCCACATGCATTCGGTAAGTAGGAGTGCGTGATTAAACTTTTATGTGGTTTCTTCGTTCTTCCTTTTAATAAATTAAGATTTAAGCTGTGACATATCGGTTACGTAATGTCTTAAATCTAACTAGAGTAGAGCCACAACGTTAGGACTAAATAACATTCATTAGTTCATTAGTTATCTACACTAACATTGTGTTATTAAAATAGATCTACAAGAACTTATATGTGATATTAATTAATATCTGTGATGTTTTTGTTCTAAGTCAGCATTTCTTCATTTCTTTCTGTACCTATGTATTATCGTTCTTAACATGAATACAATAAGATGACGTCATGTTACGTCATATTATATGATCATATAACAAATGTATAGTATGTGCATATTAAGTAACTGAGACTTTAATAACTTCACCGATCAATACTTTATTTTGGATAATTATTTTAAGCTTCGCTTTATGAATGTTTTCATTGATTTATGATCTGTACATTTCATATCATCATTTAAATAATTGCGTTTATTATTAATAATTGTACGGCATATCCTATTCGATGTACAGTATTAACTGATCCCATCAGCGCACGAAGAATATAACATGAACGCTCAAAATAGTTCACCGACAAAACAAACATACACACGTTTCTATTGAGTGTTAACGTTAACTCTTCGAGCGTAACAGTCAAGTTAAGGATGCTTTGATCATGCGCAAGTAGTTATATATCTCCAGGTATGATAACATGACGTCGATATAGGATTTATAACATTACTACAGAAATTAAGGAGATAGACAGGTTCCCATTATTGTTAGCGCTTTACGTTATGTTTTGAATCAAAACTGACTGTAACGTCGAAAATCTTAAAAATGAAAATCAAGAGGAAAATTTACATTTGGCTTATTACAGAGAATCACACACTAAGCATCCTGGTGAAATGTGAATCCAATTCCTATATTGCGTTTTTGAGATATCGATAGCTGACATTTTAGCAGTTTTTACTGAAAGTGAACTTGAAGCTGACAGGTGTGATGTCATAGCAGGTGTGATGTCAGGTGATGTCAAGTGTGATGCCACTGACAGCAAATGTTTTCACTTCCTTGGTTTGACTTTAAATTGCGAAAGATCCCAACTTTGTTTAAAGGTAAGTGATAATTACAATACCCATAGTTTAGTACAACCAATTTTGACAAAGAAAATTAGACTCCCCTCGCCCCCCCCCTTTTTTTGATTCCTTGTGGAAGGCAAAAGGAACCTATGCGATGGTGATGTCGTGTTCGTGTGTCTGTGTTTGCTTCTGTGACACTGGCTTGGGTCCGCGATAACTCAACAACGGAGTGATGGATATTTGTCGTACTTGCTAAATGTAGATGTATTATAGTAAGAAGGTGTGCCCTATTTGTTAGCGCTGACTTTATGAATATTAATGAGGTGATTCACTTTTGGACCCGAAGTTGTAGGCCCCAATATTTGTGGGACCATTTGAGCGCAAAGTTTAATTTGGCCCAAATTTTGGGAACGGGCAAAATGTTATATTGCAATAACTCCACAACCTTCAAGTACATCAGATTGTCTCCAATATTGGAATACAGTTGTTGGTAAATAGCTGGTACATGTGGGCATAAATATTATAATATCGTATTGGGTGAAGACGTAAAACACTTTAATATTCCACTAATCAAGTAACCATAGCAACCGTTGGACTTTCCTTAATATTGTATCGTCTATATTTACCTTCCGTTGATATTATAGTCCTAAATATTAGTTTAGTTTAGTTTTGAAATGTTACATTTTGCCTTCATTAATTGCTTCATATACAGTCTTGTCTTGTTACATAACTTTTACTCTTGCTTTTGTTCTTTCATTGTTTTTTAATGCGCTTTATAAATGATTCTACTGGTTTCGTTTTAATTCAGATCTTTATTATCTTTATACTCAGACATTTTCCTTCGATTTAGAACAATTCTAAGACTATATCTAATACTTGCTCTAATTATTGTTATATTTAGTCATTAATTATTAGATTGCTTTCTACTTCATCCGTTTATTAATTTTACTTTTTTTCAAGATTTAGTTGCTTTATTTCGTTCCTCCTATTTCTATGTTATGAATTAATCTTTGATATTACTCACGCGTAATACAGTGAATATTAGAAGAATATTGTTAAATGTTATCATAATAACAAAGACTGGCTGTCTACCGTTATACCATTGATTGTGTTACTCAAAATCATACTAAAACATTGTCTTAGACATTAATTAATAACAATGAGATGATTTGCTTTTCAATACAGTTTTTTGTTCTATGATTATGATCTCTAATTATGTTTCTTTGAAGACAATAGGAACACGTGACTGACGTATTAGAGTTAGATAACATGACAATACATGATAATGATAATAACGAAGATAATGTTCTATATATTTAACGTGAACCTTAAATGCAATGATCGGCTCTCCATACATATTTTGATCTTTTTTAATCGTTATTTTGCTTCTTCTTATTATTGATGCTGATTGATGTTTAATAAATATTCATGATCTCTTCATTGTAATTCAGTTTTTGTCGTATTTGTTTTAACTAAATTGGATATTATGAAGCCATGAAGTTTACCAATATAACCCAAGCCCTGCCACGCAAAACTGAATATATTTCCATTACTACACAAACACAGATTAACAGATAAATATGTAAGAAACACTGCGTTGCGGTATATGTTTATGATATTACATATTTCCAAGGAAATAATTATCCCTTTATTTGTAATTGTTCTTGGTAACTTCCGTGTTTATGTATGCTTGTACACATATACAATATTTACAACCAAACACACTTGTTTCTTTTGAGGCGATCCTGGTCTCTCATTGTGATACAATTACAACATATTCATCCCATTTATATGTTTCTACATCATTAGTTCATATCATAGAAACTAATAATGGAATTATTGATATATATTGATGTTGTAATATCAATGGAAGCAATAAAAGAAAACTAATCAGAGAAATATTGTCAACAGTGTTATGTAACATGTAGTCTATGTACTAACTTGTAATATCAACCTCTTACTCTGTTATGTCCTGCATCAAGGTCACACAGAAGGTTATGGCTAAACAGTAACTCTCAAAACAGGTGAGGTATAGTTGTGGTCGAGATAAAGACATTATTCTTCCCCTTATAAAAGTGTCGCTATCGCTCTGTGTGCCGTATATTTAAACTTTCTCTTCAATACGGAGAGCCAAACGTTCCATAAATGTCGAAAAAGAAAGTGAAGTGTCCAAGTTAATATATATATGTCCAAATCGATATCAACATGTTACAATTCGATATCAGCATGTTACAATTCCATATGAACATGTCGAAACAAAATACAATATGCCATTGCGTCTATCAACATGTCAAATTCAACATCAGCATGTCGAAAACTTGTAACAGCATGCCATTACTACATTGGTCATGTCAACATGCTATATTTACGTCGTGCTATAATTTTGGCACTTCGGCGCGCGCCAACGTTTCATATATGTCGAGATTTATTTCAGTATGTCCAAAACTTGTGTCAGCATGGTGAGCGAAGAGTAGTGAAGTATTGCCATGACAACGTTGCACATGGTTCGTGTCGTTCACACGGTACTATGGTTGAATATACTGTAGCGGAAAGCTACGACTTTTCCTTAGTGAGATACGTTTCGTTCCCTCAGGGGTTACATCTGTTGCGCTCCGCGGAGGTAACGAGAGATGTTTATCCGAAACAGGAACAGGAACTGATTACGTAATTTTGCTATATCGATGTATTCCCGTGACTGGCATAGGCAGGCACGGCGGTAGGTGTGTGAGTCGATCCCATTGGTCGCAACCCATCGTAGTTATATACAGGTAGTCCATGATTGGTCTAAGCCTTTTTTTACAGTTTATGTACGGACGTGTGTATACGGGGGTTATTTCCGGGGTATTTTAATGAAGGGTTCTTTCGTAAATGAGTGAGTCAGAGAGTCGGAGAGTCGGTCGAGTGCAAGACGAGGAACTTTCCTTCCTCGTGGTAAAGCCTTTGATATTTGCCTAAGTCCAAACAAATGTGTTTAGGCATTTTACAGTGCCCGACACCTGCGCTGCCCGAGTCCAGCGGAATGCCCGAAGCCTGTGCTGCCCGACACCGGTGGATTGCCGATGTTTAGACTGCCCGACCCTTGCGCAGCCCCAGTGTTATGCCTGCGTATCCTTGGGTTGTGCCCGACCCCAGTACGTTATATTGGGCAAATGTTAATATTGTGTATTATACGCTGTAGATGTAGAACGAGATGAGAAATTATACTTTTATTAAACATACCACTCTGGTGTCTGCCTCCTGATTTAGAGTTAATCTGTACCCGTCCCCCATCTACCTCCCCTACCCTCCTCCAGTTGGTTTCGAGACAGGTTTTACACTACCAGACGTTGCAAGGTCTTCATGTTTAAAATTTGCTTTGTCTGAAATTCCAGTCTTGAAAAGCATGAAAATATTATCATTAACTAAGATTAATCCACCTCTATTTTGTTTTTCCACCCAGGCTTTACTGTAATCTAAAAAACTGTGACCTTCACCTGCAACAGACATACAGTTTAAGTACTGTAAAAATATTAAAGCATTCTGAGTACTCTTAACTTTCATGTAACGTTTTTTAAGGGCAAATGGCACATAACCTGCTAATTATCTTAGAATTTGTTCCTCATGTTTTTCAACATTTGTATCTTCCAAATTTATGTCGTCTGGAACGTCCAGCCTCTCAAACTCTTCAATCATCAGCTTCAAATTCAACTATATCCTGTAGCATGAACATTTCTAATGTCCTCGGCGGATGCAAAGTTTTTTGGCAGCCATGTTTCGTGTTAAATTAATTTTGTTAATTTTATAACACTAGGTGCCCAATGCAATAACAAACAGCACTAACGTTATTTGCCTAACGAACGAAGAAAAGTTTTATCGGAAAATACTTGACTAAAAGTACCTATTTCGCCATTACTTGTTCATATATTGCGATGAAATATATGCTGAGATAAACAATTAATTATTAAATACTAATCTTCGCATGATTCGGTGAGAAATGAAAGATATATTCCGATCGAAATTCTTACAGGTATGCGTAACGTAACATATATGATTACTGCGTATACTATTTCAATTACATATACGTTAGGATCGGAGTGTCTGTTGTTATGTTGTGAGGGACGCTATATACGAAATGACCTTTGTACCAGGATTACGTAATAGCTGATGATGGCTTTACCCGTGTTTGTGCCCTGAGGCATGTTTACTTATGGCGATCAAATTTTGTCGGTTACAATGATACTTCAAAGTGGGTTTTCTCCTTCTGTTTATAGCTCCATGATTCAACCATAGTACCGTGTGAACGACACGAACCATGTGCAACGTTGTCATGGCAATACTTCACTACTCTTCGCTCACCATGCTGACACAAGTTTTGGACATACTGAAATAAATCTCGACATATATGAAACGTTGGCGCGCGCCGAAGTGCCAAAATTATAGCACGACGTAAATATAGCATGTTGACATGACCAATGTAGTAATGGCATGCTGTTACAAGTTTTCGACATGCTGATGTTGAATTTGACATGTTGATAGACGCAATGGCATATTGTATTTTGTTTCGACATGTTCATATGGAATTGTAACATGCTGATATCGAATTGTAACATGCTGATATCGAATTGTAACATGTTGATATCGATTTGGACATATATATATTAACTTGGACACTTCACTTTCTTTTTCGACATTTATGGAACGTTTGGCTCTCCGTACTTCAAGTTCATCCCAAACTTTTCTAGAAACAAGTGTTGGTCCCGTCTGACCTCAGATGACCTTCGACAGAAACTGAATGAAACCGGTAGAAAATGAGTATATACTGGGTATATGATTCTGCCCTAGTTACGTAAGTTCAAATATAATTTGATGTCATTCAAACCAAACCAGAATCTGTTTAACACTGTTTAGCTGCTCAAAAGACTTGTTTTTATTTGTAATTCAAAGGCAGAATATTTTGTGTCTCACAATTTAATGTATGATTCTGTATCGTCTTATTTCTATGACTGAGTAAATGGCTTATGTTATTCTTCATGCTGTGACTTTGTGGTCTGAAGTGCAAGAGATATATCTTCTCGTTAACAGCGAACATTATGGAATACCGCAAGCTGACATATTGTGGTAATTCTTCCTAAGCAAGCGATAGTATCATATTGATGAAAAGTTCAGTGATAGGGTAATGATTGTTCCTATTTATTTTTGTATGTGTTTAATTAGTCAACGTACTGATAATATTCTTTAAATTAATAAACAAGTACAACAAACACACATCCAAGTTCAAGGTTGACAAAACGAAAGTCTCTCTCTATTTGCACGACGATAAGGAGTATTTGGTTGAATAATGAGAAAATTTGACAAGAAACCTGGCTGATCTTATTTTACGTCAGTGTTTAATAAGACCACCTACTGATAATAATGACGTAAAGGAATAACACGAACTTAAGTTCAAGTTTAGCAGAAGTGAAATTGAGTTGATTTGCTCGAAAGTGGATGGGGGTTGGGAATGTTGAATCATTTACATATATGACGTCATGATCAACTGTTCGTGTGTAAGATATGCAGCACCACATATAATTCACGGAAGATTAAAGTGGATGGAAGGGGGAATGGAGGGGTTGGATGTATCAGTGTGGTTAAGTTCCATTATTTACCTGAAGTACTGGGCTACATTCGCTTCAATATCTTACTATAAACAAAAATAAAACAATGTTGACGTATGTGAAGTATATTTTTGCCCCTCTTTTGGGAGTTGGCAGGAAATATTGTTTAACAAGTAGAAATTATAACGCAAAAAGTTAGTTGACCCATTTCGAGGGTTAGACAGGAACGGCATGGGTGTGAAAGACTTCTGTTACCGGAAAGATGTTACAACCTGATCATGTTGGGTTAGGTTATAAGTGAAAATAATTTAACATTTAACGACGCTTTAAATTGTACTTTTGTGCTTATTTGTAACATTTTATTTCGTCTCCCCAGGCAAGCCATGAATTTTAACTACTATGATAATATAATCAACCTATCTAACCATGTGGCTGCGGCCGTGCACCTGCTGCAATAAAAAATTGTTTGAACTAATAATACAGGATAAAACACATTTGTGTTATCTGACACAAATTTAGTGTAAGTTTTTACTGCCTCATTTACAAGCATTATATATGCATGTATAATTACATCGTGTACTGATATCTTAATTACCTAAAGTTATTCTTAAGAAAACGTTACTTTACACATCAGTGACGCAAAGAAAAATGTTCATATCTTTGTAAACCATAAAGCATCCGTATTACGACTTACCAAGAATGTTACCAAATTCTTCAGAGTATTCAAAATTAGATTGCAGTTAATCAAATTAAAGTATCTTGTTTTAAGTCGGTTAATGAGAAAAATTAATAAAGTATATAGAGATTGTAACCCGTCGTCACCAAGCTATGTTTTTTTCTAGATTAAATCCTTTGAAGAACTGATGATGAACTGGAAACATCCAAACTTTAATTTACTGTTTGTTTGAATTAAGCATAACAATTTTAACGAACAACTTTGCTACGGTAGTCCTGAAGCGAATAACATATTTATCAAAATCAACTGAAATATTTGTTTTGAGTATACAAACAATAATCTACTTAGCCTAAAACGAAAAGTCCAACGTTACAGACTAGCATTCAATCTAAAAAACAAACTTAAAATATATTGCATTCAAAGTGAAACCATTTCTCTGCACTGAACTTAACAATATTAGCATTGATCGCCGCACACTTCTTATATCTCTGTGAATAAATGATACGAGCGCCCTCTAAAATAATAAAGTTTGAATCACACGGGAGAAGGACACAACTATATTTTGATTATAGCAAAGTTACGGTAAGATGAAGACTGTGGATTACGGTCAGGATAGTCAGAGTGAGGTTGTAGGATTATTTAGATTGAGATTGGAAGGGTAGACCTGACGTTCATTTGTTGTTGATGCTCACAATAATGAATATATAAAGAACATAACGATATCGATATAAACATCAAGGGAAACAAAGGTTCAATCAGTGTAATGTACAGCTTACTGCCATTAAAGCTATTTCCATTCCTAGGAGGTTGGGCTGGGGAGTTTTGAGAGATTAAAACCAATTTGATTTCGTTAAACGTTGTGAATACAACTATACATTTACAGGCTAATCTTATCTATAGCTAAACCATTCGTTAGAACGATATGTTTATGATGGGAGTAAAAGGCCAAACTTGTTTTTATGTACAAAACTTGAACGGGGTGGCTATCGAAATATTGCTCGTTACGGACATTTGGCATATATGGATACAAACAATTAATTAGTCCGTAATCTAGCATTTTGAACGATAAGCCTGCATTGTTGGTCGAAAAACCTTGATTAACAATGATAAACTCCGATTATTAACCAGCAAGCGGTCCAATGTTTATAATGTTGATAATAAAGTTTTCTTGCCTATAAGCTTTTATTTTCAGTTGTAAAACCTGGAGTACCGGTTCAAAACAAGACCGGCATTGAGCAATGATCCAATTTTTCCGACAGAATAAAACTGGAATATATCATTAGTGGGTATTTTGCTTCGCCTTCCACGTGATTCAAGAATAATTTCGACATGCGAGGAAATATCCGGTAAGATTAGCATAACAATACGAGTAAAATCCGATTCTGAATGAGAACGAAACCTCAGGTGGCTTTAGCTTTGTGTAACATTCCAGGGACAGACGTTCTGTTAGTCATACAGTATTGTATTAATATAGCTTGAATAGGCTCGTTGCTCGAGCATGAACTCCAACATATGCAATTTAACTTACTGGGACTGCTGGTGATAGTGTAACCATTTAGTTAAATAATATTTACTTCAAAGGCATCAATTAAAAGACACTGCAACCTTCTCATCGTGCTCTACATATATGGAAATGTTTGTGCAAATTATTCTCTTTGGATCAATATCCCAGGATTTTACCTTGTGGATATTTCGCAATCATTTCGTAATCCAAAGTGATGTACCATGAATTCAGGAGCAATAGTTTTCAGAGACCTGCATCTTTTCGTGGGCTGAGAAAATGACTCCAAGTTATGGAGGAGGATTTAATTTTTCGAGAGGATCACTTAAGTTGTATACCGGGATGCACTTTAAACTATAGCATAACGATAATTCATATCAGGTGGTGAAGTTTATAGGTAATTTTACCTTCCTGACTTCCCGAAAGGTTTTTGGGAGATTAACAGATGTTGGAAGACAAAGTATTGTCCCGTTGACCACTCGTCATCTCATGTTAGTACACATTCCAATGAAAACATTTGTTAATATTAATAAACTTGAATAAACGGTACTAAGTTAAACAAGTACAACAGTTTACTTCTCAAAGTCAAGACCTAGGTTATCGTCACATCAACAACCAGAAACACAACCCAGAATGAAAAAAAAAACTTGAACTAGGCCAGCTTGATTTCTTAAAAATAAGAAGCAACTTATAATGACATTTGTTATAAGTAAGTTTAATAAATCAAATACCAGAAAACGTATCCCCTGATGTAAACATTAACATGGCAGCTGTTTGAAGTTACTGTCAAACTAGTTATGCAGTAGCTGTTAACTTTAAAAAGGATAGGTGATAAATTTCAATCGCCTTTCCTGATATATCGATCGGAGAGGAAACAAACATACCGCTGATACCATTCAAAAAGTAAAATAGCGGCTTAACAATTAACAGGCTAAATTGTTTTGTGGCTAAAATAATGTTTTGAACATCCTCCGATGGTCAATCGCCACCTCAGTCTACCCCAACCCTCCCGCCAACAAAACAAATAGGTGCATTGTGTAAAACAATATTCCTTCACTTTCTTGATGGAGACGGAATTATTTAGTGCAGTCATTGTCTATCATTTGTGTTGAATACACAGGAACCACGTTGAAGTTATCAGCTGATTACAGCTGTTATGTTAAGTTAGAATAGTAGGAGGCCTTATAGAGAGGTATGACAAAGCGGTCTCATTTAACGCTTCATACTCTTTTTCCATTTTTGACCAAACTGAGCAGACGGAATCTGGTTTAGAGGTAAAAAACGATAAAGTTTTGTAAAGCAGTAAGTGATCATCAATTGACGTATAAAAGTGGTAAGGCGCAGAGCATGACAATACATCAATACACAGGCCAAATGTAGTGTACCGACTGAGGCGCTTGAGATAACAAATGTATAAGATTTTAACCCGTTTCTTAAGGTTGTAATTTGAAATCGGTCACGTGACATATCCTCTGTACATTGAATGAGGAATTAACCCTGACTAACAATCATAGTCATTTATCAGCGTGACTACTTCATTTAACCATTTTCATCAGAAGATGTCAGCATGACGTAAAAATACACGACTGTTTGCAATCTTCGTTGAAGGGTTGTTTAATAAATAACGTACTGTTCATACAACACTGTTAATGTTGGATTCATTTACAAGATCATCAAGTAGATCTCAAACATGTCACACAGTCCTGTATTGTACAAAAAGTAAAACAAGAAACGTTTCCAATGCGAATATTGATCACATTAATGACATATGAGCATGAGCAAGAATTAACCTGTTTACAATAAAATAATTAACCTGTTAACCGTCAAAAATTAACCGGTCCGGTCTTATTTTACCTCGTAGTTGCAGACGTAGGAAAAATTAAAAACAGGTAAGAGGCTTAGATGATAAAAAAAAATAATCGTGATCCGGAACAAGGTAGAAAACAAAAACATTTCTATATTACGGAGTTCTATATTTCTGTCTCTTTTCTCGTAAAACCGTATATTGTGCACGCGTCTTCTGGGTTTGGATATTTGAGAAGGTCGACGAAATTTCAAATTCGAATAGAATATTTCTAAGTTTTCGCAAACTGCACTTATGAAAAATATAGAAGATTGTGTCAGTTGTAACGAAAGTTTAATTGTATGTGATCGTGGGGCAAACTCTGACAATTCAGAATTAATAGCGTGACCATTCCGCAAAAAAAGGTCTAGCGCCTTCGAAAACGAAAGTTTTCGACAGCCTCTTCCCTTCAATTTAGTCGGACTTTTATCATAATTATTTGAAAGTAGCTTAGTGATCTACTCAAACCATTCACGATCTGTTTTTTTCTTTGATAATAATATATCAAAGAAGCTTTAAAATATCATTCATTATTATTAACTGATCAATTCAACGTAGCGGTTTGCAAATAAGATGATCCTAACAAGAACATAAAATATGTTCAATCAATTGCTGATCAGTTTTGTCTTGGTTTGTCTAATAAATCCGATTGAAAAACAAGATATTTTACTTTAAAATTACATTAATCAGTTGCTCATTAGTAAGTACGATTTAAAGAAGTTTGACCGTATCGGTATCTGTGTTTTCAGTTTCGGGAGAGATTTGGTGTTTCCAAGGTCCTTTTGTTTGTGTCTGTAGTTGAAATTTGTGCTAAGCACTAGTAAACTAGAAATATAAAAAACTGGTTAAGTATTGTCAAGAAGCTATTTTCTAGTGTTGTAGTACTCGAAAAGCACCCGGCACTCGAGTGGCATTCAAACATCTGTCTCCAAATGATCGGTACTCGCACTAGGTGAACAGTACTTGGTACTCATTCTTTCGCACCCGCACTCTGATGCTTAAGTACTCGATTCAAAGTGCTTGATACTCGTTCGTGACGAGTTATTTAAAACAAACAGTTTCGTAATACTGACGTTACAGTAGGTAGTTATTATAAGTTATCGATGACTTTTATTACTCTGTTATGTCACCGTACTCCTGTGTTTCTACTGCAGCAGAATAGCCGACTATATTACCAAGTACAGTGCATATAGCATAAACAAAGAAAGCATAAGTGATGTATATATGTTTCTAACATATACCAATTTATAGCATGTTTGTAGTATTAATATGACACTTGCACCCCTATTAACCCATCATTTTAAGACATTTTACATTTGAAAATTTGTCAAACAATAACAAGACACGGGCATTGTCTTCATATTCGACTGGTATAGCATTTACATATAATTACCACCGGGAAGGGTTATAAATATTAGGTTTCTTTAAAATATTTAAGAAATCAAAAGTACTCATATGACATAGTATAATTCGTATTCGGTACTGATTACTGTAAATAGAATACTGTACTCGGAAACTGGCACTCGGTGCTCGGATCCTAACAAGCCAGAAATCGGGTTAGGATACCTGGGTTCTCGGGAACCTCAAGGACTTAAAAGTTCTTGGTACTCGGATAAATGTACCTGGCGACAACACTGTCACTATTCTTTTCATTTTTTTTGGCACCATTGTATTTGGTCAAATCTTTAGCAGCCCGAACAACTTACTTCTTACAAGCCTATAGACTACTTTCACATCAATAACAGAGTACAACCCATCATTAATTGACTTGGACTGGCCCATGATTTTTCTTCTATAAAGATAACTTGCAGCCTATTAACCATTATTATAAAAATGACTTATAAAATAAATTATACTGGTGTAAACAGTTGAATAGCAGCTGTTTAAAATCACTCAGAGCATGGAAAACATGAACTTCGTGCAGCTGCTGATTGAATATTAATACGGAATAATTATGCTAAATTTCAAACTTTTGTTCTGTCAAATTTTCAGCGAATTTAGGAGAAATCGTCATATCTCTACCTCGGAACAAACAAAATATGCTATAACATTTGAAATATCTATCGGATTGGAGAATAAACAAGCAAATCTTAAATAAAAAAAACAGCTAACAGTGGGACTGACTAAATTGTTCTTCTCATTGAAATTATGTATTCCAATTCTTCAAATTCAATCTTCGGTGATCAATCAATTTACCCATAAAGATAAATAATAATAATAATAAAAAAGTTTGTAGCCAGTTTTATTTTTTAGAAATCACAAGTAAAAGTGGGGGGGGGGGGGGTAGGGGTGGGGATAGGATCAATTTAAAGAAAGCTGCCTTCACACATCTTATAATATACAATTATCTAATGAAGTTCAACGTGACTGTCAAATCTTCAGCCCCCTTGCCCACATTTGGAAAATGCAATGAGTGACAAATTTACAATAAAATGGCCAACGTTTTCAGAAAAGACAGTGGAAATTTGAAAATAAGATGTCAAATTTTCGATTTATTGCTATCCTTTCGACTTGATATATGACACGGGTAGCAAAAATATTTGCAGAATATAGAAATTGGCAAGGAAATTTATGTTGCTAAGGAACAACTGTCCTGTCGTCTGCTGTTCGTGTCTGTGTACATTTGTGTACAGTCTTGACTAGCTGCGTGAGTTCCAGCTGCAGTTCGGTTGGTTGAAAAAGTGCTCACAATGAAAATGTTTTACTTGAAAATTGCGGTAAACATCGAGAAATGTACCACTTAGCTAGATTCCATTGTTCAGGTATAGCTTCACAAGGAACGTGGTAGCTATAAGATCATGACTTCAGTTCTTGTGGAATCATATACATTCAAGGCGAACCACTAGAGTTGAGTGTCAAAAGGGATAAGGGGTCACATTGGTTAGTATACGTTGTTATGCGCGATTCCGCATTGACATATACGATCGAGGTTAATGTACACGCCGATTGTTGAGTAATTGTCGTGTGCCTCGTCGACAAGCGGTAAGATTATTTTCGGGGTACAAACTAAAAACTAGAACTTGATCCAAGTTAGAGCTTAGCTAGGCAAGGACTTCACAGTAGGGTGAAATGTGAATATCTTCTAAATAGATAACGTTATAAGTTTGATTTAGAGAAATTTTCATTTGAACAGTCCCATATTCAAAATACGTGTCATAACCAATGAACGTTACTTAAAACAGGCGCATTCGTAAAAAAATCGTTACAAAGGCTTTCACGCCATCAGCGTATAAATTTAGTAACTGGTGTTTCCCTGCTATTGTATATAGTGTGACCTCTGCCTCGGTTGGATACATATGAATTGATTTGTTATGCTACTGCGTTACCTGCAGAAATGACTCATAGTTTAGTAAAGCTTTCAAAGAAAAGTAAACAGTAGAAAATGTGATACAATTACTCAAATCAGAACGTACGGCACAGCAGTTGTACGACAGGTTTAACACGGCGATCACGGTAATACACGAAGTAGTGGATGTGTTTCTCCAAATAGCTTTGTATATCGGATTGATGTCTGCACAATATGTTCATGGTTTTGTATAATGGAATTCCCATATTGTGACGTTAGATTTGGAAAGACCTGATCTATTGCTATGGCGTTGTATGTTCATCAACACTTCCTCAACCAAACAGTTGAACATCACCTCCCATTCCAGGACATCTCGATACTAGAACCAATTATCAAGGATTGAATATAACAATGAAGGATTTCCATATTATTGAAACTAAAGGTGATTGAGTCAATTATATTTAAACCAGAACAAAGGACATCCAGTCAAAACCTGATTAGGTACCGGTAAGTAAGTAAGGTTAATAGATTGTACTTATAAATGGAGGATTTAAGTGAGGGGGTATAGTGCAGGACCTGCTGACAAAAGGGGAATCCAACACTCCCCCCACTTCCCCCTACACACATACAAACACGCTAGACTTCATCTAGTGTTAATATGTATTCAAGTTATTCCATTTTGGAGTGAGTTTGTGTATGTGTGATTTCCCTTTGTTGTTGATTTTGAACTCACCTATGTGGTTCACTTTCTTCTTTGTTTTTTTTTTTTTTTTGTTAATTACATGCACTAATTTGAGCATTTATTGCTCTACGCTTAGCCCGTTTGCATTCCCGTTGCGGAATAAAGATATTTTATTTGGACGATTGTGTCTAGGAACTTAGGGAAAAAAGTTTCACAGGTCCCTTCGAGAGTTAACGTTACCCCCCACCCGGCCGCGAATATTTTTTTCCCAAACTGAACTGACACTGAAATTATTTCCTCGATTCTGATTGGTTCTCAGCGAGCACGTGATATACTTTAGTTTTCAACATGGATCCTCCATAATCTGTCGATATCAGTATGATCAACACGAACAAATTTAAGATATTCACATTAGCAACTTCCCAGAAGTTTTGGTAGGTACATATGGCCGAAAGTATATAGTGAAGCAACTATTCCCAACTACTGCGCCCATTATAGGCAGTCCTCGATCGTTTGTTTACTCGCTTGACTCCGCTCTACACAGCACATACATGTAATGTAGCCTATTGTACTGTGTATAGTATACAACACAATAAAACACGGTGCATTTGTAATTGTATACATGTAGCCGATGTACATATGTACGAGGTGTTTGTGTACATTCGGAGTTGCGATACTTATAGTTTTTTAAAATCAATAAATTCAAAATGAACTCAGTCAATGAATCAAGATAGGCCTAGTCGAATATGTAGTGGCCATGAAGACGCGCGAGCGAGTGTCAGCCATTGAGTGTACACTAACATGGCATTTGACTTGTCTTTTGACTTGTTAACTAGTTGTGTATAGCCTTATAACCCTTAGTTACGAAACACATATGTTTACCGGCACCATTAGAAGTTTTTGTACATGGTGACCTAGTAGGCCTGCATTAACCGTATATACGTATTCGTATTAGTTCGAAATCTCAAATTCACCAATATAGGCCCTACCGCCCTTACAGTAGCTCTTGATAACTGGACTAGCCTCACATTGTTTCTACATGTAGGCACACTTAGGCCTACATACTTTAACTTAGCCTGTATACGGCCTACACACGTATTTTGGACACCATGCGGCTCATGAGGATTGGTATGATCTACACTAACAGTGTCACATACATTCATTGATAAACGCAGACTACCATTCCGGTTTTGATCAGCCAATCAGAATCGAGGAAATAATTTCAGTGTCAGTTCAGTTTGGGAAAAAAATATTCGCCACCCGGCCGCGAATTTTTTTTCCCAAACAGGTTCTCAATTGTGTATAAATAGTCGCTCATGATTGGTAGGGAAAGTTACGTCATAACAATAAACCTTCACTTCTAGGTTATCAAAATGTCTGCATCCATTCGTTGCAACGAAGATATACCCGTTCAAAATTACCCGCAGCTTTTCGTAAATATATGTAGATGTGTTTGGAATTGGTTTAGACATATTGAGCACACTAGTATTGTATGATCTACTTTGATCGAAGATTTCTGTGAAGGCATTTATCGATAACATCGCACAGTGAAAGTTTCGTACAGGGGTACATAACACATGCGATATAGGCCTATATGTATTATAACTGTGTACACAGTGCAGTGACGGAAATACATCATACTGTAGCATGGTGGGCTCATAATTGACGCACTTAAGGATTTGATCAACGATTTCTATCAAGGAAAAATCAAAATCACTCAACTGTATGTGTTTTTCATATGTGTGGTTCCTCAGAAATGTAATGATCTCAATATATTTATTGTTCTGTGCATATGCAACGTACAGTTGAGCAGAACTTGACAACAAAATGTCTGCCGTGTCAAATTCTTTCATACCCCTAAATTGACACATTCGTTGATAACTGTAGTGAAGGCTTTACCGCTTTAGTATACATCCTTTGACTTTATATGCTGTTTGCGATACTTTGAGCCTCTAAGCTTAGACAGATCAGGTCCCAGAGAGTAGTGCTGTCCATGATATTGAGGAAATGTTGGTTATTTTTAGGGTGCACGATTTCCAAGTGCTCAAAAAAACGTACAAAACCGGGGTAAGGGTGTTAAAAGCTTAAAAATTCCACAATTTGGTCATCAAATAGCTGAAATGGATTCAAACTCATGAAATATGTAACTTCTTGACTGCAAACAGTTTAGGTGGCCTGCTGTATCGTTGCTAGTAATAATTGAAGGTGCGTCAATTACGGGGGTGCGTCAATTATGAAGCCTTGACTATACAGTAAACTGTTTGGCGTATATTCATTCACGGCTGAACTCGCGTCGTGAAGTTGATTTTGGGGTAGGCCTACCCATTCCACGAAACGAATTCCGATTTCAATAGAACGGCTGACGAATCTTGGATGACGTAAACACGAAACCGATAGAATGTAGCGTATGTATCATAAGTAAGGTCAACATGTTATCCAAGCATTAAAAGTAAAAGTTAGGGCGTTTGCAGGGAAACCGCGTAACAAGACTTTATTAAGTGTCAGTGTGTAACTCAGTGTATGTCTTCGAACTATCAAGCGTTTGATGCTGACGTCACGAGCAATCTCATTGGCTGAAAACTCCGTAATTGAGAACCTGTTTGGGAAAAAAAAATCGCCACCCGGCCATGCGCTGTACATTTTATAGGTCACGTGCATTTTGTTTGGTAAGGCACATATTACAACTAACACACCCTGTACAACAAACCATGTTCTTGTACAAGTACCTTGGACTTTTATAAAGTTAATATATTGTACTAATCAATGAAGGAATTAAGGAAGGTACGGATAGTGCAATACCTGATAGCCAGGCAGAAGACTTGTACTCCAGTACCCTCCCATCAAAATATAAAAAAAAAACATGTCATGGATTATGGCTTGTTCAAGAAAATCTACTTTTCATCGAAGCGTATATTTAAACAGCAAGAACAACTATAAAGTGCTTAAACTCCGTAACGGATGCCATGCTACAATTATTCCATCTGACGTCACTGTGTCTATACTTCTATATTACAAGTATTGTCTCTTTGTGGCAACAAATTCGCATGAGTGGTTTCAATTGTTCAAGTTTATAAAGTATTTTCTGCATACGAAACTTACCCGACTACTAAGTTTGTAAAAGTACACTGTCTTCGCTATGCCAGATATTGTACACTGCAATATGCTGGAAGCAAAATGTCTTTAATGTGAATACAGTTATTGTTAGATTAATTTCTGCAAGCTTTAAATCCAGACCTACATAGCTAGGTCTTCTCAATTACTGGACATGTTCCCAACACTGAACTACGTTAATCCACACTGATCACCATTGCTTAAAATCTATAGTGTACACTTTCAGGGAGGACTGTTTCCTCTGATGTGCTATCACTCTTGTCATAGACTAGTCATTACTCGAATTTTACGAAGATTATTTTTGTATCAGGAACGTAAATTCATGGGGTGGGTAGGATAAGAAACGAAAGAAACACGAAATATCCGACAGTACTGCAATGGTCAATTGATCCCTCCACGGTTCTGGGATACAAACAAAGCCATTGCATTCGTCGTTCCCATGTGTATTTTTATGGAACTAGAAATCTAAGCAAGTAAGTAGTTGGGGAGAGACTAAAATAACGAAGTTTTTTTTACATAATTGCCAGTAAACGGTTTAGTAAAGGTATTTTTGTAAAAGCCATGATTGCCATCTCGTATTAGAAATTTAAGTTGAATGACTGTCACGCAAATTATGTTTATTTATAGATTATTTACACAGTCAAACCAAACGCTAAGAAAATGATCATTTTGTGTTTGCTATCAAGTGAATGATCGAGTTCTACTTTTCTAAGTTTTAAAGCAGCTTTTTGAGTCCTTTCTATGATTATCTCAACCTCATTGACCTTACGATGCCATAACGACATACATACCTAGCTTATCTATTCAAATCTAACTTCAAATGGTGGTATAAAGTAGTATAATTTATAAATGTGAACGTTGTCTTTCTCGAAGATATTTTCCGTTAGGATCGAAATCAACCCCGCCATAACATGAATAATTAAATTCTGCGAACGTCATTGAATAATGAGCTAAATAATGACTGTTTACTTTGCCGGCGTCGTAAGCAACCCAGAACGTCAGTATGTACTACAACACTATGCTCTATTTGTATATATTCTGTATGGCTGTGATAACGACTCAACTTTTTCGGATTACTGAATGAATCTATTTTAAGCAATGGCTCATATTTAAACTTGTCAGCTATTCACTGATTGGTTGAATTCAAACTAATGGATTTGGGGAACTGTATACGAATAATTTTAAATAAGGAATTTGTCAGAAGACACTCTACTCATTATCTGCAGAAGTCCTTAATTACTCGCCAATTGATGCTCTTGGCAGGAGAAAAACTTGGCTAATATCGTAGTTTGCTGTTTTATGATGAATTTATGTAAAACCACTCGATGGACATGTCAATAGGGTGGGAAAACGGCGACAAAACGCAAAAAGGTGCTTTAAAAAGTTATAACAACTTGCAAGCAAAATACTGATTACAGTAGTATCCCAGCCCGCTGAAGAAGGCTAAATAGGGGTGGGGGCGGGGAATTCGAGAAACATCTTTTCTGTTGCTGAGATATAAATGTTTGAGTTTAGTCATAAAAAAGAAAAGTACTGTTTGTGCAATAACCTATCACGTCTCAACATTATGCACCTTAAATTGTCTTTGCTTTCTGTTATAATTGAAAGCGGCTTACGTAACCTTTAGTAGGGTAAGGTGACCAGACCTCCCCGATTTTCGGGGACAGTCCCCGATTACGGAGTGCTGTCCCCGATGAACAAGTGTCCCCGAAAATGTCTCCGATTCGTCAAAATGTTCAGGAATTTCGAAAATATTCCACATTATTAGTAAAATAATTGTATAAAAAAATTACTCAAGTGTGCAGTCGCAGAACGGAACTTATAACCAGTATTTCAGGTGGGCCAGTGTAAAGTGGAAACACTGTTCAAATATGCTAGCTCGATCTAGCCTAGCACTCTTTCGACCGTATAATTGGCAACTACGGCGACACAACCACAATTATATTGTGAGCATAACCACTCACAAGCTCTCAAAGAATCACGTAAAGTAAGTGAATTTCATCTAAGAAAAAGCTACATTTTTGAAAATAAATTTGATTAAAACAGTGCTTCTAAGTATCCCCATTTTACATCTAAGACACCCCTCCCATTAGACCCCTCCCCATATCAGTCACGCAATAAATGTCCCTGGTTCCAGTCAGGAAAATATGGTCACCTTATAGTAGGGCCATATAATTTAGTAATTTACAAAAGTCGTACCTATCGACCAACTCTTTTCGCGTTCCATACGCATATGACTTGTGATAAATAACTGAATTATGAAACAGTCACAGCAGACAGGCTGTTATGCGTATTATAGTATAATAATGACTAGGATCGTGTCTCGAAAAGTTGGGGGTTCGTGGACAACTGTGACATCCACAGGGGTTCGTGGGGGAATAAAGTTAGGGTAACCCTGGTTTAATGTTTAAGCAGGGGGGTCCTTGGTATGTGCGATAGTCTGTGTATCTAGGGGTATCAATGTATTGCTTGCTGGAAGAGAGTTGGTTCTTGCTGCCGGGGTTTATGTAAACAGTCTGGTGGACATTTTTGTCTCTGAACTTAGTATACGGGGAAGTAACAAGAGACGGATATACCGTGGGGCGGGGGTCAGCTCATTTTCGTAGCAGGGTAGAGATCGTTGATTGGCTTGTTATTGTTTTCTGATATGTTTCAATGCTATCAGATATGTCGTAATTGGTCAGTTACTCGTGTATAGGCTTCTACACAGTTACGGGGTCGTTTATATTGCTATGCGAGTAGCGGTTTTATACATTAATTTGGTATACATTATGAACAAGTTGCCAGGCAGAATCCTTGCCGAAGTTTATAGCGTTTGTCAGAGGCAATGTTTTCAAGGTTATTTTTGGGCTTCTGCAAAAGACATATGGATCGGATTGATGCACTCTGCAGCTGCGCTGCGCACACTGCTTGTGCGGTTACAAGGCCGTTGCAGCGTAGGGCTGACGCGGTCCATCGTTAACTGCGCTGCGTGGCCTTTGACGAATTCATCATTTGCTGCGCTGCGTTGTCTATAGCGCAATGCCGACAGTTAAACGCGCTGCTAGGCAACTTGCGCATTACAGAATAGTTGTGACGGGATAGGGTTAGTTTATGTACGTTATCCGTGTGTCGTGTTTTAGTCGTAGGGGTATTCCTACTTATATATATTTATTTGTTTGTCACACTGGGAAAGATGTACTACAGGAACATTGTATATAAACAAGTATATATACTTATAAATCTCAGGATGCACTGTTAGTGTATTTTATTCAACGGTGTCCTCGATTCTATCCCTACCACCCCCCCCCCCCCCCAACACACACACATTACTTACCAACCGACTACGCTACAACATATCTGGAGCTGACAGAGTTACAATACATTAAATGAGTACTACAAGCGTTCAGTGTCACAAGGGAGCACGTCACGGGGTTGGAACGTTTTTTTTTACGCGATTCCGCATTGAAATATTTGGTCAAGGTTAACGTATACGACGAAGGCTGAGTAATTGTCGGGTGGCTCGTCGACAAGTACAAAGGAGCTCTAGTACTTTATCCAAGCTAACACTTAGCTAGGCAAGGACTTCATAGTGCGATGATCTATGTGATTTAAGTTCTAAATATAACCGTTATAGTAGGTTCAATTTAGCGAGAATCTCATTGAACCGTACCCATATGCAAAGTGCGTGTCATAACCAAAAAGCGTTACTTAAAACAGGACGATTCTAAAAGGCGTTATAAAAGCTTTCACGTCATCAGTGTATACAGTATATAGTAACTGACGTTTCCCTACTAAAGTATATGTAGTATGACCTCTGCCTCGGTTGGATAATTATGAATAGATTTGTTATGTTACAACGTTTACTGAAGAAAGGACCCATATTTTACAGGTTTTTTGAAATAAAAGTAAACAGTATGTAAGTGTGATACAATTACTCAAATCACAACGTATGGCACATCAGTTGTACGACAGGTTTAACACGGCGATCACGGTAATACACGAAGTAGTGGATGTGTTTCTCCAAATAGATTTGTACATCGGATTGATGTCTGCACAATTTGGATATATTGACTGGGTTTTTGTAAAGGAATTCCGATACAGTCACATTGTCCTTAGATTAAAAAGGCTTGATATATTGCTATGGCATTGTGTTCATCACCTCTTCCAGAAACAAACAGTTGGAAATCACCTCCCATTCCAGGACCATTCGACACCAAGAATTCAAGGATTGAATATAACAATAAAGAACTCCCATATTATTGAAACTAAAGGTCGTTGAGTCAATGTTATTTACACCAGAACAAAGGACATCCAATTTAACCACCATTAGGTGAGTAAATAAGGTTAATAGATTGTACTAATAAATGGAGGAATTAGGTGAGGTGGGTATATTGCAAGACCTGGTGACATAGAGGGAATCCACCAGTGGCGGAGCGTCCATACAGTCAGGGGGCGGATGTCCCCCCCCCCCCCTTGACGGACTCAAATGGACTGCTGGCGCCCTTTTCAGCTTTTTACCACTTTTTATTTATTCGCGATTATTGACTTTTTTATTGCCTCTCATCTACCTATTGACATTTGTCACATTTTGTTGGCGATGACACCTATTTATTCCCGTTTATCTGCAAATTAGCAAGGCCCGGAAAGGGTCATTTCCGGCGATCTAGGGAGTACCTTTACTCAAAAAATGTCGGTACGCTCGCGCCAACCTGGGGTGGCGCTGTGCTTAGATAGTGTTGAATGCCCCTACAGACCATTCTCGCCCCCCTTGACTAATACCCCTAGCTCCGCCACTGTAATCCACCACTCCCCCCTACACACACACACACAAAACAGACACGCTAGACTGTATATAGACCCCATTTAGTGTCAATTTGTATCCGAGTTGTTCCATTTTAGGTACATTGTGTATGTGACTTGCATTTGCTGTTGATTTTGAACTCTCCTATGTGGTGTGCTTTCTTCTTTGTTTAACAATAAATATATTCTAATCAATTAAGGAATTAAAAAAGTAAGTCAACGTACCCACAACTCCCTACAGTACATATGTCACGTGTCACCAGTCGGATGAGACAGCTATCTACAACTAGAAAACCTATACTTGCACAGGTACCTTGAAAGAATATGAAGTCAACATATTGTAATTTGTTCCTCACCACTACCACAATGATATTGTAGCGTGACGTATGATGGGTAATAACATCCCCTGTAAAGACTTTTGGTAGTGGAATCTTTCTTTTGTGTTCACTGTGGTAACCTCTGTATTAAGCTGTCTGTATTATGTGCGTGTATTTGTCCCTTCACAGAATTTGCAGTTTAAAGCTTCTATAAAAACTATACCTAACTACATGTCCTCAAGTTCTATTTCGATGTAGCCGTCCTCACAACAAC
Organism: Apostichopus japonicus; assembly: GCF_037975245.1. Taxonomy (NCBI): domain Eukaryota; kingdom Metazoa; phylum Echinodermata; class Holothuroidea; order Aspidochirotida; family Stichopodidae; genus Apostichopus; species Apostichopus japonicus. The sequence continues at coordinate 7,663,932 of NC_092567.1, forward strand.
TAGTGCATTTAAAATTAATGTTTAGAGTCGAGGATTAATTCGCATTAAGTAGAAGCTCACTATGCAGGTTATACCTAAGTACCTGCGACAAAAATAAAGGTTGAATGTCACATTGCTACGATCCGTATGTAAAATAAAGTTTTACTTTCTGAGAAGGTACCAGATATATGACGTACATGTGAGCATGCGTACATGCTGTAAATACGGTGATACGACCTTAATCGATGTTGGTGACCATATAGCCATATTGGCAGTTCACTATATTGATATAGCGGGGAACATTTACATGTGGCTCAGGCGACGAATATATTGTATTCAAGAGACAAAACTAGTTTAAGTTAACATTCCAGCGGTATGTTAGAGTTATCACTTACATACTTATGTAAGGTACTAACTGAGATGGAGACAATTTAATAAAAAAATCTTTATGTTTTTTTTTTTCAAAACAAATGTTTACAACCTTCTGTACTTTAAAAAGAAGTATGGCTTCTAAAAAGGATCATAAGGGCAAGGGCGAGAGGAGATGGAAGAAAAGGAATTAACACCGATATCTCGCGTATGTCTAATGCACAAGAAAAACAAATATCTCAAATAGAAGGTTACATGAGCTTCTGCAGCGTTGCTGCTCTTGTGTAAACAAGACAACAATCCGTACACAATCCTACGAACATCTGTGTGTAGTCATGCATACAACCAATGTATGGTCCATTAATCTTTACAGTGGTGTGTAATTCGCTATTTCGGCTACTCTACATTTTAATCTTGATGCTAGACTCATTAGAATCATACCCTCCATTTCCTCATAGAATAAATATAATTATGATACATACACAGCAATAGCAAAATATTCTCTTCCAAAGGAAAGTAAATACCAAAACTGAAGCATTCATTCCTTATTCACGTTGTATATATTATCAGTATTTTCCTTATCTCATGTTCCTTGTATTCCATTATATATCTCTGATCCTAACATAATTTTGTCACTATATTTTCCGATCGACTCGATTTTACCTGATGATACCCGGGAAAGTCGTGGTAATAGAGCTTTACGTGTACTTTGGTGTGTTTTACTGACAAGCCGCTGCAAGATATGATACGGAATGCTTATGTTACTAGACACTATTTCAATGCCTTTCATGTTGGTTGCGTCTGCTTCCATACTAATACCAGGGTGACAAACTTTCAACGGCTGAACGAACACGATTACGAACAAGATATCAACATAAAAGTAACTCATAATACTATTTACAACTTCAATAGTGTTAAATACCATAACAACTACGTTAGGTTTTTCACCAACGTAGGTTGACGCGACTTTCTTTATTACATAATTTTGAGTTTTCTATCGGTTTACAGATTCCATCGGTTATGCGAGAAGTGTTGATCACCCCAGTTTTATAGAAAGTTTCTGGTAGAAATATCTAACTGGTAAGTGAAGCAGTTGATGCTATAGTAGAAAATGTATTTAGTAAACTAACCACACATATAGAAACGTTATCTTTTCTGCTATGTATTTCTGTTATGATGTGTCTTATGGTGTGGTTTTTGCCCATATCTACTGGATTCTGCTATTAAATACTTTCAATTAGCAGCCTACTTTCTCCATAAATTTATTCAGTTATTTTCCAGCAACGCAAAATGCGTTGGCTCTCCATGAAAATCCATGTCGGAAAGGAAGACTTAAAAAGAAAACAACTGTCGTTTGCCAATAGAGAATATTCAGATAGGATGGATAGAATGGATAGGATGGATAGACTGGTTGATAGTTAGGATGGATGGATATGATGAATGGCTGAATAGGATTGATGGATAGGATTAATGGATAGTATGAATGGATGGATGCATAAGATGAATGGATGAATAGGATGGATGGATAGGATAGATAGGACGAATGCATAAGATGCATATGATAAATGGAGAGGATGGATGGATAGGATGGATGGATATAATGGATAGGATGGATAGAATGGATAGGATGGATGGATAGGATGGATGGATAGGATGGGTAAGATGGATAGGATAGATAGGATGGACGGATAGGATGGATGGGATGGATGGATGGATAAGATTGATGTATGGATAGGATGGATGGATGAATGGGTGGATGGATGGATAGGATGAATGGATAGGATGGATGGATAGGATAGGTAAGATGGATAGGATAGATAGGATGGATGGATGGATGGATGAATGGGTGGATAGAATGGATAAGATTTATGTATGGATAGGATGGATGGTTGGATGAATGGGTGGATGGATGGATGGATGGATAGGATGGATGGATGGATAGGATTGATGGATAGGATTGATGGATAGGATGGATGGATATGATAGAAAAGATGGATAGGATAGATAGGACGGACAGGATGGATGGGATGGATGGATGGATAAGATTAATGTATGGATAGGATGGATGGATGGATGGATGGATGGATGGATGGATGGATGGATGGATGGATGGATGAATAGGTGGATGGATGGATGGATTGATAGGATGGATGGATAGGATGGATGGATGGATAGGATGGATGGATATGATAGGTAAGATGGATAGGATAGATTTGATGGACAGATCGGATGTATGGATGAATGGGTAGATGGATGGATGGATAGGATGAATGGCTGAATAGGTATGAATGGATAGGATGAATGTATAGTATGTATGGAGAGGATGGATGGATGGATGAATAGGTGGATGGATGGATGGATTGATAGGATGGATGGATAGGATGGATGGATGGATGGATAGGATGGATGGATATGATAGGTAAGATGGATAGGATAGATTTGATGGACGGATCGAATGGATGGATGGGATGGATGGATGGATGGATGAATGGGTAGATGGATCGATGGATGGATAGGATGAATGGCTGAATAGGTATGAATGAATATGATGAATGTATAGTATGAATGGATAGGATGGATGGATGGATATGGTTCATGGATGGATGGATATGATGGATGGATAGGATGGATGTATAGGATACATATGATGGATGGCGGATAGGATGGATAGGATGGATTGATATGATGAATGTATAGGATTGATAGGTAGGATGTATGGATTGGATGGATGGATAGGATGGATGGATAGGATGGGTGGATAAGATGAATACATATGATGGATGTATCGGATGGATGGATGGATAGGATGGATAGGATGGATAGGATAGATATGATGGATATGATAGATATGATGGATGGATTGGATGGATATGATGGATAGGATAGATCTATTGATGGGTCGATCAAAAGAAAGAAACACTGGGTAAAACAAATTATAATAAGGTTAACACCGATGGTAGGTTAGCAATCTGATAAAGTTTTCGTTAGATTGATATAATCAATATGAACTTTAAGTGAATGCTAAAACGAAGCGAAACGAAACAAGAACCGCGTCTAAGTATACTATTGTTCTCAACTGATTGAGCCATGCGGCCATTAGGTCTACTTGTTACTGACCATAATTACCTGGATCTTGCTGAAAGTGACAATCAAACGCATCATTAGCTTCCCTTAATTTATATAACATCTACCACAATAGTGTAGTTTTATATCACGATGGAATGCAAGGGCAGACACAGTGTGACTTTTATTGATCCTTTCTTTGCAATGTTGCATACATCAGAGCTAGTATGATCTCAAATGGACTCCTGTAAAGCGTTATGAATTTAAAACGTGTTGTATTGTATCATCCTACTCAAGTTAAGTATTGTCGCCGTGATTCAAATTATTAGTTAAGATTGTGAGCTGTGAGCAGTGTTACTGTTGAGCATTCAACATTTGTGGGGAGTATTGGTCAAACAATATCATTGATGTTGACCAATGAGCAATTTTTGTTAAGAAAAGCTACTGTACTTTATTGTCGTTATGAATTTGTTGTGATTATTGCAGTAATTTGACAAGGAATTTGATTGACGAATTATTGTAAGTTCGTGCTTTTATAGCTAAGACCTTATTTCGCTAAATGACTTTGGACATAGAAAGTAATATCATCCTTTTATAATGTTATTTTGAAATAATGTTGAATTGGTACAACTATGAACAACTATGTGAATAGGTATGAAAACATGCAAAAGCAATTCCAATAAGGTGATACTTGATTTCAAATTAAATGTCATCATGTACTTCCAGACTCCTCAAAATAAAGAGCAAACGAAATAATATGACTACTGTCCTTGTACTTACGTAACATTTATTACATTATCTTATTTTTCAAGTGATCGACAATAAACTTTAGAATAGTTTAATTCTAATAATGTTTCAAGATCAAGCAAATCCAATAGTTTTTCTTACCTCAACACGTGATTAGTACCAATGTCGTTTTACTTTGAAGATAATATTGAATAACATTGAGATGGTTTGGTAAAGTTGCACTCAACTACTTTAAAATTAATGTTTTGTCGACTTTCTGTTTCTGTCTCTATTAATAACTGTGCCCTATACAGCTCTAGAGTAGTAATAATTTGTTGCAGTGAATGAAAAGAAATATATGTGTTCATCGTAACAACTTTTTTATGTGGATAACAGTGACATGTCGATACTATTTTCAATATAACATGTATTTGAGAGATAAAGTGAACAAACATTCAAAGTATATAGGACAGTCAATGTGACTACGCTAACACACATCATTGAGGTGTACCTAGTAAGTGACTACAATTATAATCATAAAAGACCAAGTTCATTCAGATTGATTGCATCCAATACGACTATTAAGAAAGAACTTTAGTAGTATTTGTATAGGTTGGATGTATAGTAAAACCAATCTACTATTTGGAGAATTCAGTGATATATAAGTACAATATCGCAAACAATTTGTGCTAACCCTTTTTTAGGCCTTTAAAATCAATTCCCGTTCGGTTCTATCAATTTTTAAATTATGAAAAAACCTTCCGGTTTTTTTCTTTTCAAATCCTTTCATATGCCGGAATAATCAGCAATTCAAATTCGTATCATAACTGTACAGTTATGCGCAGTTATGTACAATAAAAGTTAGATTCATACACATCATGTATACCAATTATAAAGTTTGCACCATCAATAACATGAGAGAGACAATCAGCCCAAAAACTGTAACACTAACCATTCAAAGTATAAATATTCTAGAAACCCATTTATATCCTGAGTAATCCAGTTAATGCCTTGACCGTGGAACTTTACATAGAATTTCCAGTCAAATTGATGTTTATTTTGCATGCAAAATTACAGACCTAAGATGGCTGCCAATGTTAATCCCGTGGACATCAAACCAGATGTGAAGAAGGCAGTAAATGGTAAGTTTATAAACCGAACAATTTGCATTTAGTAAGTAAATTGTCGTTTCTTGTGTTAGGCTGTTTTATTTACAATCCACGGTACACTGTAGCGTTTTCTAATATAGTTGAGAATCCATATTCACTTTTCTTTTATAAAAACACTATAATATTGGCGAATTTAATGCGGATATCATGAATATATTTTGACAACATAATATCATATGAAAATCAAACTTTTGAAAGTGAAAGGGATTAACAGGTCATTACATTTTGATCGATAAGTTTAAAGTATTTATGTTCATATCACTAACGCATCCGTTGTTACTACATTCATTCATATCTGAAGGAGTGTTCCATGTGCTAGTTAGGTGTCTTTTATCCTCTTTCGTTATTTTCAACAGGTTTTGGTAGTTTTAAAGTTGCACTTGCTACCGTTCTGACTGTTAAAATTGTTCTTGATCTTGCTACGTTCTTTGAATATCCGCCTGTCGTCATAGAAGAGTTGAGCAATGCTACAGCCAGTGCAGGCCTTATCATGATTCGTTATATGGAAGAGAGAGGACAAATAGAGCCAACAAGTATCATGACACTTCTGTGTGCGCTGAAGAAAATGTGTCTTTTTGGGATTGAGATGCGTGTAAGAAAGCTGTATGAGGAACTATGTTCCAGTGATGATCATTCTAAGGCTCAATTAGAAGGTACTGTAACTGAAAGCATATCTTTATACATGAATGTTCGTATGCACTCGCACAAGTCATAAGAATGCACATTACCTCCATTGATTTCCTGCGATTGGTAAATTTCGAAGGATTTGCTACAATGTTAGTGGTGAATCGATTATTTACTAAAGACTCTTTCATTTATATAGCTGGAGGTAAATTGTTCCTTTAACAATAGTAGATGCACTAGTTTGTGTGTAATAATAACACAAGATTATTGGATGTATAGTATCTTAGTAATTCAAATTGGATATTCTCGATCCTAAGGTCAAAGCCGTCTACAATACATCTGAATGAGATATTTTAATAGAATTCTTAGGTAATGCTACATGTCCAAAAATCAATATTCTAATGCCCCATTTTCTCACAAAACGTATCCAATGGTTATTGTTTGATTTTATGTAAAACAAGTACTTTGTAGCAAATATTCCATGAATGGATTGAAACTGAAAGTGTTCTCCTTTTGAATCTCTGACAGAAGCGAATGGTAAACAGAACATATTCCAGTTAAATTCGTATACTTGTATAAGCTGTTTCAGGACATTGGTATTCTCTTTTAATAAGTAGTTATATGTTACATTGTTCAGACTATGGTGTGTAGTAAAGTTAGTGAGGCCAATAATGTTTCAAGTCGATGCGCTTAACATTTATTTTCTACTCATGGGTATAACTGTAGTAATTTGATAATAAATAGTATATGACAATAATATTTGATAAGTGATATCACAAATATTACTACTGGAGTTGATTAATGAGCTTAGGAACTTGACTGGAGCCGACTTACAACCGGCAAATTCATACAGGGGCGTAGCGAGGAATTTGCAAAGGGAGGGGCGAAGTCTGTAGGCAAACCATCTAAGCGTAGCGCCACCATGTATTGGCGCGAAGATGCTTCCCAGATCGCTGGAAATGGCACTTTCCAGGCCTTGTAAGTTGCATCTAAGCATTTTATATTTTGAAATTAATAGCGATATCATGAAAAAATACAAAATATATGCTCAGGAGAGGGAGCGGTACCCCTTTGCCCCCCCCCCCACCCCCTTGGCTACGCGCCTGAAGTCATGTAGCAATCTTAAGCCTATACGCACAGTGCTCAACTATCCATGATTTCCCGAGTAATGACAGTTCCCTCCGTCGAGTTTTAATAGTTAGTACAGTGTGCGGCGGGCGTTAGATGACACTTCCACACCGAACAATGGATTTTAGAAAATTATTATCCTAGATTGTTTGAAGATATGCTCACTTGTAATACAAAAGAAAACGTTTCTCTCTACGGTAAATACACATCTTCATAAACTCTTTCAAAGAAAAATAAACCCAGTGGTTCAATGAGATTCAGCCAATGCTATACATATGAAAGAAGATGTTCTACCTTAATGATATATATGTTGAGGATTTAACATATGCATGGATGTGCTAGTTAAATCCATCCTGTGTGCTCAAGGATTAAAGAAATTCTAAATTTTTTTACCAAGTGGGTAAGCAATGCTAATTAAGTGATTGATAGTGAAATAACACGTTCACCATAACATGAGAGCATGCACGACATGGAAGTATTACCACCTGATGATGACGTTCTTTCACTAATAAATGAACGCAAGCGTTACATTGGCAGTTCCACGCTCTATAGAGTGAGTGGATGGATTTTCTGTTAAAGCTCAACGCTATTGGTAGAGATATTTAACATTAACTCAATGCTTAGACATATTTGATTACATTATGATAGCTGACACCCTCTACTTTGACTTCGCCTCCGCTATCATGAGCATTTGAATTTTGGTGAGTGCAACATAGTTAATGAAAAATTCAGTTAAGTATCCATTGCTATCAGTGTTTTAAAAATATGTAGCTTTTATAATAAAAATTGGTAACCCATTACATGATTTGACGTTACGTCACCAATAAAAAGTAGTTACAAAGTACGCTAGACATACTTGGTGACTGATATTTGACCTTACGTAAACTGAATTTCACAATTTTGAGTTTTATACTGCACTCACGTCTCACTTAAACCCACTCGATGATAAGTTTGTTTCAGAAGTAAGGTCACAATGTGTGACCTTTCAAGTGCTAAAAACTCTTTGTTTTTTTTAATCTCAGGAAGGAAAAACGATCTCATCAAGTATGCAAAAACAGCCTATCGAAAGCACTACGAAACAGCTAAGCCATTTCCTTCCATGAGCAAGTGTAAGGTTAACACTATATTTGTTCAGGGAGGTATTTACTGTTCGGCTCTGGAGGGTGATTTCATGCAAAAGCCCGATGTGCTAGAATCTTACAACGATATTCTGAGCAGCTCCAAAACTAAGTCAAAGAGAACGTTAATTGAGGCTGACCCTGGGTTCGGGAAATCAACACTTACATCACAGTTTGTCTATGACTGGTGTACTAACAACCCTGAATCTCCTCTCAAAGATGTAGAAATACTTATATTTCTCCAGTTGAGGCAACTGACAGGTGTACAGTCTATATACACTGCCATAAAGAATTCCATAGTGCCCAAAGATGAGGACATGGATGAAGCTTGCATTAAGGAAATCCTCAAAGTATATACAAAGTCTGTTGTCATGTTATTTGACAGTTATGACGAGTATCCTGACAAGAATGAAACCGAAACAGATATCTTCTCCATCATTGAGATGAAAATGTTTCAAGATATTCTTGCCATCATACTTACCAGGACATTGAACCTCCCGCCTAACTTACACCCCGAAACAAAACGAATCAGATTAACAGGGTTTGGGGTGGCTGAACGTCGAAACTATGTGCTGAAGGCGGTGGCTGATGATGTCCAGTTGGCAGATCGGATCGAAGAGCAGCTTCAGAGAAACCCCTTCTTAAGAGATCTCTGTCAGGTCCCTCTCTTCTCCACTATGGTCGCTCACATAGCACACGAGAGGCCAGAAATCGAGATATTTAGCACAGTAACAAAATTTTTTACTTATGTGATCGCATGCGTTCATAACCATATGAAAAGCAAGAAATGTGCTAATACTGAGGTGTCTGCTTTTAAAACGGAACTAGCTAAACTGTATCGTATTGCTTTTGAAGGCCTCACACGGAAGAACCAGCAGCTGACATGGGAGAACACCTATTTAGTTTCAGAACTTGGACAAGAGTTCTATGATAACTATATTAGGCTTGGGATGTTTGCACAGGAAGTGGTTTTTGACATTTCCCAGTGTCGATATAAGACGGAAGCACGAATATGGCACAAAATCATCTGTGAATTTTATGCCTCCCATCATCTGGTGTGCATTCTTAGTGAAGGTAAGTCTTCAGTACAGATATTGATGCATGACCACAGTTTGTCATCTTAGATGTGTAAGATAATGAGTAAACCTAAGAGATGGAAGTATTGTTCGTATGTCCTTGTATGTGCATAGATAAACAGCTTACGCTCCTCGTACCCCCAACCCACAGTGTCTGGTATGTATATATGCAAATTAACATTTATACAACACGCGTGACAATGTAAGCAAATAAAGTCATCATTTGCCACTGACCCAGTTCAACATAACAAAGATTGGGTTTGGATCTTTATATATGTATGCTTGTTGTATTTGAAGACAAGAGCGCTACAGGTAGAGATACCCTCAGGAAGATCAAAGCAATGTTGAAAAAAGCTGACAACACTGGATTTACAAGCAAATTGTACACATCTGGGTAACATAGGATGGACACAAGTTCGTATGTTGTTGTGAATGTATAACCATATTGGATACTTTGACTTCTGTATCTATTAAAAAACACGTTATTCGACCTATGAACTAGATTGTTGCTATTTGTGCTCGTCAGTTATCTCCACATATTGTTAAAATGCTTTTCCTGTGGTTCAATATGATTGCTTCTCAAAAATGCTTAGGTAAAGATAGAAAATATGGAAGTAAATATATAAACCAGATCCTCATCACATTTTGTATCACAAAGATATGAATAATATAGAATTGGTAATATTTTGCATTTGGCAACAGCACAATGAATGGTACCATCAAGACAACGCTGCTAAAAATATCTTTGTTTTTTTTCATCATTTTTCAATCATTTATCAAAATAGCCATGTGGTATTTTCCTTACAAAATCGTATATGATTCCATGTTCCTTTTAGTGTTCGATTATTTGTTTAGTCAACCTAATCCAAAATGTATTAAAAATGAAGCTTTTGATAATATCTCATCTCACAAAGATTTCATAGATGGCCTGGTCGACTACCACTATAATAATACACAAAATGTTAGAACGTAAACAAACGCTGTGACTATCTTCATCCTAGGCAACTTTAGTTTGCAAGTATAGAGACAAGAACACGAACTAATAAATTACATTTAAAGGAATCTGTAATTTGGTTGACATTGTAAGAGTGAAATATGTGACAAACCAGTCAAAACCTAATATCAGAAAAACCAAATATTATTTCCATGACCTCATAAAATTAAACCATCCTCTGCAAATTCTCTCTTTTCTCTGTAATTGTTTTTCAAAGAAAGTTGACAATTTCGAGGGTAATATGCTAAGAACTATTTGTCAAAACCTTTACCAATTCTAGCAGAGTAGAACTATAGAGCAGCAACACTGATGACCCTAACTCACCTAAGGTCAATAGTATAATGCATATGCCCAATTATTTGCATAATAATTTGCATAGTAATCTGTTACTGAAAAAGGAACTTAAGGTCGTACTCCATAGTAATAAACAAATAAACAAGTATTTTTGTATCAGCATGAATGTTGTACACTAGGATATCAATCTGAATGCCAAATACTCAGTGTACTGTTGTAAACATGATAATTTAAATCTTAACCAGGAATGCAAAAACATTGAGGTTTAGATTACATGCAACGAGCTGCTTCTTCAAATATACGATGATTCCATTCTTAACATATATATATATTTTACAAGTTTCCACAGTTTGCTCTCTGTTTCACTGACATGAAAGGACCAACTAAAACAACTAACTAGAACTAGAACATAGTAATACATCCACTCATACATTTCTGTATTCATTGACAATAGTATGAGCACTTGACCAAAACAATAGGAGGTCTGTTAGAGTATGTTACAAATTTGCCTGGTTGAGAGAAATACATCCAGTTCTAAGTTTTCACTGTTATATGTACAAAATAAGCTATGACTTTTTTCTGTGTTGTTTAATGTGCCCCTTCACAGACTGAATTGATCAAGCGTTGTGACAATGTGAGCAAGCATCTAGCAGAGATGCATATTTGACTCATTCTTCCCTTTGGCTGCAAATAACTTCATATAACATTTGGCCCCAATTGACCCTACCTTTAATTAATGAAGTCCTCACAGGGCAAGTAGCATAAGCAATGGGACACTGTGGTAAGCCAGTCAGACTGACCTACATTAAATTGAATAATAATGATGATGATAGCACTCACTACATTGCATATGACTTCACTGTGGTAAGCCATCCTGTTCTGTGCGCAGACCTACGCCCAATAAAAGCCCCATTGACTTACACACTATATCACAAAAGTAATGTAGTCTCTAATCCTAAACGCTACCCATCACTGGATAGCTGACAAGTTTGCCACTATCAATTTTCCGTACTAAGACCATGCAGAATTTTTGCTAAGAGAGCCGGAACTTTTAGTCACTTGTAAACAAACCTCTTTACTCAGTCGTAAACAATTTTCGTATGCTGCTCCTGGGAGGGCTAACTGGTCTAAAATTGCCTCAATTGACCCAATGTTTGCACCACATGTGCTTCCATTCGTGCTTTTTAACATCCAAGCCAAAAAAAAAGCACATCCTAATTGATAACATAGCAAAAAAGTTGTTCTCCTACTCGTAATTGGCACTTTTCCTAAAGTAGAACACTTGGGGCAGCTTGATATAGACGCTAATAGGAGTATGCAACCTTCACTGCCATACTGACCTGTCAGTACTTACATTGCAGAAGCAAAGCATGCCAAAAAGGCAAGTTTCAGGGTTCTATTTACTGTCACACTGGCCTCTAAGTACTTAAAACAATGCAGCAACAAAGCAGCCGTAGGGTTACAATTCACTGTCATACTGGCCTGTCAGTACTTACAAAGCAGTAACAAAGCATGCAATTAAGGCAAGTTTCAGGGTTCTATTTACTGTCACACTGGCCTCTAAGTACTTAAAACAATGCAGCAACAAAGCAGCCGTAGGGTTACAATTCACTGTCATACTGGCCTGTCAGTACTTACAAAGCAGTAACAAAGCATGCAATTAAGGCAGGTTTCAGGGTTAATATGCAAAATCACTGGGCATGTGCTTAGACCTAAAATGAAACACTGAAGCATGTAATGTAGTTAGGTATAGGGTTGTAAACCTAATTCACAAAATATAACATTAATTGTTGACATATTTGTCTGAGTTTCTTTCAGGCACAGTGAATCTTTCTTTGAACCTCAGATAGACCATTAATACTATATGCCATTATGTCTCCATTTTGTCTACTGCCTAGCACAAATTTGAATCAATCCCTGTTTCATGTTTTAATTACAGTGATAATAATGATGTCATAACACCATCAAACAAAACATCATTAACATACACCATGTGAATGATAGTTTTACAAATAACTACATATATACAATGGTTGCTAATTAAATTAACGATTGGATGCTACAAATAAGGCCATGGTACAGTAACACTATTATAATGTATCACCACCTTGATATGATGCCTGCAGTAAACTATACACACTGAAACCCATATAATATGTCTGCTTGGATTTGCAGGAGCGTCTTCAGCAGCGTCATCAATCAAAGTGAAAGAAACATTGAACAGCATCAACCCGCTTGACCTCCAGTATGTCTATCGCTTTGCATGTGGACTCAACAAGTCAGCAGCAGACATCATCATCAAACACCTGCAAGAAACCAAAGAGGGATGTCAGTTTGCAATTCTTTGTATGCTTGAACAAGAAGAACAATCAGACCAATTCAGGCAGTCAGTTAAGAAGTTGGTTTCAAGGTATATTGACATTTCCTGGGATGATTCCAAATTATTACAGAGTTCTACCATACAAGTCCTTGAAGTTGCTTCAGCTAATCAGGTAATTATCAATTTGTGTATTGATACTACACCAGAATAAGTTCTTAAGTTGAAAAAGTTCACCCGTCTTGGTTTAATTTATTTAATATTTGTGACTCATATTTACCATACACATTGTTTAGATTTATATTACAACAGTTTATTGCAATTAACAGTTCAACTCTTTTTGTTTTTAATCATTTGGGTTTTGATTTTTCTTCTCATTGTGGATAGACAACAACGTTACTAACTTATTAAATTTCCTTTCAGAAAAGTTTGGACATTCTGAATAAGTTTCTTTCATCTCAATCCCTTAGTCGGAAATATAAGAAATATAGCACATCAAAAAAAAAGGCCCCGACAGCACGCATGCACAAAACACCTATTATTTTGTGTGGAAAAATGACCATTGTCTCATTGTCTAAATGTAGCAGCAATGATTTGATAAAACAAATGTGATATTATAAATCTTAAAAAAAAGGTAAATGGTTCTTGGCTAACCTTGGAAGACACGAAAGCAGGTTATTTAAATTATCCTTTGTAATAATACTGATGTGCTTGTTATGGAATGCTGTTGTGGGTTGACTTCTTCTCAGCTTTAAATGAAAAGGAATGAACTATATAAGTACACATGTGAAGCAAACAAATTGCATTGGGGTGGTAAAGAATATGTTAGTGCCCAGGCCTGGTCCATGAAAGAAAATTGTGGAAAAGCAAGATAATAACCAATGAAATAATTATCTTGTCACAATGTTGGGATCACTTTCGGAAGTTGACAGCATGTAGTTCATAAATGTATTATATTCCTTTCAAATAAGAACACACATGAATATGCACATCACTTTATGATCAGGGCTGTAACTATACATCCCATTGTATTCTTGTTTGGGTCTGGTGGTCTAATATGCATAAATATGCATAAATACACTAAAATATAATTACTTAATACAGCTCTATTGCCTTGATCAAAGGTATTCAGCAAAACCCATTACCACTTCAAAAACTGAAAGTTGAGAATTGAGTTGTAAAGACACTCACCCACAAAAGTAGTAATGTCATCAGTGATGTTGGATGTTTGAATTTTCTTTTTCAATTCCTTGAAAGACATATACAGGAAAACCGTTGCAATGCAATGTTGAAAACTGTACCAGCTGGAGGTCAAAGAGAGAATACAAAATAAATCAACCTTTCTTTCACTAGATTTATCAAGGTGAAAATTCAAGAGGTCTGTGATAACTTTTGGACCACAGTAAGGAAGAGTGCTTTACTCAAAGTATCTATTGTGGCATGTACTTGAGTCTATAGTGTTCAGTTAGAACCATTGAAATAGTTTTTTTTTACAACATTATGGGATAACTAAAATGATATTTTGAGTTTTTGGTTTTAATCTGAGGGAAACAAATACCTAAACAGAAGACATATTTGTTGGTAACCCAAACTACTTTCATACAAACCAACAAGTTGTCTTCTAGTCTTACCATTCTGGGAGTGCCAGAAGTTCTAGAAGACTTTATGCATTTGAGTCTCAGGCGGCAATTTTTATTTCAGTTTGGCAAATGTTAAAATGTATCAGAGGGTGTTTGGGCAAATATTGTGTCATGACAAGCTCATTACAAACATAGCAATTACTGGATTAATCAGCAAGAATCCGATCATTTTAATGTCCTTACTAGGGATTAATTCTGTCAGATGTATTTTGAGTGGATGAGTTAAGACTTGATACAAAATTAATTTAGTGAGAGTGAATGAAGGTAAAAGAGTATTCCTTGATCTGAGATGCTATCCAAAAAACCTACCAGAGGTTGTTGAAACATTACTATCACTGTTATATACTAACCATTAATGTGATTACCATCACATGGAAGAAATATCAGATGATGAACCATTCATTGTCCTTGTCAACACAGTATGAACACTTCCATCAAAAACTGGTAACTACAGGTGGAATAGGTGATACCTTAGTAGCTCGCTTCAAAATTACCCTAATGAAGAGAAAAGAAAGTGATGTGAATGAGATTTAAGTCCTAATTATAGGAGAAATTGAGAATGTCAGTCAGAAATAGATATGTGAATGTCTCTGGCTAACTACCCTGTATACATGGACAAACACAGAGAAAAAAATTCAGAGGAAGGAAAGTACACTTCAGTTTCCAATAACCAGGTATTAAGTGTAAAAATTAGCCAGTTAAGCATGAAACTTGAACCGGATTGTCCGTTGTTTAGTGGAAGTGGCATATAAAGGTGTGGTGCAGTGATATTAATGAGCTCCCAATGGAGAGTCCAACCTCACACAAACCCAACCATGCATGGTTTGGGCTTGACTGAGAAATTTGTGAGATTTTGCACCTCTCTTTCGTAATGAGGACAGAATGTCTTTTGAATTTCCACTCATTAGGAGATAATTGTATCTAATTTAGTGTGTCAGCTTTGGTGGATGTGTTATTTTTCTTCCTTTAATGGCACCAAGCCTCTGGAGATTGCATTGGCTACATTGACCTAGTTAAACCACTCTCGGGGGGGGGGGTCTATTTCTAGATTTTAGATCACCAAAGGTTTATAAAGTACCCTGTTCAGCTGGTCAATAGCCATACAAAATGGACAGTTCTTTCTACAAATTTGACAGATGAAGACACTTGTAACCTCAAAATTTTGAGTTAAAAAGTTTTGAGATGGAAAAGTCAAACTTTTTGACTTTTGAGGTGAAAATCTTGAGATCAAAATTCCAAATATTGAGAAAGCAAATTCAAAATTTTGAAATTTGGGGACACTTATTTTTTGTTTTAAGCCACCGTACTAGGTCGGTGAAGTTAGATCAGTTTTGAGACCAATTAGATTTCTTAAAACCAACTGCAGTGACTGGCTCAGCAATGTTAAAAATTAAACAAGCATAAGTGACAATTCTTTATTCACAGCTGTACATACTCAGATTAGTAGGAAGTATTTCCAATTGTGTTCTCTGTTTATAGGGCTGGACTTACAAGGGTACTGCAAAGCTCTCCAAATCTTCAGTACTTTCACATAGTTTCTGGAATCTGCTAGCAATTTTGAGCACATGAGGACATGTCAGTAATAGAAATACTTTATCTGATTTTACACTGTGGAATATATATAAATATCTGAGCCCTAGCCGGGTGCTTCAGAATAGCTCTGTAACATCTCTTCTACTTCCTGTCTTCTTCTACTAAGTTTAAAACATGTAAATACATGTTAGAGAGAAAAATGTAATTTCTATATAGTATAAATCTAGGCCCTGATGGGAGTCCCTGGGGACTTTAGCTGAGGCATTTTTACTTTTCAGATATTTAATGTTCTTTGATAGTGATTTTGCAGCCCAAGTGAAGCCAATGGGGGGGGGGGGAGGGGGAAAGTTATAACCACCCTTATGGATGCCAGTGCATACATGTTTTAATGCCATCTAAATGTGTTTATTTTAAACAGTATTTAGCTCTCAAATATGCAAGGAAGAAATGTTATCATGACATGATATTGATAAAGAGTGGCAGGGGAATTTAAATTCCTTAACCATGCCTGCTAGCCATATGTTTGGTGAATAAAGTCACAACAACCAGATTAACCTAATTCTTACCATTCCTATGTAACTCATGTGCATCAAGAAGTGTAGGATACTGAAAGAAGCTTGATAGATGCATACAGACCTAATCTGTTTGACCCCAAAATATGGAGAATAACATTTTTCAGGGCCAAAAACCGGGAGAATAAGGGGAAAATAGGGAGGTTGGTCATTTTCAACTGAAATTATATAAATACTCCTAAATAAATAGTCTACAGTACCGCTCATGTATAACTGGACATGTGTACGCGCACAGGATCGTATAAACAAGTACAATCGCGTATAAAATCGTTGACAAACAAATTGCCGCGTAGACACCTCGTATAATCCCTGTACGAGTTTATACGCAGGTTATGCTATTGTGCTCAATGAATAGGGGTTAAAGTCGCCGAAAGAATTAGTGAGATGTTTCAAACAGCCGTTTCTTAAATCGTAGTTAAAGACGTGATATTCACCTAGCATCGAAGAGGACGCAGGTAAATTGTTTGCCGGCATAGAACTTAACTGTTTTTTTTTGTCGTACACAAGTAGCCTACATGCGAACTGCACACATTTGGTACGCCGCATTTACAAACAAGTGAAAACTTGTGTTTATTAAACTTGTGCAGGCGCGCATCCAGGGGGGGGGCGTTGGGGGCGCGCGCCCCCCGGATAAGAAAGAGAGGAAGGAAAAAAAGAGAGAAGAAAAAAGGAAAAAAAGAGGGGGAAAAAGAGAGAAAAAAGGAGAAAAGGAGGGAACAGAAGAAAAACGCCAAAGACACCGGGAAGAGAAAGAGGAACAGTGACATAATTACAGCGCTGATCCATATTATATACACAGAGTAGCCAGTGACGGATCAATGATTTCGGAACGGGCATGCGCCTCGGCCTACCCCTTACACCGACAACTCCAATTTTGACGTTTCCATTTTTCCTCTCTCACTAATGTATATATACTCTATATGGTATATCATAACCCACGTGTGTGTATGGATGCCTTAAACAGTTGTACAATTGTGCTATGCAAAAAACTGTGGCTGGTCACGAACTCGGCCGAGTCGTTGGGGAACATGGCGCATTTCGGTATTAGACCAGGATCTATATGCGAACTGCACTATTCATGTGTTCTTCGATGCAACATTGCCATCCACAGATAAAATGTAATACACTCCAACCTGATTGCTAATTGTTACCCCAAATCTAGTACCGTAACTCATACAATTAATCTAAAAATAAATTTTGCATGAGATTTGAGAATTGAGCACATTTCCTGTGAATATCATGTAGTTGACCCAAAGGCGTATCATTGCCGGGGCGGGGGCTGACGCACCCATCACTTCTTGAGATTGTTCCCATCTGCATGAAAACGTGCGACTCACAACCCTATGCCCACCCCTCTAATCGCTTCCCGATGACATGCTATACAATACGAGAATTATTACTGTTGACATTGTTAGGCGTGACTTCTCCTAAAGACGTTTGAAATGACGAGATGAAAGTATGTTGGTATTTCAACATTAATCAGAAAATTTCTAAATTATACACTTGGATAAAAGTCGGGGGAGGGGTGGGAGGGGGCAATGTTCTATTCAGCTGAGAAGAAGGCCACTGCTACGAGTGTACACCCCTACCGGCCCGCTCCAATCCCCCCCCTTACGACTTTACAAAAACATTGTTCATAGGCAAAACTGCATGGTGTATGGAGCCAATTTTAGACCTAATTGGTGGTCTAATTATGCCTCGGGGTGCACCAGTTAACATCAATTTTCAAAAAGAATTCAGGGACGGGGCTACTGAGATTTGCCTTCAACAAGCCAACGACCACACCTCCGCCATTTTTAAATTCTCTGGTCTTTCCATAATAGTGCAGGACCTACCTGAGTCAGTTGGGATTTGCTACCCCCCCCCTTTGAAATCCTATATTAAAATGGGGGTTGAAAAGGGGTCCCATTCTCCTAGTCCTGCAAACCGATTTCAAGTAGTAGATAACCTATGCATCTGCCATTAAAATGTGGTACATGGCTACATGAAGGTAACATGCTACAGTATACTATTTACCTCTTTGCAAATACAAATACTAGTCATTGTTCTTAGTACATTTTGTTAGTTCTACACAATGAAACAATTTGAATCAAAAAAACATTTGATGTTATTTATAGAACTAGTTAGGCAAGATGTCCTTACGTACATATGGCCTGTAGATTTGATCACAAGTATGCAACACAACCCATTACAATTTCACAAACTGACTGTTGAGAAATTATTATGTAAAGACTCACCAAAATCTCCGCCACAAAGGAAGTTATGTCATCAGTGATGTGTTCCCACTTGCTTTTTTCTTTTATTTTCTTGGAGGAAATGTACCAAAGAAATGTTGAAAATGGTATCACCTGGAGGTTAAAGAAAAATATAAAATAACTCAACTTTCCATTCACTAGATTTATCAAGATGAAAATTGGTCGGGTCTGTGATCATTTTTGTAACAGACATCAACGTCTTCCCTTGTTTCTTATTAATAAGTATATATGAATATTTTATATAGCTGTAATATCAGGGCAGCATATATATTGTTTTATATTTCTGTTTTTATTTTTGGGTATGTTGGACTGACATACAGATAGCTAACAGCACAGGACTAATATCATTATTAAAAGCACCTTTGCCTTTATCTTAAAGCTGCTCTTTAGGAATATGTTTTGCATCTGAGGTAATAAATACAGACAGTTATTTACAACACTTGAAGTGGTATCTGATCGACTCCATGTTACGGTCTATGAGTTGTGAACCCCCCCCCCCCCAATAAAAGACATATTTGGAAAATTGCTGGAATATTTCTAACAAATTTGTGGGCTATCTTCCATAGTACTGCAACAGAAAATATATGTAGAAAGCACATGTGCTGGAGTTTCCTGGAAATATCTCTTAAACGGCCAGTATTATAACTGAAGTGCAAATAATGTACATCTTAAACAGAACACATTAAGAGAATCCTTCAACACTGTTGACCAATGGCTAAGAATGGAATTCTGAATTACTTTGGTTTTTACTCTGAGGACATGCATATGGTCCAGAAGCTACATGCATGTCTTGTATTACTGACTGACAACAACATATCCACACATTACAGTAAACCCACTAAAGACTTCCATTTGTAATCCCTTAGTATATAGCTCATTGACAAATGACATAAAACCTAAATTATCTTCTGATTTAAATTTGACATCAATTTTCCTAGGTATTATATGTACTGAGAGGGGAAGGGTTGGAAAGGTTAGGATGGAAACAGAGATTTTTATGGTTCCTGTTAGTCATTCTACATGGTTCTAACTTAGTGTGGGTATGGTTCTAACTTAGTGTGTGTATGGGTCTCATTTTGTGTGCAGTGACTCTATTTAATTGTTAGGGCACATGCACTTATGAATTAAATTGATTGTTTATGAGCCTGCCATACATTTTACTGCCTAATTAGGCTGACAATACAGAGGAGTCTGGCTGCACTATTAAGACCGAGTACTACGCTTACCTGCCACCCAGCACTACAGTATGACAAACTGATAAATTAGAAGGGATCAAGTCATCTGAATATTTTGTTCCTTCATTTATGATGAATACACAAAACAAAGAAATGGACCTGGATATTAAACACATACACCTCTTTGTGTAGTTTTACACATTGGTATACAATACAATGTATGGCATGCAGTGTCTAACATATGGTGTATGTACTGTATGTTGAGGCCTTTATCTTCCCCTCTGGCCCTTAGGGAATTTGCTGGTCAAGCAAGATTCAAAACAATTGCTGTTCCTCCAGGATTTAGGCAGTAACAAAGTCACTTTCTACCCAGAATCAAATCTAATTATAACTACAACCCAGCTTACCAGTCCTGCTATACACTAATTATACACTAATCATTACCATCAGCATATTGTAAACCATTCTGTGCAAGATACACATCATGTGACCCCAAAGATCGTCTCAAGAAAGATTAATCCACATTTACCTAATGAGGAGATAAAGACAAAGACAATAAGAATCATATCTGAACTAGATGTTTTAATGCAAACGATAAAATCCCTTGTTTTTGAGTTTGCCTTTTTTAATATTTACTCAACAGTTATTCCATTGCTCACAGATACACAAGCTTATGCTAAAATGACTCAATAATTGCAAGTTCATTCATTTTATTGCAAGGAGCTCTTATTTTAAAGTTTAATAATTTTTGGAAATTTATCCATAAAGAAAACAAAAGGCAAAACTTGGTAACATGTTTGCAATCCTATGGTTTAGACTAATTTGGTCAGCACACTTTCTAATTGGTACTTTTAACGTTGTTTGGTGCAGCAGGCCAATAAAGTTGTTCCCAAATTTCTAACTCTATTACTTTGAAGTCAAGCAAAGTTAGGCAATATTACTGGTCTAGATTGCTTTTTTTTTCAAACTATCTGCATACCAGTGTGAAGCAAAGGCTGCTCTATTACATAAATGTTAGTGTTTTTGCTTTCACAACTTTCCCAGTAACTTAATTTCTAACTTTGCCAATATGCAGCAACATGATGCACCCCCCCCCCCCCCACCCAAACACACTCTTATAACAGAAAAACTGAATTACACAATAACTTTATGAACAGAAAAATAATACAAATGCATTAAAGATTTCAGATGACATAACATGCTGAATCCTAAAAGAACTTGTCATATTGTGTTGTATGATCTTCTGTGATAGAATCGTAAACTGTTGCTAGACATAGTGCAATACTCAATACCTATCATCATCCTTGACAACTATATAATATGATGGGATAGGTGGACCTTGCCATAAATTATATAATATCCACTCAACCTGGAGATGTGACAATAGAAAGCCTTCATTAGCATTATATGCTCACACAGGAATGAAACTGTTACATTATGAAACAATGGATGTCTAATGACCATTAAAATTGGTCAGATTTGAAAGATTAGAGATGTCCTTGGCATCAGAATTGCATCCTATTGAAAACTACAATTATGGTACAATTTGTAGAGATGATGCTACAATTAGGGAAGCACTGAACAAAAGAGGTCTCACAGAATCCCTAAGACACAACTTTTAGCAGTGTTCTAACTAGATTGTTCATATTTTAGGTCTTGTTTTGCAGTGATTGGGGGTTGGGGGGTCCTGGATGATAGACTTTTCGGTGAGGAAATTTCCCTTGAGGGATCATCTGATATGTCATGGAGTAAATATATCCAATTAAAAACTTGCATTCTCATGGAGGAGGGGGATGGGTGGGAGGGGTAAGAATCAGGTGGTGGACCATACAATCATTATCCTGATAATGTAAACTGTACGCATGTCTTCAAAGAGCTGCAATCCGGATATGAAACTGGTAAATCCCTAAACAGGCTGATCTCAGGACTGAATAGTTCCAGTTTACCTGATAATGAGAAAAAACAAAATGCATTTGGTCATCAGTTATAATGTTATTATTTATGTAAATTGACATCACCCGGTCTGCAAGTAGCTTCATTCTACCATGTAACATTGTCAAACACAGAACACAGCTACTATAAACATACAGTATGGTATGCTACTGTAGTTTCAAAATAAATTACTCAGTTATAATTATAATAACAATGTAAAGAAACTAATGCAACTAGAATACAAATCTATAGACTGTACAAGATGAGTTCAAGGTCTCATAATGCTTCCCACTGTGTATATACAGCTCAACTAATACCAAACTAATTGAAATATAAAGAAACATTCATTTGAAATTGAGACAAGCATTGAATCTTCAATACAAACTTTAAGCAATACCACTAGCAATCCAGTCTGGTTTATATTCAATTGAGAAACACAAGTAATAACAATGTAACCCTGAAAACAGATGGAGCCTGAAGAAAACATGATGACTGTTTCGGTCACATAGTTTAGGAACCATTGGTTCACTGTACTGTCTAGAGGTTGATGAATTTGTAGGATTTCGGAAATGATGACATTGTACTATAATTGATTGAGTTAAAGTACATATTTTTCTATCTGCAGACTTTGACATATAGTTGTTATTTCATACCATGTTGTTCGGTCCAGTCCTGTTGTGAGAGGGTGAGGGTTGGGTGGAGGCTACAGTTGTACGTCAGCTAAGTGCCCAGTGAAATATGTGATCAAGAATGATATACTTTTAACTTTGGATAAACAAAGACTTAAAAAAAGTGGATCTGGTGACACAACTGTGCATGGAACTGTGCCTGGCTCTCTATGTTACTGATTTTGTGTACACCTTATTTGAATGATGCTTCTTTAGCCTCACAAGATGTGATTGTGAATCTTAGAACTGGTGTGCGACAGTTTATCAGGAGTTTGGCTAAAATTAACAAAGAAGTAGGAAAGGAGATACAAACCCAACCATAATCTTCAGCTGATATGATAGACATCTTTGAGATGAATAATAAAGGTGGAGTTGATTTGCATTCTACTGTCCAATTTTATATTTCAAATCCTAATTCCAATATTTAAGCAAATGCTAAAAACAGTTATCTCTACTGTACTACAGTCAATAAATATCATAACAAACATAACACATTAAATTTCAAGATTATATCCATAGTTGTGTGACATATGTGTGACCTACCTAAATTAATCAAGGTGTTCTTGTTTGATGGAGTGTTCATTACAAATACTTCTAACACAAAGCTCAGCAATACAGACTTAGTTGACTTCTTTAATGTTTCTACAGCATTATGGAATATCTAAAATGGTATTTCAAGTTTTTTTTATTTTAATCTGAAGAAAATAAATACCTACACAGAAGACATATTTGTAGGTAACCCAAGCTACTTTCATATAAACCAACAAGTTGTCTTCCAGTTTTACAATTCTGGGAGTGTCAGGAGTTCTAGAAGACTTTATTCATATGAGCCTAGAAGGCAATTTTTATTTCAGTTTGGCAAATGGTAAAATGTACCAGAGGGTGTTGAGGTAGCTATTGTGTCATACTGTAGCAAGGTCATTACAAACATACCAAGTACTGGATTAATCCAGCAAGAATCCGATCGTTTTAATGTCCTTACTAGGGCGTAATCCTGTCAGTTGTATTTTGAGAAGATGAGTTAAAACTTTATATACATTATTTTAGTGAGAGTGAATGGAGATAAAAGAGTATTCCTCGATCTGCGACGCTATCCATAAAATCTACCACACATCTTTGAAACGTTATCAATACTGTTCAACACTTACCATTAATGTGATTACCATCACATGGAGGAAATATCAGATGATGAACCATTCATTGTCCTTGTCAACACAGTATGAACGTGACTTCCATCAAAAACTGGTAACTACAGGTGGAATAGGTGATCCCCTAACAGCTCGCTTCATAATTAACCTAATGAAGAGAAAAGAAAGTGATGTGAATGAGATTTAAGTCCTAATTATAGGAGACATTGAGAATGTCAGTCAGAAATAGTCTCTGGCTAACTACCATGTATACATGAACAATCACAGAGAAAAAAATACAGAGGAAGGAAAGTACAGTTCAGTTTCCAATAACCAGGTATTAAGTGTAAAAACAATTAGCCAGTTAAGCATCAAACTTGAACCGGGTTGTCCGTTGTTTAGTGGAAGTGGCACATAAAGGTGTGGTGCAGTGATATAAATGAGCTCCCAAAGGAGAGTCCAACCTCACACGAACCCAACCATGCATGGTTTGGGCTTGACTGAGAAATTTGTGAGATTTCGCACCTCTCTTTCGTATTGAGGACAGAATGTCTTTTGAATTTCCACTCATTAGGAGATACTGTAATTGTATCTAATTTAGTGTGTCAGCTTTGGTGGATGTGTTTTCATATTATTTTTCTTTATTTAATGGCACCAGGCCCTCGAGACTGCATTGGCTACATTGACCTAGTTACACCATTCTCGGGGGGAAGGGGGGTCTCTTTCTAGATTTTAGATCACCAAAGGTTTATAAAGTACCCTGTTCAGCTGGTCAATAGCCATACAATATGGTTAGTTCTTTCTACAAATTTGGCAGATGAAGACACTTAAAACCTCAAAATTTTGAGTTAAAAGTTTTGAGAGATGAAAAAGTCAAAATTTTGACTTTTGAGGTGAAAATCTTGAGATAAAAATTCCAAATATTGAGAAAGCAAATTCCAAATTTTGAAATTTGGGGACACTTATATATTTTCTTAAGCTACCGTACTTAGTCGCCGAAGTAAGATCAGTCTTGAGACCAATTAGATTTCTTAAATCCAACTGCAGTGACTGGCTCAGCAATGTTTAAAAATTAAACAAGCATAAGTGACAATTCTTTATTCACAGCTGTACATTCTCAGATTAGTAGGAAGTATTTCCAATTGTGTTTATAGTGTTTATAGTGGCTGGACTTACAAGGGTAATGCAAAGCTCTCCAAATCTTCAGTACAGTGTTTTCACATAGTTTTCTGGAATCTGCATTTTGAGCACATGAGGACATGTCAGTAATAGAAATACTTAATCTGATTTTACTCTGTGGAATATATAGCTGAGCCCTGGCCGGGTGCTGGGGGCTTCAGAAGAGCTCTGTTACATCTCTTCTACTTCATGTCCTCTTGTACTAAGTATGAAGCATGTAAATACATGTTAGAGAGAAAAATGTAATTTCTATGAAGTATAAATCTAAGCCCTGGTGGGAGTCCCTGGGGACTTTAGCTGAGGCATTTTCACTTTTCAGATATTTAATGTTCTCTGATAGTGATTTTGCAGACCAAGTGGAGCCTATGGGGGAGGGGGGGGCCAAGTGCTGACCACCCTAATGCCAGTGCCTGTATATGTTTGAATATGTTTATGTTAAATGGTAGTTAGCTCTCAAATATGCAAGGAAGACATGTTATCACGACATGATATTGATAAAGAGTGGCAGGGAAATTTAAATTCCTTAACCATGCTTGCTAGCCATCAGTTTGGTGAATCAAGTCACAACAACCAGATTTACTTCATTCTTACCATTCCTATGGAACTCTGTGCATCAAGAAGTGTAGGATACTGGAAGAAGCTTGATAGGTTCATAGGTCCTGATCTCCTCTATCAAGTACAGTCTCTGTCTTCATAATTACTAGAGGGTTTCTTCCTACCGTTGAATTATTACATCATGGAGCCGTCAGACTGAGCCTCAGTGATTTCTAAATCAAAAGTGAAACACTAAACATGAAATCAAATTAGTTATTCAGATATTTTTAGACTTCAGAAACAAAAGTATACTCACTTACAAAGAAAACCCATGGTAGCAGTTCCACTTTGATCCAATCATTGATCATTTTATGTTAGTGATTAGTGTTTGGTTTCTGAAGCTTTTTGAAAGTTCTTAGGAACTTTTGTATTCAGATAGCAACGTGACACTACAGCAGTCTTTGTGAGCAATCAACTTTACATGTTAGTTGTAAAAGACCCCTACACCTTTAGTAAGTAAATTATGTAAAGTGCATATTTGATTTGTGATATATATTGAAGCTAAAGATACGTCAATAGGAACTGAGCATTACCAGCACAAACCCTGGAAATTCTGGATATGTTCCAATAATGGGTTGTCTTTGACCAGCAAGGGAAGTCTAAAGCACTGCAGTATTATGGGTGACAAACTACAAAAATGTTTGTATATGATATGGGATATTGAATCTCAATCTCTGGAAAACCTTGCACTTCATTTGACCTTTACTCACTGGCAGGTTAGTACTTAAATCTACAATATATATACCAGGAGAGGAAACAACTCCAGAGTACTTTAAGAGTAGGTTTTTATGACTACATAGTTTGAATAAAGGCCGTGGCTATTCTTACGACTAGTCGTAACAATTATTTATAAACTATTCTTACGACATCGGCGAATTCATGCGAATTAAAAGTAAATAAAGCAACTGCGCATGTAGTAGGGGTAACCCTAACCCTAACTCTAACACTCAATCCAACCCTTACCCTAAACCTAACCGGAAATTATTGTTTCTCCTGGTCTTAAAAAAAGTACTCCTAGTCGTAAAAATAGCAACTGTGCATGCGCAAAAGGGTATTATTGTTACAACTAGTCGTAAGAATATTTAGCCACTTTGTTGAATAAAACCTTTCAGATACAGTAGTTGGATGATCTCGCAAATGTAGAACACTTCCTCAATAAACTAATGTGATCAGTATTCTGAGGGAGGAAACCCTCTCCTTTAACTTGTAACCAACTAACAGGCTAGCATCACCATATTTCAGCTAGTCCTACATTGTGCTGATCCTAGGACACGCTTTATGCTGGCATTGCGAACTGTTGAATGTTGTCATTAAAACCATTGGACTAGGCCATCGTTAGGCTGCACTTTTCTTATATGACTAAAGAAGACCTAAGCCATAACTTCAACGTTATGATGTCCCTGTCCTTGTAGGTACATAGCCTAACAATATGAAAGGAAAACACGACATACATTTCTTCTTTGGCAATTGCAATATACTTAGTCTGTTTCTTTCAGTATCACCATCTGGAATATATTGCAGTATTTTCATATTAGTAAGCCAGTACTGTAGCTTCAGGGAATCACGTTAAACAAACAGAGAAGTACAAGTTGTACAAGTTGTACAACCGTTCTTCAAACGCTGCTTTACACTGTGTCGTTGGTTTGTTTAGATTTTGAAGATGAGACTTGTTCAAGTCGTTTCATTGGCAACGAGGGAAATACCCCTCTTTTTCAGATAAATGATCAAATAATAGCAATCAGTGGCGTAGCTACGGGGGGCGTGAGGGCGACAGCCCCCCATGAAAGCTCGTCGCCCCCCAATCGCCCCCCACTGGGATTTTGGGTGTCGAAAAAAAATTACATGTGCGAAAAAAAATATATCATTGGTCTGAATGGTCTCGAATCTCCATGATGACCACTCATGAACGACCCTTCGACCGCGGACCGGCAGTAGGCTATAGTTGCTGAAAACCTGACGTGACATAGCTCATAGGCCGAGAAGTCTACAGTAGTCGCACTGTACTGAAAACGCATGTTAACGACCGTCGAATAATATAATTCTTGCTCTACAAGACTACAGAACACATAATGTTTACTACTGAATCTGTGTGTTCGACTGTTCGGGCAAACTTTGCCTTTGTCACTCTTTTTTTTAAATATCCATAATCCGTAACATGCAAATAAATACTAATACAAACAGCCTATCATTATCTTGTAACCAGTGCGTATTAACTGATCAAACAAGCTAGTGAGCAATACTATACCCTTATAGAAAGGTGGTCTCCAGGTACTTGAATGCCAAAGAAGATGTTAATAGGTAAAAAATGCTGACATCATACACATGTTTCTCACATCATTGCTCGCGTCATTGCCTCAATACCCTGTTACATTTTCAATCTGGTTTTCACTTCTGGGACGTACCCTGATGCTCTTAAAACCACTAGCAACCAAATTTTCAAGAAAGGAGGCAACACTATCATTGAGAACTACCCCCCCCCCCCCCCCCGACGGACTCGAATGGACTGCTGGCGCCCTTTTCAGCTTTTTAAGCATGTTTTACTTCGCGATTATTGACTTTTTTATTTCACTCTCATCTACCTATTGACATTTGTCACATTTTGTTGGTGTAGTTTACTGACAAAATGCTCTAACGTACGGCGGTATTTAATTTATCGGCACTTAATTCTGTTCAGTGTACGAAACTCTTTCCAAGAACTGTACGGGGTTTTCGATCTATTTTTTTCGAAAACATGAGCACTCACAAAGATACCACGGGGATTGTGATGAAGCGCATGTACTTTCAACACCCATATAAACTTCCACTTGTCACAAATGTCGATGACACATATTTATTCTTCGTTTACCTCCAATTAGCAAGGCCCGGAAAGAGTCATTTCCGGCAATCTAGGGAAAATCTTTACTCAAAAAAAATCTGTACGCTCCGCGCCAACCTGTGGTGGCGCTCCGCTTAGATAGTGTCGAAAGCCCCCCTATAGGCCATTCTCGCCCCCCCCGACCAATACCCCTAGCTCCGCCACTGCCCGCCAATCAGTCTATCACCCAAATAATATTTTAGACGCAATCTAGTTCGGTCATTTCAGTATGTTACTTGGCTGAAAGCCCAGTCAATCTTTCTTTATTTTCCACACGCAATTTTCAGATTTGTCGAAAACTGTCAATGCCGGTGTCAAACTCACGAAAGATTTGTCATGATATTTCAAAGTAACTTACAAAATTGTTTTTTTTTTCTATTTCACTAAACTCTTTGATGACCATATCATAACATGGGATCTCAAAATAAAGGATGTTGAGAAAACTTTAGAGCACCTAAGAAGGCCTGGGAAGTGTCATTTCCAACGATCTGCAGGGAGGCCCTTTTAGCTAAAAATTTACCGTACGCTGCGCGCCAACTCATGGTGGCGCTCCGCTTAGATAGTAACAAAAAAATGGTCAAGCCCCCCAGAAAATGTTCAAGCCCCCCAGCGCCCCCCCCCCCCCACTGAAAAAAATCCTGGCTACGCCACTGATAGCAATTTACAACAAAATGGCAAATTCCTTGCATCTAGGAGTGAGATCTTCAACATTATGCTGCGAAATGTCAATTCATCATTTTGCACCTCGATAATTTTCTGGTAATTTTGCGTTCATTGAATCTTCTATAGCCGCTTGAAGTGTATACGTGTTATGGGTCGTAGCGTATAAGTCTTATGGAAAAGACAAAACAAT
This sequence comes from Apostichopus japonicus, assembly GCF_037975245.1. Lineage (NCBI taxonomy): Eukaryota > Metazoa > Echinodermata > Holothuroidea > Aspidochirotida > Stichopodidae > Apostichopus > Apostichopus japonicus. Next base: position 7,693,171 of record NC_092567.1, read on the forward strand.
ACTTAGTTATTACACTGCAACTCACCAAATTACAATTTGGACGGCATCTTGACTATTCACAACAGATCTTCCGAAGTCCAAATATAAAAGGGGTCCGGCACTAAATATATAATAAAAACGCAATATGCAAATAATGAAAATATTTTGATGGTCTTGACCATTCCAGTAAAGCAAAGATAAGGGGCTAGTGTAAGTTCCAAAGAAAAACGCGTACTATCGCCTAGCGAAATCTATCGTGATAGTATTTCGTCACTACAAGTGTCACCAAGACAGCATGAAAATTAGACATGTTTGGCACTTTTCAGGATATTGTTTACTACGAGCTCACAAAGAAGTCAATATTTTATCATTTCTAAAGACTTTTGAAATGACGAGATGAAAGTATTTTGGTATTTCAACATTAATCAGAAAATTTCTAAATTTATACACTTGGATAGAAGTCGGGGAGGGGTGGGAGGGGGGCAATGTTACATTCAGCTGAGAAGAAGGCCACTGCTACGAGTGTACACCCCTCCCCCCCCCCCCTTACGACTTTACAAAAACATTGTTCATAGGTAAAACTGCATGGTGTATGGAGCCAATTTAAGACCTAATTGGTGGTCTAATTATGCCTCGGGGTGCACCAGTTAACATCAATTTTCAAAAAGAATTCAGGAGACGGGGCTACTGAGATTTGCCTTCAACAAGCCAACGACCACACCTCCGCCATTTTTAAATTCTCTAGCCTTTCCATAATAGTGCAGGACCTACCTAAGTCAGTTGGGATTTGCTCCCCCCCCCCCCCGGCCTTGAAATCCTATATTAAAATGGGGGTTGAGAAGGGGTCCCATTCTCCTAGTCCTGCAAACCGATTTCAAGTAGTAGATAACTAATGCATCTGCCATTAAAATCAGTTACATGGCTACATGAAGGTAACATGCAATAATGTGTACCTCTTTGTCAGGCATTATTGTATATAGGAATAATATACTGGTTTGGCAACATGTCCACCCATCGGCTATTTACAGAATAACTGTACGCGAGCAAGACTGCATTTTCTGATTTTTTTTTATGCAATTATACAATAGTGATTTTAACATCGGTCAGTTCAGTTCTTAAACTTCACACTAGTATTTTTTAGGACAAACTTAATTTAAGTTTAGACAAAAATTATAGTCTAACTACGCCCCAGAATTGTTTCAGTCGGAGGACTCCCACAACCCCGTACATGGAATTGCATTCAACGACTACTCCACAGCAACAACATCAAAACTTTCGGATCCACATATAGTCTGACCATAAATGTTCGTTCCCCTTCCTAAATTGATCGGGAGAATTTTGGAATGTGAACCCACGTTACTGGGTTCTAAACCATACAGGAGAGTCGATCCGTTTTCAGGATTGGAGAGGCAAACTTACCGCTCATGCACTTAATCAGAAATATACACAAATTAGCCACAAGATGTACCTCCTCCTTTATGTTCTACACCCTTCCCCATATCTATGTAGACATGTGACAAATCACTTGATTGGCGTAGGAAGGGAGCAAAAAATGAATTGGTTGGGGAGGGGGTCGGGGGGCATCCCAATTAAGTAAACAATACACATTTTGTCATTATTGTGACCCACATGGAACACTGAAAAATTTCAAAATTTCCATATCAAAATTTTAATTATTTTATCCCGAAAGTTTTGAATATTTCTGGGAATTTCAACCCTTTTTCAAAATTGAAACCCTTTTCTTGAAAATCAAATTTGTCTTAAAATTGCAATCTGTAATATAACCGAAATTCTCAACATTAAACTACTTTTTCTAAAATTTAGAACCTCTTCGATTGATTTCGACCTCTTTAATTCCCTTCGTGTAAAATGTCGATTTCTTTTTGTTTTAAATTTAAACTATTGAAATGTTGACTTCTCAACTAAAAATATTAGCGTTTTATCTCAAACTTGTACGTTTCTCTCGAAATTGCCATTGCATTTCTCGAAATCAAGATTTCTTTCTTATGCAAATTTCAACTATTTTTTCTCAAAAAATAAACTTTTCTTGATGAGGATGGTAATAAGTAAAACGGGAGAAAAAGGGGGGGGGGCTACATGAATTGACTATTACAATTATTGGTTAAATGTCGACATAGTATTTTGATTTGAGCAATTACGAGGTACGTGAAAGACAAAACATCGTTTGATTGCCTTAAACTCTCTTTGCTGGTGCAAAGATTTAGCTAAATAATCCAGCATTGACATGGAATGGAATTAATTACAAAGGTGGTTGGGTGGGGAGGGATGAAAAATGTCGTGTAGTTACAGGTGCGTATCCAGGGGGGGCGTTGGGGGCGCGCGCCCCCCGGGTAAGAAAAAGAGAAGAGAAAAAAAGAGAAGAAAAAAGGAAAAAAGAGGGGAAAAAAGAGGAGGAGGAGAAGAAGGAAGGGAAAAGAAAAAGAAGAAAGAGAGAAAAAGGAGAAAAAGAGGGAGTAAAAGCAAAACGCGAAGACACCGGGAAGAGAAAGAAGAACAGTGACATCATTACAGCGCTGAAGGGTAGCCAGTGACGGATCAATGATTTCGTAAAAGTGTGACTCACCCTACCCCTCACACCGACAACTCCATTTTTTTGACGTTTCCATTTTCCTCTCTCACTAATGATCTATATATATATACTATATATGGTCTATCATAACGCGTGTGTAGAATTGTGCTATGAAACCAACTGTGGCTGGTCTCGAACTCGACCGTGTCGTCGGGGAACATGACGCATTTTGGGATGGGGGCGCCCGCCCCCCCCATTCAGCATTTTTTTAAATGATATCGCTAAGTAATTTCAAAATAGAAAGTGCTTAGAGGCAACTAACAAGGCCTGGGAAGTGTCATTTCCAGCGATCTGGGAGACATTTTCGGCCAAAATTTGCTTGTACGCTTCCGCCAACCTATGGTGGCGCTACGCTTAGATAATTTGCCTACAGGCTTCGCCTCCCCCCCTGGCAAATTCCTCGCTACGCGCCTGTTCGAATTTGTAACGCAAACAGCAGATATAACATCATATCAGTGAGCATGAAAATGGCGTTCCAGGATGAAAAGCCTCAAAACTGTCCGACTTGCCTGAAAAAATAACCAAAAATTTTCGCGCGCTTTGCGCGCGTTCAACGTGTTCTTGTCAATATCATATAAGCAAGTATCGGTTATTACATCGCATGCCATCATGTACCGTACGGTCCGTTCAAATTGCGCAGTATACCGCGGGATGCTAATGTAAACAACGACATGTCTCATGTAGATGTATAAAAAGCATGGAGGTCCAATTATGTCAAAACTCTCTTTTACATTAGTAATGGCGAATTAGGGCCTGCACCCCCGCCGCGCAGTGGCGGAGCGTCCATATGGTCAGGGGGGCGGATGCCCCCCCCCCCTGACGGACTCAAAAGGACTGCTGGCGCCTTTTTCAGCTCTTTACTAGTTTCTACTTATTCGTGATTTTTGACTTTTTTATTGCGCTCTCATCTACTTATTGACATTTCTCACATTTTGTTGGTGTAATTTGGCGATGACACCTTATTCTTCGTTTATCTGCAAATTAGCCAGGCCCGGAAAGGGTCATTTCCGGCGATCTAGGGAGTATCTTTACTCAAAAATTTTATGTACGCTACGCGCCAACCAGTGGTGGCGCTCCGCTTAGATAGTGTCGAAAGCGCCCCTTCAGACCATTCTCGCCACTCCTGACCAATACCCCTAGCTCCGCCACTGCCGCCGCGCCTCCTACGCCTATGTGTGTAGTGTTCGGTTTCGGAAATATCTGCTATTTTTTTCATTTCCTTCAACCAAGTTTTATAATAGCCGTTATAACAGGTTTTAATATTTGTACATCAATAAATTAACTGTGTCTGAATTTTCGAAAATTTCTGACCAACCTTCTACATCACACTTCCCTCTACTCGTGCACTTTTGACCGGTCTGTTAGGGGTTGAAGGAAGTTTTTTCTATATTGGTTGTCCATAGATGAAATTTTGTACAACATTATGGCTATGTTTTGAAGTGAGTTTATTCACGAGAAATGTGAATTTTCAAATTCTGAACAAATATGGGGCTTAAAACCTTGAAAAGTGGGGCTGACGGGTATTGTGGGCCGGGACGTAGAATCACCTACAAAGCAAAGACCCACAGGAGATGCGATCAGGTCGAACATGATGTGTGCCGGGTTGACAATCTTCTAAAAGGTTATGGATGGAAAAAAAACTATTAGGAAATACTTGGTTCTCAGGCAAAAGGTGTACATCTGGTTGGTCATTTCAAGCCCGAGAAGTGCCGTTTCCGGTGATCTGGGGGGTTTCAAAACAAGAAATTGTCTTGTACGCTGCGCGCCAACCGATGGTGGCGCTCCGCTTAGATAGTAATTCGCGCCCCCCGGATTTGAAAATCCTGGATACGCGCCTGAGTTACATTTATTCCGATAATTTCATGATGATTTAGTGAATATATATAAAAACAAAAATGTAACTTGACACAGACACGTTTTGTCTGCACGATGTGTCTGCAAGATGTGTAGGACGGAGCAAGGCTGTTCAAATTATGTTATTCCATGTAGGTTTTATTATTCATTAAACATGTACTCTTTAAATCATTTGAAACAGACGGTATTCAAACTTTTGTGTTTATTGCTTGTTTATGCATCCACTAGCAGATAATAGGGTGGGGGAATGTGTACATGAAATGCTATTTGCCCAAATTTTAACCGGTGGTGGGGGAGGGGGAGGGGGTGCACGGGAACTAACACCCTACCGCTTAGGTAGAAATGTCAATGATAGCTTGATCTAATTGATAGAGGTTGTGTTGTATTATTTACTTCCTCGACCCCTTCCTTAAGACATACCCAATCGACGTCAGTTGATAAACTGTCTGTTTTCACCGGGTATGTATAACGTTACATCTCTCGTACATTTACTTCTATTGGCGCCAAAATGTCTGTTACAAATTTCAAACATCACCCGCGAACAGCTGGAAAACACCTGTATATGCTATTGAATACCTGTTCACATCTAGTATCTATATCACTGACGACGAATGTTTTAGTGTTACATTAGTGGAGCTGCAGAGTACGTATTATATTCGTGGGAGACTGGGAGTTGTTTGTTACCATTGACTTGTTGGTTAATAAGATGGATTATTTAATGGAGAGGAACCACTGTTAATAGACAGCGTTCATTGATAAGTGAGATAATTTGACGGTATGGTATAGAGGCATAGGCTAGAGGGGGAAAGCGGCCAGGCCAAACTTAGTTAAGCTATAAGCTAGACTAGTAGTAATAAAGTTAGGCTATGTTAGAAAACTCACTCATCACCTTCGAAAAACTATAATTATCTACTTTTAGCGAGAGCAGGGGCGTAGCGAGCGGGGGGGTGTGGGGGGTGTCACACCCCCCCCCCAATAATTCGGTCGCTGTCGGCAAAGGTCTGTCGGCAAAAGGAGAAAAGATGAAGGGGAAGAAAGAAGGAAAGCTGAATAGAGAAAAGGAGAACGGGAGCTTCTTCCGTGCTAAATTTGACTTAAAATATGCACCAGATTGCATCTAAGGACGTTTCAAAACTAAAAATTTTCCAAAGGGGAGGGGTAGACCCCCTACCCTTAGACCCCTCCCCCATTTCAGTCACCAATTCCAGATCCGTCGGCAAATCAAATTTGACTTAAAATATACACCAGATTGCATCTAAGGACGTTTCAAAACTAAAAATTTTCCAAAGGGGAGGGGAAGACCCCCTACCCTTAGACCCCTCCCCCATTTCAGTCACCACTTCCAGTTCCGTCGGCAAATCAAATTTGACTTAAAGTATGCACCAGATTGCATCTAACGACGTTTCAAAACTAAAAATTTTCAAAAGGGGAGGGGTAGACCCCCTACCCTTAGACCTCTCCCCCATTTCAGTCACCAATTCCAGATCCGTCGGCAAATCAAATTTGACTTAAAATATGCACCAGATTGCATCTAAGGACGTTTCAAAACTAAAAATTTTCCAAAGGGGAGGGGTAGACCCCCTCCCCTTAGACCTCTCCCCCATTTCAGTCACCACTTCCAGATCCGTCGGCAAATCAAATTCTCCACACCCCCCCAACAAAAACCCCTTCGCTACGCCCCTGAGCGAGAGGACATGCTTAGCAAATCTAACTCATAAATAGTAGAGATCTTAGCCTAGTTGCTGACTGAATATCAGAAAAGTCCAAGTTAAAGCATATCTTAACTATAAAGGAATTGAATAAAATACAATCGAGACACTGAGTTTTCTTTAGGGATCTTAAATTAAGCGAAGAATGAAACCAGCGATTAACATTCTAGGTGTACTGATGCCTAACATTTACTTCATTCTAGCTAACAAAATGTATCAATAGACAAACTCTAGAAACTTTGTTATTCCTCAAAAAAATTTAAATCACAGAAAATGGTTCAACTCGATTTTAATCGTACATAACATAGCCTTATACGCATTAATACAAGTCAATCTATAACATTCCAAAATTATCATTTTAATCACCTAACTTATTAAATCTACCAGGTCGGACATTTGAGCCACTTGTGTGAGAAACCTGCAGCTTTTTTACCGAGCAGGCTAACTGAAATAATGTTATTTAATAACTGATTAGTTGAATGACCATACTCCTGCCAATATACCTGACACTTTGTATGAAATATACCTTTGTTAAATACTGTATAGGGCCCAGAGCTTTGAGCCTCTATAAAACAGTTTTCCTATTAAGTCTAATAATAATCAAATGCAATACATAGTTATTAAAAGGAATCTTTCGTCCATGTTTTTCCAGGAGCAACTAGATCGTGGTGTTCTACTGACAGCTGGTTTGTCTTAATTTTGCCCACATAATTATAAAAACTGTACGTCATTTCCAAGCCAACAGACTTATGGCCACATTATGTTTAAAAAGTAAAATGGTTTTGAATTGAAAGTGCGCCACCTATTTTACCCTGCTGCAACTCTCAATAGCAGAAGTTCGCCAGAGCCGTAGCTCAAACGTTAAATGTTCCGCTAACTGTTCACACCCGATGAACTCCATGTAACAGAAGATATTTCAATGAAGACCCAATCAACCCGATTAAACTTAAAAGTAATAATTAATTAGTATAATTAAACCCTCAAGGATATGAAGTGTTTACAGATAACAATATTATTTGTAAAAAAAAATATATAATTAGCGGATGGTACTATTTAATTGGAAGAAACGATAAAGTTTAGAAAGTTAAGATCATAAGCAATACCCAATTTATGAATATCTACAAACACAAAGAAAGAAAAATGTTACATTTCGAAAAAATCTACTAGAAGTTATGTCACACTCAAACCGTAACTTAGGAATGAATTTGATAATTAACTAATTAAACACAGATGGACATCATCTTTAAACAAATCATATTAATTAGAAATAATTATAATTCAAGCAGAATAGTCGGATTTGGATCAATAATGAAATAATTTGTAAATTAAATTTTGAGTTTAAGCCTCGTCAACCTTCTCTCTGGAAACTTGAATTTGATCTACCGGACATCTGCTTCTCTAAACTGCATTTTAATTATAAGAAACAACCTATTGATTTAAATATAATTCTTCAAACTCTCCTTATACTTTATAAAAACCTGGTATTAGTTAGAGTAGAAGTTTCCTTTTCATGATTCCTATAACATTAAATTACATTTTCCTTCTGAAAGTTCTAAATAAAAATACAAATAAATTTGATCAATATTTTTCTTCAAAAGATAGATAATCTCAATTATTATTGACCCATTTCTTATAAAATTCTCAACCCGTCATTGAGATTTGTTTCCTATTAACTAATAAATAAAAATATGTAGCCTCGCATTCTTATTTTATTAAACCTTATATAAAAACTTTAATGAATAATTTAATTGTAAAACAATCAAACTAACCCTTTAATCCTACATTACCACTGTATTTTCTCTAATCTAATGTAATTATTCCTGTTTATATTTGTGTCCCCATAAAATCAGCCCCTTATTTCCGTTCTAATAACTGATTCCGTCTTACAAATAAACACGACCTAAATGTCTTAGTTTATCGCTTTATTTTCCTTTATCTTTTTTTCGTTATTTTTATTTTATTATAATTATTCTAAACCTAACCAAATCCAATATATTTATCTCCATCTACTCTATTATCAGTAACTCTATTCTTTCATTCTAGATTCCTATTTCCTGTGTGCGTCTATTTTCCTGCTCTCCTAGAGTTGATAAGTCTGGTCTGAACCTTATCCTTGAGTCTCGTCTCTCTCTCTCTATCCTGAGTTCTCTCCAGGAGCTGTGGATCTATGACTACAACAGGAGACTAACTAATGAAGAGTTGGCGGCCATCTTGTCTTACTCCTCACAGTGTACAAGCTTGAAGGAGCTGCAGTAAGTATTCCGGTGTAGATGCTAGAATCATTATAACAGTTAAACAGGGTATTAATTTAATAATACAAATTATCAATATTAAACTAACAATAAATACTGTGAAGTCTGCTGTATTTTAATGTCAAGGATTGGATTCAATGAGTTTAGTTGGATTTATTTCAATAATTAGGTCATCGTGATTGGAATTCTGTAGAATGTGATTAATAATACAAAATATGATGGATAAATAGGGAATATTTTAAGAGGGTGTTTGTAATAGAGGGAGGGGTGCAGGGGTGGTGGTGGTGGTTTAAATGTTCTTTGTTTATGTTAATGTTAAAATTTAACGAAATAGGTTTTAGAATTACAGGAATATTTATTAGGATAAAATAAGAGATATATAGACAAAGAAATTGGATTTTAATAATTCTAGCGAGTGAAATTAATATTATAAAGTAAAGTTTTATAAAGAATAACTGTTAATTTTGACTGAAACCTCCGAAATAGTTTATTTTCAATTATGTACAATTAATTTAAGAAACAAAAGAGATTGAAAATTGTTATTAATTTTAAAGTAGTAAAATGATGGCAATGAAAATAGCAATAACTTATAACTTTGTTCTTATAAACTCCTCATAATTGTGATCAGATTATGACACTCTAGCAAAACTGAAATGTATACAAAAGAAGCAACCAATAAAACAGTTTTAGTTGTCGAAATTTAAAAAACAGTTACGCAAAATAAGTTAACTAATTAAAACAAAATAAAAGTTAACTAGAAGGAAATAAATAATTGAAATTGAGTTAACTATATAGTTAAAAAAAACAATTATTGCAATAAATATAATTAAAGGCAAATCTGTATCTTATAACTTCCAGAGGTTCAAATTTAATCCAATTAAAACTACATCAATTTCTTCTCTATAGTTTGAAATACAATGTTATACAAAATAAGCTAAATTAATATTCATGCTTATATTTTAACATAATTATCAACAATAATTAAAAATTTAACCAAGAGCTTTCAGCTTTGTATAATTCATAACTTTAAACAAACACTGTTTAAATATTTTAATATTCCTCGTATTAATGTTACTATATACTTGATTCGATCATGACGTCCCTAGTTCGTCCTTTACAATGCAGTGTTAATTAATCCTCCAAGACACCCTCTCCCCCCACCCCCAACCAACCCCTCCTCTCTCTCCTCATCTTGCCCCGTTTGGTCTTACATATCAAACCTCGTTAAAGTTTCTCCTTTCCGTCCTCACCATTCGGAAAGTAATCAGTAACATCTTCAACTTACAGCTGACGTGTTACTAAAAAAGAATATATTTAAGTCGCACCCGCCACCCCCCCCCTCCTTCCCCACCGCGCCTCACCCAAATCTCGAAAGAAAAGACAAAAACTATTTAGTAGTTACATAAATGAAATAAATTAGAAAGAAAGCTGCTTTACATATGTTATAAGTGAGCCACCGCCATTCCAGGAATAACTAACTAAAAAATATCACTGGAAATAACACACTGTGGTCTGGCTATAAAACAAATATATTACACAATGTTTATTCCCTATCTAGACTAAATACCTTACCCCAATCCCAGTATGCTCTTGGTTAAGTTTAGTCTCGCCCCTCTGCCCCACTCCCATTCAGACACCTTACCTGGACCCGTCACCACTCTCCCTTTGCCACCCCCCCTCCCCGTGGTACATACTCGTTTTTTAGATGGCCCTTCAAATCCATTCTATGTTTCTACCCGATAACATCACCGTTTTAGTACACACAGTAGGCCTACTCTACTTCTACATAGTTTTCTGCACAGACGATTGATTCAAACTATTTATTTCTAAAGAAAAATAAGTTAGCAGTAGAGATGACACACCTGGAACTCCAGTAAATACCTAATTAGCATAATAATAGATGACACGAGTCAGGGTTATAGATAATGAATAGAATAGAAACGAGCCACGCGTCTAGTGTGCACCTGGAATGTTGTAACTGCCATACAACGTAACCATGGAAACTGACGATAAGTAGGTCAGTCTGTGTCTAGCAGTGGCTGGGAATAATGCATTTTATTCAATACGGGTTAGCATGTCATATGCCATGATATTACAACGTGTTCTCATTATTATTCTTTGTTTATATATTTTAAATGAGTAAACTTGATTTCCTTGGTTGTTTAATACATCCCTCACTTGCGCCTCTCACTAATTTTATAGACGGAATGTTTAAATTCCCTTTCTTGTTTTTTTTTTTCTGTATGTACTTCTCGTTGGTATATGGAAGTCAATTAGCACATAATTGAATAGCCCTTAATTTAACTCACATATCTAATATGTGACTATAAACATTGCGGGTTCTTAATTGCTTAGTTTATGGAGAAAAGTTTTGTTCTGTGAAGTTGATTAAACAGTTAAACGGTGGAGATAAAATATTACTCGTGTTTAGCAGGGAGAAAGATTCGTTTGATGAGATCTTTTATCTTTTTAAATATCGAATTATATACTGCACTAGTTCTTTTTTATCTATACAGAACAGGCGAAAGTGATTAAATTATTCCATCGAAGTTTAAAATGTATAATGGATAACGACAACTAGAAATGGATTTCAAATTTGCAACTTAAATGTTTTTAACGAATTTAGAAAGGCTTAGAAGGCTGTCATCATCGCCTTCAGACTTTCTTCCAAATGGTTTACAGTATTGTTATAACACACGCTAGCAAAATGAAGTACATATTTCTATCCCCGGTACACAATGAATGAACCTACAAGTTAACAATCAGAATAAACACTTATACAACTGCCAGGGTCATATCCAGGTCGTAAATATGGCCACGGTTCATTTAGTTTTGTTGCTGAGAAGGAAAAAAGAAGAAACAGTTATTCACTTGTTGAAATGAATTCATTACGTCATAATTTGCGATGTTAAAACTTTTACATGAATCATGGTGGTATGCTGATTAAAACTGAACATAAGTATATTGTGATAGTAACATGTATGTTCAACACTCAATAGAAAAAAGGAAGGAAAATGAAACAGAAAAGAAACCGAAGGAGAGGAGTTATGTTCCTGGAAATACAGTAAGTAGAGATCTGTGGGTAATTGTATACTGTCGGCCACACATCCGGGGTTTTCCTCCCGTCAAATCGCAGCGAATAGGGTGAAAACATGTAAAGTAATTGTGTCTAAATATCGCGAATCTACGCTTTCAGAACGCATGAAGAGAAACATGAATACTCTACGCATATACCTCTATAGGCATAAGAGTGCAATATAATAGTAAAGTAGAGGAGCCCTAATGTAACAGAAGCTAAGCTATCTTCGTAGGTATTTTACAGATGTTGTATTTTTAATTGTTTGAGACACTACAGTAGGACTACCCAGGCGCGTATCCAGGGGGGCGTTGGGGGCGCGCGCCCCCGGGTAAGGAAAAGAGGAGAGAAAAAAAGAGAAGAAAAAAGGGAAAAGGAGGGGGAAAAAAAGAAAAGGAGGAGAGAAAGGAAGGGAAAAGAAAAAGAAAAAAGAGAGAAAAGGAGGGAGTAAAAGAGAGCCAAGACCTCGGGAAGAGAAAGATGAACAGTCATAGTTAAAGCGTTGATCCCTATTATATACACAGGGTAGCCAGTGACAGATCAAGGATTACGGAAGGGGTGTGCGCCTTACCCTACCCCTTACACCGACAACTCCATTTTTGACGTTTCCATTTTTCCTCTCTCACTAATGTATCTATATAATTACTATATATGGTCTATCATAACGCGTGTGTGTGTATGGACGCCTTAAACAATTGTATAAATTGTAGTACAATTGTGCTATATGGAACCAACTGTGGCTGGTCTTGAACTCGACCGAGTCGTCGGGGAACATGACGCATTTCGGGAAGGGGGCGACCGCCCCCCCCCCGTGCAAATTTTCTTTATGACATCGCTAGTAATTTCAAAATAGACAATGCTTAGATGCAACTTACAAGGCCTGGGAAGTGTCATTTCCAGCGATCTGGGAGGCATTTTCGGCCAAAATTTTTCTTGTACGCTTCGCGCCAACTACTCGCAATTACTCGCTGCACGCCTGTTCGAATTTGTAAAGCAAAGAGCAGATATAACATCATATCAGTGAGCATTGAAATGCATGTTCCACGATGAAAAGCCTCAAAAAACTGTTTATGTGTGTAGTCAAAGGCGTAGGAGCCAAATTGGATTTGGGGCTGTAACGACTTGCCCGAAAAAAAAACCGAAATTTTTTCAACTCATCAATGCCAATATCAGCCCCCGCCTCCTACGGGACCTACGCCTATGTGTGTAGTATTCGGTTTCGATATACCTGATATCGGACATATCTGGCTATTTTTCATTTCCTTCAACCAAGTTTTATAATAGCCATTATAAGAGGTTGCAATATTTCTACACCAAGAAATTAACTGTGTCGGAATTTTAGAAAATTTCCTCACCATTCCTCATCATACTTTCTTCTACTCGTGCAATTTTGACCTGTCTATTAGGGGTTCAAGGAGGTTTTTCTATATTGGTTGTCCATAGATTGAATTTTTTGCAACATCATGGGTATGTTTTCAAGTGATTTTTATTCACGAGAAATGTGAATTTTCAAATTTTCAACAAATAATGGGCTTAAAACCTTCAAAAGTGGGGCTTTCGGATATTGTGGGCCGTGACGTAGAATCACATACAAAAGCAATGATCCATAGGACATGCAATCAGGTCGAACATGATGTGTGACTGGTTACAATCTTCAAAAAGGTTATGGATGGAAAAAAAACTTTTGGGAAATACTTGGTTCTCAGGCAAAAGTGTACATCTGGTTGCTCATTTTCAAGCCCGAGAAGTGCCATTTCCGGTGATCTGGGGGTATCAAAACCAAAAATTCTCTTGTACGCTCCGCGGCAACCGATGGTGGCGCTCCGCTTAGATGGTAATTCGCGCCCCCCGGGTTAGAAAATCCTGGATACGCGCCTGCTACCTACATATTTATGATTCTGCGTCATGTTTTACTTTGTTCAACACTTACTTTTGTTGGGAAAAAGTTTTAATTTCGTACTGCAAAGAATCATATCTTTCTAATGTGCAATTACGTAGCACCATGCATCTGCCTAACTGTCTAACCTTTGTTCTGTACGTTGGAGACTTGAACAACAATCATAGGCCTACTCGCGAGTGAAATTTGGCGAGTAGATTTTTAGTCACGGTCGCCAAATAGCGATTACTTTCAATAATGATGAAAATCGTGGATACCTCTAATACTTGGTGTGTGGATTCATAACATCGAGTACAAGACCCCTATTGTTTTGGAGGTGTGTATAGCCACGTATAGTAGACTGACCTATGTTATCATGCCATATTGTTATTGTAACAGCTTGTTCTGGTTATACTAACAAGAAGAAGTCTAGTGCATTGAAGTCATCGAAATCTCAATGCAGTTTGCATTCGGGCTATCTTTGGAAAGGAGGGGTGGGGTGGGCTCAAAATATGACTTGCGTCCGTTGGGAGAGGTCTAAACGGGAAGAACCCTTTTTATTAAAATATAGCCTTTAATAAATAGTTTTCAATGCTGTAGCAATATAAATTACTAGTTCAACAATTAATTCCAGTATTTTGCCTACATGTGTACATTGAGTTGCTAAGTCCGCTATAGCCCTTACAGTATATATAACATTAATGAAATATTCAAAAGCGCCTGTTTAACCAGTCACTGGATAGATACAGAAAACTAACGATTGTAAGAACAAGTTTTACATACGAAATAGAAAATCTATGCGTTAATTATGCTAATTAGATACAAGGTACGTAACCTATATATTTTCTTTACATTGTCTGGAGCAGTGTTTTACATAGAACTGGGCAATTCAAGTATAAGGTAAGGTGATACTGAGCTAGACTTTAACATATTTATTGGATATTATGCACTATCTGTTACCGGTTAATCCAGATAATTTCATTTCATGCTCGATAAACTCAAGTGCCCTGTTGTTGTTGTGTGTTTGTAACAAGTGTCTTCATGTCTAAAAATTTGCTATTTGGCTTCAAAATAATAATAATGATAAAATATGCAGTTCAAAAGTACCGGTATAAAGACAACTGTTGCTAAAAACATTCAAATACAGTACTTGAACCTGTGGAAAGGAATGCACAGATTATTTATTTTGAGAGGGTTTCAGATAATTTGACAGTCTAGTGGTTTCTTGCGTAAAATCAAAGTCACTTGTTCCACTTCCCCTCCCAATAAAACTTTTCTTTTGTGAATCAAAGACGATGGCATTAGTGTATTCTTAACAAAGTATGTCCAGGAAGTCTTAATAGCTCCTCGGTATGAAGGGGGTTGGATATTTTAGACACATGCAACTCTTCATTGAGAACATAGTTAAATAGGAAGATTCGATTGTGTAATGGTTAAGGTTATTATTATCAACTCCACAAAAATGTTATATTTTTTTACAATTTGATTTAGATCAATGACAAAAAACAATGCGCGCAATGTGGTAAAATTATTGAAGTAGTTATTGAATAAATACTTAAATAACGTTGGTATATCATATAATAGTAACAATTTGTGTTTAACTTCAATCCGAGATGATAAATTGTTACGCCCAGTAAAGAATGTTGCTATGTCCTCGACCCTTCTATCCCTCTACCTTCTATTTCTCCTCCGTTTTAGTGCAATATTGTGCAGGTTTCTCATTCCGAAATTACGTTGAAAAATTGTAATTTGTAGCATCTTAAACTATTCTGAGGTTAAGAAACAATTTTCAGTTTTAAGATTCATAATTTCTACATTTTATATTTTACCATTGCACTCTAACAATATCAGACATTTTAGTTCTCATTTAAAAATGAGAAGGGTTCACGAAAACGATCTATATTATCAATCAATTTACCGAAAATAACATACGATAAAAATCACGTGATCCGAGCGGAAAATGGCAAGCGGTTGTTACAAGGATTTGCTCCGTTTACTTAGTGTATTGTGTACAATGTTGTATTTCTACATGTTTGTTGTTTACTTTGTTTATCTTTTATGATTTAGTAAACAATTAACCTGACTAGGAGGACATTCCTCTACGTCTTCTACATCTTACACGATGATTATTCTACTTCTCTCCATAGGTTTCGTTGGGGCTACACTATGCCAGACACTATTCCGGTTGGATCCATTCCATCATCCTTGAAATCAAGAAATGTGAAAGGTATTGTCACAATGACGTCATAATGGACACACCTATAATGTCTTACATTTAATTAAGGCTTTACCAACTATGTGAATTTCTTTTGACTTGTTGTTGTTGTTGATTTACATACAAGAGAGTAATGAATCAGCAACACATGATTGCCATTTTATATGAAGGAGACACCCAGAACAGAGTCTAATTGTGATAGTAAACAACGAACTGAATAATAGAAATGTAACAACACTTCATATTGCTTGGCTTAGTTGATTTAAGAGATAAGTCATATTCCTTTAATTCGCTCCTTCGAGATCCCTGCCCTATAATATATTGTGTGAGTAGCCATCACATCAATTGATGCTTTAAATCTCTTTCCGAAAAGTAGTGGTATCATACACTTTGGGAAACTTAAGTACACAGCGACAACTATTGTGTAAGGTTTTGAAGTGATGTTGTGCCCCTCGGCCCAACACCCCGCCCCCAGTCCCCCCCCCCCTCAGGCGAACACACACATAACAAACATCCTTCTTTCAATCTGAATTGCAGAATAAAGCCGCGAAGTTTAACTTAATTCTTTTCCAAGTTCTGCAACAAATTTCTTGTTTCTCTAAAATTGCTGCAAAGTGTATTACAAAATAAACGAAAACAAAACAGACCAAAAGTGTATCGGAACTGTTGGTGCTAGATGTATCGTACTCAAAATATATGAATAGGTAATATTAGCATAAAGATTTTATAAAGGCAAAGATAAGACACTCGTTCTGCAGTTTTATACAGGAACAGAGGGTCGTCAAAGCCGACAGTTCATATATAGGGAGGGGGGGGGGGGGTCTGTAGTCTTTCCCCCGAAAAATGGCAAGTTTAGACTTCAAATGATACATTCTGAGTCATAGTTTGACTTATATGACTTGACTTATGTCCAATATCTAAGTCTAATCGCAACATTGTGTTTTAACTATTCTAAGTTAGTTTGAAAAGAGTACAATCTACATGTATTGGCAGACATTAACATCCATGCACTATTTGCCTAGAAAAAATAATAGTAGAAATAAAATTTGGGTAATGATGTTAGGGAAAGCATTTAGAACTATATGTGAATTTAAAACCATATTTTATTTTCTTTCATTCATTTATTTATACACTTACAAAAGTAAGAGCTTCGCCCCCCTGACCCCAACCCGCCCCAACCGGGGCCTTACACTACTATCCGCTGAAAATTTACTTCTTCTCATAGATAGATGTCTGTGTTTTAAAATTTCTTCAAAAGAAAAAAAAATCTTCAAAGGGTGCAGCTTAGGTCCAGCGGGTCCCCACCAGCCTGCTTGGATTACATTAAAGATAACTATAATTTATTGATTAAATCTGTTTTGAATTTTAGTGCTTTAAACTCGCTACGAGAGAACAAGCGATATCACCAAATGTAAAAATTTCAGGAGGCTTCCCCTCGTAGAAACAACCTGGGCTTGAAATATATTCCAGAGAAAGCCCCCGACCCCGCTTGAGCTCTTAGAAACGTTCTGTAAAATGTTGAGGTTGAGCTTCTTCCTGACAACCCTATCTAAAAATTATGCAGCTTCCGGGTACTTTGCATCACACCCTTTAATAACATTAAACTATCAAAGAGAAATATATAATTTACAGTTTTGGTCTGTAAATCTGCATACAAAGCGAAATGTGCATAAAACAGGCTTTATGCTTATTAGATGAGTACTAGTTTAATTTTCTAGCCATAAATATACATGTTGTGTATCGATTCGGTACAGTTTTACATCGGTATTATATACTTATTGAGGTAACGATGTATACTTTATTCTATTTAACACTTGTTATCTGTCGAATGTTTAACTTAATATTTGTGTTTGATTTTCGCAGAGATGCTATACTGTCATAAAGAAAAATTAAATTTTAGAGTAACCACGGATCTTGCAAGTAGTAGTTTAGAGAGGGATTCAGATACAATTCAAGTAGTATTATTCATCGGCCAACGCGTAAATACCCGAAAAGATCTATTGAATGTTTTTAACTGTATGGTCCACCATCTTGTCTACATACGTCTAAAATATTGTTTGTAAACGTTATAGGATTCATTGTAGTCGTTTAAGTCAGTTAAAACTAATCGAACGCATTACTAGGAAGAAACGGATACAGCGGAATGTTCGGGTGCAGGAGGGGGGGGGGGGTTACATATTTCACGCGGCGCTTCTTGATCATGTGATATTTACTAGTTGGTTGTTATGGTATCTCTTTTTTATGGGGGGGGGGTGTTGGGTTGGGGTGATTTGACTAAGGAGCTACAGTATATGTGCGTCTTTACTGTAATGTTGTATACGTCATTAGCCAAACACAATGTAACTTGTACATAAATGGGGGTCTGCCCGATATTCATAAGGTCCGCTATTCATAGGGGTCATTGTTCATAAGGATCGTTATTAATAACGTGCATTTTCTCGATACACAGGTTCGCTCATCATAATGGAAATAAAGGTTCGTTATTCATAACAGAAAGGGATCATAATTTATAAGGTCCGGTATTCATAATGGAAACAAAGGTTTGATATTCATAATGGGCAAAACGGTTCGATATCCATAATGGACAAAAAGGTTCGTTATTCAAATGGGACAAAGGGTTCTAAATTCATAATAGAACAATGGGTTTGTAATCCATAATAGACAAAAAGGTTCATTATAATAGGAAGAAAGGTCCGATATTCATAATGGAGCGAAGGGTCCGTTATCCATAATAGACAAAAAGGTTCATTATTCATAATAGGAGAAAGGGTCCGAAATTCCTAATCGATCAAAGGGTTCGTAATCCATAACGTGAAAAAAAGTTTCGTTATTCATAATAGGAGAGGAGTGCGTCATACAAGTGCAAAAGACATTCTCCATTTTCCTACCGACTTGTACGGAATCGGCATAAACTTGTACGTTTCCTAAAGGGGGTGGGTCATTTTCCTCATTGTGTATGATAAAGAACATTTTTGTCTATTATGAGTTACGAACCCTTTGCTCTATTATGAATATCGAACCCTTCGTCCTATTATGAATAACGAGCCTTTTTCACCATTATGAATATCGAACCCTTCGTCCTATTATGATCATCTAACCCTTTTCACCATTATGAATATCGAACCCATTTACCAATTATGAACAACGAACCTTATTTTTAATTTTGAATGACGAACCTTATGAACAATGAACCATTTGCTCATTATGAATAGCGAACCTTATTAACAATGAACCTTATGGATGATGACCCTTATGAACAATGAACTTTATGAATATAGAACCTTATGAATATCGGGCTGTCACCCATAAATGGAACATCACTATGCCACCTTACATTACATCTCCGAAATATACGTTTTCAATCGATACTCCTGTTGCTACGTACAACTGATTTTCATGTTTTGATGTATAATAAATTATAATGCAAATGAACATGAAATAAAGAAACACCTTGCATGAAATTGCAACTGTTTCTTTTATAACGACCAAGGGTATGCATTAGCCGCGGGATTGCGCGATTCCCACAATTTGATTTCAAATCCCGAATGTCAAAAGTTGCCAAGACGGGATTTCCCGTAAAAAAAATCAGCTCTCAACTTGAATTAAACATAACGGCCCTGACCGTGTAGCGATTCATCGCTAAACTATCGCACTTGGAATAAACGTTTAGTAAAAAGCCAGGAATATTTTTGTTTTTTTATCCCGTCTGTAATCCATCTTAACATCCCGTACATTTCCTTGCCAGTCTTTCCTTCTATTAACAAATGAATGAAGAATTATAGCTATTTTGAGAATTCCAATATTTACGCACACTCGAACATATACAGTAGCTATAACTATACGAGAGGAAAGCACTTGCTATGGACTACCAGAGTTAGCTGCTTGATGACATCGAAGACACCTGCACTCGACAAACTATGTTTGCGTAAAATCCCCACAAAGCACCGACCACATGGTAGGCTAAAATCACAAAGAGTCACAAATTTAGCCTAACCATCTGTTTATTCGCTTAAATTGTGTCGCAGTTAGCTCGCACTAAAATAATCACCGAATACTTTCGTTTTTGCTGCTATCTTTGACCACATGGTAGCCTAACACCACACTAATTCAATGGGAAAATCTTGCCTTAAAACCATCGGTTTTATACACATACTCACCAAAAGCGTATAGCGATGTTTACAACTTTCAAATAGCTGGAAATCGGTAATTGTTTGGAAGGTATGTGCTATGTTTTCAAGAGGTAATGTTGTATTGTAAGTACACTGTTGCTGTTGAATTGAAGATTTCAATTTTGAGAATTATTCACCAGTATAATATTTTCGTTTTCCGTGTTGAATGATTTTTATCCACACACGAAAAAAAAATTAGAAATTGTAAGCAATTAAACAGCCATCTACACTACAAGAAAGTTATTTCATTAAATGAATCTTCCGTATTCACGTGTCTTGATTACTCAAAACATGAAATCATGAAAGCACTCGCATAGCAGTTATACGCGATCCCATCCGCCCCCCCCCCCTCAGAAAACGGGTACCCGTTTTGTGTGTTTTCGATTCGGGTACACGAATGTTCGGTCGGGTACCCGGGTGTCCGGTTACCCGACTCAGGCCTAGAATGTTCTTACTCATTAAATAAGAATAATGCTCAAGAGAAAGTTTTCATCCTTCGCTTGGATCAAGTAAATCATCATGGATGTAACTATGCTGCAGGCTATGGTAGTCTCTGATGAAAAAGGAATTATCGTGGGTATTCAAACGAGATACATATTTCTTGAGTTTAATGGAAATGAGCATTTGTCATATCGTCACCAGTATTGTTACTGAATTAGAACCGTAAAACTAGGGACGTGCAGTTAGCTATAGCAGATGCTTAGATCTGAACTGGTTAAACGGCCGATTATGTAATAGAGTGCGCACTGCAACTATGATATCTGTGTAAGATCGGCTGCAATAGTCTAGGCTCGCATTCAAATTCCAGAAGCAGAACATGTAAACAAACAGAAACAATGAGATGCTACAATGGTCTGTTCTATTTCAATTCAACAAGGATTGTTATTGTATACAATTGCTGCTGATATTTCTGTTTAGTTCATTTGCAGTTTTGTCATGGCCTTTTTGATGTTCTGAGAGACAAACCACGACACAAAACATAATTTATATTGATATGATATCTTCATTCATAGTTGCTTACATGTAAGTTTTGTTCGTATCCATCAACACTTCTGTCGATAATGCAGGCTTCTTGAAACTTCTTAGACATGTGGAAGGTGTTATTGTTCAATGTTACAATTGTGCATGTCAAGTCATAATAACACGATGTTAGATTATACTAACCTTCCTCCTCCATATAAGGGACAACTAGAGAGATTGATGTATTTAGTCTTAATACAGTTTAAAAAAAAACATATCTAAGAAAGTGGCTGGAAACAAGACATATAACCTTAGTTTACACAACTGACATACTCTCAGGACATCGGAAATGGGATCACGTGATTGTGACGATGATTTGTCTAGTCTTGTAGCTCCATAATTTAACTCAATAATGTAATTCCAAAAACAATTAGTCTTTTTCTATTATCAATATCAAAATTTTTGGTATTCATGATCTTTGATGACGTCACTAATGCGTTGTAATATAAAGCTGAATATCTTGATAACCGGGTAGCTTTACAAACATCACGAGCAATCAAATGTTTAATTTCTCTGTACAATAACACATCTATACTAAGATTCTACCTAAATTCATTATTTAAATGATTAAGAGTAATATCAATACATACAAACCACTCTATCTCCACTCCTCAACATTATTTCTCGGACTCGTACACATTGTACGCTCTTTAATTGCTTTGTGTTTATAGGACACCTCGAGATTCTCATTGTTAATGATGGAGTGACGTCACTGCTGATGATGTCATCATTGATCAATTTCAAAGACAGTATACTAGTTAGTGTAAACAACACGTTTGCCCCGATTCATTAAACGTTTGACCATTTTAGACAGATGTGTGTTAAATAGCTACTAAATGATCTCGTGATAACAGCTTAGAGAGAGATTCAGAGATGATGTTATCGAAGTCAGTTTGTTCATCATTTACAATTTCGAAAGCGCCGACATTTAGACGAGTGACGAAGTGTACAAAATTTGATTTTATCACTGCATTTTCTGGAACTCTAATAACGTATTCCTGCCCCCCCCCCCTCTTTTACCACTCTATCCACTCTGCAAAGTAGGGTGTCAGCTGCCACTTGCACCGTGGACCTACACCTATGATGTATTTTTAGTAGAGTCTGAAGAACATTAAACAAAGAAGCCTGAGCATAAAAACATGTAAAAAGATCCTTTACATAAACCTTCCTGTAACGAACTGGGATGCTCTTATAGATCCAGCAGTCCTCTTACATGCAGACTAGCTACGTGGTTATCAACAATTCTTTTTGCATACATAATTTAATTTAAATTTGCTATTATACAAATCTCCTTTTTCTTCTTTTAACAAACTTGTGTAAACAGTGTTTAATGATGGCTCTTGTGATTTCTGATGACGTCACTGATGTTGAGTGTTCTCTGATCAGTTCATTGTCTCATGGATTATTATTCTTGATATGAGCATCGAATACTCGACTATCATGATTTGGTTCTTAATTTAATTCAAGATTCCTTCCTATTTGAGTTGTGTCATATGTTTTTGGTAGGATAACTGATCAGTTATGCTAATGAGATGATAACAATTCTAACATGATTGATTTAATAACTAAGAGGATACTAGTTGTAAACTGATCAGGTATAAAACCGAGATGATAATGATAGTAAACTGATCGGTAATCTGAATGAGTTATAAGGATTGTAGACTGATCGGCTATATTACTGAGATGATAATGATAGCAAACTGATAAGTTCAAAATTAAGGAATCAACTAGATTGATTACTCAGCTGATATGAAGTTATCATCGAGAGCCAACATAAATCGCTTGAATATAATGTTTATTATTTCATTCCAGACCAAAGAAGATTAACTTGCACTTACATTTGTTCATCAATTTCTTTCATTTTATTTATCAGTTTGGAACTCGCGGAATATTCGCCGTCTGAATCTACAGACCGGTCAATGGCAGGTAAGAGATTGTGCACCTTTCGTTCAGATGTTGCTCATAATGCATTCTGGTCAGCTTATTTGAGCTAAGCTGCCCTCTGTGTTACTTTACCAGTAAATATAAAATCAATATTGTGATAACATTATCGGTGAAATGCACTTAGTTGATGGTAGCAATAGAATTAAATTGTGATTAACAGAAACGAAATTAAAACAACAGACATTTTCTCTCCCCTTCCCCAAACGTTGGTCTAATGCTTTCCATATCGTTGTTTTTTCTACCTAAATGTCACCCCGTGTGTCCCTTATTACCCAACCATAAATTAATTGTATTATTCAAGATATTCTCTCACAGGTATATATAAAAGCACAATACTGCCTTGTAGAAACGAGACACTCATGCTAAGTTCTAATCAGAATTGTATTCATGTTTGCTTACATTGTAGAAGGAAACTTACTTCATCAAAACATAGTGAATATTTATGTGTATTATCTACTATAGTGTTAACTGAAAAGATAACATAATGAAATCCTTTAAATACTGCTCGATTGTTGAATGATACCAAAGTTTAAATGTTAGTGACGTGGTGTCCATTTCACATTCAAAGAAGTGGAATATATGCCTTTAAGAAAGACATATAAAATTGTGATTACTTTTCTTTACTTCCTTCTACCACTGTCAAATCAGCTTTGACAGAAAGAGACAACAAAGTTAAATTTTTAATATTAATAAGAAAAACTTCAGGTCGTCAATGGCAAACAGTTTTCTTCATTTCATCCCTGTTGTTTCTTCGTCTAAATGTGATTTAATATGTTTTTAAACAGAAGTGTCTGAAATAAGATACACTTCGTACAAAATATGAAAAACTGGTACTCCAGCTATATAGCTATGTAGCTACGGGGAGCCTGGGGGCGGGGCCCCCATGAAATCGGCTGGCCGCCCACTGGCCCCCCACTGGGAATGGGGTAAAAACAAAATGTTGTAAAAAAAAACTCATCAGTTCGATTCACTAATATTTTTTGTTCAATAATTTGGGAAATAGAGTTACACAATTTGCTCGTCTGCATCTGGCAGAATAAGAATAATACAATATCTGTAGTAATCATGAGAATGGTCACACAGCATGGCATGCATGGCAATGGTCGATGCGACGATTGCGACCATACACCACGAACCTTGTGCATGTGCTGCGCGATATCGATATCTACCAATACATATTATCGGTCATCGATTGGCACTAAAACCCAGATTCTGATGACAGCTGCCTCAAGAAACCCAATAAATGGCCTAATTAGCACCGAGCCACCAATGTGGACCATTACCGAAACATCGATGCGTGTTAGTCTTCCATCCCCTTTCTCTAATGCTATTTAAGTCCACATGTGGGCATATCCTGCAAATCTACCGATAGCCCACAGGGGTTTGCAGTAGTATTTATGCAGTAACTTGCCCGAATCATTTTCAAATTTTTGCCCGACAATTCCATGATTTTCTTTATTTAGCATCATGATGCCCGAATATTTCCGTGTAACATCACCGTAAGTGCAGTTCATCTGGGCTACCACGCTTTTTGCACGATCATTTTTTTTTCTAACTAGTCAATTGTATACCTGGACCAAGGGGGCGGAACCGGGGGGAAAAAGGGGCACGTGCCCCTCCCCCACTTTTCCTCAGGTTAAAAATGCGCCTTCTTTCTACATAAAAATTGAGGTGCCTCAAGTTAGCAAGAAGCCAGGGAACCAGAATGAACACTCGGGAAGGGCCGTTTCCGGCCATCTGAGGGGTTTGTAAAACCAAAAATTTTCTAGTACGCTCCGCGCCAACCGATGGTGACGCTCCGCTCAGATAGTCGTGCATACAACTTTGCAAATCCTGGCTAAGCCCGTCACTTTTAACGAATTTCTGTGAGTCAAACTCAAAACATTTTCGAATGGAAAAAATTTGTTAAGATATTAACAAGAAAAAAACTCTAATTCGGAAGATTCCTACATTAGCAACTAGCATGATTTCACCTCATTTTCTCTCAAAAGAAAACTTGTTCCTTGTTTCCCAATTTGCTTATTGGATACTGCAGTGCTAGTATGCATATTTTCCTTGAGGGGGGGGGGGTGGGGCGTTGATGGAGTGATGTGTATACACAAACAAGATAATACAATAAGAGTTATATAGGGTACTAAATATAAGGCTGCATCAGTCCAATCGAATTTCTGCAAAGTGCCCTTTGATGTCGGTGCCCCCCCCCCCCCCAGATTAAAAGTGCTTCCGCCGACCTTGACCTGGATAATCCCCGACATGAGTGTATAAAAGAAGCATTTCTTTTGCATGGATGGTGGGGGGAAGTGCATACAAGCCTAGAAGTACAGGTTTATCATATTCTTTGTTATATTTTATACTTTTTTGTGAGACAAATTGCAGTCTCACCCGACACAGCGTCTACGTGTCGTTGAATAATGTATGTTTTTTTTTTTCTGGAGGTAGCTGAGTACTGTGTTAAAATAATAAATAAGGTAACTAAATATAGGAGCTTAAAAAATATACTGTCCCATTTTTCCCCTTCAAAGTGATGTTACCATTTTTTCTTCTTCTAATTTACCAAATTTTTGGGGAAGTGTAAATTTCTAAAACGTGAGATTATAAAATAAAGAATGTTTAGATGCAACTTGCGAGGCCTCAGAAGTGCCGTTTCCGGCAACCTGAGAGGCATTGTGTGCCAAAAATTTTCTTGTGCGCTACGGGCCAACTGATGGTGGCGCTCCGCTTAGATAGTGTCACGGGAACATTCAGGCACAAAAAGTTCTACCCCCAAACTGAAATGGTCCCGTACGCCTATGATGCCAACTTCCCTCAAGTTAAAAGTCTGGCTGAGTTGGCAAGGCCAGTCAGCATGAAAGAGAAAAAACTTTTTTTGCATTTCTGTCACCAAAGTTGCACATCTTTTTGGTTGCTATTTTGCTTCACAGGTGCCATCTCCTGCGATCTGGGGGGGGGGGTGCTGAAATCTCTAATTTTCTCTGTACGCTCCGCGCCAACTTAGGTGGCGCCCCGCTCAGATAGTAACCTCCGCTCCCCCCCCCCCCCCACAAGAAAGAACAGCCCCCATGGCCCCCACTCCAAAAAATCCTAGCTACGCCACTGACTACAATACTGTATCGTTATACACTAACAGAGAATACTCATAATAGTTCACAAAGATTTAAGTATATGGGACAAAATCACTCTGTATTTTCTAAACTAATTTCGAGATAGCCGTCACTGCATGTAAACATGCAGCAAAGAATAAGAATACTCGATCGAAGTAGTTTCAGTTTGTAAAGATCCAACGTTATCCTTTGAGACATTCAGAGAAAAGCAGAATTCAGATCGCTGCGTAAGAAAGGAGAGAAAAATTGAGAGATTATATTTATATTTATATTTAGGTTTGTAGTCTGGTTCAGGGCCAAGGCCCTCTCCAACGACTTTTCAACTTAACCCTGGTCATTGGTAACTTGTCACACCTACACACCAAAGTGTGCACAATTCAATCAATCTCTCCTGGGGCACCACAGTGCACCACAACCACGTGTCCCCCGGGGGACTTCCCATAAGGTGCAGCCACAAATCGGCGCACGCAACTATATTTACAAGTTACTTCGCATGTCCCCATTTATACACCTGGGTAAAGAGAGGCAATGGAGATAAATCGCCTTGCCCAAGGACACAACGTAATGATCTGGCCAGGACTCGAACCTGTAATCCTTAGATCACAAGTCCACTGCCTTAACCACTTGACCACAACGCCCTCTCCAGATCGGAGCGCAGGGAGGCGGGGGGGGGGGGAGTAGTGTCTTGATATGCTAGCATTGTTTTCATGAATCTTATTAATGTTTAGGGTTTTTGGTTGTTTCTGTTTGCGTGAGACGTGGGTCTTCCATGCATTATTAAAACACTAACTGTTATGGGCTTGCTTTACCTCTTGCATATTCACAACTACTGTACATTTACTAATGACGTCATCTCTACGTCATCGCCCTCGTAACAGTCCATGCTAGTACCACGTCCTGATACCAGTCAGAGGTCTATAAACCATTGTTGGGGAACCATTGCCTCTCACCCCGTTCCAATAGCACGGTTCTTTGTTGTCTTGCCGTAACAATGCGTTACCTGTTTATTCCTATAATTACTACATTCTGTGTTGACTGAATGATCTTCACGTCTTTAGTGACTTTCTTTTATCTAATTATCTTCACTTCTCCTACGGAATGGACTTCCCTTTTCCATACCATATTTCACTTCCATCCAGTGAATTGTAGCGGATCCCTTTATAACTATTTCAACTGTCCTTGGATGAACTTTTAATCATTTATTAATTACGTGCTGCTCCTTTTGACGAAGTACTCTTTATCGCTGATCATCGCAAAGGCCCAGCTCTACTACACCATCGAGTTCATCGACTTCAGACCCAGTCTTAATAGATAGGTTATTTCTTTCTATCTGGCGCCTTAAGTTAACTGTATTTTTGTTATTCACTTATTTGTACCATTCACCTTTATTACCCATATTATTTGTAGAATATAGAAATATGATTATTCAAAATACCATTCGAAACCTCGTCCATCTTTTCTTGTATGCGTTAACACCCTTGGAAACTCTTTCTGCCGGATACGAATTATTTACATGTCGTTTCCGTAACACTAACATATATATTACTTTAAAGTGTTGGTCTTGATTCAAGTAATTACTAATAAATTAAATTTAACTATTTCTATGGCATTTTGCGAATTAGTCATGTGGTAATGGGGATAATTGTAATTGGAACAGATGTATGCGGAATTTGGCTTTACAAACTTATTTTAAGTTGGTTTCTATACTTTCGTAGTATTTAACTCAAATGAAGTTGTGAATTAAGTCACAGGGTAGACGTTTCGATAAAATGAAATAAAGCTGCATGCTACGTTATATGTTATAACGTTGACCAATCTATATAATATTCACACATAACTGGATTCCACTGCAAATAAGTAAGAGATCTGTTGTTACAATCACATGATTCCTACTTATTAGTGGGTTATTTATCGTTTAATCAGATTCAGACAATAATGGGTTCCACAAATTTATTGTCATGTATCATTTGTTTGTTTCAAACCTTTAATATTCTGTCTACTCTCATCTTTCCTGGTGTGATTTTGGTGAAATAAAGTAATATTAAGTTTTCAAGGTCCTTATCTTTCCTTTAACGACCAAGTTTGTTATGGGCAGATTGTAGCAAAAACAACACAAAATACAGAAGCTATAAATATCCATTATGGTATTCTTCCTTGTGAATTAAATCTTGCTAATAAATTAACCGTGTTGCTAAGAAAGCTTCAGGGGATTAGAAGGATCACTTGCTTAAATTAGTATTTATCCAGATTAGTGTATACGTCACTGACATAAGTGTGTGGGTCCAACAGGCTTAGATATAATGAAAGGACTGGTATGGTTTTTATTTGAAACCAATAGACTCTGGTATATTCTGAATGGTAATGCTTGCCATGATCTTAGTCATTTGTATATATGGAGGAAAGAGGAGCTATTTTAATTACTGACATTTCAAGGACTCCGGGGGGGGGGGCGGTGGGCGGAGGATAAGGATCCTTGTAATCGTGTACAATGGGAACAAATTAGAAAACAGAAAGAAACTCTGTAGTATATATGTGTAGCTCCTCTTATCCGCTTCGTTGTTATCTTGTACGGATACCATGGTAACCAAAACAAATGCAATCTCTTTATAAAATATAAATATAAGACAAATTTGTACTATTTCCCGCGTGTTTGGAACGGACACAAACAAACATACATTAGACGATTTTGAATGTGTCAGGATCCGAAGGGTGGGGGGGGGGGGTTCGAGTGGAGTTGTTCCAACTCGGTTAATGATAATATCGTTGAATACTTATAATTTGTTGTCGGCTAATTGTTTATTGTATCTTTATAATTATCTGCAATTGTTAAAGATATTATATTGCAACACCTGGACCTTATCATTAGTGTCTAGGATTGGGTGGAGAGTTAAGGGCGCCAAGTAAAATACAGGAATAACTCACGTAAATTATGTATCACGTTTATTCCAAACGTAGACACAAACTTTTAAAATATCTTTACACAAAATATCTAATACATATCTTTAAAATATATGTTTATAATAAAACTATGTAAGCAAATCACGAGCATCGTTATGATAATTAACAAACGAGCATAGCATTTCAACATTCAGTAGAACACTAGTACAGAAGTGCACTATTGATATCCTTTCTTCTAAGTTCAATCTTACTCAATTATTAACTCAAATTTATCAAGGTAAATGTTTCTGCGACGGTTCCACGTACACTCATGTGTATAAGACATTAAATACCTGTAGTTTATGGTCAGAAATGAGGATGAACTGGTAATATAACAGATGGTGACCGATGCGAAGCAGCGCGATTTAACATTGTTGTTCTTTGTATGGTTTAAAACCACACTAGACACTGGTTCACATTGCCAATTGTTTGTGTGTGGAGTGCATAGATAAACGAAATTTCGAAAATTTTCGAAATTGTGAATATCAGACACACCGTTTTCCAGAGTGCAAATGCTGGACATTTTGGCGATTACATAAACGAATGAAGAGGTGATACGGTTATTGATAAAATGAAAGAAAATCGAAGACTACTGTATTTTGTAATTTGTGAAAATATAATATTCGTGATTTGGAATAAACTGTATAGAAGCAGGTCTTGCAATTTTTTTAGTGGCTCTAGATTGGCTCTGTGGAGTAAATCAGTACCGATGATTCAGTAGAGCTGTCTGTCAAGGGTCACGGTTTTGACGATGTTTCGCGGGGTTTTTAGTTGTAACTAGTAGATGATGGCGATGGAAGCTCAATTTGCCTTAGCGCTTTAATTGATTATCATGAGATTTGTATTACGAAGCAGGCGTCACATATTGGAAGAAGTATTCCTGCAAAGACAAGAAGCCGCTGTTCGCCGACGGAGAGCGTGTAGACGCATATTCATTTGTAACACACAGCGAAATATTATGGATCCATAATTACAGATACGACTGTCTGGTATAACAGACAACAATTAGTCATAATTATGGTCTATATTGTTGCAGTCGCTCCGGACTAAGACATGTTTGTTTACATGGATGAAAGTGCTACAGTATGCATAGCTATAGAGACTTCAAATTAGTTTTGGTGATTTTTCTAACTTTAAGATATTGACTTAAAAGATTTTTTGTTTACTAAATGTGTTTTAAACTGTTATAACAGTGAGGAATTGGACATTAGTATGTTATACAGGGCACGATAGGACAGAGCGTTAATCTAGAATATGATCTACATTTTACCCGACAATCTTGAAATGAGCGCAATCTTACATGTTGTCAAGTGTCTACTTCCTGTCAGACTCACAGTATACTTTAGAAACCCTCGTGATAATATTACAACGCTTTCATCACCCTTCTATCATCCAAGCTTTGTATTTTGCTCAACTTTCTGTTGGTGCTAGAAACCTACTTTCCATATTGTATTATAAACTGTCCCTACTCCTCTCTTTCAACACCGTTTCATCTGATTTGGAAAGATATTCATGTGTTCCTAAAGCAGCTATATCCGTTGTTGTATTATATTATTAATTTAACATGAAACGAAACCTTGTGCAACTGTAAATGTTTAGATAGATGTGTGCGCATTATTGAAGTGGTAATTCATTTAATCACACGGTGCACTTTAGGATATTATTCTAATTCAGTAAACTTGAAGCCAATTAAAGACAATTGGTCATAAAAATCTACGTATTGCCTACTTATCGTAATGGCACACTTTCTCGGGTTTGATTCGTTATTTTTAAATAATATATCAAAAGATAGAAAAAAAACTTCCTTAGAGATTCTAATTGGAAAGGGGGGGGGGGGGGTTCCTACGTCCCCATACTGAAGTAACGACAATTACATTTAGAGTTAAATTTGCAATTGTCCAACGACGAGGAGTTATTTCTCCAGGATGCATATATATCGTAAAATACACAATATTCGTTAGAAACCTTGTGACGAGGTTGGTACAAATAAATGAAAATAACGAAGTCTCCTTTCCACGCTCGTACTCCAGCACTTTCGTCCTATTTCCTGATTTTTGTTGTCCTTCTTTCTCTGCATATAGACC
The DNA here is from genome assembly GCF_037975245.1 of Apostichopus japonicus. Lineage (NCBI taxonomy): Eukaryota > Metazoa > Echinodermata > Holothuroidea > Aspidochirotida > Stichopodidae > Apostichopus > Apostichopus japonicus. The sequence continues at coordinate 7,723,977 of NC_092567.1, forward strand.
CCTTTATGCTCTCCTTATTGAAGTAATTGCTTTGTGAATCAATGAACATTATCAATTTTAAAATAGAGAATATTCAGACAGATAAAAACATATAAAGCGAAATGAATCTACCGTGCTTCCAGTGTTTCTCTCCACACCGTCTCTGTCAAAAAATGTTTTCTTGGTAAAAATATCAATGGATAATTTTCATCTCTAGAATCTTTACGTCTGGCGTCTCTGCACGCATCAATATGCCTTCAACAATCATTTAATGTTACTCGGTTCAAGTAGTGTGAGTTGTAATGGGATTTAAGGGATCCCTATTTATTATATTTCATTATTGATTTAGATTGATGTATATATATTGTACGTGACTGATGTGCATGTGTGGGTCCAAGCAGGCCTCTATATAGAAGGACGTATCTGGGTTTAACTTAAAACTTAGAAACAAATGGATTTTTTAAGATCTCTTCAACTTCATGCACTTTAACATACTAGGAAAATTAATTGTTTGTACAGTGCTATGAATAAGCAGCATCATTATGATACAAACAATATCAACGGTGAATCTGAAGTAATAGTGTTTTTAAAATATTTGTTATTCCTTTCGTCTTTTTAATAACGGCTATATAAAATTAAAAAAAAATAATAACTCGAAGGAGCTTGGGCCCGAGTGGGAGGAGAGGGGGTGTTCAAAGTACCTGGTTATGTGTTTGATTATGTAAAATTACCACCCAGCAAGTTAACTATTGTATCTTCATAATTATACTCAAGTACTGATGATAAAATAATGCAACATCCGGGCCTTGTATCCTCACATCGTTCCTATTGTTATTATTACTCTTTCCATCAGAACTTGTATATATATCTGTATCTTATAGGATAAGAAACACTCTGATGTAGTAGAGTCAAATTATTTCTTATTTCGAGACGAGTCCGAGACCACTTGGTTCGAGTATGATACTCTCGAGTCCGAACAGCCTTTCTATAGAGTATATGAGCAACCCGAACGAAGTCCAGCTAATACATAGAGACACAGCAATGAAGAGCTCACGCGGTTACTGCCAATACTAGTCTAACAGACACACAGGGGGTATCGGTTACATAAACCCACTCTAAATATTCCTTAATTTACGGACCGTCGCTTCCTGGTCTAAATGTTCCTTGCCTAACATTGAACAGAGAGAGTCACTTATTGGAAAACTGATTATGTGCACATATACACACTTCTAATTGAACATACATTGACAGGGTAAATTTAGAATAAAAAAATATGTTCAAGGTTTATTATAATTCATCAAATATTTAAATGTTAAAAGATCTATAATCTATGTAATTATTCCACTGTGTCTCTTGTTGTATACTTTGATCGGACAATTACATTTACCAAACGTTCATAGATATCTTTACACTACTAACAATACGATAGAAACAGACCATCTTAGACGAAGGGGGGGGGGGGGGTGTAACCAATATGCTGCTTTGTGGGCTAAGCCAGATTTTGCTTTTTTCTGACATTAAATCGATCCAACAACGACGTTCTACTAAACTCTTTACCATCCTCGTCATCTTCTCGTTCCATGGTAGCCATCTGATCATCTCAGTGAGAAGTTGGTCATGATAACGTCACTCAGTGTTTGATGACGTCACTCAGTGTTTCATAACGGGTTTAAAACTAAATATGTCTTTCCTATAAAGCTGATGTTTTATATTAATGTTATTAAAGGCATCGAAGACTCGCCCCAAACAGCGCGCCGCCATCTTTCAAAAGTTAACTTTCCGTTGCTTGCAAGTGAAGTTTTTTCTTGTCGCTACAAAATGCAGACAGTAATGAAACGTGATACCTTGTTATCTTAGCTGGACCTGAGATGTCAATCGCTGTATCGTTTGTACACTGTGCTGTGGGTATTGACCGCAGCTGTATGTACTGAATGTACACTAGTGTCTAATAACCGACGGTAGTAGCTGTGTGCGTACTTTTTAGGATCGATGGTGGTGTCTTATACTTCTGTTACACCTCATTGGAAACTAGATCAGATAACCGGCATTAGATGTTTCTTTTGCGCGAGTCTTCACACCCTTTAAGTCCGTGCATCTTACATTGACGAGTCTGTCTCCTTTATTGACTTTAGGGTGTTCAATGTAGATGTGTGTTTACCTGGCAGGAATAGTTTATTGCGACATTTGTGAAGATATATCATTCTAAATTATATATTTTTTGCCTCGTCATGTTATATTTTCCTGAAATTAAATTTTAAAATCTCATGAAAATAATATTTCTCTTCCTTTCAGGCCTGTGACGGTTGGGGTAATCTACCAGGAGAAGAGGTAAGAGAGACATATATTCATGTCCCTGTTAATTAGTAACGGTAATAGATTCATGTTACTGTTAATTGATGACGTCAATTTAGTAGCAGGCAATAATGTGTTAATTACCGTGGAACAAAGAAATAAGACAAAAGAGTATTAGACATTTTTCACATCTGGAAGGAAAGATTTATAATTTTCGTGTATCAAACAGGCAATTTAGATAGGCCAGTTACGAGTTTTTGTCTGGTAATGATGATAGCACTGTTCTCAATGTCAAGTTTAAGTGAGGCCTAAATAATCTTCCTTCAGCAACATGGATAAGGAAATGCTAAACAAAGAAACGGATAGACTTTTAAATACTGCAAGTTTTAGTCAGATGTTATGGAGCGTTACAAGCCTCACACAATATTTGAAGATAACTTTTAAATTGACAACCCCCACCCCCACCCCACCCCCACCGGCAGATGATTAATGTTTAATTTGTTTCACTCTGCTGATGTACATATCATAATTCGTTACCAATTCAAAAAGTATCAAATATATTTATTAGTAAATTTCTTGTAGTACGGTAACTCATTTGTTCATTAAGTTCTCCGCGAAACAAATGTTCACAGTTTATTGACTGTGAGAGGAACTGACATAATACATTAACATCGTTAAATGTCATATGACGATTCAACAGTGTAACCGGTATTCTTTGATATAATACAATCATTATAATCATTCCCTGGGCTCGGGGAGGGGCTGGGGATGGTTTAGGAGGGTATCCGTTGGGTTATAGAATCATTGTGAAACGAGAGCATACATAAAATTACACAATCACTAACTCGGAGCCAACTGTTGTTATATGACATATAAGGAAACTAGTAAACAATGAACGGTTGATGTTTTAGTGACTGAGTGATGACGTCATAACGTAATCCCTTACAGAGTGGATTAAAAGGAGGAGGGGTGCATCAAGTAAGTTCCAGTTCAGGTCCGTTTATATAAAAGACATGACAGCAACGGTGTAGGTAGCTAACGGCACTATAGTAATTTGAGATGAAGCTGCGTGCATGATAGTTGATTCTCTTACAACATAAACTTGAAGAAAAAAAAACATTTATTTTGCAATACACTTCCCAAATGTGTGTCAGTTTAATGCCTCAAGTAAGATTTCGAGATGGTTTACGCTGATTCTAATCTCAAGTAATCGATTATTTATTAGCACATCATGTTATAGTTTTTTTTACAGTGATTTTTATTCTTTTTATTTTTGTTCTTTTGCAATGTGAAAGCTAATTTCTGAATATTGTACCAAACCTTTCTAATGTAAGTCAAAATGAGCTAGTAATGAATTACAATTATACACAGTTTTTTCTCTACATGAAATTTTATTTTGGAAAATAAATAAAAACATTGATCATTAACATGTCGTTGCCTAAACACATTTACAAACAAGTGACACATATAACACCAACTAACGAGGTTCCATTTTGCTTTTTAATTGACTTTGTTACATTATATATCCGACTTATCCAGCTAACAAATAATATTGTTATGGGCGTTTGGTATCATGTCAATGTTTGTTCAGATTGAACATAAAAGCTGATTTCAAGGCACATTTTATCTTTCCTCGTAGGTCTCATTTAAATTATTTCAAATACGACGTCAGCGTACACTTGCAGCTAAGGTGATTACTGCTACATAACGCATTGTGTATACGAAATTTTACTAAGGGAAATTGGGTGTTTACTCACCATGCATGCGACGGATGAGTTGACGTGATGAAGTATTTCTCCTTAAGGCATAAAACTAGCGGCTCGTAGTTCCATTGTTTCAAGGCGGTGGGAGCAAGGGAGGATTTGTCGGACTAAGTTGTTTAAAACTAGAGTATGTTACCCAAAGTTAGATGAAAAGTTATATTAACACCACCTCATCCCTCTTCATGGACGTCTTTTGTCCACCAACTTTCTTCGGCGAAGTTAAGAAGTCACTCATAGTAGAATCGTTGTAATACATCTTCACATATGGGGTCTGTAGAAATATTGGGCCAAACGGTAAGGTGTAACCATGGAGATACAGGAACAATATTAATAAATTACTTAGATCTATAGCTATTTTTATGGATAAAGGAAGCAAATTGCCCTTGGATGTCGAACATTTAACCGTCAAAACTTTAAAAATACTTTCATAAACAGCGGTCAGTTTCACCCTTCAACGTCCGGATTACCTTTCATTTTGAATTATGAAACGCTATACTAATAATGTACAGAGAAACTAACAATATAGTAAAAAATAAAAGTAGGTAATTCGTGTTTTACGTGACATTCATTTTAATTAATTATGAGACTCATATGGTTAACGCTGGATTCACGTTCATTGTACATTGTAAAACCCAACCGGTAGATGAGCTTTCTGAACAAGGGTTATGACAGTCAGGATGACTCAATAATTTTAAAATAAGCGTTACAACATGATTTACGTAAGTTTTATGCGGAAACGTAGATCAACGTATGAAGATATCGTTGTTTCAACTTGTGATCGTCGAGTATCAAAACATTTCTACATGAAAACGACTGGAAAGAGAAGACTGTGCGTATTTGCAACAAAATTACCGGTAAGTGATCGCTCGCGCGCGTATATCGACTAAGTAGATAACATACGTCAGGGGCCAGCTTTCCCAAGTCTTGGATGATTTACGGTTCGTATTTAGAATGATTAATGCTCAATACAGTAATGATATTCGCAAAAATTCGACTGAATCTGAAATATGTTGTTAAAATTAGCCCAAGTCAAAGTTTAAAACTTGCAGCATGAAATTATATGCGTGATTGAATTGGATTAGGAAAGTCACTATTTCAACAGCCTAGCCTACAAAATTTATAAGCTCCATTTCACGTTGAACGTTGGCTGTGCATTAGGTTAGGCTATAGAGCTTTACAGATAGGCCTAACCATTAACAGTTGCGCAGTGTGAGACAAAGGAGTAAAACATTCGGTTCATCAGCATGAGCTCATGTGGTTAATACATGGTACTGATTAGCAAATTTGAATGAGGTATAATTTAGAGATATGTTTGTTGTGATTGGCAGTGATAGTGGTCATTCTGTACTAGCAAATATACAAACTATTATTGTTGATAAAAACAATGGATGGCTTGTAGTAAAATTGCATAAATCTATTTTCAAAGCCACATTGGAGCATACAAAGTGACAGAGACTGAAAACTATGATCAAGTAGTTTGTCCAGGTAATCTTAAAGATTACTACCCTCTAACTTCCTACACTATGAGAGAAGCTAAAGTGGTTGTGTTGAAACACTCTGTAGATATACATGAAGAACAATAGGAGTTACACTAAGTTGAGTTGTCTGTGATAAAGCATGAGCCTTACTAAACGTTGAAAGATGCAGTACTTGGATGACATTTACATGCAAAATTTCTGCTCATGCAAGTAGCCAAGAGTAGATGTACAGTAGATCAGCTGCCATACTGCATATTTATGCAGTGCATTTGGTATACTGCAGCTGAATGGGTTGTTGCACTTACTGCTAAAATATTACTATGTGGTACAGTACTGTAATTCTAAGGGGAGTGTACGAAACGATATAGCCAGCTTCTAACTCACTTACATTGTTCTCTTTTCATGCATAGGATTGCTCAGAAATTGATACTATGTACAAATTGAGGGTAGTGTTGTCACCAAAGGACATTCAGAAGGTGTCCCTTGAGCAACGTCCAGAGTCTGTTGAAAACCTTATGGAAACTTTGAAAGATAAGTTAAGCCTTGAAGGCAGTTTCACTTTGCAATATGCTGATCCAGACTTTGGCGGTGAGATGGTGAATCTAACTAATGCAAATGATTTACCAGAGACATGTGCATCTGTCCAAGTGATATACACTGAAATTGCTGAAGATCAGTGCTATCAGAGTAGTACACCCTCACTGTCATCTGTCGGTTCGTTCGGAAGCTCACATGACACTATGAGTGTTAGTTCAAATGATGACATACAGTCGGTAGAAGCCAAACTGAGACAAGGGTGTTGGCCAGAGGTCTTTCAGGTACCTAAAGTAGGCCCAGAGCTTGAACTGGTTTTTGAAGATGGTAATAGAAAGTATCTGTCAGAAGGAAAGAAGCACCTTGACTTAAGCAAAGATCACAAAAGTCAGTTTCTTGATGCGATTGCTACCCGCATTTGGGAGTACAAAGCTTATCCAACACACATGGAATACACTGAAGTAGCAAAAGCAATCATGAGGACCTATCCTTGTTTGGCTGAAAAGGGAAGTTCCTCTGGCTATGATGAAATGCTTAACAGCATCAAATTTAAGATGGGTAATCTTAGAGCAAAAATGAGAAAGTTGGACTGCATGGAACTAAACGCTAACTCAAGGAAGCGCTCCTACCCTGGACCGTCTTCATCAAAACACAAAAAACCAAAGAGAGCAGAAATAAATTACTTACCAGACATTCCAATTGGAGAAGATGCAACAAGTATGGAGTCTTATTGAGAAAACTTTTGCACAGAAGTTCAAAAGAGAAACAGGGACATGGACAAGATTTAAAAAATGATGATAAGGACTGCATACCGTAGACAGGACCTGGTCTTAAATACGCCAGCCGTCAACGAAATGGTAGAAAGATGCCCGCCTTATTTCTTCCCAGTGAAGTAAGTTCCTTAATTGTTCATTAATTTATTGGGGGTGCTGTCTCCTTCACTAAAATTGGACATTTTGTTTTGTATTTTTCATGATATAGTAGCTGCAGTGCATAATGTGTAGTAAAAGTAATCACAGTGGGTGATTAGTGTTAGAGATGTTTTATTTCTTATGTATAAAATTTTGGTAAAATACAGAAAAAAAGAGATACAAAGTATGTGGTCTGATATGGTGCAGCAGGGTGATCTGATCAGTAATTAGCATTTTAAGCATTTTTTAGCATTAGTAATTAGTGTTTTTTAACCCATGGATGTCAGTCACCATTACTTATTTTGTTTGTCACTAATATCTGCACTAAATACCTGTAAAATTAGTTTATAACTGTATATTATATATGGTCTTACCCAGGATTCCGATTGGCAGTTGACTACCATCGACAAATGCACTTACAAGTTGCATTTATACTCTCACCTTGGAAATGGCTTTCTATAATATTGCTACCTGGCAAGAGGGAGCCATCTTCTTTTCATGGGGCAAACTTAACTAAATATTGTTTTCTACATTTCTCATTTTATTCTTTCAGTTGAAGGCTGAGTTTTCGAGGTTAAGCAACCTTGCTCTGGACAGCAGTTTCTTTTCTTCACTAGACCAACACCTTGACAGAATGGTGGAAATATTGTCAACCAGACAAAAGTTTCAGAACTTGTTTCACTTTGAGACAGGGGTAGGCTATATAACTCATTCTGTAGTGTATGGTATGATCAGATAATACAAGCGCTCATTCATCTATATTCTTGTTTTAGCAATACTTAAAATACAGTAATTAAGAGTACATACTTTTTATTAGAAATTACCTTGTGACAATTTAGCAGTTACATTTTGCATTGTGTGTACAATATTACATGCAAAAGTAGCATAAAGGTATGCTGTATTTGCCCCAAATATACCAGAAATTCAAACATGGTTACCTTTGGTAGCATAAAGGTACTGTATGCTGTATTTGCCCCAAATATACCAGAAATTCAAATATGGTCACCTTTGGTCAAAATTCTTACACTGTTTTTATTACCACCTTGGAGGAAATTTACTTTAATTTTGGTTTGTTTCATTTTTGCATTCTACTGTATATGTTAACAACACCATTGGTTTATTTGATCCATCGTAAGTACAAATTGTGTCCTGGATATAGATTCAAGAAAAAGGGACTGCTGAATATTTTTGCTAATTGACAGCTTAAACAATAATATTCTTTAGTTAAAGAAGTTAATATATTGCTGTTTTAGTGTAATTTATCAACAAAAAATAAACCGTCAGGCTACTTAAATAACCCTCTTAACAATTTGAAACCATGCCTGTGGCATTACATTCCATTATAAACATTCATAGTTATCATGCATCTGAAGTGTTTAAATAGTTCATGTGGTGTCCAGAGAGATATTGCAAACTCCATTTGACTGGTAATTATCTTGTTTCTTGGTAAATCTTGAAAATGTGTTGAAACAAATTGTAATATGGAACAGGATGCCATGGGAAATTGTTTCTCTGCTTTTACATTTCAACTTATGAAGAATTGTTGATTGGGTGAATAGGCACTAATAATAATCATTGTAATAATCAAAGAGCGAAACAAAGTTAATTTTATGATATACCGATGTTTTCTTCAGGCAGAGAAATGATATAATAGCCCACACCTCTAGTGAGTTGGAAGGGTCCAAAAATGTCTGAAAAAAATTCTATCAGGCTTAAACTCTAGTTTACATTTTCATTTTTATTCAGAGCCATTGTTTGTCAAATAATCACTTTGTACTTGCTTAGTTATGGAGAATTTCTAACAGCTTGCTTGCATCAATGTGATTGGTATCATAGTATATGTTTCAGAAATAATTTGCAAAATTTGAACTTACAAACATGTTCATCCTAAACAAAGCCCAATGAGGGATGTACTGTGAAATCATTTACAGGAAGTCAGTATTAATATTATATATACTGATAAAGGAAAATGCATCAGATATCTGTGTTGTGATGAAACTATTCAAATCACAGTAATACAAGTGTTTGAAGGATCCAAAAACTGGCAAAAGACAGGGATTGACAATGGAATTCTTTCAAAGTATTTTGTGTTCCAAATGGGTAAAAATAAAGTGCTTTGCTGTAAAGATCTATAAACAAACATTTTTCATGATGACTTTACTTTGCATGCAGGTTTTCATGAGTAAAGACTGTTGTGCTTCCTCTCAGATTATTAAAAGAGTTTTACAGAGTTGCTTTATCTTATGATTAAAATGTAAGTTTTTGAGTACAAAGGACCAAACGGGGGCTATTTGCTGAACCCTGGCTTGATTTCATATACCCCTTTCTAGGATGAAAGGTTGTATGTGATTCCCCAAACATATCCCTAGCTTTCATGGGAGCTAGTTTCATGGTAATTTCTAATATAAGGGATCAAAATATCCTGAAAAGAAATTTTTCATATCATTGAAAAGATGAAGTTCCTTTTTGATGCTTGGTTTTCACAATTGAACAATGCTCATATCCATCATAACTAGTCTTTTTCATGAAACAGGTGCAAGAACAATTGGTGGCATCACTATAGCTTTGCTAATGACAACTTTAAGTGCATTCCTTTAGTTAATGAAACATTGCTGTTTTGAGCATCGTTGCCTAGTTGCCTATTTACATGATGATGTAATTATGATTCACCTATAAAACTATTTGCCACAAAATTAAAAGTCTTTAGCTAAAACAATCATATTGTAAATGGCTGAGAGGAGTGGTTACTTCTTTCTTCTTGGCTTTTAACAACATTGGTTATTTCCAGCAGCCATAACATATTAATTTTACTTCTGTATTTCATACCAAAGAACACATGCACTTGAAATTGGTATTTACTATCTCTAATGAATCATGGAAATGAATGATTGTAGCAGGCATGTACCCATGCTCCATGTTCTTCTGTGTCTCATTATTGATACATTTTGGCGTTGTTTCCACCGATAAAAGTATTAGGCACTTTTATGCGTTTGATTATTTCTTCTATTTCCTTGTTAAAGTACATTGTTACTGACTTCAGAGGTTGAAAATAAAGTTGTGTTGTTAACTTACCAATATATAGTTTTCTTTACTAAAATTGTCTGTTGTCATAACTCAATTAAATTGAGGTAACCCGCTGCCTAGAATATGCCAAGTAGCGTCAACTTAAATATTCAAAGTTAACTCTGGAGATAATGGAAAGTGGGAAAAACTTGAATTGGTCTTGTCAGTTTAACGAGGAAAGGCTATGCTGTATCAGCTCTAATGTTTTAGTTACCATAACTTGCCCAGCTTTTTCTCAAAAACAGATAAAGATTAAATTTGTTGGACTTTGCTGATATCTGTTGCCACAACTGATGAACATGAAGTGTAACAAAGTAAAACCAGTGAGTTGGTTGTAACCACTACTGTCAAGTCTTACTTATGGAGTTTCTGGGTTAGTAGAGTGAACTTAAAAAAGTTAAGGCAGCGGGTTACCTCGACTTTTTCAAGTTGTCTTGACGTGTTGGGTTTTACAGTGTAAAGTCAAAACAATAGAGCGAAAAATGAGCATATAAAACATATATATGTCAATAATTTGCATCACGTGACACCAAACGTGTTTACAGTGTGTATTGTCTACAATGTGTTACAGCTCCCAAGTATATTGATATCTCGTTCATCGTTCCGGATTTGTAAGAAAGTAATCTGGCTTTCAATTTCTTGTTTTGACAGGGTTTTCATTTTGATCCTCTTTGTCCAAGCAAAACAAATCGTTGTCTCTTCTTTACTCGCTATAACTATCTTTTCAATTTCTCCCATCTATCCAATCTCTCTCATCTCTCTCTCTCTCTCAAAAAAAAAATAACGAGATCATGTCTAACTGTTACTATAGCCCTACTACTAGCAAACTAACAGGTTTCCAGACTATGGTAATATATTGTAATCAGAGATGCCCGGATGCTTCGGGAAAGGTACAGGAGTCTATTATGTTCGCGAATTATTTTTCGGAACAGTGATTTTCTATCACTATAGTTGTGTTTATTTTCGCATTGGGGTCCCGGGATGCATCAAATACTTTTAAAACTTAATATCATTAGTTTTTTACGGCTTCGTAGGCAATATATCTCCGGGTCCAACAAGACTACTGACCATGTGTATTAAGCGAGCTCTTGAACGTGGGAACAATCACAGGGTAGCGCTTTCAGCACCCCTGAACATCGGTCTGAGTCCCCCCTGCCCCCCTCCCTCTCCCTTCCCCTTCCACCGCTCATCTCTAACATGGTGTTATTGGGACGGTTATTTATACTGGTTGATTAAATTATCGTTTTGGAAAATAAAGTAACGCCAGCAAGAAAGACTCTGTCTTTCGCATTTAACACTTAAACTGTTAATAGTCGTTCGCACTATAATATGCATTATTATTATTATGCATAATTAACCTCTTTACTGTTAATAGCTTTCCACTGAAGATAAACTATGCTAATGATAACACAAGTTCCGTCAAAACAAAACATAAAGCAGAACCCAGTCTAGCATCGTCTAGAGAACCAACTAAAATAACTATCCGTTTAGATGTCAATAATGATCAATTCAGGGAATTTCCTTTTAAAGGTACTACAGTATGAACGTCAGATAGTGACACGGCCTATCCAACAGTTTACTTAACTTTTACACGAAATGTTACGATTGGCTTCAAATTTCTAGAGGAAGAAGGGAGAGGGGTTGGTCCAGCTGGAAATATATAAACCACATTTATTCTTCAAACTTGTTACTATCAGAAATGGGGTACACTGGCAATTTTAACCAGCTCCTGAACTCTCACCTTTGTATTGCATAATAACGTGAGCCAATGTCCAATTTGATTTGGCTCCTACATTTATGAATTCTTATGAAAAGCACACGATGAGAGCTGAGTGACCTGGATATGGATCGGTAACGATTACATTAATGTTTGAAGGAATTGTCGAACTTTCATAACGAAGAGAATTTTAAACTTTGCAACTTAATTGAAAATGGCTACTCAGCTAGACGGGATCAGCTTATAAACAGGACGGAACATTTCCCTGCATCGCTTCAATGTAAGATAATACATTGGGTTGCATCGATTGATTTATCGTGATATCAAGGTGAAATCCCCCGAGTAGATCATTTGATGGTTACCGGCAGGGAAGAGGATGGGGTGCGGAGATAAGTGAACTGATTCTTGTACAGTAATCCAGTTTTACACAGAAATCACTTTTATATATAGGGAGAGGTATATCCTTGTGCTATGAGTCAATATGGGTTGACATATGTTATTCATTTTGTTATTTACATACTTATTTGGAATATTTCAAGCAAACAGTAGAACATTTTTATAGATTTCAATCTTCACAAATCCTTTCGAGCATGGAATCAGAGCGACCACATCATAGGTGACCATGGTTTTATGGATTAAGCCTTCATGTGTATATCATGTTCAGTACTACAATATTCGCAAGATGTACTCGTTAGGAATCCCTAAGATAATAACTGAAATAATAATAATGAACAGGACAACAATTTCCAAGACATTTGAAGCATGCACATTTTAATGTAACATGATTCGATTTATCTGAAATAACACTCTTAATATGGATGTATATGATGATTTACAACATTTAACTATATACTGTATTGTCTTTGTGTCTTTGTTTTCTTATACATATTCATTACTTATATTTTTCCTCTTGTTTAGGGATTCCATGACAAGAGTTATCAGTCGAGCTTGACGAACTTCAACCAGGCAAGGCACACGTCACTGTAAGTCAATACAGCTGAATACTCTCTACCTTAGTATTTAACATTGTATTTGTTAACAGTGATTGTCTGCTATCTTTAGTTGTACAATCTTAATATATTAATATTAATCTCTATCAATAACCATAATTTGTATTCCTATATCTGTGATTATCTAATTTTATCTGGCCAATAACTACAATTGGTTTTACTGTATATTTCATTAACAAAGCTGATCCCTTGTAATAAGTTACTTCCATTATTAACAAAAACATCGTTCGCTTGTTTCCCGTGTTGCGGTGTTTTGTTTAGCCGGTGAGTTAAATTACTTATTGGCTCGTGGTATTGTTGGCGCTTTTTCCGGGAGGAGGAGTATGCTTAGGTATCACTTCCCCATTATTCTACTAATAAGTATACTTTTTGACCAATTATTATGATACCAATATAACCTGCTATATATCATTTTTATCTTTATTTTACAGCTCAATGCAAACTGCATGTTCATCTGGCGATGCCAATTATCAGCAGGACTATGACGTCATTCACTCAATTCTCAAATTGATGCAGTAATTTTAGTGAGAAAGAATCTAATTAAGATTTTAGTTTCAATCTGTTAATATCTCCCAAATACTACAAACAGCGCCAGATAGAGCTCCAGTATAATACACATGCAATTAGTCTAGTATGATTGTAACGTCATCAAATGCCTATATTCTCAAGACAACGGCATGGTGACTTGATGAAGACTGTAACTTTTACATTCATTGTGAATGGATCTTGTAGAGAGGTTAGGTTGTACAATCATATTAATAATTCCATTTACAATAATGCAGTGAAATCGGAAAGAGTTCTGTTTAACTTACATTTGTTTTAATGGATAACTCAAGGCGGAATTTCATTCTTTAATTGTTATAATCCAAAAAAGGAGTGTTGTTTATGTTTCTTCAACTTTCCTGGTTTGGTAAGATAAATGTCTGGAATACTCCTTTAATGCTAAATTGATGATGACGTCAGCCTCTCAGTACAGGAATAAATGTTCATGTCAATAATGTGATTTATACATTTCAATAACTCAACGAAATCAAGTTTTGTAGTTTCGTTCTTACACCAAAGCATAGTTAGATGATTTCAACAACATTTGTCCGTGTAGAATTTGTACTTCGATGTTAACATGTTATTTGAGGCCATAAAAGTCTTCTCATCTCATTGTGTTTTCTGTTGTATTTGATGAACTGACATAACTGTCTCCGTATTATATTATATAGACCAGTTACCTTTAACTCAGCTGGTCAAAGTAACTTGTCTCAAAATTAGACAAAATGTTATAGCAAAAGCAACCTAGACTGAATGTCAGTGGTCTACGACATAACAACATTAATGTTGTGCTCAAAGTCATCCTTTATATGCTTCATATTCAACAACTTAGTTTTGTGCGCTAAAGTGTACAACTGTAACCTTTTATGTTTTGGAAGTCACGTTGCTGTCGTTCGGGGGACTAGAGGGGTAGGCGATTGGGAGATACATGTTATCCTTTGACCATTTCTGAATCTGATGTATATGCTTCACTGATCACGATCTATCTTATAATGAGAGACAGCGCCCTCATTTTCGCCAACTACTTAAAAAGTATGATGACGTCATTGATTATCAAGTTGAAGAAACAATTAACAAATTGACTACTTATGTCTTTTGAATTTAGCTCAATGAAATTTAAAACAAAAAGATAAAAGCGAAGTACATGTTAGAAAGAATGAGTAACTATGAGAATCTCGCGCACGATATTACCCACCTTTCAGACGGGGTTAACCACAGGCAGCGTACATAATTTAAATTTATTACTACGTTTTTTTTTTTTATATTCGCAGAAGGGGGTATATTAGATATTAGGTTAACTTTGTAAACTGTTGATAACTCCAAATACTACAAAGAACTCCAATCAAAGATTCGATACATTGCGTGAGCATACAGGCTACTTAGTATTGTAAAGTGTACAACAAGTCATTCCTTACGTTTTATTACCTACATTACTGTTCACATTTACTTTCTCTTCTAACTCTTAATGTGTTTGCTCTTCAAGCCAACATCAAATTACTAAGAACCAATCAAGGTTCTAATGACGTCATCCATCAACCACTACGTCATCAGTATATGAGACTATACATCCCTATCTTATTCTTTGTGTATATGTGGATGGGCGGGGGGGGGTGGGGGTAGTGTAGGAGGGGATAAATGACGTACCCTCTACATTGGTGACCAAGTAATTTTATGTAGTAGTCACCACAACCAGCACGCTTATTGTATAATGGGAATTAAACGGTCAAGTGCATTATTTTTTTAATTTTCTTTTCCCCCGATTATGTAACAAAGTCTTTGTTACTTGGGTAACTGAAGAAAAAGGTTTTCCTTAATCGTGTGTCCCTGGTCAAGTAATGCTGGTGACCTGTTCACAGCCTCCATGCACTTCTCGGTGCAGGGTATAACACCCTTCATTGGTCCAATTGTGTGTAATGGTATGATTCATCCCAACTCCAGACCCCTATCTTCGATCCAAACCCCCACCTCATTCCCCGACAAGCTCTTTACTACTTAGAGCATTAAATAAACGCTTAATTCTGTTAATACTTCTAAACTATTTTTAAGCAGACATGTTTGGAATGCTTTGGATAAAATCTGTACATACTGTATCCACATACACTCAGTAACTAGGATTGCGTGATTCAACTTTCTGTGGTTTTCTTCGTTCCTACTTTTACTAATTTAACTGTGACGTATCGGTTACGTAATGTCTTAAATCTCACACTAGTAGAGTCACATTAATTGCGTCAATGTAAAGACGAAATGACATACATTGGTTATCTACAATACCATTGTGTTATTAAAATCGATCTACGAGAACTTAGAGGTGATATTAATTAATATCTGTGATATATTTGTTCTATGCCAGCATTTCTTCATTTCTTTCTGTTCCAATGTTTTATCGTTGTTAACATGATGACAATAGGATGACGTGACAAATCTTAAAAGGATAGCTCAGGGGAACATTTATTTGACTAATCATATAATAAGCATCTAATTCCTACCTTGTATTTTCGAGATATCGATAGCTGAAATTGTCACAATTTGTTATATAAGTGAACTTGAAGCAAACAGGTGTGACGTCATAGTTACAGCACGCTGATAGCAAATGTTCTGTTTATTCCTATGTTTAATTTTCTTGATATGACATTGGATTGTATAGGGTTACAACTTTGCTTTCGGGGATTTGAAGATTTTAATACCCAAATGACTGTAGTATATTCATATTTTATTGAATCCTCATTTTGAAAAAGAAATATTGGATGTACATTTCCAGCGGAGTAATGGATACTTTTCCTACTTGCTTTATGTAGATGTTTCTTAGTAAGAAGGAGTACCCTATTGTTTTGGCGTTGACCTTATGAATATTAATGAGATTATTGGATCAAACCTAAGGAGTTTTACATTAAAATAACTCCGCAACAAGAATTCAGATTGTAGCCAGACTTGGTATACAGTTGTTGGTTAATAGCTGGTACATGTAGGCAATCTAAGTCCCAAAACAATCCAGGCACATTTTCACGCTGACAGGGCCCAATTTTTATTACAAACCTACATGCATTTTGGGACACATTATTGGGCCTGAATTTATGAAGCCCAATATTTTTGGAACCATTTGAGCGCAAAATTTTGTTGGGCCCAATTTTTTGGGAGGTGCCAATAATTTAAACTTGCAAATAATTCCACAACCTTAAATCAGATCAAATCCAAACTTGGAATACAATTTTGGTTAACAGCGGGTACATGTTGGCATAAATAGATCATTGTAATATCATGTGATAGGTAAGCTATCGATTTTTGTAATATCATCTGATAGAAAAGTAATCGATCATATTTAATATTATATGATAGGTAAGCTATCGATCATTGTAATGTTTTGTGATAGGTAAGCTATCGATCATTTTAATATGATGTGATAGGTAAGCAAATGAACATATTTATTATTTTTTGATATGTAAGTTACTGATCATTTTAAAATGTTGTGATAGGTAAGTTATCGATCATTTTAATATTACGTGATAGGTAGGCTATCGATCATATTTACTATTATATGATAGGTAAGCTATGGACGAGCAAGTCACTTTAGGTCACTTACGCATGAAAAAAAAACATTTTTGATTTTGGAGGTATCGATTCTTGAATTTTTGTTAAGATACAAGACTCGTATATTTGAATAAGTTTTAATTTTTTTCATTTTGTGTACAATAATTGCTTCATTAACAGTATCTTTTATAAGGTTTATAAGCAAAACGTTAAACAGTTCTTGTTTTATCATTACATAATTTTGTATCTAGTACAATCAAGTAATTCTTAAATAAAAAGATCGTCTCTGTATAGTATATACTTCTCATTCTGTTCTTACATTGTTATTTTAATGCGTCTTATAAATGAGTCTACTTGTTTCATTTTATTTCAGATCTTCTTTATTTCTTTATATTCCGATATTTTTCTTCGATTTATATTTGTAAGACTAACTAATACTTGCTCTAATTATTGTTATATTTAGTCATTAATTGTTGGATTGCATTCTACTTCATCCGTTTATTAATTTTACTTTCTTTCAAGATTTAGTTGCTTTCTTTCGTTCCCCCTTTTTTCTATATCCTGAATTAATCTTTGATATTTCTCACGCGTCATATAGTGAATATTAGAAAAATATTGTTAAATGTTATCATAGTAACAATGACTGGCTGTCTACCGTTAAACTATTGATTTGTATTACTCAAAATCATACTAAAACGTTGTTTTAGACATTAATTAATAACAATGACATGTTTTGATTTTTAATCCAGTTCTGTGTTCCATTATTATGATCTCTAATGATGTTTCTTTGAAGACAATAGGAACAAGTGACTTTGACGTATTATAGTAAGATTTTAACATAAAAGTAACGAAGATAATGGTCTGAATACTTAACATGAACCTTAAATGCAATGATCGGCTCTCCATACATATCTTTCATTCTTCTTGTATCATTATTTTGCTTCTTTTTATTACTGGTGCTGCTTGATGATTAATGAATATTCATGATCTCTACATTATAATTTAGTTCTTGTCATATTTGCTTTAAGCCTATTGGATATTATGAAGCCTCAAGTTTACCAATATTACCCAGGCAACGTCCCGAAAAACTGAATATATTTACATAACAAAAAAACTCAGATTGACAGATAAATATGGATGAAATCACCGCGTTGCAGTGTTTATGATATTAGATATTTCCAAGGAAATAATTATTACTTTATTTTGTAATTGATCTTGGTATCTTCCGTTTTTCTGTATGCTTGTACAAATAAAAGCTCTCTGCAACAAACACACTTGTTCCCTTTGAGGGGCGATCCTGGTCTCTCATAGGAATACAATCACAACATATTAATCCCGTTTATCTGTTACTCTATCAAAAGTTTGTATCATGGAATCAAAATATGAAATTATTGATATGTATTGATGTTGTAATTCCAATGGAAGCAATAAAAACCTAATCAGAGAAATGTTGTCAACAGTGTTATCTTTATGTAACATGTAGTATATGTAGTAACTTGTTCTGGCCTGCATTAAGATCACATAGAATATTATGTCTATACAGTTACTTTCAAAACAGGTGAGGCTGGTAAAGTTGCAGTTGTGATCAAGACATTCTTCTTCTCCTGATAAAAGTGTCGCTATCGTTCTGTGTGCCTTAAATTGAAACTTTCTCTTCAAGTTGATTCCAAACTTTTTTAGAAACAAGTATTCGTCCCTCCTGACTTCAGATGACCTTCGAGAGAAATTGAGTGAAACCGGGAGATAAAACATGTATAAACTAGGTATGATTCGGGCCAAGTTACTTAAGTTAATATATAATTTGATTTCATTCAAACCAGCTACTCCAAAGACTTGATTTAATTTTTAATTCAAAAGCAAAATATTTTATGTCTCACAATTAAATGTATGATTCTGTATCGTTTTATTTCTATGACTGAGTAAATGGCTTATTTCATCCTTCATAGTGTGATTTGTGGTCTGCAGTAAAGAGATATATCTTCTAGTTAACAGCGCAGTTTACGGTATACCGCAAGCTGACATATTGTGGCAATTCATCCTAAGCAAGCGTAAGTATCAGATTGATGTAAGTTCAGTGATATGGTAATGATTGTTTCTAGTTAATTTTGTACGTGTTTAATTAGTCAACGTACTGATAATGATCATTAAATTAATAAATAAATACAACATAACACACATCAGAGTTCAAGATTGACAACACGAAAGTCTCTCTTTTTGCACGACGTTAGGGGTATTTGGTTGTATAACGAGAAAATTTGACTGGAAAATTGGCTGATCTTATTTTACGTCAGTGTTTAATAAGACCACCTACTGATAATAAACACGTAAAGGAATAACACGAACTTAAGTTCAAGTTTAGCACAAGTGAAATTAAGTTGATTGGCTGGGAAGTGGATTGGGTTTGGTATTTTGAATAATTAGCATATATGACGTCATGATCAACCGTTGGTATGTAAGATATGCAGCACCATATATATTGCACGGGAAGATTAAAGTGGAGGGAAGGGGATGGGGATGGGTGGATGTATTGGTGTGCTTAAGTTCCATTATTTACCTGTAGTTCTGGGCTACATTCGCTTCAATATTTTACTATAAACAAAAATGAAACAATGTTGACGTATGTGAAGTATATTTTACCCCTCTTTTAGGAGTTGGCGGGAAACATTGTTTAACAAGAAGAAATTATAACGCAAAAAGTTAGTTGATCCATTTCGAGGGTGTAACAGGAACGGTATGGGTGTGAAAACCGGAAAGACGTTAAAATCTGATCATGTTAGGTTATAGGTGAAAATAAGTTAACGTTTAACGAAGCTTGCAATTGTCCTTTTTTGTTTATTTGAAACATTTTTTTCGTCTCCCTATAGCAAAGCCATGTAAGGTTAACTCCTATGGTAATATTATCAACCTATCTTACCATATGGATTGGGCCGTACACCTGCTTATAAGAAATAAAATGTTTGAACTAATAATACAGGATAAATTACATTTGTGTTATCTGACACAAATTTAGTGTAAGTTTTTTTCTGCTTCATTTACAAGCATTCTATCTGCATGTATTATTACATCGTGTAATGCTATTTTAATTTACATGAAGTTACTCTTAAGAAAACGTTACGTAACACATCAGTGATGAAAAGAAAGTGTAAACCATAAAGCAACCGTATTACGACTTACCAAGAGTGTTACCAAAATCTTCAGAGTATTCAAAATTAGATTGCAGTTAATCAAATTAAGGTAACTTGTTTTAAGTCGGTTAATGAGAGTATTTAATGAAGTACATAAAGCTTGTAACCCGTCATCACCCAGCTATTTCTTTTCTAGATTAAATCCTTTGAAGAACTAAAGATGAACTGGAAACATCCAAACTATAATTTACTGTTTGTTTGAATTAAGCATAACAATTTTAACGAACAACTTTGCTACGGTAGTCCTGAAGCGAAACAGATTTATCAAAATGAACCTATAAATATTTGTTTTAAATATACAAATAATAATCTACTTAGCCTAAAACGAAAGAGTCCAACGTTACAGACTAGCATTCAATCTAAAAAATACACTTAATAAATTTTGCATTCAAAGTGAAACCATATCTCTGCACTGGCCTTAACAATATCAGCATTGATGGCCACACAGTTCTCATTTCTCTGTAAATAAATACTGTGGAGTACGGTCAGGATAGCCGGAGTGAGGTTGTAGGATTATTTAGATCATCCATGTTTATTTGAGATTGGAAGGGCCGCATTGACGTTCGCTCATTGTTGAAGTTCACAGTAATGAATATTCAAAGAACATCATGACGTAGATATTAAACATCAAGAGAAACAAATGTGGAACCAGAGTAATGTACAGCTTACTACCGTAAAAGCTCGTTTTCATAACCGATTTGGTTTGATTTATATTAACAGACTAACTGTACATTATTTAGAGTGTTATAGTTATGCGAGGAGTAAAAAGACAAACTTGTGTTTATTTACAGAATTTGAAAACAGGACGACGATCGAGATTTGGCATATATGAATACAAACGATTATCCAGGTTAATCAGTCTTTAATCCAGCATATTGAACGATAGACCTGCATTATCGGTCGAAAAACTTCATTGACAATAAAAAATTTGATTATTTACCGAATTATTGGTCTGATTTCTAACCAATAACCCAATTTTATTGCCGGTAAGCTTTCATTTTCAGTTGAAAAATCTAGTGTATCGGTAAAAACAAGATCGGTATCGAGGGATAATCCAAGTTTTCCGACAGAATAAAACTAGAATACATAATTTAGTTGTTATATGAGCGGTGGGTCACACACGTGATTCAAGAACACTCTCGAAATGCAAGGAACGTCCGTTATGATTTGCATAACAATACGAGTAAAATCCCATTCTTTATACAAAGATGAAATGAATGAAAAGAAAACCGCAGGTGGCTTTGTGAACATTCCAGGCACCGATGTTCTGTATCTAGTCTTACAGTATTGTATTAATGCTAGTTTGAATAGGCTCGTTGCTCGTGCATCAAATCCAACGTAAGCAATTGAACGTACAGGGACTGCGGTTGATAGTGTACCCGTTTAGTGAAATAATATTTTCCTCAAATACACCAAATTAAAGACAGTGCAGCCTTCTACTGGTGCGATCTACATCTATGGAAATGTTTGTGCAAATTATTGTCGTTGGATTAATATGCCAGGATTTTACCTTGTGAATCTTTCGCGATGATTTCGATATTCCAGATGGATGGAGGCTATATGCTATCACGAATTAAGGATCAATATTATTATCCAGAGACCTACATCTTTTCGTGGGCTGAGAAGATGATTCTTTGTGGAGGATTACGTTTGTTGAGAGGATCAGTTTGATTTTATACCGGATAAACTTTAAACTATATAGCATAACGATCGTTACTTTCTAATGGTAAAGTTCCTACGAAATTTTACCTTCCCGACTTCTTGAAACTTCTTGGAGATCAACAGATATTGGATTTCAAAGTATTGTCCCGTTCACCTCTCGTCATCCATGTGAGTACACATTCCAATGAAATTCTTTGTTAATATTAATAAACAAGAATAAACGGTACAAGGTTAAACACGAACAACAAGTTACTTCCCAAAGACCAGTATAGCACAACCCACAATTACTTAACTTGAACTAGTCCATGATCTTTTTCAAAATGTAAGCAACTTGTAAATGTCCTTTATTGTAATTAAATTTAATATTAATAAATCAAATACGAGAATATATACGCATCCCCTGATGTAAACAATAACGTTGCACTCAAATATTGGCATACTAGGCCTACAGTAGGTGCATGGTTTAAGTCTTAAAGGATAGAGTGTAAATTTCAATCGCTTTTCCTGAAATTTCGATCGGAAGGGAAACAAACATAGGCTACCGTTGATACCGGTCGAAAAGTAAAATAGCGGCTTACCAACTAGCAGCCTAAGTTGTTTTATGTTTAAAATAAAGTATTGAACGTCCTCCGATGATTAATCACTACCCCAGCCGAAACTGAAATATTAGATAAGGTGAATTAATTAAGACAATAGTCCTTCAGTTTCTTGATAGAGACGATATAATTTAGCGCACTCATGTTCCATCAATTGTACTGCATACACAGACACCAGAAAAAAAATACACACACAGAGACCTGTGTCTCATTCCTTTTCATAATTCAAGTAAATTAGTCATCATTTCCGGGGTATGAAACTCGTTTGTTGAAATGTTAATTAGAGCCAAACCTCATTTGATTTTACAATATCATTTAAACTTAGTATCAAGTCGAAGTACGTACTTTGATTTCATCAATCTATCTCCAATCATTGTTTTGCATAATTCATCAGTGGGCGTTCAGTAAAACTGGTCAATACCTACCGTCAAAATGCCGGTACAAATAATTCCTTTACTAATGTAATATAACACTTACACCATGAGAAATGTCCATGCAGGCAAGAACAATTTTTTGTTTTAATAAGGAGTTCCGATGGGGTTCCTGCATTTGTGGGTGCGTGCGCGTGTGTGTGTTGTTAATTTTCCATTAACGGAGATGAAAGCATCACTGTAGCCTAACTTAAACATACCTCTACTGTCGAATCTTCTTTTGTATTCGAAATGTATCGGAAATTTACATTTAATTCTCAGCATTGCATGAGTATGCCATTGTTTATTATTCTAATTACTACGTTCAACAACTAAAAATAATGCCTTCTAACCTTGTTTGGTTTAAACCTTAAGACATGGCTACTATAACAGGTGGTTACTGTATATAGTAGACGAAAAGCAGATACATGTATGGGTTGTGCATGCATGAATTTATAGTGCATATTTGTTCATATTTAAATTTTAGTGTATTACCTATGTTTTGTTTACATTTTAACTCAAATTTACATATTCATATTGAACATTTAGTTCCGCGTTGATCCATTTGATAATGTATTTGGTGTAGTTTGAAATTTGGAGAACATAATTAACTGTATTGTTTAGTCAGTTATAAAAAATGTCCATACCATTTGATATCCTGTATTCCAAAATATGATTGTTACATATGCGAAATGAAATCTCATATTTAGGAAGCAATATTCTCTAATGTGCATGTAATTACGTGAGATGTTAGCACTTCACCAAGGCACAAACAAGCTTGACATGCACCGCGCGTCCTAACTCGGCACAGACTAGTCCAATAACCAAAGAAGTATGACAGGTTCTGGCGCACCATACATACATACATACATACATACATACATACATACATACATACATACATACATACATACATACATACATACATACATACATACATACATACATACATACATACATACATACATACATACATACATACATACATACATACATACATACATACATACATACATACATACATACATACATACATACATACATACATACATACATACATACATACATACATACATACATACATACATACATACATACATACATACATACATACATACATACATACATACATACATACATACATACATACATACATACATACATACATACACACACACATACATACATACATACATACATACATACATACATACATACATACATACATACATACACACATACATACATACATACATACATACATACATACATACATACATACATACATACATACATACATACATACATACATACATACATACATACATACATACATACATACATACATACATACATACATACATACATACATACATACATACATACATACATACATACATACATACATACATACATACATACATACATACATACATACATACATACATACACCCATACATACATACATACTGTTAGGGTACGTAAGCACATTATAAAGGCGTTAACAAGCTTATACAACACGTTTGTCAACATTGGTTAACTGCATGGAAGTTTCAGTGTATTTCAGTGTGCTGGCAATGAGATATGCAACTCCGCGGATTGCCCCCTGTCTATTATTCGTAGTGAATATCATTGTTAAATATATATTTACCACAACACGTTATTTGAGAAGTGTGTGTCGCTCAGTACAAACTAGTTTTTAGCTTTAAGGTCATTTTGCGACCAAGCCGGTTCAGTTACATGATCTGAAATGTCTCAATCGTAGTTGCGTAATAAAAGAGAGCTCACTTTGATAGAGCGTTTGCGTATGACCCAGATATGAAATATCATCAGCTAATATAAAGTGATTAAACAATCGAACACTTTGGATGATTAAAACATATTTTAATTGATATATATTGATAAATCAAACAGACGAATACTCGCAACCGAAGGTTACATTATACTCAGATTGAAGTATACAAGTTTCATCTTATGATCTGTTTCATGGACTGACACCAATTATCAAAAACCATGCACGAACACACACAAAAGCTAGGAATATTCACTCAACAACAAAAAACAGAAATAATTTAACGTTTACTAGGCCAGCTTGAAGTTTCTTAAAAAAGAAGCAACTTATTGTCATCTTTATTGTCATGAAAATGAATCAATTAAATACCAGAATACGTATCCCCTATGTAAACAATAACATGGCAGATATTTCAAGTTACTGTCGAACTAGTCTTGCAGTAGCTGTTACATTTTAAAAGAGATAGAGGGTAATTTCAGTCGCCTGGTCGCCAGTCGATTGGAGAGGGAAAAAAAACGTACCGCTGATACCGGTCAAAAAGTAAAATAACGGCAAACCAATTAACAGCCTAATTGTTTTATGGTTTAAATAATATTTTGAATATCCTCCGATGATTAATTACTACCCCAGCCCAAACTGAACAATTAGAATAAGGTGAATTATGTAAGACAATATTCCTTAAATTTCTTAATAGAGGCGAAATTCTTTAGTGCAGTCATCGTCTATCATTTGTGTTGAATACACAGAGACCAGAAACTAAATCAGAGCCAAACCTAACTTGACATTACAAACGATTTAAGCTAAGTATCAAACAAACTGTGTCATGCTATTGCATCAATTAATCGCTATTCATTGCTTTGCGTAATTCAAGAGCGTTGAGTGCCTACCGTCAAAGTTCGGTCTAAACAATTTTGATACTTTGGTAATAACAAACTTTCACCATAATGTCCAGGCAAGCACAATTTTTTTTTGTGACGTTAAGCTACATTTGAAATGTCTAAAGCACCACTGTAGTCTATACCAACCATTTACTGCTTTTTCTCTACGAAAAATTCTTGACCAACCTTCAAAATGATTTTTAATTACCAGAATTGATTTTGCCACCATTTGAATATAAATTGCTGTCATTGTGAAAATGGAAAAGCCCAAGTTTATATTCTTTAGTACCATCATTATAAAATGTATGAAATATTAAAATATCTTTACAGGGATTAAAAAGCAGTATAGCGCATGCGCCAATTTAAGGACATTTCCCCTTCTTTACTCATACTGCTTCTTAAAAATTTGACATTCTCGTGTAATATGATCGAACCATCGACTATATGATGTTGTTGAAGTATCAAACTAAGCCGCAAATTAATATCAGAGAGATCCCCATCAGTAGTGTTCCATCAGTGTTATCAATCACAGAACATACAGATCTAAGCGTCATTAAGTTACCGTATTCCAACATAAACATACATAGGTTTTTATCCACGGCACTGAATTTAGTTGACAGTGGTAAAATGTCTAAAGTTATTTCCATTATGATGATAAAGTGATTACATCCTGAAACGTTTAATTTAATTTTCCTTTTTAATCATAATATTATTAGAAATTAGGCTCATGCTGCATCAAAACAAAGTATGTCGGCTGTAGTTTCACAGCGTTGTAAATCTACGAAAAGTTCGATTCCGAATTATTTCCTGGATGAAGTTCGTACGTATGATGTTTATCTTTGGATATTTAATATTAAATATGATTGTTGAAAGAACATCATTTAAATTATATATATTTCAATGTACATTTTTAACTTACGGAGCCTTAGACATTAAATTGCTAAATACACGTTATCAGTTAGTAACGATTCTGCCTAAATGCCGCAGTTTGTGTTGAATTTCCACCTTCAAAAGTACAACAACGTACCTACATAACCTAACATATAATATACTGCAATCTACTTAAATCACTCCAGAAACGATAAAATTAGACAAAGAGTGTAAGAGTTTGCACAATAATGCATAATTGATCTTTAATATTTGCTATCATATTATATCGTAAAGCTATTTACTATCACTGGCTTATCTAACAAAACTCTGATAAGGTAAGATCACCCAGGCTCCATTAAGCATCAAGTTATATTGTCCGTCATATACTCAGCTCGTTCAGTTATCAGATTCAAAGTAACATGACGGTGAATAGAGAATCAATATGAATATTGATAACCATTAAAAGCATAGCTCGTATGATACATGATACAATCTGATCATATAACAACTATTTCGGTTATATTGATAAACATTCCTCTTCCTTTTATAAAATTTGACCCAAGAAAGGTTTAACTATCAAAATAAGTTCATCTTCTCGGAACTGGGTTTAAATTAATGACGTCAGCACTGGACACAAATGTCTGAACTAATTTTGTAATTATAAACGTTCATCGAATGGAAACGAATCCGATCAAACTTGATCTGTGAAATCTGCTCTTTGTGTTTCTTTGTCATTTCCTTTTGTTCTGCTATAACAAAGCTAGTAGGGGTGAAGGAGGGGGTGCAGTGGTGCGCATAGGCGTCGCAGACAGAAGTGCTCCATAAGAGCCCTCCTTCTTTCCATAGTTACAACTTTGAGAACTTTTTTTACCGTTAAGTCAAAGGCACCCTCCCCCTATCCATATAGGTTATGCCACTGTTAGCGTATAATTGTCAACGCTATAAATATGTACGTTACCTGTGTCCTTTTCCGCCTAAAGTGTGGGATATTATTAATAGTGGTCGCTGTTTCAATTATATATTTTTCTATCTAAACTGTACATGTTGTAAACCACAAAAATACCACTGCTGTCAGCATAGGTTTTATTTTAATATTTTATATATTTAGTTTTGAGAAATGACAGTTTAAACAGCTGACGTCATCAATAAAAGTGACTGGATTATACAATCTAGTACAGAGACCAGGGGCGTCGTGCGAAAATAAATTTTTGGGGGGCCCGTGAGCAGGTGATGACTATCTAAGCGGAGCGCTACCACGGGTTGGCGCGCAGCGTACAAGAAAATTTTTCGTCTGGCAGACCACTCAGATTGCAGGAAACGGCACTTCCCGTGCTTTATGGCAGTAAGCAACACCCCTAAAATTGATCAAAATTTACGGCAATTTTTTTTTTTATTTTGGGAAATATTCTCGAAGGAAGTGATCGCCATTTATTCCTCAGTTTACCAATTCCTCGTCTCACAGAAGCGCCCAAAATTGAAGACATTTTTGTGTTGGCTGATCCATGATCGCCGCCCATGCCCGTGAGAAGTGGTGACTGGGTAAAGAAAAAACGATGCCGTTTGAAAACATGGGCAGAAAAAGCGAAAGTAGCGAAACCTAAGGTAAAACGTGCGATAACGAAGTGATTATTTTCCAGGTTAATTGTGACTGTATTTGAAATGATTATTATTATTCATTTTTTTTCAAAACTACCTATCAGATCATGAGGAAAATGTATCCTAGTGGACCTTTTAGCGAACTGATTGCATTACTTAAGAAGAAGTTCACATGGAGTCCCATAATCTCTGTTCACTACATTTATCTTAACTTTCCGAACTTTGTTACAGGCTTAGAAAACAATTAAAAAATTTGCCATTTTTTTCATGGAAAATTGACTGACTTTGGCAAAGGTAACGGGTTGCCCTTACTCTGGGACTACGTATATATAATATTGTTCAACGATGGCAGCGTTGATGGCACATTTGGTTCATTAGTTATCAACCAGTAATTATTTAACTGTTTCGATTGACTGAATATCAACAATTAACAACCATTGACCAAGCAGTCAATAGAAGCCCCATTTCTCGTAGGCCCTACAAGAAATTCAGTTGCTGACACTGTTCGAAAACACTTTTTTTTAAATTATGACAACATTTTATGACACCTTTGACAAAATTTGGGGGGCCTGTGCCCCCCCCCCCCCAAGCCCCAATGGGCACGACGCCACTGACGGAGACAATTATGTCAGTCTTTCGAATGCAAGTAACGGGCAAAAAATACTTTATAGCCGCAAATAACATGTTTACAGTAAAGTACATATTTGTCACGCATAAATTGAAACTTATTCAAATAGTGTTGAAAATTATCAAATTTATTTATACAGACTTTAAATGAAATATCACAAAAAAAGACAGAAAAGGAAAATATAAGAAGAAATCCAAAAAAGTGTAAACAACATTTAAAGTATTACAAATTATGAATTCGTTTGCTCTGATAACTTCACATTGTCAAGAAACAATGAAACTTCCAATGACGTCATTCATCAATCACCACGTCATCAGTATGTACGACCATAATTCTCATGGACGTTAATTGGTTAAAATCACAATCAATAAAATATAACAATGTTAACTAATATACAATGATGTCAATTTGTTTTTAATCTGTATATAATATATCACGTACACTCGATAATTAGGAGAGCCTGTTTTACTTGTATTGTGCTTTATTTCCTTACAATATTTTTACATAATGGCCTTAACTATTATATGACGTATCTGTTACGTAATCATTACTTATGACACTATATTATAATTTGCCAATGTTCACACTAAATGTCATTTTCTAATTCGCTGCTTACCTGGAAATTTCAACAACTGTTCCAAATTTAATATATTTTCATAAAGAAATGATATCTTTCCTGGAAATTGTCTTAAATTATTTTAAGAATGTTAGAATTTTGGTACTTTAGAAGTGGAAATTTCGAAATAACAGGTCCATCTTTTCACTTTTAATATCCAATTTGGATTTTTTTAAATCTCAAACTTTATTTATTCAAATATTTAAAATTTTCGCCTATTTTCTCTAACTTTCGACACTAAGATGGGAAGATTAAATAAAGTATTTCGACTTATTATCTTAACATATTGGTTTTTTTATTTAATAATTCGGCTTATTCCTTATGATATCGCCTTAATACCTCACCAGTTCAACTATGTTATCTCAGAATATCAACGTTTCTTGATTAGATTGGTGTTAGGTAATACGGGGTAAAGAAAGGACCACATGGACAAACTGTTGACATTTCGACTTAGTATGTCGAAAAATTAACCGATAATGAAATATGTAAGAAAAAGGTTGTACATTGATATAGTGGCTTAGAGTAATTAATCTACTTGATATAGGCCCAGATTGTGTGGTTGTTCTTATGCATATCTCTGGTAAGAAAATGAAACTTGTGAGCAACATATTTAACAGGCGGGCACAATGATTTACTGGGAGAGCAATTGCCCAATCAGTTACTATGTTATTTACTTCGTTTGTGTCAGTCTGACATAGTCATGTATGTTACACATGATAGTATACACCTCGGTCTAACTAAGAGATCTGTGTGAACACAATCATATGTCCGCTTCTTGCTATAATCTTGTCATGCTTTATTCTCTGTTTTGAAAAAAAAAGAAACATAAATGGTCTTGTGTAATTTATTAATTCCTGATGTAATTTTCGTGACATGTTACATTTATTTTGCTCTATCAAAGGAGGATGGTACCGCCCGATTGAGAAATATTCATAGGCGTGGGATGCGCGTGGGGTGGGGTGGGGTGGGGTGGGGTGGGGTGGTAGTAGGTTCATTATATATAATTTGATCAATCTTTCAAATTTTCTAGAGGATTTCAAAAAGTAGTATAAGACCCTACATGCTGTACCACAAACTACAATTGTTAAGAATAGATACAAGAAGAGTGGATGTAAATTGCTATTTCATTTGAAATATTGTTTCTTACATACTAGACAGTACCGATGTACTTAATAAAACCTTTACATACATTGTCACCGAGACAACGCTCAATGATTGCTGAACAACGTAGTCGGAGGTTTTTACACGTTTATTTGCACACGTGGTTCAACAGGACCACGGTTAAAACCATAAAGTAAAAATACCAAAACATTAATACACAAACATTGGTAAACCAAACACATGAATTTGCACGTATCAATAATAACATAATACAGAATAATATTTCCTCTTAAATCATGCACAAAAGTAAGAAGTATACCAAATAACATTTGGTAACATGAAACACAAAACATAGAGTAAGATTAACAACAATTACCTCCTTAATAATAATAACGCTCAACTTACCATCGCTGACTGGCAAAACTAACCGCACAACAAACTGCGACATACAGAGGCATTCAGGGGTTTACTGCGGCTATTGGGGGTTTACGGCGGCTTTCTGGAGAATCATAGAATACCAATAAAAATAATAACCTCTCGAGAGATACTCCACGAAGATGATACTTTAACTCGAGATACTCTTACAAATAAGCAACGCAATAAATACACGAAAAGGCAACAAAGATGGTACAAAGCATATAGCAAAATCCCATTAAAAGCAAATCTCAAGAATGCGATATTAAAGAAGTATACAATTAGGATATCTACCCCTTTAATGCCTTTATACAACATATATAGAAAACATATTACTTAGGATTTCACTATGAGAGCACATGCGACGCCACCCTGCACCATGAGAGGAATGAAGCATGTAACTACGTAACACTTACATAATACGTAAGTATTCATCGATTACGTAAGTATGCGAAACAAGGAAGTGGGTATAAAAAGTCACACCCTAACCACCTAAACACCATTGGGCTAGGGCAGCATTGACCTTTGCTCGACGCTAAGGAAATAACTCATATCGGCAACGATGACATAGATCATTAATATGTTGCTTCCAGGATAAATTTTCATCAATAATTAATCCTAAGTATTTTGTTAAATGTGATTTAAAAATATGAAATACTCTCAAGTGAAAAATATCGTAACATTAATGACTATTATTACGAGCAAGGAAATTGTGTTGCTGGTTTGCTAAATATGTAAAATTAACTTGCTAGCGTCAAATTGCATCAATAAATTAACTAAACTATGACTCCTTATAGAATTTTTTTTTATATTTGTCTATTATCTTTATTTCCTCCGGGAGGGTGGTATTGCCAGGGTCGTAGTAGCCTTCCAGTAAAGTCAGCTTCGCCTTCTCTTAGTTCGGACTTTTTTTTCGGAAATGCTTCCATTCTGAAAATAATTTGATTGTCTTTTCTTACGTTTGCTACATTCATTAAAATACTGTTTTATTTCTGTTTATTTCGGAATGATTCTGCTAACATGCAGGATCACGACTCGATCAGGTCCTCCCCACCCTCCCTTAACCACATGACACATGTATTATGTTCCTTCGTTTCCTGAATAATACAACAATTCGGTAGACGATCACTGACTCCGTACATAAGTTACCAGATAACACTTTGTTGCCAAGTAAATCATTTGGTATTTTAAAGAAACTATTGCCAATGAGACTATAGCTTTGATCATTAATTCTGGTTGGAAGAGTAATATAGTACGGTCGGATTCGTCCAACACGGCAACATACGGAAACGTTGTACTCAAAGCCGAAGTCTTCTTTGTACAAACCCTTTGGCCCGCAACGGCAAATCGTTATTTCCCACAAGGTTGCTTTTACTAACATCGTAGAGTCTGTATCATTTGTTAATTTTATATCAAACTCAACCCACAGAGTAGAATAAAATTGTCAAAGGAACTTTAAAATTCCGCTTGGTAATATTCAATTAGTAAATGTTAATAATGTTATGTAGTTAACATGTCGCTAAACGTTGTCTAAATAACTGCTGGCACCGCAGAAGACGTATGAGGAACACACGTATTTGTTTATGTATTATAAATAAGGTTCTCATTCGAGTACTAAACAATTATATTACATGCCAACCTTACGTATTACCAGTTGAATCCCTCTGTCAAATCTAACGAGATACTGGTACAACCCTTGCAATGTCATCTGCGAATTAATAACGTCACACATCCGGAGACTGTGCAATCTAAGTTCTTGAATACCACCCTCATTCCCATTTGGTAAACATTTCAAAAACAATATCAAAACCACCGGGTCCACATTTTAAGGATAGGTGGGCGTCACAGATAACAGTGCCTTACAGCTGAAAGTTTACCTTTCATATAAGAAAGAGACCCTCCTCTTTTCATTATTACAATTGTGATTTTTTTTTTGGTAAATGTGTTGCACTCAGGTCAATCTAACACCTCCCACTATCCAACAGTTTGCCCCTCTTACCCCCCCCCCCCTCCATTCCCCGATACCACCTTCTTCCGCCATTGCTTACAAGTGTAGTACTCCAAAGTCCTGAAAGTCAATGCCATTTGAACATAACATATCTAGAGTAGTTACACATATATATGCTGTTAGAAATCTTCCTTTATCTCTCTCGACGCTGCACAGCAGGGAATAATTACGCTTTACTTACTGAAGGAACCGGCGAGTTGTAGTCACGTCAAATGATTTTTATCGAGTTGACAATGCACATACTCAACTTGATAAATTTGGCCAAGATATGAATAGAGCGTTTACTTAACAACTCGATCAAAATCATATCTTTGACTTGTTGCCAAGTTACTTGAAACACACCAAACTCGATTTGTTTTATCATTTTCGTCAAGCAGTAACTTTAGCGTAACTCGTCAGCTCAACAAAAATATACAACTTTAAAGTGTTTTGAAGAACTCGCCTGTCCTTTCAGAACCACTGTAGATTTGTCACCAGTGTCGTAAATATATGAGAATATGAGATTACATGCGGTGGATATTGAATATTGTCATAGGATTCCCAGATGCACGCTACGATAACGTGATTTGTATTTTTGAAAATCTACTAAGCTTTTTTGACCGAAGTCTCCGATGAGAAAAGTGTGTTTTGTCATGACGAGTAATTCCAGTAATTACCCGCTGTTTATTGAATTTCCATATAGGCTGAAAAGTTCCATTGCGTGGCCGGGCGCGTTTTTTCCCAAACAGGTTTGCAATTACGGAGTTTTTATCTAAGCAGATTGCTCTTTACGTCAGCATCAATAATGACCATCACTTGATAGACAGTTGGAAGACATACACTGAATCAGAAGAATGATAAGGTCCATGGGTCTTAAACATGTCAAAACATGAATGGGTTCATTGACGTCACTGAAACATGGTGCTTAAGCTGAACAGATTAAATGTTGTTGTTGATTGTCCTGTGACACTTAATTAAGTCTACTTACGGGGTTGCCTCTAAACACCCTAACTTTACCTTTAATGCTTGGATCACTTGTTGACCTTACTTATGATACATACGCTACATTGTAAGATTCGATACACTAAACTCACAAGTCTTAAATGAATATATACAAACATGACAGCAGTAATAGTATTAATCGGTATTATACGTGAATGTATTGCGCGACTAGATTAGGACTACAGTAAGTCAATTTTCCTGCTAAAATTTGGAGAACAGAACTGTTTTTGTATCACAACACAGTTCTAAAATGTCCAGTATGGTATACTTCCGTCGCTGCACTGTGTACATAGTTTTAATACATATAGGCTACAGCGCATGCTTGATGCACCCTGTACGAGACTGTTACGTGCATTGTGCTATGTTATCGATGAATGCCTTCACAGAAAACTTCGATCAAACATTGATAGTAGATCATACAATCTAACAAACTAGTGTGCTAAATATGTCTAAACCAATTCCAAAGATATCTACATATACTTACGAAAAGATTCGGGATATTTTGAACGGTTAAACCTTCGTTGCAACGAGCTGATTCAGACATTTTGCTTACCGCGAAGTACCAGGTTTCTATGGTGATGACAAAACTTCCGACCAATCATGAGCGACTATTTACACACAATTGCAAACCTGTTTGGGACAAAAAATCTCGACCTTGGTACGTTCCCATCCAGTTTTGTGGAAACTGGTTAAGAAAAGGCCTGAACCTTTCCATTTTTGTAATGTCGTTTGTTGTTAAATTTAGGAATATGTCATTTGAAAGTACCTCTTTTGTATACCCCCCCCCCTCCCCCTTCGCAATCCCTGCCAAAAAATAGATTATCGTAAATGAATGATGTCTGTATTTGGGCATACATGGTAAAATATCACACTTTTTTAAGAGATTCATGCATTTCACTTGAAAAGAAGGAGATACGATATAAAGGAAACGGATACATATATTGCAAACATATTTATTCTTGTATGAGAAATGATATATAAGAAATGTATTAGGGTATGAATGTATCTATGTGAGTTCCAAGATAAATGGTTTCGTTTGTTACATCACGATTGTAAGTCCATGATCCCGTCCGGATCGAATTTCGATGAAGGTTGTTATATTAAAATATCGACTTCTGAAATCAACTGCTGCTGTTACTATGGTAACATTGGACGTGGTTTATAACCAGGAGCATACTGTTTTCATGACAGTTCGGTGGAGAGGGTGTTGTGTAGATTGGAAGTAGATCTTGGTGGGAACATTTGTGTGAAGGTGAGGTAAAATGTCATCATTGTCGGTTTTTGAATACATAAATAAAAACTCACGAACATCGTGTATCATAGTACACTATCACGTACGATACGTCAAAGAAGAGGCTTATGAAAGTCTCGAATTGTTTTGTTCGAATTGAATTTTATTCACCATCACGGGACCATGTTGAAGTTATCAGCTCTTTACATCTGTTATGTTAAGTTAGAATAGTTGGAGGTCTTAATGAGATTCCTCAATGCGGTCTCATATTACGATACATACACTTCTTCTTTTTTGACCAAACTGAGCAGACGGAATCTGGTTTAGAGGTAAAAACGATAAAGTATTGTTTAGCAGTGGGTGATCATCAAATGACGTATAAGAGTGGAAAGGCGCAGAGCATGACAATACATCAATAGACAAACCAAATGTAGTGTAACGACTGAGGCGCTTCAGATAACAAATGTACACGATTTTAACCCGTTTCTTAAGGTTGTAATTTGAAATCGGTCACGTGATATATCCTATGTACATTGAATGAGGAGTTATCCCTGACTAACAATCATAGTCAGTTATCAGCGTGACAACTTCTTTTACCATTTTCATCAGAAGATTTCAGCATGACGTAAAAATACACGACCGTTTGCAATATTCGTTGAAGGGTTGTTTAATAAGTTACGTACTGTATTTACAACACTGTTAATGTTGGATTCATTTACAAGATCATCAAGTAGATCTCAAACATGTCACACAGTCCTGTATTATACAAAAAAGTAAAACAAGAAACGTTTTAAAGACGACTATTGATCACATTAATGATATATGGGCATGAGCAAGAATTAGCATGTTTACAATAAAATATTTAACCGGTTAACCGTCAATATTTAACCTGTCCGGTCTTATTTTACCAGACTTTTTGCAGACTTAGGAAAGATTGAAAACAGGTAAGAGGATAAGATAATACGAAAAAGTTATCGTGATCCGTAACAAGGTAGAAAACAAAAACATTTCTATATTACGGAGTTCTATTTTTTCTGTCTCTGTTCTCGTTAAACCGTATATTGTTCACGCGTCTTCTGTGTTTGGATATTTGAGAAGGTCGACGAAATTTCAAATTCGAATAGAATCTTTCAAAGTTCTCGCAAACTGCCGTTAACTTATGAAAAATCTAGAAGATTGTGTCAGTTGTAACGAAAGTTTAATTGAATTGCATTTTTGATAATGTGATCGTGGAGCAAACTCTGACATTTCAGAATTAATAGCGTGACCATTCCGCATTAGAAGGTCTAGCGCCCTCGAAAACGAAAGTTTTCGACAGCCTCTTCCCTTCAATTTAGTCGGACTTTCATCATAATTATTTGGGAGTAGCTTAGTGATCTACTCAAACTACTCACGATCTGTTTTTTTATTGATAATAATATATCAAAGGAGCGCTAAAATACCATTCATTATTACTAACTGATCAGTTCAACGTACCGGTTTGAAAATAAGATGATCCAAACAAGAATATAAAATATGTTCAATCAATTGCTGATCATATTTGCCTTAGCTTGTCTAATAAATCCGATTAAACCAAGATATTTTACTTTAAAATTACATTAATCAGTTGCTCATTAGTAAGTACGACTTAAAGAAGTTTTACCGTATCGGTATCTATGTTTTTCAATTTCGGGAGAGATTTGCTGTTTCCAAGGTCCTTTTGTTTGTGTCTGTAATTGTAATTTGTGCCAAGCATTAGTAAACTAAAATAAAAAAAATAAACTGGTTAAGTATTGTCAAGAAGCTATTTTCTAGTGTTGTAGTACTCGAAAAGCACCCGGCACTCGAGTGGCATTCAAACAACTTTTTTTCAAATGATCGGTACTCGCACTAGGTGAACAGTACTTGGTACTCATCCTTTCGCACCCGCACTCTGATGCTTGAGTACTCGATTCAAAGTGATAGGTACTCGTTCGTGACGAGTTATGTAAAACAAACAGTTTCGTAATACTGACGTTACAGTAGGTAGTTATTATAATTTATCGATGATTTTTATTACTCTGTAATGTCACCGTACTCATGTGTCTCTATACTGCAGCAGAATAGCCGTTTATATTACCAAGAACAGTACATATAGCATGAACAAAGAAAGCATAAGTGATGTATATTATGTGTCTAACATAAAACAATTTATAGCATGTTTGTAGTATTAATATGGCACTTGCAACCCTATTAACCCATCATTTTAAGACATTTTACATTTGAAAATTTGTCAAACCATAACAAGACACAAACAATGTCTTCATATTCGACTGGTATATATCATTTACTTATAATCACCACCGGGAACAGTTATAAATATTAGGTTGTTGTATATTTGGGAAATCAAAAGTACTCGTATGAAATAGTATAATTCGTACTCGGTACTAAATACTGTATATAGAATACTGTACTCGAAAACTGGTACTCGATGCTCGGATCCTAACAAGCCAGTCATCGGGCTAGGATACCTGGCTTCTCGGGAACCTCAAGTACTTAAAAGTACTTGGTACTCGGATAAATGTACCTGGCTACAACACTGTTACTATTCTTTTCAGTTTTGTTCGACATCATTGTATTTGGTCAAATCTTTATCAGCCTGAACAATAACCGTCTTAAAAGCCTATAGACTTCTTTCACATCAACTAACAGAGTACAACCCATCATTAATTTACTTGGACTTGAGTTTTCTTCAATAAACATAACTTGCAGTCTATTAACCATTATTATAAAAATGTCTTATAAAATAAATTATACTGGTGAAAACAGTTGAATAGCAGCTGTTTGAAATCACTCAAATCATGGAAAACAGTAACTTCGTGCAGCTGCTGATTAAATATTAATACGGAATAATTATGCTATATTTCTAACTTTTGTTCTGTCAAATTTTCAGCGAAGCTAGGAGAAATCTTGATATCTTTACCACGGAACAAACAAAAAATGCTATAACATTTGAAATATCGATCGGATTGGAGAAGAAACAAGCAAAACTTAAATAAAAAAACCGCTAACAGTGGGACTGACTAAATTTTTCTTCTCATTGAAATTATGTATTCAAATCAATCTTCGGTGATCAATCAATTTACATTTTTTTAGAAGTCACAAGTAGGAATTGGGTGGGGGTAGGGGTGGGGATAGGATCAATTTAAAGAAAGCTGCCTTCACACACGTTATAATATACAATTATCTAATGAAGTTCAACGTGACTGTCAAATCTTCAGCCCCCTTGCCCACATTTGGAAAATGCAAAGCAAAACTATTTGCAGAATATAGTAGTTGGCAAGAAGATTTATGTTGCTAAGGAACAACCAGTCCTGTCGTCTGCTGTTTGTGTCTATGTACATTTGTGTACAGTCTTGACTAGCTGCGTGAGTTCCAGCTGCAGTTCGATTGTTTGAAAAAGTACTCACAATGAAAATGTTTTACTTGAAAATTGCGGTAAACATCGAGAAATGTACCACTTAGCTAGATTCCATTGTTCAGATATAGCTTCACAAGGAACGTGGTAGCTATAAGATCATGACTTCAGTTGTTGTGGAACCATATACATTCAAGGCGAACCACTAGAGTTGAGTGTCAAAAGGGACAAGGGGTTAGATTATTTTCGGGGTACAAGTTAGAAACTAAA
Organism: Apostichopus japonicus; assembly: GCF_037975245.1. Lineage (NCBI taxonomy): Eukaryota > Metazoa > Echinodermata > Holothuroidea > Aspidochirotida > Stichopodidae > Apostichopus > Apostichopus japonicus. The sequence continues at coordinate 7,762,406 of NC_092567.1, forward strand.
ACTTGATCCAAGTTAGAACTTAGCTAGGCAAGGACTTCACAGTAGGGTGACATGTGAATATCTTCCAAATAGAAAACGTTATAGTTAGTTTGATTTAGCGAGAATTTCATTTGAACAGTTCCCATATTCAAAGTGCGTGTCATAACCAACTAACGTTACTTAAAACAGATGCATTCGTAAAAGCCGTTACAAAGGCTGCACGCCATCAGTGTATAAATTTAGTAACTGGTGTTTCCCTGCTATTGTATATAGTATGACCTCTGCCTCGGTTGGATACATATGAATAGATTTGTTATGTTACTGCGTTATCTGCAGAAATGACTCATATTTTAGTAAAGTAACTTCGATTTAAAGAAGTTTGACCGTATCGGTATCTGTATTTTTCATTTTCGGGAGAGATTTGGTGGTGCCAAGTTCTTTTTGTTTGTGTATGTAATGGGAATAGCCGAGTATATTATCACGTACAGTAACATATAGGATGCACAGAGAAAGCAAAAGTGATGTATTTTTCTAACATTTAATAATGTGTAGCATGTTCGTAGTATTACTATTACACTTGGACCCCTATTAACCCATCATTTAAGACATTTTACATTTTAAAATGTATCAAACAATAACAAGACACGAACAATGTCTCATATTCGACTGGTTTGTATCTTTTACTTATAATTACCACCGGGAGCAGTTATAAATATAAGTTTTTTTTTTTATATTTCAAAACCCAAATGTACTCGTATGAAATAGTACACTTCGTACTCGGTACTCGGCTTCTAAATATTGTTCTCGGAAATTGGTACTCGGTGCTCGGATCATACGAAGTAGTCATCGGACTATGATACCTGGTACTCGGAGCCTCATTTTCGAAAGTACTTGGTACTAGGATACATGTACCTGGCTACAACACTGTTGCTATTTATTCATTTTTGCTATATATAATTTTATTTGATCAAATCTTCAACAACCAGAACAATTTACTTATTACTACGTTCACATCAATAAGCAGAGTATAACCCATCTTTAAAAAACTTTGACTTGCTCATGCTTTTCTTCAATAAACATAACTTGCAGCCTGTTAACCTTTATAACAAAAATGACATATAAATTATACTGGTGTAAATAGTTAAATAGCAGCTGTTTGAAATCACTCAGATCATGGAAACAGGGACTTCGTCCAGCTGCTGGTTGAATATGAATAACTGTGCTAAATTCCAAACGTTTTTTTTCTGTAAACCTCCTAAGCGAATCTAGGAGAATATTCATATCTTTACAACAAAAAGAAACAAACAATGCTATAACATTTCCTAAGATATCGATCAGATTGGAGAAGAAAAAAGCAAATCTTAAAACAACAGCTAACAGAGGAACTGACTAAATGTGTTCCTTTGATCTAAATTTTCAATTCAAATTCAGTCTTCGGTGATCAATATATTTATCAATGGAGATAAGTAATATAATAAAAAAAGTCTGTACATAGGGCTAATTTTAATAAGTCACTTAAGCGTTACTTAAAGCAGGACAATTCGCAAAGGCGTTACAAAAGGCTTTTACGTCATCAGTGTATAAATCTAGTAACTTACGTTCCCCTGATATTGTATATGCAGTATTGCCTCCGACTCGGTTGGATAATTATGAATATATTTGTTTGTTCCTACGTTTTCTGAAGAAATGACTCATAACTGATTTTTTTTCTTTAATAAAAGTACACAGAATATAAGTGTAACCAAATAATCAAAACGTATGGCGCATCAGTTGTACGACAAGTTTCAACACGGCGATCATGGAAAATATGAAGTAGTGGATATGTTTCTGAAATTATCTTTATATATCGGATTGATGTCTGCACAGTTTGGACATATTGACCGGTTTTGTAATGGAATTCCGATACTGCCATTTTCACCTTAAATTTAGAAAAGCTTGATCTATAACTATGGCATTGTATGTTAATCAACACTTCCTAAACCAAACAGTTGGACACAACCTCCCATTCCAGGACCATTTGATACCGGAACCAATAATCAAGGATTGAATATAACATGAAGGATTTCCATTTTATTGAAACTAAAGGTCATTGAGTCAATGATATTTACACTCAAACAAAGGACATCCAATTAAAACCTGATTAGGTAAGTAAATAAGGTTCATAGATTGTACTGATCAATGTAGGAAATAAGGGAGGTGGTATAGTACAGGACCTGGTGACAAAGAGGGAATCCAACACTCTCGCCCCCCCCCCCCTACACACACAAACACGCTACACTTCATTTAGTGTCAATTTGTATTCAAGTTATTTCATTTTAAGGTGAGCTTGTGTATGTGTGATGTCCTTTAGTTGTTGATTTTGAACTCACCTATGTGGTTCACTTTTTTCTTTGTTTATGTAATCTACTCTCCTTAAAATGAAAGACTGAAATGTTAGTCTAATCATCTGAAATTTCAGTCTAATGATGGATGGTATTAGGGATCAAACTACATAGACTAAATTCCAGTCTGAAATGTAAAGACTGAATGTCAGTCTTAGCTAAACTAAATACTCTGCAGTATAATAGACTGAAAATCAAACCATTTTAAACTGAACAGTTAGAAGTTTAGACTGAATTATTGCAGCACAAGTCTAAATTAGATTGAACACTTTCTAGTATATTAGACTGATATATAGGCTGAAAAGTCAGTCGTTTAAAATGAATTATTACACATCATAGCTATACTGTCAATCTTATGAATTGCAAATTCTGGTTTGAAAATGCTTTTCTAATGATCCTCCATGTTGGCTAAGTGCTGAAATTCTACATTGTTGATGCATTTACCCTCAAAAACAACATTCTAAGATATGTTAATGCAAGGGAATTTATTGAAAGGTGCATAATGGCTCCTGAGTTAGTATGGTCTGTATTTCAGTCTTTTTCTCATTACAAGCACCAGAAAACACACTACTTGTTAAGAAAAAGTCGCCTAGGAAAGAACCTGGGCACGAAAACCAAACTACCGAACGACTGATGCGCTCTCAACCCCAGTACCCTTTCATCGGGACTGTGACTGAGAGATCATCGTCGGGTGTGCATTACCATTCCCTTCGAAAGATACTACATATACTACATACACTACATATGATCTTAGCCAAAAGGCCGAAACACAAGTCACTTTTCTGATCAATGTTTAACAAGTCATGTTGTGATTTCAACATTATTCAGTGGAAGTTAAAAATGGGTTGTAGACAATGATACTTTAAACATCAGTGAACTGAGTACTTTGGAAATACTCTCAGTTGATCAAGAATTGTACATATCCTACAGGTATAACATGTTAGACAGTTTAACATTTGGCTTCAGATATGAAAGAGTATTAAATTCATCACAGAGTGGTGGAATTTGCTTCCACGTAGACCTTTTTGTTTTGTTTTAGAGATAGGATATACATAGGTGTGGGCCTATGTTTTCAGCTTTAAATGGACTTTAATACCATTTCTATGCTTCATGTACATTCCTGTACTAGCTTGTGTATTTGTTATATCTATCTGCTTTCTATCTCTGTAACTGGACACATTAACATCTCAGAGCTGCACTGGAAAGAAGCGACTTCTACTGTTGGCAAGATTCGAACAATTGAAGTGCAATAACATAGCCTGCGTGCACCGTTGTTTTGTATATAACATGAACATCAGACAATCAAGGCATGATAATTTGTCTTACTATGGGATTACCTTAATAAAGATAGAAAAACAAAGTTTTCAATAAATATGCACAGACATTACAAATATGTGAGTAAACAATTAAAATGCCTGTAATTATTAATGTGAACTGTTAATATAAAAAGAGAGAGATACCACAAAACAAGAACCCTACAGTCCATAGTAACATAGTTCTTTAGTAAATGGCCACACAGGATCGGAACAGTCGAATCTTGTTCACTTAATGTGCAAGTCATGTACATGAATCATTGATTTGAGTGGACTTCAAATGGTGTGAGACATCTTCAGTTCGCTGCAAAAGTGTAGCACTGTCAGATGTTGTGAAGCGACTTCTATCCAATGTATTTCTGTGGTTAACGTTAACAAGCAATTGTTTATGTAATTTCACAAACTCCCACATTTTTGGAGACGCAGTGACTTTTGAAGAGCTTGTCGGCTGCCTCCACAATGTTTGCCCAGCTGGAAATAACTGTTTGTTGGCTCAGCTACAATGAAATATTGCTTATGGCCAGTGTCATGTCCACCAGAAAGTTTAAATTGCTGACTATACTGGACAATATTTCTTTTCCGGGCTGCAGCTTCCACACCTGTGCCTTCCTGTTGAGTAAGGATATGAAATCAATTTAAAGAAATATTCTTACAGAATTGTTTAGACAGTGAGCTTAACCCGTAAATGCATTTTATATTAACCCAATTGTTGAGGACCCCTGACATGGATAAATCAGATTATTCATGGGACTCTTTAACTTGGCGCTAAGAAACAAAGGATACAGTACTTGTATTTCCCTAGGAAAGAATAAAGAAAATGAAATATGACTGGCAAGAGAAGGCAAAGCTAGTTTAGGTCACCACACATGCAATGTATGTTTAATGTGATGTGTAACATGAAGAATAGCCAGCAAAGAAACATAATGATAAGAATGAGTGAGGGATAACTGACCTATCATTGATGGTATTTTGCTGATTGACAATACTAGTACAATTAGTGATAAGGTGATCAAGATGTCAACTTTGCAAGAATTAAAGCACACATCAGGGTCTGAGGTCTGAGAACCATTCTTTCACAGAAAGGAGATCTTGTCACATGTTTTTCTTTGAGGTAGTGATTAAAACCCTTTATGAATCTTTCACACACTAAATCATCTTACCATTACTTATTAACCATAACTGTATTTTTGTGGCATGTTGTCGCCAAATGTGTTCCCACCGTTTTATAGGCTACTATAGCAGTTAAGTTTAGTTGCAAAGATACGAATCTGTCACAATACATTTGGAAAACTAAATATGTATTGTGATGAGGTTTGAATGCTGACAAGATTTTTAAGAAAAAATATACCCTGATTTATGCCTTTAGGTCCCATGTTGCGTTCAAGTAAACAAATCATCATTTCTTTGTGCACAGTAAGCCTATAATCATACTTCCACATATACTGTATGTTTCTTTCTTCAAAATTTAGGTTGTATTGAAAATCTGAACAATTAAACAAAATGAGATCAAAACAAACCAGGCGATTATTCACATATACCCCCGTGTTTACATTTTCTGAGTTCTAGTGTGCATGTACTGACGGCCACACTGTACCATACACAGTGATACATATAACAAAACAACGGTCTCATTGCTGCTATTTTGTGAATTAGCCAATATTTCTAGTAAGAAATACACAATTGGAAAGATTGTGATTGCAGACACTAACACGGGGATGATATCAGCACAATATGTAGGTTGGTCATAGTTATTACTATTACCAAGGTGATGAACGCATCACTATTTGCAGGGTTGTTCAGCGGCCCTGACAATAATTTAAAATGTATTCAGTATTTAACTTACAGCTATATTCTGTACGAAGTATAGGACATCTCCAGATCTACTAGTTGGCAGCTTCCCATAACTATACTTCTTCATATTTACCTATCTGTGCAACATGTAGATTAGAGTAGATATAGTACAGATGTCTTTCTGAAATGAAAAAAAAAGAATATTAAATAATTAGAACATCACATAAATTGCACCATCTAGTTTAAATGGTATGGACTGTTCATTAAGCTACTTCCCCAATCACAGGCTGAGAGATTTACCATCCTCCTCCTACAACTTTTACAGATGGTATTACAAGTAGATTTAATATTCGGCATAACGTTTGTTTTCTAATAGGGTTGTAAATTAGTATAACGGTTTGCCTGAGAAAGTTGTACTTGCAAGTAGTGTGAATGGGTTTAACAATGCTTTGGACAAGCACTTTAAGCATGGTTATTGGCTCAGAGTGTTTGTTTTCTTCAGGGTTTTTTTCTCTCTCAGGACTATAAGGTCCTTGATGGGGACTTGAGTGTCCCTCCTGATCCTTTTTTTTCTACTAAACTAAACTAACCCGTTTGAGGCTTATATCATTGAACTGATAACGTGCTGATGATTATTTTTACACGGCTCTCTAATACCTTACACCCAATAGCTACTCTTAGTTACAACTTACGTAGTTACTATTGTTTTTTAATTAATGATCAAATCTGAGCACTGTACACAAAACTTGTTTGGCTCCACATAGTAGTTTGAGTATGATACAGGCATCATATCACCTTATTTCTCTTCCTTTACAACATTATATCCCTAACGCAATGTTATTAAGAAGCATAGACATAGGCACAGCCTAGGCTTATTGGTCGGGGTTACAATTAACTAGCGTAGCCTCGTTAGGCTTAGGTATAACTTAACATGAGTAAATTAAATACAAGTTAGCCTAGGCTAGCTTGACTTAACTGCATATTTACCAACTACTAACTAGCCTACTATAACTAGTGCTAGACCAAGACTAGGCCCTGTTGTGTTAAACCTAGGCTTTAGACAGTAGTACCGGCCATCTATAACTTACAACCTAGCCGTAGGGATGTATATAAGACAGTAAAATCGCGTATCACGTGACATCTTGTGATCACACGCAAATTTGAATGATTCGATACGTAAAGCACAAGAATAAGATAGACGCTCAAAAAGCCTCAAATTCGATCAAATTCAAAGCAGTATGTTTTCTTCTCACCAGGAGAGAGAAACAGCTATGTTGAACTGTGTTTTAATAAATTTAATTTAAGTTTCTCCAATTTTTCTGTACCATCGGCATGCGAATAGTCAGTGCATGTGAATTGCGTGTAATTTCAATATAAAATAATTTAAGGTCGGCCTAGCCTAACTTTGTTGTCATTTGAAGACCTAAAACTGTTGTATGGATACCTTTACAAAGGATTAATTTAATCTTGCATCATGGTTCTATCAGACAATATCTCAAAACGACATGATCATTAATCACGTCCGTAATAGCCCAACGGGTACATTTTGTACGTCCACTGTGCATCGACGATTTTAGAGACATTTTCTGAGGCTTCAACTGTCAAAACTTCAAATTAGTCAAATATTTGAAGGAGAGTATAAAATTAATTAATCTTCAGGAAACAGAACGATTAGCCTGCATCATCAGTTTTAGGAGAAAGAAAAAGACCAAATTAGCATCGCGGTTTTACCGTATGCATATACCATCTTAGTTAGGGCCTACATCTTTTCATCATTTCTCTTTATTTATAAGCTTCTTGAGCTTCCACAAACATATCAAAGTAATAGTGTATAGGACAAGACAGAACACTCGAAAATAATTTGCATATGCTAAGTTTGTCATGATACGATTAACGTTAGGCCTAACTCGAACCTAGGCCTAAATTACTATTAGTTAATACTAGCCCTACGTACAGTGATTCGTTAACGCTAGCTGTTTCGTTGTATCAATCGGCGTTCCAAGGGAGCGCTCTGTCGCGTTTTTCTTGGAAAACGAGAAGATAGTCATACCGTAAAGCTAACCTGTTCGATATCATATTCTGCTAACCAGTTTGTGATCATTTTACATGTTTTTACGTTTAATACAAGTTTCAAGTTTTGTGAGAAATACCGGTGATTCCGCCAAAGAAGTAGGTATTCTTATATAATGTTCATGTATAATTTCTTAAGTTCTACAATGTCTTTAGTTGAAGGTTAATGTTTTGCGGGCCTAACCGTAAGCGGTGTATAGACTACTTACTGATTTATTTTGAGCATACTCGACAACTTTGCCGTATTTATGGGGGTGGGCAGGTGTTTACTTTTACTGTTCCGACCGGGGGTCGTGCGTGTATGTTTGTGTATTGTTTTTAATCATTATTCTATGGTTTGGCGAGCCCTGTGAAGGTTAGATAAGTCATTTTTTATGGATTTAGAGTTAACTGGATTGTGTGAAGCTAGGCTTAGTGTATAAGTAGTGGTACAAGCGCGATGGTACATTTACGGCTGGGCAAGTTTTCAAAGTGATGGCGCTCTTCTTAAATGATTTTCTTGATTATTTTTCTTTACTTTCTTTGATACAGATTGAATAAATATAATTATACAAAAAGCGGAATTTACCAGTTAGACTGTTTCTTTGCTCCGTGCGCCACTAGCATATAGCCTGTCAGTATGTAAGGCCTAACTAGACTATGCCTACCGCCAGTCAACATCCTATTCAGTGTTCTCAACTGCAAATGTACAATATGCATTCAGGCTAAGCCACACAATTGTGTCTGTTAACATTTTATATAAATTAAACAAAAGAATAAAGTAGGACCTACTCTCAAACTGCGTAAGGAATTCGTCACCAAAGCCTTCTCCGCAAGAAACGTTCTTAGCAATTCTGCAATTTTCACTGTAACTTCCAAGTACATACGTGTATAGAGGGACGTAACTAAGGCCTGATGATTGGGGGGGGGGGGGTGTAGTGGCTGGAATTCCAACTGGATGGGTTTTGAAGCCAGAAAATTCCGACTGCTGCCTTGTACCCTCCATGCACTACTCGTCAACGATACGGTCAGTGTCATTCAGACTCCCCATCTTTCACGACTGCACTTTTGTTCCGAACTTTTTTCGAATCATTTGTACCACTGGCCCTCACTTCACAATCTTATGAATCATGATGGTTAAGCAAGTTAACTGCGTATAAGTTTTATGCTTGAAGGCTACATAGACTACTAACTACAAAAGCTATGTTAATGTAACAAAGGGGAATTTTTTTCTTCAACAAATTATATTCGACGACTTAGTTAATTACCCAAAAATACAGTGCTTTTTCCTAGCGCACTTAACATTATTTCCATTTGGAATGAAATGAACAATTAAACATTTTGCAGAAAAATGTTGAGTTTACGAGATACGATAAGTTGTCTTTTAAACATTTGTCAGAAAATCGTTCAATTGCTCAGTTTGAATGAAGTGAACAATTGAACATTTTGCAGAATTTTTTTTTTAAATTGACGAGATATGATAGGTTGTCAGCTAAACATTTTGCAGAAAAAATGTCCAATTGACGAGATATGATGAGTTGTCAATTAAACAGTTTGCAGAAAATTGTTCAATTGCTCAGTTAAAGCAACTGAGCAATCCAACATTTTTCTGATTTATAATAAGACTTTATCTTGTTATCTAAACAATTTACTGAAAAATGTCAACTTACGTGGCAAAGTTTTTCTTATGTTGATGGCACTTTTAAGCTTCCGTAGATTAGTATTGAGCGTTTTAGTTGTATACCATAGAGGCAATATATATCCTGAACTTACTTCAAGCTAGCGAACAGGGTCAACCCACCTAATAGCAAAATGAGTACATAAATAAACCGAATTGAAGCTGGCGAACGTTGTACAGTGGTTCTATGAGGCATATTCAAAATCATACGAAGTTTTGTATGGTGGAGTATAAGGATAGCGAGATACAGTTTCTCAAAGTGGAAAGGAAAACGGTAAATATGACTAATCAAAGGTAAATATTGAACGAAATTTTTCACATTTTAGGTCATACACAACCACAGGAATTTACGAATAGGCCCAGGTAAATTAGAGTGTGACAGTCGGAAGTTCCGACGGTCGCACTCAAATTGTCCAACTATCGTCAGTTTTACCAAGTTTGGGGGGGGGGGGGGTGAGACACTCCGCTATCGACGTCCCTGCGTGCATATATAAATAGTTTGTATATATCCCTGCACTACTTGCAATGCGCTAGGGTGCGCGGTCCTATCATGTACGCCACTCATTGTAATCATGCAAATATCAAGAACACGTGATCATATATTACTTTCCTGATTGGACGTGATTTCAGTGGAATAAAAAGACTTACATCAACGCGATCCCGTAACAAAATTGAATAATATGATTGGATACTTCGGTCAGTGTAAACACATATTGAGCGGTGCAACGGATTCTTTATATGATATGGAGTGATTTTTAGTCTAAACTCAGTCCAATACACTGAAAACAATTGCAATCGCACTTCAAACTGAAACATTCAGTCTATCATGTTAAGAGAGTACATGCAATAATTTCCATCATCCGTTGCTCTACACATAGCCCGTTCACATTCCCGTTGCTAAGTAGAGAGGTTTAATTTGGGCAGTTGTATATAGAAACTAAACGAAAAAATAAAATAAATAACGAATCACAGGACCCCACGAGAGCCTACGTACCCCCCCCCCCTCTCTACCGTACATTATATATATATAGATGATGTGTATTTTGTTTCGTAAGAAACCTATCAACAACTAGAAACCGTGTACTGGTACAAGTACCTTGAAAGTATATACAGTTAATATATTGAACTAATCAATGAAGGAATTAAGGAAGGTGAGGATAGTACAAAACCTGATAGCCAGGCAATAGAATTGTACCCCAGTCCTCTCTCATCAACATATCAAAAAAAAATCATTGACTATGCCTTGAACAACAAAATCTACTTTTCTTCGAAGCGTATATTATTACAGCAAAACCAATTATAAAGTGCTTAATCTCCGTAACGGTTGCCATGATACAATTATTCCGTCTGACGTCACTGTGTCTATACTTCTCTATTACAATTATTGTCTCTTTGTGGCAACAAATTCGCATGGGTGGTTTCAATTGTTCAAGTTTATAAAGTATTTTCTGCATACGAAACTTACCCGACTACTAAGTTTGTAAAAGTACCCTGTCTTCGCTATGCACTGTAATATGCTGGAAGCAAAATGTCTTTAATGTGAATACAGTTATTGTAAGATTAGTTTCTGCAAGCTTTAAATCCAGACCTACATAGCGAGGTCTTCTCAATTACTGGTCATGTTCCCTACACTGAACTACGTTAATCCACACTGATGTGCTATCACTCTTGTAATAGACTAGTCATTAATCGAATTTTACGAAGATTATTTTTGTATCAGGAACGTAAATTCATGGTGTGGGTAGGATAAGAAACGAAAGAAACACGAAATATACGACAGTACTGCAATGGTCAATGGATCCCCACCACGGTTCTGGGATACAAACAAAGCCATTGCATTCGTCGTTCCCACGTGTATTTTTATGGAACTAGAAATCTAAGCAAGCAAGTAGTTGGGGAGAGACTAAATTAACGAAGTTTGTTTTTACATAATTGCCAGTAAACGGTTTAGTAAAGGTATTTTTTTCAAAGCCATGATTGCCATCTCGTATTAGAAATTTAAGTTGAATGACTGTCACGCAAATGATATTTATTTTTTATAATTTTTACACAGTCAAACAAACGCTAAGAAAAGGATAATTTTGTGTTTGCTATCAAGTGAATGATCGAGGTCTACTTTTCTATGTTTTAAAGCAGCTTTTAGCGTCCTTTTCTATAATGTTCTCAACCGCATTGACCCCACGATGCCATAACGGCATACATACCTAGCTTATCTGATCAAATCTAACTTCAAATGGTGGTATAATGTAGTATAATTTACAAATGTGAACGTTGTCTTTCTCGAAGATATTTTCCGTTAAGATCGAAATCAACCCCACCATAACATGAATAATTAAATTCTGCGAACGTCATTGAATAATGAGGTAAATAATGACTGTTTACTTTGCCGGCGTCGTAAGCAACCCAGAACATCAGAATGTACTACAACACTGTGCTCTATTTGTACATATTCTGTATTTCTGTGATAACGACTCAACTTTTTCGAATTACTGAATGAATCTATTTTAAGCAATGGCTCATTTTTAAACTTGTCAGCTATTCACTGATTGGTTGAATTCAAACTAGTGGATTTGGGGAACTGTATACGAATAATTTTAAATGAGGAATTTGTCAGAAGACACTCTACTCATTATCTGCAGAAGTCCTTAATTACTCGCCAATTGATGCTCTTGGCAGGGGAAAAACTTGGCTAATATCGTAGTTTGCTGTTTTGTGATGAATTTATGTAAAACCACTCGATGGACATGTCAATAGGGTGGGAAAACGGCGACAAAACGCAAAAAGGTGCTTTAAAAAGTTATAACAACTTGCAAGCAAAATACTGATTACAGTAGTATCCCAGCCCGCTGAAGAAGGCTAAATGGGGGTGGGGGCGGGGAATTCGAGAAACATCTTTTCTGTTGAGTTTAGTCATAAAAAAGAAAAGTACTGGTTGTGCAATAACCTATCACGTCACAACAGTATGCACTTTAAATTGTCTTTGTTTTCTGTTATAATTGAAAGCGGCTTACGTAACCTTTAGTAGGGTAAGGTGACCAGACCTCCCCGATTTTCGGGGACAGTCCCCGATTACAGTGTGCTGTCCCCGATGAACAAGTACCCCCGAAAATGTCTCCGATTCGTCAAAATGTTCAGGAATTTCGAAAATATTCCACATTATTAGTAAAATAATTGTATAAAAAAATTACTCAAGTGTGCAGTCGCAGAACGGAACTTATAACCAGTATTTCAGGTGGGCCAGTGTAAAGTGGAAGTCTGTTAAAATATGCTAGCTCGATCTAGCCTAGCACTCTTTCGACCGTATAATTGGCAACTACGGCGACACAACCACAATTATATTGTGAGCATAACCACTCACAAGCTTTCAAAGAATCACGTACAGTAAGTGAATTTCATCTAAGAAAAAGCTACATTTTTGAAAATAAACTTGATTAAAACAGTGCTTCTAAGTATCCCCATTTTACATCTAAGACACCCCTCCTATTAGACCCCTCCCCATATCAGTCACGCAATAAATGTCCCTGGTTCCAGTCAGGAAAATATGGTCACCTTATAGTAGGGCCATATAATTTAGTAATTTACAAAAGTCGTACCTATCGACCAACTCTTTCCGCGTTCCATACCCATATGACTTGTGATAAATAACTGAATTATGAAACAGACACAGCAGACAGGCTGTTATGCGTATTATAGTATAATAATGACTCGGATCGTGTCTCGAAAAGTTGGGGGTTCGTGGACAACTGTGACATCCACAGGGGGTTCGTGGGGGGAATAAAGTTAGGGGAACCCTGGTTTACTGTTAAGCAGGGGGGTCCTTGGTATGTGCGATAGTCTGTGTATCTAGGGGTATCAATGTATTGCTGGCTGAAAGAGAGTTGGTTCTTGCTGCCGGGGTTTATGTTAACAGTCTGGTGGACATTTTTGTCTCTGAACTTAGTATACGGGGAAGTAACAAGAGACGGATATACCGTGGGGCGGGGGTCAGCTCATTTTTGTAGCAGGGTAGAGAGCGTTGATCGGCTTGTTATTGTTTTCTGATATGTGTCAATGCTATCGGATATGTCGTAATTGGTCAGATACTCGTGTATAGGCTTCTACACAGTTACGGGGTCGTTTATATTGCTATGCGAGTAGCGTTTTTATACATTAATTTGGTATACATTATGAACAAGTTGCCAGGCAGAATCCTTGCCGAATTTTATAGCGTTTGTCAGAGGCAATGTTTTCAAGGTTATTTTTGGGCTTCTGCAGAAGACATATGGATCGGATTGATGCACTCTGCAGCTGCGCTGCGCACATTGCTTGTGCGGTTACAAGGCCGTTGCAGCGTAGGGTTCACGGGCCGACGCGGTCCATCGTTAGCTGCGCTGCGTTGCCTTTGACGAATTCATCATTTGCTGCGCTGCGTTGTCTATAGCGCAATGCCGACAGTTAAACGCGCTGCTAGGCAACTTGCGCATTACAGAATAGTTGTGCCGGGATAGGGTTAGTTTATGTACGTTATCCGTGTGTCGTGTTTTAGTCGCTGGGGTATTCCTACTTATATATAGTTATTTGTTTGTCACACTGGGAAAGATGTACTACAGGTACAGTGTAAAAAGACAAGTATATATACTTATAAATCTCAGGATGCACTGTTAGTGTATTTTATTCAACGGTGTTCTCGATTCTATCCCTACCCCCCCCCCCACACACACACATTACTTACCAACCGACTACGCTACAACATAACTGGAACGGACAGCGTTATAATACATTCAATGAGTACTACAAGCGTTCAGTGTCACAAGGGGGCACGTCACGGTGTTGGAACGTTTTTTTACGCGATTCCGCATTGAAATATTTGGTCAAGGTTAACGTATACGACGATGGCTGAGTAATTGTCGGGTGACAAGTACAAAGGAGCTCTAGTACTTGATCCAAGCTAACACTTAGCTAGGCAAGGACTTCATAGTGCGATGACAGTATGTGCTTTAAGTTCTAAACAGTAAACAGTATGTAAGTGTGATACAATTACTCAAATCACAACGTATGGCACATCAGTTGTACGACAGGTTTAACACGGCGATCATGGTAATACACGAAGTAGTGGATGTGTTTCTCCAAATAGATTTGTATATCGGATTGATGTCTGCACAATTTGGATATATTGACTGGGTTTTTGTAAAGGAATTCCGATACAGTCACATTGTCCTTAGATTAAAAAGGCTTGATAAATTGCTATGGCATTGTGTTCATCACCTCTTCCAGAAACAAACAGTTGGAAATCACCTCCCATTCCAGGACCATTCGACACCAATAATTCAAGGATTGAATATAACAATAAAGAACTCCCATATTATTGAAACTAAAGGTCGTTGAGTCAATGTTATTTACACCAGAACAAAGGACATCCAATTTAACCATCATTAGGTGAGTAAATAAGGTTAATAGATTGTACTAATAAATGGAGGAATTAGGTGAGGTGGGTATAATGCAAGACCTGGTGACATAGAGGGAATCCACCAGTGGCGGAGTGTCCATACAGTCAGGGGGCGGATGCCCCCCCCCCCCCTGACGGACTCAAATGGACTGCTGGCGCCCTTTTCAGCTTTTTACCACTTTTTATTTATTCGCGATTATTGACTTTTTTATTGCGCTCGCATCTACCTATTGACATTTCTCACATTTTGTTGGCGATGACACCTATTTATTCCCGTTTATCTGCAAATTAGCAAGGCCCGGAAAGGGTCATTTCCGGCGATCTAGGGAGTACCTTTACTCAAAAAATGTCGGTATACGCTCCGCGCCAACCTGGTGTGGCGCTGCGCTTAGATAGTGTTGAACGCCCCTACAGACCATTCTCGCCCCCCTTGACCAATACCCCTAGCTCCGCCACTGTAATCCACCACTCCCCCCTACACACACACACAAAACAGACACGCTAGACTGTATATAGACCCCATTTAGTGTCAATTTGTATCCGAGTTGTTCCATTTTAGGTACATTGTGTGTATGTGACTTGCGTTTGCTGTTGATTTTGAACTCTTCTATGCAGTTTGCTTTCTTCTTTGTTAATAGTTAATATATTGTACTAATCAATTAAGGAATTAATTAAGTCAACGTACCCACAACTTCCTACAGTAAATAGGTCACGTGTCACCAGTCGGATGAGACAGCTTTCTACAACTAGAAAACCTATACTTGCACAGGTACCTTGAAAGAATATGAAGTCAACATATTGTAATTTGTTCCTCACCATTACCCCAATGATATTGTTGCGTGACTTATGATGTGTAATAACATCCCCTGTAAAGACTTTTAGTAGTGGAATCTTTCTTTTGTGTTCACTGTGGTAACCTCTGTATTAAGCTGTCTGTTTTATGTGCGTGTATTTGTCCCTTCACAGAATTTGCAGTTGAAAGCTTCTATAAAAACTATACCTAACTACATGTCCTCAAGTTCTATTTCGATGTAGCCGACCTCACAACAACTAGTGCATTTAAAATTAATGTTTAGAGTCGAGGATTAATTCGCATTAAGTAAAAGCTTACTATGCAGGTTATACCTAAGTACCTGCGACAAAAATAAAGGTTGAATGGCACATTGCTACGATCCGCATGTAAAATACAGTTTTACTTTCTGAGAAGGTACCAGATATATGACGTACATGTGAGCATGCGTACATGCTGTAAATACGGTGATACGACCTTAATCGTTGTTGGTGACCATATAGCCATTTTGGCCGTTAACTATATTGATATAGCGGGGAACATTTACATGTGGCTCAGGCGACGAATATATTGTATTCAAGAGACAAAACTAGTTTAAGTTAACATTCCAGCGGTATGTTAGAGTTATTACTTACATACTTATGTCAGGTACTAACTGAGATGGCGACAATTTAATAAAAAATCTTATTTTTTTTTTTTTTCAAAACAAATGTTTACAACCTTCTGTAATTTAAAAAAAGAAGTATGGCTGCTAAAAAGGATCATAAGGGCAAGGGTTGAGAGGAGATGGAAGAAATGGAATTAATACCGTTATCTCGCGTATGTCTAATGCACGAGAAAAACAAATATCTCAAATAGAAGGTTACATGAGCTTCTGTAGCGTTGCTGCTCTTGTGTAAACAAGACAACAATCCGTACACAATCCTACGAACATCTGTGTGTAGTCATGCATACAACCAATGTATGGTCCATTAATCTTTACAGTGGTGTGTAGTTAGCTATTTCGGCTACTCTACATTTTAATCTTGATGCTAGACTCATTAGAATCACACCCTCCATTTCCTCATAGAATAAATATAATTATGATACATACACAGCAATAGCAAAATATTCTCTTCCTAAGGAAAGTAAATAC
Organism: Apostichopus japonicus; assembly: GCF_037975245.1. Taxonomy (NCBI): domain Eukaryota; kingdom Metazoa; phylum Echinodermata; class Holothuroidea; order Aspidochirotida; family Stichopodidae; genus Apostichopus; species Apostichopus japonicus. The sequence continues at coordinate 7,778,947 of NC_092567.1, forward strand.
CAAAACTGAAGCATTCCTTCCTTATTCACGTTGTATATATTTATCAGTATTTCAAATCTCATGTTCCTTGTCTTCCATTATATATCTCTGATCCTAACATATCTTTGTCAGTATTTTCCGATCGACTCAATTTTACCTGATGATACCCGGGAAGTCGTGGTAATAGAGCTTTACGTGTACTTTGGTGTGTTTTACTGACAAGTCGCTGCAAGATATGATACGGAATGCTTATATTACTAGACACTATTTCAATGCCTTTTATGTTGGTTGGGTCAATACTAAAGCCAGGGTGACAAACTTTCAACGTCTGAACGAACACGATTACGAATATGATTTCAACATAAAAGTAACTCGTAATACTATTTACAACTTCAATATTGTTAAATACCATAACAACTACGTTAGGTTTTTCACCAACGTAGGTTGACGCGACTTTCTTTATTACATAATATAAAGTTTTCTATCGGTTTACAGATTCTATCGGTTATGCGAGAAGTGTTGATCACCCCAGTTTTATAGAAAGTATCTGACAGAAATATCTAACTGGTAAGTGAAGCATTTGATGCTATAGTAGAAAATGTATTAGTAAACTAACCACACTTATAGAAACGTTATCTTTTCTGCTATGTATTTCTGTTATGATGTGTCTGATGGTGTGGGTTTTGCCCATTTCTACTGGATTCTGCTATTAAATACTTTCAATTAGCAGCCTACTTTCTCCATAAATTTATTCAGTTATTTTCCAGCAACGCAAAATGCGTTGGCTCTCCATGAAAATCCATGTCGGAAAGGAAGACTTAAAAACAAAACAACTGTCGTTTGCCAATAGAGAATATTCAGAAAACACAAAATTCATGATAGTACCTAATCATAATTAATATTAGCAGAAACAGATTTTTATGGAACTAAAACTGCGTACATGTGAACATTGGCCTCCCCCCCCCCATCCCCCAAAAAAAGAGCTTGTTTGGTAAAAATACTGTTATTATACAGAGACAGATATATAAATAGATAGATATGTAGGTAGGAAGGTGGACTGATGAATGGATGGATAGGATGGATGTATAGGATAAATGAATAGGATGGATAGAATGGATAGGATGGATAGACTGGTTGATAGTTAGGATGGATGGATATGATGAATGGTTGAATAGGATTGATGGATAGGATAAATGGATAGTATGAATGGATGGATGCATAAGATGAATGGATGAATAGGATGGATGGATAGGATAGATAGGATGGATGCATAAGATGCATATGATAAATGGATAGGATGGATGGATAGGATGGATGGATATAATGGATAGGATGGATAGAATGGATAGGATGGATGGATAGGATGGATGGATAGGATGGGTAAGATGGATAGGATAGATAGGATGGACGGATAGGATGGATGGGATGGATGGATGGATAAGATTGATGTATGAATAGGATGGATGGATGGATGAATGGGTGAATGGATGGATAGGATGGATAGGATGGATGGATAGGATAGCTAAGATGGATAGGATAGATAGGATGGATGGATGGATGAATGGGTGGATAGAATGGATAAGATTTATGTATGGATAGGATGGATGGATGAATGGGTGGATGGATGGATGGATGGATAGGATGGATGGATGGATAGGATGGATGGATAGGATGGATGGATAGGATGGATGGATATGATAGAAAGGATGGATAGGATAGATAGGACGGACAGGATGGATGGGATGGATGGATGGATAAGATTGATGTATGGATAGGATGGATGGATGGATGGATTGATAGGATGGATGGATAGTATGGATGGATGGATAGGATGGATGGATATGATAGGTAAGAGGGATAGGATAGATTTGATGGACGGATCGGATGGATGGATGGGATGGATGGATGGATGGATGAATGGGTAGATGGATGGATGGATGGATAGGATGAATGGCTTAATAGGTATGAATGGATAGGATGAATGTATAGTATGAATGGATAGGATGGATGGATGGATATGGTTCATGGATGGATGGATATGATGGATGGATAGGATGGATGTATAGGATACATATGATGGATGGATAGGATGGATTGATAGGATGGATGGATAAAATGGATAGGATGGAAGGATAGGATGGATTGCTAGGATGGGTAGGATGGATAGAATGGACATGATGGATGGGATGGTTGGATGGATAAGATGCATGTATGGATAGGATGAATGGATGGATTGATGGATGGATTAATGGATGGATGAATGGATGGATGGGTGGTTGGATGGGTGGATAGATGGATGGATGTATGGATAGGATGGATGGATAGAATAGATGGATAGGATGGATGGATAGGATTGATGGATAGGATGAATGGCTGGATATGATTGATGGATAGGATGGATAAATATGATGGATGTATCGGATGGATGGATAGGGCGGATAGGATGGATAGGATGGATTGATATGATGAATGTATAGGATTGATGGGTAGGATGTATGGATTGGATGGATGGATAGGATGGATGGATAGGATGGGTGGATAAGATGAATACATATGATGGATGTATCGGATGGATGGATGGATAGGATGGATATGATAGATATGATGGATATGATAGATATGATGGATGTATAGGATTGATGGATAGTATGTATGGATAGGATGGATGGAGTGGATGGATGGATTGGATGGATATGATGGATAGGATGGATAGGATAGATCTATTGATGGGTCGATCAAAAGAAAGAAACACTGGGTAAAACAAATTATAATAAGGTTAACACCGATGGTAGGTTAGCAATCTGATAAAGTTTTCGTTAGATTGGTATAATCAATATGAACTTTAAGTGAATGCTAAAACGAAGCAAAACGAAACAAGAACCGCGTCTAAGTATACTATTGTTCTCAACTGATTGAGCCATGCGGCCATTGTTACTGACCATAATTACCTGGATCTTGCTGAAAGTGACAATCAAACGCATCATTAGCTTCCCTTAATTGATATAACATCTACCACAATAGTGTAGTTTTATATCACGATGGAATGCAAGGGCAGACACAGTGTGACTTTTATTAATCCTTTCTTTGCAATGTTGCATACATCAGAGCTAGTATGATCTCAAATGGACTCCTGTAAAGCGTTATGAATTTAAAACGTGTTGTATTGTATCATCCTACTCAAGTTAAGTATTGTCGCCGTGATTCAAATTATTAGTTAAGATTGTGATCTGTGAGCAGTGCTACTGTTGAGCATTCAACATTTGTAGGGAGTATTGGTCAAACAATATCATTGCTGCTGACCAATGAGCAATTTTTGTTAAGAAAAGCTACTGTACTTTATTGTCGTTATGAATTTGTTGTGATTATTGCAGTAATTTGACAAGGAATTTGATAGACGAATTATTGTAAGTTCGTGTTATTATAGCTTAGACCTTATTTTGCTAAATAACTTTGTACATAGAAAGTGATATCATCCTTTTATAATGTTATTTTGAAATCATGTTGAAATGTTACAACTATGAACAACAATGTGAATAGGTATGGAAACATACAAAAGCAATGCCAATAAGGTGATAATTGATGTCAAATTAAATGTCATCATGTACTTCCAGACTCCTCAAAATAAAAGAACAACTCAAATAAAAGGACTACTGTCCTTGTACTTACGTAACATTTATGACATTATATTACTTTTCAAGTGATCGACAATAAACTTTAGAATTGTCTAATTCTAATAATGTTTCAAGATCAAGCAAATCCAATAGTTTTTCTTACCTCAACACGTGATTAGTACCAATGTCGTTTTACTTTGAAGATAATATTGAAGAAAATTGAGATGGTTTGGTAAAGTTGAACTCAACTACTTTCAAATTAATGTTTTGTCGACTTTCTGTTTCTGTCTCTATTAATAACTGTGCCCTATACAGCTCTTAAGCAGTAATAATTTGTAGCGGTAAATAAAAGAAAAATATGTGTTCATCGTAACAACTTTTTTATGTGGATAACAGTGACATGTCGATACTATTTTCAATATAACATGTTTTTTGAGAGATAAAGTCAACAAACATTCAAAGTATATAGGACAGTCAGCGTGACTACGCTAACACATAATACCATTGAGATGTACCTAGTAAGTGATTAAAATTATAATCATAAAAGACCAAGTTCATTCAGATTGATTGCATCCAATACGACTATGAAGAAAGAACATTAGCAGTATTTGAATAGGTTGGATGTATAGTTAAACTAATCTGCTATTTGGAGAATTCAGTGATATATAAATACAATATCGCAAACAATTTGTGCTAACCTTTTTTTAGGTCTTTAAAACCAATTCCCGTTCGGTTCTATCAATCTTTAAATTATGATAACAACTTACTGATTTTGTTTCGAATAATTTCATATGCCGGAATAATCAGCAATTCAAATTCGTATTTTAACTGTACAGTTATACGGAATTATGTACAATAAAAGTTAGATTCATACACATCATGTATACCAATTATAAAGTTTGCACCATCGATAACATGAGAGAGACAATCAGCCAAAAAAATGTAACACTAACCATTCAAAGTATAAATATTCTGGAAACCCATTTATATCCCGAGTAATCCTGTTAATGCCTTGACTGTGGAACTTTACATAGAATTTCCAGTCAAATTAATGTTTATTTTGCATGCAAAGTTACAGACTTAAGATGGCTGCCAATGTTAATCCCGTGGACATCAAACCAGATTTAAAGAAGGCAGTAAACGGTAAGTTTATAAACCGAACAATTAGCATTTAGTAAGTAAATTGTCGTTTCTTGTGTTAGGCTGTTTTATTTACAATCCACGGTACACTGTAGCGTTTTCTAATTTAGTTGAGAATCCATATTCACTTTTCTTTTATAAAAACACTATAATATTAGCGAATTTAATGCGGATATCATGAATATATTTTGACAACATAATATCATATGCAAATCAAACTTTTGAAGTGAAAGGGATTACCAGGTCATTACATTTTGATCGATAAGTTTAAAGTTTTCAAGTTCATTTCACTAACGCATCCGTTGTTACTACATTCCTTCATATCTGAATGAGTGTTCCATGTGCTAGTTAGGTGTCTTTTATCCTCTTTCGTTATTTTCAACAGGTTTTGGTAGTTTTAAAGTTGCACTTGCTACTGTTCTGACTGTTAAAATTGTTCTTGATCTTGCTACGTTCTTTGAATATCCGCCTGTTGTCATAGAAGAGTTGAGCAATGCAGCAGCCAGTTCAGGCCTTCTCATGATTCGTTATATGGAAGAGAGAGGACAAATAGAGCCAACAAGTATCATGACACTTCTGTGTGCGCTGAAGAAAATTTGTCTTTCTGGGATTGAGATGCGTGTAAGAAAGCTGTATGAGGAACATACAGGGAGGCTATGTTCCAGTGATGATCATTCTAAGGCTCAATTAGAAGGTACTGTAACTTAAAGCATATCTTTATACATGAAAGTTCGTATGCACTCGCAGCAGTCTTAAGAATGCGCATTACCTCCATCGATTGGTAATTTTCGAAGGATTTGCTAAAGTGAAGTTTCATCAAATATAGCTGGATGATTATTGTTCATTTAACAATTGAAGATAAAATAGTTTGCGTGTAATAATAAAACAAGATGATTGGGTGTATAGTATCTTAGTAATTCAAATTTATTATTCTCGATCCTAAGGTCAAAGCCGTCTACAATACATCTGAATGAGATATTTTACTGGAATTCTTAGATAATGCTACATGTCCAAAAATTAATATTCCAATGCCTCATTTTCGTTCTCATAAAACGTATCCAATGGTTGTTGTTTGATTTTATGTAAAACAAGTTTGTTACTAATATTCTTTGAATGGATCGAAACTGAAAGTGTTCTCCTCTTGAATCTCTGACGGCAGCGAATGGTAAATAAAACATATTCCATTTAAATTCGTATACTTGTAACTTATTCCAATTTACAAACGGCTTTGGGACATTAAGTAATTGTATGTTACATTGTTCAATATAGGGTGTGTAGTAAAGTTAGTGAGACCGATAATGGTATCATTTTTCAATTCGATGCGCTTAACATGTGTTTTCTACTCATGGGTATAACTGTAGTAATTTGATAATAAATAGTATATGACAATAATATTTGATAATTTGAATTTCACACTGTAATTCTTTATCAAGTGGGTTAACAATGCTAATTAACTGATTGACAGTGAAAGAACACGTTCACCATAACATGAGAGCATGCACGACATGGAAGTAATACCACATGCTGGTGACGTTCTTTCACTAATCAATGAACTCTTGAGTTACATTGGCAGCTCCACGCTCTATAGAGTGAGGGCATGGGCGTCAATCCAGGGGGGGGGGGACGGGGGGACACGTCCCCCCCCCCACATTTCGATGGATGGTTGAAAAAATATCAAATGTCCCCCCCCCCCACACATTTGGAAAAAGAGTAGTGTCGTGGCTCTATTTGGTTACGGCTTACACATCTTAGGATTCATATCCTCGAATATCACTCAATGTTGCTGAATGGAGAATTCCACCCAGATCTCGTGAGTTGGTACCCTGAGCTCTCCAACAATCTTAAGCTTAGTCTGCCTTTATTTCGAGGCCAGTTAAATTCGTCGTCGGTTGAAGGGTATAGACAAATATTCAAGTTGATGAATCCAGTGGTATGGGCTATGTTTGGTGAAGTCGAAGCTCTCTTGCGGTTGCTCCTCGTCTCCTCCGCCAGTTCGACGGAAGCCGAGAGATCTTTTAGTGCTTTGAGGCGTTTGAAGACAAGGCTACGGAGCACCATGACTCAACAGAGGCCATGTGATCGTGCTCCATATTCACCGCGCAGGGACGTCGTTAGAGGGGGTGTGGGTGTGTCTCACCCCCAAGCCATGGTAAAACTGACGCTACTTGGAAAATTGGAGTGCGACAGTCGGAATTTCCGACTGTCGCACTCTAGTTTATCTAGGCCTTTTCATGTAAAATTTTTAAAAAATTTCGGTCAAACTTGACCTTTAACCGGTCATATTTACCACGTTTTCCTTGCCACTTTGGGAAATTGTTTCTCGCGATTCTTATACTCCACCGTACAAAACTTCTTATGATTTTGAATACTACAAAAAAATGCCTAATAGAACTACCGTCATAGGCGTAGGAGCCCAATTTGTTTTGTGGGGGGGGGGGGGGGGGGGGTTGTAACGACTTGCCCGAAAAATATAACCAAAATTTTTCGCGCGCTACGCGCGCATCACACATGGTCATGTGCATATCATACAGGCATGCATCGGTTTTTACATCGCATGCAAATAGCATACAATCATTTTCCGTCTTATTACCCTTCCGTAATGGTGATAATTGTTGGGTAATAATAATATCAGTATAACCACTGAAAAACACGTTGCAAATTATCAAAAAAGCTATCAGCATATTTCCCGAATTTCACAAAAATATTTGGTTGGGGTGGGGGGGGGGCCAATAAGTTTTTGAAATGAGTGCCAGTGGGTACAAATGTATCGCAACAAGTTCGTAACGGAAGTGCAGTCGCGAAAGATTGGGTTTTCTGACTGACACTGACCGTATCGTTCACGAGTAGCGGGAGGGTGGGGGGTACAAAGCAGCAGTTGGAATTTTCTGGCTTCAAAACCGATTTTCAGCCACTACACCCCCCCCCCCCTTCCCCAATCATCAGGCCTTAGCTACGTCCCTGAGTACATGGTGGTTACATAGTACGCTCCGACCAGAATTCACCCGATAACCAGATGCAAATCCACCTAGCAACCGAGGTAACTTGCTTCAGGACTCCAACGAACAACCACTGATTTATTTTCATGCCTTCATCACTTTAGCCACCACTCACATGGGACCTATTCTAAGTCTGACGATACATGCGCATGTGTCAGGTCCTGAAAACATAATAAAAGTTGTTTGTCTTGCTATCCTTGTTTTCAAATTTCATTTAAATGTATTCTCGTAGACCTAGCAACCTGGTTTAACATGCTGGCGCCAAATTTGCGCTAAGCTCGCTATACGAACTCGGATATGGGCTGTGCCTTATTAGTTAGTTATTTAAATTATTAATAATGGCGTATGAGAAAAATGCACCATTTTGTGGTATGACTCCCAGGACAGAAAGTCGAGAAACTCACATGCAGTCGCGGCGGATAGCTTCCTTCGCCTATATGTCCGGGGAAATTTTGGGACATCGTTCCTATAGACCAGAGGTGGGCAACCTGCGGGCCACATGCGGCCCGCCAGTGATTTTTTTGTGGCCCGTGAGATGTCTCAAGAAAAAGAAAAATCAATCTATTTTGCATCATCGCCAAAAACGAGCTAGCTGCTTAGAATTTATCTGCACTTATGATGCTGTCAGGTTGGTCTATTATCACCATTAATTATCAACAGGACTGTATTGACATTATGGTTTTGTGAATACAGATTAAGTACACACACCTATTGCTTGAACGTCCTCGGAATCAAAGGTTTGAAATCAGCAGCAGGCCGTTGGTTAGGTGCGGCCCTGTCAATCTTTCACTCCTAAAATCTGGCCCATTCGTTCAAAAGGTTGCCCACCCCTGCAATGGGCCTATATCTGAGGCCCTGGGGTCAGTGGCGTCGTGCCCATTGGGGCCCGGGGGCACAGCCCCCCCCCCCGAAAAAAAATCAAAGGTGTCATAAAATTTTGTCATAATTTAAAAAAAAAGTGTTTTCGAAATCGAAAAGTAGACTAAATATTCAATTGCTCTTTGATGGTCGTTGCGGATTTTCCACACACCTCAAAGACGACATATCGGGATTAGTAATGCCATTACCTTTGAATATGTTTGTCCTAAGCTCGCGTTTGATACAGTCTCAATAAACTTGGAAAATAATCACTTCGTTATCGCGCGTTTTACCTTAGGTTTCGCTACTTTCACTTTTTCTGCCCATGTTTTCAAACGGCATGGCTTTTTCTTCACCCAGTCACCACTTCTCACGGGCATGGGCGGCAAGGGCGGCGGAACCGGGGGGCACAGGGGGCACGTGCCCCCACTTTTCCCCAGGTTAAAAATGTGCCCATTTTCTACATAAAAATTGAGGTGTCTCAAGTTAGCAAGAGGCCAGGGAACCAGAATGAACACTCGGGAAGGGCCTTTTTCCGGCCATCTGAGGGGTTTGTAAAACCAAAAATTTTCTACTACGCTCTGCGCCAACCGATGGTGGCGCTCCGCTCAGATAGTCGTGCATACAACTTTGCAACTCCTGGCTACACCTCTGACTCTTAGTGAATTTCTGTGGGTCAAACTCAAAGCTATTTCGAATGAAACAAATTTGTTAAGATATTAACAAGAAATAAACTCTAATTCGGAAGATTCCTACATTAGCAATTAGCATGATTTCGCCTCATTTTGTCTCAAAAGAAAACTTGTTCCTTGTTTCCCAATTTTCACATTGGATATTGCAGTGCTAGTATGCATATTTTCCTTGAGAGGGGGGGGGGGCGTTGATGGAGTGATGTGTGTACAAATAAGATAATACAATAAGAGTTGTAAAGGGTACTAAATATATAAGGCTGCATCAGTCCAATCGAATTGCTGCAAAGTGCCCTTTGATGTCGGTGCCCCCCCCCCAGATTAAAAGTGCTTCCGCCGCCCTTGATGGGCGGTGATCATGGATCAGCCAACACGAAAATGTTTCGATATCTTAAATGTTGGGCGCTTCTGGGAGACGAGGAATTGGTAAACTTAGGAATAAATGGCGATCACTTCCTTCGAGAGTATTTCCCAAAATAAAAAAAATGCCGGAAATTTTTATCAATTTTAGGGGTGTTGCTTTCTGCCATAATGCACGGGAAGTGCCGTTTCCTGCAATCTGAGGGGTCTGCCAGAAGAAAAATTTTCTTGTACGCTGCGCGCCAACCGATGGTGGCGCTCCGCTTAGATAGTACTTACGGCCGGAATACTCGAATCGATTCCGTCCCCCCACGTTTCAAATCGGATTGACGCCCCTGAGTGAGGGGATGGAGTTTCTGTTTAAGCTCAACGCTATTGGTAGAGATTAGTACGTCTTGGTTTTATATTTAACATTAACTCAATGATTAGGCATATATTATGATAGTTGACACCCTATACTTTGACTTCGTCTCCGCTATAATGAGAATTTGAATTTTGGTGAGTGCAACATAGTTAAAGAAAAGTTCAGTTAAGCATCTATTGCTATTAGTGTTTTAAAAATATGTAGCTTTTATAATAAAAATTGGTAACCCATTACATGATTTGACGTTACGTCACCAATAAAAAGTAGCTACAAAGTACGCTAGACATACTTGGTGACTGATATTTAACCTTATGTAAACTGAATTTCACAATTGAGAGTTTTATACTGCACTCCCGTTTCACTTAAACCCACTCGATAAGTTTGATTCAGAAGTAAGGTCACAATGTCTGCATGTAACCTTTCAAGTGCTAAACACTCTTTGTTTTTTTTATCTCAGGAAAGAAAAACGATCTCATCAAGTATGCAAAAACAGCCTATCGAAAGCACTACGAAACAGCTAAGCCATTTCCTTCCATGAACAAGTGTAAGGTTAACAGTATATTTGTTCAGGGAGGTATTTACTGCTCTGTTCAGGAGGGTGATTTCATGCAAAAGCCCGATGTGCTAGAATCGTTAGATTCTTACAACGATATTCTGAGCAGCCCCAAAACTAAGTCAAATAGAAAGATCATCGAGGCTGACCCTGGGTTCGGAAAATCAACACTTGCATCACAGTTTGTCTATGACTGGTGTACTAACAACCCTGAATCTCCTCTCAAAGACGTGGAAATACTTATATTTCTCCAGTTGAGGCAACTGGAAGGTGTAAAGTCTATATACACTGCCATAAAGCATTCCATAGTGCCCGAAGATGAGGACATGGACGACTCTTGCATTAAGGAAATCCTCAAAGTAAACAAAAAGTCTGTTGTCATGTTATTTGACAGTTATGACGAGTATCCTGACAAGAACACCAAAACACATATCTCCTCCATCATTGAGATGAAAATGTTTCTAGACATCCTTGTCATCATACTTACCAGGACATTGAACCTCCCGCCTAACTTACACCCCGAAACAAAACGAATCAGATTAACAGGGTTTGGGGTGGCTGAACGTCGAAACTATGTCCTAAAAGCGGTGGCTGATGATGTCCAGTTGGCAGATCGGATCGAAGAGCAGCTTCAGAGAAACCCCTTCTTAAGAGATCTCTGTCAGGTCCCTCTCTTCTCCACTATGGTTGCTCACATAGCACACGAGAGGCCAGAAATCGAGATATTTAGCACAGTAACAAGATTTTTCACTTATGTGATCGCATGCGTTCATAACCATATGAAAATCAAGAAAGATGCTAATACGGAGGTGCCTGCTTTTGAAAAGGAACTAGCTAAACTGTACCGTATTGCTTTCGACGGCCTCACACGGAAGAACCAGCAGCTGGCATGGGAGAACACCTATTTAGTTTCAGAACTTGGACAAGAGTTCTATGATAACTATATAAGGCTTGGGATGTTTGCACAGGAAGTGGTTTTTGACATTTCCCAGTGTCGATATAAGACGGAAGCACGAATATGGCACAAAATCATATGTGAATTGTATGCCTCTCATCATCTGGTTTCAATTCTTAGTGAAGGTAAGTCTTCAGTACAGATAATATTGATGCATAACCACAGTTTTTCATCTCTGATGTGTAAGATAATGAGTAAACCTAAGATATGGAAGTATTGTTCGTATGTCCTTTTATGTGCATATGTAAACAGCTTACGCTCCTCGTACCCCCAACCCACAGTGTCTGCTATGTATATATGTAAATTAACATTTATGCAACACGCTTTTCAATGTAAGTAAATAAAGTCCTCATTTGTCACTGACCCAGTTCAACATAACAAAGATTTGGGTTTGGATCTTTCTATATGTATGCTTGTTGTATTGAAGACAAGAGCGCCTAAAGGTAGAGATACCCTCAGGAAGATCAAAGCAATGTCGGAAAAAGCTAACTACACTGGATTTACAAGCAAGTTGTACACATCTGGGTAATCTAGGATGGACACGATTTCTTACATTGTTGTGAATGTACAACCATATTGAATAATTTGACTTTTGTATCTATTAAAGAACACGTTATTCGGCATATTCACTAGATGTTTGCTATTTTTGCTCGTCAGTTCAATAAAGTTATCCCCACATATTGTTAAAATGCTTTTCCTGTGGTTAAATTTGATTGCTTCTCAAAAATGCTTAGGCAAAGATAGAAAATATGGAAGTAAATATATAAACCAGATCCTCATCACATTTTGTATCACAAAGATATGAATTACATAGAGTTGGCAATATTTTGCATTTGGCAACAATACAATGATTGATATCATCAAGACAACGCTGCTAAAAATATCTTTGTTTTTATTCATCATTTTTCAATCATTTATCAAAATAGCCATGTGGTATTTTCCTTACAAAATCGTATATGATTCCATGTTCCTTTTAGTGTTCGATTATTTGTTTAATCAACCTAATCCAAAATGTATTAAAAATGAAGCTTTTGATAATATCTCATCTCACAAAGATTTCATAGATGACCTGGTCGACTACCACTATAATAAAACACAAAATGTTAGAACGTAAACAAACGCTGTGACTATCTTCATCCTAGGCAAATTTAGTTTGCAAGTATTGAGACAAGAACACGAACTAATAAATTACATTTAAGGAATCTGTAATTTGGTGACATTGTAAGAGTGAAATATGTGACAAACCAGTCAAAACCTAATATCAGAAAAACCAAAATATTATTTCCATGACCTCATAAAATGAAATCATCCTCTGCAAATTCTCTCTTTTCTCTGTAATTGTTTTTCAAAGAAAGTTGACAATTTCGAGGGTAATATGCTAAGAAGTATTTGTCAAAACCTTTACCAATTCTAGCAGAGTAGAACTATAGAGCAGCAACACTGATGACCCTAACTCACCTGAGGTCAATAGTATAATGCATATGCCCAATTATTTGCATAATAATTTGCATAGTAATCTGTTACTGAAAAAGGAACTTAAGGTCGTACTCCATAGTAATAAACAAATAAACAAGTATTTTTGTATCAGCATGAATGTCGTACACTAGGATATCAATCTCAATGCCAAATACTCAGTGTACTGTTGTAAACATGATAATTTAAATCTTAACCAGGAATGCAAAAACATTGAGGTTTAGATTACATGCAACAAGCTGCTTCTTCAAATATATGATGATTCCATTCTTTATATATATATATATATATATATATATATATATATATATATATATATATATATATATATATATCTTACAAGTTTCCACAGTTTGCTCTCTGTTTCACTGACATGAAAGGACAAACTAAAACAACTAACTAGAACTAGAACATAGTAATACATCCACTCATACATTTCCGTATTCATTGACAATAGTATGAGCACTTGACCAAAACAATAGGTCTGTTAGAGTATGTTACAAATTTGCCAGGTTGAGAGAAATACATCCAGTTCTAAGTTTTCACTGTTATACGTACAAAATAAGTTATGACTTTTTTCTGTGTTGTTTAATGTGCCCCTTCACAGACTGAATTGATCAAGCTTTGTGACAATGTGAGCAAGCATCTAGCAGAGATGCATATTTGACTCATTCTTCCTTTTGGCTGCAAATAACTTCATATAACATTTGGCCCCAATTGACCCTACCTTTAATTAATGAAGTCCTCAAAGGGCAAAAAATTGGACAAGTAGCATAAGCAATGGGACACTGTGGTAAGCCAGTCAGACTGACCTACATTAAATTGAATAATGATGATGATGATAGCACTCACTACATTGCATATGACTTCACTGTGGTAAGGCATCCTGTTCTGTGATCAGACCTACGCCCAATGAAAGCCCCATTGACTTACACACTATATCACAAAAGTAATGTAGTCTCTAAGTCTAAACGCTACCCATCACTGGATAGCTGACAAGTTTGCCACTATCAATTTTCCGTACTATGACCATGCAGATTTTTTGCTAAGAGAGCTGGAACTTTTAGTCACTTGTAAACAAACCTCTTTACTCAGTCGTAAACAATTTTCGTATGCTGCTCCTGGGAGGGCTAACTGGTCTAAAATTGCCTCAATTGACCCAATGTTTGCACCACATGTGCTTCCATTCATGCTTTTTAACATCCAAGCCACAAAAAAGCACATCCTATTTGATAACATAGCAAAAAAGTTGTTCTCCTGCTCGTAAATGGCACTTTTCCTGAAGGAGAACACTTGGGGCAGCTTGATATAGACGCTAATACGAGTATGCCACCTTCACTGCCATACTGACCTGTCAGTACTTACATTGCAGAAACAAAGCATGCCACAAAGGCAAGTTTCAGGGTCCTATTTACTGTCACACTGGCCTCTAAGTACTTAAAACAATGCAGCAACAAAGCAGCCGTAGGGTTACAATTCACTGTCATACTGGCCTGTCAGTACTTACAAAGCAGTAACAAAGCATGCAATTAAGGCAGGTTTCAGGGTTAATATGCAAAATCACTGGGCATGTGCTTAGACCTAAAATGAAACACTGAAGCATGTAATGTAGTTAGGTATAGGGTTGTAAACCTAATTCACAAAATATAACATTAATTGTTGACATATTTGTCTGAGTTTCTTTCAGGCACAGTGAATCCTTCTTTGAACCTCAGATAGACCATTAATACTATATGCCATTATGTCTCCATTTTGTCTACTGCCTAGCACAAATTTGAATCAATCCCTGTTTCATGTTTTAATTACAGTGATAATAATGATGTCATAACACCATCAAACAAAACATCATTAACATACACCATGTGAATGCTAGTTTTACAAATAACTATATATATACAATGGTTGCTAATTAAATTAACGATTGGATGCTACAAATAAGGCTATGGTACAGTGACACTATTATAATGTGTCACCACCTTGATATGATGCCTGCAGTAAACTATACACACTGAAACCCATATAATATGTCTGCTTGGATTTGCAGGAGCGTCTTCAGCAGCATCATCAATCAAAGTGAAAGAAACATTGAACAGCATCAACCCGCTTGACCTCCAGTATGTCTATCGCTTTGCATGTGGACTCAACAAGTCAGCAGCAGACATCATCATCAAACACCTGCAAGAAACCAAAGAGGGACGTCAGTTTGCAATTCTTTGTATGCTTGAACAAGAAGAACAATCAGACCAATTCAGGCAGTCAGTTAAGGACTTGGTTTCAGGGGCTATTCACATTTCCTGGAATGATTCCAAATTATTACAGAGTTCTACCATACAAGTCCTTGAAGTTGCTTCAGCTAATCAGGTAATTATCAATTTGTGTATTGATACTACACCAGAATAAGTTCTTAAGTTGAAAAAGTTCACCCGTCTTGGTTTAATTTATTTAATATTTGTGACTCATATTTACCATACACATTGTTTAGATTTATATTACAACAGTTTACTGCAATTAACAGTTCAACTCTTTTTGTTTTTAATCATTTGGGTTTTGATTTTTCTTCTCATTGTGGATAGACAACAACGTTACTAACTTATTAAATTTCCTTTCAGAAAAGTTTGGACATTCTGAATAAGTTTCTTTCATCTCAATCCCTTAGTCGGAAATATAAGAAATATAGCACATCAAAAAAAAAGGCCCCGACAGCACGGATGCACAAAACACCTATTATTTTGTGTGGAAAAATGACCATTGTCTCATTGTCTAAATGTAGCAGCAATGATTTGATAAAACAAATGTGATATTATAAATCTTAAAAAAAAGGTAAATGGTTCTTGGCTAACCTTGGAAGACACGAAAGCAGGTTATTTAAATTATCCTTTGTAATAATACTGATGTGCTTGTTATGGAATGCTGTTGTGGGTTGACTTCTCAGCTTTAAATGAAAAGGAATGAACTATATAAGTACACATGTGAAGCAAACAAATTGCATTGGGGTGGTAAAGAATATGTTAGTGCCCAGGCCTGGTCCATGAAAGAAAATTGTGGAAAAGCAAGATAATAACCAATGAAATAATTATCTTGTCACAATGTTGGGATCACTTTCGGAAGTTGACAGCATGTAGTTCATAAATGTATTATATTCCTTTCAAATAAGAACACACATGAATATGCACATCACTTTATGATCAGGGCTGTAACTATACATCCCATTGTATTCTTGTTTGGGTCTGGTGGTCTAATATGCATAAATATGCATAAATACACTAAAATATAATTACTTAATACAGCTCTATTGCCTTGATCAAAGGCATTCAGCAAAACCCATTACCACTTCAAAAACTGAAAGTTGAGAATTGAGTTGTAAAGACACTCACCCACAAAAGTAGTAATGTCATCAGTGATGTTGGATGTTTGAATTTTCTTTTTCAATTCCTTGAAAGACATATACAGGAAAACCGTTGCAATGCAATGTTGAAAACTGTACCAGCTGGAGGTCAAAGAGAGAATACAAAATAAATCAACCTTTCTTTCACTAGATTTATCAAGGTGAAAATTCAAGAGGTCTGTGATAACTTTTGGACCACAGTAAAGAAGAGTGCTTTACTCAAAGTACCTATTGTGGCATGTACTAGAGTCTATAGTGTTCAGTTAGAACCATTGAAATAGTTGCTGACATCATGCTATAAATGTATTGCTGTTTTCATCTTTGGATTTGTTGGACTGACATATCTCACAGCAAAGGACTTTACATTATTCAAAGCAATTTTGCTTTATCATACTGCCGCTTGGGGCATGTCCCAATATATCAGTCATGTCAGACTTTGTGACTAGAAGTTGTTGCAAAACGTAGCATAATTTGGCAGTTTTTTGCACATAAGCAACATTGAATGACCTTGGATGACCTAATGGTTTTTATAAAAATGTTCCCCTTGATGATGTGCACTCCTAAAATCCCAACCTTGATGGACATTTGGTTCTCAAGTTGTTGCAAAAATACAAGTTTTTGACCCCTTAATGACCTTTGTTGACCTTGGATCATATTACCGTTAAGTTTGGAAACGATCCCTTACCCCATTCACAACTAGTCCCAAAATATCAACCATGTCGGACCCTGTCAGTGGTAGTTTCACAAGTTATTGAGGAAAAAAAAAAAAACATTTTGACCCATAAATGACCTTTGGTGACCTTGGATCACATCACAGTTTTTTGAAAAATGTGCCCCTACTTCTTTCACAACTTTTCCTTATATAACAGCCATGTCAGACTTTGTGACTAGAAGTTGTTGCAAAAATTAGCATAAGTTGGCATTTTTTTGCACATAATCAACCTTGAATGACCTTGGATGACCTGATGATTTTTAACAAAAATGTTCCTCTTGATGATATGCACTCTGTCCTAAAATTTGTTTGGCCTAAAATGTTCACACATAATGTTATTGCTAGAAAGGTATCATAACCAACCTTTGGCCCCACATAACTTTAGAACTGGGTGTCCGATTGAAGTGGGAGTTGGTTTCCTATATAGAGCACAAAGAGCTCTATCATATATTAAAATATCGAAAACCTATTTTTTGTTTTGCCACATATCTCCTAAAATGAGCATATTTTTCAAGATTTGACCTTTCACCTTGCTGTCAGATGTAGTTTGACACGCTGATTCCAAAAAGCAACATGGCAAGTATGTGCGACCATCCTAACTGCACTTATTAAAACAAATGACCTCTGATAACTTCGCACACGAAGGTCGCACAGGGGTCAACCATGGACCATTTTGATCGGAAGGTACCTTTGAGATCCGATTTTGTCCACAAAAATTCAAATAACCAAAAAAACTGATAAGGGTCACCGGAGGTCAACCTGAGGTCAAAGGTCACCTAGATGCGGGTCGACTCCTGGATTACAATAGCGTAACTCCCAACCTTGACGGACATTTTTTTCTCAAGTTACTGCAAAAATACTAGCTTTTGACCCCTTATTAACCTTGGATCACATGCCCTTTATGTTGTGAAACGATCCCTAAACCCATTCACAACTACTCCCAAAATATCAACCATGTCGGACCCTGTCAATGGGAGTTATTGCTTGTTTTAATATTTTGGTGTTTGGCCTCTAACTGACCTTTGGTGACCTTCACAGGCACCAAAAACAATTGGGCACATCTACTTAGTGTGGTACTCATATACACCAAATATTAGATTGGTCCAAGCTTCCCTACTTGAGATATCGTGTTTACAAGTGAAGCGTCACACACACACAGACGCATACACACACACTCTCCGCCTGCATGAATGCATTTGTTACGATTATCATCGAAACCAAAAATGGACCATATTTATTAATCATACACACCGTTTTGTGTACATTTAAAATTGGTAAGCAATATAGGCATGGCATACCGTGCCTTATAGATGGTGTATGTAGGTTAGACTGAGGCCTTTATCTTCCCTTAGGTTCTTAGGGAGTTTGTTGATCAAGCATGTCTCTGCTCCACCAGGATAAAGGAAGTAACAAAATCACTTTCTACCCAGACTCAAATCTAATTATAACTACAACCCAGCTTACCAGTCCTGTTATACATGTATCATAAACTTACCATTACCATCAGCATATTGTAAACCATTCTGTGCAAGATCCACATCGTGTGACCCCCAAAGATCATCTCAAGACTGAATAATCCACATTTACCTATTGAGGAGTAAAGACAAAAGCAATAAGAATCAGTTGTCACTAATTCCATATTGAGAATATCTGAACTAGATGTTTAATGCAACAATAACATCCCTTGTTATTGAGTTGACTTTTTAATATTTACTCAAAAGTTATTCCATTGCTCACAGAAGTCAAGCGGATTGTTTTAATCAAACAATTGGTATACCAGTGTGAAGCAGAGAATGCTCTAATACATACATGTTGTTGTCTTTGCTTTCACAACTGTCCTAGTAACTTCATTTCCACCGTTGCCAATACACATCAACCTGACCCCCCCCCCCCCCCTACCCAAACACACACTTATAACATAAGTACATAATAACTTTAAGACCATAAACATAATACAAAATGCATTAAGGATTTCAGATGACATAACATGCTAAGAGCTTGTCATATTGTGTTGTATGATCTTCTGTGATAGAATCGTAAACTGTTACTTGTCACAGTGCAATACCCAATACCTAGCATTACTCATGACAACTATTTAATATGATTGGATAGGTTGACTAAACATTAATCTGAAATTGAGACAAGCATTGAATCTTCAATACAAACTAAGTCAAATATGTCATACAGAATAGTATATTTTATCTTAGGATAAACAAAGACTTAAAAAGTGGGTCTGGTGATAAAATTGTGCATGGAACTGTGCCTGGCTCTCAAAGTCACTGGTTTTGTGTACACCTTACTTGAATAATGCTTTTTTAGCCTCACAAGATCTGATTGTGAATCTTAGAACTGGTGTGCCACAGTTTATCAGGAGTTTGGAGAAAAATATCAAAGAAGTAAAGGAGATACAAGCTCAACCATAATCTTCAGCTGATATGATAGACACCTTCGAGATGAATACCAAAGGTGGAGGTGATTTGCATTTTACTCTCCAATTATATTTCAATTCATACTTCCAATATGTAAGCAAATGCTTTAAAGAGTCATCTCTACTGTACTACAGTAAATAAACATCATAACAAACAAAGTACATTAAAGTTCAAGATTATATCCATATTTGTGTGACCTGTGTGTGATCAACCTAAATTAATCAAGGTTTCTTGTTATTTGATGGAGTGTTCATTACAAATACCTCTAACTCAAAGCTCAGCAATACAGACTGAGTTGACTTCGTTAATGTTTCTCCAGCATTATTGATTATCTAAAATGATATTTCAAGATTTTGGTTTTAATCTGAAGAAAATAAATACCTAAACAGAAGACATATTTGTAGGTAACCCAAACTAATTTGATACAAACCAACACGTTGTCTTCCAGTCTTACCATTCTCGGGAGTGTCAGGAGTTCTTTAAGAATTTATTTATTTGAGTCTCAGGAGGCAATTGTTATTTCAGTTTGGCAAATGGTAAAATGTACCAGAGGGTGTTTAGGCAGCTTTTGTGTCATGGCAAGCTCATAACAAAAATACCAAGTTCTGGAAGAATCCAGCAAGAATCCGATCATGTTATTGTCCTTACTAGGGATTAATTCTGTCAGCTGTATTTTTAGTGGATGAGTTAAAACGTGATATAAAATTCTTTCAGTGAGAGCGATTGTAGATAAAAGAGTATTCCTTGATCTGCGACGCTAGCCAAAAATCTACCACACATCTTTGAAACGTTATCATTACTGTTCTACACTTACCATTAGTGTGATTACCATCACATAGAGGAAATATAAGCTGATGAAACATTCATTTTCCTTTCAGCACAGTGTGAAAAACTTCCATCGAAAATGTGCAACTACAGGTGGAATAGGTGATCACCTAATAGCTCGCTTCAGGATAATTCAAGTTAACCTAATGAAGTGAAAAGAAAGTGATGTGAATAAGATTTAAGTCCTAATGATAGATATATTGAGAATGTCGGTCAGAAATATATATCTGTATGTCTCTGGCTAACTACCCTGTAAACATGGACATCCACAGAAACAAATACAGAGGAAGGAAAGTACACTTCAGTTTCCAATAACCAGGTATTAAGTGTAAAACAATTAACCAGTAAACTGGGTCAATCCATGCCAAATCAACAGTGGCCTCCACGTCGACCCTCTCAGAATCGCCTGAAATTGATATGGTGTCTTGCCATATGGCTCTAAGGATGAAATTGGGCCAAAAAAAAATATCGTTGATAGGATACGGCCCCGCCTAGCAATCAAATCCAGATTGCATTTTAAGAGCCCTAAATTTGTGTCAAGTTTGGAGGCATTTTTTGCATAAATGTAAAGTATTTTATGTCTGATATTGCAGATATTGTGGAAGACACATGGCCAGTCTTCGAATTTAGCTAATTTTGGGGAAAATTTATGGTCTCAATTTTTCGTAACAAGTAATTAAAATGGCAGAAAATGAGATAGGGATCTTTTCTGGCCCTACTTTTGAGTGTGCTCTATATTCACAAGCAAAGGCATGTTTGAGTTTTAATTTCCATAGGATCCTTGTCCAGTGGTAGTTGTACGGGAAAAGTGCAAAAAAAAAGCCAAGCGGGTCGTACATTTTACGAACAGCGCCCTCAAACTTAAGAAATCTCACTTCTGGCCCTAATTGGGGGTCCATTTTGGGCCTGTGGGTATTTTTTAATTTTTTTTAAATAGCTTTATTTCAGGAGCATATTGACCCTATTTTTAAAAGCTCAAGTCAAAAAGTTGTGTATTTTGTGTTATCTACTCAAATTTACAACTCGAAAATTGCAAAAATCACTTCGTTCATATGTATGAAAATGCTCGCACAAGCCGATTTGAGTAATTCAAATGACAACAACTTCTTAGCATTAGCATACAGGTGCTAAACAATTAAGAGGGTTGTCCACTAGCATAAGGACTATAAATAAACTGCATTTTCAGGGTCATATGCCCAACGATGCCTGTGAACAGCGCCCTCAAACATCACATTTTACCAATATTTTGGGCTATTTTGGGCATTTCAAGGTCAAATTTGGTCACAATTAAAAGTTTTATTTTTGGTTTTTAATACAAAACTAGTAAGATATGTATAGTTATGATGCAAAGAATGAGCTAAAACATCTTTTATATTAGTTATTAATGCTCTGATGAGCAGCTTAAAGTGGCGTATATGAGAGTTACCTCAGCTCTACAGAAACATGCTTGCGAGGGCAAACAGTGGTAACAAAGATCTTCATTTAAGGAGATGTTAAACAACATTAGAAACTATTGAAATGCATTTATTAAAAGTGTTCTGTCTAATACTCTTTGACTCCCTCTCACCCCCTCCCCCCCCCCCAACACCCTCCCCATAGTGCACTATGCAGATTTGTATACATGCAGTATGTGACTGACTTTTACTGCATAGAGACTGCATATAAAACATGCATTCAAGGTATACTGAATAATTTGGTATGGTAATCTTCTGCTTCAAATTGTCTGTATGCATGTAACCCACCCCTCCCACCCACATCCTCTACCCAACCCTATATCAGAATAGAAAATGAATGTGAACCAGTGCGTACAGTGTGCACTATATATGTGTGTACATGTTCAGTACAGTGTTATTTTACACCAAGCAAATAAATACACACTGTCCACAATCATGTACAGTACACACTGTGTACTGGTCATTCCATTCAATACTGTGCATATTTCAATGTCATTTTAAATATTTGCAATGTAGTGTATGCTTTTGCCAATTCAATAAATTAAAAGACTCAATAATTTAAAAGGAATGTTTAACCAGTACATAAATGTGCAGTGTGTATACTGCACATGATTTTGTACAGTGTTTATTTTCAAGTGCTTGGTAAAAAATAACACTGTACTGAACATGTACACACATATATAGTGCACACTGCATAGTGCATATTTCAATGTCTTTTTAAATATTTGCAATGTAGTGTATGCATTTGCTAATTCACTAAATTAAAAGACTTTCAATAATTTATAAGGAATGTTTAACCAGTACATAAATGTGCAGTGTGTATACTGCACATGATTTTGTACAGTGTTTATTTTCAAGTGCTTGGTAAAAAATAACACTGTACTGAACATGTACACACATATATAGTGCACACTGCATAGTGCATATTTCAATGTCTTTTTAAATATTTGCAATGTAGTGTATGCATTTGCTAATTCACTAAATTAAAAGACTTTCAATAATTTATAAGGAATGTTTAACCAGTACATACATGTGCAGTGTGTATACTGTACATGATTTTGTACAGTGTTTATTTTCAAGTGCTTGGTGAAAAATATCACTGTACTGAACATGTACACGCATATATAGTGCACACTGCATAGTGCATACTGTGCATATTTCAATGTCTTTTTAAATATTTGCAATGTAGTGTATGCATTTGCTAATTCACTAAATTAAAAGACTTTTAATAATTTAAAAGGAATGTTTAACCAGTACATACATGTACAGTGTGTATACTGTACATGATTTTGGACAGTGTGTATTTAATAGTACTTGGTGTAAAATAACACTGTACTGATAATATATTTCGCATGCGATTTGAGAATTGAGCACATTTCCTGTGAATATCATTTAGTTGACCCAAAGGCGTATCATTGCCGGGGCGGGGGGGGGGGGGCTGAAGCACCCATCACTTCTTGAGATTGTTTCCATCTGCATGAAAATGTGCCCCACACAACCCTATGCCCACCCCTCTAATCGCTTCCCGATGACATGCTATACAATACGAGATTTATTACTGTTGACTTCTAAAGACGTTTGAAATGACGAGATGAAAGTATGTTGGTATTTCAACATTTATCAGATAATTTATAAATTATACACTTGGATCAAGGGCGTAGGAACCGGGGGGGCTGGGGGGGCGCCAGCCCCCCCAGTGAAAAATGTGGAGGGGGAAAGTATCATTCCGCCCCCCCGCTTCGAAAGTCAGAAAACCCCTTTTTCATTTCAAATGAGCAAAAAATCTCATTTGGAGCACCAAATTGCATCTAAGACCTGGTGAAAATACAAAATTAAGTTTACAAAATGGAGTGGGTGTTGAAGTGTGCTATTTTGCACCAAATTGCATCTGAGGCTACCTAGAAATGCAAAAAAATCCAAAGGGGAGGGGGACCCCCTCCCCTTAGACCCCTCCCCAAGGCCGGCCATCAGTCTTCAGCCCCCCCACTCAAAAGTACCTTCCTACGCCACTGACTTGGATAAAAGTCAAGGGGAGGGGTGGGAGGGGGCAATGTTCTATTCAGCTGAGAAGAAGGCCACTGCTACGAGTGTACACCCCTACCGGCCCGCTCCAATCCCCCCTTACGACTTTACAATAACATTGTTCATAGGCAAAACTGCATGGTGTATGGAGCCAATTTAAGACCCAATTGGTGTTCTAATTATGCCTCGGGGTGCACCAGTTAACATCAATTTTCAAAAAGAATTCAGGGACGGGGCTACTGAGATTTGCCTTCAACAAGCCAACAACCACACCTCCGCCATTCTTAAATTCTCTGGCCTTTCCATAATAGTGCAGGACCTACCTAAGTCAGTTGGGATTTGTTACCCCCCCCCCCCTTTGAAATCCTATATTAAAATGGGGGTTGAGAAGGGGTCCAATTCTCCTAGTCCTGCAAACCGATTTCAAGTAGTAGATAACCTATGCATCTGCCATTAAAATGTGGTACATGGCTACATGAAGGTAACCTGCTACAGTATACTGTGTACCTCTTTGCAGATACAAATACTAGTCATTGTTTTTAGTACATTTTGTTAGTTCTACACAATGAAACAAATGGAATCATAAAAAAAAGGATTTGATGTTAATTATAGAACTAGTTAGGCAAGATGTCCTTACGTACATATGGCCTGTAGATTTGATCACAAGTATGCAACACAACCCATTACAATTTCACAAACTGACTGTTGAGAAATTATTATGTAAAGACTCACCAAAATCTCCGCCACAAAGGAAGTTATGTCATCAGTGATGTGTTCCCACTTGCTTTTTTCTTTCATTTTCTTGGAGGAAATGTACCTTAGAAATGTTGAAAATGGTATCACCTGGAGGTTAAAGAAAAATACAAAATAACTCAACTTTCCATTCACTAGATTTATCAAGATGAAAATTGGTCAGGTCTGTGATCATTTTTGTAACAGACATCAACGTCTTCCCTTGTTTCTTATTAATAAGTATATATGAATATTTTATATAGCTGTAATATCAGGGCAGCATATATATTGTTTTATATTTCTGTTTTTATTTTTGGGTATGTTGGACTGACAAACAGATAGCTAACAGCACAGGACTAATATCATTATTAAAAGCACCTTTGCCTTTATCTTAAAGCTGCTCTTTAGGAATATGTTTTGCATCTGAGGTAATAAATACAGACAGTTATTTACAACACTTGAAGTGGTATCTGATCGACTCCATGTTACGTTCTATGAGTTGTGAAGCCCCCCCCCCCCAAATAAAAGACATATTTGGAAAATTGCTGGAATATTTCTAACAAATTTGTGAGCTATCTTCCATAGTACTGCAACAGAAAATATATGTAGAAAGCATATGTGCTGGAGTTTCCTGGAAATATCTCTTAAACGGCCAGTATTATAACTGAAGTGCAAATAATGTACATCTTATACAGAACACATTAAGAGAATCCTTCAACACTGTTGACCAATGGCTAAGAATGGAATTCTGAATTACTTTGGTTTTTACTCTGAGGACATGCATATGGTCCAGAAGGTTCATGCATGTTTTGTATTACTGACTGACAACAACATATCCACACATTACAGTAAACCCACTAAAGACTTCCATTTGTAATCCCTTAGTATATAGCTCATGGACAAATGACATAAAACCTAGATTATCTTCAGATTTAAATTTCACATCAATTTTATTGGGTTTTAGATGTACTGAGAGGGGAAGGGTAAGAAAGGTTAGGATGGAAACAGAGATTTTTATGGTTCCTGTTAGTCATTCTACATGGTTCTAACTTAGTGTGGGTATGGTTCTAACTTAGTGTGTGTATGGGTCTCATTTTGTGTGCAGTGACTATATTTAATTGTTAGGGGACATGCACTTATGAATTAAATTGATTGTTTATGAGCCTGCCATATATTTTACTGGCTATTATTTGTGGAAGTTAGGCTGACAATCCAGAGGAGTCTGGCTGCGCTGTTAAGACTGATTACTACCCTTACCTGCCACCCAACAATAGGACACACTGATAAATTAGAAGGGATCAAGTCATCTGAATATTTTGTTCCTTAATTTATGATGAATACACAAAACAAAATATGGACCCAGTACACTAAGGTAGCATACGCCCATTAAAAGCCCCATTGACTTACACACTAAATCACAAAAGTAATGTGGTCTCTAAGTCTAGATAGAAGTTTTCACTAGCTAAACGCTACCCATCACCGGAGAGCTGACAAGTTGGCCTTTCATGGCACCATCAATTTTCCGTATCATGACCGTGTAGATTTTTTGCTATCCGAGCCGGAAGTTTTCGTCACTTGTAAACAAACCTCTTCACTCAGTGGTAAACAAATTTCCTACGCTGCTCCCGGGAGGCCTAAAGGGGTCTAAAATTGCGTCAATTGACCCAATTTTCTCACCACATGTACTTCCATTTATGCTCTTCAACATGCAAGCCACAAAAAACTAGATTATGATTGATAACAGGTCACAAATGATGTTCTCCCCCTGCTTTTTGGCACTTTTCCTGAAGGAGAACAATCGAGCGGATTGATATAGACTCTAATAGGAGTATGCCACCTTAAGTGAGAGCTGAATTTTTTTTTTATCACCAAAATGATACTTTTCATAGTCGTCACCATATAAACCACAACAGAAATCTATGCAATTATCATTTTAGGTCCATAAAGATGTATTTTCAGAGATTTCAGTATGCACGGTGCAGTGTGTAAATACACATATGAGCAATACTGTGTAAGCAGTTACCAGGTCTATGTCTGCAACAACACTTCCAGTCACCAATTTTGATAAGCTTGACCAATTTGGGTGCATCTATGATTCTTGCAGGTATTATTGGTATCCCTGATCACAGTCCACTTGGTCTGGCTTGCCCTACCTGCAGAAACATCATCCATAGAAGGGTTAGCGGTGAGGGCTTTTTCGTCTCTGGCTCTGAAAAGTGATGAAAACTACTTTTGTTTAGCTCAGCAGATTCCTCACAAACTGACCCACAGGACATACCCCAATGTATTCCTGAACTGTTTGGAACATGTTAAACTGATATTGCATGTCACTCCAGTGCAACTGTTAAGTTACTAAGAATAAAAGAAGAGAATTGAAGGTGTTCTTTGCCAAAACTGGATCATCAGGATTTGTAAACAACAGCCGCACTGTAACAGTATTACAGTAGTCAAAAGGAGAGCTTACTGAAATGCTATCTAGATACACTGTTCACCTCAATAGCATATCCAGTCCATTTAAAGGTTTGTGCATAGGTTGTTACAATGTATTAAAGACAGTTATAAGAGAAGAGACGTGGATAGGGGGGCATATTTCATGATAAAACATTCAAATTTGTTGCTCGGCAGAGAACAACAACGTCAAATTACCTTATTCTCCATTTGAGGCAAGCACTGGTTCCTATAGTTACTACAGTAGATCTCCCATGGAAGCATCAGGATATCTCTTTCTGCTGTCAGAGTTGTTTGGGATTTGTTGTTACCTCATCTAACCAGTTGAGTCCATTGATACCACACCCATTCAAAGTATATCGCTGTGCATGCTGAGGACTTAGCACATCAACTTTCTCTGAAAATTGACAAAACAACAGAAAACTAATGAGGAGTGAGTAGGCTCAAAAACTCCTTGATTCACATTGGCAGAAGCAGAAAATGCATACCTTTGTGGATTATTTGCTAAATAAGACTCAAAACATTCTCTGTGCAAGGTATTAGCCCTCAGCAGCCACTCCACTTAGGATACAGACCTCATACAACATTGTGCTACAGCTGGTGTAGACTTGGTCTAGGATACTAACGTAGCGCCATTATGAACCTGAGGCCTAGGCCTAAGCTAACAACATTAGGGGTATTTCATGCATTGAAACTGAGTTTTTGTCCTTAGTTAAACACCAGGTACTTCCAACTTAAGCAAAAATAACCTAAAATATGATTACCATGTACTTTAGGTGCCCACAGATGTCAAATTTCACTGAACTTAGTTGTTCACGTCACACACACTGCAGGCATTTTGGTCTGATTCTGAAGGATTTTATATTTCGTGCATTTGGCACCTACTTAGCAGATTCAAGGCAGGAATCATACTACGGAAGCTTTGGTAGGTCAAGGTTTAATGACCCAATAGTTTATTGGGGAGGAAAAATGGTCAGAAGGCTGTTCTAGTCTAATGTATAGAAACGCACATGCTCTTTGTGGTACTTTAAGGCTGTGATACTAATGTATGCGTAAAAATCACCCAAGCTTGAAATTTTCTGACGTTTGCTTGAAAACCATTTTTACACACCATAGCAACTACTTTGATCCAAATTTGGGACTTCTAGCACTTAAAATGAAAAATTTGGCATTTTTGCTTAAGGTAGCATACGCCCATTAAAAGCCCCATTGACTTACACACTAAATCACAAAAGTAATGTGGTCTCTAAGTCTAGATAGAAGTTTTCACTAGCTAAACGCTACCCATCACCGGAGAGCTGACAAGTTGGCCTTTCATGGCACCATCAATTTTCCGTATCATGACCGTGTAGATTTTTTGCTATCCGAGCCGGAAGTTTTCGTCACTTGTAAACAAACCTCTTCACTCAGTGGTAAACAAATTTCCTACGCTGCTCCCGGGAGGCCTAAAGGGGTCTAAAATTGCGTCAATTGACCCAATTTTCTCACCACATGTACTTCCATTCATGCTCTTCAACATGCAAGCCACAAAAAACTAGATTATGATTGATAACAGGTCACAAATGATGTTCTCCCCCTGCTTTTTGGCACTTTTCCTGAAGGAGAACAATCGAGCGGATTGATATAGACTCTAATAGGAGTATGCCACCTTAAGTGAGAGCTGAATTTTTTTTTTATCACCAAAATGATACTTTTCATAGTCGTCACCATATAAACCACAACAGAAATCTATGCAATTATCATTTTAGGTCCATAAAGATGTATTTTCAGAGATTTCAGTATGCACGGTGCAGTGTGTAAATACACATATGAGCAATACTGTGTAAGCAGTTACCAGGTCTATGTCTGCAACAACACTTCCAGTCACCAATTTTGATAAGCTTGACCAATTTGGGTGCATCTATGATTCTTGCAGGTATTATTGGTATCCCTGATCACAGTCCACTTGGTCTGGCTTGCCCTACCTGCAGAAACATCATCCATAGAAGGGTTAGCGGTGAGGGCTTTTTCGTCTCTGGCTCTGAAAAGTGATGAAAACTACTTTTGTTTAGCTCAGCAGATTCCTCACAAACTGACCCACAGGACATACCCCAATGTATTCCTGAACTGTTTGGAACATGTTAAACTGATATTGCATGTCACTCCAGTGCAACTGTTAAGTTACTAAGAATAAAAGAAGAGAATTGAAGGTGTTCTTTGCCAAAACTGGATCATCAGGATTTGTAAACAACAGCCGCACTGTAACAGTATTACAGTAGTCAAAAGGAGAGCTTACTGAAATGCTATCTAGATACACTGTTCACCTCAATAGCATATCCAGTCCATTTAAAGGTTTGTGCATAGGTTGTTACAATGTATTAAAGACAGTTATAAGAGAAGAGACGTGGATAGGGGGGCATATTTCATGATAAAACATTCAAATTTGTTGCTCGGCAGAGAACAACAACGTCAAATTACCTTATTCTCCATTTGAGGCAAGCACTGGTTCCTATAGTTACTACAGTAGATCTCCCATGGAAGCATCAGGATATCTCTTTCTGCTGTCAGAGTTGTTTGGGATTTGTTGTTACCTCATCTAACCAGTTGAGTCCATTGATACCACACCCATTCAAAGTATATCGCTGTGCATGCTGAGGACTTAGCACATCAACTTTCTCTGAAAATTGACAAAACAACAGAAAACTAATGAGGAGTGAGTAGGCTCAAAAACTCCTTGATTCACATTGGCAGAAGCAGAAAATGCATACCTTTGTGGATTATTTGCTAAATAAGACTCAAAACATTCTCTGTGCAAGGTATTAGCCCTCAGCAGCCACTCCACTTAGGATACAGACCTCATACAACATTGTGCTACAGCTGGTGTAGACTTGGTCTAGGATACTAACGTAGCGCCATTATGAACCTGAGGCCTAGGCCTAAGCTAACAACATTAGGGGTATTTCATGCATTGAAACTGAGTTTTTGTCCTTAGTTAAACACCAGGTACTTCCAACTTAAGCAAAAATAACCTAAAATATGATTACCATGTACTTTAGGTGCCCACAGATGTCAAATTTCACTGAACTTAGTTGTTCACGTCACACACACTGCAGGCATTTTGGTCTGATTCTGAAGGATTTTATATTTCGTGCATTTGGCACCTACTTAGCAGATTCAAGGCAGGAATCATACTACGGAAGCTTTGGTAGGTCAAGGTTTAATGACCCAATAGTTTATTGGGGAGGAAAAATGGTCAGAAGGCTGTTCTAGTCTAATGTATAGAAACGCACATGCTCTTTGTGGTACTTTAAGGCTGTGATACTAATGTATGCGTAAAAATCACCCAAGCTTGAAATTTTCTGACGTTTGCTTGAAAACCATTTTTACACACCATAGCAACTACTTTGATCCAAATTTGGGACTTCTAGCACTTAAAATGAAAAATTTGGCATTTTTGCTTAAGGTAGCATACGCCCATTAAAAGCCCCATTGACTTACACACTAAATCACAAAAGTAATGTGGTCTCTAAGTCTAGATAGAAGTTTTCACTAGCTAAACGCTACCCATCACCGGAGAGCTGACAAGTTGGCCTTTCATGGCACCATCAATTTTCCGTATCATGACCGTGTAGATTTTTTGCTATCCGAGCCGGAAGTTTTCGTCACTTGTAAACAAACCTCTTCACTCAGTGGTAAACAAATTTCCTACGCTGCTCCCGGGAGGCCTAAAGGGGTCTAAAATTGCGTCAATTGACCCAATTTTCTCACCACATGTACTTCCATTCATGCTCTTCAACATGCAAGCCACAAAAAACTAGATTATGATTGATAACAGGTCACAAATGATGTTCTCCCCCTGCTTTTTGGCACTTTTCCTGAAGGAGAACAATCGAGCGGATTGATATAGACTCTAATAGGAGTATGCCACCTTAAGTGAGAGCTGAATTTTTTTTTTATCACCAAAATGATACTTTTCATAGTCGTCACCATATAAACCACAACAGAAATCTATGCAATTATCATTTTAGGTCCATAAAGATGTATTTTCAGAGATTTCAGTATGCACGGTGCAGTGTGTAAATACACATATGAGCAATACTGTGTAAGCAGTTACCAGGTCTATGTCTGCAACAACACTTCCAGTCACCAATTTTGATAAGCTTGACCAATTTGGGTGCATCTATGATTCTTGCAGGTATTATTGGTATCCCTGATCACAGTCCACTTGGTCTGGCTTGCCCTACCTGCAGAAACATCATCCATAGAAGGGTTAGCGGTGAGGGCTTTTTCGTCTCTGGCTCTGAAAAGTGATGAAAACTACTTTTGTTTAGCTCAGCAGATTCCTCACAAACTGACCCACAGGACATACCCCAATGTATTCCTGAACTGTTTGGAACATGTTAAACTGATATTGCATGTCACTCCAGTGCAACTGTTAAGTTACTAAGAATAAAAGAAGAGAATTGAAGGTGTTCTTTGCCAAAACTGGATCATCAGGATTTGTAAACAACAGCCGCACTGTAACAGTATTACAGTAGTCAAAAGGAGAGCTTACTGAAATGCTATCTAGATACACTGTTCACCTCAATAGCATATCCAGTCCATTTAAAGGTTTGTGCATAGGTTGTTACAATGTATTAAAGACAGTTATAAGAGAAGAGACGTGGATAGGGGGGCATATTTCATGATAAAACATTCAAATTTGTTGCTCGGCAGAGAACAACAACGTCAAATTACCTTATTCTCCATTTGAGGCAAGCACTGGTTCCTATAGTTACTACAGTAGATCTCCCATGGAAGCATCAGGATATCTCTTTCTGCTGTCAGAGTTGTTTGGGATTTGTTGTTACCTCATCTAACCAGTTGAGTCCATTGATACCACACCCATTCAAAGTATATCGCTGTGCATGCTGAGGACTTAGCACATCAACTTTCTCTGAAAATTGACAAAACAACAGAAAACTAATGAGGAGTGAGTAGGCTCAAAAACTCCTTGATTCACATTGGCAGAAGCAGAAAATGCATACCTTTGTGGATTATTTGCTAAATAAGACTCAAAACATTCTCTGTGCAAGGTATTAGCCCTCAGCAGCCACTCCACTTAGGATACAGACCTCATACAACATTGTGCTACAGCTGGTGTAGACTTGGTCTAGGATACTAACGTAGCGCCATTATGAACCTGAGGCCTAGGCCTAAGCTAACAACATTAGGGGTATTTCATGCATTGAAACTGAGTTTTTGTCCTTAGTTAAACACCAGGTACTTCCAACTTAAGCAAAAATAACCTAAAATATGATTACCATGTACTTTAGGTGCCCACAGATGTCAAATTTCACTGAACTTAGTTGTTCACGTCACACACACTGCAGGCATTTTGGTCTGATTCTGAAGGATTTTATATTTCGTGCATTTGGCACCTACTTAGCAGATTCAAGGCAGGAATCATACTACGGAAGCTTTGGTAGGTCAAGGTTTAATGACCCAATAGTTTATTGGGGAGGAAAAATGGTCAGAAGGCTGTTCTAGTCTAATGTATAGAAACGCACATGCTCTTTGTGGTACTTTAAGGCTGTGATACTAATGTATGCGTAAAAATCACCCAAGCTTGAAATTTTCTGACGTTTGCTTGAAAACCATTTTTACACACCATAGCAACTACTTTGATCCAAATTTGGGACTTCTAGCACTTAAAATGAAAAATTTGGCATTTTTGCTTAAGGTAGCATACGCCCATTAAAAGCCCCATTGACTTACACACTAAATCACAAAAGTAATGTGGTCTCTAAGTCTAGATAGAAGTTTTCACTAGCTAAACGCTACCCATCACCGGAGAGCTGACAAGTTGGCCTTTCATGGCACCATCAATTTTCCGTATCATGACCGTGTAGATTTTTTGCTATCCGAGCCGGAAGTTTTCGTCACTTGTAAACAAACCTCTTCACTCAGTGGTAAACAAATTTCCTACGCTGCTCCCGGGAGGCCTAAAGGGGTCTAAAATTGCGTCAATTGACCCAATTTTCTCACCACATGTACTTCCATTCATGCTCTTCAACATGCAAGCCACAAAAAACTAGATTATGATTGATAACAGGTCACAAATGATGTTCTCCCCCTGCTTTTTGGCACTTTTCCTGAAGGAGAACAATCGAGCGGATTGATATAGACTCTAATAGGAGTATGCCACCCTAAGCACATACACCTCTTTGTGTACTTTTACACAATGGTAAGCAATACAATGTATGACATGCATTGCCTCATATATGGTGTATGTAAGTTAGACTGAAGCCATTATCTTCTTCCCTAGGCCCTTAGGGAGTTTGCTGATCAAGCAAGATTCAAAACAATTACTGTTCCACCAGGATTAGGTAGTAACAAAATCACTTTCTACTTCAGAATCAAATCTAATTATAACTACAACCCAGCTTACCAGTCCTGCTATACTCTAAGTATACACTAATCATTACCATCAGCATATTGTAAACCACTCTGTGCAAGATCCACATCATGTGACCCCCAAAAGTCGTCTCAAGAAAGATTAATCCACATTTACCTAATGAGGAGATAAAGACAAAGACAATAAGAAACATATCTGAACTAGATGTTTAATGCAAACGATAAAATCCCTTGTTTTTGAGTTTGCCTTTATAATATTTACTCAACAGTTATTCCATTGCTCACAGATACACAAGCTTATGCTAAAATGACTCAATAATTGCAAGTTCATTCATTTTATTGCAAGGCACTTTTATTTTAAAGTTGAATAATTTTTGGAAATTTATTCATAAAGAAAACAAAAGGCAACACTTGGTAACATGTTTGCAATCCTATGGATTAGACTAACTTGGTCAGCACACTTTCTAATTAGGTACTTTTAACGTTGTTTGGTGCAGCAGGCCAATGAAGTTGTTCATCTTTGGGGCCATTCTCTGGAAAATGAAACTGGCATGAAAAAACTAAAGTGTTCATCAGGACCAGTTGCTATACTTTTTGTTTTAGAGGGATTCCTCAAGTTTTCTGTTTCATATTTTTTTCATTAAAATTACAACCATAACATACTAATTTGCATAAATTTGCATTATTGTAAGTTTTAGCCAAAATTTGTAGTTTTTAACTGTATATTTGTTTTTTCTACATCAGTATCTAGAAATAATATTTCAGTTATCAACTATCACATGGAGGCAGTTATACATGGGTTCATTTATTTCATTCCTAAAGTAGAGGTTCCTGATCTTCAATTCTTTGTTAATAATGGGTGCTAATTAGCATAATTTTGACCAAATTTTGACCAAAATAACTCAAAAGTTTTCGTAAAAAGTAACTGATGTGCCTTATGATGTCCACACTTGATATGCAACCGTTTTTGGTACAGACTGTTAGTTTTGCAAAATATCCAGTCAAATAATTATTCTAACGATTAACTAATAGCCTCTAATTAGTCATCACACACGTGACCGATGGTCACGTGTGTGACATTTATCAATGGAAATGCAGAATGTCACACACATGACCAAACAATGTCACACACGTGACCCTCCAAATCATGGCAGTAAAACTGTCTTAAAGTAATTCCTATGGAATATCAACATTAGTGCTGTTCTTTGGTCATTACTAGAGTCACATTTGCACTGCAAAAATTGCATACTATGGACAGAAAATTCAGAATGTCACACACGTGACCCAACAATGTCACACATGTGACCGGATTTTTTTAGCTTATGTAGTATTATGCTAATTTTAAAAAGTGAAATATTGAGGTGAAATGTCTTGTTAGAATAGAAACACATTAAGGGAGAAACATGAGAAAGAAGGGTTAACCAGCCCTGTTAGAAACTGAGGAATTTGCCAATGTTTTTTTGTGCAAATAAGCCAGTATCATTTCACGTCACACATGTGACCGACCTTTATATAACCTCTGCCAGCACATGAATGTTCTGTATTTGGCTAAGCTATATGGTTTTGTAAAAGAGACCCCTAGTGCATACTTAAGTACTACAATCAAATCAGTGCAATACTCAATACCTATCATTATCCTTGACAACTATTTAATATGATGGAATGGGTGGACCTTGCCATAAATTACATAATATCCACTCAACCTGGAGACGGTGACAATAGAAAGCCTTTATTAGCATTATATGCCCACACAGGAATGAAACGGTTACATAATGAAACAATGTGTGTCTAATGACCATTAAAATTGGTCAGATTTGTAAGATTAGAGATGTACTTGGCATCAGAATTTCATCTTCTTGAAACCTACAGTTATGGTAAAATTTGTAGAGATGATGCTACAATTAGAGAAACACTGAATAAAAGAGGTCTCACAAAATCCCTAAGACACAACCTTTAGCAGTGTTCTAACTAGATTGCTCATATGTTATGTCTTGTTTTGCAGTGATTGCAATTGATGGGGGTTGGGTGCTGGATGATAGACTTTCCGGTGGGGAAATTTCCCTTGAGGGATCATCTGATATGTCATGGAGTAAAAATATGCAATTAAACACTTGCATTCTCATGGAAGAGGGGGAGGGGTGGGTGGGGTAAGAATCAGGTGGTGGACCATACAATCATTACCCTGCTCATGTAAACTGTACACATTTCTTCCAAGAGCTGTTATCCGGATATGAAACTGGTAAATCCCTAAACAGGCTGATCTCAGTACTGAATAATTCCAGTTTACCTGATGATGAAAAAAAAAAAATGCATTTGGTCTTCAGTTATGTTATTATTCATGTGAATTGTCATCACCCGGTCTGCAAGTAGCTGCATTCTATCATGTAACATTGTCAAACACAGAACACAGCTATTATTAACATATGGTATGCAGCAAAATGCTACTGCAGTTTCAAAATAAATTACTCAGTTATAATTATAATAACAATGTAAAGAAACTAATGCAACTTGAATACAAATCTATAGACTGTACAAGATGATGAGTTCAAGGTCTCATAATGCTTCCCACTGTGTATATACAGTTCACCTACTACCAAACTAATTGAAATATAAAGAAACATTCATTTGAAATTGAGACAAGCATTGAATCTTCAATACAAACTTTAAGCAATATCATGGCAATCCAGTCTGGTTAATATTCATTTGAGAAACAAAAGTTATAACAATGCAACCCTGATATAGAATGGAGCCTGAAGAAAACATGATGAAGGATCCTGGTCACATAATTTAGGAACCATTGGTTCACTGTACTGTCTATAGGTTGATGAATTTGTAGGATTTCGGAAATGATGACATTGTACTATAATTGATTGAGTTAAAGTACATATTTTTCTATCTGCAGACTTTGACATATACTGTTATTTCATAACATGTTGTTCCGTGCAGTCCTGTTGTGAGAGGGTGAGGATTGGGTGGAGGCTACAGTTGTACGTCAGCTAAGTGCCCAGTGAAATATGTGATCAAGAATGATATACTTTTAACTTTGGATAAACAAAGACTTAAAAAAAGTGGATCTGGAGACACAACTGTGCATGGAACTGTGCCTGTCTCGCAATGTCCTTGGTTTTGGGTACTTGTACATTCTTCGAATAATGCTTCTTTAGCCTCACAAGATGTGATTGTGAATCTTAGAACTGTTGTGCGACAGTTTTTCAGGAGTTTGGAGAAAAATAACAAAGAAGTAGAGGAGATACAAACCCAACCATAATCTTCAGCTGATATGATAGACATCTTTGAGATGAATACCAAAGGTGGAGGTGATTTGCATTTTACTGTCCAATTACATTTCAAATCATACAGTATTTCCAATATGTAAGCAAATGCTTAAAACAGTCATCTCTACTGTACTACAGTAAATAAACATCATAACAAACAAAGTACATTAAAGTTCAAGATTATATCCATATTTGTGTGACCTGTGTGTGACCTGCCTTAATTAATCTAGGTTTTTTGTTTCTGTTTGATGGAGTGTTCATTACAAATACCTCTAACTCAAAGCGCAGCAATACAGACTGAGTTGACTTCTTTAATGTTTCCACAGCATTATGGAATATCTAAAATGGTATTTCAAGTGTTTGGTTTTAATCTGAAGAAAATAAATATCTAAACAGAAGACTTATTTGTAGTTAACCCAAACTACTTTCATACAAACCAACAAGTTGTCTTCCAGTCTTACCATTCTAGAAGTGTCAGGAGTTCTAGAAGAATTTATTAATATGAGTCTCGGAGGCAATTTTTATTTCAGTTTGACAAATGGTTAAAACGTACCAGAGGGTGTTTGGGGGCCTATTGTGTCATGGCAAGCTCACTACAAACATACCAATTACTGTATTAATCCATAAAAATCTACCAGAGGTTCTTGAAACATTACTATCACTGTTCTTTACTAACCATTAATGTTATTACCATTACATGATGAACCACTCGTTGTCCTTGTCAGCACAGTATGAACACTTCCATCAAAAACTGGTAACTACAGGTGGAGTAGGTGATCCACTAATAGCTCGCATAAGGATAACTCAAGTTAACCTTTAAGTGAAAAGAAAATGATAATCAAGTTTTACTGATAGTAGATCTTGAGAATTTCGGTCAGAAATAGATATGTGTATGTCTCTGGCTTACTACCCTGTATACATGGACATTCACAGAGAATACAATCCAGATGAAGGAAAGTACACTTCAGTTTCCAGTAACCAGGTAAGTGTAAAAACAATTAACCAGTAAACTATTAAACTTGAACCGGATTGTCCGTTGTCAGTGGAAGTTGCATATAAAGGTGTAGTGCAGTGATATTATAAATGAGCTCCCAAAGGATAGTCCAACCTCACACAAACCCAACCATGCATGGTTTGGGCTTGACTGAGAAATTTGAGAGATTTTGCACCTCTCTTTCCTATTGAGGAAATAATGTCTTTTGAATTTCCACTCATCAGAAGATAATTTTTTTGATATAATTTAGTGTGTCAGCTTTGGTGGATGTGTTTTTGTATTATTTTTCTTTATTTAATGGCACCAGGCCCCTGGAGACTGCATTGCCTACGTTGACCTAGTTACACCACTCTCTGGGAGGTCTCTTTCCAGATTTTAGATCACCAAAGGTTTATAAAGTACCCTGTTCATCTAGTTAATAGCTATCTAATATGGTCAGTTCTTTCCACAAATTTGGCAGATGAAGACACTTGTAACCTCAAAATTTTGAGTCAAAAAGTTTTGAGATGAAAATGTCCAAATTTTGACTGTTGAGGTGAAAATCTTGAGATAAAAATTCCAAATATTAAGGAAGCAAATTCAAAATTTTCAAATTTGGTGACACTTATATATTTTTTTTAAGCCACAGTACTAAGTCGGTGAAGTTAGATCAGTTTTGAGACCAATTAGATTTCTTAAAACCAACTGCAGTGACTGGCTCAGCAATGTTTAAAAATTAAACAAGCATAAGTGACAATTCTTCATTCACAGCTGTACATACTCAGATTAGTAGGAAGTATTTCCAATTGTGTTCTCTGTTTATAGGGCTGGACTTACAAGGGTACTGCAAAGCTCTCCAAATCTTCAGTATT
This sequence comes from Apostichopus japonicus, assembly GCF_037975245.1. NCBI lineage: Eukaryota > Metazoa > Echinodermata > Holothuroidea > Aspidochirotida > Stichopodidae > Apostichopus > Apostichopus japonicus. The sequence goes on from NC_092567.1 coordinate 7,817,427, forward strand.
TTCACATAGTTTCTGGAATCTGCTAGCAATTTTGAGCACATGAGGACATGTCAGTAATAGAAATACTTTATCTGATTTTACACTGTGGAATATATATAAATATCTGAGCCCTAGCCGGGTGCTTCAGAATAGCTCTGTAACATCTCTTCTACTTCCTGTCTTCTTCTACTAAGTTTAAAACATGTAAATACATGTTAGAGAGAAAAATGTAATTTCTATGAAGTATAAATCTAAGCCCTGGTGGGAGTCCCTGGGGACTTTAGCTGAGGCATTTTTACTTTTCAGATATTTATTGTTCTTTGATAGTGATTTTGCAGCCCAAGTGAAGCCAATGGTAGGGGGGGGGGGAGGGGGAAAGTTATAACCACCCTTATGGATGCCAGTGCATACATGTTTTAATGCCCTCTAAATGTGTTTATTTTAAACAGTATTTAGCTCTCAAATATGCAAGGAAGAAATGTTATCATGACATGATATTGATAAAGAGTGGCAGGGGAATTTAAATTCCTTAACCATGCCTGCTAGCCATATGTTTGGTGAATAAAGTCACAACAACCAGATTAACTTAATTCTTACCATTCCTATGTAACTCTGTGCATCAAGAAGTGTAGGATACTGAAAGAAGCTTGATAGATGCATACAGACCTAATCTGTTTGACCCCAAAATATGGAGAATAACATTTTTCAGGGCCAAAAACCGGGAGAATAAGGGAAAATAGGGAGGTTGGTCATTTTCAACTGAAATTATATAAATACTCCTAAATAAATAGTCTACAGTACCGCTCATGTATAACTGGACATGTGTACGCGCACAGGATCGTATAAACAAGTACAATCGCGTATAAAATCGTTGACAAACAAATTGCCGCGTAGACACCTCGTATAATCCCTGTACGAGTTTATACGCAGGTTATGCTATTGTGCTCAATGAATAGGGGTTAAAGTCGCCGAAAGAATTAGTGAGATGTTTGAAACAGCCGTTTCTTAAATCGTAGTTTAAGACGTGATATTCACCTAGCATCGAAGAGGACGCAGGTAAAGTGTGTGCCGGCATAGAACTTAACTGTTTTTTTTTTGTCGTACACAAGTAGCCTACATGCGAACTGCACACATTCGGTACGCCGCATGTACAAACAAGTGACAACTTGTGTTTATTAAACTTGTGCAGGCGCGTATCCAGGGGGGGGGGCGTTGGGGGCGCGCGCCCCCGGGTAAGAAAGAGAGGAGAGAAAAAAAGAGAGAATAAAAAAGGAAAAAAAAGAGGGGGAAAAAGAGAGAAAAAAGGAGAAAAGGAGGGAATAGAAGAAAAACGCCAAAGACACCGGGAAGAGAGAGAGGAACAGAGACATAATTACAGCGCTGATCCATATTATATACAGAACACAGGGTAGCCAGTAGCGTATCAAGGATTTCGGAAGGGGCATGCGCCTCGGCCTACCCCTTACACCGACAACTCCAATTTTGACGTTTCCATTTTCCCTCTCTCACTAATGTATATACTCTATATGGAATATCATATTACCCACGTGTGTGTATGGACGCCTTAAACAGTTGTACAATTGTGCTATGAAAAAAACTGTGGCTGGTCTCGAACTCGGCCGAGTCGTTGGGGAACATGGCGCATTTCGGTATTAGACCAGAATCTATATGCGAACTGCACTATACATGTGTTCTTCGATGCAACACTGCCATCCACAGATAAAATGTAATACACTCCAACCTGAATGCTAATTGTTACCCCAAATCTAGTACCGTAACTCGTACAATTAATCTAAAAATAAATTTTGCATGAGATTTGAGAATTGAGCACATTTCCTGTGAATATCATGTAGTTGACCCAAAGGCGTATCATTGCCGTGGCGGAGGGGGGGGGGCTGACGCACCCATCACTTCTTGAGATTGTTCCCATCTGCATGAAAATGTGCGCCTCACAACCCTATGCCCACCCCTCTAATCGCTTCCCGATGACATGCTATACAATACAAGAATTATTACTGTTGACCTTGTTAGGCGTGACTTCTCCTAAAGACATTTGAAATGACGAGATGAAAGTATTTTGGTATTTCAACATTAATCAGAAAATTTCTAAATTATACACTTGGATAAAAGTCGGGGGAGGGGTGGGAGGGGGCAATGTTCTATTCAGCTGAGAAGAAGGCCACTGCTACGAGTGTACACCCCTACCGGCCCGCTCCAATCCCCCCTTACGACTTTACAAAAACATTGTTCATAGGCAAAACTGCATGGTGTATGGAGCCAATTTTAGACCTAATTGGTGGTCTAATTATGCCTCGGGGTGCACCAGTTAACATCAATTTTCAAAAAGAATTCAGGGACGGGGCTACTGAGATTTGCCTTCAACAAGCCAACGACCACACCTCCGCCATTTTTAAATTCTATGGCCGTTTCATAATAGTGCAGGACCTACCTGAGTCAGTTGGGATTTGCTACCCCCCCCCCCCTTTGAAATCCTATATTAAAATGGGGGTTGAAAAGGGGTCCCATTCTCCTAGTCCTGCAAACCGATTTCAAGTAGTAGATAACCTATGCATCTGCCATTAAAATGTGGTACATGGCTACATGAAGGTAACATGCTACAGTATACTATTTACCTCTTTGCAAATACAAATACTAGTCATTGTTCTTAGTACATTTTGTTAGTTCTACACAATGAAACAATTTGAATCAAAAAAACATTTGATGTTATTTATAGAACTAGTTAGGCAAGATGTCCTTACGTACATATGGCCTGTAGATTTGATCATAAGTATGCAACACAACCCATTACAATTTCACAAACTGACTGTTGAGAAATTATTATGTAAAGACTCACCAAAATCTCCGCCACAAAGGAAGTTATGTCATCAGTGATGTGTTCCCACTTGCTTTTTTCTTTCATTTTCTTGGAGGAAATGTACCAAAGAAATGTTGAAAATGGTATCACCTGGAGGTTAAAGAAAAATATAAAATAACTCAACTTTCCATTCACTAGATTTATCAAGATGAAAATTGGTCGGGTCTGTGATCATTTTTGTAACAGACATCAACGTCTTCCCTTGTTTCTTATTAATAAGTATATATGAATATTTTATATAGCTGTAATATCAGGGCAGCATATATATTGTTTTATATTTCTGTTTTTATTTTTGGGTATGTTGGACTGACATACAGATAGCTAACAGCACAGGACTAATATCATTATTAAAAGCACCTTTGCCTTTATCTTAAAGCTGCTCTTTAGGAATATGTTTTGCATCTGAGGTAATAAATACAGACAGTTATTTACAACACTTGAAGTGGTATCTGATCGACTCCATGTTACGGTCTATGAGTTGTGAACCCCCCCCCCCCCAATAAAAGACATATTTGGAAAATTGCTGGAATATTTCTAACAAATTTGTGAGCTATCTTCCATAGTACTGCAACAGAAAATATATGTAGAAAGCACATGTGCTGGAGTTTCCTGGAAATATCTCTTCAACGGCCAGTATTATAACTGAAGTGCAAATAATGTACATCTTAAACAGAACACATTAAGAGAATCCTTCAACACTGTTGACCAATGGCTAAGAATGGAATTCTGAATTACTTTGGTTTTTACTCTGAGGACATGCATATGGTCCAGAAGCTACATGCATGTCTTGTATTACTGACTGACAACAACATATCCACACATTACAGTAAACCCACTAAAGACTTCCATTTGTAATCCCTTAGTATATAGCTCATTGACAAATGACATAAAACCTAAATTATCTTCTGATTTAAATTTGACATCAATTTTCCTAGGTATTATATGTACTGAGAGGGGAAGGGTTGGAAAGGTTAGGATGGAAACAGAGATTTTTATGGTTCCTGTTAGTCATTCTACATGGTTCTAACTTAGTGTGGGTTTGGTTCTAACTTAGTGTGTGTATGAGTCTCACTTTGTGTGCAGTGACTCTATTTAATTGTTAGGGCACATGCACTTATGAATTAAATTTATTGTTTATGAGCCTGCCATACATTTTACTGCCTAATTAGGCTGACAATACAGAGGAGTCTGGCTGCACTATTAAGACCGAGTACTACGCTTACCTGCCACCCAGCACTACAGTATGACAAACTGATAAATTAGAAGGGATCAAGTCATCTGAATATTTTGTTCCTTCATTTATGATGAATACACAAAACAAAGAAATGGACCTGGATATTAAACACATACACCTCTTTGTGTAGTTTTACACATTGGTATACAATACAATGTATGGCATGCAGTGTCTAACATATGGTGTATGTACTGTATGTTGAGGCCTTTATCTTCCCCTCTGGCCCTTAGGGAATTTGCTGATCAAGCAAGATTCAAAACAATTGCTGTTCCTCCAGGATTTAGGCAGTAACAAAGTCACTTTCTACCCAGAATCAAATCTAATTATAACTACAACCCAGCTTACCAGTCCTGCTATACACTAATTATACACTAATCATTACCATCAGCATATTGTAAACCATTCTGTGCAAGATACACATCATGTGACCCCAAAGATCGTCTCAAGAAAGATTAATCCACATTTACCTAATGAGGAGATAAAGACAAAGACAATAAGAATCATATCTGAACTAGATGTTTTAATGCAAACGATAAAATCCCTTGTTTTTGAGTTTGCCTTTTTTAATATTTACTCAACAGTTATTCCATTGCTCACAGATACACAAGCTTATGCTAAAATGACTCAATAATTGCAAGTTCATTCATTTTATTGCAAGGAGCTCTTATTTTAAAGTTGAATAATTTTTTGGAAATTTATCCATAAAGAAAACAAAAGGCAAAACTTGGTAACATGTTTGCAATCCTATGGTTTAGACTAATTTGGTCAGCACACTTTCTAATTGGTACTTTTAACGTTGTTTGGTGCAGCAGGCCAATAAAGTTGTTCCCAAATTTCTAACTCTATTACTTTGAAGTCAAGCAAAGTTAGGCAATATTACTGGTCTAGATTGCTTTTTTTTTCAAACTATCTGCATACCAGTGTGAAGCAAAGGCTGCTCTATTACATAAATGTTAGTGTTTTTGCTTTCACAACTTTCCCAGTAACTTAATTTCTAACTTTGCCAATATGCAGCAACATGATGCACCCCCCCCCCCCACCCAAACACACTCTTATAACAGAAAAACTGAATTACACAATAACTTTATGAACAGAAAAATAATGCAAATGCATTAAAGATTTCAGATGACATAACATGCTGAATCCTAAAAGAACTTGTCATATTGTGTTGTATGATCTTCTGTGATAGAATCGTAAACTGTTGCTAGACATAGTGCAATACTCAATACCTATCATCATCCTTGACAACTATATAATATGATGGGATAGGTGGACCTTGCCATAAATTACATAATATCCACTCAACCTGGAGATGTGACAATAGAAAGCCTTCATTAGCATTATAGCTCACACAGGAATGAAACTGTTACATTATGAAACAATGGATGTCTAATGACCATTAAAATTGGTCAGATTTGAAAGATTAGAGATGTCCTTGGCATCAGAATTTCATCCTCTTGAAAACTACAAGTATGGTACAATTTGTAGAGATGATGCTACAATTAGGGAAGCACTGAACAAAAGAGGTCTCACAGAATCCCTAAGACACAACTTTTAGCAGTGTTCTAACTAGATTGTTCATATTTTAGGTCTTGTTTTGCAGTGATTGGGGGTTGGGGGGTCCTGGATGATAGACTTTTCGGTGAGGAAATTTCCCTTGAGGGATCATCTGATATGTCATGGAGTAAATATATCCAATTAAAAACTTGCATTCTCATGGAGGAGGGGGATGGGTGGAAGGGGTAAGAATCAGGTGGTGGACCATACAATCATTACCCTGATAATGTAAACTGTACGCATGTCTTCAAAGAGCTGTAATCCGGATATGAAACTGGTAAATCCCTAAACAGGCTGATCTCAGGACTGAATATTTCCAGTTTACCTGATGAGAAAAAACAAAATGCATTTGGTCATCAGTTATAATGTTATTATTTATGTAAATTGACATCACCCGGTCTGCAAGTAGCTTCATTCTACCATGTAACATTGTCAAACACAGAACACAGCTACTATAAACATACAGTATGGTATGCTACTGTAGTTTCAAAATAAATTACTCAGTTATAATTATAATAACAATGTAAAGAAACTAAAGCAACTAGAATACAAATCTATAGACTGTACAAGATGAGTTCAAGGTCTCATAATGCTTCCCACAGTGTATATACAGCTCACCTAATACCAAACTAATTGAAATATAAAGAAACATTAATTTGAAATTGAGACAAGCATTGAATCTTCAATACAAACTTTAAGCAATACCACTAGCAATCCAGTCTGGTTTATATTCAATTGAGAAACACAAGTAATAACAATGTAACCCTGAAAACAGATGGAGCCTGAAGAAAACATGATGACTGTTTCGGTCACATAGTTTAGGAACCATTGGTTCACTGTACTGTCTAGAGGTTGATGAATTTGTAGGATTTCGGAAATGATGACATTGTACTATAATTGATTGAGTTAATGTACATATTTTTCTATCTGCAGACTTTGACATATAGTTGTTATTTCATAACATGTTGTTCGGTGCAGTCCTGTTGTGAGAGGGTGAGGGTTGGGTGGAGGCTACAGTTGTACGTCAGCTAAGTGCCCAGTGAAATATGTGATAAAGAATGATATACTTTTAACTTTGGATAAACAAAGACTTAAAAAAAGTGGATCTGGTGACACAACTGTGCATGGAACTGTGCCTGGCTCTCTATGTTACTGATTTTGCGTACACCTTATTTGAATGATGCTTCTTTAGCCTCACAAGATGTGATTGTGAATCTTAGAACTGGTGTGCGACAGTTTATCAGGAGTTTGGCTAAAATTAACAAAGAAGTAGGAAAGGAGATACAAACCCAACCATAATCTTCAGCTGATATGATAGACATCTTTGAGATGAATAATAAAGGTGGAGTTGATTTGCATTCTACTGTCCAATTTTATATTTCAAATCCTATTTCCAATATTTAAGCAAATGCTAAAAACAGTAATCTCTACTGTACTACAGTCAATAAATATCATAACAAACATAACACATTAAATTTCAAGATTATATCCATAGTTGTGTGACATATGTGTGACCTACCTAAATTAATCAAGGTGTTCTTGTTTGATGGAGTGTTCATTACAAATACTTCTAACACAAAGCTCAGCAATACAGACTTAGTTGACTTCTTTAATGTTTCTACAGCATTATGGAATATCTAAAATGGTATTTCAAGTTTTTTTTATTTTAATCTGAAGAAAATAAATACCTACACAGAAGACATATTTGTAGGTAACCCAAGCTACTTTCATATAAACCAAGAAGTTGTCTTCCAGTTTTACAATTCTGGGAGTGTCAGGAGTTCTAGAAAACTTTATTCATATGAGCCTAGAAGGCAATTTTTATTTCAGTTTGGCAAATGGTAAAATGTACCAGAGGGTGTTGAGGTAGCTATTGTGTCATACTGTAGCAAGGTCATTACAAACATACCAAGTACTGGATTAATCCAGCAAGAATCCGATCGTTTAATGTCCTTACTAGGGCGTAACCCTGTCAGTTGTATTTTGAGAAGATGAGTTAAAACTTTATATACATTATTTTAGTGAGAGTGAATGGAGATAAAAGAGTATTCCTCGATCTGCGACGCTATCCATAAAATCTACCACACATCTTTGAAACGTTATCAATACTGTTCAACACTTACCATTAATGTGATTTCCATCACATGGAGGAAATATCAGATGATGAACCATTCATTGTCCTTGTCAACACAGTATGAACGTGACTTCCATCAAAAACTGGTAACTACAGGTGGAATAGGTGATCCCCTAACAGCTCGCTTCATAATTAACCTAATGAAGAGAAAAGAAAGTGATGTGAATGAGATTTAAGTCCTAAATATAGGAGACATTGAGAATGTCAGTCAGAAATAGTCTCTGGCTAACTACCATGTATACATGAACAATCACAGAGAAAAAAATACAGAGGAAGGAAAGTACAGTTCAGTTTCCAATAACCAGGTATTAAGTGTAAAAACAATTAGCCAGTTAAGCATCAAACTTGAACCGGGTTGTCCGTTGTTTAGTGGAAGTGGCACATAAAGGTGTGGTGCAGTGATATAAATGAGCTCCCAAAGGAGAGTCCAACCTCACACGAACCCAACCATGCATGGTTTGGGCTTGACTGAGAAATTTGTGAGATTTCGCACCTCTCTTTCGTATTGAGGACAGAATGTCTTTTGAATTTCCACTCATTAGGAGATACTGTAATTGTATCTAATTTAGTGTGTCAGCTTTGGTGGATGTGTTTTCATATTATTTTTCTTTATTTAATGGCACCAGGCCCTCGAGACTGCATTGGCTACATTGACCTAGTTACACCATTCTCGGGGGGAAGGGGGGTCTCTTTCTAGATTTTAGATCACCAAAGGTTTATAAAGTACCCTGTTCAGCTGGTCAATAGCCATACAATATGGTTAGTTCTTTCTACAAATTTGGCAGATGAAGACACTTATAACCTCAAAATTTTGGGCTAAAAGTTTTGAGAGATGAAAAAGTCAAAATTTTGACTTTTGAGGTGAAAATCTTGAGATAAAAATTCCAAATATTGAGAAAGCAAATTCAAAATTTTGAAATTTGGGGACACTTATATATTTTCTTAAGCTACCGTACTTAGTCGCCGAAGTAAGATCAGTCTTGAGACCAATTAGATTTCTTAAATCCAACTGCAGTGACTGGCTCAGCAATGTTTAAAAATTAAACAAGCATAAGTGACAATTCTTTATTCACAGCTGTACATTCTCAGATTAGTAGGAAGTATTTCCAATTGTGTTTATAGTGTTTATAGTGGCTGGACTTACAAGGGTAATGCAAAGCTCTCCAAATCTTCAGTACAGTGTTTTCACATAGTTTCTGGAATCTGCATTTTGAGCACATGAGGACATGTCAGTAATAGAAATACTTAATCTGATTTTACTCTGTGGAATATATAGCTGAGCCCTGGCCGGGTGCTGGGGGCTTCAGAAGAGCTCTGTTACATCTCTTCTACTTCATGTCCTCTTGTACTAAGTATGAAGCATGTAAATACATGTTAGAGAGAAAAATGTAATTTCTATGAAGTATAAATCTAAGCCCTGGTGGGAGTCCCTGGGGACTTTAGCTGAGGCATTTTCACTTTTCAGATATTTAATGCTCTCTGATAGTGATTTTGCAGACCAAGTGGAGCCTATGGGGGAGGGGGGGGGGGCCAAGTGCTCACCACCCTAATGCCAGTGCCTGTATATGTTTGAATATGTTTATGTTAAATGGTAGTTAGCTCTCAAATATGCAAGGAAGACATGTTATCATGACATGATATTGATAAAGAGTAGCAGGGAAATTTAAATTCCTTAACCATGCTTGCTAGCCATCAGTTTGGTGAATCAAGTCACAACAACCAGATTTACTTCATTCTTACCATTCCTATGGAACTCTGTGCATCAAGAAGTGTAGGATACTGGAAGAAGCTTGATAGGTTCATACTGTAGGTCCTGATCTCCTCTATCAAGTACAGTCTCTGTCTTCATAATTACTAGAGGGTTTCTTCCTACCGTTGAATTATTACATCATGGAGCCGTCAGACTGAGCCTCAGTGATTTCTAAATCAAAAGTGAAACACTAAACATGAAATCAAATTAGTTATTCAGATATTTTTAGACTTCAGAAACAAAAGTATACTCACTTACAAAGAAAACCCATGGTAGCAGTTCCACTTTGATCCAATCATTGATCATTTTATGTTAGTGATTAGTGTTTGGTTTCTGAAGCTTTTTGAAAGTTCTTAGGAACTTTTGCATTCAGATAGCAACGTGACACTACAGCAGTCTTTGTGAGCAATCAACTTTACATGTTAGTTGTAAAAGACCCCTACACCTTTAGTAAGTAAATTATTTAATTATGTAAAGTGCATATTTGATTTGTGATACTGAAGCTGAAGATACGTCAATAGGAACTGAGCATTACCAGCACAAACCCTGGAAATTCTGGATATGTTCCAATAATGGGTTGTCTTGGACCAGCAAGGGAAGTCTAAAGCACTGCAGTATTATGGGTGACAAACTACAAAAATGTTTGTATATGATATGGGATATTGAATCTCAATCTCTGGAAAACCTTGCACTTCATTTGACCTTTACTCACTGGCAGGTTAGTACTTAAATCTACAATATACCAGGAGAGGAAACAACTCCAGAGTACTTTAAGAGTAGGTTTTTATGACTACATAGTTTGAATAAAGGCCGTGGCTATTCTTACGACTAGTCGTAACAATTATTTATAAACTATTCTTACGACATCGGCGAATTCATGCGAATTAAAAGTAAATAAAGCAACTGCGCATGTAGTAGGGGTAACCCTAACCCTAACTCTAACACTCAATCCAACCCTTACCCTAAACCTAACCGGAAATTATTGTTTCTCCTGGTCGTAAAAAAAGTACTCCTAGTCATAAAAATAGCAACTGTGCATGTGCAAAAGGGTATTATTGTTACAACTAGTCGTAAGAATATTTAGCCACTTTGATGAATAAAACCTTTCAGATACAGTAGTTGGATGATCTCGCAAATGTAGAACACTTCCTCAATAAACTAATGTGATCAGTATTCTGAGGGAGGAAACCCTCTCCTTCAACTTGTAACCAACTAACAGGCTAGCATCACCATATTTCAGCTAGTCCTACATTGTGCTGATCCTAGGACACGCTTTATGCTGGCATTGCGAACTTTTGAATGTTGTCATTAAAACCATTGGACTAGGCCATCGTTAGGCTGCACTTTTCTTATATGACTAAAGAAGACCTAAGCCATAACTTCAACGTTATGATGTCCCTGTCCTTGTAGGTACATAGCCTAACAATATGAAAGGAAAACACGACATACATTTCTTCTTTGACAATTGCAATATACTTAGTCTGTTTCTTTCAGTATCACCATCTGGAATATATTGCAATATCTTCATATTAGTAAGCCAGTACTGTAGCTTCAGGGAATCACGTTAAACAAACAGAGAAGTACAAGTTGTACAACCATACAACCGTTCTTCAAACGCTGCTTTACACTGTGTCGTTGGTTTGTTTAGATTTTGAAGATGAGACTTGTTCAAGTCGTTTCATTGGCCACGAGGGAAATACCCCTCTTTTTCAGATAAATGATCAATCTTCCAATTCAAATAATAGCAATCAGTGGCGTAGCTACGGGGGGCGTGGGGGCGACAGCCCCCCATGAAAGCTCGTCTCCCCCCAGTCGCCCCCCCCATTGGGATTTTGGGTGTCGAAAAAAAATTACATGTGCGAAAAAAAATATATCATTGGTCTGAATGGTCTCGAATCTCCATGATGACCACTCATGAACGACCCTTCGACCGCGGACCGGCAGTAGGCTATAGTTGCTGAAAACCTGACGTGACATAGCTCATAGGCCGAGAAGTCTACAGTAGTCGCACTGTACTGAAAACGCATGTTAACGACCGTCGAATAATATAATTCTTGCTCTACAAGACTACAGAACACATAATGTTTACTACTGAATCTGTGTGTTCGACTGTTCGGGCAAACTTTGCCTTTGTCACTCTTTTTTTTAAATATCCATAATCCCTAACATGCAAATAAATACTAATACAAACAGCCTATCATTATCTTGTAACCAGTGCGTATTAACTGATCAAACAAGCTAGTGAGCAATACTATACCCTTATAGAAAGGTGGTCTCCAGGTACTTGAATGCCAAAGAAGATGTTAATAGGTAAAAAATGCTGACATCATACACATGTTTCTCACATCATTGCTCGCGTCATTGCCTCAATACCCTGTTATATTTTCAATCTGGTTTTCACTTCTGGGACGTACCCTGATGCTCTTAAAACCACTAACAACCAAATTTTCAAGAAAGGAGGCAACACTATCATTGAGAACTACCCCCCCCCCCCCCCGACGGACTCGAATGGACTGCTGGCGCCCTTTTCAGCTTTTTAAGCATGTTTTACTTCGCGATTATTGACTTTTTTATTTCACTCTCATCTACCTATTGACATTTGTCACATTTTGTTGGTGTAGTTTACTGACAAAATGCTCTAACGTACGGCGGTATTTAATTTATCGGCACTTAATTCTGTTGTACGAAACTCTTTTCAAGAACTGTACGGGGTTTTCGATCTATATTTTTCGAAAACATGAGCACTCACAAAGATACCACGGGGATTGTGATGAAGCGCATGTACTTTCAACACCCATATAAACTTCCACTTGTCACAAATGTCGATGACACATATTTATTCTTCGTTTACCTCCAATTAGCAAGGCCCGGAAAGAGTCATTTCCGGCAATCTAGGGAAAATCTTTACTCACTCGCTTAGATAGTGTCGAAAGCCCCCCTATAGGCCATTCTCGCCCCCCCCCCGACTAATACCCCTAGCTCCGCCACTGCCGGCCAATCAGTCTATCACCAAAATAATATTTTAGACGCAATCTAGTTCGGTCATTTCAGTATGTTACTTGGCTGAAAGCCCAGTCAATCTTTCTTTATTTTCCACACGCAATTTTCAGATTTGTCGAAAACTGTCAATGCCGGTGTCAAACTCACAAAAGATTTGTCATGATATTTCAAAGTAACTTACCAGATTGTTTTTTTTTGCTATTTCACTAAACTCTTTGATGACCATATCATAACATGGGATCTCAAAATAAAGGATGTTGAGAAAACTTTAGAGCACCTAAGAAGGCCTGGGAAGTGTCATTTCCAACGATCTGCAGGGAGGCCCTTTTAGCTAAAAATTTACGGTACGCTGCGCGCCAACTCATGGTGGCGCTCCGCTTAGATAGTAACAAAAAAATGGTCAAGCCCCCCAGAAAAAGTTCAAGCCCCCCAGCGCCCCCCCCCCACTGAAAAAAATCCTGGCTACGCCACTGATAGCAATTTACAACAAAATGGCAAATTCCTTGTATCTAGGAGTGAGGTCTTCAACATTATGCTGCGAAATGTCAATTCATCATTTTGCACCTCGATAATTTTCTGGTAATTTTGCGTTCATAGAATCTTCTATAGCCGCTTGAAGTGTATACGTGATATGGGTCGTAGCGTATAAGTCTTATGGAAAAGACAAAACAATACTTAGTTATTACACTGCAACTCACCAAATTACAATTTGGACGGCATTTTGACTATTCACAACAGATCTTCCGAAGTCCAAATATAAAAGGGGTCCGGCACTAAATATATAATAAAAACGCAATATGCAAATAATGAAAATATTTTGATGGTCTTGACCATTCCAGTAAAGCAAAGATAAGGGGCTAGTGTAAGTTCCAAAGAAAAACGCGTACTATCGCCTAGCGAAATCTATCGTGATAGTATTTCGTCACTACAAGTGTCACCAAGACAGCATGAAAATTAGACATGTTTGGCACTTTTCAGGATATTGTTTACTACGAGCTCACAAAGAAGTCAATATTTTATCATTTCTAAAGACTTTTGAAATGACGAGATGAAAGTATTTTGGTATTTCAACATTAATCAGAAAATTTCTAAATTATACACTTGGATAGAAGTCGGGGAGGGGTGGGAGGGGGGCAATGTTACATTCAGCTGAGAAGAAGGCCACTGCTACAAGTGTACACCCCTCCCCCCCCCCCCCTTACGACTTTACAAAAACATTGTTCATAGGTAAAACTGCATGGTGTATGGAGCCAATTTAAGACCTAATTGGTGGTCTAATTATGCCTCGGGGTGCACCAGTTAACATCAATTTTCAAAAAGAATTCAGGAGACGGGGCTACTGAGATTTGCCTTCAACAAGCCAACGACCACACCTCCGCCATTTTTAAATTCTCTAGCCTTTCCATAATAGTGTAGGACCTACCTAAGTCAGTTGGGATTTGCTCCCCCCCCCCCCTTGAAATCCTATATTAAAATGGGGGTTGAGAAGGGGTCCCATTCTCCTAGTCCTGCAAACCGATTTCAAGTAGTAGATAACCAATGCATCTGCCATTAAAATCAGTTACATGGCTACATGAAGGTAACATGCAATAATGTGTACCTCTTTGTCAGGCATTATTGTATATAGGAATAATATACTGGTTTGGCAACATGTCCACCCAACGGCTATTTACAGAATAACTGGACGCGAGCAAGACTGCATTTTCTGATTTTTTTTTATGCAATTATACAATAGTGATTTTAACATCGGTCAGTTCAGTTCTTAAACTTCACACTAGTATTTTTTAGCACAACCTTAATTTAAGTTTAGACAAAAATTATAGTCTAACTACGCCCCAGAATTGTTTCAGTCGGAGGACTCCCACAACCCCGTACATGGAATTGCATTCAACGACTACTCCACAGCAACAACATCAAAACTTTCGGATCCACATATAGTCTGACCACAAATGTTCGTTCCCCTTCCTAAATTGATCGGGAGAATTTTGGAATGTGAACCCACGTTACTAGGTTCTAAACCATACAGGAGAGTCGATCCGTTTTCAGGATTGGAGAGGCAAACTTACCGCTCATGCACTTAATCAGAAATATACACAAATTAGCCACAAGATGTACCTCCTCCTTTATGTTCTACACCCTTCCCCATATCTATGTAGACATGTGACAAATCACTTGATTGGCATAGGAAGGGAGCAAAAAATGAATTGGTTGGGGAGGGGGTCGGGGGGCATCCCAATTAAGTAAACAATACACATTTTGTCATTATTGTGACCCACATGGAACACTGAAAAATTTCAAAATTTCCATATCAAAATTTTAATTATTTTATCCCGAAAGTTTTGAATATTTCTGGGAATTTCAACCCTTTTTCAAAATTGAAACCCTTTTCTTGAAAATCAAATTTGTCTTAAAATTGCAATCTGTAATATAACCGAAATTCTCAACATTAAACTACTTTTTCTAAAATTTAGAACCTCTTCGATTGATTTCGACCTCTTTAATTCCCTTCGTGTAAAATGTCGATTTCTTTTTGTTTTAAATTTAAACTATTGAAATGTTGACTTCTCAACTAAAAATATTAGCGTTTTATCTCAAACTTGTACGTTTCTCTCGAAATTGCCATTGCATTTCTCGAAATCAAGATTTCTTTCTTATGCAAATTTCAACTATTTTTTCTCAAAAAATAAACTTTTCTTGATGAGGATGGTAATAAGTAAAACGGGAGAAAAAGGGGGGGGGGGCTACATGAATTGACTATTACAATTATTGGTTAAATGTCGACATAGTATTTTGATTTGAGCAATTACGAGGTACGTGAAAGACAAAACATCGTTTGATTGCCTTAAACTCTCTTTGCTGGTGCAAAGATTTAGCTAAATAATCCAGCATTGACATGGAATGGAATTAATTACAAAGGTGGTTGGGTGGGGAGGGATGAAAAAAGTCGTGTAGTTACAGGTGCGTATCCAGGGGGGGCGTTGGGGGCGCGCGCCCCCCGGGTAAGAAAAAGAGAAGAGAAAAAAAAGAGAAGAAAAAAGGAAAAAAGAGGGGAAAAAAGAGGAGGAGGAGAGGAAGGAAGGGAAAAGAAAAAGAAGAAAGAGAGAAAAAGGAGAAAAAGAGGGAGTAAAAGCAAAACGCGAAGACACCGGGAAGAGAAAGAAGAACAGTGACATCATTACAGCGCTGAAGGGTAGCCAGTGACGGATCAATGATTTCGTAAAAGTGTGACTCACCCTACCCCTCACACCGACAACTCCATTTTTTGACGTTTCCATTTTCCTCTCTCACTAATGATCTATATATATATACTATATATGGTCTATCATAACGCGTGTGTAGAATTGTGCTATGAAACCAACTGTGGCTGGTCTCGAACTCGACCGTGTCGTCGGGGAACATGACGCATTTTGGGATGGGGGCGACCGCCCGCCCCCCCCCCCCATTAAGCATTTTTTTAAATGATATCGCTAAGTAATTTCAAAATAGAAAGTGCTTAGAGGCAACTAACAAGGCCTGGGAAGTGTCATTTCCAGCGATCTGGGAGACATTTTCGGCCAAAATTTGCTTGTACGCTTCGCGCCAACCTATGGTGGCGCTACGCTTAGATAATTTGCCTACAGGCTTCGCCTCTCCCTTGGCAAATTCCTCGCTACGCGCCTGTTCGAATTTGTAACGCAAACAGCAGATATAACATCATATCAGTGAGCATGAAAATGGCGTTCCAGGATGAAAAGCCTCAAAACTGTCCGACTTGCCTGAAAAAATAACCAAAAATTTTCGGGCGCGAAGCGCGCGTTCAACGTGTTCTTGTCAATATCATATAAGCAAGTATCGGTTATTACATCGCATGCCATCATGTACCGTACGGTCCGTTAAAATTGCGCAGTATACCGCGGGATGCTAATGTAAACAACGACATGTCTCATGTAGATGTATAAAAAGCATGGAGGTCCAATTATGTCAAAACTCTCTTTTACATTAGTAATGGCGAATTAGGGCCTGCACCCCCGCCGCGCAGTGGCGGAGCGTCCATATGGTCAGGGGGGCGGATCCCCCCCCCCCCTGACGGACTCAAAAGGACTGCTGGCGCCTTTTTCAGCTCTTTACCACTTTTTACTTATTCGTGATTTTTGACTTTTTTATTGCGCTCTCATCTACTTATTGACATTTGTCACATTTTGTTGGTGTAATTTGGCGATGACACCTTATTCTTCGTTTATCTGCAAATTAGCCAGGCCCGGAAAGGGTCATTTCCGGCGATCTAGGGAGTATCTTTACTCAAAAATTTTCTGTACGCTACGCGCCAACCAGTGGTGGCGCTCCGCTTAGATAGTGTCGAAAGCGCCCCTTCAGACCATTCTCGCCACTCCTGACCAATACCCCTAGCTCCGCCACTGCCGCCGCGCCTCCTACGCCTATGTGTGTAGTGTTCGGTTTCGGAAATATCTGCTATTTTTTTCATTTCCTTCAACCAAGTTTTATAATAGCTGTTATAACAGGTTTTAATATTTGTACATCGATAAATTAACTGTGTCTGAATTTTCGAAAATTTCTGACCAACATTCTACATCACACTTCCCTCTACTCGTGCACTTTTGACCGGTCTGTTAGGGGTTGAAGGAAGTTTTTTCTATATTGGTTGTCCATAGATGAAATTTTGTACAACATTATGGCTATGTTTTGAAGTGAGTTTATTCACGAGAAATGTGAATTTTCAAATTCTGAACAAATATGGGGCTTAAAACCTTGAAAAGTGGGGCTGACGGGTATTGTGGGCCGGGACGTAGAATCACCTACAAAGCAAAGACCCACAGGAGATGCGATCAGGTCGAACATAATGTGTGCCGGGTTGACAATCTTCTAAAAGGTTATGGATGGAAAAAAAAAAACTATTAGGAAATACTTGGTTCTCAGGCAAAAGGTGTACATCTGGTTGGTCATTTCAAGCCCGAGAAGTGCCGTTTCCGGTGATCTGGGGGATTTCAAAACAAGAAATTTTCTTGTACGCTGCGCGCCAACCGATGGTGGCGCTCCGCTTAGATAGTAATTCGCGCCCCCGGATTTGAAAATCCTGGATACGCGCCTGAGTTACATTTATTCCGATAATTTCATGATGATTTAGTGAATATATGTAAAAACAAAAATGTAACTTGACACAGACACGTTTTGTCTGCACGATGTGTCTGCAAGATGTGTAGGACGGAGCAAGGCTGTTCAATTTATGTTATTCCATGTATGGTTTTATTATTCATTAAACATGTACTCTTTAAATCATTTGAAACAGACGGTATTCAAACTTTTGTGTTTATTGCTTGTTTATGCATCCACTAGCAGATAATAGGGTGGGGGAATGTGTACATGAAATGCTATTTGCCCAAATTCTAACCGGTGGTGGGGGAGGGGGAGGGGGTGCACGGGAACTAACACCCTACCGCTTAGGAAGAAATGTCAATGATAGCTTGATCTAATTGATATAGGTTGTGTTGTATTATTTACTTCCTCGACCCCTTCCTTAAGACATACCCAATCGACGTCAGTTTTCAAACTGTCTGTTTTCACCGGGTATGTATAACGTTACATCTCTCGTACATTTACTTCTATTGGCGCCAAAATGTATGTTACAAATTTCAAACATCACCCGCGAACAGCTGGAAAACACCTGTATATGCTATTGAATACCTGTTCACATCTAGTATCTATATCACTGACAACGAATGTTTTAGTGTTACATTAGTGGAGCTGCAGAGTACGTATTATATTCGTGGGAGTTGTTTGTTACCATTGACTTGTTGGTTAATAAGATGGATTATTTAATGGAGAGGAACCACTGTTAATAGTTAAGACAGCGTTCATTGATAAGTGAGATAATTTGACGGTATGGTATAGAGGCATAGGCTAGAGAGGGAAAGCGGCCAGGCCAAACTTAGTTAGGCTATAAGCTAGACTAGTAGTAATAAAGTTAGGCTATGTTAGAAAACTCACTCATCACCTTCGAAAAACTATAATTATCTACTTTTAGCGAGAGGACATGCTTAGCAAATCTAACTCATAAATAATAGAGATCTTAGCCTAGTTGCTGACTGAATATCAGAAAAGTCCAAGTTAAAGCATATCTTAACTATAAAGGAATTGAATAAAATACAATCGAGACACTGAGTTTTCTTTAGGGATCTTAAATTAAGCGAAGAATGAAACCAGCGATTAACATTCTAGGTGTACTGATGCCTAACATTTACTTCATTCTAGCTAACAAAATGTATCAATAGACAAACTCTAGAAACTTTGTTATTCCTCAAAAAAATTTAAATCACAGAAAATGGTTCAACTCGATTTTAATCGTACATAACATAGCCTTATACGCATTAATACAAGTCAATCTATAACATTCCAAAATTATCATTTTAATCACCTAACTTATTAAATCTACCAGGTCGGACATTTGAGCCACTTGTGTGAGAAACCTGCAGCTTTTTTACCGAGCAGGCTAACTGAAATAATGTTATTTAATAACTGATTAGTTGAATGACCATACTCCTGCCAATATACCTGACACTTTATATGAAATATACCTTTGTTAAATACTGTATAGGGCCCAGAGCTTTGAGCCTCTATAAAACAGTTTTCCTATTAAGTCTAATAATAATCAAATGCAATACATAGTTATTAAAAGGAATCTTTCGTCCATGTTTTTCCAGGAGCAACTAGATCGTGGTGTTCTACTGACAGCTGGTTTATCTTAATTTTGCCCGCATAATTATAAAAACTGTACGTCATTTCCAAGCCAACAGACTTATGGCCACATGATGTTTAAAAAGTAAAATGGTTTTGAATTGAAAGTGCGCCACCTATTTTACCCTGCTGCAACTCTCAATAGCAGAAGTTCGCCAGAGCCGTAGCTCAAACGTTAAATGTTCCGCTAACTGTTCACACCCGATGAACTCCATGTAACAGAAGATATTTCAATGAAGACCCAATCAACCCGATTAAACTTAAAAGTAATAATTAATTAGTATAATTAAACCCTCAGGGATATGAAGTGTTTACAGATAACAATATTATTTGTAAAAAAAATATATAATTAGCGGATGGTACTATTTAATTGGAAGAAACGATAAAGTTTAGAAAGTTAAAATCATAAGCAATACCCAATTTAAGAATATCTACAAACACAAAGAAAGAAAAATGTTACATTTCGAAAAAATCTACTAGAAGTTATGTCACACTCAAACCGTAACTTAGGAATGAATTTGATAATTAACTAATTAAACACAGATGGACATCATCTTTAAACAAATCATATTAATTAGAAATAATTATAATTCAAGCAGAATAGTCGGATTTGGATCAATAATGAAATAATTTGTAAATTAAATTTTGAGTTTAAGCCTCGTCAACCTTCTCTCTGGAAACTTGAATTTGATCTACCGTACATCTGCTTCTCTAAACTGCATTTTAATTATAAGAAACAACCTATTGATTTAAATATAATTCTTCAAACTCTCCTTATACTTTATAAAAACCTGGTATTAGTTAGAGTAGAAGTTTCCTTTTCATGATTCCTATAACATTAAATTACATTTTCCTTCTGAAAGTTCTAAATAAAAATACAAATAAATTTGATCAATATTTTTCTTCAAAAGATAGATAGTCTCAATTATTATTGACCCATTTCTTATAAAATTCTCAACCCGTCATTGAGATTTGTTTCCTATTAACTAATAAATAAAAACATGTAGCCTCACATTCTTATTTTATTAAACCTTACTAGCTATAAAAACTTTAATGAATAATTTAATTGTAAAACAATCAAACTAACCCTTTAATCCTACATTACCACTGTATTTTCTCTAATCTAATGTAATTATTCCTGTTTATATTTGTGTCCCCATAAAATCAGCCCCTTATTTCCGTTCTAATAACTGATTCCGTCTTACAAATAAACACGACCTAAATGTCTTAGTTTATCGCTTTATTTTCCTTTATCTTTTTTTCGTTATTTTTATTTTATTATAATTATTCTAAACCTAACCAAATCCAATCTATTTATCTCTATCTACTCTGTTATCAGTAACTCTATTCTTTCATTCTAGATTCCTATCTCCTGTGTGGATCTACGCCTCTGCTCTCCTAGAGTTGATGAGTCTGGTCTGAACCTTATCCTTGAGTCTGGTCTCTCTCTCTCTATCCTGAGTTCTCTCCAGAAGCTGTACATCTCTGACATCTACAGGAGACTAACTAATGAAGAGTTGGCGGCCATCTTGTCTTACTCCTCACAGTGTACAAGCTTGAAGGAGCTGGAGTAAGTATTCCGGTGTAGATGTTAGACTCATCATAACAGTTAAACAGGGAATTAATTTAATTAATAAAAGTTGTCAATATTAAACTAACAATAGAGAATGTAAAGTCTGCTGTATTTTAATGTCAAGGATTGGATTTAAATTAGTTTAGTTGGATTTATTTGAACAATTGGGTCATCGTGAAAGGAATTCTGTAGAATGTTGTGATTAATAAAACAAATATAATGGATAAATAGGGAATATTTTAAGAGGGTGTTGGTAATAGAGGGGTGCAGGGGTGGGTGTCGGTTGTTTAAATGTTCTATGTTTATGCTAATGTTAAAATTTAACTAAATAGGTTTTAGAATTACAGGAATGTTTATAAGGATAAAATAAGAGATATATTGACAAGGAAATTGGATTTTAATAATTTTACCGAGTAAAATTAATATTATAAAGTAAAGTTTTAT
Source organism: Apostichopus japonicus (assembly GCF_037975245.1). Taxonomy (NCBI): domain Eukaryota; kingdom Metazoa; phylum Echinodermata; class Holothuroidea; order Aspidochirotida; family Stichopodidae; genus Apostichopus; species Apostichopus japonicus. Next base: position 7,838,702 of record NC_092567.1, read on the forward strand.
AAAGAATAACTGTTAATTTTGACTGAAACCCCCGAAATAGTTTATTTTCAATTATGTAAAATTAATTTAAGAAACAAAAGAGATTGAAAACCGTTATTAATATTAAAGTAGTAAAATAATTGCGATGAAAATAACAATAACTTTTAACTTTGTTGTTATAAACTACTCATAATTGTGATCAGATTATGACACTCTAGCAAAGCTGTAATGTATACAAATGAAGCAACCAATAAAACAGTTTTAGTTGTCGAAATTTACAAAAAACAGTTACGCAAAATAAGTTAACAAATTGAAACAAAATAAACGTTAACTAGAAGGAAATAAATAATTGAAATTGAGTTAACTATATAGTTAAAAAAAACAATTATTGCAATAAATATAATTCAAGGCAAATCTGTATCTTATAACTTCCAGAGGTTCAAATTTAATCAATTTAAAACTACATCAATTTCTTCTCTATAGTTTGAAATACAATGTTATACAAAATAAGCTAAATTAATATTCATGCTAATATTTTAACATAATTATCAACAATAATTTAAAATTTAACCAAGAGCTTTCAGCTTTGTATAATTCATAACTTTAAACAAAAACTGTTTAATATTTTAATATTCCTCGTATTAATGTTACTTCATACTTCATTCGATCATGACGTCCCTAGTTCCTCCTTTACAATGCAGTGTTAATTAATCCTCCCAGACCCATCCCCCCCCCTTCCACCCCCAACCAACCCCTCCTCTCATTCCTCATCTTGCCCTGTTTGGTCTTACATATCAAACCTCGTAAAATTTCTCCTTTCCATCCTAACCATTCACAAAATAATCAGTGACAACTTCAACTTACAGCTGACGTGTTACTAAGAAAATAATTCGCACCCGCCCCCCCCCCCTTCCCCCTTTCTCTACCGCGCCTCACCCAAATCTCGAAAGAAAAGAGAAAACTATTTAGTAGTTACATAAATGAAATAAATAAGAAAAGAAAGCTGCTTTACATATGTTATAAGTGAAACACCGCCATTCCAGGAATAACTAACCGCCGGAAAAATATCACTGGAAATAATACATTTTGGTCTTGCTATAAAAAATATATAACACATAATGTTTATTCTAGACTAATTACCTTACCCCAATCCCAGTGTGCTCTTGGTTAAGTTTAGTCTCGCCCCTCTGCCCCACTCCCCTTCAGACACCTTACCTGGACCCGCCACCACTCTCCCTTTGACACCACCCCTCCCTACCCGTCGTACATACTCGTTTTTAGATGGCCCTGGCCCCTTCAAATCCATTCCATGTTTCTATCCGATAACATCATCACCGTTTTAGTACACACAGTAGGCCTACTTTGCTTCAACAACAGTTTTCTACACAGACGGTTGATTCAAACAATTTATTTCTAAAGAAAAATAAGTTAGCAGTAGAGATGACACACCTGGATCTCCCGTAAATACCTAATTAGCATAACAATAGATGACCTTACAGTAGGTAGTTGAAGCTAATGGATAGAAAGATAAACGAGCCACGCGTCTAGTGTACATCTGGAATGTTGTAACTGTCATACAACGAAACCATGGAAACTGACGCTAAGTAGGTCAGTCTGTGTCTAGCAGTGGCTGGGAATAATGCATTTTATTCAATACGGGTTAGCATGTCATATGCCGAGATATTACGGCGTGTTTTCATTATTATTCTTTGTTTATATATTTTAAATGAGTAAACTTGATTTCCTTGGTTGTTTAATACATCTCTCACTTGCTCCTCTCCCTAATTTTATAGAAGGATTGTTTTATTTCCCCTTCTTCGTTTTTCCCTTTATCTACTTTTCGTTGGTATATATGGAAGTCTGCCTAATTAGCACAATTAAATAGCCCTTAATGTAACTCACATATCTAATATGTGACTACAAACATTGCGGGTTCTTAATTGCCTAGTTTATGGAGAACACTTTTGTTCTGTGAAGTTGATTAAACAGTTAAAAGGTGGAGATAAAATATTACTCGTGTTTAGCAGGGAGAAAGATTCGTTTGATGAGATCTTTTATCTTTTTAAATATCGAATTATATACTGCACTAGTTCTTTTTTATCTACACAGAACAGGCGAAAATTATTAAATTATTCTATCGAAGATTAAAATGTATAATGGATAACGACAACTAGAAATCGATTTCAAATTTGCAACTTAACTGTTTTTAGCGAATTTAGAAAGGCTTAGAAGGCTGTCATCATCGCCCTCAGACTTTCTTCCAAACGGTTTACATTATTGTTATAACACACGCTAACAAAATGAAGTACAGATTTCTATCCCCGGTACACAATTAATGAACCTACAAGTTAACAATCAGAATAAACACTTATACAACTGCCAGGGTCATATCCAGGTCGTAAATATGGCCACGGTTAATTTAGTTTTGTTGCTGAGAAGGAAAAAAGAAGCAGTTATTCACTTCTTGAAATTAATTCATTGCGTCATAATTTGCGATGATTTACATGAATCATGGTGGTATGCTGATTAAAACTGAACAAAATTATATTGTCATAGTAACATGGTGGACAAGTAAAAAGAAAAAGAAAGGAAAATAAAACAGAAAAGAAACCGAAGGAGAGGTGTTACGTTCCTGGAAATACAGTTAGTAGAGATCTGTGGGTTATTGTATTCCGTCGGTCGCACATCCGGGGTTTTCCTCCCGTCAAATCGCAGCGAATAGGGTGAAAACATGTAAAGTAAATGTGTCTAAATATCGCGAATCTACGCTTTCAGAACATAGGACGAGAAAGATGAATACTCTACGCATAGACCTCTAGGCATAAGAATGCAAGATAAAGTTGTGCACATTTCGCGACGGGTGGGCTAGGTGCTTCACCGTTTACATAACGCGTTGCCAATTTTTCAACAATGTTGTTTGCTCTCAATAAATCAACGATTACGTAAGACATGATCTAAGTTTTGAACTGTTGAAGAACCATAAACCCGAATTTTGCATACCTAATTAAAGTAAGTCACTATCTTCTCTTAAATTTTTGACCGCTTTCGTATGTACTGTATACACACGCTCAGTTATCTCAACACTACACATTGTTTTAACCCCAGCCACATGACGTAATACACATTATACAGGACGACAAACTCGGCGATACATAGTTTAATAGTTTTATAGATAAATTTTATAAATAAAACCAAGGTGAAGAGTGTTTGACCTGTAAATTTAAGCAAGTTTGAACACTTCACAGTTAATCAATCTAACTCCAAGCATTAACGCTTTTTTTGGTTTCGATGATAATCGTAACATATGCATTTATGCACGCGGAGAGTGTGTGTATGTGTGTGTGTGTACGCGTGTTCGTGTGTGACACCTTGCTTGTAAACACGATATCTCAAGTATAGTGAAGCTTGGACCAATCTAATATTTGGTGTATATGAGTACCACATTGAGTAGAAGAACCCCTTTTTCGGGGGAGGTCATTTGCAGTCAAATAGTGGAAATCTTGTGAACACGATATCTCAATGAGGTAAACTCGGATCAATCTCATATTACGTGAATAGGAAGACCACATTGAGGAGCAACAGCATATATTTTTTTTTTTTTTTTTTTTTTTTTGTGGAGATCAAAGCTCATTTGGGTCAAATTGAGTAAACCTTGTAAACACGAGATCTCAAGAAGAAAAGCTTGGATCAAACTTGCATTTCGTGTGAACGAGTACCGCATTGAGTTCAAGATCCCTTTTGTTTATGGTGGAGGTCCAAGTGCATTTGGGGTCAGTAGAGGTCAAATTGTGAAAACCCTGTAAACACGATTACTCAAGAAGCGAAGGTTGGACGAAAGTCATATTTAGTATGTAGTTGGTACACGTTCAGTACAAAATTTTATTGAGGTCAAAGGTCATTGGAGTCACCAGACGCCAAATTGTGGAAACCTTGTTTTATAAGCTACCGTATCTCCCACCGACCGGCTTATCAAATAACGTCTGTGTTACGCCTCACACGAATATGAGGCCCTTGGCAATTGGAAATAGGCTTATGGGCATCCGTAGAATCTAAAACTGAAAACACAAACATATATTTACTGTACATTGGCTTCAACGTGCCGCTCGGAAGCCTTATTTTGCGTGCAGAAACGTGTATTTTGTAAATCAGCGGTTCTGTTTGACGTTTTCGTCTTATTTATTTCAGGTTGGATGAGTTTCGTTGTGACCAGGCAGCCTTTATGAAACTTACCAGTTCGTCTAGTTAGATTTTTTACTATGACCAATTTCAATGCGAAATAATTGTGTAAAATGGTATTAGTTTGGCAGTGAGTTCACCAGCCTTTGTCTGGATCGGCTGTTGATCCAAATTTGTGTAGTCTCTTCCACCAGTTTCAGCATAGCTAGGCCTTAAAAGTAACGTTCGACTTTCGTCACGTTTATGATTATGGGACAACTTGAACGAACCTGGCTAGGCCTGTGAGAAATTTTATGTTGTGTAGGCCAGCAACGGTCGAGTAGAATAGGGTTCGTTAACACAACAACGTGAAGAATTCTAGTCAGAATACCTTTACAATTAAGATGGCAAAACATCTCTTTAATTATTTCTTAAGGCAATTTTCCTACTGGCTATCAGTCATTATTTGCAAAGTATATAACACAGATTTAAGGAGTTTTGAGACAAGTTAGCTGTTGTTACTGTTAGGAATTTTGGAAGAGAGATGCTCTTACAACCTCAGATTATCATTGCGTAAAAGATCGCTTTGATTTAGGCAGTGAAACGGAGTGATAGCGATATTTTTCGCGCATCAATCTGCGGCTAAAAGACAGATAATTAATAGGGAAATTGTACGAAGTCGCCGCTCTAATTGAGCAGCGGTTCAAAGTAGCAGTCAGGTACTTTGAGGTACTGTGTAGGACTCCCGCACACCTAGTTTATGTATATGATATGCCTTGTTAATTAGAGGAGCCCTAATGTAACAGAAGCCAAGCTATCTCCGTGGGATTTTTTACACTTTGTTCAACCCCCTCCTTTTGCTGGAAAAAGTTTTAATTTCGTACTGCAAAGAAACATGACTTTCTAATGTGCAATTACGTAGCACCATGTATCTGACTAACTGCCTATCCTTTGTTCATAGAAACTATTGATGTTGCAGATCTGTACTTTGGAGACTTGACCAACAATCATAGGCCTAGTGGCGAGTGGAATTTGGCGAGTAGATTTTTAGTCACGGTCGCCAAATAGCGAGTACTTTCAAAAATATTGTCGAGGCCTGAAAAAATTCACAACATGATTTCCCATGGAAGAAATCATAGATACTTTTCATACATGGTATATGGATTTGCCATACTGAGTACAACAATCCTATTGCTTGAGAGGTCAAATCTGCTATAGGTCACCAGAGGTCAAACTCTGAAAAACCTTTTACATGATATGTAACGATGGAAATCGCGGATACCTCTAATACTTGGTGTGTGGATTCATAACATTGAGTGCAAGACCCCTATTGTTTTTGATGGAGGTGTGTATAGCCACGTATAGTAGACTGACCTGTGTTTATCATGCTATAGTGTAATTGTAACAGCTAGTTTTGGTTATACTAACAAGCAGAAGTCTACTGCATTGAAGTCGAAATCTCAATGCATTTTGCATTCTGGTTATCTTTGGAAAGGAGGGGTGGGAGTGGGCTCCAAATATGACTTGCGTCCGTTGGGAGGGGTTTAAACGGGGAGAACCCTTTTATTAAAATATAACCTTTAATAAATAGTTTTCAATGCTGTAGCAATATAACTTATTAGTTCAACAATTATTTCCAGTATTTTGCCTACATGTGTACATTGAGTTGTTATGTCCGCTATAGCCCTTACAGTATATATAACATTAATGAAATATTCGAAAGCGCCTTTTTAACCAGTCACTGGATAGATACAGAAAACTAACGATTGTAAGAAAAAGGTTTACATAAGAAATAGCAGTATCTATGCGTTAATTATGCTAATTAGATACAGGGAACGTAACCTATATATTTTCTTTCTATGTCCGGAGTAGTGTTTTACATAGAATTGGGCAATTCAGGTATAACGTAGGATGATACTGAGCTAGAGTTAAACATATTTATTGGATATTATGCACTATCTGTTACCGGTTAATCCAGATAATTTCATTTCATGCTCGATAAACTCAAGTGCCCTCTTGTTGTTGTGTGCTTGTAACAAGTGCCTTCATGCCTAAAAATTTGCTATTTGTCTTCAAAATAATATTAATGATAAAATATGCAGTTCAAAAGTACCGGTATAAAGACAACTGTTGCTAAAAACATTCAAATACGGTACTTGAACCTGTGGAAAGGAATGCACAGATTATTTATTTTGAGAGGGTTTCAGATAATTTGACAGTCTAGTGGTTTCTTGCGTAAAATCAAAGTCACTTGTTCCACTTCCCCTCCCAATAAAACTTTTCTTTTGTGAATCAAAGACGATGGCATTAGTGTATTCTTAACAAAGTATGTCCAGGAAGTCTTAATAGCTCCTCGGTATGAAGGGGGTTGGATATTTTAGACACATGCAACTCTTCATTGAGAACATAGTTAAATAGGAAGATTCGATTGTGTAATGGTTAAGGTTATTATTATCAACTCCACAAAAATGTTATATTTTTTTACAATTTGATTTAGATCAATGACAAAAAACAATGCGCGCAATGTGGTAAAATTATTGAAGGTAAATATTGAATAAATACTTAAATAACGTTGGTATATCATATAATAGTAACAATTTGTGTTTAACTTCAATCCGAGATGACAAATTGTTGCGCCGAGTAAAGAATGTTGCTATGTCCTCGACCCTTCTATCCCTCTACCTTCTATTTCTCCTCCGTTTTAGTGCAATATTGTGCAGGTTTCTCATTCCGAAATTACGTTGAAAAATTGTAATTTGTAGCATCTTAAACTATTCTGAGGTTAAGAAACAATTTTCAGTTTTAAGATTCATAATTTCTACATTTTATATTTTACCACTGCACTCTAACAATATCAGACATTTTAGTTCTCATTTAAAAATGAGAAGGGTTCACGAAAACGATCTATATTATCAATCAATTTACCGAAAATAACATACGGAAAAAATCACGTGATCCGAGCGGAAAATGGCAAGCGGTTGTTACAAGGATTTGCTCCGTTTACTTAGTGTATTGTGTACAATGTTGTATTTCTACATGTTTGTTGTTTACTTTGTTTATCTTTTATGATTTAGTAAACAATTAACCTGACTAGGAGGACATTCCTCTACGTCTTCTACATCTTACACGATGATTATTCTACTTCTCTCCATAGGTTTCAATATGGCTACACTATGCCAGACACTATTCCGGTTGGATCCATTCCATCATCCTTGGAATCAAGAAATGTGAAAGGTATTGTCACAATTACGTCATAATTTACACACTTTAAATTTCTTACATTTAATTAAAGGCTTTACCAACTATGTGAATTTCTTTTGACTTGTTGTTGTTGTTGATTTACATACAAGAGAGTAATGAATCAGCAACACATGATTACCATTTTATATGAAGGAGACACCCAGAACAGAGTCTAATTGTGATAGTAAACAACGAACTGAATAATAGAAATGTAACAACACTTCATATTGCTAGGCTTGGTTGATTTGAGAGATAAGTCATGTTCTTTTCATTTCGCTCATTCGATATCCCTGTCTTATAAAATGTTTTGTGAGTAGCCATCACATCAATTGATGCTTTAAATCTCTTTCCCAAAAGTAGTGATATCACACACTTTGGGCAACTTAATTACACTGCGACAATGATGTGTAAGGTTTTAAAGTTATGTTGTGCTCCTCGGAGTCTGTCAACCCCCACACCCCCGCCCCCTTAAAACAAACACATTTAAACACATCTACACCTCCGCTTAAACCATTCTTTCAATTTGAATAGCAGAATCAAACCGCGAAGTTTAAAATTATTTTCTTCCAAGTTCTTCAAACGAAGTTCTTGTATCTCTAAAATTGCTGCAAATTGTATTAAAAAATATGCGAAAACAAAACAGAGACCAAAAATGTATCGTACTCGAAATATACTAATAGGTAACATTAGCATAAATACTTTATAAAGGCAAATACTGTATAAGAAACTCGTTCTGCAGTTTTGTACAGAAACAGAGGGTCGTCAAAGCCGACAGTTAATATAGGGGTAGGAGGTATGGGGTCTGTGGTCTATCCCCAGAAAAAGGGAAAGTTTAGACTTCAAATTATACCTTCTGAGGCATAGTTTGACTTATATGACTTGACTTGACTTATGTCCAATATCTAAGTCTAAACGCAACATTGTGTTTTAACTATTTTAAGTTAGTTTGAAATGCGTGGTGGAGGGGTTGGGGAGGTGGGGAGAACCACAACACCCCCTTGACCGACGCTTGAAAAGAGTACAATCTACTTTTATTGGCAAACATTAACATACATGCATGATTTGCCTTGAACAAATATTTATAGAAATAATACGTGGGTAATGATATGAGGGAAAGCATTTAACACTATATGTGAATTTTAAACCATATTATATGTTTTCCATTTATACACTTACGAAAGTAAGAGTTATAATACAAAAACGAAGAAAAGAAAACAGAGCCTGTCTGTTACTCCCTTACGTCTACATTTCCCCAGGTTTGGATAATATTTGGCTAATAAATTTAAGCAGCTTCCAGATGCTTCGATCCCACCCCTGACTATCCCCCCCCCCACCCACCGGGGCCTAACACTACTATCCGCTGAAATGTGAGTTCTTCTCATATATGGATTTCTGTGTTTAAAAATGTCTTCAAGAGAACGAAAAATATCTTAAAAGGGTGCAGCTGAAGTCCAGCGGATCCCCACCAACGTACTTGGAATACATTATAGATAACTATAATTTATTTATTACATCTGTTTTGTGTGTTAGTGCTATAAACTCGCTACGAGAGAACAAGGCATATCACCAATGCAAACACTTCGGGGGGCTTCCCCTCGTGGAGCCAACCTGGGCTTGAAATATATTCCAGAGAAAGCCCCTCGACCCCGCTTGAGCTCTTAGAAACGTTCTGTAAAATGTTGAGGTTTAGCTTCTTCCTGACAACCCTATCTAAAAATTCTGCAGCTTCCGGGTACTTTGCATCACACCCTTTAATAACATTAAACTATCAAAGAGAAATATATAATTTACAGTTTTGGTCCGTAAATCTGCATACAAAGCGAAATGTGCATAAAAAAGGCTTTATGCTTATTAGATGAGTACTAGTTTAATTTTCTAGCCATAAATATACATATTGTGTATCGGTTCGTTATAGTTTTACATCGGTATTATATACTTAATGAGGTAACGATGTATACTTTATTCTATTTAACACTTGTTATCTGTCGAATGTTTAACTTAATATTTGTGTTTGATTTTCGCAGAGATGCTATACTGTCATAAAGAAAAATTAAATTTTAGAGTAACCACTAATCTTGCAAGTATTAGTTAAGAGAGGGATTCAGATACAATTCAAGTAGTGTTATTCATCGGCCAACGCGTAAATACCCGAAAAGATCTATTGAATGTTTTTAACTGTATGGTCCACCATCTTGTCTACATACGTCTAAAATATTGTTTGTAAACGTTATAGGATTCATTGTAGTCGTTTAAGTCAGTTAAAACTAATCGAACGCAGTACTAGGAAGAAACGAATACAGCCGAATGTTCGGGTGCAGGAGGGGGGGGGGGGGTATACATATTTTACGCCGCGCTTCTTGATTATGTGATATTTACTAGTTGGTTGTTATGGTATCTCTTTTTTATGGGGGGGGGTGGGTTGGGGTGACTTGACTAAGGAGCTACAGTATATGTGCGTCTTTACTGTAATGTTGTATACGTCATTAGCCAAACACAATGTAACATGTACATAAATGGGGGTCTGCCCGATATTCAACAGGTCCGCTATTCATAAGGGTCATTGTTCAGTTCATAAGGTTCGTTATTCATAACGTGCATTTTTTCGATAAAAAGGTTCGCTATTCATAATGGAAATACAGGTTCGTTATTCATAATAAAAATGGAACCCTTTGCTCTATTATGAATATCGAACCATTCGTCCTTTTATGAATAACGAGCCTTTTTCACCATTATGAATATCGAACCCTTTCACCAATTATGAACAACGAACCTTTTTTTTTTAATTGTGAATAACGAACCTTATGAACAATGAATCTTTTTGCTCATTATGAATAGCGAACCTTATTAACAATGAACCTTATGGATGATGACCCTTATGAACAATGAACCTTATGAATATAAAACCTTATGAATATCGGGCTGTCACCTACAATTGGAACATCACTATGCCACCTTACATTACATCTCCGAAATGTACGTTTTCAATCGATACTCCTGTTGTTACGTACAACTGATTTTCATGTTTCGATGTATAATAAATTATAATGCAAATGCACATAAATAAAGAAACACCTTGCATGAAATTGCGACTGTTTCTTGAATTACGATCAAGGGTTTGAATTAGCCGCGGGATTGCGCGATTCCCACAATTTGATTTCAAATCCCGCATGTCTAAAGTTGCCAAGACGGGATTTCCCGTAAAAAAAAAATTCAGCTTTCAACTTGAATTAAACAAACATTGCGGCTCTGACCGTTTAGCGATACATCGCTAAACTATCGCACTTGGAATAAACGTTTAGTAAAAAGCCAGGATTATATTTGTTTTGATATCCCGTCTATAATCCATCTTAACATCCCGTACATTTCCTTGCCAGCATTTCCTTCTATTAACAAATGAATGAAGAATTATAGCTCTTTTGAGAATTCCAATATTTTATGCATGAACGAACATATACCGTAGCTACAACTATGAGGGGAAATCACTTGCTATGGACTACCAAAGTTAGCTGCTTGATGACAAAGACACGTGCACTCGACAAACTATGTTTGCGTAAAGTCCCCACAAATCATCGACCACATGGTAGCCTTAAATCACAAAGAGTCAACATGAAAATTTAGCCTAACCATCTGTTTTTTTCGCTTAAATTGTGTCGCAGTTAGCTGGCACTAACATATTCACCGAATACTTTCGTTATTGCTGAGCACTGTCTTTGACCGCATGGTAGCCAACCACCAGCCTAAGTCAACATGGAAATCTACCATCTGTTTATTCGCTCAAATTGTAAGGCAGTTAGCTGGAACTAAAATATCCATGGAATAATAACATTATACCTGCTATCTTCGACCACATATAGCCTAACACCACACTAATTCAATGGGAACAATCTTGCCATAACCATCGGTGTTTTACACAGACACACAAAAAAAGCGTCGCCTTGTTTACAACTTTCAATTACCTGAAAATCGGCAATTGCTTGGGATGTATGTGCTATGTTTTGAAGAGGTAATATAGTATTGTACGTGCAGTACACAGTTGATGTTGTGATGGATTAAAGATTTCAATTTGAATAGTTTTCACCGGTATATTTTTTTCGTCTTCGGTGTTGAGTGACCTAATCTACACAGGGAAAAGAACCATTACAATTGGCTAAAACTAGAAATATTAAGCAATTAAAACAGCCATCTACACTAAAAGAAAGTGATCTCAGTAAAATAATCTTCCGTATTCGCGTGTCTTGATTAATCAAAACATGAATTCATGAAAGCACTCGCGTAGCAGTGACGCGATCCCCCTCCCCCAGAAAATGAGTACCCGTTTTGTGTGTTTTCAATTCGGGTACACGAGTGTTCGGTCGGGTATCCGGGTACCCGACTCAGGCCTAGAATGTTCTTACTCATTAAATAAAAATAATGCTCAAGAGAAAGTTGTCATCCTTCCCTTGGCTCAAGTAAATTATAATGGATGCAACTATGCTGCAGGCGATAGTCTCTGATGAAAAAGGAATTATCATGGTTATTTAAATTAGATACGTGTTTCTTGAGTTTAATGGAAATGAGTATTTGTCATATCGTCACCAGTATTGTTACTGAATCATAACCGTAAAACTAGGGACTTGCAGTTAGTTATAGCAGGTGGGTAGATCTGAACCGGTGAAACGGCCGATTATTTAATAGAGCGCACACTGCAACTATGATATCTTTGTAATATCGGCTGCAATAGTCTAGGCTCGCATTCAAATTCCGGAATCAGAAAATGTAAACAAACAGAAACAAAGAGATGTTACAATGGTCTGTCCTATTTCAATACAACAAGTATTGTAATTGTATACAATTGCTGCTGATATTTCTGTTTAGTTCGTGTTGCAGTTTCTTCACGGCCTTATTGATATTCTGAAGACAAACTACAATACAAACCATGATTTATATTGATATGATCTTCATTCATATTTGTTTACATGCAAGTGTATGTTTTTTGTATCCATGAACACTTCTGTCGATATTAGACTTGAACGTAGGCTTCTTGAATCTTCTTAGAAGTTTGGACAGTGTTATTGTTCAATGTTATAATTATGTCATAATAACACAATGCTAGATTATACATAATTTCCTCCTACGTAAAGTACAAGTAGAGAGATTGATGAATTTAATCTTAATACAGTTGTAAACAAACATACCTAAGAAAGTGTATTTGGTCTGAATACAGTTGAAAAAAAAAACAAGAAAGTGGCTGGAAACAAGACATATAAACCTTCGTTTATATAACTGACATACTCTCAGGACATCGGAAATGGAATCACGTGATAATGACGATGATTTGTCTAGTCCTGTAGCGCCATAACTTAACTCAATAAAGTAATTCCAAATACATTTATTTTTTCTATCATCAATATTTAAATTATTAGTTTTCATGGTATTTGACGACGTCACTAATGCGTTGTAATATAAAGCTAAATATCTTGAAACCGGGATAGCTTTACAAACATCACGAGCAATCAAATGTTTCATTTCTCTGTACAATAACACATCTCTACTAGGATTCTACCTAAATTTATTATTTCAATTAATTCATAGTAATGTATAAATACATGCAAACCTCTCTATCTCCACCCCTCAACATAATTTCTCAGGCTCGTACACAGTGTACGCTCTTTCATTGTTCTGTGTTTAAAGGACACATCGAGATTCCCATTGTTAATGGTGGAATGACGTCACAGCTGATGATGTCATTATTGATCAATCTCAAAAACATAAGTAGTTAGTGTATACAACACGTTTGTCCGATCAATCAAATGCTTGACTATTTTGGACAGATGTGTATAATAGCTACTAATATATCTCGTGATAACAGCTTAGAGAGAGATTCGGAGACGATGTAGTCGAAGTCAAAGTCAGTTTGTGCATTATTTAGGATATTCTAAACGGTCGATACTTGGACTTCATTTTCTGACACTCTCATAACGTATTCCTGATGTTGATTGTTCTCTGATCCGTTCAACATCTCATGGATTATTATTCTTAATCTCAGCATCGAATACTCGACTATCATGATGTGGTTTCTTAATTTAGTCCAAGATTAGTTTCTGTTTGAATAGCAGCATAAGCTTTCATTTAGGATAATTGTATAATTGATCAGATATGTTAATGAGATGATAACAATACTAACCTGAGTGGTTTTATAACTGAGAGGATAATGGTTGTAAACTAATTAGGTATAAAACCGAGATGATAATGATAGTAAACTGATCGGTAATCGTACTGAGATATAAGGATTGTAAACTGATCAGCTATATTACTGATATGATAATGATAGTAAACCAAATAATATCAAAATTAAGGAATCAACTAGATTGATTACTCAGCTGATATGAAGGTATCATCGGGTGCCAACATAAATCAGTTGAATATAACGTCTATTACTTCATTCCACCCACCCCCACCCCTCCCCCCCCAAAAAAGAGATTACAATTGCAGATGTGTTTTAATCAATTCCGTTTATTTTATTCATCAGTATGGAACTATAAGTATCATGATTCTCGTCGCCTGAACCTACAGACCGGTCGATGGCAGGTAAGATATTATGCACCTTTCTTACAGCTATTGCTCATAATGCATTCTGGTCAGCTTATTTGAGCTAAGCTGCTCTCTCTATTACTTTACCAGTACATATAAAATCAATATTATGATAACGAAATCGGTGAAATACAGTTAATAAATGGTAGCATTAGAATTATAATTAGATAAACAGAAAAGAACTTAAAACAACATAAATTTACAGATATCTTCTTGCTCCTGTTCTCAAACGTGGTCAGATTTCTTATATGAATGTTGTCGTTTATAACTGAATGCCACCCCGTGTGTCCCTTAGTGGCTTGCAGAAACGAGACACACATGCTAAGTTTTCATTTAATCAGGATTGTGTTAATATTTTGCTAACATGGAAGAAAAAAAGACTTCATCAGAAAATAGTGAATATTTATGAATATTTATCTACTATATTTACTGAAACGATAACACAATTAAGTCTTGCTAATAAATTAACTTTGTTCCTTAAAAAAGTGTTAGGGTATTTGAATTATCAATTGCTTAAAGTATTATTTATCCATAATAGTGTTTATTAGTGACATTGAAACCAATAAACTCTGGTATATTATTCTGAATGGTAATGCTTGCTATGATCTTGGTCATTTGTGTATATGAAGGGAGGAAAAGCTATTTTAATTACTGACATTTCAAGGACTCCGATCCAATACTCTTTTTTTTGGGGGGGGGGGTGGGTGGGTGGAGGCTGGGGAAGGGGGTTATTATTATATTCGTGTAAAATGGGAATAAATTAAAAACATATTAAACTCTGTAGTATACTGTGTAGCTCTATACTAACCCGTTTCGTTGTTCTGTTGTACGGATAACATGATAACCGACACATATGTAATCACTTATATGAATATAAGATATATTCGTATTATTTCCCGCATGTTTGTAACAGACACAAATATAAATACATTCGACGGTTTCGAAGATGTCAGGATTCGAAAGGGGGGGGGGGGGTTGTGAGGGGGTTGTGGGGGGTTAGAGTGGAGTTGTTCCAACTCGGTTACTGATAATGTCTTTTAATATTTATAATTTGTCGTCGGCCAATTGTTTATGTATCTTGATAATTATCTTCAATTGTTAAAGATATTATATTGCAACACTCGGAGCATATCATTAGTGTCTAGCATAAGGTGGAGTATTGAGGGCGCCAAATAATACAGGAACAGATTGACATTTGGACAGGTTTGCTACATATTGTACAATCGTTTTTGACACATGCCGTTTTATTAATGTTCGAGGTTGTGAATTTGCATCCAATAAACCTCACGTTTATTCTGAGATGAAACCATAGAATGTTAAAAATCATATTGAACAGGTCTGTTCTTGTAATTTCTGTGTAATTGTTCATCATAACACATAACAACAGTCCTAACAGTCCGTTTAACTGACCATGTATCTTACTGTAGCAGCTCTCTGGTTTTAACTGGTCATGTTTAGGTTTTTAGTTGTTTCTGATGGTGCAGGAGACGTGGGTCTTCCATACATCATTAAAACACTAACATATATTACTTAAAATTGTTGGTCTTGATTCAAGTAATTACTAATCAAATTAAATTTAACCATTTATATGGTACTTTGCGAATTGCTCAAATGCACAGGATGATGGTGAAAATTTGGTAGTTATTAATAGCAACATATATATGGAAAATTTGACTGTAAAAACATATTTCAAGTTGATTTCTATACTGTCTTGGTGTTTAACTCAAATAATGTTGAGAATTTAGTCAATGCGTAAACGTTTTAATAATATTAAATAAAGCTGCATGCTACGTAATAGGTTATAACGTAGACCAATCCATATAATAATCACACATAACTGGATATCCCTGCAACTAATTAAGAGATCTAAATATGTTGTTTGAATCGCATGACTGCTACTTATACTAGTGAGGTATTTATCGTTTAATTAGATTCAGACAATAGTTTGTCCCACAAAATTATTGTCATTTTTTATTTGTTTGTTTCCAAACCTTTAATATCTCTGCCTACTCTCATCGTTCCTGGTGTGATTTTTGTGAAATAAAGTAACATTATGTTTTCAAAGTCCTTATCTTTCCTTTTACGGTCAAGTTTGTTACCAGCAGATTGTAGCAAAAACAACACAATATACAGAACTTTAAAATATCTATTATGGTATTCTTCCTTGTGAATTAAATCTTGCTAATAAATTAACTGTGTTGCTTAGAAAGCTCTAGGGGATTTGAAGGATCACTTGCTTAAATTATTATTTATCCAGATCAGGGGCGTCAATCCGATTTGAAACGTGGGGGGGACGGAATCGATTTTAGTATTCCGGCCGTAAGTACTGTCTAAGCGGAGCGCCACCATCGGTTGGCGCGCAGCGTACAAGAAAATTTTTCTTCTGGCAGACCCCTCAGATTGCAGGAAACGGCACTTCCCGTGCATTATGGCAGAAAGCAACACCCCTAAAATTGATTAAAATTTCCGGCAATTTTTTATTTTGGGAAATATTCTCGAAGGAAGTGATCGCCATTTATTCCTAAGTTTACCAATTCCTCGTCTCCCAGAAGCGCCCAACATTTAAGATATCGAAACATTTTCGTGTTGGCTGATCCATGATCACCGCCCATCAAGGGCGGCGGAAGCACTTTTAATCTGGGGGGGGGGCACCGACATCAAAGGGCACTTTGCAGCAATTCGATTGGACTGATGCAGCCTTATATTTAGTACCCTTTACAACTCTTATTGTATTATCTTATTTGTGTACACACATCACTCCATCAACGCCCCCCCCCCCCCCTCTGAAGGAAAATATGCATACTAGCACTGCAATATCCAATGTGCAAATTGGGAAACAAGGAACAAGTTTTCTTTTGAGACAAAATGAGGCGAAATCATGCTAATTGCTAATGTAGGAATCTTCCGAATTAGAGTTTATTTCTTGTTAATATCTTAACAAATTTGTTTCATTCGAAATAGCTTTGATTTTGACCCACCGAAATTCACTAAGAGTCAGAGGCGCTAGCCAGGAGTTTCAAAGTTGTATGTACGACTATCTGAGCGGAGCGCCACCATCGGTTGGCGCAGAGCGTAGTAGAAAATTTTTGGTTTTACAAACCCCTCAGATGGCCGGAAAAAGGCCCTTCCCGAGTGTTCATTCTGGTTCCCTGGCCTCTTGCTAACTTGAGACACCTCAATTTTAAGTAGAAAATGGGCACATTGTTAACCTGGGGAAAAGTGGGGGCACGTGCCCCCTGTGCCCCCGGTTCCGCCGCCCTTGCCGCCCATGTCCGTGAGAAGTGGTGACTGGGTGAAGAAAAAGCCATGCCGTTTGAAAACATGGGCAGAAAAAGTGAAAGTAGCGAAACCTAAGGTAAAACGCTCGATAACGAAGTGATTATTTTCCAGGTTAATTGAGACTGTATCAAACGCGAGCTTAGGAAAAACATATTCAAAGGTAATGGCATTACTAATCCCGATATGTCGTCTTTGAAGTGTGTGGAAAATCCGCAACGACCATCAAAGAGCAATTGAAAATTTATTCTACTTTTCGATTTCGAAAACATTTTTTTTTTTAAATTATGACAAAATTTTATGATACCTTTGATTTTTTGGGGGGCCTGTGCCCCCCGGGCCCCAATGGGCACGACGCCACTGACCCCAGGGCCTCAGATATAGGCCCATTGCAGGGGTGGGCAACCTTTTGAATGAATGGGCCAGATTTTAGGAGTGAAAGATTGACAGGGCCGCACCTAACCAAAGGCCTGCTGCTGATTTCAAACCTTTGATTCCGAGGACGTTCAAGCAATAGGTGTGTGTACTTAATCTGTATTTACAAAACCAATATGTCAGTACAGTCCTGTTGATAATTAATGGTGATAATAGACCAACCTGACAGCATCATAAGTGCAGATAAATTCTAAGTAGCTAGCTCGTTTTTGGTGATGATGCAAAATAGATTGATGTTTTTTTTTTTTTGAGACATCTCACTGGCTGCAAAAAAATCACTGGCGGGCCGCATGTGGCCCGCAGGTTGCCCACCCCTGGTCTATAGGAACGATGTCCCAAAATTTCCCAGGACATATAGGCGAAGGAAGCTATCCGCCGCGACTGCATGTGAGTTTCTCGACTTTCTGTCCTGGGAGTCATACCACAAAATGGTGCATTTTTCTCATACGCCATTATTAATAATTTAAATAACTAACAAATAAGGCACAGCCCATATCCGAGTTCGTATAGCGAGCTTAGCGCAAATTGGCGCCAGCATGTTAAACCAGGTTGCTAGGTCTACGAGAATACATTTACATGAAATTTGAAAACAAGGATAGCAAGACAAACAACTTTTATTATGTTTTCAGGACCTGACACATGCGCATGTATCGTCAGACTTAGAATAGGTCCCATGTGAGTGGTGGCTAAAGTGATGAAGGCATGAAAATAAATCAGTGGTTGTTCGTTGGAGTCCTGAAGCAAGTTACCTCGGTTGCTTGGTGGATTTGCATCTGGTTATCGGGTGAATTCTGGTCGGAGCGTACTATGTAACCACCATGTACCCAGGGACGTAGCTAAGGCCTGATGATTGGGGGGGGGGGGTGTAGTGGCTGAAAATCGGTTTTGAAGCCAGAAAATTCCAACTGCTGCTTTGTACCCCCACCCTCCCGCTACTCGTCAACGATACGGTCAGTCAGAAAACCCAATCTTTCGCGACTGCACTTCTGTTACGAACTTGTTGCGATACATTTGTACCCACTGGCACTCATTTCAAAAACTTATTGCCCCCCCCCCACCCCAACCAAATATTTTTGTGAAATTCGGGCAATATGCTGATAGCTTTTTTGATAATTTGCAACGTGTTTTTCAGTGGTTATACTGATATTATTATTACCCAACAATTATCACCAATACGGAAGGGTAATAAGACGGAAAATGATTGTATGCTATTTTGCATGCGATGTAAAAACCGATGCATGCCTGTATGATATGCACATGATGATGTGTGATGCCCGCGTAGCGCGCGAAAAATTTTGGCTATATTTTTCGGGCAAGTCGTTACAACCCCCCCCCCCCCCCCCCACAAAACAAATTGGGCTCCTACGCCTTTGACGGTAGTTCTATTAGGCATTTTTTTGTAGTATTCAAAATCATAAGAAGTTTTGTACGGTGGAGTATAAGAACCGCGAGAAACAATTTCCCAAAGTGGCAAGGAAAACGTGGTAAATATGACAGGTTAAAGGTCAATTTTGACCGAAATTTTTAAAAATTTTTACATGAAAAGGCCTAGATAAACTAGAGTGCGACAGTCGGAAATTCCGACTGTCGCACTCCAATTTTCCAACTAGCGTCAGTTTTACCATGGCTTGGGGGTGAGACACACCCACACCCCCTCTAACGACGTCCCTGCTCGGTGAATATGGAACACGATCACATGGTTCAGCCTCTGTTGAGTCATGGTGCTCCGTAGCCTTGTCTTCAAACGCCTCAAAGCACTCTCGGCTTCCGTCGAACTGGCGGAGGAGACGAGGAGCAATCGCAAGAGAGCTTCGACTTCACCAAACATAGCCCGTACCACTGGATTCATCGACTTGAATATTTGTCTATACCCTTCAACCGACGACGAATGGAACTGGCCTCGAAATAAAGGCAGACTAAGCTTAACATTGTTGGAGAGCTCAGGGTACCAACTCACGAGATCTGGGTGGAATTCTCCATTCAGCAACATTGAGTGATATTCGAGGATATGAATCCTAAGATGTGTAAGCCGTAACCAAATAGAGCCACGACACTACTCTTTTTCCAAATGTGTGGGGGGGGACATTTGATATTGTTTCCCCCATCCATCGAAATGTGGGGGGGGACGTGTCCCCCCGTCCCCCCCTGGATTGACGCCCATGATCCAGATTAGTGTATACGTCACTGACATAAGTGTGTGAGTCCATGCAGGCCTATAGATATAATGAAAGGACGGGTCTGGTTTTTATTTGAAACTAATAAACTCTAATATATTCTTCTGAATGGTAATGCTTGTCATGGCCATTTGTATATATGAAGGGAAGAGGAGCTATTTTTATTAATGACATTTCAAGGGTTCCGATCTAATACTCTTCTTTTTCTTCCTTTTTTCTTGGGGTGGAAAATCGTATTTGTGTAAAATGTGAATAAATTAGAAAACAGAAAGGAACTCTGCATTATATATTTGTAGCTCTACTAACCCGCTTCGTTGTTATCTTGTACGGATACCATGGTAACTAAAATATATGCACTCACTTGATAAAATATTAATATAAGACAAATATTCGTATTATTTCCCTCGTGTTTTGAACAGACACCAAAATACATACATTCAGGCGCGGCGGAACGGGAAAATTATTGGGGGGGGGGGGGCTAATGTGTGGAGACTATCTTAGCGGAGCGCCACCATCGGTTGGCGCGGAGCGTACAAGAAAATTTGGGGATTTTCAAACCCCCACAGATGGCCGGAAACGGCACTTCCCGAGTGTTTTATGCTGCGAATATCTAGCCCTAAAACATGGGTCTCAAGCCTGCAATTTCTCAGATTGCACGTAAAAATCTGTAAAAACATTGTAATTTGTATATTCGATGGTGTTTTAAGAGAGTAGCTGTTACTCGACATGTACTCACAAAGACGTTTTTGAGTGTAGTAAATTACTCCTTGCAATTAAATGCAATAATTACAGGGGCGTTTGAAGCTATTTTTGATTGGTACGGCGGAACAAAGTGTGGCCAACTATCATAATTATCGGGGGACGTTTGATAGGTCAAACGACGCTACACGCCACCATGGTTGGCGCGTTGCGTAATGGAGAAAATTTTGAAATTATGCCTCCCAGATTGCAGGAAATGGCACTTCCCGAGCTTGAAAACAAGACCCCTGCCATGCCAGAGTAGTCACATTTAGCCTACTTGCCGTCATCATTATTGAAAATTATTGAAACATATACCTCCGATTTTACCGGCTCCGACGCCCCTGA
Organism: Apostichopus japonicus; assembly: GCF_037975245.1. Classification (NCBI taxonomy): domain Eukaryota; kingdom Metazoa; phylum Echinodermata; class Holothuroidea; order Aspidochirotida; family Stichopodidae; genus Apostichopus; species Apostichopus japonicus. The sequence goes on from NC_092567.1 coordinate 7,859,617, forward strand.
ATGACATAAATGTCATAAGAAAGAACAGAAAGCATTTCTTAATGTTAACAAATAGGTAATTCCAAAACCATGTGAAGTTGCTAACAAATTTTCTATGACCTAGCAACTGTCATGAATGGATGTACCCTATACAGTACAGGTGAAATGCTAATATTGTGTTTTTGTTCGTTTAATAATTGATTGCGTTTAAACATAAAGCCATGTTCCACGCCTTGCGTGTACTCGTAGTGTAAACGCAAATTTTGATGAGTGTAGCGCTTAGCTTCTTACCCTCTTATTTTAAACACTAATATTCGATGAGGCATGATACAGACAATCAATTATCATATCTAATTATTACACCTATATAGTATAGGTGTGCATCGGTCAGATCGACAAGTATGCATTACAAAATGGGCAGATGCACGTTTCGGAGCCTTGGTAAATATTTGGGGGGGCTTATCATGCTTTGCCCCCCAACTTTTTCATTGGGGGCTGACTCCCCCCAAGCCCCCCGGTTCCGCCGCCACTGCATACATTCGACGACGGGGAGGGTGGGTGGAGTTGTTCCAACTACGGTTTGGTCGGTAACTGATAATCTGATTTAAATATTCATAATTTGTCATCCGCTAATTGCTTATTTATCTTGATAATTATCTTCAAGTGTATAGGATAGTTGATTGTCACACCCATACCTTCCAGTCTCATTCATTACTTATTGTTAGTGTCTAGGATTGGGTGGAGAGTTGAGGGCGCCAAATAATACAGGAACAACTCACGTAGACGTTTGTATCACGTTTATTCCAAACGTATAGAAACAAACTTATAAAAATCTGGAAGTGAACAGAAATACATACCTTTCAAATATATTTTTTGAGATGAAAGTCTGTAAGTAAATCACGAGCATAGGTATACGATAATTAATAACTAAGCATATCATTTCAAAATTTAGTAGAACACTAGTAGCGTGTATGACTTTGAAAAAATATAATTGACATAACCGACGCTGCTTAACGTTTCTAACATACCACTATACATCCTCGTGAAACATTGGTATAATTCTTCTGAACCAAAACTTAACTGTAGTTAAATTCAATGACATTAACGAGTATCGTAATCAAATAATGTCTTCACCTAAAGGTATGTACTGAACTTATCCCGCTGTTACGTCACCATCTCGATGTACATTAAATATGAAACCGTAGAATGTTGTTCATCATGTTGCACCGTCCTTGTTTATGTTCATTTAATTTCGGGGCAAATGTACATCATAGCACATACAACAGTCGTAACATGTTCAGTATAGCCGACCCTGTAGCTTACTGTATAGCTGCCCTTGCATATTTGTCTTTATAGCAGGCTCCCTTGATTTCACTGGTTATGTTCATTCTCTTCGTTTTCTCTGGTGTTAGGAGAAGTTGGTCTTCCTTTAATTTAAATAAAGCTGCCTATTACGTCAAAGTTGAAAACACCTTCCTTAGAGATTCTAATGGGGGGGGGGGGGGGGGGCTAGGTCCCCATACTGAAGTACCGAAAATTATATTTAAAGATAAATATTTGCAATTGTCCAACGACGAGGAGTTATTTCTCCAGGATGTATATTTGTATCGTACAATACACAATATACGTTAGCAACCTTGTGACGAGGTTGGTACAAATGAATGAAACTAAATGAAGTCTCCCTTCCACGCTCGTACTCCAGTACTTTCATCCTATTTCCTTATTATTGTTGCTGTACTTCTTTCTCTGCATGTAGACCCCTATGTGCTCTCCTTATAGAAGTTAGTGCCTCGTGAATCAATGAATTTTCTTAAGATAGAGAATATTGAGACAGATAAAAACAATATAAAGCGAAATGAATCTATCGTGCTCCCAGTGTTTCTTAGTCTAAAATGTTTTATTGGTGAAAATATCGATGGATAATTTTCACCTTTAGAATCTTTACCTCTGATGTCACTGCATGCAGCAATACAGCAATCATTAAATGTTTCTCGGTTTTAGTAGAATGAGTTGTAATGGGATTGGAGGGATCCATATTGATTATATTTCATGATTGATTTAGATTAATGTATATATACACGTGACTGATATGAATGTGCTCTCCTTATATAAGTAATTGCAATGTGAATCAATACAAATTCTCAATTTTAAAGTAGAGAATATTCAGATACATAAATCCTTATAAAAAATGAATCTATCTTGCTTCCAGTGTCTCTCTTCCACACCGTCTCAGTCAAAACTGATTTTTTTGGTTAAAATATCGATGGATAATTTTCATCTCTATAATATTTACGTCTGACGTCACTGCATGCAGCTATACAACAATCATTTATGTGACTCGGTTCAAGTAGTTTGAGTTGTAATGGGATTTGAGGGATCCCTATTGTTTATATTTCATTATTGAATTATATTAATGTTTATATATATACGTGACTGATATGAATGTGTGGGTCCAAACAGGCTTTTATATGAAAGGGTGTATCTGGGTTTAACTTGAATCTAACGAATGAATTTTAGGTAGGTTTTATTAAACTTGATGTACTTTAACATACTAGGAAAATTAAAGGAGAGGTGACTACTTAAAAGTTTAACTGAAAGATTCAGTTAAAGGTTTTTATTTCATTTTCAAGAAACGTCCTTTTTACCATCCTCTGTATGTACAATATTATGAATAAGCAGCAGCATTATGATACAAAAAATTCAACGGTGAATCTGAACTAATAATGGTTTTAATATATTTGTAGTATGAATAAAGCTAAATAAAATTTAAAAAATAGTATCTCGAAGGAGCCTGGGTCGGAGTGGGAGGAGAGGTGGGGTGTTCAAAGTACCTAGTAATGTGGTTGATTTTGTACAATTTACCACCCGGCAAATTGACTAATGTTGTATCTTCATGATTATATTCAAGTGCTAATGATAATATAATGCAACATCCAGGGCATTGTATCATCACATGGTATCTATTGTTATTAGTACTCTTTCCATCAGAACCATTCAATATGTCTATATCATATATAGTATAAGAAACACTCTGAAGTAGTTGAGTCCATTTACGTCCTGATTGCGAGCCTAGTGCGAGACCACTTGGTTCGAGTATGGTACTCTTGAGTCCGAACAGCGTTTATGAGCAACCCAAACCAAGTCCGAGTCCAGCTAATATATAGAGACACAGCAATGACGAGCTCACGCGGTATACTAGTCTAATAGACACACAGGGAGTATCGGTTACATAAACCCACTCTAAATATTCCTAAATTTACAGACCGTCGCTTCCTGGTGTAAATGTTCCTTGCCTAACGTTGAACAAAGAGAGTCAAATATTAGAAAACTGATGATGTGCGCATGTACAAACTACCAATTAAACATATACATACAGGGTATATTTAAAAAGAAACAATTTGTGCAGGGTTTATTATATTTCATGGTATTTTTTATCAATGTTAACAGATCTACACTAGTCTATTTAATTCTCCCTTGTGTCTCTTATTTGATGTGTTCGTCATACAACTACATTTCCTAAACTTTCATGGCTATCTCTACAAGATCAACAAAACGATATAAACAGAATATCTAAGACGAATGGGAATGGGGATGTGGGGGGGGGGGGCTAACCAATATTTTGCTTTATTTTTGCAATGACATCGATACATCCACGATGTTCTGGGGTCTATCTTTGAACACTGCCCTCTTTTCCCTTCTCGTGAGAAGTTCATCGTTATGACGTCACTCAGTGTCCGATGACGTCACTCAGTGTTTAACGACATCACGCAGTGTTTGATGACGTCACTCATTTTTTTTATGACGTCACAAAGTGTTTGATTACGTCACAAAGTGTTTGATGACGGGTTTTAAGCTAACTATGTCTTCCATATAAAGCTGATGTGTATACTCATGTTATTAAGTCCGAGTATTTTTCATTGACGGGTTTGGCTCCTTTATTGACTTTGTATATGTGCGTTTACCTGCCAGGAATCGTTTACTGTGATATTTGTGAAGATGTATCATTCTAACTTATATATCTTTTGCTTCGCTATATTATATTTTCCTGAAATTCCATTTCAAAATCTCACGAAATGTAATATTTCTCTTCCTTTCAGGTCTGTGACAATGGGGGCAATCTACCAGGAGAAGAGGTAAGAGAGACACAGATTCTTGGTCATGTTAATTAGTAACGGTAATTTTAATAACAGACAAAGAGGTATTAATAAATGTGAAAAAAGAAATAAGACAAATAAGTATTATATATTGTTTTTCATCGGGGGGGGGGGGGAGGTTTATAATTGTCGTGTATCGAACAGGGAATTCAAATAGCCCAGTTACAAGTTTATGCCTCGTAATGATGATAGCACTGTTCTCAATGTCAAGTTTAGATGCGGCCTAAATTATCTTACTTCCGCACACACAGTCAGAGAAATGATAAACAAAGAAACGGATTAGACTTTAAAATAAGTTTAGTCCGGTGTTATGGTGTGTTACAAGCCTCACACAATATTGGAAAATAACGTCTAAACTGTCAATCCCGTCCAGCTGGCAGATGCTACATGATTATTTTATTTGACTCTGCTGTAGTGCATATCATAATTCGTGAGCAATTCAAAAAGTATCAAGAAGATAGTTTAATTTTCTTGTAGAATATCCTTTGTTCATTAAATTCTCCGTGAAAATGTTGTTCACAGTTTATTGACCGTGAAAGGAACTGATGAAAAAACAATAAACATTTTGAATCTCACTTTTATAGCGTAACAGTTTTCTCTACACACAAAGGCCTAACTGTAGAAGTCTATACTCAAATCTACCATAAATCTCTACTCCGGTATTCTTTAAGATAATCAAATCATTAGAATCATTCCCTGGGGTCGGGGAGGGGTTGGGATGGTTTAGGATTGTATCCGTTGGGTAATAGCATCATGAATCATTGTGAAACGAGAACATACACTGTGTCATAAAATCACTAACTCGGAGCGAACTGTTGTCATATGACATAAAAGGAAACTAGTAGAAATGAACGGTTGATGTTTTAGTGACTGAGTGATGACGTCATACCGTAATCCCTTACAGAGTGGATTAAATGGAGGAGGGGTGCAAGAAGTAAGCTCCAGTTCAGGTCTTTTCATATAAAAGACGTGACAGCAACGGCGTAAGTAGCTAATGACACTATAGTGATTTAAGATGAAGCTGCATGCATGATAGTCGACTCTCTTTCAACATAAACTTTAAAAAGTAACATTTATTGAGCAATATACTTCCCAAATGTGTCAGTTCAAATCCTCAAGTAAGATTGTGAGATGGTTAACGGTGGTTCTTATCTCAATTAATTGATTATTTATTAACACAACCTGTTACAGTTTAACATTTTACGGTGGCTTTTAGTCTGTTTTTTGTTCGGCAATATGAAGCCAATTTCTGAATATTGTACCAAACCTTTCTAATGTTAGTCAAAATGAGCTAGCAATGAATTACAATTATACATATTTTTTCCGCTATATACATGAAGTCTTATTTTGGAATATTCAATGAAAACATTAATCATTAACATGTCGTTGCCCGAACACATTTACAAACAGGTGACACATATAACACTAACTAAGGAGGTTCCATTGTGCTTTTTACTTCAATTTGTTACATTATATGTCTGACTTATCCAGCTAACAAATAGTGTTCCCATGGGCGTTCAGTATTATGTCAACGTTTGTTCAGAATGAACATAAGAGCTGATTTCTTCGTAGAGCTCATTTAAATTATTTTCGAAAACGGCGTACACGTGCAGCTAAGGTGTATTAATGCTTCATAAAGTATTGTATATACGAAATTGTACTAAGGGAATTGAGTGTGTACTCACCATGCAGACGATAGGTTGACGTGACGAAGTATTTCTCCTGAAAGGCTGAAACATAGCCGCTCGTAGTTCATTGTTTCAAGGCGGAGGGAGGGAGGATTCGTCCGACTAAATTAAATAAAACAAGTTTATGTTACCTAAAGTTGGATGAAACTTTAAATTAAACCATTCCTCTTCATGTACGCCTTTGGTCTACCAACTTTCTTCGGCGAAGTGTAAGAAGTCACTCATAGTAGAATCGTAGTAATACATCTTGATACATGGGGTCATGGGGTCTGTAGAAATATTGGACAAAACTGTAAGGTGTAACCATGGAGATACAGGAACAATATTAATTAATTACCTCGATCTATAGCTATTTTCATGTTAATGGATAAAGGAAGCAAATTGCCCTTGGTTGTCGAACATTCAACTGTCAAAACTTTAGAAATACTTTCATAAACAGCGGTCAGTTTAACCCTTCAACGTCCGGATTACCTTTCATTTTGAATTATGAAACGTTATACTGATACTGTACAGAGAAACTAACAATATAGTAAAAAATAAAAGAAGGTAATTCGTGTTTTACGAGACATTCCTTTTGATTAATTGTGCGACTCGTATGGTTAACACTGGATTCACGTTAATTGTAAAGTCAAAACAATAGAGCGAAAAATGAGCATATAAAACATATATCTGTCAATAATTTGCATCACGTGACACCAAAAGTGTTTGCAGTTCGTATTTTCTACAATGTGTTACAGCTTCCAAGTATCTTATATCTAGTTCATCGTTCCGGACTTGTAAAAAAGTAATCTGGCTTTCAATTGCTTGTTTTGACAAGATTTTCATTTTGATCTTCTTTGTCCAAACTAAAAAATGTTTGTCTCTTCTTCACTCACTATTACTATCTTTCCCATCTCTCCCATCTTTCTCATCTCTCTCTCTCTCTCAAAAAACAAAATGAGATCATGTCTAACTGTTACTATAGCCCTACTACCAGCAAACTAACATGTTACTAGACAATGGTACTATGGTAACCAAAGATGCCTGGATGCTACGAGAAAGGGACAGTAGTATATTCTGATCGCAAATTATTTTTCGGAACAGTGATTTTCTATCGCTATAGTTGTGTATATTTTCGCATTGGGATCCCAGGATGTATCAAATACTTTTGAAACTTAATATCAGTAGTTTTTTTAGGGCTTCGTAGGCAATATATATCCGGGTCCAACAAGACTACTGACCATGTGTATTTAGCAAGCTCTTGAACGTGGAAACATTCACAGGGTAGCGCTTTCAGCACCCCTGAACATCGGTCTGAGTCCGCCCCTGCCAACCCCCCCTCCCTCCCTCCCCCCTCCCTTACCGTTCATCTCTAACTTAGTGTTATTGGGACGGTTATTTATACTAGTTGATTAAATTATCGTTTTGAAAAATAAGGTAACGCCAGCAAGAAAGACTCTGTCTTTCGCATTTAACACTTAAAGTGTTAATAGTATTTCGCACTATAATATGCATTTATAATTAACCCATAAACTGTTAAAAGCTTCCACTGAAGATAAAATAATATAATGATAACGCAAGTTCCATCAAAACAAAACATAAAGCAGACCCCGGTCTAGCATGGTCAAGAGAACCAACTAAACGCAGTATCCCCTTATATGTCAATAATGATCAATTCAGGGAATTTACTTATTAAAGGTACAACAGTATGAACGTCAGATAGTGACACGACCTGCCCAACATTTTACTTACTTTTACACAAAATGTTACGATTGGCTTCAAAGTTCTAGAGGAAGAAGGGAGAGGGGTGGGTCCAGCTGGGAATATATAAACCCCGTTTATGGATCAGTTTACCTTCAGAATGGAGTAAACTGGTCATTTTAACACCCTAAGAATGCTGCTCCCGTCACCATCTCTTAAACTCTCACCTTGCTATTGCATAATCACGTGAGTCAATGTCCAGTTTGATTTGTCTCCAACATTTGTGAATTATTAAGAAAAGCACATAATGAGAGCTGAGTGACCTGGATATGTTTCTGTAACGATTACATTAATGTTAGAAAGGGATTGTCGAACTTCCATAATGATGAGAATGTTAAACTTTGCAATATAATTGAAAATGGCTACTCAGCTAGACGGGATCAGCTTATAAACAGAACGGAACATTTCCCTGCATCGCACCAATGTGTGATAGTACCTTGAGTTGCATTGATTGAGTCATCGTGATATCAAGGGGTAGTCCCCTGGATAGGTTCATTTGATGTTTACCGGCAGGGAAGAGGATGGGGTGTGGAGATAAGTGAACTGATTATTGTACAGTAATCCTGTTTTACACAAAAATCTTTTTTTCATAAATTGGGAAAGGATTATATCCTTGGGCTATGAGTCAATATGTGTTGACATATGCTATTCATTTTGTTACTTATATAGTTATTTTCACTATTTCAAGCAAACGGTAGAAATTTGTATAGAATCCAACCTTCAGGAATTGGTCCCTTCAAGCACGGAATCAACGCAACCACGGCATTAGTAACAATGGTTTCATGGATTTAGCCTCCATGTGTACATATCATGTTTAGTACTAAAATATTCGCAGGATGCACCGGTTAGAAATCACAAAAATGATAACTAAAATAATAACAAACAGGACAAAGATTGTCTATATATTTGAAAACATGCAAAATGAATTTAAAAAGAAGGGAAATTATGTTTGTAGTATCATTAATCCATTATGTTTCCTATATTCCTATATGGCTGTATATTATGAATATTTACAACACTTAAATTGTCATGCATTGTATTTGTTTCTGTGTTATCTTATACATATTCATTACTTATACTTTCCCTTCTGTTTAGGGATTCCATGAGAGGAGTTATCAGGGAAACCTGGCAATGCTCAACTAACTGTAAGTCAATACAGCTGAATACTCTCTACCTTAGTATTTAAAATTGTATTTGTTAACAGTGATTATGTATGTTACTTTTAATTGTAAAATCTTAATATATTAAAATAAATCTCCATCATTAACAACATTTGTTATTCCTATATCTGTAATTTTCTCATCTTATCTGGTCACTAATATTATCTGCTTCAAATGTAATTGGTTTTATTATATTGTTTTAATAACCAAGCTGATCCCTGATTAAATGTATGAAAATGAGTGATAAGTTAACAGAAATAAGAGTATCTGTCCCTTTCCGCTGCTTAGGCGTAAGAAGGACATACCTTCAAAAAGATACATTTATATATCTGCTAACATGTGTGTTATTACTTAAACGGTTATTATAATGATAAGTATAATTCAACCCTTCCTCATTATATTATTAATTTTATCGAAAAAAAGAGAGATTATAGTGAGTCCTCCTTTAATATTAACAGGGACAAAAACTGTCAGAAAACATTTGAAAGTTTAATAACGAAAACGACTATGTGCGATCTGATAACGTCACTCCATTGATGACACACAGAAAATAATAGAATCTGTGGAAAAGAAGAGAGTTATATCTGAGCAAGGTCGTGGCTCGTCAGATCGTTGGCATCTGTGACCTCATTAGTAAAACGTTAAATGGAATTTATTAATTGATTGGGGCGGGATCGGAAAGAGGAGAAATGAAATAGAGTAATGGATTAACAAACAACAAGGATGTCGAGGTCAGCTAGGTCACAATATACTGTGTTGTAAAACAGAAGTTAAAGCGGCATTATCTTGTTCCAGTTCCGTTTTCTACAAAGTCGTCTTAACAAATAATTTCGTTTGCATTAAACCAATAATTATGGGAATAAAGTATTTCTTACAGAGCAAATGAATTCCTTTGTTGAAGTTTAAAGGATTAGTTCAGGTGTCAAACATGTTTATCTTATATGAAAGAAGACAATAAAAGAAATACAATGATAAGAAACTGTTCAAATATCTTATTCCGTTATGGAGATATTCAAGTTTAAAGTTCTATCTGATTGTGTAGAAACTGCTGAAATCAGACTAGCTGTGATGTCACATCCTTACATTTCTGAAAAGTCTTTGTTTTTTTATTAACAATTTTTGTGAGATTTTATGACTTACAACGAAAAGATATGTCATGTGGATCTTATATTTGTCAAGGAAGTATCAGAGATTTAACATCTGAAGAATTTTTTATTATATTTTTTTTATTATATTTTTTTAGATTTGTGAAAAAAGTGTAATTAATTTTTATTGAAATATATTCACACATGTTAAGAAAGTGAGTATGTGACATCACACCCTCGCAGTTAGTCTTTCTACACCAATCATTTTCACAGAAATTTTTATATCTTCAAAGCGTGATATCTCCTAAACAGAGCATGCTATCATGGTAGTTTTTTTCACTGTTCTGTTTGCCTTTTTGAGCTCTTTCATACAAGATAGACATGTCAGACACCTGAACCAATCCTTTAAAATATTGTTAATCTGCAATACATGTGTAGACCTATTATACCTACGAGGACAACAAAGGCATGGAAGAGGGCGCTACCATTTATTATGTGAACAAAGAGGGCAACGTCATACCGGTCGGTTGCTAGTATAACGTGTCGCGGTGTTTTGTTTAGCTGGCTGGTTTAATTACTTGTTGGCACATGGTACTACTGGAGATTTTTCCGGGGGGAGGGGGGGGTTGGAGGGGGTTTGTGTAGGTATTAATTCTCCTTTGTTCTGCTAATGAATATTTAGCTCATCAATTTATCAAGTTAATACTATTAACTAATATACATCATTTTTTCTTTATATTACAGCTCAATGCAACATGCATGTTCATCTGGCGTTGCCAATCATCAGTATGACTGTGGCGTACGTTTGTTTGCCCCTCAAGCTAAATTCAAATTACTAAGAGCCAATCAAGCTTCTAATGACGTCATCACCCACTATGTCATCAGTGTAGGAGACGTTCACACCACATTGGTGACCAAATAGATGTTATAGTAGTTATTTGCACCACCACCAGAACGCTAATTTGTAGAATAGGATTTAAACGGTCGTGTGCATTTTTTTAATTTTATGTTTTCCTTAATATGTAACGAAGTCTTTGCAATTGCTACATGCGTAAATGACGTCATCACCCACTATGTCATCAGTGTAGGAGACGTTCACACCACATTGGTGACCAAATAGATGTTATAGTAGTTATTTGCACCACCACCAGAACGCTAATTTGTAGAATAGGATTTAAACGGTCGTGTGCATTTTTTTAATTTTATGTTTTCCTTAATATGTAACGAAGTCTTTGCAATTGCTACATGCGTAAATGAAGAAAAAGTTTTGATGAATGTTCCTCGTATACTCTTATTGCTGGTGACCTGCTCTCAGTCCCATGTTTTCCCCGTGCAGGGTATACCATCCAGGCGCGTAGCCAAGGGGGGGGGGGGACGGCGAAGGGGGAAGCCGTACCCACCCCCTTGAACATATTTAAAAACAATTTTTTTTAATGTCTTTTATGATATCGCTAGTATTTTCAAAAGAGAAAATGCTAAGATGCAACTTATAGGGCCTGGAAAGTGCCATTTCCAGCGATCTGAGAGGCATTTTCAGCCAAAATGTTCTTGTACGCTTTGCGCCAATCACGGTGGCGCTACGCTTAGATAGTTGGTATACCGAATCTACAGTTTCGCCCCTCCCTTGTCAAATTCCTGGCTACGCCCCTGATACCATCCTCCATTGGTCAAATTGTTTGTAATGATATGTTTCATCCCAAATCCAGACCCCTGTCACCCATACTCCAGCCCCCCCCCTACACCCAGCATCCCCCGATAAATTTAATCAGAGCATTTAATGAAACACCTAATTATGTTAATATTTCTAAACTTGTTAATTAATCAGACATGTTTGGAAAGCTTTGGTTAAAATCTGTACATATTGTATTTACATACACTCTGTAACTAGGAGTGCGTGATTCAACTTTTTGTGGTTTCTTTGGTCCTACTTTACTACATTTGCATTTAAACTGTTACGTATCGGTTACGTAATGTCCTAAATCTAACAAGAGTCGAAGGCTACAGCAACCTGGCGGTGGTGATGGCACGTGTGTGTGTGTGTGCGTCTGTGACACTTGCTTGGGTCAGCGATAACTCAACAACTGAGTGATGGATATTTGTCATATTTGCTATGTAGATGTATTATAGTGGAATTGAGCTAACCTAGGTAAACAGTTGCTGGTTAATATCTGGGTCCCCGAATGTTTGGGGCCCAATATTTTGGGATCAAGGCCCAACTTTTATTTTCAACAAGTTCATTGGGCCCGGATTTGTAAATTGTGAGGGCAAAATTTATAGGCCCAATTTTTGGAGAGGGCCAACATTTTATAATGCAATAACTCTACATCCTTCAAGTGTATCTGATTGTATCCAAACTTGGAATACATTTGTTGTTTAATAGCTGGTACATGTAGGCATAAATATTAAGATGATGTGAGATGGCATACTACAGTTTAGTATTCCACAGGAACCATAGTGACCGTTGGACTCTATGCTCTCAGTGTTTCACTTTTCATTTTATCTTTTCCTTACAGTGGTTTAGTTTACTGCATCTTTTAAAGTTTCTACTTGTTTGTTACACTTAAGGAGAATCAAACCCAACAATCATATTAATAATATGTGATAGGTAAGCTATCGATTATTGTCATATTATGTGACAGGTAAGCTATCGATCATTATAATATTTTGTGATAGGTAAGCTATCGACCATGTTAATATTACATGATATGTAACTATCGATCATGTTATTATTACATGATAGGTTAGCTATCGACCATGTTAATATTATATGACAGGTAAGCTATCGATCATTTTAATATTATGTGATATGTAAGCTATCGTTCATTTTAATATTACGTGATAGGTAAGCTATCGACGAGCGAGTCCATTTACAGTAGGTGACTTTACGCATTTGAGAACAATTGCATTTGAACTTGGAAATACCGTTTCTATACAATACTCGTAGATTTGAATAAGTTTTGAAATATTACATTTTGCCTTCATTGATTGCTTCATATACAGTCTTGCTTTATAAGGTATATACGCAAAACCTTAAACAGCTATTGTTTTAGCGTTACATAATTTTGTCGTAGTAAAGCTGATAAGTATTCCTTAAATACAAAGATCGGCTCTGTATTGTACATACTCTTCATCTTTTTCTTTCATTGTTACTTCAATGCACTTTATAAATGATTCTACTGGTTTCATTTTATTTCAGATCTTCTTTATTATCTTTATACTCCAATATTTTCCTTCGATTTAGAACAATTCTAAGACCATACCTAATGCTTGCTCTAATTATTGTTATATTTAGTCATTAATTGCTAGATTGCATTCTACTTCATCCATTTATTAATTTTACTTTCTTTCAAGATTTAGTTGCTTTCTTTCGTTTCTCCTATTCTTATGAATTAATCTTTGATATTACTCACGCGTAATACAGTGAATATTATAAGAATTTTGTTAAATGTTATCATAATAACAAAGACTGGCTGTCTATACCGTTATACCATTGCTTGTGTTATTCAAAATCATACTAAAACATTATCTTAGACATTATTTAATAACAATGAGTTGCTTTTTTTATAATCCAGTTCTTTATTCCATTATCTCTAATTATGTTTCTTTGAAGACAATAAGAACACGTGACTGACGTAATATAGTTAGATGTTAACATAATAGCAACGAAGATACTGTTTTGTATATTTAAGATGAACCTTAAATGTAATGATTTTCTCTCCGTACATATTTTTCATCTTCTTGTATCGTAATTTTGCTTTTTTTTTAATGTTGCTGATTGATGATTAATAAATATTCATGATCTTTACATTATAACTTAGTTCTTGTCGTATTTGCTTTAAGCCAATTGGATATTATGAAACCTCAAGTTTACCAATATTACCCAGGCAACGTTCCAAAAAACTGAATATATTTACATAGCATAAAAAAAACACAGATTGACAGATAAATATGAATGAAAACACCGCGTTGCAGTGTTTATGATATTAGATATTTCCAAGGAAATAATTGTTACTTTATTTTGTAATTGATCTTGGTATCTTCCATATTTCTGTATGCTTGTACAAATAAAAGCTGTTTGCAGCCAAACACACTTGTTCCCTTTGAGGCGATCCTGGTCTCTGATAGTGATACAATCACGACATATTAATCCCGTTTATCTGTTACTATTTCATAAGTTCGTATCATGGAATCTAATGATGAAATTATTGATATGTATTGATGTTGTAATTCCAATGGAAGCAATAAAAAACTAATCAGAGAAATGTTGTCAACAGTGTTATCTCTATGTAACATGTAGTATATGTAGTAACTTGTTCTGGCCTACATTAAGATCACATAGAATGTTATGTCTATACAAAAAGAAAAAGAAAACAATGTTGACGTATGTGAAGTATATTTTTACCCCTCTTTTGGGAGTTGGCGGGAAACATTGTTTAACGAGAAGAAATTAAAACGCAAAAAGCTAGTTGATCCATTTCGAGGGTGCAACAGGAACGGTATGGGTGTGAAAGGCTTCTGTGACCGAAAAGATGTTAAAACCTGATCATGTTTGGTAAGGTTATGGGTGAAAATAATTTAACGTTTAACGACGCTTTAAATTGTACTTATGTGCTTATTTGTAACATTTTTTTCGTCTCCCTAGCCAATCCATGTAAGGTTAACTAATATGATAATATTATCAACCTATCTAACCATGTGGCTGTGGCCGTACACCTGCTGATAAGAATAAACTGTTTGAACTTATAATACAGGATAAAATACATTTGTGTTATCTGACACAAATTTAGTGTAATATTTTACTGCTTCATTTACAAGCATTCTATCTGCATGTATTATTACATCGTGTAATGATATCTTACTTTACCTGAAATTACTCTTACGAAAACGTTACTTTACACTTCAGTGATGAAAGAAAGTGTTCCTCTCTTTATAAATCATAAAGCAGCCGTATTACGACTTACCAAGAATGTTACCAAAATCTTCAGAGTATTCCAAAACAGAGCAGTTAATCAAAATAAGGTATCTTGTTTTAAGTTGGTTAATGAGAGTACATAAATATTGTTACCCTTCGTCATCCAGCTATTTTTTTTTTCTAGAGTAAATTCTTTGAAGAACTAAAGATGAACTGGAAACATCCAAACTTTAATGTATTGTTTGTTTAGATTAATCATAACAATTTTAACAAACAACTTTGTTTCGGTAGCCTTGAAGCGAAAACAGATTTATCAAAATCAACCGAAATATATATTTTAAATATACAAATAAAAATATATTTAGCCTAAACGAAATAGTTCAACATTACAGACTAACATTCAATCTAATAAAATGCACTTAATATATATTGCATTCAAAACGAAACCGTTTCTCTGCACTGACCTTTACAATATCAGCATCGATCGCCGCACAGTTCTCATATCTCTGTGAATAAAGCGTACGAGCGCCCTCTTAAATAATAAAGTTTGGAATCACACGGAAGAAGGACACAACTATCTTCTGATTATAATAAAGGTATCGTACGATGAAGACTGTGGATTACTCTCAGGATAGTCAGAGTGAGGTTGTAGGATTATTTCGATCATCCATGTTTATTTGATGCAAGAAGGGCCGCCCTGATGTTCATTTGTTGTTGATGTTTACAATAATGAATATTCAAAGAACATAGTGATATAGATATTAAACATCAAGAGAAACAACAGTGGAATCAGAGTAATGTACAGCTTACTACAATCAAAGCTATTTACATTCCTCGGAGGTTGGGGCGGGGGAGTTTTGAAAGATTATAACCAATTTGATTTCGTTAACGTTGTGAATACAACCATACATTTACAGGCTAAATTTAGTTATAGCTAAATCATTCGTTTAAACGATATGTTTATGATGGAAGTTAAAGGCCAAACTTGTTTTTATGTACAGAATTTGAACAGGATGACTTTCGAAATATTGCTTGTCATGGACATTTTACATATATGGATACAAACGATTATTCCGGTTAATTAGTCCATAATCTAGCATTTTGAACGATACGTCTGTATTGTCGGTCGAAAAACCTTTATTAACAATGATAAACTCCGAATATTAACCAGACAACCGGTCTAAATTTTAACCGATAATCCAATGTCATTGCCTATAAGGTTTACTTTCCAGTTGTAAATCCTGCACACAAAGATAAATACGGGTTGAATGACTAGTTTAAACGTGTAAATTTACTTCCCAAAATTTACACATATTTTCAATTATATTACCATCAAAGTATGAGTAATTTTATACAGATTTGATGAGTAGATAATATGTATACTCATTATAGCTGAGTATTTCTACTCACATTCTTCCTTTACTCTTCTGTCCCATTTTTAACACACTTTTGGTTTTATTACTCGTATGCATCTGTAGCTGAGTAAAATGACACAGTAAAATATTTAAAAAGACAAGTTTTAAGATTTTTCTCTTTTATTTTATATAATTCTTTTGGTAATAAAAAATCAGTTATCCAGCTCTTTTGACAACATATTTCTATGATTTGGTTGATAAAAATTTTATGAATTAAATGATCAATAAAAACAATGCAGTTATGAAGAGTTACTCTGTTCCTTTTACACACAGATCTAGATATAAAGAGCGACCTTAAAAGTTGTTTTAAAAATAAACAGGCTTACTGAGATTGTGAAAACACTGTAGTCAGCCCTCTTAATCACATTTACTTGTTTGACAAGTTTCAGTTGTTTTGCTGCTGCTAGAAGTAACATATCATAATAATTCAAGACTAGTTATTGTAACAATAAACTTTGTAAAGTATATGAATACTGTAAAACAAACTAAAATAATGTGCAGCAGCTTGCTTCTTTAAGAACTGCATGCTGAATAACCATGTGATGAAGTAACATAAATAGCAACTCGACATACCTCTTATATACAACTAGATAAGTAGCAATTGTTATCTTCTTTTACATGAAGTGTTCTAAAAGACACTGAAAGGATGGTGATAATGTTATAACAAAATCCAACTTACTTTAACATTTACTTTACTTCAGGTTTCAGTGTGAAATCATAGTGAAGTTACATATTTTGACAGCGACATACATTTATAAGTAGTTACCATAACAAACAAAATGAAACAGTGAAGGTTCAATATTAAAGATAAAATGTAAATCTTAAAAGGAGTTTGCAGCAATGATATCAGCTACTGTCCGAGGATAAAAGATCACATGTACATATTGGGCCTGCTTTCAGTTTGAGCAATAGCATTCCATAAAATAATGTTGCATTCGGCTATCTTTGGATATTGTATGTTTAATACCTAAAATGATTCCACAAGAAATCCAGTCCTTCCATGAAAGTTAATTAAGTTAAACCCCTATGCATGAAACATGCTTAATATGAACACCAAAGTATATGGATACCAAAACCAAAAAATAAGAGAATTCCAGCAACTTGCTTTCCTTTGGGAGCTGCATGCTGATTACCCACTGATGAAAATCATATGTAATAACTCAATGTTCCTCTTACATCTAAATAGCATTCCCTTTATCTTAACTTCTCTGTATCAATTGTTCTTCTTTAAATGGAGTACTTACTGACTTTACTAAGGGGTATGAATGTAAGATTTCTTCTCTTGACACTTAAAGTATGAGATTCACATAATGAAATCCATTGTACTTTAAGATAACACTTTCAGAGTGAAATTATAGTAAAGCTACATATTTAGAAAACATAAGACTTAAAACAGTCACAATAACAACACAGAATGGAATGATGAAGGTTTAATATCAAAGACAAAGTTTTCAGCAAATTTTATCAGGTACTGTCTGGGAATGAAAGCTTAGTTAAAACTGAATACACACATCGTGATGGTTTGACTGCTTTCAGTTTGAACAAGCAGCATTCCATAAAGTTATAAATGTCTTTAGTTGCCTTTGGGTATTGCATGTCAAATACCCAAAAAGATTCTACAAGTAAAGCCAGTCCTTCCATGAAAGTTTTACAACTGCATACCTCCACTTGCTCACAATTGACAACAAATCCATCTGCCTCGAAGATGTTCTTGCTGCTGACCAATAAAAATGGTGCTAAGTTCTCCTGAAATGACATTAAAAGAGGGAATATAAAAATGGTGTAAAGAAAAGTGAAAAATTTGTACCGATAACTTGCCCTATAACATCAATATAAATGTAGGTTGAAGGACCTGCACTGAACGTGAACTCTTCTGACATCAAATGACCTTTGACCTGCAAGGAAGCAATTCGTTTTTTCTGCTCACCATTGGCAATCTACATCCCAAATTTGATGTTCAACCAACTTGTACATTTTGTGTTACTGTGTTTGAAAGCAGCATTAACACACGCAAGTCAAGTCGGTAGTAACACTCCAATGTTTACATACACAAAACCATCAACATTTCATAGATTTCTACGTACTTTGCTAAGAAATCTTTGATATACAGTACACATGCTTTTAATCTTACAAACCCTGAATAGATTTACAAATGTATCTGTGCATTATAACATGTATTGCCACTTCAGTAGTGAATATGTAAAAAACTTACGTTACTGTGCTCATCTTTGGTGCCCATGATTGATGATGGATTCTTCTTAAACAGTGATGGCAGTAAAGACAGTGCAGCGATTATTTTGATCTCTATTTGGGAGTAAATTGGGAATAAAAATTTAGAACAAACAATCAATATATCTACAGACTACTAATTTCAAAGAGGGAAAATTCTACCAGATTGACATTGAGTGATATGCCAATAGTTCCATATCATGGTAACTGAAAAGAGTGTAATTAAATAACATTCAACAGAATGGCATTCCTGGGAAATACAGGTAACAAGCCGCATACTTCAGAGACCCATTCATTTGTGCTATTTGATAAGACAAAATCTATTATTAAGCCATCTTACTTTTTCACCATCTCCAGTTCAGTTAAAGGTATACAGTATGTAGTGCACTGTACTTAATTTTCTATGAGTCCTTGGTCAATGTGGAAAATTTAGGAGGGTGCACAACATCTTCTGAGAAATCGCTACTGAAAACCTCTAGTAATGTTAGAAGGCAAAATGTAGACCAGGTCATTAGTGATGACCTAACAGTGGATCAATACTTTTCAACTTGAATGCCTCAAAAATCAGTTATCTGTGATGCATAGAATTTGTAAATATGATGGTTTAAACAGCTTCTACACCATCTTCATTATACATGTATGTACCTTCAGCCTTTTCCATTGTTACAGCTTCTGTCAACTTGTTTGCAAATGTTGTCTTGATGAAATTTTCAGCATGTTTGTCCTTGTATGGGAAGTGCAAAATACCTTCGACAAATGGCCTCAAGTTCTTTGTAATTGTTGTCACACCAGCAACACCAGTAATCCTCTCAAACTCATTGTGAATCTGTAGAAGATAGAGTAGGGTCAATGTAATGCTATAGTTATTCTACTGCTTTGATATTTAGTTGACTGGTTCACAGTTGTTCTTCCTCATATCTCAAGAATGGGATTATCTGGTAGAGTATGGTCAACATCCACTCTTGTACTGCATTCTTGGCGGATACAATTTACAGGTATATACTTATCACTCTATTATAGGTTAATTCTATTTATCGTATGGAGAGAAAAACAAAAACCATTCCCCTCATTAGTTCTGACAGGATTCCTTGCTTTGACATTCACAGATGCATCATTATATTCTAACCTTTAAAGTTAAGTATCGAAAGTTTCATTTGATAAAACATGACATAGTGATTATGTTATCTGCATATCAGAAACGTCTTAAATATGTTCAACCCAGCAGTGTCCTGGAGGGAAAGAAGGCAGTACACACAATTTATCTTATAATGTCTTGTATATCGATCAACTGAATAAAGTTGAAATTCTTTTCAAGTCAAACAGCTATAGCTATAAATGGACATAGTAAATAATCATACCTCAGTAATGCTAAAGAGAAATGGGTACTTTTCCTTAATGTCCTGTACCATCATCTTGTTGGTGATGTCGCCTCGTCGTTCATGGAATGTAATTTCCATTAAGGCTTTTACTTTCTTCCAATCTGGAGTCTTCTTTGTACTCTCATCTTGCATCCATCTAGGTACACAAAAAAATAAAGTACATTGAAGTGTTGATGACAGACAGTGAATTTGCTTTTGACCAGAAACGCAAAATGCATTCAGGTTTCAATGACACAAAATGCTGATTAAACTGAAGAATCTCACATTTTGAATAGTGGCCTTTGACCTGCACGGAAAGGAATGTGTCTCTTTTCTCCATAGGGTACATGCACATACCAAACGTGAGACCTATCCAAGTTTCCCTTCTTGAGATGTCCTGTTTACAAGCAAAGCACAACATACACACATATGCATACATATACACACGATCATGAATGCATTGGTTACCATTCTCATCAAACCAAAAATGAAAGATGACAGACCAACTCATGCACAAGGTGTTTTGCTGCTGAGATTTAAAAACTATGGTATTCCTGCAAACAAGTTTTGAACAGTACTGTGTTATAATTCAATGAGCAGAACCCTGTAAGTAAATTAATGTATAATCTCCAAATGTTCTATTAATGTAATTAACTTGAACTCCTCATTTGGGTATAAAAATGACTGTAAATAGCTACTAAGAAAAGAATGTTAAAAAATAATTTTTGCTTCCCTACTTTATGTGCATCATAATGCTGCCATGATCTTCGCCTTCAAGTTCAGGTTGGTGTGAGACTTTCCTGACCTTCCTTCGTCTCTCTTCATCAACCAAGTTTCCCATACTTTTCCGTTCATTCCTAAACTTGTCGGAAATTTTTAGTTTCCAATAATCCTAACAATGCAAAGGAAAAACAAAATTTGTAACAGGGAAAACAAAATGCACATATGCTATGCACTCAAAACATAAGGGTGAAGATGCAGGGAAATATAATGGGCCAACCAGAAAAATGAACAGTGCACTGAGGATTTGATGAAATTGATGAGTGGTTGGTGTATTTTATAGGCACCCAATCCTTGACCGAGAAGTGTTCATCTGCCATCTGGATGCCCAACTGTTCTGAATCTCCAGATGTTCTCAGTTTAGGTCATGTATAGTGCACTTCTTCCACTGCACTGCTAAGATGTGCTTCTGGGTGAGGGGGCCAGCAACCCCACCCATCAGTAGCTCCTAAGCTGCTGTGAACCACTGATTGGCTCATGTGGATTTATCTTATAGTGCCTCACAGCCTATATTAGCTCTTGACTTATGTCAAGCTTCATGGGCTATTGTTCACTCTAGCTTTTATAAAAAAAAATCTATGATGCTAGGACTAGATTGACAGAATCTTAAGGATGTGGCAAATAACACATATACAATTTTTGACATCTTCTGACCTCAGGTGACTATTGACTTCCATCAAGGCAGTAGGTTTCTTGCACTACATGTAGTACATCTAGGTACCAACTGTGAGATCCCATAAAGCTTTCCTACTTGAGATATCAGGTTTACAATTACACCATTTGACATATGTTGACCTCAGATGACATTTCACCTTTACCAAGACAATAGGCCTCTTGTACTCAATGTGTTACATCCACAACTATTATATATCTGTAAGCATCCCTCCACAAGGATATCAACATGTTTTATATGCTTCAAAATTGACCCATCTGACCTTTGAATTGTACGAAGAACAATATGCTCATATGTATATAAATATATACATCAAAATATTCAGATTACCTTTGAAGGACTTACATATGGTTTTGCTGATGGTATGTTGTTTTGTGCTAGGCATGGGTACTCCTTAATCAGTTGTTGTGCAACCTGTTCATAATGAAATCTGCTGGGGTATCTGTAGAAACAAACATATTTTACATTTGTTATGATTCTCCAAACATACAGCTTCCAGGATGATTCTCTCATTCTCCATTTTATATAATTAACTATAGAAGATATTGAATACAAAGTACCACACAAATGCAAAAGTGATCCAGTGTAGTGCTTTTAAACAATGTACTGTAAGATAGAAATAATGTAATCCTCAAAACTGTTTATTGCAAAATAGAAAAACTATATTCCCTGCAACATGTTCAGTGAAATTTCTGATACTAAATGTACACTAAATTTTCACACTCAGTTTACAAAAAGATCAATTAGCTCATACAGTAGTTGATATTTAAAGGATAAATTCTGTTTACTTCAAATGATTACATCCACATTAAATGATGAAAACATGTGCTTTGAAAAATCTCTAGCATAACGGTATCCTACTGCAAACCACATAGTGCTAGAAACATGCTAGCATTTATTGTAGTCCAACTCATTGAGCATACAGCTTTAATGTATACCCAACTAGATGAGTGGTAGGATCGTATACCTGTTTGTTGATTATTCATACAGAATGCTTGGTGTATGGGTTGGGGATGAAAATATGTTACTGTTTAGGTCTCAAAAATGCCTAGGTTTTATATGATCAATAACATGTATATTACCTTCCAAACTGTAGCATATAGTCATACAAGACTTGGATTAGTTGTCTTCTTTGCTTCGTTGTAGGGAAGATTCCCTGATCAAGAGTACTGCGTAGTTGTGATGACATATTCTCACATGGTATCTTAACATCGACAGGCCATGATTTCAACTCCAGTTTCACACTGCAATTTAGATATAAGCTATTAAGACTTGTCTTGTAGTTGGAATTGGGTTAGGCACAATGCTTTAATAGCCAGAGTACAGTCCAGCCATCACTTGGATCCACCCCCTGGCCTTTCCCCTTAAACACATTATAATTAAAAATAGATATACAACAACAACAATACTACAGTACTGTATTAATAATAACAGCAATAATCATATATAATACTCTCTTGTGTGGATAACATCTTTTGAAGCCCAACACTTAAGTCTTTACAGCTTTGGTGGCCCCTCCCTATTTGCCCCATTTAATAATTTTGTCAGCCCCACCCCTGTCAAGAAGGTAAAATATGTGGTTTCAATCCTATGGAATGCTGTAAAAGCATACCACCAATCTGCATCAAAGCAATGTCAATGGGGGGGAAAATGGCAACATATATTAGATTCTGTGATTACATTTCTGGTTGTGCAGGAACTTGTGTCAATCTTACGCATATAATATTCTGACATGAGATGCCCTCGAGCTAACTGAGATTGATTCATTGTTACAATCACGTTTTTTACTAACCTAATTATTAGTAATTAATTAACTGTTTAATCAATTCCAGAAACTGCTATGTACATGCTGTCAGTTGTACTGAAATCTGACCTTTCATAATCCTCCAAAATGTCAGTACTCTTATTTAATCTCTGCTGGTGATATTTCAGAAATGCATCAACATATTATGTTTCATGGACATTATCTTCACTCACGGTAAATTTTTATGGTTCTAAATTAAACACATAATCCAACTTCAATATTGCCACTTAAATAGGTTGGTCTTGAGCATGTAAAACCCTATTCAGCAGGTACCACAATGATCATATTTAAAAGTAAAGTCCAGGTCAAACTTTTGTTTTGGTATGTTACAGAGGAACATAATCAAAGCATGCTAGTGAAATTTGTATTCAATTCCTACAGTATGTACTGTTTTTGAGATATTGACAGCTGAAGTTATTTGATATTCTACCAAAAGTGAACTTGAAGCAAACAGGTGTGATGTCATAGTTGCACACTGACAAATAATGTTTTGTTTTTTCTTTATTTTTCAGTCTATTGATTTGACCTTTGATTGGATAGGGGTTCTAGTAGTGTGTCTAAAAGGGATGTGAAGTTAACAAAATACCAATACCTATGGTACATTCACATTATGGATGCATCCAATTGTGGAGTATAAAATTAGACGTAAATGTTAAAGGAAAACAAATCATTATTTATCAGTATGCAACAATGACGTCACACCTGTTTGCTCGCAAGTTCACTTTTGGCATGAAAAGTGGCAACTTCAACTATCAATATCTCAAAACGGTACAAAGCAATGAAATTAAATGCAAATTTACCCAGAATCCTTAGATTATGTTCCTCTTTAACATATCAAAAGGGAAGTTTGATCTGGCATATTCTTTTAAGCATGCATTTGTGCATATCATTTTGGGCAATTGTAAATATTAGTAGGCCTCCTGTACAATAGTTTATAAAGTTGCTTCATTATATGCTTAGTAGCTTAATGTTTTATGGCAGTGGGATTGATACAACTTACTTAATCTCAGTGAGTCTAGAGCTGCTGAAATGCATAGCAGCCTGTAAGGAAACGAGAAAGATTTTAAAGCACTGGTCTTTAAAGAATTTTGACATGCTGTGCATGCAACTTACCGTCCAGTAGCCGTTTTTGCTCTAGTGGTAGGTGGTTCTGATTCCTCTGCACTGGTTGTGAAAGGACTTGTCTGGTTTGTTGTTGCCACCGGCTCTATTTCACTTTCCAGTGAAGAAAAGGGGTCATTTTCTAGTGAATCTTCCATCACACTACTGAAGATAGATGAGCAAGCTGGAACTGGGTCACTTGTAAGTGTACTGCAAGTTGCAATATTAGTCAAGTCCATAATGCAGCTTTGCACTCTGACTTTGTCCCTGTTTTTGATCTCTGATTGATCAATCGTCAGCCACTCTCCCCAATCTTGGCTGTATCGTTGAAGTTTAATTTCATATTCTTGTGGAATATGAAATAGATCTCTAACTTTGGTAATGACCTCATTTTGCGTTGCTGATAGAACCCGGTGTTCTGTTCCAAAGGACACTAATAAGACAATGGCCATATTTTGTACTGTACGGACTTCTTCAAACACAGGTATTATTTAAAACATGTACCCTTACATCCCAATGTTCTGTGAAACAAAGATTTACAACATTAAGAAAGGCTGTAACTTTAAAGCACACTATTGTCCTATTTTCTCCCATCACTGTATCAGTTACGTCTAATATTAATGATCCACAAAAGTCCATTGCCTTTGCAAATTCTTCAGGTTTAAGAAATGAAATCGCAAATGACAGTTCTGAACAAACTGCCATTGTAACTGTAAATGAAATAAGAAGAGAGGTAGATAATTCCATTTAACATAATTATGGAAATTCTTTTACATATCTGTACCTTTGAACCAAACATAAACCATATTCAGTTGAGCCAACAGACAGGGGATGATAGTCTAACATATTTTCCGGTTTTAACAGATAAGGCCCCGATAATTTTTCTGTTGCAATGTAACAGTAATAAGTACGATGAAATTTACAATCCATAAAGCTCTTTACCAAAAAGTATGCTTCTGAGTTATGTAACAATATTGTCTCTATTTTTGCGAAGACCAACACACCTTCCATGACGTCAGATGCTACTACAAAATTTGGTCTATACAAAGTACCATTGATTGTAACAGAAGATGCAACTTGTATATTGTCAGTTTGAAGATTTTGTACTATTACATTTCTCATCTTCGGACTAAATGAAAGAACACTTTGTTCCTTTAATCCAGTGGACATTACATTATCCGTTCCGAAGAAGTTTAGTGCACGGGAGTAATAACTCATTAAATTCTGATGTCGAGACGCAAGTGTTTTGGCTAGGTTTTTGCGATTCTTTGTTTTCCCAGCAAGGTCTTTAAAATAGCTATGTTTAGCTTCAAATCTTATTGTTGAGCAATTAACAAGTGGACCAAACTGTTCCATTTGTTTACTGTAGTGTGTTAAATAGTGCATTTTTGGTGTTAAACCACCCTCTGGAAAAATCAACAAATAGTAGTTAAGGAAATCTTCAACAACACCATGCAAATATGCTATCATCTGACCACTTTGCTTTGGAGCAAACACAAGACTTAGGATGTCATTTAACTGAAGAACCAACTCCCAAACATTGTCTCCAGCAGGCACATTTCTACCAAACATCAGTGGAGCTAACCTACAGAAGCACCACATCTGTGATGCATTTTGTTTCAAGACAACCTTTCCTGATGACCACAGTACAGTAGAAGGTTTTGATGATTTATCTGCTCCTACATACTTAAAATTTTGAAGTGCTTCATTTATTTTGGAGACAGTTAAATGCTTTCTTTCTACTAGGGAAGTAAGAACTTTAGTCCAAACAAGAGGGCAGACTCCTTCTAACAAATCATGCATTACATCAAAAGGGAGTCCATTGATAACATGAAAGAATGACAACTTGTTTAGTGGGGAATTTTGTTTGACACCATACACCGAAGACAAATTTGGGTGTTGTTGCACCATATGCAATTGATGTTCATGTCCATCAATAGATCTTTCTCTGAAGTGACTTGCTAAATGTGGTTGCTTCAAACTTTTGTAGGTGCACATACAACTCCGACAAATTCTGTTGGCAGTGAAACCTTCCATGAAACCTCCAATGCCATGACTGCCTAAATTATCAGCCACAACAAATGATACTGTGCCTTTCATGTTGTACTGTTCTCCATGTACCTCCAGTGTGAGCCCTTTTGTTTCTAAAACTTTTAAATCAGTGATCAACTGTTTTGCAACATGTGTTAAGCCAAATTTCTTTAAAAGAGTTGTCTTACAAAGCCATACCAATTGTATTGAACTCAGCTTGCTTCTATGCTTTGCATGTAAGTTACCTATTGTAAAGTACATCCCATTGAGCTTTTGCTTTTTCCTATAGCTTCCTAAAGGATTGCATACTTCAAAATCATCAAAGAACAATTGAATTTGTAATGATGGCTGTGTTTCAAAAATCCTATTACTTTGATATAATGATCCATCACAAAAATTCTGTAAGACACCATCTTGACAATGCCTGTGTGTGTTTAACACTTCATCCAAAACATCATTATGTTTAAGAAGAGATTTAAGACTCTCCAGAATAGGAACATACATGTATGTAGCTACTTCAGTCTCATTACAGTTGATATCACCAACGATGTACTCTACTGGGGCTACATAGTTGGTGTTGCTCAAAACAAATTCTTTCTGATGAGCCTCACTGCTGAAGTAATCTAGGGCAGAGAGTGGCGAATTCCTTTCTAGAATATCTAATATGACACTAGTCCTTTCTGTGTTGAGTCCTTCTGTTTCTAATGCAGCATTAACTTGTGCAAATTGTTGATTTTGAGCTGTTGCAAGTAATGAATGTATATCTTTCAATAGTGTACTTACTGTTGTCCTTGGCAAGCTGTGTTTTTCTGTTAATTTCAAGGTAAACAAGCCTACAGCATCCTGGATATTTTGTCCTGTATGTTCTAGTTGTTCTTCGTTATCTCTGTTTGAACCTATTTCTATTCCAGGATCATACAGTATTTGTTCTTTTTCTGCATTTGCAACAGATGGTTCACAATGGTAGTCTTGCAAGCAATTTTCTTCAATTGCATTGGAAGGAGCATCAATCTGAAACCCTCTGTGGTTACGTTGTATATGTTTTATGTAGGAATCCACCTTAGTGTATACTTTTTCACAACCATGTATCCCACACCTAACACTAAAATTTGGCTCGTGTTCATGAACTAACTGTAAGTGCTGAATTAATCTTCTAAATATCACAGTCTGATACTGATGACATTGGAAACACATGTATACCAAGTTTTGATTTTCATCCATAGTTAAGTCATTATCCTAATTTCCCTAAAATCAGAATTAGAGGTATAGGTTACCTATAATTTATTTATAATTTATAGCCTAAGCCTAGGTAGGCCATTAGCTGACTTAAAGATAAGTTTTGATTTTTGATCGCCTGAATTACTGGTTATAGCCTAAGCTACAACTACCTACTTAATAAAGTGTGTACTATCAAGGTCTGTGTGACGTTATTATTTGCCCAACTTGACTGTATTTGTAAAATTTAAGTGTTCAATAGAATAGCCTTAGCCTTGGCTAGCACACTTTACTGCTAAAGCCAGGGTTGAACAACAAGACCGTTGCCCGTTACATAAAATGGAATATCACTGGCAGAAAGAGTATATGCTCGCTAGCGAGTCTTTTACATTCCAAGATCTTGGCAAAAGAAGCAGGGGTAGGCTTGTACCATGCAGCGTTCACCATACATATAAACACCTATCTCTATAACCGGCGTTAGTACCGATATGGCTATCCTTGAAGGACTTTATGGGGCCTATCACAATACTTTGTGGTAGCCTATATGATTAAACGTATAGCCTATACATTATCCTTGAATGGCCCGCCACACAAAGTTGACAGTGTATTGGCGATTACGGCTTTAATTCTTTAGAACACTTTATTATATTTACATGAACATTAAATTACACTCTTTAGCGTACTCTGTGTTTGTCTTTGGCGAAATTTTGGCCAACAACTTGCCTAAAACGACGACTGATTTGTCCTTCGGAAGCAGAAAAGCGAGTCAACCGTTGTCACGAGAACATTTGCATCGCGAAGTTATTCGTGAAGTTTTACTCACATCGACAGTAAAAATAACCAAACGTATGGTTGCTGAACTCACGTGATAGATCAAAGGAATATTTTAACTCACATTTTTTTTAGCGCAAATGAAGGAACGCGTAGAATGGGTATTGCAAGTAATAGTTGCGTTATATTAGTGTACTTAGCAAAGTCGGGAAAAGTGTGATCTTACTCACAGCGTGTATTTTCATACCAAGCTGAGTGTGTTAAACGTAAACATATATACAACCATGCAAGTTTTGTCACTAACGCATAATATTAGTATCAAGTTATCTTCTTTTGATGAGTAATTCCGAAACACGCAAGAACTTGGATTGTTTGTAGTTGTATTTATAGTAATTTTACATATATCGTAGTAAAGGTACCTACTTCATCTTTGTGTGTGGAGTACCGGTTCAAAACAAGACCGGCATTGAACAATAACCCTTTTTTCCGACATAATAAAACTAGAATATATCATTAGTGGGTATTTTGCTTTGCCATACACGTGATTGAGGAATAATTTCGACATGCGAGTAATCATCCGGTAAGATTAGCATAACAATACGCGTAAAATCCCATTCTGAAGAAGAAATCGCAGGTGGCTTTAGCTTTGTGTAACATTCCAGGGACAGATGTTCTGTTAGTGATACAGTAGTGTATTAATATAGCTCGAATAGGCTCGTTGCTTGTGCATACAATCCAACATAAGCAATTTAACGTGCGGGGACTGCTGGTGATAGTGTAACTATTTATTTAAATACTATTTACTTCAATTAAAGGCATTAAAGGCATCAATTAAAGACATTGCAACCTTCCCATCGTGCTCTACATCCATGGAAAAGTTGTGCAAATTATTGTCTTCGGATCAATATCCCAGGATTTTACCTTGTGAATAATTCGCCATAATTTCGTATTCCAAAGTGATGTACCATGAATTTAGTATCAATAGTTTTCAGAGACCTGCATCTTTTCGTGGGCTGAAAAAATGATTCCTTATGGAAGAGGATTAATTTTTCTCGAGAGGATCACTTCAGTTTTATACCGGGATACACTTGAAACTATAGCATAACGATAATTCATATCAGGTGGTGAAGCTCGTAATTTTACCTTCCTGACTTCCTGAAAGTTTTTGGAGATCAACAGATATTGGATGTCAAAGCATTTTCCCGTTGATCCTTCGTCATCTTATGTGAGTACACATTCCAATGAAAATATTTGTTAATATTAATAAACTGGAATAAACGGTACTAGGTTAAATACGTACAACAATTTACTTCTCAATGTCAAAGACCTATAGGTTATCGTCACATCAACAACCAGAAACACAACCCAGAATTAAAACAAACTTAAACTACGCCAGCTTGAATTTTCTTAAAAAAAGAAGCAACTTATAATGACATTTGTTATAAGTAAGTTTAATAAATCAAATACAGAAAACGTAACCCCTGATGTAAACAATAACATGGCAGTAGCTGTTAATTTTAAAAAGGATAGAGGATAAATTTCAATCGCCTTTCCTGATATATCGATCGGAGAGGAAACAAACATACCGCTGATACCGGTCAAAAAGTAAAATAGTCGCTTAACAATTAACAGCCTAAATTGTTATGTGGTTAAAATAATGTTTTGGACATCCTCCGATGGTCAATCACCAACCCCAGTCTACCCCCCCCCCCTTAAAAAAAAGGTGCATTGTGTATGACAATAGTCCTTCACTTTCTTGATAGAGACGGAATTATTTAGTGCAGTCATTGTCTATCATTTGTGTTGAATACCTAGAACCATTACAAATACACCCTCACCTGTGCGTAATTAAGGTAAATTAGTCATTATTTCCGAGAAAAAAAATCGTTTCTTGTTTTCTAATCAGAGCCAAATCTAACTTGATATTACGAACGATTTAAACTTTGTATCAAACGAACTATGTCACGCTAATTAAATTAATCGCCGTTCATTGTTTTGCATAATTCAAGGGTGTTAAGTAACTACCGTTAATAATTTGGTCTAAATAATCTCTTCACTAATGGTAATAGCAAACTTTGTGCATGAAGATATAATGTCCAGGCTAGTACAATTATTGTAGATTTGATTCCCATTGATATGTTTAAAGCACCACTGTTGTTTAGACCCACCTTTATTTTTTATTTTTCTCTTCGAAATTTCTTGACCAACCTTCATAATTCCTTTAATTTGAGAATTGATTATGCCACCTTTGAATATAAAACGCTGTCGTGTTTATAATATAAATCCCCAAGTTTATATTCAATAGTACCATGATAAAATAATTTACGATTTTATAAACCATTTACAGGGATTAAACAGCAACCATTAACGCATCCGCGAATTTAGGGACATTTCCCATTCTTTGCTCATACTGCTTCTGAAGAATTTGGTATATTATTGATGCAATATGATCGATCCATCGATAATATGACGCTGTTGAAGTATCAGACTTATTTGCAAATCAATATCAGAGAGATCCCTATCAGCAGTGTCCCTATCAGCGTTTTCTATAAACAGAACATACAGATCTAAGCGTAGCTGATCATGAGTTTCCGTATCCCAGTATAGACTTACATAGGCTTGAAACCACTGAAATTAGTTGACAGTGGTAAATGTCGAAGGTTTTTTCCATTTTGATGATGACAGCAATTAAAATGATTTACTTCCTGTTACGTTTAATTTATTTAATTGTCCTCTTTAATAATTATATTTTTATTGTTAGATATTAAGCTCATGGTGCATCAAGCAAAGTATGTCGGCCGTATTTTAACATCTTTGTATAAATCTACGGAAAGTCTTATCGCTGGTACCTTCGGTTCTATTTCTCTTACGTTACTCAATATAATGACGGCAATTGCGAGCTCATCACCAAGACTCAAGGGAGGTGCAGAGCTTTAGGGTTGCGAACGTGACTGCTGGTGGAAGAGGATTGTATAGCTATCAATAATATCAGTCTGACGTCATATTATCAGCATACTTTATAGTTTTCGCTTCCGAATTCAACTTTCCTGGATGAAGTTCGTACGTATTTTGTTTATTTCTGGATATTTCTCGATAAATTCGCGACACTCTAGAAGGGTCGTCAAACCACTGTCCCGTTAAACCCCCCTTATGTTAGTACACTCGTTAACTAAATTACTTTAAAAAACAGTAAGTCATTAACTACAGGCTTCATACTTGAAAGAAATTGTTACTTTTTGAACTTTTCATTCTCATCCCAAATAACGTAGGATTAATTGGGGACTGGTACATGGTATTGTCCAATAGACCTATATTAGTTGTAAGTGAGGTTAAACGACACTTTTACAACTAAAGATAAAGCTATTTCTTTGGGTGTTTGTTACAGCCAACGCTGTGCAAAAAAGTTCCTAAATACTCTGTGGATGTAATAGCTAATTAGATGTGTTATCGGTGGTTTCATTAAAAACACTAACGGAATTACGTAGGTGCATATAACAAAAACTTTGTCAAAGAAAGGTCTTAGGATTCCATCCGCTGGTGCGTACCTTGTTTTGAAAGGAAGCTATGTTAGAATTTTAATATTAACAAAGTCAGTATTTTAGTTAGTTTTTTATTTATTAATATACTCTTTTATACGAAAAATATCATTCATTTAACAGATTAGTGTTTGAACAGAGGAGGTGATTGACGCATTACAGTGACCCCCCCCCCCCCCCGCTCCATCCTATTTTATATAGACATGCTGTACAGTGTTGCTGTTATTTTAAAGCTTCGAGGATATGCGACCAAATTTTATTGACAAAACTAAAG
This sequence comes from Apostichopus japonicus, assembly GCF_037975245.1. Taxonomy (NCBI): domain Eukaryota; kingdom Metazoa; phylum Echinodermata; class Holothuroidea; order Aspidochirotida; family Stichopodidae; genus Apostichopus; species Apostichopus japonicus. The sequence continues at coordinate 7,891,522 of NC_092567.1, forward strand.
TAACTTAATCGTACAGCAAGACACTTGATAGTAGTATAACAATGGACTCAACGATTCACAATATTCATTAAATATTGTTATTGAAAGAAGATAGAAAAACATAATGATACATTGTAAACATTCAATGTACATTTTTAACTTACGGAGATTTAAACAGAAATTGTTAAATACACGTTATCAGTAACGATTCTACCTAAATGTAGCAGTTTGTGTTGAATTTAATATAATCCGTTAATTGGTAAATTTGCAACTCCTTTACAGGTACAACAATGTACAGCATACCTACATACCTTAATATATATGATACTGCAATATATTTAAATCACTCCGGAAAGGATGAAATCAAACAAAGAGTGTAAGAGTACTCCAAGATTAATGTATGTCGTACAGTTACAGAGTTGTTGACAACTGACAATTCATAAACATGGACGTTAAATATGAATCTAAGAGACTGACTTCGGTCAGCTTGCCGCTTTGATAAGCCAATGATGGCCGCTTCTTCGCGAGTTCCTGCTTGCAGGAGGATCTAAATTACAAACATACATGTATACATACATACAAGAGTTCGCACAATAATGCATTACTGTTAACTTTGTGGGACCCATATTTATCTGTGTTGGACTAAACGCTTCGAAACTCTATTTAAGAGTAGCCAACTGGTTGTAAGCTTTGGCTGTAATAAACACCCGAGGAAATAGTTTTATCTTTAGTTGTAAAAGTGTTGTTAAACCTTACTTACAAACCCAAATACAGTTGTTAAACATTTTCATGAAGTGAATTTGAATGATATAATTACATTTATGGAAGCTAGTGGGGTGGAGAGGGGGTGGGTGCAATGGTGGGCATAGGCGTCGAGGAAAGAAGTGCTCCATTAGAGCCCTCCTTCTTTCCATAGTTTCAACTTTGAGAAATTTTGTTTTTACCGTCAAGTCAAAAGCACTCCTCCTATCCATAAAGTTCGTACCGCTGTTAGCGTATACTTGTTAACGCTATAAATGTGTGTATGTTACCTGTGTCTTATTCCGCCTAAAGTGTGGGATATTCTTAATAGTGGTCGCTGTTTCAATTATATTTTTTTCTATCTAAACTGTACATGTTGTAAACCACTAAAATACCACTGCTGTCAGTATAGGTTTTATTTTAATATTCTATATATTTAGTTTTGAGAAATGACAGTTTAAACATCTGACGTCATCAATAAAAGTGACTGTATTATACAATCTAACACGGAGACAATTATGTCAGTCTTTCGAATACAACACAAAACTTACAGTAACGGGCAGAAAAGACTTTATAGCCTCAAAAAACATGTTTACAGTAAAGTACATATTTGTCACGCATAAATTGGAACTTATCCAAATTGTGTTGAAAATAATCCAATTATTTATACAGAATTTAAATGAATTATCACACAAAAAGTGTAAACAATATTTAAAGTATTACAAATTATCAATTCGTTTACTTTGATAAGTTAAAATTGCCAAGAACCATTTAAACTACCAATGATGTCATCTATCAATCACTACGTCATCAATACATATGATCGTCTTTCTCATGGACGTCGATTGATTAAAATCACAATCAATGTAAAATAACAATGTAAACTAACCTATAATGAGGTCAATTTGTTTTTTATCTGTATATAATATATCACATACACTCTATAATTATATGAGAGCCTATTTTTACTTGTATTGTGCTTTATTTCCTTACCATAGTTTTACATAATGGCCTTAACTATTATATGACGTATCTGTTACGTAATGTCTTGAATCATTACTTATGACACTATATTATAATTTGCCAATATTCACACTAAATGTTTTTGATTGGTTATCTACCACCCAGGGGCTATTTTCTAATTTATTGGTCGCTGTTTAGCTGGAAATTTCAACAACTGTTCCAAAATGAATATATTTTTATAAAATAATTATATCTTTCCTGGAAATCGTCTTAAATTATTTTAAGAATGTTAGGATTGTGGTACTTAAGAAGTGGAAATTTCGTAATAACAGGTCGATCTTTTCACTTTTAATATCCAATTTGCAGTTTTTAATCTCAAACTTTAACTATTATATTTCAAACTTTCGCCTATTTTCTCTAACTTTCGACTTTTAGATGGCAAGGTTAAAAAAAAAGTATTTCGACTTAACATATTGGTTTTGTATTTCATAATTCGACTTATTCCTCATAATATCGCATTAATACTAGTCATCAGTTCAACTATGTTGTCTCAGAATATCAACGTTTCTTGATTAGATTGGTATTAGTTAATACGGCGGTAAAGAAAGGACCACATGGATAAACTGCTGACATTTCGACTTAGCATGTCGAAAAATTAACCGATAATGAAATATGAAAGAAAAAGGTATACATTGATATAGTGGCTTAGAGTGATAACTCTACTTGATATAGGTCCCAGATGGTATGGTTGTTCTTATGCATATCTCTGATGTGAAAATGAAATTTGTGAGCAACATATTTAATAGGGCGGGCACAACGATTTACTGGGAGAGAAATTGCCCACTCAGTTACTATGATATTTACTTCGTTGGTGTCAGCTTCTGACCAAGTCATGTATATTACACATGATAGTATACACCTCGGTCTAACTAAGAGATTTGAGTGACCATAATGATATGTCCGCTACTTGCTATGGTCTTGTCATGCTTTATTCTCTGTTTTAAAAAAAACATAAATGTTCTTAAATTTTAAGAATTTATAATTCCTGATGTAACTTTCGTGACATGTTACATTTATTTGTTTTTCTAACGGAGGATGGTACCGCCCGATTGAGAAATATTCATAGGCGAGGTATGCAGGTGTGGGGGGGGGGGGGTTGAGGGGTAAAAGTCCCAAACAAGATATTGACGTGGAAATTCTGGCAATACTCTGATTTTTTTTTCTCGAATTTACTACATATAATCTGACATTGATGTTGTTGAGTTTTGACACAGTTCGCACTCATTTAGTTTACGTGCTGGCGTCAAATTGCATCAATAAATTTACTAAACTATGTCTTCTTATAGAATTATCATTTTATATTTGTCTATTATCTTTATTTCTCCCAGGAGGGTGGTATTGGCAGCTTCACAGTAAAGTCAGCTTCCCCTCTTCTTAGTTTAGACTTTTTTTCGGAAATGCTTCCATTCTGAAAATAACGTGCTTGTCTTTTCTTACGTTTACTGCGTTTATAAAAATACTGTTTTATGTATGTTTATTCCGGAATGATTCTGTTAACATGCAGGATCACGACTCGATCATGTCCCCCCCCCCCTCCCTTAACCACATGACACATGTATTATGTTCCTTCGTTTCCTGAATAATAACACAATTCGGTAGACGATCACTGACTCCGTACATAAGTTACCAGATAACACTTTGTTGCCGAGTAAATAATTCGGTATTGCCAATAGAAACTATTGCCAATGAGACTATAGCTTTGATCATTAATTCTGGTTAGAAGAGTAATAGAGTACGATCGGATTCGTCCAACACGGCAACATACGGAAACGTTGTACTCAAAGCCGAAGTCTTCTTTGTACAAACCCTTTGGCCAGCAACGGCAAATCGTTATTTTTCAAAAGGTTGCTTTTACCCAACATCGTAGAGGCTGTATCATTTGTAATTTTTTTTTATCAAACTCAACCCACAGGGTAAAATAAAGTTATCAAAGGAACTTTAAAATTCCGCTTGGTAATATGAATTTAGTAAATGTTCATAATTTTATGTAGTTAACAAGTCGTTAAATGTTGTATAAATGACTGCTGGAACAGCAGCAGACGTATGAAGAACACACGTATTTGTTTATGAATTATAAATAAGGTTCTCATTCGACTACTAAACAATTATATTACATGCCAACCTTACGCATTACCAGTTGAATCCCTCTGCCAAATCTAACGAGGTACAGGTACGACCCTTGCAATGTCATCTGCGAATTAATAACGTCACACATCCGGAGACTGTGCAGTCTAATTTCTTCAATACCGCCCTCATTCCCATTGGGTTAACATATCAAAAACAATATCAAAACCACCGGGTCCCAGTGTAAGGATATATAGACGTCACAGATAACAGTGCCTTACAGCTGAAAGTTTATCTTTGTAATGAGGAAGAGACCCTTCTCTTTTCATTATTACAATTGTGATTTTTTTTTGAGTAAATGTGTTGCACTCATGTCAATCTAACACCTCCCACTATCCAACAGTTTGCTCCTCCTAACCCCCCCCCCCTTCCCCGACACCGCCTTCTTCCGCCATTGCTTACAAGTGTAGTACTCCAAAGTCCTGAAGGCCAATGAACATTTGAACATAACATATCGAGAGTAGTTACACATATATATGCTGTTAGAAATCTTCCTTTATCTCTATCGACGCTGTACAGCAGGGAATAATTACGATTTACTTACTGAAGGAACCGGCGAGTTGTAGTCACGTCAAATGATGTTAATCTAGTTGACAATGCACATACTCAACTTGATAAATTTGGCCAAGATATGAATAGAGCGTATACTTGACAACTCTATCAAAATCATATCTTTGACTTGTTGCCAAGTTACGTGAAACACACCAAACTCGATTTGTGTTATCATTTTCGTCAAGCGGTAACTTTAGCGTAACTCGTCAGTTCAACAAAAATATACAACTTTTAAGTGTTTTGAAGAACTCGCCTGTCCCTTCAGAACCACTGCAGATAAGTCACCAGTGTCGTTAATATATGATATTAGATGCGGCGGATATTGTATATTGTCATAGCATTCCTACACGGACGCAACGATAACGTGATCTGTATTTTTGAAAATCTACTAACATTTTTGACCGAAGTCTCCGACGAGAAAAGGGTATTTTGTCATGACGAGTAATTCCAGGAATCACCCGCTGTTTATTGAATTTCCAAATAGTCTGAAAAGTTCCATTGCGGGGCCAGGGCGCGTTTTTTCCCAAACAGGTTTGCAATTACGGAGTGTTCGTCTAATCAGATTGCTCGTGACGTCAGCATCAATAATGAGTTTTAATGACCATCACTAGATAGAAAGTTGGAAGACATACACTGAAACAGAAGAATGATAAGGTCCATGGGTCTTAAATATCAAAACATGAATGAGTTTATTGACGTCACTGAAACACGATGCTTACGCTGAACAGATACAATTTTGTTGTTGATTGTCCTGTGACCATTGGTTAAGTCTACTTACAGGGTTGCCTTCTAAACGCCCTAAGTTTACCTTTAATGCTTGGATCACATGTTGACCTTACGTATGATACATACGCTACATTGCAAGATTCGTGAAGTCGTTCTATTGAAATCGGAATTCCTTCGTGCAATGGATACACTAAAATCACAAGTCTTAAATGAATATACGCAAACATGACAGCAGCAATAGTTTGAATCGGTACTATACGTGAGTGTATTGCGCGACTAGATTAGGACTACAGTAAGTCTGCAATTTTCCTGTCTAAAATTTGGGAAATCGTTTGCGAATAATCAATGCTTAATTTACACAACTTTTCTGTTAAATCATATGTATCTCCATTGGGTTAGATCATATATAGTGGAATATATTGAATATATACAGTACATATAGGACTGAACAGGATAGGCCGAAGCTCAAGTGAGGTGTGAAGAATGCTGGGTAACCGTCATCAATGACTGATATCCTTCGAAGAAATATTTTTAGTGGAGAGAAAGCTGGTCCTTTTTATTGAGTCAAAGCATAGACACAAGCTACTAATAAGCAATCCTGTCGTCTCGACAAAAGTTCGGACCAATATTAAGAAGTGGTTCCAGAATGGGGAAGGGAGTTGGGTGGGGGAGGGGGTATTTAGAACTGAACTGTTTTTGCATCACAACACAGTTCTTAAATGTCCATACTGTATAGTGTACAGTATGGTATCCTTCCGTCGCTGCACTGTGTACACAGTTTTAATACATATAGGCCTACAGCGTATGTGTGATGCACCCTGTACAAAACTGTTACGTGCATTGTGCTATGTTATCGATAAATGCCTCCACAGAAAACTTCGATCAAACCTGGATATAGTAGATCATACAATCTAACAAACTAGTGTGCTAAATATACTTACTTATTTGCCTCACTTAAGCTACTGAAATTACCGGACCTTGTGAAAGTTCATCTTGCTACATTCGCTTATCGCTCTATTAATGGGTATAATCCGCCCACATGTAAACATTTATTCACTGTTAATAAGGAAATCCATGATTATAATACAAGACAGACTGGTCACATACATTGACTTTTTCCCCATAGTAACCTGGGTAAACAGAGTATACGTTATCGGGCAAACACTTGCTGGAATTATCTACTTAATCATCATGATCATATACAAAATGATTCTCAGTCACCACGTTCCTTTAAACGTCAATTAAGCGGGGTTTACATAAGTGATCATTGATCCATAATACTTTTTAGAAATCTTTCTTTGTTTATATCGTTAACACTGATAACTTAATTATTTTCCTTCTTTAGGGAGTGGCTCTGCTCGATAAGCCTTTCAGGTTTTTAGATCACTTCCTTTCTCTTTATACTCACTTTCATATCTGTAAACGTTTGTATGACATACAAGGTACCGTATATTGAGAAAAAAAACAAATAAATGAAATGAAATGAAATATGTCTAAACCAATTCCAAAGATATCTACATATACTTACGAAAAGATTCGGGATATTTTGAACGGTTAAGCCTTCGTTGCAACGAACAGATTCAGACATTTTGCTTACCGCGAAGTACCAGGTTTCTATGGTGATGACAAAACTTCCGACCAATCATGAGCGAATATTTACACACAATTGCAAACCTGTTTGGGACAAAAAAAACTCGACCTTGGTACGTTCCCATCCAGTTTTGTGGAAACTGGTTAAGAAAAGGCCTGAACCTTTCCATTTTTGTAATGTCGTTTTGTTGTTAAATTTAGAAATATGTCAATTAAAAGTGCCTCTTTTGTATAGCACCCCCCCCCCCCCCTTGCAATCCTTGCCAAAAAATAGATTATCGTAAATGAATGTGGTTTGTATTTGGGAATACATGGTAAAATGACACACTATTTTAAGAAATTCATGCATTCACTTGAGAAGAAGGAGATACGATATAAAGGAAACGGATACATATATTGCAAACATATTTATTCTTGTATGAGAAATGATATATAAGAGATGTATTAGGGTATGAATGTATCTATTTGAGTTCCTAGTTAATATGGTTTCGTTTGTTACATCACGATTGTAAGTCCATGATCCCGTCCGGATCGAATATGGATGAAGGCCATTATATTAAAATATCGACTTCTGAAATCAACTGCTGCTGTTACTATGGTAACATTGGACGTGGTTTATAACCAGGAGCATACTATTTCATGACAGTTCGGTGGAAAGGGTGTTGTGTGGATTGGAAGTAGATCTTGGTGGGAACATTTGTGTGAAGGTGAAGTAAAATGTCATCATTGTCGGTTTTTGAATACATAAATAAAAACACGTACAAACATCGTATATCATAGCACACTATCACGTACGATACGTCAAAGAAGAGGCTTATGAAAGTCTCGAATCGTTTTGTTCGAATTGAATTTTATTCACCATCACGGGACCATGTTGAAGTTATCAGCTCTTTGCATCTGTTATCTTAAGTTAGAATAGTATGGAGGTCTTAATGAGATTCCTCAATGCGGTCTCATATTACGCTACATGCACTTCTTCTTTTTGACCAAACTGAGCAGACGGAATCTGGTTGAGAGGAAAAACCGATAAAGTATTGTATAAGAGTTAGTGATCATCAAATGACGTATAAAAGTGGTAAGGCGAAGAGCATGGCAATACATCAATAAAAAAATCCAAATGTAGTGTAATGACTGAGGCGCTTCAGATAACAAATGTATACGATTTAAACCCGTTTCTTAAGGTTGTAATTTGAAATCGGTCACGTGATATATCCCATGTACATTGAATGAGGAATTATCCCTGACTAACAATCATAGTCAGTTATGAGCATGAACTTCATTTAACCATTTTCATCAGAAGATGTCACCATGACGTAAAAATAAACGACCGTTTGCAATCTTCGTTAAAGGGTTGTTTAATAAATAAGGCCCTGTACATACAACACTATTAATGTTGGATTCATTACCGAGATCAAGAAGATCTCAAACATGTCACATAGTCCTGTATTATACAAAAAGTAAAACAAGAAACGTTTTCAAGGCGAATATTGATCACATTAAAGACATATGCGCATGAGCATGAATTAACATGTTTCAATAAAATAATTAACCGGTTAACCGTCAAAATTTAACCGGTCCGGTCTTATTTTACCTCGTAGTTGCAGACTTAGGAAAGATTGAAAACAGGTAAGAGGCTAAGATAATAAGAAAAAAAGTTATCGTGATCCGGAACAAGGTAGAAGTTTTCGACAGCCTCTTGGAAAGGAGTTGGTTGAATCTGAAATGGCCAGGCGCCTCTCCTCCCTTCAATTTAGTCGAACTTTCATAATTTTTATTTGGAAGTAGCTTAGTGATCTATTCAAACCACTCACGATCTGTTGTTTTTTCCTTCATAATAATATATCAAAAAGCGTTAAAATATCATTCATTATTACTAACTGATCAGTTCTACGTAGCGGTTTGCAAATAAGATGATCCTAACAAGAACATAAAATGTGTTCAATTAATTGCTGATCAGTTTTGTCTTGGTTTATCTAATAAATCCAATTGAAAACAAGATATTTTACTTTAATATTACATTAATCAGTTGCTCATTAGTAAGTACGACTTGAAGAAGTTTTACCGTATCGGTATCTGTGTTTTTCAATTTCGGGAGAGATTAGGTGTTTCCAAGGTCCTTTTGTTTGTATCTGTAATTGAAATTTGTGCCAAGCACTAGTAAACTCAAAATAAAAAAAAAACTGGTAAAGTATTGTCAAGAAGCTATTTTCTAGTGTTGTAGTACTCGAAAAGCACCCGGCACTCGATTGGCATTCAAACATCTGTCTCCAAATGATCGGTACTCGCACTAGGTGAACAATACTTGGTACTCATTCTTTCGCACCCGCACTCTGATGCTTAAGTACTCGATTCAAAGTGCTTGATACTCGTTCGTGACGAGTTATTTAAAACAAACAGTTTCGAAATACTGACGTTACAGTAGGTAGTTATTATAAGTTATCGATGATTTTTATTACTCTGTTATGTCACCGTAATCCTGTGTTTCTACTGCAGCAGAATAGCCGACTATATTACCAAGTACAGTGCATATAGCATGAACAAAGAAAGCATAAGTGATGTATATTATGTGTCTAACATAAAACAATTTATAGCATGTTTGTAGTATTAATATGGCACTTGCAACCCTATTGAACCATCATTTTAAGACATTTTACATTTGAAAATTTGTCAAACAATAACAAGACACGGGCATTGTCTTCATATTCGACTGGTATAGCATTTACATATAATTACCACCGGGAAGGGTTATAAATATTAGGTTTCTCTAAAATATTAAGAAATCAAAAGTACTCGTATGAAATAGTATAATTCGTGTTCGGTACTGAATACTGTATATAGAATACTGTACTCGAAAACTGGCACTCGGTGCTCGGATCCTAACAAGCCAGTCATCGGGCTAGGATACCTATATGTTACTAACAATAATCTACAAAAGGATTCAAGTCATTCTGTTTGTATAAACTTTACAGAAAAGCAAAGAAAAACTGAAGGGCTTCATTCCATTTTGGGGGGGGGGGGCAAGATATTAAGATTGTGTACATTTCTGTTGGCTTTAATTAAGACCCTGGTCCCACGTCCCACCATAGTAAACGAATTACGGTAGCGGTCACACGTACTCACACGACGTTTTACGATATTAGGACGATCGTTATTCGCAGCCACATGCATCAGTGAGTTAATTATGCTTTTGCAACGCTATCAGTTGCGTTGGGTCGGTCAAGGGTCACGGTTTTGACGATGTTTCGCGGGGTTCTTAGATGTAAGTAGTAGATGATGGCGATGGAAGCTCAATGTGCCGTAGCGCTTTCATTGATTATTATGAGATTTGTATTACGAAGGAGGCGTCACATATTGGAAGAGGCATTCCTGCAAAGACAAGAAGCCGCTGGTCGCCGACCTAGAGATTGTAGACGTATATTTATTCGTAATACACAGCGAAATATTATGGATATGAAAGCCCAGCACGCACTGCTCACGCTAATGCGTACGCGTCCTTTCGTATCCCTCTTTCGCCATCATTTCCGCACACTTCCTAAACACCTCCTTATTCCTGACGGGGTTTTTCACCATACTCTGTATATACTCCCCCCCCCCCCCCCAATATATCAATTAGTGTCAGGACTTCTTGTTCCTCCCAGGTTTTAACGCGAGTAGTGGCCGCCATTGGGAGTTGACTTTGAGTGTCGAATTGTTCGGAGTATTGATTGTTGTGTTGTTTTGTGGTAGAAACCATACGTGTGTATTGTGTATGTACAGTACATGTAATAGTGTACAGTATGCAGTGCAGTGCAGGTTGGTTTTGTTTACATCGTATGTATCTAGGCACGCGTCGCTATGTCAAGGGATTGAAATCGGGAATAATTAGTTAACGGAATAGATGTAAATGTTGCAGATTGAAATTTGAGAATTTTTAATCTGAATTTTTTTTTTTAAGCACCGTTATTGATGAAAGAATTATCCCTCACAATGAAAATTACATAAGTAATGCTATAACTGAAACATCACCTTTGACGATGTCATAGAAGGATTTGTCTGAAGTACAGTCTAAGCTGATTTACAGATACGACTGTCTGGTATAACAGACAACACATATTCATATAGTATATATCGCTGTAGGTATTCCGTTGCAGTCGCTACGGACTAAGAAGATGTTTGTTTACATGGAAGAAAGTGCTACAGTATGCATAGCTATAGAGACTTCAAATTAGTCTTGGTGATTTTCTAACTTTAAGATATTGATATAAAATCTCTATATTTTTTTTATTCGATTTTTTTTTAAACTGTGACAGATCAGTGAGTTATGGGACATTAGTATGTAATACAGGTCACGGTAGGACAGCGTTAATCTAGCATAGATCTTCATTTTCCCCGGCATTCTTGAAATGGGCGCAATGTTACATGTTGTCAAGTGTCTGCTTCCTGTCAGGCTCACAGTATACGTTAGAAATTCCTTTGAGGATATTACAAAGTTTTATCACAATTTTGACATCATCCTAAGCTTTGTATTTTTCAACTTTCTGTTAGTGCTAGAAAACTACTTTCCATATTTTATTATAACGCTGTCCCTACTCCTCTCTTTCAACGCCCTTTCGTCTGATTTGGAAACATATGTATGTGTTTCTAAAGCAGCCACATATGTTGTTGTATTATATTATTAATTTATACAAGAAACAAAACCGTAAATGTTTAGATAGATGTGTGGTAACTCATGTAATTATACCTCGCACTGTAGGACATTATTCTAATTCAGTAAACTTGAACCCAATTAAAGAAAATCGGTCATAAAAATCCATGTACTCCCTAATGATCGTAATGCCATACTTTCTCTGGTTTGATTTGTTATTTATAAATGAACATATCAAAGATGAAAAACAACTTTATGAGAGATTATAATGTGGGGGGGGGGGAGGGGGGCGGCTAGGTTTCCATACTGAAGTAACGATAATAATATTTTGTTTTCAAACGACGAGGAGTTATTTGTCCAGGATGTTTGTATCGTACAATACAACGTATACGTCAGAAACCCTTACAAATAACTTAAGGTATGCTACAAATAACACGAGGTATGTACAAATAACATGAGGTATGGTAAAAATAACAGATGTATGGTACTGATAACTTGAGGTATGGTACATGAGATAAGGTACAAAATACATGAGGTATGGTACACATAACATGAGGTATGGTACAGATAACAGATGTATGATACTAATAATTTGAGGAATGGTAAAATAGCATGAGGTATGGTATAAATACCATGAGGTATGGTATAATAACATGATGTATGATATTAATAACTTGATTTATGGTACATGAGGCATGGTACAAAATACATGAGGCATGGGACAAATAACATGAGGTATGGTACAAATAACATGAGGTATGGTACAAATAACATGAGGTATGGTAAAAATAAATGAAACTAAATTAAGTCTCCCTTCCACGCTCGTACTCCAGCAGTCTCGCCCTATTTCTAATTATTATTGTCCTTCTTTCTCTGCATGTAGACCCCTATATGCTCTCCTTATAGAAGTAATTGTCTTGTGAATCAATAAACATTATGAATGTTAAAGTAGAGAATATTCAGATACATCAATCCTTATAAACAAAATGAATCTATCGTGCTTGCAATGTCTCTCTTTCACACCATCTCAGTCAAAAATGTTTTATTGGTGAAAATATCGATGCATGCTTTTCATCTCTAAAATCTGTACGTTGTGACGTCACTGTACACAGTTATGCAACATTCAGTATATGTGACTCGATTCTAATAGTTTGAGTTGTAATGGGATTTGAGGGATGTCTATTGATTTTATTATTTATTTAGATGAATGTATATATACGTCACTGATATGAATGTGTGGGTCCAAGCAGGCTTATATATGAAGGACGGATCTCGGTTTGACTTGAAACTAAGAAACAAATGTATTGTTTTTGGGGGTAGGTTTCATCATTTTGATGTACTTTAATATGCAAGCAAAATTAAAGTAGATGTGACTACATTAAAAGGTCAACTTAAAGGTGTTAAATTTAAGAATTTTATTTAACTTTCAAGAAACGTATTTTTTTACCACCCTCTGTACGTACAGTACTATGAATAAGCAGCAGCGTTATGATACAACAAATGGCAACGGTGAATCTGAACTAATAATGGTTTAAAATATTTGCATTATTTCTTTTATTTTTTAATAACTTCAACACTGTGTATAACGTAGGGTCTTGAAGGAGCCTGGGCCAGATAGAGGGAGGGGTGGGGTGTTCAAAGTAACTGTAAATGTGGTTGAATTTTATACAATTACCAACCGGCAAATTAATAATTATATTCAAGCGCTGACAATAACAAAATACAACATCCAGGCCTTGTATCTTCATGTGGTTCCTATTTTTATTAGTACTATTTCAATCAGAGCCATTCAATATGTCTGTATCTTATAGTATAAGAAACACTCTGATGTCCAATTATTCCTGATTCCGAGCCAAGTCCGTGACTACTTGGTTCGAGTATGGCATTCTCGAGTCCGAACAACGTTCTATAGAGTATATGAGCAACCCAAACCAAGTGACTCTCTGAAACACATTTGTGCAAGGTTTATTATAATTAGTGAAATGTTTAAGTTGTTAACATATCTATTTGATTATCCGATTGTGTCTCTTATTGTATATTTTTACCAGACAACTACATTTCCAAAACTTTGATGGATATCTTTACACTACTAACAATACGATAGAAACAGACCGTCTCAGACGAAGGGGGGGGGGTGTAACCCATGTGTTGCTTTGTTGACTAAGGTTTTGCTATTTCTGACCACGATATTCTGGGGTCTGTCTTTAATTACTGCCCTCCTTTCCCTACTCGTCATCTTCTCTGTTGTCCATTGTATCCATCTGATCACCTCAGTGAGAAGTTGGTCATTATGACGTCACTCAGTTTTGATGACGTCATTCGGGGGTTGATGACGGGTTTAAAACTAACAATGTCTTTCCTATAAAGCTGATGTTTATATTCATGTTATTAAGTCCATGCATCTTACACTGACGAGTCTGTCTCCTTTATTGACTTTAGGGTGTTCAATGTAGATGTGTGTTTACCTGCCAGGAATAATTTACTGCGATATTTTTGAAGATATATCATGCTAACTTATACATTGTTTGCTTCGCCATATTATATTTTCCTGAAATTCCATTTCTAAATCTCATGAATATAATATTTCTCTTCCTTTCAGGCCTGTGACGGAAATGGCAATCTACCAGGAGAAGAGGTGAGAGAGACATAGATTCATGTTCCTGTTAATTAGTAACGGTAATTTTAATTATAGACACAGAGGTATTAATTAATGTTGAACAAAGAAATAAGACAAAAGAGTATGATACTTTGTCCCTCATCAGGAGGAAAGATTTATAATTGTCGTGTATCGAACAGGGAATTCAGATAGGCCAGTTACAAGTTAATGCCTCGTAATGATGATAGCACTGTTCTCAATGTCAAATTTAGATGCGGCCTAAATAATCTTACTTCCGCACACACAGTCAAAGAAATGATAAACAAAGAAACGAATAGACTTTAAAATAAGTTGAGTCCGGTGTTATGGTGTGTTACAAGCCTCACACATTATTGGAATATAACTTTTAAACTGTCAATCCCCTCCCACCGGCAGATGCTGATTATTTTATTTCACTCTGCTGATGTGCATATCATAATTTGTTAGCTCGTATCATAGTTCGTTCTCCGTGAATTTTTTTTTTCACAGTTTATTAACCGTAAAAGGAACTGATAAAAAAAAATAAACATTTTGAATTTCACTTTTATAGGGTAACAATTTCTCTACACACAAAGGGCTAACTGTAGTCTATACCCAAATCTCCCATCTCTCTCTACTCCGGTATTCTTTAATATAATAAAATCATTAGAATCATTCCCTGGGGTCGGGGAGGGGTCGGGGAGGGGTGGGGGATGGCTTAGGATGGTATTCGTTGGGTTATAGCATCATGAATCATTGTGAAACGAGAGCATACACTGTGTCATAAATACACTATCTCGGAGCGAGCTGGTAAAAGTAAACGGTTGATGTTTAGTGACTGAGTGATGACGTCATACCGTAATCCCTTACAGAGTGGATTACATGGAGGAGGGGTGCATCAAGTAAGTTACAGTTCAGGTCCGTTTATATAAAAGACATGACAGCAACGGCGTAAGTAGCTTTCGACACTTAAGTGATTTTAGATGAAGCTGTGTGCATGAGGGTTGACTCTCTTCCAAAGTAAACTTTAAAAAAAAAACATTTATTGAGCGATATACTTCCCAAATGTGTGTCAGTTCAAGGCCTCAAGTAAGATTTCGAGATGGTTTACGCTGGTTCATATCTTAATTAATTGATTAATAAGCACAACCTGTTACAGTTATTTTTCCACGGTGGTTTTTATTTTATTTTTTTGCAATATGAAAGCTAATTTCTGAATATTGTACCAAACCTTTCTGATGTTAGTCAAAATGAGCTAGCAGTGAATTACAATAATACATATTTTTCCCTCTACATGAACTCTTATTTTGGAATATTCAATTAACACATTGATCGATAACATGTCGTTGCCTAAACACATTTACAAACAGAGGATTCATATAACACCAACCTGAGGAGGTTCCATTTTGCTTTTTAATTCAATTTGTTACATTATACATCTGACTTATCCAGCAAACAAATCATGTTTTTATGGGCGTTTAGTATAATGACAACGTTTGACAACGTTTCAGGGCACGTTTTATCTTTCTTTGTAGGGCCCATTTAAATTACTTTCAAATACGACGTTAGCGTACACGTGCAGCTAAGGTGTATTACTGCTACATAAATCATTGTATATACGAACTTGTACTAATGGGAGTGTGTGTGTACTCACCATGCAGGCGACGGATAAGTTAACGTGATGAAGTATTTCTGTTGAAAGGCAGAAACTAGTGGCCCGTAGTTTCATTGTTTCAAGGTGGGGGAGGATTTGACCGACTTAAATGTTTAAAACTAGAGAGTGTTACCCAAAGTTGGATGACAATTTAAATTAACGCCACCCCATCCCTCTTCATGGACCTCTTTGGTCCACCAACTTTCTTCGGCGGAGTTTAAGAAGTCACTCATCGTTTAATAGTTGTAATACATATTGACATAGTGCATCTTTTAGACATCTTGAACATATCTGCAAGGTGTTAACACGGATATACAGGAACAATATTAATAACAATAACAATAATTAAAGCTATTTTCCTGTTAATGGATAAATGATGCTATTTAATGCCCTTGGATGTCTAGCATTAAACCGTCAAAAACGTTCAAAATATTTTCATAAAAAGCGGTCAGTTTCACCCTTCAACGTCCGGATAACCTTTCATATTTAAGTAAATAACGCTTTACTGATACTGCACAGAGAAACTAACAATATAATAAGAAATAAAAAGTAGGTAATTTGTGTTTTACAAGACATTCATTTTGACGAATTATGCGACTCATATGGTTAACGCTGGATTAATGTTCATTGTAAAGTGACAACAATAGAGCAAAAAATGAGCAAATAAAACGTATAACAATCTGTCAAATAATTTGAATCACGTGACACCAAAAGTGTTTCCAGTTCGTATTTTCTAAAATGTGTTACAGCTTCCAAGTATCTTGATAATTCGTTCATCGTTCCAGACTTGTAAGACAATTATCTGACTTCAATTTCTTATTTTGACAGAGTTTTAATGTTGATCCTCTTTGTTCAAACAATATTTGTCTCTTCTTCACTCACTATTATTTTCTCTCCAATCTCTCCCATCTCTCCATTCTCTCCCATCTTTCTCTCTCTCAAAAAAACGAGATCATATCTTATTGTTACTATAGTCCTACTACCAGCTAACTAACATGTTCCTAGACAATGGTACCATGGTAACCAGAGATGCCCGGATGCTACGGGAAGGGGACAGGAGTATATTATGACGGCGAATTATTTTTCGGAACAGTGATTTTCACTATAGTTGTGTATATTTTTACAATGGGGTCCCGGGATGCATCGAATAGTTTCAAAGGTTAATATCAGTAGTTTTTTAGGGCTTCGTAGGCAATATGTCTCCGGGTCCAACAAGACCACTGACCATGTGTATTAAGCGAGCTCGTGACCGTGGGAACATTCACAGGATAGCGCTTTCAGCACCCCTGAACATCGGTTTGAGCCCGCCCCTGCCCCCTCCCTTTCCCTTCCAACGCTCATCTCTAACATGGTGTTATTGGGACGATTATTTATACTGGTTGATTAAATTATCGTTTTGGAAAATAACGTAACGCCAGCAAGAAAGACTCTGTCTTTCGCATTTAACACTTAAACTGTTAATAGTATTCCGCACTATAATATGCATTATTATTATTATTATTATTATTATGCATAATTAACTCCTTTACTGTTAATAGCTTTCCACTGAAGATAAACTATGCTAATGATAACACAAGTTCCGTCAAAACAAAACATAAAGCAGAACCCAGTCTAGCATGGTCTAGAGAATCAACTAAAATAACTATCCAGTTAGATGTCAATAATGATAAATTCAGGGAATTTCCTTTAAAGGTATAACAGTATGAACGTCAAATAGTGACACGGCCTATCCAACATTTTACTTAACTTTTAGACGAAATGTTTCGATTGGCTTCAAATTTCTAGAAGAAGAAGGGAGAGGGGTTGGTCCAGCTGGAAATATATAAACCACATTTATGGATCAAACTGGTTACCATCAGAAATGGGGTACACTGGCCATTTTAACCAGCTCCTGAATTCTCACCTTTGTATTGCATAATAACGTGAGCCAATGTCCAATTTGATTTGGCTCCTACATTTGTGAATTCTTAAGAAAAGCACACGATGAGAGCTGAGTGACCTGGATATTGTTCGGTAACGATTACGTTAATGTTTGAAGGAATTGTCGAACTTTCATAACAAAGAGAATGTTAAACTTTGCAACTTAATTGAAAATGGCTACTCAGCTAGAAGGGATCAGCTTATAAACAGGACGGAACATTTCCCTGCATCGCACCAATGTTAGATAGTACATTGGGTTGCATCGATTGAGTCATCGTTATATCAATGGGAAATCCCCTGGATAGGGTCATTTGATGGTTACCGGCAGGGAAGAGGATGGGGTGTGGAGATAATTGAACTGATTCTTGTACAGGAATCCTGTTTTACACATAAACTTTTTTTTATAGATTGGGAAAGGATTATAACCTCGTGCTATGAGTCAATATGGGTTGACTGATGTTATTCATATACATACTTTTTTGGAATATTTCAAGCAAACAGTAGAACATTTTTTATAGAATCCAATCTTCACAAATCCTTTCGAGCATGGAATCAGAGCGACCACATCATAGGTGACCATGGTTTCATGGATTAAGCCTTCATGTGCATATCATGTTCAGTAATAAAATATTCGCAAGACACACTCCTTAGGAATCCCTAAAATAGTAACTGAAATAATAATAATAATAATGAACAGGACAAAAATTTCCAAGACATTTGAAACATGCAAAGTTTAATGTAACGTGACTCGATTTATCTGAAATAACACTTTTAATATGGATGCATATTATGATTTACAACATTTAACTATATACTGCATTGTCTTTGTTTCTGTGTTATCTTATACATATTCATTACTTATATTTTTCCTCTTGTTTAGGGATTCGATGAGAAGAGTTACCAGTTGAGCCTGGCGAACTTCAACCAGGCAAGACGCAAGTAACTGTAAGTCAATACAGCTGAATACATTCTACCTTAGTATTTAACATTGTATTTGTTAATAGAGATTGTCTGCTACCTTTAGTTGTACAATCTTAATATATTAATAATAATCTCCATCAATAACCAGAAATTGTATTCCTATATCTGTGATTATCTAATTTTATCTGGCCAATAACTATAATTGGTTTTATTGTACATTTCATTAATAAAGCTGATCCATGATTCAATGTATGAGATGAATGATAAGTTCCTTCCATTAACATAAACATCGTTCACTTGTTTCCCGTGTGGCGGTGTTTTGTTTGGCTGGTGGTTTAAATTACTTGTTGACTCATGGTATTCCTGGCGCTTTTTTCTGGGGGGGGGGGTTGCTTAGGTTTAACTTCCCCATTATTCTACTAATAAGTATGTTGTTTGACCCATTGATTATGATAACAATATAACCTGATATATATCATATTATTTTTATATTACAGCTCAATGCAAAATGCATGTTCAACTGGCGATGCCAATCACCAGCAGGACTGTGACGTAATTCACTCAATCCTCAAAACGATGGCAGTACATTCAGTGAGGAAGGATCTAATAAAGATTTAGGTTGTAAACTGTTAACATCTCCCAAATACTACAAACAGCGCCAGCTAGAGCTCCAGTATAATACACTTGGAACTAGTCTCTAATGATTGTGACGTCATCAAATGCTTATATTCTCAAGACAATGGCATGGTGACTTCGTAAACACTGTAACTTTTACATTCATTGTGAATGGATCTTGTTTAGAGATTAATTTGTAAAATAATATTAATAACAACACATCCAAGAAATAAGTAAAATTTGAAAGATTACTGTTCAATTTACATTTTGTTTAAGGGATTACTTTATTCGGAATTTCAGTCTTTAAATGTTATAGTACAAAAACAAAGTTATGTTTCTTCAACTTTTCTGGTTTGGTAAGATAAATTTCTGGTAAATTCCTTTAATGTTAAATTGATGATGACGTCAACCCCTTAGTACAGGCCTAAATATT
This sequence comes from Apostichopus japonicus, assembly GCF_037975245.1. Lineage (NCBI taxonomy): Eukaryota > Metazoa > Echinodermata > Holothuroidea > Aspidochirotida > Stichopodidae > Apostichopus > Apostichopus japonicus. Next base: position 7,911,038 of record NC_092567.1, read on the forward strand.
CATGTCAATTTTGTGATTTAAATATTTGAATAACTCAACAAAATCAAGTTTTGTCATTTCGTTCTTACACCAAAGCATGGTTAGATGATTTCCACAACATCTGTCCGTGTAGAATGTGTACTTCAATGTTAACAGGTTATATGAGGCTATAAAGTCTTCTTATTCCATTGTGTTTCTGTTGTACTTATATGAACTGACATAACTGTCTCCGTATTATATGATATGATATGATATGATATGATATGATATGATATGATATGATATGATATGATATGATATGATATGATATGATATGATATGATATGATATGATATGATATGATATGATATGATATGATATGATATGATATGATATGATATGATATGATATGATATCATATCATTTTATCATTTTATTTTCAAAAGAAATAGAAAACTAGACTTCCCCGCCCCTCCCATTTTTGATTCCTTGTCTGTGTGTGCTTCTGTGACACTTGCTTGTTTCCGCGATAACTCAACAACGGAGTGATGTATGTATGTCGTACTTGCTAAATGTAGATGTATTTTAGTAAAGAGGTGTGCCCTATTTGTTAGCGCTGACTTTACAAATAGTAATGAGGTTATACACTTTTGGACCCGAACTTGTGGGCCCCAATATTTTCGGACCATTTGAGCGCAAAGTTTTATTGGGCCTAATTTTTGGAAAGGGCCAAAATGTTATATTGCAGTAACTCCACAACCTTCAAGTACATCAGGTTGTATCCAAAATTGGAATGCAGTTGTTGGTTAATATCTGGTAGATGTGGGCATGAATATTATGATACCGTTTTGGGTGAAGACGTAAAACACTTTAATATTCCACTAATCAAGTATCCATAGCGACCGTTGGACACTTCTTAATATTGTATCGTCTATATTTACCTTCCGTTGATATTATAGTACTAAATATTAGTTTAGTTTAATTTTGAAATATTACATTTTGCTTTCATTAATTGCTTCATATACAGTCTTGTCTTGTTACATAATTTTTACTCTTCATTATTTTAATGCGCTTTATAAATGATTCTACCGGTTTCGTTTTAATTCAGACCTTTATTATCTTTATACTTAGACATTTTCCTTCGATTTAGAACAATTCTAAGACATATCTAATACTTGCTCTAATTATTGTTATATTTCGTCATTAATTATTAGATTGCTTTCTACTTCATCCGTTTATTAATTTTACTTTTTTTCAAGATTTAGTTGCTTTATTTCGTTCCTCCTATTTCTATGTTATGAATTAATCTTTGATAATACTCACGCGTAATACAGTGAATATTAGAAGAATATTGTTAAATGTTATAATAATAACAATGACAGGCTGTCTATCGTTATACCATTAATTGTGTTATTCAAAATCAAACTAAAACAATGTCTTAGACATTCATTAATAACAATGACATGATTTGCTTTTCAATACAGTTCTTTATTCCATGATTATGATCTCTAATTATGTTTCTTTGGAGTCAATAGGAACACGTGACTAACGTATTATAGTAAGATAACATTGCAATACATGATAATGATCATAACGAAGATGGTGTTCTATATATTTAACATGAACCTTCAATGCAATGATCGGTTCTCCATACACATTTTTCATCATTTGGTATCGTTAATTTGCTCCTTCTTATTGATGATGTTGATTGATGATTAACAAATATTCATGATCACTTCATTGTAATGTAGTTTTTGTCGTATTTGCTTTAACCCAATTGGATGTTATGAAGCCATAAAGTTTACCAATATAACCCAAGCCCTGTCCCGCAAAACTGAATATATTTACATAACTACAAAAACTGACTAACATATAAATATGGAAAAATCACAGCGTCACGATATCTGTTTATGATATGAGATATATCCAATGAAATAATTATCCCTTTATTTTGTTATGTTCTTGGTATTTCCGTATTTCTGCATGTAAGTACAAATATACAATTTTTACTACCAAACACACTTGTTCCCTTTGAGGCGATCCTGGTCTCTCATTGTGATACAATGAAAACCTATTCATCTCATGTATCTGTTACTATATCATAAGTTCATATCGTAGAAACTTATAATGGAATTATTGATATGTATTGATGTTGTAATGTCAATGGAAGCAATAAAAGAAAACTAATATTGTCAACAGTGTTATCTCTGTGTAACATGTAGTCTAGGTACTAACTTGTAATTTCAACCTCTTACTCTTTTCCTGTCCTGCGTCAAGGTCACACAGAAGGTTATTGCTATACATTAACTCTCAAAACAGGTGAGGCTGGTATAATTGCGGTTGAGATTTAGAAATTCTCCTAACAAAAGTGTTGATGTCGCTATGTGTGCCATAAATTTATACTTTCTCTTCAAGTTCATCCCAACATTTTCTAGAAACAAGTGCCTTTTGAAAGATTATAAACTTCCAACATATTACCAAATATTCAAAAGTGTATAATAAACTGATCGCAAAGTACATTGTTCAATATGGCATCTGGTGACCATTTTCTGATTTTATAGCGTATTTTGGGCAATATCTGAATCATCTCCAGGCAGGAATTTTAACGGTTTTCCATTTTCCTTGTTTCTTTTCTTAAAGAAACGAATTTCACTCCTCGTCCCCATACGAGGATCTCTCCTTGTCAACATCCACTGTGTTGATCATTGACGCCTCTGCACGCATGGGGCCGGGTGGGGGTGGGGGTGGGGAGGGGTGTTCCTTGCGGATTTCCTCCATTGTATTAACCTTAAATCGAGATGAACTTCCCCATTGAATTTCATTTGGTAAATTAAAGATGAGTAAATAAACTGGTATATCAATGGCACCGTCACCCCTGGCCACTATATTCTTACTGGATTCATTTCTCCCGCACAATGTCCTTTCCCTTCCCCGTTCGTCCTCAACTGCACTGGATACCACGTATGTCTGTTTCTATGTATTGACAACGTCATAATACTTATCAATATATGTTAACATTTTTGGGGGCCTTTGTTAGGTAACACTTTGTCACACCCGTCTGCAGGGTTTTCCTTAAACTGTCCCCTAAAATGAAAACGAAAGTGTAAATTTGCTGAGAATGTTCATTATACATCGTTGCCGATATCCGATTCTATTTTATTTTGTAATTTTATGTCGTGGAGTTGAAGTTTTGCTTCATAGACTTGTTTTCAACATAGATTCCAATCCTTTCTTGTTTCCACTCTCTTTGACCCAGTTTCTAAAAGTCGTAAACATTGACCAATATTGATGTCTGGCAGTAATATAAATGGCTTATGTAACCCTCCATAGAGTGATTTTGTGGTCTTGCAGTAAAACAGATATATCGTCTCATTAACACCCCGGTTTATGATATACCGCCAGCTGACAGGTTGTGACAATTCATCCTAAGCAAGCGATAGTATCAGATTGATACAAAGTTCAGTGATGGGGTAATGATTGTTCCTTGTTTTAGGTGTTTAATTAGTCAAAGTACTGATAATAATCAATAATTTAATATACAAATAAAACAGAACACACATCGAAGTTCAAAATAGGAAATGGAAGTGGGGGGGGGGTGGCTGTAAATCTAATCACACTAGCATATATGACGCCGTGATCAATTGTTGGTGCATAAGATATGCATCACCCATAGAAATTGAAGTAGGGAGAATAACGTCATGCCACATATACTGAAGCCACCCATTTAACTGGTGGAGCTTTGCTTGTACGGCAAGACAGTAACGGAGCGTAATACAAACACTACGTCTTTGAAATAACTAAAGTGATAAAGTTGACATTAATCACTCGAAATGGTGATTTCGTCTGCTGCACTTGGGTGCCAAAATCGTGAAAAATGTAGCAGTGGACTGTAGTTTCACAGGTAATTCTTAGGAAGCAATAGTAGAAGCAATTACATAGGAATATAATTACTTTACTAGTGTCGTCCAGCTGCTGTATTGTTATTCACTGGACCCTGGATATAGTTAGCCTAGCCCCTAGACCGGCTGTCCTTTTGAATGCGATATGACTAAAAGCCTAGTGAAAAAAATTATCACCACCTCATTTTACTTAAAAAATGTATACCTTACGATAGATCCACATGCTATAATAACATGGGATGACGGTTATGATATCATGGGCGTATCACTAACATTTCAGTACTAGGAAATAGGCTTAGCCTAACTTATGTTTATGTACGTAGCCTTGCCCCTTGGTGGGATATGTAATCTTGCATAAACTACTACCCAATTTGTAACATTATTTCTCAGACCTGCATGCACAGACTAATATGGAAGTATTACACAAATTAAGTTGCGGAAGGGGGGAGGGTGGGGAGGGTTACATTTTCAAGGGACAACTATGACAATATCTGAGTGGAGCACTAAAATAATGCAAGCAAGAAAATGTTTGCCATGTGCCTGTTAAATGAAATTACACTTCCAGATATTAAAAGTTGCACAAAACACTCCACTTATTCAAGTCATTAGAGGCGATACAAAAAATCAGACTTGATTCTTAAGTCAGGAGTATAGTACTTACCAGTCTGGTCGCCATAACAGGTCTCTGTTTTGCAAAGTACACCTACTCTTTCACAAAAAAACGGGTAAAATCAAATTCAATTTCAAAGTCGAATGCACAATGTATGTATATGCAGACGTACAAATGATCTGGCTTTTTGCAGTATAACGCAAAGCGCCCTCATTATTTTCAAGACTTCACTACTTAAACACACGGCGATGCAATGACTTACTGATTTTGTTGGCATCCAAATGGACATTATAGTAATGTTTGCCTTGTTGGAGTCATATTATATCGTTGAAAATTCGTTGAAATACTTGGGGTGTTTTTTTTTCTTCAGTAAAGTGTATTTTTCTTGTAATTGCCTATACATTTGTTTTAAAAAGTAATGTGAAAAATAAGAACATGTTGTCGGGACGGGTGTTATTTAAAGAGAAAATTCAAAAAAATGATGTCAAATATATAAAATTTTAGAAGAGAGGGGTAGAGTTGGTGGTATCAGGAGAGAGTTGTAGGGTGAAGTACTTCATTCAGTGACAATTGAAGAAAGAGCCATTGATATGAATAGGTTATTACTTAAATATGACTACTTGCCTGTTTATATTATACATGTTATTTGTTTTTTTGGGGAGGGGGGTGGGAGGTAAGGGAGGTGTGAAATAGTTACAAAAATTTAGAATGTTAAAGAAAATGTTAAATGTTAAAGAAAGAAAATGTATTAAATGGTGGACGGCATTCAGATAGTGTTGTCATTGGTTGGGGTATAGGAAGGTAGTAGGGAGTTAAGTAGTCACGCGATATCAATTAAAGAAAGTATGATACATTCAGCTGATTATATGAATATGACTGATTATATGAATATGACTACCTGTATATTAATTATTATTATGCATATTAATTAATTAGTATATGAATATGACTGATTTTATGAATATGACTACTTGTATATTAATATTACATGTGTAGGGTCTGTGGTAGTGTGAAATAGACATACAATGTCAAACAACGTAAATATATGATATATGACAAACGTTAACTATTTAATCGTCACAAACTCTCAGTCTAAATTACTAACGATGATATAGAGTCAAGCAGTCACGTGATATAAATTAAAGAAAGTATACAACAGATACATTCAGCTGATTAAATAAATATGACTACTTGTCAATATTAGATGTGTAGGTTCTGTGGTAGTGTGAAATAGACATACAATGTCAACGTAAATGTCTGAAATATGACAACCGTTAAATATCTAATCGTCACAATCTATCAGTCTAAACTACTAACGATGATATAGTATCAGTCATATACATTATGCACGATACGCAGATGTTAATAAGAATATTATACATTTTGTTTTTGTAGTATTTTGCTTTTCTATATCCAAATAAATACACAAATTGTTTTACGTCATATTATTATTATTTTTTGTATGAATTAATGGATTGATTTCATCTTTTAAATTCTATTATATAATTACAACTATTTATATTTTCGACAAAAAATAGTTATCCCTGATTAATTTTGGAAAAGTTTCTAATCATCATAATCATTTTATTCCCGGCTACGAAGATCTTTTAATTTGACCCCCCAAAAAAGAAGGAAAAACATTAATCTTTATAATCTAATCCTTTAATGAAGAAATTGTGATGTGATGAACTTGGACAGATGTGCAGTTACTGAAATTACGTTAACGGTTATTTTTCAAATGATATAGGTCCCCAGAAAAAAAAAATAAATACACGTTTGGCCACGTATGTAAGTTGGAACGTGCATCTAATTATGTTACTGGAATTCACCATTATATGTTAGTATATAGTAGTTTTGTCATTATTATTCAAATCATTTAGGAAAAGAAAAAGACCATAGTCATCGCCTGGCACAGTGTTTGCAAATACAAAGATTCAGTAAAAATGTTTAGCACTGTGGACGCTGCTTGACTTAAAATATTTCAATATAAGCAGTGTTTTGTTAATTATTGGAGAAACAGAGAAATAAAACAAAAGGGTTGTTAGCATCCATTCAATTATCAATAAAAAATGTTAACTCAATCTGACAATAGTAATCCGTAGGCCATGTTGGAACCAACCGTCAGAGAACAAATGAGTACTGGATACCAGGTTCAATACACCGCCTGCAGGTTTGTAGGTAAAGCTACGCTTCTAAGGCGAGAGGTTCGAAACCGGTAAAGAAGTTTTTAATTCCACTGTTGGCAACTGCCACCTGTATCGAGCAATACTAGTTGTCACTCTCGGTAAGCACGTCATACCCCCACAACAGTGGCGTAGCCAGACTTTTCCATCTGGGGGGGGCAAAGGGGGGGGGCGAAGGGTCTGATTGGTGGGGCAGACTAAGCTAGTACAAAATACATACCAAACAGTTTGCATGACAAACTGTGGCAAATCGGGTATTGTGTCAGCAATGTAGGGTACAGATGGTCACTCTAGTTAGCTGACGTTTTATGTTATTTCCACATAGGTATTATTAACGATAAAACTGATCACTGAAAAAGTCATCGATAATTCTCTTTAAAAATCTGAATAGACTATGCTCTTTCTGTCAGTATTCAAAGATGATCAGCATGATATCTGACTTGCCTGGGAGTGTAACCCCCCCCCCCCCACAATCAACAAAAGATGTTATCATTCCCCCTGCGGGCCCATCTTTTGCACTTTCTAGGGCTCACTCAAACAGTCTAGCGAATGTTAATTCGCCTATTCTGATGACTGTCTGCGAACTTATCGACGAATTTTGCGCCCTATTACAGACTCAGCCTCAGCTAAGGTGACCATATTTTCGTGACTGAAATCGGGGACATTTATTGCGTGACTGATATGGGGGAGGGGTTAAAGGGAGGGGCTGTCCCCCTCCCCTTTAAGAAATTTTCAAGTGCCTAAGGTGCTTAGATGTAAAATGGTGATACTTTGAAGCACTTTTTAAATCAATTTTATTTTCAAAAATGTAGCTTTTATTTAAATGAAATCCACTTACTTTACGTGGTTCTTTGAATGCTTGTGATTTGCTCATGCTCACACTATAAGTGTCGTTGTGTCGCCGTAGTTGCCATTTATACGGTCGAAAGAGTGCTAGGCTAGATCGATCTAGCATATTTTTAACAGTGTTTCCACTTTACACTGGCCCACCTGAAATACTGGTTATAAGTTCCGTTCTGCGACTGCACACTTGACTAAATTTTGTTTTTACAATTCTTTTACTAATAATGTGGGATATTTTCGAAATTCCTGAACATTTTGACGAATCGGGGACATTTTCGGGGACACTTGTTCATCGGGGACAACACACTGTAATCGGGGACTGTCCCCGAAAATCGGGGACGTCTGGTCACCTCGGGCCTATGAGCTCACTACGGAAACACACACGTATATAGACTACTAGGCTGTTATGTGTTGAATGTACCTAACCCAAGAAACACATCGCGATTGGTCGCGTAGGCGTAGCAAAACATGTTGTTAAAAACCATGGTAATATGCACATAGGCCCAGCAACATATTTAGTGTACATCCGAGAATGGTAATACTGCTATAATTCACACGGCTTATTATATACGCAGAAAATAACGTAATATTTAGTCGATGCAAAATAAAAGTGAATTGGCTGGATTCAAGCGCACAATCTGTTTATGACTACGAATGTAACCTTTATATCGATTGACCTTAAATATCCGCCTTTTCTTTGAAATCGCGCTCAGACAGCACTTACGTAGCTAAATTACTTCCTTCTCGAGAGTACGTAAACAATGTGATAAGGCAAGAAGGGAAGCGTTCAGATTGACCTCAAAATGAAAGTAACTATTAAGTATACAGTTCCATTACGTTTTTCAAATAACATCACGGGTTACACAATGAAATGCTCACTTGCGTTAGAATAGCGACAAGATGTTAATTTCAGATTTTGCATTTGGATAACTTACCTTAAAATTATGTTTGCTTTATCTGTTAAATTGTTGTCTGTTTAACTAATATGATTTTTATATTTAATTTGATATCAAGAGATCTAGACACTTTTGTTATAGAAAATGATCGTCTGCGTTGAAATATAAACCCATCGACGTCATTAGTTGCAGGCAAACATGATTCCTGAACCGTTGAAAAAAATGTATATCACACTGTGAGTATTAGTCGTAAAGGCAAAGCAAACTTTCAGTACGTTTGGAAACTTCGACAGCACGTAATTGCAAGACTGGGTTTAAGCGCCCACCTTTAAATGATATATTTAAATGATATATCCTTAAAATGTTTGCACAAATCGTAAATGGTACCAAAATTTGAAAATTTCTGAAGCAACGAACCCACAAAATCAACACATTTGCTACAATTGTTGCTAGATCCGGGGATTCTACGACTGTACCAATGAGCTCAACTTATTAATGGATGTACGTTTATTAAGTTTTTTGGTTGCTATATTACTTTTATTGTGATAAAAGTCGACTTGTAAGTTACCACCACAGCTATTCCTATCACGTGATTTTTAGTAAGACTAGAGGTCAGAAATAACAGCAGACTCCAGGCTACATAATTGTAAATATATTTGGTCGCTTTACTGATGTACACTTGCAACAAAATATACTTGATCATTATAAAGAGGGACCTAACACAAACATGTTACGAATTCAGTTCGTAGAAAGGCATGGTATCGTTTATTCAGCTTTGTGTAACGTAACTACGAACAGGGGCGTCGGAAGCTATTTGGGATTGGTACGGCAGATCAGAGTGTGGCCATCTATCATAATTATCGAGGGACGTTTGGGAGGTCAAAGCACGCTTTGATTGCAGGAAATGGCACTTCGCGAGCTTGAAAACAAGACCCCTGCCATGCCAGAGTAGTCACCAATTAGCCTACTTGACGTCATCATTATTTGCCATGGCATCATTTTTTTGCCATTTTTTTTTCATAGTCCTATTTTTTTTTTGCGCCGTGAATATTGGTCCGGCCGTACCGGCTCCGACGCCCCTGACGAATACAGAGAGTTTAGAAGTGTATCATCTTGATATATAATCACTGGTCGACTTAAACTCTTTTCTAAATTCTTAATCCTACTGCATGCTTGTTCAAGTCCACGTCTTTGATTGCCTATGTTACAGGTTATAACATTTGCTAAACAGAATGTTAGCTACTCGAATGATTATTCAGAACTGATCTCAAGATGGTCGGGATTGTCCGGTTTGTATTTTTGAAACTAATAGTGATAATATTGAGAAACCGGATGAATAAAGGTTATTGAATATACTCAGGAAACGATGTGAACATCCCATGTTGTAGTTTAAAGGTACACGCTATATTGCCTGTATTGTCTGTTAACTTGTAAGTTTATTTATAAATGGAATCTTCTCGAAACAGGTAGCAGGGGTTGTAATATTTCGATTCTACAGGAAGTAATGAAGACATGTTTTTTCATTCCATACTGTGTGTATGTGGATTACATTGTATCACATCGTAACAGGAATAAGCATGATGAACCGTTCCGCCATTTTATCATGTCAAATTTTAGAGTCTGGAAAGTTAACGAAATAGGTCCAGGCGAGAAAATCAGAGCAGAGGTAAGATTAATTGACCATCAAGGAGAATAAATTCCATTTCTAGCCAAATTCTATACAAATAAAATAAATCACAGTATTAGACTCCAGAGCGAGATAACGTTAGTCTCTACCGTAAACGTAGGTTTGATTCGTATGACCAATTAACTATAATGATGTTAAATGACCGTGACGTAGTTTGTTCCATATAGTGAAATGAATACATGATATACTTACATGTGTTTTATAACATTTATATTGTGATACAAGCTGAAGCTGATATGAAACTACAATATTGTAAAGTAACTGTATTGTACTATGAATAACACAACATATATTACCTTATTAAGTTAGGGTTATACAAGAAAACTACTGCATTGGGCCTTTTGTGCTTGTAATTTATTGCATTGTACATACAACCCGTGACTATGTGACATTGTACTGTAATTAGAGAAGTAATAAGTATACTTTAATTAAGAGTTGAACGTTAGTGCAGTCGGTTACGTGTTTAGACGCACGTTTAGTGTAACTCGTATAGTGTTATAGAGGATTATTTTCATCCGATAACCAAACATGTCTCTAGTATCAGACTCAGTATGTACCTGACTTTTTTACTGTCCGTCCTGTATTTGGTATTGTCCCACATCTGATGAGGACACTTGTCTTGTTCCTATACCAACATATGCTGGACATGTAAATTTGTATTAAGGTACATACATTTAGAGGCAATAGTACAAGCTGCAGGGGCACTTCTCCGTACAAAATTACAATGCCCCCCCCCCGAGTCCCACCATTAAAGCATTAAAACACCATGCACCTTCTCTATTGGTGATTAATTGTGTTGCCCTTCTCTAGAAGACATTGGTGCCCCACCAGTGCCCCCTGAAAAAAAATGGTCCTGACGACATCACTGTTTATGAATCATAGCAACTATGAACTTTCCATTAAACAGTGCAGATTTTGGAAATTTCACAAACAAGTTTCGGCTTTGTTATTATACTAGAATCGTTCACATTCATGTTTCGTAACCAATCAGTGTTCAGGTTTTATCTAGCAAGTCCGAAACAGACATGGTAAATGAATATATTCAACTAGTTCACGACCTTGGTTTTTCCATAAACTAAACGCTTTAATGTCCAATTTCCTCGTTTATTTGGCAAATTTTAGTGATGTTATTAAGCTTATTTTTATTGTACGTTATTACCAGTTGGTGTTAAATAAGCAGATTTTCAACACAAACTGCAGTTTTAAGTATATATATATATATATAAATATATATATATATATATATATATATATATATATATATATATATATATATATATATATATATATATATATATATATATATATATATATATATATATATATATATATATGATTGTAAATACTTTGACAGTGTAAATTATGAGTAGACGTGATACCGTGATACACATATATTAAATTATGTAGGCCTATGAAGTATACTGGCACTAAGATTTAGAGGACAGGAAGTGTAATGCATATAGCATATGGTTCATACAGTTAGAGGACAGATACTGGTATTATAATGTATGTATTCTTTAACATTAGTGGACATCAGGTGTATGTATAATGTAAGCTATGTAGGCCTATGAAGTATACTGGCTCTAAGAGTTAGAAGACAGGAAGTACAGTGTATATAGCATATGGTTCATACAGTTAGAGGACAGATACTGGTATTATAATGTAGGTATTCTTTAACATTAGTGGACATCAGGTGTCTGTATAATGTAAGCTATGTAGGCCTATGAAGTATACTGGCACTAAGAGTTAGAGGACAGGAAGTACAATGTATATAGCATATGGTTCATACAGTTAGATGACAGATACTGGTATTATAATGTATGTATTCTTTAACATTAGTGGACATCAGTTGTATGTATAATGTAAGCTATGTAGGCCTATGAAGTATACTGGCTCTGATAGTTAGAAGACAGGAAGTACAGTGTATATAGCATATGGCGTACACAGTTAGAGGACAGATACTGGTATTATTATGTATGTATTCTTTAACATTAGTGGACATCAGGTGTATGTATAATGTAAGCTATGTAGGCCTATGAAGTATACTGGCTCTAAGAGTTAGAAGACAGGAAGTACAGTGTATATAGCATATGGCGCATACAGTTAGAGGACAGATACTGGTATTATAATGTATGTATTCTTTAACATTAGTGGACATCAGGTGTATGTATAATGTAAGCTATGTAGGCCTATGAAGTATACTGGCTCTAAGAGTTAGAAGACAGGAAGTACAGTGTATATAGCATATGGCGCACACAGTTAGAGGACAGATACTGGTATTATAATGTATGTATTCTTTAACATTAGTGGACATCAGGTGTATGTATAATGTAAGCTATGTAGGCCTATGAAGTATACTGGCTCTAAGAGTTAGAAGACAGGAAGTACAGTGTATATAGCATATGGTTCATACAGTTAGAGGACAGATACTGGTATTATAATGTATGTATTCTTTAACATTAGTGGACATCAGGTGTATGTATAATGTAAGCTATGTAGGCCTATGAAGTATACTGGCACTAAGAGTTAGAGGACAGGAAGTACAATGTATATAGCATATGGTTCATACAGTTAGAGGACAGATACTGGTATTATAATGTATGTATTCTTTAACATTAGTGGACATCAGTTGTATGTATAATGTAAGCTATGTAGGCCTATGAAGTATACTGGCTCTAAGAGTTAGAAGACAGGAAGTACAGTGTATACAACATATGGTTCATACAGTTAGAGGACAGATACTGGTATTATAATGTATGTATTCTTTAACATTAGTGGACATCAGGTGTCTGTATAATGTACTTTATGTAGGCCTATGAAGTATACTGGCACTAAGGGTTAGAGGACAGGAAGTACAATGTATATAGCATATGGTTCATACAGTTAGAGGACAGATACTGGTATTATAATGTATGTATTCTTTAACATTAGTGGACATCAGGTGTATGTATAATGTAAGCTATGTAGGCCTATGAAGTATACTGGCTCTAAGAGTTAGAAGACAGGAAGTACAGTGTATACACCATATGGCGCATACAGTTAGAGGACAGATACTGGTATTATTATGTATGTATTCTTTAACATTAGTGGACATCAGGTGTATGTATAATGTAAGCTATGTAGGCCTATGAAGTATACTGGCTCTAAGAGTTAGAAGACAGGAAGTACAGTGTATATAGCATATGGTTCATACAGTTAGAGGACAGATACTGGTATTATAATGTATGTATTCTTTAACATTAGTGGACATCAGGTGTATGTATAATGTAAGCTATGTAGGCCTATGAAGTATACTGGCTCTAAGAGTTAGAAGACAGGAAGTACAGTGTTTATAGCATATGGTTCATACAGTTAGAGGACAGATACTGGTATTATAATGTATGTATTCTTTAACATTAGTGGACATCAGGTGTATGTATAATGTAAGCTATGTAGGCCAATGAAGTATACTGGCACTAAGAGTTAGAGGACAGGAAGTACAATGTATATAGCATATGGTTCATACAGTTAGAGGACAGATACTGGTATTATAATGTATGTATTCTTTAACATTAGTGGACATCAGTTGTATGTATAACGTAAGCTATGTAGGCCTATGAAGTATACTGGCTCTAACAGTTAGAAGACAGGAAGTACAGTGTATACAACATATGGTTCATACAGTTAGAGGACAGATACTGGTATTATAATGTATGTATTCTTTAACATTAGTGGACATCAGGTGTCTGTATAATGTAAGCTATGTAGGCCTATGAAGTATACTGGCACTAAGAGTTAGAAGACAGGAAGTACAATGTATATAGCATATGGTTCATACAGTTAGAGGACAGATACTGGTATTATAATGTATGTATTCTTTAACATTAGTGGACATCAGGTGTATGTATAATGTAAGCTATGTAGGCCTATGAAGTATACTGTTCTAAGAGTTAGAAGACAGGAAGTACAGTGTATATACCATATGGCGCACACAGTTAGAGGACAGATACTGGTATTATAATGTATGTATTCTTTAACATTAGTGGACATCAGGTGTATGTATAATGTAAGCTATGTAGGCCTATGAAGTATACTGGCACTAAGGGTTAGAAGAGAGGAAGTACAGTGTATATAGCATATGGTTCATACAGTTAGAGGACAGATACTGGTATTATAATGTATGTATTCTTTAACATTAGTGGACATCAGGTGTCTGTATAATGTAAGCTTTGTAGGCCTATGAAGTATACTGGCACTAAGAGTTAGAGGACAGGAAGTACAATGTATATAGCATATGGTTCATACAGTTAGAGGACAGATACTGGTATTATAATGTATGTATTCTTTAAAACTAGAAGACATCAGGTGTATGTATAATGTACTTTATGTAGGCCTATTTTGTATACTGGCACATACAGTTAGATGATAGGAAGTGTAATGTATGTAGCATCTGTTGCATACAGTAAGATGACAGATACTTGTATCAAAATGTATGTATTCTTGAACATTAGAGGACATCAGGTGTCTGTATGATATATGTTGTGAAGGCCTATTTAGTATACTGGCATACATAGTTAGAGGACAGGAAGTGTAATTTATGTACCATATGTTAATTCTTTCTGTAGTAAACATTATTCACTTAAATATCACACAATTAAGAGATCTCAGAAAGTCGTTCCATGGATTACTTCCGGTAGTGTTCGTTCTGTAACTACAAAAGCATTTCTTTACAGCTGCACTCCTTCAAACAAGCTTAAATACACCATTTTAAAACAATTTGGCAACCAGTATTCGCGTAGCAAAGAAATCTAACTTTACAAACAATATTCTGTGAATAAATGACTGACCTCAGGAAAACTGGAATGTTATTAAGGAAATCATTGGCAAAACGAAAGGATTCTGCCCGGGTTAATAATTATAAGCTTTTACATATAATGATAATGGAATTGAAAATGACCTATAGGTTGCAAAGTGTATCAATGATAACATCTCTAATATTAATCAAAATCTTGCTGACAAGATTCAATATTTAAAAAAGTAAACAAATAACGAAAAATGTCTGGAAATTTTAAACAATGGAAAGAGTAAAGACATTTATAGCGATAGCTGGATTCGGATCAGAGGTCTGTTTCGAACCCCGTTGTAGACATTAACTTACTTTGCTCTTTTCTCAGATTTCATTTTGTGATGTTCCTATGGGCTGCAACCCCCGCCCAAATTCCTACGCCTATGTCGATATATATATATATATATATATATATATATATATATATATATATATATAACCAAACTTTCCGTGAAATTCGAGGTTGCTAGAGTTGTAGCTATATGACAATATATATATATATCTATATATATATATATATATATATATATATATATATATATATTGTCATATAGCTACAACTCTAGCAACCTCGAATTTCACGGAAAGTTTGGTTAGTGCTGTGACAATTGCTACTAAGTGTAACTTTGCATCATGCATGGGGTAGAAGGTCGAAAAGGGAACACTTAGTATCATCCAATTAACACATATACGTGAATTACAGTAAACAGGGAGTAGTGCTCGACAGCATCATCACGCATAGTAACACGAGCATATATCAATTTGTGGGTGCATGTTATACCGTCAACAAGCTAAAGTACTTCCAATACTGTAGCATATTAGGGTTGCTACACTTGGTACAGGGAAACAAAAATATAGCAACCACTAACGTAGAATATGAGGATTGCTACAATGGGAACAAAACTATAGCTACCACTTATGTAGAATATGAGGATTGCTACACATGATACAGGGAGACTAAAGTATAGCAACTACTAATGTAAAATATTAGGATTGCTATACTCTTGGTACAAAACTACAAATACTTACATAGAATATTAGAATTGCTACAATTGATTCAGGGGAACAAAACTATAACAAATACTATTGTAGCATATTAGGATTACTACACTTGATACAGGGGAACAAAACTATAGCAACTACTAATATAGCATGTAAAGATTGCTGTACTTGATATTGGGGGACAAAACTATAGCAAACAATAATATTAAATATAAAGGTTGCTACACTTGGTACATGGGAACAAAGCAATAGCAACTACTAATGTAACATATTAGGAAATGCTACACTTGATACAGGGGAACAAAACTATAGCTACTACTATTGTAACATATTAGGATTGCTACACTTGGTACATGTGGGGAACAAAAATATAGCAATTACTAATGTTATATATTAGGATTGCTACACTTGATACAGGGGAACAAAACTATAGCTACTACTATTGTAACATATTAGGATTGCTACACTTGATACAGGGGAACAAAACTATAGCTACTACTATTGTAACATATTAGGATTGCTACACTTGGTACAGGGGAACAAAACTACAGCATCTACTAATGTAACATATCAGGAATGCTACACTTGATACAGGGGAACAACAATATAACAACTACTAATGTAGCATATTAGGATTGCTACACTTGGTACAGGAAAACAAAAATATAGCAACTACTAATGTAATATATCAGGATTGCTACACTTGATACAGGGGAACAACAATATAACAACTACTAATGTAGCATATTAGCATTGCAACACTTGGTACAGGAAAACAAAAGTATTGCAACTACTAATGTAACATATTAGGAAACGCTACACTTGGTACAGGGAACAAAACTATAGCAACTTCTATAGCAACTACTAATGTAACATATTAGGAATGCTACACTTGATACAGGGGAACAACAATATAGCAACTACTAATGTAGCATATTAGGATTGCTACACTTGGTACAGGAAAACAAAAATATAGCAACTACTAATGTAATATATCAGGATTGCTACACTTGATACAGGGGAACAAAACTACAGCAACTACTATTGTAACATATTAGGATAGCTAGACTTGGTACATGTGGGGAACAAAACTATGGCAACTACTAATGTTACATATTAGGATTGCTACACTTGGTACAGGGGAACAAAACTATAGCATCTACTAATGTAGCATATAAGGATTGCTTACACTTGGAACAGGGGAACAAAACTATAGCACCTACTAATGTAGCATATTAGGATTTCTTTAGTTGGTTACATATAAACAGCATTTATAATACTTTTAATACTTTTCCATCCTTCCAACACATTGTAAAACTTACAGCGGGTAAAATAGAAAATGAAACCGAATTCAATCAGGCTAGATATTGTTTGGATTTCTCCGGCAAAGGAAATGATCGTGCTAGGAGTATTTCTAATAAATATCTATAAGCAATGTTTGGATTAATAGTTATTGCATCCTTCCGCCAGTTCAACCGCACGCGCATGGTAGACATTATTGACCTCACATTATGATGATATAATGTATGTTATGTATATCTATATATATCGCGTGTGTTAGGACAATATTTTTTGGCGGGTTTGCGCTCTTCACTAAACTATATATATATATATATATATATATATATATATATATATATATATATATATATATATATATATATATATATATATATATATATATATATATATATATATATATATATATATATATATATATATATTTATATATATATATATATATATATATATATATATATATATATATATATATATATATATATATATATATATATATATATGGGTGTGTGTGTGTGTGCTGCATTATGACATACACTCTCAAAAACAACTGAAGCTGTGTGCAGAAATTCATAGTGGTAATTATACACTACGGAGCCGTCTTTTACTTTATTTATGAGAAGATTGGATCAGGCGAATTGAACGTACAAAATGACTAAAGTTATTTTGACTTCATGTATAGGCCCAGTTATAATTAAATATCAGCTCGATCCAATTAGCGCAACGTTGTGTATACAAAATGATTTGCCTAGATGTATAGGTCATAGAATTAAGCTAGTTATAGTAGTATTTTATTGACCTCTCTGTCGTTACAGACCAGTCTAGCAGGCTACAACTCATTTGGTTTTATTGCAGAGTAATAATATAGCGATAGAGTTGTTAACATTAACGCTTGTCCCTCACTACTCAGACACATTGATATTTTTTTTCACACTACATCACTGCCGTAACTTGTAGGCCTATATCAATTATAAAAAATGTTTGGGGCTAAGGAAGTAAAGCCCATTGTAATATGAACGTCGAATACTACTAAATTCCACTTAGTACTGGTTCTTGTCAAAATCACTGTGCATTTGTGTGCCTGAAATCCTTAGTGCATAAGCTTTGTACAATCTCGTGAAGCATATAGCGTATGTATATGAAATAGGTACGTGATCTAACACTGTAGCTACATACCCGTACTTATACGTCCGTCAGTTTCACCCGAGTTCCGTGATTGCACACTAGAGAAATTGTTGCTGAATAAGGAAGTGTATCTCGAAAGTAGCCTACCATAGTAACTGAAATGATAAGTACTAGGCCTTTATATAATACCCCCTGTAATACAAATGTAATAGTCCACCTGTTACTATTCCCAAATACCTCTTAAGCAATCCCCCTAGTAACACATTCTACAGTCCACCACCAGGCCAGCCTAAAGGTCAATAAGTTAGGACCTACTCACCCCTTAGTCTAAACAATCCTACCAAATGCTGAATCTCATCATATTATAGCTGTAAACATTGCATTATATCATATTGTGTTATATCATATATGTATGCACTACACTGCCAGTGGGCTATTGGAATATACACAATAAGTAAGATTCACTCCTCAAATACAGTTCTTTGTGTGAATTATTACCAGCAATTAATTAAGAACTTTACAGTAACATATAGGCTAAGGCTGTATGTATACAATGTAATGTTATTTACAACTATAGAAAAGAGAAACTAGGTGCAAATCAAACTGTGTTTCACACTGTGTGACAACCGTAAAAACTTTAACGAAAATTTGAAATTAAGGATGATAGTAATGCTGAAAAAAAAACCTGATATCACTTGTAAATATGCACAACAAATTGAGACGTTTCACGTTTGGTGGGGAACAATATTGAGCGAGAGTTATATGACAAATGAAGATGCAGAAGCATCTTCCCTGAGTTAGATATTTATGGCAGCCATTCTTGCTCGAATAATATTCTTATGTCAAATACAAAACATGAAAGGGTATTGCTGTCCCTTCCTCCCTCCTTCCTCCTCCCTCCTCCCTCCTCCCTCCTCCCTCCTCCCACCTCCCTCCTCACTCCTCACTCCTCACTCCTCACTCCTCACTCCTCACTCCTCCCTTTTCCCCGTCCCGTCCCCGCCCTCCCCTCTCCCTCTCCTCCCCCTCCCCTAGGTGCCAGTCTTAATGTATATGCCGATGGTTAAAATGTCATGACCCTCGTCGCTAAGCGGTAAGATTATGTGCGGGGTACCAATTAGAAACTACGACTTGATCCGAGGTTAAAAACTTAGCTAGGCAAAGACATCATAGTACCGTGACATGTGATTTTCGTCTAAAGAGAACCGTTATATTAGGTTCAATTTAGCGAGAATCTCATTGGAACAGTACCCATATTCAAAGTGCGTGTCATTACCAGCAAGCGTTACATAAAACAGGCGAATTCGAAAAAGTTTTAACAAGGCTTTCCCGTCATTAGTACGCACATTTAGTAACTGAAGTTTCCCTGCTATAATATATGTAGTATGGCATCTGCCTCAGTTGGATAATTATGAATATAATTGTTATGTTGCTACGTTTACCAAAACAAAAGACTCATATTTGAAAAAAAGTTTTACAAATAAAAGTAAACAGTATATACATGTTACCCAAATACTCAAATCAGGACGTATGGTACATCAGTTATACGACAGGTTTAACACGTTGATCACGGTAATACATGAAGTAGTGGATGTGTTTCTCCAAAAGAGCTTTGTATATCGGATTGATGTCTGCACAATTTGGATATATTTACTGGATTGTAACAGAATTCCGATACTGTCACAGTTACCTTAAATTTACAAAGGCTTGATGTATTGCTATGGCATTGTATGTTCATCAACACTTTCAAAAATATAGTTGGACACAAGCTCTCACTTCCAGGACCATTCGATACCAGAACCAATGATCAAGGATTGAATATAACAATAAAAAGGATTTCCATATTATTGAAACTAGAGGTCATTGAGTCAATGATATTTACACCAATACAAATGCCATCCAATTAAACCCTGATTAGGAAAGTAAATACGGTTAACATATTGTACTAATCAATGAAGGAATTAAGGGAGATGGGTATAGTACAGGACCTGGTGACAAAAATGGCATCCACTACTCACCCTTACACACGCACACAGACACGCTAGAACGCATTGAGTGTCAATTTGTATCCAAGTTGTTCCATCATTTTGGGTGCAGGTGACAAGTGTGTGTATGTGACTTCCATTCGCTGTTGATTTTGAACTATTCTATGTTGTTTGCTTTCTTCTTTGTTTAATAGTTAATATATGGTACTAATCAATGAAGGAACTGAGAAATGTTAGTTAACGTACTCGCCCTCCGTACAGTAAATGGGTCACAGCAATCTACAACTAAAAAATTAAATCTACACTTGCACAAGTACCTAGAAAGTGTATTAAGTCAATATATTGTATTACTCAATAAAGGAATTAAGAAAGGTGGATGGTAGTTTAAACTAAGCTCTGTGTTTGCTTTCTTGTTTGTTCCTCACCACTTCCCCAATTATATTGTAGCGTGACGTATTACGGGGTATAACATCCCCTGACAAGACTTTCGGTAGTGGAGTCTCTCTTTTGTGTTCACCATGCTCATTGACCTGTCTGTATTCTGTGCGTGTAGATTATTATTATTTTAATAGAAATGAATGGAAAATTTCGAGAGTTAGAAATGAAATAAATACAGACATGCACTGCATTTGCACTGTAACGCTTCTGTGAAAACCTATACCTAACATGTCCTCAAGTTCTATTTCGGTGTAGCCGACCTCACAAAAGCTGCATTTTAAATTGATGTTTAGAGGATTGATTCGCATTAAGTAGAAAATCATTACCTTACTAATTATGCAGGTTAGTACCTGCAGCAAAAATAAAGGTTGGATGGCACATTGCATAGATCCGCATGTAAAATGTAGTTTTACCTTCTGAAAAGGTCCCAAATACATGACGTACATGTGAGCATGCGTAGAAGCTGTAAATACGGTGATACGACCATAATCGATGTTAGTGACGATATAGCCATATTGGCCGTTCACTATATTGATATAGCGGGGAAACATTTAAATGTGGCTTAGGCGACGAATGTATTGTATTCAAAGAAAAAGAAAACTATTTTAACGTAAGACTCCAGCTGTACGTTAGAGTTATAACTGACATACTTATGTAAGGTACTAATTTAGAGGGCGAAATTAAACAACCTTCTATCATAAAAGCAAATTATGGTAGCTAAGAAGGAGCATGAGGATAAGGGGAGAGGAGAGTTAAGGAAAGGAAATAACACCGTTATCTCGAGCAAGAAATAACAAATTTCTCAAATAAAAGGTTACACGAGCTTATGCAGCCTTGCTGCTCTTGTTTTAACAATACAGCAACCCGTACACAATCCTACGAACATCTGTTTGTAGTCATTGCATACAACCAATGTATTGTTCATTAATCTTTAGAGTGGTGTGTCATTCGCTATTTTGGCTACTCTATACATATCACGTTTTATGCTAAACACACTCGAATCACAAGCGTCAAGGCGAAGCGTCAAGCAAATGTGATACCGTATCTATAATATCTGTCATTTCAAAACGCACAAGATAATAACGCGGATGCTTTAACATCAAGTTTGTTCACATTTCTTCGAACTTCAATCACCTCCACCGCCAACCCCTACCCTCCTCTCTACCTGCACGAGTCTCCGCTGCAAAAAGGAAAACAAAGTGATTGTATCCTTCTATTGATGGAACCACATCTGACATTTTACCCCTGTCTAACAACCCAACCCCCCCCCCCCTGTTCTCCCGGTAACCATCATTACCTTTTCACACCAAAGTACATTTCTCAAAAATAAAATCAGTTTGCTACCATTTAACGTTATAAAAATTGGTATAGCAAGACATGAACCTTTCTATCAAATTCTCAGCACATTCAAATTTGATACATTCCTTACATATCTTTGTCACTATATTTTCCGATCGACTCGGTTTTGCCTGATGATATCCGGGATAGTCATGGTAATAGAGGTTTACGTGTACTTAGGTGCGTTTTACTGACAAGTGGCAGCTTTTGTACTGCAAGATATGGTACGGAATGCTTAAATTTCTAGAAACTAGTTTAATGCCTTTTTATGTTGGTTGCGCCAATACTTAGGCCAGGTTGACAAACTTTCAACGGCTGAACGAACACAATTACGAACAAGATATCAACATAAAGTAAATCGTTATACTGTTTACAACTTCAATATTGTTAAATAACATAAGAACTACGTTTGGTTTTTCACCAATGTAGGTTGACGCTACTTTCTTTATGGAATCATTTCAACTTTTTCTATCGGTTTACAGATTCCATCGCTTATGCGACAAGTGTTGATCACCCCAGTCTTATTGAAAGTATCTGGCAGAAATATCTAACTCGTAAGTGAAGCAGTTAATGCTATAATAGAAAATGTATTTAGTAAACTAACCACACATATGGAAACGTTATCTTTTCTGCTATGTAATTCTTTTATGATGTGTCTTATGTTTTGGTTTTTGCCCACATCTACTAATTCCTGCTATTAAATACTGTTCATTAGCACCGTCATTTTTCCACGAAAATCCATGTCGGAAAGGAAGTCTTCAAAAGAGGCAAATGTCTTTTTCCAATAGAGAATATTCCCAAAACACCAAATTAATAATATTTTCTAATAATAAGGAATATTATATATATATATATATATATATATATATATATATATATATATATATATATATATATATATATATATATATATATATATATATATATATATATATATATATATATATATATATATAGTTTCGAATGTTGTTTAACATGGTCTCCTTGAATGAAGATACAATGTTACCACTGTTTCTCTAGAGCTGATGTAACTCTCATCTACGCCACTTTAAGCTGCTCATCAGAGCATTAATATCTTATAAAAAAGATGTTTTAGCTCATTCTTTGCATCATAACTATACATATCTTACTAGTTTTGTATTGAAAACCCCCCAAAAAAGCTTTTAATTGTGACCAAATTTGACCTTGAACTGCCCAAAGTATTGGTAAAATGTGACATTTTAGGGCGCTGTTCACAGGCATCGTTGGGCATATGACCCTGAAAATGCAGTTTATTTGTAGTCTTTATGCTAGTGGACCACCCTCTTAATTGTTAAGCACCTGTATGCTAATGTTAAGAACTTGTTGTCATTTGAATTACTCAAATCGGCTTGTGCAAGTATTTTCATACATACTGTATGAACCAAGTGATTTTTGCAATTTTTGGAGTCGTCAATTTGAGTAGATAACACAAAATACACAACTTTTGTTTTGAGTTTTTCAAAATAGGGTTAATACACTCCTGATAAATGGTATTTAAATACAAATTGAAATTTACCCACAGGCCCAAGTTGGACCCCCAATTATAGGGCCAGAAGTGAGATTTCTTAAGTTTGAGGACGCTGTTCGTAAAAAGTACGACACGCTTGACTTTTTTTTTTTGCACTTTTCCCGTACAACTACCACTGGACAGGGATCCTATGCAAATTAAAACTCAAACATGCCTTTGCTTGTGAATATAGGGCACACTCAAAGTAGGGCCAGAAAAGGCCCCTATCTCATTTTCTGCCATTTTAATTACTTGTTACGAAAAATTGAGACCGTACATTTTCCTCAAAATTAGCTAAATTCGAAGACTGGGCACATGTCTTCCACAATATCTGCAATATCAGACATAAAATACTTTAAATTTATGCAAAGATATCTCCAAACTTGACACAAATGTAGGGCTCTTAAAATGCAATCTGGATCGGGTTGCTAGGCGGGGCCGTATCCTAGCAACCAAAAAGTTTTCAAAATTTGTTTTGCCCAATTTCATCCTTTGAGACAAATGGCAAGACACCATATCAATTTCAGGCTAATCTGAGGGGTCGACGTGGAGGCCACTGTTGATTTAGCATGGATTGACCCATATATACTGAAAGCCCATATATTAAAGGAACATGTTAGTGATAAATGGGATCAGTCCTTCCGGTCATATCATTTTTGGTTCCTTGCGTTTTGCAAAGCAAGGAACCTATGCATTCAACTCGGCGTGTATGTGTGCGTGTATGTGACGCATGACTTGTGTACATAATATCTCAATAAGGAAATGATGTATCATGACCAAACTTGGTGGGTGGATAGCCCATAGTGAGAGGAAGAACCAAATGTCCATCGATGTTGGCAGTTATGCTATTGTAATCCAATAGTCGACCTGCATTTGGGCGACCTTTGACCTCAGGTTGACCTCCATTGACCTGTATTAGTTTCTTTTAAATTAAGTTGACTATTTGAATTTTTGTGGCCATATTCCGATCTAAATTGTACATAAGTTGACTCCTCTGCAACCTTTGTGTGCAATGTTATTAGAGATCTTGAAAGGGTTTGTTTGGTTTCGTTAAAATTCTTAATAAGAACAGTTAGGATGATTCTGTGAGTTCTGTAAAAAAAAGCCAACTCTTGCTCATATCAGTCACCTGGTCCTCAACAGGTTCTCAAAAGGACACACAGTTGATTTGTGATATATTTTGGCAATAATATTGTGTGTACATCGGACCACATAACAATGTTAGAACAGTGCTGCTTCCTTGTTAATATTCCTTACAAGCAAGGAACCATAAATACTCCGTAGTGCCCTTGGGCTCCTGTTTGTCTTTCAATCGCCCTAAGCCTTGTCCTGTGATGTATGTTAGTTTCTGGGATAGAGTGGTTGAAATGTTGGCCCGTCCTGCCAGAAAATTTGAGTCTAACACTGCCTTATGTCGAGAAGTGACATCAGTGCGGCACATTGGTCAGAATCGATCAGATCTTACTCTTAGCTTGGCCATGAGACAATACACAGGAATGTGAACAGACTGTGCGAATGGATGTGCACACAAAAGATCTCACTCCAAGCTTGGCCATGAGACAATACACAGGAATGTGTACAGACTTTGCGTATGGCTGTGATTCCAAAACTTTGTTATTTCAGAACAACATATTATGAAGCAAACCTAGTTAGGGAATTGTTTTAAATCTTCAAACGATTGCTAACTTTTAACTTCACTGGGAATTTTTCATCTCAATTGCTATTTTACTTTCAGAAATGTTACCTTTCCTCGCTACAATGTAGCTTGCCAATGGCATGTGTCTCTGCAGCTCCTGAAACGATGTGTCGCGATGACGTTACAGTCGCCCATCGGTCTCCACTGTTCAAAATATATTAGATGAAGTTGGCATGACGTTAACATTTCCCTTCTCCTGAATCATAGGATAGAAAATCCCTGAACTACAGTTGGACTGTCAGTATGAAATGTCAGTATGAACAAAAAAAATACTGTATGGAGTTTTTCTACATATACCCAATAGACTGCCAAAAAGTTCCTTTAAGGAAAACATATGTTGTACAGTATGCGTACATTTGGTATTGGGAATGTTTCTGTACTAAATTCGTTTTTTCTACGATCACCGTTATGATGATTTTAGGCAAGTGTACTGAACATGGAATTGCACCTTCTTTAAACGGCACACAATGAAAGAAACTGTCTATATTGTTGAAGTTTTTTTTTTTTTACACAAGGCTATTTACGAGAATTTTCTTAACAAATTGACAGCAGGACAAAGCTGCAGATGAACTCATCACTACACAATCAAGGACTAGATGAAGACATGAAGGGCAACTCGTAAGTCAGTTTCAGACCATTTACTTTTCTCTTTAGGTTCCACAAAATAGCAGTTTAACATAAGATTAACCATTTTTGTCTTCTTTAACTCTCTTGTAAGAGATATCCCGGTGGATAGATATTACTGCTTTATATATTAAATTATCTGCGCTTACAAGTATAAAAAGCATGTGTATATTGTCCATGGTTGTAACACCCAGCATAGAGTTTGGCATCATAGGGGTATTGGGCTGAAATTGTCTTAATATCTACTTTTCATGTAAAATCATTGCACCTCCTAGGAATAAAATATTCTTTCCCAGCACATGTTTGGTTTCGATGATAATCGTAACCTTTGTAGTCATGTCGGCAGATGAGTGTGTGTGAAACCTTACTTGGAAACAGGATATGTCTAGAATAGAAGTTTGGACCAATATCATATTTTGTGTGTAAAAGTACCAAATTGAGTAGAAAAAGCCTACTGCCTTTAGAGGTCAAATGTCAGTAGGGGTCAAACTGTGAAACCTTGTAATGACGATATCTCCAGAAGGGAAGCTAGGACCAATCTCATATTTAGTATGTACAGTAGTTGTGTCACATTGAGTTCAAGATATCTATGGATTTTTGTGGAGGTCAAAGGTTGGGGTCACCATGGGTCAAATTGTGAACATCGTAAACACGATATTTCAAGAAGGGAAGCTTGGACCAACCTCTTATAAAGTATGTAGTTAGTTCAACAATCCTTTTGTTTTTTGCGGAGTTCAAATGTCACCAGTGGTCAACTTGTGGAAACCTTGTTTTATAATGTATTGTGCAGTACTGTATCTCCCACAGTGCAGCCTATGATATTACATGTGTGTTACGCCTCATTAATAGGAGAGGCTGTTGGCAATTGGAAATTAGCTAAAGGGCATCCGTAGATATGAATCAAGAAGTTTCGACCAAATCTCCATTGACTTAAGTGTGTCGGTAACTTACTGTACGTTGCTGCATACATGCCTGTGCACAAAGGTGTGTAATGAAACGTTGTACTGTTTGTACATGTGCTTAATGTGTTGGAATGGCCGATATCAATTTGAATAATCTATATGTTACCTTTGCTACTGTACCATTGTTAACTTTTCCGGCGTATTTTTGCAATTGTCAAGATTCAGTGCCAACTAAAAACTTTAGGTTTGGATGTAGTAATGTTTGGGGAAATGACCAGGTGTGTTTACGAAATTTAACAATTGCCTGGTTTGATGTTTTAGAGGCAAATCAGACGCAAAATCTTGTTGACCGGGGAGGGGGCTCAACATTTGACTAATGCATGTTTAATGTAGGCTTGTAGGTGTACCACATAGAGTGGAAGAAGCCAGTTGGTAGCGATCAATCTCTACAGTATGTTGAATACAAGAAAAGTTTTCATCTCGGTCTTCAGGTGCCAATGTGAATATTGTGTTGTTATATGATCTCAATGCTTTTTGCTTATATTGAGGTATGCTGTTCATCATGGTTATACCCTACAGCTTAGTGTAATGTGTCACATTCATATAAGATTATTGATGTAGCATCATTGAAACCACACTGCAGGTTTGCTGTCTGGTTATTAATAAAACATTGAACCATCCATATGCATCAACAACACAATGTAGTATACATTTTGAAAGTAAACAGAATGATGTATTTATTTAGATTCCTTATTTTTCTCATATTTTTAAGAAAGAAAAACAGATTCACGGAAACGATGGGCAGGAGCTGTTCTGACACGACCCCTTCACGCTTCGTAGACTGTCTGAAGTAAATCACGTGACAATGGAGCTGACTCCTGATCTTCAAGGTAGATGCCTTAATCTTTGACTTTGTCATTTGTGCATCTTTACTTCCTTTTGGTAAAACATGTAGCCCCCCGCTCTGTCGTCTTAATGACAAATAGAACAGTAACAAAATTGTATTATCAGTAACGAATAAACAATTAAGATTTACGTGTTCCCATGTGTGTCACTAATTTATTGTTTGTCAAATTTAATCATATACGTGGAACATTGACACATATTTTTTTTCTGTTTTTTGTTTAGAGAAGAAACAATTTCTGATAGCAGGTCTCAAAAGGACATATAAAGTCCAATATGATGCGATTCAACCCCTACCATATATAAAAGATAGACTTTATTGTGTGGACAAGGTCTTTGTAGAAGGGGGCGTTGAAGTTTGTCTGGCACCAGAGCTAACGCGAGGCACCGGAGGATCATGGGAGCGTTTGGAATCTTACAAAAGTATTTATACTGACTTTCGGTTTAATTCCAAGAGACGCATTATACAAGGAGAGCCCGGGTATGGTAAGTCAACGTTAACCCTTCAGCTGGCCTACGATTGGTGCAATGGCGTATCGGATTCCCCGATGAACAATGTAGAAATACTAATTCTTCTTCGGTTAAGACAACTTGGAAGTGTAAAGTCTCTCTACAGGGCGATTAAGTCATTTCTTCTCTTCCACGAACCCCGTGTTAGCAAAGATGATATTGAAAAGATCATTCACAGTTGCTCGTCTGTCCACATTATTTTGGATGGATATGACGAGTATCCTGGCAGGGACAGCAATGATGATGACGATGTACACAGGATCATCAATATGGAACTGTTTGCAGACTTTGATGTCAGCTTAACGACAAGATATCTTCCAGAATGTCTTAGAAAAGAAACTAAGAGGGCCAAACTAACAGGATTCGACGACAAAGCTAGGAATGAGTACATTCGCAAGGCTGTAGAAAGTAACAACGACGAGGCAGTGGAAGAAATAAAACAACGGCTCTATGAAAACTCCATCCTTGCTGATCTTTGCCAGGTGCCTCTCATATTCGTGATGTTTGCCCATATGGCTCATGATCAGAGAGACCTCATGAAGTTCAAGTCTGTCACACAGTTCTTCAAACACATGATTAGATGTTTTTACGACCATCTGAAACAGAAATTTAAAGACAATAGAAGCCACAAGTTATATCTTCATGAAATGGAACATCACGAGCTAGACAAAATAGCTTTCGAAGGATTAAACAAGAAAAACCAACAATTGTCATGGATTAAGACTAGATTTCGTCAAAGAGTCGGGCCAGAATTATATGACCAGTATATTTCAATTGGCATTTTGGTCGAAGAAGATGAAGTTAGCGATGATTCTACTGGAGACAATGTGTTGTTTACAACGATGGTCCGTTTTTATCATAAACTATTCTGTGAATGGTATGCAGCCCACCACCTTGTCACTCTTTTAAAGAACGCACACAATCTCTCCGATATTCTCAGGTTCTTAGATCCATTTGATCTTCAGTACCTGTTTAGATTCGCCTGTGGTCTGGATCCCAATGCTGGAAAGAAACTCATCTACCATTTGAAGGGATTACCAGGCGGGGATAAGTTTGCCATTCTCTGTATCCTGGAACAAACTGGTGACGTCAACGACATTATGGATTCGGTGAAAGAGCTCTGCTCGGGTGACGTTGAGATAAACGAAGGCGACAGCGCTCTTCTTCAAAGATCGACGACACAGTTGCTGGAGATTGCATCTAAAAATCATGTAAGTTAGCTAATAAAAAAAAAAATCTTTTCCATTTTTTTCCTACACCTAATTTAGGAACTGTTTACTACTTTATAATGGTTTTGTTTTCTTTATTCTCGAGTCTATTCACAGTCATTGAAAACTATTATTTAAGCCACTTTAAATAAAAAAATTTACGTTTAAAGAGCACGGATGGCTTTCCAAGCTAATGAATAGACAGTGGTGTATTGAGAATAATTGCATATGATGTCATATATTTAAACCAATCAGAATAATCTCTGCATTGCCAAATTACACTTAAATTCTAATGACACTGATGATGAATTGAGAATATTGAACATATATACTTCAACATAAACACATGGAGTGTTAATGTTTGGAATTAGGGATGCACCGGATTCGAATTTTTTGGATCCGGCCGGAACCGGATTTTGCCGGATAGTACATGAAATCCGGCCGGAACCGGATTTTTTCATTACACAAAAGAAAATCATTAATGAGAAGTAGAACTATGAAACAAGGAGCAAATCTTAGGTGAGGTATACGCATATCATAAAGAAGGTGAAATTAAGACCCCATTTATGAGATTAAATATGACTTGAAGTGGTGTAATCTACATTCTTTAATAAAATAACTACAATATAATTATTGACAAGCTTGATACAGTATGTTAATTTGTTTGATGGAAAAATACTGCATACTACCTATGAAGTTTTTAAAAAAAAAACCACATAAGAGATTGTATCACACATAAAAATTCAGAGAAAACATGAATGCCAACAATAATGGGAAAGTAAAGATTCAATGGAACAGTATTTTGACTGATAAGTATATGAATGGTCTATTTTAACTCCACATTATTAAACTGATGAAGCTGCAAGAAATGATTTCACTGCAAACTGTATTTGTTGTATATAGCTTCATATTATTACAGTAGTTGTATTATTTTGGTTGATCTTTAGAAACAGTCGGTCAGACCATTGAGATAATTAAATTAAACATGTTAAACCTAATTTTTCCTTACTTTGAATGTTTTTACTAATTTTTGGAAATAGTTTACATTGATTTAAGTTAATACCAACACCTTTTTAAGGAATAATTCAGACCAGATTTTGAAAAAGATCCGGCCAGATTTTGAAAAAGATCCGGCCGGATTTTGAAAAAGATCCGGCCGGATTTTGAAAAATATCCGGCAGGAACCGGAACCGGATAATTGCTCACTATCCGGCCGGATGGTCCGGCCGGACCGGATATCCGGTGCATCCCTATTTGGAATTTCAGATTCTTTTGTTACGAATAAATAGCTAGTCTTCCAAGACTTTAAATAAATGTTAAATGCTTGGAATGAATGAATTGAACCTGGGACAACAAACCATATATGTTGGAAGAATTTGTCTAATCGTTTAAGTTACCCCATTAACATAATGTAACATCAGTTACTGTATCATTAATACCAATACATGGTCGGTAACCGATAATTTACAATGGGGTGATCGAAACAGTCATTGGGCAGTTCTTCTATCAAAATAAAACTGTATAATTGAACTAAAAGGGCCAAAAAAGTACACCAATTAAGAAAGTATAATTTCACACATTGCATGGTAACGCATTCATTAAAATATGTTGTTGATGACGTATTAGTGATGTCACTGATATAGTAATACACTGTAAAACCCAACCCGTAGATGAGCATTCTGAACAAGGGTAATGACAGTCAGGATGACTCAATAATGTTAATATAAGCGTTACAACATGATTTACGTAAGTTTTATGCGGAAACGTAGATCAACGTATGAAGTTATCGTTGTTTCAACTTGTCATTGCCAGTATCAAAACATTTCCACATGAAAACGACTGGAAAGAGAAGACTGCACGTATTTCCAACATACCTACCGGTAAGTTATCGCTCGCGCGCGTTTACCGACTAAGTAGATAACGTACGTCAGGGGCCAGCTTTTCCAAGTCTTGGAAGATTTACGGTTCGTATTTAGAATGATTAATGCTCAATACAGTAATGATATTCGCAAAGATTCGACTGAATCTGAAATATGTTGTTAAAATTAGCCCAAGACAAAGTTTAAAACTTGCAGCATGAAATTATCTGCGTGATTGAATTGGATTAGAAACGTTACTATTTCAACAGCCTAGCCTACAAAATTTATAAGCTCCATTTCACGTTGAACGTAGGCTGTGCATTAGGTTAGGCTATAGAGCTTTACAGATAGGCCTAACCATTAACAGTTGCGCAGTGTGAGACAGGAGTAAAACATTCGGTTCATCAGCATGAGCTCAGGTGGTTAATACATGATACTGATTAGCAAATTTAAATGAGGTATAATTTAGAGATATGTTTGTTGTGATTAGCAGTGATAGTGGTCATTCTGTACTAGCAAATATACAAACTATTATTGTTGATAAAAACAATGTATGGCTTGTAGTAAATATGCATCAATCTATTTTTCAAAGCCACATTGGAGCATACAAAGTGACAGAGACTGAAAACTATGAAGTAGTTTGTCCAGGTAGTCTTAAAGATTACTACCCTTTAACTTCCTACACTATCAGAGAAGCTAAAGTGGTTGTGTTGAAACACTTTGTAGTTATACATGAAGAACAATAGGAGTTACCCTAAGTTGAGTTGTCTGTGATAAAGCATGAGCCTTACTAAATGTTGAAATATGCAGTACTTGGATGACATTTACATGCAAAATTTCTACCCATGCAAGTAGCCAAGAGTAGATGTACAGTAGATCAGCTGCCATACTGCATTTATGCAGTGCATTAGGTATACTGCAGCTGAATGGGTTGTTGCACTTATTACTAAAATAATACTATGTGGCAGTGGCGTAGGAAGGTACTTTTGAGTGGGGGGGGGGGCTGAAGACTGATGGCCAGCCTGGGGGAGGGGTCTAAGGGGAGGGGGTGTGGATTTTTTTTGCATTTCCAGGTGGCCTCAGAAGCAATTTGGTGCAATATAGCACACTTCAACACCCGGCCACTCCATTTTGTAAATAATTTTGCATTTTCACCTGGCCTTAGATGCAATTTGGTGCTCCAAACGAGATTTTTTTCTCATTTGGAAATGAAAAAGGGGTTTTCTGACTTGCGGAGCGGGGGGCGGAATGATACTTCCGCCCCACCATATTTTTCACTGGGGGGCTGGCGCCCCCAGCCCCCCGGTTCCTACGCCCTTGCTATGTGGTACAGTACTGTAATTCTAAGGGGAGTGTATGAAACGATATAGCCAGCTTCTCACTCACTTACACTGTTCTCTTTTCATGCATAGGATTGCTCAGAAATTGATACTATGTACAAATTGAGGGTAGTGTTGTCACCAAAGGACATTCAGAAGGTGTCCCTTGAGCAACGTACAGAGTCTGTTGAAAACCTTATGGAAACTTTGAAAGATAAGTTAAGCCTTGAAGGCAGTTTCACTTTGCAATATGCTGATCCAGACTTTGGCGGTGAGATGGTGAATCTGACTAATGCAAATGATTTACCAGAGACATGTGCATCTGTCCAAGTGATATACACTGAAATTGCTGAAGATCAGTGCTATCAGAGTAGTACACCCTCACTGTCATCTGTCGGTTCATTCGGAAGCTCACATGACACTATGAGTGTTAGTTCAAATGATGACATACAGTCAGTAGAAGCCAGACTGAGACAAGGGTGTTGGCCAGAGGTCTTTCAGGTACCTAAAGTAGGCCCAGAGCTTGAACTGGTTTTTGAAGATGGTAATAGAAAGTATCTGTCAGAAGGAAAGAAGCACCTTGACTTAAGCAAAGATCACAAAAAGTCAGTTCCTTGATGGGATTGCTTACCGCAAAGCTTATCCAACACACATGGAATACAATGAAGTAGCAAAAGCAATCATGAGGACCTATCCTTGTTTGGCTGAAAAGGGAATTTCCTCTGGCTATGATGAAATGCTTAACAGTATCAAATTTAAGATGGGTAATCTTAGAGCAAAAATGAGAAAGTTGGACTGCATGGAACTAAACGTTAACTCAAGGAAGAGCTCCTACCCTGGAACGTCTTCATCAAAACACAAAAAACCAAAGAGAGCAGAAATAAATTACTTACCAGACATTCCAATTGGAGAAGATGCAACAAGTATGGAGTCTTATTGAGAAAACTTTTGCACAGAAGTTCAAAAGAGAAACAGGAGCATGAACAAGATTGAAAAATGGTGACGAGGACCTATGCATACCGTAGACAGGACCTGGCCTTAAATGCGCCAGCCGTCAACGAAATGGTAGAAAGATGCCCGCCTTATTTCTTCCCAGTGAAGTAAGTTCCTTAATTGTTAATTAACTTATTGGGGTGCTGTCTCCTTCACTAAAATTGGACATTTTGTTTTGTATTTTTCATGATATAGTAGCTGCAGTGTATAATGAGTAGTAAATGTAATCACAGTGGGTGATTAGTGTTAGAGATGTTTTATTTCTTATGTATAAAATTTTGGTAAAATACAGAAAAAAGAGGAGCAAAGTATGTGGTCTAATATGGTGCAGCAGAGTGATCTGATCAGTAATGAGCTGGTAGATGTATTTTTTAACCCATGGATGTCAGTCACCATTACTTATTTTTTTTGTCACTAATATCACTAAATACCTGTAAAATTAGTTTATGACTGTATATTATATATGGTCTTACCCAGGATTCCGATTGGCAGTTGACTACCATCGACAAATGCACTTACAAGTTGCATTTATACTCTCACCTTGGAAATGGCTTTCTATAATATTGCTACCTGGCAAAAGGGAGCCATCTTCTTTTCATGGGGCAAACTTAACTAAATATTGTTTTCTACATTTCTCATTTTATTCTTTCAGTTGAAGGCTGAGTTTTCGAGCTTAAGCAACCTTGCTCTGGAGAGCACTTTCTTTCTTCACTAGACCAACACCTTGACAGAATGGTGGAAATATTGTCAACCAGACAAACATTTCAGAACTTGTTTCACTTTGAGACAGGGGTAGGCTATATAACACATTCTGTATGGTATGATCAGATAATACAAGAGCTCATTCATCTATATTCTTGTTTTAGCAATCCTTAAAATACACTAAATAAGAGTACATACTTGTTATTATAAATTACCTTGTGACAATTTAACAGGTACATTTTGCATTGTGTGTACAATATTACATGCAAAACTAGCATAAAGGTATGCTGTATTTGCCCCAAATATGCCAGAAATTCAGATATGGTCACCTATGGTCAAAATTCTTACACTGTTTTATTACCACCCTGGAGGAAATTTACTTTAATTTTGGTTTGTTTCATTTTTGCATTCTACTGTATATGTTAACAACACCATCAGTTTATTTGATCCATCGTAAGTACAAATTGTGTCCTGGATATAGATTCAAGAAAAAGGGATTGCTGAATATTTTTGCTAATGACAGCTTAAACAATAATATTCTTTAGTTAAAGAAGTTAATAGTTTGCTGTTTTAGTGTAATTTATTAACAAAAAATCAGGCTACTTAAATAACCCTCTTAACAATTTGGAACCATACCTGTGGCATTACATTCCATTATAAACATACAAAGTTATCATGCATCTGAAGTGTTTAAATAGTTCATGTGGTGTCCAGAGAGATATTGCAAAACTCCATTTGACTGGTAATTATCTTGTTTCTTGGTAAATCTTGAAAATGTGTTGAAACAAATTGTAATATGGAACAGGATGCCATGGTAAATTGTTTCTCTGCTTTTACATTTCAACTTATGAAGAATTGTTGATTGGGTGAATTGGCACTAATAATAATCATAATAATGATCAAAGAGCGAAACAAAGTTAATTTTTATGATATGCCGATGTTTTCTTCAGGCAGAGAAATGACATAATAGCCCACACCTCTAGTGAGTTGGAAGGGTCCAAAAATGTCTGAAAAAATTCTTTCAGGCTTAAACTCTAGTTTACATTTTCATTTTTATTCAGAGCCATTGTTTGTCAAATAATCACTTTGTACTTGCTTAGTTATGGAGAATTTCTAACAGCTTGCTTGCATCAATGTGATTGGTATCCTTGTATATGTTTCATAAATAATTTGCAAAATGTGTTCTCAGTGAAATTTGAAACTTACATACATGTTCATCCTAAACAAAGCCCAATGAGGGATGTACTGTGAAATCATTTACAGGAAGTCAGTATTAGTATTATATATACTGATAAAGGAAAATGCATCAGATATCTGCGTTGTGATGAAACTATTCAAATCACAGTAATACAAGTGTTTGGAGGATCCAAAAACTGGCAAAAGACAGGGATTGACAATGGAATTCTTTTCAAAGTATTTTGTGTTCCAAATGGGTAAAAATAAAGTGCTTTGCTGTATAGATCTAAAAACAAACATTTCTCATTAAGACTTTACTTTGCATGCAGGTTTTCATGAGCAAAGACTTGTGCTTCCTCTCAGATTCTTAAAAGAGTTTTACAGAGTTGCTTTATCTTATGATTAAAATGTAAGTTTTTGAGTACAAAGGACCAAACAGGGGCTATTTGCTGAACCCTGGCTTGATTTCATATACCCCTTTCTAGGATGAAAGGTTGTTTGTGATTCCCCAAACATATCCTTAGTTTTCATGGGAACTAGTCTCATGGTAATTTCTAATTTAAGGGATCAATATATTCTGAAAAAGAAATTTTTCATATCATTGAAAAGATGAAGTTCCTGTTCTATGCTTGGTTTTCACAATTGAACAATGCTCTTATCATCATAACTAGTCTTTGTCATAAAAAACAGGTGCAAGAACAATTGGTGGCATCACTATAGCTTTGCTAATGACAACTTTAAGTGCATTCCTTTAGTTAATGAAACATTGGTGTTTTGAGCATCATTGCCTATTTACATGATGATGTTATTATGATTTACCTATAAAAATATTTGCCACAAAATTAAAGTCTTTAGCTAAAACAATCATATTGTAAATGGCTGAGAGGAGTGGTTACTTCTTGGCTTTTAACAACATTGGTTATTTCCAGCAGCCATAACATTAATTTTACTTCTGTATTTCATACCAAAGAACACATGCACTTGAAATTGGTATTTAATATCTTAAATGAATCATGGAAATGAATGATTGCAGCAGGCATGTACCCATGCTCCAGTTCTTCTGTATCTCTTAATTGATACATTTTGGCGTTGTTTCCACCCATAAAAGTATTAGGCACTTTTTATGCGTTTGATTATTTCTTCTATTTCCTTGTTAAAGTACATTGTTACTGGCTTCAGAGGTTGAAAATAAAGTTGTGTTGTTAACTTAGCAATATATAGTTTTCTTTACTAAAATTGTCTGTTGTCATAACTCAATTATATTGAGGTAACCCGCTGCCTAGAGAATGCCAAGTAGCGTCAACTTAAATATTCAAAGTTAACTCTGGAGATAATTGAAAGTGGGAAAAACTTGAATTGGTCTTGTCAGTTTAAACAGGAAAGGCTATGCTGTATAAGCTCTAAAGTATTAGTTATCATAACTTGCCCAGCTTTTGCTCAAAAAAAGATAAAGATTAAATTTGTTGGACTTTGCTGATATCTGTTGCCACAACTGATGAACATGAAGTGTAACAAAGTAAAACCAGTGAGTTGGTTGTAACCACTACTGTCAAGTCTTACTTATGGAGTGTCTGGGTTAGTAGAGTGAACTTAAAAAAGTTAAGGCAGCGGGTTACCTCGACTTTTTCAAGTTGTCCTGACGTGTTGGGTTTTACAGTGTACATCATCATCATTCCTGGTCATCTGACATTACTAATTCAAATTGAAAAAGAATCGTATGTTAATACATGGTATGGTATGGTAATACATATCAGGAAATGTTGAGAGAGGTGAATGATAAAAGTGTATTCTTTGTAATGAAATATGTAGCCTGTTATCTTCTCAACAGTATTACTAGCAGTATTTAGTATCATTGATATTTGAGCAAATACTTAGGTACATGTGGAACATTACATCATGCGTATATTATATACAGCTGTCACAGAAGGAGAGAGAGTGCTCCTTTGTATTATTAGGGAGCGGTCACAGAGAGGGCTACGTGGTATTAGTAGCCAGCTGTCACAGAGAGAAGTCCCTTATGGAGCTGTCACAAACAGAGCCCCTTAGTATTAATATGAGCTGTCACAAATAGAGCTCCCTGGTATACCCCTGAAGCTGGTATTAATAGTAGATGTCACAAAAAGGGTTCCCTTGTATTAATTGGGCAGACGTCACAAAGGGTGCACGCTGGTATAATTAGGCAGCTGTCACGGAGAGAGGTCATTGGTGTTACACAAAGCCCCCCGTCATTATCAATGTTTCGTTTTTGCTGCGTAGAAGTATAGAAGACGCGAATATAGCATTGTACAGGATTAAAGTATTAATAGATAACAATATCAGTTGATCAGTGATATCGTAAAGTGTTTGTTTGTTATGTAAATATCGATTGATATGGTTCTTGAAGGCTAAATAAATACCGTGAATTGTGTGATATAAGTGAGTTTAATTTCACGATTAAACAAAATGTGAAAAACGTTTGAGTTTAACATCAATATTCAGATGTGTATCGCCGTTACAAGTGAAATATGTTAATAATTTCAATCAGTCCCTTCCTTGCTCCCCCCCCCCCCCCCACGTAGACAACTTGTCATGCTGTATTGGCTCAGGTGTACTGAGGTGTACCTCTGCAGGTACAAAAGAAATGCTTATATTTCGTATACAGGTTGCATTTGCAGAGACCAAATCTAGGGATATCACTCATTTTTGCGTACTCCTCAATCGTTGCTCCGCTCTTAATTATAATTATGTAATGTTTTATTCTACTAATTGCTGATCCTCAAAGTGCTTGTCTGGTTTCAACATTATTGGTGTCATTGTTGTTGACAATTGTGACATATTAGGTTAAATTTGTGTTTTCCGATAAAGTGGAGGATGGTAACACTGGATTGTTAGAAATACTGTAGCTGACAGAAGGTCCATTATACCATTGTAATCACTACAGAGTGATTATCTATAGGCAGAGTGGTAGCCCGTAGTGGCTTGGTAGTATATATTACACAGTCATAGTTAGTTTCCACAGCTAGCTGCTCTGTAAGTAGGCCTATATGGCGTATATTACTTGTTTTGGATGATGATGAACCAGGGTCAGGAAATCGACTAAGGATATTTTAATACACTGGAAGGTGTTTCATTTGTTCAATGATAGACTAATTCTACATTGTATTTGTTAGATTAATCTGACATTAGGCCTTCGGTGTAAATCACCGTATATTTCGTACAATTTCGCTAACTGGGCAAGGATCATATAGAAATTGAAGTAGGGAGAATGACGTCATGCGACATATACTGAAGCCACCCACCCAACTGGTGGCGCTTTGCTTGTACGGGAAGACAGTACCGGCGCGTAATACCAAAACTACGTCTTTGACATAACTAAAGTGATAAAGTTGACATAATTCATTCAAAATGGTGATATCGTTGTGCCGCATTTGGGTGACAAATATGTGGTATTTCATAGTTTCATAGGTTATTCTTAGGAAGCGATAGTAGAAGCAATAACATAGGAATATAATTACTTTACTAGTGTCGTCTGCTCAGTTGCTGTATTGTTATTCACTGGACCCTGGATATAGTTAGCCTAGGCCCTAGACCGGCCACGGCTGTCCTTTCGGATGCGATATGACTAGAGCCTAATGACAAAAATGTTTACACCTCATTAACATTAAGACTGGATCTCTAACGGTATATCCACATGCCAGAATAGCGTACTGTGTGTGGAAAGGGAGTGGGGAGGACGGAGATAATGCTTGTTCACGGCATTTTTCAGGACAACTATGACACTATTTGAGTGGATCACTAAAATAATACAAGCA
The DNA here is from genome assembly GCF_037975245.1 of Apostichopus japonicus. Lineage (NCBI taxonomy): Eukaryota > Metazoa > Echinodermata > Holothuroidea > Aspidochirotida > Stichopodidae > Apostichopus > Apostichopus japonicus. Next base: position 7,950,337 of record NC_092567.1, read on the forward strand.
AGAACAATTTTTGCCATATGTCTCTCAGATACCGAAATTAACACTTTTCAGACATTAAAAGTTGCACAGACACTCTACTTACTCGAGTCATTAGAGGAGATCAAAAAAAGGTGTCAAAGTTGGTTCTTAAATCAGGAGTATAATACATTCTATTCTGGTCGCCATAACATGTCTCTGTTGTTCAAAATACACCTACTCTTTCAAAAAATGGGTAAAATAAAATTCAGTTACAAAGTCGAATGCACAATGCATATGTGAAAGACTTACAAATTATCTGGCTTCTTTCCGAACACTTCAAAGCGCCCTCACTTTTTTCAAGGCTTCACTGCTTAAACAAACGGCGATAAACTGTGTCAGCATTCTTCCTCAGTTCAATTTCTATGACGAGGATACAGTAACGTTAACATGGTGTTCAAGTTGACCAATCAGTGTCCAGGACTGGGTATTCTTTGTGACATCCGGAACATGCATATATGTTGTTAATGACAACCGTTAATGAGCTTGGTTGTCCGATTAATCTGTGATGGTTTTAGTCATAACTTCTTCGCTTTTATTGCAGGTGCATACTAGCTAGAATTCTGTTCATAAATATAGCCTACCATTGGTCTACTGTACGTTAAAGGACCAAGCGTCGAACTGGCTTATCCGTGACCGAAATAACTTCAAAAGGGTTGCTGTAACAAAGACCCCTCCTTTGAATATCAATTACAACTAACTAAATTTCACCTTCACCGCGCACTACAATGAAACGTATTTGTAAACAGTTTTTCTAGTTATTTGTAGATTTTATCACATATGCAGACTGGCTGTAACATTTACCTTCCTTACACGACATCTTTGTGTGTGGCTTTTGCTGCTTGGGTGTATCAAGTCTGTAACATATGCCGTTTAGATGACCAGAATGAAACTAATCGGTGCTGTTAGCTCCGGAAAATTGTTAGCCTATCTGTTTTAGAAAAGGCCAATTTATTAGGGAATTTTTGTTTATCTTGATGGCCATTTAAAGCTGCCCTAAAAAATCATCGGGACGCATCTAGAATATGTTCCTCCTTTCACAGTGAGAAAAAAAAGCAGCTTCGTTATCCATCTTTTTTAAACCAGATGATTTAATACAGGGGTTCCCTAACTGGGGTGCTTGAGTCCATCCCAGGGGGTTCGTGAGATATCTCTGAAAGTCAAAACTAGATTACTTTTTGTTGAACTAAAATCTGATATATCATATAATTTAGTAAATGTACAAAAATCGTACCTATCGACAAACTCTTTTCTCATACTATACGCATATATTGCAATAGTAGTGTGATAAATAACTGAATTATGAAACAGAAGCAGGCCGCATGACTTTGGTGAAGTTGGTGTACGCATGACAGTACGTCTTGAAGATAGAGAGCTGAACTTTAACTTGATCTTTTACGAAGCACTTTGATGCGTATCATAGTAATGAATCAGATCGCGTATCAAAAAGTTGGGGGTTCGTGGACAACTCTGACATCCACAGGAGGTTTGTGGGGGATAAAGTTAGGGAAACACTGATTTAATACGCAATGGAACTGAATCATCTTATCTTCAATCTATAAAGATATACAGTATAGTCATATATCGTAATAATGATAATATCAACTAACTATGAAACAATTATACGATACCACGGGCAAAATTTCTTCAGATCTTTATATTTGTTGTTTGTTGTGTAAACAGTGACTGTCATACAACGGTAGCAGAGTACGTTATACATTTAGTTTGTGGTGCAGGCTAGGTAAATAGCGATAACAATAGGCAAGCAAGTTCCTGATTACGAGAGGTCAGTTAGATGTTAAAATATATGTTCATATTAATATAGTAAGTTTTATGATAACGAAAGATAGATACGAACATAAGTATATAAGAAGCAAAAACAAACAACATTTAAAGAACGGGAAGCCCTGTTATTTGAAAAGTCCCCTTTTCTCATGTTCCGATATGTAACAAGTGAAACACGTTTCGTTTTCTTTTATGGAAATCACTGGTTTATACGACTGAAAATCATCTATTCCTTTAATAGTTTATCATCAAATGACAATAGATGACACGTTATTGATCTAAATGTTACTGTAAGCTGAACTTTGAGCCAAGTTTATCACAGTGTCTTCACCAAGCCAATGTTTGTCAAGTCAAGTTACTGTTTCGCTCAAGTCAAGCGTAAGTATTGCGGGTCTCGAAAAAAAACGTGTTTCAGTGAGCTCTTGTTACAATGCTATGGAGTCAACTCTTTTCTACAAGAGTAGTCATATAATGTACACTGGGCAGCAACTGAACTAATCTTGTGTCACAATGAGGGCCGGGAGGTGTAGAGGGGTAGCTAGGGGAGGGGGATGGGCCCTTAAATAATTGTCTAACACCCCAGTCATATACACTGGGCAGCAACTGAAGTTCAGTGTAAAACAGGTATACCTTTATTCTCTCTCTCAATACGCAAATATGACGTTAATACAAAATCATAAGATTGACTTATTCTGTACAGAGAATAATCTTGGATCATAATGGAAGACAGGGAAAGAGCAGAAGGGTCGCTACGGGAGGGGAATAGGCCCTCAAATATTTGTCTGCCACCCCTTGAAGAAATTAAAACTGGAATGATAGAGGAATACATTATAATATGAAACATTTTTGTCTAGGATTAATTTTTTTCTGTTTTTGTTAGTTTTAGCTGTAGGGCAATTCCGTAAACTAGTATTAGTAAACTTAACACCAAAAAAACAAAAACAAAAACGTTGAATCACTACAAGTACCCGGGGTTCAATACATCTACAATTCAATGCACATTTTGAACCCTCAATAACTACATAATGTTCCTTTGGATTTTATTTTTTCAGAAAATGCTGTGAAAGACGTAAGTATTTTCCGTACGTCCGTCACGTACGTCCGTCACGCGTACGTCCGTCACATTAGTTTTGTATAGATACACAATGTATTTACACATTTTTATCACTACATTACCTCTGAATTGAATGGTAAATCCCATAAATACACAGACTGGAAGTTTTGTGGTTGCTTCATAAGCATTACTTTAGAGGTATTCACACTGCATACTACAGTGTCAACTATCAACTAGCATATTCCTGTTATTGGTTAGTACAGTACTTGGTAATATATCAATGAAATAAAATGTTAATGTACAGTATACTATTGTCTACATTGATATGACACTTTCATCTAAAAGCCTTGTTCACATTAGAAAATGGATCCGATCGAATCATATCCCCTGCTCGAGATCAACATCCTAGTGTAAACACTCTCCTACTCAGGGTCAGACCGCGACATGTTGGTCCCCTGTTCTGGGGGATATCAGTTCCAAAGTGTGAACACTCAGGGACCAAGGTGACCTGAGATCAAGGCAAAAGAACTCCATAACACCATGCCTGCTTTCACGCACTATTAATCAAATTAACCATGAACATATATGGAAATATTAGCAACAAATTATTTGTTTGTGTACAACATTGTTTCTTTGTAATTCTGCCATTAATTCCAGTTCCCTCTGTCCATAAGGTTTTCATTTGATATTCCAACATATATATTACGCAGTCTTCATCCAGTTTTGAGCAAAATAATAAATCAGTTTTGGAACGAAGATTGTCAGAGTGTCATCGAGAACTGTTATTGCAATTGTTAGTATTTTGTTACTGCTGTAGTATGCATGTTATTGCTGTTATGTAATTTGTTCTACATTTGCTTCAGGTTTGTTACCTTCTGTGTTGGGTTTCTGGTATTATTATGTGGGAGAACAGTTTATTTTGAAACCACATGTGCTCATAGTTTTATGTGTTGGTGGACAGAGTTACCAGAAGGTTCATCCTTAACATCACAGTGTTTGTGTATATTACTTTAATACATGTTCCATAGTTGCTATATATACTAACCAAGGGTGTGCCTCTGTATCTCTGTGTCTTAACATTAGATAAAAACTATTGCCAGTATTGCAGTCACCTCTCAATATATCTTTTCGCACTCCATAGTATGTGCACGATGGTTAACACTGAAGTCTTTCTCCACTTTAACATCAAATCTCGAATATCCATTGCATGCAGAAGTTAGTGACACTCATCTCTATTAGAAAATTTACAATACACTTTGTGCATTCGCACTTTTATGTGAGTTACCCCACAAATATTGTAACTTCCTGTCCATTGATCAAGAGTGGGCAATCAGAGCTGGAGCAGGACTTCAAGTGTGAACACTATATGAGATTTTGGTATAACATATATGTGGTTAAATTGTCACCACAGGACCAAAAACGGGATCCAATGTGAACACAGCCTAAGAGCTCCTGAAGCAATGCAACAGACATGCACATCTGAAGTTCTGAAATTCTTGTTTGCTGAAAAGTGCTGTTATATCATCCATACAGAAGCTTGCAGTACAAGTATTTTAATTAAAAAAAAACTTGTCAAGTAAAATAACAGGGTCACGTGTGAAGAAAGGTGAAAGAAAAAAAAGGTTTTAGTGTTTGTACCATCCAAATGTTAATAAAGACCCATCCATCTGACCCACTAGAGAACTTCAACACCCTAGGGGTCTAACATCTGTATTGTCCGAAATAATGCACACACAATTTTAAATGAGCTTATTATTTCATGTGATGTTTTGCATACAACTTAAAGTGAAATATACATATTTCCAATGGAATGCAAATTTTGCGAGAGGATATACTTTCGTTTCACTATTACTTTAAACTATAGGTTGTTCCATTAGGCACAGTTAAATGCTGCATTATTGTGTACAACTGTCAACAATGGAACCCAGGTGAAGCCCTGTCACAAATTGAACTTTTAAGACATATCAAGTAGTGCTTTTGTTTGTAACGGACGTACAGTTACTATATAATTTCACAAATGTACGTCCGTCACAAAAAATTGTACGTCCGTCACAAAGGAATGTTTGAAAATATCGCAGGAAAGTGATGAGGTTTCAACTGCTTGTTTACTGATATGAGTATTTAAGAGTCTTCTTCATAACATGTATAGTAGTTTTAATTATATCCCATACCAACTTACATACATTTTCAAAAGAAAAATACGATCTGAAAAAGTAATTTTTTGGGGGAGTATTTTTGTAGTTTATTTGGAAGGACAAAGAATGAAACTCCATACAAGAATAGTACAAGGCAGATGTTACACAAAACCCAAATAAAAAGCAATCTCCTATATAAAGCCATTGAGATATGGATCAACAAACTGTCCGAAATGTACGCGGACTTTACGGAATTGCCCCGTACCAGGTGCAACATCCGCTCAGACTGTTATTACCAAGTACGCCATACAATGTCTAAGGGTATTACGGTGGCTGAGAAGGAACAATGATCTCATCAAATTATGTTAACAAATGCTTTGTCGAATTTACTCTGCTAACCTCGACTTTAAAGATGAACGATAGTGATTTTTCAGCATCGACGAAAAAATACGATTTTATTCAAGAGTATTCTAGTTGGTTTCCATATTACACATGTGAAATTTCAAGTCAATCCGATGTTGGGAAAGGCTAAAAAAAATCCCTAAACTCGTTGATTTTTTAAACAAAAATTGGGCTTTTCGCGAACAGCGATATGATGATCACGTGATCTACAGTGACATGTGACGTCATTATGATGATAACAAAGGAGCTCGGCGTAGTGTACTTCAGCAGTGTGCACTTAGTGTGTAAGTTTAGTTGCAACCTGCTCTATATTGGACTCGACAAACAACCTAAACCAGAGAGGAGATTTGATACACTGCGTGAGACATTTAACGGTCTAATTTTAATAAGGTGTTATTGTTCCTGCTTTTTCTTGTCGTTTTAGTGAAGCCGACTGCCCCAATGTAAATTACGGAATAATCGTTCATAGAGCCATCTCAGGCCCAATTGAAACTTGCGTGTGGCAAGGTCACTAAAGTAAAAAAAAGTTTGAAAGATTGATGCTTTTATGCCGCATTATTTATATATATCCCGATAAATGCAACAGTAAGTGTTGGAACTGGAAGACATGTCAGACGTGAACAACCTAATGACTATGTGAGGAGAGAATCCACGTGCAAATTTCAATTGGGGCATGGACGTCGCTTAGGCAGAGTTTTTTTGGGCAGAGATGTGTTCATACCCTCCAAACCACTTTAAATGTAATACGAATAGAAAATGTGTGTATGCTCGAGCGAAACAAAACATCGTGTAAGTATTACTTACGGTAGCGCACACTGTCACTTATGTTTGCACAGTGTGAAATTACCGTTTGCGGACCTACGTGAAGTTGGGCTAGAATACGATTCCTCCTGAAGCCCAAACCCAAGGGCGGCGGAACCGGGGGGGGGCACAGGGGGCACGTGCCCCCCACTTTTCCTCAGGTTAAAAATTTGCCCTTTTTCTACATAAAAATTGAGGTGTCTCAAGTTACCAATTAGAGGCCAGGGAACCAGAATGAACACTCGGGAAGGGCCGTTTCCGGCCATCTAAGGGGTTTGTAAAACAATTCTTGTAAAATTCTTGTACGCTCCGCGCCAACCGATGGTGGCGCTCCGCTCAGATAGTCGTGCATACAACTTTGAAAATCCTGGCTACGCCCTTGACTTTTAATGAATTTGTGTTGGTCAAACTCAAAGCTATTTCGAATGGAAAAAAAAATTGCTTAGATATTATCAAGAAATAAACTCTAATTCAGATGATTCCTACATTAGCAACTATATAGCTTGTTTTCACCTCATTTTGTCTCAAAAGAAAACTTGTTCCTTGTTTCCCAATTTGCACATTGGATATTGCAGTGCTATATGCATATTTTCCTTGAGGGGGTGGGACGTTGATGGAGTGATGTGTATATGCAAATAAGATAATACAATAAGAGTTATAAAGGGTACTAAATAATAATGCTGCATCAGTCCAATCGAATTTCTGCAAAGTGCCCTTTGATGTTGGTGCCCCCCCCCCCAGATTGAAAGTGCTTCCGCCGCCCTTGCGGGCCACACTACGAGGCATGCATGTGAATAAACGCAATAGGCATTGCATGTAGTGCAAAAATTGTTCGAGCTAGACTAACTACTCGATTGAGTTCAAATGCGGTTGTATTTCAAGCTCAATGAAACCTTTCTGTTGGATTAAATGACGCACGGAACAAGGAACGTTTATGTTTTACAGTAGGCCTAGTGCATACAAGCGAATCTACTTTGTTTAGAACTTTGGATTTTCTTTCGGATGTTATACTAAACTACGTTTGAGACTATCATCACTATTTTTATTGTGCCAGTTTGACTGGTAAGTGAGCACATTCATACATCACTCTGTATAAAACGCGCCAAAAACGTGATCTTGAGATTTACGTTACTTTGGGTCAGCTTGCGAGTTACCTCTTCAGATATTGGGAAATCGTTGCGAAATCGCCGCAAATTTCGTAAAAAAACTTGTAAACACGTGATGAAGAAATCAAGAAACACCATGATATTCATTATCTATTTATGTCTTGAACATTACGCCGGAAAATAACAGTTATGCTGACACGAAATGAACGCACAGCTCCGTACTGAACAGTTCACAACAGAATAGATCATTACAGTGACGTCATTCACTGACCTGAGGGCTGTTCAAGGTCGTTGCAGTGTTTGCAAATTCCTAAATTACGGAGGCGAAAAAACGATGTTTTAATTCCCTTTTTTATAACTTTCCGGTGTGCTATTTGGAAAATTGAAAAAATATGTTGCTTGGTAACATATAAACTACATTATATATGAAAATCAGAGATTTTTTTCTGTCACTATCGTTCTACTTTAAACTATTATTCCCGAAAAGAAAATCACTTTACATATGTTGAAATGTTGTGGTGTTATTTCTGGTGTTTGATTTTGTAATAAAACAATATAGACTGATAGCATATCGCAAACTTTCGACGCTTTATAGAAATTGTAACGTTTCTCATGAAGTTTTGACGTTTATCTAGAAATGCGGCCGACACCAAACGTAGACTGAGTATATGAATTTAAGTACAATTAAATCATTTAATTACCTCGCATTGTTTGGCTAACAAAGGATCCAGCCGAATAACCCAGAAATGCCTTAAAGTACGATTGTAGATGAGTCGAGCTGGTGTCATCGACACTGGAGAATGTCACAAACTGAATATCTTGATCTAACAAGTGAACTAAGGAAGATGTGATAATGCACCCCACCCCCTTCTTCCCTCCAGCGTCCCCTTCCGACTCACACACCTCCCTTTGACACTCAAGGTAGCCAGTTATTCGGTACAACGAGTATCACCTTTAATTGGGTTGTTATGTGCTGTGATGTTAAAGAGCACGTGACATGTGTGGGTCACGTTTTTCATCGTATATTGAGTGAAATCTAGGCTTACTTTGTACTATGGAAATTGTGAACAATTATCGCATATTGTATGTAAATACTATAACTACATCAAACAAACAGACAAGTCGTTCCAGACCTAAGGGAGTGGAGGGGGGGGGGGCTGTAAGTTAACTTTTGAATAACACACACTGTTTTTTGAGACATTTGGGAGCAAAACACTGTTACTTTTTAAGAAAAAGTCGCCCAGGAAAGGACCATGCATGGGTACGAAAACCAAACTACCGAACGACTGATCTGCTCTCAGCCCCAATCCCCTTGAATCGAGACTGTGACTGTGTGATCATCGTCGGGTGTGCATCACCATTCCCCTCGAAAGGGAACATAAACTACTCATGATCTTAGCCAAAAGGCCTAGGATCAAAACACTGTTTGGTGATAACATGTACCAAGAAAACATACTCATACAGTAGGTAGCGTGGTTATGATTTCAATTCTAACCAATACTTTACATACGGAGCAGTAGTACAACATCCTTACTTAGTTTAACAGTGTTAGTAACTTAGTATAAATGCAATGTACTAACAAAACAACAATACTGTAACTCACTCGTTTAAGTTCAGCTGGAGTCTAACAATGTATAATTTTATATATAAAGCATTATTATACAAGTATATATGAACAACGGAAAAATGGCTTGGAATGATAAACAAAGACAAAGAGGATTTCAAGTTTTAAACAGTAAACAATATAATCAGCATCTCATATGATTTTTAAATCATATAAATGTCTAGCTTGTAAATATCTTTCTTTTTTACAGTGTTTGTTTGCATGTTTTAGATGTTTTAATAGTTTATTTCTTATCTTTTATATTTTTATGGTTATAAGGACCCCTTTGGAAATAAGCTTTTAGCTTAAAGGGTTATCCTTGGCATGTTATTTTCTTTTTGATGCATTTAAGTATATTCCCATCTTGTATTTTAAAAGTTTATCTTTATGTGCAATTTTTGTTTGTACGTAGAAGAAGAATGATATCTTGCCGAATAAAATCAAATCAAATGAATTATCATCAACCATATACATAAACATGAGAGAGTATTAATACGCAATTTTCAGTGAATTAGGGTTTACATTACCTTTCACGTTAATGTTCTGTATGTAAAGGTGAACATGAATTTATGAATGGTTGGGTATGGTTGGATTGGTTGGAACAGAAACAAATCATACAGTCTCTGGCCCTATACACCATACAAAGTTCACTAATATATTGGTCACTCAACCGCTTGAGGAATTCTTTAAAAAAAAAATAAAAAAACCCGTAAAAATACCTTGATCTGCAGAGTAAAATTTGTTATTAATCACGAAAAAAGATTCACCCATAGCAGTACCATTTTTGTCGGACACCACCAAGAAAACCAATTAAATCCCTTTATAAATCGAATGATTGCTTCTGAAGGAAGGTCCATTACACCCTAGCAATCCCTACCTACAGACTCTTTTTGGTTCCTTGCTTTTTGCAAAGCAAGTGCCCGCAAAGGTCACCAAAGGTCAGTTAGATGCCAAAAACCAATATATTAAAAACAGCAATAACTCCCATTGACAGGGTCCGACATTATTGATATTTTGGGAGTAGTTGTGAATGGGGTAAGGGATCGTTTCCAAACATAACGGTAATGTGATCGAAGGTCAACAAAGGTCAATTAATGATAAAAAATTAGTATTTTTGCGATAACTTGAGAACGAAATGTCCGTTAGGGTTGGGAGTTGCTTCAATGTTATCCAATTGTCGACCCGCATCTGGGTGACCCTTGACCTCAATTTGACCTCTGGTGACCTTTACGTGTTTTTGGGGATTTTTACAGTTTTGATGCTCTTTTCAGATGTCAAAGGTACCTTCTGATCATAAATGTCAATAGGTTGACCCTGTGTGACCTTTATGTGCGAAGTGACATGGGGTCAAAGTTTTTCGGTCGGAGTTAGGATGGTTGTACAGACTTGTCGTTTTGTTTTTTGGAATCAGGAGATTAAACTACATCTGAAACCAAGGTCAAAAGGTCAAAGGTCACATTAGAAAAAATGTGCTTATTTTGGGAGGAAACGAGCAAAAAAGAAAATGTTTGGTTTTGATGCTAGATTTGGATATCAAAGGTACCCTCCGATCAAAAATGTCAATTGGTTGACACTCGTGTGACCTTCGTGTGCGAAGTTATATGAGGTCAAAGTAAATTTTCAGACATTTATCGCAACAACTCCCAGTTCCAAGGTGTGACACGGTTGATATTTTTGGACAAGTTGCAAATGGTATAGGGGAATATTTTCAAACTTAACGGTCATGTGATCCGAGGTCACCAAAGGTCAATTAATGTTAAAAAACTAGTATTTTGGGGGTAGAAAATGGGCAAAGAAAAAAAAGTTTGAATTTGTATAGTTTGATGCTCTATTTAGGTCTCATCAATCAATAATGTCAATATGTTGACCCAAGGTGACCTTTGTATGTTAAGTTATATGAGGTCAAAGTTAATTTTCAGACATTTAGTGTAATAACTCCCAGTGCCAAGGTGATACACAGTTGATATTTTGAGACAAGTTGCAAATGGTATAGGGGAATATTTTCAAACATAACGGTCATGTGATCCGAGGTCACCAAAGGTCAATTAATTATTAAAAAACTAGTATTTTTGCGATAACTTGAGAACAAATTGTCCTTTAGGGTTGGGAGTTGCTTCAATGTAATCCAATTATCGACCCGCATCTGGGTGACCCTTGACCTCAATTTGACCTCTTGTGACCTTTTCGTGTTTTGGGGATTTTTACAGTTTCGATGCTATTTTCAGATGTTAAAGGTACCTTCTGATCATAAATGTCAATGGGTTGACCCCTGTGTGACCTTCGTGTGCGAAGTTATATGAGGTCAAAGTTAATTTTCAGACATTTAATGCAATAACTCCCAGTTCTAAGGTGTGACAAGGTTGATATTTTTGGAGTAGTTGCAAATGGTATAGGGGAATATTTTCAAACTTAACGGTCATGTGATACAAGGTCACCAAAGGTCAATTAATGATAAAAACTATTATTTTTGCGATAACTTGAGAACAAATTGTCCTTTAGGGTTGGGAGTTGCTTCAATATAATCCAATTGTCGACCCGCATCTGGGTGACACTTGACCTGAATTTGACCTCTGGTGACCTTTTCGTGTTTTGTGGATTTTTACAGTTTCGATGATATTTTCAGATGTCAAAGGTACCTTCTGATCATAAATGTCAATGGGTTGACCCCTGTGTGACCTTCATGTGCGAAGTTATATGAGGTCAAAGTTAATTTTCACACATTTAGTGCAATAACTCCCAGTTCCAAGGTGTGACAAGGTTGATATTTTTGGAGTAGTTGCAAGTGGTATAGGGGAATATTTTCAAACTTAACGGTCATGTGATACAAGGTCACCAAAGATCAGCTAATGTTAAAAAAGTAGTATTTTGGGGGGAGAAAATGGGCAAAGAAAAAATGTTTGAATTTTTACAGTCATGCTCTATTTAGGTCTCACCGATCAAAAATGTCAATTGGTTGACCTCCGGGTGACCTTTTGTGTGTGAAGTTATGTATACAAGTTCAAAGTTAATTTTTAGACATTTAATGCAATTAAATCTCAATGCCAAGGTGTGACATGGTTGATATTTTGGGACAAGTTGTGAACGGAGTGGTGGAACATTTTGAAACTTAAAGGTCATGTCATCTGAGGTCACCAATGTTATCATATCTGTTGACACGCTTGTAGGTCTCATATATTTCTTACATTTTCGATGCCATATTTAGATCTCAAAAGTGCCTTTTGATCAAAAATCCAATCACATATTGTGATCACAAAAGTGTTGGCTATAGTGTTGGTTACTTTATGGGAACATGTAGGACCACAATTACTAGGACTATTTGAGCCTAATCTTGCTTGATAATATTATGTGTATTGTCATATACCCCAAGCAAGGAACCACAGTGCCCTTGGGCTCTTGTTAGGCTTGCTATTGTAAAGTGATGTGAGAAGTCATTTAAGTTTAAAGTTGGGACGATTGTTTTATTCAATTTTCAGTCAGCATTTTGACCCATTACATACACAGTAGGCAAATATGACGTCATTCGGTCATACCACATAATATAACTTGTATAGGCAAGCAATACTAAGATAATCTGTCGTAAACAATTGTCAACAATATAAGTACGGTTCATTATAATTATTATAATATATTAAGTAACGACAGTTAACGATAACCCTTGTGTATGGTATATTCTCTACACACAATGGCAAGCCAAAGGGGGAGGGGTAGGGGAGGGGGGAAGGGTGGTCGACCGCCCATCGTCTTTCACGGAATTGTCGTGGCGTTCAGCCGGTGCATAATTACACCACTGCTACAGTAATCCCTGTCTCTTTTTCAACCTTAAAAAATATGTATTAGCAAAGCCTTGCGCTTAGAACTACTTATATGGATGACATTTATATTCTAAATACGCCTCAAAATGCACCAATTGACGTCTGAACTTTTATTGGGGGTGGGGAGGGTGGTTGGACCCTAGACCCGCTACGTGATAGTCTGCTTGAATGACCACAGGGCATCATCCTCTCATTTATGAAATCTTTGGTTCGCCTCTATAGTCCTTCCCCTTCCAAGGTTCAGGTTCCTAACTTAATCCATCCATGGACAAGTTTGAATATGTCCTCCACTTTTGAAATCCGGCGCACACACCTATCTATGACCCTGCATGGAGCTGTAGTACCTGACTATCGGGCCATACAATGTACAGTAGTGTCTGTGTTGCTCCATGCCTTGCAAGGAACTGTCACGGAATGAAGAGAAAGGGAGCTGTCACTTACAGTATAGTTCTTCGGTATAACTTGATCTGTCATAATATATTATGAGTGTATATAATAATTGCAATTAATTAATCTTAATTAGGTAGCTGTTACATATAGAGCTCCCTGCTATAATTAGGGAGCTGTCACTGAGATTAGCTCCCTGCTATAATTAGGGAGCTTACTTTGAGAGAGCTCCCTGGTATAAGTAGGTAGCTGTTACATATAGAGCTCCCTGCTATAATTAGGGAATTGTCACTGAGAAGAGCTCCCTGGTATAATTAGAGAACTTACTTTGAGGGGGCTCCCAGCTTTAATTAGGGAGCTGTCACTGAGATATCTCCCTGCTATACTGGTACATACAGAGCTCTGTACTGTAATTAGACATCCGTCTTCGAGAGAGGACCATGTTATAATTAGGGAGCCCCTCGTTATTACATAGAATTTTCGTGTTTGCATACGTATATGCATACAGGATCAAAGTATCAACAGATAACTATATCAGTGATATAGTAAACTGTTTGTTTGTTATGTAAATATCGAGAGACGGAAGGTTAAATAAATAATATGAGTAGCGTGAAATATACTTATCACTCACATGAAAAACTTTCAATTGTGCACTTCATTCCAACTGAGCATTTAGAATGAAGTGAACAATTAAACATTTTGCAGAACAATGTTGAGTTGACGAGATATGATAAGTTGTCAATGAAACATTTTGCAGAAAAATGTCCAATTGACGAGCTAGGCTATGATAAGTAATTGTCAATTAAACATTTTCAGATTTTTTTTTAATTGCTCAGTTAAAGCAACTGAGCAATCCAACATTTTTCTGATTTTTGATAAGATTTTTTCTTGTTATCTAAACAATTTACTGAAAAATGTCAACTTATGGGGCAAAGGTTTTGTTATTGATGGCACTTTTAAGCTTCCGTAGATTAACATTGAGTATTTTAATCGTATACCATACAATGTATATCCTGAACTTACTTGAAGCTAGCGAACAGTGTCAACCCAACCAATAGCAAAATTATAGTCAAGTGGGGTAAAAAAAAAACAATTTACCTAAAGTTTGCTCTAAAAATTGATGAGTAAGAGGTATTGTTTCGGTTCCAATGTTCAAGTGTGTGGAGTGGGATTCTCTTAAAGAGAATCTAACAAAAATAACTTTTTTGTAAATGGAAAGTGTCGTTTTTGGCGAAAAACGTTGTTTTTTTTTACCCCCAAAATTTGCTTAATTCGGGGTAAAAAAAAACAATGCCGCGGGGTAAAAAAAACAATGCTAGAAAACAGCTATTTTCTTCATGAATGTATCTTTAAATCATGTTTGCATATAATAACATCTAAGTATGAGCTACTACCTTTACATGAAAAAGGGAAAAAATTGTGAAATTGTCTTAATTTGTAATTATGGATGGCTCGTGTCATATGTCATGCTCAGCTATATTCATACTGTACAGTGTGTATATGATGCTACACAAATGTGGTGTAATATAGTAGAAACAATAGAGTTGAGCCAATTTCAGTTACTTCTGCCCAATTATTTAACATTTTTGACACATGACAGACATGAAAACTATTTGCCTAACTTCTAAAATCAACATTATGGAAAAATTTATCCATTTGGGCAAAATAGGGAGTACATTGGAGCCGGAAAGTACTTGTTTTTTTTTACCCCATTCGCATCATTTTTTGGGGGTAAAAAAAAACGGCCCCCCATGAAGCGTGAATGAAGTTGGAGTAATTCTACCATGGGGGAGTGTAATATCACTAACTGCTATGCTGTAACTGCTGGAATAATCTCCACATCATATAAGCTGGGTATGCAGGAGAAAGTTTCGGATATGTGGTACAACCTTCAAATTTTGCTATTTTAGCATTCGCTTGATTCGATGAAGCGGTGATTGGCAGCGAAGTGACATAGAGTTCCAGAAATTATATAATAATAAACTAGACATATAGGACTATCACCCAAAATAAAATGGAACTTTGGCTAAATATTCCCCTTCTATAAAAAGGGGTCGTTTTTTTTTACCCCAACTACCCCCTTGTTTTTTTTTACCCCAACTGACTATAATACATAAATTAACCGAATTGAAGCTGGCGAACGTTGTACAGTAGTTCTATTAGAATTTTTCTTTTAGAGTATTCAAAATCATACGAAGTTTTGTATGGTGGAGTATAAGGATCGTGAGATACAATTTCTCAATGTGACAAGGAAAACGTGGTAAATATCACTGATCAAAGGTCAATTTTGACCGAAAATTTTAGGTCAATCACATATTACAAGAATATGTGAAAATGAGAGTGCGACAGTCGCAAAATTAGAGTGCGACAGTTGGAAAAATTAGAGTACGACAGTCGGAAATTCCGACTGTGGCACTGAAATTTTCCAACTATCGTCAGTTTTACCAAGATTGGGCGGGTGAGACACCCCCACCCCCTCTAGCGACGTCCCTGGGTACACAGTGACTCAGAACAAGGCAAAATGACCGAATGTTACACATTCCATGTATGATGCTTACTCAGCGCTAACTTATGCCTCAAATCTACAAGTCAATCACTTTCTTTGAAATGAGCGTATAAAATGGAGATGGGAGACTTTTTTTGGGGGGGGGGGGACATGGGTGTGAAAAGGTGAAAGATAGTTTCACTAATCTGGGTATTTTTTCGTACGCAAGCTTCATTTTCAGCACGATACTATATTCTCGCTTAAAATAAATCGAGGCAGATAAAGCAATATAAAGGTGCTCATTTATATATTGTGAACCTCTGTGACATGTTCAGACCAAGTCATGAAATATTGCATATCATAACAACACCTCAATCGTGTCTCCGCTCTTAATTATATTAATGTAATGCTTTATTCGCTCATTTGCATATCCTCTAACTTCTTGTCTAATTTCAACATTCATGGTGGACAAATTAATTCAAATCACCCCCCCCCCCCCCACTAACCGATAGAGGATGGTAACACCGGATTGTTATGATCATACTGCTTAAAGTTTCTGTGTTTGTTTTGAGAGTTTTGTTGTGACAGACTCGAGTTTTGTGAGCATATTGTTTCATTAATCAGTTATTACTACAAGTTAACAGTAGAGAGTGATTATACTTGACCAGTATATGCGTAGGAGATAAAGCTACAAACACAACCAGCTGCTTTAAGCTAAAATCGATCATGCTCTGATCAGGAGCGTCAATCCTCTGAAGGAGTCGGCGAGCGACTAAGTGCAAAGCCTTTTCGGGTGGGATCCAGGGGCGAACCCCAGCCAGGGGTCCATGGGTCGGACTCTACAAATCTTCAGGCTTATTTTTGTTTGGTGCCTGAATTGATATGTCATTCATAAATATATTTAATAAAAGTCACATTTGACAAGATTAGACTTTAATTAAGAAAGACTTATCTTTTTCACATCCTAATGTTATTTAGAACCTTAATCATGATTGTTCAAATTGAAACTTAAACCAGCATTTTGCGTCCTTTTCTATGATATTCTCAACCTCACTGACTCCACTATGCTATAACTAAGTACATAACTAGCTTATCTATTTAAATCTTACTTCAAATGGTGGCATAAAAGTCGAAAAATTTGCAACTTTCAACTTTGTTTTTCTCCAAGATATTTTCCGTTGGGATCCCAATTAACCTCGCCCATAATATGAATATTTAAACACTACGAACGTCATTGACCAATACGTAATACAACAGCAAGCTTGATTTGTGTACAGTCTATATGGCAGTTGTATCAGGGAGTTCCATAACAACTCCCTGGTTGTACCAACGCAAAGTCTTGAATCTATTTTTAGCAACGGCTCATAACTAAACCTGCATCTCTTCAAACTAGAGGGTTTGGGGTACTGTATGCGATCAATTTTAAATGTGGAATTTTGTCGAGGATACTTTTCTCATTCTCTGCAAATATCCTTAATTACTCGCCAATTAACGATGTTGGCAGTGAAAAACTTGGCTGATATCTTAGTTTGCTGTTTTGTGATTGATATATGTAAAAAACTCGATGGACATGTCAAAAAAGTAGAAAACGGCGACCAAACGCAAAATGCTGCTTTAAACCCAAATGGAAACATCTAAACTTTGCACACGAGAATACCTTGTTATCCAGATATCTACAACATGCACACATATGGTATTATAAGTACATTTGAAAAGCACTATTTGGTATCTAGGCACATTCACTTCATCGATATACTTCAGGCCGTAGCTTGGGTAGAATTCCTAGCGGCAGTTTAGAAACATCGAGAAACTATATATCGTCCAAATGTTTCATAGCAGTGCTTTGATGTGCAAATATACCAGGCGCTTTTTCATGAAATTGTATTGGGTTGGTCATTTCCAAAAAAAAGGACCGTTATGACTCTATCTGAGCGGAGCGCCACCATCGGTTGGCGCATAGCGCACCAATACAAGTTCTGGCATATGGTTGTAGCCGTAGTCAAAACATGGTGAGGGGAAGTCATATGGGAATAAAGGTGTATGTCAGGAAAGATAGAACGAACACCGTCTTTTACCATCACCCCTCCCTAAAACCCCTCCATCCCCCGACCTCACCATACCCCACCCTATCCATCTCTCCAACCCCTCCATCTCCCCAACCCCCTCCATATCCCTCAAACCCCTCCATCTCCCCAATCTCCTCCATCTCTTCAACCCCCTCCATCTCTTCAACCCCCTCCATCTTTCTCAAACCCCTCCATCCCCCATCCCCTCCATCCCATACCCTGTCCATTTCTCCAACCCCTGAACCTCCATCTCCTTCAAACTCCTCCACCCCACCCCTTCCATCCCCCACCCTTTCATCTCTCCAACATTCTACATCTCCCCAACCCCATCCATCTCCCTAAAACCCCTCCATCCCCCACCATCACTATCCCCCACCCTTTCATCTCTCCAACCCCCAACGTCTCCCCAACCCCCTCCATCTCCATCAAACCCCTCCATCCCCATCCCCTCCATCCCATACCCTGTCCATTTTTCCAAGACCCTCCATCTCCCAAACCCTTCCGTTCCTAACCCCCTCCATCGCCCTTAAACCCCTCCATCCCCCACCCCCTCCATCCTCACCCTCTCCATCCCCCTCCCTCTCCATATCCCCAATCCCCTCCATCTCCCAAACCCCTCCATCTCCCTCAAATTCCTCCACCCCCACTCCCTCCATCCCCCACCCTCTCCATCTCCCCAACCCCCTCCATCTCCCAAACCCCTCCGTTCCCAACCCCTCCATCGCCCTCAAACCCCCTCCATCCCCCCATCCACCCAACCCCCTCCATCTCCCTCAAACACCTCCATCTCCCCACCCTATCCATTCCTCTAACAATTCATCATAATATACATAAAGTATAATTATACAAGTATAAATGAACAACGGAAACTAGCTGGGAATGATAAACAAAGAAAAATAGGACTTAAATTTAAACAGTAGGTGAATTCCATGGAATTGATGCATTTTCCACTAAAAATCAACTTTAGGTTGCAGTCACTTGAGGGAGATATTTGATTAACATGACAGTTAAACTACCCAAAACAGGTTTCACCTGGCTTATAACGTGTTTCTCCTCACTGCAGCATGCATTTAACCGTTAAGTGCTGCAGGGAACGAAAATGAGCAAAATTTCCTAAAATTCAGAGTGCCCCTTTAATAGTTGGCATGATTCCAGAAATGACCAACTTTGTTCTGAGTATGAAGTCACCTTGAGACCTTTCACCTTCTGCAAAGTTACAGGTGTCTATATGAATATAAATGAGTGTGGACATGTCCCATCAGTCACAGTTTTTTAACATTTGTTTTAGTCATAAGCCAACAGAATGATTTCAGCTGTTGTTGGGGGTCTATCTATCTAGTATCACTCAGGGCCTAATCTGGCATGAGCAGAGATTCTTCAATTGTGTATATGGTTATGTGCTAGACAACCTGAAACTTCTGTCCCATCAGTCACAGAATTAGGCTGCATGTGTGGTGTAATGCAAAATGGGGAAATCCAGTGCTGAGAGACAGCGAAACAGGAGGGAACGTTTGAAAGCACAGGGGATATATGATGCATACAAAAAAACACAATCAGCGTATCGCAAACAGTGGGCCCACAAGAAGAAGTGGGAGATGTCTTCACAACAGACACAAGAGCGCCGAGAACGTGAACGAAAACGCAAATCAGAATACAGGTACAGTATATTTCTTCAAATTAATTTGTTAGACCATGTTATTGAAAGCAGCTTGTGTCACTGACATGATGGTGACATGATGAAATGTTCATTGACCTGTGACAGTTATCCTGAATCAAGATTGGTATACATGTCAGATCTTTGGATTTCACTGTCCCATCAGTCACAGTATATGGTTCAGATAGTATAGCCTATATTGGACAGTTTGCAATGCCTAAAAGTAATAGTACAAGAATAGTATCGTTCCATTCATACCTAATTTCCTAAAAAGGAATGACATAACAACTATTATCATCTACAGCAGTGGCATGCACAGAGGTTTGTGGAGAGGGCTGGATCACTGCATACAGGCCCTTCTGTCCAAAATTTGAGGAATGCAATGTTCTTGGATCACAGAACAATGAGGCCGAGATGAAGGAACCGGTGGGTCTATCAGGGGGAAAAAGAACCTGAAGCACTGTACAGTACAACACACTCCTGGTTGGCAGTATCACCACAGGAGTACCTGTCACACAAGTGAATTAGTACCCACAGAACCACTAGGCTGTAACTTCAATGGTGTAAGGTCCAATCCAATCATTGGTAAGGCCAGGTGGATCCTTTTTATAGTATATGTATGCCCCTTTGCCTATTAGTTTTGGCTCTTTCCTCGTGGGATATTGACCACGTTAGTATTTTTGGGAAAATGGAAAACATGGCTCAAAACAAATTGTATTAGACTTTCACTATATGATGGGCAGATTGGACCCTAATCCACCACTGAAAGTATCTCGGTACTTTTGCATCCCAGGGTTAAGCTCAGCATATTGTCAAAAGCTCATGTGACTTAAATGACTTCATCAATGTTGTAAAATTAGTATCCTGTTCATTATCAATGTTTGCATGTTTCAAGGCTCAGGTCGTTCTGTTGTTGTTAATAAATAAAATGCAAGTTTCAAATGCATATATGGATTGTGTTTCATTTTTCCAGTTGTCAGTACTTGATACACAGAAGTGGGATGACATGAGCCCATACATGGGCAACATACCTCACCAAATATGGGCCCAAACAGCTTTCCCAGTGAGGCCCCAACAAATCACACACCCATGACTTAGTCATATGGGGCTATATGAGAGAGCAAGTGTGGAATGGAACAGGTTTTCCCATGGGCCTGTGTCTGTTCTACATATGCCAGTTGCTTCTATGGGATGCTCATATGGCAAACCAATGTGGGACCCACACCCCCATGGGCCAACTCGAGTGGGCCCTACCTGTGATGACTATGGGTGGCTAGAGCCCAGATGACCCAAGTTTAATGCTACTTGGCACCATATGTGGATGCAAACTGAAGTTAGTGCAAAACAAAATTTGCTATAATTTTGGAGGAGATAGCGTCCCATCAGTCACAGAGCTTCTGTCCAATCAGTCACAAGGGAAATGCCACTGTGTGAAATAGTTAATGCCAATATTCTCTCAATGGTGGTGCTCTGATATAGCTACATAAAGTAGCTACCAGGAGGGGTATATACCCAACTCATTCTTTTCATTCAGAGATAGCGCTTACAAGTTAACTAAATGTACCTAAAAATGGTGGTCTGCAAATGTCCCATCAGTCACAGGGCTACTCTAAGTGCTCCTTATCAAAGAGGAACACACTTATATGAACAGTTCTTTAATGATGGACCAACTGGGGGTTGCCCAAGTGAATGTTGCAATTTATAGCCTTCTGCCCCCTCCCACTTCCCAACAATATAACTTTCTTTGTTGAACTTTTCTATCAAATGTCCCATCAATCACGCTGGAATTCACCAGTAAACAATATAATCAGCATCTCATGAATAATCATCAACCATATCAATAAATATGAGAGGGTATTAATACATCATTAGCCTTAAATAACCGTCATTGGAATTCATTGCATTTAAATTAATTAGGTGTTACATTACCTTTCAAGTTAATGTTCGGTATATAGAGGCGAACATAAATTATGGATGGTTGTGCCTACATCATGGACAGAAGCCAAGTAAACAGGCTCTGGCCTTAAACACCATAGATAATAATATAGATGTAGTGTTAACGGAAATCAACAGCTAAGATTCAACATACAAAGCTTCTCTTAAGTTTGTAAAGTCATGCCGGTCTGGTGTATGGCAAGCATCAGAGAGCTTCAGTTACAATAATATTTAAGGAACGTTTCACCATATTGAGTAATATTGTGGATTGGACAGCAACTGAACAGGTTCTGCTACCTCTCTCTCTCTCTGTCGATACTGAAAACATGAGATAAAAAAGTAAAAACATGACATTACTTAAAACGGTCAATTTGACGTAACTAAAATTGTGACATCAGCTGCATGGTCACCTGACATTAACTTATTATACACACCATACACACCATGTATGCAAATCAACACATTATACATACAATGCATGCCAATCAATCCAGTATAACTACATTACTCACATGCACATATTAGCACAACTTTTGTACAAGTCACGCCACCCCGCCAACACCTCATCTCCCCCCCCCCTGAAGCAAAGAAAAAAGAGAAAGTCACTTAGTTATTGGATTTTATGGTTAAAATAAATAATATAGCACATATAAGTAACTAGTCAACGAACAATCATAGCATATTCTGATATCGAAATATGGAATACTGTTACATTTAAAAATCACCAATGAAGAAAAATCATTATGAAACAAAGATTGGCATAAGGGGAAGAGTGTTACAAAAGAATGGTTTAGTGTAATATATTTATTCAATGAATAATATAATGGATAAAATCAAGTAAATCAATATATTTGTTTACACTGATACAGTATTTCATGGTGGGATCAATAACATTTTTGTTTGGGGCTAACAAGGTGAATAGGCTTTGGTTATTCAATGCACCAAACATACACAGCAATACAGCAGCATGTCAGTGAAATGTTCACAGAAAGATTGTAGCTTGTAGCAAAGCACCATACCAATGTACCAAGAATTAGAAAAGAAGGATATGTGGTGCATTTCAAACAAAATGAAAATTAATAAAGTGACCTGTATATGTAATATCTTGTTAACCAAAGAGGAGCACCTACATCTCTGGTTCTGATAAATCGCATTTCCTTTGGTATTAGTCTGTCAATACTGTAAGTCATATTAAAACAGTTTGTGCTTTCATTTGTCATAATTTGGAGGAAGGGTGAAAGGGAAGGCTGGTTTAAGGTCTAATTGATGCCCTATGGTATCATGTCACAAAATGGGCTCTACCCCAGGAGATTGACCACCTTTTTGCAGTGGGGGGATGTTATCCAGAAGAGGGGTGAAGGGGAGGGCTGTGCCCCATTCTTTAAGATATTTGTAAAAATGAAGGGTACATAGATTCAAACATGTGCTATGTTTTGTCACTCTTGAAACAATCTTGAAGATTTATCAACTGTGTATCTTGTACTGCATATATGGATGTTATATCCTCATATACTGTACTTTAAAATTTATTGTAAAAATATTCTCTCTAGAAGTGAGGGATCACCCCTTTCCTCTTGATTTTATCCTGGTGATTTAAGTCAACACGAATATTACATAGTTGCAACCCTACTGTACCCTCTGTCTCGATTTGATTTTTGGGTGGGTGGGGTGGGCCGGGGGACAGGGCATTAGGCCTACATCCATGCTAGGGAGGGGTCAGTCATCATTAATACTACAATTGTGTGATACAACTTTAAATCTTGCAAATGTATACAACATTAAAAGTGTGCATTTTAGAAAAATGTCCTGTGAGCAATGAAAAGGGTTAAAGAGTAAAATGTTACTTACTGTAGGTCCATCTAGGATACAGTAGCAGTGAACATAGCACCTTGTTGCTTCATGTATATTCAAAAGTTACTTAAAAACTATGACGACTGGTAATACTAGTTATATGGAGATGAAAGATCTAAAGATAGCAATGCTGGTAGCAGATACCGGGAGAATCCCTAATTCATTCAATCTCATCTGATTTTATTATATTATTGGTTTAAAACAATACCAAGATTACATGTGGCAATGCACATCATAACTTCAAAGACTTGATACTTCAAATTTCTCAATTTATAACACATTATTGATCAGACCAAGGTACACACTAGAAAAACTTTGCTTGTCCGGCGTGTGGGCAATCCTTATTTTCTACAGAAGTTGAAGTTTTCTGATGAACTGTTAAGTTAGGTATCTATCGGTAGCTGTCCCCACTTTAGAGAAATCTTCCATCCACAAATGCATAATACAAAAGAGGAATTGTGTTTAGTCAAGTTTTGTTAGCTCTACACAATTAAACAAGTAGATTTAAAAAAAAGGGCACTTGATGTTATTTATAGAGCTGATTAGGCAAGCTGTCTTCACCTACATATGGTCTGTAGATTTGACCAAGGTGTCCAACACAACCCATTACCATTTCACAAACTGACTGTTGAGAAATGATAATGTAAAGACTCACCAGACACTCATCCACAGAGGAAGTTATTTCATAAATGATGTGTTCCCACTTGACTTTTTCTTTTATTTTCCTGGAGGAAATGTACCAAAGAAATGTTGATAACTGTATTACCTGGAGGTTTAAGAGAAAATACAACATAACTCTTCTTTCCATTCTCTAGATTTATCAAGGTGAAAATTCATCACGTCTTTGATCCTTTTTGTGACAGACATCAATGCCTTTCCTTGTGTCTTATAAATAAGTATGAATATTTGTATAGCTGTATTCTCAGGGCAGCATATATATTGTTTTATATTTCTGTTTTTATTTTTGATTATGTTGAACTGACATACAGATAGCTAACAGCACAGGACTAATATCATTATTAAAAGCACCTTTGCCTTTATCTTTAAGCTGCCCTTTAGGAATATGTTTTGCATCTGAGGTAATCTATACAGTCAGTTATTTACAACACTTGAAGTGGTATCTGATCAACTCCATGTTACGTCCCAAGAGTTGTGAAGCCCCCCCCCCCCCCCCAATAAAAGACATATTTGGAAAATTGCTGGAATTTTTCTAACAAATTTGTGAGATATCATCCATAGTAATGCAACAGAAAGTAAATGTAGAAAGCACATGTGCTTGAGTTTGCTAGAAATACCTCTTAAATGGCCAGTATTATAACTGAAGTGCAAATAATGTACATCTTAAACAGAACACATTAAGAGAATCCTTCAACACTATTGACCAATGGCTAAGAGCTGAATTCTGAATTACTTTTTACTCTGAGGACATGCATAGGGTCCAGAAGGTTCATGCATGTCTTGTATTACTGACTGACTTACAACATATCCACACATTACAGTAAACCCACTAAAGACTTCCATTTGTAATCCCTTAGTATAAAGCTCATTGACAAATGACATAAAACCTAGATTATCTTCAGATTTAAATTTGACATCAATTTTCTTGGGTTTTAGATGTACTGAGAGGGGAAGGGTAGGAAAGGTTAGGATGGAAAAGTAGAAATGGTTCCTGTTAGTCATTCTACATGGTTCTAACTTAGTGTGGGTTTGGTTCTAACTTAGTGTGTGTATGGGTCTCATTTTGTGTGCAGTGACTATATTTAATTGTTAGGGCACATGCACTTATGAATTAAATTTATTGTTGATGAGCCTGCCATACATTTTACTGGCTATTATTTGTGGAAGTTAGGCTGACAATCCAGAGGAGTCTGGCTGCGCTGTTAAGACTGATTACAACCCTTACCTGCCACCCAACACTATGACACACTGATAAATTAGAAGGGATCAAGTCATCTGAATATTTTGTTCCTTAATTTATGATGGCTACACAAAACAAAAAATGGACCCAGTACACTAAGCACATACACCTCTTTGTGTACTTTTACACAATGGTAAGCAATACAATGTATGACATGTATTGCCTAATATATGGTGTATGTATGTTAGACTGAAGCCATTATCTTCTTCCCTAGGCCCTTAGGGAGTTTGCCGATCAAGCAAGATTCAAAACAATTACTGTTCCACCAGGATTAGGCAGTAACAAAATCACTTTTTACTTCAGAATCAAATCTAATTATAACTACAACCCAGCTTACCAGTTCCAGGGGCGTATCCAGGATTTTCCAATAGGGGGGGGGGGGGCGCCAGGCATGAATGATCGCCGTCCTGGGGGATGGGTCTAAGGGGAGGGGTGTACAATTTTTGCTTTCAAAGAAGGGCTGAAATACAAAATGGTGTCATATGCATGGGCGGCAATCCGTACTTCCGAGTGGGGGGGGAGGGGATATGACCTTGTTGACTATCTAAGCGTAGCGCCACCATGAGTTGGCGCGAAGCGTACAAGAAAATTTTGGGATTAACAAACCCTCTAGATGGCCGGAAACGGCACTTCCCAAGGTTTCCAAGCGGCATATACCCAACTTTAAAATAGGGATGTCATGTCCGAAATATCTCATAATCAGGATCCAAAATACTTTTTTTTTTAATTTCGGGTGTTATTTTGGGGAAATTGCCCGTCAATCTTGTTTCAGGCGCAACGTTAGAATGTTCGAGAGCTCTTTTATATTATTCGATGAAGAAAATGGCCTCATGCAGGCTATTATAGGCCTATACACATGCAATACACAATTACACATAGTTACATTCCTAGGTACCGATTGCTAGGGCATCCAGGTGAAACGTGTATTAAGCATTACCCTGGTAACATGAGATTCTCAGCTGTTCGAGGGAACATGTACGTGTGTAGGCCTACTATATAGGGCCTATATGAATACTATGAGGGTGCATATATGTACTATATCAATACCGTGGGCGCAATAATACATTTTGTTGTTATAGGGCCAATGAAGCCTACAGTCAACTATTTTGCTTTATAAAGACGCTTTATTTGAAAAGATCGCACTGCGTTTATGGTAGGCGAGAAATGAAGCTAAAAAAGAGCCGTACATTAACGAAGATGCATAAATGTAGGCATGAAAATATTCTTATCCCTGGCATTTGGTGGGGGGATATGGTGCATTACATCCCCTCCACCCATTTTCATGGGGGGATATATCCCCCCTCCACCCAGGATCGCCGCCCATGGCCATATGTGATCCATTTTTCGACCTTAATAATAAGCAACATTTCCAGTAAATATGGACACAAAATGCACAATTTAGTATGGCTGGCATGTCATTTAGTGTTTATAGTGATAATACAAACACAATTACCATCTATGTTTCTAAAACTATTATGCCGCCGAACTTCGCCAGAACCTTTTTTTGGCAAACAAAAAATAAAGCATACGGGAGGGGGGGGGGGGTTGAGCGATCACCGACATCTCACATAAAGGTCGTCATCAATTTTTTTTTTTTTTTTTGCTAAACTTTTTTTTTTTTTTGGTGACGGCCAATAGGGGGGCGCGCGCCTGTTGCGCCCCCCCCCTGGATACGCCCCTGAGTTCTGCTATACACTAATTATACACTTACCATTACCATCAGCATATTGTAAACCATTCTGTGCAAGATCCACTCATGTGACCCCCAAAGATCATCTCAAGACTGATTAATCCACATTTACCTAATGAGGAGATAAAGACAAAGACAATAAGAAACATATCTGAACTAGATGTTTAATGCAAACGATAAAATCCCTTGTTTTTGAGTTTGCCTTTTTAATATTTACTCAACAGTTATTCCATTGCTCACAGATACACAAGCTTATGCTAAAATGACTCAATAATTGCAAGTTCATTCATTTTATTGCAAGGCGCTTTTATTTTAAAGTTGAATAATTTTTGGAAATTTATCCATAAAGAAAACAAAAGGCAAAACTTGGTAACATGTTTGCAATCCTATGAATTGGACTAACTTGATCAGCACACATTCTAATTGGTACTTTTAACGTTGTTTGGTGCAGCAGGCCAATGAAGTTGTTCATCTTTGTATGAACACCAAATTTGTAATTCTGTTACTTTGAAGTCAAGCAAAGTTAGGCCTAATTACTGGTCTAGATTGCTTTTGTCAAACTATTGGTATATAAGTGTGAAGCAGAAGCTGCTCTATTACATAAATGTTGTTGTTTTTGCTTTCACAACTTTCCCAGTAACTTAATTTCTAACTTTGCCAATAGATAACAACCTGATGCACCCCCCCCCCCCCCCCTACCCAAACACACTCTTATAACATAATTACTCAATTACAGACTAACTTTAAGAACATAAAAATAATACAAAGTTGCATTAAGGATTTCAGATGACAAAACATGCTGGATCCTACAAGAACTTGTCATATTGTGTTGTACGATCTTCTGTGATAGAATCATACACAGTTGCTTGTCATAGTGCAATATTCAATACCTATCATTATCCATGACAACTATTTAATACAGTATGATGGGATGGGTGGACCTTGTCATAAATTACATAATATCCAATCAACCTGGAGACAGTGTGAACATGAAGCCTTCATTAGCATTATATGCTCACACAGGAATGAAGCTGTTACATTATGAAACAATGGACAATGGAGATGTACTTGGCATCAGAATGTCATCCTCTTGAAACCTACAGTTATGGTACAATTTGTAGAGATGATGCTACAATTTAGAGAAATACTGAACAAAAGAGGTCTCACAGAATCCCTGAGTTTAAGACACAACCTTTAGCAGTATTCTAACTAGATTGTTCATATGTTATGTCTTGGTTTGCAGTAATTGGAATTGATGGGGCTTGGTGGGGGGGGGGGGGGGTGCTGGATGATAGACTTTCCGATGTGGAAATTTTCCTTGAGGGATCATCTGATATGTCATGGAGTAAAAATATCCAGTTAAACAAGTGTATTCTCATGGAGGAGGGGGATGGGTGGATGTGGTAAGAATCAGGTAGTGGACCATGCAATCATTACCCTGCTCATGTAAACTGTACATATTCTTCCAAGAGCTGTAACCCGGATATGAAACTGGTAAATCCCTAATACGGTCTATCTCAGGACTGAATAATTCCAGTTTACCTGATGATGAGAAAAAACAAAATGCATTTGGTCATCAGTTATAATGTTATTATTCATGTAAATTGTCATCACCCGGTCTGCAAGTAGCTGCATTCTACCATGTATCATTGTCAAACACAGAACACAGCTACTATAAACATATGGTATGCTACTGTAGTTTCAAAATAAATTACTCAGTTGTAATTATAATAACAATGTAAAGAAAATAATGTAACTAGAAAACAAATCTATAGACTGTACAAGATGAGTTCAAGGTTTCATAATGCTTCCCACAGTGAATATACAGCTCAACTAATACCAAACTAATTGAAATATAAACAATCATTAATCTGAAATTGAGGCAAGCATTGAATCTTCAATACAAACTAAGTGAAATATGTGATAAAGAATAGTATAATTTATCTTAGGATAAACAAAGACTTAAAAAGTAGTTTCTGGTGACACATTGAATATTCAGTCAAAGTTTAAGTAATACCACTAGCAATCTACAATCTGGGTTATATTCTATTGAGAAACAAGACTTATAATGATACAGCCCTGAAAATAGAATCAAGCCTGAAGAAAATATGATGAAGGATTCTGGTCACATAATTAAGGAACCAATGGTGCACTGTACTGTCTATATGTTGATAAATTTGTAGGATTTCAAAAATGCTGACATTGTTCTATCATTGATTGAGTTAAAGTACATGTTTTTCTATCAGTTGATTTTGATATATATACTGTTATTATATAGCATTTTGTTCTGTGCAGTCTTGGTGTGAGGAGGGTGGTGGGGTTGGGTGGTGGCTACAGTTTTAAGCTAAGTGCCCAGTGAAATATGTGATAAAGAATGATATCCTTTCAACTTTGGACAAACAAAGACTTAATAAAAAGTGGATCTGGTGACACAACTGTGCATGGAACTGTGCCTGGCTCTCAATGTTACTGGTTTTGTGTACACTTTACTTGAATAATGCTTCTTTAGCCTCACAAGATGTGATTGTGAATCTTAGAACTGGTGTGCGATAGTTTTTCAGGAGTTTGAAGAAAAATATCAAAGAATTAAGTGAGAAGCAAAGCCAGCCATCATCTTCAGCTGATATGATAGACATACTTGAGATGAATACCAAAGGTGGAGGTGATTTGCATTACATTTTGAATCATATTTTCTAATATTTAAGCAAATGCGTAAATTAGTCAACTCTACTGTACTACAGTAAATAAACATCATAACAAACAAAGTACATTAAAGTTCAAGAATATATCCATAGTTTTTTGACCTGTGTGTTACCTATCCAAATTAATCCAGGTTTTTGTTTTGTTTGATGGAGTGTTCATTACAAATACCTCTAACTCAAAGCTCAGCAATACAGACTGAGTTGACTTCTTTAATGTTTCTACAGCACTATGGAATATTTAAAATGGTATTTCGAGTTTTTGGTTTAATATGAAGAAAATAAATAACTAAACAGAATACATATTTGTAGGTAACCAAGCTGCTGTCATACAAACCAACAATTTGTCTTCCAGTCTTACCATTCTAGAAGTGTCAGGAGTTCTAGAAGAATTTATTCATTTGAGTCTCAGAAGGCATTTTTTTTAAGCTTGGCAAATAGTAAAATGTACCAGAGGGTGCTTAGGCAGCTCTTGTGTCATGGCTCATTACAATCATACCAGGTACTGGATTAATCCAGCAAGAATCCGATCATTTTAATGACCTTACTAGAGATTAATTCTGTCACTTGCATTCTGAGTGGATGAGTTAAAACTTGTTACAAAATTCGTTTAGTCAGAGTGAATGGAGGTAAAAGAGTATTCCTTGATGTGAGATGCTATCCAAAAAACCTACCAGAGGTTGTTGAAACCTTACTATCACTGTTATATACTAACCATTAATGTGATTCAGGGTCTTAGCTAGCAATGCGTCTCGCCGTCTTTGAGACGGCTAGATCAAAATGAAAGACGGCCGAATTTGAGTGGGACGGCTTTTGAGACGCCAATAGATGGCTCTGTAACTATTAGTTATTTGTATGTACTGCTCAGTCAACGGGCGCCGCACGTTTAAAATGAGGACACAACACTGAAATAATCACTGAAAAAAACCCTGACAGTCGATCCTCTCGTTATAACAGCTTGGAATACAGTCCAGTCAACAACACAATATAAAAACCTACACTCAATAGCCAACCACCTAGCTAGCTAAAAAAAAATTGTTTCGTCGCTTGATCATTTTCGCACACCCGTGTATTTGTATTTATTCTTTCCAAGCTAGGTGTTGTGTATCACGGTACTGTGGAAAGAGTGAGCTAATATTGACAGCTCCTGCGATGTTTTCCTTATATACCTGAAAAGGCAGGAGGGAAAAGTTTTGCGTCGTAGTAACGACCATGCAGTCTGTCTAGTTTCAAAATGGTGCGAAATTTCTGATTAATTTATATTAATGTTATATTCATAGGCGTAGGAGGCGGGGGGCTACAGCCCCCCAACCCAAATTGTTGGTGAAAATTCGGGCAATATGCTGAGAATTTTTCGGGCAACTACTGAAAGAAGAATAATTTGCAATGTGTTTTTCAATTATTTTGGTGAAAATGTGGGTACTAATATGCTGAGAATTTTTCGGGCACCTACTAAAAGAAAAATAATTTGCAATGTGTTTTTCAATGGTTAAACTGATATTATCTGTATTATCGTTATTATTGTAACGACTTCCCCAATAACTATAACCAATATGGGAGGGTAATAACACGGAAAATATAAGCAAAATTTTTCGCGCGCTTCGCGCGCGTTCAAGATCTTATTGTGCATGTCATATAGGTATTCATCGGTTATCGGCATGCGATGTAATAACCAATGAATGCCTATGTGATAGCACATTAAGATGTTGAAGGCGCGCAGAGCGCACGAACAATTTTGCTTATATTTTTCGGGCAAGTCGTTACAGCCCCCCCAAATCAAATTAGGCTCCTACGCCTATGGTTATATTGCGCGGGTTCGAGAAATCATTTGTCAAGGCAATACAATAGGATGTATGCAACACAAGCCATCTTGCTTCGCAGTTAGTATGAATATCAACCTTTTTTTCATTACGGTCGCATTGGCGATGACCATTCTCGGCTGGGGATGATAATTTCTGGAAAAATTAACGATAGTCGCCAGACCTATAATACTGTGGCGATCGGTTTTTGCAACTGAAAATTTCACCAATACTTTACAAAAATAACGAAGGTACCCGCCCGACGCGGTACTACCCGGTTCCTAATTTACTACCCGAATCCTACGCAAAGTGTGATTTTTTTTTGCAAACCGATGGTTAGGCAGATTTCCCATTGACCAAGTTAGTGTGGTGTAAGGCTACCATGTGGTCGAAAATAACAACAATAACGAAAGTATTCCATTGATATCTTATAACTGCGTCACAATTTCAGCTAATAAACAGACGGCTAGGCTAGATTACCCACATTGACTTAGTGTGATGTTAGGCAACCATGTGGTCGAACGTAACAGCAATAATGAAAGTATTCCATGGATATCTTATAACTGCATCACAAATTCAGCGAAGAAACAGATGGTTAGGCTTAGCTAGATTTCCATTGACTTAGTGTGGTGTTAGGCTACCATGTGGAAGAAATGATTGACTCAATCGTTTATTTCAAGGAGAGGTTGACAAGGAATTTTACGAGATGTTTATGGGTTATAGACGGGATAACAAAACAATAATCAGCGCAAGTGGCTTTTTTCTAATCGTTTATTCCAAATGCGATCAAATTGCGCGAATCGCGCAATCTAGTGGCTAATGCGAACCCTGGGCCTGCATATAAGATAGTACGGTAGTCTGTGGTACTAGTAGTAACTGTTTAAGAGCTAAATTGGATATTTATATGGTCTGATCCAATAGAAGTGGAGAGCAAGCATAATCAGCGGCGGCAGTGTGAGCTAGTAGTAATGTTAATTATATGAAGTACAGTAATTAACAAGTTAATGAAAGAAACAAAAGCAAATAGAAATTATTAAGGAAGGTTTTATACCTTATCTTACACCTACGTATTTGAACATGAAAACATAAAGTAAGATATTTTTCACCGTACCCATTTTGTTAGAAAATAATATACATTAGCCTATTATTTTAAAATCAAAATGTACTACGTAGATGTCAGTGGCTCGTACGAGCCACTGACATCAGTACTAACTACAAGCTTCAAAGTTCAACGTTAGTAGTCAGTACCGTGACAGTAGTGCTACTCGATGTTGAGCCTAGGCCTTTTTTTGTACTAATATTTAGCATATCGAAGTGGCGATCACATTTTCATTCTGGGCCACCAGAATTTGGAAAAAAATATAAATGTAGTCGCCACAGAATTTAGATGTCAGTGGCTCGTACGAGCCACTGACATCAGTACTAACTACAAGCTTCAAAGTTCAACGTTAGTAGTCAGTACCGTGACAGTAGTGCTACTCGATGTTGAGCCTAGGCCTTTTTTTGTACTAATATTTAGCATATCGAAGTGGCGATCACATTTTCATTCTGGGCCACCAGAATTTGGAAAAAAATATAAATGTAGTCGCCACAGAATTTCTTCCTGGTGACCGCATTCAATGGGGAATGAAAAAGGGTTGAGTATGATTGTTACCATGGTAATATATGAAGACATGAGCTTTTTTCGTGGATTTCCTTGATTTCTTTTCCGTTAATTTCTAACAACAGCGTTACTGTATCATTTGATCCGTCATTCGAATGTTTTTCATTACCGAATCGATGCATATCCAACCTGCAGAGGGACAAAAACTATTATCCTAACACATTGTAGCATACGCAAACTGGAGCTTATACCGCAAATTTTTCTCTGGATTTTCATAACGTTCCCAACATTATTGCAACGATATTTTCATAAATTTCCCATGATTTTCAATTTTTTTAGTATCATTAGAGAAGTGACAATTGAGGAGAAGTGTAGTGCTGTAGCTGCTGAATATTATTCCAGATTAAAACAGACCATTGTGTACATTTTATGAATAGTAACATTTTAAGTATGGGTCGCCATGATTGAAAGAATCAAGTAGGGTGAAAACGACAGGCTAGGCATGTGGCTTCAGTGTGCATATTTTGGCGTGAAACTTTGCTTTTGAGTGTTTTAATCAATTTAAAAATCTTTATAAAATTATAAAAGGCACCAAAATGTTGTCTTTAAACCTCGAATTTCTCAGAGCTTCTGTGGGCTTGGACCCCTGTACCCCAACCAGGGCGTTGCCCATGGACCCTACCACAGGCCCTAAGGCATGCCCATGGACCCCACCTATAACTGTGTCGCGCTGCAAGCTGACTGACGCCAACGGCGTTAGTATAGTATCACCTACAAAGTTCAGTGATTTTTTTGTACCCCAGGCTCATACCTGTATGGATGACATTAACAGAATATAGGCATATACTTATTAGATACACAGTAGGCTATATATAATTGTAATATATCAATTACTATCAGCTGTTTTCATGGTGCACTTTTGCACCTAGTGTTTTATAGCACTTTTTATGTTTGAATTCCCCCCAAAAATCATGATGGCTTAGGTGTTTTCACAGCTTTCTAAGCATACTGTACTTTTAACCCCAATTGTGTCAAATAAACCATTGATAGGGGCTGGGCTTCCAGGGGCCCTAAGGCGGGCCCCTGGACCCCACCCGTTATAGGCTTCGCGCAGGCGCCGAAGCACTCAGTAACAGATGAGACACCCTATTTGAAATTTCTGGCTAAGACCCTGATGTGATTACCATCACATGGAAGAAATATCAGATGATGAAACATTCATTGTCCTTGTCAGCACAGTATGAACGTGACTTCCATCGAGAACTGGTAACTACAGGGGGAATAGGTGATCCCCGAACAGCTCGCTTCATAATTAACCTAATGAAGAGAAAAGAAAGTGATGTGAATGAGGTTTAAGTCCTAATTATAGGAGACATTGAGAATGTCAGTCAGAAATAGATATGTGAATGTCTCTGGCTAACTACCCTGTATACATGGACAATCACAGAGAAAAAAATACAGAGGAAGGAAAGTACAGTTCAGTTTCCAATAACCAGGTATTAAGTGTAAAAACAATTAGCCAGTTAAGCATCAAACTTGAACCGGGTTGTCCGTTGTTTAGTGGAAGTGGCACATAAAGGTGTGGTGCAGTGATATAAATGAGCTCCCAAAGGAGAGTCCAACCTCACACGAACCCAACTATGCATGGTTTGGGCTTGACTGAGAAATTTCGCACCTCTCTTTCGTATTGAGGACAGAATGTCTTTTGAATTTCCACTAATTAGGAGTACTGTAATTGTATCTAATTTAGTGTGTCAGCTTTGGTGGATGTGTTTTCATATTATTTTTCTTTATTTAATGGCACCAGGCCCCTGGAGATTGCATTGGCTACATTGACCTAGTTACACCACTCTCGGGGGGGGGGTCTCTTTCTAGATTTTAGATCACCAAAGGTTTATAAAGTACCCTGTTCAGCTGGTCAATAGCCATACAATATTGTTAGTTCTTTCTAAAAATTTGGCAGATGAAGACACTTATAACCTCAAAATTTTGAGTTAAAAGTTTTGAGAGATGAAAAAGTCAAAATTTTGACTTTTGAGGTGAAAATCTTGAGATAAAAATTCCTAATATTGAGAAAGCAAATTCAAAACTTTGAAATTTGGGGACACTTATATATTCTTTTTTAAGCCACCGTACTTAGTCGCCGAAGTTAGATCAGTTTTGAGACCAATTAGATTTCTTAAATCCAACTGCAGTGACTGGCTCAGCAATGTTTAAAAATTAAACAAGCATAAGTGACAATTCGTTATTCACAGCTGTACATTCTCAGATTAGTGGGAAGTATTTCCAATTGTGTTCTCTGTTTATAGTGGCTGGACTTACAAGGGTACTGCAAAGCTCTCCAAATCTTCAGTATTTTCACATAGTTTCTGAATCCGCTAGCAATTTTGAGCGCATGAGGACATGTCAGTAATGGAAATACTTAATCTGATTTTACTCTGAGCCCTAGCAGGGGACTTCAGAAAAGCTCTGTAACATCTCTGAGACTTCTTGTCCTCTTCTACTAAGCTTAAAGTGCATGTAAATACATGTTAGAGAGAAAAATGTGATTTCTATGAAGTATAAATCTAAGCCCTGGTGGGAGTCCCTTCGGACTTTAGCTGAGGCATTTTCACTTTTCAGATATTTAATGTTCTCTGATAGTGATTTTGCAGCCCTAGTGGAGCCTATGGGGGAGGGGGGTGGGGGCAAGTGCTCACCACCCTAATGGATACCAGTGCTTGTTTATGTTTGAATGCCCTCTAAATGTGTTTATTTTAAACAGTATTTAGCTCTGAAAAAATCCAAGGAAGAAATGTTATCATGACATGATATTGATAACTAGTGGCACAGGAAATTAACTTCCTTAACCATGCTTGCTAGCGGTAGCCAGCAGTTTTGGTGAATAAAGTCACAACAACCACATTACCAGTTACCATTCCTATGGAACTCTGTGCATCAAGAAGTGTAGGATACTGAAAGAAGCTTGATAGGTTCATAGGTCCTGATCTCCAGTACAGTCTCCGTCTTCATATTTACTAGAGGGTTTCTTCCTACGGTTGAATTATTACATCATGGAGCCGTTAGAGCCTCAGTGACTTCTAAATCAAAAGTGAAACACTAACATGAAATCAAATTAGTTATTTAGATATTTCAGAAGGCTTCAGAAACAAAAGGATACTCACAACAAAGAAAAACCCATGGTAGTAGTTCCACTTTGATCCAATCAAACACTACTATAATGCTTGTATATGATATGGAATATTGAATCTCAATCTCTGGAAAACATTGCGCTTCATTTGACCTTTACTCACTGGCAGGTTAGCACTTAAATCCACAATATCCCAAGAGAGGAAACAACTCCAGAGTACTTTAAGAATAGGTTTTTATGACTAAATTTGGCTAAAACCTTTCAGACAGTTTGTAGGGTCCTAGCTTATTTATCCTATCTTTGGCCAGTCTATTGTACTTGCTGGCATTTATTAGACTATTCTGGTCACTGTTTGTTCTAGTCCACTGAGGATAGCCATCTATGGCATTGTTGGTATTCTGTCTATTGTTTACACTGTAAGTTGAGTTATGTTTGGAAGTTGTTATAGCCAGGTCAATTGGAGAGTACCCAGGGGCACACACTCTGGTGTGATATCACATGTTATACAGGTGTAGATGTTTGTGAGAGATGGAATGACCTAGTGGGAGTGGTCAGTGGTCTTTCACCTACCAATAGGATTGTATTATACTAGGGTGTTGGTTTATGTTAGTGTTAATTTGTTATGTATGTTGGAGATGATGTTACAAGAGGATAATACAAACCAGAGCTCCTCCAGCATCCAAGTTGTCAACTTGTCTTGTGTCATTCTTTGTTGGTTGCATGTGTTTTAGTTTGTTCTGTTACTGCTTGGTCACTACAAGTTGGATGATCTCGCAAATGTAGAACACTTCTTAAATTAATAATATGATCAAATTATGTGAAGAAGGAAAACCTACCCTTCAACTTGTAACCAACTATAACAGGCATGCATCACCATACTTCAGCTAGTCCTACATTGTGCTGATCATAGGTCACGCTTTATGCTGGCATTGCGGACTATTGAATATTGTAACTAAAATAATTGGACTAGGCCTAAATTAGGCTGCACTTAGGTTATATGACTAGAGAAGACCTAAGCCATAACGTTGAACGTTATGATGGCCTGTGAGCCTGTCCTTGTACGTGCACAGCCTAACGCTATGAAAGGAACTCAACTGATACGTGGGATTTCTTCTTTGACAATTGTAATATACTCCGTCTGTTTCTTTCAGTATCATGTTCACCATCTGGAATATGTTGCATTATCTTCGTATTGAGTAAGCCAGTAATGTAGCTTCGGGGAATCACGTCAAACAAACATAAAAGTACAACCATACAACCATTCTTCAAACGCTGTTTACACTGTGGCGTTGGTGTGTTTAGATATTGAAAATGAGACTTGTTCAAGTCGTTTTCCATGCCTACGAGGGAAATTCCCCTATTTTTCAGATAAATGGTCAATCTTTCAATTGAAATAATAGCAATTTACAACAAAATGGCAAATTCCTTAGATGTAATAAGTGAGGACTTCAACAGTATGCTGGAAATGTCATTTTATCATTGGCACCTTGACATTTTTCTGCTAATGTTGCGTTCATAGAATCCCGTACAGCAGCTTGAAAGTGTCATCATGACAGCAATTTAGATAAACATGTCTTGGATATTTTTTCAGCCTGGATAGGCTATTGTTTAACTACAAGCTTGGAAAATGGTCAATACTTTAACATTTCTAAAAACTTTTGAAATGACGAGATGAAAGCATTTGGGTATTTAAAAATTAATCAGAAAATTTCCAAATTATACACTTGGGTATGGAGAGGGGGGGGGGGTGTGCAGACCCCTCAACTCCCCCGGTTTTACCGGGAGACTCTCGGTTTTTACCCGAATCTCCCGGCCTCCCGGTTTCATATTCTATTCTTCCGGTTTTTTAATGTTTCATCACTTGCGACATTTCTGAAAATAGCCAACAGTTAGTCCTATGCTTATTCGCGTAATAAGTGTAATCTAAAAATAGATTGATTGTTTACAAACACGTTACGACTGACGCAGTGCTGTGCGGGACTCTCAACCAATAGCAGGCTTCTTTTTCAGTCCTCGGACTTCACGCAATGTACGTTGGCCTTGGTAGAGTCCTGAATACAGTACATTAGTACGGCGTGCACTGTGCATATGCCATGGTGCACTCAGTTTAATATATATATATATATATATATATATATATATATATATATATATATATATATATATACACTTAACTTGTATGTATACGTGGCGCGGCGCGGCGTACCGTTTGTGTGCAGTTCGTATGTAGGATATTTGTGTACGACAAAAAACAGTCAAGTTCTATGCCAACGAACACTTTACCTGCGTCCTCTTCGCTGCTAGGTGAATATTACGTCTTTAACTACGATTTAAGAAACGGCTGTTTCAAACATCTCACTAATTCTTTCGGCGACTATTCATGGAGCACAATAGCATTTTCTGCGTATAAACTCGTACAGGGATTATACGCGGTATCTACGCGGCATTTTGTTTCTCAACGTCTTTATACGGTCCTGTAGGCGTACCCATGCCCAGTTATACGTGAGCGGTACTGTAAACTACACGTTAGGAGTATTTATATCATTTTAGTTGAAAATTACCAACCTCCCTATTTTCCCTTAATCTCCCTATTTTTTGGCCCTGAAAAAATGTTATTCTCCCTATTTTGGGGTCAAACAGGTTGACAGGTCTGCGATGTTACATTCAGCTGAGAAGAAGGCCACTGCTACGGGTGTTCACCCGTCGCAGTCCCCCCCCCCCCTCAGACTTTACCCTAAAAATATTTATTGGCAATAATGGTATATGGAGCCAATTTAAGACCTAACTGTAGTCTAATTATGCTCAGAGAACACCATTTAAAGTAGATTTTCAAAACAATTTCAGGGGGCGGATCTACATAGGATTTGCCTTCAACAAGCCAACCAACACACCGCCACCTTTTTTAAATTCTTCTTTCCATTCTAGCCTTTCCATAACAGTCATAGGCGTAGGAGGCGGGGGGCTTGGGGGGGCTGCAGCCCCCCAACCACTGGAAGAAGAATAATTTGCAGTGTGTTTTTTTTTCTTTTTTGGTGAAAATTCGGCAATATGCAGAGAATTTTTCGGGCATCTACTGAAAGAATAATAATTTGCAATGTGTTTTTCAATTTTTTTGTGAAAATTTGGGCAATATGCTGAGAATTTTTCGAGCACCTACTGAAAGAAGAAGAATTTGCAATGTGTTTTTCAATTTTTTGGTGAAAATTCGGGCAATATACAGTATGCTGAGAATTTTTTTCGGGCACCTACTGAAAGAATAATAATTTGCAGTGTGTTTTTCAATTTTTTTGGTGAAAATTTGGGCAATATACTGATAATTTTTCGGGCACCTACCAGTGGCGGAGCGTCCATACAGTCAGAGGGGGCCGATGAACCCCCCCCCCCCCCTGACGGACTCAAATGTACTGCTGGCGCCCTTTTCAGCTTTTTACCACTTTCTACTTATTCGCGATTATTGACTTTTTTTATTGCGCTCTCAAATACCTATTGACATTTGTCACATTTTGTTTGGTGCAATTTTCTGACAAATGGCGATGACACCTATTTATTCTTCGTTTATCTGCAAATTAGCTAGGCCTGGGAAGGGTCATTTCCGGCGATCTAGGGAGTATCTTTACTCAAAAATTTTTTGTACGCTCCGCGCCAACCGGTGGTGGCGCTCCGCTTAGATAGTGTCGAAAGCGCCCCTACAGACCATTCTCTCCCCCCTGACCAATACCCCTAGCTACGCCACTGGCACCTACTGAAAGAAGAAGAATTTACAATGTGTTTTTCAATAGTTAAACTTATATTATTATCATTATTGTTGTAACGACTTCCCCAATTATCATTACCAATATGGAAGGGTAATAACACGAAAGGTTTAATGTTATTGGCATGTGATGTAATAAGCGATGAATGCCTATATGATATGCACATTGACATGTGGAACGCGCGCAGAGCGCGCGAAAAATTTTGGTTATATTTTTCGTTACAGCCCCCCCAAATCAAATGAGGCTCCTACGCCTATGATAACAGTGAAGGCCCTACCCAAGTCAATCGGGAGGAATTTTAGATTTACTGCTCCAACCCCCCCCCCCACCCTTGAAATCATATATTACAAGTGGGGTTGTTCGAGTCCTTTGATTCGATTTCACCTAAAGGCCCTATAGGTAGCCTCTCATCAGGTTATGACAATAACGATGAATGCCCTGTTATATGTAAAGTAGTAGATAGCCTATACATCTGCTATTATGATGTGGTAGCCTACATGGCTATAGATGAAGGTAACATGCTATAATGTGTACCTCTTTGACAGGCATCATTGTATATAGGAATAATAACTGGTTGGGCAACATGCCCATCCAATGGTTATTTACGGAATAACTGGACGGGCAAGACTGTATTTTCTGATTTTTATGCAATTTATATAATAGGGATTTTAACATCGGTCGGTTCAGTTTTCAAACTTCACACTAGTATTCTTTAGCGCACATTTACGTTAAAACATTGGAGGGGCAAACTTACCGATACAGCCCCTCTATTAATGAACATGCACTTAATCAGAAATATACACAAATTAACAACAAGATGTACCTCCTCCTATATGTTCTACACTCTTCCCCATATCTATGTAGACATGTGACAAATCAGTTGATTGGCGTAGGAAGGGATAACAAAATGAATGGTTTGAGGAAGTGGTCAGGAGGCATCCCAATTAAGCAAACAATACACATTTCGTCATTACTGTGACACACATGAACACTGAACAATTTCAAAATTTCCATATCAAAAAGTTGATTACTTTATCCCAAAAATTTCGAATATTTTGGGGAATTTCAACCCTTTCTCCAAATTGAAACATTTACTTGAATATGAAGTTTATCTTAAAATTGCCTTCTTTAATTGAACCGAAATTCTCAACACAAGACTACTTTATCTAAAAATTAAACTTCTTCGATTTATTTCGACCTCTTCTTTAATTCCCTTTGTGAAAAATGTCGATTTCCTTTTTTGTTTTAAATTTTCGCCTTTTTACTAGAAATTTTTATATCAAAATGTCGATATAAATTTGAATTATTTTATCTCATAAAATAAACTTTTCTCGATAAGGATGTTACTAAGTGAAGGGAAGAAGAAAAAGGGGGGGGTCTACATGAATTGACTAGGAACATTATTGGTGAAATGTCGCCATAATATTTAGATTTGAGCAATTACGAGGTACGTGAAAAGACAAAACATCGTTTGATAGCCTAACACTCTCTTTGCTGCAAAGATTTAGCTGAATAATCCAGCACTGACATGGAATGGAATTCATTAAAAAGGAGGTTTGGTCGGGAGGGGATAAAACATGTACTCCTTCACAAGGGGCATAGCGAGGAATTTGCCAAGGGAGGGCGAAGTCTGTAGGCAAACTCAAGGGCGTAGGAACCGGGGGGGCTGGGGGCGCCAGCCCCCCAGTGAAAAATATGGGGGGCGGAAGTATCATTCCGCCCCCCCCCCCCCCCGCTCCGCAAGTCAGAAAACCCCTTTTTCATTTCCAAATAAGAAAAAAATCTCATTTGGAGCACCAAATTGCATTTAAGGCCAGGTGAAAATGAAAAATTCTTTACAAAATGGAGTGGGAGTTGAAGTGTGCTATATTGCACCAAATTGCATCTGAGACCACCTGGAAATGCAAAAAAATTCCAAAGGGAAGGGGGACACCCCCTCCCCTTAGACCCCTCCCCCAGGCCGGCCATCAGTCTTCAGCCCCCCCCCCCCCCACTAGGGGATAACACCCCACCCCTAGGGGAAATGTCAATGATAGTTTGATCTACTTGATATAGGTTGCGTTGTATTATTTACTTCCTCGACCCCTTCCTTACTACATACCCAATCGACGTCAGTTTTTAAACTGTCTGTTTCCACCAGGCATGCATAACGTTACGTACATTTATTTCTATTGGCGCAAAAATATCAGTCATACATCTCAAATATCACCCGCGAAAAGCTAGGAAATACCTGTCTATGAATATCGGTGACTCATGCTATTGAATTACCTGTTCACCTATAGTGCATATCACTAGTGACAATGAATGGTTTAGTGTTATATTAGTGGAGTTGCAGACGTACCGTATTCGTGGGAGTCGTTTGTTACCATTGACTTGTTGAGTGATTATTAAGATGGATTATTTAATGGAGAGGAACCGCTGTGAATAGTTGAGACAGTACTTATTGATCAGAGAGATAATGTGACGGTATGGTATAGGGCATTGGCTAGGATGTGTACAAAGGTCAGGCCAAACTTAGGCAGGCTTTAGGTTAGACTAGTAATACAGTTAGGCTAAGTTAGAAATCTAAACATCGACCAGCGAAAATCTAGAATTACTAATTTTAGCAAGAGCTGGACATGCTTAGCAAATCTGAGTCATAAATAATGAAGATCTTAGCCTAGTTGTCGACTGATTATCAAAATGGTCCAAGTTTATATCTTAACTATAAAGGAATTGAATAGAACACGATCGAGACACTGAGTTTTCTTTAGGGATCTTAAATTGAAGCGAAGAATAAGAATAGCGATTAACATTGAAGGTGAGCTGATGCCTAACCTTTACTTCGAAAACAACTACTTCATTCTAGCTAACAAAAAGTATCCATAGACAAACTGTAGAAACTTTGTTATCCCTTCAAAAATCTTAAATGACAGAAAATGGTTCAACTCGATTTTAATCGTACATAACATTGTCTTTCACTGCTATAGCCTAGGCCTTCAAACAAGTCAATCTATAACATTCCAAAATGATTATTATAATCACCAAGCTTACTAAATCTTTTAGGTCGGACATTTGAGCCAATTATGTGAGAAACCTGCAGTTTTTGTACCGAGCAGGCTGACTGAAATAATGTTAGCCTATTTAATAGCCTAACTTATTATTAGTTGAATGTTATATACTGAATAGGACCTAGAGCTTTGAGTTTGAGCCTCTATAAAACAGATTTCCAATTAAGTTTAATAATAATTAATGAAATAAATAGTTATTAAAATGAAATCGTTCGTCCATGTTTTTCCAGAAGCAACTAGATCGTGGTGTGTCACTCACAGCTGTTTTGTCTTAATTTTGCCCAGTTATAAAACCCGTACATCATTTCAAAGCCAACAGACTTATGGCCACATGAAATTAAAAAGTAAAATGGTTTCGAAATTTAAATTGCGCCACTTCATTTACTCAATAGCAGACGTAAACCATAGTCATACCTCTAGTATTAAAAGGGCGCCATCCTCTCATTAAACTCATTAACTGATTTATCTCTCGTGTTTGTTAATCTACATTTGTCCGCTAACTGTTCACACCCGCTGAACTCCATAATAACAGAAGATATGACAATGAAGACCCAACCAAACCGATTAAACTGAAAAGAAGTAATACATAATTAGTATAATTAAACCCTCAAGGATATGAAGTGTTTCCAGATAACAATATTATTCGTAAACATATGTAAAAAGCGGATGGTACTATTTAATTGGAAGAAATTTAGAAAGTTAAGATCATAAGCATTACCCAATTTAGGAATATCTACAAACACAAAGAAAGAAAAATGTTACATTTCGAAAAAAATCACTAGAAGTTATCTTACACTCAAACTTAGAAATGAATTTGATAATTAACTAAACACAGATGGACATCGTCTTTTAAACAAATCATATTAATTGGAAATAATTAAAATTTACGCAGAATAGTAGGATTTTGATCAATAATTAAAATAATTTGTATATTAAAATTGTAGTATTAGCCTCATCAACCTTTCCCCTTTTAAACTTGAATTTGATATACATCTGCTTCTCTAAATTGCATTTTAATTATAAGAAACAACCTATTAATTGAAATATAATTCCTCCATATCTCCTTAAACTTTATAAGAAAAAAACTTGTATTTTTTAAAGAAGTTTCCTTTTTATGATTCCTATTACATTAGTGACTAATATTTACATTTATATTAAAGATTCCTCCTGAAAGTTCTAAATTAACACACAAATAAATTTGATCAATATTTTCTTCAAAAGATAGAATAATCTCAATTCTTGATTACCCAATTTTTATAAAATTTCCAACCCGTCTATGAGATTTGTTTCCTATTAACTAATAAATTAAAATATGTAGGCTCATATTCATATCTTATTGAACTTTACTAGCTAT
Organism: Apostichopus japonicus; assembly: GCF_037975245.1. Taxonomy (NCBI): domain Eukaryota; kingdom Metazoa; phylum Echinodermata; class Holothuroidea; order Aspidochirotida; family Stichopodidae; genus Apostichopus; species Apostichopus japonicus. Next base: position 7,994,423 of record NC_092567.1, read on the forward strand.
AAAACCTGTTATTAATAATAAAATTGTAAAACAATAAAACTAATTTTGTAATCCTACATTACCGATTTATTTTCCTCTAATCTTATCCATTATTTCTGCTTGTATTTGACTACCCTTAAAATCAATCCCTTATTTTCCGCTCCATTAACTTTTTCCTATTTACAAATAAACACATCCTAAATATCTTAGTTTATCGCTTTATTTTCCTTTATCTTTATTTCGTTATTTTTATTATTTATAATATCATTATAATTATTCTAATCCTTACCAAATCCAATCTATTTATTTCTATCTACTCTATTTATCAGTAACTCTATTCTTTCATTCTAGATTCCTATCTCCTGTGTGTGGCTAGAAGACTGCTCTCCTTTAGTTGATGAGTCTGGTCTGAACCTTATCCTTGAGTCTGGTCTCTCTCTCTCTATCCTGAGTTCTCTCCAGGAGCTGCTGATCTATGACTTCGACAGGAGACTAACTAATGAAGAGTTGGCGGCCATCTTGTCTTACTCCTCACAGTGTGTAAGCTTGAAGGAGCTGATGTAAGTATTCCGGTGTAGATGTTAGAATCATTATAACAGTTAAACGGGGAATTAATTTAATTAATAAAAGTTATCAATATTAAACTAAAAGGGAATGTAAAGTCTGCTGTATTTTAATGCCAAGGATTGGATTTAAATAGTTTAGTTGGATTTATTTGAATAATTAGGTCATCGTGAAAGGAATTCTGTAGAATGTTATGATAAATAAAACAAAATATAATGGATAAATAGGGAATATTTTAAGAGGGTGTTGGTAATAGAGGGGTGCAGGGGTGGGCGGTGGCTGTTTAAATGTTCTTTGTTTATGTTAATGTTAAAATTTAACTAAGAAATAGGTTTTAGAATTACAGGAATGTTTATTAGGATAAAATAAGAGATATATAGACAAGGAAATTGGATTTTAATAATTCTAGCGAGTAAAATTAATATTCTTAAGTAAAGTTTTACAAGGAATAGCTGTTAATTTTGACTGAAACCTCCGAAATAGTTGATGTACAATTATGGCAATTAATTTAAGAAACAAAAGAGATTGAAAATCGTTATTAATTTTAATGTAGTAAAATGATGGCATAAATAATAGCATAAACTCCTAAAAATTTTGACCAGATTATGATACTCTAGCAAAACCGAAATGCATACAAAAGAAGCAACCAATAAATAGTTTTAGTTGTCAAAATTCAAAGAATAGTTACTCAAAATAAGTTAAATAATTAAAACAGATTAAAAGTTAACTAGAAGGAAATATATAATTGCAATTGAGTTAACTATATAGTTAAAAAAATGTATTGCAATAAATATCATTAAAGGCAAATCTGTATATCTGATAAATTTCAAAGGTTCAAATTAAATCCGCTTAAACTACATCACTTTCTTCGTTATAGTTTGAAATACGACGTTATACAAAATAAGCTAAATTATGATTTATGCATATATTTTAACCTAATTTTTAAACAATAATTACAAAATTAACCGGGAGCTTCAACTTTGTATAATTGATAAATTTAAACAAAAACTGTTTAATATTTTAATATTCCTCGTATTAATGTTACTTCATACTTGATTCGATCATGACGTCCCTGCTTGGTCCGTTCCAATGTAGTGTTATTTTAGACCTCCCCTCCCCCCCCCCCCCCACCCCAAACCAACTCCTCCTCTCTCTCCTCCTCTTGCCCTGAGTTTGGTCTTACAGATCAAACCTCGTAAAAGTGTTTCCTTTCCGTCTTTACCATTCACAACATAATCAGTAACATCTTCAACTTACAGCTGACGTGTTACTAAAAAAAAAAGAAAATATTCAAGTCGCACCCGCCACCCCCCCCCCCCACCCCAACCGCGCATCACCCAAATCTCGAAAGAAAAGACAAAAGCTATTGAGTAGTTACATAAATGAAATATATGATAGCGAACGATGCTTAACGTATGTTATATGTGAAACAACGCCACTCCGGGAATAACTGTGACCGCGGAGAAAAATATTACTGGAATTAACACACTTCGGGGGTTTTGTTTGGTCTGACTATAAACAAAATGTAACAGAGAATGTTGATTCCCTATCTAGACTAAATACTTTACCCCAATCCCAGTGTGCTCTTGGGTAATTTTAGTCTCGCCTCCTCTGCCCCATTCCCCTTCAGACAGCTTACCTGTACCCACCACCACTCCTTCCTTCGCCCCCCCCCCCTTCGCACATCATCCTTTTTAGGGAGCCCTTCAAATCAATTCCGTTTCTACCCGATAACATCATCACCGTTTTAGTACACACAGTAGGCCTACTCTACTTCTACAATAGTTTTCTGCACAGACGGTTGATTCAAACAATTTATTTCTTACGTAAAATAAGTTGACAGTAAATATGACACACCTGGATCTCCCGTAAATACCTAATTAGCATAATAATAGATGACACGACCCGGTTAAAGATAATGAATAGAAAGATAAACGAGCCACGCGTCTAGTGTACACCTGGAATGTTGTAACTGTCATACAACGTAACCATGGAAACAGACTATAAGTAGGTCAGTGTGTGTCTAGCAGTGGCTGGGAATAATGCATTCTATTCAATACGGGTTAGCATGTCATATGCCATGATATTACGGCGTGTTCTCATTATTATTCTTTGTTTATATATTTTAAATGAGTAAACTTGATTTCCTTAGTTATTTAATACATCCCTCACTTGCTCCTCTCCCTAATTTGATAGAAGGATTGTTTTATTCCCCTTTCTTCGTTTTTCCCCCTTTATGTACTTCTCGTTGGTGTAAGGAAATCTGCCTAATTAGCACATAATTGAATAGCCCTTAATGTTACTCACATATCTAATATGTGACTACAAACATTGCGGGTTCTTAATTGCCTAGTTTTATGGAGAACAGTTTTTTTATATTTTTTTTTATGTGAAGTTGATTAAACGGTTAAACGGTGGAGATTAAATATTGCTCGTGTTTAGCAGGGAGAAAGTAATTCGAAGGTTCATTTCGCCTTATACCAAATCTGAAATATAGTAATAATAACCAAGTTAATATATTTCTCAGCCATAAATCATAAACAAGCAAGCAACAACACGAGCAAGATAACATGAGATCCTTTAAGATTCGTTTGATGAGATCTTTTATCTCTTTAAATATCGAATTATATACCGCACTAGTTATTTTTTATCTACACAGAACAGGCGAAAGTGATTAAATTATTCCATCGAAGTTTAAAATGTATAATGGATAACGAAAACTAGAAATCGATTTCAAATTTGCAACTGTTTTTAGCGAATTTAGAAAGGCTTAGAAGGCTGTCATCATCGCCCTCAGACTTTCTTCCAAATGGTTTACATTATTGTTATAACGCACGCTAACAAAATGAAGTACAGATTTCTATCCCCGGTACACAATGAATGAACGTACAAGTAAACAATCAGAATAAACACTTATACAACTGCCAGGGTCATATCCAGGTCGTAAATATGGCCACGGTTCATTTAGGTTTGTTGCTGAGAAGGAAAAAAAGAAGCAGTTATTCACTTGTTGAAATAAAATTCATTGCGTCATAATTTGCGATGTTTTACATGAATCATTGTGGTATGCTTATTAAAACTGAAAATAAGTATATTGTGATAGTAACATGCATGGTCGACAAGTAAAAAGAAAAGGAAAGGAAAATAAAACAGAAAAGAAACCAAGGAGAGGTGTTATGTTCCTGGAAATACAGTTAGTAGAGATCTGTGGGTTATTGTATTCCTTCGGTCGCACATCCGGGGTTTTCCTCCCGTCAAATCGCAGCGAATAGGGTGAAAACATGTAAAGTAATTGTGTCTAAATATCGCGAGTCTACGCTTTCAGAACGCATGAAGAGAAACATGAATACTCTATGCATAGACCTCTATAGGCATAAGAGTGCAATATAATAGTAAAGTAGAGGAGCCCTAATGTAACAGAAGCTAAGCTATCTTCGTAGGTATTTTACAGATGTTGTATTTTTAATTGTTTGAGACACTACAGTAGGCCTACCTGCTTATTTATGATTCTGCGTCATGTTTTACTTTGTTCAACACTTACTTTTGGTGGGAAAAAGTTTTAATTTCGTACTGCAAAGAATCATATCTTTCTAATGTGCAATTACGTAGCACCATGCATCTGCCTAAATGCCTAACCTTTGTTCATAGAAAGTATTGATGTTGCAGATCTGTACTTTGGAGACTTGAACAACAATCATAGGCCTACTGGCGAGTGAAATTTGGCGAGTACATTTTTAGTCACGGTCGCCAAATAGCGATTACTTTCAAAAATAATTGTCGAGGCCTGAAAAACTTCACAACATGATTTCTCATGGTAGAAATCATGGATACTTTTCATACATGGTATATGGATTTGCCATATTGAATACAAGAATCCTAAATGATTGTGAGGTCAAATCTCTTATAGGTCACCAGAGGTCAAACTCTGAAAAAACTTTTACATGATATGTAACGATGGAAATCGTGGATACCTCTAATACTTGGTGTGTGGATTCATAACATCGAGACAAGACCCCTATTGTTTTGGAGGTGTGTATAGCCACGTATAGTAGACTGACCTGTGTTATCATGCCATATTGGAATTGTAACAGCTAGTTCTGGTTATACTAACAAGCAGAAGTCTACTGCATTGAAGTCATCGAAACCTCAATGCATTTTGCATTCTGGTTATTTTTGGAAAGGAGGGGTGGGGGTGGGCTCCAAATATGACTTGCGTCCGTTGGGAGGGGTCTAAACGGGAGATCCCTTTTATTAAAATATAACCTTTAATAAATAGTTTTCAATGCTGTAGAAATATAAATTCTTAGTTCAACAATTATTTCCAATATATTGCCTACATGTGTGCATTGAGTTGTTATGTCCGCTATAGCCCTTACATATAAGATTAGTGAAATATTTGAAAGCGTCTGTTTTATCCAGTCACTGGATAGATACGGAAAACTAACGATTGTAAAGAAAACGTTTTTCATAAGTAGTAGCAGTATTTATGCGTTAATTATGCTAATTAGATACAAGGAATGTAACCAATATATTTTCTTTCTATGTCCGGAGCAGTGTTTTACATAGAACTTGACATTCAGGTTTAAGGTAGGATGATACTGAGCTAGACTTTAACATATTTATTGGATATTATGCACTATCTGTTACCTGTTAATCCAGATAATTTCATTTCATGCTCGATAAACTCAAGTACCCTCTTGTTGTTGTGTGTTTGTAACAAGTGCCCTCATGTCTAAAAATTTGCTATCTGGCTTCAAAAGTTCAAAAGTACCGGTATAAAGAAAACTTTTGCCTCCCCTCAGTGGTTGTGCCTCCACCTTCCAATAAAACTTTTCTTTTGCGAATCAATTACGATGGCATTAGCGTATTCTTAACAAAGTTTGACAAGGAAGTCCTTATAACTCCTCGGTATGAAGGGGGTCGGATATTTTGGACACATGCAGCTCTTCATTGAGAACATAGTTGAATAGGAAGCTTCGATTGTGTAATGGTTAAGGTCATTATTATCAACTCCACAAAAATGTTATAATTTTGTAGAATTTGATTTAGATCAATGACAAAAACAATGCGTGCAATGTGATACAATTATGAAGGTTGATATTGAATAAATACTTAAATACCGTTGGTATATCATATAATAGTAACAATTTGTATTTGACTTCCACCAGAGATGACAAATTGTTGCGCCCAGTAAAGAATGTTGCTTTGTCCTCGACCCTCCTATCCCTCTACATTCTATTTCTCCTCCGTTTTAGTGCAAGATTGTGCAGGTTTCTCATTCCGAAATTACGTTGAAAAATGTAATTTGTAGCATCCTAAACTATTCTGAGGTTAAGAAACAATTTTCTGTTTTAAGATTCATAATTTCTAGATTTTATATTTTACCACTGCACTCTAACAATCTCAGACATTTTAGTTCTCATTTAAAAGTGAGAAGGGTTCACGAAAACGATCTATATTATCAATCAATTTACCGAAAATAACATACAATATAAATCATGGGATCCGAGCGGAAAATGGCAAGCGGTTGTTACAAGGATTTGCTCCGTTTACTTAGTTTATTGTGTACAATGTTGTATTTCTACATGTTTGTTGTTTACTTTGTTTATCTTTTATGATTTAGTAAACAATTAACCTGACTAGGAGGACATTCCTCTACGTCTTCTACATCTTACACGATGATTATTCTATTTCTCTCCATAGGTTTAGTTCGGGCTACACTATGCCAGACACTTTTCCGGTTGGATCCATTCCATCATCCTTGAAATCAAGAAATGTGAAAGGTATTGTCACAATGACGTCATAATGGACACACTTAAAATGTCTTACATTTAATTAAGGCTTTACCAACTATGTGAATTTATTTTGACTTGTTGATTGTTGTTGATTTACATACAAGAGAGTAATGAATCAGCAACACATGATTGCCATTTTATATGAAGGAGACACCCAGAACAGAGTCTAATTGTGATAGTAAACAACGAACTGAATAATAGAAATGTAACAACACTTAATATTGCTTGGCTTAGTTGATTTAAGAGATAAGTCATATTCCTTTCATTTCGCTCCTTCGAGATCACTGCACTATAAGTAGTTTGTGAGTCGCCATCACATCAATCGATGCTTGCAATCTCTTTCCAAAAAGTAGTGGTATCATACACTTTGGGCAACTTAATTACACAGCGACAATGATTGTGAAAGGTTTTGAAGTAATGTTGTGCCCCTCGGAGTATGTCAACCCACCGCCCCGTAAAACACACACATTTAAACACATTCACACTTGTGGTCTTACATCAGAAAAAGGGGAAGTTTATATATCAAATGATACCTTCTGAGGCATAATTTGACTTATATGACTTGACTTATTATCCAATATCTAAGTCTAACGCAATTTTGTTTTTTAACTATTGTAAGTTAGTTTTTAATGCGTGGTGGTGGGGTGGGTGGGTGGGGGGGCTGGGGAGACACCCCATTACTCCTTTGATCAGCGCTTGAAAAGGGTAAAATATACATGTATTGGCAAACATTAACATCCATACATGATTTGTCTTAAAGAAAAATAATACTAGAAATAAAATGTGGGTTGTTTTAGTAATACGCTGACGAAAGTAAGAGTTATAATACAAAAACGAAGAAAAGAAAACAGAGTCGTTCTGTCTGTTACACTGTAAAAACTAAAAGGGTTTATTTACCCCAAAATAGGGTAAATGTAAATCCCGCATGTGGACACAAAGTATGGGTATTTATAACCACATTTAGATGTGCATTTACCCTTTATTGTGTCGCTATGCAGGATTTACATTTACCCACTATTTGGTTTCTTTTACACAATTTAGGTGTGAATTTACCCATTATTGTGTTGCTATGCAGGATTTACATTTACCCACTTTTTGGTTACTTTTACACAATTTATTTGTAAGTTTACCCTTTATTGTGTTGCTATGCAGGATTTACATTTACCCACTATTTGGTTACTTTAACACAATTTAGGTGTGAATTTACCCATATTTGTGTTGCTATGCAGGATTTACATTTACCCACTATTTGGTTACTTTAACACAATTTAGGTGTGAATTTACCCATATTTGTGTTGCTATGCAGGATTTACATTTACCCACTATTTGGTTACTTTAACACAATTTAGGTGTGAATTTACCCATATTTGTGTTGCTTAGCAGGATTTACATTTACCCGCTATTTGGTTACTTTAACACAATTTAGGTGTGGATTTACCCATATTTGTGTTGCTATGCAGGATTTACATTTACCCACTATTTGGTTACTTTAACACAACTTAGGTGTGAATTTGCCCATATTTGTGTTGCTATGCAGGATTTACATTTACCCACTATTTGGTTACTTTAACACAATTTAGGTGTCAATTTACCATTATTTGAGTTGCTAAGCAAGACTCACATTTACCCACTATTTGGTTACTTTTAAACAATATAGGTGTAAATTTATGACTTAGTTGTGTTGATGTGTGGGATTATTCCATTAGATCTTTTGGTACTATTATGCTTAAGATGTACAACTACCTCTTTGATGCTGCTGCACATAATTTACAATTATATTAAAGGTATTCTGTATTGGCCCAAAATTATAGCATGCTATAATCGCTAGATGTTTTCAAAGAATACTTTCCTGGAGGTCACTACCCTCCAATGGTTCACAGACATTCTACATTGAGCACACAAGATGACTGAATGTCTCAGTGAGAAAAATTTCCTCAAGAGTGGTAATAAAAACAGTTCAGAATTTTAAGCAAAGGTGACCATATTTGGCCAACACAGCATACCTTCATTGGGCTACATAACACAATGCAATTTAATTGTGCAGATTCTTGAATTAATATAATGGGTAAGAATGTTAAATTAGGAGAAAACTAGAAACTTCAAACATGAATACTACACTGCATAAACGTGATATGAATAATCAATGCAATAGCATGTTTATATCAATCTAGGAATATTCATGCATAATGTACAATATGGTGAAGCAACACTTAAAGTTGGTAACATATGTGTATACTAGTGAAACCTTGACTAAAAAATGTTACATTTACTAATGTATGATCACATTTTCTCAACAATTAGAAACTGCCACAACCCATTACAAGGCATGTCAGGTATTAAACCATGTAACAATTTTCATTTACATCGATGAATACATTTGTAAAATTAAGGTGTGCCAATCTTTTAACATTAACATAAATCTCTATTGACCACAAATATTACTTTCAGGTTGTCTGTTATGATTATGCTGTATCACTGTCACCTTAAAAATCTGGTATCACTCAAAAAGTGCATTACTTTGGCATAACATTGGTAAAAAAGACCATAACTCCCACTTTTATAAAATGGCTCAGCAAAAAATTGAGAAACTTGGAGAATATTAAGATAAACAATAATAACTTACTAATAAAAACAATTTGTATGTAAACAACTAACTTTGCAAATCAATGCAGGTACATCAACATGCTTTTGTTTATGATCAAACCCATCAGTTCTCACTGACCATGAATGTTGCATCAACACAATAAAGGTTTACATGATAAGACCTGTATGTTACTAAGTTGTAAATTAATAACTCTAAAACATACCTTAACTCTAATGTATGATTAATTAATACAGTTCTTAGTGCTTTAACATTTCATGTTGATTTATCTTGAATACAACAGTACACTCAAAAAGTTGCATTAGAGTGGTGCATGTTTATGTGCACCACCCCCACCCCACCAACCAAATTTTGTTGTGACAGAACAAGCCACAATATATGGAACTTTCTTGTCACTGATCTAATTGTTCCAGCAATTGTCTCCATGATTTTATTTATATGTGCATCAAGCATTACAAAGATTATCGATAACAACTTCCTGGTCTTGGTATAAATTGACAAAAACAAAATCAAATCGAGCAAAGATACGGTGATGCTTAAGTTTAGGCCTATGATTGTGAATGATCACCATTAACCATCTGTGTTGAGTGTAACCGAGGCTAACTGAGGAAGACTAGCATACAATTAGTCTACACTAAGCTTGCTTCAACTAGGCTGAACGTTAAACCTTAATCACTATACCCCTCTATGTTTATTGTAGACCCCACAATTTATCACAAAATATTACTGTACACAATTTGCTATTCTTAATGCTCATCAATCTTGGTTTGAATGTATAAAAAATTTACTGGCTTAGATAATTTGCTTAATATCAACTAATTGCTGTTTGGCCTTCTTATTACACCCAGTTCTAATTGTATTAACAGCTTATTATTGACTTTACTATATGACACCTTTTATAAAGTTGCATTAGTGTTCCAACTAAATTTTCGCCCCCAACTTTGCTCTTCGTCATAACAAGGCATGTCACAGCACTTCAAACTTGTAGTTGCCCCTGATCTCACTGTTTCACCAATATTGTAATGTTTAGTATTATATATCATTTAAGTGTATTAAGAATTACCCAAATTATCATTTTACACATTATTTGTCTTGTAAAATTATGCTAACAAACTAAATCCCTGAAAACAACACTATGCAAATCCAGCAAACAATCTGAAAAACATAACTAACAATAATTCTGGGTCAACAAATAACAGAAAAACAATAGAACTTGAAGAAAAGTCACAAAATGAAATAAATCATGCTTGAAGTTTTGCAATTAATGAAATGATCTTTTGAGGCAATTTCCCCTTGTCTTTGCATTGCAGCAGAACATTTTGCAGAAATGTCAGTGTTCCTTTTACTTTGCCGTTATACTGTATGTTGAAAACATAATATGTTGCCAGCAGGATTAGAACTGCCTCAGGGAAAGATGCTGCAGTACTGCATTTTTCGTTTTCTGCAATGATTGTTATGTTTGATGGGTCCAGCGGATCCCCAGTGTATGTTATGACCGGTGTGTTGATTTCAACATCCGAGCTAACCTATCAAACAATGAAATAAATAGGATGATTAATTCCTGATAACACATTTTCAAAGGTAATCCAGCTTCTTCAGAATCACATACACTAAACTTGCATTTGATAATATTACTTGGGAGCTGATTTGAATAAGCATCATTTCTAGCTATAAATGAATATTGCGAATGTTTCTATAACTCAGGGTATATATAAACCAGAATGTCAAATAACTTAGTGATTCCTTGCCATTATGAAGCAACATTAGATGGCAGATTTTCCAACTTCCACCGTGCTGACCTGATATCACCAGAAGTGCCATTGGCCTTAGAGTATCGAATAATAGGTGCCTATATAAGAAGATTGAATTTGAAACCAACTATCATTTCTTCAGCGATCAACTTTATTAAGACTTGGCTCTAATTGAAGACAAGTGAACTGTGACCTCCATACAAAACATTCGGGATTTGCTACTTACCAAATGCTACCTAAATTCAATTCATGATATGTGGTGGTAATTAAAGGGTTCAGGTTTTCATGTTTGTTGATCTCAAATGACCTCTGACCACAATCAAAAACAGGAAGAACCACCTACTCACCAAGGGTTACCTTGTGTTATCTTTTAATTCAAAGAAAAAATAGGGATCATCTGCTCACCAGGGCTATCTACATATTACTCTTGAAGTGCAAACCATCTTTCACTTCTTGAGGTATAGTGTTTACAAACCGAGGCCTCACACACACCCCGATCAGCATTGCATAGATTTCTTTGGCCTTAGAAGGGTTATCGACATATTACTCTTTACATCTTTTGCAAGTTTACAAATAATACACCAACTAATGAAAGGGTTATTAAAATGGGAAGCTTACATCATCATCACTGTTTATAAACAGAAAGTTGCGATCTTCTTTCAGGAAGCCAGGTAGTATCCAGAGAGCTGCGGTCCATGTAGCATCTGTAGCAGAATAAACACAGAAGTTATTGTCTTCATTCAGTGTAAATGAATGTAAAATGTAACACAACAGTAAAAAATTTCATGCTGATTTCCTGAAAATAACATAATGATTTAGTAAGTTGATGTAGTGTATCAATGCAGTTTTATCTCTGCACTCTTAAAAATAACTACATTGAAGTGTTCCTTAATTAATGTTTTATTGCAGGATTCAGTAAACCATCTAATTCATCCAATGACGACACTGTTGCTACTTTGCCTCATATGGTCACAACTTGTCTCCTTGCTCAGATTATCCTGTATATATGAAACAGGATTGGCCACATTTTTCTTCATTATCTTGAAAGACCTTGGATTTTTTTTTAAGTTTTCAAACATCTGCCATCAGTTTAACTAATTTATATTTTAAGAAGCTGACAAAATGCTTGTCTCAACTGAAACTGTTAAGACATATCTCCTAGTCTACATAATAGTAAACTTTTTTATTATTTTTGGTAATTAACTCAGCACTTTGAGATGTTAACTTACCCCTTTTGTCTTTTTCTGTCAATTGCTGAATAAAGTTGTTGTATTCAACAAGGAATCGAAGAGTGCCCTTTGAGTGATTTGTGTTGTAGGTGATGATCTTTGCTGCAATGTCATCAAGATTTTTGTAGAACATCTCCGACACTGCATCCCAACTGATGATGGCTGAAAAATCTTCTATGATCTATGAATTAAGGTAATAAAAAGGATGATAATGACATTGTATTAATAAACAACTTTCAAACAGGAACTTTCAGCCAAGTATTCGTGTTAGATCATTAAGTCAGTAAAAGAATCTTGTTTTGGCAGTTATTCATGATTTTCTTCAGTTAAACCTCTATTTTAGTAGAAATTCTAAACATTCAAATACTCTTACATATCATCCATGGTATTTAGATTCACCTACTTTTTGAAAATCCCTGTCAAAGCTAACAATGTGTTTCTTCCATGGTAAATAAAACAGCTATGATTAGCTCACTTGGCAGGTTAATTTGTGGCAAAATACACTCATGACCTTTTTCCTTGAACTTTGTCTACCTCAAATGATTCTTGAACTAAAAAAGGTAGGAATCATCTACTAACCAAATGCAATCAACATTCTAAGGGATTTTTAAGAAGCCAGTAACTGACAATTTTTCCACTTATTGCACTGTGTTTCATGAATATCAGCTATGATTCAAGGAAGCTTCCCTTCCTGAGAAATCCTGAGAGCAAGCTATGCAGCATGAACACAAGTTCATTCACCCTTACATACACAAGCCTTAACATTGGCTTATGATTTCGTCAAACCAACAATTTCCAGTGTAGAACATTATAATCATAAGTCTTAATAATTAGGAATCATTTGTTTGAAATTACCTGTTCTGCACAAAATAGAGTAGGAAATTTGCCTCTGATTTCTGCTATTGGTGGTTTCTCCTCAAGTACAAGTCTCCTTCTCTCTCCAAATGTCAGTGCCATTAATGACTTAATTTTGTTCTTGTCTTGTTTTTTCTTTGTTGATTCCTTTTGTAGTTCCTTAATGTGCAGTTTGATAGTCTCCTCTGTTTCACCCTCAGGTAGAGTCCAATCAGCTCCCTCTTTTCGTTCTCCCTCGTCAGTTGTTGCATGTGTAGATGTCTTCCTCTTCTTCACAACTACATCCCTCGTCATGTGTCTCCTCTCATTTCTGAACTTATCTTTGAGTGCATTTTTCAATGCATCCTACAAAACCAAGATGCAAAAATGAATGGAAGCAGCAGTATGATGAGATAATCTGATATCAATGTTACATATTCTGTTAAAATACCTTTCTTCAGTCTGGACTTGTAATTTAAAGAGCTATGAAATTGTGATGAACACTTGAACACAAAGTATATTGTAATTTTGTTACAAGGTCTTAAAAACAGCTGAACAATTCAAATTAAACTTCAACACTATTGTTAGGTATAAAACTCGGCAACCTCACAATGTAATTTATGCACATGTTTCATCATGTCACCTCACCCATTTTAAAGAGTAGACACCTTGATCTTACAAGTATGCACATCTGGACATTCATGTCAGATGCATGCACAATGTGTACTGGTTCATGCATCTTCTCGGGTAGGCCAGTAAATTATATGAATATGTATGTATACATATATGTCACAGGAGGGGGCTAATGTGCAAACATCTGCATGTATACAAGACCCCAGACTACAATATCCCCCCCTCCCCCACCCACCCTGTGCTGCAGCAGTTCAACCCTTGCATCCACCCAGTTAAGTTCCCTCAAACTGAAAAGTACTTTTACAAACCAACAGCAAAATTAATCTATAGTGGATGTAAGATGTTGCCCTTGAAATGGCAGGACAAACAATCTAGTTTTGAATGCCCCATCATTTGATGTCTTTATTAAAAAGATCCAGCTGTACATAGTTCTTCACTAGCACCAGCTACTGGATATAAAAATGGCTTTTGACAATTAAGCAAATACAGTGAAAATAGTCTCCTGTCTACCTGAATAGCACCAATTTGACTGATACCATTAGTAGTGGTAGTTTTGTACAAAGTAGTCGAAATTACACAATCTAGTCAGGTGCTTTTTATATGTACATATACGCCCACCTTCTAGATAATAAATGAAGAGCTTAATCATATACTTACATAAGGCTCACAGAATGGTAATTTGATTGCCAAGTTTGGAAAGGACTTTATGACTGCTTTAGCTGCTGTATTGTATTGATCTGTAGTAGGATACCTACAAAAAAGAATATCACTTTATAGTTGATTCACATACAGGGTTAGTGCCAGCTGTAAAATTTAGGAGGGGGGGGGGGCAATTACCCACTTGACCAACTCTTTTGGGGGGGATTTAGTATATTGGGGGAGCCTTTTTAAAATGTGGAGTGAAAGGAAAAGATGGTACTGTCTGGGGCTCCAAAAGCTCCAGTTTTTAACCTTCATATCAGCAGGACAGGGCTTGGTTGGGTGAGACTCATACAGGCCCAATGATCTCCCATAATAGAAATTTCTTATGTTACGGGATACTGCGGACTATCTCTATAGTGGTCTCTTGTATCATTCTTGAAGATATATTGTCTAAATTGTTTTGTTTTTACTATGTAATTCTTAATTCCTTGTTTTAGTCTGATGTTGATCTGGGAGTGAAATAAACCTTACACACACAAACACCAAAAATTACATTTTTAAAATAATATCAACAACTTATTTTGCAACTTAATAATAACAGTGAAAAGTTCACCCATTTACCCACTAACCATCAAGTCCTGCTTGTACTAAGTACCTTACCTAGCACCCCCATTCCCCCCAGACAGGCTGAGTCAGCTAAAAGGCTATGATTTTATATTTGAGGTCGCTGCCTGAGCTTGTTTGTTTTGGTAATGTGGATATCCCCATCTGAAGTTAAAATATGAACAGAACTTTAACAAAGTTGTAACCACATCATTCCAAGGTTCCACAATATTAAAATCTGTAGGTTATTGACACATGACGTCTTTATATGCAAAAAATCAAAAGCGAAAATACAGGCTTCCAAAGGTGTTATTGTTCCAGGTTAAATAACACCACAATTTCAAAGATGGCATACTTACACATTGACATATTTCAAAGCTAGTAATTCTGAGATGTTGAAAAGTCAAGATTCCAAAGACTTGTGCATTATGCATGCGTATGACATTTGAAGGCAAAAATTTACACTGGTTTAGCATTAGTGATTGAAAAGACAAAATATTAATATTCAAATAGGGAAAGGTACTTACACAGTAAACAAGCACATTTTGTCAAATGTAGCTTGGATTACAGCAGATTTAATTCTGTTGCTGACAGGTCCCCCTTTTAATAGTTCTACCAAGATGTCTCTCCTAACATCATCTTGATGCAGCTCAAACTTGTGTGGCCATGGCAAGAACTTTTCTTCTTCATGAAAACTATCAAGCATGCAAAAAGGGTAAACAAAACTTTATTAGCAAAATGTATAGAATTAGCACTTTCAATAAAGTGACCCTAAACAAATTTTACATGAACAATACAGATTATACTTTGACACAGGTTGAACAGCTTGATTTTCACTACTTCAGCTGTAAGTTGTTGAACATGCATGTCAGTACTTAGCAAAATGTGACTTCATATTAAATGGCCTCTTCAAATAAGGGGCTTTGTACTGAACTTCTTTAGGGAATGTGTGGGACTTACTGTTAACCAACCAAGTTCCACCAACCCCCCACCCCCCATACCCTAATATATTGTAGTGATAGCTTAAAGAGAAAATGCAGTCACCCTGATTTGAATTAGTATACTGTAGTATAATATTTCTATTATGGCTCTTCCTACTCATGTGACAATGTATTTGTTACTGAATTGTTGAATTCATTCACCATAACTCTTAGATTTGTCTTTTATATGCAATATTTATGTTCTAAAATGCCATAAAATATAATTGTAAGGTCAGCACCAGAAATTTGCAAGGTTTAGCTGATATTGCAAATTAGTTTGGGGCAACTGCTTATTCCCTTAAATAAGCTCTTTTTTGCTTCTGTCAAGGTAGGATAATAATTCAAACATGAAATGTTACATGTCTTACCTGTCTGAAACATCACTGGTACAAGGTACATCTCTTTCATTTCCAGCCAATATAACGGTGTCATCTGAACTTGAAGAGCTTGTAAATGAACTGGCACTGAGGCATGCAACTGACAAAGGAAAGGAGTGTCCAAAATATGTATTATAAATTATTTTTCTAATTTGCAAAACCCCAGAATGTAAAGATTAAATATGTGTTGCTCATAAGTACAAGAAACAAAATAACTGGATTTGCATTGCAATTTGCTACTTACTATTAAATCTTCAACTGCTAACCAATTTGATATTGATTAGCACTTTCATTAGACAGTAATGCTTTTTGATTGATATTGCAAACTGTAAACTGTTACAATGAAAATTTGAAGTAGTATTCAACTTTGGCATACCAATTTGTCCCTTGCAGAATACCTTCAGACTGTGATAATTTCTTATCTTAAAGCTTCCCTGAAATTTCAAATATGAATACTATAGTGACTTCCTCCTGTCAAATATCCCAAAACTTTCCACTACTGTAGGGGGAAAGCCATGAGGAGAGGTTATGACAATGTACATGCATTCATACAAGAATGTTTTATGTGCATATATTATCCTTGGAACTACCCAAGTACCAATAAGTTCCAAATGGGGTTCACACATCACATTATGCCAATAAGGCTCCTTCATGAAATGGTAATAAACATGCTGCTGATAGGCAAATTTTTCTGGACAACAATCTTTTTGCAATCGTGTACAAGAAGCATTTATACTTACCTTCATCCCTTTCACCAATCACATTCAGTTTAACTGCTTTATCTTCCATCTGCTCTTCTTCTATATCACCGTCAATGTCCACCCAGTCGTCAAAGTCTTTATCAAAGACCTGAAGCCGAAATTTCTTTATCCCAAATTGAGATTTGATTTCTGGTTCTACATCACTTGCACTACATAAGAAAACCCTTTTTCTGGATCCATAAGTTACATGGTACCGTTTAAGTGCTTCACTGAAGACACAAATATATAGAAACTAAAAAGTTGTTTCTTCTAACCTTTGAAGTTCAAAGTAACAATGATAAGGAATGAGATGCTCTATTTTAAGTATTAATGTTTCTCTAAACAAAGTACTTAAGTGTTACCATTCTCTGATTTTGATTTGTGTAAATTGATAAGGGTAAATGACAAGCAAAATCTTCATAAGCAAATATGACCCATTTTTGTTGAAAACACAATACATAGCTATGGAAATGTTGACTGTAACCAATAGTGTGCAAAACCATCAAAAAAAAAATACACTTTACCACCTTTGATAAAGATTGCATCTATTTTGCCAAATTCATGCAACCTATTTTCTCTTGCCTCTAGAACCATGCAACAACCTTTTGCATACAATGAACTGTGTAATTCAACAAAAGCTAATGTATGCACTTCTTCAATGCTTGGAAATTGACTTTTCAAAGCTCTCTGAATCCCATCACAAAACTGATGTAACTTTTGAATGTCCCCTCCTGAGTTGGATGTCATTTTGTCATCCAAAAAATTCTGACCAGCTCCATAATAGCACATAAGTAATTGGTGACGCCTTGCCAATGTCTTACACAAATTCCGCCTGTTTTTCTGCCTATTGGCAATTTCTTTGAAATATGCATGTTTAGCTTCAAACCTCATTGTCCAGCAGTGAACAAGAGGTCCATATTTCAATATTGAACGAGGGTAATGCAATAAGTAATGACTTTTGGGTTTAATTCTATTTTCAGGAAAGAGCTCTTTCAGAGCAACCAGAAATCCATGCACCAAATATTCCAAGTATGCAACCATTTCACACGGTATAGAGGGAGCAAATGTAATTTCACAAATATCCATAAGTGACAAAAATAGTTCCCAGTATTCATTTCCCTCTGGAATTGAGCTTCCTATGATTAACGGCAATAATCTCATCAGGCACCATGTTTGAGATGCTGTTTGTTTGATTTTGAAACTTCCCAGGTTAGCAGTGGTATTGCAAGTTGGTTTGCTTTTCTGATCACTTTTTCCAAAGGGAAAAAGTTTCAAAGCACTGTTAAAAGATTCCAAAGTGAAAAAGCCATCCTGAATAAATGTTGTCACAACCTTCGTCATTAATTCTGGAACAAGTCCTTTGAGCAAATCATGAGCTGGATCAGGTGGTAGACAACTGATTACATCAAAGTATTGCAAATCTGACAAAACAGATTTAGAAGCTACTCCATAAACATGCCTAAGACCTTGATTTTCCATAACTAACTGCACCTGATGTTTGTGACCAACACTTGTTCTTTCGATTAAACTGGATGAATCAAAATGATCTTGAATGTCATTACTACTTGCCATGCAAAATCTACATATTCTACCAGCATGAAAATGTTGCTGAAAGCCTCCTAATTGATGTGCTGCCAAGTTATCCATGGAAACCAAACTAATGCAACCCTTGAATGTAAACTCCTCCTGGTTTAAAGTTGTTATTGTCACCCCCTTACTTTCTAAGACTTTAACATCCTCAAGAAGCGGTTTGAGCACTTTCCCAAAGCCATACTGTTTTATTAATCTTGTACAGCAGAGGCAAACAAGCTGAATTGATGACAATTTTGACCGAAACTTTGGGGATAAATTTCCAAGAACAAAATAAAATGCAGCAACTTTGTAGCTGTTAGCTTTATTTCTAAGTGGGTTCACCACACCAAAATCATCATAATAAAAATGAACTTGGAGTGCATGTGGTTCCAAAGAGAATAGGGGATGATTTTGAAATGCTTCACCATCACAGTAATCCTCATATCGCTTGTCCCCATGTCTAGAACGGGACTTCAGAACTTCTGCTAAAATATCATCATGACTTAAAAGACTTTTTAGAGTATCAAGCAACGGTACATAAATGAATGTATCATCTTTCCCACAGGTGGAACCTAGCACATGTTCAACTGGCTCAACTAAACCAAAATGCTCCTTATAAAAAGCTGTCTGTTTATAGTCTGAGGCCAACTTTTCAAAGATGTTATTTTTCTTTTCAAACTTTTCATCGATAAAGTTAAAGATATCAGGATTTTTAGCCACTGTGAAACCAGAAGCTGAAAGTTTTTCTTTGATCTCTGTGCTATCATCCCTTGAACTGTTATAGATGAGTTCAGATAGCTCTAATATTATGCTATTTGTAACAGTAAGTGGTAGTTTATGCTTCTCTTTCATGCCTAAGATGAAAAGAGCAAAGTCTCTTTCCGTGGATCTTTCACCGATTTCTCTGATGTGTGATCCATCACCCAGAGCAGCAGCATCAATAGCACTTATTCCAGTGGATTCTGCAAGACTATTTTTATGCGAATAAACCAATGTTTTCCGTCACTAGACTTGTGCCTACTTCAGTATCCTCATGCCCACCAGAGTTACTGTCATGCCTTATGTTAACATCGAACACTCTTTTATGAAATTTCCGCAGATGGGAATAAAACGTGCTGAACACCCGATATTTTCTTTCACAACCATCTATTCCACATCTTATGGAGAAGTTGGGTTCAATACTATGTGAGAATCTTATGTGATGTAACAACTTTTTGAAAATAATGGTCCTGAAAGTGTTACATATTGAGCAACTTTGCATCTGCAAGGATGCCATAAGGCCTAATCTAACAAAACCTTGGCTAGGCTTTATTAGGATGGCTTGGCATATAAACTGGACAAACCTCACAGCATTAATGCACACTCAGTTTTAATAGTTCAGTCTTGGCCTGCGCTAGCTAGGCTTATAAACTTTGATACAATGGTAGGCCACAGTGTAGGCCCTGCATTGTACTAGTGGCTGTTACTTGTAAGACATAGCCTAGGCTTAGTTATAAAGTCTTCTAATCTTATATAGGCGAATAAGTAGCAGAACAGTTAGGCTAGTAAAGCCTAGGCATAACAGTTATTTAATCTGTACTTTTATAAACCAAACAACCCTTTCAAGGGCTTAACGTCAACTTACACTTGTGACATGTTGCTTTAGATTCATATAAAAATACAAGCGGCCGTTGAAGGTGAAGTCCAGTCGTGTCAAGTCTCGTCAAATGTGACGGCGAAGCGCTTCTGCGGGAACAAACTATGAAATACTAGGATTGGTCGCCAAGCAGTGCAGTGATGACAGTATACTGTACTGTACGTACGTAGGTCTAAGGCATTGTGTTAGCGCCAAGCGCCAAGCGCGAACGAACCACCCTTTGTGAAAGAAAACTTGTCATTGGCTTAAAGTTTGAATCTTTCATTTGATATTATGTGGGGTTCTTTCTAATTTTTCAGATATGCACCCATTTTCTGGAATACCAACTTTGAATCTTTTACATTTTTACCAATATTTATTACCACATCCACATTCTTGAAAGGCTGTATTCAGTGAATTAATGTAAAGTAGTGTTTTAGGAAATTTGTTTTTAACCAATGAGAAGTAAGAACACTTCTGAGACGTATAGTCTGTCATTATTCTCTCGGCGCGGCCTGGCTGCAAACGTAACTTTTATTTCTAGTACGAATGGAAAAATAAAGTCGCAATTCAAGGACATTAATATTAACAGTTTCGAGGAAGCAATAAACCTTGCGCAAGATCGTGATACGTGGCGGAGGTTAATCACTGAGCATGTCGAATAGACGAGACTCAACTTACTACTACTACTAATGAGTACATCATTGTAGAAAATTCTATAGAAGTCACAATGAAAAAAATGTTTCAGCTATGGTCGACGTTTAAGGGCCAGGCATTGTTATCATCCGTTGTGGGGATAAATGTATGCTGGCCGTCCGAAAAAGCACAAAACACTTAAACGTACACAATCATGACAAAAATATTGTTCCAGCTAGCACAAGCTGTACTTCTAAGAATATTTTGTAAACAAGTGTCTCGAGAAATACTCACGTTTAGGCTCTATCAGTTTGAATTGTGAGTCAAACCGTCTTCATGGGCCAATCCAGAAGGGGAGGGATTCAGTGTTTCGAGAAAATGATCGCAGTAGCTTATATACTTTCCGTTGTTTTGTTATGTACATAAGCGTACGGGACTACCTTCGTTGAGGTGGGGGGGGGGGGTTGGTCTGACGCAACACAAGCTAGCATGCTCGAAAAAGAGCGGCTGGTCTGAAGAAAAGGGTACCTTCTGATCGATGGGTTGCAAACCTTCACCCCGTCTCATACGCGCCCATGGTTAGACCTATGTAGATCTTATAGATAATTGTCTGCACCCCTTAATCAGGTGTTGGTATTTATAGGTTGGGCGCCGCTCCTTATCTGTTCATTACCTCAGGATCATTTGCTATTTTGACTGTATTAGTTAGTCTTGCCTTATTAAACTTTCACGAAACTTCATATAGGGCTATCCTACGACTCCATTCATATCCTCTCACCCCCACATAAGAAACAGTTATTATTTTACTAATAACCATGCAGACATTTCCACGGGGAAATTCGGGGATACTCCATATATCTGTACAGTTTGCCGTATATTTATAACACGATATAGGCTATTAATAAATAAATGTCAAGCTAAACAGCTGGCCTATTGTCGCCCCAATTCCTTTTGACAGTAATTTGCATTGGTTGTTGGGACTTTAGAAATTGGGCCTATAGTCGCCGGGGCAGCTCTGTGTTCCAAAATGTACATGTAGGGTACTATAGGGTGCATACAAATAATGACGGGCTAAGACCCGAAAATACTGGTAGTGATATATATTAACCCATGAACGAGTAAATTTATACTTCAGTACATAAATACTGGGTGATTATTCCCCCAGGGTGGCATTTTAAACTAATCACAAGTGTATAGAACAAATACAACCACATGAAGTGTATAAATAGCTCTTATCTTGTGTGATTCTACCCTCTTACGATACTTCAAAATAAGTGTTGTTGGTGTTATACCCTTTTTGATTTAAAACAACATACTAAGAAGGGTTATTTTACACCTTGTTACTAAGGTATACATTATTCGTGCAAAGTACATGTTATGTGGGTAAAATTACCCTATTGGTTAAAAAGGGTACTTTTTTGAAAAGTGAGTGTAAAATAAGCACTGTAAATGTGTAAATGTACATAAATCATTGTGTCTTATTACACGCACAGTATGTAAATTTACCCACAAAGATCAGAAATACACAAACCGGCTTTACCTCGGGGTATATGTACACGTTAATCGGGTAATGGCCAAGGCAATGGTTATGTTTACACTTTGTGATGGTATAACTACATTGTGGATGTTTATTATACACTTTTCCAGTGTTTAATAACAATCCATGTGTTAAAATACCTGACAACAGTGTAGAACTACCCGTTTATTTTTTAGAGTGTACTCCCTTACGTCTATGTTTCCACAGATTTGGATAATATTTGGCTAAAAGAATGAAACTACTCACAAAGGCTTTGCCTCCCTGACCCCCTCCCCCCCCCCCCCGAATGGGGCATAACGATACTAAATTGAGTTCTTCTCATAGATAGATTTCTGTGTTTCAAAATTTCGTCAGGAGAACGAAAAATATCTTCAAAGGGTGCAGCTTAAGTCCAGCGGATCCCCACCATCCTGCTTGGAATACATTATAGATAACTATAATTTATTTATTACATCTGTTTCGTGTTTTAGTGCTTAAACTCGCTACGAGAGAACAAGGGATATCACCAAACACAAAAACGTCAGGGGATTCCCTCGTGGAACCAACCAGGGCTTGAAATATATTCCAGAGAAAGCCCCTCGACCCCGCTTGAGCTCTCAGAAACGTTCTGTAAAATGTTGAGGTTGAGCTTCTTCCTGACAACCCTATCTAAAAATTCTGCAGCTTCCTGGGGCTTCGCATCACACCCTTTAATAACATTAAATTATCAAAGAAAAATAGCTAATTTACAGTTTTGGTCTGTAAATCTGCATACAAAGCGAAATGTTCATAAAACAGGCTCTATGCTTATTAGATGAGTACTACTTTAATTTTGAAGTCATCAATATACATGTTGTATATCGATTCGTTATAGTGTTACATCGATATTATATAATTAATGAGATAACGATGTATACTTTATTCCATTTAACGCGTGTTATCTGTCGAAGTTTTAACTTAATATTTTTGTTTGATTTTCGCTGAGATGCTAAACTGTCATAAAGAAAAAATAAGTATTAGAGTAACCACTAATCTTGCAAGTAGTAGTTAAGAGAGGGATTCAGATACACTTCAAGTAGTTTTATTCATCGGTCAACGCTTAAATACAAGAAAAGATCAGTAATGTTTTTTTTTTAATGTTTTCAACTGTATGGTCCACCATCTTGTCTACATACGTCTAAAAAAATGAAGACGTTATAGGATTCATTGTAGTCTTTTAAGTGAGTTAAAGCCAAACGAATGTGTTACTAAGAAAAAAACGAATACAGGCGAAAGTGGTCGGGTGCAGTAGGGCAGGTAAAAATACTTCCTTGCTCATGTGCTATTTACTCTTGGTTGTTATGGTATCTCTTTTTTTGGGGGGGTGGGGTTGGGGATGGGTGATTTTACTAAATAGCTACAGTACATGTGCGTATTACTGCAATGGTATATACGTCACTAGTCAAACACAATATAAATGTACATACATGGCAGATCACTATGCCACCTTACATTATATCTCTGAAATATACGTTTTCAAGCGATACTCCTGTTGTTATGAACAACTGAGTTGTCATCCTTTGATGTATAATAAATATGCAAAATGGACATGAAAAAAAAAACACCTTGCCAAAAAATACTTGCGAATGTTTCTGTTACTACAATCCAAGGTTCGCATTAGCCGCGGGATTGCGAGATTCCCACAATATGATTTCAAATCCTGCATGTCAAAAGTTGGGAAGACGGGATTTCCCGTTATAATTTTCAGCTCTCAACTTGAATTAAACATACATTATGGCTGTGACCGTGTAGCGACCATCGCTAAACGATCGCATTTGGAATAAACGTTTAGTAAAAAGCCGCAATTATTTTTGTTTTGTTATCCCGTCTATAATCCATCTTATAACATCCCGTAAATGTCCTTGACGGTCTTTCCTTCTATTAACAAATGAATGAAAAAATATAGCAATTTTGAGAATTCCAATATTTACGCATGCACGAACGTATACAGTAGCTATAGCTATGAGAGGAAAGCACTTGCTATGGACTACCAGAGCTAGCTGCTTGCTGACAACAAAGACACGTGCACTCGACAAACTATGTTTGCGTTAAATCCCCACAAATCTCCGACCACATGGTAGCCTTAAATCACAAAGAGTCAACATGGATATCTAGCCAAACCATCTTTTTATTCGCTCAAATTGTGTCGCAGTTAGCCGGCACTAAAATATTCACGGAGTACTTTCGTTATTGCTGTTATCTTTGACCACATGGTAGTCAACAACCAGCCTAAGTCAATGGGGAAATCTACCTTAACCTTCTGCTTATTTGCTCAAATTGTTGGCAGTTAGCTGGAACTAAACTATCCATGGAATACTTTCATTATAACTGCTATCTTGGACCACATGCTAGCCTATACCACATTAATTCAATGGGAAAAATCACATCGGGTTTCTTACACACACACATACAAAGCTTAGCCTTGTTAACTTTTAATTACCTGGAAATCGGCAATTGTTTGGAAGGCATGTGCTATGTTTTGAAGAGGTATTATAGTATTGTACGTACACAGCTGCTGTTGCGATGGATTAAATATTTCAATCTTGATTAGTTTTTACCGGTATAATATTTTCGTTTTCAGTGTTGAATGATTTTATCCACACAGGAAATAGAACCATTACGAATGGCTAAAACTAGAAATAAAGCAATTAGAACAGCCATCTACATTTACAAGAAAGTTATTTCATTGAATTAATCTTCCGTATTCGCGTGTCTTGATTAATCAAAGCGTGAAATCATGAAAGCAATCGCGTAGCAATTACGCGCACCCCTCTCAAAAAACGGGTACCCGTTTTGTGTGTTTTCGATTCGGGTACACGAATGTTAAGTCGGGTACTCGGGTACCCGACTCAGACCTAGACTGTTTTTACTCATTAAATAAAACTAATGCTCAAGAGAAATATTTCATCCTCCGCTTGGATCATGCAAATTATCATGGATGCAACTATGCTGCAGGCTATGGTAGTCTCTGATGAAAAAGGAATTATCATGGTTATTCAAAATATTTACGTATTTCTTGAGTTTAATGGAAACGAGCATTTGTCATAACGTCACAAGTAATGTAAGTGAATCATAACAGTGTAACTATGGACGTGCAGTTAGTTACAGATGATTTGTCCAGTCTTGTAGCTCCGTAATTTAACTCAATTAAGTAATTATAAATACATTTAATCTTTTTCTATCATCAATATTTAAATTATTAGTTTTCATGGTATTTGATGACATCACTAATGCGTTGTTATATAAAGCTAAATATCTTGATAACCGGGTAGCTTTACAAACATCACGAGCAATCAAATGTTTCATTTCTCTGTACAATAGCACATCTATAATAAGATTCTACCTAAATTCAGTATTTAAATTAATTAATAGTAATGTAAATACATACAAACCTCTCTATCTCCACCCTCAACATTATTTCTCAGACTCGTACACAGTGTACGCTCTTTAATTGTTCTGTGTTTAAAGGACACATCGAGATTCTCATTGCTAATGGTGGAGTGACGTCACTGCTGATGGTGTCATCATTGATCAATCTCAAAAGTAGTTAGTGTAAACAACACGTTTGCCCCATCAATTAAATGCTTTACTATATTTTTGACAGACGTGTGTATAATAGCTACTAACGTATCTCGTGATAACAGCTTAGAGAGAGATTCAGAGACGATGAAGTCGAAGTCAAAGTCAGTTTGTGCATTATTTAGAATATTCTAAACCGTCGATATTTGGACTTCATTTTCTGACACTCTCATAACGTATTCCTGACGTATTCGAGATGATAATGATAGTAAACTGATCGATAATCTTACTGAGATATAAGGTTTGTAGACTGATCAGCTATATTACTGATATGATAATGATATCAAACTAATACGATCAAAATTAAGGAATCAACCAGATTGATTACTCAGCTAATATGAAGTTATCATCAAGAGCCAACACAAATCTCGGGAATATAATGTTTATGATTCCCGACCAACAAAGTTTAAGTATGCACTTATCATTATCATATCTCTCTTTTATGTTTTTCATCAGTTTGGTATGATAACTTCAGTGACGAGGGTCGTCGTCTAAATCTACAAACCGGTCAATGGCAGGTAGGAGTTTGATCACCTTTCATTCAGCTATTGCTAGTAATGCAAGTCTGGTCAGCTTGTTTGCGCTATGCTGCCCTATCACTGTTTTCAGTGAGTGTAAATAAATCAATACAGTGACACATTATCTGTGAAGTTTACGTGTTGCTGGTAATATTAGAAGTTCTGACGTAAAGAAGGAACTTTCAGATACCTTCCCGCTCCTTCTCTCAAGGGGTGGGGGGGGGTTGTGGAAAGAGCGGATGGAATCTTGCGTGCGAACATGGTCTAAATGAATCTCATCAGTTCTATATTATATACAATTTCCATGTCAGTTTGATATTTCAAACATATAGATATAGCTAAGGTTGACTTTTGGACAGGTTTGCTATATATTGTGCAATCGTTTTGACACATGCCGTTTTATCAATATCCTAATTTTGTGAATTTGCATCTAAAAAAAATCAACGTTTATTCTGAGATGAAACCATAGAATGTTATAAATCATATTGAACAGGTCTGTTCTAGTAATTTTTGCGAATTGTTCGTCATAACACATAACAACAGTCGTAACAGTCCGTTTAACTGACCATGTATCTTACTGTAGCAGCTCCCTGGTTTTAACTGGCCATGGTCATGTTTAGGTTTTTAGTTGTTTCTGATGGTGTGAGACGTGGGTATTCCATGCATCATTTTAACACTAACAGATATGTTACTTTAAATTGTTGGTCTTGGTTCAGGTAATTACTTATCAAGTTACATTTAACCATTTCTATTGTACTTTGCGAATTGGTCAAACAGGATGGTGATGGGGAAAATTTGGAAGTTAGTAATAGGAACAGATGTACAGTATGTGGAATTTGACTCTAAAAACTTATGTTAAGTTGATTTCTATACTTTCGTACTGTTTATATAAAATAATGTTGAGAATTAAGTCACTGCGTAAACGTTTTAATAACATTAAATAAAGCTGCATGATACGTAATAGGTTATAACGTTGACCAATCCATATAATATTAACACATAACTGGATAGCTGTGCAACTAATTAAGAGATCTCAATATGTTGTAACAATCAAATGACTGCTACTTATACTGTACTAGTGAGGTATTTATCGTTTAATCAGATTCAGACAATACATTGTCCCACAAATTTATTGTCAGTTTTTATTTGTTTGTTTCCAAACCTTTAATATCTCTGCCTACTCTCATCTTTCATGGTGTGATTTTGGTGAAATAAAGTAACATTATGTTTTCAAGGTCCTTATCTTTCATTTAACGGCCAAGTTTGTTACCAGCAGATTGTAGCAAAAACAACACAAAATACAGATGCTAGAAATATTCATTATGGTATTTTTCTATTGTATTAAATCTTGCTAATAAATTAACTGTGTTGCTTAGTAAGCTTGAAGGATCACTTGCTTAAATTATTAGAGTTATCCAGATTAGTGTATACGTGACTGGCATAAGTGTGTGTGTCTAAGCAGGCTTAAATATAATGAAAGGACTGGTCTGGGTTTTTTTTTTAAACCAATAAACTCTGGTATATTCTTCTGAATGGTAATGCTTGTCATTGTTTGTATATATGAAGAGAAGAGGAGCTACTTTAATTACTGGCATTGCAAGGGTTCCGGGGAGGGGGGGTAGGAATATTGTATTCGTGTAAAATGAGAATAAATTAGAAAACAAAAATAAACTCTATAGTATATATGTGTAGCTCTACTAACCCGTTTCGTTGTTATCTTGTACGGATACCATGGCAATCAAAACATATGCAATGAATTGATAAAATATGAATATAAGACAAATATTCATCATTTCCCGCGTGTTTTTAAACAGACACAAAAATACATACATTAGACGATTTTGAAGGAGTCAGGATCCGGGTTGGATGTGGGGAGGGGGGGGGGGGATTGGAGTGGAATTTGTACAACTACGGTATAGTCGGTAACTGATAATCTGATTTAAATATTCATAAGTTGTCATCCGCTAATTGTTTATTTTTTCTTGATAATTATCTTCAAGTGTAGAAGGATAGTTGATTGCCACACCTGTACCTTCCAGCCTCATGCATTACTTATTGTTAGTGTCTATGACTGGGTGTAGAGTTGAGGGCGCCAATAATAGAGGAACAACTCACGTTAACTCCTGTACCACGTTTATTCCAAACGTAGAAACAAAGTTATAAAAATCTGGATGTGAGCAGAAACACATATCTTTAAAATATATTTTGAGATAAAAGTCAGTAAGTAAATCACGAGCATTAGTATGAACATTAACAACTAAACATATCATCCAAAATTTAGTAGAACACTAGTAGCGTGTATCACTTTGAAGCAACATAATTGACAGAACCGACGCTGCTTAACGTTTCCAACATACCACTATAAATCCTCGTGAAACATTAGTATTATTCTTCTGAAACAAAACTTAGCTGTAGTAGAAATCCAATATCTTAATCAAATAATGTCTTCACCTAAATGACTCTGCACTAAACATATCCCGCTTTTACGTCACAACCTCGATGTACAATAAATATGAAACCGTAAAATGTTGTCAATCATGTTGCACCGTTCTTGAAAAAAAATTCGGGGAAAATGTTCATCATGGCACATACAACAGTCGTAACGACATTCAGTTTAGCCGAACTTGTAGCTTACTGTAGCTGCCCTTGCATATTTGTCTTTGTATCGGGCTCCCTGGTTTTCACTGGTTATGCTCATTTTCTTCGTTTTCTCCGGTGTTAGGAGAAGTTGGTATTCCATTAAATAAAGCTGCATATTACGTCAAGGTGAAAACAACTTGTTTAGAGATTCTAATGGGGGGGGGGGGGGGGGGGCTAGGCCCCCATACTAAAGTAACGACAATTATATTTAAAGATAAATCTGCAATTGTCCAACGACGAGGAGTTACTCTCCAGGATGTAAATATATCGTACAATACAACATATACGTTAGAAACCGTGTGACGAGGTTGGTACAAATAAATGAATATAAATGAAGTCTCCCTTCCACCCTCGTAATCCAGCACTTTCGTCCTATTTCCTAATTATTGTTGTCCTTCTTTCTTTGCATGTAGATCCCTATGTGCTCTCCTTATGAAAGTTATTTTCTTGTCAATCAATGAACATTCTCAATTTTATAATAGAGAATATTCAGACAGATAAAACATATAAAGCAAAATTAATCCATCGTGGTTCCAGTGTTTCTCTTCCACACCGTTTTAGTCAAAAATGTTTTATTGGTGAAAATATGGTTGGATAATTTCATCTCTAGAATATTTACGTCTGACGTCACTGCACGCAGCAATACAACAATCATTAAATGTGACTCGGCTCTAGTAGTTTGAGCTGTAATGGGATTTGAGGGATCCATATTGATTATATTTCTTGATTGTTTTATATTCATGTATATATACGTGACTGATATGAATGTGCATAGTCCAAGCAGGCTTATATATAAAAGGACGTTTCTGGGTTTAACGTGAAACTAAGAAACAAATGGATTTTTGGTTAGCTAGTTTGAATCACCTTGATGTACCTTAAAACATACTAGAAAAATTAAGGGAGAGGTGATTACTTAAAAGTTTAACTAAAATATTCAATTTAAGGCTTTTATTTCATTTTTAAGAAACGCAGGGATGTGCTCACGCTGGGCGGCACTGGGCTGCCCCGTCCAGCACTAAAAATTACCGCCCAGCACTGTTTTAAAAATCGTGAATCCCGTCCAGCACTATAAAATCTCGACATTCCTAACAATATATTCAACATAAATTGGGCTTAGTCTATGCCAAAATCATACAGACTTATAATGCATCAATTACGCATGCGAGAAACATTACTTACGGCTCTCAATCGGTCCTTTGTAAAATCTCTTTGAAACAAACTAATAACCTTTACCAGGTACGTAATATATTTCACTAAAAAAAAAATAGTTAGCAAAACTAGTACATGTGTATGTTCTTAAAAAGCTACACAAGTGCCAGCATTTGGCATATGAGCACCTTCAAAATTCGAATTTCAAATTTCTCAAAGGGGAGGGGCACCCCCTTCCCCTTAGACCCCTCCCACAGGACGGCGATCCGGCACTCATGAAATCCTGGGCACATCCCTGGAAACGTCTTTTTTTTTACCATCCTCTACATACAGTAGTATGAGTTAGCAGCAGCATTATGATACAAACAAAAGTCAACGGTGAATCTGAACTAATAGTGGTTTTAAAATATTTGTATTATTCCTTTCGTCATTTGAATAACTGCTAAACAACATTAATACAAATTAGTATCTCTAAGGAGCTTGGGTCTCAGTGGGAGGATAGGGGTAAGGGGGGGGGGGTTCAAAGTACTTGGTAATGTGGTTGATTTTGTAAAATTACCACCCGGCAAATTAACTATTGTTTCTTCATAATAATATTCAAGTGCTGACGACAATATAATGCAACATCCGGGCCTTGTATCCTCACATGGTTCATATTGTTATTAGTACTCTTTCCATCAGAACCATTCTATATGTCTGCATGGTGTAGTATAAGAAACACTCAGATGTAGTTGAGTCCAACTATTTCTTATTCCGAGCCAATTCTGAGTATGGTTCGAGTATGGTACTCTCGAGTCCGGACAGCGTTCTATAGAGTATATGAGCAACCCAAACCAAGTCCAGCTAATACATTGAGACACAGCCATGTCGAGTACACGCGGTTTCTGTCTATACTAGTATAACAGACACGCAGGGAGTATCGGTTACTTAAACCCACTCTAAATATTACTTAATTTACAGACCGTCGCTTCCTGGTCTAAATGCTCCTTACCTAACGTTGAACAGAAAGAGTCAACTATTGGAAAACTGATTATGTGCGCATTTAAAAACTTCCAATCAAAATGCACAACCAGGTTAAATTTAGAAAGATATCTGTGCAGGTTTTATTATATTTCATGATTTTTGTATTCAAATTTAATTCTACCCTTGCGTCTCTTACTGTATGTGTTCATCACACAACTGATTTTCCCAAAAGTTGATGGATATCTTTACACGATCAACAAAACGATAGAAACATAATATCTAAGACGCAGGAGGAGGGTGTGGGGATGTGGGGGTATGATGCTCTGTGGGCTAACCAATATTATGCTTTATTTTTGCCATTACATCGATCAACCACGATGTTCTGGTGTCCATCTTTGAATACTGCCCTCTTTTCCCTTCTCGTGAGAAGTTCCTCATTATGACGTCACTCAGTGTTTAATGACGTCACTCAGTGTTTGATGACGGCTTTAAAGCTAACTATGTCTTCCCTATAAAGCTGATTTTTATATTCGTTATTAAGTCCGTGCATCTTACATTGACGAGTCTGTCTCCTTTATTGACTTTAGGGTGTTCAATGTAGATGTGCGTTTACCTGCCAGGAATAGTTTACTGTAATATTTCTGAAGATATATCATTCTAAACTTGTATATTTTTTGCTTCGCCATATTATATTTTCCTGAAATTCTATTTCAAATTCTCATGAAGATAATATTTCTTTTTCCTTTCAGGTCTCTGACAAAGATGGCAATCTACCAGGAGAAGAGGTAAGAGAGACTTAGATTCATGTTCCTGTTAATTAGTAACGATAATTTAGTACCAATGAAAGAGGTATTAATTAATTTGGAACAAAGAAATAAGACAAACGAATATTGTACTTTGTTTCTCATCAGGGGGAAAAGATTGACGTGTATGGAACAGGGAATTTAGATAGGCCAGTTACAATTGTATATCTCGTAATGATGATAGCACTGTTCTCAATGTCAAGTTTAGATGAGGTCTAAATAATCTTCCTTCCGCACACACAGTCAAAGAAATGCTAAACAAAGAAACGGATAGACTTTTAAATACTACAAGGTTTAGTCAGATGTTATGGAGCGTTACAAGCCAACAACTCACTAACACAAAGTTGGAATATCGCCTTAAAAATGTTAGCGTTCAAAACCACACACCCACCACCCCCACCCCTAACCATATGCTTCATGATTATTTTTTTTCACTCTGCTGATGTGCAGATAATAATTCGAAAAGTATAAAAAAAAAAAACATTTTTAGATTTATTATATTAAATCCTTTCTTCGTTCATTTTTTCGCGAAATAAATTTTCACACGTTATTGATTATGACAAGAACTAACAATAACACCTTACCAAGTAACCTTTATTGTTACATTAAAAACATAATGTTAGGTGAACATTCAACAGTGTTATGACATTAATTTTCTCTTTACAAATAAGGGCTTACTTTAGAAGTCTATACTCAAATCGCTCATATTCTCCGGTGTTATTTGATATTTAATTCTAGAATCATTCTCTGGGACTAAGGGCGGGTGGAGAATGGATGAGGACGCATCTTCGTATATAAGTAACCACATAATCGGTAATCAGTAAGATATTGATTATTGAAATTGAAGATATAACCTGGTCCGCTTTGTTGGTATAATTAGAGTACCAACAGAGCGGACCAGAGTTATCTCTTCAATTTCAATAATATGTTAGGTGAACATTCAACACTGTTATCATAGTAATTTTCTCTTCACACGTGAGGGCTAACTCTAGAAGTCTATACTCAGTATGAGTGAGTCTAGGAGCAAGACGATTTACTGGGTTGTGAGGGAATCCGTTGGGTTATAGCATCATTATTATTCATCGTGATACGAGGGCGTCCTCTGTGGCATAAAATGACTAACTCGGGGTAGAAACCATTCCCTGTGGAATGTAAGCATACCAAGCTGTTGCGATACCAAATATAAGGAAACTAGAAAAAATATAAAAAGTTAATATTTCAGTATCTCAGGGATCACGTACATCTGAGGGATTACGTCATACATTTTCCCACAACAAACACATCAGCATAATTTTTATGTTTAGTGTGTGGTAGGCGCTGTCACTAGCTTGCTAGCTGGTTTTACTTTTCTGTTGACAAACCTAACACATGTGTAAGAAATTATCCAAGTCTTATAAGAAAGGAATCTGGCTTTCAATTTCCTGTTTTCAATGGTTTTGAGTTTGATCCTCTTTGGCCAAACACATTGTGTAAGATATAAACATGAATATTAGTAATCGGTTCTCTTTACTAAAAACAAAAAAAATCGTGGTCTTTTATTCAGTTTCACCAATTTCTCTGTCAAATAAAATCGAGCTAGATGAAGTCGAGGGGTCAGGCATAACTGTTACTATAGGCCTAGTATCTGCAAACTGACAGGCTTACAGACATTGGTACTATGGTCACCACACAGGCCCGTATGCTGCGGAAGATGATGTGTGTGTATTATGATCGCGAAGAATTGTTTACAAAACATTGATAGGAACTACTTTCGCATTGGGGTCCCGGGAGTACATTAAAAAAGCCATTGCATGAGTTTTACGACTTTACGGGTCCAACAATGCCTCTGACAAGGGTCTTTAAGCGTGCTCTTACACCGTGTGAACACACAGTGCAGCACTTTCAGTACCAATGAACATCGGTATGAGTCTTACGCCTTCCCCTACCCTCCCCCACCCTACATTCCCCCATCTCTAACCTTGGACAATGAACCGAGTTATCTAGATTGGTTTTTATATCACCATCTACCTCAAATCTAAATGACTTATCCTTGATAAAAGTATAGTTTTGGAGAACAAGGTAAAGCTAGCAGATACAAAGAAAGAAACAAGACGACGGTGTATTTAACACCATAATATGTATTAATAATTAAAGTCTTAATTGTTAATATTCCTCCACTGAAAGTAAAAGCTACTAATGATAACACAAGTTACACCATTACAAAACATGAGAGCAGACCCCGGTCTAGCATGGTCATTTCACATTTATACAAAACATATGATCCAATGGGTTTCAAACAGCTGAACATTTATCTACCAAATGAATATATCAAGCTCAGTTAACCTTCCAAAAAAAGACTAAACGGAAGGGTGAGTGACATGAATATAAGTTATGTAACGATATTATCAAAGTTAGAATGAATTGTCGGACTTCATAAAGAGTAGAATGTTAGGCCCTGCAGCTCATATAAAAATGGCGACCCCAGTTGACGAGACCAGTGTTACACCCGATATGAACAGAGAACACAGTAAATACTGTAAATCATTTGTACCACACTAAAATTGGATCGTGCTATAAATCGGTAGCATGTTCTATGAGGATTACAGTCAGAACTCAGGATATGTGTAATCCCAACAAATCAAGTTTATTTGTTAGGATGACACATATCCTCAGTTCTTACTGAAATCGTAATAGCAAATGCTACCAATTTATCAGATTTATCAGCACGATCCAGTTTTTACTCTGGAAATAAACTTTTAGTTTAACAGTAGTTACTGTAATCTCTGTGTGAATCGGTTTGGTGTTAAAACACGACGGAACATTTCACTAGGTAATATTGTGATAGTGCATTGGGTTATATTGATTGAGTCATAGTGATATGAAGGAGAAATCCCCTGAATAGGTCATTTATTGTTACCAGCAGGGAAGAGGATGGGGTGTGGAGATGAGTGAACTGATTCTTGTACAGTAATCCTGTTTTACACATAAATCACTTTTATACATTGGGAGAGGAATATATCTTTGTGCTATGAGTCAATATTTGTTGACATTTACTATTCGTTGTTGTTACTTATATACTTATCGTCACTATTTCGATCAAACAGTCTAACTTTATAGAATCAAACCTTCACAAATTGGTCCCTTCAAGCATAGAATTAAAACGACCACAGCATTAGTGACCATGGTTTCATGGATTTAGCTTTCATGTGTATATCATATTCAGCACTAAAATATTCACAGGATGTTCTCGTTGTAAATCCCTAAAATGATAACTGAATAATAATAAACAGGACATTAATAGTCGATGCATTTGAAAACATTCAAACTGAATTTAACAAGAAGTAAAATTAAGTTTGTTGTAAAATGAATCCATTATCTTTGAAATAACACTTCTTATATGGCTGAATATAATGAATACTTACAATATTTCAAAATATTGCATTGTCTAAGTTTCTGTGTTATCTTATACATATTCATTACTTATACTTTCCCTCCTGTTTAGGGATTCGATGAGAGGAGTTATCAGGAAAGCCTGGCGGACTTCAACCGGGCAAGGCGCAATTAACTGTAATTCAATACAGCTGAATATTTTCCTCACCTTAGTTTTTATAATTGTATTTTTTTAACAGTGATTGTCTGCTACTTTATGTTGTAAAATCTTAATATATTAAAATAAATCTCCATTATTAACCACATTTTTTATTCTTATATCTGTAATTTTCCAATCTTATCTGGTCACTAATATTTATGTGCTTCAACTGTTATTGGTTTTATTATATTTATTAACAACCAAGCTGATCCCTGATTAAATGTATGAAGATGAGTTATAATTTCCTTCCATTAACAGAAATAAGAGTATCTGTTCATTATTGCAATAATGATAGATGTACACAACCTTCCTCTCCGCTGCTTAGGCGTAAGAAGGCCATAACTTCCAAAAGATACATTTATGTATCTGCTAAAAGAAGAGTTATTACTAAAACGGTTATTAAAGCGATTAGTATGATTCCACCCTTCCTCATTATGTTATTAATTTTATCGAAAAAAGAGAGAGATTATCGTGAGTCCTCCTTCAATACTAACAGTGACAAAAACTGTCAGTAAACATTTGAAAGTTTACTAACGAAACGACGATATGGTGACTTCACTCCATTGACGACACACAGAAAATAATAGAATATGTGGAAGTAAAAAAAGGTTAAATCTGAGCAAGGTCATGGTTCGTCAGCTGTTTTGCATCTGTGAACTAATAAGGGAAGTAGTAAAATGGAATATTAAAAATATGTGATGTGGGATCAGGAAGGGGAGAAATGAAATACAGGTTCATGAATTAACAGACAGAAGGAATGTCAAGGTCAGCGGGTCACGATACTGTTTTCTAAAACACAAACATGTTAAAGAGCATTATCTTGTTCCATTTGTTTCCTCCAAATTCGTCTTGTGTAACAAATTATCTCCTTTTACATAACATCAATAATTAGGGGAGCAAAGTATACACACATAGAAAGTGAATTCCTTCGTTGAAGTTTAGAAGAATGTTAATGTGCAATTCATGTGTAGACCTACCTACGAGAACAACAAGGGCATTGGAGAGGGCGCCGCCATGAATTATGTGCTCAAAGAGGGCAACTTCATACCGGTCATTAGCTTGTTTCCCGTGTCGGGGCCGGGGGGGGGGTTGTCTAGGTATAACTTCCCCATTGTTTTACTGATAAGAATTTTGCTCGACTTATTATTTATGTAACAAATGTACCTATATATATATATATACATTTCATCTTTATATTACAGCTCAATACTGGCGTCGCCAATCAGCAGCAGTACTGTGACGTCATTCACTCAATCCTCAAAACGATGGCAGTAATTTCAGTGAGAAAGGATCTAAGAAAGAGTTTAGGTTGTAAACTGTTAATATCTTCCAAATACTACAAATAGCGCAAGATAGAGCTACAGTAAAATACACATGTAACTAGTCTTGTAGGATTGTGACGTCATCAAATGCCTATATTCTCAAGACAACGGCATGGTGACTTGATGAACATTGTAACTTTTACATTCATTGTGAATGGATCTTGTAGAGAGATAATGTTGTACAATAATATTAATAATTCCATATACAATTAAGAAGTGAAATTTGAAAGATAACTGTTCCATTTACATTTTGTTTTAAATGATTACTTTATTCGGAATTTCAGGCTTTAAATGTTATAGTTCGAAAAAGGGAGTGTTATTAATGTTTCTTCAGCTTTTCTGGTTTGGTAAGATAAATGTCTGGAATACTCCTTTAATGCTAAATTGATGATGACGTCAGCCCCTTAGTACAGGCCTAAATATTCATGTCAATAATGTGATTTATACATTTGAATAACTCAACAAAATCAAAGTTTTTTTAATTTCGTTTTTACGCCAGAGCATAGTTAGATGATTTCAACAACATTTGTCCGTGTAGAATTTGTACTTCAACGTTTACATGTTATTTGAGGCCATACAAGTCTTCTCATCCCTTTGAGTTTGTGTTGTATTTGATGAACTGACATAACTGTCTCCGTATTATATCATAAAGTCCAGTTACCTGTACTGATCAAATCAGCTGCCTAAAGTAGCATGTCTCAAAATGTTATAGTAAAAGCAACCTAGACTGAAAGCCAGTGGTCTACAACATAACAATGTTAATGTTGTGCTTAAAGCCATCCTTTAATATACTACATGTTCAACTATAATAAGTTTTGTGCGCTAAAGTGTACAAATGTAATTTGTTAGGTTTTGTTAACATTACTGTCGTTCGGGGGACTAGATGGGTAAGTGATGAGGACAAAAATGTTATCCTATGACCATTTCTTATTCTGATGTATATCTAACGCTCGTAATGAGTTCACTGTACATTATATATCTCTTATTAAGAGTCAGAGATTATCTTCGCCACCAACTGAAATAGTATGGTGACGTCACTGATTACCAAGTCGGAGAAACAATCAACAAATTTACTATTTATGTCTTTTGAATTTAACTCGATAACATTTAAAACAACGACTTTTAAAACAACGAAATTTCGAAGTACATCTTAAAAAGAATGATTAATTATGAAAAACTCGTCCACTATTAATTAAGATGTATTACCCACCCAGCATAAGGCGGATTTACCACAGGTAGCATACATAATTTGAATTTCATTGCTAGCGTTTATTTTACTTTTCGGAGAAGGGATGTGTTGTTTAGTGGATTCCTTCTCTATTCTATCAAGAGATTGGGTTTGTAAACTGTTAAGAACTCCATCAAAGATTCTATATCTTACATGATCATACAGGCTACTTAGTATTTTATTGTAAAATGTACAACTAGTCATTTCTTACGATTTATTACCCACATTACTGTACATATATATTTATCTTTTCTAACTCTAAATTCGTTTGCTCTTCAAGCCAAATTCAAAATAATAAGAGCCAAATAAACTACTAATGACGTCATCCATCACCCACTACGTCATCAGTAAAGGAGACTTTATTTTCTTGGATGTCAACTATTGAGAGAGGGAAGAAACACAATCCCAATCTTACTCTTTGTGTGTATGTGGAGGGGCGGGTGGGGTGGGGTGTTGGAGGGGTTAGCTGACGTACCCATCACATTGGTGACCAAGTAGATGTTATAGTAGTTGTTTGCACCACCATCAGAACGTTAATTTGTAGAATGGGAATTAAACGGTAATGTGCCGTAGTTTTTTTAATTGTATTGTTTCCTAATATGTACCAAAGTCGTCGTTTCTTGCGTAAATGAAGAGAAAGGTTTGTTCACCTACTCGTGTGTCCCTGATCAGATATTGCTGGACCTGCTCTCGCCATCCACGCACTCCTCGTGTGCAGGGCACAGCATCCTTCATTGGTCCAAGTGTATGTAATGTTATGATTCATCCCAATTCCAGACCCATATCTCTACCTTCCACCCCCACCCCCCCCCACAAAAAACACCCCACTACTCAGTACTACGCAGACATGTTTGAAATGCTTTGGTTTAAATCTCTACATACTGTATCCACATACACTCGGTAACTAGGAGTTCATGATTAAACTTTTCTTCGTTCTAACTTTTAATAATTTTTGATGTAATCTGTGACGTATCGGTTACGTAATGTCTTAAATCTATCAAGAGTAGAGCCACATTAATTGTGTCAACGTTAAGACTAAATACCATTCATTGGTTATCTACAATACCATTGTGTTATTAAAATCGTTCTACAAGAACTTATATGTGATATTAATTAATATCTGTGACATGTTTGTTCTATGTCTGCATTTCTTCATTTCTTCTGTTCCTATAAATTATCGTTCTTAACATGAAGACAATAAGATGACGTCATATCATCTGATTTAAAATAACAAATGTGTATTCTGTATATTACGTAACTGAGACTTCAATAACTTCATCTATATCAATACTTTCATTTTATTATTGTATTTTTATTATTTTAAGCCTCGCTTTATAATTGTTTTAATTGATATGATCTGTTTGTTTCAAATCATCATTTTAATAAGTTAGTTTAGTATCAATTTTACGGAATATCCTATTTGTTGTATTAACTGATCCCATCAGCGCACGGAGAATATAACATGAACGCTCAAAATAGTTCACCGACAAACAAACATACAAAAGTTTATATTTAGTGTTAACGCTAACTCTTCAAAAATAGCAGTCAAGTTAAGGGCGCTTTGATCATGCGCAGTTAGTTCAATCTCTCCAGGTATGATGAAATGACGTCAATATTATATTTATAACGTTACTGCAGAAATTAATCATATAGACATGTCTCCATTATTGTTAGCGCTTTTAATGGAACTCATATTGTTATTTTTCATTTGCTTACTTTAAATTTTTGCTACATTTTGAAAACTGTCTGTTGAAGTGTTCTTTACGTTTTGACTCAAAAGAGACTGTAAAGTCGATAACCTTAACAAGTTTGTAACAAAAGTGAAGCAAACAGGTGTGATGTCATAGCAGGTGTGATATCAGATGATGTCAAGTGTGATGTCACTGACAGCAAAATGTTATTTTTTCATTTTTCACTACCTTGGTTTGACTTTGGGTTATAGAAAAGATCCCAACTTTGTTTTAGGGTATGTGACAATGACGATACATAGTTTAGTACATACCAATTTTGAAAAAGAAAAATTAGACTCCCCCTTTATCGAGGGCAAAGGGAACCTATGCGATATTGAAGTCGTGTGTCTGTGCGTGCTTCTGTGACACATGCTTGGGTCCGCGATAACTCAACAACGGAGTGATGGATATTTCTCATACTTGCTAAATGTAGAAATATTTTAGTAAAGAAGGTAAGCCCTATTTGTTAGCACTGACTTTATGAATATTAATGAGGTTATGCACTCCTGGGCCCGATCTAGTGGACCACAATATTTTTGGGAACGTTTAAGCGCAAAGTTTTATTGGGCCTAATATTTGGGAATGGCCAACATTTTATATTGCAATAACTCCAGAACCTTCAAGTACATCAGGTTGTATCCAAACTTGGAATACTGTTGTTGGTTAATAGCTGGTACATGTGGGCATAAATATTATGATACAGTATTGGGTGATGACGTAAAACACTTTGATATTCCAATAATCAAGTAACTATAGTGACCGTTGGACTCTTGTTGATATTTTATCGTCTTCATTTACCTTCCGTGTTATTAAAGTCATAAATAATGCCTTACCTTTAAGACAATACAATCACGTGAGCACTCATAATTTATCAAGATCGAATAAGATAATAACGCTGATAATGTTCTATACATTAAGTTAACATTTAAGACAATTGTATACTCTCTGTGTTTAATCTTCGTTTTTAAAATTTCCTTCAAGTTTTTATTTTACTGCATCTTTTAAACTTGTTTGTGAGATTAACGGAGAATCAAACCCAACGATCATGTTAATATTATGTGATAGGTAAACTATCGATCATGTTAATAGTATGTGATATGTAAGCTATTGATCATTTTTATATTATGTGATAGGTAAGTTACCGATCATTTTAATATTATATAATAGGAAAGCTATCGATCATTTTAGTATAATGTGCTAGGTAAGCTATCGATCATCAGGTGCGTATCCAGGGGGGGGCGTTGGGGGCGCGCGCCCCCCGGGTAAGGAAAAGAGGAGAGAAAAAAAAAGAGAAGAAAAAAGGGAAAAGGAGGGGGGAAAAAAGAAAAGGAG
This sequence comes from Apostichopus japonicus, assembly GCF_037975245.1. Taxonomy (NCBI): domain Eukaryota; kingdom Metazoa; phylum Echinodermata; class Holothuroidea; order Aspidochirotida; family Stichopodidae; genus Apostichopus; species Apostichopus japonicus. The sequence continues at coordinate 8,035,362 of NC_092567.1, forward strand.
GAGAGGAAGGAAGGGAAAAGAAAAAGAAAAAAAAAAGAGAAAAAGGAGAAAAGGAGGGAGTAGAAGATAGCCAAGACCTCGGGAAGAGAAAGAGGAACAGTCATAGTTAAAGCGCTGATCCCTATTATATACACAGGGTAGCCAGTGACAGATCAAGGATTACGGAGGGGGTGTGCGCCTCACCCTACCCCTTACACCGACAACTCCATTTTTGACGTTTCCATTTTTCCTCTCTCACTAATGTATCTATATAAATATTATATATGGTCTATCATAACGCGTGTGTGTGTGTGGACGCCTTAAACAATTGTACAATTGTGCTATATGGAACCAACTGTGGCTGGTCTTGAACTCGACCGAGTCGTCGGGGAACATGACGCATTTCGGGAAGGGGGCGACCGCCCCCCCCCCGAGCAAATTTTCTTTAAAACATCGCTAGTAATTTCAAAATAGACAATGCTTAGATGCAACTTACAAGGCCTGGGAAGTGTCATTTCCAGCGATCTGGGAGGCATTTTCGGCAAAATTTTTTATTGTACGCTTCGCGCCAACTCATGGTGGCGCTTCGCTTAGATAGTTTGCCTACAGGCTTCGCCCCTCCCTTGGCAATTACTCGCTACACGCCTGTTCGAATTTGTAAAGTAAAAAGCAGATATAACATCATATCAGTGAGCATTGAAATGCATGTTCCACGATGAACGGCCTCAAAAACTGTCTATGTGTGTAGTCAAAGGCGTAAGAGCCCAATTGGATTTGGGGGCTGTAATGACTTGCCCGAAAAAAAAGCCAAAATTTTTCGCGCGCCTCGCGCGCCTCGCGCGCGTTCAACACATCGATGCCAATATCATATAAGCAAGCATCGGTCATTACATTGCATGGCATCGTGTACCGCACGGTCCGTGAAAGTTGCACAGTATACCGGCAGATGCTAATGTAAACAACCAAATGTCTTATGTAGATGGAGAAGCATACAGATCAATTTATGTCAAAACTCTCTTTTACAGTAGTAATGTCGGCCAAGCTTAGAACTTTAATTTAATTACCAAGGAGATAATTTTTAAGCTATATATTGCTATTTATTTTTCTTTTGCGGGGGGGGGGGGGCTGCAGCCCCCGCCTCCTACGGGACCTACGCCTATGTGTGTAGTGTTCGGTTTCGATATACCTGATATCGGAAATATCTGCTATTTTTCATTTCCTTTAACGAAGTTTTATAATAACCATTATAAGAGGTTTTAATATTTCTACACCAATAAATTAACTGTGTCTGAATTTTCGAAAATTTCCTGACCAACATTCTTCATCATACTTTCCTCTACTCGTGCAATTTTGACCTGTCTGTTAAGGGTTGGAGGAGGTTTTTCTATATTGCTTGTCCATAGATTGAATTTTGTGCAACATTATGGGTATGTTTTGAAGTGATTTTATTCGCGAGAAATGTGAATTTTCAAATTCTCAACAAATAATCGGCTTAAAACCTTGAAAAGTGGGGCTTTTGGATATTGTGGGCCGTGACGTAGAATCACCTACAAAAGCAATGATCCATAGGACATGCATTGAGGTCGAACATGATGTGTGACTGGTGACAATCTTCAAAAAGGTTATGGATGGAAAAAAAAAACTTTTGGGAAATACTTGGTTCTCAGGCAAAAGTGTACATATGGTTGGTCATTTTTAAGCCCGAGAAGTGCCATTTCCGGTGATCTGGGGGGGGGGGGGGTATCAAAACCAGAAATTTTCTTGTACGCTCCGCGCCAACCGATGGTGGCGCTCCGCTTAGATAGTAATTCGCGCCCCCCGGGTTAGAAAATCCTGGATACGCGCCTGATCATTTTAATTTAATGTGATTTGTAAGCTATCGATCATTTTAATACAATGTGATAAGTAAGCTATCGATCATTTTAATATTATGTGATAGGTAAGTTTTCGATCATTTTTATAATATGTGATAGGTAAGCTATCGATCATTGTAATATTATGTTATAGGTAAGCTATCGATCATTTTAATATTACATGGTAGGTAAGCTATCGATTATTTTAATATTATGTGATAGGTTAGCTATCGACAAGCAAGTCACTTTAGGTCACTTTACGCATTTGAGAAAAATTACATTTGAACTTGAAGATACCGTTTCTATACAATACTCGTAGATTTGAATAAGTTTTGAAATATTACAATTTGCCTTTATTAATTGCTTCATGTACAGTCTTGTTTTATATGGTATATAAGCAGAACTTAAAACAGTTATTGTTTTAGCGTTACATAATTTTGGCTGACAAGCTGACAAGTAATCCTTAAATACAAAGATCGGCTCTGTATTGTATATACTCTTCATTTTATTCTTTCATTGTTATTGTAATGCGCCTTATTAATCATTATACTGGTTTCATTGTGTTTCAGATCTTTATTATCTATATTCTCCGATATTTTCCTTCGATTTAGAATAATTCTAAGACTATATCTAATACTTGCTCTAATTATTGTTATATTTAGTCATTCATTGTTACATTGCATTCTACTTCATTCATTTATTGATTTTACTTTCTTTCAAGATTTACTTGTTTTCTTTCGTTCCTCCTATTTCTTTGTTATGAATTAATCTTAGATATTACTCACGCGTACTCCAGTGAATACTAGAAGAATATTGTTAAATGTTATCATAATAACAATCACTAGCTGTCTACCGTTATACCATTGATTGTGATACTCAAAATCAAATTAAACATTTTTTTTAATCCAGTTCTTTGTTCCATAATTATGATCGGAAATGATGTTTCTTTGAAGACAATAGGAACACGTGACTTTTATTGCTACTTAATGATGCTGATTGATGATTTATGAATATTCATAATCTCTTCATTGTAATTCAGTTTTTGTCATATTTGCTTTAACCCAATCGGATATTATGAAGCTATAAAGTTTACCAATATAACCCAAGCCCTGTCACGCAAAATTTAATAGGCTATATTAACATAACTACAAACACAGATTAACACATAAATATGGAAGAAATCACTGCGTTGCGGCATCTGTTTATGATATTACATATTTCCAAGGATATAATTATCCCTTTATTTTGTAATTGTTCTTGGTATCTTTCGTATTTATATATGCTTGTACAAATGTTTGTACACAAGTATTAAAACCAAACACACTTGTTCCCTTTGAGGCGATCCTGGTCTCTCATTGTGATACAATTACAACCGATTCATCCCATTTATATGTTTCTATATCATTAGTTCATATCATAGAAACTAATAATGGAATTATTGATATATATTGATGTTGTAATATCAATGGAAGCAATAAAAGAAAACTAATCAGATAAATATTGTCAACAGTTTTATGTAACATGTAGTCTATGTACTAACTTGTAATTTCAACCTCTTACTCTGTTATATCTTGCATCAAGGTCACACAGAAGGTTATGGCTAAACAGTTACTCTCAAAACAGGTGAGGCTGGTATAGTTGTGGTCGAGAAGACATTCTTCTTTTCCTGATAAAAGTGTCGCTATCGCTCTATGTGCCGTAAATTTAAACTTTCTCTTCAAGTTCATCCCAAACTTTTCTAGAAACAAGTGTTGGTCCCGCCTGACCTCAGATGACCTTCGACAGAATTTGAGTGAAACCGGTAGATTTATGAGTATAACTGGGTATATGATTCTAGCCTAGTTACGTAAGTTCAAATATAATTTGATTTCATTCAAACCAAACTAGAATCTGTTTAGAACTGTTTAGCTACTCCAAAGACTTGTTTTTTTTTATCTGTAATTCAAAAGCAAAATATTTTGTGTCTCACAATTTAATGTATGATTCTGTATCGTTTTATTTCTATGACTGAGTAAATGGCTTATGTTATCCTTCATGCTGTGACTGAAGTGCAAGAGATATATCTTCTCGTTAACAGCGCACATTATGGTATGCCGCAAGCTGATATATTGTGGCAATTCATCCTAAGCAAGCGTTAGTGTCAGATTGATGAAAAGTTCAGTGATAGGGTGATGATTGTTCCTAGTTATTTGTTTACGTGTTTAATTAGTCAACGTACTTATAATATTCATTAAATTAATAAATAAATACAACAGATCACACATCAAAGTTCAAGATTGACAACACGAAAGGCTCTCTCTATTTGCACGACGATAAGGAGTATTTGAATGTATAATGAGAACATTTGACTGGAAAACTGGATGATATTATTTTACGTCAGTATTTAATAAAACCACCATCGCTGACCTAATAAGGTGATCAAGAGTACAATTTTTTAGGTAGAAAAAGGGCACATTTTTATCCTGAGGAAAAGTAGGGGGATCACGTGCCCCCTGTACCCCCCGGTTCCGCCGCCCTTGGGGTTGGGGATTTTGAATCATTAGCATATATGACGTCATGATCAACTGTTGGTGTGTAAGATATGCAGCACCACATACATTTCACGGGAAGATAAAAGTGGAGGGAAGGGGAATTGGGGGGGGGGTATATTGCTGTGGTTAAGTTCTATTATGTATCTGCAGTACTGGGCTACATTCGCTTCAATATCTTACTATAAACAAAAATAAAACAATGTTGACGTATGTGAAGTATATTTTTACCCCTCTTTTGGGAGTTGGCGGGAAAAATTGTTTAACAAGAAGAAATTCTAACGCAAAAAGTTAGTTGATCCATTACGAGGGTGAGACAGGAACGGCATGGGTGTGAAAGGCTTCTGTGACCGGAAAGATGTTAAAACCCGATATTGTTTGGTTAGATTATGAGTGGAAATAATTTAACATTTAAGGACGCTTTAAATTGTACTTTTGTGCTTATTTGTAACATTTTTTTTCGTCTTCCTAGCCAAGTCATGTAAGGTTAACTCCTATGATAATATTATCAACCTATCTAACCATGTGGCTGTGACCGTACACCTGCTGATATGAAATAAACTGTTTGAACTAATGATACAGGATAAAATACATTTGTGTTATCTGAAACAAATTTAGTGTAAGATTTTACTGCTTTATTTACAAGCATTATATCTGCATGCATTATTACATCGTGTACTGATATCTTAATTAACCTGAAGTTACTCTTAAGAAAACGTTACTTTACACATCAGTGGTGAAAAGAAAGTGTTCCGCTCTTTGTAAACCATAAAGCAACCGTATTACGACTTACCAAGAACGTTACCACAATCTTCAGATTATTGACAATTATATTGCAGACAGTCAAATAAGGTATATTGTTTTGAGTCGGTTAATGAGAGCAATTTATAAAGTACATAAAGCTTGTAATCTGTCGTCAGACCAGAGATATTTTTTCTAGATTAAATCCTTTGAAGAACTAAAGCTGAACTGGAAACATCCAAACTTTAATTTACTGTTTGTTTGAATTAAGAATAACAATTTTAAAGAACAACTTTGCTACGGTTGTCCTGGAGCGAATAACATATTTATCAAAATCAACCGAATTATTTGATTTAAATTTACAAATAATATTATATTTAGCCTAAAACGAAATAGTCCCACGTTACAGACTAGCATTCAATCTAAAAAATGCTCTTAAAATATTTTGCATTCAAACTGAAACCATTTCTGTGCTCTGACCTTAACAATATCAGCATTGATCGCCGCACAGTTTCCATATCTCCGTGAATAAATGGTACGAGCGCCCTCTAAAAGAATAAAGTTTAAATCGCACGGGAGAAGAACACAACTAACTTTTGATTATAACAAAGTTACCGTAGGATGAAGAATGTGGATTACGGTCAGGATAGTCAGAGTGAGGTTGTAGGAGTATTTCGATCATCCATGTTAATTTGAGATTGGAAGGGCCGCCCTGACGTTCATTTGTTGTTGATGTTCACAATAATGAATATTCAAAGAACATAATGATATAAATATTAAACATCAAGAGAAACAAATGTGGAATCAGGGTATTGTACAGCTTACTACCGTTAAAGCTATTTCCATTCCTTGGAGGTTGGGGCGGGGAGTTTTGAGAGATTAAAACCAATATGATTTCGTTAAACGTTGTGAATACAATACAATTACAGGCTAAATTTAGTTATAGCTAAACATTCGTTTGAACGATATGTTTATGATGGGAGTTAAAGGCCAAACTTGTTTTTATGTACAGAATTTCAACACGATGACTATCGAAATATTGCTTTGCTACGGACACTTGGCATATATGGATACAAACGATTATTCCGGCTAATTATTCCATAATCTAGCATTTTGAACGATAAGCCTGCATAGTCGGTCGAAAAACCTTGATTAACGATGATAAACTCCGATTATTAACCAAACAATCGGTCTAATTTTTAACCGATTATCCAATTGTATTGCCTATAAGCTTTCATTTTCGGTTGTAAAACATGGAGTACCGATTCAAAACAAGACCGGCATTGAGCAATGATCCAAATTTTCCGACAGAATCAAACTGGAATATATCATTAGTTGGTATTTTTCTTTGCCATACACGTGATTCAGGAATAATTTCGACATGCGAGCAATTATCCGGTAAGATTAGCATAACAATACGAGTAAATCCCATTCTGAATGAGAAGAAAACCGCAGGTGGCTTTAGCTTTGTTTAGCATTCCAAGGACAGATGTTCTGTTAGTCATACAGCATTGTATTAAGATAGCTTGAATAGACTCGCTGCTTGTGCATCAAATCCAACATAAGCAATTGAACGTACGGGGACTGCTGGTGACAGTTTAACCATTTAGTTAAATAATAATTACTTCAAATGCATCAATTAAAAGACACTGCAACCTTCCCATCGTGCTCTACATCCATGGACATGTTTTTACAAAATTTCTCGTTGGATCAATATCGCAGGATTTACCATGTGAATATTTCGCAATGATTTCGTAATCCAAAGTGATGTAACATGAATTCAGGATCAATAGTTTTCAGAGACCTATACATATTTTCGAGGGTTGCAAAAATGATTCCTTGTGAAGGAGGATTCAATTTTTCGAGAGGATCACTTTAGTTTTATACCTGGATACACTTTAAACTATATAGCATAACGATAATCCTTATCAGGCGATGAAACGTGTACGTTATTTTACCTTCCTGACTTCCCGAAAGTTTTTGGAGATTAACAGATAATGGATGTCAAAGTATTTTCCCGTTGACCTCACGTCATCTCATGTGAGTACACATTCCAATGAAAATCTTTGTTATTAATGGTAATCTGGAATAAACGGTATTAGTTTAAACACTAGCAACAGTTCACTTCTCCAAGACCTAAGTTATTGTTACATCAACCAGAAACACTATCCAGAATTACTTAACTTTAACTATATTTTTATAATTTATAATTTTAGGTTTACAGTCTCTCACACGACTTTACAACTTAACCCTTGTCATTGGTAACTTGTCACACCTACACACCAAAGTGTGCACAATTCAATCAATCTCTCCTGGGGCACAACAACCACGTGTCCCCGGGGGACTTCCCATAGGGTGCAGCTACAAACCGGCGCAAACAACTATATTTACAAGTTACTTCGCGAGGCCCCATTTATACACATGGGTGAAGAGAGGCAATGGAGATAAAGATAAAAGGATAAAGCGCCTTGCCCAAGGTCACAATATAATGATCTGGCCAGGGCTCGAAGCTGTAATCCTTAAATCACAAGTCCACTGCCTTAACCACTTGACCACAACGCCCCCACTAGCCCAACTAGCCCATGATTTTCTTAAAAAGAAGAGGCAACTTTTAATGACCTTTATTTTAATTATTTTTGATAAACATTTAAATTAAAATATCGGCTTAACAAGTAACAATCTAAATTTTGTTACGGTAAAAAATGATGTTTTGAACATCCTCCGATGATCAATCACGACCCAAGCCCAAAGTGAACAATTATAATAAAGTGAATTATGTAAGACAATAGTCATTCACTTTCTTGATAGAGGCTGAATTAGTTAGTGCAGTCATTGTCTGTCATTTGTGCTGATTACACAGAAACCAGAACAAATACACATTGACCTGTGACTGATTCCTTTGCGTAATAAAAGTAAATTAGTCATCATTTCCAGGGTAAGAAAATCGTTTCTTGGAAACTAAATTATAGAAAAACCTAACTTAATATTACATACGAATTAAACTAATTATCAAACGAATTATGTCACGCTAATGCATCAATTAATCGCCTTTCACTGTTTTGCGTAATTCAACGGCGTTAAGTACCTTCCGTCAAAAGCTCGGTCTAAATCATTTCTTTACTATGGTAATAACAAACTGTCTCCGTGAAAACATAATGTCCAGGCAAGTACAATTATATTCGTGATGTTAAGTTTATTCGAAATGTTTAAAGCACCAATGTAGTCTATACCAACCATTTACTGCTTTTTCTCTACGAAAAATTCTTGACCAACCTTCAAAATAATTTTTAATTACCAGAATTGATTTTGCCACCATTTGAATATAAATTGCTGTCATTGTGAAAATGGAAAAGCCCAAGTTTATATTCTTTAGTACCATCATTATAAAATGTATGAAATATTAAAATATCTTTACAGGGATTAAAAAGCAAGTATAGCGCATGCGCCAATTTAAAGACATTTCCCCTTCTTTACTCATAATGCTTCTTAAAAATTTGACATTCTCGTGTAATATGATCGAACCATCGACTATATGATGTTGTTGAAGTATCAAACTAAGCCGCAAATTAATATCAGAGAGATCCCCATCAGTAGTGTTCCATCAGTGTTATCAATCACAGAACATACAGATCTAAGCGTCGCTAAGTTACCGTGTTCCAACATAAACATACATAGGTTTTTCTCCACGGCACTGAATTTAGTTGACAGTGGTAAAATGTCTAAAGTTATTTCCATTATGATGATAAAATGATTACTTCCTGAAACGTTTATTTTAATTTTCCTTTTTAATCATAATATTAATAGAAATTAGGCTCATGCTGCATCAAGCAAAGTATGTCGGCTGTAGTTTCACAGCGTTGTAAATCTACGAAAAGTTCGATCGAATTATCTTTGCTGGTACCTTCGGTTCTATTTCTTTTTCGTAACTCAATAAAATGACGGCTATTGCAAGCTCATCACCACGACTCAATAGAGTTGCAGAGCTTTAGGGTTGAGAACGTGACTGCTGGTGGAAGAGGATAGTATAGCTATCAATGGTATCAGTGTGACGTCATATTATCTGCATACTTTATAGTCTTCGCTTCCGAATTCTTATTTCCTGGATGAAGTTCGTACGTATGATGTTTATCTTTGGATATTTAATATTAAATATGATTGTTGAAAGAACATCATTTAAATTATATATATTTCAATGTACATTCTTAACTTACGGAGCCTTAGACATTAAATTGCTAAATACACGTTATCAGTTAGTAACGATTCTGCCTAAATGCCGCAGTTTGTGTTGAATTTCCACCTTCAAAAGTACAACAACGTACCTACATAACCTAACATATAATATACTGCAATCTACTTAAATCACTCCAGAAACGATAAAATTAGACAAAGAGTGTAAGAGTTTGCACAATAATGCATAATTGATCTTTAATATTTGCTATCATATTATATCGTAAAGCTATTTATTATCACTGGCTTATCTAACAAAACTCTTATAATTTAAGATCACCCAGGCCCCATTAAACATCAAGTTATATTGTCCCTCAGATACTCAGCTCGTTCAGTTATCAAATTCAAAGTAACATGACGGTGAATAGAGGATCAATATGAATATTGATAACCATTAAAAACATAGCTCGTATGATATATGATACAATCTGATCATATAACAACTATTTCGGTTATATTGATAAACATTCCTCTTCCTTTTATAAAATTTGACCCAAGAAAGGTTTAACTATTAAAATAAGTTCATCCTCTCCGAACTGGGTTTAAATTAATGACGTCAGTATTGGACACAAATGTCTGAACTAATTTTGTAGTATAAACGTTCATCGAATGGAAACGGATCCGATCAAACTTGATCTGTGAAATCTGCTCTTTGTGTTTGTTCGCCATATTTTTTTGTCTGCTATAACAAAGCTAGTAGGGGTGGAGGGAGGGGGGTGCAATGGTGGGCATAGGCGTTGCGGACAGAAGTGCTCCATAAGAGCCCTCTTTCTTTCCATAGTTTCAACTTTGAGAATTTTGTTTTTACCGTCAAGTCAAAAGCACCCCTTCCCTTTTCCATAAAGTTCGTGCCGCTGTTAGCGTATACTTGTCACACTATAAATCTGTATGCTACATGTGTCTTATTCCGCCTAAAGTGTGGGATATTATTAATAGTGGTCGCTGTTTCAATATATTTTTCTATCTAAACTGTAAATGTTGTAAACCACTAAAATACCACTGCCTAGTCTAAGTTTTATTTTTATAATATATGAAATATTTAGTTTTGAGAATGACAGTTAAACAGCTGACGTCATTAATAAAAGTGACTGGATTATACAATCTAACACCGAGACAATTATGTCAGTCTCTTGAATGCAACACAAAACTTACAGTAACGGAATAAAAAAGACTTTATAGCCTCAAATAACATGTTTACAGTAAAGTACATATTTGTCACGCATAAATTGAAACTTATCTAAAAAGTGTTGAAAACTATCCAATTTATTTATTCATAATTTAAATGAAATACCATGAAAAAGGACAGAGATGGAAAAGATATTAAAGAAATTAAAACAAGTGTATATAATTTGAAAAGGATTACAAATATACTTTTTTATAATTGTTAATTCGTTTGCTCTGATAATTTAACATGGTCAAGAACCAATCAAACTACCAATGACGTCATCCATCAATCACTACGTCATCAGTATATATGATCATCTTTCTCATGAACGTCAATTCATTAAAATCACAACCAATGTAATATACAATGTAAACTAATATACAATAATGTCAATTTGCTTTTAATCTGTATATAATAACTCACGTACACTCGATAATTAGGAAAGATTTTTTACTTGAAATTGTGCTTTATTTTCTTACCATATTTTTACATAATGGCCTTAATTTTTACATGCCGTATCTGTTACGTAATGTCTTTAATCATTACTTATGACACTATATTATAATTTGCCAATGTTCCCACCAAATGTCATTTTCTAATTCGCTGCTTATCTGGAAATTTCAACAACTCTTCCAAATTGAATATATTTTCAAACATTAATATCTTTCCTGGAAATTATCTTAAATTCTTTTAAGAATGTTAAAATTGTGGTACTTATCAGGTCGATCTTTTCACTTTTAATATCCAATTTGCAGTTTTTATTCTCAAACTTTAACTATTATATTTCAAACTTTCGCCTATTTTCTTTAACTTTCGACTTTTAGATGGCAAAGTTAAAAAAAAAGTATTTCCAGTTAACATATTGGTGTTGTATTTCATAATTCGACTTATTCCTCATAATATCGCATTAATACTAGTCATCAATCAGTTCAACTATGTTTTCTCAGAATATCAACGTTTCTTGATTAGATTGGTGTTAAGTAATACGGGGGTAAAGAAAGGACCACATTGATAAACTGCTGACATTTCGACTGAGTATGTCGAAAAATTAAACGATAATGAAATATGGAAGAAAAAAGGTATACGTTGATATAGTGGCTTAGAGTAATTAATTTACTTGATATATGCTCCTGATGGTTTGGTTGTTCTTATGCATATCTCTGGTATGAAAATGAAATTTGTGAGCAACAATTTAACAGGGCGGGCAGAATGATTTACTGGAGAGAAATTGCCTACCCAGTAACTATGTTATTTACTTCGCTGTTGTCAGGTTCTGACTATGTCGTGTTAATTACACATTGTAGTACACACCTCGGTCTAACTTAGAGATTTGAGTGACCATAATGATATGTCCGCTACTTGTTATGATCGTGTCATGCTTTATTCTCTGTTTTAAAAAAGCATAAATGTTCTTGTCTAATTTATCAATTCCTGATGTAACTTTCTTGACATGTTACATTTATTTGTGTTTCTAGCAGAGGAGGATGGTACCGCCCGATTGAGCAAGAGGGGAGAGGGGGGGGGGGAAGGAGTTGGGTGATGGGTTACAGCCCCAAGCAACTGATTGAAGTGGAAATTCGGGCAATATTCTGATATAGTTTTGGGAATTCATTACATATAATCTGACATTGATGTTGTTGAGTTTTGACACAGTTCACACTCCTTTAATATACGTGCTTGCGTCAACTTGCATCAATAAATTTACTATGCTATGTCTTCTTACATAATCTATTATATTTGTATATTATCTGTATTCCTCCCGGAGGGTGGTATTGCCAGGGTCGGTGCAGCTTCCCATTAAAGTCAGCTACCCCTCCTCTTAGTTTGGACTTTTATTTCGGAAATGCTTCCATGCTTTTGTTACGTTTACTGCGTTTATTAAAATACTGTTTTATGTCTGTTTATTCCGGAATGATTCTGCTAACAAGCAGGATCACAACTCGATCAGGTCCCTCTCCCCCCCCCCCCCCCTAATCACATGACATATGTATTATCTTCCTTCGTTCCCTGAATAATACAACAATTTGGTAGACGATCACTGAAATCCGTACATAAATTACCAGAGAAACATACGTATTTGTTTATGTATTATAAATAAGGTTCTCATTCGAGTACCAAACAGTTATATTACATGCCAACCTTACGCATTACCAGTTGAATCCCTCTGTCAAATCTAACAAGGTACAGGTACGACCCTTGCAATGTCATCTGCGAATTAATAACGTCACACATCAGGAGACTGTACAAGCTAAGTTCTTCAATACCGCCCTCATTCCCATTTATTAAACATTTCCTACTGTTTGCTGAGCAATATCAAAACCGCAGGGTTTCACATTGTTGAATAGGTGGCCGTAACAGATGACAGTGCCTCACAGCTGAAAGTTTACCTTTACAATAAGAAAGAGACCCTCCTCTATTCATGATTGATATTGTGAAAAACTTTTGAGAAAATGTGTTGCACTCAAGTCAATCTCACACCTCCCACTATCTATAAAGTTTGCTCCTCCTCCTACCCCTCCCCCCTTCCCCTTCCCGATACCGCCATATTCTGCTATTGCTTACAATTTTAGTACTCCAAAGTCCTGAAAGTCAATGACATTTGAACATAACATATCGAGAGTAGTTACACCTATATATGCTGTTAGAAATCTTCCTTTATCTCTCTCGACGCTACTCAACTTGATAATTTTGGCCAAATGAATACAGCGCATACTTGAAAACTCGATCAAAATCATAGTTGCCAAGTTACGTAAAACACACCAAACTCGATTTGTTTAATCATTTTCTTCAAGCGGTAAGGTTAGCGTAACTCGTAAGCTCAACAAATATATTCAACTTTAAAGTGTTTTGAAGAACTCGCCTGTCCCTTCAAAACCACTGTAGATTGTCACCGGTGTCGTAAATATATGAGATTACATGCGGCGGATATTGTATATTGTTAAAGCATTCCTAGACGCACGCTACGATAACGTGATTTGTATTTTTGAAAATCTACTAAACTTTTTGACCGAAGTCTCCGACGAGAAAAGTGTGTTTTGTAATAATGAGTAATTCCAGTAATCACCGCTGTTTATTGAATTTCCAAATAGTCTGAAAAATTTATTGCGTGGCCGGGGCGTTTTTTTCCCCAAACAGGTTTGCAAATACGGAGTTTTTATCTAATCAGATTGCTCTGAACGTCAGCATCAATAATGACTATCACTAGATAGAAAGTTGGAAGACATACACTGAAACAGAAGAATGGTAAGGTCCTGTGCCTTAAATATCAACACCTGAGTGAGTTCATTGACGTCACTGAAACGCGATGCTTAAGCTGAGCAGATACAACTTTGTTGTTGATTGTCCTGTGACCCTTCAGTAAGTCTAGTTACGGGGTTGCCTTCTAAACGTCCTAACTTTACCTTTAAAGCTTGGGTCACTTGTTGACCTTACTTATGATACATACGCTACATTGTAAGATTCGTGAGCCTTTCTATTGAAATCGGAATGCGATTAGTGGAATGGATACACTAAAATCACAAGTCTTAAATGAATATACGCAAACATGAGAGCAGCAGTAGTTTGAATCGGTACAATAGGTGAGTGTTTTTGCGCGACTAGATTTGGACTACACAGTAAGTCTGCAATTTTCCTGTCTAAATGTTGGTAAATAGTTTGCGAATAACCAGGCTTAATTTACACAACTTTTCTGTGAAATATGTATCTCCATTGGGTTAGATCATATATAGAGTAAACTATTGAATATACACAGTACATATAGGACTAAACAGGATAGGCCGAAGCTCAAGTGAGGGTGAGGAATGACTGGTATCCTTGGAAGAATTATTTTTGGTGGAGAGGAAGTTGGTTCTTTTGGTAAGTCAAAGCATACAAGCTACTTAATAATCAATCCTGCCATCTCGAGAAATGCTCTGACCAATATTAAGTAGTGGCTCCAGAAGCACAGTAAACCTGGGGGAGAGAGTAAGGGGGGGGGGGGCTGACACCTGAACTGCTTTTGCATAACAACACAGTTCTTAAATGTCCATACTGTATAGTGTGCAGTATGGCATACTTCCGTCAATGCACCGTGTACACAGTTTTATTACATATAGGCCTACAGCGCATGTAGGCATGTAGGACAAAAAAATGAGCTTATATACCCGTCAAAACAAACAATCTCCGCGTCGCAAATGAAGCATTGTAAGAAACATCAAGAACAACAAATTCTAGCTTTCGATGAAGGTCGTAATATTGAAATATCGACTTCTGAAATATACTGATGTTGCTACCATGGGTAACATTGGACGTGGTTTGTAATCAAGATCATATTGTTTTTCATGACAGTTCGGTGGAAAGGGTGTTGTGTGGATTGGAAGTAGATCTTGGTGGGAACATTTGTGTGAAGGTGAGGTTAAATGTCATCATTGTCGGTTTTTGAATACATAAATAAAAACACACACACACACCGTGTATCATAGTACACTATCACGTACGATACGTCAAAGAAGAGGCTTATGAAAGTCTCGATTTGTTTTGTTCGAATTGAATTTTAGTCACCATCACGGGACCATGTTGAAGTTATCAGCTGATTACATCTGTTATGTTAAGTTAGAATATTAGGAGGCCTTAGTGAGGTTCCGCAAAGCGGTCTCATATAACGCTTCATAATCTTCCTCTTTTTTGACCAAACTGAGCAGACGGAATCTGGTTGAGAGGAAAAAACGATAAAGTATTGTAAAACAGTAAGTGATCATCAAATGACGTATACAAGTGGTAAGGCGCTGAGCATGACAATACATCAATAAGCAAGCCAAATGTAGTGTACCGACTGAGGCGCTTGAGATAACAAATGTATACGATGTTAACCCGTTTCTTAAGGTTGTAACTTGAAATCGGTCACGTGATGTATCCTCTGTACATTAAATGAGGAATTATCCCTGACTAACAATCATAGTCACTGACTCAGTTATCAGTGTATCAGTCAAAAATACACGAACGTTTGCAATCTTCGTTGAAGTGTTGTTTAATAAATAACGTACGTACATACAACACTGTTAATGTTGGAATTATTTACAAGATCATCAAGTAGATCTCAAACATGTCACACAGTCCTGTATTGTACACAAAGTAAAACAAGAAACGTTTCCAATGCGAATATTGATCACATTAATGACTAATGAGCATGAGCATGAATTAACAATTTCAAAATAAACAAACTGTTTACAATAAAATAATTAACCGGTTAACCGTCAACATTTATCCAGTCTGATCTTATTTTACCTCGTAGTTGCAGACTTAGGAAAGATTGAAAACAGGTAAGAGGATAAGACAAAAAAAAAGTTATCGTGATCCGTAACAAGGTAGAAAACAAAAACATTTCTATATAACAGAGTTCTATATTTCTGTCTCTGTTCTCGTAAAACCGTTTACTGTTCACGCGTCTTCTGTGTTTGGATATTTGAGAAGGTCGACGAAATTTCAAATTCGAATAGAATCTTTCAAAGTTCTCGCAAACTGCCGTTAACTTATGAAAAATCTAGAAGATTGTGTAAGTTGTAACGAAAGTTTAATTGAATTGCATTATTCATTATGTGATCGTGGAGCAAACTCTGACATTTCAGAATTAATAGCGTGACAATTCCGCAAAAAAAAGGTCTAGCGCCCTCGAAAACGAAAGTTTTCGACAGCCTCTTCCCTTCAAGTTAGTCGGACTTTCATCATAATTATTTGGAAGTAGCTTAGTGATCTACTCAAACCACTCACGATCTGTTTTTTTCCTTGATAATAATATATCAAAGAAAAAAAAGCGTTAAAATATCATTCATTATTACTAACTGATCAGTTCTACGTAGCGGTTTGCGAATAAGATGATCCTAACAAGAACATAAAATATGTTCAATCAATTGCTGATCAGTTTTGTCTTGGTTTGTCTAATAATTCCGATTGAAAAACAAAATAGTTTACTTTAAAATTACATTAATCAGTTGCTCATTAGTAAGTACGATTTAAAGAAGTTTGACCGTATCGGTATCTGTATGTTTCAATTTCGGGAGAGATTTGGTGTTGCCAAGGTCTTTTTGTTTTTGTATGTAATTGAAATTTGTGCCAAGCACTAGTAAAATAAAAATGAAAAAAACTGGTAAAGTTTTGTCAAGAAGCTATTTTCTAGTGTTGTAGTACTCGAAAAGCACCCGGCACTCGAGTGGCATTCAAGCATCTTTTTTTTTCAAATGATCGGTACTCGCACTAGGTTAACAGTACTTGGTACTCATCCTTTCGCACCCGCACTCTGATGCTTAAGTACTCGTACTTGTACTCGATCTAAAGTGCTTGGTACTTGTTCGTGACGAGTTATGTAAAACAAACAGTTTCGTAATACTGACGTTACAGTAGGTAGTTATTATAAGTTATCGATGATTTTTATTACTCTGTAATGTCACCGTACTCATGTGTCTCTATACTGCAGCAGAATAGCCGTTTATATTACCAAGAACAGTACATATAGCATGAACAAAGAAAGCATAAGTGATGTATATTATGTGTCTAACATAAAACAATTTATAGCATGTTTGTAGTATTAATATGGCACTTGCAACCCTATTAACCCATCATTTTAAGACATTTTACATTTGAAAATTTGTCAAACCATAACAAGACACGAACAATGTCTTCATATTCGACTGGTATATATCATTTACTTATAATCACCACCGGGAGCAGTTATAACTATTAGGTTGTTGTATATTTAAGAAATCAAAAGTACTCGTATGAAATAGTTTAATTCGTATTCGGTACTGAATACTGTATATAGAATACTGTACTCGAAAACTGGTACTCGGTGCTCGGATCCTAACAAGCCAGTCATCGGGCTAGGATACCTGGGTTCTCGGGAACCTCAAGTACTTAAAAGTACTTGGTAATCGGATAAATGTACCTGGCTACAACACTGTTACTATTCTGTTCAGTTTTGTTTGATATCATTGTATTTGGTCAAATCTTTAACAACCAGAACAATTAACTTCTTATAAGCCTATAGACTACTTTCACATCAATAAACAGAGTACAACTCATCATTAATTGACTTGGACTGGCCCATTGTTTTATTATAAAAATGACTTATAACATATATTATACTGGTGTAAACAGTTGAATAGCAGCTGTTTGAAATCAGATCATGGAAAAAAGGAACTTCGTGCAGCTGCTGATTGAATATTAATGCGGAATAATTATGCTAAATTTCAAACTTTTGTTCTGTCAAATTTTCAGCGAATCTAGGAGAAATCTTCATATCTTTACCACGGAACAAACAAAAAATGCTATAACATTTGAAATATTTATCGGATTGGAGAAGAAACAAGCAAAACTTTAAAATAAAAAGCTAACAGTGGGACTGACTAAATTTTTCTTCTCATTGAAATTATGTATTCAAATTATTCAATTCAATTTTGGGTGATCAATCAATTTACCCATAAAGATAAATAATAATAATAATAATAATAAAAAAGGTTTGTAGCCAGGGTCATTTTTTAGAAGTCACAAGTAGGAGTGGGGGAGTAGGGGTGGGGATGGGATCAATTTAAAGAAAGCTGCCTTCACACACGGTATAATATACAATTATCTAATGAAGTTCAACGTGACTGTCAAATCTTCAGCCCCCTTGCCTTCATTTGGAAAATGCAAAGAGTGACAGATTTACAATAAAATGGCCAACGTTTTCAGACATACAGTGGAAATTTGAAAATAAGATGTCAAATTTTCGATTTATTGCTATCCTTTCAACTTGATATATGACAAGCGTAAGCAAAAATATTTGCAGAATATAGAAATTGGCAATGAGATTTGTGTTGCTAAGGAACAACGAGTCATGCCGTCTGTTGTTCGGGTCTATGTACATTTGTGTACAGTCTTGACTAGCTGCGTGAGTTCCAGCTGCAGTTCGATTGTTTGAAAAAGTACTCACAATGAAAATGTTTTACTTGAAAATTGCGGTAAACATCGAGAAATGTACCACTTAGCTAGATTCCATTGTTCAGATATAGCTTCACAAGGAACGTGGTAGCTATAAGATCATGACTTCAGTTGTTGTGGAACCATATACATTCAAGGCGAACCACTAGAGTTGAGTGTCAAAAGGGACAAGGGGTTAGATTATTTTCGGGGTACAAGTTAGAAGCTAGAACTTGATCCAAGTTAGAACTTAGCTAGGCAAGGACTTCACAGTAGGGTGATTGTGAATATCTTCTAAATAGAAAACGTTATAGTAAGTTTGATTTAGCGAGAAATTCATTTGAACAGTTCCCATATTCAAAGTGCGTGTCATAACCAATGAACGTTACTTAAAACAGGCGCATTCGTAAAAACCGTTACAAAGGCTGCACGCCATCAGTGTATAAATTTAGTAACTGGTGTTTCCCTGCTATTGTATATAGTATGACCTCTGCCTCGGTTGGATACATATGAATAGATTTGTTATGTTACTGCGTTACCTGCAGAAATGACTCATATTTTAGTAAAGTAACTTCGATTTAAAGAAGTTTGACCGTTTCGGTATCTGTATTTTCATGTTAGGGAGAGATTTGGTGGTGCCAAGTTCTTTTTGTTTGTGTATGTAATGGGAATAGCCGAGTATATTATCACGTACAGTAACATATAGGATGTACAGAGAAAGCAAAAGTGATGTATTTTTCTAACATTTAATAATGTGTAGCATGTTCGTAGTATTACTATTACACTTGGATCCCTATTAACCCATCATTTAAGACATTTTACATTTTAAAATATATCAAACAATAACAAGACACGAACAATGTCTTCATATTCGACTGGTTTGTATCTTTTACTTATAATTACCACCGGGAGCAGTTATAAATAGTTTTTTTAAATAAGTTTTTTTTTTGTATATTTCAAAAACCAAATGTACTCGTATGAAATAGTATACTTCGTACTCGGTACTCGGCTTCTAAATATTGTTCTCGGAAATTGGTACTCGGTGCTCGGATCATACGAAGTAGTCATCGGACTATGATACCTGGTACTCGGAGCCTCATTTTCGAAAGTACTTGGTACTAGGATACATGTACCTGGCTACAACACTGTTGCTATTTCTTCATTTTTGCTATATATAATTTTATTTGATCAAATCTTCAACAACCAGAACAATTTACTTATTACTACGTTCACATCAATAAGTAGAGTATAACCCCATCTTTAAAGAACTTTGACTTGCTCATGATTTTCTTCAATAAACATAACTTGCAGCCTGTTAACCTTTATAACAAAAATGACATATAAATTATACTGGTGTAAACAGTTAAATGGCAGCTGTTTGAAATCACTCAGATCATGGAAACAGGGACTTCGTCCAGCTGCTGGTTGAATATGAATAACTGTGCTAAATTCCAAACGTTTTTTTTTCTGTAAACCTCCTAAGCGAATCTAGGAGAATATCATATCTTTACAACAAAAAGAAACAAACAATGCTATAACATTTCCTAAGATATCGACCAGATTGGAGAAGAAAAAAGCAAATCTTAAAACAACAGCTAACAGAGGAACTGACTAAACTTGTTCCTTTGATCTAAATTTTCAATTCAAATTCAGTCTTCGGTGATCAATATATTTATTAATGGAGATAAGTAATATAATAAAAAAAAGTCTGTACATAGGGCTAATTTTAATAAGTCACTTAAGCGTTACTTAAAGCAGGACTATTCGCAAAGGCGTTACAAAAGGCTTTTACGTCATCAGTGTATAAATCTAGTAACTGACGTTCCCCTGATATTGTATATGCAGTATTGCCTCCGACTCGGTTGGATAATTATGAATATATTTGTTTGTTCCTACGTTTACTGAAGAAATGACTCATAACTGATTTTTTTCTTTAATAAAAGTACACAGAAAATAAGTGTAACCAAATAATCAAAACGTATGGCGCATCAGTTGTACGACAAGTTTTAACACGGCGATCATGAAAAATATGAAGTAGTCGATATGTTTCTGAAATTATCTTTATATATCGGATTGATGTCTGCACAGTTTGGACATATTGACCGGTTTTGTAATGGAATTCCGATACTGCCATTTTCACCTTAGAGTTAGAAAAGCTTGATCTATAACTATGGCATTGTATGTTAATCAACACTTCCTAAACCAAACAGTTGGACACAACCTCCCATTCCAGGACCATTTGATACCGGAACCAATAATCAAGGATTGAATATAACATGAAGGATTTCCATTTTATTGAAACTAAAGGTCATTGAGTCAATGATATTTACACCAAAACAAAGGACATCCAATTAAAACCTGATTAGGTAAGTAAATAAGGTTCATAGATTGTACTGATCAATGTAGGAAATAAGGGAGGTGGTATAGTACAGGACCTGGTGACAAAGAGGTAATCCACCACTCCCGACCCCCCCCCCCTACACACACAAACACGCTAGACTTCATTTAGTGTCAATTTGTATTCAAGTTATTTCATTTTAGGGTGAGCTTGTGTATGTGTGATGTCCTTTAGTTGTTGATTTTGAACTCACCTATGTGGTTCACTTTTTTCTTTGTTTATGTAATCTACTCTACTTAAATGAAAGACTGAAATGTTAGTCTAATCATCTGAAATTTCAGTCTAATGATGGATGGTATTAGGGATCAAACTACATAGACTAAATTCCAGTCTGAAATGTAAAGACTGAATGTCAGTCTTAGCTAGACTAAATACTCTGCAGTATAATAGACTGAAAATCAAACCATTTTAAACTGAACAGTTAGAAGTTTAGACTGAATTATTGCAGCACCAGTCTAAATTAGATTGAACACTTTCTAGTATATTAGACTGATATATAGGCTGAAAAGTCAGTCGTTTAGAATGAATTATTACACATCATAGCTATACTGTCAATCTTATGAATTGCAAATTCTGGTTTGAAAATGCTTTCCTAATGATCCTCCATGTTGGCTAAGTGCTGAAATTCTTCATTGTTGATGCATTTACCCTCAAAAACAACATTCTAAGATATGTTAATGCAAGGGGTCTTTTTCTCAACACAAGCACCAGAAAACACACTACTTGTTAAGAAAAAGTCGCCTAGTAGGAAAGAACCTGGGCACGAAAACCAAACTACCGAACGACTGATGCGCTCTCAACCACAGTCCCCTTTCATCGGGACTGTGACTGAGAGATCATCGTCGGGTGTGCATTACCATTCCCTTCGAAAGATACTACACATACTACATATACTACATATGATCTTAGCCAAAAGGCCGAAACACAAGTCACTTTTCTGATCAATGTTTAACAAGTCATGTTGTGATTTCAACATTATTCAGTGGAAGTTAAAAATGGGTTGTAGACAATGATACTTTAAACATCAGTGAACTGAGTACTTTGGAAATACTCTCAGTTGATCAAGAATTGTACATATCCTACAGGTATAACATGTTAGACAGTTTAACATTTGGCTTCAGATATGAAAGAGTATTAAATTCATCACAGAGTGGTGGAATTTGCTTCCACATAGACCTTTTTGTTTTGTTTTAGAGATAGGATAAACATAGGTGTGGGCATATGTTTTCAGCTTTAAATGGACTTTTTTATCATTTATATGCTTCATGTACATTCCTGTACTAGCTTGTGTATTTGTTATATCTATCTGCTTTCTATCTCTGTAACTGGATACATTAACATCTCAGAGCTGCACTTGAAAGACGCGACTTCTACTGTTGGCAAGATTCGAACGTTTGAAGTGCAAAAACATAGCCTGCGTGCACCGTTGTTTTGTATATAACATGAACATCGGACAATCAAGGCATGATCATTCGTCTTACTATGGGATTACCTTAATAAAGATAGAAAAACAAAGTTTTCAATAAATATGCACAGACATTGCAAATATGTGAGTAAACAATTAAAATGCCTGTAATTATTAATGTGAACTGATAGTATAAAAAGAGAGATACCACAAAACAAGAACCCTACAGTCCATAGTAACATAGTTCTTAAGTAAATGGCCACACAGGATCGGAACAGTCGAATCTTGTTCACTTAATGTGCAAGTCATGTACATGAATATTGATTTGAGTGGACTTCAAATGGTGTGAGTCATCTTCAGTTCGCTGCAAAAGTGTAGCATTGTCAGATGTTGTGAAGCGACTTCTATCCAATGTATTTCTGTGGTTAACGTTAACAAGCAATTGTTTATGTAATTTCACAAACTCCCACATTTTTGGAGACGCAGTGACTTTTGAAGAGCTTGTCGGCTGCCTCCACAATGTTTGCCCAGCTGGAAATAACTGTTTTGTTGGCTCAGCTACAATGAAATATTGCTTATGGCCAGTGTCATGTCCACCAGAAAGTTTAAATTGCTGACTATACTGGACAATATTTCTTTTCCGGGCTGCAGCTTCCACATCTGTGCCTTCCTGTTGAGTAAGGATATGAAATCAATTTAAAGAAATATTCTTACAGAATTGTTTAGACAGTGAGCTTAACCCGTAAATGCATTATATATTAACCCAATTGTTGAGGACCCCTGACATGGATAAATCAGATTATTCATGGGACTCTTTAACTTGGAGCTAAGAAACAAAGGATACAGTACTTGTATTTCCCTAGGAAAGAATAAAGAAAATGAAATATGACTGGCAAGAGAAGGCAAAGCTACTTTAGGTCACCACACATGCAATGTATGTTTAATGTGATGTGTAACATGAAGAATAGCCAGCAAAGAAACATAATGATAAGAATGAGTGAGGGATAACTGACCTATCATTGATGGTATTTTGCTGATTGACAATACTAGTAAAATTAGTGATAAGGTGATCAAGATGTCAACTTTGCAAGAATAAAAGCACACATCAGGGTCTGAGGTCTGAGAACCATTCTTTCACAGAAAGGAGATCTTGTCACATGTTTTTCTTTGAGGTAGTGATTAAAACCCTTTATGAATCTTTCACACACTAAATCATCTTACCATTACTTATTAACCATAACTGTATTTTTGTGGCATGTTGTCGCCAAATGTTTTCCCACCGTTTTATAGGCTACTATAGCAGTAAGTTTAGTTGCAAAGATACGAATCTGTCACAATACATTTGGAAAACTAAATATGTATTGTGATGAGGTTTGAATGCTGACAAGATTTTTAAGAAAAAATATACCCTGATTTATGCCTTTAGGTCCCATGTTGCGTTCAAGTAAACAAATCATCATTTCTTTGCTCACAGTAAGCATATAATCACACTTCCACATATACTGTATGTTTCTTTCTTCAAAATTTAGATTGTATTGCAAATCTGAACAATTAAACAATATGAGATCAAACAAACCAGGCGATTATTCACATATACCCCCGTGTTTACATTTTCTGAGTTCTAGTGTGCATGTACTGACGGCCACACTGTACCATACACAGTGATACATATAACAAAACAACGGTCTCACAGTTTGTGAATTAGCCAATATTTCTAGTAAGAAATACACAATTGGAAATAATGTTATTGCAGACACTAAAACGGGATGATATCAGCACAATATGTAGGTTGGTCATAGTTATTACTATTACCAAAGTGATGAACGCATCACTATTTGCAGGGTTGTTCAGCGGCCCTGACAATAATTTAAAATGTATTCAGTATTTAACTTACAGCTATATTCTGTACGAAGTATAGGACATCTCCAGATCTACTAGTTGGCAGCTTCCCATAACTATACCTCTTCATATTTACCAATCTGTGCAACATGTAGATTAGAGTAGATATAATACAGATGTCTTCTGAAATGAAAAGAAAGAATATTAAATAATTAGAACATCACATAAATTGCACCATCTAGTTTAAATGGTATGGACTGTTCATTAAGCTACTTCCCTAATCACAGGCTGAGAGATTTACCATCCTCCTCCTACAACTTTTACAGATGGTATTACAAGTAGATTTAATATTCGGCATAACTTTTTTTTCCTAATAGGGTTGTAAATTAGTACAACGGTTTGCCTGAGAAAGTTGTACTCGCAAGTAGTGTGAATGGGTTTAAGAATGCTTTGGACAAGCACTTTAAGCATGGTTATTGGCTCAGAGTGTTTGTTTCTTCAGTTTTCTTTCTCTCTCAGGACTATAAGGTCCTTGATGGGGACTTGAGTGTCCCTCCTGATCCTGTTTTTTCTACTAAACTAAACTAACCCGTTTGAGGCTTATAGCATTGCACTGATAACGTGCTGATGCTTATTTTCACACGGCCCTCTGATACCTTACACCCAATAGCTACTCTAAGTTATAACTTACGTAGTTACTATTGTTTTTTAATTATCAAATCTGAGCACTGTACACAAAACTTGTTTGGCTCCACATAGTAGTTTGAGTATGATACAGGCATCATATCACCTTATTTCTCTTCCTTTACAACATTATATCCCTAACGCAATGTTATTAAGAAGCATAGACACATGCACAGCCTAGGCTTATTGGTCGAGGTTACAATAGGTAACTTAGGTAACTTAACATGGGTAAATTAAATACAAGTTAGGCCTAGGCTAGCTTGACTTAACTGCATATTTACCAACTACTAACTAGCCTACTATAACTAGTGCTAGACCAAGACTAGGCCCTGTTGTGTTAAACCTAGGCTTTAGACAGTAGTACCAGCCAACTATAACTTACAACCTAGCCGTAGGGATGTAGAAGACGGTAAAATCGCATATCACGTGACATCTTGTGATCACACGCAAATTTGAATGATTCGATACGTAAAGCACGAAGAATAAGATAGACGCTCAAAAAGCCTCAAATTCGATCAAATTCAAAGCAGTATGTTACCTTCTCACCATGAGAGAGAAACAGCTATGTTGAACTGTGTTTTAATAAATTTATTTTATGTTTCTCCAATTTGTCTGTACCATCGGCATGCGAATAGTCAGTGCATGTGAATTGCGTGTAATTTCAATATAAAATAATTTAAGGTCGGCCTAGCCTAACTTTGTTGTCATTTGAAGACCTAAAACTGTTGTATGGATACCTTTACAAAGGATTAATTTAATCTTGCATCATGGTCCTATCAGAGAATATCTCAAAACGACATGATCATTAATCACGTCCGTAATATCCCAACGGGTACATTTCGTACGTCCACTGTGCATCGACGATTTTAGAGACATTTTCTGAGGCTTCAACTGTCAAAACTTCAATTCAGTCAAATATTTGAAGGAGAGTATAATATTAATTAATCTTCAGGAAACAGAACGATCAGCCTGCATCATCAGTTTTAGGAGAAAGAAAAAGACTAAATTAGCATCGCGGTTTTACCGTATGCATATACCATCTAAGTTAGGGCCTACATCTTTTCATCATTTCTCTTTATTTATAAGCTTCTTGAGCTTCCACAAACATATCAAAGTAAAATTGTATAGGACAAGACAGAACACTCGAAAATAATTTGCATATGCAAAGTTTGTCATGATAGGATTAACGTTAGGCCTAACTCGAACCTAGACCTAAATTACTATTAGTTAATACTAGCCCTACGTACAGTGTTTCGTTAACGCTAGCCATATAGCCTGTCAGTATGTTAGGCCTAACTAGACTATGCCTACCGCCAGTCAACATCCTATTCAGTGTTCTAAACTGCAAATGTACAATATGCACGCAGGCTAAGCCACACAATTGTGCCTGTTAACATTTTATACAAATTAAACAAAAGAATAAAGTAGGGCCTACACTCGAACTGCGTAAGGAATTCGTCACCAAAGCCTTCTCCGCAAGAAACGTTCTTGGCAATTCTGCCATTTTCACTGGAACTTTTTTTTTCACTGGAACCAAGTACATACGTGTATAGTATAGCTAAGGCCTGATGATTGGGGGGGGGGGGGGTGTAATGGCTGAAATTCCAACTGGATGAGTTTTGAAGCCAGAAAATTCCAACTGCTGCCTTGTACCCTCCATGCACTACTCGTCAACGATACGGTCAGTGTCATTCAGACTCCCCGTCTTTCGCGACTGCACTTTTGTTCCGAACTTTTTTCGAATCATTTGTACCACTGGCTCTCACTTCACAATCTTATGAATCATTATGGTTAAGCAAGTTAACTGCGTATAAGTTTTATGCTTGAAGGCTATATAGACTACTAACTACAAAAGCTATGTTAATGTAACAAAGGGGATTTTTTTTTCTTCAACAAATTATATTCGACGACAAAAATACAGTGCTTTTTCGTAGCGCACTTAACATTATTTCCATTTGGAATGAAGTGAACAATTAAACATTTTGCAGAAAATCGTTCAATTGCTCAGTTTGAATGAAGTGAACAATTGAACATTTTGCAGAAATTTTTTAAATTGACGAGATATGATAAGTTGTCAGCTAAACATTTTGCAGAAAAAATGTCCAATTGACGAGATATAATAAGTTGTCAATTAAACATTTTGCAGAAAATTGTTCAATTGCTCAGTTAAATCAACTGAGCAATCCAACATTTTTCTGATTTATAATAAGATTTAATCTTGTTATCTAAACAATTTACTGAAAAATGTCAACTTATGTGGCAAAGTTTTTCTTATGTTGATGGCACTTTTAAGCTTCCGTAGATTAGTATTGAGCGTTTTAGTTGTATACCATAGAGGCAATATATATGCTGAACTTACTTCAAGCTAGCGAACAGGGTCAACCCACCTAATAGCAAAATGAGTACATAAATAAACCGAATTGAAGCTGACGAACGTTGTACAGTGGTTCTATGAGGCATATTCAAAATCATACGAAGTTTTGTATGGTGGAGTATAAGGATCGCGAGATACAGTTTCTCAGCGTGGTAAGAAAAACGG
The DNA here is from genome assembly GCF_037975245.1 of Apostichopus japonicus. Lineage (NCBI taxonomy): Eukaryota > Metazoa > Echinodermata > Holothuroidea > Aspidochirotida > Stichopodidae > Apostichopus > Apostichopus japonicus. Next base: position 8,062,649 of record NC_092567.1, read on the forward strand.
TAAACATGACTAATTAAAAGTAAATTTTGAACGAAATTTTTCAATTTTTAGGTCATACACAATTACAGGAATATATGAATAGGCCCAGGTAAATTAAGAGTGTGACAGTCGGAAATTCCGACTGTCGCACTCAAATTTTCCAACTATCGTCAGTTTTACCAAGTTTGGGGGGGGGGGGGGGTGAGACACTCCCCTATCGACGTCCCTGCGTGCATATATAAATAATTTGTATATATCCCTGCACTACTTGCAATGCGCTAGTGTGCGCGGTCCTATCATGTTCGCCACTCATTGTAATCATGCAAATATCATGAACACGTGATCATATATTACTTTCCTGATTGGACGTGATTTCAGTGGAATAGAAAGACTTACATCAACGCGATCCCGTAGCAAAATTGAATAATATGATTGGATACTTCGGTCAGTGTAAACAAATATTGAGCGGTGCAACGGATTCTTTATATGATATGGAGTGATTTTTAGTCTAAACTCAGTCCAATACACTGAAAACAATTGCAATCGCCCTTCAAACTGAAACATTCAGTCTATCATGTTAAGAGAGTACATGCAATAATTTCCATCATTCGTTGCTCTACACATAGCCCGTTCACATTCCCGTTGCTAAGTAGAGAGGTTTAATTTGGGCAGTTGTATGAAGGAACTTAACGAATAAAAATAAAATAACGAATCACAGGTCCCTACGAGAGCCTACGTACCCCCCCCCCCCCCCCCTCTCTACCGTACATTATATAGATGATGTGTATTTTGTTTCGTAAGAAACCTATCAACAACTAGAAACCCTGTACTGGTACAAGAACCTTGAAAGTATATACAGTTAATATATTGTACTAATCAATGAAGGAATAAAGGAAGGTGAGGATAGTACAATCATCAACATTTAAAAAAAAAATATCATTGACTATGCCTTGAACAACAAAATCTACTTTTCTTCGAAGCGTATATTATTACAGCAAAACCAATTATAAAGTGATTAAACTCCGTAACAGTTGCTATGATACAATTATTCCGTCTGACGTCACTGTGTCTATACTTCTCTTTTACAAATTATTGTCTCTTTGTGGCAACAAATTCGCATGAGTGGTTTCAATTGTTCAAGTTTATAAAGTATTTTCTGCATACGAAACTTACCCGACTACTAAGTTTGTAAAAGTACCCTGTCTTCGCTATGCACTGCAATATGCTGGAAGCAAAATGTCTTTAATGTGAATACAGTTATTGTAAGATTAGTTTCTGCAAGCTTTAAATCCAGACCTACATAGCGAGGTCTTCTCAATTGCTGGTCATGTTCCCTGCACTGAACTACGTTGATCCACACTGATGTGCTATCACTCTTGTCATAGACTAGTCATTAATCGAATTTTACGAAGATTATTTTTGTATCAGGAACGTAAATTCATGGTGTGGGTAGGATAAGAAACGAAAGAAACACGAAATCTACGACAGTACTGCAATGGTCAATGGATCCCCACCACGGTTCTGGGATACAAACAAAGCCATTGCATTCGTCGTTCCCACGTGTATTTTTATGGAACTAGAAATCTAAGCAAGCAAGTAGTTGGGGAGAGACTAAATTAACGAAGTTTGTTTTTACATAATTGCCAGTAAACGGTTTAGTAAAGGTATTTTTTAAAAGCCATGATTGCCATCTCGTATTAGAAATTTAAGTTGAATGACTGTCACGCAAATTATATTTATTTATAGAATCTTTACACAGTCAAACCAAACGCTAAGAAAATGATCATTTTGTGTTTGCTATCAAGTGAATGTTCGAGGTCTACTTTTCTAAGTTTTAAAGCAGCTTTTAGCGTCCTTTTCTATAATGTTCTCAACCGCATTGACCCCACGATGCCATAACGGCATACATACCTAGCTTATCTGACCAAATCTAACTTCAAATGGTGGTATAATGTAGTATAATTTACAAATGTGAACGTTGTCTTTCTCGAAAATATTTTCCGTTAGGATCGAAATCAACCCCGCCATAATATGAATAATTAAATTCTGCGAACGTCATTGAATAATGAGGTAAATAATGTTTACTTTGCCGGCGTCGTAAGCAACCCAGAACATCAGAATGTACTACAACACTGTGCTCTATTTGTATATATTCTGTATGGCTGTGATAACGACTCAACTTTTTCGAATTACTGAATGAATCTATTTTAAGCAATGGCTCATTTTTAAACTTGTCAGCTATTCACTGATTTGTTGAATTCAAACTAGTGGATTTGTGGAACTGTATACGAATAATTTTAAATGAGGAATTTGTCAGAAGACACTCTTCTCATTATCTGCAGAAGTCCTTAATTACTCGCCAATTGATGCTCTTGGCAGGGAAAAACTTGGCTAATATCGTAGTTTGCTGTTTTGTGATGAATTTATGTAAAACCACTCGATGGACATGTCAATAGGGTGGGAAAACGGCGACAAAACGCAAAAAGGTGCTTTAAAAAGTTATAACAACCTGCAAGCAAAATACTGATTACAGTAGTATCCCACCCCGCTGAAGAAGGCTAAATGGGGTGGGGGCGGGGAATTCGAGAAACATCTTTTCTGTTGCTGAGATATAAATGTTTGAGTTTAGTCATAAAAAAGAAAAGTACTGGTTGTGCAATAACCTATCACGTCACAACATTATGCACCTTAAATTGTCTTTGTTTTCTGTTATAATTGAAAGCGGCTTACGTAACCTTTAGTAGGGTAAGGTGACCAGACCTCCCCGATTTTCGGGGACAGTCCCCGATTACAGTGTGCTGTCCCCGATGAACAAGTGTCCCCGAAAATGTCTCCGATTCGTCAAAATGTTCAGGAATTTCGAAAATATTCCACATTATCAGTAAAATAATTGTATAAAAAAAAAATTAGTCAAGTGTGCAGTCACAGAACGGAAGTTATAACCAGTATTTCAGGTGGGCCAGTGTAAAGTGGAAACACTGTTAAAATATGCTAGCTCGATCTAGCCTAGCACTCTTTCCACCGTATAATTGGCAACTACGGCGACACAACCACAATTATATTGTGAGCATAACCACTCACAAGCTCTCAAAGAATCACGTAAAGTAAGTGAATTTCATCTAAGAAAAAGCTACATTTTTGAAAATAAACTTGATGAAAACAGTGCTTCTAAGTATCCCCATTTTACATCTAAGACACCCCCTCCCCTTAGACCCCTCACCATATCAGTCACGCAATAAATGTCCCTGGTTCCAGTCAGCAAAATATGGTCACTTATAGTAGGGCCATATAATTTAGTAATTAACAAAAGTCGTACCTATCGACCAACTCTTTCAGCGTTCCATACGCATATGACTTGTGATAAATAACTGAATTATGAAACAGACACAGCAGACAGGCTGTTATGCGTATTATAGTGTAATAATGACTCAGATCGTGTCTCGAAAAGTTGGGGGTTCGTGGACAACTGTGACATCCACAGGGGGTTCGTGGGGGAATAAAGTTAGGGGAACCCTGGTTTAATGTTTAAGCAGGGGGTCCTTGGTATGTGCGATATAGTATGTGTATCTAGGGGTATCAATGTATTGCTGGCTGGAAGAGAGTTGGTTCTTGCTGCCGGGGTTTATGTTAACAGTCTGGTGGACATTTTTGTCTCTGAACTTATATACGGGGAAGTAACAAGAGACGGATATACCGTGGGCGGGGGTCAGCTCATTTTTGCAGCAGGGTAGAGAGCGATTCGACTTGTTATTGTTTTCTGATATGTGTCAATGCTATCAGATATGTCGTAATTGGTCAGATACTCGTGTATAGGCTTCTACACAGTTACGGGGTCGTTTATATTGCTATGCGAGGCGTTTTTATACATTAATTTGGTATACATTATGAACAAGTGTCCAGGCAGAATCCTTGCCGAAGTTTATAGCGTTTGTCAGAGGCAATGTTTTAGAGGTTATTTTTGGGCTTCTGCAAAAGACATATGGATCGGATTGATGCACTCTGCAGCTGCGCTGCGCACACTGCTTGTGCGGTTACAAGGCCGTTGCAGCGTAGGGTTCACGGGCTGACGCGGTCCATCGTTAGCCGCGCTGCGTTGCCTTTGACGAATTCATCATTTGCTGCGGTGCGTTGTCTATAGCGCAATGCCGACAGTTAAACGCGCTGCTAGGCAACTTGCGCATTACAGAATAGTTGTGCCGGGATAGGGTTAGCTTATGTACGTTGTCCGTGTGTCGTGTTTTAGTCGTTGGGGTATTCCTACTTATATATATTTATTTGTTTGTCACACTGGGAAAGATGTACTACAGGAACATTGTATATAAACAAGTATATATACTTATAAATCTCAGGATGCACTGTTAGTGTATTTTATTCAACGGTGTCCTCGATTCTATCCCTACCAACCCCCCCCCCACCCACACACACATTACTTACCAACCGACTACGCTACAACATAACTGGAACGGACAGCGTTATAATACATTCAATGAGTACTACAAGCGTTCAGTGTCACAAGGGGGCACGTCACGGGGTTGGAACGTTTTTTTTTTACGCGATTCCGCATTGAAATATTTGGTCAAGGTTAACGTATACGACGAAGGCTGAGTAATTGTCGGGTGGCTCGTAGACAAGTACAAAGGAGCTCTAGTACTTGATCCAAGCTAACACTTAGCTAGGCAAGGACTTCATAGTGCGATGACAGTATGTGCTTTAAGTTCTAAATATAACCGTTATAGTAGGTTCAATTTAGCGAGAATCTCATTGAACCGTACCCATATGCAAAGTACGTGTCATAACCAAAAAGCGTTACTTAAAAGAGGACGATTCTAAAAGGCGTTATAAAAGCTTTCACGTCATCAGTGTATACAGTATATAGTAACTGACGTTTCCCTACTAAAGTATATGTAGTATGACCTCTGCCTCGGTTGGATAATTATGAATAGATTTGTTATGTTACAACGTATACTTAAGAAAGACCCACATTTTAATGTTTTTTTATTGGAATAAAAGTAAACAGTATATAAATGTGATACAATTACTTAAATCAGAACGTATGGTACATCAGTTGTACGACAGGCTTAACACGGCGATCACGGTAATACATGAAATAGTGGATGTGTTTCTCAAAATAGCTTTGTACATCGGATTGATGTCTGCATAATTTGGATATATTGACTTGTCTTGTAATGAAATTCCGATACAGTCACATTGAACTTTGGTTATAAAAGACTTGATTTATTGCTACGGCATTGTATATTCATCACCTCTTCTACAAACAAACAGTTGGATATCGCCTCCCATTCCAGGACCCTTCGACAACGGAACCAATAAGGCAAGGATTGAATATAACAAAAAAGGATTCCCATATTATTGAAACTAAAGGTTCTTGAGTCAATGTTATTTACACCAGAACAAAGGTCATCCAATTAAACCATCATTAGGTAAGTAAATAAGGTTAAAAGATTGTACTAATAAATGGAGGAATTACGTGAGGTGGGTATAGTGCTAGACCTGGTGGCACAGAGGCAATTCACCACACTCCCTACAAACACACAAAGATAAACGCGCTTTTACTGTATGAAGACCCCATTTAGTGTTGTATCCGAGTTGTTCCATTTTGGGTGCATGTGTGTGTGTTGTATCTGCTGTTGATTTTGAACTATCCAATGTGGTGTGCTTTCTTCTTTGTTTAATAATTAATAAAATTTATAATCAATTAAGGAATTAAGAAAGATGAGTTAACATACCCGACACTCCGTACAGTAAATAGGTCACGTGTCACACGTCGGATGAGACAGCTATCTACAACTAGAAAACCTTTACTTGCACAAGTACCTCTAAAGTATATTAAGTCAACATATTGTCATTTCTTCCTCACAACTTCCCCATCGATATTGTTGCGTTACGTATTATGGGGATTAACATCCCCTCTCTCTTCTGTGTCAACTATGTTAACCTCTGTATTAAACTGTCTGTATTATATGCGTGTAACAGGAGATTTGGAAGCTTAATTCAAGACACTAGAGTATTGAGGTTAGCTGATGTTGGAAGCGACCACTACCTACTGTGTACCACTATTAAGTTAAAGATAAAGAAGGTAGTGGAGAGAACAGAAAACGTGCGTGCTAGATTTGATAGACAGGGTACGAAATAATGAAGTGAAGGCAACATTCATTACAGCGATGTGGAACATGTACTAGGTACTGGAAGATGAAGTAGAATGGTGCGAAAATATTGAAAACGAATAGAGAGAGTGTACATTGAGGCAGCTGGGCAGGTTCTAGGCAAAAAAAGGGAAGAGGAAGAGTAAAAAACCATGGATACGTGAAGAGACATGGAAAATTATTACACAAAGAACTGATTTAAATAGCAAAATTCTTTCAGTACAAGATCAGAGAGAATAAATAGAAGTTTAAAGACGACTATAAAGAGAAAGACAGAGAGGTGAAAAGGTTTATTAGAGCCGACAAGAGGCATTGGTGCGAAAGAATTGCAAAAGAAGCTGAAGCAGCTGCATCCAATCAGAATATGCAAACAATATACAGACTTACAAATACCCTTTGTAATGAAAGCCTAGAGAGTGTGTTTCCATTATGATTAAAGACGGACACCTAGTCAGCAGTATGGACGAATTAATGGAAAGATGGACAGAGAACTTCACTGATATTTTAAGCCTGAAAGGCTTTTCTTAGCCTTCAAAGAAGATCCTGCTAGGATCGAAACGTCAGGCTAACTTACTTTTACACATTTTCTTACACATGCTCTCTAGTGGATAAGCAGTTTTCTAACAGTTTATTTTATTTTTTGACACTGATATTTGAAATAGACCGGAACCAATGAATCCACTAAATGTAGACGATGAGGACAACTATCCACGATCCTCTATAAATATGATGGATGGATATGATGGATGGATATGATGGATGGATATGATGGATGGATAGGATGGATGGATACGATGGACGGGTATGATAGACAGGATGGATGGATAGGATGTATGGATTTGATTTATAGCATAGATGGATAGGATGCATTCATAGGATGGATAGATATGATGGATAGGATGGATGGATATGATGGATGGATATGATAGAGGGATAGGTTTTTTAGGATGCATCGATACGATGGAATGATAGGATGGATGGATAGGATTGATGGATATGATGGATAGATAGGATGAATGGATAGGATTTATAGGATGCATGGATACGAACACGTTTCGTAACAAGGTAACATGTGCACTAGGTAGCACAGTTATTACTGCAAAGCTATCGCACGTTCACTTGTAAATGTAGATGATGGTAAACTATTGATATATTAAGGCCTAATTTAGACGTGGAACTACCCATAAGGCTAATGTGGGTTCCCCCTCCCCCACCTAAGGTCCCATTTTGTGTATCTGTTTTGTACCTATTAGAGACTTGCACACACTCACCTGTCCGTGAAAAAAATGTTTTAATCAAATGGATTTACCAATACGATTAGAGAAAAGTTAAGCTACTATCTGAATCTCGCATGCAGTATCAAATAACCGCCGCAGTGTGTCGTCCACGTGTTATGTCAGCGCCGACCATGCACTCCGTATTGTACGGCTAAGGAGTAGTCTACGTTATACAGCCGCCGCGCATTTTCACCTTTTGGACTCGTTGTTCTACGTGTAACAGCTTTGCAGCAATTACTGTGCCACCTGTAACACATGTTACCGTGATGCGAATACAGCGCAGTTGTTACTTATGATAGATATGATGGATAGGATGGATGGATATGATGGCAGGAATAGATAGATAGATTGAATGGGTGGATTGGATGGATATGATGGATGGATAGGATGGATGGATATGATAGATAGGATGGATGGATAGGGTGGATGGATAGGATGGATGGATATGATTGCAGGAATAGATAGATAGATTGGATGGATGGATTGGATGGATATGATGAATGGATTGGATGGATGCAAGGGCGTAGGAACCGGGGGGCTGGGGGGCGCCAGCCCCCCAGTGAAAAATGTGGAGGGGCGGAAGTATCATTCCGCCCCCCCCCCCCCGCTTCGCAAGTCAGAAAACCCCTTTTTCATTTCCAAATGAGAAAAAAATCTCATTTGGAGCACCAACTTGCATCTAAGGCCAGGTGAAAATGCAAAATTATATACAAAATGGAGTGGGTGGGTTGAAGTGTGCTATATTGCACCAACTTGCATCTGAGGCCACCTGGAAATTCAAAAAAAAATCCAAAGGGGAGGGGGACACCCCCTCCCCTTAGACCCCTCCCCAGGCCGGCCATCACTCTTCAGCCCCCCTACTCGAAAGTACCTTCCAACGCCACTGGATGGATGGATATGATAGATAGGATGGATGGATAGGGTGGATGGATATGATGGCAGGAATAGATAGATAGATGGATGGATTGGATGGATATGATAGATGGATAGGATGGATGGATATGATAGATGGATAGGATGGATGTATAAGATGGATGGATATGATGGCAGGAATAGATAGATATATTGGATGGATTGGATGGATAGGATGGATGGATAGGATGGATATGATATATAGGATGGATGGATAGGATGGATGGATAGGATGAATGGATATGATGGCAGGAATAGATGGATAGATTGGATGGATTGATTGGATGGATGGATAGGATTTGTACGATGCATGGATACGATAGAATGATAAGATGGATAGATAGGATTGATATGATGGATAGATATATTGGACGGATAGGATAGACGGATCGGATGGATGGATACGAAGGATGGATATGATAGATAGGATGGATGTATAGGATGTATATAAAATATTATATAATACTTACAATAACACACTATAAATTAAGCTGATGTAGAAATACTTTCAAGAATTTGTGGACGTCGATGTTACGGTAGTTAATGTTTCCCTAAACAATATCATTATTTATTATTCACATTAGACTAAAAATGTATTATTTCACTTTGAATCGTGAACCTTTCTGTAAAGACAATACCTCTGGTCCTGTCAAGGGTGTATACTATCAATGTCATTCTCGCTCTCTCCACAATTATCTAACTAGTTCACGTGGCATTTGTTTACCTTTTAAATTCTATAAGGTTACATCCAGGACTAAGGCTTCACTGTGTAATTCGTGGATGAGTGGGGGGGGGGGAGGGGTTGGTTGTGATTCAGAGCTAATTTAATACAAAAGAAATGATAGTTACCGTATATAATATCAATACCTTATACTAGGCATAGTCAATTACGACGATACGTGAGGTTGATTTGTGTTTCCTATAAAGCATGTATCCCCAAACTTCAAAGCGTACCTCTATTTAAGGTGAAATAAAAGAAATATTCCAACAGGTACACAAAAATAACTTTGAAACTTTGCATATAACAAGGAACCTAGCTTATTATGTGATATGTTATTCCTCGTAATAGTGAATATCGTTTTCTTTGATGTCATCGTTTTGGTGTACATATGTAATGAAAGTACACAACGTGTGATGTGTGTACTATAAAGTTTTATATAAGTTTACTTTCGATTTGCAAATTACACGTGTAATATTGTGCTGTTTATAACACACCAGTCAGGAACAAATCAGTCAAAGTACTATCTACCAAATCTCACAACTGAATGAAAAATTATAACAACATTTCTAGATGATTGTCTCATTTTACCTGGGGCGATGAATACCAGGGCAGCTTTGTTTAAATAACCGATTTAGAAATAACACCTTAATACCATTGTTGCTTCCTACCGCCATACATCATTGACTAAGATAGATTGCACACACTATAAAGGAATTGGTCGTGGTTAGGTGGGTTGCATGAATTTGTGCGGTTCTCCAGTGTTAAAAGAATAATATGAACTAAAAGAGGAAGTTCAAATGACTATGACGATTGGATTTAAGCAGTATAAGTTTTTAAGGACAAATTTAATGTTACATTTCTGAAAACCAATATTTTTACCGTTGGCTGTTATTCAAGCTATGTATAAATTAAACAAAACTATGCACTGAATTGCAAAAACAGATGTACATTAGTTAAGACGTTGGTAATAGCATCGCTTCCATTAATATACATCAAGCTAGCAAGACATGCCATCCATACATATTCCTATATTTTACTGTATACCATGGACCTGCCCAGCGATCGCTCCCCCCCCCCCCCCCCACCCTTGAGTACCACGGAAAAATTAATTTAATTGAAAACAGGAAGTATCACTAAAGCACTCTTTTCAGGTTGAATAAAGCTAAGCGAGCCTCCTCAATCTTTCCTCTGAAAGTTCGTCTGCCACGTATGGAGGCTCAACAAGGACATAGGAAGGGGAAAAAGATGTTCTCAAATCTCTAACTTTTGAAAAATATTTACTTTTATCTTTATATTTTGACTTTTAATCTCAACATTTTGACTTTCAAATTCAAAATGTTGACATTTTGTTTGTGACTTTTGAATTCATAATTTTAAGATAAAAGGTTAAGAATTGAGAACCTAAAGGTAAAAATTTTGATATAAAAATTCAAAATTGTGTGATTTAAATGGGGACACTTTTTTTTCTCACCTTGGTTCCTACTAAGACAGTGTATATACGTAATACAATACTCTCATGTTTGCTCATTTCCTGCAACGTGGGAGTCATTTTGGGCAATCATTTGTTTGTACCTCATAGCGCTTAGAAGTTTTATAATGTTCCCTTTGTGAGAAGTGCCCCTTTTAAAATTCTGGCCCCTTCATATTTCCAATTTCTGCTGTACACATAACTGCTTAAGTGTGGTATATATATATATATATATATATATATATATATATATATGTATATATATTACTGTAGAGGTTAGGATTCCGATTACCCTAGGAACCCTTTTTAACTGGTAGAAATTTTGAATAGAGCACTTTTACCGTTCTTCGTCGGTCTATGGACGTAATATGTGATTCGTGTTAGTTGTGAATCTACTCTAATCATCGATCTACTAATTAACATGAATGAAAATCGTAGGAGATATATGTCCTGTGTAAACGTTTAAAAAAAACTATGATGACTTAATACTGCCATTATACGTTGATGTTGTCTTCGCTAAACACAACCAACGTACGTACCATTGACGTTACAAACAGTAGTTTGCCATGCTAACATTTGATTTGTTGCAACTTTTCTACATTCTGCCAGTCTTGGCACCCTTACACATTGTATAATAAGTTAGGTTTGGCTAGATTTGGGCGACATCAGCAATTGCCGTGCAGTAATTAGGAATTAGGAATCATTCAAATAAAGAAAATATCGTAACACTTATTTCAGTTGAAAACATTCGGATTCTTATTTGTACATGTTTACTTAATAGCATAAATTGGAAGATTGTTTGTATCTGTTGTCTTGTTTTTTTTCATTAGCCGTCTATTGTTCACTCCAAAATATATGTTCCCTCTCCAATATAGTCATATTTTTTTCGGATCGTTTGCACACGTGAAGTTTGTTTCCATAATGTCCAGCATAAAAATGTCGTGCTTGCAAGGACCAGTTTCATTTGTATCCAGATACTGCCTTGGTTTGATTGGATGTATGTGTTGCAACGCCTAGAAACTTTTCTCTTTCACTTTAGCGCTATACTCAGAAAAGACAGAAAAAAGATTGGGTAAGGTTGTTACTTCAAATCGATTCCAACTTTCTTGTATATAATTTAATATGACACTTGTAGGTGTGGGAGGAGGCAGGGTGGTAGCGCAGTCTTGAATTCTTGCAAGTTTCATAATATGTTGTATGTGCGCTATATAAAATAGACAACGTGTCGCACTAGTGTACTATGAGTTATTCTCTGAATATATTGATAAATACCTGGGATATATGGCAGGGATACCTCGGATCAAACACCTCGTAACAATAAGTAACAATGGGCATTTTATGGATATTCCCCCAACAAATTAGGATAGGGTTTGCTCCGCTTTGCTGGTTTTACTTTTCACAATTAAGTTCCGCCGAAGTTCTACCTTGTTGGCAGGTTATACGCATGGACCACTATAGACATCCACGAAAAATCCCCGTATGAAACACACACATGCCACAGTAGGCCTACTGTATGCTATGTGATACGTTAAAGAACTTATTGGTGTGTGTTATGGAAATCCAGCTGTGAAGTTCATATATTTTAATTATTTTACTACGTGTTAGAGAAAAGCAAATGGAGTATGTGAAAAAGTGCGTGGTCACTGGTGAACAAACAACTGCCTTTGGTATTTCTTTCTACTAAGGCTAGCGAGGCTTAACAAAGATCAACGTTACGATTGACTAGTTCTTGCATAGTTTCAATCAGTCCTCACCATTATCAAATGATAAAGGTGAATTGGTAATTTAAGTATTAAACTGTTTGTTGTGTTGTCAAATAAATCATTGCATCACTGTTGGAGGTCGCACGTGATGCATTTAATGACATGTATATCTAATCTTATGAAACCGTTCCATAATCGTAATTCTCAGGAGTATTCGACGAGATATTAACTTGCCCTTAGCAACAAAAGGTAGATTCCATATGCGTCATAAAACTGAGCAATACAAGACGTCAATTGTTACACGCCATTGCATAGCAATACTAATTTGCTATGGTAGCTATAAGATCATGACCTCAGTTGTTGTGGAATCATATACATGCAAGGCGAACCACTAGAGTTGAGTGTCGAAAGGGACAAGGGGTCACAATGGTTGGTATACGTTGTTATGCGCGATTCCGCATTGACATATACGATCGAGGTTAATGTACACGCCGATTGTTGAGTAATTGTCGTGTGCCTCGTCGACAAGCGGTAAGATTATTTTTGGGGTACAAACTAGAAACTAGAACTTGATCCAAGTTAGAACTTAGCTAGGCAAGGACTTCACAGTAGGGTGACATGTGAATATCTTCTTAATAGAAAACGCTATAGTAAATTTGATTTAGCGAGAATTTCATTTGAACAGTTCCCATATTCAAAGTGCGTGTCGTAACCAATGAACGTTACTTAAAACAGGCGCATTCGTAAAAACCTTTACAAAGGCTTTCACACCATCAGTGTATTAATTTAGTAACTGGTGTTTCCCTGCTATTGTTTATGTAGTATGACCTCTGCCTCGGTTGGATTCATATGAATAGATGTGTTATGTTACTGCGTTACCTGCAGAAATGACTCATATTTTAGTAAAGCTTTCAAATACAGGTAAACAATAGAAAATGTGATAGAATTGCTCAAATCAGAACGTATGGCACATCAGTTGTACGACAGGTGTTAACACGGCGATCACGGTTATACACGAAGTAGTGGATGTGTTCCTCCAAAAACCTTGTATATCGGGTTGATGTCTTCACACTTTGGATATGTTGACTGTGTTTGTAATGGAATTCCGATGTTGTCACATTGACCTTAGATTTAGAAAGGCTTGATCTACTGCTATGGCATTGTATGTTCATCAACACTTCCTCAACCAAACAGTTGAACATCACCTCCCATTCCAGGACCATTCGATACTAGAACCAATTATCAAGGATTTAAAGGCCAGATATCGTGATTTTTGGTGGGAGGCGTACAATTAATTCACTGCCCATGCGCGGTTATTGGACTACCAAGCTCGGAAAACCGTTGCCGAAAAGTTTCAATAGCCGATATGCGTACGATATTGTACACACTGTAGTGTATATACGCTGTGTGTACAACTATATATGGTGTACCCATCTCAGCACCACTAGACTTGTATATGCACTGACAGGCTGCACTGTCCGTTATAGCTATGGAGAGTGTTGGAGCGGGTGCACCTCCTCCTAAAAGACCAAGAGGAAGACCTCCGCGTGGTAATCCTCCAGCGAAACGAGCTTATAGTCTCGATCGGGCCAAACGTGAGGGGACAAGAGTGTATCTTTTAGATTCTTTTCCTTCTTGGGTACAACAAAAGAAAGAATTTGAAACTTCATCTGGAGATGGTGAAGCTGGAAAGAAGTCGTCGCATGCGGAGTTTGCAAATCACCTACTGAAACATCACAGCGACAGACTGTGTCGTTTATGTAAAAGGTAAGATTTCTTGATTCACACATTACCAAATGATTAGGCAAGTGCATTACTGCAAAATTAAATAAAAAAAGTAAGCAGTTGTCCATGAATGATTGGGAGTACATCACAGTAAAGAAAGGTTTGGGTTTGGCCTAGCTTCTGTGACTATAGGTTAGGGCCCATAGGCTTACCTAGCTTTATGATGGATTATAGGCTATACTAGGCCCCAAACAACTGCGAAGCTATATATGCTAAGTGTGAATATGTATTCAAGAACCTGCAGGCAAGATGTGTATCTAGGTAATTGTTGTGATATAAATTTTCAGGGAATAAATCCTTCTCTATTCAAATATTTAAATTGAATTACACTTGAATTGATACACGGAACCGCGAATATGTTCAGATACAGCTCGAATGAGCATAATTAATCTGGATGTATACTCGAAAGTAAACCTGTACTGTACTTGAAGAACCAAATTTGAAGGTCTAGGCAAATACTAAGAGACACAGTATAGTGCTGGGTATACTGTACATTATGTTAGCGGCTACACCAAGCCGAGGTAAAATGCTTTAATGAGTAGGCCTATTCATTATTGGTTGCAGTTTACCAATTCCACCCTGCACCACCAGAACAATCACAAAATATTTAATCCAATTAACGCACAACTTCTCACTCAGTACTGTTATAAAAAAAAAATCACCAAGTTTAGCAAAGACATTCAAATTTAGAGAAAAATGGGGAAAATAAAATACTAAGGCCGGTAAGAGCTAGATGTCCATTATCACTTATCCAAACCCTAAACACTAATCTAGGCCCATATTCCAAAGAGAACCTAATTACAATGCTTTTTATTTTACTCTGAACATGATAGAATCTTCGCAATACCTATTCTGTGACATGTAGACTGAGAACACTGTGTGGGTGGTAAATGGGTTATAATTATTTTGTGATTTTAGAGGATGTGTATGATTCTGTTTTAAGATTGTCCATCATTGATTAATTATTAATATCGGCATTGTGAGCTCGCTACCTAAATTTCCAGACAAATATTGCAATTATTGGACTTTCACAGTTTTACACACCATGTACTAAATTGAGTTCATTAATCCTTGGCAAACAGGAATTTTGACAATGGTGCAGCCACATTTTAAGTCTTCTTTGAGCTGCAGTCTAGTCTGCAAATACTCAATAAAGTAGATTAATATTTCAATATGGCTATACACACAAATGATCCTACAAAGATTTGAAAATTCTTTTGGACTTTAAAAAACTAGTTACACATCAACAATTTTGTTTGTGAATGCCTATAGCTGGCTACTTAAGATAAAAGCTGTTGTACATGCAGCTATTGCAGTATGTATTACAGCCTATATTCGTATAGGTAGCTCGTTTTTCTTTACCTTCGCATGTTATAAACCATGCTTTGAACTAGCTGTGAATCATCTTGTGAAATAATTATACTTTATCTGTTTTTTAGATCATACCAAATTTCAGTGGAGACTCAAACAAACAAAGATGATACACTACCAGATACAAGCACAATTGGATCTGCAGGTAGTTACATTTTTGATAATAGTCATGTTGAATATGAGATGCACGTAATGAGACTTGCAATATATTTGGTCTCCAACAAGTTTGGCAGTTTCAATGTATAAATTATTGAGGGAAAAGTAATTGCATGTTCAACTCCATGGTCAAATGTACCCTTATGGATACTAATACCAAATAATTTCTGTAAAATACGATAAGTGCTGCATTGAGGAAGAACTAAAAGTAAAATACATTCATCCTGCTCCTGCTCAACATGAAAACATTTACATAAAATATAACTTTACAACTTTAATGCCAATGTTCCAGGTGTATGATTTGTACTATGTGGAAGCGTGTATTGCCGGCAGACAAATTCTATTACTAATGTTGCATTTTCAGAAGTCTCTGTTAAGTGTATTTTATATACTATAGATACAAATGTATTCACAAAGTATATGTATATGAATTACATAAGCTTATGTTGGAATTTTTGAAAACTGGAGCAATAGTATGTATGTTGGTGCATGCATGTATGAGCAAAAGGATCGAATGACAGAATAATTAAGGTAACAGTCAACAGTATCCTATACGTTCAAGGTCAAACAAACTACTTGTGTAAGGTTTTTTATCCCAGTAGTATGTATTTGTATGATCACTGGTTTTGCTAACATTCTTTCTTTTTCAAGAGCCCTTTGGTGCCCTTAAGTGTTTCTCTTTTTCTACTGTGCAGCAATTGTTGTGTTATTTCTCTAAGAACAAATGACCAATTAGTTATAAGTGAATTTGTTTTTTTGAACTGTCTATACAGGGAATGATGATAGGAAGAGAATGTCTTCAACCCCACATACATCAAAAGCCAGAAGACAACTTGTGGAAGACTACATGCCATCTCCTATTGTGCAACATCTTGCTGGACCCTCAAATCAACATGAAGACATCATGGATGGGTGTACTGAAGAGTAAGTTAGTCTCTGGTCTACACTGTCTAGCCTGTAGCATATATCCTTATAAGTAAAGTCAAACCATGTGAGAAAATGAATACTTAGTTTAGAGTACATGGAGCCCTTAGAACTTGATTTAAAAAATGTCTAAACTTTCAAAAATCTTTCAAATTGCTTGACTTATTGTTTGGCTCTTTAAGAATTAAGTTCTACAGGAAGTCATGGATGTTGACAATTTTAAATCTTAGTCTAAGAATCTGTTACAGTTTTGCAGCACCAATGTTCTAGCTAGTAGGATAGGTATCAAAGATGGAATCCCTTCCTCTTGTACAGTACTTCATGTGGGATGAGGGATGAATTAATTGTTGTCCACTCCCTAACCAGAAGATTGCCCCACTTGACCAACTGAAAAGTGAAAACCTCAAGTACCTATACAGTAGGATAATTTTTCCATAAATTTTTATTCTTTATTTTGCAGATCAGACCTAAGTGACCTAGAAATAGACGATGCTTTGGACAGTTACAGAGGTGATGATGCAACTTTTGGAAAGAGGTATGTGAAGAAAGCATATCATAATTTGACTCGCGTGTTATGTATTAGCATGCTTTGTTAAATATTAATCCAGTAGCCTTAAAAATATTATGCCATCTTGTTCTCTAACAATACTTAAAATAAAAATAAAAATAAAATATATGCAACTTCACTGGAAAACATATCTGAGAGAAGACAATTCAAGTTTAATTTCAATGAAGTGTTTAATGTGCAGCTACCCCCACCCCCCCCCCCAATATTGTATATTGAAGAAAAGGACAGTAAAACAACCATATCAACAAGGT
Source organism: Apostichopus japonicus (assembly GCF_037975245.1). Classification (NCBI taxonomy): domain Eukaryota; kingdom Metazoa; phylum Echinodermata; class Holothuroidea; order Aspidochirotida; family Stichopodidae; genus Apostichopus; species Apostichopus japonicus. Next base: position 8,079,928 of record NC_092567.1, read on the forward strand.
CAATTGTTTAGTAAAAACAATATTGTGATAGGGATAAACATACAACTTGTGCAGAGTAGTTGTTGCAGTTTTCAGCTTCTTTCATTTCTGCACTTCAACCATTTCTGCACTTCAACCACAGGAAGGGTAGCATAAAAAAAAATTTGGAGAACCCACACTGGGATTAGTTACAGCTGACTGATTCTTTACAATGAGCTTACTGTAATGAGTATCTTACACCAATCAAGCTATTGACCACAAATCACTATTCTCAGGATGAAGTAATTCCTTCCTGTTGATCGAACCCACAATAGACTTGAAACTCTTAACACCTAGCTGTGTGTAAACATGGTAAGATGGGTCTGAAGCTGGTATTACATGAGAAAATAAATACTTTGGCAATTAAATGTATCTTCCTGAGAAAGACTGTCTGAGGAAATCCTCTCCTACCAGTGGTGAAAAGTAAACAAGAGGACAATAGCACAGAGTTGTATATCTTATTGCCAGCGAACACTGATTTCAATTGAACAAATTTATCATTGACTGCACAATCTGATAATCAGTGCACTTGGTTTGATGGGTGGGGGGGCGGACTTCTCCCCCACAATACATTTGTGCCCCCTAAAATAAAGTGGATTGGGGAGCATATGAAGTATTTCGAGACTGAAATTTGTAAGGTTGTTGAGTATTAATGCACATGCATATCTTTGTCATTCATCACGGATATACAGACAAATGTCTGTGCCCTACCAGTTCCCCCCTCCCCCCCCTCACTTCTCCAAGTGGAAAATCATTGCTACATATGCCACTGCTGGCAATGTGTTCTTTGAAGTTAACATGTCATACTATGCATTTTTTTGGAACCAAATTGTGACCAAAACATGCATGTAATAGAAATCTGACCATACAGCTTCAAAACCATTTTTGAGATTTATGAGAGAATTGATAGAAATGTTTATTGTTTTTCACTATGGTTATTGGTTCCTTCCATCAAACTCTTCCTGTGAACTTATATTTCCACAGACCAGATGATGAAGAAACAGCAGAGTCAGAGGTTTTCCATTTTGATACCGGGTCATGTGACCAAATGCTGGAAGACGAGTCAGTTGATCCACATTCAGGAGAAGCCTCGTCTGGTGAAATTGACGATGCAAAGTGCATTGTATCTCTTAGAGAGATAACAAAATTATTGCAAAATGTTTATGGTGCAAATTGTTCAAAATGCAGTGACAAACTTATTTACAGCACCAATCCCATAGGTACTGCAGTTATTTTTAAGTGGAGCTGTAGTAATGGCCATGTAGGTGTGTGGCATTCACAGCCACGCTTTTCAAATATGTTTTCAGGTAACATTCAGTTCCCTTCAGCTGTTGTTTTATCTGGAAATAATTTTTCAAAGATGGCTCTCTTTTTCAAATTTTGTAAAATTCATTTTGTTAGTTCCACTACTTTTTTTCGAGTCCAAAGACTATATGTTTCACCGTCTGTAAAAGACGAATGGCGGACTCACCAGAGCAGCTTATTTGAATCTCTGAAGGAGCAGCAATTGTGTGTTGCAGGTGATGGGAGAACAGATTCTCCAGGGCATTGTGCCCAATATTGTACTTACAGTTTCATGGACACCAGTGGTTCAAAAATTCTGCATGTAGATGTTGTTGATGTTCGTGAAACCGGGGGTAAGAGCACAAACATGGAAAGGCTAGCATTTGAAAGAGGGCTAGATTACTTAATGGCAAATGTTAATGTTACTGAGGTTGTAACAGATGCCCATGTCCAGACAACAGCACTCATCAAAAATTGTGAGAAATATGAAAATGTAGAGCACAGCATTGATGTATGGCATGGTGCCAAAAATTTTGTTAAGAAGGTCATTGCACTTTCTCAAATGAAGGGTAATGAAGACCTACGTTTATGGATACCAGCCATTCGTAATCATTTCTGGCATTGCTCAAGGGAATGTGCTGGTGATGTGTTAAAACTGAAGGCATTGTGGTGGTCAATGCTACATCATATAGTCAATGAGCATGACTGGGTTCTCTCCATAGATGGATCCATTGGTAAGTGCCAGCATGGGGAACTAGATCCATCGGAGAGGAATAAACCATGGCTCAAGAAAGATTCTCCACCTCATGCTGCTCTCAGAAAAGCCATGACAAACAAACGATTCTTGAATATGTTACCATATTACAAGAACTTTAAGCATACTGGTAATCTTGAATCGTTTCATAACCATATGTTGATGTATGCTAGTAAACGATGTTCATATTCATTTGAAGGTTATGTAACAAGAATGCTGTTGTCTGCTATTGACCACAATTATCATTCAGACAGAGAATATGCAGCTCCTAAGGATGTAGTGTCAGGTTACCGGCAGAAATATAGTAAGAGGACAAGAAAGTGGGCACCTGAACGGTTGAAGGTAGCCAAGGATTATGGTTACATCCCCCAACTCATGAGAAGAATATTTTCCATGAGAGCCACAACACCAGGGCATCTTTCACAACATGTCTCTTTAGCATCAAATAATCCGCTCCTTCTGCAGTCAAATATAGCGAATGTTCCAAAGCCCAGTATTACTCAATTACTTCAGGAGCACAAGTCACGGTTTGAAAAAAATTAAACAACTATTGTCAGTGTCTTTCCCCCATCATTGTGTAAGCTGCATATTCTCTGTACGATATATTGTTTTGTAATAACCATTCATTGTGATTCTCTAATGCACTCATTCATGGTTTACATGGAATTAATATATTCTACATGGGTTGAACATAATTGCAGTACTTGTGTATTGTAAACCTACTGTAGAAGTCAATAACACTGGCATATGGGTAATGTATTTTATTTGTGCATTGTATATTCCACCTGAAGTAATTTTTAAAGGAGCTTTTAGAATGACTGTCATCATGTTAAATATTTTGATATTTGAGCCAAACTGAAAACATCTTTCTATAGCCTTCTTGACCTTGGAATTTTCATTCAATATTGTCAATATAATTTGTGATAAACTTCTGCCTGATTGTTTGGCATCACTTCGATATCCCATTATGGTTTGAACTGTATTTTTTTCTTTTGATTTAAACATTGAATTTGGAAAATGTTTTCTTACTTTTTATCTTAGCAACAGCAACTTTCTTGAATTAAAGCACATTGTCTATGTTGTTTCTATGTCACACCTTGTGGAGTCATCTGTGGGCAAACTTTTTGTTCTATGAGTGTTTGTATCATTTCGAAACTTTGAGGCCCAGTCTGGCTTAATCTAGAGGCTAAATATTTAAATTAGCACAAAATTTGTTCTAACTATCATCAGGCTGACATTAGTTGAAATTAGAATGAACACAACATTAGTCAAACTGGAGGTCAATGTTTGAGGCCAGCTCTGGGCTTATGTTATGTTCCATGGGCTCACACAAGCCCAGTCAAATGTAGATGAGGCTATATATTTTTTTAGTATGAATAGGCCTTTCAAAATTTCCTAACCTTTGTATCCAGAGCTATGGCAGTGTAACATAGTATTGATGAGTCATTCATGATCATTTTGTTTTATAACATTGTAGCAATGCTTCACGTCACAGTTGTTGCAGAGTAATACAGATTCATAAATGTATGTAATAGTAAACATCTGTCTCAAGTTATCATTCTTCGTTATTGACTCTTGTAGCTATCACTCAGATAATGCTAGAAAGATCTGAGATTTTGCTATTTAATAGAGGGGGTTTTAGTTGGTTGGGTAGTTTTTGCGAGGGATTTAAAATGACATTGTTGATGCCAATGCACCACCCTAAGGTCCCCCTGCCCCCCCCCCCCACTTTGAGAATATGAATAACTATGACAAAGCTTTTGTGGTAAGGATTGGCAGCCAAAAGCATGGGTCTATATATTTAGTGTCCTCTGAGATATAATAGGGGAATGTACAAGTATATCATGAACCTGCTGGGTCAATCCATGACTAGCCCACTCTTCAACTTTTCCCAGCAATCCTGCCTCCCATTTTTGTGGTTAGGAACTAGTACTTTCTCAAGGTTTGACATGAATGGGACTATATGGATCGCTGGGATTTAATGTCCATGATAATTTAGAGGAAAGCCTGATGCCTGTAATATAATTGCTGTGAGATATAGGGGCATTAGAGTGGAAAGTGGGGCAGCTGTATGCAAGGGAATTTAGTGTAGTCCTAACAAGGCCAACCTTCCTAAGTCCTCAAAATTTAGTAGGAATTAGTACTTTCCCAGTTTTTTGCAGGAATGGTTGGGACCTAACAGTATGGATGACTGAGTGTTAGTATCCTCCCTGATAAATAGAGAAAAACATAAGGCCTACAACATAATTGTTTTGGACAGACATGGGTACAACTTTCTATATAGATTTATTTTTCATTAGCCTAGATTAACAAATGTAAAAACATGCAAATAAAAAAGATGGAAAGAAGAAAATCTGCTATATTGCATTTTCTCTCCACTGAAAATTTGTTAACTTAAATGAATGAAAATTTGTTCAGTTAAACATGACGACGATTTCTCACCACCTACATTTGAAAAAGCTGACTGCTTTTTACTCAAGAGTTCAGTAAATTTTAGCTTAGATGATAACAGTTAAAATCGATACTATTAACACACAATCTTCATGAAAGGAATATATAAACCTATGTGTTAATAAATATGGAGCTGGTTATTACTGCTGACCAAGTTGTTGATGAATTTATAGGCTAACCTCTTGTTATACTCTAAGCAGCTTCATACAATATCATGAGGATGATAGAGGCACAGAATCTTTACATCACAGAATAAGGATAATAGCATATTAAGGCAAATCAGCATGCATAGTTGCATTTTCAAATAGGTGCAATGTAAAAGAAAAGGAAAAAGATGAACACCACTGACAGGAAATCTGCTCACAATTTGTCACCAACACAAAATACCTATGATATACCTATGCTAGCAATTGCTTCATAGTATGGACAAGATACTTATAGGATTTTTTTAAAAGAGATTTCCTATTACAAGAATAGCCTTGATTTATGACTTTAAATGTGACAGATACAAATATTTGAAATACATAACATACATATTTTACAAGATATTCAAAGATTGAACTCAATGAAGAAACAAAAAAAAGGGTGACTATTAAATTTCCAATTCAACAATTCATCCAAATAAAGACTTTTAGATTGAACCCTGTTGACTTATGACATTTGATGTATAACAATTTTAGGACCATCTGCTCACCAGGGCAATCTACATTAACATTCATCCTGCTACATTACCATGTTTACCTCACATGAGGTTTGGCCTTTAAAAGTAGCGTTACCTTTTACCAAGGAGACAACACACAACTACAATATCATGAACTTGGAGGTTTGAAGCTATATGTTACCAGCAAGAAATGAAAATACTATATAACTGGAATATGAGTCCCATGTATGCATATCAACGCATAATATGAAAATGCAAACTTTATTTCATTTCAAGCAAGAATAGTGTAATACATATTGTTTATCTCATAGTTTTAAGTGGATATGAGGTGTTTATGATTATATCATGATGGTAATGATAATAAGTTCAATTTAGGGGTTTAACTGCAGATATCTCTAAGTTAAATCAACAAGTAAAGATTATGTGAACTAGCAAAATGAAATAATTTGGAGCCTGGCAACAATCCACTTGTTTAATCTTGGAGGTTCTCTCCTGCAATAAAACCCTTGTACTGCCCATCTGCTGATGGGAATCTCTGCCTTATTTTAATAACACAACAAGCAGGGATGACCAGTCTGTTGCCACGGCCAAGACGTCCAAACTTCCAGTAAATGTAGTTCCTATATGAGTAGTGACGATAGTTTGAATTTGACCTATTTTCTTCGTTGGCCAGTTCATCCTCACGCACTTGCATGTTTACCGATAAGACATTTACATTCAAGCAAATGTCTCTGAATGCTTGAGATTCTGTAATGCAATCACCAATCCTCCTACAACAACACTTGTTTTCAATGATCGTTGGCATTGGACTACATTTAGTACACTTGCACCACAATGGAATCTCTGTAGGCTGGTTCTCCCTTGTCGTTTGTGGTGGAGTGAAATCACTCAAGGCTTCTGGCTGTCTTCGAAGAAGCTCCGTTGCTACATCTTCCAACCTCTCTCTAGACAAGCCTTTCACGTACCTCTGTTGGTAAACAAAAATTCAACTTCAATATCACCAGCTAGTGCAATTCACCACAAAGTACACATCACAGAATTTGGATAATATATTGCAAACAATTGGGTCATGTAGGTACCAGACGGGAATAATGACAAGAGATACACATTGGTTACTGCAAGCAAAGAAATACAGAGTAAGGGGATCTTATAGGATAGTGAACAAAAATGTTTTGTGCTCATTTTTTGTTTGTAGCTATTTGAAGATTTATGAATCTTGGCCCGATCTATGCTACTGCAAATAGTACTGTATGTTTCAGTGTGTATTCAAGTACGATACATCTTTACAACCCTGCACTTTTGTCCAATTTGCATACCAAGTTGCTATGTCATACTGGATAAATTACTCCTTAAAAGACAATATGATTTTGACCAGCAGATCAGGCTTGTTCTATAAACTTTGTTCAGAAGACTGTAAATATGATTCTTACTTGCGAGTACAGTGTGTGAATGTATAATGTATTTTAATAAATATAATTTCTTACCTGAATATTCGCCTCATGGGAAATGGAGCCTGCACTTTCATCAATGGCTTCTTCAACTGACCCTTGAACGTCTTCAGTCCTTCCTTCATCAGATGAGCTTTCCTCACTTGATGCTGAACTTTCCTGAAATAGAGACACCAAAAAAATAAACGTAAACCATTTAAAATTGAAAGAAAAACATGGTAATGCATCTGTACGTGTACGTGTCAAAATGCAATACAACATATATTAGGAATATCTGAATAACATATCATTACACTACTGATGACTGCAAATAAACCTCATTTAACCCTGTAGTGTGATTGCATCAACAAATGTGTAAGCTGTTCAAGGTTAGCAGTTGTTTCAAAGTTATAGCCTAATCAGTACATACTGTTATGTTACATGCATATAACCTAGGCATATGAAGTATACTTCACCGACTAAAATCATTGACATACTGTCATTTTGGTATGGTCGGCACTCTACTGCAAGATTACAAAATCAACAAAATTGCCAGCTAGTTGTGGTCCAAGCACTTAGGTAGGCATATATTAAAACACAGTTACGTCAGTCGACAGCCTAATATGAAATTTGGAGTGGAAATGGTATGATGTTTTTATGCTAACATCACTGGTGTGTGAAAAGGATGCCCGTAATTTTCATAATGTCAAAGACTACGGGGTAGCTTAGCCTAGCCAGTACAACTCAAACTCAATTTTCACAGGCTATGAATCCGTTGGTCACCGTGCATTACTCGTGTACTGCAATATACGACCGTTATACTTTTAGCCTATAGGCTTCCCTATATGCCAGTACCGATGGCTGAATGAATTGTTTCATATAAAGCTAAAATTTTAACTCTTAATAGACCTTGCTTTAGTACAAAATTGCAGGTAATTCTGTAGAGACTTTAAGCGTTTGTCAATCAATACACAAACAGTTTAATAAGACCTACCTCTGGTGCTTTGTTGCGACACGGTCTTTTTTTCGTGCCACATTTGCAATGATAATTGCAAAAGGAACCAAACGATTTACACGGGCATCCAACTCCGGCTCGCCTGGTAGGTTTACCGCGTTGACAAGTGCCACGGCACTTGCAAGACATCGGCTCCGATTCTATTCGAGAATCCAAGAAACTGGAATCTTTGGATGACATAATGCAACGTTTACACCGTCCTCGTGTGAAAAATAATGTTTCTGTTGTACGCTAAGTGATGGTTGAATTCGAACTGATCGTTGTGCTGCATATGCGATCGTTATGTGCTGTCCTACATATGTACATGTATACATGATACAGTGTACTGTACAGTGTTTCACCAACGGTTTTCCGGTAACGATACGGTTATAGCAGGCATTACGCGATATTTACGATAAATGGTAATGTCAGGTGCAAATCATGTTGAATAAAGAGAAAGTTCTTTTAAAGTTTGAAATCAAATATTTAGTTAAAGAGATATTTTTCTTCTTTTTTGGCGTGATATAAATATTAATTTAACAATTTTAACAGGAAAATCATGAGAAATGAACAATATATGTTTTAGTAAATTTTACCTATGACCCATGTGAAAGGAAATCCATTTCCGTTAGCAACTCTTTCAACCAATCAAAAAATTGAAAATAAAAATACTTTGTCGTGTGAGAGACGAAATCTGGCCTTTAATATAACAATGAAGGATTTCCATGTTACTCTAAAGGTGATTGAGTCAACGATATTTACTCCAGAACAAAGGACATCCAATTAAACCCTGATTAGGTAAGTAAGTAAGGTTAATATATTGTACTTATAAATGGAGGAATTAAGAGAGGTAGGTATAGTGCAGGACCTGGTGACAAAGGGGGAATCCACCACTGCCCTTCCCCCTACACACATACGTACACGCTAGACTTCATCTAGTGTCAATATGTATTCAAGTTATTCCATTTTGGAGTGAGTTTGTGTATGTGTGATTTCCATTTGTTGTTGATTTTGAACTCACCTATGTGGTTCACTTTCTTCTTTGTTTTTTGTTAACAACCTGCACTAATTTGAGCATTTATTGCTCTACAAGTAGCCCGTTTGCATTCCCGTTGCGGAATAGAGATATTTTATTTGGGCGATTGTGTCTAGGAATATAGGGAAAAAAAGTTTCAAATGTCCCTTCGAGAGTTGACGTTACCCCCCCCCCCCCCCCTCCGGCCATGCGCTGTACATTATATAGGTCACGTGCATTTTGTTTGGTAAGGCACATATCAACATCTAACACACCCTGTACAACAAACCCTGTACTTGTACAAGTACCTTGGAATTGTATTGTACTAATCAATGAAGGAATTAAGTAAGGTACGGATAGTGCAAAACGTGATAGCCAGGCAGAAGACTTGTACCCCAGTCCCCTCCCATAAAAAAAAAACACATGTCATGGATTATGGCTTGTTCAAGAAAATCTACTTTGCATCGAAGCGTATAAGTTAAAACAGCAAGAACAACAATAACGTGCTTAAACTCCGTAACGGTTGCCATGATACAATTAATCCATCTGACGTCACTGTGTCTATACATCTCTATTACAAGTATTGTCTCTTTGCGGCAACAAATTCGCATCAGTGGTTTCAATTGTTCAAGTTCATAGTATTTTCTGCATACGGAACTTACCCGACTACTAAGTTTGTAAAAGTACACTGTCTTCGCTATGCCAGATATTGTACACTGCAATATGTTGGAAGCAAAATGTCTTTATTGTGAATAAAGTTATTGTAGTTTTGGTTTCTGCAAGCTTTAAATCCAGACCTACATAGCTAGGTCTTCTCAATTACTGGTCATGTTCCCTACACTGAACTACGTTAATCCACACTGATCACCATTGCTTACAATATATAGTGATCACTTTCAGGGAGGACTGTTTCCACTGATGTGCTATCACTCTTGTCATATACAAGTCATTAAGCGAATTTTACTAAGATAATGTATGTATCGGGAACGTAAATTGATGGTGTGGGTAGGATAAGAAACGAAAGAAACTCGAAATATCCGACAGTAGGCCTACTGCAATGGTCAATGGATCCCCACCACGGTTCTGGGATACAAACAAAGCCATTACATTCGTCGTTCCCACGTATATTTTTATGGAACTAGAAATCTAAGCAAGCAAGTAGTTGGGGAGAGACTAAAAGAACGAAGTTTGTTTTTACATAATTGCCAGTAAACGGTTTAGTAAATTTACTTTTGTTTTAAAAGCAATGATTGCCATCTTGTATTAGAAATTTAAATTCAATGACTGTCACGCAAATATTTTACTTATAGATTATTTACACAGTCGAACCAAATGCTAAAAACATTATTATTTTGTGTTTGCTATCAGGAGAATGATCGAGGTCTACTTATATAAATCTTAAAGCAGCTTTTTGAGTCCTTTCTATGATTTTCTCAACCTCATTGACCTTACGATACCATAATGACATACACACCTAGCTTATCTATTCAAATCTAACGTTATTTCTCTCTATGATATTTTCCGTTAGGTTCGCAATAAGCCCCGCCTATAACATGAATATTTAAATTATTTGAACGTCATTGAATAATGAGGTAAATAATTTCACTTTGCCGACGTCTTAAGCAATCCAGTACACCAATATGTACTACAACACATTGCTCTATTTGTGTACTCTGAGTATGGCTGTGATAACGACTCAGCTTTTCGGATTGCTGTGAATGAATCTATTTTAAGCAACAGTTTATAATTAAACTTGTCAGTTATTCACTCATTGGTTGAATTCAAACTAGTGGATTTGGGGAACTGTATGCGATTGCTTTTAAATGGGGAATTTGTCGGAAGACTCTTAATTAATATCTGCAGAAGTCCTTAATTACTCGCCAATTGGCGCTCTAGGTAGGGAAGAACTTGGCTAATATTTGAGTTTGCTGTTTTGTGATGAATACATTTAAAAACCCCGATGGGCATGTCAAAAGGGTGGCAAAACGGCGACAAAACGCAAAAAGCTGCTTTAAGAAGTTATAACAACTTGCAATCAAAATACCGATTACAGTAGTAGCCCACCCCGCTGAAGAAGGCTACATGAGGTGGGGGCGGGTAATTCGAGAAACATCTTTTCTGTTGCTTAGATATGTTTGAGTTTAGTCATAAAAGAGAAAAGTACTGATTGTGCAATAATCTATCACGTCACAACATTATGCACCTTGAATAGTCTTTGTTTTCTGTTATAAATGAACGTGGCTTACTTAACCTTTATAAGTAGGGCCATATAATGTAGTAATGTACAAATTCGTAGCTATCGACCAACTCTTCAAGCGTTCCATACGCATATGTGATAAATAACTGAATTATGAAACAGACACAGGCTGTTATGCGTATTATAGTATAATAATGACTCAGATCATGTCTGGAATAAAGTTAGGGAAACCCTGGTTTAATGTTTAAGCAGGGGGGTCCCTGGTATGTGCGATAGTCTGTGTATCTATGGGTACCAATGTATTGCTGGCCGGAAGAGAGTTGGTTCTTGCTGCCGGGGTTTATGTTAACAGTCTGGTGGACGTTTTCGTCTCTAAACTGAGTATACGGGGAAGTAACAAGACGGATAGGCCGTTGGGCGGGGGTCAGCTCATGTATGTTGCAGGATAGAGAGCTTTGCGGCTTGTTATTGGTTTTTGATATGTGTCAATGCTATCAGATATGTCGTAATTGGTCAGATACTCGTGTATAGGCTTCTACACAGTTACGGGGTCGTTTATATTGCTATGCGAGTAGCGTTTTTATACATTAATTTAGTATACATTAAGATCAAGTTCCAGGTAGAATCCTTGCCGAATTTTATAGCGTTTGTCAGAGGCAATGTTTTAGAGGTTATTTTGGGGCTTCTGCAGAAGACATATGGATCGGATTGATGCACTTTGCAGCTGCGTTGCGTACACTGCTTGTGCGGTTGCAAGGCTGTTGCAGCGTAGGGTTCACGGGCTGACGCGGTCCATGTTAGCTGTGCTGCGTTGCCTTTGCCGAATTCATCATTTGCTGCGATGCGTTGTCTTTAACGCAATGCGTATAGTTAAGCTCTCTTCTAGGCAACTTGCGCATTACAGAATAGCTGTGCCGTGATAGGGTTAGTTAATGTACGTTGTCCGTGTGTCGTGTGTTAGTCGTTAAGGTATTCCTACTTATATATATTTATTTGTTTGTAACACTGCGAAAGATTTACTACAGGAACATTGTATATAGACAAGTATATATACTTATTAATCTCAGGATGCACTGTTAGTGTATTTTATTTTGCGGTGTCCTCGAGTCTCTCCCTACCACCACCACCCCCCACCCCCACACACCTTACTTACCAACCGGGTACGCAACATAACTGTAGCGGACATACATACATACATTAAATGAGTACTACAAGAGTTCAGAGTCACAATGGAGCACGTCACATGGTCAGTGCGTTGTTTTACGCAATTCTGCATTGGAATATTCATGGTCAATGTTAACGTATACGACGATGGTTGAGTAATTATTGTGTGCCTCGTCGACAAGTACACAAGAGCTCTAGTACTTGATCCAAGCTAACACTTACCTAGGCATTGACTTCATTGTGCGATGATATTATGTGATTTAAAGCAGCATTTTGCGTTGGGTCGCTTTTTTCCACCTTTTTAACATGTGCATCGATTTTTTTAGATGTATCAATCATAAAACAGCAAACTAAGATACCATCCAAGTTTCACCCTGCCAAGAGCGTTAATTAGCGAGTAATTAACGATTTATGTCGATAACGAGTAAAAGTGTCCTCGACAAAGTTTTCATATCTCCAAATCCACTAGTTTGAATTCCACCAATCAGTGAATAGTATGTTTATTCATAAGCATTTTGCGTTTGGTCGCCGTTTTCTACTTTTTTGACATGTCCATCGAGTTTTTTACATACATCAAATCACAAAACAGCAAATTAAGATATTAGCCAAGTTTTTCCCTGCCAAAAACGTTAATTGGCGAGTATTCCACATACAAAATTAATCGCATTCAGTTCCCAAACCCACTAGTTTGAATTCAACCAATCAGAGATGCAGGTTTAGTTATGAGCCGTTGCTAAAAATAGATTCAAGACTTTGCGTTGGTACAACCAGGGAGTTGTTATGCAACTCTCTGGTACAACTGCCATATAGACTGTACACAAATCAAGCGTGGTGTTATATTACGTATCTGTCAATGACGTTTGTAGGGTTTAAATATTCATATTATGGGCGAGGTTTATTGGGTTCCCAACGGAAAATATCTTGGAGAACAACAAAGTTGAAAGTTGCAATTTTTTCGACTTTTATGCCACCATTTGAAGTAAATTTTAAATAGATAAGCTAGTTATGTATGTCGTTATGGCATAGTGGAGTCAGTGAGGTTGAGAAAAATCATAGAAAAGGACGCAAAATGCTGCTTTAAGTTCTAAATATACTTAAGAAAGACCCACATTTTAAAGGTTTTTTATTGGCATAAAAGTAAACAGTATATAAATGTGATACAATTCCTTAAATCAGAACGTATGGTACATCAGTTGTCCGACAGGTTTAACGCGGCTATCACGGTAATACATGAAATAGTGGATGTGTTTCTCAAAATAGCTTTGTACATCGGATTGATGTCTGCATAATTTGGATATATTGACTTGTCTTGTAATGAAATTCCGATACAGTCACATTGAACTTTGGTTATAAAAGACTTGATTTATTGCTACGGCATTGTATATTCATCACCTCTTCTACAAACAAATAGTTGGATATCGCCTCCCATTCCAGGACCATTCGACAACGGAACCAATAAGACAAGGATTGAATATAACAAAAAAGGATTCCCATATTATTGAAACTAAAGGTTCTTGAGTCAATGTTATTGTTCTCTATTGATCTAAATCAACTTCCTAATAGAGAAGTGCTGTCTGTATTATGTGCGTGTATTTGTCCCTTCACAGCATTTGCAGTTTAATGCTTCTGTAAAATACTATACCTAACTGCATGTCTTCAAGTTAGTTCGGTGTAGCCGACCTCACAAAGACTAGTGCCTTTTAAATTAATGTTTAGAGTCGAGGATTAATTCGCATTAAGTAGAAGCTCACTATGCAGGTTATACCTAAGTACCTGCGACAAACATAAAGGTTGAATGGCACATTACTACGATCCGCATATAAAATATAGTTTTACTTTCTGAGAAGGTACCAGATATATGACGTACATGTGAGCATGCGTACATGCTGTAAATACGGTGATACGACCATAATCGATGTTTGTGACCATATAGCTATATTGACCGTTCACTTTATTGACATAGCGGGGAACATTTACATGTGGTTCAGGCGACGAATATATTGTATTCCAGAAACAAAACTAGTTTAACGTAAGATTCCAGCGGTACGTTAGAGTTATAACTTACATACTTTTAGTAGGTACTAATTGAGAGGGCAAAAATTGAATAAAAAATTCTTTATGTCTTTTTTATTCAAAACATATGTTTACAACCTTCTATCATTTAAAAAAAAATTATTCCTGCTAAGAAGGAGCATAAGGCAAGGGGTAGAGGAGATGGATGGAATGGAAATAACACCGTTATCTTGCGTATGTATTATGCACAAGCAAAACAAAATTTCTCAAACAGTAGGTAACATGAGCTTTAGCAGCGTTGCTGCTCTTGTTTTAACAAAACAGCAATCCGTACACAATCCTATGACCATCTGTGTGTAGTCATGCATACAACCAATGTAAGGTTCATTAATTTTTACAGTGGTGTGTAATTCGATATTTCGGCTACTCTACATACGAAGTTTTATGCTAGACAAACTAGAATCACAAACCTCCATTTCATTGTAGAATAAATAAATAGAATTCTGATAAATCAGCTATAGCAAAATATTCTCTTCCTAAGGAAAGTAAATACCAAAACTGAAGCATTCATGCCTTATTCACGTTGTATATATTTATCATCTTTTATCAAATCTCATGTTACTTGTTTTCTATTATATATCTCTTATATTCCAAATAAACGACTTTGACAAAGCGTCTTGCAAATGCGATACCGTATCCATAGTAACTGTCATTTTAAAACGCAAAATGAAATAACGCGGATGCTATAACACCAAATTTGCTAAATTATCTTTGAACTTCAATCACCTCCACCGTCAAACCCCACACCATTCTACCTTTAGATTTAACTTCCGCCATTTCCACGAGTCTCCCCTGCGAAATAGTAGAACCAATTGATTGTATACTTCAATTGATGGAACCTCATCTGACATATTTATCCCTGTTTAACCCAAAGCACCCTCCTCCTACCCTGTTCTCCCGGTAACCCTCATTAAATGTTCACACCAAAGTACATTTTTCAAAACGTAAAATGGCGATAAAACAAATAAATGAATTATAAAAAATAAAAAAAAACGAAAATCAGTTTGCTACCATTTGATCGTTATTATTATTGGTGAAGCAAGATATGAAAACCTCTTTATCAATTCTCAGCACATTCAAACTTTATACATTCCTTACATATCTTTGTCACTATATTTTTCGATCGACTCGATTTTACCTGATAATATCCGGGATAGTCGTACATACAGAGCTTTACGTGCACTTAGGTGTGTTTTACTGACAAGTCGCAGCTTTTCTACCGCAAGATATGGTACAGAATGCTTTAATTACTAGAAACTATTTCAATGCATTTCATGTTGGTTGCGTCAATACTAAGGCCAGGGTAACAAACTTTCAACGGCTGCACGAACACGATCACGAACAAGATATCAACATAAAAGTAACTCTTTATACTATTTACAGCTTCAATATTGTTAAATAGAATTAAGTTAGGTTTTTCACCAACGTAGGTTGACGCCACTTTCTTTATTACATAATTTCAATTTTTCTATCGGTTTACAGATTCCATCGCTTATGCGAGAAGTGTTGATCACCCCAGTCTTATTGGAAGTATCTGGTAGAAATATCTAAATGGTAAGTGAAGCAGTTAATGCTATATTAGAAAATGTATTTAGTAAACGAACCACAAATGTGGAAACGTTATCTTTTCTGCTATGTAATTCTGCTATGATGTGTCTTATGGTGTGGTTTTTGCCCACATCTACTGGATCCTGCTATTAAATTCTTTCAATTAGCAGCCTACTTTCTCCATAAATGTATTCAGTTATCTTTCTAGCAACGCAAAATGCGTTGGCTTTCCACGAAAATCCCTGTCGGAAAGGGAGTCTTAAAAAGAAAAGCAAATGTAGTTGCCAATACAGAATATTCACAAAACACCAAATTTATAATATTTTCTAATAATAATGAATATTAGCAGAAAAGATTGTTATGTAACTAGCACTGCGTATGTTAACATTGCTCAAAAATAAAAATAAATGTACAAATGGCTTCTGATCTTTAGTCTAAGAATATGTATGTGATGACGACCGTTCAATTAAAATGTAATCTTTATATTTTGATACATTAGCTATTTTGGTAAAGTATCAAATACTTTCACGATACAGATACAGATAGATAAATAAATAGATAGGTATATAGGTAGGTAGATGGATAGATGGATGGATAGGATGGATGGATGGATGGATATGATGGATATGATGACTGGATAGGATGGATGGATAGTATGGATGGATAGGATGGATGGATAGAATTGGATGGATAGTATGTATAGGATGGATGGATAGGATTAATGGATATAATCGGATTTATTGGATGGATTGATGGGATAGATGGATAGGATGGATAGGATAGATGGATAGGATGGATGGATAGGATGGATAGGATAGGATAGATGGATGATATTTATTAATAGGAAGGATAGAAAGGATGGATAGTATGGATTGATAGGATGGATGTATTGGATAGATGGACGGCTATAAAGCATATATAGGAGAGATAGGTTGGATAGGATTGATGGGTAGGATGGATAGGAAAATGGATAGGATGGATGGATGGAATTGGATGTATAGGATGTATATGATGGATAGATGGATAGGATGGATGTATATCATGAATGGATAGGTTGGATGTATATGTTGGATGGATAGGATGGATGGATAGGATGGATGAATAGGCTAGATGGATATATTTGGATGGATAGGAAGTATATGATGGATGAATAGGGTGGATGGATGGATAGATGGATTGGATTGATGGAGGGGATGGAATGGATAGGATGGATGGATAGGATGGATGGATGGATATTATTGGATGGATAGATGGATTGGATGGATGGATAGGATGTAAAGGATGGATAAGATGGATGGATATGTTGTATATAATAGATGTATGGATATGTTGAATATAAAAGATGGATACGATAAAAAGATTGATGGATAGGATGGATGGATGTATAGGAATGATCGGATGAATTGATACGATGGATTGATAGGATGAATTTACATGATGGTAGGATAGGATGGATGGATGAATATGATGGATGGATAGGATGGATAGGATATGATTGATGTATAGGTTAGATGTTAACAGATGTATATATAGGATGTATAGGATGGATGGATGAATGGATGGATAAGATGGATCGATTGGATGGATGGATATATTCGATGGATTGATAGGATGGATATATAGGATGGATATGATTGATCCAGAGGATATATGTATAGTATAGATGGATAGATTCGATAGATTTTTATGGATGGGTAAATAGGATGGATGTATAGGATGGATGGATAAGATGGATGGATATGATGGATGGATAGGATGGATAGGATGGATGGATAGGAAGGATGGATAGGATTTATAGGATGCATGGAAATGATGAATTGATATGATGGATGGATAGGATTGATGGATAGGATGGATTAATATGATAGATAGGATGGATGGAAAGGATGGATGTATCGGATATATAGGATGTATAGGGTGGATGGATAGGATGGATGGTTAGGATGGATGTTTATGAAAGATAGGATGGATGGATATGATGGATGTATAGGATAGATGGATACGATGCATTCATAGGATGGACAAATAGAATGGAAAGAATGGATGGATAGGATGGATGGATTGGATGGATGGATAGGATTTATAGGATGCATGGATACGATGGAATCATAGGATGGATAGATATGATCGATATGATCGATGGATATAATGGATGGATAGGATGGATGAAAAGGATGGATGGATAGGATATGATTGATGTATAGGTTAGATGTAAACAGTTGTATATATAGGATGTATAGGATGGATGGATGGATGGATGGATGGATGGATGGATGGATGGATGGATAAGATGGATCGATTGGATGGATGGATATATTCGATGGATTGATAGGATGGATATATAGGATGGATATGATGGATGGATAGGATGGATCCAGAGGATGGATGGATGTGATGTATAGTATAGATGGATAGATTCGATAGATTTTTATGGATGGATAAGATAGATGGATATGATGGATGGATAGGATGGATGG
Organism: Apostichopus japonicus; assembly: GCF_037975245.1. Lineage (NCBI taxonomy): Eukaryota > Metazoa > Echinodermata > Holothuroidea > Aspidochirotida > Stichopodidae > Apostichopus > Apostichopus japonicus. Next base: position 8,097,991 of record NC_092567.1, read on the forward strand.
ATAGGAAGGATGGATAGGAAGGATGGATAAGATTTATAGGATGCATGGAAATGATGAATTGATATGATGGATGGATAGGATGGATGGATCGGGTGGATTAATATGATAGATAGGATAGATGGAAAGGATGGATGTATCGGATATATAGGATGTATAGGATGGATGGATAGGATGGATGGTTAGGATGGATGTTTATGAAAGATAGGATGGATGGATATGATGGATGTATAGGATGGATGGATACGATGCATTCATAGGATGGACAAATAGAATGGAAAGAATGGATGGATAGGATGGATGGATGGATAGGATTTATAGGATCCATGGATACGATGGAATCATAGGATGGATAGATAGGATCGATATGCGATGGATATAATGAATGGATAGGATGGATGAAAAGGATAGATGGATAGGGTGGATGGATAGGATGGATAGGATGGATATGATAGATAGAATGGATGGATGGATAGGATGGATGTATAGGATGTATAGGATGGATGGATAGGAAGGATGGATAGGAAGGATGGATAGGATTTATAGGAAGCATGGAAATGATGAATTGATATGATGGATGGATAGGAATGATGGATCGGGTGGATTAATATGATAGATAGGATGGATGTACCGGATATATAGGATGTATAGGATGGATGGATAGGATGGATGGTTAGGATGGATGTTTATGAAAGATAGGATGGATGGATATGATGGATGTATAGGATGGATGGATACGATGCATTCATAGGATGGACAAATAGAATGGAAAGGATGGATGGATAGGATGGATGGATTGGATGGATGGATAGGATTTATAGGATCCATGGATACGATGGAATCATAGGATGGATAGATAGGATCGATATGCGATGGATATAATGAATGGATAGGATGGATGAAAAGGATGGATGGATAGGGTGGGTGGATAGGATGGATAGGATGGATATGATAGATAGAATGGATGGATGGATAGGATGGATGTATAGGATGTATAGGATGGATGGATAGGAAGGATGGATAGGAAGGATGGATAGGATTTATAGGAAGCATGGAAATGATGAATTGATATGATGGATGGATAGGAATGATGGATCGGGTGGATTAATATGATAGATAGGATGGATGTACCGGATATATAGGATGTATAGGATGGATGGATAGGATGGATGGTTAGGATGGATGTTTATGAAAGATAGGATGGATGGATATGATGGATGTATAGGATGGATGGATACGATGCATTCATAGGATGGACAAATAGAATGGAAAGGATGGATGGATAGGATGGATGGATTGGATGGATGGATAGGATTTATAGGATCCATGGATACGGTGGAATCATAGGATAGATAGATAGGATCGATATGATAGACGGATATAATGGATGGATAGGATGGATGGAAGGATGGATGGATATGATAGATGTGATTTGTGGATAGGATGTATAGGATGGATGTATAGGATGGATGGATAGATATGATGGATTGATATGATGGATAGGATGTATAGGATACATGGATACGATGCATTCATAGTATGGATAGATAGGATGGATAGGATGGATGGATATATAGGATGGATATAATGAATCTATTGGATGGATGAATAGGATGGATGAATATGATGTATAGAATAGATGCATAGATATGGTGGAATGATAGGATGGATAGATAGGATGGATGTATAAGATGGATAGGATGGATCGATAGGATGGATGGATGTGATGTATGGCATAGATGGATAGATTCGATGGATTTTTATGATGCATCGATGCGATGAATGATAGGAGTGATGGATAGGATGGATGGATATGATGGATGGATAAGGTGGATGGATAGGATGGATTGCTATGATAGATAGGATGGATTGAAAGATTAAAGTATAGGATATATTGGATGTATAGGATAGATGGATAGGATGGATTGATAGAATGGATAGATAGTATGAATATAATGGATGGAAATGATGGATGGATATGATAGATAGGATGGATGGATAGGATGGATGTAAAGAATGTATAGGATGGATGGATAGGATGGATGGATATGTTAAATAGGATTGATGGATATGAAGGATGTATAGGATGTAAAAAATGGATGGATCGGATGGATGGATAGATATGATGGATTGATAGGATAGATGGATAGCATGTATGAGATATATAGATATGATGCATTCATAGGATGGATAGATAGGATGGATAGGATGGATAGGATGGATAGGATGGATGGATAGGATGGATGGATAGGATGAATGGATAGGATATATAGGATGCATAGATAGGATGGAATGATAGGATGGATAGATAGGATGGATGGATAGGATGGATGGATAGGATGGATGGATTAGATGGATGGATTGGATGGATGGATAGGATGGATGGATAGGATGGCTGTATATGATATATATATATATATATATATATATATATATATATATATATATATATATATATATATATATATATATATATATATATATATATATATATATATATATATAATATTATACCGGTATAAAACTAACAATAACAAACTAAAAATTAAGTTGATGTAGAAAGACATTCGAGAAATTGTGGACGTCGGTGTTACGGTCTTTAATGTTTCCCTACGCAATTTAAATGTGTATTATTCACATTAGACTGGAAATGTATCCTTATTGCTCTTTGAATCGTGAACCTTTCTGTAAAGACAATTTCTCTGGTCCTGTCAATTGTGTATACTATCAATGTCATTCATGCTCTCTCCACAATTATCTTCCTAGTTCACGGACACTTGTTTACCTTTTACCTTGTATAAGAAGCCGTTTCACACTTCCTGCACAGTTGAAATGCATGTAAACCTAAATTAATAGGATGTAGCTCACTGCGTCACTGAATTTACATCTAGGACTAGGGACCTAATTAGACCTAATTTAATACAGAAGAAATTATAGCTAACGTTTATAATATTAATACTTTATACTAGGCATAGTCAATTACGACGACATATGAGGTTGTTTTGTGTTTCCTATAAAGCATATATCCCCAAACTTCAAAGCGTACCTCTATTAAAGATGAAATAAACATACTCCAACAGGTACAAATAACTAACTTTGAAACTTCGCTTATAATAAGTAACCTAAGTTATAATGTGATATGTCACTCCTCATAATAGTGAATAACCTTTTCTTTGATGTCATCGTATCGGTGTACATGTGTAATGGAAGCACACAACGGGTGATGTGTGTACTATAAGGATTTGCAATATAGACGTGTAATAGTGTGCTGTTTATAACACACAAGTCGGAACCATTTCAGCCAAAATACAATCTACCAAATCCTCACAACTGAATGAATAATTATAACAGAAACTCTTTGTGATTGTCTCCGTTACATTGGGCGATGAATACCAGTGCTGCTTTGTTTAACTAACCGATTTAGAAATAACACCTTAATACCATTGTTGCTTGCTACCGTCATACATCATTGACTAAGACAGACTGCACGCACTATAAAGGAATTGGTCGTGATTAGCTGGGTTGTACCAATTTTTGCGGTTCTCCAAAGTAAAACTAATAATATGAACTTTACAAGGAAGTTCAAATGACTATGACGAGTAGAGGTTGGATTTAAGCAGTATTACTTTTTAAGGACAAATTTAGTGTACATTTCTAAAAACCAATATTTTAACCGTTGGCTGTTATTCAAGCCATGTATAAATATAACAGAACTATGCACTGAATTGCTAAAACAGATGTACATTTGTTAAGACGTTGTCAATAGGCAATAGCATCGCTTCCATTATATACATCAGGCTAGCAAGACATGCCATCCTAACATATTCCTATACTTTACTGTATAACATGAACCTACCCAGCATTCGCTCCCCCCTCCCCACTCCCCCCCCCCCCTTGAGTACCCCGAAAATTAAATCTAATTAAAAGTAGGAAGTATCATCTAAAGCACTCTTTTCAGGTTGAAGAAAGCTAAGCGACCCTCCTCAATCTTCCTCCTGAAAGTTGGTCTGCCACGTACGGAGGCTGAATAAAGACATAGGAAGGGGTAACAAGGTTTACTTTTATCTTTAAATTTTGACTTTTAATCTCAAAATTTTGACTTTGGAAATCAACATTTTGGCATTTTTTGTGACTTTTGAACTCATAATTTGGAGATAAAAAAAGGTGAACAATTGTAAACTTAAAGTAAAAATTTTTGAGATAAAAATGTTGAGATTTTGGCACACCTTTTTTTCTCACCTTGGTTCTTACTAAGTCAGCCAATATACGTAATACAATACTCTCATGATTGTTCACTTCCTGCAACGTGGGAGTCATTTTGGGCAAATATTTTCTTTGTACCTCATAGCGCTTCGAAGTGTTATAATGTTCCCTTTGTGAGAAGTCCCCCTTTTAAAATTCTTCCCCTCCTCTTCATATTCCAATTTCTGCTCTACATTACTGCTTAACTGTGGGATATATATTACTGTAGAGGTTAGGATTCCGCTTATAATGGGAACCCTATTGAACTGGTATAAGTTTTGTATAGAGCACTTTTACCGTTCTTCATCGGTCTATGGACGTAATATGTAATTCGTGTTAGTCGTGAATCTACTCTATGGACGTAATATGTGATTCGTGTTAGTCGTGAATCTACTCTGATCATCGATCTTCTAATTGACATGAATACAAATCGTAGGAGATATTTGTCCTGTGTAAACGTTGTTTAAACAAAAACTATGATGACTTAATACTGCCATTATACGTTGATGTTGTCTTCGCTAAACACAACCAACGTACGTACCATTGACGTTACAAACAGTAGTTTGTCATGCCTAACTTTTGCTTTGTTGCAACTTTCCTACATTCTGCCAGTCTTGGCACCCTTACACGTTGTATGAAATGTTAGGTCTGACTAGATTTGGGCGATGTCAGCAATTGCCCTGCAGTAATTAGGAATCATTCAAATAAAGAAAATATCGTAACACTTCTCTCAGTTGAAAACATTTGGATTCTTATTTGTGCTTGTTTACTTGATATCATAAATTGGATGATTGTTTGTATCTGTTGTTATTTTTTCATAAGCCGTCTCTTGTTCACTCCAAAATATATTGTTCCCTTTCCGATGTATTGATAGATTGAAAGAACAATGACCATCTAGGTGTTCGTAGATAAATCAATTAAGTTTGCACACGTGAAGTTTGTTTACATAATGTTCAGCATCCAAATGTCGTGCTTGCAAGGACCAGTTTTATTTGTATCCATACTGCCTAGGTTTGATTAGATGTATGTGTTACAACGCCTAGAAACATTCCTCTTTCACTTTAGGGCTCTACTCTGAATAGACAGAAAAAGATTGGGTAAGGTTGTTACTTCAAACCCATTCCAACTTTATGGTATATAATTTAAAATGACACTTGTAAGTGTGGGAAGAAGCAGAGGTGGTAGCGCAGTCTTGGATTCTTGTAAGTTTCATAGTTTGTTGTATGTGTGCTATATCTAATAGACAACGTGTCGCACTAGTGTACTGTGACTTAATCTCTGTCTATGTTGGTAAATACCTTGGATATATGGCAGGAATACCTCAGATCAAACACCTCGCATAAATAAGTAACAATGGGCATTTTATGGATATTCCCCAACAAATAAGGATAGTTTTTGCTCCCTTTTGCTGGTTTTACTTTTCACAATTAAGTTCCGCAGACGTTCTACCTTGTTTGCAGGTTATACTCATGGACCACTATAGACATCCCCGAAAAATCCCCGTATGAAACACACACATACCACAGTATGTTATAGTATACGTGATACGTTAAAGAACTTATTGTTGTGTGTTATGGAAATCCAGCTGTGAAGTTCATATATTTGAATTATTTTACTACGTGTAAGAGAAAAGTAAATGGAGTATGTGAAAAAGTGCGTGGTCACTGGTGAACCAACAACTGCCTTTGGTATTTCTTTCTACTAAGGCTTGCGAAGCTCAACAAAGATCAACGTTACGATTGACTAGTTCTTGCATAGTTTCAATCAGTTCTCACCATTAGAAAATGATAAAGGTGAATTGTTAATTTAAGTATTAAACTGTTTGTTGTGTTGTCAAACAAATCATTGCATCACTATTGGAGGTCGCACGTGATGCATTTAATGACATGTATATGTAATCCTATGAAACCGTTCCATAATCGTAATTCTCAGGAGTATTCGACGAGATATTAACTTGCCCTAAGCAACAAATGGTAGATTCCATATGCGTCTTAAAACTGAGCAGTACAAAACGTCACATTTTCTGGTAGAAATTGTCACACGCCAATGTATAGCAATAACAATTTGCATCCTATTAGTAGCGAATCATTACCCTACACGACCATAGTATTTTTCGTAGTGCTCAGAATGTAAAGAATTGTAGGAATAGAAGGAAACTTATTTGACGAAAAGGCAGTAAGAAAAAGCTTGTTATTCTCAAGATATGTAAACCTCAAAAAAACTTCATTAGCTTCGATAAGCTTGGAACTGTTTTGGAAGTTATATGAGTCTTCATGTAAACTATCATTTGTGTTCGCTTTCGCCTTGCTTTGCCTAACTATCTAATTGTGTACACGTTGACATTTTTTTTTCCTCGGGAGACAAGTATAACGTTATTTGACACACTGTTTGATTTAATTAAAAAGAAAACCGACGACGGGAATTCAGCAGAATGTTTCAATAATCCGAAGCGAGTAATTTAGATATTGTGGTAGCGAATTTCCAATATTAAATACAGCATTGAAAGCGAATTATATGAATGTTATGTTACGATTGAAATTCGTCAACGTCAGCTGGATTGCTACAAAGTTCAGTATATCACATTCAGATACTCGTTATATGTCAAAATACCTGGATATTCTCTAGTCCGTGGAGCAACGACATTGGAAAGAAACTTCACATTTACCCAGTGTCTGATAACTTTTATCAAATGATATTCTGTAAACTTATATCAGTAAGGGTAAGTCTCTGTATCTTCTAAATCTCCTGTTTTCTAGGGCTGGGTATATCAAGATAACAATAAAACCGTCACGTAAGATACAATGATCCCAAGCAGTACTCGCTTGCGATGGTGTATAAGAGGATCGTATATACTGGATCTTGTATAGTGGATCCAGCATATTGGATCCCGGATATTAGATAATGTATAGTGGATCCTGTAAAGTATATCCAGTATAGTGAATCGTGTAAAGTGGATCGTTTATAATGGATCGTATATAGCGGAATGTGCATAGTGGATCCAGCATATGGATCGGGTATAGTGAGTAACATATATATGACCCTTTATGGTGTATCTTTAATCTTTAATCTTTCAGCATAGAAGATCGTACATAGTGCAAAGTAGATCTTGCGTGGTGGATCCAGAATAGCAATCATGTAAAGTGGTTTCAGCACAGTGGATCGTTAATATTGCAACCAGCATTTTGGATCATATATAGTCGATCCTGTAAAGTGGATCGAGCATAGTGGATCGTGTAAAGCGGATCGTTTATAATGGATCTTCATCGCTCACCAGGCATAGTGGATTTGTTATTGTGGATGCTGTATAGTCGATCCTATATATCATCTCGTGTATAGTGGAACCACGTATACTTTGAAAACATATGGCTAAAATATTGTGGTGTTCTCAGTGTGTTGTAATCTGTAATAGTGAATCTTCTTTTAACCGAAGGACTGTTATAGCACATGTTGATGAAAACCTAGAATCTCTCAATATAACCTAATCCTGCTGCTGGTTTTCGTCTCAATACATTGGCATTTACCTTCGACACAAATTACCCGCACAAAATGTATTTATCTCTTTTACCGATGCTGGTGCATTTAGGCCCTAGCACGTTTTAATCTCGTAAAACGCGACATAATTCTAGTCCTTTACAGATGATAATTTCCCAATTTTAAATGAAAATACATTAACAAAAAGTTTGACTCAGTGTACTGATTAAGCCCCTTAACCAATATTTGAGGCAAACTGAATTGACGTAATTTTGAACCACCACACGCATATGGGTCATTGTCAATGTAAATGCAGAATGACCAAACCCTGAACCATATTTTGGTTATAGATATCCACCGACCCCAGCGTTGGATAATATTAATTTTGCAGGGCCTATAATATACACTTCACCTTTGCAATACAAATATAACTAGTATCATAACAAAGAACTTTTAATGTACACATTTGTAAGATATATTATATGATATCCATTAGTGGAATTTACAAACTAAATACAGTAATGCATAATACAAATTGAGGAATTAAGAAGTGGGATAATAATAGTCAGAATATGCGTATTCCTGGCGCTCTGATCATGCAATAAAAGTGGTAATTATATGATAGGGTCTAGCAACAGCCAATCGTGATTTGACATGGAATGACCCAATATGCTTTTTTGAGAACCACTTTGCACAGGAGCTCCCTTTTAACTAACCTTAAACAATGTTGTTCAACTGTCTCTTCTGGACATGTACTGGACGAGCAACAAAATGGTTTACAAACTACATACCTAAAGATTATACTTTTTACTTTGGAACAAATATCATTTAATTGACTTTCTGCCTTTCTTGAGAAGTATGAAACTTCTAATACAAACTGTACATGTATGTGTCTATTGACAATTATTGTATAGTAATGTCTATTAAGTGAATTAAACCAGAAGCCGACAGTTCATTGTAACTATTATTTGTTTATATGACATTGGATTCGGCAGATTATTTACTTATGAACTTGAAGTACAATATCCAGGCTCACACAAATATGGAACATCACAACAGGAAAATGTTTTTTTTTTATTTGTAAAAGTCTCAAATTTTTAGGGTTCTTCATTTAAAAATAAGGCAAAATACCTTCCTGAAATGTTTGTACAAACAGGGTGGTACTATACCTCTTCTATTAAAAAAAAAACAGTAATCAGATTTTGTTCAACGTGAAGCGCTTTGAGTTTTAAGGCTGTCAAATACGACCACTTTTGTACATCAGAGCAACTTAACAAACCTCATAAATTAATATTGAGACAAGCTAACAACCTGAAATTGGTAAGTTGTTAGAACTTAATACTAACAATTATAGTGAAATACCGTCACAGATCTCAGATGGTTACGTTGGTAAAATAAATTGCATCAAACCATTCCTCATGCTGAATCGCAGCATGAAGTAGTAACTTGATAGCTGCACAACTTGCAAATATATTGCAGGAAAGCATTGTAATCGTTGTAATCGTATTTTGTATTTTTTTAACTTGGCATAATAACCTCTGAAAGGATCAAGTATCCTGACGCAATAGTGTAAGAGCAATTCATCACTGGAAATAACACATTTTTTAGCGAAAAATACAAACAACTTTTATCTCAAAATATGTTTATTTACTCTGCATTGAGAGTTGCTAAAGTAAAATATACATTCTTACCACAGTATTTTTTTCGTTGACAACTATTTCGCTGTTCTTTTGACCATGTGCTTCAGTTTATAATGTCTTTGGTGCAACGTTCATACATCGTCACAATAAGTCATTGGAGTGTGATTATTTCATTCGACATTGCGTAAAACGTTATTTACAATATTGTAATTGGAAAGGGGTCAGATCAAGCCGGCCGGGGTTGGGCCGACTTGTCTATATTGGTTGAGGATAAGGAACATTTCGTTCAAGTTTGAATACAACTTACAAATAATATTGTATTGGGTAACAGTTAATGGTAACTTATGAAGGGTTCATAAATGTTGTGAGCAAGTACTAGGCCTTTTAGGGGCGTGTTCTTGTGTCGTCGAGATTTGTAAGAAAATATTTTCTACAAAATTTTAGGGGCTTAAGAAAATCAGTTGAAAGTGCAATATTTTTACTTTTTAATTTTCTCTCTATGTATTGTTTTACATAACATTGATTTCAAACACCACAGCGTGTTCATAGACTATAACATTATCACAGACGCTATGGAAGAGAGCTTTATACCATACATTAGTATACATTGCGTGATGTCAAGGTCATCATATATGGTACTGTATCTAGTCTACGGCACAATTACCCGCTTCGAAACTTTACCATCACTTGTTTTTGTAGTTCAGTTATAGGTTTCATCATTTGGTTTTTCTTTTGTGCATATTATGGACCTAGGTATATCAATCACTATGGGCTTGCGCACAAGCCAATGTAATGTATTGGGTCATTCTAGTAAAGTATTGTGTGTTCCTATACAGGTATATTAAACTGAATGTTTCATGCAAGACTGCAAGTTCTTTTTTGGTTTTTGAGCGATCGCAAACAGTTTTAAGACGTAACTCTGTAAAACGAACTGACTTGCACTTTAATACAAAGTGTTCTTGAACCTTGATCTGAACAATTAACAGCAACTGCAACACAATGCAGCACTTGACGGTTAACAAAATGATGTCATTATTTAGATTCACTATTTTCCCCATATTAAAATACAGATTCAATGGGCAGGAGCTGTACTCAGACGACCCATTCGTCATACAGATATACAGAAAGCCCATGTCTGTTTTAAATGACATCCGCTTAGGAAAATCGTACGTTGTACATTATGCGTTCATGTGGTATCGGGCATGTTGCTGTAATACATAAGTTTTACTACTTTCACCGTTATGATGATGTAAGTCATCTTGATACACGTTTTCGCATATGTCAGTCGCAAGTGTACTGACCATGGAATTTCAACTTCTTTTTACGACACACAAACAAAGGAATGTTATGATGTGGTTGAGTTCATTGCTTTACACAAGGCTATTTACAGGAATTTTCCTATTCATTTGACAGGAGGACAAATCTACATATGGACTCGTAACAACACAATATATGATTATATGAAGACATGAAGGGCAAATCGTAAGTAAATTTTAGTTTATTTACTTTTCTCTTTAGGTTCAACGAAATGGTTATTAAAGATAGGATTAACCCTTGTTACCTTATTTAACTATCTTGTAAGAGATATTCCGGTTGATGGATATTACTGTTTGGAATATTAAATTATTTGCGCTTAAGTAATTTTAATGATTGTAGCACGTAGCATAGAGTTAGGCATCATATGGGTATTGGTCTGAATTTTGTCTTGGTGTCTCTTTGTCATGTACTAATCATTGCACCTCCTAAGAATAAAATATTCTTTCCCAACACATTTTCATTAACAACACATTGAACAAAACCATATGCAACATCAAAACAATGCAGTATATATCTTGACCCTTAACGGTACGATGTTTTTATTTAGATTCCCTATTTTGCTCATAATTTTTAAAAAGAAAAACAGATTCTCGGGAAGGATGGGCAGGGGCTGTACTCACACTACCCCGTTACGCTTCGTAGACTGTCTGAAGTAAATCACGTGACAATGGAGCTGAATCCTGATCTTCAAGGTAGTTGTCTTTAACTTTGACTTTGCCATTTGCGTATCTTTATTTTATTTTTTCAAATGTAACCCCCTCCCCCTCTGTCGTCTTAATAACACAGAGAACAGTAACAAAATTGTAATATCAATAACGAATAAACAATGAAGATGTACGTGTTCCCATGTGTGTCACTAATTTATTGTTCGTCACATGTAGTCATACGTGGTAACATTTACGCATATTATTTCTGTTTTTTGTTTAGAGAAGAAAATATTTCTGATAGAAGGTCTCAAAAGTACATATAAACGCCAATATGATGCGATTCAACCCCTACCATATATAAAAGATAGACTTTATTGTGTGGACAAGGTCTTTGTAGAAGGCGGCGTTGAAGTTTGTCTGGTACCAGAGCTAACGCCAGGCACCAGAGGATCATGGGAGCGTTTGGAATCTTACAAAAGTATTTATACTGACATTCGGTTTAAATCCAAGAGACGCATTATACAAGGAGAGCCCGGGTATGGTAAGTCGACGTTAACCCTTCAGCTGGCCTACGATTGGTGCAATGACGTATCTGATTCCCCGATGAACAATGTAGACATACTAATTCTTCTTCGGTTAAGACAACTTGGAAGTATAAAGTCTCTCTATAGGGCGATTAAGTCATTTCTTCTCTTCCATGAACACCGTGTTAGCAAACATGATATTGAAAAGATAATTCACAGTTGCTCGTCCGTCCACATTATTTTGGATGGATATGACGAGTATCCTGGCAGGGACAGCAATGATAATGACGATGTACACAAGATCATCAAGATGGAGCTGTTTAGAGACTTTGATGTCAGCTTAACGACAAGATATCTTCCAGCATGTCTTAGAAAAGAAACTAAGGGGGCCAAACTAACAGGGTTCGATGACAAAGCTAGGGATGAGTACATTCGCAAGGCCGTAGTAGGTAACAACGATGAGGAAGTGGAAGAAATAAAACAACAAGTCTATGAAAACTCCATCCTTGCTGATCTTTGCCAGGTGCCTCTCATATTCGTGATGTTTGCCCACATGGTTCATGATCAGAGAGACCTCATGAAGTTCAAGTCTGTCACACAGTTCTTCAAACACATGATTAGATGTTTTTACGACCATCTGAAACAGAAATTTAAAGGCAATAGAAGCAACGAGTTCTATCTTCATGAAATGGAACACCATGAGCTAGACAAAATAGCTTTCGAAGGATTAAACAAGGAAAACCAACAATTGTCATGGATTAAGACTAGATTTCGTCAAAGAGTCGGGCAAGAATTATATGACCAGTATATTTCAATTGGCATTTTGGTTGAAGAAGATGAAGTGAACGATGATTCTACTGGAGACAATGTGTTGTTTACAACGATGGTCCGTTTTTATCATAAACTATTCTGTGAATGGTACGCAGCCCACCACCTTGTCACTCTTGTAAAGAACGCACACAATCTCTCCGATATGCTCAGGTTCTTAGATCCATTTGATCTTCAGTACCTGTTTAGATTTGCATGTGGTCTGAATCCCAAAGCTGGAAAGAAACTCATCAACTATTTGAAGAGATTACCAGGCGGGGATAAGTTTGCCATCCTCTGTATCCTGGAACAAACTGGTGACGTCAACGACATTATGGATTCGGTGAAAGAGCTCTGCTCGAGTGCCGTTAATATAGACAGAGACGACAGCGCTCTTCTCCAAAGATCGACGACACAGTTGCTGGAGATTGCATCTAAAAATAATGTAAGTTAGCTAATAAAAAAAACAGCCTTTTACATGTTTCACCTACACCTAATTTAGGAACTGTTTACTTTTTTTAATGTTTTTTTTTCCATGGACTGTCATTGAAAACTATATTATTCAAGCCACTTTAAATCATAAACATTTAGGTTTAAAGAAGACGGATGGTTTTCCTAGCTAATGAATACACAGTGGTGTATTGAGGATAATTGCAAAGGATGTCATATATTTAATTCAATCAGCATAATCTCTGCATGTGCCAAATTGCGCTAGAACTCTAATCGAACTGATATAGTATTGAGAATATTGAACATATACTTTGACAACATAAACATATGCAGTGTTAATGTTTGGAATTTCAGATTCTTTTTGTTACGAATAAACAGCTAGTCTTCCAAGACTTTAAATAAAAGTTAAATGCTTCGAATGTTTGAATTGAACTTGGAACAGCAAGCCATATATGTTGGAGGAAATTGTCTAATCGTTTAAGTTACCCCATTAACATTATGTAACATCAGTTATCATTAATGCCAATACATGGTCGGTAACCGATAGTTTACAATGGGGTGATCGAAACAGTCATTTGGCAGTTCTTCTATCAAAATAAAACTGTATAATTGAACGTGTTGGATAGAAAAATAGTAGAAAAGATAAGGACAACATGTAATGCCTTTAAATCCAACGTAATATTTAGAATAGAATAGATATAACTACACGCTACACAAATTTTCGGACACCCTGGTCCTTCGTCAGGTGTAAAAAAGAGTGATTGAAATCACGTTAGTCTACCGTAAGCCCCAGACTGCTAAAGTGCTTAAACCCGGAAAGAAAAGCCATATCCCTATTGAGACCATAGTAACAACCCTTACAGGGAGTGTAGCGTATGGTCATTGAACCATACTATTGTAGTAACAACCCTTACAGGGAGTGTAGTGTATGGTCATTGAACCATACTATTGTAGTAACAATCCTTGCATGGAGTGTAATGTATGGTCATTGAACCATACTAATGTAGTAACAACCCTTACCAGGAGTGTAATGTATGGTCATTGAACCATACTAATGTAGTGTCTGTGTTGCCTCAAGCCATGCAAGGAGTTATCACCGAGAGAGTTGCCTAGTGCAGGGAGATGTCACTGACAGCGAGAGGTTGATGTTATTAACACACTGTTACAAAAACGTATTCTTACATTAGAATACCGGCAGCCAGGACGCCTGCGTTAAGTCGCAATTTAAGAGAAGTTCGTGAAAGACGGTGCGCCGTATTTAAACGAATACATTAGAACCGTGAATCAAAAAGTAAGAGTTAATTCTGTCAAGGAATAACTTCTCTCCCGTTAACGATTCCTACTGTTATCAAAGTTTGTCGATTTTTTTTTTTACTTCTATTGCAATTAATTTGGCCAACCCGTTTAGTGTAAATTAAAACCGACACGCTTCAGTGTGTGTACTTTTTAAAGAAAAGACACCAAGTAAAGAACCTGGGTACGAAAACCATACTACCGAACGATCCGCTCTCAACCGTAGTCACCTTGCATGGAGACTGACTGTGCTATCTCCGTCGGGTGTGTATCACCATTCCCCTCGAAAGGGAACACCTAATTATTATACTGTACTGTACGTTTAATTTTAGTTTTAGTAAATGCCTCAGAGCTAAGTCAACTACATATACCGACGAAAAGTGAACAATGTGACGTTAATTTTAACCCAAACAACAACAGTTTTTAACCAGTAAACACATGCTTTGATATCAAATGAAGTAACTCTACCAAGTTTTAAATTAATTAGAAACATGATGCGCATAAATCAACACAGAAATCACCAAACGAGAATATAACCCGCATAATTTGGGTAGCACCATTTTATTAATATGCAAATTTAACAGTGTCCGATGTTTGTTGTTGATACAGAACGGTGATAACTTGTAATTGTGCATTGATGCAAAGGTGTTATAATACCCACTATTAAAGACAAATTATTATTGGCGTCATGCAGTTTATAACGCATTCAACCGTTATTAGATACAACCAATGGTGAATGTTAATTAACAATATAAAGGCACTGTTGTATGTCCATATTGTCTTTTTTTTTCAAAATGTCACTATTAATTTACAGGGTCTGTTTTGTCTTCGAGAGAGCTCCCTGCTATAATTAGGCACCTTTACAGAGAGACAGAGAGAGAGAGAGAGCTCCCTGGAGTTGTTAGGCAGCTGTTACAGAAAGAGTTCCCTGGTATTATTTGAGAGCTGTCACAAACAGAGCTCCCTAGAATTAATATGAGCTGTCAAAAAGACGGTTCCCTGGTATAATTAGGAAGCTGTCACAAAGAGGTCCAGGGTATAATTAGGCGGCTGGTGCAGAGAGTAATCTCTGGTAGGGAGCTGTAACATAAAGCTCCCTAGAATTAATATGAGCTGTCTAAAAGTGTGCTCCATGGTATAATAAAGGAGCTGTTACAGAGATAACTCCCTGGTATTATCAGGGAGCTGTCACAAACAGAGCTCCATGATATTAATATTAGCTGTCACAAAAAAAGGGATTCCCCTGTATAATTAGGGAGCTGTCACAAAGGGTGCACCCTGGTATAATTAGGGAGCTGCCACGAAGAGAGGTCCTTGGTGTTACACAAAGCCCCCCGTCCGTATTTGTTGCGTAGAAGTATAGATGACGCGAATATAGCATTGTACTGGATCAAAGTATCAATAGATAATAATATCAGCTGATCAGCTGTATTGTAAACTGTTTGTTTGTTATGTAAATATCGAGTGATGGTTTCTGGAAGGCTAAATAAATACTATGAATTGTGTAACGATAAATGACTTTTAGTGCGCGATGATTGGATGTGATGTTTGAGTATTTAATCAAATTGAATATTCTCATTTGTATCGGCGTTACAAGGGAAATATGAAAATAAGTTTACCCATTCCCCTCTCCCACGAACATAACATATAGCTTTGTATTGACTCAAATGCTCTTCACCACTGCAGGTACACAAAAAGAAATGCATATATTACACATACAGGTTGCATTGCAGAGACCAAATCTTGGAATATCACTCATTTGTGCATATTCCTCAATCGTTTATCAGCTCTTAATTATATAATTATATAATGTTTTATTGCAGATCCTCAAAGTGCTTGTCTGGTTTCAACATTATTGGTGTAATTGTTGTGGTTAATTGGGACATATTAGGTTAAATTGATTTTTTCCTGTAAAGGTGGAGGATGGTGAAAGATGTAACAACGGATTGTTAGAAATAGCTGAATTATACCACTATACCATTGTAATCACTACAGAGGTATTATCTATATATCGGCAGAGTGGTATTGAAGGTTAGGTGGGTTTGCCGAAAGACCCCTGGTTAAAAAACTCCTTTAATAAGATAAATGCAATATGAAATGTATAAAGAATGAGACTTAACATTACCATGCTTTCTAAGATACAATGTGAATGTACGTCCTAACACATGGGATTAAATGCATACAATAACAAACAGACTATACTTTATTAGTATTATTATAAATATGAATTATAAATAAGTTATGAAAATATACTCGATCTTTTATATTAAGTTTAAGACGAAGCATTTAAACCAAAAAGGAAACTTCAATACCTTGATCTACAGAGTCATGTAAACGTTGTTATTAACAATGAACAAATTAAGATTCAACCATGACAGTACCAGATATGTAGAAGACCAACAAAACAATAAATTCCCTTTAGAAATCGAATGATGGCTTTTGAAAGAAGGGCCATTACACCCTACAAATCTTTACCAGACAGGGGAGGAGAAGGTGATATTTCATTCAGAATTTACAACCGTTCTAGCTATTGTAGTGCGCACGCGCGCTACAATATTGGGAATACAAGCCCGCTCCACCATCCGCATGTCTGGCTGGTGAATGCCAGCTGAACATACACTCTTCATAGCAATCTCAAATTCACATCTTGGCTACGCAGGAAAAAATCCAGACCCAGATTTGCAAAGAATTGTTTCGGCAAACAGTTAATTCTGCACTGGCACACGTAAACAAAAATGATCCCATTGAGTAGAATACTTCTTCAAAACAATACGTAAACTTCTCTACTTTGGTTCGTTTTTCTCGAATTGAACAAGACAGGTAACATTTAAACGCATTTGAGTTAATCAAAAAAAAAATTGCACGCAACAAATGTTAATCGTATTATGCATAACAACTCGGTGTTATTTGGTGATCTCGGGTACGAACAGCTAGCCCGTAATGGTATGGCATTATATACTACACAGTCAAAGTTAGTTGCCAGAGCTAGCTGCTCTGTACGTATATTACGTGTTTTGGATCATGAACCAGGGCCAGGAAGCGTAATTTTTTTTCCTAGGAGGGTTAGGGGTAATTATCATATATATAGGCGTATCCAAACCCTCGCGCATGCGTGTTACTCATAGACACGCGTTACTCAATGCTCGCTGTAATACACATGTGTGGGCCGGTGTACGTGGGCAGTATGTACGTTGTACAATGCAATAGATCTCCGCTGTACAGTTTTACAATGCAGTTTGCCTTTTTGGCCAAGGATTACCAAGTGAAAATTGAAGAAAGTAAGTGAAAGAAATACAAATTAAAGCGCGATCAAATCGTCACCCTCAATATCATCACATAATTATTTTTCATTTGTACAATTAAACAATGATGCAAAGCAGATAAAGTACCGAATGACTGATAGTTCATAAAAGCAGGCTTAAGTTTGTATGTAGGCCTACTATATTAGTACCATGTACATGTTACACTTTACCGTAACATTACAGTTTACCGTGAAGCTAGAAATACATGTAATGTAGGCTAGCAGATTAACATTAACCAAATCATTAAATTAATGTCAGTCTCGCACAATGATGACGACAGATGAAATCCGTACATTGTGTCTAAAATCTGGTTGAGAGAATTACTTTAGTAAATGCAATTGTATCGAGTAACTTTACATCTAGGGCGAGATTCCAGCTGAAGATTGGCGCAAGGATTGTCAGTCGAACAGGTCTCCATTGTTGCACGAACGCATATACGTATACATGTGTGCAAAACGTGAATCGCGTCGCACACACTGTATGTTCGACTACTACTACTAGCTATAAACTTTATACGAGTAACACGCAAGCGCGAGGGTTTGGATACGCCTATATATGATAATTACCCTTAACCCTCCTAGGAAAAAAAATTACGCGGCCAGGAAACCGAACAAGCAGTTTTTAATCGCCCGGAGTTTGTAATAGTGCAATGAGAGACTGGACCTACATTGTATTCGTTAGAGTAATTGTGCATTAGGCCTTCGGTGTAAATCACCGTATGTTCGTAAACTTTCGCTAACTAGGCGAGGATCATAGAAATTGAAGTAAGGGAATGGCGTCATGCGACATATAATGAAGCCACCCATCCAACTGGTGGCGCTTTGCTTATACGACAAGAAAGTATTGGCGCGTAATACAAGCACTACGTCTTTGACATAACTGAAGTGATAAAGTTGACACAAATCACTCGAAATGGTGATATCGTGTGCCGCATTTGGGTGCCAAACATGTGGCAGTGGACTGTAAGTTTTACAAGTTATTCTTAGGTATCGATAATAGAAGCAATTACATAGGAATCTAATTTCTTTACTAGTGTCGTCTGCTCAGCTGATGTTGTTATTCACTGGACCCTGGATATAGTTAGCCTAAGCCCTAGACCGGCCACGGCGGCTTTCGGATGCGATATAACTAAAGCCTAATTTTAAAAATGTTAACACCTCATTTTACTTAAAACTGTATCCCTAATGACAGATCCACATGCCAGAATAACATGGGATGATGGTTATGATGTCGTGGGCTTACCACTAACAATTCAATAATAGAAAACTAGGCTACTACCGACTTTGCAACGTTAACATTAAACTAATAACTGCATGCACAGACTAATATGGAAATATTACACAAAACAAGGTGTGTGGGAAGGGGAAGAGGGGTGGAGGGTTGCCTTTACACGGCATTTTTTTAGGGACAACTAGGCTATGTCACTATTTGAGTGGAGCACTAAAATAATAAAAACAAGACAGATGTTTGCCATATGCCTCACAGATACCAGAAATGACACTTTCCGGACATTAAAAGTTGCACAAACACTCCACTTACTCGAGTCATTATAGATGCGAGAAAAAGCCAGGAGTATAGTACTTACCACTATGGTCACCATAACATGTCTCTGTTGCGCAAAGTACGCCTTCTCTTTCAGAAAAAGCGGGTAAAATCAAATTCAGTTTCAAAGTCGAATGCACAATATGTATATGTAGAGACTAACAAATGATCTGGCCTTTGCCGTGCACTACAAAGCGCCCTCTATTTTTTCAAGGCTATACTGCTTAAACAAACGGCGATAAACTGTGTCAGCTTTCTTCCTTGTTCAATTTCTATGACGTTAACATGTTGTTCAAGTTGACCAATCAGTGTCCAGGACTGGGTATTCTCTGTCACGTCCGGAAAATACGTGAGTCTTTCTTAAACTTAGCAACGAAATAAGTTTGCCCTTTTCGCGTTCCATAGACAAATGCATTTAAATCCCCACTCCCACCCCCGAACGCTACTAACCGATATAGTGGCGGGTGGTAACACCGGATTGTTAGCAGGCGCGTATCCAGGGAGGGGGCGTTGGGGGCGCGTGCCCCCCGGATAAGAAAAGGAGGAGAGAAAAGAGGAGAAGAAAAAGGAAAAAAGAGGGGAAAAAAGAGGAGGAGAAGAGGAAGGAAGGGAAAAGAAAAAGAAGAACGAGAGAAAAGGAGAAAACGAGGGAGTAGAAGAAAAACGCCAAGACACCGGGAAGAGAAAGAGGAACAGTGACATCATTACAGCGCTGGTCCCTATTATATACACAGGGTAGCCAGTGACGGATCAAGGATTTCGGAAGGGGCGTTTGCCTCACCCTACCCCTTACACCGACAACTCCATTTTTGACGTTTCCATTTTTCCTCTCTCACTCATGATCTATATGCTATATATGGTCTATCATAAGGCGTGTGTGTGTATATACGCCTTAAACAATTGTAGAATTGTGCTATGAAACCAACTGTGGCTGGTCTCGAACTCGACCGTGTCGTCGGGGAACATGACGCATTTCGGGAAGGGGGCGACCGCCCCCCCCCTTCAGCATATTTTTTTTATGATATCGCCAGTAATTTTAAAATAGAAAGTGCTTAGATGCAACTTACAAGGCCTGGGAAGTGTCGTTTCCAGCGATCTGGGAGGCATTTTCGGCCAAAATTGACTTGAACGCTTCGCGCCAAACTTATGGTGGCGCTACGCTTAGATAATTTGCCTACAGGCTTCGCCCCTCCCTTGGCAAATTCCTCGCTACGCGCCTGTTCGAATTTGTAAAGCAACCGCAGCAGATATCACATCATATCAGTGAGCATGAAAATGGCGTTCCAGGATGAACAGCCTCAAAACTGTCCGACTTGCCCGAAAAAATAACCAAAATTTTTTGCGCGCTCTGCGCGCGTTCAACATGTTATGGTCAATATCACATAAACAAGCATCGGTTATTTACCCTACATCGCATACCATCGTGTACCGTACGGTCCGTGAAAGTTGCACAGTGTACCGCGGGATGCTAATGTAAACAACGAAATGTCTTATGTAGATGGAGAAAAAGGCATGGAGGTCCAATTATGTCAAAACTCTCTTTTACATTAGAAATGGCGAATTAGGGGCTGCAGCCCCCCCCCCCCCCCCCGCGCCTCCTACACCTATGTGTGTAGTGTTCGGTTTCGGAAATATCTGCTTTTTTCATTTCCTTCAACCAAGTTTTATAATAGCCGTTATAAGAGTTTTTAACGTGGGCGGCGATCCGTACTTCCGAGTGGGGGGGGGGGGCGGGGGATTGACCTTGTTGACTATCTAAGCGTAGCGCCACCAAATGGCGCGAAGCGTACAAGAAAATTTTGGGATTAACAAACCCTCTAGATGGCTGGAAACGGCACTTCCCGCGAGGTTTCCAAGCGGCATATACCCAACTTTAAAATAGGGATATCATGTCCGAAATATCTCATAATCAGGATCCAAAATACTTTTTTTTTTAAATTTCGGGTGTTCTTTTGGGAAAATTGCCCCTGTCAATCTTGTTTCAGGCGCTACGTTAGAATGTTCGAGAACTCTTTGATATTATTCGATGAAGAAAATGGCCTCATGCAGGCTATTATAGGCCTATACACATGCAATACACAATTACACATAGTTACATTCTTAGGTACCGATTGCTAGGGCATCCAGGTGAAATGTGTATTTAGCATTACCGTGGTAACATGAGATTCTCAGCTGTTCGAGGGAACATGTACGTGTGTAGGCCTACTATAGGGCCTATATGAATCATGGAGGTAAATGAATCTGGAGGATTCATGTCAATTGGGCGCGCGCGTACCATGCATGGAGGGTCATGTGATGTGTTCCAGGGTGGTACTAATATATTACTCTCCCCATTACGCATGATGATTTCACCCAACTAGTACGTAAATGTGTATGCGTGCTTAGAGCAGCAGACGACGTGCACCCGTTACCTAGCAATAACCTTGCCTGTAGCCTGACGTGATAGCTATATTCCCGTCGAGCAGCATTAGGCTCTGTTCCATGGAGAATTCCGTGGGTTGCACTGAACTAAACATTTCCCCACAGCAACACGTCCAGTTCAACAATCCTTTTCGACAAAAAATCGTTCTTGAAATACAATTCAGACATCGACATCGACATTTCCGCTGCAAGCCCAATGTATCTATACTTGTTCTGTGCCAGCATGTCTAACGTTAGCATTATTAGCACTATTTCGTAGGCCTGAAGTACCAGTACCTGCTTTGGCCGTTAGTTCACATGTCCGAACCGACAAATCTTTCACGAAGTAACTAACACTATTCTCGAACTGCTACAGAGAAATATCAGTTTGGTACTACCCTGGAACACATCACATGACCCTCCATGAATGGTACGCGCGCGCCCAATTAACATGAATCCTCCAGATTCATTTACCTCGATGGATATGAATACTATGAGGGTACATATATGCACTATATCAATACCGTGGGCGCAATAATACATTTTGTTGTTATAGGGCCAATGAAGCCTACAGTCAACTATTCTTGCTTTATAAAGACGCTTTATTTGAAAAGATCGCACTGCGTTTATGGTAGGCGAGAAATGAAGCTAAAAAAGAGCCGTACAATAACGATGATGCATAAATGTAGGCATGAAAATATTCTTATCCCTGGCATTTGGTGGGGGAATATGGTGTATTACATCCCCTCCACCCATTTTCATGGGGGGATATATCCCCCCTTCCCCCCAGGATCGCCGCCCATGGGTTTTAATATTTGTACACCAATAAATTAACTGTGTCTGAATTTTCGAAAATTTCTGACCAACATTCTTTATCACACTTCCCTCTACTCGTGCATTTTTGACCGGTCTGTTAGGGGTTGAAGGAGGTTTTTCTATATTGGTTGTCCATAGATGAAATTTTGTGCAACATTATGGGTATGTTTTGAAGTGAGTTTATTCACGAGAAATGTGAATTTTCAAATTCTGAACAAATAATGGGCTTGGAACCTTGAAAAGTGGGCCTGACGGATATTGTGGGCCGCGACGTACAATCACCTATAAAAAGCAATGATCCACAGGACATGCGATGAGGTCGAACATGATTTGTGACTGGTGACAATCTTCAAAAAGGTTATGGATGGAAAAAACACTATCGGGAAATACTTGCAAGGTTCTCAGGCAAAAAGTGTACATCTGGTTGGTCATTTTCAAGCCCGAGAGGTGCCATTTCCGGTGATCTAGGGGGTATCAAAACCAGGAATTTCTTGTACGCTGCGCGCCAACCGATGGTGGCGCTCCGCTTAGTAATTCGCGCCCCCCGGGTTAGAAAATCCTGGATACGCCCCTGGTTAGGATAATACTGCTTAAAGTTTCTTCCTTTGTTTTGAGATGTGACAGACTCGAGTTTGTGAACATATTGTTTCACTAATCAGTTATTTCTACAAATTATCAGTAGACAGAGATTAGTTCACCAGTATATAGGCATAGGAGATAAAGCTACACACACAACCAGCTGCTTTAAGCTAAAATAGAAAATGCTCTGATCAGGAGCATCAATCCGAATTGAGAGTTGGGTGGGGGGGGGGCATAAATAGGAAACATGAATAAACCGAAGGAGTCGACTTAGCGCAAAGCCTTTTTGGGTGGGGTTCAGGGGCGAATCCCCGCCAGTGGTCCACGAGTCGGACTCTACAAATCTCCAGGTTTACTTCTGTTTGGTGCCTGAATTGATGTGTCATTCATAAATATATTTAATAAAAGTCACATTTGACAAGATTAGCTTTGAATTAAAAAGACTTATCTATTTCACCTCCTGATATAACGTAAGGCATTAATCATGATTATTCAGATTGAAACTTAAACCCAAAAGGAAACATCTAAACTTTGAACACAAGGTTATCTAGTTATCCAGACATATACAACATGCACACATATAGTATTATAAATGCATTTGAAAAGCACTATTTGGTATTTAGGCACATTCACTTCATCGGAAACAACAAATCATAAAAATAAAGATAAACATCAGGGCCGTAGCCTGGGTAGAATTCCTAGCAGCAGTTAAGGAACATCGAGAAACAATATCGTCCAAATGTAACATAGCGATGCTTTGATGTGCGGATATACGGTACCAGGCGCTTTCTCAAGAAATTTGAGTGGGTTGGTCATTTCCAAAAAGGGACCGTCATGACACTATCTAAGGACCTAGTGTGGGTAGGGGAGGGGGAATGAGCTGAGTGAGTGGACCGTGTATTCTTAGTAAAACATTGTGGCACTAATATAGGGGATAACAGTGAAACATACGTAATAAGTATATTTATGAACCGTAGTTTCACGTAAGACTGCTACACTGTTCATGCAGGTTAAATCTTTGGAGCTCTCTACCTTTATTTTTATTATAATCCCACTCTGCCCCAGCCAGCCCCCCCCCCTCCCTCTGAAAAACCACCAGAAACAGTAGTCGCATCAGAGATCGTGCATATACGTGATGAGCAGTTAAAGTAAACCTTATGTTACTTGACCGCCATTCCTACACTACGTGCCTAGAATCTCAGAGTTTGCACACTACAGACTAATTAAATCAGAAGAAATGATATGAACATTTATCGTAGGCCTACTTTCATTTAGAAAGTGTAAATCTCAAAGGGCAGCTACCCATGCGCAGGCTACGGCCCTGAATACTAAACTACTGCGTGTAAAGATCAATGCACTGACCCTGTTAGGAAAGATAAAAAAAATACCGTTTATAACCATCGTCCCCTCCATCCCCCAAACCCCTTCCATCTCCTCAACCCCCTCTATCTCCCCAACCCCACCATATCTCTCAAACCCCTCCATCTCCCCAACCCCCTCCATCTCCTCAACCCCTCCATCTCCCTCAAACCCCTCCTACCCCACAAGACCCCTCCATCCCCACCTCATTCATCTCCCCAACCCCTTCCATCTCCCTCACACCCCTCCATCCCCCACCCTCTCCAACTCCCCAACCCCTCCATCCCCGCCCTCTCCAACCCGCTCCATCTCCCTCACACCCCTCCATCCCCCACCCTCTCCAACTCCCTAACCCGCTCCATCAAACCCCTCCATCTCCCTCACACCCCTCCATCCCCCACCCTCTCCAACTCCCCAACCCGCTCCATCTCCCTCACACCCCTCCACCCCCACCCTCTCCAACTCCCCAACCCCTCCCTCAAACCCCTCCATCCCAACCCTCTCCAACTCCCCAACCCGCTCCATCTCCCTTACACCCCTCCATTCACCACCTTCTCCAACTCCCCAACCCTCTCAATCTCCCTAACACCCCTCCATCCCCCACCCTCTCCAACGCCCTAACCCGCTCCATCTCCATCAAACCCCTTCATCTCCCCTCCATCCCCCACCCTCTCCAACTCCCCAACATCTCCCTCAAACCCCTCCATCTCTCTCCATCCCCACCCTCTCCAACTCCCCAACCCGCTACATCTCCCTCACACCCCTCCATCCCCCACCCTCTCCCCAACCCCTCCCTCAAACCCCTCCATCTCCCTACATCCCCACCCTCTCAAACCCCTCCCTCAAACCCCTCCATCTCCCTCCATCCCCACCCTCTCCAACTCCCCAACCCGCTCCATCTCCCTCACACCCCTCCATCCCCCACCCTCTCAAACTCCCCAACCCCTCCCTCAAACCCCTCCATCCCCACCCTCTCCAACTCCCCAACCCGCTCCATCTCCCTCACACCCCTCCATCCCCCACCCTCTCAAACTCCCCAACCCCTCCCTCAAACCCCTCCATCCCCCACCTTCTCCAAATCCCCAACCCGCTCCATCTCCGTCACACCCCTCCATCCCCAACCCTCTCCAACCCTCTCAATCTCCCTCACACCCCTCCATCCCCCACCCTCTCCAACGCCCTAACCCGCTCCATCTCCATCAAACCCATTCATCTCCCCTCCATCCCCACCCTCTCCAACTTCCCAACCCGCTCCATCTCCCTCACACCCCTCCATTCCCCACCCTCTCCAACTCCCTCCATCAAACCCCTACATCTCCATCAAACCCCTCCATCTCCCTCAAACCCCTCCATCCCCACCCTCTCCAACTCCCCAACCCGCTCCATGTCCCTCACACCACTCCATCCCCCACCCTCTCCAACTCCCCAACCCCTCCCTCAAACCCCTCCATCTCCCTCCATCCCCACCCTCTCCAACTCCCCAACCCGCTCCATCCCCCTCACACCCCTCCATCCCCCACCCTCTCCAACTCCCCAACCCCTCCATCCCCCACCCTCTCCAACTCCCCAACCCCTCCATCCCCACCCTCTCCAACTCCCCAACCCGCTCCATCTCCCTCACACCCCTCCATTCCCCACCCTCTCCAACTCCCCAACCCCCTCCATCAAACCCCTCCATCTCCATCAAACCCCTCCATCTCCCTCAAACCCCTCCATCCCCACCCTCTCCAACTCCCCAACCCGCTCCATCTCCCTCACACCACTCCATCCCCCACCCTCTCCAACTCCCCAACCCCTCCCTCAAACCCCTCCATCTCCACCATCTCCAACCCGCTCCATCTCCCTCACACCCCTCCATTCCCCACCCTCTCCAACTCCCCAACCCGCTCCATCTCCCTCACACCCCTCCATCCCCCAACCTCTCCAACTTCCCAACCCCTCCCTCAAACCCCTCCATCTCCCTCCATCCCCACCCTCTCCAACTCCCCAACCCGCTCCATTCTCCCTCACACCCCGCCATTCCCCACCCTCTCCAACTCCCCAACCCGCTCCATCTCCCTCACACCACTCCATCCCCCACCCTCTCCAACTCCCCAACCCCTCCCTCAAACCCCTCCATCTCCCTCCATCCCCACCATCTCCAACCCGCTCCATCTCCCTCACACCCCTCCATCCCACCTTCTCCAACTCCCCAACCCGCTCCATCTCCCTCACACCCCTCCATCCCCCAACCTCTCCAACTTCCCAACCCCTCCCTCAAACCCCTCCATCTCCCTCCATCCCCACCCTCTCCAACTCCCCAACCCACTCCATCTCCCTCACACCACTCCATCCCCCACCCTCTCCAACTCCCCAACCCCTCCCTCAAACCCCTCCATCTCCCTCCATCCCCACCATCTCCAACCCGCTCCATCTCCCTCACACCCCTCCATCCCACCTTCTCCAACTCCCCAACCCGCTCCATCTCCCTCACACCCCTCCATCCCCCAACCTCTCCAACTTCCCAACCCCTCCCTCAAACCCCTCCATCTCCCTCCATCCCCACCCTCTCCAACTCCCCAACCCGCTCCATCTCCCTCACACCCCTCCATTCCCCACCCTCTCCAACTCCCCAACCCCTCCATCTCCATCAAACCCCTACATCTCCATCAAACCTCTCCATCTCCCTGAAACCCCTCCATCCCCACCCTCTCCATCTCCCCTCTCTTTCTCCACTCCTCTAACAATTTATAATATTATACATAAAGTATAATTATACTGTACAAGTATAAATGAACAACGGAAAACTTTCTGGGAATAATAAACAAGAAAAGAGGAATTAAAGTTCAACAGTAAACACAATAATCAGCATCTCATGAATAATCATCAACCATATACATAAACATGAGAGGGTTTTATTACATCATTAGCCTTAACTAACCATCATTGGAATTCATTACATTCTTATTAATTAGGTGTAACATTACCTTTCAAGCTAATGTTCGGTCCACATAGAGGCGAACATGAATTATGAATGGTTGGGCCTACATCATGGACAGAAGCGAAGTATACAGTCTCTGGCCTTATATACCATATAAAAGTATCTTAATATATTTATCACTCAGCAGCTTGAGGAAGTATTGTTTATAACACAACCGCCATTCTTTCTATTTATTACGACGACCAACATTGTATAACAGCAGTATTGACAGAATAATAAATATAACCATATATAGTAAACCAAGAAACATGAGGGTGGAATGTGACCAGAAAAGAACATAGAACAGAATAGACAGATACATAGAATATATAATAATATATGTAGGGTTAACAGAAATAAATGGCTAAGATTCAATGCATAAGAATTCTCTTAAGTTTGTAAAGTGATGCCGGTCTGGTGTATGGCAAGCATCAGAGAGCTTCAGTTACAATAATATTTAAGGAATGTTTCACAAGAGTAATATTGTGGATTGGACAGCAACTGAACAGGTTCTGCTACTCCTCTCTCTCTCGACACTGAAAACATAACATAAATTAATGTTAAAACATGGCAAAACAATATTGTTGACTGACCACAGCTTACTTTAAGTTGTGGACAGCAATTAGAATCCTTAGATAGACATATGGCAACATATATTTATTTATTAGAAATGGTAGCAAATTTAAAGCCATTGGTATCCGATGACTGTCAAATTGCTGGCTACACTACACAATGTTTCTCACATATGAACTCACTATATGTATAACACAGTTCTGTGTAACTGATTGATTTCAACAAGAGTATTTCATTTTAGAAATATGGAATTCAGCATTCATCAGTTTAGTCCTCAGTACCCAACAAACTGTGACTGTCTATGTACCTGCATGGTAACTCAACATGCTGATAATAAGTTCGGGTTGATATGCTACAGCATGCCAGATAATCTTGGGAGTATCCCACAGGTGACAATGCACATATAAATTCAACGACTTTATAGTTTCTTAATTTCAAACACATCCCTGGGAGGGCGTTGTGGTCAAGTGGTTAAGGCAGTGGATTGATCTAAGGATTACAGGTTCGAGCCCTGGCCAGATCATTGCGTTGTGTCCTTGGGCAAGGTGCTTTATCTCCATTGCCTCTCTTCACCCGGGTGTATAAATGGGGACTTGTAAATATAGTTGTGTGCGCCAGTTTGTGGCTGCACCCTATGGGAAGTCCCCCCGAGGACATGAGATTGTGGTGCCTAAGGAGAGATTGATTGAATTGTCCACACTTTGGTGTGTAGGTGTGACAACTTACCAATGACCAGGGTCAAGTTGTAAAAGTCGTTTGAAAGGGCCTCGGCCCTGTACAAGACTGTAAAACTAATAATAATCATAATCAGACCAAGATACATACTACAAAAAAACTTACCTTGCCTGGCATTTGGGCAATCTTTATTTTCTACAGAAGTTGGAGTTTTCTGATGAACTGTTAATTTAGGTATCTATCAGTAGCTGTCTCCACTTTACAGAAATCTTCCATGCACCACTGCATACTACACAATAGTAGTTGTGTTTAGTCAAGTTTGTTAGCTCTACACAATTAAACAAGTGGAATCTTAAAAATGTCATTTGATGTTATTTATAGAGCTAATTAGGCAATCTGTCTTCATCTATGTCCTGTAGATTTGATCAATGGTATCCAACACAGCCCATTACCATTTCACAAACTGACTGTTAAGAAATTATTATGTAAAGTCTCACCAGACTCACAGCCACAAAGGAAGTTATGTCATCAGTGATGTGTCCCAGCTTGACTTTTTCTTTCACTTTCTTGGAGGAAATGTACAGAAGAAACTGTATCACCTGGAAGTTAAAGAGAAAATACACAATAATTCAACTTTCCATTCACTAGATTTATCAAGGAGAAAATTCAAGGTCTGTGATAATTTTTGTAACATACATCAACATCTTCCCTTGTGTCTTATAGAGCTGTAACCTCAGGGCAACAAATATATTGTTTTTAGGAATATGTTTACATCTGATGTAAGCAATTACAACACTTGTAGTGGTGACTGATCAACTCCATGTTACCTCCCAAGAATTGTGTAGCCAACCCCCCCCCCCCGCCCCGATAAATAACATCTTTTGACAATTGCTGGAAATTTTCTACCAGCTTTGTGAGCTATCTTTTATAGTATTGCAACAGAAAATAAATGTAGAAAACACATCTGCTGGAGTTTGCTGGAATTATCTCTTAAATGGCCAGTATTATAACTAAAGTGCAAATAATGTACATCTTAAACAGAACACATTAAGAGAATCCTTCAACACTGTTGACCAATGGCTAAGAATTGAATTCTGAATTACTTTGGTTTTTACTCTGAGGACATGCATAGGATCCAGAAGGTTCATGCATGTTTTGTATTACTGACTGACAACAACATATCCACACATTACAGTAAACCCACTAAAGACTTCCATTTGTAATCCCTTAGTATATAGCTCTTGGACAAATGACATAAAACCTAAATTATCTTCAGATTTAAATTTCACACCAATTTTATTGGGTTTTAGATCTACAGAGAGGGGGAAGGGTAGGAAAGGTTAGGATGGAAACAGAGATTTTTATGGTTCCTGTTAGTCAATCTACATGGTTCTAACTTAGTGTGGGTATGGTTCTAACTTAGTGTGTGTATGGGTCTCACTTTGTGTGCAGTGACTCTATTTAATTGTTAGGGCACATGCACTTATGAATTAAATTGATTGTTTATGAGCCTGCCATACATTTTACTGCCTATTATTTGCGGAAATTACAGTAGGCTGACGATACAGAGGAGTCTGGCTGCGCTGTTAAGACTGATTACTACCCTTACCTGCCACACAACACTATGACACACTGATAAATTAGAAGGGATCAAGTCATCTGAATATTTTGTTCCTTCATTTATGATGGCTACACAAAACAAAGAAATGGACCCAGTATACTAAACACATACACCTCTTTGTGTACTTTTACACAATGGTAAGCAATACAATGTATGACATGTATTGCCTAATATATGGTGTATGTATGTTAGACTGAAGCCATTATTTTCTTCCCTAGGCCCTTAGGGAGTTTGTTGATCAAGCAAGATTCAAAACATTTACTGTTCCAACAGGATTAGGCAGTAACAAAGTCACTTCCTACTTCAGAATCAAATCTAATTATAACTACAACCCAGCTTACCAGTCCTGCTATACTCTAAGTATACACTAATCATTACCATCAGCATATTGTAAACCATTCTGTGCAAGATCCACATCATGTGACCCCCAAAGATTGTCTCAAGAAAGATTAATCCACATTTACCTAATCAGGAGATATAGACAAAGACAATAAGAAACATATCAGAACTAGATGTTTAATGCAAACGATAAAATCCCTTGTTTCTGAGTTTGCCTTTTTAATATTTACTCAACAGTTATTCCATTGCTCACAGATACACAAGCTTATGCTAAAATGACTCAATAATTGCAGGTTCATTCATTTTATTGCAAGGCGCTTTTATTTTAAAGTTGAATAATTTTTGGAAATTTATCCATAAAGAAAACAAAAGGCAAAATTTGGTAACATGTTTGCAATCCTATGGATAAGACTATTAATTGGTCAGCACACTTTCTAATTAGATACTTTTAACGTTTTTTGGTGCAGCAGGCCAATGAAGTTGTTCATCTTTGTATGAACACCAAATTTCTAATTCTATTACTTTGAAGTCAAGCAAAGTTAGGCCTAATTACTGGTCTAGATTGCTTTTTTCAAACTATCTGTATACCAGTGTGAAGCAGAGGCTGCTCTATTACATAAATGTTAGTGTTTTTGCTTTCACAACTTTCCCAGTAACTTCATTTCCAATTTTGCCAATATACAGCAACATGATGCACCCCTCCCCCTCCCTACCCAAACACACTGTTATAACAGAATTACTGAATTACACAATAACTTTAAGAACAGAAAAATCATACAAATGCATTAAAGATTACAGATGACATAACATGCTAAGTGATTGTCATATTGTGTTGTATGATCTTCTGTGATAGAATCATAAACTGTTGCTTGTCATAGTGCAATAGTCAATACCTAGCATTATTCATGGCATATTTAATATGATGGGATAGGTGGAACTTGTCATAAATTACATAATATCCACTCAACCTGGAGGCTGTGATAATTGAAAGCCTTCATTAGCATTATATGCTCACACAGTGACAGGAATGAAAGTGCTGCATCATGAAAAAATGGATGCTAATGACCATTAAAAATTGGTCAGATTTGAGAGATTAGAGATGTACTTGGCATCAGAATTTCATCCTCTTGAAACCTACAATTATGATACAATTTGTAGAGATGATGCTACAATTAGAGAAATACTGAACAAAAGAGGTCTCACAGAATCCCTGAGTCTAAGACACAAACTTTAGCAGTATTCTAACTAGATTGTTTATATGTCTTGTTTTAACAGTGATTTGAATTGAAGGGAGTTGGGGGGGGGGTGCTGGATGATAGACTTTCCGGTGGGGAAATTTCCCTTGAGGGATCATCTGATACGTCATGGAGTAAAAATATTAAAATACCACTTTCATTTTCATGGAGGAGGGGAGGAGGGGGCAGGGGTGGGTGGGTAAGAATCAGTTGGTGGACCATACAATCATTACCCTGCTCATGTTAACTGTACACATTTCTTCCAAGAGCTGTAATCCGGATATGGTAAAGCCCTAAAAAGGCTGGTCTCAGGACTGAATAATTCCAGTTTACCTGATGATGAGAAAAAAAAACTGCATTTGGTGATCAATTATAATGTTATTATTCAGGTAAATTTTCATCATCGGGTCTGCAAGTAGCAGCATTCTACCATGTAGCATTGTCAAACACAGAACACAGCTGATATAAACATATGGTATGCAGCAAAATGCTACTGCAGTTTCAAAATAAATCACTCAGTTATAATTATAATAACAATGTAAAGAAACTAATGCAACCAGAATACAAATATATACTGTAGACTGTACAAGATGAGTTCAAGGTCTCATAATGCTTCCCAAAGTGTGTATACAGCTCACCTACAGTAATACCAAGCTAATTGAAATATAAAGAAACATTAACTTAAAATTGAGACAAGCATGGAATCTTCAATACAAACTTTAGGCAATAACACTGGACTGTCTATACAGTAGGTTGATGAATTTGTAGGATTTCTGAAATGATGACATTGTACTCTAATTGATTGAGTTAAAGTACATATTTTTCTATCTGCAGACTTTGACATATACTGTTATTTCATAACATGTTGTTCGGTGCAGTCCTGTTGTGAGAGGGTGAGGGTTGGGTGGAGGCTACAGTTGTACGTCAGCTAAGTGCCCAGTGAAATATGTGATAAAGATTGATATACTTTAAACTTTGGATAAACAAAGACTTAAAAAAGTGGATCTGGTGACACAACTGTGCATTTAACTGTGCCTGGCTCTCAATGTCACTGGTTTTGTGTACACCTTACTTGAATAATGCTTCTTTAGCCTTACAAGATGTGATTGTGAATCTAAGAACTGGTGTGTGACAGTTTATCAGGAGTTTGGAGAAAAATATCAAAGAAGTAAATTAGATACAAACCCAACCATAATCTTTAGCTGATATGAAAGACACCTTTGAGATGAATACCAAAGGTGGAGGTGATTTGCATTTTACTGTCCAATTACATTTCAAATCATATTTCCAATATATATGTAAGCAAATGCTTAAAACAGTCATCTCTACTGTACTACAGTAAATAAACATCATAACAAACAAAGTACATTAAAGTTCAAGATTATATCCATAGTTGTGTGACCTTTGTGTGACCTACCTAAATTAATCAAGGTTTCTTGTTTTTGTTTGATGGAGTGTTCATTACAAATACCTCTAACTCAAAGCTCAGCGATACAGACTGAGTTGACTTCTTTAATGTTTCTACAGCATTATGAAATATCTAAAATGGTATTTCAAGTTTTTGGTTTTAATCTGAAGAAAATAAATATCTAAACAGAAGACTTATTTGTGGGTAACCCAAACTACTGTACTTTCATACAAACCAACAAGTTGTCTTCCAGTCTTACCACTCTGGGATTGTCAGGAGTTCTAGAGGCCTTTATTCATTTGAGTCTGGGAGGCAATTTTATTTCAGTTTGACATATGGTAAAATGTACCAGAGGGTGTTTAGGCAGTTAATTGTGTAATGGCAAGCTCATTACAACCATACCAAGTACTGGATTAATCCAGCAAGAATCCAATCATGTTATTGTCCTTACTAGGGATTAATTCTGTCAGTTGTATTTTGAGTGGATGAGTTAAAACTTTATATAAAATTCTTTTAGTGAGAGTGAATGGAGATTAAAGAGTATTCCTTGATCTGCGAGGCTATTCAAAAAGTCTACCTCACATATTTGAAACATTATCATTACTGTTCTACACTTACCATTAATGTGATTACCATCACAAGGAGGAAATATCAGCTGATGAACCATTCATCGTCTTTGTCAGCACAGTATGAACACTTCCATCAAAAACTGGTAACTACAGATGGAATAGGTGATCCTCTAATAGCTGGCTTCATAATTAACCTAATGAAGAGAAAAGAAAGTGATGTGAATGAGATTTAAGTCCTAATTATAGGAGAAATTGAGAATGTCAGTAAGAAAAAGATGTGTGTATGTCTCTGGCCTGTATACATGGACATTCAGCGAAAAAATCCAGAGGTAGGAAAGTACACTTCAGTTGCCAGTAACCAGGTATTAAGTGTAAAAACAATGAACCAGTTAACCATCAAACTTGAACCGGATTGTCCGTTGTTAGTGGAAGTGGCATATAAAGGTGTGGTGCAGTGATATAAATGAGCTCCCAAAGGAGAGTCCAACCTCACACGAACCCAACCATGCATGGTTTTGGCTTGACTGAGAAATATGTGAGATTTCGCACCTCTCTTTCCTATTGAGGACAAAATCTCTTTTGAATTTCCACTCATAAGGAGATAATAATATCTAAGTTAGTGTGTAGATGTGGTGGATGGGTGTTTTATATTATTTTTCTTCATTTAATGGCACCAGGCCCCTGGAGACTGCATTGCCTACACTGACTTAGTTACACCACTCTCTGGGGGTCTCTTTCTATAATTTTTGATCACCAAAGGTTTATAAAGTACCCTGTTCAGCTGGTCAATAGCCATACAATATGGCCAGTTCTACAAATTTGGCAGATGAAGACACTTGTAACCTTAAAATATTGAGTTAAGAAAGTTTTGAGATGATGAAGTTAAAATTTTGACTAATGAGGTAATACAAAAATGTCAGAATTTTTACTTTTAAGTTATATCTTGAGATATAAAAGTCAAACTGTTAATATTTGGGACACTTATTTAGTTTTCCTATGTCCCTATTAAGCCACTGTACCAAGTTGGTGAAGTTAGATCAGTTTGAGACCAATTAGATTTTTTTAAAACCAACTGCAGTGTCTGGCAAAGCAATGTTTAAAAATTAAACAAGCACAAGTGACAATTATGTATTCACAGCTACATATACTCAGATTAGTAGGAAGTATTTCCAATTGTGTTTTCTGTTTATAGTGGCTGGACTAACAAGGGTACTGCAAAGCTCTCCAAATCTTCAGTATTTTCACATAGTTTCTGGAATCTGCTAGCAATTTTGAGCACTTGAGGGCATGTCAGTAATAGAAGTACTTAATCTGATTTTACTCTGTGGAATATATATATCTGAGCCCTAGCTGGGTGCATCAGAAGAACTCTGTTACATCTCTGAGACTTCTTGTCCTCTTGTATTGAGTTCAAAGTGCATTCAAATACATGTTAGAGAAAAAAAAATGTAATTTCTATGAAGTAAATCTAAGCCCTGGTGGGAGTCCCTGTGGACTTTAGCTGCGACATTTTCACTTTTCAGATATTTAATTTTCTCTGATAGTGATTTTGCAGCCCTAGTGGAGCCCATGGGGGGGGGGGGCAAGTGCTCACCACCCTAGTGGATGCTTGTATATGATTGAATGCCCTCTAAATGTGTTTATTTTAAACAGTATTTAGCTCTCAAATATGCAAGGAAGACATGTTATCATGACATGATATTGATCAAGGGTTGCAGGGGAATTTAAATTCCTTAACTATGATTGCTAGCCAACAGTTTGGTGAATCAAGTCACAACAAACCAGATTTACTTCATTCTTACCATTCCTATGGAACTCTGTGCATCAAGAAGTGTAGGATACTGAAGAAGCTTGATAGGTTCATAGGTCCTAATCTCCTCTATCCGGTACAGTCTCTGTCTTCATATTCACCAGAGGGTTTCTTCCTACGGTTGGATTATTACATCACGGAGCTGTTCGAGTCACAGTGACTTCTAAATCAAAAGTGAAATACTAACATGAAATCATTTTAGTTATTCAAAAATTTCAGAAGACATCAGACACAAAAGGATACTAACAACAACAAAAAAACCCTGGTAGCAGTTCCACTTTGATCCAATCATTGATCTTTTTAATTTATTGATTATTCAGTATTAAAGTGTTTGGTTTCTAAAGCTTTTTGAACGTTCTTAGGAATTTTTGCATTCAGATAGCAATGTGACACTACAGCAGTCTTTGTGGGCAATCAACTTTACATGATAGCTGTAAAAGACCCATACACTTTTAGTAAGTAAATTATGTAAAAGTGAAATTTGATTTGTGATATTGAAGCTGAAGATACGTCAATAGGAAATGAGCATTACCAGCACAAAGCCTGGATATCCTGGATATGTTCCAATAATGGGTTGTCTTGGGCCAGTAAGGGTGGGTAAAGCACTGCAGTATTATGGGTGACAAACTACAATAATGCTTGCATATGATATGGAATATTAAATCTCAATCTCTGGAAAACCTTGCATTTCATTTGACCTTTACTCACTGACAGGTTAGCACTTAAACCCACAACATCCCAGGAGAGGAAACAATTTCAGAGTACTTTAAGTTTGTGACTAAAACCTTTCAGACAGTTGGATGATCTCGCAAGTGTCGAACACTTCTTTAATAAACTAATATGATCGAAGTATTCTGAGGGAGGAAACCCTCCCCTTCAACTTTTCACCATCTAACACTAGCAGGCTAGCATCACCATATTTCAGCTATTCCTACATTGTGCTGGGCATAGGTCACGCTTTATGCTGGCATTGCGGACTATTGAATACATTAACTAAAACCATTGGACTAGGCCTAAGTTAGGCTGCACTTTTCTTATATGACTAGAGACGACCTAAGCCATAACTTCAACGTTATGATGTCCCTGTCCTTGTAGGTACATAGCCTAACAATATGAAAGGAACACAAGACATACGTGGGATTTCTTCTTTGACAATTGCAATATACTCCGTCTGTTTCTTTCAGTATCACCATCTGAAATATATTGCAATATCTTCATATTAGTAAGCCAGTACTGTAGCTTCGGGGAATCACGTTAAACAAACAGAGAAGTACAACCATACAACCGTTCTTCAAACGCTGCTTTACACTGTGTCGTTGGTTTGTTTAGATGCTGAAGATGAGACTTGTTCAAGTCGTTTCCATTGGCTACGAGGGAAATTCCCCTCTTTTTCAGATAAATAATCAATTTTCTAGCTGAAATTATAGCTAGAGTATTTACAAGATAATAGCAAATTCATTAGATCTAAAAGTGAGAACTTCGACTACATGCTGCAAAACGGTAAATCATCATTTGCACCTCGATAATTTTCTGGTAATGTTGCTTTCATAGAATACTGTACAGCCGCTTGAAGTGTATACGTGTTATGGGTCGTAGCGTATAGGTCTTATGGAAAAGATAAAAAAAAAACTTAGTTATTACACTGCAACTCACCAAATTACAATTTGGACGGCCTCTTGACTATTCACAACAGATCTTCCGAAGTCCAAACATAAAAAGGGGTCCGGCACAAAATATATAATGAAAACGCAATATGCAAATCATGAAAACAAATATGATGGTAAAGCACAGCTACAGGTGTACACCCTTCCCTGTCCCCCCCCCCCGACTTAACAAAAACATATTCATAGGCAAAACTGCATGGTGTCTGGAGCCAAGCTGGTTGTCTAATTATGCCTCGGAGTGCACCAATTAACATAAATTTTCAAAACAATTTCAGGGGACGGGGCTACTGAGATTTGCCTTCAACAAGCCAACAACTCTGGCATTTCCATAGCAGTGTCAGTTGGGAGATCCCCCCCCCCCTTGAAATCCTATACTAAATATGGGGGTCGAGAAGGGGTCCCGTTCCCCTAGTCCTGCGAACCGATTTCAAGTAGTAGATAACATATATATATACATCTGCTAATAAAATGTGATGCATGGCTACATGTAGGTAACATGCTATAATGTGTACCTCTTTGTAAGGCATCATTGTATATAGGAATAATAAATGGTTGGGCAACATGCCCATCCAATAGTAATTTACGGAATAACTGGACGGGCAAGACTATATTTTCTGATTTTGTATGTAATTATACAATAGTGATTTTAACATCGCGGTCAGTTCAGTTTTTAAACTTCACACTAGTATGTTTTAGCACAACCTTAAATTTAGACAGATATTATAGTCTAACTACGCCCCAGAATTGTTTCAATCGGAGGACCAACAATCCCATACATGGAATTGCATTCAACGACTCCACAGCAACACCATCAAAACTTTCGCCACCTATAGTCTGACCATAAATGTTCATTCCCCTTCCTAAATTGATCGGGTGAATTTTTGAATGTGAACCCACGTTACAGGGTACTAGACCGTACAGGAGAGTCGATCCGTTTTCAGGATTGGAGAGGCAAAGTTATCGCTTATGCACTTAATCAGAAATATACACAAATTAGCCACAAGATGTACCTCCTCCTTAATGTTCACATGCTTCCCCATATCTATGTAGACATGTGACAAATCACTTGATTGGCGTAGGAAGGGATCAAGAAATGAATGGGTTGGGGAAGTGGTCAGGAGGCATCCCAATTAAGCAAACAATACATATTTTGTCATTATTGTGAGCCACATGGAACACTGAAAAATTTCAAAATTTGCATATCAAAATTTTAATTATTTTATTGCAAAGTTTTGAATATTTCTGGGAATTTCAACCCTTTTTCAAAATTGAAACCCTTTTCTTGAAAATCAAGTTTGTCTTAAAATTGCAATCTGTAATATAACCGAAATTCTCAACATTAAACTACTTTTTCTAAAATTTAGAACCTCTTCGATTGATTTCGACCTCTTTAATTCCCTCCATGTAAAATGTCGATTTCTTTTTGTTTTAAACTTAAACTTTTAAAATGTCGACTTCTCAACTAAAAATATTAGCCTTTTATCTCAAACTTGTACGTTTCTCTCGAAATTGCCATTGCATTTCTCGAAATCAAGATTTCTCTCTTATACAAATTTCAACTATTTTATCTCAAAAATTAAACTTTTCTTGATGAGGATGGTAATAAGTAAAAAAGGAGAAAAGGGGGGGGGGGGCTACTTGAATTGACTATTAACATTATTGGTGAAATGTCGACATAGTATTTTGATTTGAGCAATTACGAGGTACGTGAAAAGACAATACATCGTTTGATTGCTTGACACTCTCTTTGCTGGTGCAAAGATTTAGCTGCATAATCCAGCACTGACATGGAGTGGCATTAATTACAAGGTGGTTGGGTGGGGAGGGGATGAAAAAAGTCGTGTGGTTACATTTATTCCAATAATTTCAAGATGATCAAGTGATTATTTGTAAAAACAAAAATGTAACTTGACACAGACACGTTTTGTCTGCACGATGTGTCTGCAATATGTGTATGACTGAACAAGAATGTTCAATTTATGTTATTCCATGTAGGTTTTAATATTCATTAAACATGTACTCTTTCAAATCATTTGAAACAGACGGTATTCAAACTTTTGTGTTAATTGTTTGTGTATGCACCCATTAACAGATGATAAGGTGGGTGAATGAGTACATAAAATGCTTTTTTGCCAAATTTTAACTGGTGGTGGGGGAGGTGTGGGTTGTGCACGGGGACTAACACCCTACCGCTTAGGGAGAAATGTCAATGATAGATTGATCTACTTGATATAGGTTGTGTTGTATTATTTACTTCCTCAACCTCTCTTCCTTGCTACATACCCAATCGACGTCAGTTTTTAAACTGTCTGTTTCCACCGGGCATATATAACGTTACGTACATTTATTTCTATTGGCGCCAAATGTCTGTTACAAATCTCAAACATCACCCGCGAACAGCTGGGAAACACCTGTATATGAATATCAGTGACTCATGCTATTGAATACCTGTTCAAATCTTGTACTGTATATATCAGTATCACTGATAATGAATGATTTAGTGTTATATCAGTGGAGTTGCAGAGTACGTAGTATATTCGTGGGAGTTGTTTGTTATCATTGACTTGTTGTGGTTATTAAGATGGATTGTTTAATGGAGAGGAACCGCTGTGAATAGTTAAAATAGTAATTATTGATCAGAGAGATAATTTGACGGTATGGTATAGAGGCATAGGCTAGGATGTGTACAAAGGCCAGGCCCAACTTAGGTAGGCTATAGGTTAGACAAGTAATACAGTTAGGCTATGTTAGAAATCTCAAACATCACCCGCGAAAAGCTAGAATTACTACTTTTAGCAAGAGGAGATGCTTAGCAAATCTAACTAAATAATACAAATCTTAGCATATAGTTGTTGACAGTGGCGTAGGAAGGTACTTTTGAGTGGGGGGGGGGGCTGAAGACTGATGGCCGGCCCGGGGAGGGGTGTAAGGGGAGGGGGTGTCCCCCTCCCCTTTTGCATTTCCAGGTGGCCTCAGATGCAATTTGGTGCAATATAGCACACTTCAACACCCTCTTCATTTTGTAAATAATTTTGCATTTTCACCTGGCCTTAGATGCAATTTGGTGCTCCAAATGAGATTTTTTTCTGCCAAAATGTTCTGAGCACCAAGGGCAGAAATGAAAAAGGGGTTTTCTGACTTGCCAATATACCTGACACTTAATGGGAAATATATAGCTTTGTTAAATACTGTATAGGGCCTAGAGCTTTGAACCTCAATTTAAGTCTAATAATAATCAAATGCAATACATAGTTATTAAAAAGGAATCTTTCGTCCATGTCTTTCCAGCAGCAACTAGATCGTGGTGTTCTACTCACAGCTGGTTTTGTCTTAATTTTGCCCACATAATTATAAAAACTGTACGTCATTTCTAAGCCAACAGACTTATGGCCATATGACGTTCAAAAGTAAAATGGTTTTGAAATTGAAAGTGCGCCACTTATTTTACCCTGCTGCAACACTCAATAGCAGAAGTTTGCGAGAGCCGTAGCTCTAACGTTAAATGTTCCACTAACTGTTCACACCCGATGAACTCCATAGTAAGAGAAGATATTTCAATGAACCCGATTAAACTTAAAAGTAATAATTAATTAGTATAATAAAGCCCTCAAGGATATGAAGTGTTTCCAGATAACAATATTATTTGTAAAAACAAAATGTAAAAAGCGGATGGTACTATGTAATTGGAAGAAACGATAAAGTTAAGAAAGTTAAGATCATAAGCAATACCCAATTTAGGAATATCTACAAACACAAAGAAAGAACAAAGCTACATTTCGAAAAAATCCACTGGAAATTATGTCACACTCAAACCGTAACTTAGGAATGAATTTAATAACAAAACACAGATGGACATTATCTTTTAAACAAATCGTATTAATTAGAAATAATGATAATTCATGCAGAAAAGTCGGATTTGGATCAATAATTAAATAATTTGTATATTAAAATTTGAGTTTAAGCCTCGTCAACCTTCTCTCTTGAAACTTGAATTTGATCTACATCTGCTTCTCTAAATTGCATTTTAATTATATATAAGAAACAACCTATTGATTTAAATACAATTCTTCCAAATCTCCTTAAACTTTATAAAAACCTGATATAAGTTAGAGTAGAAGTTTCCTTTTCATGATTCCTATAACATTAAATTACATTTTCCTTCTGAAAGTTCTAAATAAAGATACAAATAAATTTGATCAATTGTTTTCTTCAAAAGATAGATAATCTCAACTATTATTTACCCATTTCTTATAAAATTCTCAACCCGTCATTGAGATTTGTTTCCTATTAACTAATAAATAAAAAATATGTAGCCTCACATTCTTAATTTATTAAACCTTATTAGCTATAAAAACTTTAATTAATAATTTAATTGTAAAACAAAACTAACCCTCTAATCCTACATTACCACTTTATTTTTCTCTAATATAATCTAATTATTCCTGTTTATTTGTCTCCCCTTAAAATCAGCCCCTTATTTCCGTTCCAATAACTGATTCCGTCTTACAAATAAACACGACATAAATGTCCTAGTTTATCGCTTTATTCCCCTATATTTGTCGTTATTTGTATTATTTATAATATCATAATAATTATTCTAATCCTTACCAAATCCAATCTATTTATCTCTATCTACTCTATTACTCAGTAACTCTATTCTTTCATTCTAGATTCCTATCTCCCGTGTGCGTCTAGTAGCCTGCTCTCCTAGAGTTGATGAGTCTGGTCTGAACCTTATCCTTCAGTCTGGTCTCTCTCTCTCTATCCTGAGTTCTCTCCAGGCGCTGTGGATCTATGACTTCAACAGGAGACTAACTAATGAAGAGTTGGCGGCCATCTTGTCTTACTCCTCACAGTGTACAAGCTTGAAGGATCTGAAGTAAGTATTCCGGTGTAGATGTTAGAATCATCATAAC
This sequence comes from Apostichopus japonicus, assembly GCF_037975245.1. Classification (NCBI taxonomy): domain Eukaryota; kingdom Metazoa; phylum Echinodermata; class Holothuroidea; order Aspidochirotida; family Stichopodidae; genus Apostichopus; species Apostichopus japonicus. Next base: position 8,140,146 of record NC_092567.1, read on the forward strand.
AGTTAAACAGGGAATTAATTTAATTAATAAAAGTTATCAATATTAAACAAACAATAGGGAATGTAAAGTTTGCTGTATTTTAATGTCAAGGATTGGATTTAATTAGTTTAGTTGAATTTATTTCAATAATTAGGTCATCGTGAAAAGAAATCTGTAGAATGTTATGATTAATAAAACAAAATATAATGGATAAATAGGGAATATTTTTTTAAGAGGGTGTTGGTAATAGATGGGTGAAGGGGTGGGTGGTGGTTGTTTAAATGTTCTTTGTTTATGTTAATGTTAAAATTTAACTAAATAGGTTTTAGAATTACAGGAATTTTTATTAGGATAAAATAAGAGATATATAGACAAGGAAATTGGATTTTAATAATTCTAGCGAGTAAAATTAATATTCTAAAGTAAAGTTTTATAAGGAAAACTGTTACTTTTGACTGAAACCTCTGAAATAGTTGATTTTCAATTATGTACAATTAATTTAAGAAACAAAAGAGATTGAATATCGTTATTAATTTTAAAGTAATAAAATGATGGCAATAATAATAGCATAAATTCCTCAAAATTTTGATCAGATGATGATACTCTAGCAAAACTGAAATGCATACAAAAGAAGCAACCAATAAAATAGTTTTAGTTGTCAAAATTTAAACAAATAGTTACTCAAGTAAGTTAATTAATTAAAACAAAATAAAAGTTAATTAGAAGGAAATATATAATTGCAATTGAGTTAACTATATAGTTAAAAAAATGTATTGCCATAAATATCATTAAAGGCAAATCTGTATATCTGATAAATTTCAAAGGTTCAAATTTAATCCGCTTAAACTACATCACTTTTTTCGTTATAGTTTGAAATATGACGCTATACAAAATTAGCTTAATTATGATTTATGCTTATATTTTAACCTAATTTTTAAACAATAATTACAAGATTAACCGAGAACTTCAACTTTGTATAATTTATAACTTTAAACAAAAACTGTATAATACTTTAATATTCCTCGTATTAATGTTACTTCATACTTCATTCGATCAAGAAGTCCCTGCTTGGTCCTTTACAATGTAGTTTTATTTCAGACCCCCCCCCCCCCGCCCACCCCAACCAACCCCTCCTCTCTCTCCTCCTCTTGCCCTGTTTTTTCTTACAGATCAAACCTCGTAAAAGTTTCTCCTTTCCGTCTTTACAATTCACAACATAATCAGTAACATCTTCAACTTACAGCTGACGTGTTACTAAAAAAAGAAAATATTTAAGTCGCACCCGTCACCCCCCCCCCGCCCCCACCGCGCCTCACCCAAATCTCGAAAGAAAAGACAAAAGCTATTGAGTAGTTACATAAATGAAATATATGATAACGAACGATGCTTAACGTATGTTATATGTGAAACAACGCCATTCCGGGAAAAACTGTGACCGCGGAGAAAATATTACTGGAAAAAATACACTTCGGGGGTTTTGTTTGGTCTGACCATGGAGGTAACATGGTCTGACTATAAACAAAATGTAACAGAGAATGTTGATTCCCTATCTAGACTAAATACTTTACCCCAATCCCAGTGTGCTCTTGGGTAATTTTAGTCTCGCCTCCTCTGCCCCACTCCCCTTCAGACACCTTACCTGTACCCACCACCACCCCTTCCTTCGCCGCCCCCCCCCCCCCCTTCGCACATCATCTTCTTTAGGGAGCCCTTCAAATCAATTCCGTTTCTACCCGATAACATCGTTACCGTTTTAGTACACACAGTAGGCCTACTCTACTTCTACAATAGTTTTCTGCACAGACGGTTGATTCAAACAATTTATTTCTAAAGTAAATACGTTAACAGTAAATATGACACACCTGGATCTCCCGTAAATACCTAATTAGCATAACAATAGATGACACGAGCCAGGGTTAAAGATAATGAATAAAAAAACGGGACACGCGTCTAGTGTACACCTGGAATGTTGTAACTGTCATACAACGTAACCATGGAAACCGACCATAAGTAGGTCAGTCCGTGTCTATCAGTGGCTGGGAATAATGCATATTTTTATTCAATACGGGTTAGGTATATATCTAACAGCCATCCAGTGATACTGTATGTCATATGCCATGATATTACGACGTGTTCTCATTATTATTCTTTGTTTATATATTTTAAATGAGTAAACTTGAATTCCTTGGTTGTTTAATACATCCCTCACTTGCTCCTCTCCCTAATTTGATAGAAGGATTGTTTTATTTCCCTTTCTTCGTTTTTTCCCTTTATGTACTTCTCGTTGGTATATGGAAGTCTGTCTAATTAGCACATAATTGAATAGCCCTTAATGTAACTCACATATCTAATATGTGATACAAACATTGCGGGTTCTTAATTGCCTAGTTTTATGGAGAACAGTTTTGTTCTGTGAAGTTGATTAAACGGTTAAACGGTGAAGATAAAATATTGCTCGTGTTTAGCAGGGAAAAAGTAATAATTCGAAGATTCATGTCGTCTTACCAAATCTGAAATATAGTAATAATAACCAAGTTAATATATTTCAGCCATAAATCATTAACAAGCAAACGACAACACGAGCAAGAAAACAAATTACTTGAGATCCTTTAAGATTCGTTTGATGAGATATTTTATCTCTTTAAATATCGAATTATATACAGCACTAGTTCTTTTTATCTACACAGAACAGGCGAACGTGATTAAATTATTCCATCGAAGTTTAAAATGTGTAATGGATAACGACAACTAGAAATGGATTTCAAATTTGCAACTTAACTGTTTTTAGCGAATTGAGAAAGGCTTAGAAGGCTGTCATCATCGCCCTCAGACTTTCTTCCAAATGGTTTACATTATTGTTATAACACACGCTAACAAAATGAAGTACATATTTGTATCCCCGGTACACAATGAATGAACCTACAAGTTAACAATCAGAATAACCACTTATACAACTGTCAGGGTCATATCCAGGTCGTAAATATGGCCACGGTTCATTTAGTTTTGTTGCTGAGAAGGAAAAAGAAGAAGCAGTTATTCACTTGTTGAAATGAATTCATTGCGTCATAATTTGCGATGTTTTACATGAATCATGGTGGTATGCTTATTAAAACTGAACATAAGTATATTGTGATAGTAACATGGTCGACAAGTAAAAAGAAAAAGGAAGTAAAATAAAACAGAAAAGAAACCGAAGGAGAGGTGTTGTGTTCCTGGAAATACAGTTAGTAAACATCTGTGGGTAATTGAATTCCGTCGGTCGCACATCCGGGGTTTTCCTCCCGTCAAACCGCAGCGAATAGGGTGAAAACATGTAAAGTAATTGTGTCTAAATATCGCGAATCTACGCTTTCAGAACGCATGAAGAGAAACATGAATACTCTACGCATAGACCTCTAGGCATAAGAATGCAATATAATAGTTAAGTAGAGGAGCCCTAATGTAACAGAAGCTAAGCTATCTTCGTAGGTATTTTACAGATGTTGTATTTTTAATTGTTTGAGACACTACAGTAGGCCTACCTGCTTATTTATGATTCTGCGTCATGTTTTTCTTTGTTCAACACTTACTTTTGGTGGGAAAAAGTTTTCATTTCGTACTGCAAAGAATCATATCTTTCTAATGTGCAATTACGTAGCACCATGCATCTGCCTAACTGCCTAACCTTTGCTCATAGAAAGTATTGATGTTGCAGATCTGTACTTTGGAGACTTGGACAGCAATCATAGGCCTACTGGCGAGTGAAATTTGGCGAGTAGATTTTTAGTCACGGTCGCCAAATAGCGATTACTTTCAAAAATAATTGTCGAGGCCTGAAAAACTTCACAACATGATTTCTCATGGTAGAAATCATGGATACTTTTCATACATGGTATATGGATTTGCCATATTGAATACAAGAATCCTAAATGAGTGTGAGGTCAAATCTCCTATATGTCACCAGAGGTCAAACTCTGAAAAACCTTTTACATGATATGTAACGATGGAAATCGCGGATACCTGTAATACTTGGTGTGTGGATTCATAACATCGAGTACAAGACCCTTATTGTTTTTGATGGAGGTGTGTATAGCCACGTACAGTAGACGGACCTGTGTTATCATGCCATATTGGAATTGTAACAGCTAGTTCTGGTTATACCAACAAGAAGAATTCTGCATTGAAGTCATCGAAATCTCAATGCATTCTGCATTCTGGTTATCTTTGGAAAGGAGGGGTGGGGGTGGGCTCCAAATATGACTTGGGTCCGTTGGGAGGAGTTTAAACGGGGAGAACCCTTTTATTAAAATAAAACCTTTAATAAATAGTTTTTAATGCTGCAGCGTTATAAATTATTAGTTCAACAATTATTTCCAGTATTTTGCCTACATATGTACATTGAGTTGTTATGTCCGCTATAACCCTTACATTATATATAAGATTAGTGAAATATTCGAAAGCGCATGTTTTAACCAGTCACTGGATAGATACGGAAAACTAACGATTGTAAAGAAAACGTTTTTTCATAAGTAGTAGCAGTATTTATGCGTTAATTATGCTAATTAGATACAAGGAACGTAACCTATATATTTTCTTTCTATGTCTGGAGCAGTATTTTACACAGAACTGGGCAATTCAGGTATAAGGTAGGATGATACTGAGCTAGACTTTAACATATTTATTGGATATTATGCACTATCTGTTACCGGTTAATCCAAATAATTTCATTTCATGCTCGATAAACTCAAGTGCCCTCTTGTTGTTGTGTGTTTGTAACAAGTGCCTTAATGTCTAAAAATTTGCTATCTGGCTTCAAAATAATAATAATGATAAAATATGCAGTTCAAAAGTACCGGTATATATAAAGAAAACTTTTGCTGAAAACATTCAAATACGGTACTTGAACCTGTGGAAAGGACTGCACAGATTATTTATTTTGAGAGGGTTTCAGATAATTTGACAGTCTAGTGGTTTCTTGCGTAAATTCAAAGTCACTTGTTCCACTTCCCCTCAGTGTTTGTTCCTCCATATTCAAATAAAACTTTTCTTTTGTGAATCAACGACGATGGCATTAGTGTATTCTTAACAAAGTATGACCAGGAAGTCTTAATAACTCCTCGGTATGAAGGGGGTCGGATATTTTAGACACATGCAGCCCTTCATTGAGAACATAGTTGAATAGGAAGATTCGATTGTGTAATGGTTAAGGTAATTATTATCAACTCCACAAAAAAAGTTATAATTTTGTACAATTTGATTTAGATCAATGACAAAAAACAATGCGTGCAATGTGATAACATTATTGAAGGTTGATATTGAATAAATACTTAAATAACGTTGGTATATCATATGATAGTAACAATTTGTGTTTAACTTCAACCCGAGATGACAAATTGTTGCGCCGAGTAAAGAATGTTGCTATGTCCTCGACCCTCCTATCCCTCTACATTCTATTTCTCCTCCGTTTTAGTGCAAGATTGTGCAGGTTTGTCATTCCGAAATTACGTTGAAAAACGTAATTTGTAGCATCTTAAACTATTCTGAGATTAAGAAACAATTTTCAGCTTTAAGATTCATAATTCCTAGATTTTATATTTAACCACTGCACTCCAACAATCTCAGACATTTAAGTTCTTATTTAAAAGTGAGAAGGGTTCACGAAAACGATCTATATTATCAATCAATTTATCGAAAATAACATACGGAAAAAATCATGTGATCCGAGCGGAAAATGGCAAGCGGTTGTTACAAGGATTTGCTCCGTTCACTTAGTTTATTGTGTACAATGTTGTATTTCTACATATTTGAAAAACTTTAAATTAATTCGTAATTTAAGCATACAGACAATTTAGCCAATTGTGATCATGTGGACAGCCATACTTTTCACAGTTACTACCAACCGCATATAATTTACATACAGTAGAGCAGTTCCAACTATCATCATTATTATCTAAATTGCTATATCCATTCTAATTTATTTCATTGGGATCGTTGAAACACAAGACTATTCATTGTAATTAGTTCTGATTAGAATGATCAATCATATGTGATTTATTTCCTTGTTATTTGTTTTTTACTTTGTTTATCTTCATTGATTTAGTAAACGATAAACCTGACTAGGAGGACATTCCTCTACGTCTTCTACATCTTACACGATGATTACTCTACTTCTATCCATAGGTTTATTTCATACGATCTGCCAGACACTATTCCGGTTGGATCCATTCCATCATCCTTGAAGCCAAGAAACGTGAAAGGTATTGTCACAATGACGTCATAATGGACACACTTAAAATTTCTTACATTTTTCTCAAGGCTTGACCAACTATGTGAATGCCTGTTGACTTGTTGATTGTTGTTGATTCACAAACAATAGAGTAATGATTCAGCAACACATGATTACCATTTTATATGAAGGAGACACCTAAAACTAAGTCTTGTGATAGTAAACAACGAACTGAATCATAGAAATGTAACAACACTTAATATTGCTAGGCTTGGTTGATTTAAGAGATAAGTCATATTCCTTTCATTTCGCTCCTTCGAGATCACTGCACTATAAGACAAGGGCGTAGGAACCGGGGGGCTGGGGGCGCCAGCCCCCCCCCAGTGAAAAATGTGGAGGGGCGGAAGTATCATTCCGCCCCCCCCCCCCGCTTCGCAAGTCAGAAAACCCCTTTTTCATTTCCAAATGAGAAAAAAATCTCATTTGGAGCACCAAATTGCATCTAAGGCCAGGTGAAAATGTAAAATTATATACAAAATGGAGTGGGTGGGTTGAAGTGTGCTATATTGCACCAAATTGCATCTGAGGCCACCTGGAAATGCAAAAAAAAATCTAAAGGGGAGGGGGACACCCCCTCCCCTTAGACCCCTCCCCAGGCCGGGCATCAGTCTTCAGCCCCCCCCCCCCCACTCAAAAGTACCTTCCTACTCCACTGCTATAAGATGTTTTTGTGAGAAGCCATCACATCAATTGATGCTTTAAATCTCTTTCCAAAAAGTAGTGGTATCATACACTTTGGGCAACTTAATTACACAGCGACAATGATTGTGTAAGGTTTTGAAGTAATGTTGTGCCCCTCGGAGTCTGTCAACCCCCCCCCCCCCCTCCCGTAAAACACACACATTTAAACACATCCACACCGCCGCTTGAACCATTCTTTCACTCGGAATTGCAGGATAAAGGCGCGAAGCTTAACTTATTTTCTTTTCCAAGTTCTGCAAACGAAGTTATTGGTCTCTGAAATTGCTGCAAAGTGCATTATAAAATAAACGAAAACAAAACAGAGACCAAAAATGTATCGGAACTGCTGGTGCTACTGTAGATGTATCGTATTCGAAATATACTTATAGGTAACATTAGCATAAAGACTTTATAAAGGCAAAGATAAGACACTCGTTCTGCAGTTTTGTACCGGAACGGAGGGTCGTCAAAGCCAACATCATATAAGGAGTAGGGAGGGGGGGTCTGTGGTCTATCCCCAGAAAAAGGGGGAGTTAAGACTTCAAATGATACCTTCTGAGGCATAGCTTGACTTATATGACTTGACTTATGTCCACTATATAAGTCTAAACGCAACATTGTGTTTTAACTATTTCAAGTTAGTTCGAAATGCGTGGTGGTGGTGGGGTGGGGTGGTGGGGAGAAACCCCATCAGCCCCTTGATCGACGCTTGAAAAGAGTACAATATATATGTTTTGGCGAACATTAACATCCGTGCATGACTTGCCTTGATAAAAAATATTGTTGAACTAAAATGTGGGTAATGATATGAGGGGAAGTATTAGAACTATATTTGAATTTGAGACCATATTTTTTCATTTTTTTATTTATACCCTTACAAAAGTAAGAGTTATAATACAAAAAACGAAGAAAACAAACAAAATCGGTCAGTCTGTTACTTCCTTACTTCTACATATCCCCAGATTTGGATAATATTTGGCTAATCAAATTAAGCAGCTTTCACAGGCTTCGTCCTTTGACACCCCCCCCCCCTTCCTCAACCGGTTCACACTACAATCCACAGAAAATTGTGTTCTTCTCACAAATATATTTCTGTGTTTTATAATTTCTTCAAGAGTACGAAAAATACCTTGGAAGGGTGCAGCTTAAGTCCAGCGGATCCCCACCAGCCTGCTTGGAATACATTATAGATAACTATAATTTATTGATTACATCTGTTTTGTGTTTTAGTACTTCAAACTCCCTACGAGAGAACAAGGGATATCACCAATGCAAAAACTCCAGGGGGCTTCCCCTCGTGGAACCAACCAGGTCTTGAAATATATTCCAGAGAAAGCCCCTCGACCCCGCTTGAGCTCTCAGAAACGTTCTGTACAATTTTGAGGTTAAGCTTCTTCCAGAAAACCCTACTTAAATCTGCAACTTCCGGGGACTTCGCATCACACCCTTTAATAACATTCAACTATCAAAGAAAAATATCTAATCTACATTTTTGGTTTGTAAATCTGCATACAAAGCGAAGTGGGCATAACACAGGCTTTATGCTTATTACATGAGTACTGGTTTAATTTTTTAGCCATCAATATACATATTGTGTATCGATTCGGTACAGTTTTACTTCGATATTATATACTTAATGAGGTAACGATGTATACTTTATTCCATTTAACGCGTGTTATCTGTCGAAGTTTTAACTTTATATTTGTGTTTGATTTTCGGTGAGATGTTAAACTGTCATAAAGAAAACTTAAATATTAGAGTAACCACTAATCTTGCAAGTAGTAGTTAAGAGAGGGATTCAGATACAATTCAAGTAGTTTTATTCATCGGTCAACGCCTAAATACAAGAAAAGATCAGTAATGGTTTTTTAATGTTTTCAATTGTATGGTCCACCATCTTGTCTACATACGTTTAAAAAAATGAAGACGTTATAGGATTCATTGTAGTCTTTTAAGTGAGTTAAAAGCCAAACGAATGAATTACTAAGCAGAAAAGGATACAGGCGAGTGGTCTGTTGCAGGAGGGAGGTATAAATATGTGCTATTTACTCGCTGGTTGTTATGGTATCTCTCTTTTTTATTTGGGGGAAAGGGGGTTGGGGTGGGGTGATTTGACTAAGGAGCTGCAGTATATGTGCGTCTTACTGTAATGTTATCGTCACTTAGTCAAACACAATGCAAAATGTAAATAAATGGCAGATCTCTACGCACCCTTACATTACATCTGCGAAATATACGTTTTCAAGCGATACTCCTGTTGTTATGAACAACTGAATTATCATCTTTTGACGTGTAATTAATAATAATGCAAATTGACATGAAAAAAAAGAAACACCTTGCATAAAAATATCTGCGACTGTTTCTTTTACTACGATCCAGGTTTCGCATAAGCCGCGGGATTGCGCGAATCCCACAATTTCATTTCAAATCCCGCATGTCAAAAGTTGCCAAGACGTGATTTCCCCGTAATAAATTTCAGCTCTTAATCTTAAATTAAACATACATTACCGCTGTGACCGTGTAGCGATTAATCGCTAAACGATCGCATATGGAATAAACGTTTAGTATAAAGTCGCGATTATTTTAGTTTTTTTTATCCCGTCTATAATCCATCTTAACATCCCGTAAATTTCCTTACCAGTCTTTCCTTCTATTTATAAATGAATGAAAAAAATATAGCAATTTTGAGAATTCCAATATTTACGCATGCACGAACGTATACAGTAGCTACAACTATGAGAGGAAGACACTTGCTATGGACTACCAGAGTTAGCTGCTTGGTGGCAACAAAGACAGGTGCACTCGACAAACTATGTTCCATGTACTATGTACTATGTTCGTAAAATCCCCACAAACCTCCGACTACATGGTAGCCTAAAATCACAAAGAGTCAACATTGAAATCTAGCCTAACCATCTGTTTATTCGCTTAAATTGTGTCGCAGTTAGCTGGTAATAAAGTATTCACCGTAAACTTTCATTATTGCCGCTATCTTTGACTACATGGTAGCCAACCACCAGCATAAGTCATAGTGGACATCTAGCCTAGGAATCTGCATATGATCTAAAGTTGTAGGGCAGTTAGCTGGAACTAAATATCCATGGAATACTTTCATTATTACTGCTATCTTCGACCACATGCTATAGCCTAACACCACACTAATTCAATGGGAACATTTTGCCTTAAACATCGTTTTTTGACACACACAATACCGTAGCCTTGTATACAACTTTCAATTAGCTGTTGTTAGCAGTTGTTTTGGAAGGTATGTGCTATTTTTTGAAGAGGTAATATAGTATTGTACGTACACAGTAACTGTTGCGATGGATTAAAGATTTCAATCTTGAGTAGTTTTCACCGGTATAATACTTTCGTTTTCGGTGTTGTGATTTTATCCACACACGGAAAAGAACCATTACGAATGGCTAACACTGGAAATATTAAGCAATTAAAACAGCCATCTACACTACAAGAAAGTTATCTCATTAAAATAATCTTCCGTATTCGCGTGTCTTGATTAATCAAAACATGAAATCATGAAAGCACTCGCGTAGTAGTTACGCGATACCCCCTCAGAAAACGGGTACCCGTTTGTGTGTTTTCGATACGGGTACCCGTTTGTGTGTTTTCGATCCGGGTACACGATTGTTCGGTCGGGTACCCGAGTATTTGGGTACCCGACTCAAAAGTTTTCTTCCATCGCTTGGATTAAGTAACTTATAATGGATGCAACTATGCTGCAGGCTATGGTAGTCTTTGATAAAAAAGAAATTATCGTGGTTCTTCACATTATACGTGTTTCTTGAGTTTAATGGAAATGAGCACATGTGTCATATCGTTACTAGTATTGTTACTGAATCATAACCGAAAAATTAGGGACGTGCAGTTAGTTTAGCAGGTGGGTAATTTGAACCGGTGAAACGGCCGATTATTTAATAGAGTGCGCCCTGCAACTATGATATCTTTGTAAGATCGGCTGCAATAGTCTATGCTCGCATTCAAATTCCGGAATCAGAAAATAAAAACAAACAGAAACAAAGAGATGTTACAATAGTCTGTCCTATTTCAATACAACAAGTATTGTTATCGTATACAATTGCTGCTGATATTTCTGTTTAGTTCGTGTTGCAGTTTTTTCACGGCATTATTGATGTTCTGAAAGACAAACTGCAATAGAAATCATGATTTATATTGATATGATATCTTCATTCATATTTGTTTACATGCAAGTGTATGTTTGTTTGTATCCATCAACACTTCTGTCGATATTAGACTTTAACTTAGGCTTCTTGAATCTTCTTAGAAGTTTGGACAGTGTTATTGTTCAATGTTATAATTATGTCATAATAACACAATGCTAGATTATACATACTTTCCTCCTACGTAAAGTACAAGTAGAGATATTGATGTATTTGGTATGAATACAGTTGGAAAAAAAAATAAGAAAGTGGCTGGAAACAAGACATATAAACCTTCGTTTATATAACTGACATACTCTCAGGACATCGGAAAAGGGATCACGTGATTATGACGATGATTTGTCCAGTCTTGTAGCTCCGTAATTTAACTCAATAAAGTAATTCCAAATACATCTTTTTCTTTTATCAATATTTAAATTATTGGTTTTCATGATCTTTGATGACGTCACTAATGTGTTGTAAAATAAAGCTGAATATCTTGATAACCGGGTAGCTTAACAAACATCACGAGTAATCAAACGTTTCATTTCTCTGTACAATAACACATCTATACTAGGATTCTACCTTAAATGATGATTTAAAATTAATTGATAGAAATGTCAATACATGCAAACCTCTCTATCTTAGCCCCTCAACATTATTTCTCGGACTCGTGAAATGTTTTCTACTTTAGACAGATGTGTGTTTAACATCTACTAAATTATCTCGTGATAACAGCTTAGAGAGAGATTCATAGAAGATGTAGTCGAAGTCATTGTCAGTTTGTGCATTATTTAGAATATTCTAAACCGTCGATATTTGGACTTCATTTTCTACTCTCATAACGTTTTCCAACCCCACTCCCACCCTCCTCATTCCTCTCCACTTTACAAAGCGAGGTATCAGCTGTCACATGCACCGTGTTCCTACACCTATGATTTATTCTTAATAAAGTGTGAAGAACATTAAACAAAGGAACCCTGAGTGTAAAACCAAAATTACCTCTCTTTACCGAACTGGGATGCTCTTAGATCCTCTTACATGGAGACTGGTTACGTGGTTATGACAGGGACGTAGCCAGGAGGGGGGGGGGCAGGGGGAACGACTGCTCCCTCCTTTCAGTGTCGAAAAAAATGTTTAAAAACTGTTGTACTTTGTCAGTGCTCTTTGGATCTTGAATACTCGTCAGCTCCGTTAACTCGATTATAATCGTAGTAACATTCAGGCCTACTGACTCAACTACTTACTTAGTTTAGCAGATGCAATTAGCTAAATTTAGCCTTTAGCCTATTACAAGCCCACAGTTGGCCACTGCGTAATAAAATACATATTGCCTACCTAACCGCATTCGATGGAATGTCACGAACCGTATGCACAACGATGTCGACAACGTTCGTTCTCATCCTTTCTACGATTCGTCCTAAGTTGTTGCACGAACAGCATGTTATGAAGCTAAGCTAGCAATCCTACGAAATACGCACTTCCTATAAATAATTAATACACTGCGATAACGATATTTGTTTTTAGGCCACTGCACATCTGGCTGTCTTACGAAATATGAAAGTTTATATTGTCCATCAGTTAAGTTCGACAAATGTATTAAAGTCCAGACATTGGACAATAAACAAGAATCATCCTACTGGAAACATTGTAAAAGAGCACTATGTTTGTCTTTCTGATACATTATGTAAAAGAACATGTAAAAGAATTCAAACAGGAAACAAAGTCTGCTGATAATATGATGTCATATGATAATGATGAAACTGGCAAAACATTGCACCAAATCGCATCTAAGGACCTTCAATTGTTCAAAAATATCTCAAAAGGGGTGTCCCCCTCCCCTTAAACCCCTCCCCCATATCAATCACAAAAAGTGCTCCCCCCCTTTCAAATTCCTGGTTACGTCACTGGGTGATGAAAATGCTTTGTTTATTTTTTAACATACATACTTTACCTTAAATGTGTTATTAAACAAATCCCCTTTTCTTCTTTTAACATTTTTTTAAACAGTGTTTAATTATGGCTCTCGTGATTCATGATGACGTCACTGATGTCGGGTGTTCTCTGATCCGTTCATCGTCTCGTGGATTATTATTCTTAATCTGAGCATCGAATACTCGACTATCATGATTTGGTTTCTCAATTTAGTCCCAGACTTGTTTCTGTTTGAATGGGAGCATATGTTTTCATTTAGGTTAATTGTATAATTGGTCAGATATATTAATGAGATAATAAAAATTCTAACCTGATTGGTTATATAACTAAGAGGAAAATGGTTTTAAACTGATTAGGTATAAAACCGAGATGATAATGATAGTAAACTGATCGGTAATCTTACAGAGATATAAGGATTGTAAACTGATCAGCTCTATTACTGGGATGATAATGATAGTAAACTGATAAGATCAAAATTAAGAAATCAACTAGATTGATTACTCAGCTAATATGAAGTTATCATCGAGAGCCAACATAAATCCAGTGAATAAAATGTTTTTGATTTCATTCCAGACCAAATAAAAAGAAATTGCAGTTAAATCTACTATCAGTTTCTTTCATTTTATTCATCAGTTTGGAACTCGTCGAGTATTGATCGCCGCCTGAATCTACAGACTGGTCAATGGCAGGTAAGATATTGCGCACCGTGCTTTCAGCTTTTGCTCATAATGCATTCTGGTCAGCTTATTTGAGCTAAGCTACCCTCTGTATTACTTTACCAGTAAATACAAAATCAATATTGTGATAACATTAATAGGTGAAATACAGTGAATTGCTTATAGCAATATAATTAGATTGTGATGAACAGAAAATAACTAAAAAACAACTGAGATTTCAAGACATCTTCTTGCTCCTGCTACCAAACGTTGGTCAAATTTCTTTTATTATTTTTGCCTTTTCTATCTGAATGTCACCCCGTGTGTCCCTTATTACCCAACCATACATTTGTTATATTATTCAAGATATTCTCTTCAAGTATATATAGAGGCACAATACTGGCTTGCAGAAACGAGACACACATGCTAATTTTTTTTTTAATTCAGGGTTTTATTAATTTTTGCTAACATTGAAGAAAAGAGGATTCTTCATCAGAACATTGTGACTATTTATGTATATTTATCTACTATATGTACTAACAAGATAACATAATGAAAGTATGTACATACTGCTCGATTGTTGAAGGATAGGTTACTTACGTGGTGTCCTTTTCACACTCAAAGAGGTGGAATATAATCTTTTAAGAAAGACTTATATAATTGGGAGTACTTTTCTCTAATATCTCCTACCACTGTCAATCAATTATTAATTAGATATTAGAATATTAAATAATTGGGTACCGTAATTATAACGTTAAATAGAAGAACTTCAGGTCCTCAATGGCTAGCAGTTTTCTTCATTTCATCCCTGTTATTTCTTTATCTAAATGTGTGATGTAATATCTTTTCAAAACAGAACTGTCTGAGATAAGATATACTTCGTACAAAATATGAAAAACTGGTACTCCAGCTATAAACTACAATACTGTATCCTTATACACTAATAGAGAATACTCATAATAGTTCAGAAAGATTTAAGTATATGTGACAAAATCACTCTAATTGTATTTTCTAAACTCATTTCGAGATAGCCGTCACTGCATGTAAACATACAGCAAAGAGTAAGGATACTCGATTGAAGTAGTTTCAGTTTGTAAAGATACAACGTTATCCTTTGAGACATTCAGAGAAAAGCGGAATTCAGATCGCTGTGTAAGAAAGAAGAGAAAATTGAGAGATTATATTTATATTTATAGTTAGGTTTGCAGTCTTGTTCAGGGCCAAGGCCCTCTTTCACGACTTTACAACTTAACCCTGGTCATTGGTAACTTGTCACACCCACACACCAAAGTGTGCACTATTCAATCAATTTCTCTTGGGGTACCGCAGTACACCACAACCACGTGTCCCCTGGGGGACTTCCCATTGGGTGCAGCCACAAACCGGCGCACGCAACTATGTTTAAAAGTTACTTCGCAAGTCCCCATTTATACACCTGGGTGAAGAGAGGCAATGGAAATAAAGCGCCTCGCCCAAGGACACAACGCAATGATCTGGCCAGGACTCTAACCTGTAATCCTTAGATCACAAGTCCACTGCCTTTAACCACTTGACCAAAACGCCCTCTCCAGATCGGAGCGCAGGGAGTGGGGGGGGGGGACAAGCTGATATGCTAGCATTGTTTTCATGAATCTTATTCAAGCCCGTCCAATGAATAGTTCATTATTGAAACACCCGTACAATTGCCATATCAGTGAGACTCTTAGTATTACAAATATTGTAAAGATATAACTGAAAGGTTTACCCTACATGTTTGTTACGTATAGGGCAATCATTTTGACATATACCGTCTTATTATTTGAGGGGTTGTGAAAGTACATCAGTAAACTTCACGTTTATTCTCCGATGAATCGTATAAAGTTATGCATCATTTTGAACCTGGTCTTGCTAAGTTTCTTGTTAGTTATGTGTAATTGTTCATCATGACATACAGAACATTCGTAACAGTCCGTTTAACTGACCCAGTATCTTACTGTAGCAGCTCCCTGGTTTTAACTGGCCATGTTTAGGTTTTTAGTTGTTTCTGATGGTGTGAGACGTGGGTCTTCCATGTATCATTATAACACTAACAGCTTTATTACTTTAAAATGTTGGACATGGTTTATTTAATTGCTAATCAAATCAAATTAAACTATTTCTATGGTACTTTGCGAATTGGTCAAAAACACAGGATGGTGATGGGGAAAACTTGGAAGTTAGTAATAGGAATTAGATGTATGTGGAAATTGACTCTAAAAATTTATTTTAAGTTGATTTCTATACTTTCGTATTGTTTAACTTAAATAATGTTGAGAATTAATTCAATACGTAGACGTTTTAATAAAATTAAATAAAGCTGCATGCTACTTAATAGGTTATAACGTTGACCAACCCATATAATGTTCACACATAACTGGATAGCCCTGCAACTAATTAAGAATATAAATATGTTGTATCAATCACATGAGTGCTACTTATTAGTGAGTTATTTATCGTTTAACCAGATTCAGACAATACTGTGTCCCACCAATTATTTGCAATGTTTTATTTGTTTGTTTCCAAACCTTTAATATCTCTGCCTACTCTCATCTTTCCTGGTTTGATTTTGGTGAAATAAAGTAAAATTATTTTTTCAAGGTCCTTATCTTTCATTTAAAGGTCTAGTTTGTTACCAGCAGATTGTAGCAAAAACAACACAAAGTGCAGAAGCTAGAAATATCCATGATGGTATTCTTCCTTGTGAATTAAGTCTGTCTAATAAATTTATTTTTTCCTTAAAAAGCATTAGGGTATTTAAAGGATCACTTGCTTAAATGATGATTAATCCAGATTAATGTATACGTGACTGATATAAGTGTGTGGGTCCAAGCAGGATTATATATATAATGAAAGGACGGATCTCGTTTTATTTGAAATCAATAAACTCTGGTATATTCTTCTGAATGGTAATGCTTGTCATGGTCTTGGTCATTTGTATATATGAAGAGAAGAGGAGCTATTTTAATTACTGGCATTGCAAGGGTTCCGGGGGGGGGGGGGGGTAGGAATATTGTATTCGTGTAAAATGGGAATACATTAAAAAACAAAAATAAACTCTATAGTATATATGTGTAGCTCTACTAACCCGTTTCGTTGTTATCTTGTACGGATACCATGGCAATCAAAACATATGCAATGAATTGATAAAATATGAATATAAGACAAATATTCATATCATTTCCCGCGTGTTTTTCATTAAACAGACACAAAAATACATGCATTAGACGATTTTAAAGGAGTCAGGATCCGGGTTGGATGTGGGGGGGGGGGGGGGTGGAGTGGAATTTGTACAACTACGGTATAGTCGGTAACTGATAATCTGATTTAAATATTCATAAGTTGTCATCCGCTAATTGTTTATTTTTTCTTGATAATTATCTTCAAGTGTATATAGGATAGTTGATTGCCACACCCGGACCTTCCAGCCTCATGCATTACTTATTGTTAGTGTCTTTGACTGGGTGGAGAGTTGATTGCGCCAAATAATAGAGGAACAACTCATGTAAACTTTTGTATCACGTTTATTCCAAACGTAGAAACAAACTTATAGAAATCTGGAACTAAACAGAAATACATATCTTTAAAATATTTTCTTGAGATAAAAGTCTGTAAATAAATAACGAGCATTGGTATGATAATTAACAACTAAGCATATCATATCAACATTTAGCAGAACACTAGTAGCGTGTATGACTTTGAAACAACATAATTGACATTACCGACGCTGCGTAACGTTTCCAACATACCACTATAAATCCCCGTGGAACATTGGTATTATTCTTCTGAACCAAAACTAAGCTGTAGTAAATATAAATGACATTAACAAATATCTTAATCAAATAATGTCTTAACCTAAATGAATGTACTGAAAATATCCCGCTTTAACGTCACCATCTCGATGTACATTAAATATGAAACCGTAGAATGCTTGTTATTATGTTGCACCGTTCTTGTTTATGTTCATTTAATTTCGGGGCAAATGTTCACCACAGCACATACAACAGTCGTAACAACAGTCCGTTTAGCCGACCCTGTAGCTTACTGTATAGCTGCCCTTGCATATTTGTCTTTGTAGCAGGCTTCCTGGATTTCACTGATTACGCTCATTTTCTTCGTTTTCTCTGGTGTTAGGAGAAGATGGTATTCCATTAGCTAAAGCTGCATATTACGTCATAGGTTGTATTTTGACCAAACCGTGAAATATTTGCAGAATTATTGGATACCATGCAACTAACTTAGATATGAAGATATGTTGTCACAAACACGTGACTGCTCATGATTAGTGAATTATTTGTCGTTTAACCGATTGAGACAATTTGTGTCCCACACATGTATTGTCTTAGATATTTGTTGTTACAAAACTTACTTTAATCTTTCCTGCTGGACTGAAGTAACAATATGTTTTTCAATTCCTTCTCATTCCTTTTAACGGTCAAGTTTGCTACCAGCAGATTGTAGCAAAAACAACACAAAGTACAGAAGTTGTAAAAGTTCACTTTTGCTATTCTTTCTTCTAAGTTCAATATTACTCAATTATTAACTCAAATTTATTAAGGGAAATGTTCCTGCGACGATTCCACGTACTCTAATGTGTAAAGGACATTAAATACCTGTAGTTTCTAGGTCAGAAATGAGGATGAACTGGTAGTGTAACGGATGGTGACCGATGCGAAGCAGCGCGATTCAACATTGTTGTTATTTGTATGGTTTTAAAATCATACCAGAAACTGTTTTTTATTGCCTATTATTATGTGTGGGGAGTGCATAGATACACGAAATTGCTTGTAAACATCCGACTCACCGTTTCCCAGAATGTGAATGCTGAACATTTTGGCGATTCATATAAATGAAGGAAGAGGTGATACGGTTCTTGATAAATTGAAAGAAAATTGAAGATTGTTTTTGTAATTTGTGAAAATATTATATTCGTGATTTGGAATATACTGTATAAGAAGAAGATCTTGCAAATATATATTTTTAGTGGCACCAGATTCGCTCTGTAGAGTAAATCATTACCGATGATTCGTTGGAGCTGTGATTAAATCTCTTTCCACGCACATTTACACAACAAGACCATGATACCAGTCAGTATGTGGGGACAATTATACTACTGCTTCGTTCTGTTGTCTAGATACCATGGTAACCAAAGAACTGGACACGTATTATGTGACGCTGTATACGAACACAATGTTGAAAGTGAGAACGCACATGAATAAGTTGTTTTTCAAGATACTACGTCACGGATATAAATATATGCTAAGCCCGTGCCGTATATTGCTTTCTGAATTTTGTTAAAAAGCATCACACCTACTCAGTCAAAAATATATTATTGGTGAAAGAATCGATGCATACTTTTCATCTCTAGAATCTTAACGTTGTGACGTCACTGTACGCAGCAAAGTTAGTAAATGTTACTCGTTCTAATAGTGTCAGTTGTAATGGGATTTGAAGGATCCCTATTGATTATATGTTATAAGTTATTTAGATTAGCGTGACTGACATAAATGTGTGGGTCCAAGTAGGCTTATGTATGAAACAGCAGATCTGGGTTTAAGTAGAAACAAAGAAACAAGTGATTTTTTTAGGTAGATTTCATCAACTAGATGTACTTTAACATGCAAGGAAAATCAAACTAGAGGTTACTGCATTAAAGGTCAACCTAAAGGTGTTAAATTTAAGATTGTATTGAACTTTCAAGAAACGTCTTTTATTACCACCCTCTTTATATGTACAGTACTATGAATAAGCAGCAGCATTATGATACAAAAAAATGGCAACGGTGAATATATCCTTATTCCTTAATTTACAGACCGTCGCTTCCTAGTCTAAATGTTCCTTGTCTAACGTTGAGCAGAGAGAGTCAACTATTTTAAAACTAATAATGTGCGCATGTACAAACTTCCAATTGAACATACATAGACAGGGTAAATTTAAAAATGAAACAAATTTGTGCAAGGTTTATTATATTTAGTGAAATGTTTAAATTGTTAACATATCTATTTAATTATCCCACTGTGTCTCTTATTGTATAATTTGACCGGACAACTGCATTTCCAAAACTTTGATGGATATCTTTACACTACTAACAATACGATAGAAACAGACCGTCTCAGACGAAGGGGGGGGGGTGGGTGTAACCAATGTGCTGCTTTGTGGACTAAGCAAGGGTGACAACGATGTTCTGGGGTCTATCTTTAAATACTGCCCTCTGTTCCCTACTCGTCATCTTCTCCGTTGTCCATTGTATCCATCTGATCATCTCAGTGAGAAGTTGGTCATTGACGTCACTCAGTGTTTGATGACGTCACTCAGTGTTTGATGACGGGTTTAAAACTAACTGTGTCTTCCCTATGAAGCTGATATTTATATTCATGTTATAGAGTCCGTGCATCTTACATTGACGAGTCTGTCTCCTTTATTGACTTTAGGGTGTCCAATGCAGATGTGTGTTTACCTGATATTTGTGAAGATATATCATTCTAACTTATACATGGTTTGCTTCGTCGTATTATATTTACCTGAAATTCATTTTCCAAATCTCATGAATATAATATTTCTCTTCCTTTCAGGCCTGTGACGAAAATGGCAATCTACCAGGAGAAGAGGTAAGAGAGACATAGATTCATGTTCCTGTTAATTAGTAACGGTAATTTTAATAACAGACAAAGAGGTATAAATTAATGTTGAACAAAGAAATAAGACAAAAGAGTATAATACTTTGTCTCTCATCAGGAGGAAAATATTCATATATGTCGTGTATCGAACAGGGAATTCAGATAGGGCAGTTACAAGTTTATACCTCGTAATGATGATAGCACTGTTCTCAATGTCAAGTTTAGATGCGGCCTAAATAATCTTCCTTCCGCACACACAGTCAAAGAAATGCTTAACAAAGAAACGGATAGACTTTAAAATAAGTTTAGTCCGGTGTTATGGTGTGTTACAAGCCTCACACAATATTAGAATATAACTTTTAAACTGTCAATCCCCTACCGCCGGTAGATGCTTCATGATTATTTTATTTGACTCTGCTAATGTGCATATCATAATTCGTGAGCAATTCAAAAAGTATCAAGAAGATATTTTAAATTTCTTGTAGAAAATCCTTTGTTCATTAATTTCTCAGTGAATTTTTTTCAGAGTTTATTAACCGTGAAAGGAACTGATAAAAAATAAACATTTTGAATCTCACTTTCATAGGGTAACAGTTTTCTCTACACACAAAGTGCTAACTGTAGAAGTCTATACTCAAATCTACCATAAATCTCTACTCCGGTATTCTTTAATATAATAAAATCATTAGAATCATTCCCTTTGGTCGGGAGGGGCTGGGGTTTGTTTAGGAAGGTATTCGTTGGGTTATAGCATCATGAATCATTGTGAAACAAGAGCATACACTGTGTCATAAAACCACTAACTCGGAGCGAACTGTTGTTATATGACATATAAGGAAACTAGTAATAATGAACGGTTGATGTTTTAGTGACTGAATGATGACGTCATACCGTAATCCCTGACAGAAAGGATTAAATGGAGGAGGGGTGCATCAAGTAAGCTCCAGTTCGTGTCCGTTTATGTAAAAGACATGAACACAACGGTGTAGATAGCTAACGACACTATATATTGATTTGGATGAAGCTGCGTGCATGAGAGTTGACTCTCTTCCAACATGAACTTAAAAAATACATTTATTGATCAATATACTTCCCAAATGTGTGTCAGTTCAAAGCCTCAAGTAAGATTTCGAGATGGTTTACGCTGGTTCATATCTCAATTATTTTACTATTTATTAGCACAACCCTGGTACAGTTAATTTTTTCACTGTGGTTTTTATATATATATATATATATTTGCAATATGAAAGTTAATTTCTGAATATTGTACCAAACCTTCTAATGTTAGTCAAAATGAGCTAGCAATAATTGCAATTATACATATTTTTACTTCTACATTATATTTTATTTAAAAAAAAATAAATGAAAACATTGATCATTAACATGTCGTTGCCTAAACACATTTACAAACAGGTGACACATATAAAACAAACTAAGGAGTTCCATTTTGCTTTTTAATTCAATTTGTTACATTATATGTCTGCCTTATCCAGCTAACAAATAATGTTCTTATGGGCGTTTAGTATAATGTCAACGTTTGATCAGAATGAACATAAAAGCTGATTTCAAGGCACGTGTTATCTTTCTTCGTAGGGCTCTTTTTAATTATTCGCAAATACGACGTTACAGTACACGTGCAGCTAAGGTCTATTAATGCTACATTAGCATTGTATATACATTGTAATAAGGGAAATTGTGTGTGTACTCACCATGCAGGCGACGGATAAGTTGGCGTGATGAAGTATTTCTTCTGGAAGGCAGATAACTAGCGTCTCGTAGTTCCATTGTTTCAAGGCTGTGGGAGGGAGGATTCGTCCGACTAAGTTGTTTAAAACTAGAGTATGTTAACCAAAGTTAGATGAAAAAGTTAAATTAACAACACCTCATCCCTCTTCATGGACGTCTTTTATCCACCAACTTTCTTCGGCGAAGTTAAGAAGTCACTCATAATTAAAATCGTTGTAATACATCTTGACATATAGGGTCTGTAGAAATATTGGGTCAAACGGTAAGGTGTTACCATGGAGATACAGGAACATTATTAATTAATTACCTAGATCTATAGCTATTTTCATGTTAATGGGTAAAGGAAGCAAATTGCCCTTGGATGTCGAACATTAACCCGTCAAAACGTTAACAATACTTACATAAACATCGGTCAGTTTAATCCTTCAACGTCCGGATTACCTTTCATTTTGAATTATGAAACGTTATACTGATACTGTACAGAGAAACTAACAATATAGTAAGAAATAAAAGCAGGTAATTCGTGTTTTACGTGACATTCATTTTGATTAATTGTGCGACTTTTATGGTTAACGCTGGATTCACGTTAATAGTAAAGTCAAAACAATAGAGCGAAAAATGAGCATATAAAACATAAATCTGTCAATAATTTGCATCACGTGACACCAAACGTGTTTGCAGTGCGTATTGTCTACAATGTGCTACAGCTTCGAAGTATCTATATATCTCGTTCATCGTTCCGGACTTGTAAGAAAGTAATCTGGCTTTCAATTTCCTGTTTCAAAAGAGTTTTTATTTTGATCCTTTTGTCCAAACAAAAAAATCGTTGTCTCTTCTTCACTCACTATTTCTATCTCTTCAATTTCTTCCATCTCTCCCATCTCTCCAATCTCTCCCATCTCTCTCTCTCAAAATACAAAACGAGATCAAGTCTAACTGTTACTATAGCCCTACTACCAGCAAACTAACATGTTCCTAGACAATGGTACCATGGTAACCAGAGATGCCCGGATGCTACGGGAGTATATTATGATCGCGAATTATTTTTCGGAACAGTGATTTTCTATCACTATAGTTGTGTATATTTTCGCATTGGGGTCCCAGGATGTATCAAATACTTTTAAAACTTAATATCAGTAGTTTTTTAGGGCTTCGTAGGCAATATATCTCCGGGTCCAACAAGACTACTGACCATGTATATTAAGCGAGCTCTTGAACGTGGGAACACATCACAGGGTAGCGCTTTCAGCACCCCTGAACATCGGTCTGAGTCCGCCCCTGCCACGCCCCCCTCCCTCCCCCCCTTACCGTTCATCTCTAACCTAGTGTTATTGGGACGGTTATTTATACTGGTTGATTAAATTATCGTTTTGGAAAATAAAGTAACGCCAGCAAGAAAGACTCTGTCTTTCGCATTTAACACTTAAACTGTTAATTGTATTTCGCACTATAATATGCATTTATAATTAACGCCTAAACTGTTAATAGCTTTCCACTGAAGATAACATAATCTAATGATAACACAAGTTCCGTCAAACAAAACATAAAGCAGAACCCGGTCTAGCATGGTCAAGAGAACCAACTAAACTAAGTATCCCCTTATATGTCAATAATGATCAATTCAGGGATTTTTCTTATTAAAGGAACGTCATATAGTGACACGGCCTACCCAACATTTACTTAACTTTCACAAAAAATGTTACGATTGGTTTCAAAGTCCTAGAGGAAGAAGGGAGAGGGGTTGGTCAAGCTGGGAGTATATAAACCACGTTTATGGATCAGTTTACCTTCAGAATGGAGTAAACTGGTCATTTTAACACCCTAAGAATGCTGCACCCTTCACCATCTCTTGAACTCTAACCTTTCTATTGCATAATCACATGAGTCAATGTCCAATTTGATTAGGCTCCTACATTTGTGAATACTTAAGAAAAGCTCATAATGAGATTTGAGTGACCTGGATATGGTTCTGTAACGATTACATTAATTTTGAAAGGGATTGTCGAACTTCCATAATGATGATAATTTTAAACGTTGCAATTTAATTGAAAATGGCTACTCAGCTAGACGGGATCAGCTTATAAACAGGACATTTCCCTGCATCGCACTAATGTGTGATAGTACATTGGGATGCATTGATTGAGTCATCGTGATATCAAGGGGAAATCCCCTGAGTAGGTCATTTGATGGTTACCAGCTGCAGGGAAGAGTATGGGGTGTGGCGATAAGTGAACTGATTCTTGTACAGTAATCCTGTTTTACACATAAACCTTTTATATAGATTGGGAAAGGATTATATCCTCGTGCTGTGAGTCAATATGGGTTGACATATGTTATTCATTTTGTTATTTAAATACTTATTTCCAATATTTCAAGCAAACAGTAGAACGTTTTTATAGAATTCAATCTTCACAAATCCTTTCGAGCATGGAATCAGAGCGACCACATCATAGGTGACCATGGTTTCATGGATTAAGCCTTCATGTGTATATCATGTTCAGTAACAAAATATTCGCAAGACGTACTCTTTAGGAATACTTAAAGTAATAACTGAAATAATAATAATAATGAACAGGACAACAATTTCCAAGACATTTAAAAACATTCAAAGTTTAATGTAAAATGACTCGATTTATCTGAAATAACACTTTTAATATGGATGCATATGATGATTTACAACATTTAACTATATATTGCATTGTCTTTGTTTCTGTGTTATCTTATACATATTCATTACTTATACTTTTCCTCTTGATTAGGGATTCGATGAGGAGAGTTACCAGTTTACCTTGACGAGATTCAACCGGGCAAGGCTCAAGTAACTGTAAGTCAATACAGCTGAATACTCTCTACCTTATTATTTAACATTGTATTTGTTAACAGTGATTGTCTGCTATTTTTAATGGTAAAATTTTAATATATTAAAACGAATCTCCACCCTTAACCATAATTTGTATTCCTATGTTTGTGATTATCTATTTTTTTTTTCTGGCCACTAATATCATTTGCTTCAACTTGAATTGGTTTTATTATATATTTCATTAACATAACTGATCCCTGATTATTTGTATAGAAATGAGTGATAAGTTCCTTCCATTAACATATCGTTCGTTTGTTTCCCGTGTGGCGGTGTTTTGTTTAGCTGCCATGGTGAGTTAAATTACTTGTTGGCTCATGGTATTGTTGGCGCTTTCTCGGGGGGAGCGGGTTGCCTAGGATCACTTTCCCATTATTCTACTAATAAATATGCTATTCGACCCATTTATTATGATAACAATATGACCTAATATATATCATTTTATTTTTACATTACAGCTCAATGCAAGATGTATATTCATCTGGCGATGCCTATCATCAGCAGGAATGTGACGTCATTCACTCAATCCTCAAAACGATGGCAGTAATTTCAGTGAGGAAGGATCTAATAAAGATTTAGGTTGTAACCTGTTAATATCTCCAAAATACTACAAACAGCGCCAGATAGAGCTCCAGTATAATACACGTGGAACTAGTCTAGTATGATTGTGACGTCACCAAATGCTTATATTCTCAAGACAATGGCATGGTGACTTCGTAAACATTGTAACTTTAACATTCATTGTGAATGGATCTTGTAGAGATATTAATTTGTAAAATAATATTAATAAATACACATCCAAGAAATAAGTAAAATTTGAAAGATTACTGTTCAATTTACATTTTGTTTAAACGGTTACTTTATTCGGAATTTCAGTCTTTAAATGTTGTAGTACAAAAAAAAGAGTGTTATTAATGTTTCTTCAGCTTTTCTTTTTTGGTAAGATAAATGTCTGGAAAACTCCTTTAATGCTAAATTGATGATGACGTCGGCCCCTTAGTACATGCCTTAATATTCATGTCAATAATGTGATTTATATATTTGAATTACTCAACAAAATCAAGTTTTGTAATTTCGTTCTTACACCAAATTTAAATGATTTCAACAACATTTGTCCGTGTAGAATTTGTACTTCAATGTTAGCATGTTATTTGAGGACATAGAAGTCTCTCATCCCATTATGTTTTGTGTTGTATTAGATGAACTGACATAACTGTCTCCGTATTATATTATATAGACCAGTTACCTTTAACTCAGCTGTTCAAAGTAACTTGTCTAAAAATTAAACAAAATGTTATAGCAAAAGCAACCTAGACTGAATGTAAGTGGTCTACGACATAACAACATTAATGTTGTGCTTAAAGTCATCATTTAATATGCTTCATATTCAACAACTTAGTTTTGTGCGCTAAAGTGTACAAATGTAACCTTTTATGTACTGGAATCCAGGTTGCTGTCGTTCGGGGACTACAGGGGTAGGCGATGGGGAGATACATGTTATCCTTTGACCATTTCTGAATATGATGTATATGCTTCACTGATCACGATCTATCTTATATTGAGAGACAGCGCCCTCATTTTCGCCAACTACTTAAAAAGTATGATGACGTCATTGTTTATCAAGTTGAAGAAACAATTAACAAGTTGAAGAAACAATTAACAAATTGAATACTTATGGCTTTTGAATTTAGCTTAATGAAATTTAAAACAAAAAGATAAAAGCGAAGTACATCTTAGAAAAAATGAGTTACTATGATAATCTCTTCCACGATATTACCCACCTTTCAGACCGGGTTATCCACAGATAGCGTACATAATTTAAATTTATTGCTAGGCTTTTTTTTATATTCGGAGTAGGGGGTGGGGTGTTTAGTAGATTCCTACCCCATCCTATCAAGAGATTAGGTTATCTTTGTAAACTGAACTCCAATCAAAGATTCGATACATTGTATGACCATACAGGCTACTTAGTATTGTAAAGTGTACAACAAGTCAATCCTTACGTATTATTACCTACATTACTGTTCACATTTACTTTCTCTCCTAACTCTAAATGTGTTTGCTCTTCAAGCCAACATCAAATTACTAAGAACCAATCAAGGTTCTAATGACGTCATCCATCAACCACTACGTCATCGGCATATGAGACTATACATCCCTATCTTATTATTTGTGTGTATGCAGGATGGGGGGGGGGGTAGTGTAGGAGGGGATAAATGACGTACCCTCTACATTGGTGACCAAGTAATTGTATATATTAGTCATTTACGCCACCACCAGCACGCTTATTGTATAATGGGAATTAAACTGTAATGTGCATTATCTTTTAATTTTCTTTTCCCCACATTATGTAACAAAGTCTTTGTTACTTGCGTACCTGAAGAAAAAGGTTTCACTTACTCTTGTGTCCCTGGTCAAGTATTGCTGGTGACCTGCTCTCAGCCTACATGCACTCCTCCAGTGCAGGGTATAATACCCTTCATTGATCTATATGATCAATCCCAACTCCAGACCCCTATCTTCGATCCCCACCCCACCCCATTCCCCGACAAGCACTTTACTACTTAGAACATAAATAAACCCCTAATTATGTTAATACTTCTAAAATTATTTGAAGCAGACATGTTTGGAATGCTTTGGATACAATCTGTACATACTGTATCCACATACACTCAGTAACTAGGATTGCGTGATTCAACCTTTCTGTGGTTTTCTTCGTTCCTACTTTTACTAATTTTGATTTAAACTGTGACGTATCGGTTACGTAATGTCCTAAATCTTACACGAGTAGAGTCACAATAACTGTGTCAATGTAAAGACTAAATGACATACATTGGTTATCTACAATGCCACTGTGTTATTAAAATATATCTACGAGGTGATATTAATTAATATCTGTGATATGTTTGTTCTAAGCCAGCATTTCTTCATTTCTTTCTGTTCCAATGTTTTATCGTTCTTAACATGAAGACAATAGGATGACGTGACAAATCTTAAAAGGATAGCTCAGGGGAAAATTTATTTGACTAATCATATAATAAGCATCCAATTCCTACCTTACATTTTCGAGATATCGATAGCTTAAATTGTCACAATTTGTAATAATATAAGTGAACTTGAAGCAAACAGGTGTTACGTCATAGTTACAGCACACTGATAGCAAATGTTCTGTTTATTCCTATGTTTAATTTTCTTGATATGACATTGGATTGTATAGGGTTACAACTTTGCTTTTGGGGATTTGAAGATATTAATACCCAAATGACTGTAGTATATTCATATTTTATTGAATCCTCATTTTGAAAAAGAAATACTGGATGTAAATTTCCAACGGAGTAATGGATACTTTTCATACTTGCTTTATGTAGATTTTTTTTGTAGTAAGATAGGTGTGCGCTGTTGTTCTTGCGTTGACCTTATGAATAATAATGAGATTATTGGATCAAACCTAAGGATGTTTACATTAAAATAACTCCGCAACCTGAATTCAGATTGTAGCCAGACTTGGTATACAGTTGTTGGTTAATAGCTGGTACATGTAGGCAACAAATTCCAGGCACATTTTTACGCTGACAGGGCCCAACTTTTATTACCACCCCACATGCATTTTTGGACACATTCTTTGGGCCTGAATTTATGAAGCCCAATATTTGTGGAACCATTTCAGCGCAAAATTTTGTTGGGCCCATTTTTTTGTGAGGTGCCAATAATTAAAACTTGCAAATAATTCCAAAACCTTAAATCAGATCATATCTAAACTTGGAATATAATTTTGGTTAACAGCGGGTACATGTTGGCATAAATATAATGATATTTGGGTGATGGTTACTACACTTTATTATTCTACTATACAAGTAACCATATTGACTGTTGGACTCTTGTTAGTATTTTATCGTCTTTATTTACCTTCCGTTGTTATTATAGTCCTCAATAAAGCCTTGTCTGTTAAGACCATATACGATCATGTGAGCTTACATAATTAAACCATATTGAATATGATCATAACGCTGATAATTTTCTGTACATTAAGTAAACATTAATACAATGGTATGCTCTCTGTGTTTCATTTTTAATTTTTATTATTTCCTTTTTTTCATTTTAATGAATCTTTTAAAGTGTAAATTTGTTTGTGAGACTCAAGGAGAATCAAACCCAACAATCATTTTAATAGTATTTGTTAGGTAAACTATCGATCATTGTAATATTATGTGATACGTTAGCTATTGATCATATTTACTATGATGTGATAGGTAAACTATCGATCATATTTACTATTATGTGATAGCTAAGCTATTGATCACTATCATAGTATTTAATAGGTAAGCTCTCGATCCTTTTAATATTATGTGATAGGTAAGCTATCGATCATTTTAAAATTATGTGACAGGAAAGCTATGGATCATATTTAATATTACATGATGGGTAGGCTATCGATCATTGTACTATCATGTGATAGGTAAGCTATCTATCATTGTAATATCATGTGATAGATAAGCTATCGATCATTTTAATATTACGTGATAGGTAAGCTATCGATCATATTTACTATTATATTATAGGTAAGCTATCGTCGAGTAAGTCACTTTAGGTCTCTAACGCATGAACAAAAAAACATATTTGACTTTGGAGGTATCGATTCTTGAATTATTGTTAAGATAAAAGACTCGTTTATTCGAATAAGTTTTAATTTTTTTTCATTTTGTCTTCAATAATAGCTTCATTAACAGTCTCTTTTTATAAGGTTTATAAGCAGACCGTTAAACAGTTATTGTTTTATCATTACATAATTTTGGCGTAGTAAAGCTGATAATTTATTTATAAATCAAGTAATTCTTAAATGAAAATATCGTCTCTGTATAGTATATACTTCTAATTCTGTTCTTTCATTGCTATTTTAATGCGTCTTATAAATGATTCTACTGGTTTCATTTTAATTCAGATCTTCTTTATTTCTTTAAATTCCGATATTTTTCTTCGATTTAGAACAATTATAAGACTAACTAATACTTGCTCTAATTATTGTTATATTTAGTCATTAATTGTTGGATTGCATTCTACTTCATCCATTTATTAATTTTACTTTCTTTCAAGATTTAGTTGCTTTATTTCGTTCCTCCTTTTTCTATGTTATGAATTAATCTGTGATATTACTCACGCGTAATCCAGCGAATATTAAAAGAACATTGTGACTGTTATCATAGTAACAATGACTGGCTGTCTACCGTTATACCATTGAATGTGTTATTCAAAATTACACTGAAACATTGTCTTAGACATTAAGTATAACAATGACATGTTTTGTTTTTTAATCTAGTTTTTTGTTCCATTATTATGATCTATAAAGGTGTTTCTTTGAAGACAATAGGAACACGTGACTGACGTATTATAGAAAGATTTTAACATGATAGCAACGGAGATAATGTTCTGTATATTTAAGATGAACCTTATATGCAATGATCTGCTCTCCATACATATCTTTCATTCTTCTTGTATCGTTATTTTGCTACTTGTTATTAATGATGCTGCCTTATGATTAATGATCTCTTCATTGTGATTCAGTTTTTTGTCGTATTTGCTTTAACCCAATTGGATGTTATGAAGCCATGACGTTTATCACTAAACTCAAGCCATGTAACGCAAAACCGAATATATTTACATAACTACACAGAGAGATTAACATATACATATGGAAGAAATCACTGCGTTGCGGTATCTGTTTATGATATTACATATTTCCAAGGATATGTTTATCCCATTATTTTATAATTGTTCTTGGTATTTTCCGTATTTCTGCATGAAAGTACAAATATACAATGCTTGCAACAAACACACTTGTTCCCTTTAAGGCGATCCCGGTCTCTCATTGTAATACAATCACAACCGATAAATCCCGTTTATCTGTTACAATATCATAAGTTCGTATATTAGAATCTTGTAATGAAATTATTGATATGTATTGATACTGTCATGTCAATGGAAGCAATAAAAGAAAATTAATCAGATAAATATTGTCAACATTGTTATCTCTGTGTAACACATAGTCTATGGGCTAACTTGTAATTTCAACGTCGTGTGTGCCTTTTGAAAGATTCTAAGCGTCCAACGTATTACAAATATTCAAAAGCGTATCATAAAATGATCGTAAAGTATATTGCTCAATGTGGCATCTGGTGACCATTATATGATTTTATAGCGTATTTTGGGAAATATCTGAATCATCTTCAGGCAAGAATTTTAACGGTTTCCATTTTCCTTGTTTCTGTTCTTAAAGAATGTATTTCACTCCTCGTCCCCATACGAGGATCTCTCCTTGTCAACATATATTGTGTTGATCATTGACGTCTCTGCACGCATGGGGCCGGGTGGGGGGGGGGGATGTTCCTTGCGGATTCCCTCCATTGTATTAACCTTAAATTGAGATGAAATTCCTCATTGAATCTCATTTGGTAAATTAAAGATGAGTTAATAAACTGGTATATCAATGGTACCATTACCCATGGCCTCTATATTCTTACTGGATTCATTTCTCCCGTACAATGTCCTTTCCCTTCCCCGTTGGTCCTCAACTACACTGGATACCACGTATGTCTGTTTCTGTGTATTGATAACGTCATAATGCTTATCAATATATGCTAACATGTTAATTAATACATCGTTGACAATATCTTTTTCTATTTTACTTATTATTTTATGTCGTGAATTTGAAGGTTTGCTTCAAAGACTTGTTTTCAGAATAGAGTTCAATCCTTTCTTGTTGTCACTCTCTTGGACTCAGTTTCTTAAGGTCGTAACATTGACCTATATTGATGTCTGGCAGTAAAATAAATGGCTTCTTTCACCCTTCATAGAGTGATTTTGTGGTCTTGCAGTACAAGAGATATATCGTCTCGTTAACACCGCCGTCTATGGTATACCGCCAGCTGACAGATTGTGGAAATTCATCCCAAGCCAAAATTGTTGTATCAAATTGATACAAATTTCAAGGATAGGGTAATGATTGTTCCTTGTTATACGTGTTTATAATTATTAAATTAATAAACAAATCAAACAGAACACCCATCAAAGTACGAAATGTAAGTCGGTGCTGGTGGCTGGAAATCTGGACACACTAGCATATATGACGCCATGATCAATTGTTGGGGCGTAAGATATGCATCACCACTCACGGTATATCATGACAAGACTGGACTGGAGGTGGAGGTGGGCGGGGGGGGGGGGGGTGAGTTTGGCGTGGACAAGGTACATTGTACTGAGGTCACATGTGGTTCTATATCTTACCAAGAACATTGTCTTGCTAAAGTCAAGTATAAATGAAGCAAATTTGACTTATATTTTGCCGGAAGTCATTGTTTTCCAAGATGAATATATTACGGTAAACGACAGTCGATCCATTTCAAGAGTGAAGCAGGACCGGGATGAGTGTGGAAGACTAATGTGACCGGAACGATGGTAAAACCTGATCATGTGACACTTAAAGTACAACATTTTTGTGGGTAAATCTGTAATTCTTCATCTCCCCCGACCAAGCCATGTAATGTTAACTCCTATATAATATTGTCAATATATCCAACCATGTGAATGTGGCCGTACAACTGCCGATAAGAAATAAACGTTTTGGACTAATACTACACGATAAAATACATTTGTGTTATCTAACACACAAATGCAATGCCTTCGCTCTGCATACATTGTTACACTGATTAATGGTATCTTAATTTACCTAAACTTACTCTGAAGCAAACGTTACTTTACACATCAGCGATGAAAAGGCATTTTCCTCTGTTTGTTAACTTTAATCAGTGGCGGAGAAACAGGGGGGGGGGGGGGGTTGGGGGGTTTTAACCCCCCACTTTTTGCAGAGGGGGGCTGGCCCACACAATCAACCCCCCTAGTTTTTGCCAGTAATGTTCTGTTATAGCGTATGTTATGTGCTCCAAATGGCATAATAAATCAAATTATTAAATTTGAAATTGTTAAAGTCATTTCAACCTTTTACCTGGTAAGCTACATCAACAATTAACGACCGAAAACCGAGTTAGAATTGACCCATATATTAGTTCTAGCCCCTTTCCCCCACCTTGCGCATTGGAACTTGTAGCTCATAGCGCTAACTTCACCCAACAACAGACATACACAAAATAACGTTTTGTTGCTGTTGAATAGCTTTGGAACTGTATACACTTGCCACCTTCAACGAGGTGAAGGAAGGAAAAGAAAAAGAAGAAAGAGAGAAAAGGAGAAAAGGATGGTGTAGAAAATACGGCAAGAAACGGGAAGAGAAAGAGGAACAGTGACAAAATTATTCGAATTTGTAAAGCAAACAGCAGATATCACATCATATCAGTGAGCATGAAAATGGCGTTCCACGATAAACAGCCTCCAAACCATGGGCGCAGATCCTGGTGAGGACAGCGGGACGCGTCCCCACCAACTTTTTCAGTAGTGGGGACATGATATACAGTGTCCCCACCAATTTGTCTTGACCAATAGCTGCATTTCAAGTTCCCCTGTATTGAACTTTGGCGCAGTTTGATCCAGCATTGTGCAAATGACATGCAGCAGTTCTCATTTTATTGCATTTTATCCACAGTTGTTAAATATAGGACGGAAATCGCATTTGCGGCAGTCTATATTTGTTTTCTGGGAGAGGACCCCAGACCCATCGTATATACAAAAGTCTACTTGGATTATTTGTCCCCTGATTTTCTTTCTGCAGACGCCCATGTATTTCTCCAACCTAAATTTCTAAGCCATGAGATCTAAAACTTAAGGAGGTTTAGGAGCATCATTAGGTCTGGGAAGTGTTATTTCCGGCGATCTGGGAGGTATATTTGCCCCAAAAAATCGTACGCTACGCGCGAACCCATGGTCGCGCTACGCTTAGATAGTGTCATAGAACAGACACGCATTATGGGTATGTTTTGAAGTGAATTTATTCACGAGAATTGTGAATTTTCAAATTCTGAACAGTGGGGCTGACGGATATTGTGGGCCGCGATGAAGAATCACCTACAAAACAATGATCCACAGGATATGTGATGAAGTCGAACATGATGTGTGACTGGTGACAATCTTCAAAAAGGTTATAGATGAGAAAAAAAACTATTTGGAAAAAACTTGGTTCTCAGGCAAAAGTGGAAATATGGTTGGTCAGTTTCAAGCCCGAGAAGTGCCATTTCCGGTGATCTGGGGATACCAAAACCAGAAATTTGCTTGTACGCTGCGCGCCAACCAATGGTGGCGCTACGCTTAGATAGTAATACGCGCCCCCCGGGTTAGAAAATCCTGCATACGCCCCTGGTTAAATGCACCTTTTCAAGGCCTGGGCAGTACCATTCCCTGCAATCTGGGAGGCAATATTTGCCAAAAAATTCTTGTTCACTTCGCGCCAACTTATGGTGGTGCTCCACTTAGATAGTGAGCCAGCAATTATGACTTTTTATTTCATCAATGGCCTGCAACCCCCCCACTTCTGACAAGAAATCTCCGCCACTGACTTTAATGTAGCCAATTTCGACTTATCAAGAATGTTACCAAAATCTTCAGAGTATTCAAAATTAAATTGCAATTAACAAATTAAGGTATCTTGTTTTATGTCGGTTAATGAGAGTAATTAAGTACATGAAGATTGCAACCTACCAGATATTTTTCTTCAGATTACATCCTTTGAAGAACTAAATATGAACTAGAAACATCCAAACTTTAATTTACTGTTTGTTTGAATTATTCCTTACAATTTTAACGAACAACTTGACTACCTGAAGCAAATAACAGATTTATCAAAATCAACCGAAATATTTGTTTTAAATATACAAATAATAATATATTTAGCCTAAAACGGAATAGTCCAATATTACAGACTAACATTCAATCTAAAAAGTGCACTTAATGTATATTAAATTCAACGTGAAACCGTTTCTCTGCACTTACCTTAACAATATCAGCATTGATCGCCACAAAGTTCTCATTTATCTTTGAATAAAGCGTTTGAGCGCCCTCTAAAATAGAAAAGTTTGCATCACACGTATGACACAACTATCTTCTGATTATAACAAAGGTATCGTAAGATGAAGACTGTGGAGTACGGTCAGGATAGTTTGATTGAGGTTGTATGAATATTTTGATCATCCATGTTTATTTGAGATTGGAAGTGCCGCCCTGACCTAAGTTAGTTGTTGATGTTCACAAGAATAAATATTCAAAGAACATAATGATATAGATACAAACATCAAGAGAAACGAAGGTGGAACCATAATAATGTACAGCTTACTACTGTAAAAGCTTTGTTCATTTATTAGGGGAAGATTGTGATCGTTTTTATAACCGATTTGGTTTCGCTTAGGTTGTGAATACAACTATACATTCACAGGCTAAATGTACTTATAGCTAATAAATCAGTTTCAATGATATAGTCATGCCATAGGAGTACAAAGACAAACTTGTGTTTATGTACAGAATTTAAAGCCTGCACGACGATAGAGATATTGCTCGTAATGTTTATTTCGCGTATATGAATACAAACGATTATCCAGGTCAATCGGTCCATAATCTAACATTTTAAACGATAAATCTGAATTATACGGTCGAAAAACCTGGATTAACAATGATAAACTCCGATAATTAAGCGGATTATCGCTCTGATTTGTAACCCAATATCCAATTTTATTGCCGATAAGCTTTCATATTTACTTGAATAACCTGGAGAACTGGTTCAAAACAAGACTTGCATCGAGCGATAATCCAATTTTTTTTCCGCCAGAATAAAACTGGAATATATAATGAGTGGTTTTGCTTTGTCGTACACGTGTTCCAGGAATACTTTCGATATGCGAGGGAACATCCGGTAAGATTAGCATCACAATATGCGCAAAATCCCATTCTTTGTTCCGGAGAAGAAACGAATGAAAAAGCAGCAGGTGGCCTTGTAAACATTCCAGGCACAGGTGTTCTGTATAGACATACAGTATTGTATTAATGATAGTTGAATAGGCTCGTTGCTCGTGCATCAAATCCAACTTAAGCAATTGAACGTACAGGGATGCGGGTGATAGTGTAACCATTTAGTAAAATAATATTTTCATCAAATTAAAAAAAAAAAATGCAACATTCTCATCGTGCTCTGCATCTATGGAAACGTTTTTGCAATTATTCTCGTTCGATCAATATCTCAGGATTTTATCTTGTGATTCTTCCGCGTTGATTTCGATTTTCCAGATGGATGTAGGCTAGGCTATATGCTACCATGAATTAAGGATCAATATAGTATTCAGAGACCTATATCTTTTCGTTGGCTGAGAAGATGATTCTTTGTAGAGGGGATTAAGTTTGTTGAGAGGATTAGTTTTTTTTTTTTTTACCGGGATACACTTAAAACTATATAGCATAACGATAGTTACTTTCCAATGGTAAAATCCGTACGAAATTTTACATTCCTGTCTTCTTGAAACTTCTTGGAGATCAACAGAAATTGGATTTCAAAGTATTGTCCCGTTGACCTTTCGTCATCTCATGTGAGAACACATTCCAATGAAAATCTTTGTAAATTTTAATAAACAGGAATAAACGGTACTAGGTTAAACATGAACAACAATTTACTTCTCAAAGACCAGTATAGCACAACCCACACTTAATTAACTTCAACTAGCCCATGATGTAAGAATTTGGTACAATCATAAGATACAAAATAGATACCAAACTGAAACAAACTAGATATGCGCTTTTTGTGTGGACACAACGAGGACATGTTGTAATGCACGGCTGTTACAATGTAAGGTGTTTTGAAAAGAAAACAACAAAACATAGTGTAAGGTCCGTGTTAAAACTCTCTAGTATAGGATGACAGAACGATTAGAAAACATTGACTTTTCCAAGTTAATCACGTGATACAGCTAATCGAATACGAACTGTATGGCTGACCAACTATATTCTTCACACTACATGTTCATTAAACAAACATATCTCTCATTTCCTCTGTTTAATCACATGAATGGTAAAAACGGTAAAAGAAAGCAAAAAGAAAACAAAAGGAAAGGTAATGAAGGAAGAACAATAGAAAGTTCGCAAATTACGGGAACATGTTTAAATGATGTGTATTATCGGATATAATATATACAAAAAAGAACAATTATTCATGAAAGGAGATTTAGAGTTAATTTTTAATTTTCTTTTTTTAGCAATTTGTTAGTGGAGGATTACCCCAGAAATTGTTACAATAGTATGTGCACAATAACTTGAGGGTATAAAATGAAAGCTCCTGTTCGTGTGCTTGCAAGAGTCTTAAAGCTTGGACAATTGAAGCAAAAACATAAGAAACTGCAATGACGTGGTATTAACAAAATAACGATATTTTCATGTAATTCTTACAATGGAAAAATAATCTGAAATAATTTGCCATTATATAACCTATGATCAAATGTTTCCATTGGATTGTTGAACAGCTATTGGTCTCAGCCATGAGTAAACTACAAGACCTACCATATATAGAACTAGGATCATTGATTTCAAGCTTCAGTACACAAAATGGTCAGATTGTCATTATCTTGTTCGAATTATTATTGAGTGACGTAACAGACACGTCACTGTATTGTCTTTTATCGGCTATAATGGAACTTAAGGGAAGATACATAACTAAAGTATACATGAATACAAACACCTAGCCCGCGTATTAATAAATAAAATATAGTACAATAGAAAGCCGATCATTATCTTTAAATTAACTGATTAAACACAAAATATTAATGTTATACAATGATCATTATATTACATGATATACACGTCATCGTAAACCACACCAAAGATTATGCTTACAGTGGGCTTTAAATTCAATAGATAATATGATTAATCATGAGCAATAAACAAAGAAAACAAAACACAAAGCACCCCTAACCAACAAAAACAAATATTAAAAATAAAACTCGTAACTGTAAGTAAATGTAAACGATGCATAAAATGTCATTACTTGTAACAAAACTGCTACAGGAAATATTTAAGCTAAATGAGAAAAGAAAACCTAAATAAATGACGTCATTTTAACTGGAAAAGTCTTGAAGTTCGATATGCACCAAAACTTCGATATAACAGATCACTCATAAATTAATATGCAATTGCTGAACTATGATAGAGATTATAGTGACTCCAACACATTATATGTATTTCCAATAAGATAAATTTATTAAAAACGAAAAGATTAAAAAATATAAACAAGTTTTAAATGGTTTCGAAGTTAATAACAAAATACGTATAAGTTTAATTTTAATTTTCGAAAGACAAAAGTAAGCATAGGAGGCAATTTCACTGAGAAGTTACATTGGTAGATTATACAACCATCTTCACATTTGGCTTATTCTCTCTCAAAGATATACAATTGATATCACATGGATCTGAAGACACATCAATCCCCACCCCCCCCCTACCACCCCAAAGTTCACACATTTCAGAGTTATTATTCTGATCCGTCTTGGACGCTAAAAACGTTACATACAAATATGTCAAATGGGTTTCCTAACTTTTAGTTAGTTAGGTGGGACCCATCGATTGGGATTTTTCAAATTCCAAGGTCCCCTTGACAAGCTTGACTTTATTAGCTGAGCGGAGGCCTTTGTTCTGGTGAGGGGTAAGGAGCCTTCTAGATTAGGAATCAGGTGAACAGAGTGCTTGCGAGCTAAAGCAGTCCGCAGCGTACAGCACAGTCACCGGGTGGTCTCTAATTTAGGTGGATTCTCTCGGGGAGGATGATCCCACCAGCTATTGGGCCGTTGTCAATCTCTCCGCTGGTGTCTAATAGTTTCTCTGTTTTGTTTATTGTAATTTTTCTGCTTCCAAATGTTGAAGGAAATTGTCTGTACTTATGCATACCGTATTAAATGTTTCCACTTTTATATATTTTTCAGTTCCTCCCACAATTTTATTCACATAATATCAGAAATGAACGACATTGAAGGAAAGTCACGTGATTGAACAATCGCTACATGCAGAAGTCGCAGTTAATGCGTGCTATACGCCACGTGTCTATAGAAAATAATAAGTTCAGCAGAATTGGAAAAGCAAGGTTCTCTCAAGATTTTAAAAGTTTTTATTCAAATCTAACAGAAGAGCATCGTTGATCATTAATATCTAGTCGCAAAATATGATCATTAATCAGAAAGGAAAACACGGTTAACTGAATAAAAATAGTCTGCATTGACATCGCCAGAGACGTTACTGAGAAGAATGTCAGACTATCTGCTCTCTCTCTTTTTCCACCCCCTCCCCCGCTATCTCCACTCAGCTCTCTCAACTCCCCCCTCTATCTCCGCCCAGCTCTATCTCTCCACCACACCCTCTCCCTCCAGCTATCTCGCTCTGCATCCCCCTCTCGACCCCCCACCCCAGTTGTCTCGCTCTCTCTCGCCACCTCTTTGTCTCTGTCTCTGGGCTAGTACACGTTAGACAATCTGCTGTTCCGCGTGGTGATAACTCTAGTTCAAATATGTAACCTAGAAAGACAGAAAATTATTACTATTAAAAAGTGTAATCACCTCCACGATCTGCTGCAGTTAATGAAGGGATGAAAGAAAACAACAACTACTAACGGGGCCATGCTAGACAGAATAATATGCATCACCTGCTACACACACCGCGGAGATGTCTGCTAAACACAATAAGAGGCATCCCCTGCTACACATACTGACGGAGATCCCTGCTACATAGAATAACAGGCATCACCTACTACACATACTGAGAGAGATCCCTGCTACACAGAATAACAGGCATCACCTGCTACACATACTGACAGAGTTCCCTGCTACATAGAATAGCAGGTATCCCCTGTTACACCGTATAACAGCTATCCCCCTACCAGGTGATAGCTGATAGACTGACGGAGATCAGTGCTACACAGAATAACAGGCATAACCTGTTGCATATACTTACTGCGTTTCCTGCTACACAGAATAACAGGCATCACCTACACACACTGACAAAGATCCCTGCTACACTGAACAACAGGCATCACCTGCTACACAGACTGACGGAGATCTCTGCTACACAGAATAACAGGCATCACCTACACATACTAACAGAGATCCCTGCTACACATAAAAACAGGCATCATCTGCTACACAGACTGCCAGAGATCCCTACTACGCAGAATAAGATGCATCGCCTGATACACATACTGGCGGAGATCCCTGATACACAGAATAACAGGCATCACCTGCTACACATACTGACAGAGATCCCTACTACGCAGAATAGGATGCAACGCATGATACTCAAACTAACGGAGATCCCTGATACACATAATAACAGGCATCAACTGCTACACATACTGACAGATATCCCTGCTACACATAATAACAGGCATAACCTGCTACACATCCTGACAGAAATCCCTGCTACACAGAATTACAGGCATCACCTGCTACACAGACTGACGAGAACCATGCTACACAGAATAATATACATCACCTGCTACACATACTGACAGAGATCCCTGCGACACAGAATAACAGGCATAGCCTGCTACACATACTGACAAAGATCCCTGCTACACTGAACAACAAGCATTACCTGCTACACAGACTGACGGAGATCTCTGCTACACAGAATAACAGGCATCACCTACACATACTGACAGAGATCCCTGCTACACAGAATAACAGGCATCACCTGCTACACAGACTGACGAGAACCATGCTACACAGAATAATATACATCACCTGCTAGACATACTGACAGAGATCCCTGCGACACAGAATAACAGGCATCACCTGCTACACATACTGAGAGAAATCCCTGCTACACAGAATTACAGGCATCACCTGCTACACATACTGACAGAGATCCCTGCTATACAGTATAACAGTTATCACCTGCTACACAGACTGACAGAGATCCCTGCTAACATAATAACAGGCATCACCTGCTACACATACTGACAGAGATCCCTGCTTCACATAACATTTGGGATCATTTGCTACACAGACTGATTTGAGTCATCTGCTGTCATATTATTGAAAACCATCTAACCAATTACGGTTTAAAAGAAGTTTTATCCCGGAGTATTATTTCTCTTTTCTTTCCATATTCCTATTCAGACCTTATCCGTGAGATGCAGAGATAGTTGTGATAGAGTGATACGTATGTCAGCACTGCTTATAAAAGATGTTGATAAGTTTACCAATGATGCATTCTAACGTTTCAGTCCTGTCAGAATATTCAGAGCTCAGTCTAAATTACTTAAAGAGAAAATAACCCCCCGCCCCATGCTCCCCTCTTTTTACTAACCAACTTTGAGATGCCAAGTTTGATCTCTCCTTACAAAATTCATTTTGTTACGTTTTGGTTTCAGTTGAGGAATGCATTTGTTTCCGGTTAGGAAGTAAGGATACAAATTTTCAATTACGTATTAGTATGTGTTTGTTACAGAAAATCTCATCCCCCCCAAAAAAACATTTGATTATAACAGTGAGTCTCATTCAGCTGTGATATTCATTACTAACCTCACGAGACTGTGCATTTCTTCCTAGACCTTCTCCGCTTCTGTACTGCATCCTGCACAAAATAGAAAGAAAAGAATCATATCTTAATACGTAATGAGTATCAAATTATAGGGTAAGTCATTTACGACTGCCTTAACAGAAGAGAACAATAAGCTATTACTAGTAACAAAATTCCGCCGGAGAATCAGGTAGCAATTCATACAAGATGAAAGTAACAGCTGTAGTAACAAGAATGACTTTCTTAATATGACGAATGATTTAGTGCAATGAATTATTTAGAATAATTCATCGTATTGATAGAAATTATTGATTCCATCTTGGTCTCTGTTGTTACTAGTGAGCAAATTAAATTCAGTACAGATAGACGGATTTAAGACGTCTGAGCTATATCAGAGACTAATAAAACTATTTTTTTAGCCCCTGAAGAAGATCCTGCTAGGATCGAAACGTCAGACCAACTTACTTTTATACACACTCATAAAACTGGGCAGTCTGAGACAATTTAACATATAATAAACATTCTGTAATAAAAACAACTGGTTAAAACCAACTCAATATTTTAGGACAGAGTTGAAGATCTTATTTACTCCTTTAATACTCTATTTCATTATATTTGATTTCTCTTTTTATCTCTGTTGATCACATTTGATCTCTGACTACAGATCTCATTACTCACATCTGGTTTAGGCCTGTTTTCTCCTGGTTGGTTTAATGACTAGTGGTTACAAAGGAGGTGAGTTGTGTGTTACGATGAAGTCTCCATGAAACCTCAATATAATTTTGCATTCTGGTTTAAAGAATACTGCAAACGCAGCTCTGAATTTTAAGTACTCAAGAACACAACTATAGCCCTTTGACTTTCAAATTGATTTGAAACAACATTTATTGTTCCTTTAAAAAAGTGGTAAAAAAAATGTGTACAACTCAAACTATGTCTGCTAAACAAGGAGCATAAGGCAAGGAAAAAACAAACAAATGTTTAAACTGCTCAGAAATATTGCCACAGGCCAAAACAAATTTCATAATTAAATTAACCGAGCCTCCGCAGTGTTGCTGCATGTTTTTTTTTTAAATTTTATTGACTATAATATATTAAGACTATACTGCTGCCTAATTATTGCTCATATTTTAACTACTGCCATATTCCAAGGGAAGGGGAAATACTCCTTCATTTCCCCTACCCCTTACAAACTCTCATAGTTTCTTGGACTATAACATATTAAGACTAAAGTGCTGGCTAATTATTGTTCATATTTTGACTACTTTCATATTCCAAAGGGAGGGGAATACCCCCTAATTTCCCCTACCCTTTACTGACTCTCATAGTTTCTTGGACTACAACATATTAAGACTAAAATGCTGACTAATTATTGCTCATATTTTGAATAATGTCATATTCCAAGGGGAGGGGAAATACTCCCATATATCCCCACCCCTTGCGGACTCTCATAGTTTCTCTGATACTACATATCTAATTACTCACATATGTTGTAGGCCTGCTTTCTGTCGGTTGGTTGTAATGACTAGTGGTTACGTCAACGGTATGTTCGTCTTGCTCATCATCATCACCACCACCATCATCATGACCATCATCGCCGCCACCACCACCACCACCATCATCCTCATCACCATCATCACCGCCACCACCATCATCCTCATCATCATCAGAGGTCTGTGTAACAGTAGTAGAAAAAAAATGACTTTTAAGTTTAATATACAGCTCCTCAATAGTCCCGCATGTCGAGGCTCATCAATGTAAGTAACTGGATGTACAGATCATTATGTGAGTTCCTCAGATGCAATCCAAAACGCAATGGGAAAAACATACCATTGTCAATGGGGAAAACATACCATTGTCAATGGGGAAAACATACCATTGTCAATGGGAAAAACATACCATTTTCAAGGACACATGGTATTGCATGCAATCCAAGGGTGCTCGGTTGATTATATGAAGTATAAACAACCGGTTTGGTTGAGTTATCAATATTTATAAACTTATAACCTACCCGAGGAGTCGGCGTCATAATTCATATAACTTTAACAGAGGATTCCAGAGATTTAGCTCATTTTACAGGTGAATATATAGAACACATCAATAGCAATAAAGTAAAATAAACAATCATTTTCTTTTTATTAATGGGTTGTAACATATTAAGACAATACTTCTGTCTACAGTCACCATTTAATTCATTCTCCCACATAATCGAATCTACTAAAATACTCTTCCATATAATTTTAGTTTTACTGTGCTGTGTAGAATTAGCTTAGTCGAATAGTTCTAGGAAAAGCACTCAATATATGCTCTTTAAGTTGATTGGCCAGTTATAGTTATTTCTTCTACCAATTTCGATACTTTCAAGTATTTGTTATACAATTTGAGGTTATTACGAAATTCAGAGACGATCCAGACTGAATCAAGCAGTAGTGAATTCA
Organism: Apostichopus japonicus; assembly: GCF_037975245.1. Classification (NCBI taxonomy): domain Eukaryota; kingdom Metazoa; phylum Echinodermata; class Holothuroidea; order Aspidochirotida; family Stichopodidae; genus Apostichopus; species Apostichopus japonicus. The sequence continues at coordinate 8,183,992 of NC_092567.1, forward strand.
ATACGATTTTCATCATCGGATTACGCTCGATCGCTAGACTATCAGAAATTAGTATTGTCATGTATAAATTAGCTCCCTTTATCTATTAGTTCATCTCTAAATATAATTATGAAATATAACACAATACTACTTGCTATCCGTCAATTACTGTTAAGAATAATTGCCACAGTATATGAACAGTTACTCGAGATGAACAGTTTAATATCCGTGATAAGATCAAAAAATTGTTATTGTTATCATTGGCAACCCTTATACTTGGAATGTTGGCTTCCCATATTACACATGGACCTTATTGATTTTATTAGAGGTCAAGAATCATCTGAATTCAACAGGATAACACAATGAAGACCGTGTACCTACTTTATCTCAAGGACGGAAACATGTAGGTTACCCATGCTGAATTGAACAAACCCCTTGATATTGTTAAGGCCAAACTCATTTGACGTCAACCGGCTCAAATGTGAAAACGTTGCGACCACTGTATAGCTAAGGAAATGTAACATTGACAAGTCTCCTACTTCCACGAGAAAGTGTCATTGTGAGTATTAATGTATGAATGTTTGTGAAGCTCAACAAACACTCAACAGTATCTGTAGAAGTCATACAAATACAACTTTTTCATGGGATCCAAAAAGGATAACATTGGCTCATACCTTGTTACGATGAAGTCATCCATGAAACCTCAATATAATTTTGTGTTCTGGATTAAAGACACTACAATCGCACCTCTGAATTTTAAGTATTCAAGAACACAAATATAGCCCTTAATTTTTCAAATTTATTTCAAACTGTTATCATTGTTGATAAACTTTGTTTTTTTCTCAAACAAATGTGTACAACTCTCTAACGTTGCAATAAACTATGTCTGCCAAGAATTAGCATAAGGCAAGGAAAAAAAACTGCTCAGAAATATGCCAAAGGCCCAAAACAAATTTCATAAATAGGTTAGCTGAGCCTCCACAGTGTTGCTGCATGATTTTTTTTTTTTTTGGGACTATAACATATTAAGACTAAATGCTGGCTAATTATTGCTCATATTTTAACTACTGTCATATTTCAAGGAGAGGGGAAATACCCCCTCAATTTCCCTACCCCTTACGGACTCTCATAGTTTCTCGGACTATAACATATTAAGACTAAAATGCTGACTAATTATTGCTCATATTTTGACTAATGTCATATTCCAAGGGAGTGGGGGCAATACCCCCTCAATCCTCCCACCCTTTACGGACTCTCATAGTTTCTTGGAGTATAAAATATTAACACTAAAGTGCTGACCAATTATTGTTCATATTTTGAATAATGTCATATTCCAAGGGGAGGGGAAATACTCCCATATATCCCCCACCCCTTGCGGACTCTCATAGTTTCTCTGATACTACATATCTAATTACTCACATATGTTGTAGGCCTGCTTTCTGTCGTTTGGTTGTAATGACTAGTGGTTACGTCAACGGTATGTTCGTCTTGCTCATCATCATCACCACCACCATCATCATCACCGCCACCACCACCATCACCATCACCATCATCACCACCATCATCCTCATCAACAGAGGTCTGTGTAACAGATGTAGAAAAAACAAACATTTAGTTTAAGTTTAATATACAGCTCCTTAATAGTCCCCATGTCGAGGCTCATCAATGTAAGTTTTAAATGGATGTACAGATCATTATGTGAGTTCCTCAGATGCAATCCAAAACGCAATGGGAAAAACATACCATTGTCAATGGGGAAAATATTCCATTGTCAATGGGGAAAATTTACCATTGTCAAGGACAAATGTTATTGGATGCCATCCAAGGGTGCTCGTTTGATTATATAATGTAAAAATGACCGGTTTTTGTTGCGTTATCAATATTTATATACAAATAACCTTACCGAGGAGTCGACGTCATAATTCATATAAACTTAACAGAGGATTCCAGAGATTTAGCTCATTTTACAGGTGAATATATAGAACACATCAATATCATTAAAGTAAAATAAACAATCATTTTCTTTTTGTTAGTGGATTGTAACATATTAAGACAATACTTCTGTCTACAGTCACCATTTAATTAATTCTCACACATAATCGCATCGATTTATTGTTATTCTTAGCTCACTTTTGAAGAAATTCTTCTTTCTATTTTAAGTGAAATATACAGACATCAGCTTGTTTGCAATTCAAGAGACAAGCGATCAGTGAGAACAACATTCTATGTACTCAACAATCGTAGGTTAATATGTGGTTATATACATATAATGAGGAACATTGAATGTAAATTATCAACAATTAACACGAAATCTCAGACAATTCCATGTTTACATATATTTGTATTTATGTTGATCTTGTAGATTTGACGAGCTTTATTGTCAACTGTCCTCCATAGATGACCTATTGTACTCATGTTGTATATAACTAACTGTAACTAACTAACTCACGAAGATAAGCTGTTGTTTGCTTGTTGAATATAATTTAGTATGAGGACAAATTTAAAACGAAATAGTCGATATTCTTACTTCTTCATCCATATCATCTTCCGATGAACTAGGTTTGATGTACCCCTGCAAGAAAGGGAAAGAAATGATCATACATAACTTCATAAAACAAAGGAAATCCTTATTAAAATGGGCTATATGCCTTTATCTATCTGCCTGTTATTCCTGTTCGCAGATTTCTGGATAGTTTCCTTTTACCTTGCAGCTGTCCTCTGGTCAGATTGAAAACACACTAAAACACAGAATCTTTTGATAATTAAAATGTATTAAGAGCCAGTACTCCACGTACATCGAAAATACTAATAACACAGAAACTGTTGAAAATAAAATATTTATTTGGAGGAAGGAACAAAGACCAATCATTTATAACGAACTTCCTACATTTTAAAGTTACAAACATTATTGCACGATAAGAACAAATTCATATGTCGTGAATTTCGTTTCCTCCAAATACAAAGAACCAAATATGTAAACTTGCAGACATGCGTTAACTTCTTCAATGATGTCAAGCAAATTCAACTCACGTTAAAGTATTCTTAAATTGATGATAAGTTTAATTCTAAAAAGGGCCCTCTTATTGTTAATTTTGTTAGAATTTTGAAAGCCATGGTAGTGACTTTTGTAACATGAATCAAACGGTCCCACGGGAGTCGCATATTTAATATAAAAAAAAAAACCATGATCGATGTGTATATTTATATTATGATGTCTATTCTGAAAGAACTGAATGATGTTTCATGAAACAAGAATTACATACTTTTACTTCTTACTATATTGTTAGTTTCTCTGTACAGTAATCATTACAGCGATTCTTAATAAAAAACGTGAAAAAAAGCCGATGTAGCCTATATGAAAATATTGTAACATTTTTGACGGTTTGATGACGTTAATTTAATAGACGGCCGTGTGGGGAGTAGGGGGGGGGAATAAACATCTTCTTCCAACTTTGGTTATATATGCTAGATCATTTAGTCGGACGAATCCTCACTCACTCGGCGTAAAAACAATGGAAATACAACCTGCTCTTTTTCTGCCTTTGAACAGAAATACTTCATCACGTCAACTCATCCATCTTCTGCATGGTGACTACACAAACCCAGTATTCGATATTACCACTACGTCCAAACAATCCTAGCTGTACGTGTGAGCTAACTAAAAATTAAAAGGGCCTCAGTCATTTAAGTAGAACATGCCTTGAAAACAGCTCTTAAGATAATTCTGGAAAAAAGAAGCCATAATTCAATACTAAACATTCATGAGAGCATTTTTTTGTTAGCTGGATTAGTCAGTAGTCATTATATATAATGACACAAATTTAAATAAACAGAAAGAAAAAATAACCTTCTGATTTGGTGTTACATGCGCCATCTGTTTGTAAATGTGTTTAGGCAACATGTTTAGGATTAATTAATGTTTAGTTAAATAGTTCAAACTGAAGTACTGTGTATTTGAATATAATAGAATGATGCTTTTTATTTTAATTTTTCGAGTATTATATTTGCTGGTTAATATTTTTAAAAAAGTGGCCGATTACATGGTTAAATACTAACAGTATCAGGTTGTGCTAGAAATCAATCCATTTTTAGACAATAATCTTCTCTTAATTACATGTATTTCTCTCCGCTCTGTAATGACACGTCAGAATTGATTAAGCATATTGCCCAATTATTGTGTTTATACTTTTGAAACGTAGGTTTAACTTTATTAAATACCTACGCCGTTGCTATAATGTCAGTTTTGTCTGGAGAGACCCTCATTGTAACTTACCTGATGCACGTGATCCATCCGATACTAAAACATTATTTTTTTATATTTTTTCTAGTTTCCTTATATTTTATATAACAACAGCTTAGTATGCTCACATTCCACAGGGAATGGTTCTACTCTGATTTAGTCATTTTATATCACAGCGGACGCTCTCGTATCACAATGAATAATAATCATGATGGTATAACCCAACGGACACCCTCACAACCCAGTTAATCATCTTACTCCTAGACTCACTCATACTCACATTACCAACAGAGCCGACCAGTTTATCTCTTCAATGTCAATATTTAATGTGTTCCTGTTTGACGGGTATTTGATAATGCTTATATGCAAACGTTATTGCATCGTTTTCCAAATATCTGTGAGAAGCTTAGCTCCTCTTAAACTAGTCCCACCCCTCCCCGACCCAGAGAGTGACCCTAAATCTTTATATTATCAAAGATTACTGGAGCAGAGAAGATGTGAAAATTGAGTATATACTTTTAGAGTTAGCCTTTGCTGTGTATAGAGAAAATGGTTACACCTTTCCTATTACAGTTAACCTTGCCTGGACAGCTGCAATTTTAAAAGTTAAACTTCAATTTCGTGTGAGACTTTAACACTTCATAACATCGGAATAACCTTGTAGTATTTAAAGGTCTATTCGTTTCTTTGTTGAGCATTTATTTGACATTGTGTGCGTGAGGAAGATTATTTAGGCCGCATCTAAACTTGTTATTGAGAACAGTGCTATCACCATTACGAGATATAAACGTGTAACTGGCCTATCTCAATTCCCTGTTCCAGTTCGATACACGACAATTATAAATCTTCCCCCTGATGAGAAACAAAGTTTAATACTCTTTTGTCTTATTTCTTTGTTCAACATTAATTAATAGATCTTTTTGTCTGTTATTAGCAGTATCGTTACTAATTAACAGGAACATGAATCTATTTATCTCTTACCTCTTCTCCTGGTAGATTGCCCCATTCGTCACAGGTCTGAAAGGAAAAAAATATTATATTCATGAGTTTTGAACATGAATTTCAAGAATGATAAATCTTCACAATTATCACATTAAACTATTCCTGGCAGGTAAACACACATCTGTGTTAAACACTAAAGTCAATATAGGAGACAGACTCGTCACTGTAAGATGCACGGACTTAATAACAAGAATACAAACACCAGCTTTACAGGGAAGACATAGTTAGTTTTAAACCCGTCATCAAGCACTGAGTGTTGTCATCAAACAATGAGTGACGTCATCAAACACTGAGTGACGTCATAATTATGAATTTCTCACTGAGATGGTCAGATGGATACCATTAGACGAGAAGATGACGAGGAGGGAAAAGAGGGCAGTATTCAAAAATAGACTACAGAACATCGTTGTTGGATCGATGTAATGGCAAAAAATAAAGCAAATAATTGAGTAGCTCCTCCCCCTTTCGTCTTATATATTCTGTTCCTATCGTATTGTTGATCGTGTATAGATATCCGTGAACGTTTGGGAAATATAGTTGTATGATGAACACATAAAATAAGAGACACAAAGTGAGAAATAATTAATAGACTAGTCTAGAGCCTTGATCATTGAAAAATATCATGAAATATAATAAACCTTGTACAGATTTTTTCTTTCTTAATTTACCGTGTGTGTGTATGTTTATTTGGAAGTTTTTACATGCGTACATAATCAGCTTTCCAATAGTTAACTCTCTCTGTTCAACGTTAGGCAAGGAACATTTAGAACAAGAAGGAACGGTCTGTGCATTGAGGAATATTTAGAGTGGGTTTATGTAACCGATACGCCCTGTGTGTCTATAAGACTAGTATAGGCAGCAACCGTATGAGCTCGTTATTGCTGTGTCTCTATGTATTAATTAGCTGGACTCGGACTTGGTTTGTTATTTTTACCATACCTCATGTTATTTGTACTATAACTCATGTTATGTTTACCAAACCTCATGTTATTTCTACCATACCTCATGTTATTTATACCATACCTCATGTTATTTGTACCATACCTCATGTTAATTGTACCATACCGCATGTTTATATTGTACCATACCTCATGTTATTTGTACCATACCTCATGTTATTGGTACCATACCTCATGTTAGTATTTTACCATACCTCATGTAATTTGTACAATACGTCATGTTATTTGTAATATACCTCATGTTATTGGTACCATACCTCATGTTATTGGTACCATACCTCATGTTATTTGTACCATACCTCGTGTTACTTGTACCATATCTCACCTTTTTGTACCATATATCATGTTATTTGTACCATACCTCATGTTATTTGTATTATAACTCATGTTATGTGTACCAAACCTCATGTTATTTATACCATACCTCAAGCTATTTATACCATACCTCATGTTATTTGTACCATACCTCATGTTATTTGTATTATAACTCATGTTATGTGTACCAAACCTCATGTTATTTATACCATACCTCAAGCTATATATACCATACCTCATGTTATTTCTACCATACCTCATGTTATTTCTACCAAACCTCATGTTATTTATACCATACCTCAAGCTATTTATACCATACCTCATGTTATTTGTACCATACCTCATGTTATTTGTACCATACCTCGTGTTACTTGTACCATATCTCATCTTTTTTGTACCATATCTCATGTTATTTGTATCAAACCTCGTCACAAGTGTGCTATATACGTTGTAATATACAATTCAAACATCCTGGACAATTAAGTCCTTGTCGTTTTACAAATGAACATTTAAAAAAAAATATATATAATTATCGTTACTTCAGTTCGGGACCTAGTCCTCCCCTTAGGATCATGATAAATTGGTGATGACAACTTTTTTATATCCTCAAAGGGATTTCTAACGTAAACTGTGAGCCTGGCAGGTAGTAGACACTTGACAACATGTATTATTGCGTCCGTTTCAAGAGTGTCGGGAAATGAAGATCATATCCTAGATTAACACTCTGACCTACCGTGACCTGTATCACCTACTAATGTCTCATAGCTCACTGATATTTATCAGTTTCAAACAAATGCATGAAAAAAATCAACTGAATATTTATGTCAATATCTTAAAGTAAGAAAATCACCATGACTAGCTATGCATACTGTAGCATTTTCATTCATGCAACCGAACATGTTTTAGTCCGTAGCGACTGCAACAGAATACGGTACCTATAGCAATATACTATATGACTATGTGCTATGTCTGTTATACCAAACAGTCGTATCTGTAAATCAGCTTAGTCTGTATTTCAGACAAATCTCTATTACGACATCGTCAAAGGTGATGTGTCAGTTCTATATGCTAAACACCCACTGTATCATGCACTTAATGGTATTTTAGTTAAAGCCAATAGAAATTTAGACGATCCTAATGTCTTGTCAAATATGAAATAAAACCATTCAGAAATTATTTTCTTTGCTTTGCTGTAAAGTTTATAAAGTGTATATTCAATTAGAATCACTTGAACTCTTTGTGTTAATTATTTTTAGAAATATAAGTTTTCAAGTATTTATTAACCTTTTACTTTCTTATCTTTACGTTCATATTGATGTACATATGTTTATATTTCTAAGCCTTTGGTTCTCATGTTTAAATTTTTATATTTATACTGGTGAAAACGGAAATGAAATGGAAATCATATCAGGCGTTTGAATGGATATGAGTTAGATATTTCTTACGGAGCTCCTAATGTACATGTTATTTGTTCACAGTATAGCAGTCAGGTTTCACATGAGTTTAAGCATCTATGAAAGTGAAAGCATTTGAGTGCTATTTGATGGCGATTAGGTTGATACTGTAAATGAAACCAGCTATGGTAAACGAATCATCCAGCTTCTCCAAATGAGAATCTACTGTTCATCTAAGATACTTTTAGCAAGATGCAGAAAGCAATATACAAAAAAAGCTTTGATTATTTATATCCGTGACTCAGTATCTTGGAAACATTTAAATTCATGTGGGTATTCTTTTTCAACATTGTGTTAGTATACAGCGTCACAAAATTCGTGTCTAGTTCTCTGATTAGCATGGTATAAACAACAGCGACGTAGTCAGGAATTTCAAGGGGGAGCACATTTTGCAATTGATTGGGGGAGGGGTCTAAGGGGAGTGGGTGTCCTCCTGTATGAGATTTTTTGGAACAATTGCAGGTCCTTAGATGCGATCTGACGCAATCCTTTGCCAGTTTCATCATTATCATATGATATCATATTATAATAAATAATGAATAAACACCATATTAAAGTGCTGTTATCATGGTATAATACATGCTCAAGAGCACTGTACAAAAGAACCAATACCTGGAATATCAAATTACCAAACTCAAAAAACCTAACAGTAATAATAACATAAAAAAACGTAAAAATGATATAAGACAGGGTTAAAAAACCACAATAAAGAACATACAAATATTTTATACATACAAATGTGCACAGTAATGCTTCCCCCTTCGCCCCCCCCCCCCCCTTGGCTACGCGCCTGGATTAATGCCCATACTCAAGCCTAAATTATAAGTTTTCAAAGCTTCTTAAAAGTGTCAATAGATGCGACATTTCTCAAGTGATGAGGGAAAGAATTCCAGAGTATAGGACCTGCTGCACTGAACGAACAATCTCCATATGTGACTTTGTTAGCACGAGAAAAGAATAGAGAAAAATGACTTTGGGAACTGTATGCCCTAGCTGGAGAAGTAGCGTTCGCCAAATCAGTCATATAACTCATTTTGTTTCCTGTTTGAATTCTTATGCATGTTCTTTTACATATTGTATCAGAAAGACAAATATAGTGCTCTTTTACAAATTTTCCTAGTAGGATGATACTGTCTGAACTTTAATACATTTGACAAACTTAACTGATGGACAATATAAACTTTGACATTTTGTTAGACAGCCAAATGTGCAGTCGACGTCGTTGTGCATACGGTTCGTGACACTCCATCAAGTGCGGTTAGGTATGCGATTTGTATTTTATTACGCAGTGGCCAACTGTAGGCTATAGGCTAAATTTAACTAATTGCTTAACGGAATTAACGGAGCTGACGAGTATTCAAGATTAAAAGAGCACTGACAAAATACCATGCTAAAAAACAACCGTTTATACTCTTTTTTTCGACATTGAAAGGGGGGAACATTCGCTGCCCCTGCCCCCCCCCCCCCACCCCTGGCTACGTCCCTGATCTGTATGTGGGTCATTTTTATTCATACATAATCTCACAGGAATTAGCTACTGAGCGATATCCTAATAATCTAGATTTTACCATTTTACTTCGTTTTCTATAGTTCGAGGTGCAGATTAATAAAATCCGTATTCTCTGCCAATGCTATGTATATGTCAGAATGCATTGGTCGCCGTACTTGTATATCTTGTCGTAAACATATTAGCCCGGACGGGTTGTCAATAGCACGTTCTTTCGTTACGAACTAGCAGGACTAACTAACATGGTGATTTCATCAGCTGATTCCCAGTTACAAATATATTTCTACACAGCCCATCTGTATTCTATTAACTACTGTGAAAATTGGCTATAAGTTTTACCAGGCTACCCAGCCCACCGGCCCATCGGGCCACCGGCCAACCGAGCATTGCCCAAATGCCCGTGTGGCCAGTCCGCCACTGTATGTACTTGAGGAGAATTGTTATAATTATAAAGTAGTTGTTTGAGTAAGTAATGACACACACGGGGCTACATTCAGGGTCAGAAGGAAGCAAATTGGACCTGAATTTTGCAGTAGAAGCAAGGGGAAGGGATCTGGAAGTCATGTTGTATTAATCATTTTATATTTCATACAGACTACAACTCCCCCCCCCCCCACCAACCCCAGCCCACACCAACTAGATACTATTAATATCTATGTTGCTTATTAAAGATTAAAATGCTGACAGCAGTCATGTACATTTAACCGGCAAATGTTATCACGATATTGATTTTAATAATTAATGTGAATGAAGGACAGAGGGCGGACTTGCATTATCATTAATCGCTGCCATAGAGGTGAATTATCTCTTACCTGCCATCGACCGGTCTGCAAATTTAGACGACGACAATGTTTGCTATAATTCCAAACTGTTGAATAAAATGAAAGAGACCAACGTAAAGTGTAAGGGCATAATTAATCTTTAATGGTCTGGATTGAAATGATAAACATTTTATTAACCGGATTTACGTTGGCTCTTATTAATCTAAATGATTCCTTAATTTTGATCTTATCAGTTTATTATCATAATCATCTCAGTACAGTATTATCATTATCATCTCAGTACAGTATAGCTGATAATTTTACAATCCTTATATCTCAGTAAGATTACCGATTAGTTTACTATCATTATCATCTCGGTCTTATACCTGATCAGTTTACAACTATTATCCTCTTAGTTATAAAACCAATCAGGTTAGGATTGTTATCATCTCATAAATATATCTGATCTATTATACACTTAGATCAAGAATAATAATCCAAGAGACAATGAACTGATCAGAGAACACCCGACACAACTGACGTCGTCAAGAACCATTATTAAACTGTTTGAATATTTTTGGTAAATGAAAAAAAAACGGATTTTGTTTAATAGCAAATTCAAAGTTAAAAGATGTATATGTGTCACGTCCGTCCCGGTCCCAATAAGGCTTATTTCGATGATATGGTCCAAAAGAGATATTTAATTCATATCTTGCAATTTCTTCTCCTGGGTAAAAAACTGAATTATTCAGATGAATCCTACAATAGGTGATAACAATAAATGTTAGCCTGCCATACATGCACGGAGATATTATACAGCTGGCTTATAGAACTCGCCAGACACGAGGTAAAAGACATGACAATTTTACCTAATCACAACTTTATGTTAATGTCACATGCCATTAAGAGCCAGTCAGAATCATACATGATTTAATTCCTGAAAATCACTTACTTATGAGAAATTTAACAGAGAATTTATAAATGTCATACATTAATATACATAGGTGTTCAAGGGGTCACGAAACTTTAAGTGCTTGACACAACAGTAAAAGTATAAACATACCATTTTCATAACCACGTAGCCAGTCTCCATGGAAGAGGACTGCTGGATCTAAGAGCATTCCAGTTAGGTAAAGGAAGTTTTTTTTGTGTTACGCTCAGGGTTCCTTTGTTTAATGTTCTTTAAACTGTCCTAAGAATACACCATAGATGTAGGAACACGGTGCATGTAACAGCTGATACCCAGCTTTACAAAGTAAAGTGGATAAGGCTCAGTGGGGGGGGGGGGGGGGGGGGAGCTGGAATAAGTTATGAAAGCGTCCGAAAATGAAATTATTATTTTAAGTTTCATACACCTGGTTACTCGTCCAAATATCGACCTTTTCGAAAATTCTAAATAATGCACAAACTTATGTGACTTTAACTACATCTTCTCTGAGTCTCCCGCTAAGCTGTTCCTCACGAGATAATTTAGTAGAGCTTACAAAAACTTCTGTCTAATATAGCCAAACATTCACTTTATGTGGGCAAATGTGTTGTTACACTAACTACAACTGTCTATTAGACTGATCAATGATGATATCGTCAGTAGTGACGTCACTCCACCATTAACAATGGGAATCTCGATGTGTCCTTTAAACACAGAACAATCAACAAGGGTACAATGTGTACGAGTCCGAGAAATAATGTTGAGGGTAGGAGATAAAGAGGTTTGTATGTATTTACATTACTATTAATTAATTTAAATAATGAATGTAGGTAGAATCTTAGTTTAGGTATGTTATTTACAAGGAAATGAAACATTTAAATGCTCGTGTTGTTTGTAAAGCTACCCGGTTTCAATATGCACAGCTTTATAATACAACGCATTAGTGACGTCATCACAGATCATGAAAGCCAATAATTTAAAAATAGTAAGAACAGAAAGAGAATAATGTATTTGAAATTACTTTATTGAGATAAATTATGGAGCTACAAGACTGTACAAATCATCGTTATAATCACGTGATCACACTTCCGATGTTTGGAGAGTATGTCAGTTGTGTAAACTAAGGTTTACATGTTTTGTTTCCAGCCACTTTCTTAGGTATGTTTGTTTTCAACTGTATTAAGACTAAAGACATTTATCTCTCTTCTTGTCCTTTATGGAGGAGGAAGGTTTGTATAATCTAACATCGTGTTATTATAACTTGACATGCACAATTATAACATTGAACAATAACACTGTGCAAATTTCTAAGAAGTTTCAAGAAACTTACAGTAAAGTATATTATCGACAGAAGTGTTGATGGAGATCCAAACCACTTACATGTAAACAAATATGAATGAAGAAATTATATCAATATAAATTATTTTTTGCCTTGTGGTTTATCTTTCAGATCAATAAGGCCGTGACAAAACTACAACTCGACCTAAACAGAATTATCAGCAGCAAATGTATACAATTACAATACTTGTTGAATCGAAATAGAAAAGGCAATTTAAAAAAAAATGTATATGAGATATTTTTGTGGATAGTTTAATGTTATCAAAGGGTGCGATGCGGAGTCCCCGGAAGCTGCAGAACTTGTAGTAAAAGTTGTCAGAAAGATGCTTAATCATTGTACAGAACGTTTCTCAGAGCCGAAGAGGGGTCGAGGGCCTAACGCCAATGGAAACAGCATCATTTTTAGATATTTCGTGATCTCTTATAGTGAGTTCAACCACAAATCTACACATAAAATAAAGCAATTGAATTTCTATGGAATATATTTAAAGCACCGGTTGGTTCCACGTGGGGTAGCCCCTGAAGTTTTTGCAGTTGGTGATATTCCTTGTTCTCTCGTAGCGAATTTAAAGCACCAAAACATAAAACACATGTTATAAATCAAGTGTAGTCCTCTATTACCAACAGGCTGGTGGGGATCCGCTGGATTTAAGCTGCAGCGTTTGCAGATATTTGTCAATCCCTTGAAGAAATTTTGAAAGCAGAAACCTATTTATGTGAAGAACTAAATTGTCAGCGGATTGTAGTGCAAGGCCTTGGGGGGGGGGGTCAGGGGTGAAGCCTCTGGAAGCTGCGTTAAATTTATTGGCCTAACATATCCAAATCTGGAAAAATGTAGACGTAAGGGAGTAACAGACGGACCGATTGTTTTTATTTACTTCGTTTTTGTATCATAACTCTTACTTTCGTTAATTGTTTACCCCCCGTGATTTATTTCCTCTATAGAAGTGTCCAAATTAATATTGTCTTAAATTCACGTATAATTATAAATGCATATCATTATCTACTTTCTTTTTCTTTCTAGGCAAACAATTCAAGGATGTTAATGTTTGCCAATACATGTAGATTATACTCTTTTCTAGCGCCGATCAAGGGAGTGATGGGGTGTCTCCCCACCCTCACCCCCCCCCCCACCACCACTACCACGCAAACCACGTTAAAGCACAATGTTGCGTTTGGACTTACATATTGGACTTAAGTTAAGTCATATAAGTCAAACTATGCCTCTGAAGGTATCATTGAAGTCTAAACTTCCCTTTTCCGGGGAAGGACCATGCACATATCCCTCAACCCCTCCACCCCTTATATGATGTCGTCTTTGACGACCCTCTGTTCCGGTACACAACTACAGATCGAGTGTCGTATCGTTGCCTTTGTAAAGTCTTTATGATAATTATACCCATCAGAATATTTCAAGTACGGTACATTTAGTACCAACAGTTCCGATACATGTTTGGTCTCTGTTTTGTTTTCGTTTATTTTTTAATACATTTTGCTGCTATCAGAGAAACAACAATTTCGTTTGCAGAACTTGGAAAAGAATTAGGCTTAACTTTGCGGCTTTATTCTGCAATTCAGATTGAAAGAATGGTTTAAGGGGAGGTGTGGATGTGTATATATGTGTTTGTTTGTCTTGGACAGAGTCCGTGTATATGGTTCCACTACTTTTCGGAAATATATTTAAGGTATCAATTGATTTGATTGATATTCACTAAAACATCTAAAAGAGCTGTGATCTCGAAAGAGCGAATGCAAGAAATTTGACTTATCTCTTAAATCAACTAAGCTTAGAAATATTAAGTGTTGTTAAATTTATATTGTTCGGTTCGTTGTTTACGATTACAAGACTCTGTTTTGGGTGTCTCCTTCATATAAATTGGCAATCATGTGTTGCTGATTCAGTACTCTATTGTTTGTGAATCAACAACAATCAACCAGTCAACAGACTTTCACATAGTTGGTAAAGCCTTTAAATAAATGTAAGAAATTTGAAATGTATTTATTATGACTTCATTGTGACAATACCTTTCACATTTCTTGATTTCAACGGTGGTGGAATGGATCCAACCGGAGTAGTGTCTGGCAGATCGTATTCAACAAACCTATGGAGAGAAGTAGAGTAATCATCGTGTAAGATGTAGAAGACGTAGAGGAATGTCCTCCTAGTCAGGTTTATTGTTTACCAAATCAGTGAAGATAAACGAAGTAAAGAACAAATAACAAGGAAATAAATCACATCTGATTGATCATTCTGATCAGAATTAATCATCATCACAAGTCTTGTGTTTAAACGATTCTACGCAAAATGAATGAGAATGGAAATAGTATTGTAGATAAAAATGATGATAGTTGGAACTGATGTATGTAAATTGTATGTGGTTGATATTGTGAAATGTATAGTTGTCCACATTATCAGAATTGGCTTATCTGTTTATATGTTTAAAATATCAGTTAATATAAAGTTGTTCAAACATGTAGAAATACAACATTGTACACAACAAACGGAGTAAACAGAGTAATTCCATGTAACAACCGCTTGCCATTTTCCACTCGGATCACGTGATTTATATCGTATGTTATTTTCGGTAAAGTGATTGATCATATAGATCGTTTTCGTGAACCCTTCTCACTTTAAATGAGAACTAAAATGTCTTAGATTGTTAGAGCTCAGTGGTAAGGCGTGAAGTCTAGAAATAATGAATCTTAAAGCTGAAATATTGTTTCTTAACAGAATAGTTTAAGATGCTTCAAATTACATTTTTCGCTGTAATGGCGGGATGAAAAATCTGCAAACACTTGCACTGAAACGGAGGGAGAATGGACGGGAGAGGGGTAGGAGGTTCGAGGACATATCAACATTCTTTACTCGGCGCAACAACTGGTCCTCCCGGGTGATTTCAGTAAATAGGTAAAACACAAAATGTTGCAATTAAATGAACAAGGCAGATATGCCAAGATTCCTTAGTATTTAAGTATTTATTCATTATCACCCTTCATTAATGTTATATTATTGTTCTTTTGTCATTGATCTAAATCAAATTGTACAAAATTCTAACATTTTTGTTGAGTTGGTAAGAATTACCTTAACCACTACACATTCGAATCTTCCTATTCAACTATGTTCTCAATGAAGAACTGCATGTGTCCCAAATATCAGACTTCCTGTTCATATCAAGAAGTTATTACAACTTCCTGTTCATACTTTATTAAGAAACACACTAACGCGATTTTGGGTGATTCGCAAAAAGAGCATGTGTCTTTGATTTTACGCAATAAACCACTAGACTCTCAAGTTATGTTAAACCTCTCCAAATGAATACTAAGTGCGTTCTCCTTCACGAATTACAGTATTTGAATGCTTTTAACAAAAAGTTTACTTTATACCAGTACTTTTTGATTACATGTTTTATCATAATTATTAGTTTAAGCCAATTAGCAATTTTAGACATAAAGGCACTTGCCACGAAAATACAACAAGAGGGCACCTTAATTACAAAAGTGGGAACTGGTAATTTCCATTAACAAACGGAAGACATTTTTCAGGGTAATCAGAAGAGTGGAGGAGCATATGCCCATAACCCCCCTCCCTACCACGCCCACCGCGCTTTCACGGCTTCGTAATCTCTGACACGGTAAATAGACTTTTACATTGCAACCATTTTCATGAAGTCTACACTAAGTGTCTTTATACAGATAACTTGAACAAGTAAATATACAAAAATATATGGATCGTGGTGTGACATGTAGGGAGTTAACAACACTCGTTTTATCTCTTTTTCACTAATCCGTTGTATTTGTTTGTCATATCTTTCTAAATCCTATTTTTCATGCAAAAGCAATGAAAGGTCGACCACACAGATTGCATGGGGCCGATATTAATTAACCGGGCTGGTGGTAGGGGTATAAGGAGGTTGTGGAACATTGAACCTTTATGGTATGATTAATCATGATGATTGATATGATTGCTATGAGTTTGGTAAAATACATAAATGTTGTATAAGTAGAATTTCGTTAAAATATCACCCTCCTCTTACAATATGGCGACTCATCAAGCCAAGCAGTATTTCAGTAACCCAAATGCTGAAACCTTCATACTAAAACCAACAGGTATTCTGTGAGAAGTCCTGCTAATATATAAATACACTGTACTGGCTATGAGATAGTATAGGCTTGTATTTGTATAGTTATTACCTTCATTTCAGGACTAGGCCTAAGTCTGGACCTACGTAACTTTATTCCTACTGTGTGTCATACTCAACCAAGGCCTTCCCTAATCAACGGCCGCTTCTAGTGACTACTTCTACCAAATTCGTGTAATTATGGTGTACGGTAGCTTCTGAGGACAGACCTAATCAAAGCCACACATTTAAAGTGAAATTATGCATAGACCGCTGTGCTCTTGGGTCAGTACACTTTAGTCTTAGACTCTTAGGCTTGCCTTCACTTTTAAAAGACTAGGCCTAGGCTATATCACTAGTGGTCTACATGTTCGGAGAATGGCTATTAGTGATTGCCGACAGTGAAAGAAGAGATTGCTTAAAATTGTAAGTGATGCATTTATTGTAGTGGCCTAGATTAACCTCTGACTCTGGGTGTAAAACTTACCCAGGCTAGGATATTACCAGTTAAGCTTTATCTGTAAATTTAGGTTATACGCATTGATAATATGAAATTTATTTAAAATAGTTAATCTCAATATAGACTATACTTCAATGTACATTATGGGGGGGGGGGGGGTAGTTTTTGTCAAACTTCAACAAATTTTGTCTGAAATGAATAAGGCTAAGCCTACCCATGCAATGATATAGGTATAGCCTAGGCCCAGTCACAAATAAGTTTAATCCACATGAGAAATGTAAAAATGAAACACCACATAACTAGGTCACAGCTTTGCACTCCTAGTGCCATGTTATAAGCCTCACACTATAAAACATAAATAAGTTTTATTAAATCTCATGTTGTTCTTATTCTACAATTATACTCCCCAGAGGTAGGTTTTGAAGTGCTCACTGTCAGTGAGGCAGATTATATTTCCATATTATGCACAGCATATCATGAATTTGGTGTAAATCTCAATAAATTGAACTGCCCATAGCAGGGACTCCTTATAGCATTGATTTTCCGAACATTAAAAAAGGGACACATTTACAGTAAGGCATATTATGGTTCCAATATATAACAGCAGATCAAGAAATTGGTGTAAATCTCAATAAACCGAGCTGCCCATAACAGTTTTCCTTATGGCATTAATTTTCTGAACATTCAAAAAGGGACACATATACAGTTTTCAGGGGAGAGAATGTTTGTATAGATACAAATTAATAAGTATTTAAACATGTTACAAAACTCAAATAAAGACTGTTAATGTAATTGATTTTGTTTTACTTTGAAACTATTTTCTGAAAAAGATGACCGGCTTCTGTTAGGTGCAGAAATAAATACTCTTTTTGCTGTTATGTGTTATTTTTTTGGCAGAAATGGAAGATTTGTACCAAGAGGAGCTACCAGCCATGACAGAGTGCAAGAAACACACAACCTTGAGCCTTCCATTACCGAAAAATCTGTAGGCTGTAGTTTACTTAGCCCTATGATGGTAAGTGTTGTTCAATGTAATTGCAACTGAATACTGTTGAGTATTACTATTAAGTAAACTATCTCTATACACAAGTTGAGCAACTACAACTCACACCATCAAGTCAAAAGTCAGACACAAAAATGAGTTGCAAGGTGATTGATACCATGTATAAGTTATGTATGTAGAGGTCAATTGAGGTCACTGCGATCATTGCAATATATCACTATCTCGATCATACTTCCATACACTTCCTCCTATTAAAGTGTTAAAAAGATATC
Organism: Apostichopus japonicus; assembly: GCF_037975245.1. NCBI lineage: Eukaryota > Metazoa > Echinodermata > Holothuroidea > Aspidochirotida > Stichopodidae > Apostichopus > Apostichopus japonicus. The sequence goes on from NC_092567.1 coordinate 8,202,328, forward strand.
GATTTATCTTTGCACAAGATTGATCTCTTACTCTCTGCAAATTGTGGAAGCATAACTTGAAGCCACTGCGAAGTCATCAAGTATATATTATATGAATTTTCTGGTGATAGTGAAATTCAGTTAAATTAAATTGCATGTATCTCAGAGATTTCAAAACAGTAAGGCCAAATCAGGACTGTACAAAATAATTGTACACTATTCTAAGCATATCCTACATTCTGCATTGCAGATGGCAAGTCTCTGACTTGTAGTTTTATTTCTCCATGGTATAAACAAAAAGTGTGACCATGGCCTTCAGTAAGTGTCAGCCTTTTTTTAAATTGTTGTCATAGAGCAGTGAGATACCTTGGCTATCTTGGAAAGGGGGGGGGGGGAGGGGAAGGTTGGGAGAAGATGTAAACTTTCAGTGAATGTTATTTTACTATATCAAATTTAAACAATTTCACAAATCTTTTGTGGCAGATGAACTTGGCATTTTCTCTTGTCACTCTGTTTTGGGGAATTTCAACATCGAAGGGTGCATCCTTGCAATCATTCATACATGTAAAACAAGTAAGTTTGATTTTTTAGACTTATGTGTAATCTACATGAAATGTGCTAGCTAATAGCCCACTAATTATTGGTAAAATGGAACCAATTAAGATCTGCTTGCTTGATAGAGAGCTTTCAGTGCTCCTTCTTTCATCTACCATAAAATGACAACAGAAACAATGTTGAACCAGTATCACACGCTTTGGTTTAAGTGCTTGAAATAACACTCTTGACTCATTTTGCTCCAAGCGACTATCGTGTAATGCACATTTACACATTTGACCTTCGCCTATTATACAATTGGTATCTCAAGTTCACGAAAACAGGCTGTGTGAACTCAAATCTCCATTTTCTTGTTTGTCGAAAAAGATCTGAGGAAACGACCGTGTTACTGCACTTGCTATAAAAGACAGACTACTGCATTTTATCCCTTTTCTACAACTGAAACTGATAAAAAAAAATAAGGTTTTCAAAAAGTTTGGCACAACTAGTAGACTGAAGAAAGCGATTAATCTTCTTTTTCATTCTAGTTCGTTAACGCACCATTTAATACTTTATTGTTTCTTTCCTTTCTCAGATTGGTACACACTGGAAGAGGAGAAAAATGAGAAATTGAGAGAGGCTACCAAGTGACACAGATTTGCAGTAGTAGAAGGATGTCTTTGGCTTGGATGATCAAGAATGTGATTGTAGCTGTTTTTATGAGAATTCATCTCTCTGTCCACAATTGATAATACATGTTGGTACAACTTCAATGAAACTTGCATAGAGATGGCCTGTGATGAAGAGACATGTGGATGTGCTCAGGAATTTTATGTCAAAGGTCATTTAGGGGTCGGTTTAGTTAATTGTTTTGAAACGCTTCTTCCTGAGTCCACGGATGGACATGTAGATGTATGCAAAACGTGATCATAATTATGGTCATTCGGGGTCGAAGTTTCAGAAATTTCAGGTTCAAGGACACTTTGGCCTGTTCTTTAACTACTTAACTGTTAGCTCAAAATCTTTTCAAATTAATCTTTCTTCTGATTATAATAAGCTTAACTTACCACTTTCTATTGGAGTTAAAATAATTTGCACAATTATGTGAGGTCCAAGGATGAAATTATGACTAAAACATTAATAGTATCGTTGGAAACCTAATCATTGTCTTGCAGATGTTCGGTTTGCCTGTGCATAGTGTCAACATACAATTGTAATTAAATGAAAAATATTAATTAATTACCAATAAGTAAATAATTAAATTAAGAAAATACATTTGGTATTAGGTCATCATTATCAACAACAATGTGAACATAGATCTTCTAAAACCTTCCTAAGTAGCTTAATGGTAGTCAATATAGGTCCTAAATTATAGCACGCTATAATGGCAAGAAGTTTCAAAAAGTACCTTCCTGGAGGTCTTTACTCTCCAATTGTGCTCAGATATTGTTAAGGAACACACAAGATGACTGCATGGGAAAATTTCCTCAAAGGTTGTAATAAAAACAGTTTAAGAATTCTGACGAAAGGTGACCACATTTGAATATCAAGCATATTTGGGGCTAACACAGCATACCATTAAATAAGCTACCAGAAAATAAGCTACTGGCACAGGGCTGAATTTTTTCTTAACAAAGGTTATTGGGAGAGAGGCTTTGATCAAGTTTTTCAAGTAACAGGTATAGGGTCCATTTCTTGTTCTGTACTGAAAACTGTTCAAGTGACTTTCAAGTTGTATCCATGTGCAAAAGTGCTGATCAAGGTCTTGGTATCCCTGTTACATTTCACAGTGGATGTCGAGCAATCAGAGTTTCAGCATGTGACGATGGTTATGCTGTAAATATGTCCTCAAAATTTTGATTTCAGTATTGCATTTTTTTATAGTAATTCATTGTATAAATATTTGAGGAATAAATTAAACTAAATTGCGAAAGTTCACTTAGTACTCACTCATTAGATGCAAATAAAGTTAGCTATCAGTAACATTGATGATGTTGGTTTATAATTTATGTTTGCTTTTTCTCAATTTGAATGCATTGCAACTTAAATGGAGAATAAATTGGCATAATAAATAGTATTAATAAGGAAAGGGGTTATTGAACCAGGAATGAGGTAGAAAATCAGTTTAATATTAATCAGGATAATGGTGACATCAACCAGGAAATGTTGTTTATTTAACCAGAAAGGGGTGGAACATTCTGTGAAATTAAACGGATAGTATTAGCACCGACCAAGGAAAGTGGTCGATTTGACCAGGAAAGAGGTGAAATATTTCATGATATTAACCAGGATAGTATTAGCACCAACCAGGAAATGTGGGCTAATATCACCAGGAATGAGGTGAATACCCATTGATATTAGCCAGGATGTATTAGCATCAACCAGGAAATGTTGGCTAATATCACCAGGAATGAGGTGAATACCCATTAATATTAACCAGGACAGTATTAGCATCAACCAGGAAATGTTGGTTAATAACACCAGGAATGAGGTGAAATACCCATTGATATTAACCAGGATGTATTAGCATCAACCACGAAATGTTGGTTAATATCACCAGGAATGAGGTAAATACCCATTGATATTTACCAGGATAGTATTAGCATCAACCAAGGAAAGTGGTAAATTTGACCAGGAAAGAGGTGAAATATTTCATGATATGAACCAGGATAGTATAAGCATCAATCAGGAAATGTTGGGCAATATAACCAGGAATGGGGTGAATACCCATTGATATTAACCAGGACAGTATTAGCATCAACCTGGAAATGTTGGTTTAAAACACCAGGAACGAGGTAAAATACCCATTAATATTAACCAGGTTTTATTAGCATTAACCAGGAAATGTTGGTTAATATCACCAGGAATGAGGTGAATACCCATTAATATTAACCAGGACAGTATTATCATCAACCAGGAAATGTTGGTTAATAACACCAGGATTGAGGTTAATACCCATTGATATTAACCAGGACAGTATTAGCATCAACCAGGAAATGTTGGTTAATATCACCAGGAATGAGGTGAATACCCATTGATATTAACCAGGACAGTATTAGCATCAACCAGGAAATGTTGGTTAATAACACTATAGGAATGAGGTGAAATACCTATTGATATTAACCAGTATGTATTAGCATCAGCCAGGAAATGTTGGTTCATATCACCAGGAATGAGGTGAATACCCATTGATATTAACCAGGACAGTATTAGCATCAACCAGGAAATGTTGGTTAATATCACCAGGAATGAGGTGAATACCCATTAATATTAACCAGGACAGTATTAGCATCAACCAGGAAATAATGGTTAATATCATCAGGAAAGAGGTGAAATGCCCGATGACCAGGACAGTGTAAAATTTCCCCACGAAATTTAACCAGGCTTTCCTGGTTATATCTACCAGGATTTTGTTAAAAATCTCATTCACCAAGCAATTTGGTGAAAATCACCAGGATATATTGGGTAGCATATAACGCAACTCCTGGTGATAATTTCACCAGGAACTGGTGAAATTTCACCAGTTTTTTTTAGAGTGTATTGTCTGTAAGGCTCTTTACTACAGCAAGTTGAGTTTTGTGAGCATGCAATGAAATTATCTGGATTAACCGGTAACAGATAGTGCATAATATCCAATTAATATGTTCTAGTCTGGCTCAGTATCACCTTATACCTGCATTGTACAGCCTTATGTAAAACACCACGCCGGCCAATGGAAGGAAAATATTTATGTTACGTACCTTGTATCTCAATAGCATAATAAACGTCTATTTACCAAACTGTAACAATTTTTGTTTTCATGTAAATGGTTTTTATTTCAATAGTTTGTTTTCTGCATCTATTCATTGACTGGTTGAAAGATGCGCTTTGGAATATTTCATTAATATTTTTTATAATGTTAGGGCTATAGCGGACATAACAACTCAATGTACACATGTAGGCAATATAACGGAAGTATTGCTGAACTTTTAATAATTTATATTGCTACAGCATTGAAAATGATTCATTTAAGGTTATATTTTAAGAAAAGGGGTTTTCCCGTTTAGGCCCCTCCCAGCGGACGCAAGTTATATTTGGAGCCCACCCCCAACCTTTCGCCTCCTTCCCATAGATAAAAATAGGAAAAAGGGTAGACAATATATGGTGCTGTAAAAAGTCATATGTCCATGTCAAAAAAAAAAAAACATTTTCGCAGGCTAACCCCCCACCCCCCTTAAAAAATAAATGGTAGGCCTACAACATATTTGGGTGTAAATCTAAACACATTTTATTCGAAAATGTATTTGGCCCAAAAAGATTTGTCCAAAAGAAAATTGAGCACAAACACATTTCAAATTGGAAAGCGAGGGTTGGGGAGGGGGAGGGGGGTCGGCTCAGTACAAACCTTTGTTTGAAATTTCAAGTTTGAAAGTTGAAATTGATAACCCTATTGTTTGAATGACGGTACAATCCCTTCGAAACAGGTTCTATTTACAATACAAGTTTTGTATGGGTATGGATTTCGAACGCTTTCGCTCAATTCCATTCAGTAGTTCTGCGATACTTTGCAGGAATTTAGTTTCGTTCTTAATAAAAACAAAAGATATCAAATGAATATAATTTTCTAAATAATTACGACATGATAATCGACAATAAAATGATTTATTACTTTGTGGCGGCAAAAAGTACATATTTAGATAATTCCTTCAAATACTTGTATTACTTGCTGTTCTACGATATTTCGATTCGGGCTCAGAAGACAATTATAGGAGACAAACTGGGGGCGATAACGATCATAGCTTATTGTATTTTGTTGATTTTGGGAACTGTATTTAATATCGCAGATTTGATTAAATGCCATTCTTGATGCTCATCTTTATTGTTTGTGTTTTAATAGAGATTTGGTTAAGGTATGATGGACAAAACGGAAAGTCCTTTTTTGAGCTTGTCCAGGCAAATTATTACATATTTAATTGCCCCAGACTCACAGACACACATGGAGGAAGAATTGCAGTTTTGTATAAATCTTCTATTTCTGCAGTTAAATATAGTAACCCGTTTGAGGCCTCAACATTCGAGATTTTTGAATTTTCCTTACGAACAAATCCAAAGAACTTTCATATCATTTGCATTTATCGGCCCACTGGATCAATATAAGATTTTTTGGATGAACTAGAAACATGATCATCTCTTTGATGCACCAGTAAAGAAAATGTTCATTTGCTTGGTGATTTTAATATTCACTTGGACCATCAATCTGAATACAGCGTTAAATTGTTTTCAGAAAAATTGGATTCGTTTGGTCTGTCGTAAAATGTTAAAGAGCCTACTCACCAAGCTGGCCACATTTTAGACCCAATTGTTTATACTTCATGTAACCTTAACTCAAAGATTGAAAATATTGCCATCACTCACATGCCCGTTTCAGATCATTATTTCATCACTGGGTCAATATGCAATTCTTATATGATTCGTCCTGGCTCATCTGAAGCTATCCCGTTTCGTAAAATTAAGGAGGTTGACTTGGATCAATTCTGTCACGATTTGTGTGCCAAAGTACCATATTTTGACATCGGTTGTTGTGATTGCTCTGAATTGGACAGTGCTATAAGAAGTGTATTAGATCATCATGACCCCTGAGATGATATAGAAATCCTTTTTCTCCCAAAAAGGAGCCGTGGTTTAATGGAGACATAGCTGTCGCAAGACGTGCACGTAGAAAGGCAGAGAAGAAGTATCGTCGCTCACACTCGGCAGATGACAAAATATCCTACTACAACAAAATTCATTGTGTCCAGAAACTCATGAGTGAATCGAAACGGATGTTCTTATATGGATAAATTGGAATCTTCTACGAAGAATCAAGCAGATCTGTTTAAGATCTTTGATCGTATCACAGGATCATCAGTTCACAATGTTTTGCCTACCAAGTTTGATACTCCCAATCTTCCTAATTTGTTTGCTGATTATTTTGTATCTAAAATTGCTAAGATAAGAAGTGATCTTGATTCAGAAGATCAGGTTTCTATTCCTGCAGGTGACGGCCATGACTGTCATTACAAAATTAGCTGTTTTACCCCCACATCAGTTGAAGAACTTCAATCTATTTTGCAGTGCTCTAAACTCAAAACTTGTAAGCTCGATCCATTACCTTGAAATATTTTACAGAGATGCTTGCCTATGTTATTACCATTATATGCTCAAATATTCAACAACTGCCTACTAAAAGGCATTTTTCCAAGTACCATGAAGCTAGCTATTATTAGGCCCTTATTGAAAAAGTATAACCTGGATCCTAATGCATTCAGTAATTATAGACCTGTTTCAAATCTAAGCTTTGCATCCAAACTAGTAGAAAAGATTATTTCTATTCGTATTCACGACCATCTGTCTAAACTTGATGCAAATCCACCCTATCAATCTGCCTATAGGTCTGGTCACAGTGTAGAAACTGCATTACTTCTGATAGGCTGTAAATATCCCTTGACTCTAGTCATGCAGTTATAATGTTACTTCTAGACCTTAGTGCAGCGTTTGATACCATAGATCATAACATTTTTCTTGATAGATTTCAAAAATTGTTCGGATTTTCTGGCACAGCTTTAGACATTTTGAAATCTCACTTGACTGACAGAATATTTAAAGTTCAAATTTTAACCCATCAATCGTCAAACCATAAACTTAATTTGGTGTCCCACAGGGAAGTGTCTTAGGTCCCTTATTATTTACTTTATATACCAAGCCTCTCAATGATTTATTAGCTAATAAGTCTAACATCTCTTTTCACATGTACAGTATGCAGATGATACGCAGATATGGACTAAAGTAACCTAGATGACCCAACTGATATCCAAACTAAAGTCAATTTAATTCAGAGTTTCTGAAATCAACAATTGGATAAAACTTGACAAACTGAAACTTAATCCTTCTGAGTTGTTATTGATGTCCCCAAAATCTAGACGGAAACCCTTATCAAACATAACTTTAAATCTCTGCGGAGTGATTGTAAATCCATGTCATCAGGCTCCCAACTTAGAGTAACACTTGATGCAAAGTTCTCTCTTGAACAACACATTTCTAATGTCATTAAATTTTGTTGTATACACTTAAGGAATATTAAATCAGTCAGACCATATCTCTCCCAAGAAATGAGAGCAATAATCCATGCTTTTGTTACATCCCGCCATGATTTCTGTAATTTTCATTGGCCTTCCAAAAAATCTGGTAATTCGTTTGTAAAAGAATTCAAAACTGGGCTGCCAAACTTATCTTCAAGCAAACTAAGTTTACACATGTTACCCCTCTTCTTAAAGCATATACACTGGCTTCCAATTGAAACGCGTATACATTTCAAAGTCCTTAGTTTAATCCACAATTGTAGTAATTATTATTTATCTCCAAACTACCTTTCAGAAATTCTTAGAGTAAAGCAATACAAGTGTGCCACCCGTCAGTCAAAATGTATTACCCTCCTTGAACCCAGGACCAATGGGGTTACTTATGCCAACCGTGCTTTTTCAGTTTCTTGTCCCAAATTGTGGAATTCCCTCCCAAACCATTTAAAATGTATACCCAATGAATCACTTTTCAAATCTTAACTAAAAACCTACCTCTATGCTAAACATTTTTCAATTTGATTTGTAACTATATTTCATTGTTGCATTTTTGTTTTTGCTTTTCTTTCTATTCATAGTTATATGTATGGCGCTTTTGACAACTATTTTGTTTATAATTATAGCGCATTACAAAATTTAGTTATTATTATTATTATAGTTATTATTATAAAGCTTATATTTTTAGTGTTTTCTACTAAGCTCGCACAATGTTTTAAATTCAAAGTAAATATTCAATACGGCTTTTAGCCATCATAATATTATTGTTTAGCTCATTGTTTGACACGCAAAATATTCTTCTCAATAAGAACTTAATCACCCTGTCATAGTGTTCCTGCTAAACAGTCAAACACATTCAATGAAATTCAACAGTGAAGCACATTATGGTGACGATCCAGCAGTGTCCGTTTATGCAAGGCGTCTAATACCGTAATTTTCAAGTTTGGAGCTAAACAATCGGAATCATTTTTGTTAATATTTTACATTCACTCCTTATTACGTATGACTAATTTGAGAGCTAAACAATCATGCGATATCTAGTCTGCAGACTCCAACCAGGGAGAAGTGCAACTTATATTCAAGAAGATTAACTGAACGTAACAAGAATCAGTCCTTCTTTAACTTGTATTCTTACATTTGTGTTGTCTGAAAGCCCGCTCAGTTCAAGTTTCCTTCGATTGGTTTCATGGGAACATATGGTGATACATTAAACAACCAATGAGAGCAATTTTGAGCCAGGTCGATAACGCGGGAACTTCGAAAACGCGGAATTGATAAACCGAGTTCGGTAATCGAGATACCGGGTTCAACGGATTCCGCGTTATTGACCTTGCTATATATAACAAGGTCGAAAACGCTGAAACGAGAGAAATTTGTCAAGGGAGGGTGACGAAGTCTTTCGGGCGGATTTCAGCCTTTATGCGCCAGGAAGTGGTGCGGGTCGTTTATATATGTAATCCTGAGATCACCAGTCCAATGGCTTCACCACTTGACCACAATGCCAAGTTGATATAATATTTGGCCTGCTTTTGAAACGGATGTTGCGATGGTGAATAATTTATTTCAACATCTCGTTTGGCATTTCTAGAGGTTCCTTTGAATCACCAAGTTAACTTCATCATGACATCAGGCGCGTATACAGGGGGAAACCCCTACCCTTAGACCCCTCCAACAGGACGGCGATCACTACGTTTCATCAACTTTTGGACCCTACCTGCCGAAATTCCTGTACACGCCCCTGGACGTATATTGGAAATAAGTACGGTATACAAAGGAGTTCTAGGTTTTTAGTTCAAACGCACACATAACAGTATTTTTAGTTTCATGACAACATTCCTTAGTTTCCAACGTTATAGTGTACTTATGTATGTCGACTAAAACTAGACCTGTAACTAAACTATCCCATTAATGAGTTTTTAAATCATAACATATGTATATATTGCGAAACTATTGCCTCGTTGTGGTAATTTCATGTAATACTGTAAATCTGTGACATGGAATATCTAGGTCTACAAATTGTGATCTGTAATCCGAGTAGAATAATATTTCTTGCAAATATGCTTATTATTCATTGAGTTATTTCCAATAACAAACTTATTTCTTTGAAATATTTCTTAAAGAAAACTTTAGCGTTACTTGAACGTAGTGTTATTGGCCTTCAGGACGTTTGATAACAATATCTTGTTAAACTGGGAACAATATTATACCTAGTTAAAAAACTATTTTACCCTCTCTTGACAAAATCATCTGGCTTCGCCATTGCAAAAAACAGCTGAAAAACAGCTGCATTACAGCTGAAATGCGCCTTAAACACTTCTTTTACCCTCCCTTGACAAAATCATCTACTTTTGCTATTGTAAAATAAAACATTTCCGCCTTTCGACCTGCATTGAGGGAAACATCCTACAACCCCATCACCTTCCTGGCGCATATTGACTGATATGCGCCGAAAACTCTTCACCCTCCTTTCAAAAAATCTTCTGGTTTAGCCATTTATCGTGTAAACACACATTTCCGCGTTTTCGACCTGCATTTAGTGTGAAAAAAACCTAAGCCCTTTACCAACCCTCCTGGCGCGTATTAGCTGAAATGCGCTCTAAAAACTTCTTCACCCTCCCTTGACAATATAATCTAACTCATCCTTTGTGAACTTAAGATTTCCGCGTTTTCGACCTACATTTAATGAAATAGCTTAAAACCCGCACCCCTTTCTGGCGCATATAGGCTGAAATCCGCCCAAAAGATTTCGTTACCTTCTTTTGACAAATTCCTCTCGTTTTCCGCGTTTTCGATCTTGCTAACAAGGTCGATAACGCGAAAACCGTTGATATCGATCCCGGTATTTCTATTACCGATCTCTGTTCATCAATTTCCGAGGTTTCTGGGGTTTCCAAATTTCCGCGTTATCGACCTGGCCAGCAATTTTGCTCATTTAAAGTAAAACTTGCAAAAATTAACCACAAATTAAGAACACAACGTATGCAATAACAAGGCGTATGACTTAATAAAAATATGTTATTTGGAGGATTTCCCACAATGGATGATTCGCAGCCACTGCTGTACTCCTACTGACCAATTCAATGTCTGTTCGCATGGTTAATTTGACACGTTTACTGACAATGTTTGAGGGGGACAATGGGCACGTGGTTCGTTTACCTATTTCTACTCATTAGGTTAAACTGGTTCGTGTTATCTATTATTATGCTAATGAGATATTTACGGGAGTTCCATGTGTGGCATTCTTACCACTGACTTGCTTTAGAACATATATTGTTTGAATCAATCGTCTGTATAATGTAAGCGCTGTATATATTTGTACAGAAAATAGGCCTACTGTGTACTAAAACGGTGATGATGTTATCGGGTAGAAACATGGAATGGATGTAATGGGCTCTCTAAAAACATACAGATGCATCTCTCTGAAAGGGGAGGCGAAGGGGAGGGCCATTGGCCGGAACAGGTAAAGCATGTCTGAAGGGTGGAGGAAGTTAGACTAAACTTACTGAAGAGGATACTGAACACGGGGAATTGCAATTGGATAGAGCATTGATAGTCTAGAAAGTGAATAATCATAGATCGGTATTACATTTTTGGGGGGATAATTCGACCAAGCAATACTGCCAATGTATAAGATGTTACAGTGATACATTTTCCGTGGTTACAGCTAGTTATGGAATGGCATTGGGAACATGACATGCTGAATAATTTTCATTTATGTTGTATCTTATTGATGGTATTACTGAATAGATATTTTCTTTTTTACTTTGGGAGTGTCGGGTGAGGCGGGATTGGGCGACTGAATTATTTCTTTCATTGCTTTAGTAACACGTCATTCAATGTGGAACATATTTTAACTGATGACATTAACGTGAATGTGTGGGGATGGAAAGTGAAACTTTTTATGAGGTTGCTCTGAGGAACTAATGAAGGTGAGAGGAGTAGCGATATATTAAACTGATTATATTCGTTGTGTAACCATTTTGACTCTGTGAGAAAGATATATATATATATATATATATATATATATATATATATATATATATATATATATATATATATATATATATATAGTGAGAGGTGTATAAGTGAGAGGTTGGTGTGGGGGTGGGGATTTCAATAACACTGTATTGTAAAGGGCAAAGCAGGGACGTCATGATCGAATCAAGTACAGTATGAAGTTGTATTTACACGAGGAATATTAAAATAATAAACAGTTCTTGTTCAAAATTATGCATTATAAAAAACTGAAGCTCATGATGACTTTGTAAATTATTGCTTAACATTTATGATAAAAGAAAGTAAAAATAAATATTAATTGAGCTTATTTGGTGTCAAATTGTATGATTGATGTAGTTTGAAAAGGGTCAAGTATTACCCTCTGCAATTTGCAAGATACATATTCGCCTTTAATGATGTTATAATAGTAACAAATACAATTTAACTTTATAGTTAACTCCATTACAATTATTTATTTTCCTTTTTGATAAATTTTATTTATGAACTTTTTTTGAGTAAATATTTAGTAAACTGCGACAATTAAAACTGTTTCATTGGTTGCTTGTTTGGTATAAATCTGTTTTTTTTTCTCTAGAGAGTGGAGTATTATAATGTAATTACAATGTGTTTGGTTTTTAGTTATAGATTTATTTTCTTTGCTATTTTATTGCCATCATTTCATCTCTTTGATATTACTAACGATTTTCTCTATCTTTTATTGAAACAAAATCTTAAATGGATTGTACAAAATTTAGAAACAAATGTAATGGAGGTTTCAGCTTGAGAAGTTACGTTTACTACTTACAAACTCGAAATCCTACTTCAGAATGTTCATTAAACTCATTAGATTGATTAAATTCAAACTACCTTGCGTAAATATCTTTTGTTTTATTCTAATAAACATTCCTGTCATTCTAAAACATAGTTTTCTAAGTCAAATGTTAATACTAAACTAAACAAAGAACGCCTTAAATAACCCCACCCACCTTAGACCCCTTTCTTACCAGCACCCACTTAAAATATTCCCTATTAATCAATTTTATTTTGCTTTATTCATCATAACTTTCTAAAGAATTCCTTTCATGACAACCTATTTATTAAAATACATTTTCACTTAACTACTTTATCCAATCCTTGACATTAAATTACAGTAGAAATTACATTCCCTTTTGTAGATTAATATTGATAACTTTTATTATTAAATTAATTCCTTGTTTAACTGTTATGATGATTGTAACATCTTCACCGGAATACTTACAGTAGCTCCTTTAAGCTTGTACACTGTGAGGAGTAAGACAAGATGGCCGCCAACTCTTCATTAGTTAGTCTCCTGTCGATGTCATTGATCCGCAGCTTCTGGAGAGAACTCAGGATAGAGAGAGAGGGACCAGACTGAAGGATTAGGTTCAGACCAGACTCATCAACTCTAGGAGAGTAGGAATATACACCGACACAGGAGATAGGAATCTATAATGAAAGCATAGCGTTACTGATAAATAGAGTAGATAGAGACAAATATATTGGGTTTGGTTAAGATTATAATAATTATTATGATTCTTGATTATAAACGATAAAATAACGATCTAAAAATAAAGGCAAGTTAAAGCGATAAACTATGACATTTAGGTCATGTTTATCTGTAAAAGGGAATAAGTTAATGGAACGGTAATAAGGATTTTTTGTTTAAGGGGAGACAAGTATTAACATAAATAATTAGATTAGATTAGAGGAAAATAAAGTGGTAATGTAGGAGAAAAGGATCAGTTTCATTTTTTCACGATTAAAAAACTTACTAAAGGTTTTATAACTAGTAAGGTTTAATAAAATAAGAATGTGAGGCTACATATTGTATTTATTAGTTCTCAAATCTGAATGACGGGTTGAGAATTTTATAATAAAATTGGTAATCAAGAATTGAGATTATTCTATCATTTGAAGAAAAATATTGAGCAAACATATTTTTTTTTTATTTACAACTTTCAGAAGGAAAATGTAATTTACTGTTATAGGAATCATAAAACGGAAACTTCTACTCTAACTAATACCAGGTTTTTATGAAGTTTAAGGAGATTTGGAAGAATTATATTTGAATCAATAGGTTGTTTCTTATAATTAAAATGCATTTAGAGAAGCAGATGTACGGTAAATCAAATTCAAGTTTCAAGAGAGAAGGTTGATGAGGCTTAAACTCAAAATGTAGTACACAAATTATTTCATTATTGATCCAAATCCGACTATTCTGCTTTAATTATAATTATTTCTAATTACTACGATTTGTTTAAATGATAATGTCCATCTTTGTTTAGTTATTATTTCATTCCTAAGTTACGGTGTGAGTGTGACATAACCTCTAGTGGATTTTTTTTCCAAATGTAGCTTTGTTCTTTCTTTGTGTTTGTAGATATTCCTAAATTGGGTATTGCTTATTATCTTAACTTTCGAAACTTTATCGTTTCTTCCAATAAGGTAGTACCATCCGCTTTTTAAGTTTTTATTGCAAATAATGTTGTAATCTAGAAACACTTCATATCCTTGAGAGTTTAATTATACTATTTGATTATTACTTTTCAATTAAATCAGGTTAATTGGATCTTCATTGAAATATCTATCGGAATATTTACCGTTAGAGCTACGGCTCTTGCGAACTTCTGCTATTGAGTGTTGCAGCAGGGTAAAATTAAGTGGCGCACTTTCAATTTCAAACCATTATACTTTTCAAACATCATGTGGATATTAGTCTGTTGGCTTGGAAATGACGTACAGTTTTTATAATTATGAGGGTAAAATTTAGACAAAACCAGCTGTGAGTAGAAAAACACGATCTAGTTGCTGCTGGAAAGACATGAACGAAAGATTCCTTTCAATAACTTTGTATTGCATTTGATCATTATTAAACTTAATTGGAAAACTGTTTTATATAGAGGCTCAAAGCTCTGGGCTCTATACAGAATTTAAAAAAACTATATATCACATTAAAGGATTGGTTCAGTTGTAATACATGTTTATGTTACATGAAAGAGGACAATAAAAGAAACACAATTGTGAGAAAAAAACTGTTCAAATCTCTTTTTTCGGTTAAAGAGATATTCAAGTGTAAAGTTTTATCATTTTGTGTAGAAACTGCTAAAATCTGACAAGCTGTGATGTCACATCCTCACATTCTTGAAAAGTCTTTGTTTTTTATCAAAATATTTTGTGAGATTTCATAACTTTCAACCAAAAGATATGTCAGGAGATCTCATATTTGTCAAAGAAAGTATTTGAAATTAAACATTTGAAGAATTTTGGATTATATTATTTTCAAATGTGTTGAAAAATGTAAATAATTTTTCAAGAAATATATTCACAAATGTTAAGAAAGTGAGGATGTGACATCGCACCCTCACAGTTAGTATTTCTACACCAGTCGTTTTCAAAGAAATTTTGATATCTTCAAAGTGTCATATCTCCTTAACAAAGCACGCTATCATGGTAGTTTCTTCACTGTCTTTCTTTTTGTCTTTTTGTGCTCTTTCATACAAAATAGACATGTCAAACACCTGAACCAATCCTTTAAGTGTCAGGTATATTGGCAGGAGTTAGGTTAAAAACTAATAATCAGTTATTAAACAACATTATTCAGTCAGCCTACTCGGTTGCAAGCTGCAAGCTTCTCACATGGCTCAAATGTCCGACCTGGTAGATTTAGTACGTTAGGTGATTGCAATGATAATTGTGGAATGTTATAGATTGACTTGTATTCACGATAAGGCTATATCATGTACGAGTAAAATCGAGTTGAACCATTTTCTGTGATTAAAATTTTTTGAAGGGATAACAAAGTTCCAAAGTTTGTCTATGGACACTTTTTGTTAGCTAGAATGAAGTAATTGTTTTCGAAGTAAAGGTTAGGCATCAACTCACCCAGAATGCTAATCGCTGGTTTTATTCTTCGCTTAATTTAAGATCCGTAAAGAAGACTCAGTGTCTCCATTGTATTTTATTTTACTCCTATATATTTGAGATATGCTTTAATTTTGATTTTTTAGATAATCAGACAACAACTATAGGCCAAGATTTGTATTATTAATAAGTTATATTTGCCAAGCATGTCCTCTTGCTAAAAGTAGTAATTCTAGCTTTTCTCGGGTGATGTTTGAGATTTTTAAAATAGTCTAACTGTATTACTAATCTAATCTATAGCATACCTAAGTTTGGCATGGCCTTTGTACACATCCTAGCCTATGCCTCTATACCATACCGTCAAATTATCTCTCTGATTAATAATTACTGTTTTAACTATTCACAGCGGTTCCTCTCCATTAAACAATCCATCTTAATAACCACTCAACAAGTCAATGGTAACAAACAACCTCCACGAATATACTACGTACTCTGCAACTCCACTGATATAACACTTAACCATTTATTGTCAGTGATACTGATATATGCTAGATGTGAACAGGTATTCAATAGTATGAGTCACCGATATTCATACATACAGGCGTTTTCCAGCTGATCGCGGATGATGTTTGAGATTTGTAACAGACATTTTGGCGCCAATAGATATAAATGTACGTAACGTTATACATGCCCGGTGGAAACAGACAGTTTAAAAACTGACGTCGATTGGGTATGTAGCAAGGAAGAGGTCGAGGAAGTAAATAATACAACACAACCTATATCAAGTAGATCAATCTATCATTGACATTTCTCCCTAAGCGGTAGGGTGTAAGTCCCCGTGCACAACCCACACCTCCCCCACCACCAGTTAAAATTTGGCAAAAAAGCATTTTATGTACTCATTCACCCACCTTATCATCTGTTAATGGGTGCATACACAAACAATTAACACAAAAGTTTGAATACCGTCTGTTTCAAATGATTTGAAAGAGTACATGTTAATGAATATTAAAACCTACATGGAATAACATAAATTGAACATTTTTGTTCCGTCATACACATATAGCAGACAAAACGTGTCTGTGTCCCGTTAAATTTTTGTTTTTACAAATAATCACTTGATCGACTATGTCGACATTTCACCAATACTTGTAATAGTCAATTCATTTAGCGCCCCCCCCCCGCCCTTTTCTCCCTTTTTACTTATTACCATCCTTATCAAGAAAAGTTTATTTTTTGATATAAAATAGTTGAAATTTGTATAAGAAAGAAATCTTGATTTCAATAAATGCAATGGCAATTTCGAGAGAAACGTACAAGTTTGAGATAAAACGCTAACATTTTTAGTTGAGAAGTCGAAATTTTAATAGTTTAAATTTGAAACAAAAAGAAATCGACATTTTACATGAAGGGAATTAAAGAGGTTGACATCGATCGAAGAGATTTTAAATTTTAGAAAAAATTAGTTTAATGTTGAGAATTTCGGTTATATTACAGATTGCAATTTTAAGACAAATTTTATTTTCAAGAAAAGGGTTTCAAATTTAAAAAAAAGGTTGAAATTCCCAGAAATATTCAAAACTTTCGGAATAAAGTAATTACAATTTTGATATGAAAATTTTGAAATTTTTCAGTGTTCCATGTGGGTCACAATAATGACAAAATGTGTATTGTTTGCTTAATTGGGATGCCTCCTGACCACTTCCCAAACCCATTCAATTTTTGCTCCCTTCCTACGCCAATCAAGTGATTTGTCACATGTCTACATAGATATAGGGGAAGGTTGAAGAACATATAGGAGGAGGTAAATCTTGTTGCTAATTTGTGTATATTTCTGATTAAGTGCATAAGCGATAAGTTTGCCTCTCTAATCCTGAAAACGGATCAACTCTCCTGTATGGTTTGGTACCCAGTAATGTGCAGGCGCGTATCCAGGATTTTCTAACCCGGGGGGCGCGCATTACTATCTAAGCGGAGCGCCACCATCGGTTGGCGCGCAGCGTACAAGAAAATTTCTGGTTTTGATACCCCCCCCCCCCCAGATCACCGGAAACGGCACTTTTCGGGCTTGAAATGACCAACCAGATGTACACTTTTTGCCTGAGAACCAAGTATTTCCTAATAGTTTTTTTTTTCCATCCATAACCTTTTTGAATATTGTCAACCCGGCACACATCATGTTCGACCTGATCGCATGTCCTGTGGGTCTTTGCTTTTGTAGGTGATTCTACGTCGCCGCCCACAATACCCGTCAGCCCCACTTTTCAAGGTTTTAAGCCCCAAATTTGTTCAGAACTTGAAAATTCACATTTCTCGTGAATAAACTCACTTCAAAACATACCCATAATGTTGTACAAAATTTTATCTATGGACAACCAATATAGAAAAACTTCCTTCAACCCCTTACTGACCGGTCAAAATTGCACGAGTAGAGGGAAGTGTGATGCAGAATGTTGGTCAGAAATTTTCTAAAATTCAGACACAGTTAATTTATTGGTGTACAAATATTAAACCTCTTATAACGGCTATTATAAAACTTGGTTGAAGGAAATGAAAAAAATAGCAGATATTTCCTTCAACCGAACACTACACACATAGGCGCAGGAGGCGCGGTGGCAGTGGCGGAGCTAGGGGTATTGGTCAGGAGGGGCGAGAATGGTCTGTAGGGGCGCTTTCGACACTATCTAAGCGGAGCGCCACCACTGGTTGGCGCGTAGCGCTCAGACAATTTTTGAGTAAAGATACTCCCTAGATCGCCGGAAATGACCCTTTCAGGGCCTGGCTAATTTGCAGATAAACGAAGAATAGGGTGTCATCGCCAAATTACACCAACAAAATGTGAGAAATGTCAATAAGTAGATGAGAGCGCAATAAAAAAGTCAATAATCGCGAATAAGTAAAAAGTGGTAAAGAGCTGAAAAAGGCGCCAGCAGTCCATTTGAGTCCGTCAGGGGGGCATTCCCCTCCCCCCTGACCGTATGGACGCTCCGCCACTGCGCGGCGGGGGTGCAGCCCCTAATTCGCCATTACTAATGTAAAAGAAACTTTTGACATAATTGGACCTCCATGCTTTTTATACATCTACATGAGACATGTCATTGTTTACATTAGCATCCCGCGGTATACTGCGCAATTTTAACGGACCGTACGGTACATGATGGCATGCGATGTAATAACCGATGCTTGCTTATATGATATTGACATTGACACGTTGAAAGCGCGCTTTGCGCGCGAAAATTTTTGGTTATTTTTTCAGGCAAGTCGGACAGTTTTGAGGATTTTCATCCTGGAACGCCATTTTCACGCTCACTGATATGATGTGATATCTGCTGTTTGCTTTACAAATTCGAACAGGCGCGTAGCGAGGAATTTGCCAAGGGAGGGGCGAAGCCTGTAGGCAAATTATCTAAGCGTAGCGCCACCATAGGTTGTCGCGAAGCGTACAAGAAAATGTTGGCAGAAAATGCCTCCCAGATCGCTGGAAATGGCACTACCCAGGACCATTTGTTAGCGCGAAGCGTACAAGCAAATTTTGGCCGAAAATGTCTCCCAGATCGCTGGAAATGACACTTCCCAGGCCTTGTAAGTTGCATCTAAGCACTTTCTATTTTGAAATTACTTAGCGATATCATTTAAAAAAATGCTGAATGGGGGGGGCGGTCGCCCCCATCCCAAAATGCGTCATGTTCCCCGACGACACGGTCGAGTTCGAGACCAGCCACATTTGGTTTCATAGCACAATTCTACACACGCGTTATGATAGACCATATATAGTATATATATAGATCATTAGTGAGAGAGGAAAATGGAAACGTCAAAAAAATGGAGTTGTCGGTGTAAGGGGTGGGTGAGGCACACTTTTACGAAATCATTGATCCGTCACTGGCTACCCTTCAGCGCTGTAATGATGTCACTGTTCCTCTTTCTCTTCCCGGTGTCTTCGCGTTTTTCTTTTACTCCCTCCTTTTCTCCTTCTTCTCTCTTTCTTCTTTTTCTTTTCCCTTCCTTCCTCTCCTCCTCTTTTTCCCCTCTTTTTTCCTTTTTTCTTCTCTTTTTTTTCTCTCCTCTTTTTCTTACCCGGGGGGCGCGCGCCCCCAACGCCCCCCCCCCTGGATACGCACCTGATGTGGGTTCACATTCCAAAATTCTCCCGATCAATTTAGGAAGGGGAATGAACCTTTATGGTCAGACTACAGGTGGCGAAAGTTCTGATGGTGTTGCTGTGGAGTCGTTGAATGCAATTCCATGTAGGGAGTTATGGGGTCCTCCGACTGATGCGTAGTTAGACTGTAATATCTGTCTAAACTTAAGGTTGTGCTAAAACATACTAGTGTGAAGTTTGAAAACTGAACTGACCGATGTTAAAATCACTATTGCGGTCGAAGGGTCGTTAATGAGTGGTCATCATGGAGATTCGGGACCATTCAGACCAATGATATATTTTTCGCACATGTAATTTTGTTTGCGACATCAAAAATTCCGAGAGGGAGGGCGACTGGGTGCCCAACGCCCCCCCCCCCCCCACCCCCGTAGCTACACCACTGCATAATCATAAACGTGACGAAAGCCGATCGGTACTTTTAAGGCCTAGCTATGCTGAAACTGGTGGAAGACACTACACATATTGAGATCAACAGCCAATCCAGACGAAAGCTCGTGAACTCACTGCCAAACTAAGACCGTTTTACACAATTATTTCGCACTGGTCATAGTAAAAAATCTAACTAGACGAACTGCTAAGTTTCATAAACGCTGCCTGGTCACAGCGAAACTACATTCAACATGAAATAAATAGAACCAATGAACTACAAAGAGAACGTACACCTTTAAGAGGCAAAGCAAGTCTTCGGAGCAGCAGGTTGAAGCTAATGCAAATATGTTTGAGTTTACAGTTTTAAGTTTTTAATTCTACGGATTCCCATAAGCTCAATTCCAATTGCCAATAGCCCCCTATTCGTATGAGGCGTAACGCAAATTATACCTGATAGGCTGGTCGGTGGGAGATACGGTAGCTTATAAAACAAGGTTTCCACAATTTGGCGTCTGGTGACTCAAAATGACCTTTGACCTCAATAAAGTCTTGTAGTGACCGTATAACAAGTACATATCAAATATGAGATTCGTCCATCATCCCCTTCCTGAGTTATCGTGCTTACACGGTTTTCACAATTTGACCTGTAGTGACCCACGTGGACGTGGACCTCTATCAAAAACAATAAGGATCTTGAACTCATGTAGTACTTCTTCAACACAAAAAAAACGAGACTGATCCAAGCTTTTCTTCTGGTGATATCGTGTTTGCAAGGTTTACCCAATTTGACCCCTGGTGACCCCAATGACTTTTGACCTCCACAATAAACTAGAAGCGTTTGCTCCTAACTGTTGTTCTCCTACTCACAATATATGAGATTGGTCCAAGCTTATATCCTTGAGATATTGTGTTAACAAGCAAGGCGTCAACCCCCACCCCCCCCCCCACAAACACACATACATACACACACACTCTCCGCCTGCATAAATACATAGGTTATGATTGTTATCGAAACCCAAACTGAAACCAAAACTGAGGGAGTAACAATGAATGAAATTGCAGCAGCACGTGGACTTTTAATGTTGTTTTGTCATGAGTGTGTGGCATAACAAGAGTGTCATATGCAAATGAGAAAGCTTCATCTAATGAAATTACAGCAGCACTGTGGACTTGGAGTGTTGATATGTCATGTGTGTATGGCATGACAACAGTGTTATATGCAAATGAGGAAAGTTTCATCCCATAAAATTGCAACACCCATGAAAACGCAGAATGTCACACACGTGACCCAACATTGTCACACACGTGTCCCTCCAATTAGAAAACCATGGCAGTAAAACTTTTTAAAGTAATTCCTATAGAATATCAACATCAGTGCTGATCTGTGGTCATTACTAGAGTCAACATTTGCTCTGCAAAAAAATGCATACTATGGAATGAAAAATCAGAATGTCACACACGTGACCCACCAATGTCACCCACGTGACCGGATTTTGTTAGTTTATGTAGTTTTATGCAAATTTTAAGAATTGAAAAATTTAGGAGAAATGTCTTGTTACAATGGAAACACATGAGAACTTAGGTTTATCCAGTCCTGTTAGAAACTGAGGAATTGGCCAATGTTTTATTTCACGTCACACACGTGACCGACCTTTATATGACCTCTGCCAGCACATGAATGTTCTGATTTTGGCTAAGCTATAAGGTTTTGCAAAAGAGTCCCCTAGTGCATACTTAAGTTCTAAATTCAACCCAACTTTCTTTACGTGAAAGTAGTAACTTAGTGGTAAAGTCCAGATCTCCCCATTTTTCCGTCACACGTGACCGAGAATTGCCCAACATATGTTAATGAATGCGTTACCCTGCAATGTGTAAAATTGTACTTTCTTAATCGGTGTACCAGTTTCGGCTCATTCATTATTTATAGAAGAACTGCCCAATTATTGTTTTGATCACCACATTGTAAATTATCGGTATTCGACCATGCATTGGTATTAATGATAACTAATGTTACATAATGTTAATGGGGTAACTTTAACGATTTAACAATTTCTTCCAACATATACGGCTTGCTGTTCCAATTTCAATTCAATCATTCGAAGCAATTATATTTTATTTAAAGTCTTGGAAGACTAGCTTTGTATTCTTAACGGAAGAATCTGAAATTCCAAAACTTTAACACACGAACAATGGGACCCCTCAGTGGCGTAAGAAGATACTTTTGAGTAGGGGGGGGGGGGGCTGAAGACTGATGGCCGGCCTGGGGGAGGGGTCTAAGGAGAGGGGGTGTCCCCCTCCCCTTTGGAATTTTTTTGCATTTCCAGGTGGCCTCAAATGCAATTTGGTGCAATATAGTACACTTTAACCCACCCACTCCATTTTGTATATCATTTTGCATTTTCACCTGGCCTTAGATTTAATTTGGTGCTCCAAATTAGTTTTTTTTTTCTCATTTGGAAATGAAAAGGGGTTTTCTGACTTGCGAAGCGGAGGGGGGGGGGGGGGCGGAATGATACTTCCGCCCCTCCATGTTTTTCACTGGAATTGGAAGATTGACCATTTATCTGAAAAAATAGGGGAATTTCCCTCGTAGCAATGGAAAACGACTTGACCAAGTCTCATTGTCAAAATCTAAATAAGCCAACGTCACAGTGTAAAAAGCGTTTGGAGAAAGGTTGTATGGTTGTACTTCACTGTTTGTTTGACATGATTCCCTGAAGCTACTGTACTGGCTTACTAATATGAAGTGCAATATATTCCAGATGGTGAACATGATACCGAAAGAAACAGACGGAGTATATTGCAATTGTCTAAGAAGAAATCCCACGTATCGGTTGAGTTCCTTTCATAACATTAGGCTATGCACGTACAAGGACAGGCTCACACTGTCATATGCCATCATAACGTTCAACGTTTTGACTTAAGTCTTCTCTAGTCATATAAGCTAAGTGCAGCCTAATTCAGGCCTAGTCCAATGATTTTATTTACAATATTAAATAGTCCGCAATGCCAGCATAAAGCATAATGCTCAGCACAATGTAGGACTAGCTGAAGTATGGTGATGCTTGCTTGTTAGTTGGTTACAAGTTGACGAGGAGGTTTTCCTTTTTTCAAATAATTTGATCATAATATTAATTTATTGAAGATGTGTTCTTTATTTGCGAGATCATCCAACTGTCTGGAAGGTTTTAGATTAATTTAGTCATGAAAACCTACCCTCAAAGTACTCTGTAGTTGTTTCCTCTCCTGGGATATTGTGGATTTAAGTGCTAACCTGCCAGTGAGTAAAGGTCAAATGAAGCGCAAGGTTTTCCAGAGATTGAGATTCAATATCATATGCAAGCATTATTGTAGTTTGTGTCACCCAAAAAAATGCACTACTTTAAACCATCCATACTGGTCCAAGACAACCCATTCTTGGAACATATCCATAATTCTCAGGGTTTGTGCTGGTAATGCTCAGTTCCTACTGAAGTATCTTCAGCTTCAATATCACAAATCAAATAGCCTATATGCACTTTTACATAATTAACTTACTAAAAGTGTAGGGGTCTTTATAGCTAGCATGTGAAGTTGATTGCCCACAAAGATTGCTGTAGTGTCACATTGCTATATGAATGCAAAAGTTCCTAAGAAAAAGTTCAGAAACCAAACACTGTAATACTGTATATTCACTACATTAAAAGATCATTGGATCAAAGTAACTGCTACCATGGTTTTTTCTTTGTTGTGAGTATCCTTTTGTTTCTGAAGCCTTCTGAAATATCTGAATAACTAATTTTATTTCATGTTAGTGTTTCACTTTTGATTTAGAAGTCACTGAGGCTCAAACGGCTCCATGATGTAATAGTTCAATCGTAGGAAGAAACCCTCTAGTGAACACGAAGACGGAGACTGTACTAGAGATCAGCACCTATGAACCTAATAAACTTTTTTTAGCATCCTACACTTCTTGATGCACAGAGTTCCATAGGAATGGTAAGAATGAAGGAATCTGGTTGTTGTGACTTTATACACCAAAACTGCTGACTACCGCCAGCAACAGCAAACGGTGAAAGCTTGTCGCCCTCCCTCTGGAATTTTGGGTGTCAAAAAAAAGACATATGCCAAAAATATATCATTGGTCTGAATGGTCTCGAATCTCCATGACGACCACTCTGAAACGACCCTTCGACCGCAAACGGCAGTAGGCTATAGTTGCTAAAAAACCTGACGTGACATAGCGCATAGGCCGAGAAGACATCTTCAGTAGTCGCACTGTACTGAAAACGCATGTTAACGAAATTCGAATTATATAATTCCTGCTCCAATAAGTACAGGCGCGTAGCCAGGGGGGGGGGGGCAAAGGGGAACCCACCCCCCATGAGCATATTTTTTTGTACGTTTTCATGATATTGCTAGTAATATCAAAATAGAAAATGCTTAGATGCAACTTGCAAGGCCTGGGAAGTGCCATTTCCAGCGATCTGGGAGACGTTTTCGGCCAACAAATGTGTGAACGCTTCACCCCAACTCATGGTGGCGCTACGCCGAGGTAGTTTTCAATGCCGAATCTACGGCTCTGATAATTTGCCTACAGGTTCGCCCCTCACTTGCCAAATTCCTCGCTACGCGCCTGAATAAATACTAATACAAACAGCCAATCAGAATCATGTAGCCAGTGCGCATTAACTGATCAAACAAGTTAGTGAGCTTTACTGTACCCTTATAGAAAGGTAGTTTCCAGGTACTGGAATGTCAAAGATTACAGTATGTTAAAAGGTAAAAAATGCTGACATCATAGGGGTTCCTCACATCATAGCTCACGTCATTGCCTCGATACTCTGCTACATTTTCAATCAGGTTTTCACTTCTTGGACGTACCCTGATGCTGTTTTAAAACCGGTAAAAAACCAAATTTTCAAGATAGGAGACAATACTATCGCTGAGAACTACAAGCCAATCAGTTTATCACCCTAATAATATTCCAGACGCAATCTTTGATGTCAATTAGTTTGGTCATTTCAGTTTGTTGCTTGACTGAAAGCCTAGTCAATCTTTCCTTATTTTCTACGCGCAAGTTGCAGATTTGGCGAAAAATGTCAATGCCGGTGTCAAACTCACAAAAGATATGTCATGATATTTCAAAGTAACTAATCAGACTGTTTTTTTTTTCTATTTCACTAAACTATTTGATGACCATATCAAGACATGGGATCTCAAAATAAAGGATGTTGATAAAACTTTAGAGCAGCTTACAAGGCCTGGGAAATGTCTTTTCCAACGATCTAGGAGGCCTTTTTAGCTAAAAATACAGTTTAGTTAAAATAAACACATTTAGAGGGCATTCAAATATATACAAGCACTGGTATACATTAGGGTGGTGAGCACTTGCCCCCCCCCCCTCTCCCATAGGCTCCACTTGGGCTGCAAAATCACTATCAGAGAACATTAAATATCTGAAAATTGAAAATGTCTCAGCTAAGGTCCCCAGGGACTCCCACCAGGGCTAGATCTATACTTCATAGATTTTACATGTGTCCCTCTAACATGTATTTACATGCTTTATACTTATAGTCAGGCTCACTATGTTCAGAATTATAATCGTGTTGGAATTTTTGGGAGATTTGCTAATCTATACATTTTTGGAAACTGTTTAGTGTAAGCAATCAGAAAACCAATATTTACTATTTGCTGGACGCATATATGGCGGCCATCTTGGATTTTCAAAATGGCCGCGTTAAAAATGGGTGTTTCTCAATATCTCAACATCTAGGGGACCCAAAGTCCTGATTTTTACGGCTAAACCTGTATTTGTAGGGGCAAGGAATCTAGTGGTACCAAGTACAATAAGCTAAACGTAACCACAAGGCGGTCATCTTGGACTTTCAAAATGGCCACCTCAAGAATGGGCGTTTCTCAGTATCTCAACTTCTAGGTGACATAAAGTCCTGGTTTTAACGACTAAACGAGCTTCGAGCTCAACTCGCCCTACCACTTATTTTGAAGCCATTTAAATTATCTAGGTCTTAGTATATTTTAGGCAGCCATAGGGGCCCCAAATTTGGAAATTTGGAAACCAGGATGCATCATCACAACGATGTTGTATTGAATTGTACCCAAAGGCCCAGTTGGAGAAGCACTGAACAAATGTTCTTTGCTATGGACCGAATCAAGTACAAGCGACTCTGGCCCCGATACATCGTATACATGTATGACCTGAGAATCAACCACCCCAAAACCTGGAAGGAACTGGAAGTTGGCAACATATCCGTCACCAAGAACGAGATCCCGTTCGTATCTGTTGGAGCAGACCACGCATGCGAGCATCTCCAACAGCGCCAACGCCAGACAGAGGTTCTTCATGGCTGCACCAGAAATGTCGTGCCTGTCAAAGGAGTTCAAAGTCAGTTTGATGCGGAAGTTGACAAGGCCACAGAGCACCATGACCTTGGACCAAGTGCAGTCAAGAGGGAGCATGACGCAATTGAAAAAATCAAGGCTGCGATCCTGAGTCATGGTAATCCATTTGCCACTGAAGGTGACCAGCTGCACAAACTGATCATTCATGCCTACATTCCAGACGAGTACGTGCCACAGATCCTGAACATTGACGCCACTGGGCAGAAGTTGTATGAAGGGTACGTGTCAGAGCGAATCAATGGGGACGTCAGCCTGTGGGCACTAGTGAAGAAACAGAACAACAAGATGTACATGTACATGACCTTAGTGAATGTTTCAATGCCAGACTGATGTCTCTGAAAAGAGACTGTGATGAGATTATTCTGCTGTTTGATACTTACAAGGCTGACTCCATGAAGAGTACCACAAGAGAGAAACGGAGACAAGGGAAGGATCCGGTCCAATATCAGATCAGATATGACACCAGCATCAAACACATCCCGTTGAGCCGGTTCCTTTCCCATGACAAGACAAAGGCAGATCTGACTGAGTATCTGGCAGCAAGAACCATGGAGTACAACTAAGACTCGTCCAAGTTGGTCATCACATCGGCCTCAAGACATACCAGAAGCATCAGATAGCTGCTTTTTGAGGACAACAACCACGAAGAGGCGGACACACTGCTGATCCACCAGGCAGTGTTGGCATCACAGCGCAACCCACCTGATGCAGAGTAAGTGGTCTTCTCCCCAGACACAGATGTCCTGGTGCTGGTAAAAGCCAATTATGCCCTGCTGCGAGGCTACCTAAAAGCAGGCGGAGAAGTCTTCAAGGCTTAACAGATGCATTTGGATGCTACTAAAGTCACCGACGACCTGCTCTCTACGTTGGCTACATTCTTCTCTGCTGCATACACCCCAAGGGACATCCAGATTGCGAGCATCCCCGAGCTGCGATGGCATCTGTTCTGCAAGCATATGGCAGAAAGTGACAATCTGCCTTCTACCCCCGGTGCTCTCAAGCAGCACATCCTCCGAATCCAGATGCAGGCCACAGTATGGGTTCAGGCAAGCGTTGCTCAGCAGCAGTTCCTGGATCCTCTGAAGCACGGCTTCTACAAGGGCACAACTGGTCAGGTCAAGCCAGACACTACTGAGGTGCTCACAGCCCCTAAGACCATCATCAAGATGTTGAGATGCCAGTGCAGAGCCGACTGTTCTACAGCTCGATGTTCTTGCAGGTCCAATAACCTATCGTGTACAGACCTCTGTCAGTGCGGCACTCAGTGTCAGAATGATGAGGACTCTAGGAATGACATATTGTTGGCCAGTGACAGTGATGATGATGAGTGAGAGTACTAGCTGAAGATCATGATGATGGTCCTTGCCCTTGAAGTTTAATAATAAACAATTATCATCGTCGGAAGTGAAATCTCTGGCTCAGTGATTCAGATCATCTACTAGCATCTACATCTGTTAATATGTTTAGCCTATTGTACTTGGTGCCACTGGATTCCTCACCCCTAAAAATATAGGATTAGCCCTATAAATCATGACTGTAGGTCACCTAGATGCCGAAATATTGGGAAGCATTCATATTTACGGTGGCCATTTTGAAAATCCAAGATGACCGCCTTGTGGTTGCGTTTAGATTATTGTACTTGGAACCACTAGATTCCTTGCCCCTACAAATGTAGGTTTAGCCGTTAAAATCAGGACTCTGGGTCCCCTAGATGTTGAGATATTGAGAAACACCCATTTTTAAAGCGGCCATTTTGAAAATCCAAGATGGCCGCCATATATGGGTCCGGCAAATGGTAAACATTGGTTTTCTGATTGCTTACACTAAACAGTTTTCAAAAATGTATAGATTAGCAAATCTCCAAAAATTCCAACGAAATATCATAATGAGCCTGACTATTAGTACAAGAGGACATAAGGTAGAAGATATGTTACAGGGCTCTTCTGAAGCCCCCAGCACCCGGCTAGGGCTCAGCTATATATATTGCACAGAGTAAAATCAGATTAAGTATTTCTATTACTGACATGCCCTCATGTGCTCAAAATTGCTAGCAGATTCCAAACACTATGTGAAAATACTGAAGATTTGGAGAGCTTTGCAGTACCCTTGTAAGTCCAGCCACTATAAACACAGTTGGAAATACTTCCTACTATTCTGAGTATGTACAGCTATGAATAAAGAATTGTCACTTATGCTTGATTAATTTTTAAACATTGCTGAGCCAGTCACTGCAGTTGGTTTCAAGAAATCTAATTGGTCTCAAAACTGATCTAACTTCACCGACTTAGTACGGTGGCTTACACAAAATATTAAGGTGTCCCAAAATTTCAAAATTTGGAATTTGCTTTCTCAATATTTGGCATTTTTATCTCAAGATTTTTACCTCAAAAGTCCAAATTTTGACATTTTCATCTCAAAACTTTTAACTCAGATTTTGAAGTTACAAGTGTCTTCATCTGCCAAATTTGTAGAACTGACCATATTGTATGGCTATTGACCAGCTGAACAGGGTACTTTATAAACCTTTGGTGATCTAAAATCTAGAAAGAGACTCCCCTGCCCCCCCCCGAGAGTGGTGTAACTAGGTCAATGTAGCCAATGCAGTCTCCAGCGGCCTGGTGCCATTAAATGAAGAAAAATGATATAAAAACACATCCACCAAAGCTGACACACTAAATTATATACAAAATTTATCTCCTGATGAGTGGAAATTCAAATGACATTCTTTCCTCAATAGGAAAGAGAGGTGCAAAATCTCACAAATTACTCAGTCAAGCTCAAACCATGCATAGTTGGGTTTGTGTGAGGTTGGACTATCTTTTTGGAGCTCTTTGATATCATTGCACCACACCTTTATTTGCCACTTCCACTAAACAATGGACAATCTGGTACAAGTTTGATGGTTTGCTGATTAATTATTTTCCTTCATCTGGATTGTATTCTCTGTGATTGTCCATGTATACAGGGTAGTTAGCCAGAGACATACACATATCTATTTCTGACCGAGATTCTCAATATGTCCTATCATTAGGACTTAAATCTCATTCACATCACTTTCTTTTCTCTTCATTAAGTTAACTTGAATTATCCTGAAGCGAGCTATTAGGGGATCACCTACTCTACCTGTAGTCACCCATTTTTGTTGGAAGTTTTCATACTGTGCTGACAAGGACAATGAAAAGTTCATCGTCTGATAATTTCTCCATGTGATGGTAATCACATAAATGGTTAGTGTAGAACAGTGATAGTAATGTTTAAACAACCTCTTGTAGATTTTTTGGGATAGCATCGCAGATCAAGCATTACTCTTTTATTTCCATTCACCCCCACTAAAACAATTTTATATAAAGGTTTACCTCATCCACTCAAAATACAACTGACAGAATTAATCCATAAAAAGGACATTAAAATTATCAGGTTCTTGCTAAATTAATCCAGTACTTGGTATGATTGTAATGAACTTGCCATGACACAATAGCTGCCTAAACACCCTCTGGTACATTTTACCATTTGCCAGACTTAAATAAAAAATGCCTTCTGAGACTCAAATGAATAAGGTCTTCTAGAACTCCTGACACTCCCAGAACAGTAAGACTAGAAGACAACGCATTGGTTTGTATGAAAGTAGTTTGGGCTATCTACAAATATGTCTTCTGTTTAGGGATTTATTTTCTTCAGGTTAAAACCAAATTCTCGAAATACAATTTATGAATATTCTATAATTGATGTGGAAGCATTAAAAAATTCAACTCGGTATGTATTGCTAAACTATGTGTTAGAGGTATTTGTAGTGTCAAACACTCCATCAAACAAAAACTTGATTAATTTAGGTAGGTCACACATGGGTCACACAACTTATGGATATCATCTTTAACTTTAATGTACTTTGTTTGTTATGATGTTTATTTACTGTAGAACAGTAGAGATGACGGTTTTTAACATTTGCTTACATATTGGAAATATGATTTGAAATATAATTGGACAGTAAAATGCAAATCAACTCCACCTTTAGTATTCATCTCAAAGGTGTCTATCATATCAGCTGAAGATTATGGTTGGGTTTGTATCTCCTTTACTGCTATGATATTTTCTCCAAACTCCTAAGATTCAGTATCACATTTTGTGAGGCTAAAGAAGCATTATTCAAATAAGGTGTACACAAAATCAGTGACTTTGAAAGCCAGGCACAGTTCCATGCACAATTGTGTCACCAGAACCACTTTTCATGTCTTTGTTTATCCTAAGATAAAATATACTATTCTTTATCACATACTTCATTTAGTTTGTATTAAAGGTTCAATGCTTGTCTCAATTTCAGATTTTTTTTTTATATTCCAATTATTTTGGTATTTGTTGAGCTGTATATTATGTTCTTTAAGTTATTTTGTAATTCAGTAATAATGTTATAAGAGAGTGTTTGGGGTAGGGGGTGGGGGCATCAGGCTGATGTCCATTGGCAAAGTTGGTAATGAAGTTACTGTAAAAGTTGTGAAAGCAAAAAGTACCAATTAGACTGTGTGCAGATCACTTTAGTATTATCCAAAGGATTGCAAGCATGTTAACAATTATAGCCTATTATTATTTGTTTATGGATACATATTATAAAACTTACTGGTTTATATATTTACGAGTGACCCGCTAACCTGTCTCCCCATAATCTTAGCACCGCATTCTACCGTGTCTAGTATGCCCTGGTTATCTTTTAACACTGTGCACCCTCAGTGACCGGTCATACCCGGTCAGTGACCTTCCTTCTCATGAGACAACTTCCCTTCCAAAGTGACTACTGGCGCGACCTCGGATGGGTGGGGGGGGTGGAGGGAAAACCCGCCACCCGCCGAGCTCGCCGAGAAGAAAATATTACGCTAACAAAGACTGCTGACGCCTCCAGGCGTGGGGTGAGCCCACCCCGACCTGTCGGGGGCCTGCTCTCCGTTACACCGTAGGCGTGCCTACCCCTAAGCTAACAGAGGCCTAATTGGAACAAGGGTACGCGGCCCATACTACCTTAGATGGTATAGAGTAACTTGGTATATCAAAATAAGGGAAACAACACTCACCGATAGACAAGGAGCCGTAGGTGAACCAGTGAATGGCTAAGTCTATCGACGAGAAGCGGGGAGTCATGAGTCAGGTCGAACGACCGCTCCCCCGTCCGGCCGTGTCCCACCTCCCTCGGGGGAGGGTGGCGAGAAATGGAGACAGGTAAGCGAGTCACTCGTAAATATATAAACCAGTCAGTTTTATAATATTTACTTCGTTCCCCGCTTACATGTCTCCCCACAACACATTAGCACCGAATGGCACTGCCTGATGGTGGGAGGCCCGACGGGTGGGACCGCCGTAGCTCGCATCACCGAGCGACCAAAGCCGAATCGGCCTGTGGCATGTCCGATAAGTAGCAGGCGACGAAGCGATCGGAGTCTTTCAAGCCGTCGCCTTGCAGATGTCCACTATCGGAAAGCCTGCAAACTGGGCTGTAGAAGCTGTGAAACCCCTGATGTTGTGAGCCCTAGATCTGCCTGGACCTGTATCCAGAGGGCGGATGGTTTCCACCAATCAGCGGGACAAGGTATCCTCCCAGGCTGCTGAGTATGGCACTCGAAGGAGGAAGAAAAGGGATGTCGAAGTACCCAAGAGATCTTGTGTGCTGTTGAGGTACCACTTCAGTGCCCTAACGGGAAACCGTAGCCTGTCCTCGGGGATCAAAGAGAAGGTCTCTGTTGATGTCTCCCGGTAGGAGAGCCCAAACGTGGTTCTTAGCGAAGAAGCAGGGGTCGAGAACTATCAGCACCCCACAAACCGTAGGACTGAAGGCGCCTTAGTCAAGGCGTGCCGTTGTTGCCTGGCGTGGAGCCGTAGAGGAAGGCGGCAATAGCCGAACGATAGTTCTTGATCGTGGATACTCCGAATCTCCGTAGGCGGAAAACGTAAGTCGCCACGGTTGTTCTCCCTCTGGCGGCCAAAGTCCTTTCTGTCTAAGGGAATACCAGAAAATATCCAGGCAACTTATTGTAGGCCCTTGCTGTCTGGGTGAGCCAGCGCCCCCTGTTTCTGGGACAACCGATGTGTTGTGTCCGGCAGGATCGCCGGCTCGGCCGCGAGGAGCTGGAGAATTTTTCCCGAACCAGGGTCAGCGGGGCCGCTATGATGGATCTGCCCCAAGAATGGCGGATCTCCCTCAGTACCTTGCTGATCATGCCAAGAGGGGGAAGATGTAAGTCTCCGGTCCGTCTCGCGACAGGGACCTGGCGCTATGTGGAAGGCCTGCGGGTGGGACCGCCTGAAAAAAGATGGGCAGCCCATTGTTGCCCTGTGTCGCAATCAGGTCTGTCAGAGGTCTGCCGAACATGTGGAAAAACCTACCGCATGTTCGTTGCGAAAGGGTCCACTCTTCGGGGTGGAGCTGTCCCCTGGGCAGAGCATCGGCCATCACATTCTCCTTTCTGGCTATCTGAGAGACTCGTAGGGCCATGCCAGATTCTGCAGCTGTGGTGAGGGTCTCCCATGCCAGACGGCACAATCTCTCTGACCTGGTGCCACCCTGTCTGTTGATGTAGCTACAGTATGTCACCACCGTCGTGTTGTCTGAGAGGATGATGGTGCCCCATACCTGGGCGCAGGAGGATTCCATAGAGCCCCCAATCCTGAGAGCGAGGCGAAAGTACATGAGACCTGATATTGTTATCTTTGGCAGAAAGAGTGTTAGAGCAGATCCTTTGCCCTGCTGACGCCACTGTGGTGTAGGAAAGCGGTTTCTTTGTATCTGCTGCCAAAGAAGTCGAGGAGAGTGGCCTGTATGTTGACCTTGTTAGCGCTTGCAGAACAGCAGCACTTGCAGCACTGCTAGCCGTACCACAGTACCGCTGATGACTCCTTCAGTTTTCAACCAGTTGCAATTACAAAACTCTGAAGAAAAGGAATGTCTTCATGATGTAGACCTAAGCTGTACCCTGTAGGGAGGTTTAATGGAGGTTCGTTCCATGATAAATCATATTAATAATAATATTGAGGATTGATAAGGCGCAGACCTAACCAATGAAAAAGATGCCAGAGGCGACTAACGATATTACCCTGGTCAACGATAACCTGTCAAACATAGAGACAAATACCTCCTGGATGGAAAAACGCAATGGAGAGAACGTGCCTTGCCCAGGGAAACAACGGAATGATCTGGCCAGGACTCAAACCTGCAAGCCTTAGATCACCAGTCCACTGCCTTCAACACTTCACCACAGTACTCTCGAAAAATGAGTACTGAATGGAAAGTTTGCTTCATCAGAATGTTAATCAATGCTACAACTGCTTCTGTTTATGTGACTCCTACAACTATATGTATGTATTTATGAATGTATTTTAGATCATCCTGCAATTAGGAACTCGCGAAGAAGCCTCATTGGCTTATCAAAGCTGCAGGCTGACCGAAGTCAGTCTGTTACATTCATATTTAACGTCCATGATTATGAATTGTCAACAAGTCTGTAACTGGACAATATACATTAATCTTGGAGTAACTCGAACCGGGGACCTTTTGATTGAAAGGCTTTAACCACTGAGCTAACTGAGCTATAGACCTACTCATCAGAAACAAACTCCCAACAGGGGCCGTGAAGATGGTGAGAGGGTGGGCTTGTAGAAATTCCACCTCATAAATCCCTGGCTGCTTAACGGAGCTTAACGGGGAGTTACTCAGCAAACACAAAAGCGTTATTAAACGTTTAGTCTAATTTTGTTATGATAACGTTATTTGTGGTGTATGAAATATGTCACCGAAAACGTTTTCGGGCTATTATTTCAAAACAATTTTCGTTAAGACATTAATATAACATTTATATAACATTAATATCTCATAGAAACGTTATGTCGACGTTTTTACAACACCACATTTAACGTAATAAACACGTATTAAATGTTATGATAACGTACCCGTTACTTCTCAACGCTCTTCATGTCGAGATGTGTCAATTTCGTTGTGTAGTAAAGGTTTACAACTTACTATTAAAACCACCTAGCGCATAGTCACGACTAGGCCACCAGGTGCTTCGAAATGCAACTCTGCTTAAAATGTCGGAACATCGAACATTATTCATGAAGCGCATACTGTGTGTTCGAAGCGTGTTAGCGCTTATAACTTTGCTGGGGTTTAATCCTACCCCTTTTCAACTTACTAACGCGTTTGTCTTGGTAATTCACCCAAGAAATAGAGAGAAAGGCTTATTCCATGGGAATCGCTCAGGTATTCGACAGCTCGTTGAAGCAAACGTTAAGATTACACGTGTCAAGCCAGGTGACTGCTTGCCCCCCCCCTCCTCTCATAACAAATGTATAGCGTTGTACATATTCCTGGCAGTTTGCCAAGGTTCTAAGAAGTTTTCGTTTTCCTGGCACTTTGCCAAGTTTCGAGAAAGTTCTCTTTCTGGCAGTTTGCCAAGGTTCTAAAGTAACAAGAATAGTCTTGCGAACCGATTTGAAACCTTTCAGTCTTGCGCATTTTAACATGTTCTGGAGGGGGATCCACAAGTTTTTTTTAAACAACAGTGTCTTAAACATAAGTAAGGTTTTGAACCTAGACATATGGCGATGAATTATAATGAGAGAGAAGCATAATTAGCGAGGAGAATATAACCCACGAATGCTCAGGAAATCTATGTCATGTCCTGGTTTCTGCTGGTACTTGTTGAAGACACATTTGGGATGTGTAGTGATTAATGGTGTAGCGAATGCAGCGTTTTTCACCAATTGATTCGAACTTGTCGTCCCAGCTCAAGCTGCTAATTCCGGGGGGAAACACTCCCCCCGATGAAGGAGACTTTTCCTCCTCCGGGAAGCGGGAGTAACCGTCCTATGTAACCCCGAAACCTAGGGGGTCAACCTCGTCGTCTAGGCCGGACGGGCTGGCCGTGGGTTGCGATCGCTCCTCGGCACCGATGTCTGTGTTCGGTGCCCGTCTTTAACCTTCCCCCTCTTAGGCTGGGGATAAGTATATCTCCGTTGGCCGTGGGAACCTCGCTCGGGCCTGCCCTCTTTTCGGATTAGGCGCTTGCCTTTACTACCCCGTTCTGGCGGCCCCGGCCGCGGCTCCGGCTAGTAGGTCTGCGGACCGGGCTTCTGCCCCTGCTACTCCATTCTGGGGGCACATCAGTCGTCGTTCTCATCGGTTCCCGGCTCCGGGCCGTGCTCTGGGATCCGGAGTGGAACCTCGGTTCCGCACTCCCTGTGAGGTCTCGCCGGACCCGGGGTCTCGCCAGACCCGGGGTCGCGTCGGACCCGGGGTCGCGTCGGATCCGGGCTCCCGGAGCCCATCTCTGTGTGCTTACCACGCCTTACCACTCTCTTCGACCCAGACATTCTGTCCGTTCCGGTCGGAATTTCTAATGGGCTTTTTATTGGCCTTGAGCCTTGCCCTTAGCTTCCCCTTTGGTCAAAAGATCCGAACGGCGTCGGGACCTTGGGATGGGCAATTTCTCCTTTTCTCTCTCTCTCGCTACTCTGGCCCTCTCTTGGCCAGTCTTCACTCCATCTCCCACCAACTTTCTCGCTTCTTCCCCACCTCTATTCTCTCCTGCAATTCCCTCCCCTCTCGGAGAACCTTAGGGGTACGGGATGAGGTCCAGTTTATCCCGGAGCTTCGAACGCTGGCTAGCCAGCCATGTGTCAAATTCTTGCCAAAGTACTGGCGTAAACAAGATTTAGACCAACAAAGGTCTCTGTGCTACAGGTCCTGCCTCTGGGGCAAGGATCCTGGCCATCCCACGCCCGATCAGGGCAGAACATCGAACAATTGACACATTTTATTAAGTGGATCCGATTATATGACTGAAAAACTCACGTTAGGAAAGACTAGAAGGAGTATTCTATTGTACGAACGTAAACTAGCCATTCGGAAGAAGCAAGGTGGGGATGTAAACTAACAGAGAGTAGAGATACGTGACAAAAAATATCGCGCCCCGCTAGGGGCTCGCGGCTTACAAAGTACGCTACAAAAGTGAAATCCCAAAACGATCCAACATCTTATAAGAAGTAAAATAAAAGATGTAAACAAAGGCGAGATACCGCCTATCCGCAAAATGCGGAACCACTACAAGGTACGCTAAAAGTGAAAACCAACACTTTCAAAATGCGACCAAGAAACGATGTTCATGAAAAGAGCAAACATCTTATAAGAAGTATAACAGATAAAGACATGTAAACAAACACGAGATACCGCTCATCCGCGCTAAATGTGAAATAGGGGCTCGTGGCTTACAAAGTACTCTGCAAAAGTGAAAACCCAACACTTAAAGAGCGAACAAGTAACGAAAATACATGAACACAATCATAACATCTTACGAGAACCCACCTATCCGCGAAAGTGCGGAGAAGGGGGAACATGGCTACAAAGTGTTCTACGAGTGAGACTCCCGACACTTAGGAAGCGAACGAGTAACGAAAATATATGGAAGTACAAGTAAATATATGGAAATACATGAAGGCAATCATGAAACAAACAAACATCTTAATCGAACCGCCTATTTCGATAGTACGGTATAGGTGACCGCGGCTTACAAGGTACGCTACAAGAGTGAAAACCAACACTTAAAAGCGTGATTAGTAACGAACGTACATAAAACAAGCATAACATCTTAGGAGAAGTTTAACAGCTAAAAAAAACATGTACACAAGATAACAACCGTCTATCCGCGTACCAGAACGGAGTAAGGCAATCGAACGAAGTAGTTTCGCGGAACTACTACCGGAGAAAATAACGTTACGCTAACAAAAAACGAACGCATGGGCGAGAGTGCACACTAAAAACAGCCCCGAAACTACCTTCCCTATAAGAAAAGGATACTGAAATAGGCTGTTTGAACGTCTAGAAATCCTATTGGGAAACTTCTAGGTAAAAATCCAAGGTATCTCGGGCAGTTTCCGAAAGGAAATTTTTCCCAGTACGAAAAACATATGTAGACACTTTGGGTGGTAGAATGAGAAAGAAGGTCACTGACCGGGTATGACCGGTCACTGAGGGTGAACAGTGTTAAAAGATTACCAGGGCATACTAGACACGGTAGAATGCCATGCTGAAGTTGTGGCGAGACAGGTAAGCGGGGAACGAAGTAAATTTTCAAAAATTATTTAGCTCTAAAAATAAAGCGCCTTTCCATAAAATGTATGAACTTGCAATTATTGAGTTGTTTCAGGGACAGAGAGTCATTAGCTTGTATATATATCTGTGAGCAATGGAATAATTGTTGAGTACATCTTAAAAAGGCAAACTCAATAATAAAGGTTTTCATTGTTTGCATTAATATATCTAGTTCAGATATTCTCAACAAACAATAAGTAACAACTGACTGTTATTGCATTTGTCTTATCTCATCATTAGGTAAATGTGGAATAACCAGTCTCGAGATGATCTTTGGGGGATCACCTGATACGGATCTTGCACATACTGGTTTACAATATGCTGATCAATGGTATTGGTAAAAGTGTATAAATAGTGTATAGCATGACTGGTGGGCTGGGTTGTAGTTAATTAGATTTTAATCTGGGTAGAAAGTGACTTTTTGGTTTCGATGCTATTTGTAACCTTTGCGTTCATGATAGCGTATGCGAGTGTGTGTGGGGGGGGGGTGAATTTGTGATGCCCATTTTGTAAAGACGGAGGAAGGGAAAGTCAGACCAATTTAATATTTCGGTGCACCAGTGGTCAATTTGTGAAACCTTGTAAACACGATATCTCAAATAAAAAAGCTTGAGAGGATTTCATATTTAGTGTGTAAAAGTACCACAATAAGTACAAGAGGCCTTTGTTTTTGGTGGAGGTCAAACGTCATTTGGGTCACAAGGGGTCAAATTGTGAAAACATTGTGAACACGATATCTCAGGAAGGGAAAGTCAGACCAATTTCATATCTCAATAATGGATTATCGGGCCGACCTCTTATTTAGTGTGTAGACGTACCACGTTGAGCTTAAGAAGACTATTGTTTTTGATTGAGTTCTTAAAACCCTTGTAAACATGTACACCCTCACTATACATTACGTCAGATTCATGAAACTGCCCGTGTTACATCATTGAAACCACAATGCACTTTTGCAATCTTGTTTGCTGTTTAATCCTGGTGGAACAATAATTGTTTTGAATCTTGCTTGATCACTGCATGCCAAACACTGTATTGCTTACCATTATGAAAATAAACACATAGATGTGTATATGTTTAATTAAGATTTCTTCAGGGTGTCACAGGGTTGGGTGGCAGGTAAGGGTAGTACTCAGTCTTTAAAGTGTGGCCACACTCCTCTGCATCGTCAGACTAACTTCCACTAAAAAATATGGTAATGTTACTACTTGAGGTTATATCCTTTTGATATAAACCCAATATTTGCTGTGGCTAAGAAATATATAAATAATTTAATACGTGACATACTTCTTCATCATTCTGTTTTAATGGAGCCATGTATTAAGTGAGCTTGATACTATATATGATGTGAATAACACCCTGCACAACTGCCTCAGCAAGTAAGTGTTTGTTTACTATGATCACTGTCTGGAGCCTGTGTGCTTTCACTTATTATATTTTACATATGTCACAACTAAGTGTTTTGATTGATAAAATGCAAAATAACTAGCAACAACTATTTCTCTATTTTCGTCCTAAACTTGCCCTCCCCCATTTCATTGCATTCAAAAATTAATGTCAAATTTTATGTGAAGATAACCTGATGTTTGATGTTATTTGATATTTTCACACAGGTATCACAAGTAAAAGAAACTGTTGTTTGTCTCAGACACTCTTTGAAGGCAACATGGAGTTCATGAGTTAATACAATAAGTGTTGTAGTAACGAATTGTGTTGAATACCTTAGAATCAAAACATACCCAAGGGGCTCCATGATAAAAGCAAAAATGCTTTGAATAATGTGAAAGTCCCTTGCTGTGAGCTATGTCAGTCCAACCAACCCAAAGATGAAAACAGCAGTAGTAAACAATAAATTTGTTGCCATGAGAATATAACTGTATAAATATTCATAGATCCTCATTATTTAAGACATACGGAAAGACTTTGATAGCATGATGTCAGCAACTATTTCAATGGTTCTAACTGAACACTAGCCTCACGTACATGCCACAATATATACTTTGAGTAAAGCACTTTTCTTTACTGTGGTACAAAAGTTATCACAGATCTCATTTTCACCTTCATATCAAGTGAAAGGAAGCTTGAATTATTTTGTTTACTCTTTCTTTGACCTCCAGCTGGTACAGTTTTCAACGTTGCATTAAAGCGGTTTTCATGTATACGTCTTTCAAGGAATTAGAAAAGAAAATTCAAACATCCAACATCACTGATGACATAATTTCTTTTGTGGGTGAGTGTCTTTACAACACTATTCTCAACATTCAGTTTTTGAAGTGGGAATGGGTTTTGCTGAATACCTTTGATCAAGGCAATTGAGCTGTATTAAGTAATTATGTTTTAATGTATTTATGCATACTTATGCATATTAGACCGCCAGACCCAAACAAGTATACAATGGGATGCAAAGTTTCAGCCCTGATCATAAAGTGATATGCATATTCATGTATGTTCTTATTTGAAAGGAATTTAATACACTTATAAACTACATGCTGTCAACTCCCCAAAGTGAACCCAACATTATGAAAATATGATTATATCATTGGTTAATATCTTGATTTTCCACAATTTTGTTTCATGGACCAGGCCTGATCACTAACATATTTTTACTGCCCCAATGCAATTTATTTGCTACACATCTGTGCTTATGTTGTTCATTCCTTTTCATTGAAAGCTGAGAAGAAGTCAACTCACTACAGCATTCCATAACAAGCACAACAGTAAATACTACAAAGGATAATTCAAAGAGCCTGCTTTCGTGTCTTCTAAGGTAAGCCAAGAACCATTTAACTGTTTTTTTAAGATTTTTAATATCACATTGTTTTATCAAATCATTGCTGCTACATTTAGACAATGAGACAATGGTCATCTTTTCACACAAAATAATAGTTGTTATGTGCAGGCATGCTGTTGGGACGTACTTTTTGATGTGGTGCTATATTTCTTACATTTCCGACTAAGGGAGTGAGATGATAGAAACTTATTCAGAATGTCAAAACTATTCAGAAAGGAAATTTAATCAGTTAGTAAGTTTGTTGTCTATCCACAATGAGAAGGAAAATCCGAACCCAAATGAGTAAAAACGAAAAGAGTTGAACTGTTAGTTGCAATAAACTGTTGTAATATAAATCTAAACAATGTGTGTAAGCAAAAATGAGTCACAAATATTACATAAATTACACCAAGACGGGTGAACTTTTTCAATTTAAGAACTTGTTCTGGTGTCTTGAGAGTCTCAATACACAAATAGATAATTACCTGATTAGCTGAAGCGACTTCAAGGACTTGTATGATAGACCTCTGTAATAATTTGGTTTGAAAGAAGGTAATGTAAATATCCCTTGAAACCAAGTCCTTAACTAACTTCCTGAATTGGTCTGAATTTTCTTCTTGTTCAAGCATACAAAGAACTGCAAACTGACGTCCCTCTTTGGTTTCCTGTAGGTGTTTGATGATAATGTCTGCTGCTGACTTGTGGAGTCCACATGCAAAGCGATAGACATACTGGAGGTCAAGCGGGTTGATGCTGTTCAAGGTTTCTTTCACATTGATTGATGACGCTGCTGAAGACGCTCGTGTTATCCAAGCAGACAGATTATATGGGTTTTAATGTGTATATTTTACTGCAGCCATCAGATCACGGTGTTGACAAATATTAATAGTGTCACTGTACCATATAATTTAATAAGTAACCCTTGTATATAAAGTTATTTTTAAAACTATCATTCACATGGTGTATGTCAACAATGTTTTGTTTCATGGTGTTGTGACATCATTAATATCACTGTAATTAAAGCATGAATCAGGGATTGATTCAAGTTCAATATTTGTGCTAGGCAGCAGACACAATGATGGCAGAACGACAGATAGTATTAATGGTCTATCTAAGGTTCTAAAAAGAATACACTGTGCCTGACAGAAACTCAGACAAATATGTCAACAATTAATGTTATATTTTGTGAGGTCAAAATATTCAGAATTTAGGTTTACAACCCTATACCTACCTTCTCTACATGCTTCAGTCTTTCATTTTAGGTCTAAGCACAGGCCCAGTAACATTGCATATTACCACTGAAACTTTGGCGGGCCATCAGTCTCAAATCATGGGAGATCGACTTCTACCGATTTAAATCGATGATATGTAGAATGAAACTGGTATATGTCAATTTAAATCGACATATACCAATTTCATTCTACATATCATCGATTTAAATCGACATATACCAGGTTCATTCTACATATCATCGATTTATTTTACTTATCATCGATTTAAATCGGTAGAAGTCAATTTCAGCTGCTGGAAACTGGTATAAGTCGAAGGAAACTGGTATATGTCGATTTGAATCGGTATAAGTCGATCTCCCATGATTTGAGACTGATGGCCCGCCATATGAAACCTGCCTTAATTGCATGCTGCATTGTAAGTACAGTGTGACAGTAATAGTAACCCCGAAACTTGCCTTCGTGGCATGCTTTGTTTTTGCATTGTAAGTACTAGCAGACCAGGATGACAGTGAATGTGGCGTACACCTATTAGAGTCTATATCAATCCGCCCAAAGAGTTCTCCTTCAGGAAAAGTGCCAATTAGGAGCAGGTGAACATCTTTATTGCTATGTTATCAATTAGGACGTGTTTTGGTGTGGCGTGGATGTAAAAGAGTATGAATGGAAGCACATGTGGTGCAAACATTGGGTAAATTGAGGCAAATTATGACCAGTTAGCCCTCCCAGGAGCAGCGTACAATTGTTTTTTTTTTTTTAACGACTGAGTAAAGAGGTTTGTTTACAAGTGACGAAAAGTTCCGGCTCTCGTAGCAAAAAATCTGCATGGTCATGGTATAAAAAAAATTGATAATGCCATGAAAGGCCAACTTGTCACCTATCCAGTAATTGGTAGCGTTCAGCTAGTGGAATCTTCTATCTAGACTTAGAGACCACATTACTTTTGATATATAGTGTGTAAGTCAATGGGGCTCTTAATGGACGTATGCTACCTGAATAGTAACCATAAACCTGCCTTTATTGCATGCTCAGTTACTGCATTGTTACTATAGACAGGCCAGTTTGACAGTGAATAGTAACCCCAAGCCTGTCTTCGTTGCATGCTTTGTTACTGCATTGTAAGTACTGACAGGCAAGTGTGACAGTACATAGTAACCCCAAGCCTGTATTCATTACATGCTTCATTTATGTATGTTAGGTATCAGCACAGAACAGGATGGCTTACCATAGTGAAGCCATATGCAATGTTATGAGTGATATCATCATTATTACTTTATATAATGTAGGTCATTCTGACTGGTTTACCACAGTGGTCCCATTGCTAATGCTACTTGTTAAAATAGTTGCCTGTGAGGACGTCATTAATCAAAGGTTGGGTAAATTGGGGTCAAAGGTTAAATGAAGTTATTTGCAGCCAAAAGGAAGAATGAGCTAAACATACATCTCTGCTAGATGCTAGATGCTTGCTCACATTGTCAGTAAACTTGATCTAAACAATTCAGTTTGTGAAGGGACACATTTAACAACACAGAAAACAGTCAT
Organism: Apostichopus japonicus; assembly: GCF_037975245.1. Taxonomy (NCBI): domain Eukaryota; kingdom Metazoa; phylum Echinodermata; class Holothuroidea; order Aspidochirotida; family Stichopodidae; genus Apostichopus; species Apostichopus japonicus. Next base: position 8,245,406 of record NC_092567.1, read on the forward strand.
ACCGTAGCTCATTTTGTAGATATTACAGTGAAACCTTAAACTGGATGTATTTCTCTCAACCAGTCAAATTGGTAACAAACTATAACAGACCTCCTTATTTTGTTTTGGTCAAGTGTTGATAATATTGTCATCAATAAGAAAATGTTTGAGTGGATGTATTACTGATATACATCACTATGTTCTAGTTAGTGATCTTCAATGGTCCTTTCATGTCAGTGAAACAGAGAGCAAACTGTGGAAACTTGTGAGATATATCTGTAAAAGAATGAATCATCATATATTTGAAGAAGCAGCTCGTTGCATGTAATCTAAACTGAATGTTTTTTTTTGCATTCCTGGTTAAGATTTAATTTATCATGTTTACAACAGTACAATGAGTATTTAAGAGTTGCCATTGGCATTCAGCTTCATAGCCGAGTGTTAGTCATTCATGCTGATGAAAATATTTCATTCTCGATACATAATTTCATTCAAATTTCAGTGTGCTCTGTTTGGGAACTTTCTGGCCTTTAGATTCTGATTTCTAATTCACAATTCCACTGAAGTAATTGAATCATATTTAAAACTGTCTTTCCTTGATTCCACAGTCCAACAAACTTGCAAACTCCATTAAAAGAGGCTTGGAGAGCAAAACACTCATATTCCTACAATATCCTGGCTGATATTGTGGTTGTTGGTACATATACTATCAACACTATTACTGTAGCTGAACTTGCGGCGTTTTGCATGCCGTTATCTTCTTGAGATAACGGCATATGAAAAATTATTTAAAAGGAACATTCCAATTTGGAGTGGTATGGCTTGAACATGGTATTACAATGTGAAAGGGACATCCTGGTTGAGGCTCTTAACAGAGAATTGTGTACAGTTAGTTTATTAATATGGAGTACGACCTTAAGTTCCTTTTTCAGTAACAGATTACTATGCAAATTATTATGCAAATAATTGGGCATATGTATGATACTATGACCACATGTGAGTTAGGGTCATCAGTGCTGCTGCTCTATAGTTCTACTCTGCTAGAATTGGTAAAGGTTTTGACAAATAATTCTTAGCATATTACCCTCGAAATTGTAAACTTTCTTTGAAAAACAATTACAGAGAAAAAAGAGAACTTGCAGAGAATGATTTAATTTTATGAGGTCATGAAAATAATATTTTGATTTTCCTGATATTAGGTTTTGACTGGTATTTCACTCTTACAACGTCAACCAAATTACAGATTCCTTTAAATGTAATTTATTAGTTCGTGTCCTTGTCTCTATACTTGAAAACAAAATTCGCCTAGGATGAAGATAGTCTCAGCGTTTGTTTACGTTCTAACATTTTGTGTATTGTTATTGTGGTAGTCGACCAGGTCATCTATGAAATCTTTGTGAGATGAGATATTACCAAAAGCTTAATTTTTAATACATTTTGGATTAGGTTGACTTAACAAATAACCGAACACTGAAAGTAACATTGAATCATGAATATCAATACTACTACTCATATCTAGGAAAAAATACAATTTTTAAGGCTAATATTTCATGGTTATTTGATAAATGATTGAAACATAAAAACAAAAGTTATTTCGGCTGCGTTGCCTTGATGATATCGTTCATTGTACTGTTGCCAGATGCAAAATGTTACCAACTTTAAGGATTCATATCTTTGTGATACAAAATGAGATGAGGATCTGGTTTATGAATTTACTTGCATAGTTTTGACTTTTACCTCAGCAATTTTGAGAAGGAATCAAATTTAACCACAGGAAAAACTTTGAGCAATATGTGGGATAATTTTATTTAAGTGACGAGTACAAATAGCAAAAATCTAGTGAATATGCTGAATAACGTGTTTTTTTAATAGATACAAAAGTCATAGTATTCAATATGGTTATACATGCACAACAATATAAGAACTCGTGTCCATCCTAGATTACCCAGATGTGTACAATTTGCTTGTAAATCCAGTGTAGTCCGCTTTTTCCGACTTTGGCTTGGTCTTCCTGAGGGTATCTCTACCTTTATGCGCTCTTGTCTTCAAATACAACAAGCATACATATAGAAAGATTCAAACCCAAATCGTTGTTATGTTGAACTGGGTCGGTGACATATGATGACTTTATTTGCTTACATTGCCACGCGTGTAGTATAAATGGTAATTTAACATATATACATAACAGACACTGTGGTGTCGGGGTACGATGAGCTTAAGCTGTTTACCTATGCAAATACAAACACATACGAACAATACTTCCATCTCTAAGGTTTACTCATTATCTTACACATCAAAGATGACAAACTGTGGTTATGCATCAACATTATCTCCACTGAAGACTTACCTTCACTAAGAATCCAAACCAGATGATGGGAGGCATAAAATTCACAGATGATTTTGTGCCATATTCGTGCTTCCGTCTTATATCGACACTGGGAAATGTCAAAAACCACTTCCTGTGCAAACATTCCGAGCTTTATATAGTTATCATAAAACTCTTGTCCAAGTTCTGAAACTAAATAGGTGTTTTCCCATGCCAGCTGCTGGTTCTTCCGTGTGAGGCCGTCAAAAGCAATACGGTACAGTTTAGCTAGTTCCGTTTCAAACGCAGGCACCTCAGTATTAGCATCTCTCTTGATTTTCATATGGTTATGAATGCATGCGATCACATAAGTGAAAAATCTTGTTACTGTGCTAAATATCTCGATTTCTGGCCTCTCGTGTGCTATGTGAGCGACCATAGTGGAGAAGAGAGGGACCTGACAGAGATCTCTTAAGAATGGGTTTCTCTGAAGCTGCTCTTCGATCCGATCTGCCAACTGGACATCATCAGCCACCGCCTTCAGGACATAGTTTCGACGTTCAGCCACCCCAAACCCTGTTAATCTGATTCGTTTTGTTTCGGGATGTAAGTTAGGCGGGAGGTTCAATGTCCTGGTAAGTATGATGACAAGAATGTCTAGAAACATTTTCATCTCAATGATGGAGGAGATATGTGTTTTGGTGTTCTTGTCAGGATACTCGTCATAACTGTCAAATACCATGACAACAGACCCTTTGTATACTTTGAGGATTTCCTTAATGCAAGAGTCGTCCATGTCCTCATCTTCGGGCACTATAGAATGCTTTATGGCAGTGTATATAGACTCTACACCTTTCAGTTGCCTCAACTGGAGAAATATAAGTATTTCCACATCTTTGAGAGGAGATTCAGGGTTCTTAGTACACCAGTCATAGACAAACTGTGATGCAAGTGTTGATTTCCCGAACCCAGGGTCAGCCTCGATGATCTTTCTATTTGACTTAGTTTTGGGGCTGTTTAGAATATCATTGTAAGAATCTAACGATTCTATCACATCGGGCTTTTGCATGAAATCACTCTCCTGGGCCGAGCAGTAAATACCTCCCTGAACAAATATACTGTTAACCTTACACTTGTTCATGGAAGGAAATGGCTTAGCTGTCTCGTATTGCTTTCGATAGGCTGTTTTTGCATACTTGATGAGATCGTTTTTCTTTCCTGAGAGAAAAAAAAACAGTTGAAGAGTTTTTAGCACTTGAAAGGTTACATGCATACATTTTGACCTTCTGAAACAAACCTATCATCGAGTTGGTTTAAGTGAAACGGGAGTGCAGTATAAACACTCAATTGTGAAATTCAGTTTACATAAGGTATCAGTCACCAAGTATGTAGCGTACTTTGTAACTACTTTTTATTGGTGACGTAACGTCAAATTATGTAATGGGTTACCAATTTTTATTATAAAAGCTACATATTTTTAAAACACTGATAGCAATAGATGCTTAACTGAGCTTTACTTTAACTATGTTGCACTACCCATTAAAAAGAGAGACGAAGTCAAAGTAGAGGGTGTCAACTATCATAATGTAATCATATATGTCTAATCATTGAGTTAATGTTAAATATCACACCAAGATGTACTAATCACTACCAATAGCGTTGAATTTAAACAGATAATCCATCTCCTCACTCTATAGAACTTGGAACTGTTAATGCAACTCTAAAGTTCATTTATAAGTGAAAGAACTTCATCTTCAGGTGGTATTACTTCCATGTCGTGCATGCTCTCATGTTATGGTGAACGTGTTATTTCACTATCAATCACTTAATTAGCATTGCTAACCCACTTGGTAAAAATTACAGTGTGAAATTCAAATTATCAAATATTATTGTCATATTCTATTTATTATCAAATTACTACAGCTATACCCATAAGCAGAAAGCAAATGTTAAGCGCATCAAATTGAAAAATTATACCATTATCGGTCTCACTAACTTTTATACACATCCTAGTTTGAACAATGTAACATATACGATTACTTATTAAAAGAGAATATCAATGTCCTAAGGCCGTTGGTAAATGGGAATAAGTTACAAGTATACGAATTTAACTGGAATATGTTCTGTTTACCATTCGCTGCTGTCAGAGATACAAAAGGAGAACACTTTCAGTTTCGATACATTCAAAAGATGGATAGTAACCATTGGATACGTTTTTTGAGAACGAAAATGGAGCATTGGAATATTAATTTTTGGGCATGTAGCATTATCTAAGAATTCAAGTAAACTATGTCATTCAGAACTATTGTAGACGGCTTAGACCTTAGGATCAAGAATATAAAAAAAAATACTGCACACCTAATCATCTTGTCTAATTATTGCACGCAAACTATTTTATCTTCGACTGTTAAATGAACATACCTCCAGCTATATTTGACAACCTTCACTTTTTGCTGAAAGTTGAGAATTATACTGTGCATGCTTTCAAGAAATTTTACTTTAAATATCCGACTTACCTAAAAAAACTTAGAGAAAGTTAAAGAATAGACTCCCGTGCATGGTAACTTGTAAATGAAAAAAAAACTCCTTAGTAAATCATCGAATCACCATTAACATTGTAGCAAATCTTTCGAAAATTATGAATCGCAGTAAATCGGTGGCGGTAATGCGCATTCTTAGGTCTTTTGCGAGTGCATACGAACATTCATGTATAAAGATACTCTTTAAGTTACAGTACCTTCTAATTGCGCCTTACACTCTTCATCACTGGAACATAGTCTCCCTGTATGTTCCTCGTAAAGCTTTCTTACACGCATCTCAATCCCAGAAAGACACATTTTCTTCAGCGCACACAGAAGTGTCATGACACTTGTTGGCTCTATTTGTCCTCTCTCTTCCATATAACGAATCATGAGAAGGCCTGCACTGGCTGCATTGCTCAACTCTTCTATGACGACAGGCGGATATTCAAAGAACGTAGCAAGATCAAGAACAATTTTAACAGTCAGAACGGTAGCAAGTGCAACTTTAAAACTACCAAAACCTGTTGAAAATAACGAAAGAGGATAAAAGACACCTAACAAGCACATGGAACACTCCTTCAGATATGAAATGATGTAGAACCAACGGATGCGTTAGTGATATGAACTTACAAACTTGAAACTTATCGATCAAAATGTAATGACCTGGTAATCCCTTTCACTTTCAAAAGTTTGATTTTCTTATGAAATTATGTTGTCAATATATATTTCATGATATCTGCATTAAATTCACCAATGTTACGGTTTTTATAAAAGAAAAAGTGAATATGGCTTCTCAACTAACTTAGAAAAGGCTACAGTGTAACGTGGATTGTAATTTACTTACTAAATGCAAATTGTTCGGTTTATAAACTTACCGTTTACTGCCTTCTTTAAATCTGGTTTGATGTCCACGGGATTAACATTGGCAGCCATCTTAGATCTGTAATTTTGCATGCAAAATTAACATTTACTTGACTGGAAACTCTATGTAAAGTTCCACGGTCAAGGCATTAACTGGATTACTCAGGATATAAATGGGTTTCCAGAATATTTATACTTTGAATGGTTAGTGTTACATTTTTTGGGCTGATTGTCTCTCTCTTGTTATCGATGGTGCAAAATTTATAATTGGTATACATGATGTGTTTGAATCTAACTTTTATTGTACATAATTGCGTATAACTGTACAGTTAAAATACGAATTTGAATTGCTGATTATTCCGGCATATGAAATTATTCGAAACAAAATCAGTAAGTTGTTATCATAATTTAAAGATTGATAGAACCGAACGGGAATTGGTTTTAAAGGCCTAAAAAAAGGTTAGCACAAATTGTTTGCGATATTGTACTTATATATCACTGAATTCTACAAATAGTAGATTAATTTAACAATACATCCAACCTATTCGAATACTGCTAAAGTTCTTTCTTCATAGTCGTATTGGATGCAGTCAATCTGAATGAACTTGGTCTTTTATGGTTATCATTTTAATCACTTACTAGGTACATCTTAATGATATTATGTGTAAGCGTAGTCACGTTGACTGTCCTATACACTTTGCATGTTTGTTCCCTTTTATTTACCGCAACAAATTATTACTACTCTAGAGCGTATATGACACAGTTATTAATAGAGACAGAAACAAAAAGTCGACAAACATTACTTTTAAAGTAGTTGAGTGCAACTTTACCAAGCAATTTCAATTTTATTCAATATTATCTTCAAAGTAAAACGACATTGGTACTAATCACGTGTTGATGTAAGAAAAACTATTGGATTTGCTTGATCTTGAAACATTATTAGAATTAGACAATTCTAAAGTTTATTGTCGATCACTTGAAAAATAATATAATGTAATAAATGTTACGTAAGTACAAGGACAGTAGTCGTATTATTTCATTTGCTCTTTATTTTGAGGAGTCTAGAAGTACATGATGACATTTAATTTGAAATCAATTATCACCTTATTGGAATTGCTTTTGCATGTTTTCATACCTATTCACATAATTGTTCATAGTTGTAACATTTCAACATGATTTCAAAATAACAGTATAAAAGGATGATATCACTTTCTATGTCCAAAGTTATTTAGCAAAATCAGGTCTAAGCTATAATAACACGAACTTACATTAATTCGTCTATCAAATGATAGCAATGATATTGTTTGACCAATACTCCCTACAAATGTTGAATGCCCAAAAGTAACACTGCTCACAGCTCACAATCTTAACTAATAATTTGAATCACGACGACAATACTTAACTTGAGTAGGATGATACAATAAAACACGTTTTAAATTCATAACGCTTTACAGGAGTCCATTTGAGATCATACTAGCTCTGATGTATGCAAAATTGCAAAGAAAGGATCAATAAAAGTCACACTGTGTCTGCCCTAGCATTCCATCGTGATATAGAACTACACTATTGTGGTAGATGTTATATAAATTAAGGTTAGCTAATGGCTCTATCAGTTGATAGCAATATTATACTTAGACGCGGTGCTTGTTTCGTTTCGTTTCGTTTAAGCATTCACTTAAAGTTCATATTGATTATATCAATCTAACGAAAAGTTTAAATCAGATTGCTTACCTACCATCGGTGTTAACCTTATTATAATTTTTTTTACCCATTTTTTTTTTTGCATTTGATTGACCCCTCAATAGATCTATCCTATCCATCCAATCCATCCAGTCCATCCTATCCATCCTATCCATCCTACCCATCCTATCCATCCATTCATCCATCCATCCATCCATCCATCCGTCCGCCCGTCCGCCCGCCCTCCCGTCCGTCCGTCCGTCCGTCCGTCCGTCCGTCCGTCCGTCCGTCCGTCCGTCCATCCATCCATCCCATCCATCCTATCCGTCCATCCTATCTATCCTATCCATCCTTCCTATCCTATCCATCCATTCTATCCGTCCATCTTATCCTATCCATGCATCCTATCCACCCATCTTATGCATCCATCCATCCTATCTATCCTATCCATCTTACCCATCCTATCCATCCATCCTATCCATCCATCCTATGCATCCAATGCATCCATCCTATCCATCTTATGCATCCATCCATTCATACTATCCATTCATGTTCATGTGAGGTTAGTTTACTAAATACATTTTCTACTACAGCAAGAACTGCTTCACTTACCAGTTAGATATTTCTGCCAGATACTTTCAATAAAACTGGGGTGATCAACACTTCTCGCATAACCGACGGAATCTGTAAACCGATAGAAAACTTAAAATTATGTAATAAAGAAAGTCGCGTCAACCTACGTTGGTGAAAAGAAACCTAACGTAGTTGTTATGGTATTTAACAATATTTAAGTTGTAAATAGTATTACGAGTTACTTTTATGTTGATGTCTTATTCGTAATCGTGTTCGTTCAACCGTTGAAAGTTTGTCACCCTGGTGTTAGTATTGAGGCGGACGCAACCAACATAAAAGGCATTGAAATAGTTTCTAGTAATATAAGCATTCCGTATCATATTTTAAACATACCAAAGTACACGTAAAGCTCTATTACCACGACTTCCAAGGGTATCATCAGGTAAAACCGAGTCGATCGGAAAATATAGTGACAGAGATATGTTAGGATCAGAGATATATAATGGAACACAAGGAACATGAGATTTGGAAAACACTGATAAATATATACAACGTGAATAAGGAATGAATGCTTCAGTTTCGGTATTTACTTTCCTTTGGAAGAGAATATTTTGATATTGCTGTGTATGTATCATAATTATATTTATTCTATGAGGAAATGGAGGGTGTGATTCTAATGAGTCTAGCATCAAGATTAAAATGTACAGTAGCCGAAATAGCTAACTACACACCACTGTAAAGATTAATGAACCATACATTGGTTGTATGCATGACTACATACAGATGGTCATAGGATTGTGCACGGATTGCTGTATTGCTAAAACAAAAGCAGCAACCCTGTAGAAGCTCATGTAGCCTTCTATTTTAGATATTTGTTTTTCTCGTGCATTAGACATACGCGAAATAACGATGTTAATTCATTTTCTTCCATATCCTCTCATCCTTGCCCTTATGATCCTTTTTAGAAGCCATACTTTGTTTTTTAAATTATAGAAGGTTGTAAACATTTTTTGTTTTTCAAAAGAAGACATAAAGATTTTTTTATTAAATTATTGCCATCTAAATTAGTACCTTACATAAGTATGTAAGTAATAACTCTAACATGCCGCTGGAATATTACGTTAAACTAGTTATGTCTCTTGAATACAATATATTCGTCGCCTGAGCCACATATAAATGTTCCCTGCTATATCATATAGTGAACGGCTAATATGGCTATATGGTCAATAACATCGATTAAGGTCGTATCACCATATTTACAGCATGTACGCATGCTCACATGTACGTCATATATCTGGTACCTTCTCAGAAAGTAAAACTATATTTTACATGCGGATCGTAGCAATGTGCCATTCAACCTTTATTTTTGTCGCATGTACATGATGTACTTATGTTTAACCTGCATAATGAGCTTCTACTTAATGCGAATTAATCCTTGACTCTAAACAATAATTGTAAATGCACTAGTTGTTGTGAGGTCGGCTACATCGAAATAGAACTTGAGGATATGTAGTTACGCATAGTTTTTATAGAAGCTTTAAACTACAAATGCTGTGAAGGGACAAATACGCGCACATAATACAGACAGCTTAATACAGAGGTTACCACAGTGAACACAAAAGAAAGATTCCACTACCAAAAGTCTTCACAGGGGATGTTATTACCCATCATACGTCACGCAACAATATCATTGGGGTAGTGGTGAGGAACAAATTACAATATGTTGACTTCATATTCTTTCAAGGTACCTGTGCAAGTATAGGTTTTCTAGTTGTAGATAGCTGTCTGATCCGACTGGTGACACGTGACCAATTTACTGGAAGTGGTGGGTACGTTGACTTGCTTTTTTAATTCCTTAATTGATTAGAATATTTTTATTGTTAAATAAAGAAGAAAGCACACCACACAGGAGAGTTCAAAATGAACAGCAAATGCAAGTCACATACACACATGTACCTAAAAGCAGGGAAACTACTAGTTAGTTATAGTAAGTTACTATATGTTTACACTGATTACGTTAAAGCTTTGATAACGACTTTTCGAATCGTCCTGTTTTAAGTAACGCTTTTTGGTTATGACACGCACTTTGAATATGAATACTGTTCAATGATATTCTCACGAAACTGAACCTACTATAAGGGTTCTATTTAGAACTTAAATAACATAATGTCATCGCACTATGAAGTCCTTGCCTAGCTAAGTTTAAGCTTGGATCAAGTACTATAACTCTTTTCGAGAACTATGTACTTGTCGACGAGACACACGAAAATTACTCAACCATCGTCGTATACTTTAACCTTGACCAATTATTTCAATGCAGAATCGCGTAAAACAACGCACCGACCCTGTGACATGCTCCATTGTGGCTCTGAACTCTTGTAGCACTCATGCAATGTAGTGTAACGTTGTCCGCTCCAGTTATGTTGTAGGGGCGTACCCGATTGGTAAGTTAGGTGTGGGGTTGGTAGGGAGAGACTCGAGGACACCGTTGAATAAAATACACTAACAGTGCATCCTGAGATTAATAAGTATATATGCTTTTCTATATACAATGTTCCTGTAGTAAATTTTTCAAAGTGTTACAAACAAATAAATATATAAGTAGGAATACCTTAACGACTAAAACACGACACACGGACAACGTACATTAACTAACCCTATCACGGCACAGCTATTCTGTAATGCGCAAGTTGCCTAGAAGAGAGCTAAACTATACGCATTGCGTTAAAGACAACGCAGCGCATCAAATGATGAATTCGTCAGAGGCAAGTGGCGGAGATTTCTTGTCAGATGTGGGAGGGGGGGGGGGGTTGCAGGCCATTGATGAAATAAAAAGTCATAACTGCTGGCTCACTATCTAAGTGGAGCGCCACCATAAGTTGGCGCGAAGTGCACAAGAATTTTGTGGCAAATATTGCCTCCCAGATTGCAGTAAATGGCACTGCCCAGGCCTTGAAAAGCTGCATTTAACCAGGGGCGTATGCAGGATTTTCTAACCCGGGGGGCACGTATTACTATCTAAGCGGAGCGCCACCATTGGTTGGGGCGCAGCGTACAAGCAAATTTCTGGTTTTGGTACCCCCAGATCACCGGAAATGGCACTTCTCGGGCTTGAAACTGACCAACCATATGTACACTTTTGCCTGAGAACCAAGTTTTTTCCAAATACTTTTTTCCCATCTATAACCTTTTTGAAGATTGTCACCAGTAACACATCATGTTCGACTTCATCACATATCCTGTGGATCATTGCTTTTGTAGGTGATTCTTCATCGCGGCCCACAATATCCGTCAGCCCCACTGTTCAGAATTTGAAAATTCACAATTCTCGTGAATAAATTCACTTCAAAACATACCCATAATGTTGCACAAAATATCATCTATGGACAACCGATATAGAAAAACCTCCTTTAACAGACAGGTCGAAATTGCACGAGTATGATGAAGTATGGTGAAGAATGTTGGTTAGGGAATTTTCGAAAATTCAGACGGCTACTAAAAATTTCGTTGAAGGAAATAAAAATATACCAGATATTTCCGAAACCGAACACTACACACATCGACAGTTTTGAGCATGGGCGCAGATCAGTCTTGGATAATGGTGGGAACGCGTGTCTGTTCTATGACACTATCTAAGCGGAGCGCGACCACGGGTTCGCGCGTAGCGTACGATTTTTTTGGGCAAATATACCTCCCAGATCGCCGGAAATAACACTTCCCAGACCTAATGATACTCCTAAACCTCCTTAAGCTTTAGATCTCATGGCTTAGAAATTTAGTTTGGAGAAATACATGGGCGTCTGCAGAAAGAAAATCAGGGGACAAATAATCCAAGTAGACTTTTGTATATACGATGGGTCTGGGGTCCTCTCCCAGAAAACAAATATAGACTGCCGCAAATGTGATTTCCGTCCTATATTTAACAACTGCGGATAAAATACAATAAAATGAGAACTACTGCATGTCATTTGCACAATGCTGGATCAAACTGCGCCAAAGTTCAATACAAGGGGAACTTGAAATGCAGCTATTGGTCAGGACAAATTGGTGGGGACAAGGTATATCATGTCCCCACTACTGAAAAAGTTGGTGGGGACGCGTCCCGCTGTCCTCACCGGGATCTGCGCCCATTGTTTGGAGGCTGTTTATCGTGGAACGCGATTTTCATGCTCACTGATATGATGTGATATCTGCTGTTTGCTTTACAAATTCGAATAACTTTGTCACTGTTCCTCTTTCTCTTCCCGTTTTCTTGCCGTATTTTCTACTCCATCCTTTTCTCCTTTTCTCTCTTTCTTCTTTTTCTTTTCCTTCCTTCACCTCGTTGAAGTTGGCAAGAGTATACAGATTCAAAGCTATTCAACAGCAACAAAATGGAATAACTTGAATATAAATCGACACCTAATACAGTATAGCGTGTACGTGTGTGTAGGCGGAAAGGGGAGTGGTGGATTCCCCTTTGTCAGCAGGTCCTGCACTATACCTCTCTCCCTTAATTCCTCCATTTATAAGTGCAATCTATTAACCGTATTTACTTACCTAATGAGGGTTAAATTGGATGTCGTTTGTTCTGGAGTAAATATCGTTGACTCAATCACCTTTAGTTTCAATAATATGGAAATCCTTTATTGTTATATTCAATCCTTGATAATTGGTTCTATAGTGTCGAATGGTCCTGGAATGGGAGGTGAAGTCCAACTGTTTGGTTGATGGAGTGTTGATGAACATACAACGCCATAGCAAAATATCAAGTCTTTCTAAATCTAACGTCAATGTGACAATATGGGAATTCCATTACAAAGCCAGTCAACATATCCAAATTGTGCAGACATCAATCCGATATACAAAACTATTTGGAGAAACACATCCACTACTTCGTGTATTACCGTGATCGCCGTGTTAAACCTGTCGTACAAATGATGTGCCGTACGTTCTGTTTTGAGTAATTGTATCACATTTTCTACTGTTTACCTTTATTTGAAAGCTTTACTACAATATGAGTCATTCTGCAGGTAACGCAGTAACATAACAAATCTATTCATATGTATCCAACCGAGGCAGAAGTCATAGTACATAAACAATAGCAGGGAAACACCAGTTACTAATTTTATACACTGATGGCGTGAAAGCCTTTGTAACGGCTTTAACGAATGCTCCTGTTTTAAGTAACGTTCATTGGTTATGACACGCACTTTGAATATGGGAACTGTTCAAATGAAATTCTCGCTAAATCAAACTTACTATAAAGTTTTCTATTTAGAAGATATTCAACTGTGGATAAAATACAATAAAATGAGAACTACTGCATGTCATTTGCACAATGCTGGATCAAACTGCTCCAAAGTTCAATACAAGGGGAACTTGAAATGCAGCTATTGGTCAGGACAAATTGGTGGGGACAAGGTATATCATGTCCCCACTACTGAAAAAGTTGGTGGGGACGCGTCCCGCTGTCCTCACCGGGATCTGCGCCCATTGTTTGGAGGCTGTTTATCGTGGAACGCGATTTTCATGCTCACTGATATGATGTGATATCTGCTGTTTGCTTTACAAATTCGAATAACTTTGTCACTGTTCCTCTTTCTCTTCCCGTTTTCTTGCCGTATTTTCTACTCCATCCTTTTCTCCTTTTCTCTCTTTCTTCTTTTTCTTTTCCTTCCTTCACCTCGTTGAAGTTGGCAAGAGTATACAGATCCAAAGCTATTCAACAGCAACAAAACGTTATTTTGTGTATGTCTGTTGTAGGGTGAAGTTAGCGCTATGAGCTACAAGTTCCAATGCGCAAGGTGGGGGAAAGGGGCTAGAAATAATGTGTGGGTCAATTCTAACTCGGTTTTCGGTCGTTAATTGTTGATGTAGCCTACCAGATAAAAGGTTGAAATGACTTTAACAATTTCAAATTTAATAATTTGATTTATTATGCCATTTGGAGCACATAACATAGGCTATAACAGAACATTACTGGCAAAAACTAGGGGGGTTGATTGTGTGGGCCAACCCCCCCCCCTCTTCACAAAGTGGGGGGGGGGGGGTTAAAACCCCCCAACCCCCCTGTTTCTCCGCCACTGGCACACAGCGCAGCTAACGATGAAACGCGTCAGTCCGCGAACCCTACACTGCAACGGCCTTGCAACCGCACAAGCAGTGTATGCAACGCAGCTGCAGAGTGCATCAATCCGATCCAATATGTCTTCTGCAGAAGCCCCAAACTAACCTCTAAAGGCATTGCCTCTGACAAACGCTATAAAATTTCGGCAAGGATTCTGCCTGGCAACTTGTTCATAATGTATACCAAATTAATGTATAAAAACGCTACTCGCATAGCAATATAAACGACCCCGTAACTGTGTAGAAGCCTATACACGAGTAACTGACCAATTACGACATATCTGATACCATTGACACGTACCCGAACTCAATAACAAGCCGCAGCGCTCTCTATCATGATACATACATGATCTGACCCCTGCCCCACGGTCTATTAGCCTCTTGTTACTTCCCCGTATACGAAGCACAAAGACAAAATCGCCCACCAGACTGTTTACATAAACCCCGGCAGCAAGAACCAACTCTCTTCCGGCCAGCAATACATTGATACCCCTAGATACACAGACTATCACACATACCAGGGACACCCATGCTTTCCCTAACTTTATTTCCCCACGAACCCCTGTGGATGTCAGAGTTGTCCACGCGAAAATAGTTGGTCTATAGATACGACTTTTGTATATCACTAAATGATATGGCCCTACTAAAGGTTAAGTAAGCCACTTTCAGTTATAACAGAAAACAAAGACAATTTAAGGTGCATGGTGTTGTGACGTTATAGGTTATTGCACAATCAGTACTTTTCTTTTTTATGACTAAACTCAAACATTTATATCTCAGCAACAGAAAGATGTCTCGAATCCCCCGCCCCCACCCCATTTAGCCTTCTTCAGCGGGGTGGGCTACTACTGCAATCGGTATTTTGCTTGCAAGTTGTTATAACTTCTTAAAGCAGCTTTTTGCGTTTTGTCGCCGCTTTGTCAACCTTTTGACATGTCCATCGGGGTTTTTACATGTATTTATCACAAAACAACAAACTCAAATATTAGCCAAGTTCTTCCCTACCTAGAGCACCAATTGGCGAGACTTATGCAGATATAAGTTAAGAGTCTTCCGACAAATTCCTCATTTAAAAGTAATTGCATTCAGTTCCCCAAATCCACTAGTTTGAATTCAACCAACGAGTGAATAACTGACAAGTTTATTTATAAGCTGTTGCTTAAAATAGATTTATTCACAGCAATCCGAAAAAGCTGAGTCGTTATCACAACCATACTCTGAGTACACAAATAAAGCTTGGTGTTGTAGTACATATTGGTGTACTGCATTGCTAACGACGCCGGCAAAGTGAAATTATTTACCTCATTATTCAATGACGTTCAAATAATATAAATATTCATGTTATAGACGGGGCTTATTGCGAACCTAACGGAAAACATCGAGAGAAACAACGTTCAAATTTGTAAATCATTCGACCTTATACCACCATTTGAGGTTAGATTTGAATAGATAAGCTAGGTGTGTATGTCGTTATGGCACCGTGGGGTCAATGAGGTTGAGAAAAGACATAGAAAGGACTCAGAAAGCTGCTTTAAGATTTAGATAAGTAGACCTCGATCATTCTTCGACAAACAAAATGATCATGTTTTTTGCATTTGGTTCGACTGTGTAAATAATCTATAAGTAAACATATTTGCGTCACAGTCATTCGACCTCAATTTCTAATACAATATTGTAATCATTGCCTTTAAAACCAAAGTAAATTTACTAAACCGTTTACTGGCAATTATGTAAAAACAAACTTCGTTTGTTTAGTCTCTCCCCAACTACTTGCTTGCTTAGATAGATTTCTAGTTTCATAAAAATACCCGTGGAACGACGAATACAATGCCTTTTGATTGTATCCCATAACCGTGGTGGGGATCCATTGACCATTGCAGTACTGTCGGATATTTCGTGTTTCTTTCGTTTCTTATCCTACCCACACGATGAATTTACTTTCCTGATACATATATATAGTCTTCGTAAAATTCGATTAATGACTATAGTCTATGACCAGAGTGATAGCACATCAGTGGAAACAATCCTCCCTGAAAGTGTACACTATACATTTTAAGCAATGGTGATCAGTGTGGATTAATTGAGTTCAGTGTAGGGAACATCTCCAGTAATTGAGAAGACCCATCTACTGTATGTAGGTCTGGATTAAAGCTTGTAGAAACCCAAACTACAATAACTTTATTCACATTAGAGACATTTTGCTTTCAACATATTGCAGTGTACAATGTCTGGCAAAGCGAAGACAGGGTACTTTTTACAAACTTTGTAGTCGGATAAGTTTCGTATGCAGATAATACATTAAACTTAACAATTGGAACCACTGATGCGAATTTGTTGCCACAAAGAGACAATAATTGTTATAGAGAAGTATAGACAAAGTAACGTCAGACGGAATAATTGTATCATGGCAACCGTTACGGAGTTAAAGCACTTTATAGTTGTTCTTGCTGTTTTAATATACGCTTCGATGAAAAGTAGATTTTCTTGAACAAGCCATAACCCATGACATGTTTTATTTATTTATATATATATATATATATATATATATATATATATATATATATATATATATATATATATATATATATATATATATATATATATATTGATGGGAGGGTACTGGGGTACAAGTCTTCTGCCTGGCTATAAGGTCTAACAATAAAAACAAAGAAGAAAGTGAGCCACATAGGTGAGTTCAAAATCAACAACAAAGGGAAATCACACATACACAAACTCACTCCAAAATTGAGTAACTTGGAATAACTTGAATACATATTGACACTAGAAGAAGTCTAGCGTGTTTGCGTGTGTGTAGGGCGATGGGGGAGTGGTGGATTGCCCCTTTGTCAGCAGGTTCTGCACTATACCCCCTCCCTTAATTCCTCCATTTATAAGTACAATCTATTAACCTTACTTACTTACCGGTACCTAATCAGGTTTTGACTGGATGTCCTTTGTTCTGGTTTAAATATCGTTGACTCAATCACCTTTAGTTTCAATAATATGGAAATCCTTCATTGTTATATCCAATCCTTGATAATTGGTTCTAGTATCGAATGGTGCTGGAATGGGAAGTGATGTTCAACTGTTTGGTTGAGGAAGTGTTGATGAACATACAACGCCATAGCAATAGATCAAGTCTTTCCAAATCTAACGTCAATGTGACAATATGGGAATTCCATTATAAAAAAAACAGTCAACATATCCAAATTGTGCAGACATCAATCCGATATACAAAGCTGTTTAGAGAAACACATCCACTACTTCGTGTATTCCCGTGATCGCCGTGTTAAAACATGTCGTACAACTGATGTGCCATACGTTCTGATTTGAGTAATTGTATCACATTTTCTACTGTTTACTTTCCCTTGAAAGCTTTACTAAAATATGAGTTATTTCTGAAGGTAACGCAGTTAACATAACAACTCTATTCACATGTATCCAACCGAGGCAGAGGTCATACTACATAAACAAAAGCAGGGAAACACCAGTTACTAAATGTATTCACTGGTGGCGTGAAAGGCCTTGTAATTGCTTTTACGAATGCGCCTGTTTTAAGTAACGTTCATTGGTTATGACACGCACTTTGAATATGGGAACTGTTCATATGAAATTTTCGCTAAATCAAACTTACTATAACGTTTTCTTTTCAGGAGATATTCACATGTCAACCTACTGCGAAGCCCATACCTAGTTAAGTTCTAACTTGGATCAAGTTGGATCTAGTTTCTAATTTGTAACCCGAAAATAATCTTACGTCTTGTCGACGAGGCACACGACAATTACTCAACAATCGGCGTGTACATTAACCTCGATCGTATATGTCAATGCGGAATCGCGCATAACAACGTATACCAACCATTGTGACCCCTTCTCCCTTTTGACACTCAACTCTAGTGGTTCGCCTTGAATGTATATGATTCCACAACAACTGAGGTCATGATCTTATAGCTACCACGTTCCTTGTGAAGCTATACCTGAACAATGGAATCTAGCTAAGTGGTACATTTCTCGAAGTAAAACATTTTCATTGTGAGTACTTTTTCAAACAATCGAACTGCAGCTGGAACTCACGCAGCTAGTCAAGACTGTTTACAAATGTTCACAGACACAAAGAGCAGACGACAGGACTGGTTGTTCCTTAGCAACACAAATCTCATTGCCAATTTATATATTCTGCAAATATTTTGGACTACGCTTGTCATATATCAAGTCGAAAGGATAGCAATAAATCGAAAATTTGACATCTTATTTTCAAATTTCCACTGTCTTGTCTGAAAACGTTAGTCTTTTCATTGTAAATGTGTCACTCTTTGCATTTACCAAATGTTGGCATGGAGGCTAAGGATTTGACAGTCACGTTGAACTTCATGAGATCATTGTATGTTAAAACGTATGGGAAGGCAGCTTTGTTTAAATTATCATATACCAACCCCTACCCCCTTCACTCAAACTTGTGATTTCTAAAAAAATGACCCTCGCTACAAACTTTTCTATTATTATGATTATTGTTATTATTATTAATATTTATCTGTATGGGTAAATTTATTGATCACCGAAGATTGAATTTGAAGAATATAAATATATAATTTCAATGAGAAGAAAAAATTAGTCAGTCCTACTGTTAGCTGTTTTTTTTTTTTCTTCAAGATTTGCTTGTTTCTTTTTCAATCCGATCGATATTTCAAATGTTATAGCATTGTTTGTTCTGTGGTAAAGATATGAAGATTTCTCCTAGATCCGTTGAAAATGTGACAGAACAAAAGTTTGCAATTTAGTATAATTATTCCGTATTAATAGTCAATCAGCAGCTGCACGAAGTGCCTGTTTTCCATGATCTGAGTGATTTCAAACAACTGCTATTCAACTGTTTACACCAGTTTAATTCATTTTATAAGTAATTTTTATAATAATGCTTAATAGTTATGTTTATTGAAGAAAAATCCTGGGCCAGTCCAAGTCAATTAATGATGGGTTGTACTCTTTATTGATGTGAAAGTAGTCTATAGGCTTGTAAGAAGTAACTTGTTCTGGTTGTTAAAGATTTGACCAAATACAATGATGTCAAACAAAACCGAAAAGAATAGTAACAGTGTAGTAGCCAGGTACATTTATCCGAGTACCAAGTATTTTTAAGTACTTGAGGTTCCCGACAACCAGGTATTCTAGCGCGATGACTGGCTTGTTAGGATCCGAGCACCGAGTACCAGTTTTCGAGTGCAGTATTCTATATACAGTATTCAGTACCGAATACGAATTATACTATGTCATATGAGTACTTTTGATTTCCTAAATACACAGAAATGTAATATTTATAACTGCTCCCGGTAGTCATTATAAGTTATTGTTTGACAAATTTTCAAATGTAAAATGTCTTCAAATAATGGGTTAATAAGGTTGCAAGTGTCACATTAATACTACAAACATGCTATAAATTGTTTTATTTTAGAAACATATATATATACATCACTTTGGCTTTCTTTGTTTATGCTATATGTACTGCACTTGGTCATATAGTCTGCTATTCTGCTGCATTAGAGACACATGAGTACGGTGACATTACAGAGTAATAAAAATCATCGATCACTTATAATAACTACCTACTGTAACGTCAGTATTACGAAACTGTTTGTTTTACATAACTCGTCACGAACGAGAACCAGCACTTTGAATCGAGTACTTAAGCATCAGAGTGCGGGAGCGAACGGATGAATACCAAGTACTGTACACCTAGTGCGAGTACCGATCATTTGAAGAAAAAAAGAAAAGATGTTTGAATGCCACTCGAGTGTCGGGTGCTTTTTGAGTACTACAACACTAGAAAATAGCTTCGTGACAATACTTTACCAGTTTATATTTTTTATTTTTAGTTTACTAATGGTTGGCAGAAATTACAATTACAGACACAAACAAAAGGACCTTGGAAACAGCAACTATCTCCCGTAATTGAAAAAAAAAACGCACAGATACCGATACTGTCAAAATTCTTTAAACCGTTCTTACTAATGGGGGACTGTTTAATGTAATTTAAAACATGCTTTCTAATGAGGAACTGATTAAAGTCATTTAAATCGTAGTTACCATTGAGGACATGATTAAGGTAATTTAACGTGAAACTGCAGTAAAATATTTTGTATTACAATCGGATTTATTAGACAAACCAAGACAAAACTGATCAGCAATTGATTTTGAACATATTTCATTTTCTTATTAGGATCATCTTATTCGCAAACTGATACGTTGAACTGATTATTTAGTAATAATGAATGATATTTTAACGCTTCTTTGATATATTATTATCAAGGAAAAAACAGATCGTGAGTGCTTTGAGTAGATCACTAAGCTACTTCCAAATAATTATAATGAAAGTCCGACTAAATTGAAGGGAAGAGAGGCGCTCGGCCATTTCAGATTCAACCAACTCCTTTCCAAGAGGCTGTCGAAAACTTTCGTTTTCGAGGGCGCTAGACCTTTTTTGCTGAATGGTCACGCTATTAATTCTGAAATGTCAGAGTTTGCTCAACGATTACATTATGAATAATGCAATCCAATTATACTTTCGTTACAACTGACACATTATTCTAGATTTTTCATAAGTTAACGGCAGTTTGCGAGAACTTTGACAGATTCTATTCGAATTTGAAATTTCGTCGACCTTCTCAAATATCCAAACACAGAAGACGCGTGAACAATATACGGTTTACGAGAATAGAGACAGAAAAAACAGAACTCCGTAATATAGAAATGTTTTGTTTTCTACCTTGTTCCGGATCACGATAACTTTTTTTATTATCTTAGCCTCTTACCTGCTCTCTAAGTCTTCAACTACGAAGTAAAATAAGACCGGGCCGGTTAAATTTTGACGGTTAACCGGTTAATTAGTTTATTGTAAACATGTTAATTCTTGCTCATGCCCATATGTCATTAATGTGATCAATATTCGCCTTTAAAACGTTTCTTGTTTTACTTTTTGTATAATACAGGACTATGTGACATGTTTGAGATCTTCTTGATCTCCGTAATGAATCCAACATTAATAGTGTTGTATGTACAGTACGTTATTTATTAAACCACCCTTCAACGAAGATTGCAAACGGTCGTTTATTTTTACGTCATGGTGACATCTTCTGATGAAAATGGTTAAATGAAGTTGTCACGCTGATAACTGACTTTGATTGTTAGTCAGGGATAATTCCTCATTCAATGTACAGAGGATAGGTCACGTGACCGA
The DNA here is from genome assembly GCF_037975245.1 of Apostichopus japonicus. Taxonomy (NCBI): domain Eukaryota; kingdom Metazoa; phylum Echinodermata; class Holothuroidea; order Aspidochirotida; family Stichopodidae; genus Apostichopus; species Apostichopus japonicus. The sequence goes on from NC_092567.1 coordinate 8,266,665, forward strand.
TTTCATATTACAACCATAAGAAACGGGTTAAAATCGTAAACATTTATCTGAAGCGCCTCAGTCGGTACACTACATTTGGCTTGTTTATTGATGTATTGCCATGCTCTGCGCCTTACCACTTTTATACGTCATTTGGTGATTACGTAATGCTTTACAATACTATATTGTTTTTTTCCTCTCAACCAGATTCCGTCTGCTCAGTTTGGTCAAAAAAGAAGAAGTGTATGTAGCGTAATATGAGACCGCACTGAAGAATCTCATTAAGACCTCCTACTATGCTTACTTAACATAACAGATGTAAAGAGCTGATAACTTCAACATGGTCCCGTGATGGTGAATAAAATTCAATTCGAACAAAACAAATCAAGACTTTCATAAGCCTCTTATTTGACGTATCGTACGTGATAGTGTACTATGATACACGATGTGTGTGTGTGTGTGTTTTTATTTATGTATTCAAAAACCGACAATGATAACATTTTATATCACCTTCACCCAAATGTTCCCACCAAGATCTACTTCCAATCCACACAAAACCCTTTCCACAGAACTGTCATGAAAATAGTATGCTTCTGGTTATAACCCACGTCCAATGTTACCATAGTAACAGCAGCAGTTGATTTCAGAAGTCGATATTTTAATATAATGACCTTCATCAAAATTCGATCCGGACGGAATCATGGACTTACAATCGTGATGTAACAAGCGAATCCATTTTAACTAGGAACTCAAATAGATACATTTATACCCTAATACATCTCTTATATATCATTTCTCATACAAGAATAAATAGGTTTCCGATAGATGTATCTGTTTCCTTTATATCGTAGTGAAATGCATGAATTTCTTAAAATAGTGTGTCATTTTACCATGTATACCCAAATACAAACATCATTAATTTACGTTAATCTATTGTTTGGCAAGGATTGCGAAGGGAGGGGGGGGGGTTACAAAAGAGGAACTTTCATATGACATATTTCTAAATTTAACAACTAAACGACATTACAAACATGGAAAGGTTCAGGCCTTTTCTTAACCAGTTTCCACAAAACTGGATGGGAACGTACCAAGGTCGAGTTTTTTTGTCCCAAACAGGTTTGCAATTGTGTGTAAATAGTCGCTCATGATTGGTCGGAAGTTTTGTCATTAAACCTGGTACTTCGCGGTAAGCAAAATGTCCGAAGGTTTAACCGTTCAAAATATCCCGAATCTTTTCGTAAGTATATGTAGATATCTTTGGAATTGGTTTAGACATATTTAGCACACTAGTTTGTTAGATTGTATGATCTAATATATCCATGTTTGATCGAAGTTTTCTGTGAAGTCATTTATCGATAACATAGCACAATGCACGTAACAGTTTTGTACAGGGTGCATCACACATGCGCTGTAGGCCTATATGCATTAAAATTATGTACACAGTGCAGTGACGGTAGTATACCATACTGCACACTATACAGTATGGACATTTGAGAACTGTGTTGTGATGCAAAAACAATTCAGTTTTTACCCCCTCCCCACTCCCATCCCCTTCTAGAACCACTTCTTAAAACTGGTCAGAGCTTTTCTCGAGATGGCAGGATTGCTTATTAAGTAGCTTGTGTCTATACTTTGGCTCAATAAAAGGACGAACTTCCTCTCCATCAAAAATAATTCTTCCAAGGATACCAGTCGTTGATGACGGTTACCCAGCATTCTTCACCCCTCACTTGAACTTCTGAATATCCTGTTTAGTCATATATGTACTGTGTATATCCAATAGTTTCCTCTATATATGATCTAACCCAGTGGAGAAACATATGATTCAACATAAAAGTCGTGTAAATTAAGCCTTGATTATTCGCATACCATTTCCCAAATTGTATACAGGAAACTGCAGACCTTCTGTAGTCCTGATCTAGTCGCATAACACACTCACCTATTGTACCGATTCAAACTATTGCTGCTGTCATGTTTGCGTATATTCATTTAAGACTTGTTATTTTAGTGTATCCATTCCACAAATCGAATTCGATTGCAATAGAACGGCTCACGAATCTTACAATGTAGCGTGTGTATCATAAGTAAGGTAAACAAGTGAGTCAAGCATTAAAGGTAAAGTTGGGTCGTTTAGAAGGCAACCCCGTAACTAGACTTAACTAAGTGTCACAGGACAATCAACAACAAATTTGTATCTGTTCAGATTAAGCATCATGTTTCAGTGACGTCAATGAATTCATTCATGTGTTGACATTTAAGACCTATGGACCTAATCATTCTTCTGATTCAGTGTATGTCTTCCAACTTTCTATCTAGTGATGGTCATTATTGATGCTGACGTCACGAGCAATCTGAGTAGATGAAATTTCCGTAGTTGCAAACCTGTTTGGGAAAAAATCGCGCTCCGGCCCCGCAATGAAACATTTCAGACAATCTTGAATTTTAATAAACAACGGTTGATTACTGGAATTACTCGTCATGACAAAACACACTATTCGCGTCGGAGACTTTGGTCAAAATAGTTAAGTAGATTTTCAAAAATACTAATCGCGTTATCGTAGCGTGCGTGTAGGAATAATATGACAATATACAATATCCGCCGAATCTAATATCATATATTTACGACATTGGTGACAAATCTACAGTGGTTCTGAAGGGACAGGCGAGTTCTTCAAAACAATTTAATGTTGCATATTTTTGTTGCGCTGACCAGTTACGCTAACGTTACCGCTTGACAAAAATGATAAAACAAATCGAGTCTGGTGTGTTTCAAGTAACTTGGCAACAAGTCAAAGATATGATTTTGATAGAGTTGTCAAGTATACGCTTTATTCATATCTTGGCCAAATTTATCAAATTGAGTATGTGCCTTGTCAACTCGATAAAAATCATTTGAAGTGACTACAACTAGCCGGTTCCTTCAAAGTGATGTTACCATTTTTTCTTCTTCTAATTTACCAAATTTTGGGGAAGTGTAAATTTCTAAAACGTGAGATTATAAAATAAAGAATGTTTAGATGTAACTTGCAAGGCCTCAGAAGTGCCGTTTCCGGCAATCTGAGAGGCATTGTGTGTCAAAAATTTTCTTGTACGCTACGCGCCAACCCATGGTGGCGCTCCGCTTAGTGTCACGGGAACTTTCGGGCACAAAAAGTTCTGCCCCCACCCAAACTGAAATGGTCCCGTACGCCTATGATGTCAACTTTCCTCAAGTTAAAAGTCTGGCTGAGTTGGCAAGGCCAGTCAGCATGAAAGAGAATTTTTTTCTTGCATTTCTGTCACCAAAGTTGCACATCTTTTTGGTTGCTATTTTGCCTCACAGGTGCCATCTCCTGCGATCTGGGGGGTGCTGAAATCTCAAATTTTCTCTGTACGCTCCGCGCCAACCAAGGTGGCGCTCCGCTCAGATAGTAACCTCCGCCCCCCCCCACAAGAAAGAACAGCCCCCCATAGCCTCCCCCACTCAAAAAATCCTAGGTACGCCACTGATGTGGACCATGTGGTTTTGATATTGCTGAGCAATCAGTAGGAAATGTTTACCAAACGTAAGTAAGGGCGGTATTGAAGAACTTAGCTTGCATAATTTCCGCATTTGTGACGTTATTAATTCACAGAGGACATTGTTAGATTTGGAAGAGGGATTCAACTGGTAATGCCTACGGTTGGCATGTAATATAACTGTTAGTAGTCGAATAAGAACCTTATTTATAATACATAAACAAGTACGTGTGTTCCTCATATGTCTTCTGCGGTACCAGCACTTATTTATGAATGCGAACTGTGTCAAAACTCAACAACATCAATGTCAGATTATATGTAGTGAATTCCCAAAACAATATCAGAATATTGCCCGAATTTCTACGTCAATATCTTGTTTGGGGCTGTAACCCCTCACCCCAAATCACCCCCCCCCCCCAAAGCATACCTCGCCTATGAATATTTCTCAATCGGGCGGTACTATCCTCCTCCGTTAGCAAAACAAATAAATGTAACATGTCACGAAATTTACATCAGGAATTTATAAATTAGACAACAATATTTATGTTTTTCAAAACAGAGAATAAAGCATGACAAGATCATAGCAAGTAGCGGACATATCATGATGGTCATTCAAATATCTTAGTTAGACCGAGGTGTGTACTTCAATGTGTAATAAACACGACATGGTCAGAACCTGACAACAGCGAAGTAAATAGCATAGTAACTGGGTAGGCAATTGCTCTCACAGTAAATCATTATGCCCGCCCTGCTATATATATTGCTCACAAATTTCGTTGTCGTACCAGATATATGCATAAGAATAACCATACCATCTTGTAGATAAATTACTCTAAGCCACTATATTAATGTATACCTTTTTCTTCCATATTTCATTATCGGTTAATTTTTCGACATAGTCAGTCGAAACGTCAACAGTTTATCCATGTCCTTTCTTTACCCCCGTGTTACCTAACACCAATCTAATCAAGAAACGTTGATATTCTCGGATAACTTAGTTTAACTGATGACTAGTATTGACGCGATATTATGAGGAATATGTCGAATTATGATATGCAACACCAATATGTTAAGGTATAAGTCGAAATACTTTATTTATTTAACCTTCCCATCTTAAACTCGAAAGTTAGAGAATATAGGCGAAAGTTTGAAATATAATAGTAAATGTTTGAGATTATAAAAATGCAAATTGGAAATTAAAAGTGAAAACATCGACCTGTTATTTCGAACTTTCCTCTTCCACAATCCTTACATTCTTAAAATAATTGAAGGCAATTGCCAGGAAAGATACAATTTTTTAAGGAAATAATTCAACTTGTGACAGTTGTTGACATTTCCAGATAAACAGCGACCAATAAACTAGAAAATTGCTCCTGCGTGGTAGATAACCAATCAATGACATTTAATGTGAACATTGGCAAATTATAATATTGTGCCATAAGTAATGATTCATGACATTACGTAACAGATACGTCTTATAAAAGTTAAGGCCATTATGTTTCGTTTCGTTTCGTTTATTTCACTTTTTTTCTTTTTTACAATTACATTCACAATAATGTATAATACCAATGTCAAAGAAAGAAAAAAAGCATGGAAAATCTGAAAAAGCTACGCTTGTACTCTCATAAAGTGCAGATTCACCATGAACAAATTAAATACAATACGCTAACTACACCCCCTCCCCCTCCCCCACTTGCCAAACGGGAAGCACAAGTAGCATTATTAAAGGTCAAGTGACACGTAACAGATTTCCTTCAAACTTACACAAATTGAAAAGCTACATATCAAAACCCTATATTCCAAATATTCCACATTTACTACGGTAAATTTACCGCAGTTTTACCATGGTATTACCGCAGTAAAAGTGCGGTACATTTACTACGGTAAATTTACCACAGTTTTACCATGGTATTACCGCGGTAAAAGTAGGGTAAAAGTGTGGTACATTTACTACGGTAAATTTACCGCAGTTTTACCATGGTATTATACCGCGGTAAAAGTAGGGTAAAAGTGTAGTACATTTACTAGGGTAAATTTACCAGAGCTTTACCATGATATTACTGGAGTAAAAGTAGGGTAATTTTTATGGTACATAAACTACATAGGTGAAATTCCTACAACTGTGCCATGATTAACCACAGTAAAATTAGGGTAAAACTATCGAGTGCAATTATACTATGGTAAAATTACCATAATTGTACCATGATTATACTACAGTAGAACATATACTGTATGGGTCACACTATGAAACATGATGGTATATTTACAGCAATTTTTGCATGATTTTGTCCCATATTTTTGCAATACTGATATGACAAACCTTTTGCCAGCTTATGTTCTACTCATATCTTAATGTTGGCAATATAAATTACCTGTGGATATGAGTTGAATAAAGAAGAGAGACAAACTGCTATTCTTATATGTTATAGTATGCATCTCTTTTCCTAAACAAAAAAGCAGTAGATTTATACATAGAGAATTCCTTCATGTGTTCCCTGATTAATTAGAGAGGAGACAACAATTAATTCTTTTTTCATCATGAGGGAGAACCTAAAAGCCTTTAAAATGAAAAAAAAAAAACTATATAAACTAGCACACATAAGGCATAGCTTCTGTGCCTCAACACTGAACACACCAAAATTGACCAATCAGTGTCCTCAGATTTGGGTATTCTCTGTCAGGTCCATTAAATGACATGACAAGTCTATGTATCTATCTACAGTAAATACAATGAGTTGTGTTTTGTAGTTACGTGTGATCCGTAACCGATGAGGTGGTTAGGCTATTTGCTATACACTTAACCATGGTAGGATATTATTTTTGCGTATTTTTGGAAATTCTAAAAAATACTTTTTCTCCCGCTTAATACCAGATGTGGTCTTCCGTTTTATTCATAGATGGGTGTACTAGAGCCTTGTTAACATGACATTAGTTGCATTTAACACGATATGCCAGATTCGCGTGAATTTTTCGAAAGTGTTTTGTTCAATCTTTTCGTAAAATTTGAATGGTGTACCAACTTACTTTTCTTACACAATTGGTAATTTCTCTACTGATTTTTGTTTTTTCCCCCTCTATACAGTGAAGTGAATACGTTGTGCATTGAGTATAAACTTAACGCGAATGCAAGAAAACGATGCGGGGATTTCCAGCAGACAAATGTTTTCTTTGCGGGATTACTGAGTCAGTTGAAGGGAATCCCGCACCTTAGAGGGAACACTGAATTGAAGTCAAATTCATACAAAAGAAAACGTTTACTAACTAACATACAATATAAATTTAAAAAAAATGTGGAATGGCAATATTGTTCAAAGCATTTCCCGCGAGGCTGATTTATTACAGCAGCTTTTCCCGCGCTGGGCCATGGGTGTCAGTGTGACCCATATACCCTGAAGTGTGCGAAACTAGCCATTGACATTGCCCTTGTGAGTGGGTTTTACAACCTGCGTCCTGGGTTACCTGCTTTCTTGCCTCAGTACACAAAACACTAATGATTATCAATAACCCAACAGAAGACTCAACATATAATTTTGTTATCTTATTTTTTTTTTCTTTTTATAGTTTCAAAGGAAATTAAGGAATAGTGGAAAATGAGACGGAATAGTGTATTTTCAAATCCGCTATTCCGCTGGAATAGTGGTAAATATTCTAAATTTCGACCCCTGGGTCCTGAGGCAGGAAGCCAGGCTGGGACAACCACATTTCATGTATTCTGAATAAACTTATTCCAAATTTACTCAGCTATCCTCACAACAAAATGTCATGTACATTGATTACTCTTGCTTAGCAAGCTTAGTGAAACTAGTGTCACACACTCATATATATATAGGACCTAGCTTAAAGTGAGTAAATTATGTAGTCTCACTTTGTGACATTAATAGGACCCCAACAGAGTCCATCTCAGCAATCTCAGGCCTTAAAGTCTAAATTTTGACCCAAATACTCATTTTAGACAACATAAATCACTGAAGCATGATATCACAGAACATCATTCCTGAAATATCAATTGCTGTACACTATATGCTAACCATTGAAGCCATTAACATACTGGATTTCGGCCAAATTGCAAAAAATCACAACTTTGCATAAAGGTTTGGTCAATTAATTGCTCCCATTGACTTGCACTACAGTAGGCTAATTGAGCTGCGATACCTGTACTATTTGTAATACATCTGTTACAGTAGCAGTCCTGTCTCCTATATTAGCATGTTAGCATACATGATAGCATGTATCACCATGTTTATTGTCATGAATGAACTAGCATACTGTACATATGTTAGCTTGAAGGCTATGTAAGCAGTATGATACCATACATGTACAGTGTATGTACTTGTACTGTATGTTAGCATGTATGTTAACATGTATGTTAGCATATATGTTAGCATGTATGTTAGTTTGTTTGTTAGCATGTATGAAAGCATGTATGTCAGCATGCATGATAGCATACATGTATGTTAACTATGTATGATAGCAAGTATGTTAGCCTGTACTGTATGTAAGCCTGTATGTAAGCCTGCTTGTAAGCCTGTTTGTTAGTGTGTATGCTAGCATGTATGTTAGCATGTTATAAGCACTATGATAGCGTGTATGTCAGGCTGTATGTTAGCCTGTTTTTAGCAAACATACATGTAAGTTAGCATACATGTTAGCATGTATACAGCGTACATATGTTAGCTTGAAGGCTATGTTAGCATGTAAGATAGCAAGTATGTTAGCAGTGTATGTTAGCAAACATACATGTTAGCATACATGTTAGCATGTATGATAGCATACATGTATGATAGTGTGTATGATAGTAAGTATGTTAGCCTGTTTGTTAGCCTGTATGTTAGCATGTTAAAAGCTGGTAGCGTTTACATCAGGCTGTCAGTCTGTTTGTTAGCATACATGTTTGTTAGCAACTTAGCATGTATGTTAGCATTCATGAGCATGTATGTAAGTTAGCATACTGTACATTAGAATGTATTTTAGCATGTTATTTAAGCAACATGAAGGACTTAAACAATTTTTGGTTCCTTGCTTAAGCAAAAGGAACCTATGTAGTCAACTAGATCCGCTATAGTGAAAAGGTGTGCCCTATTGTTCTCGGTGCCTGTAAAGGTCACCAAAAGTCAGTTAGGGGCCAAAAACCAAAACAATAAACAAGCAATAACTCCCATTGACAGGGTCCGACATGATTGTTATTTTGGAACTTGTAATATACAGTATACCTGTATACTTGTAAATAACGTAGGGGATCATTTTTCAACTTAACAGTGGTGTGATCCAAGGTCAACAAAGGTCAATTAGAGGTCAAAAACAGGTATTTTTGTGATAACTTGAGAACAAAATGTCCGTCAAGGTTGGGAGTTACGCTATTGTAATCCAATAGTGGACCCACAATTTTGTGACCGTTGACCTTAGGTTGACCTCTGGTGACCTGTATTAGCTTCTTTAGTTATTTGAATTTATTGTGGCCATATCCAGATATCAAATGGTCTTTTGATCAAAATTGTCCATGGGTTGACCCCTGTGCGACCTTCAGGTGCAAAGTCCTGTATATGCTCATTTTAGGAGATACTGTACAGGACATAAAACCAAAACAAGTTTGTCAATATTTAACTATATGGTCAATTCCATGATAAGGTCAACATCATATCAAAAAAATTAAAATCATTGTACATTAAAATTGTATAAGTTTCCAATAAATAGAATACTTGTAGTTACTAAAAATAATTTTTTCACCCCCGAAACATCATTTGTTTGATTATGGGGTCAGTTATAACAAATGTTTCAGTTGTAACTAAATTATGAAAAATGCAGCGAAATTTCATTTTGTGCAGATTTGTACATAGTAATCATAGATATCATCAGTTTTTTGGACTAATTATATTCGCCATAGCATAGTGCTCACTTAATAGCTTCAATTTTTTTTCGACATCAAGGCATTAGACAATAGTGGTGAATTGAAAACACCCTCCATTTACTGTCACGCGAGTCACAAAATTTACAGTTTTTTTTTTTTCTCCTTGCCTGCACAATATTTTTACCCCAAATAATGAATATCAAGTCTTCACATAGATACCAAAAGGATTACTGAATTTTCCTTTCCAGAAGATATTCAAATTTTGCGGAAAATCACCCTTTATGAATGTCACGCGAGTCACGTCACGCGAGTCACGTCAAATCAAGATAGTGTTTCTACCTATTTACTGTGTGTTGGAGTAATTATATTTGCTATAGCATAGTGCTCACTTAATAGCTTCAATTTTATTTTGATATCAAGGCATTAGACAACAGTGGTAAATAGAAAACAGTAAACACCCTCGATTTACTGTCACGGAGTCACAAAATTGACTGTTTTTGTTTTTTTTCTCCTTGCCTGCACAATAGTTTTACTCCAAAATAATGAATATCAAGTCTTCACATAGATACCAAAAGGATTACAGAATTTTCCTTTTCAGAAGATATTCAAATTTTGCAGAAAATCACCCTTTATGAATGTCACGCGAGTCACGTCACGCGAGTCACGTCAAATCAAGATAGTGTTTCTACCTATTTACTGTGTGAAAATTACAGGGATGTTATCTAGTTTGATGAATGAATCACATATATGCATTCCCCTTTAATTAGGCAACTTAAATAATATGGGCACACATAATGCAACTAATTATCATAATTTCATTTGAAATATCAGAATTTAAAATCATGAATATTTATTCGCAATAAAATGCCTATTTTATCACCACATTTGGAACGTTAGCACATGTCATTGATTTTTTAGTATTATACTAAAACATAATCTACATTTGTATCTGGCAATGCCATGTGCTATGACTTGACAACCTTAAGGTCTTAACTGCTCAATCATTCCCAAAATCCTATGAGCAAATGTATCTTCTCAAATATTACACTTTTGGTTTATTCAAATATGACAAATGAGAATGGTAATTTGAATCACATTTTGATAGATCTGTTTCTTCTATAACTTTCAAATGAGTGGCTTCAACAGACTTAATATTGTTATAAATATTAATTGACAAAATATATTGCCTGAACAACTGTACTACCCGTACAGTATATTACCTACTGTCTGCAGTCATGAAGGTAACTCGGGGACATTAATATCATCTGGACATTCCCAAGGGAAGTACCTTTTGGACACTTTCTAGACCAATGAATGTTATATTTCACTATGCAAGATCTGTACCCTCAATTCACTACTGCATTTGGTCTAGAACAATCCGAAAAGTGAACTTGTCACGCGAGTCACGTTTTCTTGTCACGCGAGTCACAATACATCTGCATCGTTATTTTCATGCGTTACAACTTTTTTTTCAAAGTTGCATAGCAATTGAGGTAGAGGTATTTTTCAACTTCGGTATGATTATAAAAAGTAATTGGAAAAATTTTAATAAGACATAAGAAATCGAACATTTGTTGTGCATTCTGATTTTTGCTAATAGTAACTGTCACGCGAGTCACGTTTAGTTTTTCGCCAATTTCACCCCAATACTTGAGGTATAAATATTTTTTCTCTACTGTTGTAAGCATTAAGGCATACATTCACTGCTACATTAATGCTTTTCTACCAGGTAATTTCTTTATTTGTTAAATGATATCAAATAGAGAGGAATTTGAGTAAAAATGTCACGCGAGTCACCATGGAATTGACCATATGATAGAGCTGTACATGCTCTAAAGATGAAACTAACTCCCGCTTCGATCGAACACCCGGTTCGTAAGTTATGAGGTGCCAAAGGTTGGATTTGATACCTTTTTAGCAATAACATTGTGTGTGTACATTGGAGTTCATAACAATTTTAGGATGAAGTTCACATCAAAGGGAATATTTTTCATAAAAGCTGTCATGCCTTCCAAGGTCATTCAAGATCTCTTATCATGACAAAATCTGCCCACTTATGTTAATTTTATGCAACAACTTCCAGTGACAAAGTCTGACATGGCTGATATATTGGGACAAGTTGTGAATTAACTAGTTGCACGTTTTCCAAAATTCCCTTTATGTAATCCAAGGTCACCGAAGGTCAATTATGGCTCAAAATGTGTGTTTTGGGGGCAATAACTTGTGAAACTCCCACTGATGGGGTGCAATATGGTTGACATTTTGGGACTAGTTGTGAATAGGGTAAGGGATCGTTTCCAGACATAATGGTCATGTGATCCAAGGTCAAAAAAAGGTCAATTATGGGTCGAAAACTCAATCTCAAAACTGATAAAAGTTGTCCATGGTTGATCCCTGTGCCACCTTCATGCGCAAAGTTATCAGAGGTCAAGGTTTTGTTTAGTTTCAAATGAGAGGTGGATCTCATGACCTTGGAATATGATTTACAGTAAAGTAATACTTATGGGTGTGTACGGTGCAGTGCTGTACCCATTGACTACTGCAAATGCATGTATACTCCAGTAGTCTATGAGTACTGCAATGCCCCCTTACACACTAAGAGGTAATTACAGTACCTTACTGTATAACTGTAGACACTACAGTTGTCATTGAGTATTGCACTGCTCCTTACACATACATAAGTATGACTTTACTGTATAACTGTAGACACTATAGTTGTCATTGAATACTGCACTACCCCCTAACACACCCACAGGTATTTCTTTCCTGTATAACTTTACATACTTACAGTAGTCATTGAGTACTGCACTGCTCCTTGCACACCCAGAGGTATTACTTTACTGTATAATGTGCAGGTGTACTACAGTAGTCATTGAGTACTGCACTGCTCCTTGCACACCCAGAGGTATTTCTTTACTGTATAACTGTAGACACCACAGTAGTCATTCAGTACTGCACTGCCCCTTACACACCCAGAGGTAAATATTTCCTGTATTTACTGTTCATACAGTAATCAAGAATATGTACTGCACTGCTCCTTGCACACCCAGAGGTATTACTTTACTGTATAACTGTAGACGCTACAGTAGTCATTGGGTACTGCACTACTTCTTACACACCCAGAGGTAATACTTTACTGTATAAATGTTGATACTACAGTAGTCATCGAGTACTGTACTGCTCCCCTACACACCCAGAGGTACTGTAATACTTTACTGTATAACTGTAGACACTACAGTAATCATTGAGTACTGTACTGCTCCCTTTCATACACAGCTCAGGCCTTATTTTACTGTATAACTTTAGATACTTGTAGTCATTGAGTACTGAACTGCTCCAGTTGTACACCCAGAGGTATTACATAACTGTATAATTTTCCTTCTATTCTTTGAGTGCTGCACTACTCCTTGCACACCAAGATGTTTTACTTTATTGTATAACTGTAGACACTACAGTAGTCATTGAGTAAGTGCACTGCTCCCTTTCACACCCAGAGGTATTACTTTATATGAATGGACTGTAATGCAACATTTGTGGACAATGGAACGTACACGTTTATATGATCTGTCTAATATGTTTTCTTTAATGTACGGACTTCTTTGTATGTTAACTTCATATTGACTAAATTGTACAACGTATTTAAGTTATGTACCAGTCATTGTGGGAAAAAAACCCACAATTTCTCCTTTTTTCTTGAATAGCCTATCCAAGCCCGCCGTACATAATCGTAGAAGGATGTGACATACACAGTATGTGTACTTGACGTCGAAAGAGCAGGAAACGTGACGTGTTCAGTTTGTGGAATATGACCAGAAGTCAAACTCCAATGGAGAACTTAGGAAAACTATCCTGCTCTATCTCTAACAGAGCTGGAAAGGACATCAACAGAAAAGTGAGGAATCTTTGACATTTCTCTTACAACAAACTTCAAAATTTTATCAGCGCCTGAAAGAGGGATCACATTAGAGTGTTTTATAATGAGTGTTTTATACCTGAAGTTACATTAGAATTGATCTAAATATTCTCTTTTATCTTGTTCTAAGAGGTAAATGATTTTGCAATTGTGAGATCCAGTACAGTAGCCTGCTCGTGTAGTTAGAATACAGACCGTATGTTCAGTGAATTTTATGTCTGATAGAAGTTATGCTTCTAAATGAATGGCTAGTTTGCATCTCCAATGACTTCTTCTTTGATCCGACTTATGATTTCTAAATCTGAGTTTAAGCTCCATCAGAACAACTTTATTGTTATCTGCTTCTTAATTTCGCCAAAAGGCTAGTCTTTTCTCACACACTGATGAATACTGATACACAGTCTAGTCTTAAATCTACAGTATCTGAAATATGTGCACTTGGAAAGTGCAGTTGATTTTATTGAATAATTGTTGTCTTTGTGATAATGTTAACCCTTTTTGATCATCACTTAATATTTCCAATGCTTAATTTCAAATTACTAATTAACATGTGTTTTTCCTATTTACAGACAACAAGGGGACTTCGGGTTCATCGGCAGTTGCTGTGGTTAAAACCATAATTGTAGTACTTCTAATTCTGGTGGTTTTGGTCGTCTGTATGAAAGGTACTGTACCATGGTGCATAGCACAATCACTTTGCAATATGTAGCAAAGTTTGTCAGCTATTTTCTTGTATTCTATTTGTATTCATTGCATCTACATTATTCTTATTGACTAACAGAAAAGTATAGCAACTATTGTTTGTTTTTTATTTTGATGATAATAGTAACCGTTGCATTGATGATGGCATTTTTGTGTATGTGCACGTTTGTGATGCCCAGCTTGTAAACATGATATCTCAAGAAGGGTAGTTCGGACCAATATCATATAATGTGTAGACTTACCACATTGAGTACAAGAAGCCTATTGTTTTTGGTGAAGGTCAAGGGTCATTTGGGGTCATGAGGAGGCAAATTGTAAAAACATGGTAAACACAATATTTCAAGAAAGGAAGGTCGGACCAACTTCATATTTGGTGAGGTTAAATTCACATTGAGTACAAGAATCCTATTGTTTTTGGTGGGGGTCAAAGCCATTTGAGGTCACCAAGGATCAAATTGTGAAAACCTTGTAAACACGATATCTCAAGATGGGAAGCATGGGCATACCTCATATTTGATTTGTTGAAGTACCGAATTAAGTCAAAGAAGCCTATTGTTTTTGGTGGAGGTCAAAGGTCATTTGGGGTCACTAGGGGTCAAATTGTGAAAACTTTTGAAACACGATATGTCAAGAAGGAAAGCATGAACAGACCTCACATTTAATGTGTAGAAGTACCTTATTGATTTAAAGAAGTTAATTTTTTTCGGGGAAGTGGAAGGTCATTTGGGGTCATAAGAGGTCAAATTATGAAAACCTTGTAAACATGTTATCTCAATATTAGAAGCTTTGGCAGATCTCATACTTGGTATGATATAGCATTGAGTCAAAGAAGCCCATTGATTTGGTGGAGTTCAAGGTTCACTTGGGGACATAAGGTCAAATCGTGAAAGCTTTGTAAACATGATCTTGCAAGAAGGGAACCTTGGACAAGTTAAGGAGCCTATTATTGTTTTTGGTGGAGGTCTAAGGTCATATGAAGACAGCAAATACCAAACATTTACTTTACTCCCCTCTTACCTGTCTCTCTACACTAACACACCTTCCTAACATAATATCATGGGGGAAGCTTGGGCAGATGGCATATTTGGTATGTAATTGTACCACATTGGGCGGAGGTCAGTGGTCGTTTGAGTTCACCAGGTGTCAAATTGTGAGACCCATGTTTTACACAATATTTCAACAAGGACAGATGTCATATTTAGTATCTTGATGTATCTATCACATTTAGTACAAGATGCCTGTTGTTGAGGTGAATGGTAATTTCAGGACAGCCTCTGTCATTGTGACTTCTTTTTTTTTTTCACATCACACTGCTTTTCACTGTATTACTATGTTCAAGTATGTTGTACACCCTCACTGTACATGATGTCAGATTCATGAAGAAAACTGCTGATGTTACATCATCGAAACCACGATGCATCTTTGCATTCTGGTTAATTAACCTTACATAAATTATTCCTGCAGTGTTAAACTTCCGAAGGAGTCGGAGGAAAATTGTGGAAGACGAAGAGGTAAGACTGTAATATCTGAAAATATAAATAATATCAAGGGAAGCAAAATATATAAAGCTGTTAAACATACTGTAACGCTAATTCAGTCTAAGATTCCGGGGGCACTTAAATATTCCCTACTGAGGACTGGTGGTGGTATGGAAACAAATGCGGCTTGGATGATTGTATGTTAGTAACGACGAGCCTTTAATCTCGCAATAACACGCAAAGAATGTAACACATAGATAAACTTAAGTAAAGAAACAGGCGCTGAGATTTCGTAATCTATTACTTTAATCAGTCACGGTACATACCATAAAGAAAATGGTTACAAACGTGTCACTTGTCTGATGATCACCAAACACGTGGGAAACTCAGAGATTACACATGATTAAACAAAATATACTACTGTATATTAACTTGCGCTACCTATATTTATTGAGCATTTTTGATGCCGGAAGTGAACAACTGAATTAATCGATACACATAATATGTTGCAACAACAAGTTAACATTATACTCATTTGAAATATTTAGCATTCCTACCAATGGATAGTTTCATGTTGTAAAAGATATAAGTAATACACGCAACTGTCAGGAAATCCTCTCCCTACTAGTTTTGTGTTGAGAATAACATGTACATTACGATCATCCCTGCAGCAAAAACCACCCCATTCCCCCTGGTCTTAGCCAAAAACAGGGAAGATTAAATATCTACCTGAGTTGGTAATGCAAGCCATACTGAACTCTCCTCTGCACAAATTCATGATTAAAAGAAACAGTGTATTTTATCAGTGGTCAAGCCAAACTTGTCTTCACACACAGGAAAGTAGTACTGGCCATTAGAGCACTTGTGTTTGCAATCATACAGGTGACTGGTCAACTCAAGGATGAATCCTAATGACAGTATTTGGGGTAGTTTATGCTATCAAGTAACAAATTATTAATGCTTGAGTGAATTTGGAGAGGACAGTTTTTCTTTAGACAAGCTTGACTGCCATGTAGACTCTGAGTACATTTATATAAGAATAAGGTACAACCTATGGTTACTTAGCAACATCAAACATATTATGTTATCTTGTATCCTATTTAATAGAAAATGTTAATTAGTCAAATTATTTGCAAATAGTGACTTCATATTAATAATTTTATTAATAATATGTTTGAAAGTATCATTACCTCTCTCTTGTTTAGATGTTGCCCAAGACTAAGACTCACCGCACACCTGGTAAGTCTGATGTACAAGTTATTGCAAGCTGAGTGCAGTGAATGCTGCAAACAATACCTTCAATTGCTTTAAGATACTGTTAAATACCAAGCATAAATTAAAATAAATTTCAACATACATATCCTCTACAAATGATAATGTATAATAATGTAACTGATTCCAGTGACTTTATTGCTGTCATATCAAATTCATGTTGCAGTTAACTTTACCAAATGGTGATTGATTAATGACACAATAATTTCACAGTTCCTTTTGTATTTCAGTATTTATGGTTTATGGAAATAAGATATGAACATTCTGATTACATCAGAATGCGTCCCACTTCAGATAACAGTTATGACCCAATGATGACTCTCAAATGGTCTGGGCCAAGAATTTTGTTTTTACACATCTTTGCCAAATGTTGGAATTGATTGTCTCTTTGCACTTAAAGCAGCTGTTCAAATAACCATTTAGTTTGAGAACGAATCTAAAGTTAAGCAATTAAATTTACATATCAAGACATCATTTTCTACAGCAAAATTTGGTTGAGCAGCTATCAAAAATGACATTCCAATTAAAAAAAACTTCTGACCATTTTCATTATCGTATTTGTTCCTGATATAAAATAAGATTGGTACTAATCACACTTTTCTGGTTTCCTACAGAGGAGGAACAATTCATCAAGGAATTAAAGGCAAAGTATGAGATACTTTATCACTCCGTACAACCATTGCCTTACATCAGAGACAGAATGTATTGTGTTGATAAAGTATATGTTTATAGCGGCATTGAACGGTTAGTTCAACAAGCATGTGGAAACAAAATTTGGAAACTTTTAGAGTCTCATCATGAACTACTAAAGAAACCTGAGAATTGTGGTCGGCAAATTATAGCGGGGGGAACCTGGATACGGAAAATCAACACTGACACTACAGCTTGCATACGATTGGTGCCAAAGAGTTCCAAAATCCCCTTTAAGTAACGTACCTATACTTATTTACCTGCGGCTAAGACAACTGAGCGGGGTGAAGTCAATATACCAAGCAATACAGCGTTTTATATTACCCAGAGACTCAGATCTGAGTGAGGATATTGTGGAATCAATCATAAAGAATTGTTCAGGTGTATTGGTTATTTTGGATGGATTTGACGAATACCCTGATAAAGACGATCAAGAGACTGATATTTCTCTTATCCTTCGGAGAGAAATGTTGCAGGATATAGACGTCATTCTGACTACCAGGCCTTTCTACTTACCGAAAGAATTTGCACCGCATACTGATCGAATACGTTTAACAGGTTTCAACGAGGACATCCGAGATCAATATATTCAGAAAGCAGT
Organism: Apostichopus japonicus; assembly: GCF_037975245.1. NCBI lineage: Eukaryota > Metazoa > Echinodermata > Holothuroidea > Aspidochirotida > Stichopodidae > Apostichopus > Apostichopus japonicus. Next base: position 8,284,643 of record NC_092567.1, read on the forward strand.
TGTACACGGTGACGAACAAGCTGCCAGGGAAATAATACTTAAACTCCAACGAAACCCTCTACTTGGTGACTTGTGTCAAGTTCGTTTGTTGTTTGTTTTGTTTGCTCACATGAGCCACGAGAACAAAGACTTGAAGACATTCAAATCCGTTACTAGCTTCTTTCGTAATGTGATAGCTTGCTTACATAGTCATTTGATGAACAAACCAATTGAAAAGGTATGTTTTGACTTAAAACATGATGAGTTGAACAAGGTTGCTTTTGAGGCATTGAGCGGTAGAAACCAACTGATTGTGTGGGATAGTACTTCCCTGAGAAAACGACTTGGGGATGACTTTTATGAGCAGTATCTTAATACTGGAATATTTTTTGAGGAAGAAATACTGACTGGTGATCAATTTCTCTACAAAAAGGAAGTCAGATTCTTCCACAAATTGTTCTGTGAGTGGTATGCTGCCCACTACATTGCTGATTATCTATCTCAAGAATCTTCAACCTCTGCCACAACAGAGAGCCAGAGTGTAGCTGAACTGCTCCGTTTTTTGGATCCTTTTGAACTTCACTATGTTTACAGATTTGCCTGTGGTCTTAATAAGACTGCTTCAGGTAAAATTGTAAATTATCTGCAAAACAACCTTAAACAGAAAAAGTTTGCTATGATGTGCATGCTGGAACAAGACTATAAAAATGAGAATGTTGTTGATGCAATCACAAAGTTGGCCTCTAAAGTGGTCCACGTGCATGGCGATGACAGTCAACTACATCAGAGATCAACTTTACAAGTTTTGGAATTCGCGAGTGCAACACAGGTGAAGTAATTTTCTTTCAATGCAATCAAGACATATTTCCTCAGGTTTGTGGTCATGTGGTCACGGTCTTGTACTGTTATTGTTCAATATAATTATAATCAGTGTGTTCTTATACCTACAAAAAACAGTGCAAAACTTCCAGCCTCCACCGGGATTCGGACCTTTGCCCTCTCATGTATTTAAGTGCTTGGTTTATTTTTCTGCCAAGTCCTGTTTTGATTTTTCCAGTTTGCACTGCATTTCTTGAAAGTTATATAATAGCAATCGATTCATGAGATCAGATTCCCAACTGTATACATATCTTCAGAGGTTGAATCCCAAAATAACGACTTAATGACCATACGAACGTAAACAATTTCAAATGCTACAGTAACAACACTTAGTGTCAATGTCGTTACCAATAGTGTCACTTGCTTTATTGCTTTCATGTGGCCATACTGCCAGTAATAAATGAACACACTATGACATAGACAATCCAAACCTTGAAAATATTTGAATAATTTGAGTTTTAGTTGTGAGGTCTTCATAACAACAAATGGTGTTAAATGCAGAACTGAAGTCCATAAAACAAGTCCTTGCATAATTACTAGGAGTGTCCACATGTTGACGTAGAATAGTGTCCAGAAGCAGGCGGGCATCCCCACCCGATCTACCACTGCAATATGCGAATCGGTATTTGTCCAGTGATGGACTACAGTTCAATATTTCGCTACGAAGAAGTTTCTCAAAACACTTCATTGAAACACTGGTCTAACTCAATTACATAAAACCCTCCATCCGTTCATAATGTAGCATGATACTTTTACTAGAGGATAACTACAATACATTAACCTTGTCCATTTCTCTAACAGATTACCATAGCTTGCCTACACCTGACCATGGCCTTCAAGGAGTGTGATGGATACACTATTTTACTCCAATCTGGCCTCTCTCTCTGTCCTTTAGTGACAGTAGAAAAGATACACATAGAGACTGAGAAGGAGGGAAATGAACCGTATGCAATATCAGAGATACAGTTAACAAACATCTTCTGTTTTGGGCTTCGCTGTCAGTCTGTTAAGGAGCTGTCGTAAGTTGAATCTCATGTTTTTGTTATCATACTATGTACCTACTGTACAAGTATTCTCTCTTGTAACATTTAAAATAACTGATTAACCAAAGTAATAGAGATAAACACAGAGCTCTGAAAAAACTGGTATTAGAAATGATGTATCATCAAGAAATACATTGTAATCGGAAATTTTAGTGTTACAATCATGAAAAAAGATGAGTTGTTTATGTTGGTATGACTAGCCATCACGGTATTAATTATAACAAAAAAAAACAATGACAGTTGTGAATTTGGAAGGTAAGAATATTTTTCATATATCATTGGGAAAATGTCTTACATGATATGATAACTATCATCAAAGAGGCCAAGGTGTAATTGAAACCAACAAATTTCTTCATGAATTTTGGAGGATTTAATCAGTAATGTGATAGTACGAGATAATCCCCCACTCTTAAAAACGGAGGACAACATACTGTGCGTGGAATTGTATTACAAACAAGTCTATTTTACAATCTATCTGATTGTCTGCACACCAATTCCTTTCATGGACTCCTACTGTAGCACGACCTAAGGACGAGCCTAAACATACTGTACATTACACTATTACCTTCCTGCAGTTGTGGGCTCATTTGCTCATATTAAACAGCAAAATAATGTCCACAGTAAGGTGTTTTGATTCCAATCATTTTGAAGCACTTCCTAATCATTTCCTATATGGAATTTGCTTCATAGCAAGACTGTTTTGCTATCTTTCTCTCATGTTGGTTTGTTTCTTCCTTTCTACTTCAAAGGTTCAGTGAATGTCTGCTGCCTCTTTCGCCCTCTCAAGAGTCTATCAATGCAGAGATGATATCTAGGAAACTTAAAAGTAACTATTGATTCTGTCAGTATTAGTTGATTATTTCATTAAATCTAGTCATCAAGGAGTTGATATAAGAGAATATATTGTAACATTTTCATAAGAAGTGCAAAAAGCAGAATGTAAGCCTTTGGTAAAAGCCAGAATGATGCAAAAGTAGAAAATATGACAAAATCAATTGCTCTGTCAGAAGGATTACATTGATTTCAGGAGCAGTTATTGTTAACCGCCTAACTGATTTGTCCCGCTCGACACATTCCTTTGGTACAAGCTACTGTAATGGCAATGTTATTAACTTATTATACCTATACTTATGATATTTGTTTAAGAACATAACTTTAAGTCTAAACACCGAAATCGTGTCGTTTTAAGTCAAGCCATATTTATTGGATGAAAAGCACCAAATTCAAAGTTATAGGTCTTAAGTGTTCCATTTTTAGTGTAGGGGTATCCGTTTCATTTATGTGAAAAAGTTAATTCCTCTCCTTCATAAATCCTAAAATATCTTTAAATTTAACATATTTTTACATACTTGTCATCATAGTATACTGGCGAGACTACGGTTACAGCCTGAATCTCCATTCTGGTGATTGGGAGGTATGATTCTTTTGTTTTTAGTTGCCAGGGCTTTTTGTTATTGTGTGTGTCCATTAGTGCACAACAAGTTGGAAGTACAGTAGTGTAAATGCCGACAACCACTAGACAACGACAGAGATCGTGACATAGCTTAGGGAATATAATGTGTAGTTCTAGATTTTGGAAACAATATTTTAAAATATGAGTTGGTCATTGGACTTTTTTGATTACTAATTAATTCAGATCATTAATCAACTGAAGATACTCAAGGTAACCTTGTATGACGTTTCTTTTCTATTGAGACTATTTTGAACTTTTCTGTACATAGTGGTAAGTCTGGACGTTTTGCTGGATGTGTTTTGGACTTATTTTCATAACAATGGATTTTCTTTAAGCTATATTCATAAATGCCTAAACCTACTTTCTGTATACTGGACCAGTCTCGAATGCGATTCGAGACTGGTCGAGTGTATAGAGAGGAGAATTGCTTCAGGATCGAAATGTTAGACAAACACTGGTTTGTTGCCGTGGCAATCATGAAGTCATAATTAAAAGAAATGAAGACATGCCATGAGTATATGCAAATATGTTTATGGGCAAAGAAATTTTCCAAATTGCAAAGAACACTGTACAGCATATATAGCCTACTTTCAATCAGTTACAGCAGTAGTACTGTATATGTTTTCACACACACAGAGTCTCAATACACACTGTACGTACTTCTTAAATCATCCAGCTAAATACTTCGAGTAACATGAATGACTTAGGGATTAATTTTGAGCTTAATTTTGGGCTAGAGTCAATGTCAGCACCCTTATCGAGGTGCTTCAACGAAGAACCGAAGCGTAAAGCGTCCAATGTTGACACTAGTAACAGTAGAAACCTTGTTGCTAAGCCTAACAATAACGTTAGCACTACTACTACTACTAGCAGTAACGACATGACTGACCAGGGACTAGGCCTAGCGATCTTTCAGACTCGCAATAACACTGCGGTTACTACAAGAACACCTGTCGAACAATGGAGCTCGGAACCTCTTCAAAAACTGCTCATTCTCAGGTCCAGTAAACGTTTATTTGAACGGTTCATCTACCGATCAGGGATAGACGAGTTCTACTCAAAAGAATGTTAGCAACAAGCAACGTTGCTATCCTAACTGTGTTGTAGCGTTTACGGACTTTCCAGAACACACACACCTCAGTATCTGTTTATTGCGCAATTTGACCTGGTAGGTCAAAAAAACGTTTTACAATGTTATCTTTAGAAATTTGTTCATCTGTACCTATTTAATTTGCATTTGCCTCCATTTTTTAGTGTTTGAATGGATTAAAGTATAAAAATGTAAGACCAAACGACACTGCTTCATACGTATTTTTTCACTCTTAATGTTCGTCGGAAGAAAATGCTGTTTTACAATGAGGTTACTATTACGTCATTCTGGAAAAAGAGCAAGGGAGGCATTAGGAGAATTAAATACAGATCAGCAAAAATTAGCGAAAAAATGCTGTTTTCTAACATTTGTGAGGGTCATTTATGAATGGGGATAAAAACGAGGGTACCCGGTCTTAAATTTGATTTGAGACCTATCGCCTCGGTCCGCTCAGCCTCCTCGATGACGTCATCATCGGTCTCAAATCAAATTTAAGACCGGTTCCCCTCGTATTTATCCCCTAAGTAATACCAATAATACTACAATTAGAATAGTAAAAAAAGTAAAAACAGAGAGATAAGTTTACACTGCTTCATTTTGTGTTTATTTTCAGGTTGATAATATCAATATTACTGAGTCACTGTGTTCAGAGAGGTTACAGATCTGGACTAAAGATAGTAAATTACAACAGAATTGTACTTTGCAGCTACTGAAGAACGCATCTAACAATGATGTAAGTCAGTAGTCAAATATCAAAATCCCCATGATGGACTAGATATGTCAAAATACATCATCCCATTATGTACTAGATATGTCATCCCCATTATGTTATTAGGTGTTTTATAAAGATACGATAGTATCATTTTGCATTTTGCAGTCAAATTATTTGAAAAATTTGATTCATTGTCTTCAACAGTGTTACGAATGCAGGATTGTGCATCCGGAACGCAAAGTTCCAGAGATGGACGCAAACACTTCACATTGCGTCCCGCGGATGGAAACCCTAAGTACACACACTCAGAACTAGGCCTATATGCAAAACATAACAAAACAAAATTTTTGAATGAATATCTTTTGAATGAACATTATTTTCCAAACCTCAGGATAACCAAAATTTCTTCCAATCATTCTGATGATTGAATTAAATAAATCATAGCAATCATCCACAAGGTACGGAGTTATAACTCCGTACCTTGTTATAACAACATTTACATTACAGAGATTTACATGCAAACAATATCATGGTTCTTTTCCAAACTTCCCATGATCTGATTGGCTAATAGTTCCTTACCCATTGTCTGGAAACATTCTTGTGTGTGTAGTGCTCAATGAACACAATTTATGTAAATTAACAACAATTTAATATTACTTTCCCGTGTAGAGATGACAATGTTTGTGCTATAAGCTATCATTTGTGTGCACTTAAATATCATAACATTAGGCCCTGTTGACAGTCACGGTCTGAAATTTTGGTTGAATTTTTTCTACGATATCACGTAATATTTGAGTCTTTGTTTTGATAACAAAAATTGTGAGTTGATACAAGTTAGGAATTTTGTAGGAAGCTAACATCTCGGAAACTAAAAAAATATTTTCACCTCACAGTACGTTTGTTCTCTTCGCATTGAGAGTTGCTCAAGTATTCATGCCGCAGTACTTTCTTTGTTGCAAAGGTTTCGCACTGTCTTTGACCATGTGCCCCACTGATTTATTTTTCTTGTGCAACATTCATACATCGTCAAAAGTAGCTATTGAAACTTGAGTTTTTATTGGACTTTGTGTGAAGAGTTATTTACATACTGTAAGGGGCAATGGGTTGAAACTGGCCGGGGTTGGGCCAACTCACCAATGGTGGTTGAGGAAAGGGAAAACTTTGTTCAATTTCCAATAAAACTTATGAATAACATTGCATTGGTTAGCTGTTAATGGTAACTTACGACAGGGCTTCATAAAAGTTGTGAGCAAGTAGTTAAAGGCCTTTAGGAAAGAGTTCTTGTGTCGTCGAGATCTATTTATTTTCTACAAAATTTAAGGGGCTCAATAAAATGAGTTAAACGTGCAGTGTTTTTACTTTTACTTGTTCTCTCTAAGCACTCCTATTACTTAACATGAATTTCCAACATTCAAAGCATATGCATAGCCTATAACATTTCACACATGCTTTGTAAGGAAGTTGTTTACCATGCAGTAGGATGGATTGTGTGATCTGGGAAAGCATATACAGTATGGTTAACTAGTCTACGGTAAAATTTCTCGCTTTGGAACTTTAAAAGTCATTTTGTTGGTGTGTAATAGTTACAGGTTTATCATTTGATGCTTTTTTTTGTGCATGGCATAGACCTATCACTATAGGCTTCTTGTTGTGCACAGGCCAATGTGCTTTCAGGGTTCATTATAGCTCAGTATTATGTGTTCCTGTAGAGGTAGTTTACATTACATTTTTCATGGAGGACTACAGGGACGCAAGTTTTTGTGAGCGGACTCAAACGCTGTTAAACTTTTAATCCTAGTAACCATACTGGTCTTCACAGTGTATTAACTTTCACGCTAAATGTACACATAAGATAATCATATCATAATGAATTATTTTTCCAAGGAGTACTCCAGCTAGTGGCACACATAACACAAGATGATTTAAAGATTACATATCACTTTGTAGTGACAATATATCTATAATTCATAAGGTGTGTGGTTCGACACAATAACACATGACGTTTAACATAACTAATTCATATGAAGAAATTTTCTCACTACATTCCTAGTCTAACAGCCCATATTTCATCCTGGTTATCATTCATATATCAGTCATTTTGCCCATTTTGTGTTTCATGCATTTATTCACTTTAGTGTTACTGTCTTTTTTATATATTGTGTACTATGTTAAATAAAGAAGTTGGATCAACCCATATTAAAAAATGGTGAAGAAAAATGTTGTTTCTGTTAATATTAATGTTAGATTTCAATATACAAACTTGAGGCTAATCGTAATAATGCGAGGAGTGGATTTATGCTAGTATTAAGATGGATAAGTGATACCTTCAGGAAAGTTACTGGCCACAGTAGGTTATAAACGTATAAATAATCGATATAGCTCTAAATCATTTCAATGTTGATTGAATCGTATGTTACCTTCCTTCAGATCCCCATCTTCCATCTGGAGCTTCTACAATCCTTCTCCAAGGCTGATGCTGGTAACATCATCCTCTGTTCAGGGCTACGATTGTCCTGTCCTGTGTCATTAAAGAAGCTATCGATAGATACATATGAGGAGGGAAGAGAACTGACAGAGACAGAGGTTGTTGGCATATTGATGTTTGCACAACATTCACAGCGATTGGAAAAGCTAATGTGAGTATTTCAATGAATATCGTATCTTAGTAATGCGTACCTAGATACCACTTTCACACTTTTAAAAGGCATAAATACCTAGAAAGTTTTATCATTATTTGCCAAGTGGAAAGATACTCTCACAGGACAGATTTTTATTGTTTCTGAATTGAGTATTTACAGACCCATTTTTTACCTTCGCCTTGTTTGTTAAACTCTACATTTGGATCGTGAGGAGTGGTGCTTTGTTCGGGTTAATTGTCATTTTAGGGACTTGGCAGAAAATAAGATATATTTCAAATATTTCGCAAAACAAATACTATATCATTGAATGACTTTCCTTCTAATGAATAGCTTTTACTCATTGTTTATAGATGATATACAGGTTAGCTTTATCGCCTGTGTTATTGTCAATGCTTTACTCGTTCAGGTCATTGACAGTAATCGTCTGAAAAATTTACCAAAAATGAAATCGGATAACTTTTTGTGAATTGTGATCAGGCAATTGACCGACTCATGGTTCTGCTTTATTTCACAGGTTCTTATTTTGTCTGTTGCCCCAGTCTATTGCTGCTGAGGATATTCCTTCAATATTGAAGTCAAGGAAAGTGAAAGGTACTTTATGCGAATGCTCAGGTTAACCTCTGTCGATTGATCAATATCAACAGTTTGTACATTAACGTTATGATCTGAGACTGATTACTATTATTACAGCAGCCAATCATTGTAGTCAATAATGTAAATTGTATTACTTATCATTGGTTGCCTGAAGTTATCATTAAAATAATAAATTAAATGTGTGAAACATCAAGCAAAGGATGTATATTTATAGACGATTCTGATATGATGGAGACATCAAGCCTTCGAACTTGTTTTATATTCAAAATGAAATAAAACTGTTAGCCTGCTGCTTATCCACTAAGGAGCCTGTGTAAGAGAATGTGTAAAAATAAGTTGGCCTGAAATTTCAATCCTACAGTAAGCAGGAACTTCTTCAGAGGCTAAATGAAAAGTGTCAGTAACAGAAGGGACAAAAACAGACACAGAATACAAACAGGTTAATGAGCAGGATGAACACAAAGAGATAAATGTAAGAGGATTAATAGACAAGGGATGGAAAGAAGAAAGAAACCAACAGGGGAAGAGGAGAGGTAGGAGATCCAAAGAGAGTATTAAGGGAACAGGGTAGGGAGTAAACTGGAGGACACAGACAGAAATGTGTGGAGAAAAAAAAAAGGGTGGAAGAGAGCTACGGGAAGAGGAGTGACAGGGGGGACAAGGGGAGAAGGGCGGGGACAGAAGAAAAGTTAGTCATGTCCTTCCCGAATGTTGAGCTCATGAGGTTGAATGGTGTGAAGGATTTGCATCCACAGTCTCCCTCTGCTGTTTCGTACCAGGTCAGGGCGGCTACCTAAGGAGACAATCCCCTGTTGGGACATGTTATTCATGGTATGGTTGGGAAGGTTAAAGTGTGTAGTCTTATATTCTAATACATGCTACATTCAGTAATAAGCTTGATACAAGACTCAAGAGAGGTGGTACAGCTGGCTGAGATGTTGTTGTTTTGACTTCTGTATTCAGAGTGTCTGTCACTGCTAGACAATTATACATACACTAGGTGTCTAAATATAAACATACCACCACAGAGATATGGTGAGGAATTAAGAACCAGACTGAATTAGTATTAGATACCCTCGGGAAGTTCTACAATTACAATAATATAATGCAGTGAGGGTAATTTAAGACTGGGAATATCTCCAGATCAGGGTTTACATGAAATACATCCAGTATGTTACATATGCTGTGCATCAAACGTTTGCCTTTTGCATGATGCATGCCAGTGAAGGGGAGACCATGATCTAACTATAATCTAATGATATGCTTTTCTGAAGAATGTCGGTTAAATTTTTTAAAGAAAGAATTATACACAAACTGGTTTATCCTGTTTCAAAGCTTTCCGCATATATGAAAGTTACATTTTTCACTCGATAACAGAACAGAGAATGATGGCAAAACTTGCCCTTCTGCCTTGTTTTGCGCATGTTCTATATGTTAATGTAATTATGTAAAATAGCTGGGCGTAGCAGATTCTTGTACAGTCTCTTCACAATAAATTGCTCAAGGCTTATGTGACTGTAGTGTAGGTCATTGGGGTGTCTGGGAGTGAAATAATCATGTTTTATTTTTATTTTGTTAATCATGGCATTGTAACCTCTTTCATTTTAGTCACTTGGTTACCGTACGATAGTGGCAAAATTTATGACCTCAACCTTGAATCTGGTCGATGGATGGTGAGTATTAAGAACTTATTAAAACATGTTTCACTAACCTATTGCTTGGCAACTGGTTATATAATTATCTGGAAAGAAGTATTAATGTATTCAAAGAATCGCAACTCCCCAACGACTGTTAAGTGATTTTCAAAATGAATCAATAAAAGAAAGGAACAGGTTGACAGGTAAGATGCATCAATATATTTTGCTCAGATTATTGAGGTGGACTCACATATTGAATCAAGTAACAAGAAAATTAAACAGAATTACATCATGTCTGTATAACCTTACTTTGACCAGTGTTCGTACCGATTGATTGTTTTTCAATGAACAGTTTAGGGGGTATATGGAAAAATGTTTAACCGGTTAGTTTTCAGAGTTTTTTTTGTGTTCACTCAAGTACATTAAATTAACATTGATTGCAGTACCGTCGTGCATCTTGCCTTAAAGTAGTAGATGAAAACCTCATGCAATTATCTTCTGTATAACAGTTGAGTTTTTGATTCCAGAATCAATTGCTTCGCACTGTCAGTTACAATTGCTGCGTGTGTGTCCAGTATCGTATAGTCTTTGCATTAACTTTTGATCAGCGTCAGTCTAAAACCGTTACATAAATATCAAAAAAGATTAAGAGGCAACAAAGAACAGTTGATAGATCATTCATTCTTGACACCTTTGCTCCTGTAATTACCAGATACATGCTCATTATTGCATTTTGAATATTAACGTCATCAGAGTGTCGTCAAAGTGTCACATGACAGATATTATTGATATAACTTGGATCTCAAGCATCTCTGATATTCATCCCAAAGTAACATTTTTCTTTGTAGCATACTTCCTTCTTTGTTTGAATTGAAAAGAAAATTAATTCTTGATTCGCCTCATAACTGTTGGAGTGATTTTGTGACGTCATATTGGTAAAGCTCATAAACCTTCCTATTGTATCTAACTTATAGTATGATGATCGTACGCTCTGTGTGACAGATGCAGTTTACAGCAAGGAGGTAGGTAATGTATTACAATACACAGATTCATTGGTTTAATCTCGATGAACATTGTAATGGAGATTGATCATTAACCTACAAACTAATCTGAACATTTTTTGGCATGTATAGAAATATAATAATGTTTGAAAGGGACGATTCAAAAAAAGATTGTCGCTGTGTGCACCTTGAACACAAAAGAATAGATTACATATCGCAAATAGGAAATGTGGAGTTTTGCTATCTTTTTATAAGTTACATAAGGCTTGCTAATAGATCATAGAAAACATAAGTGATTCACGGATTCATTAGACATAACAAACATAGCTTCTTAATGTTACTCTATTGACCCATATTACTATGAAAAAGTAAATTAAGGGTAACATTATGTTGATTGCTCCATATTTATTAATCTCATTTGATTGACAATGTGATTTCACAAATCCCTAGCAGCCATACTTTTGAAATTTGAATTATTTTGTCATACAATAAAATTACAGCTGTCATTTATGATTGACTTCTTTTATACAGGTTAGCGAATTCCGGGAAGTATGGCAGTAAGTTATTTTTATATGTATTTTTTCGTACGATTGGTGATTTATTGAGTTAACATACACAAATCCCCATCATTACGATAATCCCTGCCTATAGCAAATACCACCCAAATCCCCTGTTTTGACCAAAAATAGGGGAGATTGAATATCTACCGGAGTTGGTAATGCTATAGCCATACTGAACGCTCTTCTGCACAATTTTACGATTAAACACAGTGTATCATTTCAGTGTCAAGCCAAACTTGTCATCGCACACCAGAAAGTAGTACTGGCCATGAGAGCACTTGTGTTTACAATCATACAGGTGACTGGTGAATTAAATAGGTGCACTCAAGGATGAATACTTATGGCAGTATTTGGGGTAGTTTATGCTATCAAGTAACAAATTATTCATGCTTGAGTGAATTTGAGGAGGACTGTTTTTCTTTAGACAGGCTTGACCAACAAGGGAGTAGTATACATTATGCTACTTCAAACCCCCCCACCCTCCCCCCCCCCTGTGAAGCAGCATGGTATATACTACCAATTATGGGATTTAGATAAAGGATACACACTTTTACAGTATGTAGGTTGTGTATATCAAATAAGATGCATTGATGGCCATACGTAATTGATATATATATATATATATATTACGTATGAATATCTTTTTAAGAATGAATTATAGATGACGTCGCTGCAGCCTGTTCAATCCAGCAAAGTCAGAACTATGTTTTATTGAATAGAATATGGGTAAAACAATGTTAAACTTTATTTGCATTGTAACGTAGATCTATGTTCACATTTTGTTGCAATTTATCTTACTGCAGGGGTACAGACTGTCAAAAGGCTAGAGAAAGGAAACTGAAGGTACCCAAAGATGATACACTGACGCCACTGCTAACTGCCACATCAGTATAAATCAGCCACGTAACTGCCACCTCAGTATAAATCAGCCACCTAACTGCCAGATCAGTATAAATCAGTACAGGTATCAACGACGATCTTATAACATTGGTACTGAATGAACGATTGAAGTTTATGAAAAAAATAAGTGCAACATTCTTGGATTGGATTAAGTAGGTATAATGTTCAAGTACATTGAGTAACAAAACTATAACACATGCTCATTTTGATGGAAAAGACCAAATAACAATTTCTATGGAACGGATTTGAACCAGTCACCTCAGCATCACAACTCCTGCGATATAGAAACTGAGGAACCCTGCCTTAATTTTTCAATGATTCCTATATTGAAATTTCTTCTGGGGTCGCTAGTCAGAAGCTATGCATTGAAAAACCGCCTTTTAGTATGAAAGCAGTTCATTTTTTCGTCACTGCCCACTTCTTCACCTTTCAAGGTGATTAGTCTGGAACGTTAGCCTGTGTTTTGCGTAATTTATTCGCCAAGCCTAGCAAAGGAAAAAAGCGTGGAAAAGTCACTTGCTCAGCTCAAATTTCCTTTGATCTACTGCGAGAGCCTATTAACATGCTCGAGGCAGGTAAACTGTAATGGCAGTTGTATTAAAGGGCGCATTTTCAAATGGATACCTTGCATATCGTGTGGCCATGCAGGAATCATGCCCATTGTCATTCGATATAACCATTGCTTACAATTTTGCAGTTCAAAATTTTGTTTTAAATTATTTATCAATGCACTGAATGACATTACATTGAAATTTTCAGTTCCACTCTTTATATACGTAACTTACACTCTTTACATTCGTAACTTAAGTAAAGAAGGGTATAAAGAATAACATTAAACGTTTGCCGTATGGTACATTAAATTACACTATTACATCATTACCAACAACTATATTGATGGGGTGGAGACTTGATTACAACATAGCTTATTCGAGGTCTTATTGTAGGGAAAAATGATCAAGAAAAGAAGAATCCATTATCAACTACTTAGAAATGGTAAAGAGATCAAACAATTTAAATCTAACAAGTCTCAAGCAGAGAATTAAGCAGCCGAGCAAGTTTATGACTGATACAATTCGACTTGTAATATTATTCTTATGAATCTCATGAAAGTTGGAAGGTAGAACTTTGTTATACTGTTTAAGCATAAACGTACCAAACACACTTTATATTCGCATTGTCGAATTTCAAAAAATCCCCCAAGAAACTACAATATTACATCTGGAATAACACTCACACACACAAAACTCAATTTGTTAACATGTTTACAATTATGTTTGTTTTTGTTAGTAGTAGGCCATATGAAGCTTTTCAGCATTTAGCATATTCTTTTGGTCCATGAACTGATAGATATTCTCTATTAACCATGGCAGGCCTTTTGTGCCAACTTATTGTGCCGTGAAAAGTCATCATTTTGTTTCACAATGACTTTCTGGTTCTGATATCAAATCCCTACCCTTTAGAAAAAAATGCGTTGGTTCACGTTCATTTTGTCTTTATTTGTAATCAATTTTGATATTTTAGGCAATTTACTAAAATTGCCAATGCAGTTATATATTGTATATTAACACTTCATGAGATCTCTCTTGCATCTACTATTGATACTTTTTTACATTCCTTTTAAGAGAATGTCATATTGTAGCAATACATTTAAGTCCGTAAAAGCTAGCTTCGTTTGCTGAATCCTTGGAACGTATTAACTCCAGTTTTTAACTTTGCATTTAAAGAACAGGCTGGGAATTTGTATTTTGTAACACTTACATTTTAGTCGTTCAGAACAATGGTACTCTTGGCAAATACTTTTAATGTCAGGAAACATGCGTGTACTTTAGACACTTTAGAAACATCTTGATTTCACTTGTGATTGGTTCTTTCAAGTATTCAATTACAGCAATAGTATTATTTTTAAAGTGTTGATGTTTTCCAGTATGTTTGATAATAATCTTTTTTTACGAAGCGTTACCTGAGAGAACTCAGGTTTTTTTCTTCAAATCACTTATTCAGGAATATGGGAGAATAAATAAAGATAATGATCTTGACCTGTCTAATCATTTATTTGAGTTATTGAAACTGATTTGAAGGCTTCCTAGCCTAACCGTTACTAAATCTCAATGCAAGATCAGTATTCCCTATCTGCTTACCCACACTACTCTATCCTATCGGGAGTACCATCTCTTAATCTGACAAAGAAGGGCTAATTCAAAGCAAGGCCTTTAGCATGGGTGCAAATGATTTAGTGAGGAAATAAGGAGGATGTGAAAGTTCACCAGTCATGTACGTGGTAGTCATGATGGACTGGTCTCATTGATCCAAATTTAGATAAATTGGAAGAGATCAATTCAAGGATTAACCTGATCAATACTATAACAGAGATTCCCAAGTCATAGACACTCATGTTAATTTGTCCTGACTCCCAAACTTAAAGTTCGAATTCTAGCTGAACAAAATACTTGGTTGAGTTACAACTCTTATAACCATTTCACTACTTCTTTTTGTGGAATTTTTGTAATAATACGTTAGCAAATACACACAACAGCCTTCTAGACTAACCAAAGTAGAAGTCCTGATATATTTCAATTTGGGCACTTTATACAGATAACCAGTGACAGGTCAAATTGAGTAATGGATACTTAGTTATAATGTCACCTATAATTGGATGGTCTAGGGATAGATTATGTAAACCTACTGGCAACTTATTTCAGTTAACAAATGGACACCTGCTTTGGTGGTTTATTGAATATTAGGATATCAAAATTTTACTTTGATCAAGGTACTCACCGACGAGAGAAAGTACTTCTTTCTGAAAGGACCGGATGGCTAGAAATATCTGATGGTGACATCCATAGGGGAAGGGGATGGGGGAGGGAGGAAGAGATATAGTACGATAAGAGAAGACAAAAACTCATTTCTCCTCTTGTATTGTGTTCCCGAAAGCGAGTTCTCGCAGAGCTTTTGACAGGGTCGGCGATTTGTTTCGAATATTGGGAAGGGGGGGGGGGGGCATGTGCTTGGGTGCAGGCGCTTAGCAACTTTCATCCCCAAAATTGTTCGAAAAAATTGTGATATTTTGTATATATACATATATATATATATATATATATATATATATATATATATATATATATATATATATATATATATATATATATATATATATATATATATATATATATATATATAGGCCTATATGTAAATGTATAAATGTATATAGTAACTGGTTGCTACAGCCCTATTTTCCTTTTTTATCGGCAAACCAAATTTCATTACGGATGCAGTCCGTCTAGCTAATTAGCAATTCATTTTGAAAAAAAGTAAAAACTACTTTCGGTGAAAGTCTGTGACGTTTTTTTGGTGAAATTAAGTAAGAATTGTGACGCGCGGAATTTGCCAAGGAAGGGGCGATTCGTGAAGGAATACTATCTAAGCGTAGCGCCACTATGGGTTGGCGCGAAGCGTAACAGGAATTTTTTGCTAAAATGCCACCCAGAGCGCTGGAAATGGCACTTCCCAGGCGTTGTAAGTTGCATCTTTGCATTTTCTTCTTTGAAATTACTAGCGATATCATAAAAATATGCGCCCCGTTTGCCCCCTCCCCCCCCCACCCCTTGGCTACGCGGCTGCTGTTAGAAATCTTGCAGGAAACATACAGCCAAATGGAAACCAAGTGAACCCATATCGATGTGGATCATATATATGATTGTACGTACTTACACTCATACACAAGAGATGTACAGACATTATGATAATCATGAGTGACAACTTGCTATACGACCACGAAGTGTCATTTACCTTATGCAGCATGTGTTGGATAAAGGTTTTAGCCGCCGCCTAGTATTGTTTGGATAAATAATCTCACACATTATTTTCTATTTATAGCCCCCAAAAAACTATGCCACCAAATATTGGGGGGATATTAGATACTATATCCCCCACCTAAAATATTGGGGACATATGCCCCCCCCCCGTCACCCCCATGATCGCCGCCCATGGCTTTTGATGAATAACTTTTGCTGTTTATAATTCACATAAAGGCAGAAAAAACGATGATGACAACTGAAAATATGCTAAAACAAGCATTACCTTAGGTCATTGTAGCTCTTTTCTTCTGACTTATGGTTACATTTTCGAGCTATACGCTAGTTGTGGTGTGGTACCTTTATGGAAAGCTATCGCTTCCAACAAGTATGCTAACTTCAAATCGAAACATGGCCGTCAACTGAGATAACGCAAGAATGGGTGTGGTTATTCGTGAACTGTGACTGGCCGTCTCAAGATGTCATTCCTTCTGAAATTGACAAAAGAGGTATCCCAGTCAAGTAAGTAACATAAAAATAAGGGAATCTTTGTTTGGTGTGATATCAGAATTGATTTTAGTCTCATACTCGCAAGCATAGAGAAACTGCGATGAAATTTTTTAGAGCCGATACTTTCACCCGCATGATGTACACATTTTGCACGCTAAACTAAGCATTCCCATTCAAAGTTGTCTTCTGTAAATCGGTCTTTCATTTTTAATTTGTCAGATAAAGATCGTTTCTATCCGGAAATAGTAATCTGAAGACCATTGTGTAAGGCCAAACTTAGCCGCCAAAAATACAATATAATGATATATGTCACGCGATGCAGCCCAAGACCGGCAGTAGGGGCTATAGCGCGGAATCCCGTAATAGTAGTTAGTACTGCTAGTACTAATACTATAGTAGGCTAGTACTAGTAGTAACGTCAATGCATACATTTCGCGCACACTACTATGTTACAATGTAACTTACAAAAGTTAAGTGACACTGATACAGTGATAGCAATGCATTGATGGTATTCCCCAGTACCATAAAATAAAACATAATTAATGAAGTTGTAGTAGCAATGGGCTGAATTCAATAGTTATTCTGCAGATAATGACCCCATCACTGATGGCACTAGCCCTTCCATTAATTTCCTAACCTGTTTCTGTGTCAGTTTCCTCCCCTAAAAAACGTTACTTTCCGCCCCTAAATCTTAAGTTTTAGGGGAAGGAAACTAACGTTTTTCAGGGGAGGAAGCAAACATTTCTCAGGAGCAGAAAGAGAGAAGGCATATTGGCTAGCCTAAGTGGAAAGAGTTAAATTAGGTAGTGAAAGAACTGAAGTAAATATTTACAGTATGTGATTTAGGAGATTTTAGTGAAAGAAGATAACATGTTTTCAAGGGACTTGGGGGCAATGTGTGAAGATTTTTTTTTTCGTAATGAAAGAATCTCTAGTAACTGATTTAGGGAGGAAAGTATTGTTTTTAGGGGAGGAACCAAGGAAGGCATATCTAGGCTGTGGAAAGAGTAAAAGCTGGTAGGTATGGAATGCATTATTGAAAGTATTAAAGATTAGGCCTAGGTGGTTTGGTCTGAGTTCTATCAATATCAGCTTGGTAGGACTGCATATTGTTGACGTTTTTCCCTGTAATTAGAATTTGGCATAGGAAGAATTTTGTGGAAGGCTGTGATTAGATGGTTTAGTATTTTTTTCTGATAAGTGAGTAAATTAAAATAGTTTCCAGTCACTTGAAAAATGGTACAAGAATATAGGGATTCTTGTACACAATACTTATCATGAAGCAAATGCTTGGAGTGGAAAATAAAAAGGTGAGTTTCTTTTTCTTACTAGCGTTCCTTGTGTTTTAGGCATAGGAAGAAGAAACCTGGAACACATTAAGAAGGAAACGCTTAATCATTGTTTTCCCCATGAGGACAGACGAGGAGTAAGTTTCTTAAAAATGCCAGATCTGTCCAGCTGACTATGGCTGTCTAAATTGTTGTTCTGTGTCCATGTTCAGAACAGGCCTTGAGGAGTCTTGCATTCGCTCCCCAACCTGTATCAAACCCTTCCCAGTACTGCTGCACTCGAGACTGCATTGTCCTGTGCCTGTTTTGGACCCTCCTCAGTTTCCTTCCGACCAGCAACAAAGGTTGCTTCTCTGTGTACCGTTGTAACAGTTTCATAAAATGGTACCTTCTTTCCTGTGATTTGGTTTGAGAACAGGTACTGTAGCAGTGTTATCCTGAAATCCAATGTGTAAATATTAATTCATGTGTACATAAAAGACAATGAGAAACTACCATCATGACCAGTAATAGAAGTGATATATTAATTTAAAATAACATGATTGATGAGACATACCTTCAAAATCTTTGTTGGTGTGGATGGCTCCATCCCACAATGATTACCATACACCTTTAAAACAGAAACTCAATTGATCTTCTCATTACCACATTGAATATCACGCATGTAAATTAACCCATGTTCACACGTCCTATGCACACAATCCAGCCTTTTCACAAGCACTTTATATTTTCCGATCAAAGGACAGTTACACAAATAAGGTACCAAGTCACATTTCCTACTGTAGATTCCTTCATACATTACTGACACAAGTTTCTTCAGCTTACTATACAAACAAAATATGCAGTCAGAGCCTCCCTTGAAAAAAAGTATGTTAGTTTCCTTAACCGAACGCGTTATCTTTCCTCCCTTAACGCGACTTTTCTCCCTTTTCTCAACATTTATTCCACTTACTTTGTCATCTATTCTTTCCAAATGTTAGTTTTCTCCCCTGATGCTGATGGGGGATTTCATGCTTATATTGATTACCAGATAGATACACAGTATATACCTGTACTGAAAGCCCATGCCTGTTTTTAAATGACATCCATTAAAGGAACATGTTAGTGATAAATGGGATCCAGTCCTTCCGGTCATATCATTTTTGGTTCCTTGCGTTTTGCCAAGCTAGGAACCTATGCATTCAACTCGGCGTGTGTGTGTGTGTGTGTATGTGACGCTTGACTTGTGTACATGATATCTCAATAAGGAAATGATGTACAGATCATGACCAAACTTGGTGGGTGGATAGCCCATAGTGAGAGAAAGAACCAAATGTCCATCGATGTTGGAAGTTACGCTATTGTAATCCAATAGTCGACCTGCATTTGGGCGACCTTTGACCTCAGGTTGACCTCCATTGACCTGTATTAGTTTCTTTTAAATTAAGTTGACTATTTGAATTTTTGCGGCCATATTCCGATCTAAATTGTACATAAGTTGACTCCTCTGCAACCTTTGTGTGCAACGTTATCAGAGATCAAGGGTTTGTTTGGTTTCGTTAAAATTCTTAATAAGAACAGTTAGGATGATTCTGTGAGTTCTGTAAAAAAAAGCCAACTCTTGCTCATATCAGTCACCTGGTCCTCAACAGGTTCTCAAAAGGACCAACAGTTGATTTGTGGTATATTTTAGCAATAATATTGTGTGACTGTGTACATCGGACCACATAACAATTTCAGAACAGTGATTGCTTCCTAATATATAAGGAACCATTAGTACTCCATAGTGCCCTTGGGCTCTTGTTTGTCTTTCAATCGCCCTAAGCCTTGTCCTGTGATGAATTTTAGTTTCTTTTATAGAGTGGTTGAAATGTTGGCCCGTCCTGCCAGAAAATTTGAGTCTAACACTGACTTATGTCGAGAAGTGATGTCAGTGCGGCACATTGGTCAGCATCGATCAGATCTCACTCTTAGCTTGGCCACGAGACAATACACAGGAATGTAAACAGACTGTGTGAATGGATGTGCACACAAAAGATTTCACTCTAAGCTTGGCCTTGATACAGTACACTGGAATGTGTACAGACTTTGCGTATGGCTGTGATTCCAAAACTTTGTTATTTCAGAACAACATATTATGAAGAAAACCTAGTAAGGGAATTCTAGAATGTTTTAAATCTTCAAACGATTGCTAACTTTTAACTTCACTGGGAATTTTTCATCTCAATTGCTATTTTATTTTTAGAAATTTTACCTTTCCTCTCTACACGTTTTCGCATATACTGTATGTCAGTCGCAAGTATACTGACCATGGAATTTCAATTTCAAATAATCGGCACACAATCAAAGGAATTTTATTATGTGGTTGAAGCTCATTGCTTAACACAGGCAAGGCTATTTACAGGAATTTTCCCATTCAATTGACAGCTGGACAAACCTGCAGATGAACTCATAACTACACAATCAAGGACTAGATGAAGACATGAAGGGCAACTCGTAAGTCAGTTTCAGACCATTTACTTTTCTCTTTAGGTTCCACAAAATGGCAGTTTAACATAAGATTAACCATTTTTGTATTCTTTAACTCTCTTGTAAGAGATATTCCGGTGGATAGATATTACTGATTTATATATTAAATTATCTGCGCTTACAAGTATAAAAAGCCTGTGTATATTGTCCATGCTTGTAACACCCAGCATTGAGTTTGGCATCATAGGGGTATTGGGCTGAAATTGTCTTGATATCTAATTTTCATGTAAAATCATTGCACCTCCTAGGAATAAAATATTCTTTCCCAGCACATGTTTGGTTTCGATGATAATCGTAACCTTTGTAATCATGCTGGCAGATGAGTGTGTGTGAAACCTTACTTGGAAACAGGATATCTCTTGAATAGAAGTTTGGACCAATATCATATTTGGTGTGTAAAAGTACCAACTTGAGTAGAAAAAGCCTACTGCCTTTAGAGGTCAAATGTCATTAGGGGTCAAGCTGTGAAACCTTGTAATGACGATATCTCCAGAAGGGAAGCTCGGACCAATCTCATATTTAGTATGTAGTTGTGTCACATTGAGTTCAAGATATCTATGGATTTTTGTGGAGGTCAAAGGTTGGGGTCACCATGGCACAAATTGTGAACATCGTAAACACCATATTTCAAGAAGGGAAGCTTGGACCAACCTCTTATAAAGTATGTAGTTAGTTCAACAATCCTTTTGTTTTTTGCGGAGTTCAAATGTCACCAGTGGTCAACTTGTGGAAACCTTGTTTTATAATCTATTGTACAGTATCTCCCATAGTGCAGCCTATGATATTACATGTGTGTTACGCCTCATTAATAGGAGAGGCTGTTGGCAATTGGAAATTAGCTAAAGGGCATCCGTAGATATGAATCAAGAAGTTTTGACCAAATCTCCATTGACTTAAGTGTGTCGGTAACTTACTGTACGTTGCTGCATACATGCCTGTGCACAAATGTGTGTAATGAAACGTTGTACTGTTTGTACATGTGCTTAATGTGTTGGAATGATATCAATTTGAATAATCTATATGTTACCTTTGCTACTGTACCATTGTTAACTTTTCCGGCGTATTTTTGCAATTGTCAAGATTCAGTGCCAAATAAAAACTTTAGGTTTGGATGTAGTAACGTTGGGAAAATGACCAGGCGCTGTATACGAAAATTAACTATAGCCTGGTACGATGTTTTAGAGGCAAATCAGACGCAAAATCTTGGGGACCGGGGAGGGGGCTTAACATTTGACTGACGCATGTTTAATGTAGGCTTGTAGGTGTACCACATAGAGTGGAAGAAGCCAGTTGGTAGCGATCAATCTCTACAGTATGTTGAATATATACAAGAAAAGTTTTCATCTCGGTCTTCAGGTGCCAATGTGAATATTGTGTTGTTATATGATCTCAATGCTTTTTGCTTATATTGAGGTATGCTGTTCATCATGGTCATACCCTACAGCCTAGTGTGTCACATTCATATAAGATTATTGATGTAGCATCATTGAAACCACACTGCAGGTTTGCTGTCTGGTTATTAATAAAACATTGAACCATCCATGTGCAACAACAACACAATTAGTATACATTTTGAAAGTTAACAGAATAATGTAATTATTTAGATTCCCTATTTTTCTCATATTTTTAAGAAGAAAAACAGATTCACGGAAACGATGGGCAGGAGCTGTTCTGACACGACCCCTTCACGCTTCGTAGACTGTCTGAAGTAAATCACGTGACAATGGAGCTGACTCCTGATCTTCAAGGTAGATGCCTTAATCTTTGACTTTGTCATTTGTGCATCTTTACTTCCTTTTGGTAAAACATGTAGCCCCCCCCCCCCGCTCTGTCGTCTTAATGACAAATAGAACAGTAACAAAACTGTATTATTAGTAACGAATAAACAATTAAGATTTACGTGTTCCCATGTGTGTCACTAATTTATTGTTCGTCAAATTTAATCATACGTGGAATATTGACACATATATTTTTCTGTTTTTTGTTTAGAGAAGAAACAATTTCTGATAGCAGGTCTCAAAAGGACATATAAAGTCCAATATGATGCGATTCAACCCCTACCATATATAAAAGATAGACTTTATTGTGTGGACAAGGTCTTTGTAGAAGGGGGCGTTGAAGTTTGTCTGGCACCAGAGCTAACGCGAGGCACCGGAGGATCATGGGAGCGTTTGGAATCTTACAAAAGTATTTATACTGACTTTCGGTTTAATTCCAAGAGACGCATTATACAAGGAGAGCCCGGGTATGGTAAGTCAACGTTAACCCTTCAGCTGGCCTACGATTGGTGCAATGGCGTATCGGATTCCCCGATGAACAATGTAGAAACACAAATTCTTCTTCGGTTAAGACAACTTGGAAGTGTAAAGTCTCTCTACAGGGCGATTAAGTCATTTCTTCTCTTTCACGAACCCCGTGTTACCAAAGATGATATTGAAAAGATCATTCACAGTTGCTCGTCTGTCCACATTATTTTGGATGGATATGACGAGTATCCTGGCAGGGACAGCAATGATGATGACGATGTACACAGGATCATCAATATGGAACTGTTTGCAGACTTTGATGTCAGCTTAACGACAAGATATCTTCCAGAATGTCTTAGAAAAGAAACTAAGAGGGCCAAACTAACAGGATTCGACGACAAAGCTAGGAATGAGTACATTCGCAAGGCTGTAGTAAGTAACAACGACGAGGCAGTGGCAGAAATAAAACGACTGCTCTATGAAAACTCCATCCTTGCTGATCTTTGCCACGTGCCTCTCATATTCGTGATGTTTGCCCACATGGCTCATGATCAGAGAGACCTCATGAAGTTCAAGTCTGTCACACAGTTCTTCAAACACATGATTAGATGTTTTTACGACCATCTGAAATGGAAATATTACGACAATAAAAGCAACAAGTTCTGTTGTCATGAAACGGGACATCATGAACTAGACAAAATAGCTTTCGAAGGATTAAACAAGAAAAACCAACAGTTGTCATGGATTAAGACTGAATTTTGTCAAAGAGTCGGGCCAGAATCTTATAACCAGTATATTTCAATTGGCATTTTGGTCGAAGAAGATGAAGTGAGCGATGTTTCTACTGGAGACAATGTGTTGTTCACAACGATGGTCCGTTTTTATCATAAACTATTCTGTGAATGGTATGCAGCCCACCACCTTGTCACTCTTGTAAAGAACGCACACGATCTCTCCGATATGCTCAGGTTCTTAGATCCATTTGATCTTCAGTACCTGTTTAGATTTGCCTGTGGTCTGGACCCCAATGCTGGAAAGAAACTCATCAACCATTTGAAGGAATTACCAGACGGGGATAAGTTTGCCATCCTCTCTATCCTGGAACAAACTGGTGAAGTCAACGACATTATGGATTCGGTGAAAAAGCTCTGCTCGCGTAGAGTTGATATACAGAAAGGCGACAGCGCTCTTCTTCAAAGATCGATGACACAGTTGTTGCAGATTGCATCTAAAAATAATGTAAGTTAGCTAATAAATAAACAGCCTTTTACACTTATTACCTATTAGGAACTGTTTACCTGTACTTTTTATAATGGTTTTGTGTTCCATTGACTGTCATCGACACTATATTATTTCAGCTACTTTAAATCATAAACATTTAGGTTTAAAGAAGATGGATGGTTTTCCTAGCTAATGAATATACAGTGGTGAATTGAGGATAATTGCAAAGGATGTCATATATTTAAACCAATCAGAATAATCTCTACATGTGCCAAATTGCGCTAAAACTCTAATCAAACTGATGTAGTATTGAGAATATTGAACATATACTTCAACATAAACACATGGAGTGTTAATGTTTGGAATTTCAGATTCTTCCATAAGAATAAAAAGCTAGTCTTCAAAGATTTTAAATAAATGTTAAATGCTTCAAATGATTGAATTAAACCTGGAACAACAAGCCATATATGTTGGAGGAAATTGTTTAATCGTTTAAGTTACCCCATTAACACAATGTAACATCAGTTATCATTAATACCAATACATGGTCGGTATAATCGATAATTTACAATGGGGTGATCGAAACAGTCACTTGGCAGTTCTTCTATCAAAATAAAACAGTATAATTGAACAAAAAGCCAAAAAAGTACACCAATTAAGAAAGTATATTTTCACACATTGCATGGTAACGCATTCTTTAAAAAATGTTGTTGATGACGTATTAGTGATGTCACCGATATAGTAATACATCATCATCATTCCTGGTCGTCTGACATTACTAATTCAAATTGAAAAAGAATGGTATGTTAATACATGGTATGGTAATACACATCAGGAAATGTTGAGAGAGGTGAATGACCAAAGTGTATTCTTTGCAATGAAATATGTAGCCTGTTATCTTCTCAACAGTATTACTAGTGCAGTATTTAGTATGATTGATATTTGAGCAAATACTTAGGTACATGTGGAACATTTCATCATGCGTATATTAATATACAGCTGTCACAGAAGGAGAGAGAGAGTGCTCCTTTGTATTATTAGGGAGCGGTCACAGAGATGGCTACATGGTATTAGTAGCCAGCTGTCACAGAGAGAAGTCCCATATGGAGCTGTCACAAACAGAGCCCCTTAGTAATAATATGAGCTGTCACAAATAGAGCTCCCTGGTATACCCCTGAAGCTGGTATTAATAGTAGATGTCACAAAAAGGGTTCCCTTGTATGAATTGGGCAGCCGTCACAAAGGGTGCACGCTGGTATAATTAGGCAGCTGTCACGGAGAGAGGTCATTGGTGTTACACAAAGCCCCCCGTCATTATCAATGTTTCGTTTTTGCTGCGTAGAAGTATAGAAGACGCGAATATAGCATTGTACAGGATCAAAGTATTAACAGATAACAATATCAGCTGATCAGTGATATCGTAAAGTGTTTGTTTGTTATGTAAATATCGATTGATATGGTTCTTGAAGGCTAAATAAATACCGTGAATTGTGTGACATAAGTGAGTGTAATTTAATAATTTCACGATTAAACAAAATGTGAAAAACGTTTGAGTGTAACATCAATATTCAGATGTGTATTGCCGTTACAAGTGAAATATGTTAATAATTTCAATCAGTCCCTTCCTTGCTCCCCCTCCCCCTGTAGACAACTTGTCATGCTGTATTGGCTCAGGTGTACTGAGGTGTACCTCTGCAGGTACAAAAGAAATGCTTATATTTCGTATACAGGTTGCATTTGCAGAGACCAAATCTAGGGATATCACTCATTTTTGCATACTCCTCAATCGTTGCTCCGCTCTTAATTATAATAATGTAATGTTTTATTCTACTAATTGCTGATCCTCAAAGTGCTTGTCTGGTTTCAACATTATTGGTGTCATGGTTGTTGACAATTGTGACATATTACAGTAGGTTAAATTTGTGTTTTCCTATAAAGTGGAGGATGGTAACACTGGATTGTTAGTTGTAGCTGACAGAAGGTCCATTATACCATTGTAATCACTACAGAGTGATTATCTATAGGCAGAGTGGTAGCCCGTAGTGGCTTGGTAGTATATATTACACAGTCATAGTTAGTTTCTACAGCTAGCTGCTCTGTACGTAGGCCTACAGTATATGGTGTATATTACTTGTTTTGGATGATGATGAACCAGGGTCAGGAAATCAACTAGGATATTTTAATACACTGGAAGGTGTTTCATTTGTTCAATGATAGACTACAGTAATTCTACATTGTATTTGTTAGATTAATCTGACATTAGGCCTTCGGTGTAAATCACCGTATATTTCATACAATTTCGCTAACTAGGCAAGGATCATATAGAAATTGAAGTAGGGAGAATGACGTCATGCGACATATACTGAAGCCACCCACCCAACTGGTGGCGCTTTGCTTGTAAGGGAAGACAGCACCGGCGCGTAATACCAAAACTACGTCTTTGACATAACTAAAGAGATAAAGTTGACATAATTCATTCAAAATGGTGATATCGTTGTGCCGCATTTGGGTGACAAATATGTGGTATTTCATAGTTTCATAGGTAATTCTTAGGAAGCGATAGTAGAAGCAATTACATAGGAATATAATTACTTTACTAGTATCGTCTGCTCAGCTGCTGTATTGTGATTCACATGACCCTGGATATAATTAGCCTAGGCCCTAGACCGGCCACGGCTGTCCTTTCGGATGCGATATGACTAGAGCCTAATGACAAAAAATGTTACACCTCATTAACATTAAGACTGGATCTCTAACGGTATATCCACATGCCAGAATAGCGTACTGTGTGTGGAAAGGGAGTGGGGAGGACGGAGGAATGCTTGTTCACGGCATTTTTCAGGACAACTATGACACTATTTGAGTGGATCCCTAAAATAATACAAGCAAGAAAATTTTTTGCCATATGTCTCTCAGATACCGAAATTGACACTTTTCAGACATTAAAAGTTGCACAGACACTCTACTTACTCGAGTCATTAGAGGAGATAAAAAAAGGTGTCAAAGTTGGTTCTTAAATCAGGAGTATACATACTATTCTGGTTGCCATAACATGTCTCTGTTGTGCAAAGTACAGTACACCAACTCTTTCAAAAACTGGGTAAAATAAAATTCAGTTACAAAGTCGAATGCACAATGCATATGTGAAAGACTTACAAATTATCTGGCTTCTTTCCGAACACTACAAAGCGCCCTCACTTTTTTCAAGGCTTCACTGCTTAAACAAACGGCGATAAACTGTGTCAGCATTTTTCCTAGTTCAATTTCTATGACGAGGATACAGTAACGTTAACATGGTGTTCAAGTTAACCAATCAGTGTCCAGGACTGGGTATTCTTTGTGACGTCCGGAACATGCATATATGTTGTTAATGACAACCGTTAATGAGCTTGGTTGTCCGATTAATCTGTGATGGTTTTAGTCATAACTTCTTCGCTTATATTGCAGGCGCATACTAGCTAGAGTTCTGTTCATAAATATAGCCTACCATTGTTCTACTGTATGTTAAAGGACCAAACGCCGAACTGGCTTATCCGTGACCGAAATAACTTCAAAAGGGTTGCTGTAACAAAGACCCCTCCTTTGAATATCAATTACACCTAACTAAATTTCACCTTCACGCGCGCACTACAATGAAACGTATTTGTATACAGTTGGTTTAGTTATTTGTAGATTTTATCACATATGCAGACTGGCTGTAACATTTACCTTTCTCACACGACATCTTTGTGTGTGGCTTTTGCTGCTTGGGTGTATCAAGTCTGTAACATATGCCGTTTAGATGACCAGAATGAAACTAATCGGTGCTGTTAGCTCCGGAATTATATTTTGTTAGCCTATCTGTTTTAGAAAAGGCCAATTTATTAGGGAATTTTTGTTTATCTTGATGGCCCTTTAAAGCTGCCCTAAAAAAATCATCGGGACGCATCTAGAATATGTTCCTCCTTTCCCAGTGAGAAAAAAAAGCAGCTTCGTTATCCATCTTTTTTAAACCAGATGATTTAATACAGGGGTTCCCTAACTGGGGTGCATGAGTCCATCCCAGGGGGTTCGTGAGATATCTCTGAAAGTCAAAACTAGATTACTTTTTGTTGAACTAAAATCTGATATATCATATAATTTAGTAAATGTACAAACATCGTACCTACCGACAAACTCTTTTCACGTACCATACGCATATATTGCAATAGCAGTGTGATAAATAACTGAATTATGAAACAGAAACAGGCCGCATGACTTTGGTGAAGTTGGTGTACGCATGACAGTACGTCTTGAAGATAGAGAGCTGAACTTAAACTTGATCTTTTTCGAAGCACTATGATGTGTATCATAGTATAATAATGAATCAGATCGTGTCTCAAAAAGTTGGAGGTTCGTGGACAACTCTGACATCCACAGGAGGTTTGTGGGGGGATAAAATTAGGGAAACACTGATTTAATACGCAATGGAACTGAATCATCTTATCTTCAATCTATAAAGATATACAGTATAGTCATATATCGTAATAATGATAATATCAACTAACTATGAAACAATTATACGATGCCACGGGCAAAATTTCTTAAGATCTTTATATTTGTTGTTTGTTGTGTAAACAGTGACTGTCATACAACGGTAGCAAAGTACGTTATAATTTTAGTTTGTGGTACAGACCAAGTAAATAGCGATAACGGTAGGCGAGCAAGTTCCTAAATAGGAAAGGTAGGTTACAGTATATGGGAAAATATATGTTAATATTAATAACATTTCTTTGTTTAGTAAGTTTATGTTGACGAAAGATAGGTACGAGAATAAGTATATTCATATTAAGAAGCAAAACCGAACAACATTTAAAGAACGGGAAGCCCTGTTATTTGAAAAGTCCCCTTTTCTCATGTTCTGATATGTCACTAATGAAACACGTTTCGTTTTTTTTTTTTTTTTACGGAAATCACTTGTTTATACGACTGAAAAACATATATTGCTTTAATAGTGTATCATCAAATTACAATAGATGACACGTTATTGATCTAAATGTTACTGTTAGCTGAACTCTTGGAGCCGAGTTTATCAGTATCTTCACCAAGCAAATGTTTGTCAAGTCAAGTCACAAGTCTTTCGCTCATGTCAAGCGTATAACAGCAGCTTATATAGTCATTCTAGACGTAAGCTACTGAAATCAACGACCGATGCTTAACGAGACATCTTTATCAAGTGTCTCAGGTCCTGTGAATGACGTGTTTCAGTGAGCTCTTGTTGCAATGCTATGGAGGCAACTCTTTTCTACAAGAGTAGTCATATACAGTACACTGGACAGCAACTGAAGTAATACTGTACCATAATGAAGGGCAGGAGCAGAGGGGTAGCTAGGGGAGGGGATAGGCCCTCAAGTATTTGTCTGCCACCCCCAGTCATATACACTGGGCAGTAACTGAACTTCAGTGTAAAACCGGACCGGGTGTACTTTTACTCTCTCAATACGCAAATATGACGTTAATACAAAATCTAAGATTTACTTACTCTGTACAGAGACTAATCTTGTATCATAATGGAGGGCAGAAGGGTCTATAGGAGAGGGCAATAGGCCCTCAAATATTTGTCTGCCACCCCTTGAAAATTGAAATTATCGAAGCTGGAATAGAGATAAACATTATAGTATGAAACATTATTGCCTAGGTTTCCTTTTTTTCTGTTGGTTTTATCTGTACCAGGTGTCAACATCCGCTCCGACTGTTATTACCAAGTACGCAATATAATATCTGAGGGTTGCTCAGAAGGAACATTGATCCCAGAATTTTTTTTTAAACATTCTTGGTCGAATTAACCCTGCTTATACCTCGACTTTTGACTATTATTTTCGAAAACAAAAACGACTTTACATGTTGACATTTTGTGGTTTTATTTCTGATATTTGATTTTTCTTATAGAACAATTTAGAATGATATCGCAACCTTCCACGCCTTATAGAAATCGTAACGTTTGTCATGAAGTTTTCACGATTATCTCGAAATGTCGTCACCAAACGTTTGCTGAAAATATGAATTTCATTAAAAATGGAACATTTGATTACCTCGTATTGTTTGGCTGACAAAGGATCCAGCCGAATGACTCAGTGATGCCTTAAAGTAGCCTACAACCGTAGATGAGTGGACATGGTGTCCTCGACACTGAGGAATGTCTTGATCTAACAAGTGAACTAAAGGAAGGTGTGATAATGCACCCCCTCCCTCTTCTTCCCTCCAGTCGCCCCTTCCGACTCACACACCTCCCTTTGACACTCCAGGTATTCGGTCTGTCGGTACAACGAATATCACCTTTAATTGTGTTATTATACTAATTCACGTCACAAGAACACTCCGTCTTCAACGCAATCCAATTCCATGATATTAAACTACTGCGTGTGCATGGCTATGCACTGAATGTGAGGAAAGATAGAACAAGCACTGTCTTTAACCATCACGCCCCCATCACCATCCCATCCCTAGTAATTCCACTACATATGTGACTCCATGTGTGGCTCCATGTAGTGGGTCACGTTTTTCATCGTATATGAAATATAGGCTTACTTTGTACTATGGAAACTGTGTACAACTAGCGCATTGTATGTAAATACTAACCACATCAAACAAACAGACAAGTCGTTCCAGACCCCAGGAAGAGGAGGGTTAGTTAACACACACTGTTTCCTGAGACATTTGGGAGCAAAACACTGCTTCGTGATAACATGTACCGAGATACCAAACTAATAGGTAGCGTGGTTTAGATTTCAATTCTAACAGGTACTTTACATACGGAGTAGTACTACAACATCCTTAGTGTAATAGTGTAAGTATAAATGCAATGCACAAACAAAACAACAATAACTTACTCGTTTAAGTTCAGCTGGAGTCAAACAATGTATAATTTTATATATAAAGCATTATTATACAAGTATATTATATGAACAACGGAAAAATGGATGGGAATGAAAAACAAAGAAAAACAAATAAAAAGAGGATTTAAAGTATTAAATAGTAAACAATATAATCAGCAACTCATGAATAATCATCAACCAGATACATACACATGAGAGGGTATAAATACATTTTCAGTGAATTATGGTTTAAATTACCTTGTGCGTAAATGTTCTATATGCAGGTGCGTATCCAGGGGGGGGGGGGCGTTGGGGGCGCGCGCCCCCCGGGTAAGGAAAAGAGGAGAGAAAAAAAAGAGAAGAAAAAAGGGAAAAGGAGGGGAAAAAGAAAAGGAGGAGAGGAAGGAAGGGAAAAGAAAAAGAAAAAAGAGAGAAAAAGGAGAAACGGAGGGAGTAGAAGATAGCCAAGACCTCGGGAAGAGAAAGATACCTATTATATACACAGGGTAGCCAGTGACAGATCAAGGATTACGGAGGGGGTGTGCGCCTCACCCTACCCCTTACCCCGACAACTCCATTTTTGACGTTTCCGTTTTTCCTCTCTCACTAATGTACTTGAACTCGACCGAGTCGTCGGGGAACATAACGCATTTCGGGAAGGGGGCGACCGCCCCCCCCCCGAGCAAATTTTCTTTATGACATCGCTAGTAATTTCAAAATAGACAATGCTTAGATGCAACTTACAAGGCCTGGGAAGTGTCATTACCAGCGATCTGGGAGGCATTTTCGGCCAAAATTTTTCTTGTACGCTTCGCGCCAACTCATGGTGGC
This sequence comes from Apostichopus japonicus, assembly GCF_037975245.1. Classification (NCBI taxonomy): domain Eukaryota; kingdom Metazoa; phylum Echinodermata; class Holothuroidea; order Aspidochirotida; family Stichopodidae; genus Apostichopus; species Apostichopus japonicus. Next base: position 8,316,359 of record NC_092567.1, read on the forward strand.
GCTTCGCTTAGATAGTTTGCCTACAGGCTTCGCCCTCCCTTGGCAATTACTCGCTACACGCCTGTTCGAATTTGTAAAGCAAAGAGCAGATATAACATCATATCAATGAGCATTGAAATGCATGTTCCACGATGTACAGCCTCAAAAACTGTCAATGTGTGTAGTCAAAGGCGTAGGAGCCAGATTGGATTTGGGGGCTGTAATGACTTGCCCGAAAAAAAGCCAAAATTTTTCGCGCGCAAAGCGCGCATTCAACATGTCGATGCCAATATCATATAGGCAAGATCGGTCATTACATTGTATGGCATCGTGTACCGCACGGTCCGTCAAAGTTGCACAGTATACCGCCGGATGCTAATGTAAACAACCAAATGTCTTATGTAGATGGAGAAAAACCATACAGATCCATTTATGTCAAAACTCTCTTTTACAGTAGTAATGTCGGCCAAGCTTACAACTTTATTTCAATTACCAAGGAGATCATTTTAAGCTATTCATTGCTATTTATTTTTCTTTCAGTAGGTGCCCAAAAAAAATGGGAAAACAATTGGGGGGGGGGGCTGCAGCCCCCGCCTCCTACGGGACCTACGCCTATGAGTGAAGTCTTCGGTTTCGATATACCTGATATCGGAAATATCTGCTATTTTTCTGTTCCTTCAACCAAGTTTTGTAAAAGCCATTATAAGAGCTTGCAATATTTCTACACCAATAAATTAACTGTGTCGGAATTTTCGAAAATTTCCTCACCAACATTCTTCATCATACTTTCCTCTACTCGTTCAGTTTGGACCTGTCTGTTAGGGGTTCAAGGAGGTTTTTCTATATTGGTTGTCTATAGATTGAATTTTCTGCAACATTATGGGTATGTTTTCAAGTGATTTTATTCACGAGAAAAGTGAATTTTCAAATTCTCAACAAGTAATGGGCTTAAAACCTTGAAAAGTGGGGCTTTCGGATATTGTGGGCCGTGACGTAGAATAACCTACAAAAGCAATGATCCATAGGACATGCAATCAGGTCGAACATGATGTGTCAATGTGACAATCTTCAAAAAGGTTATGGATGGAATAAACTTTTGGGAAATACTTGGTTCTCAGGCAAAAGTGTACATCTGGTTGCTCATTTTCAAGCCCGAGAAGTGCCATTTCCGGTGATCTGGGGGGTATCAAAACCAGAAATTTTCTTGTACGCTCCGCGCCAACCTATGGTGGCGCTCCGCTTAGATAGTAATTCGCGCCCCCCGGGTTAGAAAATCCTGGATACGCGCCTGATATGTAAAGGTGAACATGAATTTATGAATGGTTGGGTATACGTCATGGACAGATACGAATCACAGTCTCTGGCCCTATACATCATACAAAGTTCACTAATATATTGGTCACTCAGCCGCTTGAGGAATTCTTTAAAAAAAGAGAAAACGTAAATACCTTGATCTGCAGAGTAAAATTTGTTATTAATCAGGAAGAAAAGATTCAACCGTAGCAGTACCATTTATGTCGGACACCACCAAGAAAACCAATTAAATCCCTTTATAAATCGAATGATTGCTTCTGAAGGAAGGTCCATTACACCCTAGCAATCCCTACCTATATAGACTCTTTTTTAGGCTTGCTATTGTAAAGTGATGTGAGAAGTCATTTAAGTTTAAGGTTGGGACGATTGTTTTATTCAATTTCCAGTCAGCATTTTGACCCATTACATACACAGTTTTCAAATATGACGTCATTCGGTCAGACCACATAATATAGCTTGTATAGGCAAGCAATACTAACTAAGAAAATCTGTCGTAAACAATTGTCAACAATATAAGTACGGTTCATTATTATTATTATAATATATTAAGTAACGACAGTTAACGATAACCCTTGTGTATGGTATATTCTCTACAAACAATGGCAAGCCAAAGGGGGAGGGGGAGGGGGAGGGGGGAAGGGTGGTCGACCGCCCATCTTCCTTCACGGAATTGTTGTGGCGTTCAGCCGGTGCATAATTACACCACTGCTACAGTAATCCCTGTCTCTTTTCAACCTTAAAAAATATGTATTAGCAAAGCCTTGCGCTTAGAACTACTTATATGGATGACATTTATATTCTAAATACGCCTCAAAATGCACCAATTGACGTCTGAACTTTTATTGGGGGTGGGGAGGGTGGTTGGACCCTAGACCCGCTACGTGATAGTCGGCTTGAATGACCACGGGGCATCATCCTCTCATTTATGAAATCTTTGGTTCACATCTAGTCCTTTTTGGAATGGTTCAGGTTCCTAACTTAATCCATCAATGGGCAAGTTTGAATATGTCCTCCACTTTTTCAATCCTGCGCACGCACCTGTCTATGACCCCTGCAGAGAGCTGTAGTACATGACTATCGGGCCATACAATGTAGTGTCTGTGTTGCTCCATACCTTGCAAGGAACTGTCACGGAATGAAGAGAAGGGAGCTGTCACTGAGTACTTTGCAGTAACTTGATCTGTCATAATATATACAGTAATGAGTGTAAATCATAATTGTAATTAATTAATCATAAAGGTGTTGCTTCATACCTTGCAAGGAACTGTCACGGAATGAAGAGAAAGGGAGCTGTCACTGAGTTCTTTGGTATAACTTGATCTGTCATGATATATAATGAGTGTATATTATAATTGTAATTAATTAATCATAATCAGGGAGCTGTTACATATATATAGAGCTCCCTGCTATAATTAGGGAGCTGTCACTGAGAAGAGCTCCCTGCTATAATTAGGAAGCTGTCACTGAGAATAGCTCCCTGCTATAATAAGGGAGTTGTCCCTGGGAAGAGCTACCTGCTATAATTGAGGAGCTGTTACATATAGAGCTCCCTGGTATAATTAGGGAGCTGTTACATATAGAGCTCCCTGGTACAGTATAATTAGGGAGCTGTCACTGAGAATAGCTCCCTGCTATAATTAGGAAGCTGTCACTGAGAAGAGCTCCCTGCTTTAATTAGGGAGTTGTCCCTGGGAAGAGCTACCTGCTATAATTGAGGAGCTGTTATACATAGATAGCTCCCTGCTGTAATTAGGGAGCTGTCACTGAGAAGATCTCCCTGCTATAATTAGGGAGTTGTCCCTGGGAAGAGCTACCTGCTATAATTGAGGAGCTGTTATACATAGAGAGCTCCCTGCTGTAATTAGGGAGCTGTCACTGAGAAGATCTCCCTGCTATAATTAGGGAGTTGTCCCTGGGAAGAGCTACCTGCTATAATTGAGGAGTTGTTACATATAGAGCTCCCTGGTATAATTAGGGAGCTGTTACATATAGAGCTCCCTGCTATAATTAGGGAGCTGTCACTAAGAATAGCTCCCTGCTATAATTAGGAAGCTGTTACTGAGAAGAGCTCCCTGCTATAATTAGGGAGCTGTTACTGAGATATCTCCCTGCTATAATTAAGGAGCTGTTGCATATTGAGCTCCGTACTGTAATTAGACATCTGTCTTCGAGAGAGAACCCTGTTATAATTAGGGAGCCCCCTCGTTATTATATGTAGTTTATGTGTTTGCATACTGTACGTATATGCATACAGGATCAAAGTATCAACATATAACTATATCAGTGATATAGTAAACTGTTTGTTTGTTATGTAAATATCGAGTGACGGAAGGCTATATACATACTGTGAGTAGCGTGATACTGTATATATTCAGATTTTTATCGCCGTTACAAGTAAACATTACACGACGATTGCATATATGTTTGCATGGACTTACTGTAAGTGTGTTCTAACACTGCAGGTACACAGTAACTCAGAACAGAGCAAAATGAACGAATGCTACACATTTCATGTACGATACTTCCTCAGCGCTAACTTAGGCCTCAAATCTACAAGTCATTCACTTTCTTTGAAATGAGCGTATAAAATGGAGATGGGAGACGTTGGGGAGGGGGGGGGGGGGTGAAAAGGTGAAAGATAGTTTCACTAATCTAGGCATGTCTTGGTATGCAAGCTTCATTTTCATCATGAGACTATATCCTCGCTGTTCGAGAGTCAGGAGAGGAATTAAAATAAATCGAGGCAGATAAAGGTGCTCATTTATACATTGTGTACCTGTGTGTCATGTTCAGACCAAGTTATGAAATATTACATATCATAACCAACACCTCAATCGTGTCTAAGCACTTAATTATATACATGTAATACTCTATTCTCTCATATCAAATCCGCCAACTTCTTGTCTAATTTCAACATTCCTGGTGGACAAACCGGTAAACGCTCTCCACCATGCTACATACATGAGCTGACTCCGCCCACTTTGCTCCTCTAGAAACTTCCCGTATATGCGAAGAACAAAGGCGGCCTTGTCCACGGGACTGTTTTCCTAAACCCAGGCAGCAAGAACCAACCCCCTGCGTACAGTAATCATATGAAGCCCATGTGGTAAAGCAATTGTTGAACAGCGCCGATAGCAACAACGTAAGCGCGAAAAGGGCAAACTGATTTCGTTGTCTAATCTAAGTTTGTTGTTGCCTAAACTAAAGTTGTTGCTGCTGTTTCACCATGCTGTTGCTCAAACTCACGTATATGTCTAAAATTCCGTTGTCTAAACTTACGTCGTTGTCTAGACTTACGTTAAACTTAGCAACGAAATAAGTTTGCCCTTTTCACGTTCCATAGACAAATGCATTTAAATCCCCACTCCCACCCCCGAACGCTACTAACCGATATAGTGGCGGGTGGTAACACCGGATTGTTAGCAGGCGCATATCCAGGGGAGCGTTGGGGGCGCGCGCCCCCCGGGTAAGAAAAGGAGGAGAGAAAAAAGGAGAAGAAAAAGGAAAAAAGAGGGGAAAAAAGAGGAGGAGAAGAGGAAGGAAGGGAAAAGAAAAAGAAGAAAGAGAGAAAAAGAGGGAGTAGAAAAAAAACGCCAAGACACCGGGAAGAGAAAGAGGAACAGTGACATCATTACAGCGCTGGTCCCTATTATATACACAGGGTAGCCAGTGACGGATCAAGGATTTCGGAAGGGGCGTTTGCCTTACCCTACCCCTTACACCGACAACACCATTTTTGACGTTTCCATTTTTCCTCTCTCACTCATGATCTATATACTATATATGGTCTATCATAACGCGTGTGTGTGTATATACGCCTTAAACAATTGTAGAATTGTGCTATGAAACCAACTGTGGCTGGTCTCGAACTCGACCGTGTCGTCGGGGAACATGACGCATTTCGGGAAGGGGGCGACCGCCCCCCCCCCCTTCAGCATATTTTTTTGATGATATCGCCAGTAATTTCAAAATAGAAAGTGCTTAGATGCAACTTACAAGGCCCAGGAAGTGTCGTTCCCAGCGATCTTTCGGCCAAAATTTTCTTGAACGCTTCGCGCCAACTTATGGTGGCACTACGCTTAGATAATTTGCCTACAGGCTTCGCCCCTCCCTTGGCAATTCCTCACTACGCGCCTCTTCGAATTTGTAAAGCAACCGCAGCAGATATCACATCATATCAGTGAGCATGAAAATGGCGTTCCAGGATGAACAGCCTCAAAACTGTCCGACTTGCCCGAAAAAATAACCAAAATTTTTTGCGCGCCTTGCCCGCGTTCAACATGTTATGGTCAATATCATATAAACAAGCATCGGTTATTTACCCTACATCGCATGCCATCGTGTACCGTACGGTCCGTGAAAGTTGCGCAGTGTACCGCGGGATGCTAACGTAAACAACGAAATGTCTTACGTAGATGGAGAAAAAGGCATGGAGGTCCAATTATGTCAAAGCTCTCTTTTACATTGGAAATGGCGAATTAGGGCTGCAGCCCCCCCCCCCCTCCCCCCGCCTCCTACGCCTATGTGTGCAGGGTTCGGTTTCGGAAATATCTGCTATTTTTTTTCATTTCCTTCAACCAAGTTTTATGATAGCCGTTATAAGAGGTTTTAACATGGGCGGCGATCCGTACTTCCGAGTGGGGGGATATGACCTAGTTTACTATCTTAGCGTAGCGCCACCATGTTTTGGCGCGAAGCGTACAAGAAAATTTTGGGATTAACAAACCCTCTAGATGGCTAGAAACGGCACTTCCCGAGGTTTCCAAGCGGCATATACCCAACTTTAAAATAGGGATATCATGTCCGAAATATCTCAAAATCAGGATCCAAAATACTTTTTTTTTTAAAATTTCGGGTGTTATTTTGGGAAAATTGCCCTAGTCAATCTTGTTTCAGGCGCTACGTTAGAATGTTCGAGAGCTCTTTTATATTATTCGATGAAGAAAATGGCCTCATGCAGGCTATTATAGGCCTATACACATGCAATACACAATTACACATAGTTACATTCCTAGGTACCGATTGCTAGGGCATCCAGGTGAAACGTGTATTTAGCATTACCCTGGGTAGTATACATGAGATTCTCAGCTGTTCGAGGGAACATGTACGTGTGTAGGCCTACTATAGGGCCTATATGAATCATCGAGGTAAATGAATCTGGAGGATTCATGTCAATTGGGCACGCGCGTACCATGCATGGAGGGTCATGTGATGTGTTCCAGGGTGGTACTAATATATTACTCTCCCCATTACGCATGATGATTTCACCCAACTAGTACGTAAATGTGTATGCGTGCTTAGAACAGCAGACGACGTGCACCCGTTACCTAGCAATAACCTTGCCTGTAGCCTGACGTGATAGCTATATTCCCGTCGAGCAGCATTAGGCTCTGCTCCATGGAGAATTCCGTGGTTGCACTGAACTAAACATTTCCCCACAGCAACACGTCCAGTTCAACAATCCTTTTCGACAAAAAAATCGTTCTTGAAATACAATTCAGACATCGACATTTTCCGCTGCAAGCCCAATGTATCTATATACTTGTTCTGTGCCAGCATGTCTAACGTTTGCATATTAGCTATGAAGTACCAGTACCTTCTTATGCCGTTAGTTCCCATGTCCGAACCGACAAATCTTTCACAAAGTCACTAACACTATTCTTGAACTGCTACAGAGAAATATAAGTTTGGTGCTACCCTGGAACACATCACATGACCCTCCATGCATGGTACGCGCGCGCCCAATTGACATGAATCCTCCAGATTCATTTACCTCGATGGATATGAATACTATGAGGGTGCATATATGTACTATATCAATACCGTGGGCGCAATAATACATTTTGTTGTTACAGGGCCAATGAAGCCTACAGTCAACTACTGTATTCTTGCTTTATAAAGACGCTTTATTTGAAAAGATCGCACTGCGTTTATGTTAGGCAAGAAATGAAGCTAAAAGAGAGCCGGACAATAACGATGATGCATAAATGTTGGCATGAAAATATTCTTATCCCTGGCATTTGGTGGGGGGGGGGGGAATATGGTGTATTACATCCCCTCCACCCATTTTCATGGGGGGATATACCCCCCTTCCCCCAGGATCGCCGCCCATGGGTTTTAATATTTGTACACCAATAAATTAACTGTGTCTGAATTTTCGAAAATTTCTGACCAACATTCTTTATCACACTTCCCTCTACTCGTGCAATTTTGACCGGTCTGTTAGGGGTTGAAGAAGGTTTTTCTATATTGGTTGTCCGTAGATGAAATTTTGTGCAACATTATGGGTATGTTTTGAAGTGAGTTTATTCACGAGAAATGTGAATTTTCAAATTCTGAACAAGTAATGGGCTTGGAACCTTGAAAAGTGAGCCTGACGGATATTGTGGGCCACGACGTTGAATCACCTATAAAAAGCAATGATCCACAGGACATGAGATGAGGTCGAACATGATTTGTGACTGGTGACAATCTTCAAAAAGGTTATGGATGGATAAAACACTATCGGGAAATACTTGCAAGGTTCTCAGGCAAAAGTGTACATCTGGTTGGTCATTTCAAGCCCGAGAGGTGCCATTTCCGGTGTTCTGGGTGGTATCAAAACCAGGAATTTTCTTGTACGCTGCGCGCCAACCGATGGTGGCGCTCCGCTTAGTAATTCGCGCCCCCCGGGTTAGAAAATCTTGGATACGCCCCTGGTTAGGATAATACTGCTTAAAGTTTCTTCCTTTGTTTTGAGATGTGACAGACTCGAGTTTTGCGAACATATTGTTTCACTAATCAGTTATTTCTACAAATTAACAGTAGACAGAGATTAGTTCACCAGTATATAGGCATAGGAGATAAAGCTACACACACAACCAGCTGCTTTAAGCTAAAATAGAAAATGCTCTGATCAGGAGCATCAATCCGAATTGAGAGATGGGTGGGGGGGGGGGGGCATAAATAGGAAACATGAATAAACCGCAAAGCCTTTTTGGGTGGGGTTCAGGGGCGAATCCCCGCCAGTGGTCCAGGAGTCGGACTCTACAAATCTTCAGGTTTACTTCTGTTTAGTGCCTGAATTGATTTGTCATTCATAAATATATTTAATAAAAGTCACATTTGACAAGATTAGCCTTGAATTAAAAAGACTTATCTATTTCACCTCCTGATGTAACTTATGGCATTAATCATGATTATTCAGATTTAAACTTAAACCCAAAAGGAAACATCTAAACTTTGAACACAAGGTTATCTAGTTATCCAGACATATACAACATGCACACATATGGTATTATAAATACATTTGAAAAGCACTATTTGGAATTTAGGCACATTCACTTCATCGGAAACAACAAATCATAAAAATAAAGATAAACATCAGGGCCGTAGCCTGGGTAGAATTCCTAGCAGCAGTTAAGGAACATCGAGAAAGAATGTATCGTCCAAATGTTACATAGCGATGCTTTGATGTGCGGATATACGGTACCAGGCGCTTTCTCAAGAAATTTGAGTGGGTTGGTCATTTCCAAAAAGGGACCGTCATGACACTATCTAAGGACCTACTGTGGGTAGGGGAGGGGGAATGAGCTGAGTGAGTGGACCGTGTATTCTTAGTAAAACATTGTGGCACTAATATAGGGGATAACAGTGAAACATACGTAATAAGTATATTTGTGAACCGTAGTTTCACGTAAGACTGCTACACTGTTCATGCAGGTTAAATCTTTGGAGCTCTCTACCTTTATTTTTATTATAATCCCACTCTGCCCCAGCCAGCCCCCCCCCCTCCCTCTGAAAAACCACCAGAAACAGTAGTCGCATCAGAGATCGTGCATATACGTGATGAGCAGTTAAAGTAAACCTTATGTTACTTGACCGCCATTCCTACACTACGTGCCTAGAATCTCAGAGTTTGCACACTACAGACTAATTAAATCAGAAGAAATGATATGAACATTTATCGTAGGCCTACTTTCATTTAGAAAGTGTAAATCTCAAAGGGCAGCTACCCATGCGCAGGCTACGGCCCTGAATACTAAACTACTGCGTGTAAAGATCAATGCACTGACCCTGTTAGGAAAGATAAAAAAAATACCGTTTATAACCATCGTCCCCTCCATCCCCCAAACCCCTTCCATCTCCTCAACCCCCTCTATCTCCCCAACCCCACCATATCTCTCAAACCCCTCCATCTCCCCAACCCCCTCCATCTCCTCAACCCCTCCATCTCCCTCAAACCCCTCCTACCCCACAAGACCCCTCCATCCCCACCTCATTCATCTCCCCAACCCCTTCCATCTCCCTCACACCCCTCCATCCCCCACCCTCTCCAACTCCCCAACCCCTCCATCCCCACCCTCTCCAACCCGCTCCATCTCCCTCACACCCCTCCATCCCCCCACCCTCTCCAACTCCCTAACCCGCTCCATCAAACCCCTCCATCTCCCTCACACCCCTCCATCCCCCACCCTCTCTAACTCCCCAACCCGCTCCATCTCCCTCACACCCCTCCACCCCCCACCCTCTCCAACTCCCCAACCCCTCCCTCAAACCCCTCCATCCCAACCCTCTCCAACTCCCCAACCCGCTCCATCTCCCTTACACCCCTCCATTCACCACCTTCTCCAACTCCCCAACCCTCTCAATCTCCCTCACACCCCTCCATCCCCCACCCTCTCCAACGCCCTAACCCGCTCCATCTCCATCAAACCCCTTCATCTCCCCTCCATCCCCCACCCTCTCCAACTCCCCAACATCTCCCTCAAACCCCTCCATCTCTCTCCATCCCCACCCTCTCCAACTCCCCAACCCGCTACATCTCCCTCACACCCCTCCATCCCTCACCCTCTCCCCAACCCCTCCCTCAAACCCCTCCATCTCCCTACATCCCCACCCTCTCAAACCCCTCCCTCAAACCCCTCCATCTCCCTCCATCCCCACCCTCTCCAACTCCCCAACCCGCTCCATCTCCCTCACATCCCTCCATCCCCCACCCTCTCAAACTCCCCAACCCCTCCCTCAAACCCCTCCATCCCCACCCTCTCCAACTCCCCAACCCGCTCCATCTCCCTCACACCCCTCCATCCCCCACCCTCTCAAACTCCCCAACCCCTCCCTCAAACCCCTCCATCCCCCACCTTCTCCAAATCCCCAACCCGCTCCATCTCCCTCACACCCCTCCATCCCCAACCCTCTCCAACTCCCCAACCCTCTCAATCTCCCTCACACCCCTCCATCCCCCACCCTCTCCAACGCCCTAACCCGCTCCATCTCCATCAAACCCATTCATCTCCCCTCCATCCCCACCCTCTCCAACTCCCCAACCCCTCCATCTCCCTCCATCCCCACCCTCTCCAACTTCCCAACCCGCTCCATCTCCCTCACACCCCTCCATTCCCCACCCTCTCCAACTCCCCAACCCCCTCCATCAAACCCCTACATCTCCATCAAACCCCTCCATCTCCCTCAAACCCCTCCATCCCCACCCTCTCCAACTCCCCAACCCGCTCCATGTCCCTCACACCACTCCATCCCCCACCCTCTCCAACTCCCCAACCCCTCCCTCAAACCCCTCCATCTCCCTCCATCCCCACCCTCTCCAACTCCCCAACCCGCTCCATCCCCCTCACACCCCTTCATTCCCCACCCTCTCCAACTCCCCAACCCCTCCATCCCCCACCCTCTCCAACTCCCCAACCCCTCCATCCCCACCCTCTCCAACTCCCCAACCCGCTCCATCTCCCTCACACCCCTCCATTCCCCACCCTCTCCAACTCCCCAACCCCCTCCATCAAACCCCTCCATCTCCATCAAACCCATCCATCTCCATCACACCCCTCCATCCCCCACCCTCTCTAACTCCCCAACCCGCTCCATCTCCCTCACACCCCTCCACCCCCCACCCTCTCCAACTCCCCAACCCCTCCCTCAAACCCCTCCATCCCAACCCTCTCCAACTCCCCAACCCGCTCCATGTCCCTTACACCCCTCCATTCACCACCTTCTCCAACTCCCCAACCCTCTCAATCTCCCTCACACCCCTCCATCCCCCACCCTCTCCAACGCCCTAACCCGCTCCATCTCCATCAAACCCCTTCATCTCCCCTCCATCCCCCACCCTCTCCAACTCCCCAACATCTCCCTCAAACCCCTCCATCTCTCTCCATCCCCACCCTCTCCAACTCCCCAACCCGCTACATCTCCCTCACACCCCTCCATCCCTCACCCTCTCCCCAACCCCTCCCTCAAACCCCTCCATCTCCCTACATCCCCACCCTCTCAAACCCCTCCCTCAAACCCCTCCATCTCCCTCCATCCCCACCCTCTCCAACTCCCCAACCCGCTCCATCTCCCTCACATCCCTCCATCCCCCACCCTCTCAAACTCCCCAACCCCTCCCTCAAACCCCTCCATCCCCACCCTCTCCAACTCCCCAACCCGCTCCATCTCCCTCACACCCCTCCATCCCCCACCCTCTCAAACTCCCCAACCCCTCCCTCAAACCCCTCCATCCCCCACCTTCTCCAAATCCCCAACCCGCTCCATCTCCCTCACACCCCTCCATCCCCAACCCTCTCCAACTCCCCAACCCTCTCAATCTCCCTCACACCCCTCCATCCCCCACCCTCTCCAACGCCCTAACCCGCTCCATCTCCATCAAACCCATTCATCTCCCCTCCATCCCCACCCTCTCCAACTCCCCAACCCCTCCATCTCCCTCCATCCCCACCCTCTCCAACTTCCCAACCCGCTCCATCTCCCTCACACCCCTCCATTCCCCACCCTCTCCAACTCCCCAACCCCCTCCATCAAACCCCTACATCTCCATCAAACCCCTCCATCTCCCTCAAACCCCTCCATCCCCACCCTCTCCAACTCCCCAACCCGCTCCATGTCCCTCACACCACTCCATCCCCCACCCTCTCCAACTCCCCAACCCCTCCCTCAAACCCCTCCATCTCCCTCCATCCCCACCCTCTCCAACTCCCCAACCCGCTCCATCCCCCTCACACCCCTTCATTCCCCACCCTCTCCAACTCCCCAACCCCTCCATCCCCCACCCTCTCCAACTCCCCAACCCCTCCATCCCCACCCTCTCCAACTCCCCAACCCGCTCCATCTCCCTCACACCCCTCCATTCCCCACCCTCTCCAACTCCCCAACCCCCTCCATCAAACCCCTCCATCTCCATCAAACCCCTCCATCTCCCTCAAACCCCTCCATCCCCACCCTCTCCAACTCCCCAACCCGCTCCATCTCCCTCACACCACTCCATCCCCCACCCTCTCCAACTCCCCAACCCCTCCCTCAAACCCCTCCATCTCCAACCCGCTCCATCTCCCTCACACCCCTCCATTCCCCACCCTCTCCAACTCCCCAACCCGCTCCATCTCCCTCACACCCCTCCATCCCCCAACCTCTCCAACTTCCCAACCCCTCCCTCAAACCCCTCCATCTCCCTCCATCCCCACCCTCTCCAACTCCCCAACCCGCTCCATTCTCCCTCACACCCCGCCATTCCCCACCCTCTCCAACTCCCCAACCCGCTCCATCTCCCTCACACCACTCCATCCCCCACCCTCTCCAACTCCCCAACCCCTCCCTCAAACCCCTCCATCTCCCTCCATCCCCACCATCTCCAACCCGCTCCATCTCCCTCACACCCCTCCATCCCACCTTCTCCAACTCCCCAACCCGCTCCATCTCCCTCACACCCCTCCATCCCCCAACCTCTCCAACTTCCCAACCCCTCCCTCAAACCCCTCCATCTCCCTCCATCCCCACCCTCTCCAACTCCCCAACCCGCTCCATCTCCCTCACACCACTCCATCCCCCACCCTCTCCAACTCCCCAACCCCTCCCTCAAACCCCTCCATCTCCCTCCATCCCCACCATCTCCAACCCGCTCCATCTCCCTCACACCCCTCCATCCCACCTTCTCCAACTCCCCAACCCGCTCCATCTCCCTCACACCCCTCCATCCCCCAACCTCTCCAACTTCCCAACCCCTCCCTCAAACCCCTCCATCTCCTCCATCCCCACCATCTCCAACTCCCCAACCCGCTCCATCTCCCTCACACCCCTCCATTCCCCACCCTCTCCAACTCCCCAACCCCTCCATCTCCATCAAACCCCTACATCTCCATCAAACCTCTCCATCTCCCTGAAACCCCTCCATCCCCACCCTCTCCATCTCCCCTCTCTTTCTCCACTCCTCTAACAATTTATAATATTATACATAAAGTATAATTATACAAGTATAAATGAACAACGGAAAACTTTCTGGGAATAATAAACAAGAAAAGAGGAATTAAAGTTCAACAGTAAACACAATAATCAGCATCTCATGAATAATCATCAACCATATACATAAACATGAGAGGGTTTTATTACATCATTAGCCTTAACTAACCATCATTGGAATTCATTACATTCTTATTAATTAGGTGTAACATTACCTTTCAAGCTAATGCTCGGTCCACATAGAGGCGAACATGAATTATGAATGGTTGGGCCTACATCATGGACAGAAGCGAAGTATACAGTCTCTGGCCTTATATACGATATAAAAGTATCTTAATATATTTATCACTCAGCAGCTTGAGGAAGTATTGTTTATAACACAACCGCCATTCTTTCTATTTATTACGACGACCAACATTGTATAACAGCAGTATTGACAGAATAATAAATATAACCATATATAGTAAACCAAGAAACATGAGGGTGGAATGTGACCAGAAAAGAACATAGAACAGAATAAACAGATACATAGAATATATAATAATATATGTAGGGTTAACAGAAATAAATGGCTAAGATTCAATGCATAAGAATTCTCTTAAGTTTGTAAAGTGATGCCGGTCTGGTGTATGGCAAGCATCAGAGAGCTTCAGTTACAATAATATTTAAGGAATGTTTCACAAGAGTAATATTGTGGATTGGACAGCAACTGAACAGGTTCTGCTACTCCTCTCTCTCTCGACACTGAAAACATAACATAAATTAATGTTAAAACATGGCAAAACAATATTGTTGACTGACCACAGCTTACTTTAAGTTGTGGACAGCAATTAGAATCCTTAGATAGACATATGGCAACATATATTTATTTATTAGAAATGGTAGCAAATTTAAAGCCATTGGTATCCGATGACTGTCAAATTGCTGGCTACACTACACAATGTTTCTCACATATGAACTCACTATATGTATAACACAGTTCTATGTAACTGATTGATTTCAACAAGAGTATTTCATTTTAGAAATATGGAATTCAGCATTCATCAGTTTAGTCCTCAGTACCCAACAAACTGTGACTGTCTATGTACCTGCATGGTAACTCAACATGCTGATAATAAGTTTGGGTTGATATGCTACAGCATGCCAGATAATCTTGGGAGTATCCCACAGGTGACAATGCACATATAAATTCAACGACTTTATAGTTTCTTAATTTCAAACACATCCCTGGGAGGGCGTTGTGGTCAAGTGGTTAAGGCAGTGGATTGATCTAAGGATTACAGGTTCGAGCCCTGGCCAGATCATTGCGTTGTGTCCTTGGGCAAGGTGCTTTATCTCCATTGCCTCTCTTCACCCAGGTGTATAAATGGGGACTTGTAAATATAGTTGTGTGCGCCAGTTTGTGGCTGCACCCTATGGGGAGTCCCCCCGAGGACATGAGATTGTGGTGCCTAAGGAGAGATTGATTGAATTGTCCACACTTTGGTGTGTAGGTGTGACAACTTACCAATGACCAGGGTCAAGTTGTAAAAGTCGTTTGAAAGGGCCTCGGCCCTGTACAAGACTGTAAAACTAATAATAATCATAATCAGACCAAGATACATACTACAAAAAAACTTACCTTGCCTGGCATTTGGGCAATCTTTATTTTCTACAGAAGTTGGAGTTTTCTGATGAACTGTTAATTTAGGTATCTATCAGTAGCTGTCTCCACTTTACAGAAATCTTCCATGCACCACTGCATACTACACAATAGTAGTTGTGTTTAGTCAAGTTTGTTAGCTCTACACAATTAAACAAGTGGAATCTTAAAAATGTCATTTGATGTTATTTATAGAGCTAATTAGGCAATCTGTCTTCATCTATGTCCTGTAGATTTGATCAATGGTATCCAACACAGCCCATTACCATTTCACAAACTGACTGTTAAGAAATTATTATGTAAAGTCTCACCAGACTCACAGCCACAAAGGAAGTTATGTCATCAGTGATGTGTCCCAGCTTGACTTTTTCTTTCACTTTCTTGGAGGAAATGTACAGAAGAAACTGTATCACCTGGAAGTTAAAGAGAAAATACACAATAATTCAACTTTCCATTCACTAGATTTATCAAGGAGAAAATTCAAGGTCTGTGATAATTTTTGTAACATACATCAACATCTTCCCTTGTGTCTTATAGAGCTGTAACCTTTTTAGGAATATGTTTACATCTGATGTAAGCAATTACAACACTTGTAGTGGTGACTGATCAACTCCATGTTACCTCCCAAGAATTGTGTAGCCAACCCCCCCCCCCCCCCGCCCCGATAAATAACATCTTTTGACAATTGCTGGAAATTTTCTACCAGCTTTGTGAGCTATCTTTTATAGTATTGCAACAGAAAATAAATGTAGAAAACACATCTGCTGGAGTTTGCTGGAATTATCTCTTAAATGGCCAGTATTATAACTAAAGTGCAAATAATGTACATCTTAAACAGAACACATTAAGAGAATCCTTCAACACTGTTGACCAATGGCTAAGAATTGAATTCTGAATTACTTTGGTTTTTACTCTGAGGACATGCATAGGGTCCAGAAGGTTCATGCATGTTTTGTATTACTGACTGACAACAACATATCCACACATTACAGTAAACCCACTAAAGATTTCCATTTGTAATCCCTTAGTATATAGCTCATGGACAAATGACATAAAACCTAAATTATCTTCAGATTTAAATTTCACATCAATTTTATTGGGTTTTAGATCTACAGAGAGGGGGAAGGGTAGGAAAGGTTAGGATGGAAACAGAGATTTTTATGGTTCCTGTTAGTCAATCTACATGGTTCTAACTTAGTGTGGGTATGGTTCTAACTTAGTGTGTGTATGGGTCTCACTTTGTGTGCAGTGACTCTATTTAATTGTTAGGGCACATGCACTTATGAATTAAATTGATTGTTTATGAGCCTGCCATACATTTTACTGCCTATTATTTGCGGAAATTACAGTAGGCTGACGATACAGAGGAGTCTGGCTGCGCTGTTAAGACTGATTACTACCCTTACCTGCCACCCAACACTATGACACACTGATAAATTAGAAGGGATCAAGTCATCTGAATATTTTGTTCCTTCATTTATGATGGCTACACAAAACAAAGAAATGGACCCAGTATACTAAACACATACACCTCTTTGTGTACTTTTACACAATGGTAAGCAATACAATGTATGACATGTATTGCCTAATATATGGTGTATGTATGTTAGACTGAAGCCATTATTTTCTTCCCTAGGCCCTTAGGGAGTTTGTTGATCAAGCAAGATTCAAAACATTTACTGTTCCAACAGGATTAGGCAGTAACAAAGTCACTTCCTACTTCAGAATCAAATCTAATTATAACTACAACCCAGCTTACCAGTCCTGCTATAGTCTAAGTATACACTAATCATTACCATCAGCATATTGTAAACCATTCTGTGCAAGATCCACATCATGTGACCCCCAAAGATTGTCTCAAGAAAGATTAATCCACATTTACCTAATCAGGAGATA
The DNA here is from genome assembly GCF_037975245.1 of Apostichopus japonicus. NCBI lineage: Eukaryota > Metazoa > Echinodermata > Holothuroidea > Aspidochirotida > Stichopodidae > Apostichopus > Apostichopus japonicus. The sequence continues at coordinate 8,333,418 of NC_092567.1, forward strand.
TAGACAAAGACAATAAGAAACATATCAGAACTAGATGTTTAATGCAAACGATAAAATCCCTTGTTTCTGAGTTTGCCTTTTTAATATTTACTCAACAGTTATTCCATTGCTCACAGATACACAAGCTTATGCTAAAATGACTCAATAATTGCAGGTTCATTCATTTTATTGCAAGGCGCTTTATTTTAAAGTTGAATAATTTTTGGAAATTTATCCATAAAGAAAACAAAAGGCAAAATTTGGTAACATGTTTGCAATCCTATGGATAAGACTATTAATTGGTCAGCACACTTTCTAATTAGATACTTTTAACGTTTTTTGGTGCAGCAGGCCAATGAAGTTGTTCATCTTTGTATGAACACCAAATTTCTAATTCTATTACTTTGAAGTCAAGCAAAGTTAGGCCTAATTACTGGTCTAGATTGCTTTTTTCAAACTATCTGTATACCAGTGTGAAGCAGAGGCTGCTCTATTACATAAATGTTAGTGTTTTTGCTTTCACAACTTTCCCAGTAACTTCATTTCCAATTTTGCCAATATACAGCAACATGATGCACCCCTCCCCCTCCCTACCCAAACACACTGTTATAACAGAATTACTGAATTACACAATAACTTTAAGAACAGAAAAATCATACAAATGCATTAAAGATTACAGATGACATAACATGCTAAGTGATTGTCATATTGTGTTGTATGATCTTCTGTGATAGAATCATAAACTGTTGCTTGTCATAGTGCAATAGTCAATACCTAGCATTATTCATGGCATATTTAATATGATGGGATAGGTGGAACTTGTCATAAATTACATAATATCCACTCAACCTGGAGGCTGTGATAATTGAAAGCCTTCATTAGCATTATATGCTCACACAGTGACAGGAATGAAAGTGCTGCATCATGAAAAAATGGATGCTAATGACCATTAAAAATTGGTCAGATTTGAGAGATTAGAGATGTACTTGGCATCAGAATTTCATCCTCTTGAAACCTACAATTATGATACAATTTGTAGAGATGATGCTACAATTAGAGAAATACTGAACAAAAGAGGTCTCACAGAATCCCTGAGTCTAAGACACAAACTTTAGCAGTATTCTAACTAGATTGTTTATATGTTATGTCTTGTTTTAACAGTGATTTGAATTGAAGGGAGTTGGGGGGGGGGGTGCTGGATGATAGACTTTCCGGTGGGGAAATTTCCCTTGAGGGATCATCTGATACGTCATGGAGTAAAAATATTAAAATACCACTTTCATTTTCATGGAGGAGGGGAGGAGGGGGCAGGGGTGGGTGGGTAAGAATCAGTTGGTGGACCATACAATCATTACCCTGCTCATGTTAACTGTACACATTTCTTCCAAGAGCTGTAATCCGGATATGGTAAAGCCCTAAAAAGGCTGGTCTCAGGACTGAATAATTCCAGTTTACCTGATGATGAGAAAAAAAAACTGCATTTGGTGATCAATTATAATGTTATTATTCAGGTAAATTTTCATCATCGGGTCTGCAAGTAGCAGCATTCTACCATGTAGCATTGTCAAACACAGAACACAGCTGATATAAACATATGGTATGCAGCAAAATGCTACTGCAGTTTCAAAATAAATCACTCAGTTATAATTATAATAACAATGTAAAGAAACTAATGCAACCAGAATACAAATATATACTGTAGACTGTACAAGATGAGTTCAAGGTCTCATAATGCTTCCCAAAGTGTGTATACAGCTCACCTACAGTAATACCAAGCTAATTGAAATATAAAGAAACATTAACTTAAAATTGAGACAAGCATGGAATCTTCAATACAAACTTTAGGCAATAACACTGGACTGTCTATAGGTTGATGAATTTGTAGGATTTCTGAAATGATGACATTGTACTCTAATTGATTGAGTTAAAGTACATATTTTTCTATCTGCAGACTTTGACATATATACTGTTATTTCATAACATGTTGTTCGGTGCAGTCCTGTTGTGAGAGGGTGAGGGTTGGGTGGAGGCTACAGTTGTACGTCAGCTAAGTGCCCAGTGAAATATGTGATAAAGATTGATATACTTTAAACTTTGGATAAACAAAGACTTAAAAAAAGTGGATCTGGTGACACAACTGTGCATTTAACTGTGCCTGGCTCTCAATGTCACTGGTTTTGTGTACACCTTACTTGAATAATGCTTCTTTAGCCTTACAAGATGTGATTGTGAATCTAAGAACTGGTGTGTGACAGTTTATCAGTAGTTTGGAGAAAAATATCAAAGAAGTAAATTAGATACAAACCCAACCATAATCTTCAGCTGATATGAAAGACACCTTTGAGATGAATACCAAAGGTGGAGGTGATTTGCATTTTACTGTCCAATTACATTTCAAATCATATTTCCAATATATATGTAAGCAAATGCTTAAAACAGTCATCTCTACTGTACTACAGTAAATAAACATCATAACAAACAAAGTACATTAAAGTTCAAGATTATATCCATAGTTGTGTGACCTTTGTGTGACCTACCTAAATTAATCAAGGTTTCTTGTTTTTGTTTGATGGAGTGTTCATTACAAATACCTCTAACTCAAAGCTCAGCGATACAGACTGAGTTGACTTCTTTAATGTTTCTACAGCATTATGAAATATCTAAAATGGTATTTCAAGTTTTTGGTTTTAATCTGAAGAAAATAAATATCTAAACAGAAGACTTATTTGTGGGTAACCCAAACTACTGTACTTTCATACAAACCAACAAGTTGTCTTCCAGTCTTACCACTCTGGGATTGTCAGGAGTTCTAGAGGCCTTTATTCATTTGAGTCTGGGAGGCAATTTTATTTCAGTTTGACATATTGTAAAATGTACCAGAGGGTGTTTAGGCAGTTAATTGTGTAATGGCAAGCTCATTACAACCATACCAAGTACTGGATTAATCCAGCAAGAATCCAATCATGTTATTGTCCTTACTAGGGATTAATTCTGTCAGTTGTATTTTGAGTGGATCAGTTAAAACTTTATATAAAATTCTTTTAGTGAGAGTGAATGGAGATTAAAGAGTATTCCTTGATCTGCGAGGCTATTCAAAAAGTCTACCTCACATATTTGAAACATTATCATTACTGTTCTACACTTACCATTAATGTGATTACCATCACAAGGAGGAAATATCAGCTGATGAACCATTCATCGTCTTTGTCAGCACAGTATGAACACTTCCATCAAAAACTGGTAACTACAGGTGGAATAGGTGATCCTCTAATAGCTGGCTTCATAATTAACCTAATGAAGAGAAAAGAAAGTGATGTGAATGAGATTTAAGTCCTAATTATAGGAGAAATTGAGAATGTCAGTAAGAAAAAGATGTGTGTATGTCTCTGGCCTGTATACATGGACATTCAGCGAAAAAATCCAGAGGTAGGAAAGTACACTTCAGTTGCCAGTAACCAGGTATTAAGTGTAAAAACAATGAACCAGTTAACCATCAAACTTGAACCGGATTGTCCGTTGTTAGTGGAAGTGGCATATAAAGGTGTGGTGCAGTGATATAAATGAGCTCCCAAAGGAGAGTCCAACCTCACACGAACCCAACCATGCATGGTTTTGGCTTGACTGAGAAATATGTGAGATTTCGCACCTCTCTTTCCTATTGAGGACAAAATCTCTTTTGAATTTCCACTCATAAGGAGATAATAATATCTAAGTTAGTGTGTAGATGTGGTGGATGGGTGTTTTATATTATTTTTCTTCATTTAATGGCACCAGGCCCCTGGAGACTGCATTGCCTACACTGACTTAGTTACACCACTCTCTGGGGGTCTCTTTCTATAATTTTTGATCACCAAAGGTTTATAAAGTACCCTGTTCAGCTGGTCAATAGCCATACAATATGGCCAGTTCTACAAATTTGGCAGATGAAGACACTTGTAACCTTAAAATATTGAGTTAAGAAAGTTTTGAGATGATGAAGTTAAAATTTTGACTAATGAGGTAATACAAAAATGTCAGAATTTTGACTTTTAAGTCATATCTTGAGATAAGTCAAAATGTTAATATTTGGGACACTTATTTAGTTTTCCTATGTCCCTATTAAGCCACTGTACCAAGTTGGTGAAGTTAGATCAGTTTGAGACCAATTAGATTTTTTTAAAACCAACTGCAGTGTCTGGCAAAGCAATGTTTAAAAATTAAACAAGCACAAGTGACAATTATGTATTCACAGCTACATATATACTCAGATTAGTAGGAAGTATTTCCAATTGTGTTTTCTGTTTATAGTGGCTGGACTTACAAGGGTACTGCAAAGCTCTCCAAATCTTCAGTATTTTCACATAGTTTCTGGAATCTGCTAGCAATTTTGAGCACTTGAGGACATGTCAGTAATAGAAATACTTAATCTGATTTTACTCTGTGGAATATATATATCTGAGCCCTAGCTGGGTGCGTCAGAAGAACTCTGTAACATCTCTGAGACTTCTTGTCCTCTTGTATTGAGTTCAAAGTGCATTCAAATACATGTTAGAGAAAAAAAATGTAATTTCTATGAAGTAAATCTAAGCCCTGGTGGGAGTCCCTGTGGACTTTAGCTGCGACATTTTCACTTTTCAGATATTTAATTTTCTCTGATAGTGATTTTGCAGCCCTAGTGGAGCCCATGGGGGGGGGGGCAAGTGCTCACCACCCAAGTGGATGCTTGTATATGATTGAATGCCCTCTAAATGTGTTTATTTTAAACAGTATTTAGCTCTCAAATATGCAAGGAAGACATGTTATCATGACATGATATTGATCAAGGGTTGCAGGGGAATTTAAATTCCTTAACTATGATTGCTAGCCAACAGTTTGGTGAATCAAGTCACAACAAACCAGATTTACTTCATTCTTACCATTCCTATGGAACTCTGTGCATCAAGAAGTGTAGGATACTGAAGAAGCTTGATAGGTTCATAGGTCCTAATCTCCTCTATCCGGTACAGTCTCTGTCTTCATATTCACCAGAGGGTTTCTTCCTACGGTTGGATTATTACATCATGGAGCTGTTCGAGTCACAGTGACTTCTAAATCAAAAGTGAAACACTAACATGAAATCATTTTAGTTATTCAAAAATTTCAGAAGACATCAGACACAAAAGGATACTAACAACAACAAAAAAAACCCTGGTAGCAGTTCCACTTTGATCCAATCATTGATCTTTTTAATTTATTGATTATTCAGTATTAAAGTGTTTGGTTTCTAAAGCTTTTTGAACGTTCTTAGGAATTTTTGCATTCAGATAGCAATGTGACACTACAGCAGTCTTTGTGGGCAATCAACTTTACATGATAGCTGTAAAAGACCCATACACTTTTAGTAAGTAAATTATGTAAAAGTGAAATTTGATTTGTGATATTGAAGCTGAAGATACGTCAATAGGAAATGAGCATTACCAGCACAAAGCCTGGATATTCTGGATATGTTCCAATAATGGGTTGTCTTGGGCCAGTAAGGGTGGGTAAAGCACTGCAGTATTATGGGTGACACAAACTACAATAATGTTTGCATATGATATGGAATATTGAATCTCAATCTCTGGAAAACCTTGCATTTCATTTGACCTTTACTCACTGACAGGTTAGCACTTAAACCCACAACATCCCAGGAGAGGAAACAATTTCAGAGTACTTTAAGTTTGTGACTAAAACCTTTCAGACAGTTGGATGATCTCGCAAGTGTCGAACACTTCTTTAATAAACTAATATGATCGAAGTATTCTGAGGGAGGAAACCCTCCCCTTCAACTTTTCACCATCTAACACTAGCAGGCTAGCATCACCATATTTCAGCTATTCCTACATTGTGCTGGGCATAGGTCACGCTTTATGCTGGCATTGCGGACTATTGAATACATTAACTAAAACCATTGGACTAGGCCTAAGTTAGGCTGCACTTTTCTTATATGACTAGAGACGACCTAAGCCATAACTTCAACGTTATGATGTCCCTGTCCTTGTAGGTACATAGCCTAACAATATGAAAGGAACACAAGACATACGTGGGATTTCTTCTTTGACAATTGCAATATACTCCGTCTGTTTCTTTCAGTATCACCATCTGAAATATATTGCAATATCTTCATATTAGTAAGCCAGTACTGTAGCTTCGGGGAATCACGTTAAACAAACAGAGAAGTACAACCATACAACCGTTCTTCAAACGCTGCTTTACACTGTGTCGTTGGTTTGTTTAGATTCTGAAGATGAGACTTGTTCAAGTCGTTTCCATTGGCTACGAGGGAAATTCCCCTCTTTTTCAGATAAATGATCAATTTTCTAGCTGATATTATAGCTAGAGTATTTACAAGATAATAGCAAATTCATTAGATCTAAAAGTGAGAACTTCGACTACATGCTGCAAAACGGTAATTCATCATTTGCACCTCGATAATTTTCTGGTAATATTGCTTTCATAGAATACTGTACAGCCGCTTGAAGTGTATACGTGTTATGGGTCGTAGCGTATAGGTCTTATGGAAAAGATAAAAAAAAAAACTTAGTTATTACACTGCAACTCACCAAATTACAATTTGGACGGCCTCTTGACTATTCACAACAGATCTTCCGAAGTCCAAACATAAAAAGGGGTCCGGCACAAAATATATAATGAAAACGCAATATGCAAATCATGAAAACAAATATGATGGTAAAGCACAGCTACAGGTGTACACCCTTCCCTGCCCCCCCCCCCGACTTAACAAAAACATATTCATAGGCAAAACTGCATGGTGTCTGGAGCCAAGCTGGTTGTCTAATTATGCCTCGGAGTGCACCAATTAACATAAATTTTCAAAACAATTTCAGGGGACGGGGCTACTGAGATTTGCCTTCAACAAGCCAACAACTCTGGCATTTCCATAGCAGTGTCAGTTGGGAGATCCCCCCCCCCCCTTGAAATCCTATACTAAATATGGGGGTCGAGAAGGGGTCCCGTTCCCCTAGTCCTGCGAACCGATTTCAAGTAGTAGATAACATATATATATACATCTGCTAATAAAATGTGATGCATGGCTACATGTAGGTAACATGCTATAATGTGTACCTCTTTGTAAGGCATCATTGTATATAGGAATAATAAATGGTTGGGCAACATGCCCATCCAATAGTAATTTACGGAATAACTGGACGGGCAAGACTATATTTTCTGATTTTGTATGTAATTATACAATAGTGATTTTAACATCGCGGTCAGTTCAGTTTTTAAACTTCACACTAGTATGTTTTAGCACAACCTTAAATTTAGACAGATATTATAGTCTAACTACGCCCCAGAATTGTTTCAATCGGAGGACCAACAATCCCATACATGGAATTGCATTCAACGACTCCACAGCAACACCATCAAAACTTTCGCCACCTATAGTCTGACCATAAATGTTCATTCCCCTTCCTAAATTGATCGGGTGAATTTTTGAATGTGAACCCACGTTACAGGGTACTAGACCGTACAGGAGAGTCGATCCGTTTTCAGGATTGGAGAGGCAAAGTTATCGCTTATGCACTTAATCAGAAATATACACAAATTAGCCACAAGATGTACCTCCTCCTTAATGTTCACATGCTTCCCCATATCTATGTAGACATGTGACAAATCACTTGATTGGCGTAGGAAGGGATCAAAAAATGAATGGGTTGGGGAAGTGGTCGGGAGGCATCGTAATTAAGCAAACAATACATATTTTGTAATTATTGTGAGCCACATGGAACACTGAAAAATTTCAAAATTTGCATATCAAAATTTTAATTATTTTTTTGCAAAGTTTTGAATATTTCTGGGAATTTCAACCCTTTTTCAAAATTGAAACCCTTTTCTTGAAAATCAAATTTGTCTTAAAATTGCAATCTGTAATATAACCGAAATTCTCAACATCAAACTAATTTTTCTAAAATTTAAAACCTCTTCGATTGATTTCGACCTGTTTAATTCCCTTCATGTAACATGTCGATTTCGTTTTGTTTTAAATTGAAACTATAAAATGTTGACTTCTCAACTAAAAATATTAGCGTTTTATCTCAAACTTGTACGATTCTCTCGAAATTGCCATTGCATTTTCTCGAAATCAAGATTTCTTTCTTATACAAATTTCAACTATTTTATCTCAAAAAATAAACTTTTCTTGATGAGGATGGTGGTAATAAGTAAAAAGAGAGAAAAGGGGGCTACATGAATTGACTATTACAATTATTGGTGAAATGTCGACATAGTATTTTGATTTGAGCAATTACGAGGTACGTGAAAGACAAAACATCGTTTGATTGCCTTACACTCTCTTTGCTGGTGCAAAGATTTAGCTGCATAATCCAGCACTGACATGGAGTGGAATTAATTACAATGGTGGTTGGGTGGAGAGGGATGAAAAATAGTGGTGTAGTTACATTTATTCCAATAATTTCATGATGATCAAGTGATTATTTGTAAAAACAAAAATTTAACTTGACACAGACACGTTTTGTCTGCACGATGTGTCTGCAAGATGTGTATGACTGAACAAGGGTGTTCAATTTATGTTATTCCATGTAGGTTTTAATATTCATTAAACATGTACTCCTTCAAATCATTTGAAACAGACGGTATTCAAACTGTTGTGTTAATTGTATGATTATGCATCCACTCGCAGGTAATAAGGTGGGTGAATGAGTACATAAAATGCTTTTTTGCCCAAATTTTAACCGGTGGTGCGGGGGGGGGGGTGCACGGGGACTAACACCCTACCGCTTAGGGAGAAATGTCAATGATAGCTTGATCTACTTGATATAGGTTGTGTTGTATTACATACTTCCTCGACCCCTTCCTTAATACATACCCAATCGACGTCAGTTTATAAACTGTCTGTTTTCACCGGGTATGTATAACGTTACGTCTCTCGTACATATATTTCTATTGGCGCCAAAATGTCTGTTACAAATTTCAAACATCACCCGCGAACAGCTGGAAAACACCTGTATATGCTATTGAATACCTGTTCACCTCTAGTATCTCTCACTGACAACGAATGTGTTAGTGTTACATTAGTGGAGCTGCAGAGTACGTATTATATTCGTGGCAGTTGTTTGTTACCATTGACTTGTTGCGTGGTTATTAAGATGGAATATTTAACGGAGAGGAACCACTGTTAATATAGTTAATACAGTGATCATTGATCAGAGAGATGATTTGACGGTATGGTATAGAGGCTATAGGCTAGGATGTGTACAAAAGGCCAGGCCAAACTTAGGCTATAGGCTAGAGTAGTAATAAAGTTAGGCTACAGTATGTTAGAAATCTCACACATCACCTGCGAAAAACTAGAATTATACTTTTAACGAGAGGACATGCTTAGCAAATCTGACTTATAAATAATAGAGATCTTAGCCTAGTTGTTGACTGAATATCAGAAAAGTCCAAGTTAAAACATATTTTAACTCTAAAGGAATTGAATAATATACAATCGAGACACTGATTTTTCTTTAGGGATCTAAAATTAAGCGAAGATAAGACCAACGATTAACATTCTAGGTGAGCTGATTCCTATCCTTTACTTCGAAAACAATTACTTCATTCTAGCTAACAAAAAGCATCCATAGACAAACTGTAGAAACTTTGTGATCCCTTCAAAAATTTTAAATCACAGAAAATGGTTCAACTCAGTTTTAATCGTACATAACATAGGCGTGAATACAAGTCAATCTATAACATTCCACAATTATTATTGTAATCACCTAACTTATTAAATCTACCAGGTCGGACGTTTGAGCCACTTGTGTGAGAAACCTGCAGCTTTTTACCGAGCAGGCTAACTGAAATAATGTTATTTAATAACTGATTATTAGTTGAAAGACCATACTCTTGTCAATATACCTGACACTTTATGTGAATTATAGCTTTGTTAAATACTGTATAGGGCCTAGAGCTTTGAGCCTCTATAAAAGGGCTTTCCAATTTAAGTCTTATAATAAGTAAATGAAATACATAGTTATTAAAAAGAAATCTCTCGTCCATGTCTTTCCAGCAGCAACTAGATCGTGGTGTTCTACTCACAGCTGGTTTGCCTTAATTTTGCCCACTTAATTATAAAAACTGTACGTCATTTCCAAGCCAACAGACTTATGGCCACATGATATTTAAAAAGTAAAATGGTTTTGAAATTGAAAGTGCGCCACTTATTTTACCCTGCTGCAACACTCAATAGCAGAAGTTCGCCAGAGCCGTAGCTCTAACATTAAATGTTCCGCTAACTGTTCACACCCGATGAACTCCATAGTAACATAATATATTTCAATGAAGACCCAATCAACCCGATTAAACTTAAAAGTAATAATTAATTAGTATAATTAAACCCTCAAGGATATGAAGTGTTTTCAGATAACAATATTATTCGTTAAAAAATGTAAAAAGCGAATGGTACTATTTAATTGGAAGAAACGATAAAGTTAAGAAAGTTAAGATCATAAGCATTACCCAGTTATTTACTGTATCTACAAACACACTACAAATACAAAGAACAAAGCTACATTTCGAGATAAAAATCCACTAGAAGTTATGTCACACTCAAACCGTAACTTAGGAATGAATTTAATAACAAAACACCGATGGACATCATCATTTATACAAATCGTATTAGAAATAATTATTATTTAAGCAGAATAGTCGGATTTGGATCAACAATTACATAATTTGTATAATTAAATTTGAGTTTAAGCCTCGTCAACCTTCTCTCTTGAAACTTGAATTTGATCTACCGTACGTCTGCTTCTCTAAATTGCATTTTATTATAAGAAACAACCTATTGATTTAAATTTAATTCCTCCAAATCTCCTTAAACTTATTTAAAAAAAACCTGGTATTAGTTAGAGTAGAAGTTTCCTTTTCATGATTCCTATAACATTAAATTACATTTTCCTTCTGAAAGTTCTAAATAAAAATACAAATAAATTTGATCAATATTTTTCTTCAAAAGATAGATAATCTCAATTATTATTTACCCAATCCTTATAAAATTCTCAACCCGTTATTGACATTTGTTTCCTATTAACTAATAAATAAAAATATGTAGCCTCCCTTTCCTATTTTATTAAACCTTACTAGCTATAAAAACTTTTATGAATAATTTAATTTCAAAACAATAAAACTAACCCTTTAATCCTACATTACCACTTTATTTTTCTCTAATCTAATCTAATTATTCCTGTTTATATTTGTCTCCCCTTAAAATCAATCCCATATTTCCGTTCCATCAATTTATTTCTTATTACAAATAAACACGACCTAAATGTCTTTGTTTATCACTTTACTTTCCTTTATTTTCATTTCGTTATTTTTATTATTTATAATATCATAATAATTATTTTAATCCTAACCAAATCCAATCTATTTATCTCTATCTACTCTATTATCAGTAACTCTATTCTTTCATTCTAGATTCCTATCTCCTGTGTGTATCTAGGCCTCTGCTCTCCTAGAGTTGATGAGTCTGGTCTGAACCTTATCCTTGAGTCTGGTCTCTCTCTCTCTATCCTGAGTTCTCTCCAGGAGCTGAATATCTATGACAGCAACAGGAGACTAACTAATGAAGAGTTTGCGGCCATCTTGTCTTACTCCTCACAGTGTACAAGCTTGAAGGAGCTGACGTAAGTATTCCGGTGTAGATGTTAGAATCATCATAACAGTTAAACAGGGAATTAATTTAATTAATAAAAGTTGTCGATATTAAACTAACAATAAAGAATATAAAGTCTGTTGTATTTTAATGTCAAGGATTGGATTTATTTAGTTTAGTTGAATTTTTTTAAATAATTAGGTCATCGTTAAAGGAATTCTGTAGAATATTATGACAAATAAAACAAAATATAATGGATTAATAGGGAATATTTTAAGAGGGTGTTGGTAATAGAGGGGTAGGGGTGGGTGTCGGTTGTTTAAATGTTCTTTGTTTATGTTAATGTTAACATTTAACTAAATAGGTTTTAGAATTACAGGAATATTTATTCGGATAAAATAAGAGATATAGACAAAGAAATTGGATTTTAATAATTCTAGCGAGTGAAATTAATATTATAAAGTAAAGTTTTATAAAGAATAACTGTTAATTTTGACTGAAACCCCCGAAATAGTTGATTTTCAATTATGTACAATTAATTTAAGAAACAAAAGAGATTGAAAACCGTTATTAATATTAAAGTAGTAAAATAATTGCGATGAAAATAACAATAACTTTTAACTTTGTTGTTATAAACTACTCATAATTCTGATCAGATTATGACACTCTAGCAAAGCTGTAATGTATACAAATGAAGCAACCAATAAAACAGTTTTAGTTGTCGAAATTTAAAAAACAGTTACGCAAAATAAGTTAACAAATTGAAACAAAATAAAAATTAACTAGAAGGAAATAAATAATTGAAATTGAGTTAACTATATAGTTAAAAAAAACATTATTGCAATAAATATAATTAAAGGCAAATCTGTATCTTATAACTTCCAGAGGTTCAAATTTAATCAATTTAAAACTACATCAATTTCTTCTCTATAGTTTGAAATACAATGTTATACAAAATAAGTTAAATTAATATTCATGCTTATATTTTAACATAATTATGAACAATAATTAAAAATTTAACCAAGAGCTTTCAGCTTTGTATAATTCATAACTTTAAACAAAAACTGTTTAATAATTTAATATTCCTCGTATTAATGTTACTTCATACTTGATTCGATCATGACGTCCTTAGGTCGTCCTTTACAATGCAGTGTTAATTAATCCTCCCAGACCCCCCCCCACACCCCTAACCAACCCCTCCTCTCATTCCTCATCTTGCCCTGTTTGGTCTTACATATCAAACCTCGTAAAATTTTCTCCTTTCCGTCCTCACCATTCACAAAATAATCAGTGACAACTTCAACTTACATCTGACGTGTTACTAAAAAAATAATTCGCACCCGCCCCCCCCCCCCCCCCTTCCCCCTTTCTCTACCGCGCCTCACCCAAATCTCGAAAGAAAAGAGAAAACTATTTAGTAGTTACATAAATGAAATAAATAAGAAAAGAAAGCTGCTTTACATATGTTATAAGTGAACCACCGCCATTCCAGGAATAACTAACCGCCGGAAAAATATCACTGGAAATAATACATTTTGGTCTTGCTATAAAAATATATAACACATGTTTATTCTAGACTAATTACCTTACCCCAATCCCAGTGTGCTCTTGGTTAAGTTTAGTCTCGCCCCTCTGCCCCACTCCCCTTCAGACACCTTACCTGGACCCGCCACCACTCTCCCTTTGACACCACCTCTCCCTACCCGTCGTACATACTCGTTTTTAGATGGCCCTGGCCCCTTCAAATCCATTCCATGTTTCTATCCGATAACATCATCACCGTTTTAGTACACACAGTAGGCCTACTTTGCTTCAACAACAGTTTTCTACACAGACGATTGATTCAAACAATTTATTTCTAAAGAAAAATAAGTTAGCAGTAGAGATGACACACCTGGATCTCCCGTAAATACCTAATTAGCATAACAATAGATGACCTTACAGTAGGTAGTTGAAGCTAATGAATAGAAAGATAAACGAGCCACGCGTCTATTGTTCACCTGGACTGTTGTAACTGTCATACAACGTAACCATGGCAACCGACGATAAGTAGGTCAGTCTGTGTCTAGCAGTGGCTGGGAATAATGCATCTTTTTATTCAATACGGGTTAGGTATATATCTAACAGCCATCCAGTGATACTGTATGTCATATGCCGTGATATTACGACGTGTTCTCATTATTATTCTTTGTTTATATATTTTAAATGAGTAAACTTGATTTCCTTGGTTGTTTAATACATCCCTCACTTGCTCCTCTCCCTAATTCGATAGAAGGATTGTTTTATTTCCCTTTCTTCGTTTTTTCCCTTTATGTACTTCTCGTTGGTTTATGGAAGTCTGCCTAATTAGCACATAATTGAATAGCCCTTAATATAACTCACATATCTAATATGTGACTACAAACATTGGGGGTTCTTAATTGCCTAGTTTTATGGAGAACATTTTTTTTCTGTAAAGTTGATTAAACGTCATCTTGAAAATCTTTTGAGGTTTATACGATATGTTCATAAACCCATTAGGACGTATAAAGCTAACAAATAAAATATGCTCCATATAATTTGTCTTTCATTAAGCTGTGAAAAACAGGGAAAAGGGTTACTCTTTAATTGATAAACCAATAAATAATATGAAAATCTAACTTTTCGATTTCTTTAAAGTTAGACAGCCATATCTACTGTTTTGTTCTTATCAAATAATATCAAGTGGCTGTTAAACGTTTTCGACACACTCATGATCAAAAGTGTAAGCACCAGGTGTTTATAGTGGCATTTTTATAACCAAATATCCATTGAAAGTGTTTGCTATTACAACCAATAATAGTTTTGTTAAGAATAAATCGTACTGAATATGCGAGATGAAATATTGTTCGTGTTTAGCAGGGAATAAGTAATTCGAAGGTTCATGTCGCCTTGCCAAATCTGTAATATAGTGGCATACTAACCAAGAAATCTATTAATTTAATATATTTCACAACATTTCTCATCCATAAAACATAAACAAGCAAACAACTACACGAGCAAGAAAACAAAGCACAGGAGATCCTTTAAGATTCGTTTGATGAGATCTTTTATCTCTTTAAATATCGAATTATAAACTGCACTAGTTCTTTTTATCTACACAGAACAGGCGAAAATGATTACATTATTCCATCAAAGTTTAAAATGTATAACGACAATGGATAACGACAACTAGAAATCGATTTCAAGTTTGCAACCTAACTGTTTTTAGCGAATTTAGAAAGGCTTATAGGCTGTCATCATCGCCTTCAGAACTTTCTTCCAAATGGTTTACATTATTGTTATAACACACGCTAGCAAAATGAAGTACAGATTTCTATCCCGGTACACAATGAATGAACCTACAAGTTCACAATCACAACAAACACTTATACAACTGCCAGGGTCATACCCAGGTCCTAAATATGGCCACGGTGTATTTAGTTTTGTTGCTGAGAAGGAAAAAAGAAGCAGTTATTCACTTCTTGAAATTAATTCATTGCGTCATAATTTGCGATGATTTACATGAATCATGGTGGTATGCTGATTAAAACAGAACATAAGTATATTGTGATAGTAACATGCATGGACGACAAGTAAAAAGAAAAAGAAAGGAAAATAAAACAGAAAAGAAACCGAAGGAGAGGTGTTATGTTCCTGGAAATACAGTTATTAGAGTTCTCTGGGTTATTGAATTCCGTCGGTCGCACATCCGGGGTTTTCCTCCCGTCAAATCGCAGCGAATAGAGTGAAAACTTGTAAAGTAATTGTGTCTAAATATCGCGAGTCTACGCTTTCAGAACGCATGAAGAGAAAGATGAATACTCTACGCATTGACCTCTAGGCATAAGAATGCAAGATAACGTTGTGCACACTTCGTGACGGGTGGGCTAGGTGTTTCAGCGTTTACATAACGCGTTGCCAATTTTTCAACAATGCTGTTTGCTCTCAATAAATCAACGATTACGTAAGACATGATCTAAGTTTTGAACTGTTGAAGAACCATGCACCCGAATTGTGCATACCTAATTAAAGTAAGTCACTATCTTCTCTCAACTTTGTAGACAAATTTCGTATACACACGCTCAGTTATCTCAACACTACACATTGTTTTAACCCCAGCCACATGACGTAATACACATTATACAGGACGACAAACTCGGCGATACATAGTTTTATAGATAAATTTTATCAATAAAACCAAGGTGAAGAGTGTTTGACCTGTAAATTTAAGCAAGTTTGAACACTTCACTTGTTCATCACTTGTTCATCAATCTGACTTCAAGCATTAACGCTTTATTTTGGTTTCGATGATAATCGTAACGTATGCATTCATGCAGACGGAGATAGTGTGTCTGATGTCTGTGTGTGTGTGTGTTTGTATTATCGGACCTCCAAGGACGATGACTTGACTATACACACCTTTTGTCTGAGGAGTGGACGTGTGTGCGTGTGTGTGCGTGTGTGTGACGCCTAGCTTGTTAACACGATATCTCAAGTAGGGAAGCTTGGACCAATCTAAAAGTTGGTGTATATAGGTACCACATTGAGTACAAGAACCCAATTGTTTTGTGGGGAGGTCATTTGGGGTCACAAGGGCCAAATACTGAAAATCTTGTAAACACGATATCTCAAGGAGGTAAACTTAGATCAATCTCATATTACGTGAATAGGAGGAACACATTGAGGAGCAACAGCCTATGTTTTTGTGGAGATCAAAGGTCATTTGGGGTCACCGGGGGTCAAATTTTGGAAACCTTGTTTTATAAGCTACCGTATCTCCCACCAACCAGCCTGTCAGATAACGTGCTCGTTACGCCTCATTCGTAGAATCTAAAACTGAAAATACGAACATATTTGCATTGGCTCCAACGTGCCGCTCGGAAGCCTTATTTTGCGTGCAGAAAGGTGTATTTTGTAATACAGCGGTTCTGTTGGATGTTTTCGTCCTATTCATTTCAGGTTGGATGTAGTTTCGTTGTGACAAGGCAGCGTTTATGAAAGTTAACAGTTCGTCTACTTCGATTTTTTACTATGACCAATCTCAATGCGAAATAATTGTGTAAAATGGTCTTAGTTTTGCAGTGAGTTCACGGGCTTTTATCTGGATCGGCTTTTGATCTCAATTTGTGTAGTCTCTTCCACCAGTTTCAGCATAGCTAGGCCTTAAAAATAACGTTCGACTTTCGTAACGTTTATGATTATGGGATCACTTGAACGAACCTGGCTAGGCCTGTGATCAATTTTATGTTGTGTAGGCCAGCAACGGTTGGGTCGATTAGGGTTCGTTAACACAACAACGTGAAGAATACGAGTCAGAATACCAATACACTTAAGATGGCAAAACATCTCCTTAATTATATCTTAAGTCAATTTTCCTACTGGCTATCAGTCATTATTCGCAAGTATAGAACACAGATTTAAGGAGTTTGTAGACAAGTTTGATGTTGTTACTGCTGGGAATTTTTGAAGAGAGATGCTCTTACAACCTCAGATTATCATTGCGTAAAAGATCGCTTTGATTTAAGCAGTGAAATGGAGTAATAGCGATATTTTTCGCGCATCAATCTGCAGCTAAAAGACAGATAATTAATTGGGAAATTGTACGAAGTCGCCGCTCTAATGTAGCAGCGGTTCAAAGTAGCAGTGAGGTCTGTATATGCTTAGGACTCTATTTCCTGTATAGTATATGCCTAGTAAAGTAGAGGAGCCCTATAATGTAACAGAAGCCAAGATATCTTCGTAGGATTTTTTACAGATGTTGTATTTTTAATTGTTTGAGACACTACAGTAGTCCCAGCTGCTTATTTATGATTCTGCGTCATGTTTTACTTTGTTCAACCCCTCCTTTTGCTGGATAAAGTTTTAATTTCGTACTGCAAAGAAACATGACTTCTAATGCGCAATTACGTAGCACCATGCATCTGCCTAACTGCCTAAACTTTGTTCATAGAAAGTATTGATGTTGCAGATCTGTACTTTGGAGACTTCACCAACAATCACAGTCGTATTGGCGAGTGGAATTTGGCGATTAGATTTTTAGTCACGGTCGCCAAATAGCGAGTACTTTCAAAAGTATTTGAGGAGGTCTGAAAACCTTCACAACATGATTTCTCATGGTAGAAATCATTGATACTTTTCATACATGGTATATGGATTTGCCATATTGAGTACAAGAATACTATTGCATGTGAGGTCAAATCTCCTATAGGTCACCAGAGGTCAAACTCTGAAAAACCTTTTACATAATATGTAACGATGGAAATCGTGGATACCGCTAATACTTGGTGTGTGTATTTATATCATTGAGTACAAGACCCCTATTGTTTTTGATGGAGGTGTGTATAGCCACGTACAGTAGACTGACCTGTGTTATCATGCCATAGTGTTATTGTAACAGCTAGTTCTGGTTATACTAACAAGCAGAAGTCTACTGCATTGAAGTCGAAATCTCAATGCATTTTGCATTCTGGTTATTTTTGGAAAGGAGGGGTGGGTGTGGGCTCCAAATATGACTTGCGTCCGTTGGGAGGGGTTTAAACGGGGAGATCCCTTTTATTAAAATATAACCTTTAATAAATAGTTTTCAATGCTGTAGCAATATAAATTATTAGTTCAACAATTTTATCCAGTATTTTGCCTACATGTGTACATTGAGTTGTTGTGTCCGCTATAGCCCTGACAGTATATATTTAACATTAATTAAATATTCGAAAGCGCCTGTTTAACCAGTCAATGGATAGATACAGAAAACTAACGATTGTAAAGAAAACGTTTTACATAAGAAGTAGCAGTATTTATGCGTTAATTATGCTAATTAGATACAAGGAACTTAACCTATATATTATCTTTCCATTGTCCGGAGTAGTGTTTTACATAGAACTGGGCAATTCAGGTATAAGGTAGGATGATACTGAGCTAGAATTTAACAAATTTATTGGATATTATGCACTATCTGTTACCGGTTAATCCAAATAATTTCATTTCATGCTCGATAAACTCAAGTGCCCTCTTGTTGTTTTGTGTTTGTAAAAAGTGCCTTCATGTCTAAAAAATTGCTATTTGGCTTCAAAATAATAATAATGATAAAATATACAGTTCAAAAGAACCGGTATAAAGACAACTGTTGCTAAAAACATTCAAATACGGTACTTGAACCTGTGGAAAGGAATGCACAGATTATATATTTTGAGAGGGTTTCAGATAATTTGACAGTCTAGTGGTTTCTTGCGTAAAATCAAAGTCACTTGTTCCACTTCCCCTCCCAATAAAACTTTTCTTTTGCGATTCAACGACGATGGCATTAGTGTATTCTTAACAAAGTATGACCAGGAAGTCTTAATAGCTCCTCGGTATGAAGGGGGTTGGATATTATAGACACATGCACCTCTTCATTGAGAACATAGTTAAATAGGAAGATTCGATTGTGTAATGGTTAAGGTTATTATTATCAACTCCACAAAAATGTTATAATTTTGTACAATTTGATTTAGATCAATGACAAAAAACAATGCGCGCAATGTGGTAAAATTATTGAAGGTAGATATTGAATAAATACTTAAATAACGTTGGTATATCATATAATAGTAACAATTTGTGTTTAACTTCAACCCGAGATGACAAATTGTTGCGCCGAGTAAAGAATGTTGCTATGTCCTCGACCCTCCTATCCCTCTACCTTCCATATCTCCTCCATTTTAGTGCAAGATTGTGCAGGTTTGTCATTCCGAAATTACGTTGAAAAATGTAATTTGTAGCATCTTAAACTAGTCTGAGGTTAAGAAACAAATTTCAGCGTTAAGATTCATAATTTCTAGATTTTATATTTTACCACTGCACTCTAACAATCTCAGACATTTAAGTTCTCATTTAAAAGTGAGAATGGTTCACGAAAACGATCTATATTATCAATCAATTTACCGAAAATAACATACAATATAAATCATGTGATCCGAGCGGAAAATGTCAAGCGGTTGTTACAAGGATTTGCTCCGTTTACTTAGTTTATTGTGTACAATGTTGTATTTCTACATGTTTGATCAACTTTAAATGAATTGATAATTTAAGATTACAGACAATTTAGCCAATTATGATCATGTGGACAGCTATTCTTTTCACAGTTACTACCAACCGCATATAACTTACATACCGTAGAGCAGTTCCAACTATCATCATTATTATCTGCAAAACTATATCCATTCTAATTTATTTTTCTTGGATCGTTGAAACACAGGACTTGTGATTAGAATTAATTCTGATTAGAATGATCAATTAGATGTGGTTTATGACCTTGTTATTTGTTGTTTACTTTGTTTATCTTCATTAATTGAGTAAACAATAAACCTTACTAGGAGGACATTCCTCTACGTCTTCTACATCTTACACGATTATTACTCTACTTCTCTCCATAGGTTTGGTTATGGCTACACTATGCCAGACACTATTCCGGTTGGATCCATTCCAACATCCTTGAAATCAAGACATGTGAAAGGTAATGTCAAAATGACGTCATAATGGAAACACTTAAAATTTCTTACATTTAATTAAAGGCTTTACTAACTATGTGAATTTATTTTGAGTTGTTGATTGTTGTTAATTCACATACAAGAGAGTAATGAATCAGCAACACATGATTACCATTTATATGAAGGAGACACCCAGAACAGAGCCGTGTGATAGTAAACAACGAACTGAATAATATAAATGTAACAACACTTAATATTGCTAATCTTGGTTGATATAAGAGATAAGTCATATTCCTTTCATTTCGCTCCTTCGAGATCACAGATCTATTAGATGTTTTGTGAGTAGCCATCCCAACAATGATTTAAATCTCTTCCAAAACGTAGTGGTATCATACACTTTGGACATCTAAATTACACAGTGACAATGATTGTGTAAGGTTTTGGAGTTATTTTGTGCCCCTCGGAAACCCCCCTCCCCCCCCCGCTAAACACACACATTTAAACACACATATAAACACATCCACACCTGTTGTTTTCCCCAGAAAAAGGGAAAGTTTAGACTTCAAATGATATCTTCTTAGGCATAGATTGACTTATATGACTTGACTTATGTCCAATATCTAAGTGTAACGGCAATATTGTGTTTTAATTATTTTAAGTTAGTTTGAAATGCGTGGTGGTGCGGTTGTGGTGGGGGGTGGTGGGGAGACACCCCACCACCCCCTTGATCGGCGCTGGAAAAGAGTACAATCTACATGTATTGGCGAACATTAACATTCATGCATGATTTGCTTAGAAAGAATAATAGTAGAAATAAAATGTGAGTAATGATATGTGGGAAAGCATTTAGAACTATATGTTAATTTGAAACAATATTTTATTTTGTTTCATTTATACACTTACGAAAGTAAGAGTTATAATCCAAAAACGAAGAAAAGAAAACAGAATCGGATAATATTTGGCTAATAAAATGAAGCAGCTTTCATAAGCTACGCCCCCTGACCCCCCCCCCAACTGGTGCCTAACACTACTATACCCCGAAAATTGAGTTCTTCTCCTAAATATATGTGTGTGTTTCAAAATTTCTTCAAGAGAACGAAAAATATCTTCAAAGGGTGCAGCTTAAGTCCAGCGGACCCCACCAGCCTGCTTGGAATACATTATAGATAAATATAATTTATTTATTACATCTGTTTTGTGTTTGAGTGCTTTAAACTCGCTACGAGAGAACAAGGGATATCACCAAATGGCAAAACTTCAGGGGGCTTCCCCTCGTGGAACCAACCAGGGCTTGAAATATATTCCAGAGAAAGCCCCTCGACCCCGCTTGAGCTCTCAGAAACGTTCTGTAAAATGTTGAGGTTAAGCTTCTTCCTGACAACATCTAAAACTTATGCAGCTTCCGGGGGCTTCGCATCACACCCTTTAATAACATTAAACTATCAAAGAAAAATAGCTAATTTACAGTTTTGGTCTGTAAATCTGCATACAAAGCGAAATGTTCATAAAACAGGCTCTATGCTTATTAGATGAGTACTAGTTTAATTTTGAAGTCATCAATATACATTTTGTGTATCGATTCGTTATAGTGTTACATCGATATTATATAATTAATGAGGTAACGATGTATACTTTATTCCATTTAACGCGTGTTATCTGTCGAAGTTTTAACTTAATATTTTTTGTTTGGTTTTCGGTGAGATGCTAAACTGTCATTAAGAAAAATTAAATATTAGAGTAACCACTAATCTTGCAAGTAGTAGTTAAGAGAGGGATTCAGATACAATTCAAGTAGTTTTATTCATCGGTCAACGCCTAAATACAAGAAAAGATCAGTAATGTGTTTTTAATGTTTTCAACTGTATGGTCCACCATCTTCTTTACATACGTCTAAAAAAATGAAGACGTTATAGGATTCATTGTAGTCGTTGAAGTGAGTTAAAGCCAAACGAATGTGTTACTAAGAAAAAACGAATACAGGCGAAAGTGGTCGGGTGCAGAAGGGCAGGTATAAATACTTCACGCCGCGCTCCTTGCTCATGTGCTATTTACTCGTTGGTTGTTATGGTATCTCTTTTTTTGGGGGGATGGGGGTGGGGGTGGGGTGATTTTACTAAATAGCTACAGTCAGTGGCGTAGGAAGGTACTTTTGAGTGGGGGCTGAAGACTGATGGCCGGCCTGGGGGAGGGGTCTAAGGGGAGGGGGTGTCCCCCTCCCCTTTGGATTTTTTTGCATTTCCAGGTGGCCTCAGATGCAATTTGGTGCAATATAGCACACTTCAACACCCACTCCATTTTGTAAAGAATTTTGCATTTTCACCTGGCCTTAGATGCAATTTGGTGCTTCAAATGAGATTTTTTTCTCATTTGGAAATGAAAAAGGGGTTTTCTGACTTGCGGAGCGGGGGGGGGGGGCGGAACGATACTTCCGCCCCCTCCCCATATTTTTCACTGGGGGATGACGCCCCCCCCCCCAGCCCCCCGGTTCCTACGCCCAGAGCTGCAGTACATGTGCGTCTTACTGCAATGGTATATACGTCACTAGTCAAACACAATGTAAAGTGTACATAAATGGCAGATCACTATACCACCTTACATAACATCTCCGAAATATACGTTTTCAAGCGATACTCCTGTTGTTATGAACAACTGAGTTGTCATCCTTTGATGTATAATAAATATGCAAATGGACATGAAAAAAAACACCTTGCCAAAAATTACTTGCGAATGTTTCTGTTACTACAATCCAAGGTTCGCATTAGCCGCGGGATTGCGAGATTCCCACAATATGATTTCAAATCCTGCATGTCAAAAGTTGCCAAGACGGGATTCCCCGTAATTAATTTCTGCCGAGTCAACTTGCATTAAACATACATTACGGCTGTGACCGTGTAGCGATTAATCGCTAAACGATCGCATTTGTAATAAACGTTTAGTATAAAGAGCATTGGATTTTCTTGTTTGTTATCCCGTCTATAATCCATCTTAACATCCCTTAAATTTCCTTGCCAGTTTTTCCTTCTATTTATAAATGAATGAAAAAATATAGCAATTTTGAGAATTCCAATATTTACGCAAGCACGAACGTATACAGTAGCTATAACTATGAGAGGAAAGCACTTGCTATGGACTACTAGAGCTAGCTGCTTGATGACATCAAAGACACGTGCACTCGACAAACTATGTTTGCGTAAAATCCCCACAAATCTCCGACCACATGGTAGGCTAAAATCACAAAGAGTCAACATTGAAATCTAGCCTAACCATCTGTTTATTCGCTTAAATTGTGTCGCAGTTAGCTTGCACTAAAATATTCACCGAATAATTTCGTTGTTGCTGCTATCTTCGACCACACGGTTGCCTAACACCACACTAAGTCAATGGGGAAATCTAGCCTTCACCATCTGCTTATTCGCTCAAATTTTAAGGCAGTTAGCTGGAACTAAAATATCCATGGAATTCTTTCATTATTACTGCTATCTTCGACCACAAACTAGCCAAACACCAAACTAATTCAAAGGGAAAAAATCTTGCCTTAGCCATCGTTTTTTTACACACACACACAAAATCGTAGCCTTGTTTACAACTTTCAATTACCTGGAAATCGGCAATCGTTTGGAAGATATGTGCTATGTTTTGAAGAGGTAACATAGTATTGCGATGGATTACAGATTTCAATCTTGAGTAGTTTTCACCGGTATCATATTTTCGTTTTCGGTGTTGTGATTTTATCCACACACGAAAAAGAACCATTACGAATGGCTAAAACTAGAATTAGTAAGCAATTAAAACAGCCATATACACTACAAGAAAGTTATTTCATTAAAATAGTCTTACGTATTCGCGTGTCTTGATTAATCAAAAATATGAAATAATGAAAGCACTCGCGTAGCAGTTACGAGACCCCACCCCCCCCCCCCCCACAGAAAACGGGTACCTGTTTTTCGTGTTTTAGATTCGGGTACACGAATGTTCGGTCGGGTATCCGACTCAGGCCTAGAATGTTCTTACTCATTAAATAAAAATATTGCTCAAGAGAAAGTTTTCGTCCTTCGCTTGGAGCAAGTAAATTATCATGGCTGTAGCTATGCTACAGGCTATGGTAGTCTCTGATGAAAAAAATAATTATCGTGGTTATTCAAACTAGATACGTGTTTCTTGAGTTTAATGGGAAACGAACATTGGTCATATCGTCAACAGTATTGTTACGGAATCATAACCGTAAAGTAGGGACTAGCAGTTAGTTATAGCAGAAAGGTAGATCTGAACCGGTAAAACGGCCGATTGTTTAGGCCTAATAGAGTGCGAACTGCAATTATG
The DNA here is from genome assembly GCF_037975245.1 of Apostichopus japonicus. Lineage (NCBI taxonomy): Eukaryota > Metazoa > Echinodermata > Holothuroidea > Aspidochirotida > Stichopodidae > Apostichopus > Apostichopus japonicus. Next base: position 8,357,796 of record NC_092567.1, read on the forward strand.
ATATCTTTGTAAGACCGGCTGCAATAGTCTAGGCTCGTCTAGTCTAGTCTAGAAAATGTCAACAAACAGAAACAAAGAGATGTTACAATGGTCTGTTCTATTCGAATTCAACAAGTATTGTAATTGTATACAATTGCTGCTGATATTTCTGTTTAGTTCGTGTTGTAGTTTTGTCACGGCCTTATTGATGTTCTGAAAGACAAACCACGACACAAAACATAATTTATATTGACATGATATCTTCATTCATAGTTGTTTACATGTAAGTTTTAAGTGTATTTTCTCTCCATCAACACTTATGTCTATAATATATTTAAATGTAGGTTTCTTGAAACTTCTTAGAAATTTGGACAGTGTTATTGTTCAATGTTATAATTGTGCATGTCATAATAACACGATGATAGATACTAACCTTCCTCCTACATGTAAGAGTTGCCGGACAACTATCTCCCGGACAAATACCTCCGGACATATACCCCTCGGACTCATACCCCGGGACAAGTACCCCCTGCCAATCACCCCCCCGGACAAAAACCCCCGAGGACGAATACCTCCGAGGACAACTACCTCCGGGGCAACTACCCTTCGGACATACACTCAAGAGGACAAATACCCCCGGACATGTACCCCCTTGACAATTACCCCGAGGACAATATGTTACCCCCGGTAATTACCTCTGGGAAAACTCCACCCGCGAAAATATACCTCACCCAGGTTACTACCCTTTCTAAACCTGAATACGCCCATGTCCCCCCCCCCCCCCGCCCGAGTCCGTGAACCAAGCGGACCTTTAGCTGGTGAACCCCGTAGTACGAAAGCCTATATTAGGGCCATGAAAGCAAATTTTCTTAATCTGATATATCGAATATTATTCTGATATAACCAAATTTGATAGTGCCATATAAAGCGCTATACAAAAACTAACATAACATAACATAACAAATCATCAGGTTAAATTACTCAGAAGAAAACTTAAAAATGGTAAGTCGCAATAAGCCGGAATTGTTCGGAGATTAATAATACAGAATAGTGTCACTAGAACTAATAGTAAATTATTAGTTACTTCCATCAGTGACCGATGCCCCACCCCACCCCCCCCCCTCCCTCATGCTATGCTTCTTCAACCGCCGTCCCCACCTATCTTGTCCGGGGCTCGTTCCGTTTTCAAGCACTATCCAGGAGTTTTGGAGTTTTGGAGGAGTTTTGGAGGCTTATATATTGAAAACTCGAATCTTTTTAAAAAGTCGGGAGGAGTTTGAAAGTCCCAGGGCACACGACGACCCTAGTGGTGCCAGTTTAACCAAGGATTTTTCCATGACAACTCCCTGGTTTAACCGGCACCCTGATCCAATTGTAAATATGCGCTTGCAGTTGCCCGAGAGACCAGGGTATATGTTGAGGCCCGCGGGAAACTAAACTCTAAAAAAGACCTGCGTATCCGTCGCTGCATCCGTCCCCTATAGTTATCGGCATATGTCCAGGGGATATTCGTCCGGGGTGTTTATCCTGGGGTTAATTTGTCTAGGAGGTATTCGCCCGTGGACGTAGTTGTCCGGGTGGGGAATTTGTCCGGGGGGGGGGGGCTTTTGTCCTCGGGGGTTATTTTTCGGGGGGTATCTGTCCGGGTGGTAGTTGTCCTGGGGGGGGGTTGTCCGGGTGGTATTTATACGTGGGGTCATTGTCGGGTGGTTAATCGTCCGGGGAGTTATTGACTTGGGGGGGGGGGGGTAATTGTCCGTGGGTTTTTGTCTGGGGGTATTTGTCCGGTGCATGTAATTCCCCGTTCCCACGAACGCGGGCTTGCTTCAAGCATGCGTACAGTAGGTAGAGCTAAAATTGTAACCGCAGATTAGCCCTGCAATTTGAACATGTTTCAACGAGTTAACTCCGGGCATAGCGGCAGGCTTGGAAAACCTTGGGAAACGTCCGAACCAGGTTATTGCAATATAGAATACGAACAGCGATCGACAGATAGGCAGTGAGTCTTTTCGACACGTGCATATATCATCCAAGCAGCGCACACGCGCACACGGGGCTTTCCTGATACGGCCAACGTTTATGTTAGGCCATACGGGAAATAATTGCTGATTTAATGTCCGTACGAATTAAAATTAATACCGGTATTTATTCTATTTAATACCGGCATTAATTCTCAGCCAATCACCATGCAGCTTCATATGCCGGTATTAAATATAATTCATTCATACTTAGTAAAGATTCCTAAATCCTATTGGTCCATTCAGGTCAGCTGACCGTGGTTAATCCTGTGAGTAACGCACGGTAAAATTACGGGGCATCACTTTAATAAATCTTTGGTTATATGTAACCAAAAATGTTTTGTTTTATGAGTTTTCCCCCACACAAATGGTAGAGTATGAATGAACGGGGTTAATCAACGGTCTAGCGTGCGTTACTCACATGATTAATGCACTCCGGGTGTTAATGCTATCGCTGGATGCACTCGGGCTCCGCCCTCGTGCATCGCTTGCATTATCCCCCGATCGTGCATTAATCCTGTGAGTAACGCATATGGCAAGCCATGTACGTGGGACAAACACCGCATAATATATCCGCGTATTAATTCGAATATATACGCGTATTAATTCAAATATACATGTGTTGTACATGTATAAAGTTTCGCTTTTTGAAGCGATCTCGCGAGCCCGCCAAAACATTTATCGTTGGTATATGTACACAGCAAGAGCGGAAATGTGTTTTCGTGTATATTCTAATTAATCCGTGCATATATTGGATTTAATCCCCATATGTATTTTATTTAATACGTGTATATATTCGAATTAATACGTGTATATATTCGAATTAATACGCGGATATATTTAAGCCATATGATTGGCTAATAATATATACGCGTATATATTCCAATTAATACGCGTATAAATTCCAATTAATACGCGGATATATTATACAGTGTTTGTCCCACATGGCTTGCCATAAACGCACGCTAGACCGTTGATTAACTATGGTAGGCCATACGGGAAATAATTGCTGATTCAATGTCCGTACGAATTAAAATTATTACCGGTATTAATTCTATTTAATACCGGCATTAATTCTCAGCCAATCACCATGCAGCTTCATATGCCGGTATTAAATATAATTAATACGGGCATTAAATATAATTAATACGGACATTAAATATAATTAATACGGGCATTAAATATAATTAATACGGGTATTAAATATAATTAATACGGGCATTAAATATAATTAAGACGGGCATTAATATAATTAATACGGGCATTAAATAGAATTAATACGGGTATTAAATACAATTAATATGGGTATTAAATACAATTAATACGCGCATTAAATACAATTAATACGCGCATTAAATAGAATTAATATGGGCATTAATTAGACCAATCACACCAGCAGGATTCTCACTTGTTCATCTGATCTGATCGCCGCGCCAACCTACAACTTACGTTCTTCGAAGAATAACAAGACGGTTCAAAGCATTGCGAACTGATAAAGACTGGGATTCAGGGTCAACATTTGTCAATAACCTACAAGTATCGTTCGCTTCTCGACGAAAATCATGCAAAGATTGTTCTTTGTCTGTCATGCGTGCCATTGCGTTGTATGTTGTACCTTGCTTGCTAGCTACAACTACGCTGCTTTCACGCTGGGGGATTAACACTATATCTCAGAGCGTGGTAAATAAATTCGCTGATGTGATTGGTCTATTTAATACCCGTATTAATTTTATTTAATGCGCGTATTAATTCTATTTCATGCCCATATTAATTCTATTTACGTGGTAGAAAAATTCGCTGGTGTGATTGGTCTATTTAATACCCGTATTAATTCTATTTAATGCCCGTATTAATTTTATTTAATGCCCGTATTAATTCTATTTAATACCCGTATTAATTCTATTTAATACCTGTTCTTACGTAAACAATAATCAATCTGAACAAGGATTTTTTGATTCTCTCTACTGTATTTGTCGATCATCTCACGGATTCAAACGCCATCTGTCAACTTGTTTTCTTTCCTTTTCTTCACCTTCGACCCTTAATCACAACTTTTTTTATATCTCATAGCGCCCTCTATTCTCGTCTTTAAATCCTTCAGAACATTCTCCCCTTCTTCGACCAAATGTCGAAACCCAGGTAAACCTATCACCATAACTGTTAACCGACTGAACAAAAAAAGTAAAAAGGAACCCAATGCTCTATAATCAACCCTACACTCAAACTACATCAGGCTACTTAGCCTAACAAATATAATCCCAACAATGTATACACTGTAACAAAAAAGAAAGATTTTCCAAAACATGTTCTTTTCAAAACCTCCAAACATAATTAGCAACAGATGACTCAAATTTAAAAATAGAACTTACTAACACTTAAATTTAAATACTTCTACTCACACAACTCCAAATGACACACTTTTGTGATATTTCTAATCACCTCACCCCTGCTGGTCTTAATCTTTACCACTCTAATATGGCCATCTGGACCAGGAAACACTTCCTTTATCCTTCCTAATGGCCACTGACCTCTAACTACATCTTTTTCCATTACCAAAACTAAGTCATCGACCTTCAAATCAACTTTTTCCTTATGCCACTTTTTTCGACGATTCAAGGAAGGCAACCACTCCCTGAGCCATCTTTGCCAGAAATGGCGCATCAGCTCCTGCACACGGCGCCATCTCCTCCTTGGACTATATTTTGTGCCATCTACAATTTCCTCTGATGCAAATGTTCCACCCATAGACCCATGCAGGAAATGATTTGGTGTCAATGGGGTCATGTCTTTGGGAGAGGCTGACACATACGTCAATGGTCTTGAGTTAATTATACCTTCGGCACCAACAAAGGCTGAATGAAGCTCTTCATCGGTCACGTCTGCATCACCTAGAACTGCCTGAATAGCTCTCTTACTTGTCTTGATTAGTGCTTCATGAGCACCACCAAAATGAGGTGACAATGGGGGTAAGAAATGCCACCTCATCTGACCCGCTGTCACCTCTTGGACCTTTGATTTGTCAATCAACCTGAACAACTCTTTTAGCTCCCGAGACGCACCCACAAAATTAGTTCCATTGTCAGAGAAAACTTCCTCAGGCTCACCTCTTCGACTCACAAATCTATAGAACGCATTTAAGAACGTATCTGTATCAAGACCATAGGCTATTTCTAAATGTACCGCTCTAGTACTTAAGCAAGTGAAGAGACACAAATATCGCTTAGTCCTCACACGACCTCTTCCCTGGATAGTGAGAAAAGGTCCAGCATAATCAACAGCAACCTTAGAAAACGCCCTTAAGGTCACAGTCGCCCTTCTCTTTGGTAACGGTGCCATTACTTGTTCACCACCCTTAACGCTTCTCAACTTACACTGGTTACAATTAGTTTCGCACTCCCTGATCTCTTCACGACCATGTACCACCCAGTACTTTTCACTTATCTTTGACAGAATATAATTAGTACCCTGAACGTGATTACCATCGGTATGATATTTCCTAACTATCAAACGTGTCAGAGCATGTTTGCGAGGGAGAATAACGGGGAATCTCACATCATATGGCAGTGTCTCAACGACACTCAACCGACCAGTCATCCTGAGCAAGCCATCGTCATCTATCTTAGGCAACAAGGATTTCAAGGCACTGTTTGAACCTACAGCACCACCCTTCTTAATATTTTCTATGTCTCGACTGAATGCGTCCTCCTGTGCGACGCACACTAAATAGTTCTCTGCATCTTGAATTTCATCCAGCTTCAAAACTTTACCCTTTGATCTATCTTCACTCTTACTACGACAATTGTTGATGAAACGAAACACATATGCCGTAACTCTACGCATTCTTTCCCAACTACTGAAACGACAAGGGTTTAACTTCCACTCGTCAAATGTTGGTACAACCACCTTCCTATTCATCATTGATACCACTACTTTACGTTGGTCAGACCCAACCACATCGTTCACTGTGTTTACTGGCCAACATGTCGGATCACCATAAAGAAACTCAGGCCCACTCGACCATTTTTCATGCTCTATCATCTTCACAACCGTTGTACCCCGCGAAGCTAAATCCGCAGGATTATCTTTACCCGGCACATGACGCCACTGTGCTGGGTTTGTCAAATGTTGGATCTCCCCAACTCTATTTGCAACAAACGGCTTAAACAACTTACTCCTCCCTCTTATCCAATAGAGGACATTTTGACTGTCTACCCAAAAGACAACATCTTCTAATCTGTAGCACAATACTGATGAGATTGAACCAGCCAACTTCAATCCCAACATTGCACCCATTAATTCTAATTTAGAAATGCTAAGTGCTTTCAAAGGAGCCACCTTTGTCTTGGATGCAATGAGGCGAACAGTCACACCACTATTTGTCTCACTTCGTGCATACGCTACAGCAGCATATGCATCCTTACTAGCATCAGTGAATACATGAATGGATGTTTTACCACTCTCATACTCAATACATCTAGGCACCACTACTTTGTCAAGGTTTTGCAAATCGCTGACCCAAGCTTTAACCTTTGATGCTAACTCTTGAGGAATTTCCTCATCCCACAGCACTCCACTGGACCAGATTTCCTGTAGCATAATTTTTCCAGTAGTGATGATAGGCGACAAAAAACCTAGCGGATCAAAGAGACTTGCAAGCTGACTCAATATGTTTCTCTTTGTCATCTTTTCCAAACTTCTATCGGGGCCTTTGAACACAAACATATCACTCTCAGCTAGCCATGTTAACCCTAAAGCCTTGATTGATGGCCACTCACTATCAGTTATTTTAATCTCTTTAGCTCTATGCTCTACAGGAATAGCTTCGAGTACCTTCTTTGAATTCGATAGCCATTTCCTTGCACTCATACCAGCCTTTGCCCACAACTCTGTGAGCTCACGATACAACTGTATAGCAACATCTTCATCCTCTACACTATCCATACTATCATCCATGTATGTGGATGTTAGAACAGTTTCAGCTGCCCTAGGAAACTGTTCCTTGTAACGCTTTGCATTTTCTTGTGACACTTTTTGGGCAATGAATGGTGACACATTCAACCCAAAAATCAATCTGTTGAATTCGTAAGTGCCTGGTTCCTTTTGCACATCCAGATCTCGCCACATGAACCTGAACATAGGCCGGTCAACCTCATCTATCTCAATCTGCAAATACATTTCAGAAATGTCGCAGACCACCGCTACTTTGTCTCGCCTGAACCTAAGCAAAACATCACAGAGGTCATTTTGAAGTTTTGGTCCATTATTGATTACATCATTTAAACACAGATCTCTATCTTTCGCTGATGCATCGTAAACTATCCTAACCTTAGTAGTTGTTCGATCCATTTTTACCACAGGAAAGTGTGGAATAAACCACTCTGTACTAGATTTAGGTTCCTCTTCATCTACTTTCCTAATGTAACCCTTATCCAAATACCCTTGAATGACACAGCTATATGCCTTGCCTAGTTTTTCATCTTTTATCAACTTCTTTTCTAGGCTTTCCAGCCTTTTCTTTGCAGACACGTGATTATTTGTAGTCATGTTTTTTCTTTCTTTTTCTTTCCATGGAATTCTTACTTGGTATCTACAATTGTCACCTCCAGCCATCGATTCTATAACCACTCTGATGGCCTCCTCTTCTTCTTTGGTGTGACAAGTTACTTTGCAATTTAAGCCCATGTTATCTACTTCCCAGAACTTTCTGAGAGTTATGTTCACTTCTCTGTCAACAGTGCAGTGGAAAGTGCTCACTGATCTGGTGTGGAATGCTCTCCTAGCTGCAGGAGCAACAGGTCCCACACAAGTGTATCCTAATGGGGTGAGCCTGGCGATTGGTTCGCCTGATCTGCCCTTTACCTCATGGATTGACTCGTGTAAGCCTGCATGATCCAAACCAATCAAAATATCGACCTTGTTTCTGCTGCCTAGAAACTTAGGAAATTCAATATCCTTCAAATGGTCCCAGTCTCTTGAGACCCTGCACCAATCAATGGGCTTCAGTTTACCACATACATTTTTAATTGTTATCGCCTCAATCCCATACTGCTTCTCTGGTCTATTTAGTGGAGAGATGTCAAATTTAACTGGAAAGGACTGAAACCTTTCCTCTTTACCATTTAGTACCGTAGCCTTGACCTCTTCCGGCTTACCATGTATCCCTAATTCAGCCACTAAATCTTCATTCACATACGTCTGCTCACTTCCATCATCCAGGAAGGCATTTGCCTCTACAACCTTACCATTTGGTGAAGACACCAAAACCGGGACTACCCTGAATGATATTTGACCACACGCACCTGAATGAAATGTGGGCCTAGTACTACCACTTGTATTATTTTTAGATCCAGATGCACTTATTGCATTATTTTCAAGATCACAACTCCCTTTAGACATGGGCTCCCCTTCCTTGGTTCCGTGTAACAATCTGTTGTGATTTTTGCTACATCCATCAATATTGCATTTCATTACCCTGGTGCACTGTGGTGAGAAATGTTCACCCAGACACTTGAAACACAGCTTGTTTTTTGAGGCATATTCCCACCTATCCTCAACTCTCATGGCTAGGAAAGAATTGCATCTCCATAACTTGTGGGTGCCCATACTACAACAGGGGCATTTGGTAGGGTCACTAGGGTGTGCCTTTACACTGGCAGTGTGATAACTCCCCTTGTTTTCATTTTTCTTTACATCATTCTTCCTCTGATCAAACCTTCTTTTGTTTTGTTTTTCTATGTTCATTTCCAGTTGTTTTCCAAACATTGTACTTTTAACTGATGCTTGTTTTTCTAGAAATTTGATCAGGTCATTTAAGCCAATCGTAGCCTGTTTTGTAAGAATATCATGAGATGCATTACTCCATCTGGTTTGAATATGGATGGGCAACAGATTTTGAACTGTAAGCAATGTATTACTGCAATTCAAATCGTTGTCATACCCCAATTTAGATAGAGTGATTTTGCATTTGTTTAAGTCCCCAATTAATTCCCACAAATCTTCGGAGCTTTCGACGGTTTTACGTTTTTCCAACTTTGATGTCATTGCCCCCAGAATCATGTGTGATTGCCCAAATTGAACCTGTAATATTGCCAATGCCTTTTTGAACCCACTTTCTCCCTCAAACTCACAAGCATTGATAGCATTATAAGCCTTGCCTTTGCAAAATCTCAGTAGATGTTGCAACTTGGTAAATTCACAGTTCAGTTTACTAGCAATAAGAACATTGAATGCATTTGTGAAGCTGAAATAATTACCTGGTTCACCATAAAAACATGGAATTTCTATTTTTGGAAGTTCAAAGGCAAGTTTCAGTGATTCAAAAGGACTGTTCTGTTCTGACGCTCCCACTTCTAGTTTTTGGGTATCAGTTTGGCGTTGTACCTTTGTAGTTTGCTGAGCATGTCCATTTGTCGTCACTGCTTGATCCAGACTTGTTAGTTGTTGGTGTCCATCTGACGCCACTGCTCGTTGATCCGTTGTGTGCGGCAATCGCCCGTCCACTGTCATTTGTTGATCAATAGTTTGTTGCAGTTGTCCTGCTGTTGCTTGTTGGTCCGTAGTTGGTTGCAATTGTCTGTCTGCTATCATACTCGTTCCTGGAGAAGATTCCCCTACCAGATCAGGTCCCTCGGGTAAGGTTTCTGTTACCGGTGCAGCAGTGTTCCTAAGAGCTGATCTAATTTCGGTCACCATCTTCCAAAAGTTTTTCTCCACTTCCACCATCCACTTCTCCGCTTCTACGAAAGCCTCATCATCTTTGATGGTAGAAACGATTTGTTCATAAATCTCTTCTAATTTGTTGAAATGGTCTTCTGCCTTTTTTAGCTGTTCCGCAATCAACTCTGAGTCTTTTTCTTCCTCCTGTATCAACCTGATACAGTTATTTAGTGTTCGAGTCAGTTGACTCTTCTTGTTTCTACGCAATTGTTTCAATTCATCCATATTTTGGTGGTATTATGTTGAAAAGTAATCACTTATATTGCTAAGAAAATGTCAATCTGGTCACCAACTTATTGACAGTCGGCAATTCAATGTCACTCTGACGTATCTAGTTAGCATCGATAGAAATATCCCGCTGATGTATCCCAGTTGTATTATCCGAAATGTCCCGCTGAGATATTTTATTAGAACAACTTAAAATGTTCCGACTTTATTAACCTTATCCACAGCTAGCACAAGGCATTGCTCTGCCACACTAATCCATTGAGGCGAGACCCGTGGAAAATGTCACTCTGACGATCCATTGGTATCATGTAACAAAATGTCACGTTGATGATTGTATGATTAATTAACATCACTAGCACGGAATTTTCACTCTGACTTGTCTATTTTGTCTTGCTCTTTTCAGTAATGTCACTCTGACATATCTAACTGCGCTGAGGAATGTCACTCTGACATATCAACCTTACATTGAGTTATGTCACTCTGACATATCTAATTTGTAGCCTATTGGTATGCAATGTCACCCTGATTAATATTGCTAACTTTACTCACAGTTTTGCATTTAATTTTTGAGAATGTTACGATGTCTGCCAGCTTTATTCATAGTTGGCATAAATAATTTACCTCGACTGTCCATCTTCGACTGACGGTCATACTGGTACACAGCCACAGTTACCCGTACACTTTGGCAGCTTCGGGCCTACGCTAGTCCTATCGTAGCTTTTCTCGTTGGTCGAACTTTATGCATGTTCGTAAAAACAATCCAGTAAATCCGCGGTCACCCGTTCGTGTTATGACTTTTGGAAACTATGATTCACATGTTTCCAACCTCGCTCTGCTACCATTTGTTCTTACGTAAACAATAATCAATCTGAACAAGGATTTTTTGATTCTCTCTACTGTATTTGTCGATCATCTCACGGATTCAAACGCCATCTGTCAACTTGTTTTCTTTCCTTTTCTTCACCTTCGACCCTTAATCACAACTTTTTTTATATCTCATAGCGCCCTCTATTCTCGTCTTTAAATCCTTCAGAACAATACCCGTATTAATTATATTTAATGCCCGTATTAATTATATTTAATGCCCGTATTAATTATATTTAATACTGGCATATGAAGCTGCATGGTGATTGGCTGAGAATTAATGCCGGTATTAAATATAATTAATACCGGTAATAATTTTAATTCGTACGGACATTAAATCAGCAATTATTTCCCGTATGGCCTACCATAAACGTTTACCACCCGTTTGTAAAAGTCAATGCACTGGGCAGGGAAATCATTGTTCGTATCTGAAGAGCAGTATTTTGAGTGGTACGACTTTTCGCGGGGTTTAAGTAAAAAAAAACCTTCAAGTAAAATAAATCTTTCATAGTTTCCAAAATGAAAAGAAATAAAATGGAAAACCTAAATATAATAATATTATTCTAGCAGATATGCCGACTTTGTGTACATACAATCGTTACAACAACTCTGGAAAAAAAAACTGTGTCACACCCCCCCCCCCTAATTTGGTCGCTGTCGGCAAATTTTGGGTCTGTTGGCAAAAGGAGAAAAGGTGAAGAGAGAGGAAGGGGAAGAAAGAAGGAAAGCTGAATAGAGAAAAGAAGAACGGGAGCTTCTTCCGTGCCAAATTTGACTTAAAATATGCACCAGATTGCATCTAAGGACGTTTCAAAACTAAACATTTTCAAAAGGGGAGGGGGACACCCCCTCCCCTTAACCCCTCCCCCATTTCAGTCACCATTTCCAGATCCGTCGGCAAATCAAATTTGACTTAAAATATGCACCAGATTGCACCTAAGGACGTTTCAAAACTAAACATTTTCAAAAGGGGAGTGGGAGACACCCTCCCCTTACACCCCTCCCCCATTTTAGTCACCATTTCCAGATCCGTCGGCAAATCAAATTTGACTTAATATATGCACCAGATTGCATCTAAGGACGTTTCAAAACTAAACATTTTCCAAAGGGAGGGGGAGACACCCTCCCCTTACACCCCTCCCCCATTTCAGTCACCACTTCCAGATCTGTCGGCAAATCAAATTTGACTTAAAATATGCACCAGATTGCATCTAAGGACGTTTCAAAACTAAAAAAGGGGGACACCCCTCCCCTAAGACCCCTCCCCATTTCAGTCACCACTTCCAGATCAAATTCAAATTCTCCACACCCCCCAACAGAAACCCCTTCGCTACGCCCCTGCTTGCAAGTGTATATCTTTTCTTTCGTTCACCGTTATTTTTTGTTGTTGTTTATTTCGGACCATAGTCTGAATTTCGTGAAACGAAAACTCGCCGGCCTGCCAAAACCCCGATAGTTCCGCCCCCCCCCCCCCCCCCCCGTTAAACAACATTATGCTATCTTTAAAAGAATTGTCTGGTAGCCCATAGACGTTACCTTAAAAAACAATCAATAATTTTCCAATTATGCGTTTGACAGAGAAACGATTTTTTAATCGTTTAGGATGGATATTTCAAATATACTTGAACAGTTGAGAACGTGACGTCATCTTCGAAATGCAGATTGCGACATAACCCACGCTCCATACAGTTCCTGCAGTAATCACAACAAATACCGCGTTTGAATACAGATTAATTTCTTTGTTAATTTTCGGTGAAATTCAATATAAATTATATGTTTTACAAAATCGTTGAGCCGTCATATACAGTAATGTAGTGCATCGGTGTTTTCGTGATTTGTGTGTAACATGACGTTAGGTTGAACAGAAGATTCTTCGTTGTTTATCATTTTGCTGTAAAGTTGATCAGTGAATTTTATTTCAGCAATATTTCCCAATATCAGGCTCATTTCTTATTGGAACTAGATTGCTCTTCTCTGTCTCCCCGAACGAGTGTTGTGGTCCAGCAGTTTTATATATTCTTTTTGTTTAAGTATTTCAGTTTGTACTTTATTTGGCTGACCGTTCTGCCGTAGCCTTTCTCTTCCATTCGCATACAGATATCTCGGTACACAGGAGCGTTGCGGCTGTCCCATCAAGTTTCGGCATAGTATTTGCGTCGCACCAAATGCCAAGCAATGCGAATACTTCATCGTCCGACCACATACTTCGCTCAGTGTACTTCTGCGATATATTGTCATATATCATCATCACCATCATCACCATCATCACCATCATCACCATCATCATCATCATCATCATCATCATCATCATCATCATCATCATCATCATCATCATCATCATCATCATCATCATCATCATCATCATCATCATCATCATCATCATCATCATCATCATCATCATCATCATCATCATCATCATCATCATCATCGTTCAAACGATTATGCTTTAACAGAAAATACCGATTACCGATTTTTTTTTTTATAATCGGGCCGATTCCGATTCCGATTATTTGAAAAAGAGAAAATATCCCGTGTATACGAATTCGGTAATAAGTATGTGATAGTAACAATTATTGTTGTGATTTTCCTCTGTTTAGCTTTGTTTTTATTGTAATAGAAGGCTCCTATGTATCATTTTGTATGTACCAAATCACCTCCGGATTTTTTTTTTTTTTTTTTTTTTTTAATTTCCAAAATACGAAAATATGACATCCTATAGCACTGTGCTAAGCGAATGGCTTAACCACCTCGACGTGTTTGTCACCTGTTAATGGCTTGAAATGGGCTAAGAATAGTTACTCAAAATATCCATCTCAAAAAGTATCTCAGACAAACCAATCTGCAATCTTTACCAAAAGTGTAAATTTGAATTACATATTTCTTACATTCCGACATTATTTTGTACTTGTTTTCAGTATTATTCCGTTGAACAAATAGAAATGTTACGAACTTGAAGTTAAACATCATTATTTCTCCATTCAAGTTCAAATAGAAAATGTAAGCTATAGGCCAATCAAACTGAACAGCAAATGGTACCACAGTAATTTATTTATTATTTCCTGTAGAATGTTAGCAGATTCTTATTTAAGGAAATCATAACAACTAGATACTACTCAAATATTGTTTTTTTTTTTCATATGAAAAATTTGCATTCACTTGTGCATAATGGATTTCAGCAAAATTTTAGACCGTATTCCGAGACCTGTTTACAATGTAACAACCTATTGTTAGGCTTATTGCGACGGCTATGGATTAGAGGCATATCAGCAATTCTGCCGAAATTAAATTATTTTTGAGGGCATCGCAGCAAACATCGGAAGGTTTAAAAAAAATGGAGATAAGAGGGTCGACGGTAAAAGGGAAGTGATGGGCAGGGAAGTATGGCCCATTGCAAATTGTGAGAAAAAAGAAACATCGAATTACAAATTAGTGCATCAAATACTGCACTACGGAGCATTTAATGCATTAACATACCTACCAGGGTAGGAATTAATACTTGGCTTGGGGGGGTGGGCTATTTTGGAGAAGAAAAAAATCCATTAAAAGTTTAAACGCAAACATTTACAATCGTTCAGCAAATAACGTCAAGCCACCTAATATATGACGAAATCCCAACAACCCATCAACTGAAATAGAAAACACAGGTTTACTTCCGCTGTAGGTGCCCTTCCTTAAATCATGTATTTTTTTCGTGTGTGGATAAAATCACTCACCACCAACGAAACCATTATACCGCTGAAAACTAATCGAACTTTAAACTTTCAATCCATCGCCACAGCACGGTGTACCGTTGTAAAATACAACATTCCCTTTTTAAGACATATCACATACCTTCCAAACAACTGCTGATTTCCAACTGATTGAAAGTTGTAAACAAAGCTACTTTTTTTTTTTTTTTGCAAACCGATGGTTAGGCTACATTTCCTATTGACTTAGTGTGGTTGTTAGGCTTACATGTGGTCGAAGGTTGCAGTATTTCATGGATATTTTAGTTCTAGCTAACTGCGTCACAATTTTAGCGAATAAAGGGATGCTTAGGCTAGATTTTCCCGTTGACTACAGTACGTGTGGCGTTCGGCTATCATTCGCGCGACGATAGCAGCAAGGAAAGTATGTAAACAAAGCTACGCAAAGTATTGTGTTTTGGTGTTTTTTTTTTGCATACCGATGGTTAGGCTACATTTCCCATTGGCGTAGTGTGGCTGTTAGGGTAACATGTGGTCGACCATTGCAGTTTTTCATGGATATTTTGAATTTTAATTTGCGACACAGCTTTAACCAATAAACAGCAGTGGCGTCGCCAAGGGGGGGGCAGGGGGCACGTGCCCCTGGAAAACCTAGTGCCCCCCCCCCCCCGAGTGCCCCCCATCTGAGATTTGGGTTGGTAAAAAAATATATATATATATTTTGTTATATTCAACTCCCATCATGGTTTTTCATAAGGACAAAGAAGCACTGTGACAGTAATTCGTATTTTCTTCAAATGAGCTGCGAAAAAATGAAAAAGTTTATCCTTGAACGTCGGGTATCGAAGTCGTAACCCGCGCCATCACAACAGGTGTCGATATTTACATTGAATGTGTCAGTGCTCACGCCATACCAGCGGATATACACGTCCGCTTCGCGAGCTACATGACTGTGAGAAGGGAGGGTACTGCGGTATGTTGCCTTGGTCTGAGGTTGACAGGTTAGGAGCTGACGAAATGTGAGAATGTGAGGGTCCGCAGGCACCATACTTGCCTATATTTGTAGACCCATATATTAACCCTGTTGTGTAGGGGGTGCAGAGGTCATTTGAGGCCAGATGCTTGTAGGAACAAATGGCGAATGTTCACACCTGCATACTGAGCCATACTCGATGTGTGATCAAACTTTGGATTGCATGGTGAGATCCCTGATAGGAGCCAATAACGATGCTGGAACCTGTTACATCTTAATAGATAATGGGAGAAAACGAGAAGGACAAGAAAGGAGTCGGGGGTCATGCACACATTAATTCAACAAATGTAGGTTCTATTGATAGGGTTAGGCATAATATCGGCAGCATGTGGTTCATATCCTCTGCAAAATTCTGCGCCTTGTTAAAATCATTACCTCAAAAATAGCAATTTCTGGAGATATCTTCAAATCGAATTTAGCATCAAATGTGGCAGCATTTTGCATCTAGCTCATCCTCCGTATGCGAAAATTTTCCAAAGGGGAGGGGGGCAGTGGCGGCAGAACCGGGGGGGGGGGCTTGAGGGGCTCAGCCCCCAATGAAAAAGTTGAGGGGGCAAATGCATGATAAGTCCCCCAATATTTACCAAGGCTCCGAAACGTGCATCTGCCCATTTTTCAATGCATACTTGTCGATCTGTCCGATGCACACGTATACTATATAGGTGTAATAATTTCAGTAAATGCTGGGGGGGGGGACCCTCGGCCCGTCCCCTGGCTATAGACCACATTGTCACCCCAACCGCGTCTTCACGCCCCGTGAAAAGTGGAAGCAGTGAGTGTGAGTACCGGTAAGCGCAACACAACTTCGTCTTAGGCCAATGACTTGCTTCATTTCAGCCAGTTCTCCAACATCCCCTTACTACACTCAAAAACGTCTTTGCGAGTACACTACGAGTAATAGCTACTCTCTTAAAACACCATCGAATATACAAATTACTATGTTTTTACAGACTTTTACGTGCAATCTGAGAAATTGCAGGCTTGAGACCCATATTTTAGGGCTAGGTATTTGCAGCATAAAACACTCGGGAAGTGCCGTTTCCGGCCATCTGGGGGTTTGAAAAACCCAAAATTTTCTTGTACGCTCCGCGCCAACCGATGGTGGCGCTCCGCTTAGATAGTCTCTACACATTAGCCCCCCCCCCAATAATTTTCCCGTTCCGCCGCGCATGGAGGGGCACCCCTCCCCTTAGACCCCTGCCCCAGGACGGCGATCCGTATCCACCTAAGTGCCCCCCCATCAAATGCTGGTGCCCCCCAGACTGAAAAGTCTGGTGACGCCACTGATAAACAGATGGCTAGGTTAGATTTCCATTGGGTTTCGTGTGAAGTAATTGAAGTTATTGTCGCTGGTACTGAAAATTGCTAAGTGGAGGCCGTAATTTTCCAGTGACTGTGCGAGAAGTTCCCGGTGATTGTGCGCGACCCTCCCGCACTTTGATGCGGGATTGTGAGAACTGTTTGCGCGATTCGCGCTGCTACTGCAAACCCTAGCATGTCACAATTTTCTTTTTCGCCTTCACAATTGTGCTTTAGAAGCGCCCGTCGCCGGCTTATTTCCGACCCTGACCTATACTCAGCTAGTCAACATAGGCCTTATAATTTATATATCCAGCACAATCGTTAATTCGCGAAATTGGTATTGTTACCATGCTTACTGTGCAGAAAAATATGAAGTCACTAACCACGAGGGAAGCAAAATCGGCGACACTGGCAGCCTAATTTGATGAAGTAAGATTGTGAAAGACGTATAGAGGGTGTCTTTATTTTAATGTTTCGTAGTAAAAGAACAAACCTAATAAATCAGTTGATATTTTCACCTTCCATATGTTTTTGAATCATTATATTTTCACCTTCCATGTGTTATTGAATAATCGGTATAACATAACTATTTTTTACCGATTCCGATTATGTTCCGATTATGCAATAATCGGGCAGATTCCAATTTAGTTAATCGTTTGAAAAATAATAATAATAATAATAATAATAATAATAATAATAATAATAATAATAATAATAATAATAATAATGGGTTTTCCGGTTATCTGGACGTCTTCAAGAAAGCAGCTCAAACTGTATACTGTATATATGCGAATCTACGCGGGCAGCTACACTGTGTACTACTCAGCTATGCCTTACGTAATTCCTTCATTCTCACCAGGGAGTTGTTATGGAACTCGCCTGTTCTCACTACATCGGTCCTTTGTACACACAACTAATTTGAGAATAAACACAGTTGATGTCGATAAAGAAATAGGCAAGCGGCAAAAACCACAACTGATAAAATCCATCGTATCTTTCACACCCCAAGGCAATTGTTTATTTACATTTGTCAAAGTTTACCTGGGCTTAGCTGTCCTAACCCCACCTCTCATGAGGGGCTTGATCAAGCTCAGGCTTGCCCCGTTCCCACGCAGTAAAACAGTGGAGCAACTTGCCCTCCTCTCAATAGGTCGATCAAGAGTGAAGCAAGCCCGCGTTCGTGGGAACAGGCTTGAAGGGACAAGTATAGAGATTGATGTAGTTAGTCGTAATACAGTTTAAAAACTTTCCTAAGAAAGTGGCTGGAAACAAGACATGTAAACCTTAGTTTACACAACTGATATACTCTCAGGACACCGGAAACGTGATCACGTGATTATGACGATAATTTGTCTAGTCTTGTAGCTCTATAATTTAACTCAATAAAGTAATTTCAAATACATTTAGTCTTTTTCTATTATCAATATATAAATTATTGGTCTTCATGATCTTTGATGACGTCACTAATGCGTTGTATTATAAAGCTGAACATATTGAAACCGGGTAGCTTTACAAACATCACGAGCAATCAAATGTTTCATTTCTCTGTACAATAACACATCTATACTAGGATTATACCTACATTTATTATTTAAATTAATAAATAGTAATGTCAATACATAAAAACTTCTCTATCTCCACACCTCAACATTATTTCTCGGACTCGTACACATTGTACCCTCGTTCATTGTTCTGTGTTTAAAGGACACATCGAGATTCCCATTGTTAATGGTGGAGTGACGTCACTGCTGATGATGTCAACATTGATCAGTCTCAAAGATATAAGTAGTTAGTGTAAACAACACATTTGCCCGATCCAGTAAATGTTTGACTACTGCAGACAGATGTGTGTATAATGGCTATATACTAAATCATCTCGTGATAACAGCTTAGAGAGATTCAGAGACGATGTAGTCAAAATCAGTTTGTGAATTTTTTAGAATATTCTAATCCGTCGATAATTGGACTTCATATTCTGACACTCTCATAACATGTTCCTGCCCAGTGGCGGAGCGTCCATACAGTCAGAGGGGCGGATGTCCTCCCCCTCTCTGCTGGCGCCCTTTTCAGCTTTTTACCACTTTTTACTTATTAGCAATTATTGACTTTTTTATTGCGCTCTCAAATACCTATTGACATTTGTCACATTTTGTTGGTGTAATTTTCTGACAAAATGGCGATGACACCTATTTATTCTTCGTTTTTCTGCAAATAAGCAAGGCCCGGAAAGGGTCATTTCCGGCGATCTAGGGAGTATCTTTACTCAAAAAATGTCTGTACGCTCCGCGCCAACCTGTGGTGGCGCTCCGCTTAGATAGTGTCGAAAGCGCCCCTACAGACCATTCTCGCCACCCTGACCAATACCCCTAGCTCCGCCACTGTTCCTGCCCCCACCTCCTCCCTACTCCTGATTCCATTCAACTTTGCAAAGCGAGGTGTCAGCTATCACCTGCACCGTGTTCCTACACCTATGATTTATCTTAGTACAGTTTGAAGAACATTAAACAAAGAAACACTGAGTGTAAAACCAAAGTCACCTCCCTTTAACGAACTGAAATGCCCTTAGATCCAGCAGTCGTCTTACACGGAGACTGGTTACGTGGTTATGAAAATGTTTTGTTTATTCTTTTACATACATAATTTAACTTCAAATTTGCTACTAAACAAATCCCCTTTTCATCTTTTAACAATTATTTTTAAACAGTGTTATATTATGACGTCACTGATGTTGAGTGTTCTCTGATCCGTTCATCGTCTCATGGATTATTATTCTTGATCTGAACATCGAATACTCGACTATCATAATGTGGTTTCTCAATTCAGTCCAAGACTTGTTTCTGTTTGAAAGGGAGCATATATGTTTTCATGTAGGGTAATTGTATAATTGATCAGATATATTAATGAGATAATAACAATTCTAACCTGATTGGTTATATAACTAAGAGGATAATAGTTGTAAACTGATCAGGTATAAACCGAGATGATAATGATAGTAAATTGATCGGTAATCTGACTGAGATATAAGGATTGTAAACTGATCAGCTATATTACTGATATGATAATGATATCAAACTAATAAGATCAAAATTAAGGAATCAACTAGATTGATGACTTAGCTGATATGAAGTTATCATCGAGAGCCAACATAAATCACTTGAATATAATGTTTATTATTTCATTCCAGACCAAAGAAGATTAACTTGCACTTACATTTGTTCATCAATTTCTTTCATTTTATTTATCAGTTTGGAACTCGCGGAATATTCGCCGTCTGAATCTACAGACCGGTCAATGGCAGGTAAGAGATTGTGCACCTTTCGTTCAGATGTTGCTCATAATGCATTCTGGTCAGCTTATTTGAGCTAAGCTGCCCTCTGTGTTACTTTACCAGTAAATATAAAATCAATATTGTGATAACATTATCGGTGAAATGCACTTAGTTGATGGTAGCAATAGAATTAAATTGTGATTAACAGAAACGAAATTAAAACAACAGACATTTTCTCTCCCCTTCCCCAAACGTTGGTCTAATGCTTTCCATATCGTTGTTTTTCTACCTAAATGTCACCCCGTGTGTCCCTTATTACCCAACCATAAATTAATTGTATTATTCAAGATATTCTCTCACAGGTATATATAAAAGCACAATACTGCCTTGTAGAAACGAGACACTCATGCTAAGTTCTAATCAGAATTGTATTCATGTTTGCTTACATTGTAGAAGGAAACTTACTTCATCAAAACATAGTGAATATTTATGTGTATTATCTACTATAGTGTTAACTGAAAAGATAACATAATGAAATCCTTTAAATACTGCTCGATTGTTGAATGATACCAAAGTTTAAATGTTAGTGACGTGGTGTCCATTTCACATTCAAAGTATGGAATATATGCCTTTAAGAAAGACATATAAAATTGTGATTACTTTTCTTTACTTCCTTCTACCACTGTCAAATCAGCTTTGACAGAAAGAGACAACAAAGTTAAATTTTTAATATTAATAAGAAAAACTTCAGGTCGTCAATGGCAAACAGTTTTCTTCATTTCATCCCTGTTGTTTCTTCGTCTAAATGTGATTTAATATGTTTTTAAACAGAAGTGTCTGAAATAAGATACACTTCGTACAAAATATGAAAAACTGGTACTCCAGCTATATAGCTATGTAGCTACGGGGAGCCTGGGGGGCGGGGCCCCCATGAAATCGGCTGGCCGCCCACTGCCCCCCCACTGGGAATGGGGTAAAAACAAAATGTTGTAAAAAAAAAAACTCATCAGTTCGATTCACTAATATTTTTTGTTCAATAATTTGGGAAATAGAGTTACACAATTTGCTCGTCTGCATCTGGCAGAATAAGAATAATACAATATCTGTAGTAATCATGAGAATGGTCACACAGCATGGCATGGCAATGGTCGATGCGACGATTGCGACCATACACCACGAACCTTGTGCATGTGCTGCGCGATATCGATATCTACCAATACATATTATCGGTCATCGATTGGCACTAAAACCCAGATTCTGATGACAGCTGCCTCAAGAAACCCAATAAATGGCCTAATTAGCACCGAGCCACCAATGTGGACCATTACCGAAACATCGATGCGTGTTAGTCTTCCATCCCCTTTCTCTAATGCTATTTAAGTCCACATGTGGGCATATCCTGCAAATCTACCGATAGCCCACAGGGGTTTGCAGTAGTATTTATGCAGTAACTTGCCCGAATCATTTTCAAATTTTTGCCCGACAATTCCATGATTTTCTTTATTTAGCATCATGATGCCCGAATATTTCCGTGTAACATCACCGTAAGTGCAGTTCATCTGGGCTACCACGCTTTTTGCACGATCATTTTTTTTTCTAACTAGTCAATTGTATACCTGGACCAAGGGGGCGGAACCGGGGGGAAAAAGGGGCACGTGCCCCTCCCCCACTTTTCCTCAGGTTAAAAATGCGCCTTCTTTCTACATAAAAATTGAGGTGCCTCAAGTTAGCAAGAAGCCAGGGAACCAGAATGAACACTCGGGAAGGGCCGTTTCCGGCCATCTGAGGGGTTTGTAAAACCAAAAATTTTCTAGTACGCTCCGCGCCAACCGATGGTGACGCTCCGCTCAGATAGTCGTGCATACAACTTTGCAAATCCTGGCTAAGCCCGTCACTTTTAACGAATTTCTGTGAGTCAAACTCAAAACATTTTCGAATGGAAAAAATTTGTTAAGATATTAACAAGAAAAAAACTCTAATTCGGAAGATTCCTACATTAGCAACTAGCATGATTTCACCTCATTTTCTCTCAAAAGAAAACTTGTTCCTTGTTTCCCAATTTGCTTATTGGATACTGCAGTGCTAGTATGCATATTTTCCTTGAGGGGGGGGGGGGGGGTGGGGCGTTGATGGAGTGATGTGTATACACAAACAAGATAATACAATAAGAGTTATATAGGGTACTAAATATAAGGCTGCATCAGTCCAATCGAATTTCTGCAAAGTGCCCTTTGATGTCGGTGCCCCCCCCCCCCAGATTAAAAGTGCTTCCGCCGACCTTGACCTGGATAATCCCCGACATGAGTGTATAAAAGAAGCATTTCTTTTGCATGGATGGTGGGGGGAAGTGCATACAAGCCTAGAAGTACAGGTTTATCATATTCTTTGTTATATTTTATACTTTTTTGTGAGACAAATTGCAGTCTCACCCGACACAGCGTCTACGTGTCGTTGAATAATGTATGTTTTTTTTTTTTCTGGAGGTAGCTGAGTACTGTGTTAAAATAATAAATAAGGTAACTAAATATAGGAGCTTAAAAAATATACTGTCCCATTTTTCCCCTTCAAAGTGATGTTACCATTTTTTCTTCTTCTAATTTACCAAATTTTTGGGGAAGTGTAAATTTCTAAAACGTGAGATTATAAAATAAAGAATGTTTAGATGCAACTTGCGAGGCCTCAGAAGTGCCGTTTCCGGCAACCTGAGAGGCATTGTGTGCCAAAAATTTTCTTGTGCGCTACGCGCCAACTGATGGTGGCGCTCCGCTTAGATAGTGTCACGGGAACATTCAGGCACAAAAAGTTCTACCCCCAAACTGAAATGGTCCCGTACGCCTATGATGCCAACTTCCCTCAAGTTAAAAGTCTGGCTGAGTTGGCAAGGCCAGTCAGCATGAAAGAGAAAAAACTTTTTTTGCATTTCTGTCACCAAAGTTGCACATCTTTTTGGTTGCTATTTTGCTTCACAGGTGCCATCTCCTGCGATCTGGGGGGGGGGGGGGGGGGTGCTGAAATCTCTAATTTTCTCTGTACGCTCCGCGACAACTTAGGTGGCGCCCCGCTCAGATAGTAACCTCCGCTCCCCCCCCCCCCACAAGAAAGAACAGCCCCCATGGCCCCCACTCAAAAAAATCCTAGCTACGCCACTGACTACAATACTGTATCGTTATACACTAACAGAGAATACTCATAATAGTTCACAAAGATTTAAGTATATGGGACAAAATCACTCTGTATTTTCTAAACTAATTTCGAGATAGCCGTCACTGCATGTAAACATGCAGCAAAGAATAAGAATACTCGATCGAAGTAGTTTCAGTTTGTAAAGATCCAACGTTATCCTTTGAGACATTCAGAGAAAAGCAGAATTCAGATCGCTGCGTAAGAAAGGAGAGAAAAATTGAGAGATTATATTTATATTTATATTTATATTTAGGTTTGTAGTCTGGTTCAGGGCCAAGGCCCTCTCCAACGACTTTTCAACTTAACCCTGGTCATTGGTAACTTGTCACACCTACACACCAAAGTGTGCACAATTCAATCAATCTCTCCTGGGGCACCACAGTGCACCACAACCACGTGTCCCCGGGGGACTTCCCATAAGGTGCAGCCACAAATCGGCGCACGCAACTATATTTACAAGTTACTTCGCATGTCCACATTTATACACCTGGGTGAAGAGAGGCAATGGAGATAAAGCGCCTTGCCCAAGGACACAACGCAATGATCTGGTCAGGACTCGAACCTGTAATCCTTAGGTCACAAGTCCACTGCCTTAACCACTTGACCACAACGCCCTCTCCAGATCGGAGCGCAGGGAGGCGGGGGGGGGGGAGTAGTGTCTTGATATGCTAGCATTGTTTTCATGAATCTTATTAATGTTTAGGGTTTTTGGTTGTTTCTGTTTGCGTGAGACGTGGGTCTTCCATGCATTATTAAAACACTAACTGTTATGGGCTTGCTTTACCTCTTGCATATTCACAACTACTGTACATTTACTAATGACGTCATCTCTACGTCATCGCCCTCGTAACAGTCCATGCTAGTACCACGTCCTGATACCAGTCAGAGGTCTATAAACCATTGTTGGGGAACCATTGCCTCTCACCCCGTTCCAATAGCACGGTTCTTTGTTGTCTTGCCGTAACAATGCGTTACCTGTTTATTCCTATAATTACTACATTCTGTGTTGACTGAATGATCTTCACGTCTTTAGTGACTTTCTTTTATCTAATTATCTTCACTTCTCCTACGGAATGGACTTCCCTTTTCCATACCATATTTCACTTCCATCCAGTGAATTGTAGCGGATCCCTTTATAACTATTTCAACTGTCCTTGGATGAACTTTTAATCATTTATTAATTACGTGCTGCTCCTTTTGACGAAGTACTCTTTATCGCTGATCATCGCAAAGGCCCAGCTCTACTACACCATCGAGTTCATCGACTTCAGACCCAGTCTTAATAGATAGGTTATTTCTTTCTATCTGGCGCCTTAAGTTAACTGTATTTTTGTTATTCACTTATTTGTACCATTCACCTTTATTACCCATATTATTTGTAGAATATAGAAATATGATTATTCAAAATACCATTCGAAACCTCGTCCATCTTTTCTTGTATGCGTTAACACCCTTGGAAACTCTTTCTGCCGGATACGAATTATTTACATGTCGTTTCCGTAACACTAACATATATATTACTTTAAAGTGTTGGTCTTGATTCAAGTAATTACTAATAAATTAAATTTAACTATTTCTATGGCATTTTGCGAATTAGTCATGTGGTAATGGGGATAATTGTAATTGGAACAGATGTATGTGGAATTTGGCTTTACAAACTTATTTTAAGTTGGTTTCTATACTTTCGTAGTATTTAACTCAAATGAAGTTGTGAATTAAGTCACAGGGTAGACGTTTCGATAAAATTAAATAAAGCTGCATGCTACGTTATATGTTATAACGTTGACCAATCTATATAATATTCACACATAACTGGATTCCACTGCAAATAAGTAAGAGATCTGTTGTTACAATCACATGATTCCTACTTATTAGTGGGTTATTTATCGTTTAATCAGATTCAGACAATAATGGGTTCCACAAATTTATTGTCATGTATCATTTGTTTGTTTCAAACCTTTAATATTCTGTCTACTCTCATCTTTCCTGGTGTGATTTTGGTGAAATAAAGTAATATTAAGTTTTCAAGGTCCTTATCTTTCCTTTAACGACCAAGTTTGTTATGGGCAGATTGTAGCAAAAACAACACAAAATACAGAAGCTATAAATATCCATTATGGTATTCTTCCTTGTGAATTAAATCTTGCTAATAAATTAACCGTGTTGCTAAGAAAGCTTCAGGGGATTAGAAGGATCACTTGCTTAAATTAGTATTTATCCAGATTAGTGTATACGTCACTGACATAAGTGTGTGGGTCCAACAGGCTTAGATATAATGAAAGGACTGGTATGGTTTTTATTTGAAACCAATAGACTCTGGTATATTCTGAATGGTAATGCTTGCCATGATCTTAGTCATTTGTATATATGGAGGAAAGAGGAGCTATTTTAATTACTGACATTTCAAGGATTCCGGGGGGGGGGGGGGGGGGCGGTGGGCGGAGGATAAGGATCCTTGTAATCGTGTACAATGGGAACAAATTAGAAAACAGAAAGAAACTCTGTAGTATATATGTGTAGCTCCTCTTATCCGCTTCGTTGTTATCTTGTACGGATACCATGGTAACCAAAACAAATGCAATCTCTTTATAAAATATAAATATAAGACAAATTTGTACTATTTCCCGCGTGTTTGGAACGGACACAAACAAACATACATTAGACGATTTTGAATGTGTCAGGATCCGAAGGGTGGGGGGGGGGGGTTGGAGTGGAGTTGTTCCAACTCGGTTAATGATAATATCGTTGAATACTTATAATTTGTTGTCGGCTAATTGTTTATTGTATCTTTATAATTATCTGCAATTGTTAAAGATATTATATTGCAACACCTGGACCTTATCATTAGTGTCTAGGATTGGGTGGAGAGTTAAGGGCGCCAAGTAAAATACAGGAATAACTCACGTAAATTATGTATCACGTTTATTCCAAACGTAGACACAAACTTTTAAAAGTTTGAAAGTGAACAGAAATACATATCTTTAAAATATATGTTTATAATAAAACTATGTAAGCAAATCACGAGCATCGTTATGATAATTAACAAACGAGCATAGCATTTCAACATTCAGTAGAACACTAGTACAGAAGTGCACTATTGATATCCTTTCTTCTAAGTTCAATCTTACTCAATTATTAACTCAAATGTATCAAGGTAAATGTTTCTGCGACGATTCCACGTACACTCATGTGTAGAGGACATTAAATACCTGTAGTTTATGGTCAGAAATGAGGATGAACTGGTAATATAACAGATGGTGACCGATGCGAAGCAGCGCGATTTAACATTGTTGTTCTTTGTATGGTTTAAAACCACACTAGACACTGGTTCACATTGCCAATTGTTTGTGTGTGGAGTGCATAGATAAACGAAATTTCGAAAATTTTCGAAATTGTGAATATCAGACACACCGTTTTCCAGAGTGCAAATGCTGGACATTTTGGCGATTACATAAACGAATGAAGAGGTGATACGGTTATTGATAAAATGAAAGAAAATCGAAGACTACTGTATTTTGTAATTTGTGAAAATATAATATTCGTGATTTGGAATAAACTGTATAGAAGCAGGTCTTGCAATTTTGTTAGTGGCTCTAGATTGGCTCTGTGGAGTAAATCAGTACCGATGATTCAGTAGAGCTGTCTGTCAAGGGTCACGGTTTTGACGATGTTTCGCGGGTTTTTTAGTTGTAACTAGTAGATGATGGCGATGGAAGCTCAATTTGCCTTAGCGCTTTAATTGATTATCATGAGATTTGTATTACGAAGCAGGCGTCACATATTGGAAGAAGTATTCCTGCAAAGACAAGAAGCCGCTGTTCGCCGACGGAGAGCGTGTAGACGCATATTCATTTGTAACACACAGCGAAATATTATGGATCCATAATTACAGATACGACTGTCTGGTATAACAGACAACAATTAGTCATAATTATGGTCTATTTTGTTGCAGTCGCTCCGGACTAAGACATGTTTGTTTACAAGGATGAAAGTGCTACAGTATGCATAGCTATAGAGACTTCAAATTAGTCTTGGTGATTTTTCTAACTTTAAGATATTGACTTAAAAGATTTTTTGTTTACTAAATGTGTTTTAAACTGTTATAACAGTGAGGAATTGGACATTAGTATGTTATACAGGGCACGATAGGACAGAGCGTTAATCTAGAATATGATCTACATTTTACCCGACAATCTTGAAATGAGCGCAATCTTACATGTTGTCAAGTGTCTACTTCCTGTCAGACTCACAGTATACTTTAGAAACCCTCGTGATAATATTACAATGCTTTCATCACCCTTCTATCATCCAAGCTTTGTATTTTGCTCAACTTTCTGTTGGTGCTAGAAACCTACTTTCCATATTGTATTATAAACTGTCCCTACTCCTCTCTTTCAACACCGTTTCATCTGATTTGGAAAGATATTCATGTGTTCCTAAAGCAGCTATATCCATTGTTGTATTATATTATTAATTTAACATGAAACGAAACCTTGTGCAACTGTAAATGTTTAGATATGTGTGTGCGCAGTATTGAAGTGGTAATTCATTTAATCACACGTTGCACTTTAGGACATTATTCTAATTCAGTAAACTTTAACCCAATTAAAGACAATTGGTCATAAAAATCTACGTATTGCCTACTTAGCGTAATGGCACACTTTCTCTGGTTTGATTCGTTATTTTTAAATAATATATCAAAAGATAAAAAAAAACTTCCTTAGAGATTCTAATTGGAAGGGGGGGGGGGGATTCTACGTCCCCATATTGAAGTAACGACAATTACATTTAGAGGTATAAATTTGCAATTGTCCAACGACGAGGAGTTATTTCTCCAGGATGCATATATATTGTACAATACACAATATACGTTAGAAACCTTGTGACGAGGTTAGTACAAATAAATGAAAATAACGAAGTCTCCTTTCCACGCCCGTACTCCAGCACTTTCATCCTATTTCCTGATTTTTGTTCTTTCTCTGCATGTAGACCCCTTTATGCTCTCCTTATTGAAGTAATTGCCTTGTGAATCAATGAATATTATCAATTTTAAAATAGAGAATATTCAGACAGATAAAAACATATAAAGCGAAATGAATCTATCGTGCTTCCAGTGTCTCTCTCCACACCGTCTCTGTCAAAAAATGTTTTCTTGGTACAAATATCAATGGATAATTTTCATCTCTAGAATCTTTACGTCTGGCGTCTCTGCACGCATCAATAGGCCTTCAACAATCATTTAATGTTACTCGGTTCAAGTAGTTTGAGTTGTAATGGGATTTAAGGGATCCCTATATATTATATTTCATTATTGATTTAGATTAATGTATATATACTGTACGTGACTGATGTGAATGTGTGGGTCCAAGCAGGCTTCTATATAGAAGGACGTATCTGGGTTTAACTTAAAACTTAGAAACAAATGAATTTTTTTAAGATTTCTTCAACTCCATGCACTTTAACATACTAGGAAAATTAAAGGAAAGGTGACTACTTAAAAGTTTAACTAAAATATTAAATCTAAGGGTTTTATTTCATTTTCAAGAAACGTCTTTTTGTAACATCCTCTGTTTGTACAGTACTATGAATAAGCAGCATCATTATGATACAAACAATATCAACGGTGAATCTGAAGTAATAGTGTTTTTAAAATATTTGTTATTCCTTTCGTCTTTTTAATAACGGCTATATAAAATTTAAAAAAAAATAATAACTCGAAGGAGCTTGGGCCCGAGTGGGAGGAGAGGGGGTGTTCAAAGTACCTGGTTATGTGTTTGATTATGTAAAATTACCACCCAGCAAGTTAACTATTGTATCTTCATAATTATACTCAAGTACTGATGATAAAATAATGCAACATCCGGCCTTGTATCCTCACATCGTTCCTATTGTTATTATTACTCTTTCCATCAGAACTTTTATATATATCTGTATCTTATAGGATAAGAAACACTCTGATGTAGTAGAGTCAAATTATTTCTTATTTCGAGACGAGTCCAAAACCACTTGGTTCGAGTATGATACTCTCGAGTCCGAACAGCCTTTCTATAGAGTATATGAGCAACCCGAACGAAGTCCAGCTAATACATAGAGACACAGCAATGAAGTGCCACGCGGTTTCTGACAATACTAGTCTAATAGACACACAAGGCGTATCGGTTACATAAACCCACTCTAAATATTCCTTAATTTACAGACCTTCGCTTCCTGGTCTTAATGTTCCTTGCCTAACATTGAACAGAGAGAGTCACTTATTGGAAAACTGATTATGTGCACATATATACACACTTCTAATTGAACATACATTGACAGGGAAAATTTAGAATAAAAAAATATCTTCAAGGTTTATTATATTTCATGAAATGTTTAAATATTAACAGATCTATAATCTATTTAATTATTCCATTGTGTCTCTTATTGTATGTATTGATCGAACAACTACATAATTTCCCAAACTTTCATGGATATCTTTAGACTACTAACAATACGATAGAAACATACCATCTTAGACGAGGGAGAGGGGGGGGGGGGTGTAACCAATATGCTGCTTTGTGGGCTAAGCAAGATTTTGCTTTTTTTTCTGACATTAAATCGATCCAACAACGACGTTCTAGGGTCTATCTTAAAATACTAAACTTTTTTCCCTCCTCGTCATCTTCTCGTTCCATGGTAGTCATCTGATCATCTCAGTGAGAAGTTGGTCATTATAACGTCACTCAGTGTTTGATGACGTCACTCAGTGTTTCATGACGGGTTTAAAACTAAATCTGTCTTTCCTATAAAGCTGATATTTATATTAATGTTATTAAAGGCATTGAAGACTCGCCCCAAACAGCGTGCCGCCATTTTTCAAAAGTTAAGTTTCCGTTGCTTGCAAGTGAAGTTTTTTTCTTGTCGCTACAAAATGCAGACAGTAATGAAACGTGATACCTTGTTATCTTAGCTGGACCTGAGATGTCCATCGCTGTATCGTTTGTACACTGTGCTGTGGGTATTGACCGCAGCTGTTTGTACTGACTGTACACTAGTGTCGAATTACCGACGGTAGCAAGCTGTGTGTGTACTTTTTGGGATCGGTGGTGGTGTCTTACACTTCTGTTACACCTCATTGGAAACTAGGTCAGATTACCGGCATTAGATGTTTCTTTTGCGCGAGTCTCCACACCCTTTAAGTCCGTGCATCTTACGTTGACGAGTCTGTCTCCTTTATTGACTTTAGGGTGTTCAATGTGGATGTGTGTTTACCTGCCAGGAATAGTTTATTGCGATATTTGTGAAGATATTTCTAAATTATAAATTAAATTATATATTTTTTTGACTCGTCATGTTATATTTTCCTGAAATTAAATTTTAAAATCTCATGAAAATAATATTTCTCTTCCTTGCAGGCCTGTGACGGTTTGGGTTATCTACCAGGAGAAGAGGTAAGAGAGACATAGATTCATGTTCCTGTTAATTAATAACGGTAATTTTAATAACAGACAAAGAGGTATTCATTAATGTGAAACAAAGAAATAAGACAAAAGAATACTAGACTTTGTTTCTCATCAGGGGAAGATATATAATTGTAGTTTATCGAACATAGAATTCAGATAGGGCAGTTGTGATGAGAGCACTGGTCTCAAGTTTAGATGCGGCCTAAATAATCTTCCTTCCGCACATACAGTCAAAGAAATGATAAACAAAGAAACGATAGACTTTTAAATACTACAAGGTTTAGTCAGATGTTATGGAGCGTTACAAGCTATTGGAATATAACTTTTAAACTGTCAATCCTCTCCCGCCGGCAGATGCTTCATGATTATTTTATTTCACTCTGCTGATGTGCATATCATAATTCTTTAGCAATTCAAAAAGTATCAAGAAGATATTTTAAATTTCTTGTAGAAAATTCTTTGTTCATTTATTTCTCCGTGAAATTGTTTCACAGTTTATTAACCGTGAAAGGAACTGATAAAAAATAAATAAACATTTTGAATCTCACTTTTATAGGGTAAAAGTTTTCTCTACACACAAAGGGCTAACTGTTGAAGTCTATACTCAAATCTACCATTAATCTCTACTCCGGTATTCTTTAATATAATAAAATCATTAGAATCATTCCCTGGGGTGGGGGAGGGGTTGGTGATGGTTTAGGATTGTATCCGTTGAATCATTGTGAAACAAGAGCATACACTGTGCAATAAAAGCACTAACTCGGAGCGAACTGTTGTTACATGACATAAAAGGAAACTAGTAGAAATGAACGGTTGATGTTTTAGTGACTGAGTAATGACGTCATGCCGTAATCTATTACAGAGTGGATTAAATGGAGGAGGGGTGCATGAAGTAAGTTCCAGTTCAGGTCCGTTTATATAAAAGACATGAACACAGCGGTGTAGGTAGCTAACGACACTATAATGATTTAGATGAAGCTGCGTGCATGAGAGTTGACTCTCTTCCAACATAAACATTAAAAAAAAAATTGTCGAGCAATATACTTCCCAAATGTGTGTCAGTTCAAAGCATCAAGTAAGATTTCGAGATGGTTTACGCTTGTTCAGATCTCAATTAATTTATTATTTATTTAGCACAACCCTGGTACAGTTATTTTTGTTACGGTGGTTTTTAGTCTGTTTGTTTTGTTGCAATATGAAAGCCACTTTCTGAATATTGTACAAAACCTTTCTAATGTTAGTCAAAATGAGCTAGCAATGAATTACAATTATACATAGTTTTTCCTCTACATGAAATTTTATTTTGAAAAATAAATGAAAACATTGAAACATGTCGTTGCCTAAACACTTGTACAAACAGGTGACACATATAACACCAACTAAGGAGATTCCATTTTGCTGTTTAATTCAATTTGTTACGTTATATGTCTGACTTATACAGCTTACAAATAATGTTGTTATGGGCGTTAAGTATGAAGTCAATGTTTGTTCAGAAAGAACAAAAGAGCTGATTTCAAGGCACGTTTTATCTTTCCTCGTAGGTCTCATTTAAATTATTTTTCAAATACGACGTCAGCGTACACTTGCAGCTAAGGTGTATTATTGCTACATGACGCATTGTATATACGAAATTTTACTAAGGGAAATTAGGTGTTTCCTCACCATGCATGCGACGGATGAGTTGACGTGATGAAGTAATTCTCCTGAAAGGCAGAAAACTAGCGGCTCGTAGTTCCATTGTTTCAAGGCGGTGGGAGCAAGGGAGGATTCGTCGGACTAAGTTGTTTAAAACTAGAGCATGTTACCCAAAGTTAGATGAAAAAGTTATATTAACACCACCTCATCCCTCTTCATGGACGTCTTTTGTCCACCAACTTTCTTCGGCGAAGTTAAGAAGTTACTCATAGTAGAATCGTTGTAATACATCTTGACATATGGGGTCTGTAGAAATATTGGACCAAACGGTAAGGTGTAACCATGGAGATACAGGAACAATATTAATTAATTACCTCGATCTATAGCTATTTTCATGTTAATGGATAAAGGAAGCAAATTGCCCTTGGTTGTCGAACATTCAACTGTCAAAACTTTAGAAATACTTTCAAAACAGCGGTCAGTTTCACCCTTCAACATCCGAATTACCTTTTATTTTGAATTAAGAAACGCTATACTGATACTGTACAGAGAAACTAACAATATAGTAAGAAATACAAGTAGGTAATTCGTGTTTTACGAGACATTCATTTTGATTAATTGTGCGACTGATATGGTTAACGCTGGCTTCACGTTCATGGTAAAGTCAAAACAATAGAGCGAAAAATAAGCATATAAAACATAAATCTGTTAATAATTTGCATCACATGGAACCAAATGTGTTTCCAGTTCGTATTTTCTACAACGTATCACAGCTTCCAAGTATATTGATATCTCGTTCATCGTTCCGGACTTGTAAGAAAGTACTCTGGCTTTCAATTTCTTGTTTTGACAGGGTTATCCTTTTTATCCTCTTTGTTCAAACCAACAAAATCATTGTCTCTTCTTCACTCACTATTATTATCTCTTCAATTTCTCCTATCTCTCCCATCCCATCTCTCTGAAAAAAACAAAACGAGATCAAGTCTAACTGTTACTATAGCCCTACTACCAGCAAACTAGCATGTTCCTAGACAATGGTACCATGGTAACCAGAGATGCCCGGATGCTACGGGAGTATATTATGATCGCGAATTATTTTTCGGAACGGTGATTTTCTATCACTATAGTTGTGTATATTTTCGCATTGGGGTCCCAGGATGTATCAAATACTTTTAATACTTAATATCAGTAGTTTTTTAGGGCTTCGTAGGCAATATATCTCCGGGTCCAACAAGACTACTGACCATGTATATTAAGCGAGCTCTTGAACGTGGGAACAAATCACAGGGTAGCGCTTCCAGCACCCCTGAACATCGGTCTGAGTCCGCCCTGCCACGCCCCCCCCCCCTCCCTCCCCCCCCCCTTACCGTTCATCTCTAACCTAGTGTTATTGGGACGGTTATTTATACTGGTTGATTAAATTATCGTTTTGGAAAATAAAGTAACGCCAGCAAGAAAGACTCTGTTTTTCGCATTTAACACTTAAACTGTTAATAGTATTTCGACTAAACTAAGTACCCCCTTATATGTCAATAATGATTAATTCAGGGAATTTTCTTATTAAAGGAACGTCATATAGTGACACGGTCCACCCAACATTTTACTTAACTTTTACTCAAAATGTTACGATTGGTTTCAAAGTTCTAGAGGAAGAAGGGAGAGGGGTGGGTCCATGCTGGGAATATATAAACCACGTTTATGGATCAGTTTACTTTCAGAATGGAGTAAACTGGTCATTTTAACACCCTAAGAATGCTGCCCCCGTCACCATCTCTTGAACTCTCACCTTGCTATTGCATAATCACGTGAGTCAATGTCCAGTTTGATTTGTCTCATACACTTCGTTAATTCATAAGAAAATCACAGACTGAGAGATACAGTGACCTGGATATGGTTCTGTAATGATAACATTAATGTTTGAAGGAATTGTTGAACTTCCATTATGATGAGAATGTTAAACACTGCAGCTAATTTGAAAATGGCTACTCAGCTTGACGGGATCAGCTTATAAACAGGACGGAACATTTCCCTGCATCGCACCAATGTGTGATAGTACATTGGGATGCATTGATTGAGTCATCGTGATATCAAGGGGAAATTACCTGAATAGGTCATTTGATGGTTACCGGCAGGGAAGAGGGTGGGGTGTGGAGATTGATGAACTGATTCTTGTACAGTAATCCTGTTTTACACATAAACTTTTTATATAGATTGGGAAAGGATTATATCCTCGTGCTGTGAGTCAATATGTGTTGACATATGTTATTCATTTTGTTATTTATATACTTATTTGGAATATTTCAAGCAAACAGTAGAACATTTTTATAGAATTCAATCTTCACAAATCCTTTCGAGCATGGAATCAGAGCGACCACATAATAGGTGACAATGGTTTCATGGATTAAGCCTTCATTTGTATATCATGTTCAGTAATAAAATATTTGCAAGACGTACTCGTTAGGAATCCCTAAAATAATAACTGAAATAATAATAATAAACAGGACAACAATTTCCAAAACATTTGAAAACATTCAAAGTTTAATGTAACATGACTTGATTTATCTGAAATAACACTTTTAATATGGATGCATATGATGATTTACAACATTTAACTATATACTGCATTGTCTTTGTTTCTGTGTTATCTTATACATATTCATTACTTATATTTTCCTTTTGTTTAGGACTTCGATGAGGAGAGTTATCAGTCGAGCTTGGAGGACTTCAACCGGGCAAGGCGCAATTAACTGTAAGTCAATACACCTGAATACTCTCTACCTTAGTATTTAAAATTGTATTTGTTAACAGTGATTGTCTGCTATTTTTAATGGTAAAATTTTAATATATTAAAATGAATCTCCACCATTAACCATAATTTGTATTCCTATGTTTGTGATTATCGATTTTTTTTTCTGTTCACTAATATCATTTGCTTCAACTATAATTGGTTTTATCATATATTTCATTAACATAACTGATCCCTGATTATTTGTGTAGAAATAAGTGATAAGTTCCTTCCTTCAACAGAAACATCGTTCGCTTGTTTCCCGTGTTGCGGTGTTTTGTTTAGCAAGTGAGTTAAATTACTTATTGGCTCATGGTATTGTTGGCGCTTTTTATCCGGGGAAGGGGGTTGCTTAAGTATCACTTCCCCGTTATTCTACTAATAAGTATACTTTTTGACTAATTATTATGATACCAATATAACCTGATATATATCATTTTATCTTTATTTTACAGCTCAATGCAAACTGCATGTTCATCTGGCGATGCCAATTATCAGCAGGACTATGACGTCATTCACTCAATTCTCAAATTGATGCAGTAATTTTAGTGAGAAAGAATCTAATTAAGATTTTAGGTTCAAACTGTAAATACCTCCCAAATACTAAAAACAGCGCCAGGAAGAGCTCCAGTATAATACACATGCAACTAGTCTAGTATGGTTGTGACGTCATCAAGACAATGGAATGGTGACATGATGAAGACTGTAACTTTGACTTTCATTGTGAATGGATATTGTAGAGTGGTAAGGTTGTATCATAATATTGATAATTCCATATACAATAAAGAAGAGAAAGATAAGTGTTCAATTTACATTGTGTTTAAAGGATTAATTTAATCTGAATTTCAGTCTTTAAATATTATAGTCCAAAAAAGGAGTCTTACTAAAGTTTCTTCAACTATTCTGGGTTTGTTAGATATTCACCTTTAACATATGCTAAATTTCTGGACTACTCCTTTAATTGCTAAATCGATGATGACGTCAGCCCCTTAGTGCAAGCCTAAATATTCATATTAATAATGTGTTTTATACAATTTAATAACTCAACAAAATCAAGTTTTTTAACTGTTCTTAAACCAGAGCATATTGAGATTATTTTTTACAACATTTGTCGAATTTGTACTTCACTGTACACTATCTATCTCTTATTAAGAGACAGCGACCTCATATTCGCCACCAACTGAAATAGTCTGCTGACGTCACTGATTACCAAGTTGAAGAAACAATCAACATGTTTACTATTTATATCTCTTGAATTTAACACGATGACATTTAAAACAAAACGATAACATCCTATAAAGATATAAGGTTTGTAAACTGTTACTTACTCCAAATACTACAACAAACTCCAAACAAAGGCTACTTAGTATTTTATTGTAAAGTGTACAAAAAGTAATTTCTAACATTTTAATAATAACATTACTGTCCATATCTGCTTTCTTTTCTATCTCTATATTCGTTTGCTCTTCAAGCCAAATTCAAACTTGCTAAGAGCCAATCAAGCTTCTAATGACGTCATCCATCAACCACTACGTCATCAGTATGGGAGACTATTTTTCTCTTGGATGTCAACTATTGAGAGAGGGAAGAGAGAGAGCACAATCCCTACCTTACTCTTTGTGTGTATGTGGAGGGGCGGGTGGGGTAGGGGGAGGGGGATTTTGGAGGGATTAAACCAACCACATTGGTGACCAAGTAGATGTTATAGTATTATATGTACCACCACAAGGAAAGCTAATTTTTAGAATGGAAATTAAACGGTATTGTGCAGTATTTTTCTAATTGTATATATTTCTAATATGCTACAAAGTCGTCGTTACTTGCGTAAAGAAGAGAAAGGTTTGTTCACCATCTCGTGTGTCTCTGATCAGATATTGCTGGACCTGCTCTCACCCTCCATGCACTCCTCGTGTGCAGAATATAACAACCTTCATTGTATGTAATGTTATGATTCATCCCAATTTTAGACCCATATCTCTACCTCCCACCCCCCTCCCACCCCCACCTCCACCCTGACAAACACTTGACTACTCAGAAAATTAATTATACGTCTAATTATGTTAATATTCATAAACTTATTTTTTTAAGCAGACATGTTTGGAATGCTTTGTTAAAAATATGTACATACTGTATCCACATACACTTGGTAACTGGGAGTACATGATTACACATTTTCTTCGTTCTTCCTTAAACTACATTTGATGTAAACTGTGACGTATCGGTTATGTATTGTCTTAAATCTAACAAGAGTAGAGTCACATTGATTGTGTCAATGTTAAGACTAAATAACATTCATTGGTTATCTACAATACCATTGTGTCATTAGAATCGATCTACAGGAACTTAGAGGTGATATCAATCAATATCTGTGACATGTTTGTTCTAAGTCAGCGTTTCTTCATTTCTTTATGTTCCTATGAATTATCGTTCTTAACATGGAGACAATAAGTTGACGTCATATCATATGACTTAAAATAACAAATGTATATTCTGTATATAACGTAACTGAGACTTCAATAACTTCATCTATCATTACTTTCATTTCTTATTCTATGATGATGTTCATTTATTATTATATTATTATGTTAAGCTTCGCTTTATGATTGTTTTGATTGATTTATGATCTGTTTGTTTCAAATCAGCATTTTAATAATTTAGTTTATTATCAATTTTACGGAATATCCTATTTGTTGTATTAAATGATCCCATCAGCGCACGAAGAATATAACATGAACGCTCAAAATAGTTCACCGACAAACAAACATAGACAAGTTTATATTTAGTGTTAACGCTAACTCTTCGAAAATAACAGTCAAGTTAAGGGCGCTTTGATCATGCGCAGTTAGTTAAATCTCTCCAGGTATGATTAAACGACGTCAATATAAGATTAATAACATTACTACAGAATTTAATCAGATTGACATATCTCCATTATTGTTAGCGTTTTTAATGGAATTCATATTGTTATTTTTCATTTGCTTACTTTTACATTTTAAAAACTGTATGTTAAAGTGTTCTTTACGTGTTGACTCAAAAGAGACTGTAACGTCGATAACCTTAACAAGGTTGTACCAAAAGTGGACTTGAAGCAAACAGGTGTGATGTCATAGCAGGTGTGATGTCAGATAATGAAAAGTGTGATGTCACTGACAGCAAAATGTTATTTTTTTCATGTTTTAACTTCCTTGGTTTGACTTTGGGTTGGAAAAGATCCCAACTTTGTTTTAGGGTATGTGACAATGACGATACATAGTTTAGTACATACCAATTTTGAAAAAGAAAATTAGACTCCCCCTTTATCGAAGGCAGAAGGAACCTATGCGATATTGAAGTCGTGTGTCTGTGTGTGCTTCTGTGACACATGCTTGGGTCCGCGATAACTCAACAACGGAGTGATGGATATTTCTCATACTTGCTAAATGTAGATGTTTTTCAGTAAGAAGGTGTGCCCTATTTGTTTGCGCTGACTTTATGAATATTAATGAGGTTATTCACTTTTGGACCCGAACTTGAAGGCCCCAATATTTTTGGGACCGTTTAAGCGCAAAGTTTTATTTGGCCAAATTTTTGGGAATGACCAAAATTTTATATTGCAATAACTCCACAACCTTCAAGTACATCAGGTTGTATCCAAACTGGAAATACAGTTGTTGGTTAATAGCTGGTACATGTAGGCATAAATATTATAATACCGTATTGGGTGATGACGTAAAACACTTTAATATTCCACTAATCAAGTAAACATAATGAACGTTGGACTCTTGGTAATATTTAATTGTCTTCATTTACCTTCCGTTGTTATCTTAGTCCTAAATCATGCTATGTCTGTTAAGACAAAACGATCACGTGAGCTTACATAATTTATCAAGATTGAATAAGATAATAACGCTGATAATTTTTTGTACATTTAGTAAACATGAAAAACAATGGTATGCTCTCAGTGTTTCATTTTTCGTTTATATTTTACTGCATCTTTTAAAGTTTCTACTTGTTTGTGAGATTAAAGGAGAATCAAACCCAACGATCATTTTAATATCATGTGATAGGTAAGCTATCGATCATTTTAATATTATGTGATAGGTAAGCTATCGATCATTTTAATATTATGTGATAGGTAAGCTATCGATCATATTAATATTACATGATGGGTAAGCTATCGATCATTTTAATATTATGTGATAGGTAAGCTATCGATCATTTTAATATTACATGGTAGGTAAGCTATCGATCATTTTAATATTATGTGATAGGTAAGCTATTGATCATTTTAATATTATGTGATTGGTAAGTTATCGATCATTTTAATATTATGTGACAGGTTAGCTTTCGATCATTTTAATATTATGTGATAGGTAAGCTATCGATTATTTTAATAGTATGTGGTAGGTAAGCTATCTATCATTTTAATATTATGTGACAGGTAAGCTATCGATCATTTTAATATTACATGATAGGTAAGCTATCTATCATTTTAATATTATGTGATAGGTAAGCTATCGATCATTTTAATATTACATGATAGGTAAGCTATCGACGAGCAAGTCACTTTAGGTCACTTTACGCATTTGAGAAAAAATACATTTGAACTTGGAGATATCGTTTCGATACAAGATTCGTAGATTTGGATAAGTTTTGAAATATTACTATTTGCCTTCATTAGTTGCTTCATATACAGTCTTGTTTTATAAGGTATATAAGCAGAAGGTTAAACAGTTATTGTTTTAGCATTACGTAATTTTGGCGTAATAAAGCTGATTATATTATGTGTATATCAAGTAATCATTAAATCCTTAAATACTTAGATCGGCTCTGTATATACTCTTCATTTAATTCCTTCATTGTTATTTTAATGCGCTTTATAAATGAGTCTACTGATTTCGTTTTTTTTTTCAAATCTTTTTTATTTCTTTATATTCCGATATTTTCCTTCGATTTAGAACAATTCTAAAACTGTATCTAGTACTTCCTCTAACTATTATTATATTTAGTCATTAATTGTTAGATTGCATTCTACTTCATCCATTTATTAATTTTACTTTCTTTCAAGATTTAGTTGCTTTATTTCGTTCCTCCTATTTCTATGTTATGAATTAATCTTAGATATAACTCACGCGTAATACAGTGAGTATGAGAAGAATATTGTTAAATGTTATCATAATAACAAAGACTGACTGTGTACCGTTATACCATTGATTGTGAAACTCAAATCAAATTAAACATTGTCTTCGACATTATTTAATAACAATGACATGTTTGTTTTTTTAATCCAGTTCTTTGTTCCATAATTATGATCGGAAATGATGTTTCTTTGAAGACAATAGGAACACGTGACTTTTATTGCTACTTAATGATGCTGATTGATGATTTATGAATATTCATAATCTCTTCATTGTAATTCAGTTTTTGTCATATTTGCTTTAACCCAATCGGATATTATGAAGCTATAAAGTTTACCAATATAACCCAAGCCCTGTCACGCAAAATTTAATATATTAACATAACTACAAACACAGATTAACACATAAATATGGAAGAAATCACTGCGTTGCGGTATCTGTTTATGATATTACATATTTCCAAGGATATAATTATCCCTTTATTTTGTAATTGTTCTTGGTATCTTTCGTATTTATCTATGCTTGTACAAATGCTTTTACACAAGTATTAAAACCAAAC
Organism: Apostichopus japonicus; assembly: GCF_037975245.1. Classification (NCBI taxonomy): domain Eukaryota; kingdom Metazoa; phylum Echinodermata; class Holothuroidea; order Aspidochirotida; family Stichopodidae; genus Apostichopus; species Apostichopus japonicus. The sequence goes on from NC_092567.1 coordinate 8,398,605, forward strand.
ACACTTGTTCCCTTTGAGGCGATCCTGGTCTCTCATTGTGATACAATTACAACCGATTCATCCCATTTATATGTTTCTACATCATTAGTTCATATCATAGAAACTAATAATGAAATTATTGATATATATTGATGTTGTAATGTCAATGGAAGCAATAAAAGAAAACTAATCAGAGATATATTGTCAACAGTGTTATCTCTGTGTAACATGTATTCTATGTACTAACTTGTAATTTCAACCTCTTACTCTGTTATATCTTGCATCAAGGTCACACAGAAGGTTATTGCTATACAGTAACTCTCAAAACAGGTGAGGCTGGTATAGTTGTGGTCGAGAAGACATTCTTCTTTTCCTGATAAAAGTGTCGCTTTCGCTCTGTGTGCCGTAAATTTAAACTTTCTCTTCAAGTTCATCCCAAACTTTTCTAGAAACAAGTGTTGGTCCCGCCTGACCTCAGATGACCTTCGACAGAAATTGAGTGAAACCGGTAGATAATGAGTATAACTGGGTATATGATTCTAGCCTAGTTACGTAAGTTCAAATATAATTTGATTTCATTCTAACCAAACTAGAATCTGTTTAGAACTGTTTAGCTGCTCCAAAGACTTGTTTTTCATCTGTAATTCAAAAGCAAAATATTTTGTGTCTCACAATTTAATGTATGATTCTGTATCGTTTCATTTTATGACTGAGTAAATGGCTTATGTTATCCTTCATGCTGTGACTTTGTGGTCTGAAGTGCAAGAGATGTATCTTCTCGTTAACAGCGCACATTATGGTATGCCGCAAGCTGACATATTGTGGCAATTCATCCTAAGCAAGCGTTAGTATCAGATTGATGAAAAGTTCAGTGATAGGGTGATGATTGTTCCTAGTTATTTGTTTACGTGTTTAATTAGTCAACGTACTTATAATATTCATTAAATTAATAAACAAAAGCAACAGAACACACATCAAGTTGCACGACGTTAGGAGTATTTGGTTGTATAACGAGAAACTTTGACAAGAAAACTGGCTGATCTTATTTTACGTCAGTGTTTAATAAGACCACCTACTGATAATAATGACGTAAAGAAATACCACGAACTTAAGAGCAAGTTTAGCACAAGTGAAGTTTAGTTGATTGGCTGGGAAGTGGATGGGGGTTGGGAATTTTGAATCATTAGCATATTTCACGTCATCATCAACTGTTGGTATGTAAGATATGCATCAACATATATATTTCACGGGGAGATTAAAGTGGAGGTAAGGGGGAATGGGGGTGGGTGTATTGCTGTGCCTAAGTTCCATTATTTACCTGTAGTTCTGGGCTACATTCGCTTCAATACATTACTATAAACAAAAACAAAACAATGTTGACGTATTTGAAGTATATTTTTACCCCTCTTTTGGGAGTTGGCAGGAAATATTGTTTAACAAGTAGAAATTATAACGCAAAAAGTTAGTTGACCCATTTCGAGGGTTAGACAGGAACGGCATGGGTGTGAAAGGCTTCTGTGACCGGAAAGATGTTAAAACCCGATAATGTTTGGTTAGATTATGAGTGGAAATAATTTAACATTTAACGACGCTTTAAATTGTACTTTTGTGCTTATTTGTAACATTTTTTTTCGTCTCCCTAGCCAAGTCATGTAAGGTTAACTCCTATGATAATATTATCAACCTATCTAACCATGTGGCTGTGACCGTACACCTGCTGATATGAAATAAACTGTTTGAACTAATGATGCAGGATAAAATACATTTGTGTTATCTGAAACAAATTTAGTGTAAGATTTTACTGCTTTATTTACAAGCATTCTATCTGCATGCATTATTACATCGTGTAATGATATCTTAATTAATCTGAAATTTCTCTTAAGAAAACGTTACTTTACACTTCAGTGATAAAATAAAGTGTTCCTCTCTTTGTAAACCATAAAGCAGCCGTATTACGACTTACCAAGATTGTTACCAAAATCTTCAGAGTATTCAAAATTAGATTGCATTTAATCAAATTAAGGTATCTTGTTTTAAGTCGTATATTGAGAGCAATTAGTAAAGTACATAAAGCTTATTACCTGTCGTCACCCACCTATTTGTTTTCTAGATTAAATTCTTTGAAAGATGAACTGGAAACATCCAAAATTTAATTTACTGTTTGTTTGAATTAAGCATAACAATTTTAAGGAAGAACTTTGCTACGGTACTCCTGAAGCGAATAACAGATTTGTCAATATCAACCGAATTATTTGTTTTAAATATACAAATAATAATCTACTTAGCCTAAAACGAAATAGTCCAGCATTACAGACTAACATTCAATCCAAAAAAATGCACTTAATATATCTTGCATTCAAAGTGAAACCATTTCTCTGCACTAACCTTATCAATATCAGCATTGATCGCCGCACAATTCTCATATCTCTGTGAATAAATGGTACAAGCGCCCTCTTAAATTATAAAGTTTGAATCACACGAGAGAAGGACACAACTAACTTTTGATTATAACAAAGTTACCGTTAGGAGAAGAATTTGGAGTACTGTCAGGATAGTCAGAGTGAGGTTGTAGGATTATTTAGATCATCCATAATTATTTGATACAAGAAGGGCCGCTTTGACGTTCATTTGTTTTTGATGTTCACAATAATGAATATTCAAAGAATATTATGATATAGATAGTAAACATGAAGCGAAACAAAGGTGGAATTAGAGTAATGTACAGCTTGCTACCATTAAAGCTATTTCAATTCCTTGGAGGTTGGGGCGGGGAGTTTTGAGATATTACAACCACTTTGATTTCTTTAAACGTTGTGAATACAACTATACATTTGCAGGCTGAATTTAGTTATAGCTAAACCATTCGTTCGAATGATATGTTTATGATGGGAGTCAGTGGCGTAGGAAGGTACTTTTGAGTGGGGGGGGGGCTGAAGACTGATGGCCGACCTGGGGGAGGGGTTCTAAGGGGAGGGGCATTTTTGGGCATTTCCAGGTGGCCTCAGATGCAATTTGGTGCAATATAGCACACTTCAACACCCACTCCATTTTGTAAATAATGTTGCATTTTCACCTGGCCTTAGATGCAATTTGTTGCTCCAAATGAGATTTTTTTCTCATTTGGAAATGAAAAAGGGGTTTTCTGACTTGCGGAGCGGGGGGCGGAATGATACTTCCGCCCCCCCCCCATATTTTTCACTGGGGGGCTGGCGCCCCCAGCCCCCCGGTTCCTACGCCCTTGATGGGAGTTAAAGGCCAAACTTATTTTTATGTACAGAATTTGAACAGGATGACTATCGAAATATTCCTCGTTATGGACATTTGGCAAGTATGGATACAAACCATTATTCAGGTTAATTAGTCCGTAATCTAGCAGTTTGAACGATAAGCCTGCATTGTCGGTCGAAAAACCTTGATTAACAATGATAAACTCCAAATATTAACCAGACAAACCGTCTAATTTTTAACCGATAATCCAATTTTATTGCCTATAAGCTTTCATTTTCAGTTGTAAAACCTGGAGTACCGGTTCAAAACAAGACCGGCATTGAGCAATGATCCAAATTTTCCGACAGAATCAAACTGGAATATATCATTAGTTGGTATTTTTCTTTGCCATACACGTGATTCAGGAATAATTTCGACATGCGAGCAATTATCCGGTAAGATTAGCATAACAATACGAGTAAATCCCATTCTGAATGAGAAGAAAACCGCAGGTGGCTTTAGCTTTGTTTAGCATTCCAAGGACAGATGTTCTGTTAGTCATACAGCATTGTATTAAGATAGCTTGAATAAACTCGTTGCTCTTGCATCAAATCCAACATAAGCAATGGAACGTACGGAGACTGCTGGTGATAGTGTAACCATTTAGTTAAATAATGTTTACTTCAACGGCATCAATTAATTAGACACTGCAACCTTCTCATCGTGCTCTACGTTCATGGAAATGTTTGTGCAAATTATTCTCGTTGGATCAATATCCCAGGATTTAACCTTATGAATATTTCGTCATGATTTCGTATTCCAAAGTGATGTACCATGAATTCAGGATCAATAGTTTTCAGAGGCCTATATATCTTTTCGAGGGCTGAGAAAATGATTCCTCATGAAGGAGGATTTAATTTTTTCGAGAGGACCACTTTGTTTTCATACATGGATACACTTTAAACTATATAGTATAACGATACTCCTTATCAGGTGGTGAATTTCGTACGTAATTTTACTGTTCCTGACTTCCCGAATGTTTTTTGGGAGATTAACAGATATTGGGTTTCAAAGTATTGTCTCGTTGACCTCTCGTCATCCCATGTGAGTACACATTTCAATGGAAATCTTTGTTAATGTTGGTAATCTTGAATAAACGGTATTAGTTTAAACACCAGCAACAGTTCACTTTTCCAAGACCTACGTTATTGTCCGATCAACAGCCAGAAACACTAGTTATCCAGAATTAATTAACTTTAACTAGCCCATGATTTTCTTTAAAAAAGAAGTAACCTTTAATGACCTTTATTATAATTAATTTTGATGAATATTTAAATTTAAATGTCGGCTTAACAAGTAACGGCCTAAATATTTTTAGGGTTAAAATGATGAACATCCTTCGATGATCAATCAACACCCAAGCCCGAAATGAAAAAATATAATAAGGTGAATTATGTAAGACAATAGTCCTTCACTTTCTTGATAGAGGCGGGATTATTTAGTGCAGTCATTGTCTATCATTTGTGCTGAATACACAGAAACCAGAAAAAATACAAACTCACTTGTGACTGATTCCTTTTCGTAATTTAAAGTAAATTATACATCATTTCCAAGGTAAGAAAATCGTTTCTTGGAAACTAAATCAGAGTCAAACCTAACTTGATATTACAAACGATTTAAACTGAGTATCAAACGAACTGTCGCGCTAATGCATCAATTATTCGCCGTTCATTGTTTTGCGTAATTCAACGGCGTTGTAGTACCTTCCGTTAAAATTTCGGTGTAATTAATTTCTTTACTTATAACAATAACAACATTTATCCATGAATGTATTATGTCCAGGCAAGCAAAATTAAATTTTGTGACGTTAATTTTCATTTGAAATGTTTAAAGCACCACTGTGGTCTTTACCTTTACTGCTTTTCCTTTTTCTCTTCGAAATTTCTTGACCAACCTTGAAACTTACATTTAATAATCAGAACTGATCATAACACTATTTGAATATAAATTGCTGTCATGGTGAAAATGGATATTCCAAAGTTTATATTCTTTAGTACCATAATCAAATAATTTATGAAATATTTTAATTAATTTACTGGGATTAAACAAAAAACATTAATGCAAGAGCGAATTGAAGAAATTCTCATGTTTGCTTATCTTACTTCAAAATAATTTGACATTCTGGTAAAATATAATCGAACCATCGATAATATGATGTTATTGAAATATCAAACTATTCCGCAAATCAATATCAGAGATATTTCTATCATCGTTATCTATATATAACAGAACATATAGATCTAAGCGTCGCTGAGTTACCGTATTCCAGTATAGACTTACATAGGCTTGTAACCACTGAATTTAGTTGACAGTGGTGAATGTCGAACGTTATTTCCATTTTGATGATGACAGCAATTAAAATGATTACTTCCTGTTAAGTTTAATTTATTTAATTTTCCTTTTTAATCATGACATTATTATCGTTAAAAATTAAGCTCGTGGTGCATAGGTATGTCGGCCGTATTTTCACAGCGATGTAAATCTGCTGAAAGTTCGTTCAAAGTCTTCTCGCTGGTACCTTCGGGTATATTTCTCTCACGTTACACATTATAATGACGGCCACTGCGAGCTCATCAATAAGACTAAAGACGGTGCAGAGCTTTAGGGAGAACGTGACTGCTGGTGGAAGAGGATTGTATATAGCTATCAATATTATCAGTTTGACGTGATATTATCAGCATACTTTATAGTCTTCGATTCTGTATTCTTCTATCCTGGATGAAGTTTTTACGATTTTTGTTTATCTTTGGATATTTCTTGATAAATTCGCGACACTATAGAATGTTCGTCAAAACACTGTCCCATTGACCTCCTTATTATGAAAGTACACTCGTTAACTAAATTACTTAAAAACAGTCATTGACTACAGGCTTCATACTTGAAAGAAAGTGTTACTTTTTGAGCTTTTCAATTCTCATCCCAAATAGCGTAGGATTAATTGTGGACTGGTACATGGTATTGTCTAATAGACCTATATTGGTTGTAAGTAAAGTTTAACGACACTATTACTACTGTTACTACTAAAGATAAAGCTTTTTCCTCGGGTGTTTATTACAGCCAACACTGTGCAAAACGAAGTTCCTAAATACTCCGTAGATGTAAAAGCTAATTAGATGTGTTATTGATGGTTTCATGATAAACACTAACGAACTGACTTAGGCGCATTTGCCACAATCATTGTCAAACAAAGGTGATATGATTCCATTCGCTGATGCATGCGTAGTTTTGCAATGAAGCTATGTTGGATTTTATTTTATTAACATAGTCTTTTATACGAAAAATATCATTCAATTAACAGATTAGTGTTTGAACAGAGGAGGTGATTGACGCATTACAGTGACCCCCCCCCCCCCCCTCGCTCCACCAGGTTTATACAGACATGCTGTACAGTGTTGGCTGTTATTTTAAAGCTTCGAGGATATGCGATCAAATGTTACTGAGAAAAAAATGTAACGTAATCGTACAGTAAGACACTTGACCGTAGTATCACAATGGACGCAACGATTCACAATATGCATTTAATATTGTTATTGAAAGAAGAAAGAAAAACATAATTTACATTGTAAACATTCAATGTACATTTTTAACTTACGGAGATTTAGACAGAAATTGTTAAATACACGTTACCAGTAACGATTCTTCCTAAAGGCAGCAGTTTGTGTTGAATTTATCACGCTCCGTTAATTGGTAAATGTGCAACTCCTTTACATGTACAACAACGTACAGTACCTATATACCTACATACCCTAATATATATATATGAAACTGCAATCTACTTAAATCACTCCGGAAATTATGAAATTAGACAAAGAGTGTAAGAGTACTCCAAGATTAATGAATGTCGTCCAGTTACAGAGTTGTTGACAACTGACAATTCATAATCATGGACGTTAAATATGAATCTAAGAGACTGACTTCGGTCAGCTTGCGGCTTTGATAAGCCAATTGTGGCTTCTTCGCGAGTTCCTGCTTGCTCGAGGATCTAAAATACATACATACATTCAAGAGTTCGCACAATAATGCATTGCTGTTAACTTTGTGGGACGCAGATTTATCTGTGTTGGACTAAACGCTTCGAAAACTGTTTAAAAGTAGCCAACTGGTTGTAAGTTGTAAGTGTGGGATATTCATAAGAGTGGTCGCTGATTCAATCATATATGTTTCTATCTAAACTGTACATGTTGTAAACCACTAAAATACCACTGTTGTCAGGATAGGTTTTATTTTAATATTCTATATATTTAGTTTTGAGAAATGGCAGTTTAAACAGCTGACGTCATCAATAAAAGTGACTGGATTATTCAATCTAACACGGAGCCAATTATGTCAGTCTTTCGAATGCAACATAAAACTTACAGTAACGGGCAAAATAGAATTTACAGCCTTAAATAACATGTTAATCAGTAACATACATTGTCACGCATAAATTGAAACTTATCTAAAGAGTGTTGAAAATTATCCAATTTATTTATACAGAATTTATCTATGTATGTATGTATATGTGATCTTCCCGCAATCAGGAACTCGCGAAAGAAGCCATGGAGGCTTGTAGACTCGCAAGCTGACCGAAGCCAATCTCTCGGCACACATCCATTTAACGTCCATGTCAGGAGGTTGTTATTGAACAACACCCTTGCCAGACGACACACATTGCTGTCGGCGGGGAATCGAACCGGGGATCTCATGACTGGGAGACGCCGGCGTTAACCACTAGGCTATACACTCCGCCAATTTAAATAAAGTATCCCAAAAAGACAGAAAAGGAAAAGATAAGAAAGAACTCCAAAAAAGTGTAAAACATATTTAAAGTATTACAAATTATCAATTCGTTTGCTCTGGTAACTCCAAATTACAAAGAACCATTTAAACTACCAATGACGTCATCCATCAATCACTACGTCATCAATAAATATGATCATCTTTCTCATGGACGTCAATTGGTTAAAATCACAACCAATGTAATATAACAATGTAAACTAATATACAATGACGTCAATTTGTTTTTAATCTGTATATAATACATTACGTACACTCGATGATTAGGAGGGCCTATTTTACTTGTATTGTGCTTTATTTCCTTTATTTCCTATTTTCGACTTTAAGATGGGAAATTTAAATAAAGTATTTCGACTTAGTACCTTAGCATATTGGTGTTGTATTTCATAATTCGACTTATTCCTCATGATATCGCCTTAATACCTCATTAGTTCAACTATTTTATCTCAGAATATCAACGTTTCTTGATTATATTGGTATTAGATACAACGGGGTAAAGAAAGGACCACATGGATGAACTGTCAACATTTCGACTTAGTATGTCGAAAAATTAACCGATAATGAAATATCTAAGAAAAAGTTATACATTTATATAGTGGCTTATAGTAATTAATCTACTTGATATAGGCACAGATGGTATGGTTGTTCTTATGCATATCTCTGGAATGAAAATGAAACTTGTGAGCAACATATTTAACAGGCGGGCACAGTGATTTACTGGGAAAGCAATTGCCCACTCAGTTAGTATGTTATTAACTTCGCTGGTGTCAGGTTCTGACCAAGTCATGTATGTTACACATTATAGTTTACACCTACCTAAGAGATCTGCGCGAACACAATCATATGTCCGCTTCTTGCTATAATCTTGTCATGCTTTATTCTCTGTTTTGAAAAACATAAATGGTCTTGTCTTATTTATTTATTCCTGATGTAATTTTGGTGACATGTTACACTTATTTTGCTCTAACGGCGGAGGATGGTATCGCCCGATTGAGAAATATTGATAGGCGTGGGAACTGGGGGGGGGGGGGGTTTCATTTATCAAATATTTGATCAATCTATACCGCAAATTTTCTAGAGGACTTCAGAACGTAGTATAAGACCCTACTGTACCATAAACTACAATTGTTAAGAATAGATACAAGAAGAGTGAATTTACATTGCTATTTCATTTGGAATAGTGTTTATTATATAATAGACAGTACCATTGTACTAAATAAAACGTTTACATAGATTGTCACCGAGACAACGCTCAATGATTGCTGAACAACGTAGTCGGAGGTTTTTAACACGTTTATTTGCACTCGTGGTTCAACAGAACCACGGTGAAAACTAAAAGGTCAAAATATCAAAACATGAATATGCAAACATAGATGAAACAAGCACATGAATTTGCACAACTTAAATATAACATAAAACAGCATAAGATTTCTTCTTATAAATGATGCACAAAAGGAAGAAATATAACAAATAACATTTGGTTACAGGAAACACAAAGTATATAGTAAGATTAACAACAATTACCTCCTTAATAATAATAACGCTCAACTTACAATCGTTGCCGGGCAAAACTAACCGCACAACAAACTGCATTTTACATGGGCATTCAAGGGCTTACAGTGGCTTTCGGGGGTTTTACTGCGGCTTTCTGTGGTTTACGGCGGCTTTCTGGAGAATGAAAAGAATACCAAACTAATAACAACCTCTGGAGAGATAATATATGAAGATGATACTTTAACTCAAGATACTCTTACAAATTAACACACAATAAATACACGAAAAGGCAATAATAATAACAGGCACAAGCATCTAGCAAAATCACATTAAAACAAATATCAATAATGTGATATTAAAGAAGTGTACCATTAGGATATCTATCCCTTAAATGCCTTTACAAAACATGTATGATACATAGTACTTAAAGATTTCTGCTATGAGAGCATATGCGACGCCACTCTGAACCAGGAGATGAATGAAGCATGTAACTCACATAATACGTAAATGTATATTATAATAATAAAATACCTAAACACCATTGGGCTAGGGCAGCATTGACCTTTGCTCGACGCTAAGGAAATAACACACATCGGCAACGATGACATAGTTCATTAGTATGTTGCTTCCAGGATAAATGTTCAGGTACGAGCCTTGCAATGTCATCTACGAACTAATAACGTGACACATCCGGATACTGTGCAATCTAAGTTCTTCAATACTGCCCTCATTCCCATTTGGTAAACATTTCAAAAACAATATCAAAACCACAGGGTACACATTGTAAGGATAGGTGGACGTCGCAGATAACAGTGCCTTACAGCTGAAAGTTTACCTAATTAATAAGAAAGAGACCCTCCTCATTTCATTATTACAATTGTGAAAACACTTTTGAGAAAATGTGTTGCACTCAAGTCAATCTCACACCTCCTACTATCCATAAAGTTTGCCACTCCTACCTCCCTCCCTTCCCCGATACCGCCTTCTTCTGCCATTGCTAAGAAGTGTAGTACTCCAAAGTCCTGAAAGTCAATGGCATTTGAACATAACATATCGAGAGTAGTTACACATATATATGCTGTTAGAAATCTTCCTTTATCTCTCTCGACGCTGCACATCAGGGAATAATTACGCTTTACTTCCTGAAAGAGCCGACGAGTTGTAGTCACGTCAAATTGTTTTTCTCGAGTTAATAATGCAGATACTCACTTGATAATTGAATAGGGCGTATACCTGACAACTCGATCAAAATCATATCTTTGACTTGTTGCCAAGTTACATGAAACACACCAAACTCGATTTGTTTTATCATTTTCGTCAAACGGTAACTTTAGCGTAACTCGTCAGCTCAACAAAAATATACAACTTTCAAGTGTTTTGAAGAACTCGCCTGTCCCTTCAGAACCACTGCAGATAAGTCACCAGTGTCGTAAATATATAAGATTAGATGCGGCGGATATTGTATATTGTCATATCATTCCTACACGAACGCTACGATAACGTGATTAGTATTTTTGAAAATCTACTAACATTTTTTGACCGAAGTCTCTGACGAGAAAAGTATGTTTTGTCATGACGAGTAATTCCAGTAATCACCCGCTGTTTATTGAATTTCCAAATTGTCTGAAATGTTTCATTGTGGGGCCAGGGCGCGATTTTTGTTCCCAAACAGGTTCGCAATTACGGAGTTTTCATCTTATCAGATTGCTCGTGACGTCAGCATCAATACTGACCATCACTAGATAGAAAGTTGGGAGACATTGAATCAGAAGAATGATAAGGTACATGGGTCTTAAATGTCAAAAAATGAACGAGTTCATTGACGTCACTGCAACATGATGCTTAAGCTGAACAGATAAAATGTTGTTGTTGATGTCCTGTGACACTTAGTAAAGTCTAGTTACGGGGTTGCCTTCTAATCGTCCGAACTTTACCTTTAATGCTTGGATCACTTGTTGAACTTACTTATGATACATACGCTACATTGTAAGATTCGTGAGTCGTTCTATTGAAACCGGAATTCGATTCGTGCAATGGATACACTAAAATAACAAGTCTTAAATGAATATACGCAAACATGACAGCAGCAGTAGTTTGAATCAGTGATACAATACGTACGTGAATTGCGCAACTAGATTAGGACTACAGTAAGTCTGCAATATTCCTGTCTAAAAGTTGGAAAATGGTTTGCGAATAATCAGGCTTAATTTATACAACTTTTCTGTTAAATCATATGTTTCTCCATTGGGTTAGATCATTTATAGAGGAAACTATTGGATATACACAGTACATATAGGACTAAACAGGATAGGCCGAAGCTCAAGTGAGGGGTGAAGAATGCTGGGTAACTGTCATCAATAACTGATAAAGACTGGAAGAAATATTTTTGGTCGAGAGGAAGTTGGTCCTTTTGTTGAGTCAAAGCATAGATACAAGCTACTGATAAGCAATCCTGTCATCTCGAGAAAACCTCTGGCCAATGTTAAGAAGTGGTTCCAGAAGGGGGAGGGAGTTGGGTGGGGGGGGGCTGTTGAGAACAGAACTGTTTTTGTAGCACAACACAGTTCTAAAATGTCCATACTGTATAGTGTGCAGTATGGTATACTACCGTCACTGCACTGTGTACATAATTTTAATACATATAGGCCTACAGCGCATGTGTGATGCACCCTGTACAAAACTGTTACGTGCTTTGTGCTATGTTATCGATAAATGCCTTCACAGAAAACTTTGATCAAACATCGATAGTTGATCTTACAATATAACAAACTAGTGTGCTAAATATGTCTAAACCAATTCCAAAGATATCTACATATACTGACGAAAAGCTTAGGGTAATTTTGAACGTTTAAACCTTCGTTGCAACGAATTGATTAAAACATTTTGCTTACCGCGAAGTACAAGGTTTCTATATTGATGACGTAACTTCCGACCAATCATGAGCGACTATTTACACACAATTGCAAACCTGTTTGGGAAAAAACCGCGAACAGGGCAGGGCCTGGGTACGCTCCTCCTCCAGATTTGTGAAAACTGGTTAAAAGAAGGAACCTTTCCTTTTTTGTAATAAAAAGGGTCCTTTACTAATTTAAAAATGTCGTTTTGTTGATAAATTAAGCAATATATCATTTGAAAGTGCCTTTTTGTTTAACCCCCCCCCCCTTCGCAACCCCTGCCCGAAAGTTAGATTTCCATAAAGGAATGATGTCTGTATTTGGGCATACATGGTAAAATGACACACTATTTTAAGAATTTCATGCATTCACTTGAGAAGAAGGAGATACGATATTAAGGAAACAGATACATCTATTGGAAACGTATTTATTACTGTATGAGAAATGATACATAACAGATGTATAAGGGTATGAATGTAACATTTGAGTCCAAGATGAAATAGTTAAGTTTGTTACATCACGATTGCAAGTCAATGATCCCGTCCGGATCGAATCCCTGTAGGATACCAAATTCATTTTGGAATCCATTTTGTGTAACAAAATGAAAAATAGCGGCATGTATGAAACGTTGAATAGCGAGTTTCATTCTGGTACATTAAACAATTAAACCATGAAGTATAATTCAAAGAACAATTCGCAATCAACCCCCCCCCCCTCCCCCACACCCTTACACACCGCTACAATTACCACTCCATGTTGGTTTTTGCAGATGTATGTAAGTATGTAAGGACACTACACAAAAGAACAACATTAAGTAATTCCTATTCATGATTCATTGTCTTCATAGCATTATTGGCAGAATATAGCAACATTTTGCATCTAAGCACCCTTCCATTTTACAAGAGTGCATTCCTGGGGAGCATCGAATGAACCCAAAAACCTCTTTGTTATGGTACCTTATCATAGGTAAATGGTCCCCAATTGACAAAAGTATAGTTGTAGGACAACAAATGAGCTTTACATACTCGTCAATACAAACGATCTCCGTTTCGCAGATGAAGCATTGTAAGAAACATCAAGAACAACAAATTACAACTTTCGATGAAGGTCGTTCTATTGAAATATCGACTTCTGAAATATAATGTTGTTGTTACCATGGTTACATTGGACGCGGTTTGTAATAAAGATCATAATATTTTTCATGACAGAAATCAAAAGTACTCGTATGAAATAGTATAATTCGTACTCGGTACTGAATACTGTATACAGAATAATGTACTCGAAAACTGGTACTCGGATCCTAACAAGCCAGTCATCGGGCTAGGATACCTGGGTTCTCGGGAACCTCAAGTACTTAAAAGTACTTGGTACTTGGATAAATGTACCTGGCTACAACACTGTTACTATTCTTTTCAATTTTGTTTGACATCAATGTATTTGGTCAATTCTTCAACAACCAGAACAATTAACTTCTTATAAGCCTATAGACTACTTTCACATCAATAAACAGAGTACAACCCATCATTAATTGACTTGGATTGGCCCATGATTTTATTATAAAAATGACAAATAAAATAAATTATACTGGTACAAACAGTTGAATAGCAGCTGTTTGAAATCAGATCATATGGAAAAAAGGAACTTCGTGCAGCTGCTGATTAAATATCAATACGGAATAATTATGCTAAATTTCAAACTTTTGTTCTGTCAAATTTTCAGCGAATCTATGAGATATCTTCATATCTTTACCACGGAACAAACAAAAAATGCTATAACATTTGAAATATCGATCGGATTGGAGAATAAACAAGCAAATCTTAAATAAAAAAAAACAGCTAACAGTGGGACTGACTAAATTGTTCTTCTCATTGAAATTATGTATTCACATTCTTCAAATTCAATCTTCGGTGATCAATCAATTTACCCATAAAGACAAATAATATAATAATAAAAAAGTTTGTAGCCAGGGTTATTTTTTAGAAGTCACAAGTAAAAGTGGGGGTGGGGGGTAGGGGTGGGGATAGGATCAATTTAAAGAAAGCTGCCTTCACACATGTTATAATATACAATTATCTAATGAAGTTCAACATGACTGTCAAATCTTCAGCCCCCTTGCCCACATTTGGAAAATGCAATGAGTGACAAATTTACAATAAAATGGCCAACGTTTTCAGACAAGACAGTGGAAATTTGAAAATAAGATGTCAAATGTTCGATTTATTGCTATCCTTTCGACTTGATATATGGCAAGCGTAAGCAAAAATATTTGCAGAATATAGAAATTGGCAAGGAGATTTGCGTTGCAAAGGAACAACCAGTCCTGTCGTCTGCTGTTCGTGTCTGTGTTCATTTGTGTACAGTCTTGACTAGCTGCGTGAGTTCCAGCTGCAGTTCGATTGTTTGAAAAAAGTACTCACAATGAAAATGTTTTACTTAAAAATTGCGGTAAACATCGAGAAATGTACCACTTAGCTAGATTCCATTGTTCAGGTGTAGCTTCACAAGGAACGTGGTATATATAAGATCATGACTTCAATTGTTGTGGAAACATATACATTCAAGGCGAACCACTAGACTTGAGTGTCAAAAGGGACAAGGGGTCATAATGGTTAGTATACGTTGTTATGCGCGATTCCGCATTGACATATACGATCGAGGTTAATGTACACGCCGATTGTTGAGTAATTGTCGTGTGCCTCGTCGACAAGAGGTTAGATTATTTTCGGGGTACAAATTAGAAAATAGAACTTGATCCAAGTTAGAACTTAGCTAGGCAAGGACTTCACAGTAGGGTGAAATGTGAATATCTTCTAAATAGAAAACGTAATAAGTTTGATGTAGCGAAATTTTCATTTGAACAGTCCCATATTCAAAATGCGTGTCATAACCAATGAACGTTACTTAAAACAGGCGCATTCGTAAAAGCCGTTACAAAGGCTTTAACGCCATCAGTGAATACATTTAGTAACTGGTGTTTCCCTGCTATTGTATATAGTATGACCTCTGCCTCGGTTGGATACATATGAATTGATTTCTTATGTTACTGCGTTACCTTCAGAAATGACTCGTATTTTAGTAAAGCTTTCAAATACAGGTAAACGATAGAAACTGTGATACAATTGCTCAAATCAGAACGTATGGCACATAAGTTGTACGACAGGTTTAACACGGCGATCACGGTAATACACGAAGTAGTGGATGTTCCTCCAAATAGCTTTGTATATCGGATTGATGTCTGCACACTTTGATATACTTACTGGTTTTGTAATGGAATTTCGATACTGTCACATTGACCTTAGATTTAGAAAGGCTTGATCTATGGCTATGGCATTGTATGTACATCAACACTTCCTAAACCAAACAGTTGGACATCACCACCCATTCCAGGACCATTCGATACTGGAACCAATTTTCAAGGATTGAATATAACAATGTTGGATTTCCATATTACTGAAACTAAAAGTGATTGAGTCAACGATATTTACTCCAGAACAAAGGACATCCAATTAAACCCTGATTAGGTAAGTAAGTAAGGTTAATAGATTGTACTTATAAATGGAGGAATTAAGGGAGGTAGGTATAGTGCAGGACCTGGTGACAAAGGGGGAATCCACGACTCCCACTTGCCCCTACACACACACGTACACGCTAGACTTCATCTAGTGTCGATTTGTATTCAAGTTATTCCATTTTGGAGTGAGTTTGTGTATGTGTGATTTCCCTTTGTTGTTGATTTTGAACTCACCTATGTGGTTCCCTTTCTTCTTTGTTTTTCGTTAACAACCTGCACTAATTTGAGCATTTATTGCTCTACACGTAGACCGTTTTGCATTCCCGTTGCGGAATATAGATTTTATTTGGGCGTTTGTGTCTAGGAACTTAGGGAAAAAAGTTTCACAGATCCCTCCGAGAGTTAACGTTAACCCCCACCCCACTCATCCGTCGTACATTATAAAGGTCACGGGCATTTTGTTTGGTAAGGCACATATTAACAACTAAAACACCCTGTACAACAAACCCTGTACTTGTAGAAGTACCTTGGAATTTTATAAAGTTATTATATTGTACTAATCAATGAAGGAATTAAGGAAGGTACGGATAGTGCAAGACCTGATAGCCAGGCAAAAGACTTGTACCCCAGTCCCCTCCCATCAAAATATATATATATATATTAAAAAACATGTCATGGATTATGGCTTGTTCAAGAAAATCTACTTTTCATCGAAGCGTATTAAAACAGCAAGAACAACTATAAAGTGCTTAAACTCCGTAACGGTTGCCATGATACAAGTATTCCATCTGACGTCACTGTGTCTATACTTCTATATTACAAGTATTGTCTCTTTGTGGCAACAAATTCGCATGAGTGGTTTCTATTGTTCAAGTTTATAAAGTATTTTCTGCATACGAAACTTACCCGACTACTAAGTTTGTAAAAGTACACTGTCTTCGCTATGCCAGATATTGTACACTGCAATATGCTGGAAGCAAAATGTCTTTAATGTGAATACAGTTATTGTAAGATTAGTTTCTGCAAGCTCTAAATCCAGACCTACATAGCTAGGTCTTCTCAATTACTGGAGAAGTTCAATACACTGAACTACTTAATCCACACTAATCACCATTGCTTACAATATATAGTGTACACTTTCAGGGAGGATTGTTTCCACTGATGTGCTATCACTCTGGTCATAGACTAGTCATTAATCGAATTTTACGAAGACAATATTTGTACTAGGAACGTTAATTCATGGTGTGGGTAGGATCAAAATCAAAAGAAAACCGCTGCGAGAGAACACGAAATACTTAATACTACTGTAGTCTATAGCCAATGGATCCCCAACACAGTTCTGGGATTCAAACAAAAGCCATTGAATTCGTCGTTCTCACGTTTTTTTTATGGAACTAGAAATCTAAACAAGCAAGTAGTTGGGGAGAGACTAAAAGAACGAAGTCTTTTTTTCTTTACATAATGGCCAGTAAACGGTTTAGTAAATTTAATTTGGTTTTAAAAGCAATGATTGCAATATTGTATTCGAAATTGAGGTCGAATGACTGTCACGCAAATATTTTTACTTATAGATTATTTACACAGTCGAACCAAATGCTAAATACATGATCATTTTGTGTGTGCTATCAGGAGA
This sequence comes from Apostichopus japonicus, assembly GCF_037975245.1. NCBI lineage: Eukaryota > Metazoa > Echinodermata > Holothuroidea > Aspidochirotida > Stichopodidae > Apostichopus > Apostichopus japonicus. Next base: position 8,416,159 of record NC_092567.1, read on the forward strand.
ATGATCGAGGTTCTACTTATTTAAATCTTAAAGCATCTTTTTGAGTCCTGTCTATGATTTTCTCAACCTCATTGACCCCACGGTGCCATAACGACATACACACCTAGCTTATCTATTCAAATCTAACCTCAAATGGTGGTATAAGGTCGAATGATTTAAAAATCAGAACGTTGTTTCTCTCGATGATATTTTCCGTTAGGTTCGCAATAAGCCCCGCCTATAACATGAATATTTAAATTATTTGAACGTCATGGGATAATGAGGTAAATAATTTCACTTTGCCGACGTCGTAAGCAATCCAGTAAACCAATATGTACTACAACACATTGCTCTATTTGTGTACTATTTGAGTATGGCTGTGATAACGACTCAGTTTTTCGGATTGCTGTGAATGAATCTATTTTAAGCAACAGCTTATAAATAAACTTGTCAGTTATTCACTTATTGGTTGAATTCAAACGAGTGGATTTGGGGAACTGTATGAGATTGCTTTTAAATGGGGAATTTGTCGGAAGACTCTTAATTAATATCTGCAGAAGTCCTTAATTACTCGCCAATTGGCGCTCTAGGTAGGGAAGAACTTGGCTAATATTTTAGTTTGCTGTTTTGTGATGAATACATTTAAAAACCCCGATGGGCATGTCAAAAGGGTGGCAAAACGGCGACAAAACGCAAAAAGCTGCTTTAAGAAGTTATAACAACTTGCAATCAAAATACCGATTACAGTAGTAGCCCACCCCGCTGAAGAAGGCTACATGAGGTGGGGGCGGGGAATTCGAGAAACATCTTTTCTGTTGCTGAGATATAAATGTTTGAGTTTAGTCATAAAAGAGAAAAGTACTGATTGTGCAATAACCTATCACGTCACAACATTATGCACCTTGAATTGTCTTTGTTTTCTGTTACATATGAACGTGGCTTACTTAACCTTTATAAGTAGGGCCATATAATGTAGTAATGTACAAATTCGTAGCTATCGACCAACTCTTCAAGCGTTCCATACGCATATGTGATAAATAACTGAATTATGAAACAGACACAGGCTGTTATGCGTATTATAGTATAATAATGACTCAGATCATGTCCGGAATAAAGTTAGGGAAACCCTGGTTTAATGTTTAAGCAGGGGGGTCACTGGTATGTGCGATAGTCTTTGTCTAGGGGTATCAATGTAATGCTGGCTGCCGGGGTTTATGTTAACAGTCTGGTGGACGTTTTCGTCTCTAAATTTTGTATACGGGGAAGTAACAAGACGGATAGGCCGTTGGGCGGGGTCAGCTCATGTATGTTGCAGGGTAGAGAGCTTTGCGGCTTGTTATTGGTTTCTGATATGTGTCAATGCTATCGGATATGTCGTAATTGGTCAGTTACTCGTGCATAGGATTCTACACGAGGTCGTTTATATTGCTATGCGAGTAGCGTTTTTATACATTAATTTGGTATACATTAAGAACAAGTTGCCAGGCAGAATCCTTGACGAATTTTATAGCGTTCGTCAGAGGCAATGTTTTAGAGGTTATTTTGGGGCTTCTGCAGAAGACATATGGATCGGATTGATGCACTCTGCAGCTGCGTTGCGTACACTGCTTGTGCGGTTGCAAGGCTGTTGCAGCGTAGGGTTCACGGGCCGACGCGGTCCATCGTTAGCTGTGCTGCGGGTGACATCCCTATGTTCCGAAGTCTCTATGTTCCGACGTTTCTATGTTCCAACAAATTGTTTGGACTCTTAATTTGTTTTGACCAAGCTTCTTTCGGACCCATTTTTTTTTTTTGGAGATTCAATGTTTTTGGTCCCCCATTTTTCGGATCATTTTTTTTTGGGGTACTTAATTTGTTGGTCCCCAAATTTTTTGGGACCCAATTTCTTTGAGGGGGGACTCAATTTTTTTGGATCAACATTTTTTCTGACCTACCTTTTTGGGGGACACAATTTTTTGGACGCACCATTTTTTTTTTTCAGGAAAAAAAGGGCCCAAAGTTTGCTATGACCCAAATAGTGCTTGTGACCGAAATTTAATTGTTTGTACATGTTGGTGTCAAAAATTTTGGTCATAAAATATAGTGGTCTAAAATAATTTTGGTCCGAAAAAAGTTGGTCTGAAAACATGTTGGTCAACAATTTCGGTCCAAAAAAAAATTGAGTCCGAAAAAATTTGGGTTAAAAAATTAGTCCAACAAAATTGTCGGAACATAGAGACGTCGGAACATAGAGACGTCGGAACATAGAGATGTAACCGTACTGCGTTGCCTTTGACGAATTCATCATTTGCTGCGCTGCGTTGTCTTTAACGCGATACGTATAGTTTAGCTCTCTTCTAGGCAACTTGCGCATTACAGAATAGCTGTGCCGTGATAGGGTTAGTTAATGTACGTTGTCCGTGTGTCGTGTGTTAGTCGTTAAGGTATTCCTACTTAAATATATTTATTTATTTGTTTATAACACTTCGAAAGATTTACTACAGGAACATTGTATATAGACAAGTATATATACTTATTAATCTCGGGATGCACTGTTAGTGTATTTTATTCAACCGTGTCCTCGAGTCTCTCCCTACCAACCCCACACCTAACTTACCAATCGGGTACGCTACAACATAACTGGAGCGGACAGCGTTACACTACATTGCATGAGTGATACAAGAGTTCAGAGCCACAATGGAGCATGTCACATGTTTGGTGCGTTGTTTTACGCGATTCTGCATTGAAATATTTGGTCAAGGTTAAAGTATACGATGATGGTTGAGTAATTTTCGTGTGTCTCGTCGACAAGTACATAGTTCTCGTAAAGAGTTATAGTACTTGATCCAAGCTTAAACTTAGCTAGGCAAGGACTTCATAGTGCGATGACATTATGTTATTTAAGTTCTAAATAGAAACGTTATAGTAGGTTCAGTTTCGTGAGAATATCATTGAACAGTATTCATATTCAAAGTGCATGTCATAACCAACAAGCGTTACTTAAAACAGGACGATTCGAAAAGTCGTTATAAAAGCTTTTACGTCATCAGTGTAAACATATAGTAACTGACGTTTCGCTGCTTTTAGGTACATGTGTGTATGTGACTTGCATTTTCTGTTTGTTTTTGAACTATTTTGAACCTATGTGGTGTGCTTTCTTCTTTGTTTAACAATAAATATATTCTAATCAATTAAGGAATTAAAAAAGTAAGTCAACGTACCCACCATTTCCTACAGTAAATAGGTCACGTGTCACCAGTCGGATGAGACAGCTATCTACAACTAGAGAACCTATACTTGCACATGTACCTCTAAAGTATATTAAGTCAACATATTGTAATTTGTTCCTCACCACTACCCCAATAATATTGTAGCGTGACGTATTATGGGGAATAACATCCCCTGTAAAGACTTTTGGTAGTGGAATCTTTCTTTTGTGTTCACTTTGGTAACCTCTGTATTAAGCTGTCTGTATTATGTGCGTTTATTAGTCCCTTCTTCACAGCATTTGTAGTTCAAAGCTTCTATAAAAACTATACCTAACTACATATCCTCAAGTTCTATTTCGATGTAGCCGACCTCACAACAACTAGTGCATTTAAAATTAATGTTTAGAGTCGAAGATTAATTCGCATTAAGTAGAAGCTCATTATGCAGGTTATACCTATTACCTGTGACAAAAGTAAAAGTTGAATGGCACATTACTACGATCCGCATATAAAATATAGTTTAACTTTCTGAGAAGGTACCAGATATATGAAGTACATGTGAGCATGCGTACATGCTTTAAATACGGTGATACGACCTTAATCGATGTTGGTGACCATATAGCCATATTGGCCCTTCACTATATTGATATAGCGGGGAACATTTACATGTGGTTCAGGCGACGAATATATTGTATTCAAGAGACAAAACTAATTTAACGTAAGAGTCCAGCGGTATATTAGAGTTATAACTCACACACTTATGTTAGGTACTAATTTAGAGAGCCGAAATTAAACAACCTTCTAGCATTCAAACAAAAATGATGGCTGCTAGGAAGGAGCATAAGGGCAAGGGGGTGAGGAGATGGGAGGAAAGGAAATAACACCGTTATTTCACGTATGTCTTTTGCACAAGAAATAACAATTTTTTTTCAAATAGAAGGTTAATTAAGCTTCTGCAGCGTTGCTGCTTTTGTTTTAACAATATAGCAATCCGTCACAATCCTTCAAGCATCTGTGTGTAGTCATGCATAGAGCCAATGTATGGTTCGTTAACCTTTACAGTGGTGTGTAATTCGCTATTTTGGCTACTCTATACATATCACGTTTTATGCTAGACACATTCGAATCACGAACCTCCATTTCCTCGTAGAATACATATAATTCTGATACATTCCTAAGGAAAGTAAATACCGAAACTGAAGCATTTATTACTTATTCCCGTTGTATATATTTATCATCTTTACCAAATCTCAAATTCCTTGTCTTCCATTATTTAACTCTGATCTTCCAAAAAAACGACCTTGGCGAAGCGTCTTGCAAATGCGATACCGAATCCATAGTAACTGTCATGTTAAAACGCACAATGAAATAACGCGGATGCTATACATCAAGTTTGTTTAAACTTCTTCGAACTTCAATCACCTCCACCGCCAACCCCCACTATCCATTATACCTCTAGATTTAACCATCGCATTTTTTTATGAGTCTGCCCTGCAAAAAAAAATAATAATAATTGTATCCCTTCAATTGATGGAACCTCATATTACCTTTTTACCCCTGTCCAACATCCCCCACCCTGTTCTCCCGGTAACCATCATTACATTTTCACACCAAAGTACATTTTTCCAAAATAAAATCAGCTTGCTACCATTTATCATTATTACAATTGTTGAAGCAAGATATGAACCTTTTTATCAAATTCTCAGCACAATCAAACTGGATTGTGTAACTATATTTTCCGATCCCCTCGATTTTACCTGATGATATTCGGGGAAGTCGTGGGTAATAGAGCTTTACGTGTACTTGGGTGTATTTTACTGACGCAGCTTTTCTACTGCAAGATATGGTACGAAATGCTAAGTTACTAGAAACTATTTCAATACCTTTTGTGTTGGTTACGTCAATACTAAGGCCAGGGTGACTACTTTTGGTTTTTCACCAATCTAGGTTGACGCTACTTTATGAAGATTTCAAGTTTTCTATCGGTTTACAGATTCCATCGGTTATGCGAGAAGTGTTGATCACCCCAGCCGTATTGAAAGTATCTGGCAGAAATATATAAGTGAAGCAGTAAATGCTATAGTAGAAAGTGAATTTAGTAAACTAAACACACATAGGAAACGTTATTTTTTCTGCTATGTAGTTCTGTTATAATGTGTCTTATTGTGTGGATTTTGCCCAAATCTACTGAATGCTGCTTTGAAGTACTTTCAATTAGCAGCCTACTTTTTCCACGAAAATCCATGTCGGCAAGGAAGTCTTCAAAAGATTCCAAATGTCGTTTGCCAATAGAGAATATTTCCAAAACACCAAATTAATAATATTATCTAACAATGATGAATATTGTGTAAAAGTAAGTTGGCCTGACGTTTCGATCCTAGCAGGATCTTCTTCAAAGGTTAAATGACAAGTACCAGTAACAGAAGGGACAAAAACACGCACAGAATACAGACAGGTTAATGAGCATGATGAACACAAAGAGATGGATGTAAGGGGATTAGTAGACAAGGGATGGGGAGAAGAAAGAAAGAAACCAACAGGTGAAGAGGAGATGTAGGAGATAAACAGAGGAGGGACAAAGAGAGGATTAAGGGAAGGGGTTAGGGAATAAACTGGAGAAGGACAAAGACAGAAAGGTGTGGAGAAGAAAGGATGGAAGAGAGCTATGAGTAGAGGAGTGATGGGGGGGGGGTGGACAAGGAGAGAAGGAGGTGGGCACAAAAGAAAAGTTAGTCATGTCCTTCCTGAATGTTGAGCCCATGAGGTTGAGTGGTGCGAAGACGTTGCATCCACAGCCTCTCTCTGCTGATTCGTATTAGGTGAATATTAGCAGAAAAATATTGTTATGGAACTAAAACTGCGTATGTTAACATAACCCAAAAATAAAATAAAATAAAAACTAGACATGACTGTGTCACTGGAGTGACACGGACCCAGCCGTTCATCCTTTCATGACCTTTGACCCTAAATTTGTGTATACCTCATAGACACTGGTGAAAAGCAATGCATAACGTGTTAGTCGCATTATCATAGGCATCGGAGTAAATTAAATCATTGACACCTAGATGACCGCATTTGACCATTGACCCCATAACCGTTATTATGTTTTTGTTCTATTTTTATTTTTTTGCTTTTGTTTCTTTTGTTTGTTGTTTTCTAACATGCAGTTTCTTTTGAAAAGGCATATTTGCTTTAAATTACATTACAATCATGAGATTCAAAGCTTTTAATTTAAATTGGATTTTAAAAATGGGTAAATCTGCAAAGTGGGTGTGTCGAATAGGCTACTAACACATTTGCGTGAATTTTGACCCCACAAGCAGAGGTCATATAATAAGGTAGTCATTGACTTTTCTTAATCTTTTATCAAGGTCTACAAGATGGCACATTTAGTTCTGTGTTTTGACCTTGTTTTAATTTTTTTTTGCACAGTTAACGTTTATGACCCTTGTGACGTCATGCATAACCTTCGACCCTAATTGAGCACAACCCAAAGACACTGACTACAGTTCATTCATATACCATACGGCCATAGGTCAGATGAAGAGGTCACCATTGACAAATTTCAAATTTCTGTCCGAAGCCAACATGCTGACACTGTTACTGTTGCCACTTCAGATTGTTTGAAATGTGACCTTTCTTTGACCTTTGACCTCTTAACCCTATGTCAGACTTAAAGGTCACTGTGGACAATTTTGAATGTCTGCCAAAGTACGTGAACATGATGACTTTGTTACTTTTTTCCATTTGGGGTTGTTTGTGATTTGACCTTTGTTTGACCTTTGACCCCCTCAACCGTAAGTCAGACAAAGTGGTCGCTGTGGACTATTTTGGATGTCTACGAAAGGTGAATATGAAGACTTTGTTACTTTTTCCATTTGGGGTTGCTTGTGATTTGACATTTCTTTGACCTTTGACCCCTTAACTGTAAGCTAGACAAAGAGGTCAATGTGGACAATTTTGGATGCCTGTCCAAGGTGAACATGTTGACACTGTTACTTTTGCCATTTGAGGTTATTTGTGATCGGACCTTTGACCCCTTAACCATAGGTTGGACGAAGAGGTCACTGTCGACAATTTTGGATTTCTGCCAAAGGTGAACATGTTGACACTGTTACTTTTGCCATTTGAGGTTGTTTGTGATTTGATCTTTCTTTGACCTTTGACCCATAACCATAGGTTGGACGAAGAGGTCACCGTGGACATTGTTTTATGTTTGTCCAAGGCCAACATATTGACACTGTTACTTTATCATTTGAGCTTGTTTTACATTTGACCTTGTTTTTTACTCTTGTGACCCCAAATGACCTTTGATCAAAATTTCAAAAAATAAGTTTCGTAGAGGGCTTCAAGCTTTATCATATGCATAAGACATATGATCAGGCTACATAATCTGTAGGAGTAGCGTTTTTTGTAAATTTTACATCTTGACCTTTGACCCCTTAACCGTAAGTCAGATGAAAAGGTCAAAGTTGACTTTTCTTTATCTTTGGTCATGATCTACAAGATGAGATATTCAATTTTGCAACTTGAGCCTACTCTATTTTTTTTTATGTAGTAAACCATTTTGACCCTAGTGACCCCTGTGTTACCTTTGACCCCAAACTGGTCATGGCCTGAGGTACCCTTACGGTCAATGATTCTTGTGACTAAGTTTGGTGAAGCACGGTAAAGGCATGTACGAGCTATAGCGATTCCTGTGACAGAAAGAAGAAGAAGAAACCATAAGATACAAGACCCAGCCTGCACTTTGTGCATGGCTGGGGCAAAAATGGCTTCTGATCTTAAGACTAAGAAAATGTATGTGGTGATGATGGTTCAATTTAAAGTAATCTCTATATGTATATACATTAAATATGGATAGGATAGATGGATAAGATGTATGGGATTGATCGGAAGGATGGATGGATAGGATGGATGGATATGATGGATGGATAGGATGGATACATTTGATGGATAGGATGAATGTATAGGATGGATGGATAGATAGGATGGATAGGATGGATGGTTATGATGAATGGATGGATGGATGGATAGGATAGATGTATAGTATGGATCGATATAATTTGATGGATAGGATGGATGGATGGATGGATGGATGGATGGATGGATGGATGGATGGATGGATGGATGGATGGATGGATAATATGGATAGGATGGCTGGATATGATGGATGGATAGGATGTATGGATACGATGGAGAGGATGTATGGATAGGAAGGCGAGGATGGATAGATGGATATGATAATTGGATAGCATGGATGTTTAGGATGGATGGGTAATATGGATAGGAAGGATGGATGGATAAGATGGATGGATAGGATGTATAGGATGGATTAATAGGATTGATAGGATGGATATATATAATGGATAGATATGATATATGGATAGGATGAATGGATAAAATGGATGGATAGGATTAATAGGATGGATGGATAGGATGGATAGATGGATGATATGGATGGATTGGGTGGATATATACGATCAATGGCTAGGACGAATTGATAGGATAGATGAATAGGATGGATAGAATAGATGGATAAGGTGGATGGATAAGATTGATAAGATGGATGGAAAAGATGGATGGATAGGATGAATGGATATGATGAATTTATATGATGTATGGATAATCTGGATTCAATGGATGGAATGATTTGGATGTATAGGATGAATTGATATAATGGATGGATATTATGGATGGATAGGATGGACAGGATGGATGTATAGATTGATAGGATGGATGGATAGGATAGATGGATAAGATGGATGGATAGGATTGATCGGATAATATCGCAATTGGATGGGTGTAAAGAATGTGTAGCTATAATTGGATGGATAGGATGTATAGGATGGATGAATAGGATGGATAGGATGGATGGATAGGATAGATGGATTAGATGGATCATTGTATACGCAGAGCCAATACAAAGTCCTAACTGTATCTGTATTTCATAACGCTGTGTTTTGCCGTAAATTAATTAGATGACAGTTGCATTTCCAATCACCAATTATTGTTGAAAAAAGTATCATCTAGACTATAGCCAATTTTACCTAAAAATGTGCATTTTCTCCTGTAACTAGCCATGAAAAAAGGCGCAAAATTCAATGGAGATTTATCACAAAATACGACAAAAATATAACTTTTTACTGCTTTATTACGAAAATAAATGTTGTGAGATTAACCTTACTGCGTCATGGTGGCTGATGACGCCTTCTTTTGCATTATTCAAACATTTAAACCAGAGGGGTAGGTCGCAAGCAGTTTCACAAATTTCTTTCGTCTGGCCTTCAGTTTTTTTGGGGGGCGGGCTACAAGAAAACTGCTCTCTGAGCTCATTAACTCACTCGTTGGGGTCTGACTGTAGGCCTATGTCTACTTTGACCAAAACATGGGCTCGGCCTTTTTTCATTACAAAGATTTGAGATACAACTGAGGGCGCTACTGGCAAATACCTCAGAATTATTTCAACCTATCTAGCCTAACTGCTTCCTAAGCTAGTAACTAGTAATCAGGGTTGTCCAACCTACGGCCCGCGGGCCACAGTACGGCCCGCCGCAGGGTTGCGTCCGGCCCGCCAGAGATGCTCTACTGAGCGAAATGTTAGTGAACAGATTTATTGATAAAAATTTGAAGCTATATAATCAATCATTCGAACCTTCTGGGTCCAAAAAACTGCATACAGGCCGGTGGTGTGACACTCTCTCAGCGGAGGGGGGGGGGGGCGGCTGGACTTTATTCATCTGTTTTATCAGGAAGGGAAATAAAGCAGTGCGCTCCGCGCGCAGTGCTCACATTTTGTTGTCTTGGGCTTCGGGCAAAAAAATAGAAAAATCGAGCGTAGGGTTCATGCGGCCCCTTCCTTCATCATAATCATTCCATGTGGCCCTCCTCCGCAAAAGGTTAGACAACCCTGAACTAGTAGTACAAGTAGGTGTATAAGCCTCAAAGTCTTAGGTTGTCTACCTATGGATGTCACCTACAATAAACGATATGCAATGCTAGCCGGCGAACAAGAATGCCTTAATCGTCATCCGTCACATAACGAACACATATTCGATCCCGTAGTAGTATCCAGTGATAGTAGTACTATATAGCAGTACTATCCAGTGATAGTAGGCTAATCATATAATATATCACACGCTAGGACCTAAACTGTTTGAAACGTGGTAACGAACTTAGCCGATTATACTATCTCTGTACAGCCTCAATTAGTACTGTACAGTAGCATGGTGACTTCGAAGTTCGGACACTTAAGACTTAAAACACCCCAAAACTAAATCTTCTGGTATAAATCACCGGAAAATATACTTCATATGGTGGGAGAATTGTGTTATAGTACGATACACGGCCAAACTTTCTTTCCTCCAAACTGTTTTCACGTTGTTTTCCAAGAAGATTCTTCGTGATTGTGGAACTGGTATTAGAGTATTGCCAAGTTCGGACACGCAACCCGCAGTGTAGCACTGGTGATAAAATTGGTGGCGCAGTTGCTCTTTCAGTAATTATAACAGACTTCATAGATCTTCGTCATTTTATTGACAAATATGTACGTAATTTTTTTGCACACGGGTCATTTTGGAGAGAAAATAACTGTAGCTTCGTACTTTTTGGTGAAAGTTGGCTCTTCCTGTAGATTTTCATGGTGAAATCGTGTATTTCTTAGGGTGTCCGAACTTCGCAGTATGCCGAACTTCGCAATACTGACTATACAGTATTGCGAAGTTCGGAACACTGCGAAGTTCGGACACCCCTAAGAAATGCACGATTTCACCCTGATAACCTACAGCAAGAGCCAATTTCACGAAAAACTACGAAGCTACAGTTATTTTCTCTACAAAATAACCTGTGTGCTAGCAAGTACTTACATATTTGTCTCTAAAAGGAAGTAATAGTTTTGGGGTTGTTTAAATCTTAGGTGTCCGAACTTCGAAGTGTCCATGCTACTGCAATTCGAGCATTTCTCTGCAAACCCTAACTTCACATAAAGCTGCCAAAAATGCATTAAATCAGTCAAAATCTTTGAAAAGTTTCAAATGAAAAACATATTGTTACCTTACAGAGCCTAGATGATAAACTTCCGCAGGGAAATGGAATCAACAGTAAACAGATAGTTTTGGATACGTAAACCTTAGTTAGATTTCGTTTACGAACCATTTTGTGAATGGTCCTGGCCACAAACTTTTTCGGGTTTCTTACCCTCAACTTCATGGAGTTTGGAAAGCCGAAATTGTAAATAAATCAGATCATATCCCTACACTAGTTTGGAGTGCCCTAATTGCAAATAAACGAGTGAATATCCCGTCCTACACTAGCATATTTTGAGGGGAAAAGTTTGCATTTAAAGTACCTTTGTTGACAGGTACTTGTGGTTAAGAGTCATGCAATTGACTAGTTTTGCATAATTCTACCAGGTAGGCCTAAAGTCAACTGATATTCTTATAGTCCTTGTTTGTGAATGTATATAGTGCTCTGATCTTAGCTGGTGATGTCACTAATCATCCTTTGCGAGATGGACACCAGTCTATTGCAGAGTACCGATGAAGATGTAGCCTAGATGTAGCTATTATGGTTTGTCCCGAACATATTTAGTTATATAGAGGCATAGGAACTGATGGGGAGGGGGCGGGAGGTCTTCATATTGTTATGGTACGGTATCATGGATACTTGGTAGGCTTACGTGGGCTTGTTATTCACGTTCTATTCGCCAGATATATACTTTATTGAGAAATTGATTGATAGAAGTGGGACAGGGCCCACCTTCACGGGTCACTTCTCGCATAACGAACGGGATTTCTCCGTGACGGAATACCTCGCGACGAAATGAATTTGGATAACCGAATGAACTTGGACAACGGAATGAAATTGAAGAACGGAATGAAATTAGAGAACGGGAGTTTTCGCGAAGGCAACATATTGAGCAACTGTAACATAAATCATAAATGTGGTGTGCATTACGATTGACCTTTAACCTTTGATGTTGAAGTTATGAACCGCCTAACCCACTGATCTACACTGTGGCACTGTAGATCAGTGGCCTAACCATGTTTTTACATGAAGTTTACCTTCCGTTCGCTCACACACATTAATTATATGTTTGTTCAAGCCACAAGGTACGCCATTGGTGCTCAGTAGGGGCTATAGCGCTAACAGAGGCTAAATCTCAAGCAGTAGTACACAAATCTCGACTGTGTCCAAAATCTCACATTGACTGCACGTGAAACGATTTTCAAAAAAAAAACCTAAATCCAACAACACTGAGAGGTTGACAAAGTTTTCGCCCCCCACGGGAAAAGCGCAACATTTTTACGCCCCCAAATTAATACAACGTTTAGAGGGTGTATACGAAATTTACCACAACCCCCTTCATCGGGCTATATCCCTCGTTTAATGGGGGCAAGGGGCTCGTCAAGCATGTCAACTTTGCCAATTTTACACCCATTGACTTAGCACGTAAAACGATTTTCCAAAAATAACGTCCAACAACACTGAGAGGTTGACAAAGTTTTGGCCCCACCCCCCTTCCCCCTCCCCTTATCGTAAAACCATTCTCATATCATGCTGCATTTGTATTGCAGAGAGCTGCAGAGCAAGAAGATTTGTTCGTTAAGATTTACATTGTTTCTTTCATGACTCTATCATTGCTTGTTTATTGTAACGTCAATTGTTAAACTCTAAAGATTGTTGATTTGTTTTGGTTATACTTTTGTTGTTGAAAGTATGTTAGAAAAGACTATAGTCGGCTTCTGAAAGAATATAATTTGTTTGCAATATACTCAATACTCCTAAAAGAATTGTTGGTGGGTGCACGTTTGTGTGATTCCAGTTTTTACCATATTTTTACTTAAAAATAAACCTTTTATTATTTTTATGTTTTTGCAATTGATTTTAATTAATGCTGTTAGTGCAGATATCGAGTCATTTGTACACAAAAAGGAATAATGATAACTAATATATTGACGAGATCAAATCATTATTTGAAAAAAGTAAAACAAAAACCTGTTAGTACACTGCTTATCCACTAATATGTAATAAAATATGTAAAAGTAAGTTTTGCTTATGCTCTTCCACATTCAGTTCAATAACTTTATCAGTCTTGCATTGGGAAAATTGTATATTTACTCCAACTCTCACCGTCAAAGTTTAAAAAAAAAAAAACTTTTTGGGGAACGAAATTCAATCGGTTGGTTTCCCATGAAAAAAAATTGAAAGCTGTGAAATCGTTCTACAATGGCGTGATCGAACTAATTCATTTGATAAATTTATTCCATTGATGTATGTAGGTCGATCATCCCAAAACCTATGTAGGGATTGACCCCGACCACCCCCCCCCCCCGCCCTTGGCTCTTTATTATCATTTTTATTTTATGTTTTCTCCGATTGTTCAGATTGTATGTGATTTAACATGTTTTTTTAGTAACAAATAAAAATGAATTGGAATAATTCTGGTGTATATTTTCACCGGTGGGTGTCTAGCTTGTTGTTATATGTATATGTTATGTGTAAAAATTCAAATGTGTAACAAGGAAATTTTATCGATGTATTTCACCTTTACACCAGCCAAAGAAAATGTCTTATTTTGAAAGATATAATTGATTCTTTAATCACGAATATCTTCATCCAGAAGAAAGAAGCAGAGAAACGACAGTCCCGAAAGATTATACAGCGTAAATTAGAATATTGTAGGCAAATTAGTATATAAGCAGCCACAAGGATTGTGTATATCCAGCAGAGCCAAATTAAAACGGCGAATTTACTAAAGCTTTTCCATACTTGACAGTCATACCGTACACATGCCAAGCCTAACCCCTTACCCCCACTTGATACATACTATTAGAAATTGCCTATTCGTCACGCATATATATCATTGTTTTCATTTGAATTTTACTTTAAGCTAGTAAGATTTTTCAGATTCTCAAAAATGAAAGTCAAACGCGTATATAATGATCATCCTTTCATAATTATGTTAACCCATCTCCACCCGAGCCCCTGTGCATTAAATAACCTATTTGTCAATTACATGGTTCTTATACGATATCGATAAAATATACAGCGTTGCCTAGAATGTTTTATGTCCCCAAAAACATTGTGTTCTGGTAGTTTATCCGGATATTGTAATGTCAACCAACATAACCTCAGAGAGTATAGAAAGAAGCTAAATCGCTTTTCAATCTAAAACGGTTTAGTCTACTACTGCACCAATTATAATTGTGGTTTTTATAACTTCATGTACAGAAGAAAAAGTTGCACGCAGCCGTAGCTATTCACTAAAATCAGTAAACGGATTAGCTTCAATTTAAGTTGGTAAGATCAGCTTCTTTGATTGATACAAAGATTCAATTGATATGGTTTTATCGGTCAAATGTAAGCTTGACATCCCAGCCCAGTCATCCAACTGAAATAACTGGAGGAAAGAGGGGGGGGGGGGGTGTGGGGAGGATGTATGGATGCCTGTATGTTCATTGTTTGCCCGTCATTATATATTGGCTGTTGAATAATGTTAATTTGCTATGGCTCGTTTTATGTTGTGGTTTTATTGCGCTATATATATATACCTTCCTATATAATTTTGTTCGCAAGAACCAGTAACTCGAATCGCCAATTGCTATTCTTCCTCGCTTATTGGTATTCTTCCTCCTTAATGTTATGGTTGTACATATATTTAAGAAAAAACACATAATAATATCGCTCCAGTTTGTGAAGAGTCCCTGGTGAACCATATATCAACGGCGCTCAATTCAGTTATGTTCATTTATTATTCATATCAAAGTAAAACCATCTTTAGGTTTGCTCCGTCAAACCCTTCCCCAAAGAGGGTGATGCAATAGTGACAACTCTTTCCAGAGGATCAAGCAACACGTTTTAGTACCAGAAACGATGTCAACTCATCTTTTCATCTTGTATTATTTTTTTAGTTATACTAACGTGTGCTTGAGAGACATAAACCTTATGTTAGCATTCCAGTTTATCAAAATTATCAGTGATGTTCAGGAACATTAAGCCATATGTCATTTAGGAGTCATCCATTCAACTTTCAGACCTCAAAGTTATTTTTTATGTACGAAAGAGGATTATATTCTATAAGCATTCTTGTGAAACTTGAATATTTTTCGTTTTCAAGATACGGACAGCTTAAATTGTATCCTACAGAACCCAAAAGTGAAAAAGAGCAAACAGGTGCGATGTCATCGATTTACATTCACAAGTAAATGTTCTGTTTTTCTATAAAATTTGCACCTTGTTTTCCACTATATAATATAACGTATCCATATTGTGACTTCATCATTGTCAATATTTTCACATCACCTTCAGGTAAACCATCAGCCCTATCCCATCGAGGTCGAAATAACACACTGAAAAATAAAAATATATAATATATTTTAGTCAGTGTGCATCTACGACATCACCCCTGTTTGCATCAAGTCTGTTATGGTAGAAAATGCAATAACTTCAAATTTCAATATCTCAAAAACGGTACATAGGAAACAATGCAAACATTACATATTAGGGACTGGGTTGAGTTTAATTTAAAAAGTAGACTTTCATATTATAACATAAAAGAAACAGTAACATGACACAGTGGCGTATCGATGAACATGAACGGCTCCTGGCCCAAAGGGGCCCCCTATCAGGAGTTCCAAGCAAAGGTGCCTCAGAAATGTTCACATGGGGGAGGGGGGGGGGAGTATACATGTTGGTGTAACCAGGGGCGGACTGGGTATTAAAACCGGACCGGGCATTTTTCACCTAGACCGGCCTATTATTCATTGATATGTTACTTACATAGTGATCGCCGTCCTGGGGAGGGGTCTAAGGGAGGGGGTTCCCCCTCCCCTTTGATAATTTTTTGAAGTAAAGGAATGCCTAGATGCAAAATGGTGCGATATTTCTCAATTTTGTAGGTTACAATAATCCTTTAAAAGAGATCCCAAAATAATTTTCCAGAAGCAACACTTAATTAAACCGAGAAAAGTTAAAAACGTAACAAAAAATAGACAAAAATATATATTTTAGACTGGATTTTATTTACTTTTTCAAGCATTTTGCGACAACATGTTTGAAAAAAAAGAAAAAAAAACCTACATAAAATCCACTAAAACTATATGTTCAA
This sequence comes from Apostichopus japonicus, assembly GCF_037975245.1. NCBI lineage: Eukaryota > Metazoa > Echinodermata > Holothuroidea > Aspidochirotida > Stichopodidae > Apostichopus > Apostichopus japonicus. Next base: position 8,432,434 of record NC_092567.1, read on the forward strand.
TAACACGAGCACATATCATGTCTATGAGAGTAGGAGCCTACGCAGTACGCTGCTTCTGGCAGCTACACCATCAATGATATTTTTAGTGTCAAGTTTGGCCAAGATCCTTTTTTCCACAGACATCAACATGAACGCCTCAAGATGTTCGTCGACGTCTAATATTCGTCTAACTTTGATAACTAAACAGTGGCAAACAGCCCACTGTATGTGGGTCATTTTTATTCATACATAATCTCTCAGTGAGTGATATCCAAATAATCTAATAACATTTTACCTTTTTTACTTCGTTTTCTGTAGGATGAGGTGCAGATTCATAAAATCTGTGTTCTCTGCCAATGCTATGTATATGTCAGAATGAATTGGTCACCGTACTTGTATATCTTGTCGTAAAAATACTAACACGGACTGGTTGCCTTAAGCACGTTCTTTTATTGCGAACTAACAGACTTACTAACATGGTGATTTCATGAGCTGATTCCCAAAGTAAAAAATATATTTCTACACAGCCCATCTGTATTCTATTAACTACTGTGAAAATTGGCTGTAATTTTTACCAGGCTCCCCAGCCCACTGGCCCACCGGGGCACCGGCCCACCGGGCATTGCCCAAATGCCCGTGTGGCCAGTCCGCCACTGGGTGTAACACAAAACTTGATACTATCTTAGCGGAGCGCCACCATCGGTTGGCGCGGATCGTACCACAATTTATTTTGGCCAAAAAATACTCATAGATCGTCGGAAAAGACACTTCCCGTGCGTTTCAAGTTGCATTTACACATCGGTTATTTTGAGATCTCATGTACTATAGGATTTTGACTTTCAATAATTTCTGTAATGCATTATGGGTCCGTATGCAATGAACATAACTAGAGAACTGTTGGTTGGGTGAAATTTTTATCAATTTTTTTTTTTTTTTTTTTTTTTGGGGGGGGGTTGCACCTCTTGCCCTTCCCCGCGGACGTCCATGGGTTCAAGGTCCATTGATTTTTGCAGGATCAATGCAGGGGGCTTAGTTTAGAACATTTGAATGGCCATTTGGCATGTACACATTGTTTCCAGCTGACAAATATGTTGTAATGCTAAATACATCAAAATACATCAAGATAATGACAACCAATGCGGCACTGGCCTAATTTCGACTGAAACTTTGTCTACATCTAGGCCTAATTTCCTGTGCTTTTTTTACTTATCAGATACATCGAAGGCATCTTTATTCTAACATTTTATTATTATATTTCTAAATGAACGCAGTTTCAAGTCTGTGGTGTGTTGGGTTATCGTTTAGTATTTTTCAAATAATCATATGTCTCGATGTTCTACTCAGTACAACATTGGCTGGAATTGGGTTTTTAAGTTATATCCTTTGTTTTCATTATAAAAATAAATAACACAATTAGCTCGATACAGACATTAATACCCAATGAGCCCCTGATCATGATGTCCGTATTCCGTATCACGTGAAAATATGTGTATTGTCTTGCTCAGTCTTGCATGAGTTTTTCTTCCCCAGTAAAAACGGGCCCTCCCCATCCAAAGAGGTACCCTTTTCTGTGCATCAGTAAAGCGGGGTCCCCCTTTTGGTCGGGGCCTACGGCTCAGCAAGTTCCGAGCCCATAGGATTTACGCTACTGAAATGTCATAAATGTCTTGTGCCACCTTGCAGAATCAAGGCTGAAACAAAAACATTTTGGCGATTTTCTTCTTAGAATTATTATAAATTCTGGTAAAGTAAAATAATCTATTGTGAATCCAGTGTCTAAACTTGAGGTATGCTGCTGTGTCAATCACCAACCAATTTTGGTCGACAACACGGAATCGATCAAAGGTGACTTGCTTGACGAGCCCCTTGCCCCTATAAAACAAGGGAATAAGGGTGCTAAGTCAATGGGTGTAAAATTGGCAAAGTTGATATGCTTGACGAGCCCCTTGCCCCCATTAAACGAGGGAATTAGCCCGATGAAGGGGGTTGTGATAAATTTCGTATGTACCCTCTTCATGTTGTATGAATTTGGGGGCGAAAAGATGTGGCGTTTTTCCGTGGGGGGTGAAAACTTTGTCAACCTCTCAGTGTTGTTGGACTTAGTCGTTTTTCCAGAGATTTAGCCCTCGAAAGCGCTATAGCCCCCTCTCTAGGTGCTTGCAAACGATGGTTCGTACTGTATGGAGCCATTATTTTACGCGCTGGTACAACAGGATCTCTCCGCGTTCGTTTTCTCTACTTATTTGCTTCAAAACACTGGTACTTACATCTTGATAATTCGAGTTGGTAACTAAGTTTAACACAGGTAAGTGTTTATCATTTTATTTATTAATTAATATCTAGGACTACTTGAACAATTTGACTATTATTATCATAAATGTCTTCTATGTACTAGTACAAGAACTAGTGTAGCCTGCAGGCCTAGCCTACTGTAAGTACGTTACTAGTAGTAGTAATACTAAACGGAAGCTACAGTATGTGTGTCGACCATATTCTTCAGAACGATGTTAATACTGTATGGTTGCCCTACAAAATTTCATGATAGCGTTGAAATATTGTAAACCACCATATTGAATTAATTCAACTATTAGAACCGTAACTGTGTATAGCAAAGGCTTCACAGTTAACGCACCTTTGTTATTGACGCACCTTCAAATATTACTAGCAACATACAGCAGGCAACCTAAACTGTTTGCAGCAAAGAAGAGTTACATATTTGATGAGTTTTATTCCATTTCAGTTATATGCTGATCAAATTGTGGTTTTCTAAGCTTTTAACATCCCCCCAGGTTTGCACATGTTTTTGGCATTTGGAAATTTTACTCCCTAAAAAAAAGCCAAAATTACCTCAGTACCACTACAAATTACGATACCATTACCACATACATACTGTACAGTGCTACACTCTGGGCCCTGACTTTGTCTGAGCTTAGAGGCTCAGAGCATAGTAAACAGCATCTAGAGTCAATGGATGTATGTACAGTACTTAGGCCTACACTTCAGTTAGCTTATCAACGAATGTGTTAATTTAGGGGTATGAAAAAACTTGACACGGCAAACATTTTGTAGTCAAATTCTGCTCAATTGGTCTTGCATATTGGCACAGAACAATTAATATTTTGAGATCACTAGCATTCCTATCTTAAAGGGGAGTGGGGTAGCGGCAGGAACCAAGGTGAGTGCAGATTTTGCATATACAATGTACAGAATCAATTATTTTCTCTTTTTTTGGCCACCTTAGTACTGCCCAGTAGTTTAGCTATATAGTATTACTCTGCAATGAATTTGGCAGTCAATGTTCTGTAAAATTCTGTACACCAAGTGCTTTTGAGAAGCAGAAATACATGTAAGCCTATCACATGTACAGGTGTAGGTTAACTTGAGCAATAATGGTAGTTCAAGTAAACTATGTGCAGGTCTAAACATTACAGGTGCTCTATGATTATATATGTGTCTAACACAATCAGTGGTCAAAATGCTAGGCCTGGGCAACACTACCTAGGCATCTGTTTATAGCATTAGCAAACTGGCAACTATATAAGGCTAATCATACCAGCATGAGTACTCAAGAATCAAGTGTAATATTATTGTTGCTACTGAGCTTATCATTGCTACAGTACCATTTACTGTAGGTCCTGAGGCAGGAATGAATTACAGTTTCCAGGCTGGGTCAACCACATTTCATGTATTTTGAATAAACTTATTCCAAATTTACTGAGCTATCCTTACAACAAAATGTCATGTACATTGATTACTGTTGCTTAGCAAGCTTCGTGAAACTAGTGTCAAACACTCATATATAGGACCTACAGTAGCTTTAAGTCGTATATAACTTTAATATGAGTAAATAGCTCACTTTGTGACATTAATAGGACCCCAACAGGGTCCATCCCAGTAATCTCAGGTCAAAAAGTCTAAATTTTGACCAAATACTCATTTTAGACAACAGAAATCACTGAAGCGTGATATCACAGAACATCATTCCTGAAATATCAATTGCTACACTATATATGCTAAGCATTTAAGCCATTAACATACTGGATTTCAGCCAAATTGCGAAAAATCACAATTTTGCATAAAGGTTTGGTCAATTAATTGCTCCCATTGACTTGCACTACGTACAGTAGGCTAATTGAGCTGCGATACCTGTACTATTTGTAATATGTTGCATATCTGTTAGCAGTCCTGTCTCCTATATATTAGCATGTATGATAGCATACATACATGGCATGAATGTTAGCATGTATGATAGCATACATGTTAGCTTGTAGGCTATGTAAGCAGTATGATACCATACATGTATGTTAGCATGAATGTTAGCATGTACTGTATGTTAGCATGTATGCTAGCATGTAAGCATGTATGATAGCATACTGTACATGTATGTTAGTATGTATGATAGCATACTGTACGTTAGTATGTATGATTGCAAGTATGTTAGCCTATATGTAAGCCTGCTTGTTAGCCTGTATGTTTGTGTGTTTGTTAGTGTGTATGCTACCGTGTATGTTACAGTAGCATGTATGTTAGCATGTTATAACCAGTATGATAGCATGTATGTCAGGCTGTATGTTAGCCTGTTTTTTAGCATACATGTATGTTAGCATGTAAGTTAGCATGTATGTGAGCATATGTTAGCTTGAAGGCTATGTTAGCATGTATGATAAGTATGTTAGCATACATGTATGTTAGCATGTATGTTAGCATGTGTGTTAGCATGTATGATAGCATGTATGTCAGCATGCATGATAGCATACATGTATGTTAGTGTGTATGATAGCAAGTATGTTAGCCTGTATGTAAGCCTGCTTGTTAGCCTGTATGTTAGCCTGTTTGTTAGTGTGTATACATGCTAGCGTGTATGTTAGCATGTTATAAGCAGTATGATAGTGTGTATGTCAGGCTGTATGTTAGCCTGTTTTTAGCATACATGTAAGTTAGCATACATGTTAGCATACATGTATACATATATGTTAGCTTGAAGGCTATGTTAGCATGTAAGATAGCAAGTATGTTAGCATGTATGTTAGCAAACATACATGTTAGCATACATGTTAGCATACATGTATGATAGCATACATGTGTGTTAGTGTGTATGATAGCAAGTATGTTAGCCTGTTTGTTAGCCTGTATGTTAGCATGTTAAAAGCTGGTAGCATCTATGTCAGGCTGTCAGTCTGTTTGCTAGCATACTGTAGCATGGTGACTTCGAAGTTCGGACACTTAAGACTTAAAACACCCCAAAACTAAATCTTCTGTATAAATCACCAGAAAATATACTTCATATGGTGGGAGAATTGTGTTATAGTACGATATATATACAGCCAAACTTTCTTTCCTGCAAACTGTTTTCATGTTGTTTTTGATGAAGATTCTTCGTGATTGTGGAACTGGTATTTCTTTGCTAGAGTATTGCGAAGTTCGGACACGCAACCCACAGTGTGGCGCTGGTGATAAAATTGGTGGTGCAGTTGCTCGTTCAGTAATTATAACAGACTTCATAGATCTTCGTCATTTTATTGACAAATATGTAAGTAATTTCTTGCACACGGGTCATTTTGGAGAGAAAATAACTGTAGCTTCGTACTTTTTGGTGAAATTTGGCTCTTCCTGTAGGTTTTCATGGTGAAATCGTGTATTTCTTAGGGTGTCCGAACTTCGCAGTATGCCGAACTTCGCAATACTGACTATACATGTTGTTAGCAAACATGTTAGCATGAGCATACATGCATACTGTACATTAGCATGTATGTTAGCATGTTATAAGCAACATGAAGGACTTAAACACTTTTTGGTTCCTTGCTTAAGCAAAAGGAACCTATGTACATAGTCAACTAGATCTGCCATAGTGAGAGGGTGTGCTCTATTGTTCTCGGTGCCTGTAAAGGTCACCAAAGGTCAGTTAGGGGCCAAAAACCAAAACAATAAACAAGCAATAACTCCCATTGACAGGGTGCGACATGATTGTTATTTTGGAACTTGTAATATACTGTATACTTGTAAATAACGTAGGGGATAATTTTTCAACTTAACAGTGGTGTGATCCAAGGTCAACAAAGGTAAATTAGGGGTCGAAAACAGGTGTTTTTGTGATAACTTGAGAACAAAATGTCCGTCAAGGTTGGGAGTTACGCTAAATGTAATCCAATAGTGGACCCGCATCTTTGTGACCGTTGACCTTAGGTTGACCTCTGGTGACCTGTATAAGCTTCTTTAGTTATTTGAATTTCTTGTGGCCATCCAGATCATAAATGGTCTTTCGATCAAAAATGTCCTTGGGTTGTTCCCTGTGCGACCTTCAGGTGCAAAGTTGACAGATACAATTATTTTTTTTTATTTATTTTTTTTATAAATATATGCTCTATTTAGGAGATATATACAGGACAAAAAAAAACAAAACAAGTTTGTCAATATTTAACTATATGGTCAATTCCATGGTGACTCGCGTGACATTTTTACTAAAATTCCTCTCTATTTGATATCATTAATCAAATAAAGAAGTTACCTGGGAGAAAAGCATTCATGTAGTCAGTGAAGTAAGCCTTAATGCTTACAACAGTAGACAAAAAATATTTATACCTCCAGTATTGGGGGTGAAATTGGCGAAAAACTAAACGTGACTCGCGTGACAGCTACTATTAGCAAAAATCAGAATGCACACACAAATGTTTGATTTCTTATGTCTTATTAAAAATTTTCCAATCACTTTTTATAATCATACCGAAGTTGAAAAACACCTCTACCTCAATTGCTATGCAACTTTGAAAAAATGTTGTAACGCATGAAAATAACGATGAAGATGTATTGTGACTCGCGTGACGAGAAAACGTGACTCGCGTGACAAGTTCACTTTTCGAACAGTTCTAGACCAAATGCACTTAGTGAATCGAAGGTATAGATCTTGCCTAGTGAAATAAACATTCATTGGTTTGGAAAGTGTCCAAAAGGTACTTCCCTTGGGAATGTCCAGATGATATTAATGTCCCCGAGTTACTTTCATGACTGCAGACAGTAGGTAATATACTGTACGGGTAGTACAGTTGTTCAGACAATTTATCTTGTCAATTAATATTTATAACAATATTTAGTCTGTTGAAGTCACTCATTTGAAAGTTATAGAAGAAACAGATCTATCAAAATGTGATTCAAATTACCATTCTTATTTGTCATATTTGAATAAACCAAAAGTGTAATATTGAGAAGATACATTCGCTCATAGGATTTTGGGAATGATTGAGCAGTTAAAACCTTAAGGTTGTCAAGTCATGGCACATGGAATTGCCAGATACAAATATAGATTATGTTTTTGTATATTACTAAAAATCAATGACATGTGCTAACTTTCCAAATGTGGTGATAAAATAGGCATTATATTGCGAATAAATATTCATGATTTTAAATTCTGATATTTCAAATGAAATTTTTATAATTAGTTGCATTATGTGTGCACATATTATTCAAGTTGCCTAATTAAAGGGGAATTCATATATGATATCTTTAATCAGTGATTCATTCATCAAACTATAACATCCCTGTAATTTTCACACAGTAAATAGGTAGAAACACTATCTTGATTTGACGTGACTCGCGTGACGTGACTCGCGTGACTTTCGTAAAGGGTGATTTTTTGCAAAGTTTGAATATCTTCTGAAAAGGAAATGTCAGTAATCCTTTTGGTATCTATGTGAAGACTTGATATTCATCATTTGGAGTAAAACTTTTGTGCAGGCAAGGAGAAAAAAACAAAAACAGTCAATTTTGTAACTCACGTGACAGTAAATCAAGGGTGTTTACTGCACTTTCAATTTACCACTGGTGTCTAATGCCTTGATGTCAAAATAAAATTGAAGCTATTAAGTGAGCACTATGCTATAGCAAATATAATTAGTCCAACACACAGTAAATAGGTAGAAACACTATCTTGAATTGACGTGACTCGCGTGACGTGACTCGCGTGACATTCGTAAAGGGTGATTTTCCGCAAAATTTGAATATCTTCTGGAAAGGAAAATTCAGTAATCCTTTTGTTATCTATGTGAAGACTTGATATTCATTATTTGGAGTAAAAGTCTTGTGCAGGCAAGGAGAAAAAAAACAAAAACAGTAAATTTTGTGACTCGCGTGACAGTAAATGGAGGGTGTTTTCAATTCACCACTATTGTCTAATGCCTTGATGTCCAAAAAAAATTGAAGCTTTTAAGTGAGCACTATGCTATAGCAAATATAATTAGTCCATTAAACTGATGATACCTATGATTACTATGTACAAATCTGCACAAAATGAAATTTCACTGTATTTTTCATAATTTAGTTACTACGGGAACCATTTGTTATTACCGACCCCATAATCAAACAAATAATGTTTGGGGGGTGAAAAAATTATTTTCAGTAACTACAAGTATTCTATTTATTGGAAACTTATACAATTTTAATGTACAATGATTTTAAATTTTTTGGTATGATGTTGACCTTATCATGGAATTGACCATATGATAGAGCTATACATGCTCTAAAGAAGAAACTAACTCCCGCTTCGATCGGACACCCGGTTCGTAAGTTATGAGGTGCCAAAGGTTGGATTTGATACCTTTTTAGCAATAACAGTGTGTGTGTACATTGGAGTTCATAACAATTTTAGGATGAAGTGCACATCAAAGGGAACATTTTTCATTAAAACTGTCATGCTATCCAAGATCATTCAAGGTCTCTTATGGACAAAAAACTGCCCACTGATGGGGTGCAATACGGTAAAAAAATAGGTCAATTATGGGTCAAAAACTCAATCTCCAAACTGATAAAAATTGTCCATGGTTGATCCCTGTGCCACCTTCATGCCAAAGTTATCAGAGGTCAAGGTTTTGTTTAGTTTTGAGAGGTGGATCTCATGACCTAGGAATATATGTACAGTAAAAGTAATACTTATAGGTGTCTACAGGTGCAGTGCTGTACAGTACCCATTGACTAAAATGTACATGTATATATGTACAGTATACTCCAGTAGTCTATGAGTACAGCAATGCCCCCTTACACACCAAGCAAGAGCCTGTACAGTATTACCTTAAGTATTTATCTGTAGACACTACAGTCTTAGTCAATGAGTATTGCACTGCTCAGGACTTACACACACAGAAGTATGACTTTACTGTATAACTGTTGACACTACTTAGTCACTGGCTACTGCACTACCCCCTAACAAGCCCACAGGTATTTCTGTCAACTTCACATACTGTACTAAAGTAGTCATTGAGAACTGCACTGCTCTTTGCACACCCAGAGGTGTTACTTTACCTATAACTGTAGACACTACAGTAGTCATTCAGTACTACACTGCCCCCTCACACACCAAGAGGTATTTACTTACTTGTACATACTGCAGTACTGTAGTCATTGAGTACTGCACTGCCCCATAACACACCCAGAGGTATTTACTGTATAACTGTACTTACTATCCAGTACTGCACTGTTCCATTGTGCACCCAGAGGAATTACTGTACCTTACTGTATAACTGTGGACACTACAGTACTTAGTCATTGAATACTGCACTACCCCCTAAAACACCCACAGGTATTTCTTTCAGGAACTTTACATACTACAGTAGTCATTGAGTATTGCACTGCTCTTTGCACACTGCCCAGAGGTATTACTTTACTGTTAAACTGTAGACACTATGTAGTAATTGAGTATATACTGCACTGCCCCCTAACAAACCCACAGGTATTTCTTTCCTGTATAACTTAACATACTGTACTACAGTAGTCATTGGAACTGCACTGCTCCTTGCACACCCATAGGTATTACTTAACTGTATAATGTACCTACTGTACTACAGTAGTCATTCAGTACTGCTCTGCTCTTTGCACACCCAGAGGTATTACTTTACTGTATAACTACAGTATATAGACGCTAGAGTATTCATTGAGTACTGCACTACTTCTTACACACCCAGAGGTATTACTGTACTTTACTGTATAAATGTTGATACTACAGTAGTCATCGAGTACTGTACTGCTCCCCTACACACCCAGAGGTAATACTTTACTGTATAACTGTAGACACTACAGTAATCATTGAGTACTTTACTGCTCCCTTTCACACACATCTCAGGTCTTATTTTACTGTATAACTTTAGATACTTGTAGTCATTTAGTACTGAACTGCTCCAGTTGCACACCCAGAGGTACTGTATGACATAACTTTATAATTTTCCTACTACTCTTTGAGTGCTGCACTACTCCTTGCACACCAAGATGTTTTACTTTACTGTATAACTGTAGACATTACAGTAGTCATTGAGTAAGTGCACTGCTCCCTTTCACACCCAGAGGTATTACTTTATATGAGTGGACTGTAATGTAACATTTGTGGACAATGGAACGTATACGTTTATATGATCTGTCTAATATATGTTTTCATTGATGTATGGACTTCTTTACATGTTAAGTTCGTATTGACTAATGTACAACGTATTTAAGTTATTTACCAGTCATTGCGGGAAAGAAACCCACAATTTCTCCTTTTTCTTGAATAGCCTATCGAAGCCCACCATAAATAATTGTAGAAGGATGTGACCATACACAGTATTGTGTACTTGATGTCGCAAGAGCAGGAAACGTGGCGTGTTCAGTTGGTGGAATACGACCAGAAGTCAAACTCCAATGGAGAACTTAGGAAAACTATCTTGCTCTATCTCTAACAGATCTGGAAAGGACATCAACAGAAAAGTGAGGAATCTTTGACATTTCTCTTACAACAAACTTCAAAATGTTATCAGCGCCTGAAAGAGGGATCACATTAAGAGTATTTTATAATGAGTGTTTTATACCTGAAGTTACATTAGAATTGATCTAAATATTCTCTTTTATCTTGTTCTAAGAGGTGAATGATTTTGCTATTGTGAGATCCAGTACAGTAGCCTGCTCGTGTAGTTAGAATACAGTCCGTATGTTCAGTGAATTTTATGTCTGATAGAAGTTACAGTATGCTTCTAAATGAATGGCTAGTTTGCATCTCCAATGACTTCTTCTTCGATCCGACTTATGATTTCTAAATCTGACTTTAAGCTCCATCAGAACAACTTTATTTTATCTGCTTCTTTATATCGCCAAAAGGCTAGTTTTTTCTCACACACTGATGAATACTGATACAGAGTAGTCTAAATCTACAGTATCTGAAATATGTGCACTTGGAAAGTGCAGTTTATTTTATTGAATAATAGTTGTCTTTGTGATAATGTTAACCCTTTTTGATCATCACTTAATATTTTCCAATGCTCAATTTCAAATTGCTATTTAACATGTGTTTTTCCAATTTACAGACAACAAGGGGACTTTGGGTTCATCGAAAGTTGCTGTGGTTACAATTATAATTGTAGTACTTCTAATTCTGGTGGTTTTGGTCGTCTGTATGAAAGGTACTGTACCATGGTGCATAGCACAATTACTTTGCAATATATAGCAAAGTTTGTTAGCTATTTTCTTGTATTCTATTTGTATTCATTGCATCTACATTATCCTTATTGACTAACAGAAAAGTATAGTAACTATTTGTTGTATCTAAATTTATATTCTTTTTGTTTTTTATTTTGATGATAATAGAAACCGTTGCATTGATAATGGCATTTGTGTGTATGTGCGCCTTTGTGATGCCCAGCTTGTAAACATGATATCTCAAGAAGGGTAGTTCGGACCAATATCATATGTAATGTGTAGACTTACCACATTGAGTACAAGAAGCCTATTGTTTTTGGTGAAGGTCAAGGGTCATTTGGGGTCATGAGGAGTCAAATTGTAAAAACCTGGTAAACACAATATTTCAAGAAAGGAAGGTCGGACCAACTTCATATTTGGTGAGCTTAAATTCACATTGAGTACAAGAATCCTATTGTTTTTGGTGGGGGTCAAAAGTCATTTGAGGTCACCAAGGATCAAATTGTGAAAAACCTTGTAAACATGATATCTCAAGATGGGAAGCATGGGCATACCTCATATCTGATGTGTAGAAGTACCCAATTAAGTCAAAGAAGCCTATTGTTTATGGTGGAGGTGAAAGGTCATTTGGGGTCACTAGGGGTCAAATTGTGAAAACCTTGTAAACAAGATATGTCAAGAAGGAAAGCATGAACAGACCTCATATTTAATGTGTAGAAGTACCTTATTGATTAAAAGAAGCTCATTTTTTTCGGGGCAGTGTAAGGTCATTTGGGGTCATCAGAGGTCAAGTTATGAAAACCTTGTAAACACGATATTAGCAGCTTGGGCATATCGCATACTTGGTATGAAGGTGTATAGCATGGAGTGAAAGAAGCCCATTGATTTTGGTGGAGCTCAAGGTTCACTTGGGGAAAACAGGTCTAATCGTGGAAGCTTTGTAAACATGATCTTGCAAGAAGGGAATCTTGGACAAGTTAAGAAGCCTATTATTGTTTTTGGTGGAGGTCTAAGGTCATACGAAGACAACAAATGTCAAACATTTACTTCACTCCCCTCTTACCTGTCTCTCTACACTAACACACCTTCCTAACATAATATCATGAGGGAAGCTTGGACAGATCGCATATTTGGTATGTAATTGTACAACTTTGGGCGGAGGTCAGTGGTCGTTTGAGCTCACCAGGTGTCAAATTGTGAGACCCATGTTTTACACAATATTTCAACAAGGACAGATGTCATATTTAGTATCTTGATGTATCTATCACATTTAGTACAAGATGCCTGTTGTTGAGGTGAATGGTAATCATTACATGTTAAATGTCAGGACAGCCTCTGTCATTGTGACTTTTTTTTTTTCCACATCACACTGCTTTTCACTGTATTACTAAGTTCAAGTGTGTTGTACACCCTCACTGTACATGATGTCAGATTCATGAAGAAAACTGCTAATGTTACATCATCGAAACCACAATGCATCTTTGCATTCTGGTTAATTAACCTTACATAAATTATTCCTGCAGTGTTAAACTTCCGAAAGAGGCGGAGGAAAATTGTGGAAGACGAAGAGGTAAGACCGTTATATCTGAAAATATAAATAAGATCAAGGGAAACAAAATAAAGCTGTTAAACATACTGTAACGCTAATTCAGTCTAAGATTCCGGGGCACTTAAATATTCCCTACTGAGGACTGGTGGTGGTATGGAAACAAACGCGGCTTGGATGGTAGTATGTTACAGTAGTAAGGACGAGCCTTTAATCTTGTTGTAACATGCAAAGAATATAACACATAGATAAACTTTAGTAAAGAAACACGCGCTGAGATTTCGTAATCTATTACTTTAATCAGTCACGGTACATACCATATAGAAATGGTTACAAACGTGTCACTTGTCTGATGATCACCAAACACGTGGGAAACTCAGAGACTGCACATGATTAAACACAATATACTATATTAACTTGCACTACCTCTATTTACTGAGCATTTTTGATGCCGGAAGTGAACAACTGAATTAATCGACACACATAATATGTTGCAACAACAAGTTAACATTATACTCATTTGAAATAACATTCCTTCCAATGGATAGATTCATGTTGTAATAGATATAAGTAATACATGCAACTGTCAGGAAATCCTTTCCCTACCAGTTTTGTGTTGAGAATAACATGTACATTACGATCTTCCCTGCAGCAAATACCACCCATTCCCCCTGTTCTTAGCCAAAAACAGGGAAGATTAAATATTTACCTGAGTTGGTAATGCTAGCCATACTGAACTCTCCTCTGCACAAATTCATGATTAAAGAAACACAGTGTATTTTGTCAGTGGTCAAGCCAAACTTGTCTTCACACACAGGAAAGTAGTACTGGCCATTAGAGCACTCGTGTTTGCAATCATACAGGTGACTGGTCAACTCAAGGATGAATCCTAATGACAGTATTTGGGTTAGTTTATGCTATCAAGTAACAAATTATTAAGGCTTGAGTGAATTTGGAGAGGACAGTTTTTCTTTAGGCAAGCTTGACTGCCATGTAGACTCTGAGTACATTTATATAAGAATAAGGTACAACCTATGGTTACTTAGCAACATCAAACATATTATGTTATCTTGTATCCTATTTAATAGAAAATGTTAATTAGTCAAATTATTTGCAAATAGTGACTTCATATTAATAATTTTATTAATAATATGTTTGAAAGTATCATTACCTCTCTCTTGTTTAGATGTTGCCCAAGACTAAGACTCACCGCACACCTGGTAAGTCTGATGTACAAGTTATTGCAAGCTGAGTGCAGTGAATGCTGCAAACAATACCTTCAATTGCTTTAAGATACTGTTAAATACCAAGCATAAATTAAAATAAATTTCAACATACATATCCTCTACAAATGATAATGTATAATAATGTACCTGATTCCAGTGACTTTATTGCTGTCATATCAAATTCATGTTATGATAACTTTACCAAATGGGGATATATAAATGACACAATAATTTCACGGTTCCTTTTGTATTTCAGTATTTATGGTTTATGAAAATAAGGTATGAACATTCTGATTACATCAGAATGCGTCCCACTTCAGATAACAGTTATGACCCAATGATGACTCTCAAATGGTCTGAGCCAAGAATTTTTTTTTTTTACACATCTTTGCCAAATGTTGGAATCGATTGTCTCTTTGCAATTAAAGCAGCTGTTCAAATAACCATTTAGTTTGAGAACGAATCTAAAGTTAAGCAATTCAATTAACATATCAAGACATTTTCTACAACAAAATTTGGTTGAGCAGCTACCAATAATGACATTCCAATTAAAAAAAAAATACTTTCATCTGACCATTTTCATTATTGAATTTGTTCCTGATATAAAATAAGATTGTCACTAATCACACTTTTCTGGTTTCCTACAGAGGAGGAACAATTCATCAAGGAACTAAAGGCAAAGTATGAGATACTTTATCACTCCATACAACCATTGCCTTACATCAGAGACAGAATGTATTGTGTTGATAAAGTATATGTTTATAGCGGCATTGAACGGTTAGTTCAACAAGCACATGGAAACAACATGTGGAAACTTTTAGAGTCACATCATGAACTACTAAAGAAACCTGAGAATTGTGGTAGGCAAATTATAGAGGGCAAACCTGGATCCGGAAAATCAACACTGACACTACAGCTTGCATACGATTGGTGCCGAAGAGTTCCAAAATCCCCTTTAAGTAACGTACCGGTACTTATTTACCTGCGGCTAAGACAACTGAGAGGGGTGAAGTCAATATACAAAGCAATACGGCGTTTTATATTACCCAGAGACTCAGATCTGAGTGAGGTTATAGTGGAATCAATCATAAAGAATTGTTCAGGTGTATTGGTTATTTTGGATGGATTTGACGAATACCCTGATAAAGACGATCAAGAGACTGATATTTCTCTTATCCTTCGGAGAGAAATGTTGCAGGATATAGACGTCATTCTGACTACCAGGCCTTTCTACTTACCGAAAGAATTTGCACTGCGTAGTGATCGAATACGTTTAACAGGTTTCAACGAGGACATCCGAGATCAATATATTCGGAAAGCAGTTGTACACGGTGACGAACAAGCTGCCAGGGAAATAATACTTAAACTCCAAGGAAACCCTCTACTTGGTGACTTGTGTCAAGTTCGTTTGTTGTTTGTTTTGTTTGCTCACATGAGCCACGAGAACAAAGACTTGAAGACATTCAAATCCATTACTAGCTTCTTTCGTAATGTGATAGCTTGCTTACAAAGTCATTTGATGAACAAACCAATTGAAAAGGTATGTTTTGACTTAAAACAGGATGAGTTGAACAAGGTTGCTTTTGAGGCATTGAGCAGTAGAAACCAACTGATTGTGTGGGATAGTACTTCCCTGAGAAAACGACTTGGGGATGACTTTTATGAGCAGTATCTTAAAACTGGAATATTTTTTGAGGAAGAAATACTGACTGGTGATCAATTTCTCTACAAAAAGGAAGTCAGATTCTTCCACAAATTGTTCTGTGAGTGGTATGCTGCCCAATACATTGCTGATTATCTATCTCAAGAATCTTCAACCTCTGCCACAACAGAGAGCCAGAGTGTAGCTGAACTGCTCCGTTATTTGGATCCCTTTGAACTTCACTATGTTTACAGATTTGCCTGTGGTCTTAATAAGACTGCTTCGGGTAAAATTGTAAATTATCTGCAAAACAACCTTAAACATAAAAAGTTTGCTATGATGTGTATGCTGGAACAAGACTATAAAAGTGAGAATATTGTTGATGCAATCACAAAGTTGGCCTCTAAAGTGGTCCACGTACATGGCGATGACAGTCAACTACATCAGAGATCTACTTTACAAGTTTTGGAATTTGCGAGTGCAACACAGGTGAAGTAATTTTCTTTCACTGCAATCAAGACATATTCCCTCAGGTTTGTGGTCATGTGGTCACGTTCTTGTACTGTTACTGTATATACAATAGAATTATAATCAGTGTGTCCTTATACTGTACCTACAAAAAACAGTGCAAAACTTCCAGCCTCCACCGGGATTTGAACCTTTGCCCTCTCATGTACTTAAGTGCTTGGTTTATATTTCTGCCAAGTCCTGTTTTGATTTTTCCAGTTTGCGCTGCATTTCTTGAAAGTTATATAATAGCAATCAATTCATGAGATCAGATTCCCAACTGTATACATATCTTCAGAGGTTGAATCCCAAATAATGACCTAATGACCATAGGAACGTAAACAATTTCAAATGGGCACTAACAACACTCAGTGTCGATGTCGTTACCAAGAGTGTCACTTGATTTATTGCTTTCATGTGGCCATACTGCCAGTAATAAATGAACACACTATGACTTGGACAATTCAAACCTTGAAAATATTTGAATAAGTTGTGTGGTCCCCTTTACTGCAAAAAACTAAAAGTAAAACGCAATGATTTATGCAGTAGCGTTTCACTGCCATGGTAAGCTACTGTTGAAATGTCATTTTGACCTCACAGTGTAATTGTATGGTCTAAAGTAAAGTATAATATATTGATATTCATCATAAAATTACAATAAAATAAAATGGACTACAGTTTCTCAAAAATAGGTTAAAAAAAGTTATCTATGTATCATACAACTCAAAGTTTTAATACTTGTAGGTAAAAACCGTTCTGTCCGCATACGTAGGATCGTGTAAAATCTTTGTGGTTTCATGTAAAAATCAAAGAGAGGGTGATCGGAATCCTCGACTATAGAAGAAGCACACTGACATATTATACGATCAATAAAATCATCCGTGATGGTACAGTAGAATACAACTTGATAGATTTATTCAAGTAGTCTAATTGTCCTTTAGAACAGGATGATAACCAAACTGGGCCACAGTACACAAGGAAGGACAACACCATTGTCTGAAAAAGCCAAAGCTGCTTATCAAAATCTAAACCAAAGCCGGGGAGCCTACGAATACAATATAATCTCTGTTTAGCTTTTGATGCCATATTGTTCACATGGGTATTCCAAGTAAGCGAGCTGCTGAAGGTTAATCCAAGATATTTAAAATCTGATACAACCTCAATCACATTATTGTCAATGTACAATGGGGCATGACTTTGCACTGCACGAAAATCAACAATCATTTCCTTGGTTTTCTTACCATTAATAAGCATATAATTATCCTTGCACCAATTCACAGTATACTCTATGGCTGCGAATAATTTGTTAGACACTGTGGGTTTTTATCGGTGCACATCCCAATTATGGCAATATCGTCTGCATACTTCAAGATATAAACATGTCATAATATGAGACTAATGAATCAGTGTAAATTTCAAAAAGTAATGGGGACAAGCAACAACCCTGTGGAACACCAGTGTTATTAACGAGAGTATCACTGTTGACACTGTTACAGTGAACGAACTGTGTGTGATCAAACAGGAAATTATAAAGTAGTATAATTACATTGTCACTGACATACACCTTCATAATGTCCAGTAATTTAGAACAGCAAATGGTATTAAATGCAGAACTGAAGTCCATAAACAAATCTTTGCATAATTACTAGGAGTGTCCACATGTTGATGTAGAATAGTGTCCAGAAGCAGGCAGGCATCCTCCGTCGATCTGCCACTGCGATATGCGAATTGGTAATTTGTCCAGTGATGGAATACAGTTCAATATAAGAAGTTTCTCGAAACACTTCATTTAAACACTGGTCTAACTCAATTACATAAAACCCTCCATCCGTTCATAATGTAGCATGATTCTTTAACTAGAGGATAACTACAATACATTAACCTTGTTCATTTCTCTAACAGATTACCATAGCTTGCCTACACCTGACCATGGCCTTCAAGGAGTGTGATGGATACACTATTTTACTCCAATCTGGCCTCTCTCTCTGTCCGTTAGTGACAGTAGAAAAGATACACATAGAGACTGAGAAGGAGGGAAATGAACCGTATGCAATATCAGAGATACAGTTAACAAACATCTTCTGTTTTGCGCTTCGTTGTCAGTCTGTTAAGGAGCTGTCGTAAGTTGAATCTCATGTTTTTGTTATCATACTACAGTTTGTACAGGTCTACAAATATTCCCTCTTGTTACATTTAAAATAACTGATTTACCAAAGTAATGATGATAAACACAGAGCTCTGACAAAACTGGTATTAGAAATGATGTATCATCAAGAAATACATTGTAATTGGAAATTTTAGTGTTACAATCATGAAAAAAGATGAGTTGTTTATGTTGGTGTGACTAGCCATCACAGTATTAATTATAACAAAAAGAAACAATGACAGTTGTGAATTTGGAAGGTACTGTAAGAATCTTTTGCATATATCATTGGGAAAATCTCTTACATAATATGATAAGTATCATCAAAGAGGCCAAGGTGTAATTGAACCCAACAAATTTCTTCATGAATTTTGGAGGATTTAATCAGTAATGTGGTAGTATGAGAAACGGAAGACAACATACTGTGCTTGGAATTATATTACATACAAGTCTATTTTACAATCTATCTGATTGCACACCAATTCCTTTCATGGACTCCTAGCACGACCTAAGGACGAGCCTAAACATACTGTACATTACACTATTACCTTCCTGCAGTTATGGGCTCATTTGCTCATATTAAACAGCAAAATGATGTCCACATTAAGGTGCTTCGATTCCAATCATTTTGAAGCACTTCCTAATCATTTCCTATATGGAATTGGCTTCATAGCAAGACTGTTTTGCTATCTTTCTCTCATGTTGGTTTGTTTCTTCCTTTCTACTTCAAAGGTTCAGTGAATGTCTGCTGCCTCTTTCACCCTCTCAAGAGTCTATCAATGCAGAGATGATATCTAGGAAAATAAAAAGTAACTATCGATTCTGTCAGTATTGGTTGATAATTTGATTAAATCTAGTCATCAAGGAGTTGATATGAGAGATAATATATTGTAACATTTTCAGTAGAAGTGCAAAAAGCAGATTGTAAGCCTTTGGTAAAAGCAAGAATGATGCAAAAGTAGAAAATATGACAAAATAAATTGCTTTGTCAGGAGGATTACATTGATTTCAGGAGCAGTTAGTGTTAACCGCCTAAATGATTTGTCCTGCTCGACACATTCCTTTGGTACAAGCTACTGTAATGGCAATGTTATTAACCTATCTATACTTAGGATATTTGTTTAAGAACATTGCTTTAAGTCTAAACACTGAAATCGTGTCGTTTTAAATCAAGCCATATTTATTGGATGAAAAGCACCAAATTCAAAGTTAGGTCTTAAGTGTTCCATTTTTAGTGTAGAGGTATCCGTTTCATTTATGTGAAAAAGTTAATTCCTCTCCTTCATAAATCCTAAAATGTCTTTAAATTTAACATATTTTTACATACTTGTCATCATAGTATACTGGCGAGACTACGGTTACAGCCTGAATCTCCATTCTGGTGATTGGGAGGTATGATTCTTTTGTTTTTAGTTGCCAGGGCTTTTTGTTATTGTGTACGTGTCCATTAGTGCAGAACAAGTTGGAAGTACAGTAGTGTAAATGCCGACAACCACTAGACAACGACAGAGATCGTGACATAGCTTAGGGAATATAATGTGAAGTTCTAGATTGTGGAAACAATATTTAAAATATGAGTTGGTCATTGGACATTTTTGATTACTAATTAATTCAGATCATTAATCAACTGAAGATACTCAAGGAAACCTTGTATGACGTTTCTTTTCTATTGAGAGTATTTTGAACTTTTCTGTACATAGTGATAAGTCTGGTAGTATGAAAAGGACGTTTTGCTGGATGTGTTTTGGACTTATTTTCATAACAATGGATTTTCTTTAAGCTATAGTAATACCAATGATGCTACAATTAGAATAGTAAAAAAAAGTAAAAACAGAAAGATAAGTTTACACTGCTTCATTTTGTGTTTATTTTCAGGTTGATAATATCAATATTATTGAGTCACTGTGTTCAGAGAGGTTACAGATCTGGACTAAAGATAGTAAATTACAACAGAATTGTACTTTGCAGCTACTGAAGAACGCATCTAACAATGATGTAAGTCAGTAGTCTAATATCAAAATACCTATGATGGACTAGATATGTCAAAATACATCATCCCCATTATGTACTAGATATGTCATCCCCATTATGTTATTAAGTGTTTTATGAAGAAACGATAGTATCATTTTGCATTTAGCAGTCAAATTATTTGAAAAATTTGATTCATTGTCTACAATAGTGTTACGAATGCAGGATTTTGCATCCAGAACGCAAAGTTCCAGAGATGGACGCAAACACTTCACATTGCGTCCTGCGGATCGAAACCCTAAGTACACACACTCAGAACTAGGCCTATATGCAAAACATAACAAAACAAATTTTTGAATGAATATCTTTTGAATGAACATTATTTTTCAAACCTCAGGATAACTAAATTTTCTTCCAATCATTCTGATGATGGAATTTGTCTTAAATCAAATAAATCATAGCAATCAACCACAAGGTACGGAGTTATAACTCCGTACCTTGTTATAACAACATTTACATTACAGAGTTTTACATGCAAACAATAGTCATGGTTCTTTTCCAAACTTCCCATGATCTGATTGGCTAATAGTTCCTTACCCATTACCTGGAAACATTCTTGTGTCTGTAGTGCTCAATGAACACAAATTATGTAAATTAACAACAATATAACATTACTTTCCTGTGTAGAGATGACAATGTGTGTGCTATAAGTTATCATATGTGTGCACTCAAATATCATAACATTAGGCCCTGTAGACAGTCATGGTATGAAATTTTGATTGGATTTTTTCTACGATATCACGTAATATTTGAGTCATTGTTTTGATCAAAAAAATTGTGAGTTGAGACAAGTTAGGAATTTTGTAGGAACCTAACATCTCGGAAACTTAAAAAATTATTTTCACCTCACAGTACGTTTGTTCTCTCCTCATTGAGAGTTGCTCAAGTAATATACATTCATACCGCATTACTTTCTTTGTTGCAAAGGTTTTCGCACTGTCTTTGACCATGTGCCCCACTGATTTTTTTTTCTTGTGCAACATTCATACATTGTCAAAAGTAGCTATTGAAGCTTGAGTTTTTATTGGACTTTGTTTGAAGAGTTATTTGCATACTGTAAGGGGCAATGGGTCGGAACTGGCCGGGGTTGGGCCAACTTGCCAATGGTGGTTGAGGAAAGGGAAATCTTTGTTCAATTTTAAATAAAACTTATGAATAACATTGCATTGGTTAACTGTTAATGGTAACTTACGACAGGGCTTCATAAAAGTTGTGAGCAAGTAGTTCTAGGCCTTTAGGGATGTGTTATTGTGTCGTCGAGATCTATTTATATTTTCTACAAAATTTAAGGGGCTCAATAAAATGAGTTAAACATGCAGTGTTTTTACTTTTACATGTTCTCTCTAAGCACTCCTATTACTTAACATGAATTTCCAACATTCACAGCATATTCATAGCCTATAACATTTCACACACGCTTTAAAGGAAGTTGTTTACCATGCAGTAGTATGGATTGTGTGATCTAGGAAAGCATATATGGTAACAAGTCTACGTCATTTTTTGGTGTATAATAGTTACAGGTTTATCATTTGATGATTTTTTGTGCATGGCATAGACCTATCACTATAGGCTTCTTGTTGTGCACAAGCCAGTGTGCTTTCAGGGGTCATTATAGCTCAGTATTATGTGTTCCTGTAGAGGTATTTTACTTTGCATTTTTCATGGAGGACTACAGGGACGCAAGTTTTTCTGAGCGGACTCAAACGCTGTTAAACTTTTAATCCTAGTAACCATACTGGTCTTCGTTCACAGTGTACTAACTTTCACGCTAAGTGTACACATAAGATAATCATATCATAATGAACTATTTTTCCAAGGAGTACTCCAGCTAGTGGCACACATAACACAAGATGATTTAAAGATTACATATCACTCTGTAGTGACAATACATCTATAATTCAAAAGGTGTGTGGTTTGACACAATAACAACAGGACGTTTAACATAACTAATTCATATGAAGACATTTTCTCACTACATTCCTAGTCTAACAGTCCATATTTTATCCTGGTTATTATTCATACATCAGTCATTTTGCCCATTTTATGTTTCATGCATTAATTCACTTTAGTGTTACTGTCTTTTTTATACATTGTGTTCTATGTTAGATAAAGAAGTTTGATCAACCCATATTAAAAATGGTGAAGAAAAATGTTGTTTCTGTTAACATTAATGTGAGATTTCAATAAACAAACTTGAGCCTAATCGTAATAATGCGAGGAGTGGATTTATGCTAGTATTAAGATGGATAAGTGATACCTTCAGGAAAGTTACTGGCCACAGTTGGTTATAATCGTATAAATAATCGATATAGCTCTAAATCATTTCAATGTTGATTGGATCGTATGTTACCTTCCTTCAGATCCCCATCTTCCATCTGGAGCTTCTACAATCCTTCTCCAAGGCTGATTCTGGTAACATCATCCTCTGTTCAGGGCTACAATTGTCCTGTCCTGTGTCATTAAAGAAGCTATCGATAGATACATATGAGGAGGGAAGAGAACTAACAGAGACAGAGGTTGTTGGCATATTGATGTTTGCACAACATTCACAGCTATTGGAAAAGCTAATGTGAGTATTTCAATGAATATCGTATCTTAGTAATGCGTACCTAGATACCACTTTCACACTTTATATAGGCATAAATACAGTACTTACAAAGTTTTATCACTATTTGCCAAGTGGAAAGATACTCTCACAGGACAGAACTTTATTGTTTCTGTATTGAGTATTTACAGACCCATTTTTTACCTTCGCCTTGTTTGTTAAACTCTACATTTGGATCGTGATGAGTGGTGCTTTGTTTGGGTTAGTTGTCATTTTAGGGACTTGGCAGAAAATAAGATATATTTCAAATATTTTGCAAAACAAATGCTTTATCATTGAATGACTTTCCTTCTAATGAATAGCTTTATCATTGTTTATATATGATATACAGGTTAGCTTTATCGTCTGTGTTATTGTCAATGCTTTACTCGTTCAGGTCATTGACAGTGATCGTCTGAAAAATTTACCAAAAATAAAATCGGATAACTTTTTGTGAATTGTGATCAGGCAATTGACCGACTCATGGTTCTGCATTATTTCACAGGTTCTTATTTTGTCTGTTGCCCCAGTCTATTGCTGCTGAGGATATTCCTTCAATATTGAAGTCAAGGAAAGTGAAAGGTACTTTATGCGAATGCTCAGGTTTACTTCTGTTGATTGATCAATATCGACAGTTTGTACATTAACGTTATGATCTGATACTGATTACTATTATTACAGCAGCCAATCATTGTAGTCAATAATGTAAATTTTATTACTTATCATTGGTTGCCTGAAGTTATCATTAAAATAATAAATTAAATGTGTCAAGCAAAGGATGTATATTTATAGACGATTTTGATATGATGGAGACATCAAGCCTTCTAACTTGTTTCATATTCAAATGAAATAAAACTGTTAGCATGCTGCTTATCCACTAAGGAGCCTGTGTATTAAGAGAATGTGCAAAATAAGTTGGCCTGACATCTCAATCCTACAGTAGCAGGAACTTCTTCAGAGGCTAAATGAAAAGTATCAGTAACAGAAGGGACAAAAACACACACAGAATACAAACAGGTTAATGAGCAGGGTGAACACAAAGAGATAGATGTAAGAGGATTAATAGACAAGGGATGGAGAAAAGAAAGAAACCAACAGGGGAAGAGGAGCGGTAGGAGATCCAAAGAGAGGATTAAGGGAACAGGGTAGGGAGTAAACTGGAGGACACGGACAGAAATGTGTGGAGAAAAAAAGGGGGTGGAAGAGAGCTACGGGAAGAGGAGTGACAGGGGGGACAAGGGGAGAAGGGGGGACCAAAGAAAAGTTACTCATGTCATTCCTGGATGTTGAGCTCATGAGGTTGAATGGTGTGAAGGATTTGCATCCACAGTCTCTCTCTGCTGTTTCGTACCAGGTCAGGGCGGCTACCTAAGGAGACAATCCCCTGTTGGGACATGTTATTCATGGTATGGTTGGGAAGTCTTATATTCTAATACATGCTACATGCAGTAATAAGCTTGATACAAGACTCAAGAGAGGTGGTACAGCTGGCTGAGATGTTGTTGTTTTGACTTCTGTATTCAGAGTGTCTGTCATTGCTAGACAATTATACATGCACTAAGTGTCTAAATATAAACATACCACCACAGAGATATGGTGAGGAATTAAGAACCAGACTGAATTAGTATTAGATACCCTCAGGAAGTTCTACAGTTACAATAATATTATGCAGTGAGGGTAATTTAAGACTGGGAATATCTCCAGATCAGGGTTTACATGAAATACATCCAGTATGTTACATATGCTGTGCATCAAACGTTTGCCTTTTGCATAATACATGCCAGTGAAGGGGAGACCATGATCTAACTATAGTCTAATGATATGCTTTTCTAAAGAATGTCAGGTTAAATGTTTTAAAGAAACAATGACACAAACTGGTTTATCCCGTTTCAAAGCTTTCCGCATAAATGAAAGTTACATTTTTTACTCGATAACAGAACAGAGAATGATCGCAAAACTTGCCCTTCTGCTTTGTTTTGCGCATGTTCTACATGTTAATGTAATTATGTAAAATAGCTGGGCGTAGCAGATTCTTGTACAGTCTTTTCACAATGAATTGCTCAAGGCTTATGTGACTGTAGTGTAGGTCATTGGGGTGTCTGGGAGTGAAATAATCATGTTTTATTTTTATTTTGTTAATCATGGCATTGTAACCTCTTTCATTTTAGTCACTTGGTTACCGTACGATAGTGGCAAAATTTATGACCTCAACCTTGAATCTGGTCGATGGATGGTGAGTATCAAAAACTTACATGTTTCACTAACCTATTGCTTGACAACTGGTTGTATAATTATCTGGAAAGAAGTATTAATGTATTCAAAGAATTGGAACTCCCCAACGACTGTTAAGTGATTTTAAAGTGAATCAATAAAAGAAAGGAACAGTTTGATAGGTAAGATGCATCAATATATTTTGCTCAGATTGTTGAGGTGGACTCACATATTGAATCAAGTAACAAGAAAATTACGCAGAATAACATAATGTCTGTGTAACCTTACTTTGACCAGTGTTCGTATCAAATGATTGTTTTTCAATTAACAGTTCAGGGGGAATATGGAAAAATGTTTAACCGGTTAGTTAAAATGTTTAACCGGTTAGTTTTCAGAGTTTTTTTTTGTTGTTGTGGTCACTCAAGTACATTAAATTAACATTGATTGCAGTACCGTCGTGCATCTTGCCTGAAAGTAGTAGATGAAAACCTCATGCAATTATCTTCTGTATAACAGTTGAGTTTTCGAATCCATAATCAATTGCTTCGCACTGTCAGTTACAACTGCTGCGTGTGTGTCCATTATCGTATAGTCTTTGCATTAACTTTTGATCAGCATCAGTCTACGATACCGTTACATAAATATCAAAAAGATTAAGAGGCAACAAAGAACAGTTGATAGATCATTCATTCTTGTCACATTTGCTCCTGTAATTACCAGATACATGCTCCTTATTGCATTTTGAATATTAACGTCATCAGAGTGTCGTCAAAGTGTCACATGACAGATATTATAGATATAACTTTGATCCCAAGCATCTCTGAGATTCATCCCAAAGTAACATTTTTCTTTGTAGCATACTTCCTTCTTTGTTTGAATTGAAAAGAAAATTAATTCTTGATTCGCCTCATAACTGTTGGAGTGATTTTGTGACGTCATATTGGTAAAGCTCATAAACCTTCCTATTGTATCTAACTTATAGTATGATGATCGTACGCTCGATGTGACAGATGCAGTTTACAGCAAGGAGGTAGGTAGTGAAGTATAATGTATTACAATACACACAGATTCATTGGTTTAATCTCGATGAACATTGTAATGGAGATTGATCATTAACCTACAAAATAATCTGAACATTTTTTGGCATGTATAGAAATATAATAATGTTTGAAAGGGACGATTCAAAAAAAGATTGTCGCTGTGTGCACCTTGAACACAAAAGAATAGATTACATATCGCAAATAGGAAATGTTGAGTTTTGCTATCTTTATATAAGTTACATAAGGCTTGCTACTAGATCTTAGAAAACATTAGTGATTCACGGATTCATTAGACATAACAAGCAATTAGCTTCTTAATTTTACTCTATTAACTCATATAACTATGAAAAAAGTAATAATAAGGGTAACATTAAGTTGATTGCTCCATATTTTCTAATCTCATTTGATTGACAATGTGATTTCACAAATCCCTAACAGCCATATACTTTTGCAATTTGAATAATTTTGTCATACAATAAAATTACAGCTGTCATTTATGATTGACTTCTTTTATACAGGTTAGCGAATTCCGGGAAGTATGGCAGTAAGTTCTTTTTATGTGTATTTTTTCGTACGATTGGTGATTTATTGAGTTAACATACACAAATCCCCATCATTACGATAATCCCAGCCTATAGAAAATACCACCCAAATCCCCTGTTTTTGGCCAAAAACGGGAGATTGAATATCTACCGGAGTTGGTAATGCTAGCCATACTGAACGCTCTTCTGCACAATTTCACGATTAAACACACAGTGTATCATTTCAGTGTCAAGCCAAAATTGTCATCGCACACCAGAAAGTAGTACTGGCCATGAGAGCACTTGTGTTTACAATCATACAGGTGACTGGTCAATTAAATAGGTGCACTCAAGGATGAATCCTTATGGCAGTATTTGGGGTAGTTTATGCTATCAAGTAACAAATTATTAATGCTTGAGTGAATTTGAGGAGGACTGTTTTTCTATAGACAGGCTTGACCAATAAGGGAGTAGTATACATCATGCTACTTCAAACTACACCTCCCACCCCCACCCTCCCCCCGTGAAGCAGCATGATATATACTACTTATGGGTTTTAGATAAACAAAGGATACACACTTGTATGTAGGTTGTGTATATCAAATAGGATGCAGTGACGGCCATACGTAATTGATACATACATACATATATATATATATATATATATATATTTATATATATATATATATATATATATATATTACATAATATCTTTTTAAGAATGAATTATAGATGACGTCGCTGCAGCCTGTTCAAACCAGCAAAGTCAAAACTATATTTTCTTGAATAGAATTGGGTAAAACAATGTTAAACTTTATTTGCTTTGTAACGTAGATCTATGTTCACATTTCGTTGCAACTGTTGCAATTTATCTTGCTGCAGGGGTACAGACTGTCAAAAGGCTAGAGAAAGGAAACTGAAGGTACCAGATGATGATACACTGACGCCACTGCTAACTGCCAGATCAGTGTAAATCAGCCACGTTACTGCCACCTCAGTATAAATCAGCCACCTAACTGCCAGATCAGTATAAATCAGTACAGGTATCAACGACGATCTTATAACATTGGTACTGAATGAACGATTGAAGTTTATGAAAAAAATAAGTGCAACATTCTTGGATTGGATTAAGTAGGTATAATGTTCAAGTACATTGAGTAACAAAACTATAACACATGCTCATTTGGATGGAAAAGACCAAATAACAATTTCTATGGAACGGATTTGAACCAGTCACCTCAGCATCACAACTCCTGCGATATAGAAACTGAGGTACCCTGCCTTAATTTTTCAATGATTCCTATATTGACATTTCTTCTGGGGTCGCTAGTCAGAAGCTATGCATTGAAAAACCGCCCTTTAGTAAGAAAGCAGTTCATTTTTCGTCACTGCCCACTTCTTCATCTTTCAAGGTTATTAGTCTGGAACGTTAGCCTGTGTTTTACGTAATCTATTCGCCAAGCCTATCAAAGGAAACGAGCGAGGAAAAGTCACTTGCACAGCTCAAATTTCCTGTGATCTACTGTGAGAGCCTATTAAAATGCTCGAGGCAGGTAAACTGTAATGGCAGTCGTATTAAAGGGCGCATTTTCAAATGGATACCTTGCATATCGTGTGGCCATGCAGGAATCACGCCCACTTTCATTCGATATAACCATTGTTTACAATTTTGCAGTTCAAAATTTTGTTTTAAATTTTTTACCAATGCACTGAATGACATTACATTGAAATTTTCAGTTCCACTCTTTACATGTACGTAACTTACACTCTTTACATACGTAACATAAGTAAAGAAGGGTATAAAGAATAACATTAAACGTTTGCCATGTGGTACATAAAATTAAACTAGTACGTCATTACCAACAACTATATTGATGTGGTGGAGACTTGATTACAACATAGCTTATTCGAGGTCTTATTGTAGGGAAAAATTATAAAGAAGAGAAGAATCCATTATCAACTACTTAGAAATGGTAAAGAGATCAAACAATTTAAATTTAACAAATTTAACAAGTCTCAAGCAGAGATTTAAGCAGCCGAGCACGTTTGTGACTGATACAATTCGACTTCTAATATTATTCTTATGAATCTCATGAAAGTTGGAAGGTAGAACTTTGTTATACTGTTCAGCATAAATGTACCAAACTCACTTTATATTTGCATTGTTGAATTTCAAAAAATCCCCCAAGAAACTACAATATTGCATCTGGAATAACACTCACACACACAAAACACAAAATGTTACCTCAATTTGTTAACATGTTTACAATTATGTTTGTTTTTGTTAGTAGTAGGCCATATGAAGCTTTTCAGCATTCAGCATATTCTTTTGATCCATGAACTGATAGATATTCTCTATTAACTATGGCAGGCCTTTTGTGCCAACTTATTGTGCCGTGAAAAGTCATTTCGTTTCACAATGACTTTCTGGTTCTGATATCAAATCCCTACCCTTTAG
Source organism: Apostichopus japonicus (assembly GCF_037975245.1). Lineage (NCBI taxonomy): Eukaryota > Metazoa > Echinodermata > Holothuroidea > Aspidochirotida > Stichopodidae > Apostichopus > Apostichopus japonicus. The sequence goes on from NC_092567.1 coordinate 8,461,746, forward strand.
AAAAAATGCGTTGGTTTACGTTCATTTTGTCTTTATTTGTAATCAATTTTGATATTTTAGGCAATTTACTAAAATTGCCAATGCAGTTATATATTGTATATTAACACTTCATGAGATCTCTCTTGCATCTACTATTGGTATATACACTTTTTTACATTCCTTTTAAGAGAATGTCATATTGTAGCAATACATTCAAGTCCGTAAAAGCTAACTTCGTTTGCTGCATCCTTGGAACTTATAACTCCAGTTTTTAACTTTGCATTTAAAGAACAGGCTGGGAATTTGTATTTTGTAACACCTACATTTAAGTCATGCAGAACAATGGTACTCTCGGCAAATACTTTTAATGTCAGGAAACATGCGTGTACTTTAGACTGAGCTTACTGGAAACATCTTGACTTCACTTGTGATTGGTTCTTTGAAGTATTTAATTAATTACAGCAATAGTAATATTTTTAAAGTGTTGATGTTTTCCAGTATGTTTTATAATAATATTTTTTTACATGGCCACTTTGTAAGTTACCTGAGAGAACTCATTTTTTTTCTTCAAATCACTTATTCAGGAATATGGGAGAATAAATAAAGATAATTATCTTGACCTGTCTAATCATTTATTTGAGTTATTGAAACTGATTTGAAGGCTTCCTAGCCTAACCGTTACTAAATCTCAATGCAAGATCAGTATTCCCTATCTGCTTACCCACGCTACTCTATGCTATCGGGAGTACCATCTCTTAATCTGACAAAGAAGGGCTAATTAAAAGAAAGGCCTTAAGCATGGGTGCATATGATTTAGTGAGGAAATAAGGAGGATGTGAAAGTTCACCAGTCATGTACGTGGTAGTCATGATGGACTGGTCTCATTGATCCAAATTTAGATAAATTGGACGAGATCAATTCAAGGATTAACCTGATCAATGCTATAACAGAGATTCCCAAGTCATAGACACTCATGTTAATTTGTCCTGACTCCCAAACTTAAAGCTCGAATTCTAGCTGAACAAAATACTTGGTTGAGTTACAACTGTTATAACCATTTCAGTACTTCTTTTTGTGGAATTGTTATAATAATACGTAAGAAAATACACACAACAGCCTTCTAGACTAACCAAAGTAGAAGTCCTGATATATTTCAATTTGGGCACTTTATACAGATAACCAGTGACAGGTCAAATTGAGTACTGGATACTTAGTTATAATGTCACCTATAATTGGATGGTCTAGGGATTGATTATGTAAACCTACTGGCAACTTATTTCAGCTAACAAATGGACACCTGCTTTGGTGGTTTATTGAATATTTGGATATAAAATTTTTACTTTGATCAAAGTACTCACCGACGAGAGAAAGTACTTCTTTCTGAAAGGACCGGATGGCTAGAAATATCTGATGGTGACATCCATAGGGGAAGGGGAGGGGAGGGAGGAAGAGATATAGTACGATAAGAGAAGACAAAAACTCATTTCTCCTCTTGTATTGTGTTCCCGAAAGCGAGCTCTCGCAGAGCTTTTGACAGGGGCGGCGATTTGTTTCAAATATTGGGAAGGGGGGGGGGGGGACATTTGCTTGGGTGCAGGCGCTTAGCAACTTTCATCCCCAAAATTGTTAGCATAAATCGTGATATTTTATATATATATATATATATATATATAAATATATATATATATATATATATATATATATATATATATATATATAGGCCTATATGTAGATGTGTAAATGTATATATAGTAACTGGTTGCTACAGCCCTGATTTCCTTTTTTATCGGCAAACCAAATTTCATTACGGATGCAGTCCGTCTAGCTAATTCATTTTGAAAAAGTAAAAACTACTTTCGGTGAAAGTCTCTGACGTTTCTTTGGTGATATTTAGTAACAAATTGTGGAATTTTCCAAGGAAGGGGCAAATTGTGAAGGCATACCAGGCGCGTATCCAGGATTTTCTAACCCGGGGGGGGGGGGGGGCGCGAATTACTATCTAAGCGGAGCGCCACCATCGGTTGGTGTGGAGCGTACAAGAAAATTTCTGGTTTTGATACCCCCAGATCACCGGAAATGGCACTTCTCGGGCTTGAAAATGAGCAACCAGATGTACACTTTTGCCTGAGAACCAAGTATTTCCCAAAAGTTTTTTCTATCCATAACCTTTTTGAAGATTGTCACCAGTCACACATCATGTTCGACCTGATTGCATGTCCTATGGGTCATTGCTTTTGTAGGTTATTATACGTCACGGCCCACAATATCCGAAAGCCCCACTTTTCAAGGTTTTAAGCCCATTACTTGTTGAGAATTTGAAAATTCACTTTTCTCGTGAATAAAATCACTTGAAAACATACCCATAATGTTGCAGAAAATTCAATCTATAGACAAGCAATATAGAAAAACCTCCTTGAACCCCTAACAGACAGGTCAAAATTGAACGAGTAGAGCGAAGTATGATGAAGAATGCTGGTCAGGAATTTTTCTAAAATTCCGACACAGTTAATTTATTGGTGTAGAAATATTGCAACCTCTTATAACAGCTATTAAAACTTGGTTGAAGGAATTCAAATGAAAAATAGCAGATATTTCCGATATCAGGTATCAGATATTTCGAAACCGAACACTACACACATAGGCGTAGGAGGCGGGGGCTGCAGCCCCCCCCCCCCCAACCATTTTTTTCGCCCTGAAAATTCGGGCAATATGCTGAGAATTTTTCGGGCACCTACTGAAAGAAAAATAAATTGCAATGATGTAGCTTAAGGAAATGGATAGTTTAAAAATGATCTCCTTGGTAATTAAAATAAAGTTGTAAGCTTGGCCGACTAATTCGCCATTACTAATGTAAAAGAGAGTTTTGACATAATTGGACCTGTATGCTTTTTCTCCATCTACATAAGACATTTCGTTGTTTACATTAGCATCCGGCGGTATACTGTGCAACTTTCACCGACCGTATGGTACACGATGGCATGCGATGTAATAACAGATTCTTACATATATGATATTGACCTTAACATGTTGAACGCGCGCTTAGCGCGCAAAAAATTTTGGTTACATTTTTCGGGCAAGTCGTTACAGCCCCCAAATCCAATTTGGCTCCTACGTCTTTGACAACACACATAGACAGTTTTGATGCTGATATGATGTGACATCTGCTCTTTGCTTTACCAATTTGAATTGGCGTGTAGCTAGTAATTTGCCATGAGTTGGCGCGAAGCGTACAAGAAAATTTTGGCCGAAAATGCCCCCCAGATCGCTGGAAATGACACTTCCCAGGCCTTGTAAGTTGCATCTAAGCATTTGCTATTTTGAAATTACTAGCGATATCATAAAGAAAATTTGCTCGGGGGGGGGGGGGCGGTCTCCCCCTTCCCGAAATGCGTCATGTTCCCCGACGACTCGGTCGAGTTCAAAACCAGCCACAGTTGGTTATGATAGACTATATATAGTATACATATAGATACGTTAGTGAGAGAGGAAAAATGGAAACGTCAAAAATGGAGTTGTCGGTGTAAGGGGTAGGGTGAGGTGCACGTCCCCTCCGTAATCCTCGATCTGTCACTGGCTACCCTGTGTATATAATATGGATCAGCGCTGTAATTACCGTATGTCACTGTTCCTCTTTCTCTTCCCGGTGTCTTGGCGTTAATCTTCTACTCCCTCCTTTTCTCCTTTTTCTCTCTTTCTTCTTTTTCTTTTCCCTTCCTTCCTCTCCTCCTTTTCTTTTTTCCCCCTCTTTTCCCCTTGTTTCTTCTCTTTTTTCTCTCCTCTTTTTCTTACCCGGGGGGGCGCGCGCCCCCAACGCCCCCTGGATACGCGCCTTATATATATATATATATATATATATATATATATATATATATATATATATATATATATATATACTAACCACGTGCCGTGCCGTGCCGTATATTGATTTCTGCAATTTGTTAAAGAGTATCTCAGATGTGCAGTAGACTCTCCTTTGGAGAAGTTGGATGATCCGTTTACAGCAATGGTTGGATGACAAGATTCACTTAGCTGGTTTCGTTAACAGTATCGACTTAATAACCATCAAATAGCACCCAAAAGCTTTCATCAGTTTGATGAATTATTATAACTTGGATAGATGCATGAAATGCATGAGATGCATAATGCATGAGATGCATGAGATGCATGAGAAACCTGGTTGCTCTTTAACCAGCATCGGAACTTAAATAACACCTATCACAGTTTGTTCATAACACATATACATACTAGCTTCACCTTCTTATACATGTAGGAACTTGAGCTGAAGTTGTTTCTATTCTAAAATCCTGCTGAGGTTAATGCAAGCGGTCAGATTCATAGTTCCTTCTATAATATTGCTAAGTATACCGTTCTTCAAATAACATGTGCACTTAGAGTTTCCGCAAAAAAAATATTGTTCATTTCATTTCCGTTATCACCAGTATAAATATACAATATTTATTAATAGGAGAACCAAAGACATATAAAAATATGTACATTAATATGAACATAAATATCAGAAAGTAAAAGATTAAAGAACTGTTGAAAACTCATGTTACTAAAAATAATCTACAAACAGGATCCAAGTCATTATGTTTGAATAAACTTTACAGCAAAGCAAAGAAAAAAAAACTAAGACTCCGGTCACACGTATAAAATCTCATCTTCCGACCATCGTTTCTTAACTATAGTCCGGACAGAATTTACGAGGAAATTACGAGCGATCCCATCATTAAACTAACTACGGTAGCGGTCACACGTATACTCACACGACGTTGTACTATATTCGGACGATCGTTATTCGCGAACACATGCATCGGTGAGTTAATTATGCTTTTGCAACGCTATCATGCGCAGTTGTGTTGGGTCGGTCAAGGGTCACGGTTTTGATGATGTTTCGCGGGGTTATTAGATGTAAGTAGTAGATGATGGCGATGGAAGCTCAATTTGCAGTAGCGCTTTCATTGTTTTATTATTATGAGGTTTGTATTACGAAGGAGGCGTCACATATTGGAAGAAGCATTCCTGCAAAGACAAGAAGCCGCTGTTCGCCGACAGAGAGCGTGTAGGCGCATATTCATTCGTAATACACAGCGAAATATTATGGATATGCAATCCCAGCACGCACTGCTCACGCTAATGTGTATGCGTCCGTTCGTATCCCTCTTTCGCCATCATTTCCGCACACATTCTAAACACCTCCTTATTCCCGGTGTTTTCCACCATACTCTGTATCTACTCCCCCCAAAATATATCAATTAGTGTCAGGACTTCTTGTTCCTCCCAGGTTTTACCGCGAGCTGTGGCCGCCATTGCGAGTTGTCTTGTCGAATTGTCCGGAGTGTTGATTGTTGTGTTGTTTTGTGGTAGAAACCGTACGTGTGTATGTACCGTTCACTTATTAGTGTACAGTATGCAGTGCAGTGCAGGTTTGTTTTGTTTACATCGTATGTATCTAGGCACGCGTCGCTATGTCAAGGGATTGAAATCGGGGATTTCCGGCCGAGGTCAGTGTTTATGCTAAAATGTGTATTCTGACAACGCAATTGAGGTGATACGCATGGTTATTTCTGCTAACGATGGTCGGACCATGGTTAATTCGGGGCTAATGATGCTAATTACCATCTTTAGTGGACGATGGTCGGACGATCGTCAGACCATAGTAGAGAGCGGTCACACGCAAATTGTACCGTGGTCGGACCATGGTCGGACCATCGTTATGTCTGAAAAAATGTACGTGTGACCGGATTATAGATATAGCAGATTATAGTTATGGGGATTTTTAATCTGATTTTTTTTATACACAATTATTGATGTAAGAATTATCCCTCGCGACCGAAATGGTAAAATTAATCCTATATCTGAAACATCACTTTTGACGATGTCATAGAGGGATTTGTCTTAAGAACAGACTAAGCTGATTTACAGATATACGACTGTCTGGTATAACAGACAACGCATATTCATATAGTCTATATCGCTGTAGGCATTCCGTTGCAGTCGCTCCGGACTAAGGCATGTTTGTTTGGATAAAAGTGCTACAATATACATCGATATAGAGACTTCAAACTAGTCTTGGTGATTTTCTAACTTTAAGATATTAACATAAAGATTCAGTTGTTCGTTTGTAATACATTTGTTTGAAGCTGACAGTTACAGATCAGTGAGTTATGTGATATTAGTATGTAATACAGGCGACGGTAGGATAGAGCGTTAATCTAAGATATTATCTTCGTATCCTCGGCACTCTTGAAATGGGCGCAATGTTACATGTTGTCAAGTGTCTACTTCCTGTCAGGCTCATAGTAAACTTTAGAATCTCATGTGAGGATATTACAAAGTTTTCATCACCCTTCTATCATCCTAATCTTTGTCATTTGTTTAACTTTCTCTTGTTACTAGAAAACTTCTTTCCATAGTTTATTATAAACTGTCCCTACTCCTGTCTTTCAACGCCCTTTCATCTGATTTGGAACCATATATGTGTGTTCTTAAAGCAGCCATATCCGTTGTTGTATTATGTTATTAATTTAACTTGAAACGAAACATTGTACAACTGTAAATGTGGTGTGTGCTCATTAATGAAGTGGTAATTCATGTAATCACACGTTGCACTTGAGGACGGAATTCTGATTCAGTCAACTTGAATCCAAATAAAGACAATTGGTCATAACAATCTACGTATTGCCTAATTATCGTAACGGCACACTTTCTCTGGTTACATTTGTTATTGTTAAATAGTATATCAAAGATGAAAACAAATTTCCTTAGAGATTATTATGGGGGAGGGGGGGGGGGGCTAGTTCTCTTTACTGAAGTAACGATATTTATATAAAAAGATACATTTGCAATTGTCCAACGACGAGGAGTTATTTCTCCAGGATGTATATATATCGTACAATACACAATATACGTTAGAAACCTTGTGACGAGGTTGGTACAAATAAATGAAAATAAATGAAGTCTCCCTTCCACGCTCGTACTCCAGTACTTTCGTCCTATTTCCCAATTATTGTTGTCCTTCTTTCTCTGCATGTAGACCCCTATATGCTCTCCTTATAGATGTAATTGTCTTGTGAATCAATGAATATTATCAATTTTAAAATAGAGAATATTCAGACAGATAAAAACATATAAAGCGAAATGAATCTATCGTGCTCCCAGTGTTTCTTAGTCAAAAATGTTTTATTGGTGAAAATATCGATGGATAATTTTCATCTCTAGAATCTTTACGTCTGACGTCACGGCATGCAGCAATACAACAATCATTAAATGTGACTCAGTTCTAGTATTTTGAGTTGTATTAGGATTTGAGGGATCCATATTGATTATATTTCATTATTGATTTAGATTAATGTATATATATACGTGACTGATATGAATATATGGGTCCAAGCAGGCTTATATATGAAAGGACGTATCTGGATTTAACTTGAAACTAACAAATGGATTATTTTATGATGAATAAGCAGCAGCATTATGATACCAATAAAGTCAACGGTGAATCTGAACTAATAATGGTTTTAAAATATTTGTATTATTCCTTTCGTCTTTTGAATAACGGCTAAATCTAATTTAAAATAAATAGTATCCCGAAGGAGCTTGGGCCCGAGTGGGAGGAGAGTTTCTTCTAGTATAAGAAACACTCTGATGTAGTTGAGTCCAATTATTCCTTATTCCGAGCCGAGTCCGGGACTACTTGGTTCGAGTGTGGTACTCTCGAGTTCGAACAGAGATCTGTAGAGTATATGAGCAACCCAAACCAAGTCCAGCTATAGACATAGCAATAACGGCTCACGCGATACTAATAGACACACAGGGATTATCGGTTACATAAACCCACTCTAAATATTCCTTAATTTACAGACCGTCGCTTCCTGGTCTGAATGTTGAACAGAGAGAGTCAACTATTGTAAACTGATTATGTGCGCATGTAAAAACTTCCAATTAAACATATACATTCCCAGGGTAAATTTAGAAAGAAAGCAATATGTGCAGGTTTTATTATATTTCATGATATTTATCAATGTTAACATTTCTAGACTAGTCTATTTAATCCTCCCCTTGCGTCTCTTATTTTATGTGTTCATCATACAACTGATTTTTCCAAACGTTCATGGAAATCTCTACACGATCAACAATACGATAGAAACAGACCATCTAAGACGAAAAGGAGGGGTGTAGGGGGGGGGGGGGACTAATATGATGATTTGTGGGCTAACCAATATTTTGCTTTAGTTTTGCCATTACGTCGATCCAACCACGATGTACTGGAGTCTATCTTTGAATGATGCCATATTTTCCCTTCTCATGAGAAGTTAATCATTATGACGTCACTCAGTGTTTGATGACGTCAATCAGTTTTGATGACGTCACTCAGTGTGATGACGGGTTTAAAACTAACTATGTCTTCCCTATAACGCTGATGTTTATATTCATTATTAAGTCCGTGCCTTTTACATTGACGAGTCTGTCTCCTTTATTGACTTTAGTGTGTTCAATACAGGTGTGCGTTTACCTGTCAGGAATAGTTTACTGTGATATTTGTGAAGATATATCATTGTAACTTATATATATATTTTGCTTAGCCATATTATGTTTTCCTGAAATTCATTTTCAAAATCTCAGGAATACATAATATTTTTCTTCTTTTCAGGCCTGTGACAGAAATGGCAATCTACCAGGAGAAGAGGTAAGAGAGACATAGATTCATGTTCCTGTTAATTAGTAACGGAAATTTTAATAACAGACAAAAATAGGTATTAATTAATGTTGAACAAAGAAATAAGACAACAGAGTATTAGACTTTATTTCTCATCAGGGGAAAGATTTATAATTGTCGTGTATCGAACTGGAACAGGGAATTTAGATAGGCCAGTTACAAGTTCATATCACGTGATGATTATAGCACTGTTCTTAATGACAAGTTTAGATGCGGCCTTAATAATCTTCCTTACGCACACACTGTCAAAGAAATGCTCAACAAAGAAACGAATAGACCTTTAATACTACAAGGTTATTCCGATGTTATGGTGTTTTAAAGTCACACACGAAATTGAAATTTAACTTTTTAAATTTCAGCTGTCCAGGCAAGGTTGACTGTAAAAGGAAAAAGCAGGTGTAACAATTTTCTCTATAAACAGAAAATGCCAGCCCAAGAAGTCGAGACTCAAATCTCCCATAAATCTCTACTCCGGTATTCTTTGATACTATAAAGTCATTAGAATCATGCTATGGTGTCGGGGAGGGGTTGGGGATGGTTAAGGAGGAGCTAAGCTTCTCACAGAAATTTGGAAACGATGCAACAAAGTTTGCATGTAAGCGTCATCACATAACCGTCAAACAGGAACAAATTCAATATTGAAATCGAAGAGATAAACTGATAGGCTCTGTTGCAATGTCAGTGAGTCTAGGAGCAAGATGATTTACTGGGTTGTGATGTTATCGGTTGGGTTATAGCATCATTTTTATTCATAGTGATACAGGAGGGTCCATTGTGACATAAAATGACTAATTTGGAGTAGAAACCATTCCCTGTGGAATGTGAGAATACCAAGCTGTTGTTATACCAAATATAAGGAAACTAGAAACAATATAAAAAATAAATGTTTTAATATCTGAGGGATCATGTGCATCAGGTAAGTTGCAATGAGGGTCCTTTTAGACTAAACTGACATGATAGCAACGGCGTAGGTATTTAATGAAGATGAACCTACGTGGATGTGAGGTGACTCCTCAACATTTCTAACAAAATGTCAAAAGAATAAACACAATAATTGGGCAATATGCTTAAATCAATTCTGACTTATCAGTCCAGAGCGGCGAGAAATACAAGTAATTTAGAAAAGATTGTTGTCAAAAACTGGGTTGATTATTAGCACAACCTAGTACTGTTAGTTTTTAACCGTGTAATCGGTCAATTTTTAAATATTTAACCAGCAAATATAATACTAGTCAAAATATGATATAAGGCATCATTCTATTTATTTTCAAACACATAATACTTCAGTTTGAAATATTCTATGTAAACATTAATTTTAAACATGTTGCCTACACACATGTACAAACATATGGCGCATGTTATACTTAATCAGAAGGTTCTTTTTTCTTTCTTTTTATTTAAATTTGTGTCTTAATATGTAATGACACCTGACTAGTCCAGCTAACAAACAATATTCTTATGAATGTTTAGTATCAAATTATGTCTTCTATTAACATAATTATCATAAGAGCTGTTTTCGAAACCTGCTATATCTAAATTATTGAGCCATGTTTAGTCAGCTAACACGTACAGCTAGGATTGTTTAGACGTATTGGTAATAACGAATACTGGGTTTGTATAGTCACCATGCAGAAGATGGATGAGTTGAAGTGATGAAGTATTTCTCTTGAAAAGCAGAAAAATAGCAGCTTGTATATCCAATGCGTTTAGACAGAGGGAGGATTCGTCGTATATCTAAAATTGGTTATCCAAAGTTTGATGAAGTTGTATATTACACCTCCCCCCATGGAAGTCTATTAAACGCGATTAAACCGTCAAAAAGTTTAACTATTGTCATATACAGTGGCCATTTTCAGCCGTATTGCCATTGTTGTTAATTAGGAATCGCTATACTGATTCTGTACAGAGAAACTAACAATATAGTAAGAAATAAAAGCAGGAATTTCGTGTTTCATGAAACATTCATTCAGTTCTTTCAGAATAAAGGCATCATAATATAAATACACACATCTTTAATCGTTTATTTTTTATTAATTATGCGACTCCCGTGCATGGGGACCGTATATGATTCATGTTCATTCTTAAGTCAAAACTATGCAGCGGAAAAACAATTAAATAAATATCTGTCAAATAACTTGCAACACGTGACACCAAACCTGCTTCGAGTTCTAATTTTCTACAATGTGCGACAGTTTCAACTATCTTTATATCTCGTTAGCAAAGCTACGTCAAACTTCTCGTTATTCCATCTCTTTACCCCATTTTCGCTACCTGCATGTTAATAAAAATGTGGAATCTCCGTCCTTCACCCAAGCATATATACAACATACACATCAGCATAATTTTCAAGTGTAGTTTAGGGTATACAGGTTCTGCCACTAGCCTGCTAGCTGACTTAACTTTTCTGGTCACATATTTGGGTTTTTTTCAACCAGAAGTAACCATTGATGTAATATATATATTTTTTTCTAATTCATTTGCAGCAACAACATTAGTAACTACCATGACTAGTAAAATTATAACTAACTTAACAATAAGGAGGCCCTTTTTAGATTTTAAATTCCCATCAATTTGAGATTACTTTAACGTAAGTTAATTATGCTTGACGTTATTGGAGACGTTAGCGCATGTCTGCAAGTTTACTTATTTTGTTCTTTCCAACTTTTACGGAAACCGAAATTAGCAGTACATGAATTTGTTCCTAACGTGCAATTGTTTGTAACTGTAAAATGTGGGAAGTGCGTTATAAATATTGTTAATGCTCCTCCAAAGAAATATATTAGTTTCTGTGTTTTTAGTGATTTCGATGTACATGGAGGACTAGCTAAGGGTGAAAAAGAAAAAACGGAAAACACGAACAAAAATGTTTATACGCTTGAGTTTAAATCGTAAACATTTTTGAATTATGTTAAAATAACATTGTCACAATTCGTGCTCCTCTTAATAAATTTTAATTATCAAGAGATTCCGTGTTTTAGCGCGTTTTATATCTAACCAGAGGACACCTGCAGGGTGAAAGGAAACTATTCGAAAATCAGCGACATGAATAACATAAGGCAGATAGATATAGGCATATAGCGCACTTTAATCAGGATGAAATTTGTTTTATTGTTATGTATGATTATTTGTTTGCCTTTCTTGCAGGGTTACATCGAACCTAGACCATTGGCTTATGTTACGGATGAAGAAGTAAGAATATTGAATGTTTCGTTTTCAGTTTGTCCTTATACTAAGTATATTCAATTAGCAAACAAGAGCTTATCTTCGTGAGACAGCTTTATAGTGAGTCATATACAACATGAATACGATATGTCATCTATTGAGGACAGTTGACAACAAAGCTCGTCAAATCGACAAGATCAACATCAATAAAAATATATGTAAACATGGAATTGTCTGAGATTTCGTGTTCATTGCTGATTATTTACAACCAATGTTCCTCATTATATGTATATAACCACATGTCAGCCTACGATTGTTGAGTAAATAGAATGTTGTTTTACCACGGGTCGCTTGCCTCTGGAATTGCAAACAACCTGATGTTTGTATATTGCATACAATATCGAGTTAAGAATGACTTCAAAAGTGAGCTAATAAAAACAATAACACTTTCAATGATCTTATCACGGATCTTAATCTGTTCATCCTGAGAATCTGTTCATATAATTTAGCAATTATACTCAGCAGTATTTGACGGATAGCAAGAAAACTGATGTTATATTTCATAATTATATTTAGAGATGAACTACTAGATAAAGGGAGCTAATTTATGCATGATAATACTAATTTCTGATGGTCTAGCGATCAAGCGTAATCCGATGATGAAATTGAATCATTGCTGCTTGTTTCAGTCTGGACTGTCTCTGAATTTCGTAATAACCTTAAAATGGTATAACAAAAACTTGATATGATCGAAATTGGTAGAAGAAATAACCATAACTGGCCAATCAACTTAAAGAGTATATAATGAGTGGTTTTCTTAGAACTATTCGACTAAGCTAATTCAACAATATTGCATTTATGGATACAGCACAGTAAAACTACAATTATATGGAAGAGTATTGTAGTAGATGCGATTATTTGTGAGAATGGATTAAATGGATTAAATGGTGACTGTAGACAGAAGTATTGTCTTAATATGTTACAGTCCACTAACAGAAAGAAAATGATTGTTTATTTTACTTTATTGCTATTGATGTGTTCTAAATATTCACCTGTTAAATGAGCTAAATCTCTGGAATCTTCTGTTAAGGTTATATGAATTATGACGTCAACTCCTCGGTTAGGTTATTTGTTTGTAAAGTCTGATAACTCAACCAAAACAGGTTATTTTCACCTAATATAAACAACCGAGCACCCTTGGATGGCATCCAATACAATTTAGATTGCCCAGTTTTATTAGTCTCTGATATAGTTGAGACGTCTGATATCGGTCTTATCTGTAGTGAATTTAGTTTGCTCACTAGTAACAACAGAGATCAAGATGGGATGGAATCAATAATTCACACCAATACGATGAATTATTCGAAATATTTAATAGCACTACATAATTTTTCACAATAAGAAAGTCATTCTTGATACTACTGCTGTTACTGTAACTAAAGGGCGTCTTACGAGACTTACCAAGGGCTCAGTTTATGCACTGAATGAATAAATTAATCTTGAAATAAAATAGTTGAAGGGTACTCATTACGAACTCTTGTAAGTAAAACAAAATCAGACATGACTTTGCTGAAAGAAATGGAAGTGATCAGAAGCTTTCTCCCAAATCATCCTGATAAAATAAATAAATTCGATTTCATTTTGTTTCTCAGGATGCAGCAGAGAAGAGGAGTTCTAAAAAGAAATGCACAGTCTCATGATGTAAGTAAAGAATATCACAGCTGAATGAGACTTCTACTTCTATAACCAATTGAATTGTTTTTTCTTGGATGAGATCTGCTGTAACAAACACACCATGAATAAGAAATCGAAAATCCGTATCGCTACTTCCTAACAGGTGTCAAATGTATTCCTCAACTGAAACCAAAATGAATTTTGTGAGGAGAGATCAAATTTGGCATCTCAAAGTTGGTTAGTAAGAAGGAGGGAGCATGGGGGAGGGGGTATTTTCTCATAAAGTAATTTAGACTGAGCTTTGAATATTCTGACAGGACTGAAACGTTAGTGACGCATCATTGGTACACTGATAAACATCTTCTATAAGCAGTGCTGACAAACATATCAATCGTGACAACTCTTTCTGCATCTCACGGATTAGGACTGAATAGGAATATGGAAAGAAAAAGAGAAATATCTCTCCGGGATCGAACGTGTTTTAACATTTAAAATTGATGAGTTGGTTTAAATAATCTGACAGCAGATGATTCATATCAGTCTGTGTAGTAAATAATCCTAAATATAGTATGTAGCAGGTATCTTTTTCAGTATGTGTAGCAGGTGATGCCCGTTATTCTGTGTAGCAGGCGATGCCTTTTATTCTGTGTAGCCGGCACCTCTGTCAGTATGTGATGCAAGTAACTTCTGTTATTATGTGAAGCAGGGATCTCTGTCAGTATGTGCGGCAGGTGATGCATGTTATTTGGTGTAGCAGGGAGCTATGTCAGTCTGTGAAGCAGGTGATGCATGTTATTATGTGTATCAGGGATCTCTGTCAGTATGTGTAGCAAGTGATGCCTGTTATTCTATGTAGCAGGGATCTCTGTCAGTATGTATAGCAGGCGATGCCTGTTATTCTGTAAAGCTGGCATCTCTGCCAGTATGTGTAGCAGGTGATGCTTTTTATTCAGTGTAGCAGGGATCTCCGTCAGTATGTGTAGCAGGTGATGCCTGTTATTCTGTGTAGCAGGGATCTCCGTCAGTCTGTGTAGCAGGTGATGCCTGTTAATCTATGTAGCAGGGATCTCCATTAGTATGTGTAGCAGCTGATGCCTGTAATACTGTGTAGCAGGGATCTCTGTCAGTATGTGTAGCAGGCAATACATATTATTATGTGTAGCAGTGATCTCTGTCAGTATGTGTAGCAGGTGATGCATGTTATTCTGTGTAGCAGGGATCTCCGTCAGTCTGTGTAGCAGGTGATGCCTTTTATTATTTGTAGCAGGAATCTCTATCAGTCTGTATAGCAGGTTAAGCATGTTATTCTGTGTAGCAGGGATCTCTGTCAGTATGTGTATCAGGTGATGCATGTTTTTCTGTGTAGCAGGGATCTCCGTCAGTGTGTCTAGCAGGTGATGCTTTTTATTCAGTGTAGCAGGGATCTCCGTCAGTATGTGTAGCAGGTGATGCCTGTTATTATTTGTAGCAGGGATCGCTATCAGTATGTGTAGCAGGTGATGCCTGTTATTATTTGTAGCAGGGATCTCCTTCAGTATGTGTAGCAGGTGATGCCTGTTATTATGTGTAGCAGGGATCTCCGTCAGTCTGTGTAGCAGTGATGCCTTTATTATTTGTAGCAGGAATCGCTGTCAGTCTGTGTATCAGGTTAAGCATGTTTTTCTGTGTAGCAGGGATCTCCGTCAGTCTGTGTAGCAGGTGATGCCTTTTATTATTTGTAGCAGGAATCGCTGTCAGTCTGCATAGCAGGTTAAGCATGTTATTCTGTGTAGCAGGGATCTCTGTCAGTATGTGTATCAGGTGATGCATGTTTTTCTGTGTAGCAGGGATCTCCGTCAGTGTGTCTAGCAGGTGATGCTTTTTATTCAGTGTAGCAGGGATCTCCGTCAGTATGTGTAGCAGGTGATGCCTGTTATTATTTGTAGCAGGGATCTCTATCAGTATGTGTAGCAGGTGATGCCTGTTATTATTTGTAGCAGGGATCTCCTTCAGTATGTGTAGCAAGTGATGCCTGTTATTCTGTGTAGCGGGATCTCCGTCAGTCTGTATAGCAGGTGATGCCTTTTATTATTTGTAGCAGGAATCGCTGTCAGTCTGTATAGCAGGTTAAGCATGTTATTCTGTGTAGCAGGGATCTCCGTCAGTGTGTCTAGCAGGTGATGCTTTTTATTCTGTGTAGCAGGGATCTCCGTCAGTATGTGTAGCAGGTGATGCCTGTTATTATTTGTAGCAGGGATCTCTATCAGTATGTGTAGCAGGTGATGCCTGTTATTATTTGTAGCAGGGATCTCCTTCAGTATGTGTAGCAGGTGATGCCTGTTATTATTTGTAGCAGGGATCTCCGTTAGTTTGTGTAGCAGATGGTGCCTTTTATTATTTGTAGCAGGAATCGCTGTCAGTCTGTATAGCAGGTGATGCATGTTATTCTGTGTAGCAGGGATCTCTGTCAGTCTGTGTATCAGGTGATGTATGTTTTTCTGTGTAGCAGGGATCTCCGTCAGTGTGTCTAGCAGGTGATGCCTGTTATTATTTGTAGCAGGGATCTCTATCAGTATGTGTAGCAGGTGATGCATGTTATTCTGTGTAGCAGGGATCTCCTTCAGTATGTGTAGCAGGTGATGCCTGTTATTATGTGTAGCAGGGATCTCCGTCAGTCTGTGTAGCAGTGATGCCTTTATTATTTGTAGCAGGAATCGCTGTCAGTCTGTGTATCAGGTTAAGCATGTTTTTCTGTGTAGCAGGGATCTCCGTCAGTCTGTGTAGCAGGTGATGCCTTTTATTCTGTGTAGCAGGGATCTCCGTCAGTATGTGTAGCAGGTGATGCCTTTTATTATTTGTAGCAGGGATCTCTATCAGTATGTGTAGCAGGTGATGCCTGTTATTATTTGTAGCAGGGATCTCCTTCAGTATGTGTAGCAGGTGATGCCTGTTATTATTTGTAGCAGGGATCTCCGTCAGTTTGTGTAGCAGATGGTGCCTTTTATTATTTGTAGCAGGAATCGCTGTCAGTCTGTATAGCAGGTGATGCATGTTATTCTGTGTAGCAGGGATCTCTGTCAGTCTGTGTATCAGGTGATGTATGTTTTTCTGTGTAGCAGGGATCTCCGTCAGTGTGTCTAGCAGGTGATGCCTGTTATTATTTGTAGCAGGGATCTCTATCAGTATGTGTAGCAGGTGATGCATGTTATTCTGTGTAGCAGGGATCTCCTTCAGTATGTGTAGCAGGTGATGCCTGTTATTATGTGTAGCAGGGATCTCCGTCAGTCTGTGTAGCAGTGATGCCTTTATTATTTGTAGCAGGAATCGCTGTCAGTCTGTGTATCAGGTTAAGCATGTTTTACTGTGTAGCAGGGATCTCCGTCAGTCTGTGTAGCAGGTGATGCCTTTTATTATTTGTAGCAGGAATCGCTGTCAGTCTGCATAGCAGGTTAAGCATGTTATTCTGTGTAGCAGGGATCTCTGTCAGTATGTGTATCAGGTGATGCATGTTTTTCTGTGTAGCAGGCATCTCCGTCAGTGTGTCTAGCAGGTGATGCTTTTTATTCAGTGTAGCAGGGATCTCCGTCAGTATGTGCAGCAGGTGATGCCTGTTATTATTTGTAGCAGGGATCTCTATCAGTATGTGTAGCAGGTGATGCCTGTTATTATTTGTAGCAGGGATCTCCTTCAGTATGTGTAGCAAGTGATGCCTGTTATTCTGTGTAGCGGGATCTCCGTCAGTCTGTATAGCAGGTGATGCCTTTTATTATTTGTAGCAGGAATCGCTGTCAGTCTGTATAGCAGGTTAGGCATGTTATTCTGTGTAGCAGGGATCTCCGTCAGTGTGTCTAGCAGGTGATGCTTTTTATTCTGTGTAGCAGGGATCTCCGTCAGTATGTGTAGCAGGTGATGCCTGTTATTATTTGTAGCAGGGATCTCTATCAGTATGTGTAGCAGGTGATGCCTGTTATTATTTGTAGCAGGGATCTCCTTCAGTATGTGTAGCAGGTGATGCCTTTTATTATTTGTAGCAGGGATCTCCGTCAGTTTGTTTAGCAGATGGTGCCTTTTATTATTTGTAGCAGGAATCGCTGTCAGTCTGTATAGCAGGTGATGCATGTTATTCTGTGTAGCAGGGATCTCTGTCAGTCTGTGTATCAGGTGATGTATGTTTTTCTGTGTAGCAGGGATCTCCGTCAGTGTGTCTAGCAGGTGATGCCTGTTATTATTTGTAGCAGGGATCTCTATCAGTATGTGTAGCAGGTGATGCATGTTATTCTGTGTAGCAGGGATCTCCGTCAGTCTGTGTGGCAGGTGATGCATGTTATTCTGTGTAGCACGAATCTCTGTCAGTATGTGTAGCAGGTGATGCCTGTTATTCTTTGTAGCAGGTATCTCCGTCAGTCTGTGTAGCAGGTGATGCCTTTTATTATTTGTAGCAGGAATCTCTGTCAGTTTGTGTAGCAGGTGATGCCTGTGTTTATGTGTAGCAGGGATCTCATCCGTCTGTGTAGAAGGTGATGCTTGTTATTCAGGGTAGCAGGGATCTCTGTCAGTCTGTGTAGCAGGTGATGCCTGTTATTCCGTGTAGCAGGGATCTCCTTCAGTATGTGTAATAGATGGTGCCTGTTATTCTGTGTAGCAGGGATCTCCTTCAGTATGTGTAATAGATGATTTCTGTTATTCTGTGTAGCAGGTATCTCCGTCAGTCTGTGTAGCAGGCGATACCTGTTATTCTGTGTAGCATGGATCTCCTTCAGTATGTGTAACATATGATGCCTGTTATTCTGTGTAGCAGGGATCTCTGTCAGACTGTGTAACATATGATGCCTGTTATTCAGTGTAGCAGGGATCTCCTTCAGTATGTGTAATAGATGATTTCTGTTTTTCTGTGTAGCAGGTATCTCCGTCAGTGTGTGTAGCAGGTGATGCCTTTTATTCTGTGTAGCAGGGATCTCTGTCAGTCAGTGATGCAGGTGACATATGTTGTTTTGCGTCATATTTTCATTAACTGCAACAGTTCGTAGAGGTGACAACACTTTTCAACAGTAACAATTTGTTTCTTCCTAGGTTACATATTGGGATAAGAGTTATCTCCACGAGAAACAGTAGATGTCTCATGTGTACTCTTCCAGAGAGAAGGACAGAGAGGTGGAGAGAGAGACAGCTTTTTGGAGAGCGAAAGGGGGCGGGGATGTGAAGAGAGAGCTGGGTGGAGAGAGAGGGGTTGGAGAGAGAGCAGATAGTCTGACATTCTTCTCAGTGAAGTCTCTGAAGTTGTTCGTAGCAGACTGTTTTATTTAATAAACCGTCTTTTGCTTTCTGATTATTGATCATATTTTGCGAGAAGATAGTAATTATCAACGATTTTCGTCGTTTAGCTTAAAATTAAATTAAAATTATTCTTTAAAGGACCTTGCCTTTCCAAATCTGCTTAACTCATTATTTTTTGTAGACGCGTGACGTATAGAACGCATAAACTGCTACTTCGTCATTTATCGATTGTTCAATCGTGACATATGGAACGGATTTACTGCTGTTTTGTAACATAGAGAATGGGTAATCATGTTCTTTATCATACAGATTAAATGTGATTTACTTAATATCATAGTGAATGTAGGTTATGATTAGGTTCTGAATTTGTCTTGATTAACTAAAGCTTAATAATATATCGAATGTGTAATTTCTTCGTTTTTCATTAAACGGATTAACTAGTGATAATGAATGTAGTGAATGTGCAATTGTAATCGTGTTCTGCACTAAAAGAACTATCAATTGCCACATTGTAATGTAATTTATGATATCTTTGCTGCATTTACAGAGAATAAAGTTCAACTTATGTTACATAATGGTAATAGCATACTTACGTTACGTAATTATAACACCAAACAGTTCTAATATCAGAGGCAATGAGTGCTTTTCTCGTCTCAGTTCTTTTTTTTTACGACGAGTGTATAGCCAATCGTTAAACCACTCTTTACGCTACCACCAGATAATAGAAATGCAATGTTGACCAGAGATTCAGGAAATTCCAAGTTGACCCAAAATACACCAATTTGTAGTCAAATTAAATGAACTTGACAATTTTTAATTTGTTCATTATGTATTAGTATTATTCAATTATTTCTTTACTTATTCAACATCTATTATAAGTTCATATTTTGTTTTGTTTTTGTAAGTGTGTTACACAATCTCGAGATGCTTTATTTTTCTTCTATGTGGTTTATTTTCGATTTAATGTGGAAATATTAGATTTAATATAGGTATGGGATGTAATCATAATCGAGATGGACTGAATGAAGACCCTGCAGGTAGAAAAAAATGTTGGAGGTACCGACAAATATATGAAAGTGGATTACATTTAATACGGTAGGCATAAGTACAGATAGTAACCTTCAACGTATTGAAACCGAAAAAAATCAAGAACCAAACATAGAAACTATTAGACACCGGCAGAGAGCTTGACCTCCGCCCAAGACCTGGGATCACCCTCCCTGGGAGAATCAACCTAAATAAGAGACCACCCAATGACTGTGCTGTACCATGTGGACTGGTTTAGCTCGCAAGCACTCTGTCCACCTGATTCCTAATCTAGAAGGCTCTTTACCCCTCATCAGAGCCAAGGCCTACCCCCAGCTAATAAAAGCAAGCTTGTCAATTGGAACTCAATTGGAACTGAATATACCAATCGATTGGTCCACCTAACTAACTAAAAGTTAGGAAACCCATTTGCCATATTTGTATGTAACGTTTTCAGCGTCCAAGACGGATCAGAATAATCACTCTGAAATTTTTGAACTTTGGGGTGGTAGGGGTGGGGGGAGGGTTTGGGATTGATGTGTCTTCAGATTAATGTGATATCAATTGTATATCTTTAAGAGAGAATAAACCAAATGTGAAGATGGTTGTATAATCTACCAATGTAACTTCTCAGTGAAATGATTTCACCTCCTATGCTTACTTTTGTTTTTCGACAATTACAATTAAACTTATACGTATTTTGTTATTAACTTCGAAACCATTTAAAACGTGTATATATTTTTACTCTTTGCGTTTTTCATAAAGTGATCTTATTGGAAATACATATAATGTGTTAGAGTCACTATGATCTCTATCATAGGTCAGCAATTGCATATTAATCTATGAGTGATCTGTTATATCGAAGTTTTGGTGTATATCGAACTTCAAGACGTTTCCAGTTAAAATGACGTCATTTATTTAGGTTTTCTTTCCTTATTTAGCTTGTATATTTCATGTAGCAGTTTTGTTACAAGTAATGACATGTTATGCATCATTTGCATTCACTTAGAGCTACCAGTTTTATATTTGTTTTTGTTGGGGTGGTTTGTGCTTTTTTTTTTTTTTTTGCCTTTGTTCATTGTTCATGGTTAATTCTGTAATCTATGGAATTTAAAGCCAACTGTAAACATAATATGTTGTATGGTTTACAATAACGTGTATATTACGTAATATAATGATCATTGCATAACATTACTATTTTGAGCTAAATCAGTTAATTTAAAGATAATGTTTGGCTTTCTATTGTACTCTCCTTTATCTCATTACTACGCGGGCTATAAGCGTTTATATTCATGTATACTTTAGTTATGTATCTTCCCTTTAGTTACATTACAGCCGATAAAAGACAATACAATGACGTGTCTGTGACGTCATTCAATAATAATTCGAACAAGATAATGACAATCTGAACATTTTGTTTACTGAAGCTTGAAATCAATGATCGTACTTCTATATATGGTAGGTCTTGTAGTTTACTCATGGCTGAGACCAATAGTTGTTCAACAAACCAATGTAAACTTTTGATAATAGGTTTTATAATGGCAAATTATTTCAGAATATTGTGCACATTGTAAGAAATAAATGAAAATATCGTTATTTTGTTAATACCACGTCATTGCAGTTTCTTAAATTGTTGGCTTCAATTGTCCAAGCTTTAAGACTCTTGCTAGCACACGAACAGGTCATTTCATTTTATACCCTCAAGATATTGTGATACATATTGTTGTAACCATTTCTGGGGTAATCTTCCACTAGCAATTTGCTAAAAAAAAAATAATAACTTTAAATCGCCTTCATGGATATTTGTTTTCTTTTTATATATTATATTCGATATAACACCTTTTTTAATCAATGTTTCCGTAATTTGCGATCTTTCTATTGTTCTATCTTTTCGTTCTTTTGTCTTTTCATTTTTTTGGCTTTCTTTTACCGTTTTTACCTTTCAAGTAATTAAACAAAGGTAATGAGAGATATGTTTGTATAATGATAGAGGTAAAGTGTAAGAATATAGTTGATGAGCCATTCAGTTCGTATTCGATTAGCTGTTTCACGTGATTGACTTGGAAAAGTCAATTTTTGCTAATCGTTCTGTCATCCTATACTAGAGAGTATTAACACGGACCTTACACTATGTGTTGTTGTTTTCGTTTCAAAACACCTTACATTCTAACAGCCATGCATTACAACATGTCCTCGTTTTGTCCAAAATAATTAAACCTATATCTTGTTGTTGCAGTTTGGTATCCATTTTGTATCTTATTCGTACCAAATTCTTATGTAACTTGTGATTACAATGACCATCAGAGATAAGTTTGATTTGATAATATTTTATTATAATTTTGTATTGTTATGAATCGTATGGTGGTTTGAAAGGTACAACCGACATGTAGCCCTACTGTGTCAGTACAGCACGACATCATACTTAATCTGTATATTTGTTTCGAATTTCAGACTTTCAGGAAGTTGCCGAGTTGTCGCTTTGTATTAACCTTGACAACACGTCAAACACATGACTTTGTCGAGTTGATAAGTCACGCTAACCAGTAAAATCCTGAGAAGAGAATTGTCAAATTGTCGTGTTGTTTTATGTGTTTGGGACAACAACACTTGAAACACGTAATATTTGTCGAGATACCAACTAACACGATAACGTGATATGTTGACGAAAATGGATAAATTGTCGAGTTGCTGCCTTACCCCATGGAGCTAGGTAACACATGACTTGGAAATATGTCAAAATAATTACATTTGTTGACATGTCAAGTAACAAAACAATTACAAAAATATTGAATGATCAAGATGCCGTGCTGTATCTTTACTTTCACAGCACGTCAAAACTACGTTCATTTAAGACTTACACTAACAGGACACATTGACAATAAAATATCAAATTGTTTGAATGTCGTGCTACTTATTAAAGCAGTAAGTTTATAACTTGTTTGTCCCTTCAGAACCGCCGTGAAATCACGATATTGACTTGTAAATTAATAAAACTTCAAATCAAAGATTCTGTGATCCGTTTCCTTTCTTCGTCTGCTTTCTATATTCTACTGCAGTGTTAGTGTTAGCAAAGGTACTAACTTGAAGAGATAATCTAAATATTTTGAATGACTGCCCCCTCCCCTTTGGATTTTGTTGCATTTCCAGGTGGCCTCAGATGCAATTTGGTGCAATATAGCACACTTCAACACCCACTCCATTTTGTAAACTTAATTTTGTATTTACCCTTGGCCTTAGATGCAATTTGGTGCTCCAAATGAGATTTTTTTTCTCATTTGGAAATGAAAAAAGGTGTTTTCTGACTTGCGAACCGGGGGGCGGAATGATACTTCCGCCCCTCCACATTTTTCACTGGGGGGGGCTGGCGCCCCCCAGCCCCCCGGTTCCTACGCCCTTGTGAATTTGTATATTTGTTATCTTGATTTGGAGGTTAATGACGACAAGTACGAAATGAAAATATTTTTAATGAAGGGGAATCTAGCGACATGTAGTTTAGTCAGCTATCTTTGAAGGCATAGTAAAGATTTAAAAAAAAAGTTCGTCCTACTCAGGGCCGTTCCAAACGATGCCAAACAACGATTACATTAATAAGTAGCATACTTTGAGAGACATTTAACAACTGATAAATAGCATTTTGCTATACGGATCTTCCCTCTTCTGGTCACACCTACATTTTGTTTTTAACATGATTTAGCTGGTTATTCATAAACAAAGATCAACTTTTATTTTAATGCAGTAAATGTTCTTTCAGAACTGGTGGATATTCCGCTGTCACCGAATATGATTTTGGCCAAGCTATATAAGTTCAAAAATAGCTTGATGTCATTCAAATCCAGAAGATTGTTTGTATGACCTGGTATAGTTTCTTCTTTGACTGAGTAATTGGCTTATTTCATCCTTCATGGTGTGATTTTGTGGTCAGCAGTACAAGAGATATATCTTTCTCGTTAACAGCGCAGTTTATGGTATACCGCCAGCTGACATATTGTGGCAATTCATCGTAAGCAAGCGATAGTATCAGATTGATACAAAGTTCAATGGTAGGGTAATGATTGTTCCTTGTTTATGTGTTTAACTAGTCAACTTACTGATAGTAATCATTAATTAAATAAAAACATCAAACAGTACACACACCACAGTTCAAAATACAAAAGGGAAGGCAGGGGATGGTGGCTGGAAATCTGGACACACTAGGATTATTTCGATCATCCATGTTTATTTGAGATAGGAAGGGCCGCCCTGACGTAACTTAGTTGTTGATGTTTACAAGAATGAATATTCAAAGAACATAATGATATAGATATAAACATCAAGAGAAACATAAATGGAACCAGAGTAATATACAGCTTACAACCGTAAAAGCTTTTTTGCATTTATTAGGGGAAGACTGTGATCGTTTTTATAACCGATTTGCAATTGGTTTTGCTTAGGTTGTGAATACAACTATTATCGGTTTGATTTGTAACCGATAATCCAATGTTATTGCCGATAATATTTCATTTTCACTTGAATAACCTGGAGTACTGATTCAAAACAAGACTGGCATCGAGCGATAATCAATTTTTTCCGACAGAATAAAACTGGAATATATAATGAGTGAGTATTTTGCTTTGTCATACACGTGTTTCAGGAATACTTTCGACATGCGAGGAAGCATCCGGTAAGATTAGCATAACAATACGCGTAAAATCCCATTCTTTGTTCCGAAGAAGAAATGAATGAAAAGAAAACCACACGTGGCTTTGTAAACATTCCAGGCTCAGGTGTTCTGTATCTAGTCATACAGTATTGTATTAATGATAATAGTAAGCTTGCACATTCATATGGTACGGATTCTAAAGTCAGGCCAATGCATCAATTAAAAAAAATGCAACCTTCTCATCGTGCTTTACATCTATGGAAAAGTTTTTGCAATTTTTGTCGTTGGATCGATATCCCAGGATTTTACCTTGTGATTCTTTTGCGTTGATTTCGATATTCCAGATGGATGTAGACTATATACTACCATGAATTAAGGATCAATATAGTTTTCAGAGACCTACATCTTTTCGTGGGCTGAGAAGATGATTCCTTGTGGAGGATTAAGTTTGTTGAGAGGATCAGTTTGGTTTTATACCGGGATACACTTTCAACTAATTAGCGTACGTAACGATAGTTATTTTCTAATGGTGAAGGTCGTACGCAATTTTACCTTCCTGACTTCTCGAAATTTCTGGGAGATAAACAGAAATTGGCTTTCAAAGTATTGTCCCGTTGACCTCTCGTCATCCATGTGAGTACACATTCCAATGAAATTTTATGTTAATATTAGAAAACTGGAATAAACGGTACTATGTGAAACACGAACAACAATTTACTTCTCAAAGACAAGTAGAGCACAACCCACAATTAATTAACTTGAACTAGCCCATGATTTTCTTCAATAAATAATCTACTTATAAATGTCCTATATTGTAATTAAGTTTAATATATCAAATACGAGAATATATACGCATCCCCTGATGTAAACAATAACGTTACACTCAAATACTGGCAAACTAGGCATGCAGTAGCTGGTTTACGTCTTAAGGGGATAGAGGGTAAATTTCAATAGTCTTTCCTGAAATGTCGATCGTAAGGGAAACAGATATTGGATACCGCTGTTACCGGTCGAAAAGTGAAATAGCGGCTTACCAACTAGCAGCCTAAATTGTTTTATATTTAAACTATTGTTTGAACATCCTCCGATGATCAATCACCACCCCAGCCCAAACTGTAAAATTAGAATAAGGTGAAATATGTAAAACAATAGTCCTTCACTTTCTTCATAGAGACGGAATTATATCGCGCAGTCATGTTCCATCAATTGTGCTGCATACACAGACATCAGACAAAAAAAGTTACACAGACACCTGTGTCTCATTTCTTTTCATAATAAAAGTAAATTAGTCATCATTCCAGAGCATGAAACTTGTTTGTTGAAATGTAAAATAGAACCAAACCTAATTTGATTTTACAATATCATTTTAAGTAAGTACCAAGTCGAATTATGTACTGTTAATTCATCAATCAATCTCCAATTATTGTTTCGCATAATTCATTAGTGGGCGTTAAGTAAAACTGGTCAATACCTACCGTCAAAATGTCGGTACAAATAATTCCTTCACTAATGTAATATCACACTTTCGCCATGAGAATATTATATCCATGCAGGCAAGAACAAATATACGTTTTTCAGAAAGAGTTCAGATGGGGTGCGTGCATTTGTGGGTGTGGGTGCGCGTGTATGTGTGATGTTACTTTTCCATTCACGGAGATGAATACCAATGTAGCCTAACTTAAACATTACTCTACTACCTTTCCTTCTTTTGTTCTCGGAATGTATTGGAAAATAACATTTAATTCTCAGCACTGCATGAGTGTGCCATTGTTCATTATTCTAATTACTACTTTCAGCAACTTAAAATAATGCCTTCTAACCATGTTTGGTTTAAATCTTAAGACATGGCTACTGTAATAGGTGGTTATTGTATATAGTAGACGAAAAACTCATACATGTATGGATTGTGCATGCATGATGTTATAGTGAATATTTGTCCATATTTGTTAAATGTTAGTGCATTATTTATATTTTGTTTATATTTTAACTCCAATTTACATATTCAAAGTGAAAATTTTGTTCCGTGGTGATGCAATTGCTCATATCTATTTGGTGTACTTTGAAATTTGGAGAACATAACTAACTGTATTGTTTAGTCGGGTTAAAAAAGAACAATTACCATACCATTTGATATCCTTTCTTCCAAAATATTATTGTTGCATATGCGAAATGAAAGCTCATATTTAAGAAGCAATATTTTCTACTATGCATGTTATTACGTGACGTGTTAGTACTTCACCAAGACACATACAAGCTTGACATGCACTGCGCGTTCTAACTCGGAATTTACTTGCCCAATAACCAAAGAAATATGGCAGGTTCTAGCGCACCATACATGTTAGGGTACGTAATTACATTATAAAGGCGTCAACGAGCTTATACAATACGTTCGTCAACATTGGTTAATTGCATGGAAGTCTCAGTAAATTTAAGTGTGCTTCCGATGAGATATGCATCTCCGCGGATTGCCCTCATGTATATTATTTGTAGTGAATATAATTGTTAAATATTTACTACAGAACGTTGTTTGAGAAGTGTGTGTCGCTCAGTACAGACTAGTCTGTAGCTTTAAGGTAATATTGCGACCAAGCCGGTTCAGTTACATGATCTGAAATGTCTCAATCGTAGCTGCGTATACTAATAAAGGAGAGCTCACAAATATCAAATATCATCAGCTAATAAAAATTAATTCAACAATTAAACACCGTGGATAAATAAAACATATTTTAAATGATATATATTGATAAATAAAACAGACGTATACTCGCAACCGAAGGTTTCATTATACTCTGATTGAAGTATAGAGGTTTCATCTTATGATCTGTGTCATAGACTAACACCAACTATCACAAACCATTCACCAACACACACAAAAGCTAGTAATATTCACTCAAAAAAGACCCAGAAATAATTAAACGTTTATCTAGGCAAGCTTGAATTTTCTTAAAAAGGAAGCAACTTATTTTGATCTTTATTCTCATGAAAATGAATCAATCAAATACCAGAATACGTATCCCATGATGTAAACAATAACATGGCAGCTTTTGCAAGTTACTGTCGAACTAGTCCTGCAGTAGCTGTTACATTTTAAAGAAGATAGAGGGTAACTTTCAATCGCCTTTTCTAAAATGTCGATCGGAGAGGCAAAAATACCGCTGATACCGGTCAAAACTTAATTAACGGCGAACCAATTAACAGCCTTAATTTTTTATGGTTAAAATAATACTTTGAGCATCCTCCGATGATAAATCACCACCCCAGCCCAAATGAATAATTAGAATAAGATGAATTATGTAAGACAATAGTCCTTAACTTTCTTGATAGAAGCGGAATTATTTAGTGCAGTCATTGTCTATCATTTGTGTTGAATACATGGAAACCAGAAAAAAATACTGTATCAGAGCCAAACCTAACTTGATAATAATAGCGTAGGATTAATTGTAGACTGGTACATGGTATTGTCCAATAGACCTATAGACCTATAGTTGTAAGTAAGGCTTAACGATACTTGTACAACTAAAGATAAAGCTATTTCCTCAGGTGTTTATTACAACCAACGCTGTGCAACTACGAAGTTCCTATATACTTAATCTGTGGATAGAAAACGTCATGATGATATTTCTATTCGTGATCTCATTAACACTATCGGTATTACGTAGGACTATAAACCTAGTCCGCTGGTATTTAGTAGCAAACTCAACGGTTCCGAGGTGAAATGTGTTTTTTAAAAACATTATAATAAGTACTTCCTCGCCCCTACCGATCCTGTTTTAAACATTCTTATGTAAAGTGTTTTTTTTTTTCTAGTTTAAATGATAGGATCAAGTGTCGAGAATGTCTGACCACCTCATTAATTACAGAAACTAATGTAATGTTAGCGTAAAGTGAGACATTTGACTGCGGTATCACAAGGGATGCACTTAAAAAATGTATGTTTTATTTTACATTATTCATGAAAAATTGTTATTGAAAGAAGAAAGGAAAACATAATTTATAGAATCTATATTTCAATGTTTATTTTTAACTTACGGAGCTTTAGACAGAAATTGCTAAATACAAGTTATCAGTAACAACTTTGCATAAATGCTGCTTTTCTGCGTTGAATGTATGACCATCCGTCAATATGTATTGTGCAACTGACATTGTACAACAACGTACCTAAATACATATATGATACTGCAATCTTCTAAAGTAAATATAAGTGAAAGAGTTCGCACAAAAATGTATTACTGTTAACTGTGGGGGACACAGTCTAATCTGTAATGGACCAAACGCTTCGCAATTTGGGAGCAACCAACTGGTTGTTAATTGTAACCATTAGTAGGTCTCATAGTGTGTAAGTATGAATGAATGACACGGTAAAACAAACTCAAAATACAGATGGAAAAGTTTTCAGGAAGTGAATTAGACTATTTAAATCGCACTAATGGAAAAAAGGTCGGTGGTGAGGGCATCATCGAACGCACATTTGTAATAGCTGAATAATGACCAGTTTCTTGGATATACACATTATTATTTTTATAGTAATCAAGGTGAAATATAATTGTATTCTGCTTTTGCGTGGAAGAGAGATTTCAATGAATACATAGAGTGGTCTCTCCGATAGTAAGTTTATTGTGGATTACACTGGAGCATCATGAATCAGACTTGGTATTATTGCATATGTATATTCATTATTAGGCAATGCAAAACGACGATTTTCGAAACATTAATAGGATTACTTAGAAAATGGCAATTTGGAGCTTTCTTAAATCATATAAATGACTTAATGAAAGTAAGAAACTGGTAACTTCATCTATGTGAGTATGTCATCACATTAATTATGTTTCTGTTCGTATTGATCCCTCATGGATGTTTTTCTTACGAACATGGTCATTTCTATCATTTCGACGTAATTATTTTCAAGGTCCTGATTTAGTTTAGCAAATAATATAGAGGAATGTATAGTTTCAGAAAAACTCTATACCTCAATGTTTGCGAAGTTTTATACGAAACATGGCAAATTGTCGGATTTTCAAAGAGAAATTCAGAAACTAAATTATTTTTTTACCAAATAAAATTGCACCAAATCGTCACACAAACAAAGATTGAAGACGAGAGCCACGCAAAACATCGCATAAGTCGTTTGTAAAAGTACATATCTGTCTACATGTCAGAGGCCATCGACAACTGTCTATTAAGCAACATACAATGTTGTGCACCCGTCACTCACACTCTCAAGTATTTGTGTGAATCGTTTGCGGTACTTACTAGCCATGAATCATAGATTAACATGACGCCACACCAGCTATTTCGCTGTGCTGCCCTCTGTTCCTTTCACTGCTATACAACCAAAAATGAAAGACACGATCGTGACTCATTATCTTACCAAATCGTCACAATTGACCTTAAATATTTGCTATCATATAATATAGTAAGCCTCTTTATTTTCACTGCCTTATCTAACTAATCACTTTTAAAGTAAGATCACCTATAGGCCACATTAAACATCAAGTAATATTGTTCGTCAGATAATCAGTGTCTGTTCGCGGTGTTTGTTTACTCCTCAATAAAAAAGCCAGAGAAGTGACGGTAAAAGGGTAGGTATGGGCGTCACAGATATACGTCCATACCTAAAAAGTTTGCTTTCAATAAGTACAAATAGGTAAACTTGTGTTACCGTCGAGTCAAAGGCACCCCTCCTCCTATTCATAAAGTTTGTGCCACTGTTAGCGTATAGTTGTCCACGCGATAAAGACAGGTCATAATTTGTTGCTTGTCGTTATTTGAAAAGCAGCAAATTCGTCATTTTGATCCTTTTTGTCCAGATTTAACGTTAGAATCACTCAAATACTCGAGAGGGAAAAAGCAGATATTAGTCGTACTGTCCTTTCAGAACCACCGTAAATGGTTCATCAATGTTTAAATAAGAACTTATGTTAATGTTCTAGAGAGAGGACACGGAAGGGAGGGGGAGGGGAACGGAGCACAACTGTTCTTGCAGTTAATGTGATTAGACGCACGTTACGATGAATTGATTTGTGATTTTTTAAGATCAACTTTAAATTTGTGACCGAGAAAAGGGAGTTTTGTCATGGCAGGTGATTCCAGGAATCACCAGATGTTCATTGCATTTCGATTTATATTGAACTGGTCCACTGCATGGCGATGGAATCGGGCCGGAAATGTAAAACGTTCTCCACACTGTTGTGTGAAAATCGCAAATGTACACATTTCATTGATTAATTAATGGAAAAGTGTCCTTCTTTGTTCAATTTACATGGTTTGTTGTTGAGAAATTAATAAATATAATAGTTCGTAAAATACGTCTAAATGAACCCTGAACGATGTTAAAAAACTTTGTTTTAACGACATGGTGAATAGTTTATCACAGCATGAACGAATATAAGTGTAATAAAATGGAGAATATGATACATAAAATCATAATTTAATGTTGTGCAGTTTTTTCGGCAATAATTCCGTGGCTCCTTAAATCTTTGCTTTTTGTTGATGTTGTTCTTGTTGAATTTTTCTTCTGCCGAGATTAAACTAATGAGTGTGGTTACGAGCATTAAAACTGCTGCTGTTGTTGTTAAATATAATCTGACAGTGTCTTATATACACAAACTAGCTTTAACACTGCTGTCATTGTTAAATACAATATGATAGTGTCATATATATACTAAGCAGCTTTAGGAGAGAACAGATCATTTCTTATTTTATTTCAGATTCCAGATAGTCAGCTCGCGCATAAACAGCCACGAGGCTCAAAGTCATCAGTAAACACGGTATATGGCCCTGGTTTTCCATTTATTGTAAGGGGGGGGGGGGGGCTTAGTGACACAAGTTTTCACTTTAATCATATTAGTGAATGTGTCGGCTTGGACAAGAGGCCTTGCGAAGAGGAGGTACCACTAACATTTAAAAACTTCTACTTCATTACGGGTGCTTAGTTGCAAAATGATGTTATACAGGAGAAGACAATTATCAAAATCATTCACTTTCTTGTCTACGCCTCTGCGTCGTCATACAAATTCACCCTGTGTGTTCGTATGCTAGTGAGTGTTGTGCATTTACGACAGTGTTATTTTATAGCATAGTTTTGTACACTGTACAGATAACGCACATTATCACCAACAGTCTGAACTCTAAAAGGACCTATAAGACAGCACCCTCGGATAGGACGCTGGAGAGGGTCATTGAGGGTGTATGCCATCTTCGGTGTGTAAGCGACCATCAACGCGCTGACGAATAACTTTTACTTTCGAGGGCGCTTGACCATCTTATTCAGAAAAAGAGTGAAATTGAAACTAATCAGATCAAACACCAAACTTGGTTGTGAGTGTATTGAATAATCTGATAAATATTGAATAATCTGATAAATGTTGAATAATCTGATAGATATTGAGTATTGTTCTGTCTAATTGAATGACTTGAGAACATGACGATGAATGGTATCTCAGGATTCATTTCTCTTTTCCAATAATACTGATAGATCTCTGTTTAGGTGGAATAGGGTTTTGTCTATTGTCCTCGTTCTACCAGGTACGGCAAAGAGTTTTAAATCCTGAGGAGTGCTGGTGTGTGTGTGTGGGGGGGGGGGGGGCAAGCTTCGAGTGGTAGTGGTGTTTGTGGGGAACGACTACACAGACTACACTCTAAGCCCCCCACCACAAATATCACTATAAGTTTCATGTAAGTGCTATGATCTAGTTCAATGTTACTATATGGTTGTACAGAAGGGCTGCCGGCGAAGTAAATGGCAGAACAAAGTTCACAATGATACTTGTTGCTGTCACTATACAGTGTACATAATCTTCAGTAAGGTCATTGTGCAACAGAGACATGCTAAGTATTCTAAATAATCAACAGGAATGGATAGCAAATCAGATATAATAAATATCAAACAATCACCTTAATTCAATAGAAAGAGTATTAGAATAGAGAAAGTTTATATCCCTCGGAAAATCAGAGCATTATACCAACATAAAGAATAACTCAAAATGATACGCCCTTGCACCCAAAGTGAGGCTGTATTCCTTTCGGAAAAATAATGTTTTCGATTAAACATGAATATCAGAGAAAATTTAATATATAACTGAAGAGTGAAAATGTCTCAGTTCAAGTCCCAGGATTTCCAGTAGGGCCAGAATATATTTAATTAATTCCTCTGACAGGTGTTTTCGTGCTTTAAACTCACTACAAGCAGCGGATTAGCCAGAGGGCTGGGGAAGAGGGGTGGAGGCAGGGGGCTGTCCCCCATAAACATTTTCGAGGAAGAAACGAGGTTAGCAAAATATTATGACAACGAAACTTAAATAGCCATGATATATATGTTACTGGATAGGCTTCTTGTGTTAATAATACGGCGCAAGCTGCCGCAGAATTACGTTTGCCATCATTAGTTTTACTAAACATAGCACGAGATTTATCCGACAAGTTAACTTTGCTTCAATAATTAGCACTTTTTTCCAGTAACATTCCGTGCGTCCTATGACACAATTTATTGTCGTTGTTAATAAAAACAAATACAGCATCTCTATTTGGGTCACCGAGATCTGATATACCTGTTTATACCTATCTTAACGTACTATTGTTATGTTCATGTAAATATGTTATATCGTTTATATATACAAATATACAAATATATACAAATCAACTTTTACCTCACTATATATTTGAAATGAACCTCGAATAGTCAAGTTAGTTACATATATATATTTTTTTAATAAAAAAGGAATATCATAAAAAATCGATAATTATGAGAGAATCTGAATGAGCCAATAAGAACACTTGGATAAATGAAATGATAACGGAATTTACTTCTGTTTTAATCTTTTATAATAAAACGAACGATCATAATCTGCCTATAGTGGAATGATTATTGAGGTACCACGTGATCTATTTCTGTTCACTGTGTCCTTATACAGAGGCTTCGGAAGATGGTTCAATTCAGAAGGGGGATCGGGGAAGGGGTGGAGGCAGACATCGAATGCAGTGGGACATATATGAAAATATCGCTAAGATTATGTTTAAGATTATAATACGAAAGGAGTGGGTGACAGGCATGGGGTCAGTGGGATATGTGACATTCATTTCAGGGGAACCACCGCCAACATCTTGGAGAGAAAATAATCCATGTGTCTTTCTTAACACAAATTTTCAGTTAATAACGTCTTGGAACAAAAGAGCAATTTTGAATAATACTTGTCATATATTGTTTAGTAACAAAGAGACTTCCTAATTAAAAGGTCATTTTTATGTTACAACACTTAAAAATGGTTCTTTTACGTAAATAGGAGCATTTCTCATTATATGAATCAATAGAAATGTTACCCTGGTCGTATATGTGAGCAGATGGAGTAAATGAGAGAACAAGATTGACAATACTGGTTATTTTGTGATGTAAAACAACACCCAGTTGGGAAAAGTTTTTCAATATTGTACTGTTTCCCGCTTCAGAGCACTCGTATTGCCAGTGTGAGCAGTATGAATATCATCTTTCTATCATATGAAGGCCAGGAACTGTTTTACTGTCAATGTAAATGTATTGAAGCATGATGGGAGGACAGTTTAGAGAGGTATTAGCATTAGGAAATTGTCCAAACTGCATGGCTGAGAATATATTAAGTACGATCAATATTCCAAAATGATATGTAAGTAATCTAAATACAGGGATGAATAGCCAAACGGAGGCAAGCAGAGTAGGTTAAGGTTCTTATAACATTAACTTACAATAAAGACCAAACAATCCAATTCACTGAAAATGTATAAATACAGAGTACACTGAAAACTTAAATTGGTTCACCGACTAACATAACGCTAGTCCATCTGGTGCCTCTCCCGACTAACATAGCCTTAGTCAGTTGCTATACCGGCTAATTTATTCCTTAGTCAGTTGGATTTCTTAGTCGGTCATCTTAATCCGTCAGTTTAGTCGATCAACAATTTCTTAGTCGGTAAATGTATATTAGTCAGTTACATTAGTTGGTGACATTAGTCGGTCTTTACCGACTAATTTAATTGAGCCACCGACTAGTCTATAGCAGGTTTTACATTAGTCAGGATGGTGCCTCTCCCGACTTACCTTTCTTAGTCGGTATCGACTGACTAGTTGCACTGACTAGAATCACTGAAAGAAAAGAGAGCAGAAGAAACACAAATAATGTGTACGTTGGCAGTATTTATTTCTGATAAAACTTCTGATGTCTACAAAGGCTGACTTCCGACAGATAGAGAAGAAATCACTGTAAACAAAAATCTGAAAATATGATTTTATTCCAACAAAGTTAAGAGAAGTTAATGGATCAAACATGAATCGCAAAAGTATAGCACTGCACAATAATGCAAAGTTGAAATCTTGGGCAAGGGTTCCTCATGACTTTCGTTTTAATTAAAGTGGTACCCCAAATCGACACCAGTTAAGTCTTTACGAACAAAGAGTGTTTCTCTTTACTACAAATGGCCTCCCACTTGTCTTCAGGAAGCCAAAATCTGCACCATTATTGACCTGTGAACAGAAAATATGATATACGTGTAAGCACAGATACAGATATAGCACATGATAACTCACATTATCATAAACATACATTTACATTAAAATTTTATAACATATTGGGAGGTATACATTTAAATCTAGGTCCCTCAAATTATAAGCCAGGAATAGCAGCATAACATAACACCAAGTTATTTTTCAAAGCTTAATAATTATGTTACTCATGTTAATAATGATCCCAATAGACCGGGAGCCCAGAGCATGGGCGGCGATCATGGGGGGGGGGGGACGGGGGGACATATCCCCCCCAATATTTTAGGTGGGGGGATATAGTATCTAATATCCCCCCCCCCAATATTTGGTGGCATAGTTTTTTTGAAGCATATGTTTTGTATTTTTTTTTTGATATCGCTAGTAATTTCAAAATAGGAAATGCTTAGATGCAATTTACAAGGCCTGGGAAGTGCCATTTCCAGCGATCTGGGAGGCATTTTCGGCCAAACTTTTCTTTGGCGCTTCGCGCCAACTTATGGTGGCGCTTCGCTTAGAAAGTCTGGGTGCAAGCTTTGGCCCTCCCTTGGCAAATTCCTCGCAAGGCGCCTGTCTAACCGTGTCACAATTTGTAACTATACATGACCGAAAGTAGTTTTTACTTTTTTTCTCGAAATGAATAGCTAGACGGATCGCATCCGTAATGAAATTTGGTTTGCCTCTTGTGTATGAGTATAAGTACGTACAATCATATATATGATCCACATGGATATGGGTTCACTGGGTTTCCAATTTGGCCTGTTTCCTACAAGATTTCTAACCGCAGGTGCGTAGCCAAGGGAGGGGGGGCGAAGGATGGAGACCGCCCCTCCCCCTCGAGCATATTTTTTTGGTATTTTCTATGATATCGAAGTTTTATATAGTAGCCGTTATAAGAGGTTTTAATATTTGTACACCAATAATTTAACTGTGTTAGAATTTTCAAAAGTTCCTTGACGAACATTCTTCATCATACTTTCCCTCTACTCGTGCAATTTTGACCGGTCTGTTAGGGGTTGAGGGGGGTTTTCTATATTGGTTGTCCATAGATGAAATTTTGTGTAACATTATGGGTATGTTTGAAGTGAATTTATTATTCAAATTCTGAACAAATAATGGGCTTAAAACCTTGAAAAGTGGGGCTGAGAATTTTGTGGGGCGTTACGTAGAATTACCTACAAAAGCAATGATCCACTGGAGATGCAATGAGGTGGAACATGATGTGTGACTGGTGACAATCTTGAAAAAAAGGTATGAATGAGTTTCATATACAGGAATGCATTGTGAACATTGTGATGTACCAGGCAATCGGTTACCTTCCCAGCTAACCAAACCCTCTGGACTCCCGCTCTACAGATCAGTGAAAATTTGACCAAACTTATGAAGCTTGCACGTAAATGATATACTAGACTGTTTTTTTTTTTTTTTAAAACAGGTTATGAAAAGTATCTTTAATATCATTAAACAGTTGGGTACAATAGTTAAACTCACTCTTCCATCTTTTTTCTCTATAGTACTTGTTCCTTTGCTTTTTCGACTCTTGGATAAACTCTTTTGTTCTGCGAAGGGTACCAATATATCATCTTAAAACATGTCTTTAAGCCATATTTAACACAGTTCTCCTCTTCTGTTGTTGCCTCCACACTGGTGTCGTACATCACAGGAAACCTCACCCTTGACTTCGATATTTGGCTTTTCAATTCCTGCTGGAAAAAAGAAACAGCAAAGTATTCATCATTTGAAAAAAAAATTAAATAAAGTTGTCACCACAAAGTTATGTGAGATTTGCTTCCACTATAGTCTCAAAAAACAATCCCAAAGTTTGAAGCAGACTGTATAAAGCTGACAATTTGAACGGGAGTGTCATCACCATTGCAACCAGAATCAAATGCCCAGAATACAGAGATAATAAAGCATGGGCTAAATCTTTGTTTGTTTTTATGATCTTTAACAATATAAAATTTTAGAAACACAAATGCACTGTGCCAACTTATTTATAGGCCTAATCGTTTTTAGTTGTTTATTTTGCTTGCTCACATACCAAGCCTGTTTAGACCTAGGCTAGAGGAGAATCAGTACCGTACTTTGTTACACTAAGTTTGTCTTTCGGTCGTTTTGATTTAGTCTTACTAGTAGTACTAAAGTATATAATGGACCGGCGAAGACTAGAGAATACCCAGAGTTTTAGCAACTGCGTTAAACTGTATCATCTGATCTATTATTTACGTCAATGAGTTTCATTCAATCTAGGATCAAAAAGAGAAAACTAATTAATCTTAATCTTTAAACTTTGCTACTAAACAGATATGCTTGAATTACAAATAAATGTCAAAAAAAACATCATAATCTACGAATCGATGCATAAACATATACATAAACAGAATAATTTGAATTCGCGCAAGTGAACCCTGCACTACATTGGACAGAAAAAAAACGTGCAATTAGACCAAACTAAACATACTAAATTTTCCGTTACTTCTACATAAAATATCAATACAAATACAGCAACTTACTCTTTTGGCAGTATACTAAAAGCACATGTTATAATAACTTCAGACTATCAAGCTTTCCTGAGAAAAAAACGGTTAATACTTCTTACAGTAAACAAGTCGACCGTGAAGGAATGTCGCAATTGTTTCCTGGGCGTGACCGGAAATTAAATACTAAAAAATGATAAATGAAAAGGTTAAATAGAACTGAAGCGTGCATCCTGACTGCTCGCAACATATAATACCGTTGACTAGCCAACATAATTTGTTCAGCCTACTGTGACTGTACGTTTGAAGGTCTAGCCTTGCTTATTCAATATCACAAAGCCTACCCATTTAGATTCACATGGGAAATTACAGGAAATCTTTACCAAATGAGTGTAGACTTCAAATAAACTATTGAGACTTACAGTTCCAGCATTTGTTTGGGAATAAATTAGAAGATTATGTGCCACTGTTCAATCTAGCCCAATACACACATAACACATTGTTAATTGGTGTTTAGAATGCACACTTTAGTGTTGAGAATGCACTGCAGTACCCAGTAGAAGCCTATAGGCTACTCACTGTCATTGCACTTGTGTATTGCGAAACGCCAGCGTGACAACGGTAGCGTTACACTAACCATAATACAGTACTAGTGCCAGTGGCCTAACAATTAACTTTAATTTTACCTTCAAGTGAAAGGAATAACAGGTAGGCCGACGATGGCAGTTAATACCTCCATTCTTCTAAAGACCTTCTTGGGTGATTTACGGTTGAAAGTTGCTTAGAGTGATCGTATGAAACTATGCCAAGTCCAGCAAGCTGCCGTTGCCTCTCGGTTTCCAAATTGAAGTGAATCGAATTGGGTTAAAATACATTAGTCCGTCGACACCGACTAAGCTACGATTATGGCGTAAATCGGGTGTCCGTATCGTTCTTAGTCCATGGGTTAAAATACCTTAGTCCGTCGCCACCGACTTAGCTGCGATTATATTTCCCTTAGTCAGTGTAAACTGACTAAGAAGAAGCGATGAAACGAAGATTTTTGCAAGTCCGTGTGCATTGACTAACGTTACAGACAACGTTATTCCGTGGCAATATTGACTAGTGTATTTTTTCAGTGTATGTGTATAGATGTACACAACAAGATACACTCTAAAAACACCAGGAGTTGCGTTTATATGCTACCCTATATATCCTGGTGGTTTTCACCAAGTTGCGTGGTAAATGAGATTTTAACAAAATCCTGGTAGATATTACCAGGAAAGCCTGGTTAAATTTTGTGGTGAAATTTTACATTGTCCTGGTTAATATCAATAGGTATTTTACCTCATTCCTGGTGATATTAACCAACATTTCCTGGTTGATGCTAATACATCCTGGTTAATATCAATGGTTATTTCACCTCATTCCTGGTGATCTAAACCAACATTTCCTGGTTGATGCTAATACTGTCCTGGTTAATATCAATGGGTATTCACCAGATTCCTGGTGATATTAACCAACATTTTCCTGGTAGATGCTAATACATCCTGGTCAATATCAATGGGTATTTCATCTTATTCCTGGTGATATTAACCAACATTTCCTGGTTGATGCTAATACTATCCTGGTTAATATCAATGGGTAATCACCTCATTCCTGGTGATATTAACTAACATTTACTGCTTGATGCTAATACTATCCTGCTTAATATCATGAAATATTTCACATTTTTCCTGGTCAAATTAACCAACATTTGCTGGTTGATGCTAATACATCCTGGTTAATATCATGAAATATTTCACCCCTTTCCTGGTCAAATTTACCAACATTTCCTGGTTGATGCTAATACATCCTGGTAAATATCATAAAATATTTCACCTCTTTCCTGGTCAAATTTACCACTTTTCTTTGTTGGTGCTAATACTATCCTGGTTAACATTCACAGA
Source organism: Apostichopus japonicus (assembly GCF_037975245.1). Classification (NCBI taxonomy): domain Eukaryota; kingdom Metazoa; phylum Echinodermata; class Holothuroidea; order Aspidochirotida; family Stichopodidae; genus Apostichopus; species Apostichopus japonicus. Next base: position 8,501,107 of record NC_092567.1, read on the forward strand.
ATGTTCCAACCCTTTCTGTTTAAATTAAACAACATTTCCTGGTTGATGTCACCATTATCCTGGTTAATATTAAACTGATTTTCCACCTCATTCCTGATTAAATCACCTCTTTCCTTGTTAATACTATTGGGTATGCTACCTTATTTTCTATTTAAGTTGCAATGCATTCAAATTGAGAAAAAGCAAACATAAATTGTAAAAAAAACATGATCAATGTTACTGATAGCTTTATTTGCAACTCCATCACTTTTTAATTTTGAGTACTAAGTGAACTTTTGCAATTTAGTTTAATTAATTCCTCAAATATTTATACAATGAATTAATAAAAGAAATGCAATACAGAAATCAAAATTTTGAAGACATATTTACATCATAACCATTGTCACATGCTGAAGCTCTGATTGCTCGAAATCAACTGTGAAATTTTCCACCTCTTACCGAGACCTTGATCAGCACTTTTGCACAAGGATACAACTTGAAAATCACTTGAACAGTTCCAGTACAGAACAAGAAATGGAACCTATACCTGTCTATTGAAAAACTTGATCAAAGCCTCTCTCCCTATAACCTTTGTTACGACAAAATTCAGCCCTGGGTCATTAGCTTCTTTTCTTTTAAGGTATGCTGTATTAGCCCCAAATATGCTAGATATTCAAATGTGGTCACCTTTGGTCAGAATTCTTAAACTGTTTTTTTTACAACCTATAAGGAAATTTTCCCATTCAGTCATCTTGTGCGTTCCTTAAAAATGTCTGAGAACAATTGAGTAAAGACCTCCAGAAAGGTACTTTGTGAATTTAATTATTTACTTATTGGTAATTAATTAACACTTTTAATTTAATTCCCCTATATTTTACCACTTTGCACAGGCAAACCAAACATCTGCAAGGCAATTAGTAGGCTTCCAACGATACCATTAATGTTTTAGTCATACGCTCATCTTTGGACCTCACATACTTGTGCAAATTATTTTAACTCCAATAGAAAGTGGTAAGTTAAGCTTATTATAATCACAAGAAAGATTAATTTGAAAAGATTTTGAGCTAACAGTTAAGTAGTTAAAGAATAGACCAAAGTGTTCTTGAACATGAAATTTCTGAAACTCCGATCTTGAATGACAATAATTATGGTCACGTTTTGCATACATCCACATGTCCGTCCGTGGACTCAGGAAGAAGCGTTTCCAAACAATTAACTAAACCGACCCCTAAATGACCTTTGACATAAAATTCCTGAGCACTTCCACATGTCTCTTCATCACATGCCATCTATGCAAGTTTCATTGAAGTTGTACCAACAGGTATTATCAATTATGGAGAGAGATCAATTGAAATGAAAAACATCAAATTGTTTCTCATAAAAACAGCTACAATCACATTCTTGATCATCCAAGCCAAAGACATCCTTCTACTACTGCAAAGCTGTGTAACTTGGTAGCCTCTCTCAATTTCTCATTTTTCACCTCTTCCAGTTTGTGCAAATCTAGGAAAGAAATGAAACAATTAAAGTATTAATTGGTGTGTTAACGAACTCGAATGAAAAAGAAGATGAATCGCTTTCTTCAGTCTGCTTGTTTTTGCCATTCTTTTTGAAAACCTTATTTTTTTTATCACTTTCAGTTGTAGAAAAGGAATAAATTGCATTAGCCTGTCTTTTATAGCAAGTGCAGTAACAGACTGTATTGGCAGACAATAACAGATTCTTCACGGTCGTTTCCTCGGATCTTTTTTGACAAACAAGAAAATGGAGATTTAAGTACACACAGCCTGTGTTGGTGAACTTGACATACCAAATGCATAAAAGGCGAAGGTCAAATGTGTAAATGTGCATTACACGATTGGAACAAAAAGAGTCAATAGTGTTATTTACAGCACTTAGCCTAAAGTTAAACCAAAGGGTGTGATATACTGGTTCAACATTGTTTCTGTTGCATTTTTCTGGTAGATGAAGGTAAGAGCACTGCAAGCTCTCTATCAAGCAATTTTCTCTTCGCTTTAGACAAATTTGTTGCCATGCTTTGCAAAGTCCTGTTGCTTCTGGCTGACATCTCAGTAAACAAATTGTTCAATTTCCTTAATTTTCTTACAGATCTAAACTGGTTCCACTATACCAATAATCAGTGGGCTATCAGCAGCACAATTCCTTGTAGATTAAACATAAATCTAAAAAATAAAACTTACTTGTTTTACATGTATGAATGATTGCAAGGATGCACCCTTGCACCCTCCGATGTTGAAATTCCCCAAAACAACAGAGTGACAAGAGAAAATGCCAAGTTCATCTGCAACAAAAGATTTGTGAAATTGTTTAAATTTGATACAGTAAAATACCATTCACTGAAAGATTACATCTTCTCCCAACCCCACTCCCCCCCCCCCTCCCCATTTCCAAGATAGCCAAGGTATCTCACTGCTCTATGATAACAATTTTAAAAGGGACTGACACTTACTGAAGGCCATGGTCACACTTTTTGTTTATACCATGGAGAAATAAAACTACAAGTCAGGGACTTGCCATCAGCAATACAGAATGTAGGATATGCTTAGAATAGTGTACAATTATATGTTGTACAGTCCTGATTTGGCCTTTCTGTTTTGAAATTTCTAAGATACATGCACTTTAATTTAACTGAATTTCACTATCACAAGAAAATTCATCTAATGTAAAATTGATGACTTCGCAGTGGATTCAAGTTATGCTGCCACATTTTGCGAAGAGTAAGAGATATTGTGCAAAGATAAATCGATATCATTTAACACTTAAATAGGAGGAAGCGTATGGAAGTATGATCGAGATAATGGTATATTGCAATGATAGCAGTGACCTCAATTGACCTCTACATGCATAACTTATGCATGGTATCAATCACCTTGCAACTCATTTTTGTGTTCGACTTTTGACTTGATGGTATGAGTTGTAGTTGCTCAATTTGTGTATAGAAATATTTTATTTAATAGTAGTACTCAACAGTATTCAGTTGCAATTATATTGAACAACACTTACCATCATAGGGCTAAGTAAACTGCAGCCTACAGATTTTTCATGTAGTTTGCAAGTACGGTAATGGAAGGCTCGAGGTTGTATGTTTCATGGCTGTTACCTCCTCTTGGGACAATTCTACCATGTCTGGCAAACAAAATAACACATAACAGCAGAAAGAGTTATTTATTTTTGCAACTAACAGAAGCCGGTCACCTTTGTTAGAAAATAGTTTCAAAGTAAAACAAAATCAATTACATTAACCGTCTTTGAGTTTTGTACCATGTTTAAATACTTATCAGTTTGTATCTATACAAAATTTTCTCCCATGAAAACTGTATATGTGTCCCTCTTTGAATGTTCAGAAAATCAATGCCATAAGGAAAACTGTTATGGGCAGTTCGGTTTATTGAGATTTACACCAATTTCATGATCTGCTGTGACATATAAGGAAATATAATCTGCCTAACTGACAGTGCTTCGAAACCTACCTCTGGGGAGTATAATTGTAGAATAAAAACAACATGAGATGTAATAATACTCATTTCTATTGATAGTCTGAGGCTTATAACATTAGGGGTGCAAAGCTGTGACCTAGATAATGTGGTGTTTCATTTTTACATTTCTCATGTGGATAACACTTATTTGTGACTAGGCCTAGGCTATACCTATATCATTGCATGGGTAGGCTAAGCTTAACTTATTTCAGCCAAAATTTGTTTAAGTTTGACCAACAAATACCCAAAATAATTATACATTGAAGTATAGTCTATATTGAGATTAACCATACACAAGTTTCTTGGTTTTTATAAAAGTAAAGTACAAAATTATCATTTTATAAATTAAATTTCACATTATCAATTCATATAACCTAAAGTTACTAATATAGCTTAACTGGTTATAGCCTAGCCTGGGTAAGTTTTACACTCAGAGGTTAATCTAGGCCACTACAATAAATGCAGCACTTGCAATTTTAAGCAATCTCTTCTTTCACTGTCGGCAATCACTGATAGCCATTTTCCGAACATGTAGACCACTAGTAGTATAGCCTAGGCCTAGTCTTTTAAAAGCGAAGGCAAGCTAGGCCTACAGGGTCTAAGACTAAAGTATACTGACCCAAGAGCACAATTGTCTATGCATATATTCACTAAAAATGTGTGGCTTTGATTAGCTGTGCCCTCTGAAGCTACCGTACACTACAATTACTCGAATTTGGTAGAAGTAGTCACTAAAAGCGGCCGTTAATAAGGGAAGGTCTTGCTTTGAAAATGACACTTAGGTCTAGACTTAGACCTAGTCCAGAAGTGAAGGTACTTACTATACAAATACAAGCCTATACTATCTCGTAGCCAGTACAGTGTATTTACTACATCAGGGAATGAATCTGGCCTAGCCTAACATCGTAAGCCTGAGTGCTAACGTTAGGTTATACTTCAATATCGCGCGTACTGACTGTATCACAGAAATAACAAAATCGACATGATCCCGGTATTCCACTTTTACATTTAAACACTGATTTAAGGTTACTCATACCCCATGATATAGCAAGAATTTGACTTCGTCATCTGCAATATTTAGATGGTTATTTGCACATTTCTTCGTTGTATTTGAAAGTTTCTCCTGCTTGCGATTGTCGTCGTAGCCTCGTAGGAAGCTGCTAGATCGAACGTCTTGAGTCGCGACTACCAACCAATCAGAGGCGAGGATTGCAATATGCAAATAATCTATTTTCACCAGGGTTAAGTTAACGATCAAGTTTACGCCAGGACGGATGGAGCGTAACCAGGATGATGTTAACTAACCTAGCCAATAACCAAGATAATGTTAGCAAATTGTTAACCAGGAAAATTTCACCAGGTTGTTTTTAGAGTGTGTGTGCCCTCTGACTAATGGGTGTAATGACTAGTTGTTACGTAATATGTCTGTTGTCTCTGCTCTTCAACATTAAAGGTATCAATATTTGACAGAAGGAGAACCAAACGTTAGTTTTCTCATATATTGAGAGATTCTAAACAACTCAGCAGAGAGTCGATTTGTGAGTTATAAAACTTGACCGACTTAAACAGATTACCATATAATATTAAAAAACACCACACAACTTAATACTTTCGGACAGGGTTCAATATCCGAATAACTACACGAATATTAAATTTAACTCTATTGCACATGTTATAACATTTATGTCAACTGAGATAACATCATGAGCTTCAAATGCTCATCAGACTGTAATATCTCATCCTTCGTACAAAAGAGCGCTGAGATAACTGCTGAGGCTCATCAATATAAGTGACTGAACTTTAAGTATAATATACAGACCAATAGTTCAGTTTATTGCATGGCCACAGATCCCGGTGGTACAGCGGGATGCGTCCCTACCAATTTTTTTCCGTGATGGGGACAAGGTATACCATGTCCCCACCAGTTTTTCTGAACCAAACGCTGCATTTCAGCCTTCGAATGTCTTCGAATGTCGAATGTCCTGCAAAAATCAATACAGGGCAAGAATCAAACTGTGGCAGGGATACTTTTAATGGTGGACTCCTTGAAAAGAGAACTCCAGTCGTTACGATCAGAAGCTATCTTCCACCAAATATTTGAAGAGGCAGAGGAAATGGCTGAAAGTCTTGGTTTAGAAGAGTTTTTGCTACCTCGGATACGCAAGATTCCAATGCGAATTGAAGGCGGAATTACAACACACAATTTTGACAGTGTAGAAGAACTGTATCGACCTCAACATTTCAAAGTTTTAGACAGTGTAAATTTGGATACATATTTCACATCAACGGATCTTACGGAATATGGGAAACTGACCGCAATGCTAATTACTGTAGAGTGCAATGCAGTTGTTGCTGGACGTTTCCCGAAACTGACTACTGATCTAGAACACGAACTTGCATTTCTTCACAGGAACTCCACAGGTACGTACATCAGTGACTTCCATAAAATATTTGAATCAATGAGCTCAGATGTTCGAAAGATGTTTCAACAAGATGAACGATTAATCAGACTCATTCTCGTAAATCCAGTAAGTTCCTGCACTGTTGAAAGATCATTCATTTCCTTGAGTAGACTGAAAACTTGGTTACGTAGTACCATGAAGCAATCAAGGCTTAGCCATCTCCTGCTATGCGATGTTCATAGTGAAATTCTGGACAGAATCGAACCACGCGATATCGCGGAGAAATTCATCGACAACAAGCCAGATTCACGGAGTAAAGTATTTGGATGTTTCTAATTATATGTCTCTGAAGTAAGAATAAACAGGGCCTTACAACATGTTACACTATAGTACACTTTTCATCTTACTGCGAGACGTATGAGCTAAGATGAATTTACGAGCATGCAGGAGCAGCATTCACATTAGTTGATGTAACTTAAATTATCACCAGTTCTCATTTTATTATATTTATACACATTTGTTAAATATAGGACGGAAATCGCATTTGCGGCAGTCCACTATTGTTATCTGGGAGAGGACCCCAGACTCATCGCATACCAAAGTCTACTTGGATTATTTGTCCCTGATATTTTTTTTTTCTGCAGACGCCCATGCATTTATCCAAAGTAAATTTTTAAGCCATGAGATCTAAAACTTAAGGAGGTTTGGGGAGCATCATTGGGTCTGGGAGGTGTTATTTCCGGCGATCTGGGAGGTATATTTGCCAAAAACATTCTTGTACGCTACGTGCTAACCCATGGTCGAGCTCCGCTTCGATAGTATCAGAGAACAGACACGCGTCCCTACCGTTATCCAAGACTGATCTGCACCCATGCCCCTATCTGTGAACATTTTGTTACCACTTACATATACTGGGTCATAATTTATTACACCTTTTACATTCCTCCATATATAAAATTCTTAAAAACATCGCAAGTTCAGTCAGTCGACAGGAATTTTAGGATTTCTGTAATGAATGATGGATTTGCGCTGTCAAAAATTGATCATTTGGCTATGCTACAAGCACGCGATCTGTGTTCCATCACACTAACAATATGCATACATAGTGTCTGAGTAATAGGCATGCAGGACGTTCGTACGTATTCTGTTGAATAGCTGTAACAGTGACAGAAAATGCTGTTTAAAGCATTTTATCTTTATTTCAAGCCCTATTTGGGTTGTAGACCTTAGCTTTGGTATGTGCAGTGAGCCTACTGGCAAACGGGGTACCAAAGTGTTGGTTAAGTGCGCCTGGGATCGCCCGTACCCGACCACCTGGATAGCTATTGACAATTATGCCTGAATCACTGACCGGCTTCCATTGTCATGGGGAAATCAGTAAAAAACGGTTATTTTCCAAAGTAAAACATCAAACAGTCACGAAATACCGGACTACCCGACATAAATTTAGAAGGGGAGGGGTAGATGTATGGTCACAGCAAGAAAGACATTATAAAATTCAAATTCACCAGGGGTCAAATTGTCCAAAATAAAAACAGATTTTACACAATCATCAAGGACAGATGTCATATGTTGGTGTATCTATCACCTTTAGTACAAGAAGCCTGTTGTTGATGTCAATGGTCATTTCAGGACAGCCTGTGTCATTTTGAATGTATTGTTTGTCACACAGCTTTTCACTGCTTTTCACTGTATTACTAAGATCAAGTATGTTGTACACCCTCAATATTCATTACTTCAGATTAAAGGAGAAAATAGCTCATGTTACATCATCGAAAGCACTTTGCATTTTTGCATTCTGATTTCTGATGAAACAGCTTCTTTAAATGCAAATGACTAACCGTTGTATCTACAATTAAGAGAGAGCCTCGCAATAATCGTGAGGTCCGCCATTTAAAATGATGAGCTGTAGGTGACATTCTAAAGGGATATCGTAAATATTGATAACAAAACAGAAAGTTGAATTTTCAGAGTGGATTAATATTAGATTACTTCAAAGGTCGATGCTTTGTGTAAACTATAAATAGTAAATAAGAGATAAGGAGAGATCCACTTTGATGTAATCTTTGTCGAGCCAGGGACCTGTTAGTAAAGTGACTGGTTCTGTTGACTTATATAATTATACATTGATTTATGATAATTTTGTTAGTTTGATTCATCCATGCATACTGTATTTATATATTCAACATATCGTCGCTTTGCAAAATACTCACGGATAATATCACTCAAAGGGAAAACAAGTGAAGACCTTAGTTAAACGCAATCAGTCACGAAAGTTGTTGTGACGTCATAATCGATAGAGCGCCTTACAGTAATTACATAGTTTTAGATGAGTACCTTAAACATAAGAAAGCTGATTTTAAAATAAACGTTGATAAAGATTTAATACTCAGCATTCTAATAACTCTAACAGTGTATGAACGAGAGTTCAACAGGAATTGTTGTACTGTTTTTAAATAAAAAAGCTACATATGTGTTATCAAACTGATTGAGTGACTTCTGTAACATGGTGTAACTTTACTGAAAGCCCTGTCTATATTATGAACTTTTTATGCACTTTGAAAATCTAGAGAAATGTTATTTTCTCGATGATACAATATGAATGACGTTACACTCGAATTCTTCGAGTCATCATATTACTACAGTCCTCAATATAAAATAACAAACGATAGATATGAAACTGGATTTTACTCTTTTTTTTGCATGCTTGGGGTTTGTTCCTTGTGGTCGTCTTGTTTAGAACCGCCGGTCCTTGTCTGTCTATTGTGCTCTTAAAATAACATAAAGTGTATTTTGATACACTAAGCACACAGTGAAGGACTTCTTTGTTATGTCGTTGTACACTGCCCTTCATTTATTTAAATTATCAATTTTTCGCCGGTAAAACCACCTCTAACAGTAGCTGTATGTGCATGCACTCGTGACAATCCCTGGTTAGTGTTGTTGATAAGTAAATGGCAGTGCAAAGTTCACAAAGTTCGTTACAGCAGTCAAATTATATCTGAATTGTTCAATATAAAAAAGAAGATATGGTGAGTAGGTAATTAGGTAGTCAGCTGACAGAGCTCAGCCAATCAGTGACGAGCAGAGTATATATCGTCGTTGATGGTATCTACCTGAGAGATTGATCGAACATTCACTTTTGGCACGGTTATTTGAACGAAAGGAAACAAAATCACAAATTGGTACCTGGACCCAGACACGGATCTGGGAGATTGGCGGATAAGTAGGTTTACATAAGAAGCTATTAACACAGCCTTACACGTAGAACATGTAAAATCTATTTATATTAGCATAACTATGCGTCAGAATGCCACATTTTTGTGAATGTTTTCTTCTGAGGAGCCTTTTCCAGCCAGATGAATTTGGATATTTCTGATCTACATTTTTCCATATTTCAATTGGAATTACTGTAAAAGGTGATCAGCATAGTGCCTGTTAACATGCTAGAGAAGTCGAATGATGGTCACCCCTGTCCATTTTCACTTGCATTGCACTGCTGCCCTCAAATAATTTCCCTCTTTATCACACCATATTCTATATAGTTAGTCTATTTTCATTGTATTGACAGGTTTGAGTTCTTTAAAAAAAAAACATTTAGTGACTTCTTACTTCAATCGCAATTTAGTTCACTTCAAAATTGAAATGAGCAAACAGTTCCGGAGGATTGCTCCGAACACCACCCATCCTTTGCAACATTGGTGTCACTGATTCGAGTCCCGAATTTCTAGCTCTTTTCAATGGTTTATCATTTCTTCGTTCTTTTTCTCTTTCTTTTTCTTCTTTTTTTTTTCCTTCTCCTTTGATCTTTTTTCTCTTTTTTTTTTCTTCTTCTTCACATTAAAGGAATGCTGTCAGAGAATCTTGCATTTTGTTGTCTTGATTATTATTAATCCATCGCCTCTCGTTTCATCCACAACTCATATAATTCCTGTGCACATATGTTATCATTCCCGTGATACACAGGCATATTACGTGCATAGAATAACGTTCATCGAAACGATTTCAATTTTAATAGATCCACATATAGTTAATAATAAACGCAGCAAGTACTTTCGAACAGCTGATGTGACACAATATACACAACAAGGCATGAATATCAGATACGAATGGTATCATCAAATAAAGGTTTTGCTGTGTACACTATAAACCGCGAACTTTGCTGAACCAGTTACAACTATAGACTGACTCCTAGGCTTACCGATAGCTATTTAGCGTCCAGGTTTGCATATTAAACATCACATGATATGCACGACACCATCTACTGTAGTCAATTGGATGTTCTGTTTTCCCATTGCTATATGATTTCCTTTCGTGATTTTCCTTTGTTATTTAAAGATAAAAATTCTACTATGGATAATAAAAACCTAAGAGATGATCTTAATGGTAAGTAGGCGTATATATATATATATATATATATATATATATATATATATATATATATATATATATATATATATATATATATATATATATATATATATATATATATATATATATATATATATATATATATATATATATATATATATATATATATATATACAGGTGAGTGTAATTATAAAAAGCTCTAAAGAATAAAAAATATTTGTACATTTTTGTAGCGTTGAATTATTTATTCTAACATAATATTAACTGAAATACATGTATGCTAATTAAAGATCTCAGTTTACCATTTTATCCAAATGGAGATATAGCATTCTTTAAATTCGACGAGCTTTTGTGTACTTGTGCATTGCATTATAACTAGTAGTAATATCCAATACTGTGAAAACTACAAAGTCCCATGCAAGTTTATCGTTATTATTTAGCTATATCAGCATCCGGGTATGTGTGTCACTGATTCTGTCACGCTTTGTGAACTGTTGGGGTAGGTATGATTTGTTTCCTTCCTTAGCTCAGGTAGATGGAAACAAGGACACCTTCAGGGATCTGCGTTCAAAGAAAGTTGAAATCCACGACAACTACAGCAAGCTTCGGCAGAGATCTACCATCCAGCGCTTGGAGAAGGCATCTGAACTTTATGTAAGTATGTCCATCATAACACATTATTTTCTGTCAACTAAACCAAAACAACCGAATGTTGATCGATAAACTAAATATACAAAAGAATCAATATCAACAAATCATTTTTTTAACAAATCAATCAAATTCAGTAATGTTTACATTAGATTCATTGATACACAAATCTAAATAAAATTATGTATATTTTATTAAACAACACAGCCCGCCAAGAGAAAGTCACAAATTATCAATATGTTGTTTTATTTGATATAAATATTTTTTCATCGATAACTGTTTCGTTATGAGATATCATCCAAAGCTATGGAAGTATATAAGGTCTACTGCAGTAAAAGTCTCAGATAATCTAGACAGACAGCGTTCCATTCGTTTGTATAAATACGTAAATAAAACCAAACTCTAAACTCCACAGGGTTACCACGAGAGTTAATGAATTACACACCACAACTTAGAGATTACTGATCGAATCAACACAGTACCGTACAACAATTTGCATTATTCATTTCTCAACATGGCTTTTTACAAAATGTTGAAAGGAAAGTAAGATACAATACCGTACCACTTACCGGTAGTAGTGTGAAAACTTCAGTAGAGACGCAAAGTTATATTTAAACTAAAATGTTATTACAAAAACCGAATCACAACGAACAAAGTAACAGTGTGGATTGATTCCACGATATATTCGAGTTTTCGTATGGAGATGTTTTATTTAACGCTGCAGGAAGGCTGATAATTTATATATTGTTTAGATTTCGGATGTAGTATTTTCTAGACGCAGGGTGTTCCTATCAACGTATTGGACACTACATGAAGGTAACATAGGTTAATGCAAATCTTATCAATAAAAAATATTGTCTTAAGGGAATGTCTAAGCAGAATTTGTCGTATCTCAGTCCAAAAGAAGAAATTGATGTGCCAGAAATTACCAATAGCTTTTGAGTTTTTCAAGATATTCACCTTAGAATATATGTTAAAACACTCGAATGCTCCTATAAGTCTTCATATATGACGATTCACCCAATTTGTAACTGGCCTAAATGTTAACAATAATTTATGATTTATAAATAAAAATAACCCTACAAACATCTTCTTCTAACACTGAAAGACATTTTTGCTCCCAATGTATTTGTAATATAGTGTAAGCATATCCCTTATTGTAATCTACGGTACACTTATACCCTATTGTAATGTAGGGTAGACGTATCCTTAATTGTAATATTGGATCTACATATCCCTCATTGTAATATAAGATCTAGATATCCCTCATTGTTATATAAGATGTAAATATTCCTCATTGTAATCTAAGATAAACATATCCATTATTGTAATCTAGGATAAACATATCCCTCATTTTAATCTACGGTGGCCGTAATCTTCAATGTAATCTAGGTTAGGCATATCTCTCATTGTAGTCTAGGTATCCCTCATTGTTATATAAGATGTAAATATTCCTAATTGTAATCTAAGATAAACATATCCATTATCGTAATCTAGGATAGACATATCCCTCATTTTAATCTAGGGTGGCCATAATCATCAATGTAATCTAGGTTAGACATATCTCTCATTGTAGTCTAGGTTATTTGTATCCCCTGATGTAATCTATGGTAAATTTATCCCTTATTGTAATATAGGGTAGACATGTCCTTATCGTAATCTAGGGTAGACATATCCCTCATTAGTCATAAAGGTGTTGTTTTCTCAATGAGTTTTAAGTAGTATCTGAGGTACTAACAGTCTACAGTATTAAGGTACATTGTCCAGTCAATTTAATTCATCGCATTCACTTGTTTGTTATAATTCACTTCTCAAAAAGTAAAAGTGTTATAGATATCCAGCATGGACTGACAGTAGTGTGATTTAATATTCAACAACATTTTGATATCACATTTCTGGTACCTAGAATCATCCCTCAATTTTGTATTACTCAATGGATTTACTAGCAGATATTAGGCCCGTTGGGGGGGGGGGGGGGGTTATGTGGACATGAACAACTTTGGCCCAAATTGTAACCGTTGCGGAGGAGAACAAACACCCTGCAGTTTAAGGGAATATGTTAATGATAACTTAAACTGCTTGATATACGTTGGGTCTGTATTATTTACTTCCTCGACCCCTTTCTTTAGTTCGTACCCAATCGACGTTAGTTGTTAAACTGTATGTTTCCACCGGACATGTATAACGTTATGTTTCTCGTACATTTCTTTTGGCAAAAAATGTCTACACTGACGGGGAAAACACCTGTATATGAGTATCGGTGACTCAATGCTATTAAATACCTCTACACATCTATCACTGACAACGAGTGGTTTAGTGATATATTCGTGGGAGTTGTTTGTTACCACTGACTTCTTGATTGGTTATTTAGACGGATTATTTAATGGAGAAGAGACCGCAGTTAACAGCTAAAACAGTAATTATTTATCAGTGACATCATTTGACGGTATGGTATAGAGGCATAGGCTAGGATATTTATATTGGCCAGGCCAAACATAGGTACAGGTTGGACATATATGGTTATGTTAAGCATCTCAAATATTTTAATTGAATCTAGAAGTACTACTTAGAATTTGAAAGAAGACATGCTTAGTAATTAATCTAAGTCATACATAATAAAGATCTTAGCCTAATATTGACTGCTTTTCAGAAACGCCCAAGTTCAAACATACCTTAACTATAAAAGAATTGAATAAAAACCACTGAGTTATGTTTAAGGTTCTCGAATTAAGCTTAACATTCTCGGCGAGCTTATCGTTCATCACATAACATACATTCATGTAAGAAACCTGCAGTTTTGACTGAATAGGCTGTCTGAAATAATATTACTAACTAACTAATTAATTTAGATCTACCAAATACTGTCAATAAAAAAAGATGTGCTGTCCTCGCGCTAATAAACTGAGGGCGCTATACAGCCAGACAACCATTTCCCCCTCAAGACCCACAATAAAGAAACCGTGACAAGATCATGGACGTTTGACAACAGTTTAATACGTTGATGAATGAGTGAGAAGACGGTAAAACTGAAAGAAACAAAGGAAAAAACTATGTCTAAATAACAAGGTGAGAATAATGAACATGTTATAAAAACAAGGCTAGATAACATATGCCACAAGAAGGTGACATTCCTGACTAAAGATAAAGTGAAATTAACATAGGCAAGGTGAACAAATACTGTATGTCTGACTTGTGGTTATCCGAAAACTGTACACTATATATACTACAATGACAACGTAGGGAACACATAATACGTAACTGAAAACAATGAGTAAACAATGGTCTAACCGAAACTCCATACAACCAAAATCCTAGCTACACGTACCCTGTACGCACACCATGCAAATAACAAAGATAACATAACCCGTAAATAGAAGCCCAAGGGTAACGAAACATACTGAATGCGTTGAGGTAATAGAATACTCAAGAATAGATGTGAAGTACACGCAATAATAAAATAGATACCTAAAATTACTACAATAAACAACCTAGTATGACTGCTATAAAAAACCCTAACAACCAGGTAACGTGTGAGCCCAAGTACGCAAATCTCACGAACCGTAAGTAACAACGTAAAACAGGAACGTAGCGGAATTGGTCTACGGTAATACATAATGGAGAATAGAAAACATTTGGGCACCTCACAAAACACAGCAGAAACTGGCCAATAACAACTTAGATTTACAATTTTGTGATCCTAAATGGCAGTAAATAATACAACAAATACTTACAGACTATCACACTCCAAGGATAGAAACTATGAGTATAGATTAAGGGTATATGATTGCATCTAAAACAAGCGATGCTTCTGAGATTAACGTGAGAATTGTAAACAAAACGATTTCTGCGCGTCCACAAGAAAAGGGTGGCGCTATACTAAAAAGAAGACATGAATAGGAATAAAATCAAAAACACAACACTCCCCGCCTGGTATATATAAATATACCAAACCTCAAAAAAACAACAACAACAATCTAAGAAGACCATATAAAGAACAAGTGTCAAAAGAACAGTTCAAGTATCAGAAAGAAGCAATATGACTTGGGTAATAGGCCTTAAGAACACCTTGGCTTTTCCATCCTTGGCAACTCTAACATCAATCTTTCGGACGCTTCCATCAGCATCAGGGTAAACTTTGTCTATGATTCCGAGTGGCCACTCGTTGCGACTGACTTGGTTATCCTTCAACAGGACTACGTTTCCAATCTTGAGATTTGGTCTTCGATCAACCCATTTCTTGCGTTCTTGGAAGGAACTCAAATAATCACGACGCCAGCGTTTCCAAAAGTTTTCGGCAAGACATTGAACTTGTTTCCAATGCTTCTTATGTAGTGCAGGGGTATCAAAGTTCCCAGCAGGAGCACTGGTAGCGTCCACCTTTTGAGTGAGTAACATTGCTGGGGTAAGAACTGTAGGCTGGTCGGGGTCACATGACACTGGTACAAGGGGTCTTGCGTTCATGATTGCCATTACTTCAGCTAGAAAGGTACACAAAATCTCATGGGTAAGACGGGTGTGTTTAGATTGCAATAGCATTGCATTGAGTATCTTCCGAGCTATACCAATCATCCTTTCCCAAGAACCACCCATATGAGAAGAATGCGGTGGATTGAACAACCAAACACATCCTTTCTCTAGGAGATGCTTTCGGAGCTCTCTGGTCTCAGCAATGATGCCTAACTCCTTACATGCGCCAACAAAGTTAGTTCCCCTATCAGAACGTAGAACTCTTGCAGGGCCACGAATGGCAAAAAACCTCCGGAGAGCATTTATGAAGCTCGATGCTGAAAGGGACTCAATGACTTCCAAGTGCACTGCCCTTGTATACATACATGAAAATATGACTGCCCACCGTTTGTTATTAGCACTAGCACCTCTGGTTCTACGTGCCAAGACTTGCCATGGGCCGAAGACATCAACGCCGACACTGGTAAAAGGTGGTTCACATGTGACTCTATCAGCTGGTAGGTCAGCCATCAGTTGATACTCTTCTTTGCCTCTTAGTTTCTTACAAGTGACACATACCTTGATCACATTGCAGGTACGGCGCTTGCCTCCGACAACCCAAAACCCTGCAGCTCGGATGGCTCCCTCAGTTATATGTCTACCTTGGTGGGCCACGGATTCATGATAGTGTCTGATGATAATCGTAGAAACATGTCCAGGAGGAACAATGACTGGATGCTTCTCTTCTTGGGTGAGGTCCGCGTCAGACAAACGTCCACCAACTCTTAACAGACCGTGCTTATCAACCTGTGGATTTAGCCTTCTGAGTGAGCTTCCTTTAAGTAAGGCTCGTCCACGTTTAATGCAGTCCAATTCCTCCTTATAAGCATCTTGTTGGATGGAACGGAGGACTGTAATTCTAGCTTGTGAAAATTCATCAACTCCGCAGGAGGTGTGGGAGCATTTCCAAGTTCCTTTACCAGGCTTACCAGGAATCTTCTTGAAAGACTTTGCTATCTGCAAAAGTTTACCGACAGCGTTAAGTAAGCCTTTCCAATTTGAAAAACGTTCAAAGCGATGAGCACCTAAATCAACATTTGAAGTTTTTGTTAGCATGGTAGTGACGACAGGTCGAACTTCAAAATCTGCTTCAGGTTGCACAAGGTCATAGTTGTTCACTTCAAGCAGTTCTTGGCGGGACAGAAACTCCGGGCCTGTAAACCACATACTGTCTTGAAGCTCATGTGATGCAATGGATCTAGACGCCAAGTCTGCAGGATTTTGCTTGGTAGCAACGTAACACCACTGTTCTGGACGTGTCGACTGTCTGATGCGATTTACTCTGTTTGATACGTAGACGTAGAATCGTCTGGTAGTGTTGTTAATGTAACCAAGGACGATCTTACTGTCTGTGAAGAACCTTACAGTATCTATTTCTAGATCAATTTCATCCTTGATGTACTCATACAACTCCACTGCCAAAACTGCAGCGCATAACTCTAGTCGAGGAATTGTGTGGGCTGGTTTTGGTGCTAACTTCGCTTTTCCCAACAAGAATCCAACTTGGTAATTTCCTTCTTCGTTGACGACTCTGATGTAGGCCAGTGCTCCAATGGCAAATGTAGAAGCATCAGAAAAGATACACAATTCCTTCTTTTTAGTCAACGACAATGACGATTGGATGATGCACCGGGGAACATGCACATCTTCTAACAACTTCAAGGATTCCTTCCATTTAAACCATTCAACTTCTCTTTCAAAACTGAGAGGCTCGTCCCAGTCGTTGATCTCAGAACTAAGTTCTCTCAATAGGGCCTTTCATTTTATAGTTATCGGAGCTGTCAAACCAAGGGGATCATACAAACTGTTGACGACAGATAAAACACCTCTCTTTGTGAATGCTTTGTCTTCTGAAGAAACACTGAATGTGAATGCATCAGTATCAAGGTCCCACAACATGCCTAAACTTCGCTGAATAGGGAGTGGATCTGAGGATAGATCTAGATCCTTTATGCCTTTGGCTCTGTCATCTACATCAAATGCCTTTACCACTTCTCCGCTGTTTGAAGCTATTTTATGGAGGTTAATGTTTGACTCAGCTAGCATTGCTCTTGTTCTTTTCAGAAGGTCAATGGCTCCTTGAGGTGTGGGGGATGAAGAGAGGCCATCATCAACATAGAAATTTCTTTCAACATATTGTTTAGCATCACTTCCATGGATTTTTTCTCCTTTTTGAGCTGCTCTCCTTAAGCAGTAAGTGGCGACTGATGGGGAAGGACTATTTCCAAAAACATGTACCTTCATACGATACTCACAGATTTTCTTTGTCATGTCGTTGTCCTTGAACCACAGGAACCTGATCTTCCTCAACTAGAAAGTTATAAAACATCTGCTGTATGTCGGCTGAAAAGGCTATGGGATCCTTCCTGAAACGCATTAGCACACCCAAAAGTGGGTTGTTCAGATCTGGACCGCTTAGTAGCACACTGTTCAACGAAATGTCATCAAATTCTGCTGAGGAATCAAACACGACACGAATCTGGTCAGGCTTTTGTGGGTGATGCACCCCGAATATGGGGAGATACCAACATTCTTTCCCATGTTCTAATGGAGGGGCAGGTTCGGCATGATCATTGTCCAACATTTTTTGAACAAACTCAGCAAACTGATTCTTCTTGGTGGAATCCTTCTCCAATGACTTGCGCAGAGAGTACAAGCGCTTCTGTGCTTGTATCCGGTTATTTGGTAGGCGCCTCCTCTCAGGACGGAAAGGTAATGGTGCCACCCAACTTCCATTTTCATCTTGATGGACATGTCTATCCATTATGTCCAGAAAAATGTTATCTTCTATAGAAAGGGCTTCTTTTTCATCATCATTTGTTTTGTCAAATACTGCTGTACCAAACTGAACCTTCCCTGTAGATCCCTTGTTACCGGTGATGTTTAAGCCACTCTTCTGAGTCTTGTCAATTCTCTCTTTCACTTGAATCATGTTGGAACAAGGTTCCATGAGCGAGGTACGCCCATTACTGTAAACACTGGTTTTGAAGACGTTGTGGTGTTTGGGCTGGTGGGATGTGCCCAAACACACTTCTCCAACAATAACCCATCCCAGGTCTAGTCGCTGGGCATACGGAGCATCATGAGGGCCGTTGATGTGTTCCCGCACCTTGTGTGCCCTCAAGACATCTCTTCCGAGCAGTAACAAAATCTGCACTTGCGGATCAACTGGAGGTATCTTGTTTGCAATGTGCTTCAAATGGGAAAAATGATTTGCAATATCTGGTGTTGGGATTTCCTGTCTGTCATCTGGGATTATTTCACACTCTATCAGCGCTGGCAAGTGAAATTTGGCTTTGTCATCAATGGAACTTATCATCAGGTTGTTAGCTCTCCTACCTGCTGTCTCCATAATACCTGAACAAGTCCTCAGTGTGTAAGGGGTGGTGGTAGATGTTATGCCAAGTGCATCAAATAGTTGTGGTTTAGCCAGGGACCTGTTACTCTGCTCGTCCAATACAGCATAAACCTTGATTGCTTCATGTTCCTTCCTCTGTGTATACACCTTGACTTGGCATACCTTCGAACAAGAGCGTCCACCTAAATTATCCCCACAAATTTCAGTGCACTTAGAGGTAACAGACGAAGAGTTCTGCTCCCCACCATTATCTCCCTTAGTAACTTGTGTATCACGAAAAAATGCTTGATCAACATGGAGGGCGGTGTTGTGTCTCACACTTCCACATTCAGCACACTTCACCGATACTTTGCAATTTCTAGCAACATGATCACTTGTCGCCATACATCTGAAACAAAGTCTGTTTTCCATGAGGCAAGCTTTTCTCTCTTCCAATGGCATCGCCAGAAATGCTCGACATTTGAGCAAAGGGTGTGGCTTTTTGTGAATAGGGCATTGACCACTTGCTGGAGAACTTTCAATCATACCAGTGATGTGTGTCTTCACTCTTTCTGGATACGCAAACCTTCCTGCTGGGCTGTTTACCTCGAAACTAGGATCGTTGAGAATTTTGGCTTCCTGTCGTACAAATCTGGAAAACACAGAAAATGGTGGGAACGTCACATTGTAGTCTTCCTTATACCTAGCTCCCTTTGAACGCCATTTATCTTGAAGTCCTGGTGGGAGCTTTTCCACTATTCGTTTCACCCCACCGGCCGAGTCAAGGTAACTGAGACCAGGGAGAGTTCCGTCTCTCATAGCACACTCCAGTTCTAACAACACATCACCTAACTCTCTGATTTTTGTGTTATCCTTGGTGTTCACCTTTGGGAAATCATCAACTTTCCTCAACAATGCTTGCTCCACTACTTCTGGAGCTCCATAACACTCATCCAGGCGTTGCCATACCATATCTAATCCCACTTGTGGGTTAGTAACCTGAGCTGAGCGTAATCTTTTGGCATGTAATGACGACTTTCCACCTAGCCACTTTATCAACAGATCAAGTTCTTCCCTGGGTAACAAATTAAGATCCCTAATCACATCTCTAAATGATGCCTTCCATGCTCTGTAATTTTCTGGTTTCTCGTCAAATATAATAAGCCTGGAACTCACCAAGTCTTTTCGAATAAGATACTTAGCAAGGTCTTCAGTCTCTTGCCGGTAATTTGCTCTTGTCTGAGTGATGATAGGATTTCTTGAAGCTGCCTGATCACTAAAATGGTGTTGAATATAATCACTGGTTCGTTGATTGGAATTTACTTCGTGAATATCTGCATCACGTAATTCGTCATGGCTTCCTAATGATTGATCTTCATCATACACTGCGGCTTCAGCTGTAGCAGCAGCAGCTACCTTTTCACTTTGCAGAATAAGCATATCAGCGTCCAGTGCTGCCTTTTGTCTCAACAGTTCAGCCTCTTTGTTTGCATATGCGAGCAATGCCCGAGCCGATTCAACCTTAGCGCGTGCCTTCATTGCTGCTGAACTCGTGGAGGATCCATATATGCTAGAGCTTTTAGTGGATTTTGACTTAACAGATTTTGTGTCAACGTTGGCTGAATCACGATGTTGCCTTGTACTGCTGTCGTGATCCATTGTTTTACTTCGGTCTGTTTCCTTACCAGTTGCTTCGCTGGGTTCTTTCTCAACACGGAAATGTCTTCCTGATCGTGTACTCATTGCTATGCCTTGATTCAGTCTTTTTACTGTGCTGTCCTCGCGCTAATAAACTGAGGGCGCTATACAGCCAGACAACCATTTCCCCTCAAGACCCAAAATAAAGAAACCGTGACAAGATCATGGACGTTTGACAACAGTTTAATACGTTGATGAATGAGTGAGAAGACAGTAAAACTGAAAGAAACAAAGGAAAAAACTATGTCTAAATAACAAGGTGAGAATAATGAACATGTTATAAAAACAAGGCTAGATAACATATGCCACAAGAAGGTGACATTCCTGACTAAAGATAAAGTGAAATTAACATAGGCAAGGTGAACAAATACTGTATGTGTGACTTGTGGTTATCCGAAAACTGTACACTATATATACTACAATGACAACGTAGGGAACACATAATACGTAACTGAAAACTATGAGTAAACAATGGTCTAACCGAAACTCCATACAACCAAAATCCTAGCTACACGTACCCTGTACGCACACCATGCAAATAACAAAGATAACATAACCCGTAAATAGAAGCCCAAGGGTAACGAAACATACTGAATGCGTTGAGGTAATAGAATACTCAAGAATAGATGTGAAGTACACGCAATAATAAAATAGATACCTAAAATTACTACAATAAACAACCTAGTATGACTGCTATAAAAAACCCTAACAACCAGGTAACGTGTGAGCCCAAGTACGCAAATCTCACGAACCGTAAGTAACAACGTAAAACAGGAACGTAGCGGAATTGGTCTACGGTAATACATAATGGAGAATAGAAAACATTTGGGCACCTCACAAAACACAGCAGAAACTGGCCAATAACAACTTAGATTTACAATTTTGTGATCCTAAATGGCAGTAAATAATACAACAAATACTTACAGACTATCACACTCCAAGGATAGAAACTATGAGTATAGATTAAGGGTATATGATTGCATCTAAAACAAGCGATGCTTCTGAGATTAACGTGAGAATTGTAAACAAAACGATTTCTGCGCGTCCACAAGAAAAGGGTGGCGCTATACTAAAAAGAAAACATGAATAGGAATAAAATCAAAAACACATCAAAAGAAGTGATTATATGTGGTGAAATCAATGCAAAAGTTGGCTCATCAAATCTTTTCTTTCCTTAACATATTGGAAAATACACCACTGGAAATACTAATACTATTGGTGAATTCTTAACAGACGTAATTGTACGTAACGATCTATACTTATGTAATACTTTCTACAAACACAAACTTGAGCAAATCAACACTTATACAAGTAATTTTATACCCAATAATCACAGAAACCCTATCAGGAGCCAAATTGACTATATCATAGCCCCATTAAACTTCAAAATTATTAATATTGATGCTCGAGCTTATAATGGCCTTCATATTAACACTGATCACAAAATCATTATAAGTAGTTTTACCCTGAATAGCTCAACAAGAAGACAAATTTATCCAGTCAATAAGACTGATGAAAGTAGTAATTCCTGTCATCTTAAATAAAAAAAAAATTACTATAATGAAAACGTATTTAACACATTAAACGAAACCAATTTTTCACAGTCACCAGCTACTTATTGGAAGGAACTGTCAACAGTTTGTTTAAACAATGCCCGAAACTTAAATCCACCATTAAAAAAATATCGTTTTAATAATAATAAAATAGCAAGCTTATCCAAGAAACAAAAAGACCTTAGACTACAGATTGACAACTGTAAAAATATTGATCAAAAGAGAAATTTAAAAACTAATAGGAACAAAATAATTAAACAACATATTCTAGTCAAAACTACCCATGAACAAAAATTAATTGACGAAATTTCCGACATTGAAAATTGTTAGGATGACTCCCACCCTTTCTTTAAAGCAATAAGAGTAGTACAACAAAAGATAAGAGAGACTCTATAACAATTAAAATTGGCGATAAACATATAGGAGAAACCGACGCAAAATTAAAGAAATCAGCAAACATTTCGAATAGACTTTTAACTGCAATATTCCAGATCCCAAACCAAACGTGTTTCCAGAGAAACTAAACACGCCTTTTGATGAAGATGAGATTAAACAAGCAGTCTCATCCTTAAAATATAATAAAACCACAGGTTGTGACAAGGTCACAGCCGAGCATCTAAAATATGCCCCATGCACACACAAACACAAAGCAAATATCTTAAATAGTATAGCCGAATCAGGAGATTTCCCAATTGAAATTAAACAATGAGTCCTAACTCCTATCCAAAAACCGGGAAAGACCAAAGGTCCAACAGAAAACTTAAGACCAGTCATTTTATTATCAACACTGAGGAAAATTCTTGTGGTTTGTGTGGCCAGGAGGATTCGTCCGTCAATTGATGAGCATATCCTCCCCATTACCTAAACTGCCTACACTTCAGGACGTTACAC
Source organism: Apostichopus japonicus (assembly GCF_037975245.1). Lineage (NCBI taxonomy): Eukaryota > Metazoa > Echinodermata > Holothuroidea > Aspidochirotida > Stichopodidae > Apostichopus > Apostichopus japonicus. Next base: position 8,523,989 of record NC_092567.1, read on the forward strand.
GGCTGAACTTGTCTTCGCTTTTAAAGTGCTAGCAGAAAAAGCTATAACATCCATAGGTTACACTATAAATCTATTGAGCTAGATATGAGCAAGGCGTTCGACACAATTCAAAGAGGATCCTTGCTAACTGACCTAGAACAGGTTCTTGATAACGACGAACTTCACCTGATATCACTACTAATCGATAACGTCTCATACACCGTCAAATTAGAGGGCAAACTCGGACTTGCTTTTAACACTAACATTGGTTCACCACAAGGAGATAGTGCAAGTGCACTATTTTCTATAACTTATCTAGCCAACTCTTTGAAATCAGATGATAATAATATCGATGCAGTTATCCTGCCATCGCAGTTAGTTGATCATGATTACAGCACTACCACCACTAATTCTTTTTTCACAGTAGACCAACAATACGCTGATGATATCTCTTGGGCATCAACTGGTCAGCATATACTGCAAGATATCGAAAAACGAGTTTCTGACAAACTGGCAGTAAGAAATCTAAAAATCAATTGCACAAAAACTGAGAAATTTACAATCACAAGAAAAGGAAATGAAAGTTGGAAGAAGTGTAAATATGTTGGAATCTTGCTGGGGACCGAAGAAGACATTAACAGAAGAATTGGTATAACCAACGGTGCTTTCAACACACTGTCAAGCATTTTTAAAAGCAAAAACATAAGCCGGAACGTTAAGCTTAGGATTTTTGAGACTTTATTAAAGAGTATTTTTTGTACAATTGCGAACTGTGGGCACAACAGGGATCTTGATCGCAAAATTGACACTTTTCAAAGGAGACTACTTCGAAATATTCTCAACATTAGATGGACCAATAATAATTGGTTATCAAATGATGAGCTATACAACGAAACCAACCAAACACCTTGGTCATCGATAGTCGCACATAGAAATTGAGATTTTTTGGTCATGTAGCAAGACTCCAGAAGGACGCTCCAGCAAAGGTTGCTTCAAGAGAAGCACTGAGACATACTGCTAAAGCAGTTGGAAGGCCCGTGACTACCTTGCTTGGAAAAATAAAGTCGCAATTCAAGGACATTAATATTAACAATTTCGAGGAAGCAATAAACCTTGCGCAAGATCCTAATACGTGGCGGAGGTTAATAACTGAGCATGTCGAATAGACGAGACTCAACTTACTACTACTACTAATTATTTTAATGACCTAACTCCTCCCAATATAACTAACATTTAATGTGAAATATAGATTTTAAAATACTGTCTAGACCTTTGATATTCTTTATAACGTTAGTTCCAATTTAACTTTAAACATAAAAAAAATTAAAAACATAATTATTGAAAACAAAGCTTTCATCCATGTCTAGTAGTAACTATGGGGTGTGTTGTTTCACTCACAGCTCTTTTTGAGTTAATTTTGCCTGCTAAATTATAAAAAAAAAACGTACGTCATTTCCAACCATCGGACTTATGATCACATAAAATTTAAAAAGTAAAATGGTTTGCAAAATGAAAGTGCGCCACATATTTTACTCTGCAACAATATATAACAGACGTTAGCCAGAGCCGTATAGCTCTGACCTTAGTTTTAAAAGGGTGTCAGCTGATCAATAAACTTGTAACCACTTGATTTATATCTTGTGTTTGTTAATCTACATTTGTCCGCCAACTGTTCACACCCGCTGAACTCCATAGTCACAGAAGATATTACAATGAAGACCCAAATCATCCGATTAAACTGAAAAGTAGTAAATAATTAATATAATTAAACACTAAAGGATATGATGTGTTTCCATATAAAAAAATTATTTGTAAAGAAAATGTAAAAAAGCGGATGGTGTTATTTATTTGGAAGACACGATCATTTTTAGAAAGATAAGATCATATGCAATACCCAATTAAGGATTATCTACAAACACAAAGAGAGAAAAATGTGACATTTCGAAGAAAAACACTAGAAGTTAAGTCACACTCAAACCGTAACTTAGGGATGAAGTTGATAATTCAGGGAACTATCGGTAAATTTCACATGATGTTATTTAAATAAAATTGATTAGCTTTTAGTAGTTATAGAGATTTCAACATATATACATGATTTCAAAAAATCCTGTTAAAAGGCAGGTCAATGGAGTTTACGCAAAAAACTTTGAATTTGGTTCATAAATTAAATAATTCGGTAGTTAAAATATTAATTTTCTCTTTAAACATGCACTGTAAACATTAGTTAGTCACGAATGGCAAAAATCTAGTCACAGTGACTAGAGTTAGCTAGTCATTACCAATTCGTTAGTTGCAGACCAATTTGCATGGTCGTTCGACTAACATAAATTAGTCACATAAATTTGTACGAACTTTGTTGACACTCACTATGCATGTCATGTATGTAAGCGTGACGAGAATATTCTAGTCTTCTGTTTGTTTACTTTCTATAACCTTCAGCTTTGACCAATGACGTCATTATTTTTATCCAATCATCGTACCGTAGAATACCGTGTGCTCAGCTGATCAGAGATCAAAAATTCAGACGACGGCCGGCGATTACATGTATACTGTATGCACGTACGTGGTACGTCGTACATCGTACATTGCGGTCATTACCTAACTGTAGATAGAACAGGGCCATCAACAAAATAAGAAGATTCTTAATCATTTAACAAATTGTCAGAAGCAGTTTCAAAATGTGGTCAGTTAGGTAAGTTCAATCACAACTGAAATTCTAATAAATAATAATTGACACAATTGACATAATGTTCAAAGAAGGTTTGAATATCCGCGATATGTTTGGCTGGAAAGTATGGGTAAAATTATAACGTTAGGCCATAGCAAGCAAAACTGTGGCTAACGCTAGGACGTAGCTAGACTAGGAGTTTAGTCTACCTAGTGTAGCCCACATGCGCTCGTAGATGTATATTACCATAGAAGCAGTAATACACACTTATATGACATATTTTATATAAATGTGTATTATTAACTAGTATACTAGGCCTATATTCTATAATGTTACGAGCGCCTGTGGTGTAGGCTAGCATACGTCAAGTTTCTAGACACTTCGTCGACCACCAACCCGGTCTGCATTTCGTGCACTCTGAACTGAAGATCTTCGGATTGGTACTTACCTTCTGCTCTAGTACATGGTACAAAGTACATGGTTCTCATATTTTAGGTTATTTTTGATAAAGTTGGAAGTACCTGGTGTTTAACTAAGAACAAAAACTCAGTTTCAATGCATGAAATACCCATAATGTTGTTAGCTTAGGCCCAGGCCTCAGGTTCATAGTGGCGCTATGTTAGTATCCTACTTCCTAGACCAAGTCTACACCAGCTGTAGCCCAATGTTGTAGGGTTCTGTATCCTAAGTGGAGTGGCTGCTGAGTGCTAATACCCTGGACAGAGAATGTTTTGAGTCTTATTTAGCAAATAATCCACAAAGGTATGCATTTTCTGCTCCTGCATATGTGCATCAAGGGGTTTTGAACCTACTCAGCCTATCATTAATTTTCTGTTTTTTTCAATTTTCAGAGAAAGTTGATGTGCCAAGTCCTCAGCATTCACAGCTATATACTTTGAATGGTTGTGGTATCAATGGACTCAACTGGCTAGATGAGGTAACAACAAATTCCAAACAACTCTGACAGCAGAAATAGATGTCCTGATACTTCCATGGGAGATCTACTGTAGTAACTATAGGAACCAGTGCTTGCCACCCATGGAGAATAAGGTAATTTGACGTTGTTGTTCTTTGACGAGCAACATATTTGAATGTTTTATCACAAATTATGCCCCCTTACTACCTCTTGTCCCCTACACCTGTCTTTAATACATTGTAACAACCTATGGATAAACCTTTAAATGGACTGGATATGTTATTGAGGTGAACTGTGTATTTAGATAGCATTTCAGTAACCTTTCCTTTAGACTACTGTGCATACTGTTACAGTTAGGCTGTGGTTTACAAATCCCAATGATCCAGTTTTGGCAAAGAACACCTTCAATTCTCTTATTCTAAGTAACTTAACAGTTGCACTGAAGTGACAGGCAATATCAGTTTAACATGTTCCAAACAGTTCAGGAATACATTGGGGTATGTCCTGTAGGTCAGTTTGGGAGGAATCAACTGAGCTAAACAAAAGAAGTTTTCAATTTCATCACATTTCAGAGCCAGAGACGAGAAAGCCCTCCCCGCTGACCCTTCTCTGGATGATGTTGCTGCAGGTATGGCAAGCCAGACCAAGTGGACTGTGATCCGGATACCAATACAACCTGCAAGAATCATAAATGCACCCAACTTGGTCAAGTTTATCAAAATTGGTGACTGGAAATGTTGTTGCAGACGTAGACCTGGTTACTGCTTACACAGTATTGCTCATATGTGTATTTACACACTGCACAGTGCATACTGAAATCTCTGAAAAGACATCTTTATGGACCAAAAATGATAATTGCATTGAAATATGTTATGGTTTACATTGTGACGACTATAAAAAGTATCATTTTGGTATGAAAAAAAAATTAATCTCTCACTTGAGTTGGCATACTCCTATTAGAGTCTATATCCATCCCTTCGATTGTTCTCCTTCAGGAAAAGTGTCAAAGAGCAGCGGGGAACATCTTTTTTGACCTGTTATCAATCATAATATAGTTTTTTGTGGCTTGCATGTTGAAGAGTATGAATGTACATGTGGTGAGAAAATTGAGTCAATTGAGGCAGTTTTAGACCCCTTTAGGCTTCCCAGGAGCAGCGTAGGAAAATTGTTTACCTCTGAATGCAGAGGTTTGTTTACAAGTGACGAAAACTTCCGGCTCGAATAGCAAAAAATCTACATGGTCATGATACAGAAAATTGTTAGTGCCATGAAAGGCCAACTTGTCAGCTATCCGGTGATAGGTAGCATTTAGCTAGTGAAAACTTCTATCTAGACTTAGAGACCACATTACTTTTGTGATTTAGTGTGTAAGTCAATGGGGCTTTGAATGGGCTTATGCTACCTTAAGTTACATATAAGGAACAATCTGTGATATATAGTGCGCATTATGCAATCACATAAAATATGAAATAACCACAGTACGTAAAGACATAGAAAAGTTGTGGCGGAATGGTTGGGGCACTGAACACATGATTCCATGATCGTAGGTTCATGTACCAACCTGGTCGATACGTATGTATCTTTAATGGAGACACTTAATCTCAATTGCCGCTCTTTACTCAGGTGTTTAGGGTACCCTGGGAGGTAATTCAAAAATATAGCATTTGCACCGCTTCGTGGCTGCAATGATATGGGATGTCCCCTGGGGAACATGTAGCTGTAGCTCAGCATTGTTTCTACCATTCAAGACATAACTTATAGTTTGTGATAAAGTACTTCTAGAAATGTTTTAACTACTTTGTTTTCTGTTCCACCCTAATGTTGCGTCAAGGATAATAACATATTCAACTTACATGTTCTGCATTAATATTGTACCATCACATCCATGGTCAGAAACTGATAATAGTATCACTTCCAAGTTCCTAATTCAAGATGAAGATTATAAGGATATTTTCTGGCACTTTTTAACAGCTAAGGTCATATAGAGCTACTCAAGGCCTTTTTATACCATTTGATTTGACATGGGGTATTATTTTTATAAATAAATTTATAAATATGATATATTATTTTGTGTATATTAAATATATGTTATGTATATTTAAATATTAATTAAGATAATTTATTTGGCTTAACTTCTCTTTTTATATTTGAGCTGCGTACTCGCAATTTTCCTGTTGTCTGCCCACATCTCTTCCATGCTGCTATTTTGATGAAACTGATGGAGCCCATAATGATGCATGGTCAGTGGACAATGAGGGTCTTTAAGAAATTGTAGGTATAGGTCATCATGGGGTCTAATTGTTTGAAAACTGTCGAACACTGCCAACTTAATGGCTTAGAAGTATTTCAAAGTATTCCCATAAGTATTCTCAAGATGTTTTGTGGGAAAAGATTTTGAAAATTTTGTAAAAATAAGTTTTCCCAATTTTCCCATAAATATTTATTTTAATTTTAAATGTTCTTTAACCTTTAGTGTTTGTTACTGTTCTTTATGAGATGACTTTTAAATGGAATGTTTATTTGTCACATTTTGCATTAATACTGAATGTTAATAAAAATTACCATGAAACTTACAATGTGTGTCACTATCTCATTTCTTAACTAATCAGTACTTATTCTTAAACTAGTCTTTTGACCTAAATAAGTAGTCACAGTTGCAATGACTAATATTTTTAGTCACTGGACTAAGCTTTGGTCGATAGAGGCATCGTAGTAGGACTAATTTTAATTAGTCAGAAAACTCAATTTAATTAGTCACAAAACTAATGTTATATAGTCAAATGACTAGAAAAAACTGGTCGATAGAGACATCGTTGTGACTATTTTTTTTTAGTCATATTGACTAACTATTGTTTACAGTGTGAATTTGATATGCATCTGCTTCTCTAAATTGCATCTTCATTATCAAAACTCATTTATTTCAATACAACTCCAAAACAAAATCCTTATACTTTATAAAACCCTTGCATTAGTTGAATTAGAGGCTTCCTTTTATGATTCCTATTACATAAGTGACTAATATTTACATTTAAATTACAATTTCCAACTGAAAGTTCTAAATGAAAACAAAACCTATTAGATCGATATTTTTCTTCAAAAATATAATCTCAATTACTGATTCCTTAATGTTTGTAACATTCTCGACCCCTTTTTGAAATGAAATGTGCCTCACTCTATTCATGAGTATCCATACATTCTTATTATAAAACACCTTACTAGCTAATAAACCTTTAAAGTGGCCATGACACGAACATTTCAAAGTCTTATCTTTTGGGGATCCATATATTAGGCATGTTCTCTAGAACATATTTCAACCATTCTGCTAGTTAAAAACTTCGGGGCTTGAAAGGTTCGTTCACCCGAAAATGTTCTTAAGGTCATGACGTCATGTTACGTCATGTTAGGAACACGATTTGCTCATTTAACAACAAAAAAAACATTTCGTCTATTGCGACTTCAGCGTAGTATCTCTAATACTAGTACTACTAGTATTAGTGCTCGGCCGCGCTTACCCCAAAGATTCGCCACTTGTCCCACTGGAGGATTCATGTTCCCCGATCTGATCTTCGGAGTTCTTAATGTGGGTTACTTGACAGGAGAAAGACTCGTTTATGTCGACCCGCTAAAACCTATTGGTTTCATTTCATAAGAAAGGAGGGCTCGTAGTCTGCTTCCGTGAAGTATTTGCTTCGCACGGAGCTGTATAATGGCTAGACCCAGTGATATCGGCGCTGGTGTTCTGCACTTACTTGGTCATAATCGCCGGGGTTTTTTTTGTTCGTCCTTCGGCCATCGATGAGGGCTAACTGCATGGGTTATGGGATTACTGCAGCCCCAACAACACAACGGACCAGCATTTCTCTCGGATATTCTGCAATATGTTTAAAAAAAAAACTTGAAATTTCTAACAATATAACGTAATACAGTGTTTGTTCTCTCAGTAAAAATGTCCGTGTATGTGTGACGGTATGATCCGCGCACCCGGTACATGCCTGGGCTTGGCACTTGTGTTACTAATATGACGTCATCTTTGTCTTGTTTTGAAATCACATTTTTCATAGTTCTGTTTTCGGATGCGATTATTAAAACGTTATATTTTAATTAGATCCTTGAGGTTTTGAAAGTTTGAGGTGATGAGAATAGTTTTGAACATAGATTTTTTCATAGATTCAGAGGAAATTCATGTCACGGCCTCTCTAAGTAATCAAGTTATGGTAAAACAATAAAACTAATTCTTGAATCCTACATTACAGATTTTTCCCTCTTATCTAATCTAATCCATTTATTTTTGTTTGTATTTGACTCCCCTTAAATCAACCTCTATTTCCGTCCCATCAACTGTCCTAGTTTATCGCTTTACTTTCCTTTATTTTCGTTCGTGATTTTTATTATCTATTACATTATAATAATTATCAGTAACTCTATTTTTTCACTCTAGATTCCTATCTCCTGTGTGTATCTAGCAGGCCTCTCTCCTAGAGTTGATGAGTCTGGTCTGAACCTTATCCTTCAGTCTGGTCTCTCTCTCTCTATCTTGAGTTCTCTTCAGAAGCTGGAGATCGGTGACGTCAACAGGAGACTAACTAATGAAGAGTTGGCGGCCATCTTGTCTTACTCCTCACAGTGTAAAAGCTTGAAGGATATGCTGTAAGTATTCCGGTGTAGTTGTTAGAATCATCATAACAGTAAAACAGAGAACAAATTTAATTATGAAAGTTATCAATATTAAATTAACAATAGAGAATTTAAAGCCTGCAGTGTTTTGATGTCAAGGATTGGATTTAATTAGTTTAGTTGGTTTTATTTCAATACTTATGTCATCGTGAAATGAAATTCTGTAGAATGTTATGATTAATAAAACAAAATATAATGGATACATAGGGAGTAGCTTAAAAAAGCTGTTGGTAAGAGAGGGTTGGGTGGGGGGTGTTTAAAACGTTCTTTATTTATTTTATTGTTAACATTTAACTAAAACTTAGGTTTTAGAATGACATGAATGTTTATTAGAATAAAACAAAAGATATTTACGAAAGATAGTTTGAATTAAATCAATCTAATGAGTTTAATGAACATTTTAAAATAGGGTTTTTAAGTTTGTAAGTAGTAAATGTAACTTCTCAGGCTGAAAGCTCCAAAATATTTGTTTTTCAATTATGTACAAACTATTTCATTTTTTCAACGAAAGGGACTGGAAATCGTTATTAATATTTAAAAGAAGTTAAATAATGGCAACAAAATAGCAAAAACCTATAAATCTATACTTTAAACCCAAGAAATTGTCATCAGATTATAATACTCTATTCACTAGTAAAACTGAAATTTATACGAAACAAGCAACCAATAAAACAGTTTTAGTTGGCGCAGTTTTAAAAAAAAAGTTACTCAAAATAAGTTAATAAATATAAGTTATCAAAAAGGAAAATATATAATTGTAATGGAGTTAACTTTTTAAATATATTTTTTTTTACTATCATAACATAATTAAAGGCATAAAAGGTATCTCTTAAATTACATAGGTTAATATGTAATCCATTTAAAACTACATTCTTTTTTTTAGTTTGAAATACAATTTGACACCAAATATGCTAAATTAATATTATTTCATTATTTGTCATAATTTTAAAAAAGATTTTAAAGGTCATCGTGAGCTTCTGCTTTTCATAAGTCATAACTTTGAACAAGAACTGTTTAATATGTTGTTATTCCTTGTATAAATATTACTTCATACTTGGTTAGAGCATGACGTCCCTGCTTTGTCCAACCCTACCCCAACTCCTCACTTATAACCCATTCGAACACCGGTTTCACTCAAAACATTCCTGACACCTCCAATTTACCAACCCACCGTAGCTCTATCTGCCCCCTTCAGATAACTTTCATTACACCCTTTGTTCTTTGTAGTTTCCCTTTCAATTCATTTTGACCGTTCTCCTACCCTAACCCTATCATCACCCTATTTGTTCCTGCCACCGAATTGTTTGTGTCTATTATCTCCAGCTCCATTATCAATTATTTGTGTTTTCTTTGTTTCTTCATGCGCATTGATTGCTTTACATAGGCCAAGTCTAAGAATATATTGTAGTTTTGCAGACAGAGACGTAAACCTCGCTAATACTTTAATATATTTATTTTTCTCAGAGTCAAATTGGTAACACAACGAATATATTCGGTTTAATATTACCGCTACTCCTCTCACCTTAATCAGTTCCTCAGACCAACCTCATAAACAGTTTACAATTTCCATCCTCACACATTAACGTTAATGTTATTAGTTGATATTTTCCAAGGTGTATGGCGTGTTACTAAAGCAATGAAAGAAATATATTTAAGTTGCCGGATCCCGCATCACCCGACACTCAAAGAAAAAGGGAAAAATATTCATTAATAACATCAATAAAACACCATAAAAATGACAATTATTCAACCTGTCACATTCTCAATGCCATTCCAGGAATAACTGTAACCACGGACAATGTATTAATGAAAAGTATTGTACATTAGCAGTATTGCCTGGTCGAATTATAAAAAAAGAAAGGTAATACAGATCTATGATTATTCACTTTCTAGACTATCAATGCTCCATCCCAATCCCCATGTTCAGTATCCTCTTCACTAAGTTGAGTCTAACCTCCCCCACCCTACAGACACCCTTTACCTGTTCCCGCCACTGGCCCTCCCCTTCGCCATTCCCTTCAGAGAGTTTTAAGAGAGCCCATTGAATCCATTCCATGTTTCTATCCGATAAATCGTCACCTCCAAACTACATATTTTTATTAGGTCATACGCCCTGTAATTGCATACGTTACCTTCTTATCTTTTGGTTATTCTTCGTAAGTTTTATCTAAATGAGCAAAATTGCTTTCATTGCACGGTTGTTTAAATGCATCCTCAAATGCTCCCATGCAAACCAATCGAAGGAATCTTGGTATTTAAGACTTGCATAAACGGATACTTCTGGATCATTAGAATCACGTGTTTCACTGTTGAATTTTATCGAATTTTTTTGACTGTTTAAAAACAAATGGCATGGTGATTGATTTCGTATTGAGAGAGATGTGTGCATGTCAAACAAAGAGCTAAACAATAATAATAATAGGATGATTAAAAGCCGTATTGAACAAATAAAAAAGAAACCTTATTAGTGAATGGTCTTTATACTTCTCCGTAGTAAGCTGTGCACATAGCTACATTGCCAGCCATGTCATGAACATTCATATAGTCTACAGTGATGTAATTCTGTCTAAAGGTAAGTTGGCCTGACGTTTCGATCCTAGCGGGATATTCTTCAAAGGCTAAATGAGAGAAGAAAGAAAGAAACCAACAGGGGAAGAGGAGGGGTAGGAGATAAACAGTGGAGGGACAAAGAGAAGATTTAGAGAATGGGGTAGGGAATAAACTGGAGAAGGACAAAGACAGAAAGGTGTGGAGAAAAAAGAGTGGAAGAGAGATAAGAGAAGAGGAGTGAAAGGGGGGACAAGGGGAGAAGGAGGGGCAGGAGAAAAGTTAGTCATGTCCTTCATGAATGTTGAGCCCATGAGGTTGAATGGTGCGAAGGCGTTGCATCCACGGCCTTTCTCTGCTGGTTCGTACTAGGTCAGGACGGCTACCCAAGGATTCAATCCCCTGTAAGGACATGTCGTTAATTGTATGGTTTGGAAGGTTAAAGTGTTCTCCAACTGAGGTCTCAGTCTTCATGGTGTTGACTGTGGATCTAATTAAAGATGAAAATGTCAGTTTTGAGAGATACATTCAAAAAGTAAGGTGCGGAGAAGCCGAGAACAATAATCCAATAAGTCCCAATTAATAAACCATGACGGTTAAACTTGATGAAAGGCTATACTGTATCGATCTTTCAATCCTTCACAAAAACTATACAACAATAGTGAACTACACTGCAGTAGTGAAATGTCCAGTGTTCTATCTCGACATTTACCAAAGAATGAAATGAATTCCCAACGCTTATTTAATATACTTTTAACCGATATTGGTTGCTTCTCTCGAGTTTGATACTTACGCCGTCAATGTATGAAAAATTGACATCATTTAGATTTGACTTTATTGAAATATCAACCAGGCACATGACCAGCCTCGTTATTGTAAGAGGGAAGCCTCATATTTTGTCCTAAACTTAAGAGTTAGAGAGATTAATGTTGTAAGGCTTACATTGAAAAGACTTTTCACAGCACCATAAAGTGTTTGCCCTTTTTTACATTTTTTCTTTGGAAGGGTAGGGGGGGGGAGCTTCAAAATTGGCTTGCGTCTGTTGGAAGGAGTCAAAACAGGTGATCTCCTTTTACTTAATAATTCTCAATGCTGTAGCAGTGGAGAGGTTGACACAACAATGGTTTGTTCGATACAATATAAATTATTTAAATTTCATCAATATTTATATTGCATGGCCTTTACTTTATATAAACTATTTATGAAAGATTCCAAAGCAGCTCTTTCAAACAGTCCCTCTGTTCCTTCCACCAGCTCGGTTAATTCATATCGACCCATGCAAGTTCTGTCTGTTGTCGATCTTAAATGGCTTTGCCTGAAAATAAAAATATTTAGAAAGATATGCCAAAAAAAGATCGGATTGCTGAAAAAGAGGTAAAACGAGTATTGTAAACTAATCACATGTCACACCACGATCCATATATGTTTGGTCTATTTACTTGTTCAAGTTACCAGTATAAAGACACGAAGTGTAGACTGCACTGCAAATGTTTGAGATGAAACCGTCCAATTACCTTGTCAGTGACGATGGAGCAGTGAAAGAGGATGAGCATGGCACGGGGTGGGGGGGGGGGGGGTTGATTGGGCACATGCTCCTCTACTCTTCTGATTACCCTGAAATGTGGCTTCCATTTGTTAATGGAAATTGCCAGTTCCGAAATTTGTAACTAAAAGTGCCCTCTTGTTGTTGTGTTTTTGTAACAAGTACCTTCATGTCTAAAATGTTGCTCTGCTAAATATGCAGTTCAAAAGTACCGGTATAAAGGAAACTTTTGTTGAAAACAGTCAACTACTTGAACTTGTGGAAAGGAATGCACAGAGCTCTTACTTTGAGACTTATTTTTAATTCTGATCAGAATGATCAATCAGATTTTATTTATTTCCTTGTTATGTGGTGTTTACTTTGTTTATCTTCATTGATTTAGTAAACAATAAACCTGACTAGGAGGACATTCCTCTACGTCTACATCTTACACGATGATTACTCTACTTCTCTCCATAGGTTACAATGGTACTATCTGCCAGACACTATTCCGGTCGGATCCATTCCATCATCCTTGAAATCAAGAAAATTGAAAGGTATTGTCACAATGACGTTATATTGGACACACTTAAAATATCTTACATTTAATTAATGGCTTGTTGAATGTTGTTGTTGATTTATATACAAGAGAGTAATGAATCAGCAACACATGATTGCCAGTTTATATGAAGTAGACACCAAAGCAGAGTCTTGTAATAGTAAACAATGGACTGAATAATAGAAATTAAACAACACTTAATATTGCTAAGCTTGGTTGATTTAAGAGATAAGTCATGCTTCTCGCTTTTTCGAGATCACCGGACTATATATGTTTTGTGAGTAGCCATCACATCAATGTATGCTTTTAATCTCTTTCCAGAAAGTAGTGGTATCAAACACTTTAGGAAACTTAATTACACAGCGACAATGATTGTGTAAGGTTTTGAAGTAATGTTGTGCCACTCGGAGTCTGCCAACCCCCTCACCCCCTTAAAACACACACATTAAAACTCATCCACACCTCCGCTTGATTCTTTCAATACCAATTGCAGAATAAAGCCGCGAAGTTTAACTTATTTTTTTCCAAGTTCTGCAAACGAAGCTTCTGTTTCTCTGAAATTGCTGCAAAGAGTATTACAAAATAAGCGAAAACCAAATGGAGACCAAATGTATCGGAACTGATGCTAGATGTATCGTACTTAAAATATACTAATAGGTAACAGTATCATATAAGACTTTTTAAAAGCAAAGATAGGACATTCGTTCTGCAGTTTTATACAGGAACAGAGGATCGTCGAAGCCGATATCATATGTGTGGAGGAGGGAGGGGGGGGGGGGTCTGTGGTCTATTCCAAGGAAAAGGGGAAGTTTACTCCCTTAATCGGCGCTTGGAAAGAGTACAATCTACATGTATTGGCAAACATTAACATCCATGCATGATTTGCCTTGAAAAATAATAGAAGACATAAAATATGGGTAATGATATAAGGGAGAGCATTTAAAGCTATATGTGAATTTAAAACCATATTTTTTATTTTAATGTATACACTTACGAAAGTAGGAGTAATAATACAAAAAAGAAGAAAAGAAAACAGAATCGGTATATCTGTTACTCCCTTAAGTCTACTATTCCTCTGATTTGGATAATAGTGGCTATTAAAATATAGCAGCTTCCAGAGGCTTCACACCATTTAGCATATAAATATCAAAGACAAATATTTACATTTTTGGTCTGTAAATCTGCGTACGAAGCAAAATGTGCATAAAACAGGCTTAATGCTTATTAGATGAGTACTAGTTAAATTTTCAAGCCATCAATAAACATATTGTGTATTCGGTACAGATTTACATCGGTATAATACTTAATGAGGTTACGATTTATACTGACTCGAGTGGTCGGGTGCAGGAATCAGTACTGTTTTTAGCTCATACCAGCATGCTGGTGTGAGCTATTGTTACAGTGCGGCGTCTATCATTCTATCACTCGATCCGTCAACAATTGGTAAAACCGCTCCCACTAGCACAGTGTTTGATGGAATTTCATGAAACTTGAACACAAGGACCAATGGGTATAGGGCCATCAGAGATGGTCGGAAATTTTGGGTCAAAGGTCACCTGTGGGCCGTAATGGGCCATTTTGTTTAAATACGCAAACTGCTTCTTCTCCTACAGATTCCATGGTACAATGTTGAGGGTTTGTCACGATAGTACTATGGAAGTTTTACTTGCAGGGTGTTCATGAATTTGAGATCAAAGATCAACTAGGGGTCTTTTGTGGCCCGGGCGGCGGCCCTATATTTTCAAATTGCTCCTGTTCGTACAGTGTATGGCCAGTTATCATGAAACTTGGTCACAACGTTCCTCGGGATGAGAGTTACGAGGGGTGTTCTGGAAATTGAGGTCAAATGTCATTTAGGGGGTCATCGGGGGTCTTTCTTTGTAATGTTTTCAAATATCTCAATCTCCTCAAGATTTTGATGGATCATATTCAAAGTTGAACTGATGATTGTTGGATTGTGTATGAATAAGGTAATGCCTAATAATTTTTGGTCAAAAGTTAATTAATTACAATTAATCCCCATTGTTTAAAAAAATCCGAGCCTTCACCTTTTGCCAAAGCTGCTTTAATTTGTCTCCCAGTCTCTGCAGTGTTTGTTTACATTTGTGGTTAAGCTCTGCAGAGGCTGTTAGTGGAATTAAAGCAGGACTGGGAGTTGTTATTAACTGTTGAACTGTAAGCATGAGAGCCCTATAGCCAATCAGCACTTGCCGATTCTTAGAAGTCTTTGAGCCTGAGGTATGTAGGCAGCCAGCCAAAATTTTGGCAAGGAGTGCTTCAGGTTTGCTCAGGTAGAGGGAAGAAAGTTTAATAGGGTAGGTCAGTGGTATTGTTTGAGAGTGGGTTAAATAGGATTTAAAGGGGGAAAATATGAATTATAGCCAGTGGTGTGGCCAGGATTCTGCTAGACGGAGGGGGGGGGGAGGGGTTATCCCTCATGGGCCCAAAATTTGTGGAATCTGAAAAATGGCCTGAAATTTGGTGGGCCATAAAGTTTTGTGGGCCCTACATTTTTAGCTCGAAAAGGTATGAGCTTCTGCACCATTGGTGCACTAGTTATTAAATGTTTCAACTGTATGGTCCACCATTTTGTCTACAGAAGTGTAAAAAACAATCGCAGACGTTATAGGATTCATTGTAATCGTTTAAGTGAGTTATAACCAAACGAATGCATTACTAGGAAGAAATGGTTACAGGCGAGTGGTCGGGTGCAAGAGGAGAGGTATAAATATTTCACGCCGAGATTCTTGCTCATGTGCTATTTACTCGTTGGTTGTTATGATATCTCTTTTACTTCATTTTTTTTGGGGGGGGGGGTGGAGTGGGTTGATTGCACTAAGGAGCTGCAGTATATGTTCGTCTAACTGTAATGTTCATACGTCACTGGCCAAACACAATTTAAAATTAAATAAATGGCAGATCACTATGCCACCTTACATTACGTCTCCGAAATAAACGTTTTCAAGCGTTACTTCTGTTGTTTTGAACAACTGCACATTTTCGATGTATAATAAATATAACGCAAATGCACATGAAATAAAAAGAAAACCTTGCATACAAATATTTGCGGCTGTTTCTTTTACTACGATTTAGGGTTCGCATTAGCCGCGGGGTGGCGCGTTTCCCACAATTTTATTTCAAATCCCGCATGTCAAAAGTTGCCAAGACAGGATTCCCCGTATTAAATCTCAGCCGAGTAAAATTAAGCATACTTTATGGATATGACCGTGTAGCAATTTATCGCTAAATGATCGCATTTTGAATAAGATGAAGTAAAAGGCCGCGATTATTTTTGTTTTGTTATGCCGTCTATAAGCCATCTTAAAATCCCGTAAGTTTCCTAGCCAGTCTTTCCTTCTTTATATTTATAAATAAATGAAGAACTATAGCAAACCATGTTCGCGTAAATTCCAGACAAATCTCAGACCATATGATAGCCTAAAATCACAAAGAGTCAACATGGAAATCTAGCCTAATAATAAGTTTATTCGCTTAAACTGTGTCGCAGTTACAGTAGCTGCACTCAGAAAAATGTTTACACAGGTTCAGTAAAATTTTACTTGATTTTCTTGTCAAATTAGAACACTAAAACATTGAGTAAAATTGACTTAACTGCTGTTTTGTAAAGTTTTACATGGTCAGCATGTAACGCAACTACAAAATTATTATGTAAAATTTTGCCAGTGATTTCTACATAACACCCGTTCAGTAAGCGTTTTACACATGTTTTAGGTTAAATATTAAAAGCAGCTTCATGCTCCTTTCTGTATTTAATCGATCACAACAGAAAGGCACATTTAAGAGACAACAAAAACGACATGACAACACAATTAATTCAGAACATTTGATGAATTCAACCTTTTATTTCATCACTTAAGAGGGTATCCTGTAAATCTACAATTATGCAATGAATAGTGAGCTACAGCCATGATATTTTAACTTTTGTGTCCAGATATGGATGACAGTTTTTATCAGATACATTAGGCAGTAGGCGGTCAATAGGTGGTCGTAAACACATTGATAGCATACTTTCAAACGGTTGAAATCTTCAAGCAATGTAAATCCCACTTTTACTTATAATAGAAAAAAAAATAACAAAAACATAAACAAAAGGTAACAGAAAATGAACAAGAGGTAATATCTCTTAAAGGTGCATGCTTACGAAAATGTAAATGATTTATTTTTTTTAGTTTTTGAGATACATGTACAAAAAACATTTGGTCGACTTAGGAATTTCAACCAACTCCCTCGACATGTAGTAAGATATTTGAAAGCTCACCAAAATTAACATAATCAACTGTCTGATTGCAAAATTTGACAAAGATACAACTCTACCTGCAGCATTAGCTAAAATTTCTTGCAAAGCTACTAAAAGGATAGTTACTTTACATCAACCCATGAACATTCCCAGGAAAAATAATCTTCTATGTCATATGAGCTTTGCAACTTAAACATGCTGGTATATAGTTGAGCACTGTAGTACTATTCCAACAAGTTAAACTTACTCTCAGCTCTTTGACCGGATTATGATGTAATACTATTAAGCACAATTTATCAATACTTATACATCCTTAAGTAAGAGGAAGGATCTTGAATATTTGGTGGTAGCCACTTAACACTGAAAGTATTTTGCCTTCACTTTTCACATAAATACCCTTATAATATATCTCTTCAACGTTTATAGTAAATACCATTTTAAAGCTAACATTAAATCATAATCAACTAGCGGCCATAAAGACAATGACAAAGATAAACTTTTCCTGTAGTCACCCATATATAAGCAGTATTTTCATAATCTGCTGCAGATGATAGCTTAATTTTCATTAAGAGTCAACAACCAACCAGTACCAAAATAAAGAATGAAGAATGATAAAAACCGATATGATCTTTGGAAAGATAATGGAACAATAGTGAACTTTGAAACATGAAACATATATGCATTAAACTGACCATTAACAGTCTTGGGACACTGAATGCTATGACAGTATATCAATTTCACGTTACTGTTTGTGTAATAAATTTTACATACACCATGTTAAACACACAATCATCACAATGATTGGATATATGATTGTAGTGCTGTTATTGAGCACAACGAATATAAACACTCTTACAATAACAACAATCCCTCAAGTCATCCGATGTGACGGGTCTGAAAATGTAATGACAAAGAAACAACTCTTCCTGATGTCAATTTAAAACAAGCAACAACTTTAGATACACAATGATTTGTTCATTATGAGTTTAATTTGAATTAGCATGCAAACCAATCAAAACAAATTGTGGCCAAATGAAAGGATATAATTTTTTAACAGAAACTGGAATATACATATCAACTTGAACTTTGAGATGTGAAAACATATGGAATGCTGACTATGACGACTGCTTTAGTATTCCAGATTAAACACATATAATGATTGAAGCAAACATCAATGGCATTCATAAATGTCCTCCTCTGAGATAGGACATGTCTCTCGATGATCACAAATAACTGCTAAGGATGTATTTTGCTTTCTCCAAGAAGTAACACATATGGTTTAGGCTTTTCTGAAGAAAAAAATTGCATATAGAACTGCAAGTTGGAGCTTTCCTAACAAACAAACAAAGAGATAAATATAGACCCATCAAAATAAGGCTGTGTAAAA
This sequence comes from Apostichopus japonicus, assembly GCF_037975245.1. Lineage (NCBI taxonomy): Eukaryota > Metazoa > Echinodermata > Holothuroidea > Aspidochirotida > Stichopodidae > Apostichopus > Apostichopus japonicus. The sequence continues at coordinate 8,542,499 of NC_092567.1, forward strand.
ACCTAAATGGTTCCTAGGCATTTAATGGCATGTATCACTCACAAAAACGTGACATCTGCATCCGAAATAATAAACGTATAGTGATACAGGTGGAAAGAAATATTAATTATCAAGCAAGGACCTTTAACAGAGATACTCTCAAGCTGTTCTATTTTGTAATGTCTGTCATAATAAAAAAAAAACACAACTGTTGTACATTAAGCCATGTCCACTGATTACTATATGCATGTGCACCAAAAAAACAACAAGGACCATCGTTGGGTTAATGGTTAGAATTATAGCTACTATCAACTCAAACATAAATAGATTTTGTGTTTACATTCTAATTTCAGAAAAACTGTCATTTGGCCTCGCCGATCATCAATATTTAATTAGCAAACCCCAAATGGCAGTGAAAACATAGTGATGGTGGACCAACGCTCCACACCAAAATATGAAGTAAATGTCATGTATAGCTAGTTGGCAATTACCTTTTTAAGTTTTTCACATTAAGCCCCCCCCCCCCCTGCCCCCTAATTCCTAAATAACATATATTCACTGAACAGGGAACACCATTCTGCCATTTATCAACTCAAATTAATCTAGGGTTCTTGCGATCTCATGTATACAAGCAGACATCTCACACACAGGACATTATCATTGCATAGATTCTCTGAGCCTTTGGCAAAAAAAACCTAAAGAAAGCCAAGGTGTTGGAGGGATGGAAAACAATGTTCTTCAACCATATCATTTCTCCCGAGGATTAATAAAAAAATCATCTTAAAAATCAGTTCCTTTGAGAACTTTACTCCATACCAGGAATTGAGTAGTTGATAAATATTCTACATTGGTTAAGATAAAATATCTGCATCAAATTTTCGCATTGTATTCCAAACACAAACTGACGTAATTACAAATGTGGCGGGCACAAGGACATGCAAACTTGGAAGTCTACGAAATCTGCACATGATTCCTTTACAAATAGTTAGCCCCTTTGCGTCTCACAGGAAACAAATGTGGTAACAAATGGATTGCAGCATTGTTTTTCCCATCTAATAAAACAAGTTTAAAATAAAGCATTACTCTGTTCTTCATATGGTTATTGTGGAACTTATTATATGTACATCAGTTTCCTCATATCCACAGACAGTAGTGTTATACCAACTAAACGAATTATTAGAGCAATCAAAGAAAAAACGAGACATCTAGTGTGCCAACTGCATACAGCTATACAGCTTAAGTTAAAGTTAGCCTAAAGTACAGGTAGGCATGGTGGCACACACATTTACATATACTTGGCTTGATTCGATTTTCAAAGGGGCAAACATTCAGAATGTTTAACTCCTAGTAAACTCATGAGATGAATATGCAGTCTTGAGAGGGGTGGGGGTGTCTCTTTTAATGTAATTTATAATATTAGAATAATTTAGAATATTTTGTACAGGAACCTAAATATCAATGGACAGGTGCAAAGTTCAGGATTTCATGTGACATGACTTTTATTCAATTTGAGCTCATTATGTATTCAAATATGCAAGTTAGGTCCCAAAATGGAATCTCTTCTGTCTATAAGCAGTTAACTAGAAGTAAAGGAATTAGGTTGTCATCTTGTTTTATGTTATTTTGTTGTCTTTACAATTTCCTCTCTGCTGATACCAATTGTGGTGAAATTGGTTGAACAATGGCAGAGATATGAGTTTTTTTTCTGTTAGGAGAGTGTAGTCTGCATCTGTATAATATATATATATATATATATATATATATATATATATTTATATCTATATATATATATATATATATATATATATATATACTCTTGCCGGTAATCTGCTGGATTCTCACAAATATTTCAGGAATGTTGGGGAAATTTCGGTCATACTTTCTTCCACACTAAATAAAGGTATCTTTGAAATGTATTTAGCTTCTTCTGAAGATTAATGAGGCTACTGGGGCTGATCTAAATTTCAGTTGATTTTTAGAAAAATGAATAGGTCAAAAATCATAGGTCAAATTTCCAAGAATTTTTAACGTAAACAAACCTTTAAATGATTTTTGGGAAAGGGGTTCAATATAATCCGCCCGCCCCCCCCAAAAAAAAAAAAAACATTATACATTATTGGTAAGATCGTTCTCTTGGCTTCAATTTGATACTTAAACAAAGTTTGCAGGATGAAGTATGCTAAAAGAATGCTCACTCCAACTGTCTGCAATTGCATACACTGCTACGATAAAGGCCAGATCACTATCATATTATAGCCTTAGTTAAGTCTATTAGTATCACCAATCCACTTCAGCCTTGGCTTACTTGCTACCTGATAAAATGGCAAAACCAGTAATTATAAATTGCTTTACATGAATACGTTCATTCTAAATAAAACAAAAGGTATCAGCGTTACGATAGGCCAATGCTCAAGGCCATTTTAAAATGTACTGCCTAGTATAGCCTAAGTAAGCCCTACTATGTGAAAGGACTAGAAGGATACACTAAATTAGGATTAGGTGTAACCGAACTTACGAATAGAATAGACTTACTAACAGTATAAATCCTCCGTTCGTCCGTGATTCTCTGACAAGTATGAGTTGACCATGACAAATAGCAGCTAGTCTATTATATAACTTAATGTATAAATTTAACGTTAGGTCTACGTAACGCAAGCGAATCAAAAGCAGTCTTCTATTTAATTTAATCGTGAGTCTAGAAGCATTTCTCAGTATTGTCACGTTCACTTACAGAATAACTAAACTTACCTTCCAATTTGTCAATCAACTCTTCCAGGCCCCAGTTCTTTAACGTGATTTTCCATGCCATTGTAGCTCGAGTGGTCGCGAAGTGAATGAGGCTTGCACGTGTATGGCCGTGGATTACTAGGCTATTGAGTAACGATAAGTGACTTAACTTGTCAAACTGGTACAAGTTAGGTTCCATTATGTAACTCTACATCCGTTGATTAACGCTTTGGCAAAAGTTACTTGTAATCATGTAATATGACTTAGTGGACTTTTACTATAATTTTCGGCAATCCTCTTCGTATGCATACGCATACTTTTACTAAATATTGTGTAATATTTACCAACAAAATGCCATGTATTTTTTTACAACTCGTGATTAAAATAACATTATTTTACATATTGTGTTCTGTGTGTGGCACTAAAATATACACCGAATACTTTCGTTATTGCTGCTATCTTTGACCACATGGTAGTCAACCACCAGCCTAAGTCAATGGGAAAATCTAGCTCAACCATCTGCGTATTTGCTCAAATTGTAAGGCAGTAAGCTGGAACAAAAATATCCATGGAATACTTACATTATTACTGCTATCTTAAGCCTTGTAAACACATTTCAATTAGCTGTTCTTATCAATTGTTTGTAAGGTATGTGCTATGTTTATAATAAGTGATATATTAAAAACAATTGCGATAGATTGTATATTTCAATTTTGAGTAGTTTTACACCAGTATAATATTATCGTTCTCGGTGCTGAGTGATTTAAACCACACAGGAAAAAAGAACCATTTCAAGTTGCTAAAACTAGAAATAGTAAGCAATTAAAACAGCCATCTACACTACAAGAAATTTATTTCATTAAATTAAAATTCCGTATTCGCGTTTCCAGATTAATCAAATCATGAAACCATGAAAAGCACTCCTCCCTCAGAAAGCTGGTACCCGTTTGTGTGTTTCCGATTCTCATTAAATAAAAACAATGCTCAAGAGAACGTTTCAATCCTTCGCTTGGATCAAGTAAATTATCATGGATGCAACTATGCTACAGGCAATGGTAGTCTCTGATGAAAAAGGAATTATCATGGTTATTCAAACTAGATACGTGTTTCTTGAGTTTAATGGAAATGAGCATTTGTCATATCGTCACAAGTATTGTTACTGAATAATAACCGCAAAGCTAGGGGCGTGCAGTTAGTTATAGCAGGTGTGTTGATCTGAACCGGAAAAACGGCCGATTATGTGCGCACCGCAACTATGATATCTTTGTAAGATCGGCTGCAATAGTCTAGGCTCGCATTAAAATTCCGCAATCAGAAAATGTAAACAAACAGAAACAAAGAGATGTTGCAATGGTCTGTTCTATTTGAATTCAACAAGTATTGTATTTGTATACAATTGCTGCTGATATTTCTGTTAAGTTCGTGTTGTAGTTTTGTCACGGCCTTATAGATGTTCTGAGAGACAAACCACGACAGAAAACATAATTTATATTGATATGATATCCTCATTCATATTTGTTTACATGTAAGTGTTGTTTGTCTCCCTCAACACTTCTGTCGACAACAGTGTATACTATGGATTTCTTGAAACTTCTTAGAAAAGTGGACAGTGTTATTGTTAAATGTTATAATTGTGTATGTCAAGTCATAATAACACGATGTTAGATATTACAAACCTTCCTCCTCCATAAAGTAGAGAGATTTATGTATTTAGTCTTAATACAGGTAAACAATACCCCAAGAAAGTGGCTGGAAACAAGACATATAAACCATCGTTTACACAACTGACGTACTCTTAGGACATGTAGCGCCTTAATTTAACTCAATAACGTAATTCCAAATACAGTTAGTCTTTTACTGTTATCAATATTTAAATAAGTGGTTTTCATGATCTTTGATGACGTCACTAATGTGTTGTAATATAAGCTGAATATCTTGAAATCGGGTAGCTTTACAAACATCACGAGCAATCATATGTTTCATTTCCCTGTACAATAACACATCTGTACTAAGATTCTACCTAAATTCATTATTTATATTAATTAAGAGTAATGTAAATACATACAAACCTCTCTATCTACACCCATCAACATTATTCTCGCACTCGTACACATTGTAACCTCGTTCATTGTTCTCTGTTTAAAGGACACATCGAGATTATCATTGTTAAATGATGGAGTGACGTCACTGCTGATGATGTCATCATTGCTTAATCTCATAGACATAATTAATTAAATGTGTAAACATCACGTTTGCCCCGATCCATTAAATGTGTGACAATTTAAGACAGATGTTTTTTTTTATAATAGATACTAAATTATCTCGTGATTTCAGATTCATATACGATGTAGTCAAAGTCAAAGTCAGTTTGTGCATTATTTAGAATATTCTAAACCGTCGATATTTATACTTCATTTTCTGATACTCTGATTGCGTATTCCTGCCACACCCCCCCCCCCCACCCCACCCTACTCATTCCTATCCGCTTTGCAAAGCGAGGTATCAGCTGTCACCTGCACTATGTTCCTGCACATACGATTTATTCTGAGTACAGTTTGAAGCACATTAAACAAAGGAATCCTGAGTGTAAAACACACAACCTTCCTTTCTCGAACTGGGATGCTCTTATATCCAGCAGTCCTCTGACATGGAGACTGGTTACGTTGTTAAGAAAACGTTGTTTTACTAGTGTACATACATTTAACTTTAATTTATTTTATTAAACAAGTTCCATTTTTCTTCTTTCAACAATTTGTTTTAAACAGTGTTTAATTATGGCTCTCGTGATATATAATGACGTCACTGATGTTGAGTGTTCTCTGATCCGTTCATCGTCTCATGGATTATTATTATTATTATTGATATGAGCATCGAATACTCGACTATCATGATTTGGTTTCTTAATTTAGTCAAGTATTCGTTTCTGTTTGAACGGGAGCATATGCTTTCATTTAGGATAATCGTATAATTGATCAGATATGTTAATGAGATGATAACAATTCTAACCTGATTGGTTTTAAAACAAAAGGGATAATAGTTGTAAACTGATCAGGTATAAAACCGAGATGATAATGATAGTAAATTGATCGGTAATCTGACTGAGATATAAGGATTGTAAACTGATCAGCTATATTACTGATATGATAATGATAAACTAATAAGAACAAAATTAAGGAATCGACTAGATTGTTTACTCAGCTAATATGAAGTTATCATCGAAAGCCAACATTAATCTCGTGAATAAAATATGTATGATTTCATTCCAGACCAAAACAGATTAAGTTTGCACTTATCATTTTCATATCTCTCTTTTTTCTTTTTTTATCAGTTTGGAATCGTATCAACTATGATCGTTTTTGTCGTCTGAATCTACAAACCGGTCAATGGCAGGTAAAGAGTTCGATCACTTTCATTCAGCTATTGCTCATAATGCAAGTGATACATTATCTGTGAAGTTTACGTGTTGCTGGTAATATTAGAAGTTCCGATGTAAAGAAAGAAATTCCAGACATCTTCCTGCTCCTACTTCCAAGGGGGTGGGGTGTGTTGGGTAGAGAGAGCTGACGGAATCTTGCGTGCAAATATTGTCTAAATGAATCTTATTAGTTTTATATTAACAACCCTGTACAATTTCTTTGTCAGTTTGATATTTCAAGCATATATCTATAGCTAAAAGATTGATTTTTGACAAGTTTGCTATATATTGTATATTCGTTTGACGCATGATGTTTCGTTAATATTCGAAGTTGTAAATTTGCATCCAATAAACTTCACGTTCATTCTGAGATGAAACCGTAGAATGATATAAATCATATTGAACAGGTCTGTTATTGTAATTTCTGTATAATTATTCATCATAACACATAACAACAATCGTTTCAGTCCGTTTACCTAACCATATATTTTACTGTAGCAGCTCCCTGGTTTTAACTAGTCATGTATAGGTTTAAAGTTGTTTCTGATGGTGTGAGTCGTGGGTCTTCCATGCATCATTTAACACTAACAGATATGTTACTTTAAATTGTTGGTCTTGGTTCAGGTAATTACTAATCAAGTTACATTTAACCATTGTTATGGTACTTTACGAATTGGTCAAATGCACAGGATGGTGATAGAGGAAATTTAGAAGTTTTTTATAGGAACAGATGTATTTGGAATTTGACTCGATTTTTATTTTTTAAAGTTGATTTCTATACTTTCGTAGTGTTTAACTCAAATAATTATACTAATGAGGTATTTATCGTTTGATCGGATTCAGACAATACTTTGTCCCACACATTTATTGTCATGTTTTAATTGTTGTTTCCAAATCTTTAATATCTCTGCCTACTCTCATATTTCCTCGTATAATTTTGGTGAAATAGAGTAACATTATGTTTTCAACGTCCTATCTTTCATTTTACGGCTACGTTTGTTACCAACAAAGTGTAGCAATAACACAAAGTTCAGAAGCTAAAAATATAAATTATGGTATTTTTCCTTGGAATTAAATCTTGCTAATAAATTAACTGTGTTGCTTAGAAAGCTTCAGGGCAATTTGAAGAATCACTTGCTTAAATTATTATTTATGCATATTAGTGTATACGTGGCTGACATAAGTGTGTTGGTCAAAGCAGGCTGAGATATAATAAAAGGACTGTAGCCCGGCAGCCCAGTGCACTTTGATGAAACGAACGAGGTACCAATATCTGAGTATTGGAACATTTGGGGAAAAACCCAGTATATCCAAAAGTGGATCTCTGCTACATGTGGCCCCTGGGCCGGTTAAAAGGGGCCCAAAAATGCATTTGATCAAACGAACGAGGTACCACTTGAAACCGATGTCAAATTAATGCATGAATGCCGCACAGTACTGAGTGACCCATGCCAGACAAATTTGCTGTTGCAAAGGGCCCGCCAGACGCCCCAAAGGGCCCCTAAAAATGCATTTGATCAAACGAACGAGGTACCACTTGAAACCAATGTCAAATTAATGCATGAATGCCACAAAGTACTGAATGGCCCATGCCAGACACATTTTCTGCTGCCAAGGGCCCGCCAGACGCCCCCAAATATGGCCCAAATGCCCATTATCGTAGCATTGACCCAGATTAAATATGCAAGGTACCACTCAAAACTGGTGTGGAACGCTCGGGTTAATATTACAGACTATAGGAATCATCATGCCAGACAATTTTCTGCTACAAAGGGCCCGCCAGACGCTCAAAAGGGCCCTTAAAAATGCATTTGATCAAACGAACGAGGTACCACTTGAAATCAAATTTCAACCTAATGCATGAATGCCACAAAGTACTGAATGGCCAAATTGGGTTATATTGCCTATTATTTGTGTTGAGTGCATTGATAAACGAAATTGCTTGTAAACATCGGACTTACCGCTTTCCAGAGTGCAAATGCTGGACATTTTGGCAATTTACATAAATGTAGGAAGAGGTGATACGTTCATTGATCAAATGAAAGAAAATTTAAACTATTCTGTATTTTGTGAAATATTATATTCGTGGTTTGGAATCAACTGTTAAAGAAGATCTTTGAGATAAATATATTTTTTTTAGTGGCACCAGATTCGCTCTGTGGTGTAAATCATTACCGATGATTCAGTGGAGCTGTGATTAATCACTTTAAACTACCATTTACACAACAGACCATACTACAAGTCAGTGTGTGGGGGAAATTATATTATTGTTTCGTTCTGTTGTCTAGATACCATGTTAACCAGAGAACTAGCCACGTATTTGTGACGTTGTATACGAACACAATGTTGAAAAATATCATGGAGAAGAATCTGATTTTTTTCAAGATACTGCGTCACGGATATATATATATATATATATATATATATATATATATATATATATATATTTATATATATATATATATATATATATATATATATATATATATATTTATATATATATATATATATATATATATATATATATATATATATATATATATATATATATATATATATATATATACCATTGGTTACTGAATTCCACCTTGGTCTCCCACCACTGGCTAATATCATTCAGAAGAATTTTCACCTACTTCAAGGCACCGAACGCCTGAAATCAGTATTCCCAGAATTACCTGTCATCGCTTTTAAAAGACCCAGCAACCTACGGGATATCTTAGTTCGGGCATCCTTTCGGGATGACACCCCATTAGGGGAAAGCAAAACAGAAACTACAGGATCATCGCCCTGTACACAAAATTGCAAAACGTGCTTACTTGTCGATACGACCGGGGCCTTTCAGAGCAACCAAACCAAACGCACGTTCCAAATTCGGCAGAAAATTAACTGCCTATCCAAAAATGTCATTTACCTCATCTACTGTAATATTTGTAACTTACAATACATTGGAGAGTCAAAAAACACTCTTAGAATGAGAATGACACAACATAGATCGGCGATCAAAACAAAAAAGATCTACCAACCTGTTGCAAATCACTTCAATCTCCAAAATCATTCAATTGAGAATTTGCGTGTTATTGCCATTGACCAGAACGATTCTTGGACAGATAAATCTAGGAAAGCGAAAGAAAATTTCTGGGAACTAAACCTAAAGACCACGGCACCATTCGGTTTAAACAGAAACGATTTGCCGTCCCAGATAAACCAAACAATTCCTTTACAATTACGACGGAATCGGATTAAAATAATCCGACGCGGATTAAAATAATCCGAATTTCTAAAACTTCTGCTCAATTCAGCAGAAATCAGTAAGCCGCTTTGCCCTTACAACCATGCCGACATCTCCTCTATAAAACAGTTTCAATTCCTGCTACTCCTTGTCACTTTCGGTGATCATGCACTGAAGAAGAGCTAGTTTTGCTCGAAAGCTCTGCAAAAACCAAACATTGGCTGTTTTACTTCCAATCACTTACCTAATTCAATTATTGTATCTCACTCGAGATCCAGCCTTTCTCTAAATGTAGCATAGTTGTTTAACAGTTTTTCCGTTATTCCTATATATATATATATATATATATATATATATATATATATATATATATATATATATATATATATATATAATAATAATATAATGTTCAAAGTATCTCTTTCGAGATCCGGCTTTAGGAATCACAAATGATTTTCGAGTTGGTTAGCATCATGTCTGATCTCTAGAGTAAGGCAAAATATGTCACCAAAAACAGAACTAGTATTGTTCGATACAGGTGACAAACGCCTACAGTGGAATTACGATCTTCCTTACCGGTTTCGAACCTCTGGACATACAATCAGCGTCCATAGCCTAGTGGTTAGAGTGTCCGCGTACAGAGCGGGAGGCCCGTGGTTCGAATCCCGGTGGAGGCTGAAAGTTTTTTCACTGTTCTTGATTTTCCAACTCATTACGATTTTCATTTATATATATTCATTTGCCTTTGTCGTTTACCTCCATTGCATTAACATAAAGTCTGTTCAAAGTATCTCTTTCGAGATCCGGCTTTAGGAATCACAAATGATTTTCGAGTTGGTTAGCATCATGTCTGATCTCTAGAGTAAGGCAAAATATGTCACCAAAAACAGAACTAGTATTGTTCGATACAGGTGACAAACGCCTACAGTGGAATTACGATCTTCCTTACCGGTTTCGAACCTCTGGACATACAATCAGCGTCCATAGCCTAGTGGTTAGGGTGTCCGCGTACAGAGCGGGAGGCCCGTGGTTCGAATCCCGGTGGAGGCTGAAAGTTTTTTCACTGTTCTTGATTTTCCAACTCATTACGATTTTCATTTATATATATTCATTTGCCTTTGTCGTTTACCTCCATTGCATTAACATAAAGTCTGTTCAAAGTGTCTCTTTCGAGATCCGGCTTTAGGAATCACAAATGATTTTCGAGTTGGTTAGCATCATGTCTGATCTCTAGAGTAAGGCAAAATATGTCACCAAAAACAGAACTAGTATTGTTCGATACAGGTGACAAACGCCTACAGTGGAATTACGATCTTCCTTACCGGTTTCGAACCTCTGGACATACAATCAGCGTCCATAGCCTAGTGGTTAGGGTGTCCGCGTACAGAGCGGGAGGCCCGTGGTTCGAATCCCGGTGGAGGCTGAAAGTTTTTTCACTGTTCTTGATTTTCCAACTCATTACGATTTTCATTTATATATATTCATTTGCCTTTGTCGTTTACCTCCATTGCATTAACATAAAGTCTGTTCAAAGTATCTCTTTCGAGATCCGGCTTTAGGAATCACAAATGATTTTCGAGTTGGTTAGCATCATGTCTGATCTCTAGAGTAAGGCAAAATATGTCACCAAAAACAGAACTAGTATTGTTCGATACAGGTGACAAACGCCTACAGTGGAATTACGATCTTCCTTACCGGTTTCGAACCTCTGGACATACAATCAGCGTCCATAGCCTAGTGGTTAGGGTGTCCGCGTACAGAGCGGGAGGCCCGTGGTTCGAATCCCGGTGGAGGCTGAAAGTTTTTTCACTGTTCTTGATTTTCCAACTCATTACGATTTTCATTTATATATATTCATTTGCCTTTGTCGTTTACCTCCATTGCATTAACATAAAGTCTGTTCAAAGTATCTCTTTCGAGATCCGGCTTTAGGAATCACAAATGATTTTCGAGTTGGTTAGCATCATGTCTGATCTCTAGAGTAAGGCAAAATATGTCACCAAAAACAGAACTAGTATTGTTCGATACAGGTGACAAACGCCTACAGTGGAATTACGATCTTCCTTACCGGTTTCGAACCTCTGGACATACAATCAGCGTCCATAGCCTAGTGGTTAGGGTGTCCGCGTACAGAGCGGGAGGCCCGTGGTTCGAATCCCGGTGGAGGCTGAAAGTTTTTTCACTGTTCTTGATTTTCCAACTCATTACGATTTTCATTTATATATATTCATTTGCCTTTGTCGTTTACCTCCATTGCATTAACATAAAGTCTGTTCAAAGTATCTCTTTCGAGATCCGGCTTTAGGAATCACAAATGATTTTCGAGTTGGTTAGCATCATGTCTGATCTCTAGAGTAAGGCAAAATATGTCACCAAAAACAGAACTAGTATTGTTCGATACAGGTGACAAACGCCTACAGTGGAATTACGATCTTCCTTACCGGTTTCGAACCTCTGGACATACAATCAGCGTCCATAGCCTAGTGGTTAGGGTGTCCGCGTACAGAGCGGGAGGCCCGTGGTTCGAATCCCGGTGGAGGCTGAAAGTTTTTTCACTGTTCTTGATTTTCCAACTCATTACGATTTTCATTTATATATATTCATTTGCCTTTGTCGTTTACCTCCATTGCATTAACATAAAGTCTGTTCAAAGTATCTCTTTCGAGATCCGGCTTTAGGAATCACAAATGATTTTCGAGTTGGTTAGCATCATGTCTGATCTCTAGAGTAAGGCAAAATATGTCACCAAAAACAGAACTAGTATTGTTCGATACAGGTGACAAACGCCTACAGTGGAATTACGATCTTCCTTACCGGTTTCGAACCTCTGGACATACAATCAGCGTCCATAGCCTAGTGGTTAGGGTGTCCGCGTACAGAGCGGGAGGCCCGTGGTTCGAATCCCGGTGGAGGCTGAAAGTTTTTTCACTGTTCTTGATTTTCCAACTCATTACGATTTTCATTTATATATATTCATTTGCCTTTGTCGTTTACCTCCATTGCATTAACATAAAGTCTGTTCAAAGTATCTCTTTCGAGATCCGGCTTTAGGAATCACAAATGATTTTCGAGTTGGTTAGCATCATGTCTGATCTCTAGAGTAAGGCAAAATATGTCACCAAAAACAGAACTAGTATTGTTCGATACAGGTGACAAACGCCTACAGTGGAATTACGATCTTCCTTACCGGTTTCGAACCTCTGGACATACAATCAGCGTCCATAGCCTAGTGGTTAGGGTGTCCGCGTACAGAGCGGGAGGCCCGTGGTTCGAATCCCGGTGGAGGCTGAAAGTTTTTTCACTGTTCTTGATTTTCCAACTCATTACGATTTTCATTTATATATATTCATTTGCCTTTGTCGTTTACCTCCATTGCATTAACATAAAGTCTGTTCAAAGTATCTCTTTCGAGATCCGGCTTTAGGAATCACAAATGATTTTCGAGTTGGTTAGCATCATGTCTGATCTCTAGAGTAAGGCAAAATATGTCACCAAAAACAGAACTAGTATTGTTCGATACAGGTGACAAACGCCTACAGTGGAATTACGATCTTCCTTACCGGTTTCGAACCTCTGGACATACAATCAGCGTCCATAGCCTAGTGGTTAGGGTGTCCGCGTACAGAGCGGGAGGCCCGTGGTTCGAATCCCGGTGGAGGCTGAAAGTTTTTTCACTGTTCTTGATTTTCCAACTCATTACGATTTTCATTTATATATATTCATTTGCCTTTGTCGTTTACCTCCATTGCATTAACATAAAGTCTGTTCAAAGTATCTCTTTCGAGATCCGGCTTTAGGAATCACAAATGATTTTCGAGTTGGTTAGCATCATGTCTGATCTCTAGAGTAAGGCAAAATATGTCACCAAAAACAGAACTAGTATTGTTCGATACAGGTGACAAACGCCTACAGTGGAATTACGATCTTCCTTACCGGTTTCGAACCTCTGGACATACAATCAGCGTCCATAGCCTAGTGGTTAGGGTGTCCGCGTACAGAGCGGGAGGCCCGTGGTTCGAATCCCGGTGGAGGCTGAAAGTTTTTTCACTGTTCTTGATTTTCCAACTCATTACGATTTTCATTTATATATATTCATTTGCCTTTGTCGTTTACCTCCATTGCATTAACATAAAGTCTGTTCAAAGTATCTCTTGCGAGATCCGGCTTTAGGAATCACAAATGATTTTCGAGTTGGTTAGCATCATGTCTGATCTCTAGAGTAAGGCAAAATATGTCACCAAAAACAGAACTAGTATTGTTCGATACAGGTGACAAACGCCTACAGTGGAATTACGATCTTCCTTACCGGTTTCGAACCTCTGGACATACAATCAGCGTCCATAGCCTAGTGGTTAGGGTGTCCGCGTACAGAGCGGGAGGCCCGTGGTTCGAATCCCGGTGGAGGCTGAAAGTTTTTTCACTGTTCTTGATTTTCCAACTCATTACGATTTTCATTTATATATATTCATTTGCCTTTGTCGTTTACCTCCATTGCATTAACATAAAGTCTGTTCAAAGTATCTCTTTCGAGATCCGGCTTTAGGAATCACAAATGATTTTCGAGTTGGTTAGCATCATGTCTGATCTCTAGAGTAAGGCAAAATATGTCACCAAAAACAGAACTAGTATTGTTCGATACAGGTGACAAACGCCTACAGTGGAATTACGATCTTCCTTACCGGTTTCGAACCTCTGGACATACAATCAGCGTCCATAGCCTAGTGGTTAGGGTGTCCGCGTACAGAGCGGGAGGCCCGTGGTTCGAATCCCGGTGGAGGCTGAAAGTTTTTTCACTGTTCTTGATTTTCCAACTCATTACGATTTTCATTTATATATATTCATTTGCCTTTGTCGTTTACCTCCATTGCATTAACATAAAGTCTGTTCAAAGTATCTCTTGCGAGATCCGGCTTTAGGAATCACAAATGATTTTCGAGTTGGTTAGCATCATGTCTGATCTCTAGAGTAAGGCAAAATATGTCACCAAAAACAGAACTAGTATTGTTCGATACAGGTGACAAACGCCTACAGTGGAATTACGATCTTCCTTACCGGTTTCGAACCTCTGGACATACAATCAGCGTCCATAGCCTAGTGGTTAGGGTGTCCGCGTACAGAGCGGGAGGCCCGTGGTTCGAATCCCGGTGGAGGCTGAAAGTTTTTTCACTGTTCTTGATTTTCCAACTCATTACGATTTTCATTTATATATATATATATATATATATATATATATATATATATATATATATATATGCTAAGCCCGCGCCATAAATTGCTTTCTGCATTTTGTTAAAAGCATCTTAGATGTACAGTAGACACTCCTTTGTAGAAGCTGGATGTTCCGTTTACAGCAATTGTTGGATGACAAGACTAATTTAACGAATGTAGCATTAACATAGCTGGTTTCGTTTTCAGTATCAACTTAATTGCCATCAAATAGCAATCAACAGTTTTCATCAGTTTACTGTAACTTGGATAGATGCTTGAACTCATGTGAAATATGGCTGGTGTTTAAAAGGCATCGGAACTTAAATCAGACTATTACATATTTCATAACGTATGTACATACTAGCTTCATCCTCTAATACATGTAAGAATTCGGGCTGAAGTTTCTTCTAATCTCATCAGTTTCTGAGGCTAAGTAAAAGCGCTCAGAATCATAGTGAATAATATAATATTGCTAAACCGTTAAACAAATAACATGTACACTTAGAGCTTTCGTAGGAAATATTAAACTCTTATCTATTACGAAGCAGCATATAGTGTCCATTACATTTTCGCCATCAAATAGCACTCAAACGTTTCATCAGTTTGATGAATTATTATAACTTTGGTAGATGCTTGAACGCATGTAAAACCTGGTTGCTTTTTAACCATCATCCGAACTTAAATCAGACCTATTACACATGTCATAACATAATACTAGCTTCACCTTCTTATACATGTAAGAATTGGGGCTGAAGTTGTTTCTATTCCCATAGCCTGCTGAGGCTAATTACAAGCGGTCAAATTCATAAGTCCTACTATAATATTGCTATACAGTTGTAATAACATGTACACTTTCCGTAGGAAATATAACTCGAACCTATTACAAAAGTCCGGCGCATATATTGTTCATTTCATTTCCATTATCACCAATATAAATATAAAATGCTTATACACAGGAGAACCAAAGAATAAGAAATATTAAAATATGTACAACAATATAATCTTAAAGATTAGAAAGTAAAATAACAAAAATTAGTTGAATACTTATGTTACTACAAATTATCTACAAAATGTATTCGAGTCATTCTGTTCAAGCAAAAAAGAATGAAGAGCTTTATTCAATTTTATAGGCAAGATATTAAAATTGTGCAAATTTCTATTGGCTTTAACTAAAATACCCTAAAGTGCAGGATACAGTCGGTGTTCCATATGAATAGTTCATGTCTTCTCAATCAATAGGAATTGTCTAATCAAAACTCTCAAAGGAATAATTAGTTAACGGAAGTGCTGTAAATGTTGCTGATTTTATTTATGGGGATTTTTAATCTGATTTAATTTGTTTGAAACACTGTTATTGATAAAAGAATTATCCCTCCCGATCGAGGGATATGGAGATTTAAAATTAGTCTTGGTGAAATTCTAGCTATTAGATATTGACAAAAAAGTTTTGTTTTCGTTAGATTTGTTTAAACTGTTACAGATCAATGAGGAATTGGACATTATTATATAATAAAGGTCACGGTAGGACAGGGCGTTAATCTAGGATATGATCTTCATTGAGCCAGACATTCTTGAAAAGGGCGCAATCGTACAAGTTTCCAAGTGGTATATACTTCCTGTCGGGCTCACAGTATACTTTAGAAACCCTCGTGATGATATTACAAAGTTTTCATCACCATTTTATTATCCTAACTTTTATCATCCAAGCTTACTGTTTGTGCTAGAAAACTACTTTCCATATTTTATTTTAAACTGTCCCTACTCCTCTCTTTCAAAGCCCTTTCATCTGATATGGAAACATGCTAAAGCATCCATATCCGTTACTGTATTATATTATTAATTTAACTTGAAACGAAACTTATACAACTGTAAATGTTTAGATAGATGTGTGCGCATTAATGAAGTGGTAATTCATGTAATCACGTGTTGCACGTTAGAACATTATTCTAATTCAGTAAACTTAAACCCAAATAAAGACAATTGGTCATAAAAATATACGTATTGCCTAATTATCGTTATGGCACACTTTCTCTGGTTTGCATTTGTTATTTTTAATTAATATATCAAAAATAAAAATAAGCTTCCTTTGAGATTATAATTGGAGGGGAGGGGGGGTGGGGCTAGGTCCCCTTACTGTAGTAACGACAATTATATTTAAAGATAAATCTGCAATAGTCCAACGACAAGGAGTTATTTCTCCAGGATTTATCTATATCGTACAAAACACAATATACGTTAGAAACCTTGTGACGAGGTTGGTACAAATAAATGAAAATAAATGAAGGCCACCTTCCACGCTAGTACTCCAGCACTTTCATCCTATTTCCTAATTATTGTTGTCATTCTTTCTCCGTTTGTAATCTACTTTATGGAAGTAATTGCCTTGTGAATCAATGAATATTATCAATTTTAAAACAGAGAATATTCAGACAGATAAATCATATAGAGCGAAATGTATCTATCGTGCTTCCAGCGTTTCTCTTCTACAACGTATTAGTCTGAAATGTTTTATTAGTGAAGATATGATGTGATAATTTTCATATCTAGAATCTTTACGTCTGACGTCACTGCACGCAGCAATACAACAATCATTAAATGTGACTCGATTCTAGTAGTTTGAGTTGTAATGGGATGTGAGGGATCCGTATGGATTATATTTCATGATTGATTTAGATTTATATATATATATATATATATATATATATATATATATATATATATATACGTGACAGATACGAATATGTGGGTCCAAGCAGGCTTATAAATGAAAAGACGCATCTGTGTTTAACTTCATGTAGTTTAAGATACTGGGAAAAAGTAAAAGAGAGGTAAATACTTAAAAGTGTAACTGAACGATTAACTTTAAGGTTTTTATTTCATTTTCAACAAACGTCTTTTTGTATCATCCACTGTATGTACATTACTATGAATCAGCAGCAGCATTATGATACAAAAAGTCAACGATGAATCTGAACTAATAGTGGTTTTAAATGACTTGTATTATACCTGTCGTCTTTTGAATAACTGCTAAATTATTAAACATACATGCTATCTCGAAGGAGCTTCGGCCAAGTCGGAGTAGAGGGGGGGGGGGGTGTTTAAAGTACCTGGTGATGTGGTTGATTTTGTGAAATTTACCATCCGGAAAATTAAATATTATATCTTCATCATTATATTCAATTGCTGGCGATAATATTATGCAAGGTATTCGTTACTGAGATAAATATGTTGGTCCAAGCAGACGTATATATGAAACGGCAGATCTGGTTTTAACTTAAAACAAAGAAAGAAGTGTATTTTTTTAGGTAGATTTCATCAATTAGATGTACTTCAACATGCAAGGAAAATTAAAGAAGAGGTGACTATACATTAAAGGTCAACTTAAAGGTGTTAAATTTATGATTTTAATGTGACTTTCAAGAAACGTCTTTTTGTACCAATCTCGGTACGTATACAGTATACTATGAATAAGCAGTAGCAATATGATACAAAAAATGCCAACGGTGAATCTGAACTAATAATGGATTAAAATGTGTTCATTATTTCTTTCGTCTTTTGATTAACTACCAATGTGTATAACGTAGGGTCTTGAAGGAGCCTGGGCCAGATAGGGTGAGGAGTAGTGTGTTAAAAGTAACTGATTATGTGGTTGATATTAAACAATTACCACCCGGCAAATTAATAATTATATTCAAGCGCAGAAAATGACATAATACAACTTCCGGGTTTTGTATCCTCACATGGTTTCTATTGTTTATAGTACTCTTCATATCAGAACCATTCAATATGTCTGTATGCTATTGTATAAGAAACGCTCTGATGTAGTTGAGTCCAATGTTTTTTGATTCCGAGTCGAGTCCGAGGCAACTTGGTCCGAGTATGGTACTTAGGAGTCTGAACAGGGTTCTATAGAGTTTAGGAGCAACCCAAACCAAGTCCAGATAATACATAGAGACACGAGTGTGATGAATTCATACGATTTATGCCAATATTAGTCTAATAGACACACAGGGCGAATCGGTTAAATAAACCCACTCTAAATATTCCTTAATTTACAGACTGTCTCTTCCTGGTCTAAATGTTCTTAGCCTAACGTTGGACAGAAAGAGTCAACTATTGAAAAACTGATTATGTGCGCATGTACAAACTTCTTATTGAACATACATAGACAGGGTAATTTTAGAATAACAAAAATATGTTCAAGGTTTATTATAATTCATCAAATGTTTAAATGTTAACAGATCTATGTAATTATTCCACTGTGTCTCTTATTGTATGTATTGATCGGACAACTACATAATTTCCCAAATTTTCATGGATATCTTTTCACTACTAACAATACGATAGAGACATTCCATCTTTGACGAAGGGTGGGGGAGGGGGGTTGTAACCAATATGCTTCTTTGTGGGCTTAAGCAAGGTATTGATTTTTTTTTACTTTAAATCGTTCTAGGGTCTATCTTAAAATACTAAACTATTTTCCCTCCTCGTCATCTTCTCGTTCCATGGTGCCATCTGATCATCTCAGTGAGAAGTTGGTCATTACAACGTCACTCAGTGTTTGATGACGTCACTCAGTGTTTCATGACGGGTTTAAAACTAAATCTGTCTTTCCTATAAATCTAATGTTTATATGAATGTTAAACAAGGCATTGGAGACTCGCCCCAAACAGCGTGCCGCCATCTTTCAAAAGTTAACTTTCCGTTGCTTGCAAGTGAAGTTTTTTTCTTGTCGCTACAAAATGCAGACAGTAATGAAACGTGATACCTTGTTATCTTAGCTGGACCTGAGATGTCCATCGCTGTATCGTTTGTACACTGTGCTGTGGGTATTGACCGCAGCTGTATGTACTGAATGTACACTTGTGTCTAATAACCGACGGTAGTAGCTGTGTGCGTACTTTTTTGGATCGATGGTGGTGTCTTACACTTCTGTTACACCTCATTGGAAACTAGGTCAGATTACCGGCATTAGATGTTTCTTTTGCGCGAGTCTTCACACCCTTTAAGTCCGTGCATCTTACATTGACTAGTCTGTCTCCTTAATTGACTTTAGGGTGTTCAATGTAGATGTGTGTTTACCTGCCAGGAATAATTCACTGCGATATTTGTAAAGATATATCATTCTAAATTATATATTATTTGCTTTGTCATGTTATATTTTCCTGAAATTAAATTTTAAAATCTAATGAAAATGATATTTCTCTTCCTTTCAGGCCTGTGACGGTTTTGGTAATCTACCAGGAGAAGAGGTAATAGAGACATAGATTCATGTTACTGTTAATTGATAACGTCAATTTAGTAGCAGGCAATAATGTGTTAATTACCGTGGAACAAAAGATTAAGACAAAATAGTATTATACATTTTTTCCCATATGGAAGGAAAGATTTATAATTGTTGTGTATCAAACAGTCAATTTAGATAGGCAGGTACGAGTTTGTATCTGGTAATTATGATAGCACTGTTCTCAATGTCAAGTTTAGGTTAGTGAGGCCTTAATGATCTTACTTCTGCAACATTGATAAGGAAAGGCTAAACAAAGAAACGGATAGACTTTTCAATACTACAAGTTTTAGTCAGATGTTATGGAGCGTTACAAGCCTCACACAATATTTGAAGATAACTTTCAAATTGACAACCCCCCACCCGCACCCACACCCCATCCCCACTGGCAGATGATTAATGTTTCTTTTGTTTCACTCTGTTGATGTGCATATCATAATTCGTTACCAATTCAAAAAGTATCAAATATATTTATCAGTAAATTTCTTCCAGTAACTCATTTGTTCATTAATTTCTCTGCGAAACAAATGTTAACAGTATATTGACTGTGAGAGCAACTGACATAATACATTAATATCGTTAAATGTCATATGACGATTCAACAGTGTTACCGGTATTCTTTGATATGATACAATCATTTCGGTAGGGGACTGGGGATGGTTTCGGAGGGTATCTGCTGGGTTATAGCATCATAAATCATTGTGAAACGAAAGCATACTTAAAATTATACAATCACAAACTCGGAGCCAACTGTTGTTATATTACATACAATGAAACTAGTAAAAATGAATGGTTGCTGTTTTAGTGACTGAGTGATGACGTCATACCGTAATCAATTACAGAGTGGATTACATGTAGGAGGGGTGCATCAAGTTACAGTTCAGGTCCGTTTATATAAAAGACATGACAGCAACGGTGTAGGTAGCTGACGACACTAAAGTGATTTGAGATGAAGCTGCGTGCATGAGAGTCGTCTCTCAACATAAACCTTAAAAACAAAAAATTTATTGAGCAATATACTTCCCAAATGTGTGTCAGTTCAAAGCCTCCAGTAAGATTTCGAAACGATTTACGCTGGTTTTTATCTCAATTAATTGATTATTTGTTAGCACAACATGTTACAGTTTATTTTTTTTTTATACGGTCACCGTTGTTTTTAGTCTGTATTTACTTTTGCAATATGAAAGCCAATTTCTTTATATGTTACCAAACATTTGACTAAAGTTAGTCAAATTAGCTAGCAATGAATTACTGTCACGGATTCTTTTAAGAAAGCAGTCGACAACGGCGCAAAGACGGACAGAGTGCGTATATAAGTTTCAAATGTTCAGTGAATTACAATTATACTTATTTTGTACATCGGTCTGAGTCCGCCCTTCCCCCCCCCCCCCTCCTTTCCACCGGTCATCTGTAAACTGGTGTTATTGGGACGGTTAATTAGACTGGTTTATAAATCTGAACGATGTATAGATGATTAAATTATAATTTGGGAAAATAAGGTAACGCTATAGCAAGAAAGACTCTTTTTTTTCGTATTTAACGCTTAAACTGTTAATAGTCTTTCGCACTATAATATGCATTTATTATTAGCACATAAACTGTTCATATATGTATTTTGTATCCTTCTGCAAGCAGGAACTCGCAAAGAAGCCAACATCGGCTTATCAAAGCAGTACGCTGACCGAAGTCAGTCTCTTAGATTCATATTTAACGCCCATTATTATGAATTATCTTTAACTGGACGACATTAATTAATCTTGGAGTAACTCGAACTCGGGACCTTATGATTGGAGGCACCGGCGTTCGTAGCTTTCCACTGAAGATAAAATATGCCTATGATAACACAAGTTCCGTCAAAACAAAACATAAAGCAGAATCCAGTCTAGCATGGTCAAGATAATGGACTAAATAACTATTCCGTTACATGTAAATAATGGTCAATTCAGGGAATTTCTTTATTAGAGGTACACCAGTAGTTACACGGCCTACCCAACATTGTATTTAACTTTTACACGAAATGATCCGATTGGTTTCAACATTCTACAGGAAGAAGGGATGAGTCAATGTCTAATTTGATTTGTCTTCTACATTTGTGAATTCTTTAGAAAAGCACATAATGAGAGCTGAGTGACCTGGATATGGTTTTGTAACTATTAAATTGAATGTTTGAAAGGGATTGTCGAACTTCAATAATGATGATAATGTTAAACTTTGCAATTGAATTGAAAATGGCTACTCAGCTAGACGGGATCAGCTTATACACAGGACGGAACATTTCCCTGCATCGCACCAATGTGTGATAGTACATTGGAATGCATTGATTGAGTCATCGTGACATCAAGGGGAAATCCCCTGAATATGTCATTTGATGGTTACCAGCAGGGAAGAGGATGGGGTGTGGAGATAAGTGAACTGATTATTGTACAGTAATACTGTTTTACACAGAAACCTTTTTTTCATAGATTGAGAAAGGATTATATCCTCGTGCTATGAGTCAATATGTGTTGATATATGCTATTCATGTTGTTATATATATACTTATTTCCAATATTTCAAGCCAATGGTATAACTTTGTGTATAATCCAATCTTCACAAATCCTTTCAAGCATAGAATCAAAGCGACCACAGCATAATTGACCATGGTTTCATAGATTTAGCCTTCATGTGTATATTATGTTCAGTACTAAAATATTTGCAAGACGTACTCGTTTGGATTCCCTAAAATAATAACTGAAAAAACAATAATGAACAGGACAACTATTTCCAAGACATTCGAAAACATGCAACGTTTAACATGAATCGATTGATCTGAAATAACACTTTTAATATGGCTGCATCTGATGAATGTTTACAACATTTACCTTTGCTGCATTGTCTTTGTTTCTGTATTATTTATAACAAATTATTACTTATATTTTCCACTTGTTTAGGGGTTCGATGAGAGGAGTTACCAGTTGAGCTTGTCGAACTTCAACCATGCTAGACACAAGTAACTGTAAGTCAATACAGCTGAATACTCTCTATCTTAGTATTGAAATTATATTTGTTAACAGTGATTGTGTGTGTTATTTTTAACTGTAAATCCTAATATATTAAAATTAATCTCCACCATTAACCATAATTTGTATTTCTATATCTGTGATTTTCTAATTTTATCTGGTCACTAATATCATTTGCTTCAACTATAATTGGTTTTATTATATTTTTCATTAACAAATGGAAATGAGCAATAAGTTTCTTCCATTAACAGAAACATCGTTGGCTTGTTTCCCGTGTGGCGGTGTTTTGTTGGTGGGTTAAATTACTTGTTGGCTCAAGGTACTGCTGAAGTTTTTTTTTTTTTTGCCGGGGAAAGGGGGTTGCTTAGGTATCACTTCCCCATTATTCTACTAATAAGTATGTTGTTCGGCTCATTTATGATAACAATATAACATGATATATATATATATATATATATAAATGAAAATCGTATATATATATATATATATATATATATATATATATATATATATATATATATATATATATATATATATCATTTTATTTCTATCTTACAGCTCAAAATAAGATGCATGTTAATTTGGCGTCGCCAATCGTCAGCAGGACTGTGACGACCTTCACTCAATCCTAAAAACGATGGCAGTAATTTCAGTGAGAAAGAAACTAATAAAGATTTAGGTTGTAAACTGTTAACATCTCCCAAACACTACAAAGAGTCCCAGATAGAACTCCAGTATAAAACACATGCAACTAGTCTAGTATGATTGTGACGTCATCAAATGCCTATATTCTCAAGACAATTTAAAGTCATCCTTTAATATGCTACATGTTCAACTACTTAGTTTTGCACGCTAAAGTTTACAAATATAATTTGGTAGGCTTTGTTAATCACATTGCTGTCGTTTGGGGGACTAGAGGGTGGATGATGGGGACATAAATGTTATCCTGTGACCATTTCTTAATCTGATGTCTATCTAACGTTTGTAATAAGTTCACTGTACACTATTTGTCTCTTCTTAAGAGACAGCGACCTCATCTTTACCACCAACTGAAATAGTATGATGACGTCACTGATTACCAACTTGAAGAAACAACCAACACATTTACTATTTATGTCTCTTGAATTTAACTCGATGAAATTTAAAACGAAACCTTAACAGAGTAGTACATCTTAAAAAGAATGATTAATTATGAGAAACTCGTCTACTATTAAATAATAATAATATAATATAATATAAAGTTTAACCACAGGTAGCATACATGATTTGAATTTCATTGCTAGCGTTTTCTTTTCTTTTCGGAGAAGGGGATTGGGTGTCTAGTGGATTCCTTCTCCATCCTATCAAGATAGTAGGTTTGTAAACTCTTAGTAACTCCA
Source organism: Apostichopus japonicus (assembly GCF_037975245.1). Lineage (NCBI taxonomy): Eukaryota > Metazoa > Echinodermata > Holothuroidea > Aspidochirotida > Stichopodidae > Apostichopus > Apostichopus japonicus. The sequence goes on from NC_092567.1 coordinate 8,566,722, forward strand.
AATACTACAAAGAACTCCAAACAAACAGTTGATATCTTACATGATCATATAGGCTACTTAGTATTTTATTATAAAGTGTACAAGTAGTCACTTCTGACGTTTTAATAGTAACATTACTGTCCACATATGCTTTCTTTTCTAACTCTAAATTCGTTTGCTCTTCAAGCCAAATTCAAATTATTAAGAGCCAATCAAGCTTCTAATGACGTCATCCATCAACCACTACGTCATCAGTATAGAATATTATTTAGTTTTTGGATGTCAACTATTGAGAGAGGGAAGAAAGAGAGCACAATCCCTGTGTGTTTTTGTGGAGGGGTGGGGTGGGGTGGAGGGGGGGGGATTGGAGCGGTTAGAGACGTACCCATCACATTGGTGACCAAGTAGATGTTATAAAAGTTATTTGCACGTTAATTTGTAGAATAAAATAAACGGTAATGTGCGGTAGTTTTTTTTTCTAATTGTATTGTTCCTAATATGTAGCAAAGTCATCGTTACTTGCGTAAATGAAGAGAAAGGTTTGTTCACCTACTCGTGTGTCCCTGATCAGATATTGCTGGACCTGTTCTCGCTCTCCACACACTCCTCGTGTGCAGGGTATAACATCCTTCATTGGTCCAATTGTATGTAATGTTATGATCCATCCCAATTCTAGACACATATCTGTACCTTCCAACCCCCCCCACTCCCCCCTCTACGACAAACACTTTACTACTCAGAAAATTAACTATACGTCCAATTATTCTAACATTTATAAACTTATTTTTTTGAAGCATACATGTTTGGAATGCTTTGTTTAAAATATGTACATACTGTATCCACATACACTCGGTAACTAGGAGTGCATGATTCAACTTTTTCTTCGTTCTTCTTTTAACTAAATTTTGATTTAAACTGTGACGTATCGGTTACGTAATGTCTAAAATCTCGCAAGAGTAGAGTCACATTAATTGCGTCAACGTTAGGACTAAATGACATTCATTGGTTATCTACAATACCTTTGTGTTACTAAAAGCAAACTGCAAGAACTTAGAGGTGATATTAATTAATATATGTTATATGTTTTTTTTTAAGTCAGCATTTCTTGATGTTTGCCGGTTCCAATGTATTACCGTTCTTAATTTGAAGACAATAAGATGACTGTGACGTCATATCATATGATTGATATAAAAAAAATGTATATTCTGTATAGTAAGTAACTGAAACTTAACTTAATCGATCAATATTTTTTATTGTATTATTTTGTATTTTTGTATTTATTATTATTTTATTTTCGCTTTATAATTGTTTTTGTTGATTTATAATAGTTTCAAATCATCATCTTAATAATTAAGTTTATTGTTATCACTTTACGTCATATCCTATTTGTTGTATTGACTGGTCCCATCAGCACACAAAAACTATTACATGAACGCTCAAAATACTTCACAGACAAAGAAACATAGTTAAGTTTCTGTTTAGTGTTAACACTAACATTTCATCAGTAACAGTCAAGTTAAGGATGCTTTGATCATGCGCAATAAGTTCAATCTTACCAGGTATGATAGCATAACGTCAATATATGATTTATATTATTACTATAGAAGATTATGAGATAGACAGGTTCCCCTTATTGTTAGGGCTTTGAATGGATATCATATTGTTATTTTGCATTTGCTTAATTTAAATTTTTGCTACATTTTGAAAACTGTCTTTTGAAGTGTTGGTTATATTTTGACTCAAAAGAGACTGTAACGTCGTAAGCTTCCTTAGTTTGACTTTGGATTGGCTAGGTTCCCAACTTTGTTTTTGAGTATGTGATGATGACAGTACCCATTAGTTGCAAAATACACATAGTTTAGTGTATACCAAGTTTTGATTCCTTATCGAAGGCAAAAGGAATATATGCAATGGTGATGGCGTGTGCGTGTATGTGTGCGTCTGTGACACTTGCTTGAGTCCGCGATAACTCAACATCGGGGTGATGCATATTTGTCCTACTTGTTATGTAAATCTATTATAGTAAGAAGGTGTGCCCAATATTTGTAGCGCTGACCTTATGAATATTAATACGGTTATGGTTTCAAACGTAAAACGTTTTACATTGCAAAAACTCAGCAACCCGGGCCGGGTCGGATTGCAGCCAAACTTGGTATACAGTTGCTGGTTAATATCTGGGCCACAACAAATTCCGGACTCATTTTTGAGCTGGTGGAACCAAATTTTATTTCCAACTAAAATGCATTTTGAGGCAACTGGGACCATCTGAGCCCACATTTTCTCTCCATTGCAATAACACCGCTACCGTAAGTCTGGTTGTAGCCAAACTTGGTATACAGTTGTTGGTTAATAGCTGGTACATGTAGGCCATCTGGACCCCAATAATTCCGCGCACATTTTTGGGCCAGCAGGGCAAACTTATATTTCCAACTCAATTGCATTTTGGGATATGTTCTTTGGGTTCGAATTTGTGAGCGCAATATTTTTGGGACCATTTGAGGACAAAATTGTATTGGACCCAATTTTTGGGAAGGCCACAATTAGTCCACAATCTTCAAGTGCATCAGATTGTATCCAAACTTGGAATATAGTTGTTGGTTAATAGCTGGTACATGTGGCCATAATTATTATGATACCGTATTTGATGATGACGTACACAACTTTAATATACCACTAAGCAAGTAACCATAGTGACCGTCAGGCTCTGGTTAATATTGTATCGTTAGAATAACGCTGATAATTGTCTGTACATTTAGTAAACCTTACAACGGTATGCTCCCTGTGTTTCACTTATCATTTTTATTGTTTCCTTCGATTTTACTTTATTGCAACTTTTAAAGTTTCTATTTGTTAGTTAGTCTAAAAGAGAATCAAACCCAACAATCATATTAATATTATGTGATAGGTAAGCTATCGATCTTTGTCATAGGTAAGCTATCTATCATTTTAATCGTATGTGATAGGTAATATATCGATCATTGTAATATTATGTGATAGGTAAGCTATTGATCATATTAATATTATGTGATAGGTAAGCTATCGATCATTGTAATATTATGTGATAGGTAAGCTATGGATCATTTTAATATTATGTGATAGGTAAGCTATGGATCATATCAATATTATGTGATAGGTAAGCTATCGATCATTGTAATATTATGTGATAGGTAAGCTATCGATCATTGTAATATTATGTGATAAGTAAGCTATGGATCATATTAATATTATGTGATAGGTAAGCTATCGATCATTTTAATAGTATGTGATAGGTAAGTTATCGATCAGTTTAATAGTATGTGATAGGTAAGCTATCGATCATTTAATATTATGTGATAGGTAAGTTATCGATCATTTAAAATTATGTGATAGGTAAGCTATGGATCATATTAAAATTGTGTGATAGGTAATTAATAACAATGACATGTATTGATTTACAAATCCAGTTCTTTGTTCCGTTAATATGATTTTTAATGATGTTTCTTGAAGACAATAGGAACATGTGACTTTGAGTATTATAGTAAGATTTTAACATGATACTCTCTTAAAATGAGAGACTGAAATTTCAGTCTAATCGACTGAAATTTCAGTCTAATGATGGATGGGATAAGGGATCAGACTACTTAGACTGAATTTCAGTCTGAAATGTAAAGACTGAAGGTCAGTCTTAATTAGACTGAATACTCTGCAGTCTAATAGACTGAAAATCAAACCACTTTAGACTGAACAGTCAGCAGTTTAGACTGATTTATTGCAGCACCAGTCTTAATTAGATTGAATACGCTCAGTCTATTAGACTGATATCAGACTGAACAGTCGGTCCTTTAGACTGAATTATTACACATCATAGCTATACTGTCATTCTTATAAACTGCAAATTCTGGATTGAACAAGCTTTTCTATTGATCCTCCGTGTTGGCTAAGTGCTGAAATTCTTCAATATAGATGCATTTAAGGTCATCAAAGACAACATTCAATGATCTGTTAATGCAGGGGAATTTACTGAAAGGTGCTACTTCATGGAGTGACTTCGCCTTCACATCCAATCATGTTAGGCTATAAAGACCAGAAAATCGTTGTGACAGTCACACACAAAGTACATTAAAAATGGTATTCCATCAAGAAATATAATTGTCAATATCCACCAAACAGTAATTTTATTTCCACTAACCCACTTATATATTCTTATATAACTTTCGTTATCATATTAAAAAAAACAGACCTCAAAACTACAATATTCTCAGGAATGTTCAACAAAACATGTTATCTTTCCAACAAACATTCAAATTATAAAGATACTTTACATAACAGTGACATATTTTCAGTTCAATATTAATCTGTCAAATTTCTGCTTGAATTGGGCCATCTAAAATGTTCTTTATTATTTTTTTTTGAAAAGGATTAGGTGAGCTGAGAACAGATCAGTGGTGTCGCCAATGGGTGGCCTGGGGACCCCCCCCCCCCCGAGAGGGAATTCACAAATAGACATATCACCAACCAAGATTCAAATGTCTGGCAACACCACTGCAACAGAAAGCACTCTAAATTCTTTGTATGTCACCACCAGGTGGTAATACCCTGGAATTCATTGACAACACAGCTTGTAAATTGAGTCGTTATATACCCAGCTGATGCAATCTCCCGATCTCACTGAACTTTAAATTGTCCACTGTAAAGGATATAGTAACTATACGATCCTGCCTTTACAAAAGGGACAGGATGGAAACACGACAATAGTACAATGGATCTGGTACATTGCCTTTTTTCCAGTTGTGAATCATTAATGTATAGTAGCAACAATTTCTTAGAATGATTTCAAAATGGGGAAAACATATCACATATTTTCAGCAGGTTATTTATAAAATATTAAGAATGGTTAAACTATATATCAGTACGGTCAACATTTAATACTTTGTGTTTCAATGACATAGATTGGCGATTGCTGAAAGTCATTATCCAGCACACACAAAACAAAATATTACAAGCAGTTGACAGAATGGCACAAACTTCATAATGGCTATTAGATAAACATGAATTATTATATACTGCATTCACGATTTCATGATATGGCATTCCTATAAAGCAAATGTGTATGCAAAAACAGTACATGTGACAATTATACCACCCTCAATTATTTCTTAACTTTCTGATAGTAATCATATATAGTGATTTTGATTGGGATTTCAATCAAATTTTGAAGTTTTATAAATTATCTGACGTGAATCATTTGATGTCGGCCTCTAGCTGAAAAAGAAATGTCACTCGAGAGTCGACTAAAAAATTGAAAACAGTTTTGTCTCATTACATCACTAAAATTTAAAAAAAATTGGGGGAATAATGAGGAAAGGATATTCTCAAATGGAATTTTCTACAGTTACTGACTTTATAATAATCAGGTTACTTGCTTTTCATGGAAAAAATTATGGAATATTGTGCACAATAAATAATATTAGCTTAATTAATTGCTTAATTAAATAAACCTTCAACATAGTGAGTGCAGTGAAATGTGGGAACATTAAAGTATACATTAAAATAACATGCTCGAAAAATCATACAACTAAGTTTTTTGGGCAACTAGGTGTTTGTTTAATTACATTCATAGTTAGATCAGTATCATTTAAAAACATTTTTAAAAACCAAAAATCAATTAAATATTTATTTCTGGAGCCCTCCCTATTCATATAAAACTGTTGGTAAACTCAGGGTAATCAATTTAACGTTTTAGGGTATGTGTTAGTTACTCCTTAAAGGCATTGAAGACTTGTCCAAAACAGCATGCAGCCATCTGAAAAAGTTAAATTTCTGTTGCTTGCAAGTGATGTTTGTTCGTGTCGCTAAAAAAGACAGACAGTAATGAAACGTGATACCTTGATATCTTTAGCTGGACCTGAGATGTTCATCGCTGTATCGTTTATACACTGTAATGTGGGTATTGACGGCAGCTGTATGTACTGACTGTACACTAGTGTCTAATTACAGACGGGCAAGCTGTGTTTGTATTTTCTGGGATCGATGGCAGTGTTTAACACTTTCTGTTACACCTCATTCGAAACTAGGTCAGATTACCGGCATTAGACATTCTTTTTGCGCGAGACTTCACACCCTTTTAAAGCTACACACGTGGTTCCGGACTACAGAGCAATAAAAAAGTAACGTTCACTCCTTGAAGTTACTCCATGCTGGCTGCCCGTATAGATGTGGCAAGGATACGGACGAGAGACTTCACTTCTGTTGGTTGCAAAATTCCATACACCATGGAAGCATGGAACTCACAAAACTAGTGTTGTAGAGGGGGAGCATAGTCTATGTTAAATGTATGTTCTACGCCTCTGTCCCTGCTGAAATGGCCAGTTTATCTGCCACAATGAAGAATTGTTTGGGGTTCAATTCTGGTCCGAGAGATAGGATGAAAGGCTGTCAATATTGTCCTTGTCTGCCCTGTGCTGCGCTCTCAATATCTGTGCCCTCCTGTTTGGTGAAGATAAAAATAAATGTGATAAAGGACAAGCAATATGGTATAAATCAAAACATTCTTAAAAAAGATATGTTGAGAGGTAGAGTTCGATTGTGGACTAGACTAGAATAATATTTAGGAGAGAATGGAGAAACAAGAACATGACTGGCATTGTACGAAGGAGATATATCAATTCACGATAGGCAGCAATATGTCATCAATGGCGGGTGAGATGTGTTATGTGAAGGTGGATTCAAATTCAACCTAACATTTATGGGTTATCATGTTGATTTTGGAAGGTACATGGTTACCAAGCAAGGTTTGTTGTTAGTTGTTTTCAGAAATTTCTCTTTTTAAGGATAAATTGTTCATGACATCTCCTGATTCCATTACATCAGCATAGAAAACCAGTGAACAAGGAATATGATTTACATTTTAGCCTACTGATTTCACTAATATGTCTATCTGCTTGTAAAAGAAACTGATTTCATAAGATCAGTGAATGGTAATATTACTGTAAAATCTTATAATAAAGACTGATGGCCCACTATATGTTTAATAAAATAACAAAAGCATACCAATTCTTTTCCAGTTTCCACATGATTTAAATACAACGGTAATGGTTTAACAGAATCGTGTTAGCTTCATGCTGTAATGGCTGTAGCAGTCACTACATTTTTCAAATAATTAAGGGTGCTTACAATGTATGCATAATAGTACTGTGTTTTGCAATTTCTTCAGCACTATTATGTTCAAGTATTTGTTATGAGGTTAACCTAACCTAGGCCTAGGCTAGATTCATTTTGGGACGATCGAGTACATATTGCAGGGCAAGCTTGCTTATTCGTCCGACGATCGGGTACATATGCTGGACAGGCGGGCTGATTTGCCCGACGATCGGGTACATATGCAGGACCGGCGTGCTTATTCGCCCGACGATCGTGTTAATAGGCCCCACCAATTATAACAATAGCCTAGGCCCTATTTGCTATAGTACAGCCTAGCTAGGCCTACCTCGCACGCAAGCCTAGAATAACTAACGTTACGAACTGCCAAGCTTTTATTCTGTATTCATTGGAAAACAACAAAAAACATACATACATACCCTCGAAAACTGTTATCACTTCTTCGTGGAAACCTTTATTTGTAAGAGAAGTTCTTAAAGACTCAGCCATTGCTAATTTATAACCTTTACTCTAGCTTAGACATACGGTCGTCTGTCTCGTCCATGCTTAACAGTGTGTACGACGTGCGTACGTACAGTACAGCGATTACCTGGCTAAGCGAAGAATATAGTAGTATATATGTACACAAATTGTAGCGCTCGTTGTCACTTATTTTTGTGCGGCCTATTTGCAAATTTTCTGATGACGTAGGCGCATTTCTGTTCTCTGATTGGATACATTTTTCAGTGGAATACAGAGACTGAAAATGGTAAGATGCCATGCCACATGTGATTAGCTGATTGGTTAATAAAGTCAGTCCAAAACAGCGACTGAACGGTGTAACTGATAATACAGTCTAAGTAGAGTGTTTCTCAGTCTAAACTCAGTGTATAACACTGAAAAAAAATTCAGTCTCAAAGAAGACTGAATTCTTCAGTCTATCATTTTAAGAGAGTAGCAACGAAGATAATGTTCTGTATATTTAACATGAACCTTAAATGTTATGATCGGCTCTCCATACATATCTTCCATCTTCTTGTATCGTTATTTTGCTACTTCTTATTAATGATGCTGATTGATGATTAATGAATATTCATGATCTCTTCATTGTAATTCAGTTTTTGTCTCATTTGTTTTAACTAAATTGGATATTATGAAGCCATGGAGTTTACCAATATAACCCAAGCGCTCTCACGCAAACTGAATATATTTACATAACTACAGACACATATTTAAATATAAATATGGAAGAAATCACTGCGTTGCGGTATCTGTTTATGACATTACATATTTCCAAGGTAATAATTATCCCTTTATTTGTAATTGTTCTTGGTATCTTCCGTATTTCTGTATGCTTGTACACATATACAATTTTTACAACCAAACAGACTTGTTCCCTTTGAGGCGATCCTGGTCTCTCATTGTGATACAATTAAAACCGATTCATCCCGTTTATCTGTTACTATATCATAAGTCCATATCGTAGAATCTAATGATGAAATTATTGATATTGTAATGTCAATGGAAGCAATAAAAGAAAACTAATCGGAGAAATATTGTCAGCAGTGTTATCTCTGTGTAACATATAGTCTATGTACTAACTTGTAATTTCAACCTTTTACTCTGTTCTGTCCTGCTGTCACACGGGATGTTACGGCTACACAGTAAATCTCAAAACAGGTGAGGCTAGTATAGTTGCGGTTCGATTAAGAAATTCTCCTAACAAAAGTGTTGATGTCGCTATGTGTGCCTTAAATTTAAACTTTCTCTTCAAGTTCATCCCAACATTTTCTAGAAACAAGTGCTTTTTGAAAGATTTTAAACTTCCAACTTATTTCATATGATTTCAAATATTCAAGAGTACGAAATCCAATAACCGTAAAGTATATTGCTCAATGTGGCATCTGTTGACCAGTATCTGATTTTGTAGCGTATTTTGGGCAATATCTGAATCATCTCCAGGCAGGATTTTTAAAGGTTTTAAATTTCCCTTGTTTTTGTTCTTTAAGAAAAAAATTCACTCCTCGTCCACATACGAAGATCTCTCCTTGTCAACATCCATTATGTTGATCATTGACGTATGTGCACGCACGAGGGGGTGGGGGCTGGGTGGGGTGATGAGGGGTGTTCTTTGTGGATTCCCTCCATTATGTTAAACTTAAATCGAGATGAACTTCCTTATTGAATTTCATTTGGTAAATTAAAGATGAGTAAATAAACTGGTATATCAATTACACCGATACCCCTCGCCACTATATATTCTTACTGAAATCATTTCTCCCGTACAATGTCCTTTCCCTTCCCCGTTTGTCCACAACTTCACTGGATACCACGTATGTCTGTTTCTATGTATTGACAACGTCATAATGCTTATCAATATATGTTAAAAAAAAAAAAAAATTGGAGGCCTTTGTTAGGTAACACTTTGTCACGCCCGTCTGCAGGGTTTTCCTTAAACTGTACCCTCAAACGCAAACGAAAGTGTAAATTTGCTGGGAATGTTTATTAATTCTATTTTATTTTATGACTTTATATCATGAATTTGAAGGTTTGCTTCCTAGACTTGTTTTCAACATAGATTTCAATCCTTTCTTGTTTCACTCTCTTTGACTCAGTTTCTAAAGGTCGTAAACATTGACCTATATTGAGATCTGGCAGTAATATAAATGGCTTCTTTTATCCTTAATGGTGTGATTTTGTGGTCTTGCAGTAAAATAGATATATCGTCTCATTAACACCGCGGTTTACGGTATACCGCCAGCTGACAGATTGTGGCAATTCATCCTAAGCAAGAGATAGTATCAGATTGATACAAAGTTCAGTGATGGGGTAATGATTGTTCCTTGTTTCACGTGTTTAATGCGTGGATAAGTTACACTACTTAGGTTGTACTGAGGTCATCTTTGATTCAATATTTTACCATGAACATTGCCTTACCAAATTCAAATATGAGAATTTTCAATAAAGAAAATGAAGCTTGCAACTTGTCGTCACCTAGATAGTTTTTTTAATCTAGATTTAATCCTTCGAAGAACTAAAGATGAACTGGAAACATCCAAACTTTTAAGTTACTGTTTGCTTGAATTAAGCATAACAATTTCAACTAAAAATTTTGCTTCGGTATTCCTGAAGCAAATAACAGATTCCCTCAAAATCATCCTAAATATTTGTTTGAAATATACAAATAATAATATACTTAGCCTAAGGTTATCTTAAGATGAAGACTGTGGAGTACGGTCAGGATAGTCAGAGTGAGGTTGTAGGATTATTTAGATCATACATGTGTATTTGAAATTGGGTGTGCCGCTCTGACGTAAGTTAGTTGTTGATGTTCACAATAATGGATATTCAAAGAACATAATGATATATATACAAACACCAAAAGAAACAAAGGTGGAACCAGAGTAATGCACAGCTTACAACAGTAAAAGATTTGTTCATTTATTAGGGGAAGATTATTGTCGTTGGATCAATATCCCAGGATTTTACCTTGTGATTCTTTCGCGATAATATCGATATTCCAGATGGATGTAGGCTATATACTACCATGGATTAAGGATCAACACGATATTCAGAGACCTACATCTTTTCGTTGGCTGAGAAGATGATTCCTTGTGGAGGATTACATTTGTTGAGAGGATCGGTTTAGTTTTATACCGGGATACACTTTAAACTATATAGCATAACGATAGTTATTTTCTAATGGTGAAGTTCGTGCGTAATTTTACCTTCCTGACTTCTCGAAACTTCTTGGAGATCAACAGATATTGGATTTCAAAGTCTTGTCCAGTTGACCTCTCGTCATCCATGTGAGTACACATTCCAATGAAATTCTATGTTAATATTAGAAAACTGGAATAAACGGTGCTATGTTAAACACGAACAACAATTTACTTCTCAAAGATAAGTATAGCACAACCCACAACTAATTAACTTGAACTAGCCCATGATTTTCTTCAATAAATAAGCAACTTCTACATGTCCTATATTGTAATTAAGTTTAATAAATCAAATACGAGAATATGTACGCATCCCTTGATGTAAACAATAACGTTACCCTCAAATACTGACAAACTAGGCATGCAGTAGCTGGTTTAAGTCTTAAGGGGATAGAGGGTAAATTTCAATAGTCTTTCCTGAAATGTCGATCGGAAGGGAAACAGACATTGGATACCGCTGTTACCGGTCGAAAAGTAAAATAGCGGCTTACCTACTAGCAGACAAATTGGTTTATGGTTAAAATATTGTTTGAAACATCCTCCGATTATTAATCATCACCCCAGCCCAAACTGAAAGCTTTGAATAAGGTGAATTATGTAAGACAATGGTCCTTCACTTTCATAGAGACGGACTTGTATCGCGCAGTCATGTTCCATCAATTGTGCTGCATTTGACACAGACACCAGACAAAAAAAAGTTACACAGACACCTGTGTCTCATTTCTTTTCATAATTATAGTAAATTAGTCATCATTTCCGGGGTATGAAACTCGTTTGTTGGAATATAAATTAGAACCAAACCTAATTTGATTTTACAATATCATTTAAACTATAAGCATTAAGTCGAATTATGTACTGTTAATTCATCAATCTATATCCAATTATTGTTTCGCATAATTCATCAGTGGGCGTTAAGTAAAACTGGTCAATACCTACCGTCACAATTTCGGTACAAATAATTCCTTTACTAATGTAATAATACACATTCGCCGTGAGAATATTATATCCATGCAGGCAAGAACAAATTTACGATTTTCAGAAAGAGTTCCGATGGTGTGCCTGCATTTGTGGGTGCTTGCGCGTGTGTGTGTGATGTTAATTTTCCATTCACAGAGATGAAAGCACCACTGTAGCCTAACTTAAACATACCTCTACTGCCTTCCTTATTTTGTTCTCGAAATGTATTGGAAAATTACATTTAATTCTCAGCACTGCATGAGTATGCCATTGTTCATTATTCTAATTACTACTTTCAGCAACTAAAAATAATGCCTTCCAACCATGTTTGGTTTAAATCTTAGACATGGCTACTGTAATAGGTAGTTACTGTATATAGTAGACGAAAAGCCCATACATATATGTGTTGTGCATGCATGAATTTATAGTGCATATTTGCCCATTTGTTTAATTTTAGTTGTATTACTTATATTTTGATTATGGTTCAACTCCAATTTACATATTCAAAATGAATATTTAGTTCCGTGGTGATCCAAATGCTTATATGTATTTGGTGTAGGCCTAATTGAAATTTGGAGAACATAATTAACTGTATTGTTTAGTCGGTCAAAACAAATTACCATACCATTTGATATCATTTATCCCAAAATATTATCGTTCCATATGCAAAATGAAAGCTCATATTTAAGAAGCAATATTCTATATTGTGCATGCAAATACGTGACGTGTTAGTACTTCAACATGGCACATACAAGCTTAAAATACACCGCGCGTCCTAACTCGGCACAGACTTGTCCAATAACCAAAGAAGTATGACAGGTTCTGGCGCACCATACATATACACTGTTAGGGCATACATAAGTACATTGTAGAGGCGTCAACAAGCTGATACATCACGTTTGTCAACATTGGTTAATAGCATGGAAAATTTAGTATATTTCAGTGTGCTGGTAATGTGATATGCAACTCCACGGATTGCCCCCTTGTCTATTATTTGTAGTGAATATCATTGTTAAATATTTACTACAGACGTTATTTGAGAAGTGTGTGTCGCTCAGTACAAATTAGTTTTTAGCTTTAAGGTCATATTACGACCAAGCCGGTTCAGTTACATGATCTTGATAGAGGGTTTGCGTATGAGCAAATATCAAATAGCATCAGCTAATAAAAAGTAATTCAACAATTGAACACTTTGGATGATTAAAATATATTTTAAGTGATATATATTTAGGGGATAAGTACGAGGGGAACCGGTCTTAAATTTGATTTGAGACCAATGATGACGTCATCGAGGAGGCTGAGCGGACGTCATCAGAGGTCTCAAATCAAATATAAGACCGGTTCCTCTCGTTTTTATCCCCATTCATAAATGACCCTCAAAAATGTTAGAAAACGGCATTTTTTCGCTAATTTTTGCTGATCTGTATTTAATTCTCCTTATGCCTCCCTTGATCTTTTTCCTGAATGACGCTAGGAGTAGTAGTGCTAACGTTATTGTTAGGCTTAACGACAAGGTTTCTTCTGTTAGTGTCAACATTTGACGCTTTAGCTTCGGTTCTTCGTTGAAGCACCTCGATAAGGTTGCAGACATTGACTCTAGCTCAGAATTAAGCTTAAAATTAATCACTAAGTCATTCATGCTACTCGAAGTATTTAGCTGGATGATTTAAGAAGTACGTACAGTGTGTATTGAGACTCGGTGTGTGAGAACATATACAGTACTACTGCTGTAACTAATTGCAAGTAGGCTATATATACTGTACAGTATTCTTTTGCAATTTGGAACATTTCTTTGCCCATAAACATATTTGCATATTCTCATGGCATGTCTTCATTTCTTTTTATTATGACTTCATGATTGCCACGGCAACAAACCAGTGTTTGTCTAACATATCGATCCTGAAGCAATTCTCCTCTAGACCAGTCTCGAATCGCATTCGAAAATAGATTGGATAATAAGAAAATATGATACTTATAAAGAAACTATAATCCAAAAGGATTACTCTCATGCGGTTACTTGTATTAAAATAATATCCTATATGTATTACACTGACAGGGTGATATACCATCCATGCTTAAGCAGGAGTTATTCCTTGGCAATACATTGCTCCTTGAGAGGAAGTGAAATCTCGCTTAGGATGTTTTTTTTTGGGGGGGGAGGGGTGGATTTTGGCAAGTTTTTCATCAGGAAGCAATAAAAGTTTCATCAAAAGTTGGATTACTAAAGTAATGTTATATTTCTTGGTAGAATTTATCACGCCAAGAGCATTACCCGAGAAGTCAGAATAGTAGTTTAAATCAAGGGATGAATATCAATGCTTTCATGTGAATGACCTTTTCTTGCTGTTGTTAATGGATTGCTTGTTTACAAATGTTCCCGTTACAATAATAATTTACTATGCATAAGTTAAATACAAGTAACTACACAAGTAACTACAATTATCTGCTCCAACATTGTGTAAGTCGTGTACACATACTATACACTCATTTACCATGCATATAGCTATCGATAAGTTTCTTGTAGACAGCATAGGTAACCAAATTAACAACAAATGAATTGCTGAAGTTCATTATCTTGAGCTCTTATGTTTACTGCCGATCAAGTTGCACGGGTATAAAGTTATACTTGATTTCACGCCTTCGATACTAGAGGTGTGCGTTGTAACATACCTTGGGCGATTTTATTTTGATGATTATTGACATATTGCTCTTATTTATGAACACCTGCAGGGGGCAAGGGATGATCAGGGGACTTGCACCCCAAATAAAATTGTTAACAACAATCAGGGTTAAACAAAACTAATGATGCATACAAATTAACCACATTCCAGCTCGGTATAAGGGCTCAGAAAAAAACAGTGGTGGTCATTTCATTCTAAGAACATTGCTGGGGCATCCCCAGAAGTACATTTCTGAGTAGCGTTGTTTGCGGTGTGCTGTTATTATGCACTGACATTATATCCAACATAACATTGGCATTTGCAAAACTTTCATTGCAGACGACAGCATATTTGGGCATAGTTTGGATGGTAGTTTTAGCTCACCAAATGTTACTTCAACATACTTTTATCTAAGTGAACTTGTCAGTCGGAATTGTCTGAAACCTTATTCATGAACCAAAATCATGATGCATCTTACGAACAAATGTTAGTTACCAAAGCAATAATAACCCTACTATTTGCCAAATGTCTAATATTTCAGGGTCAGCTAGCGGGAGTTGGTGGCGGTGAGGGATATGTGTTGGAAAATACTATTTTCTTTTTCTAACACTTTTTTTTTTAATTTCCGTAGGCGTATCATTTCGTTTTTTATGCAATAATGTGTGTCCCGTGAAGCAATCTCATGATCTGGTTCCCCAATCTTTAAAAAAAAATAGGTATTCAAGGGTAAAAAATACATTTGATAGGGAACAATAACTTTTCTGGTTAAAAATTACATAAAAATATCTTCTTCAGTTTTGAAAACTGGACGGTGGAAGTTGTCACTTGTGGTACCAAAATTAATTTGAAACAAACAGGTGTAATGGAATTGTCGGAAACTTAAATTTTTCTTTTTTTGTGTGTTCTTCTTTGAAATCTGCATCTAAAGTTCCCAGACATTTCCGAAGTTACATTGCGACAGCACACACGGAAATTAGGATACTCCTTCAGGATTGTTGGTCTACACAATCGTAGCAAATACTGAGTACGATTAAAATTCATATATGTGTACGGATATCTTAAAAAAATGTCGGTAGCAATATTTGGAAATAGTGCACTACAGCGGTTATGACGTATTATTATTCTCACTTTGCCTTCACCAGTAGAGTATTTTCTTTGAACAGAATACTCACTTTCAACGTTAAATATTATAATAAAACTGCAGACATTTTAGTGAATGACTGATCAGGTGCGTATCCAGGGGGGGGGGGGCGTTGGGGGCGCGCGCCCCCCGGGTAAGAAAAAGAGGAGAGAAAAAAAGAAGAAGAAAAAGGAAAAAAGAGGGGAAAAGAGGAGGAGGAGAGGAAGGAAGGGAAAAGAAAAAGAAGAAAGAGAGAAGAAGGAGAAAAGGAGGGAGTAAAAGAAAAACGCGAAGACACCGGGAAGAGAAAGAGGAACAGTGACATCATTACAGCGCTGAAGGGAAGCCAGTGACGGATCAATGATTTCGTAAAAGTGTGCCTCACCCTACCCCTTACACCGACAACTCCATTTTTTTTTTGACGTTTCCATTTTCCTCTCTCACTAATGATCTATATATTTACTATATATGGTCTATCATAACGCGTGTGTAGAATTGTGCTATGAAACCAACTGTGGCTGGTCTCGAACTCGACCGTGTCGTCGGGGAACATGACGCATTTTGGGATGGGGGCGACCGCCCCCCCCCCATTCAGCATTTTTTTAAATGATATCGCTAAGTAATTTCAAAATAGAAAGTGCTTAGATGCAACTTACAAGCCTGGGAAGTGTCATTTCCAGCGATCTGGGAGACATTTTCGGCCAAAATTTGCTTGTACGCTTCGCGCTAACAAATGGTCCTGGGTAGTGCCATTTCCAGCGATCTGGGAGGCATTTTCGGCCAAAATTTTCTTGTACGCTTCGCGCCAACCTATGGTGGCGCTACGCTTAGATAATTTGCCTACAGGCTTCGCCCCTCCCTTGGCAAATTCCTCGCTACGCGCCTGTTCGAATTTGTAACGCAAACAGCAGATATCACATCATATCAGTGAGCATGAAAATGGCGTTCCAGGATGAAAATCCTCAAAACTGTCCGACTTGCCTGAAAAAATAACCAAATATTTTCGCGCGCGAAGCGCGCGTTCAACGTGTCAATGTCAATATCATATAAGCAAGCATCGGTTATTACATCGCATGCCATCATGTACCGTACGGTCCGTTAAAATTGCGCAGTATACCGCGGGATGCTAATGTAAACAACGACATGTCTCATGTAGATGTATAAAAAGCATGCAGGTCGAATTATGTCAAAAAGTTTCTTTTACATTAGTAATGGCGAATTAGGGGCTGCACCCCGGCCGCGCAGTGCCGGAGCGTCCATACGATCAGGGGGCCGGATGCACCCCCTGACGGGCTCAAATGGACTGCTGGCGCCTTTTTCAGCTCTTTACCACTTTTTACTTATTCTAGATTATTGACTTTTTTATTGCGCTCTCATCTACTTATTGACATTGTCACATTTTGTTGGTGTAATTTGGCGATGACACCTTATTCTTCGTTTATCTGCAAATTAGCCAGGCCCTGAAAGGGTCATTTCCGGCGATCTAGGGAGTATCTTCACTAAAAAATTGTCTGTGCGCTACGCGCCAACCAGTGGTGGCGCTCCGCTTAGATAGTGTCGAAAGCGCCCCTACAGACCATTCTCGCCCCTCCTGACCAATACCCCTAGCTCCGCCACTGCCGCCGCGCCTCCTACGCCTATGTGTGTAGTGTTCGGTTTCGGAAATATCTGCTATTTTTTCATTTCCTTCAACCAAGTTTTATAATAGCCGTTATAAGAGGCTTAATATTTCTACACCAATAAATTAACTGTGTCGGAATTTTCGAAAATTTCTGACCAACATTCTGCATCACACTTCCCTCTACTCGTGCAATTTTGACCGGTCTGTTAGGGGTTGAAGGAAGTTTTTCTATATTGGTTGTCCATAGATGAAATTTTGTACAAGATTATGGGTATGTTTTGAAGTGAGTTTATTCACGAGAAATGTGAATTTTCAAATTCTGAACAAATTTGGGGCTTAAAACCTTGAAAAGTGGGGCTGACGGGTTTTGTGGGCGCGACGTAGAATCACCTACAAAAGCAAAGACCCACAGGAGATGCGATCAGGTCGAACATGACGTGTGCCGGGTTGACAATCTTCAAAAAGGTTATGGATGGAAAAAAACTATTAGGAAATACTTGGTTCTCAGGCCAAAAGTGTACATCTGGTTGGTCATTTCAAGCCCGAGAAGTGCCGTTTCCGGTGATCTGGGGGGTATCAAAACCAGAAATTTTCTTGTACGCTGCGCGCCAACCGATGGTGGCGCTCCGCTTAGATAGTAATTCGCGCCCCCCGGGTTAGCAAATCCTGGATACGCGCCTGCTGATTGTACCATTGTAATAACAATCTAATAATAACATGTGTGGATATTTACCAAAAATAATTTATAATACACATTTATATCACTAATTATCTCGAACAGAGGGGAAAACTTAAACAGGACCCAATGGTGCACTTATAATTAAATATGAAGTAATACTACCGTTTTGTCGCCTTTGTGAAGGCAGGAAATGAAATTAATTAGCATCCATTTACATTGTTGACAGAAAGGTTATATAGTTCAAAGGAAAATGATTAAAACAAAACGTGGGTGTATGAAACAATAACGTTGTATTATTGACATAAAGCAGTATATTAAATGTAATTCGTATGATTTCCTCATGTTGTCATAACAAGTTTCGAAATTTCGCCAAAATACGAGCCTCTGGTGATCAAACGGGTTGGAAATTAAACTGGGCAATCGTTTTAAAAAACAATAAATCACTGTGAATACATTTTTATTGAATACAAATATCGCTGGTCAGGTGAATATACCCGGACCGCATAGAATAGACTACTTTGCTAAATGATAATATAGTACATGATATTATAACCTATGAAAATGTATCAACATATCTTATTGAAGAGCATCCATTCAATAAGGAAACAAACTTGGGAGTAAAAATAAGCAGTAACGCCTGAGTAATGTCACTTGATTCAGTTCACTACGTTGCACACTAATTAAAAATAATGTTGATTTGTATTGTTTAGCGTTGTCTCTATAGGAAGATTCCTTGTACAGTTAAAGGATAATAAGACCTGTACATGTGGCGTAGGACGCGAATAGGTATTATAGGCACCTTTAATACGTTCAACTGATCTCAAACATATATAGACGAGGTACAAATGAATTGACTCAACTTTACGTGAATATGTCTAGTAAAATGCTTGGAAGGGGATTTTCCATTTCAGCCATTTCGAATTATTTCACACGTACCTGAATATCAATCATCAACTCAACCCCGCTTCTAAAGACAACGGTGATACACATTATGTTGAGACGTTCCGTCAAAAATCATGAACATTAGTTTGCGTACGTTCATATATTTATCGTGGTTGCCAGCGACATGTGTTACTTGCGTGGCATATGAATATTCATGTCCCGTCATTTCACGAGCTGCACTTTTCAATCTCTATATGCGTACTAAGAGATATCGAGAGTTGGTTCCAATGTGTGAGGAAAAATATGGGACGGCAAATAAGTGAAAAGTCTAGGCGAGCTGTTACGTCGATAAGGTAAGATTGTACACCCCCCCCCTTCTTTTTAGTCTGCCTATTATATGTCTAGCGACGTTATTTGCTTCTGGAAAAGCCCCCCCCCCCCTCTCAAAGAAAGAAAGGATGGATTAAAAGAGATATTTGAAAGTTGAAATTGTCACATTTCATAGTTTAAGATGATGCCATTGTTGCACACTTGCTGATGATGTTTTGTATTTCTTACATATTTGCATTTAATTTTCTGCTCCGAAATGAGTGCCATTCACTATTTTAAATGCAACACAGGCATTGACTTTATATGCACTTGCAACCCCGTTAGGTAAACTAGCCACATGTCTTAGTCAAGGTCAAAACAATAAACTGGAATATGTATGTATGTATATTAGATCCTCCTGCAGGGCAGGAACTCGCGAAGAAGCCATCATTGGCTTATCAAAGCCGCAAGCTGACCGAAGTCAGTCTCTTACATTCATATTTAACGTCCATGATTATGAATTGTTAATTGTCAACAACTCTGTAACTGGACGACATATATACATTAATCTGGGATTAACTCGAACCGGACCGGAACCGGAACCGAACCGAATATAAAGAAAAACAAAGCAATTTGTTGTTAGTGCAGGCATGTGCAGCAATAACATTACAGCTGTTTGGTACATCCGTCGGAAATGAGTGAAAGTTTCACCGGAATGTTACTTCTCTAGTCATACTCAGCTGTTTATACAGAAAGGGAAAATGCTGGTAGTAATGTCGTAAAACTCATGGAACATTTTAGATATGTACTAACAATTGTAATAACAATGTTGATATTTTATTTAAACTAGCGGAGAACATCTATCAGAGTTTTATATGTATTCTCTTGTTTCTTAAGTATACCGTTCAGTTCTTTATACAATGATAACCATAATAAAGGGAATCCAAACAAACCACGTCTTCACCAATGTACGTGTACATGAGATTAATATATCCGACCGACTAGACGTGCATGCCAAATATGAAATATTGCACTTGCCGTAACTAAGGCGGGGTTTAGGTTAATTCAGACTTTCCGATTGGAGAGGGGCGTGCGTGTCCCTCGTAATTACGCCACTGACATTGAATCCAATTAGACAAGTCAACTAATTCAATTAATAGTAGTTGGTAGTATATTAAAAATACAGAGATTACAAATATTTTTGACAAATAATCAAATGTACAAATCGTATTTTTATATACAATATGACAAATGCATTGTAATGTATAAGTACTAAATAATGTTCTACCGTGGCTAGAGTCAATAGTAAACCGATAGTATACTTGTTTTAAAATAATACCCACGATGAAACTATACATATGAAGTCGCGTAGCTAGGAATTTGCCAAGAGAGGGGCGAACCTGTAAGGAAGATATCAGAGTCGTAGATTCGGCGTTGGATACTATCTAAGCGTAGCGCCACCATTAGTTGGCGCGAAGCGTAAAAGAAAATTTTGGCCGAAAGTGCCTCCCAGATCGCTGGAAATGTCACTTCCCAGGCCTTGCAAGATGCATTTAAGCATTTTATATTTGAAATTACTAGCGATATCATAAAAACGTAAACAAAATATGCTCAAGGGGGTCGCCCCTTCGCCCCCCCCTTTGGCTACGCACCTGTACATGTATCAATATAACACTAGTTTTAGACATTTGTCAATATTAACTCAGATGGCTTTGAGCACTCTGGTCGCCATAACATGTCTCTGTTGGTGCCAAGTACACCTACTCTTTCACAAAAACGGGTAAAATCAAATTCAATTTCAAAGTCGAATGCACAATGTATGTATGTAGACGTACAAATGATCTGGCTTTTTGCCGTATAACGCAAAGCGGATCACTATTGTCAAGGTTTCACTACTTAAACACACGGCGATGCAATTACTTACTGATTGTTGGCATCCAAATGGACATTATAGTAATGTTTGCCTTGTTGGAGTCAAATTATATCGTTGAAATACTTAGAGCTGTTTTTTCTTCTTCAGTAAAGTGTATTTTTCTTGTAATTGCCTATAACTTTGTTTGGAAATGTAATGTCAAAACTAAGAACCTGTTGTCGGGACGGGTGTTAGATTAGGAGAAAATTAAAAAATGATGTCAATTATATAAACTCTTAGAAGAGAGGGGGTGTTGGTGGTATCAGGAGGGAGTTGAAGGGTAAAGTAGTTCATTCAATGACAATTGAAGAAAGAGCCATTGATATGACTAGGGAATTACTTAAATATGACGACTTGCCTGTTAATATTATACATGTTTTTTTTTTTTTAGGTGGGGGGAGGTAAGGGAGGTGTGAAATAATTACAATAATTTAGAATTCTAAAGAAAGAACAATTTCTTAAATGGTGGAAGTCATTCGAAAAGTGTTGTCATTGGTGGAGGTATAGGAAGGTAGTAGAGAGCTTAGTAGACACGCGATATCAATTAAAGAAAGTATACAATATAAACATTCAGCTGATTATATGAATATGACTACTTGTCTTATAATATTAGATGTGGAGGGTTTGCGGTAGTGTGAAATAGACATACAATGTCAACGTAAATGTCTGATATATGACAAACGATAACTATTTAATCGTAAAAACTATCTAAATTATTAACGATGATATGGTATCAGTCGTATACATCATGAACGATACGCAGATGTTAATAAGAATATTAAACATTTTGTTTTTGTAGTATTTTGCTTTTCTATATCCAAATAAACACACAAATTGTTTTACAGCATATTATTATTAATTTTTTTATATGAATTAATGGATTGATTTCATGTTTTAAATTCTAATATATAATTAAAACTATTTATATTTTCGACAAAAAATAATTATCCCTGATTAATTTGGGAAAAGTTTCTTATCGTCATAATCATTTTTCTTTACCGGCCATGAAGATCTTTTAATTTGACCCCCCAAAAAGAAGAAAAACATTCATCTTTATCATCTAATCCTTTAATGAAGAAATTGTGATATGATGGACTTGAACATATGTGCAGACACTGAAATTACGTCAACGGTTATCCTTCAAATAATAGGTCCTTGAAAAGAAAGAAAAAAATACACGTTTGGCCACGTATGTATGTTGGAACGTGCATCTAATTATGTTACTGGAATTCACCATTATATGTTAGTATATAGTAGTTTTGTCATTATTATTCAAACCATTTAGGAAAAGAAAAAGACCATAGTCATCGTCTGGCACAGTGTTTGCAAATGCAATGTTTCAGTTAAAATGTTTAGCATTATCGTGGAGTGCATCTATAGTATATTGTAAAACCAAAGTGTACCAATTTTATTTCTTCATCGTATATATGCATTCCTGGTATTGCAAATGTTCTTCAGTCCGTTCCACTTGCACGAAATATAGCTACGATAAGCAAATAGGATGCACTGTGGACGCTGATTGACTAACAATATTTCAGTAAAAGTAGTGTTTTGTTAATTACTGGAGAAACAGAGAAATAAAACAAAAGGGTTGTTAGCATCCATTCAATTATCAATAAAAAATGTTAACTCAATGTGACAATAGTAAACCGTTGGCCATGTTGGAACCAACCGTCAGAGAACTAATGAGTACTGGATACCAGGTTCAATACACCGCCTGCAGGTTTGTAGGTAAAGCTACGCTTCTAAGGCAAGAGGTTCGAAACAGGTAAAGAAGGTTTTAATTCCACTGTTCTCAACTGCCACCTGTATCGAGCAATACTAGTTGTCACTCTCGGTAAGCACGTCATATCCCCACAACAGTGGCGTAGCCAGACTTTTCCATCTGGGGGGGGCAAAGGGGGGTGAAGGGTCTGATTGGTGGGGCAGACTAGGCTAGTACAAAATACATACCAAACAGTTTGCATGACAAACTGTCGCAAATCGGGTATTGTGTCAGCAATGTAGGGTACAGATGGTCACTCTAGTTAGCTGACGTTTTATGTTATTTCCACATAGGTATTATTAACGATAAAACTGATCACTGAAAAAGTCATCGATAATTCTCTTTAAAAATCTGAATAGACTATGCTCTTTCTGTCAGTATTCAAAGATGATCAGCATGATATCTGACTTGCCTGGGAGTGTAACCCCCCCCCCCCCCCCACAATCAACAAAAGATGTTATCATTCCCCCTGCGGGCCCATCTTTTGCACTTTCTAGGGCTCACTTAAACAGTCTAGCGAATGTTAATTCGCCTATTCTGATGACTGTCTGCGAACTTATCGACGAATTTTGCGCCCTATTACAGACTCAGCCTCAGCTAAGGTGACCATATTTTCGTGACTGAAATCGGGGACATTTATTGCGCGACTGATATGGGGGAGGGGTTAAAGGGAGGGGCTGTCCCCCTCCCCTTTAAGAAATTTTCAAGTGCCTAAGGTGCTTAGATGTAAAATGGTGATACTTTGAAGCACTTTTTAAATCAATTTTATTTTCAAAAATGTAGCTTTTATTTAAATGAAATCCACTTACTTTACGTGGTTCTTTGAATGCTTGTGATTTGCTCATGCTCACACTATAAGTGTCGTTGTGTCGCCGTAGTTGCCATTTATACGGTCGAAAGAGTGCTAGGCTAGATCGATCTAGCATATTTTGAACAGTGTTTCCACTTTACACTGGCCCACCTGAAATACTGGTTATAAGTTCCGTTCTGCGACTGCACACTTGACTAAATTTTGTTTTTACAATTATTTTACTAATAATGTGGGATATTTTCGAAATTCCTGAACATTTTGACGAATCGGGGACATTTTCGGGGACACTTGTTCATCGGGGACAACACACTGTAATCGGGGACTGTCCCCGAAAATCGGGGACGTCTGGTCACCTCGGGCCTATGAGCTCACTACGGAAACACACACGTATATAAACTACTAGGCTGTTATGTGTTGAATGTACCTAACCCAAGAAACACATCGCGATTGGTCGCGTAGGCGTAGCAAAACATGTTGTTAAAAACCATGGTAATATGCACATAGGCCCAGCAACATATTTAGTGTACATCCGAGAATGGTAATACTGCTATGATTCACACGGCTTATTATATACGCAGAAAATAAGGTAATATTTAGTCGATGCAAAATAAAAGTGAATTGGCTGGATTCAAGCGCACAATCTGTTTATGACTACGAATGTAACCTTTATATCGATTGACCTTAAATATCCGCCTTTTCTTTGAAATCGCGCTCAGACAGCACTTACGTAGCTAAATTACTTCCTTCTCGAGAGTACGTAAACAATGTGATAAGGCAAGAAGGGAAGCGTTCAGATTGACCTCAAAATGAAAGTAACTATTAAGTATACAGTTCCATTACGTTTTTCAAATAACATCACGGGTTACACAATGAAATGCTCACTGGCATTAGAATAGCGACAAGATGTTAATTTCAGATTCTGCATTTGGATAACTTACCTTAAAATTATGTTTGCTTAATCTGTTAAATTGTTGTCTGTTTAACTAATATGATTTTTATATTTAATTTGATATCAAGAGATCTAGACATTTTTGTTATAGAAAATGATCGTCTGCGTTGAAATATAAACCCATCGACGTCATTAGTTGCAGGCAAACATGATTCCTGAACCGTTGAAAAAATGTATATCACACTGTGAGTATTAGTCGTAAAGGCAAAGCAAACTTTCAGTACGTTTGGAAACTTCGACAGCACGTAATTGCAAGACTGGGTTTAAGCGCCCACCTTTAAATGATATATTTAAATGATATATCCTTAAAATGTTTGCACAAATCGTAAATGGTACCAAAATTTGAAAATTTCTGAAGCAACGAACCCACAAAATCAACACATTTGCTACAATTGTTGCTAGATCCGGGGTATCTACGACTGTACCAATGAGCTCAACTTATTAATAGATGTACGTTTACTAAGTTTTTTGGTTGCTATATTACTTTTATTGTGTTAAAAGTCGACTTGTAAGTTACCACCACAGCTATTCATATAACGTGAATTGTAGTAAGACTATAGAGGTCAGTAAAACAGCAGACTCCAGGCTACATAATTGTGAATCTCTTTGGTCGCTTTACTGATGTACACTTGCAGCACAATATACTTGATCATTATAAAGAGGGACCTTACACAAACATGTTACGAATTCAGTTCGTAGAAAGGCATGGTATCGTTTATTCAGCTTTGTGTAAGGTAACTACGAACAGGGGCGTCGGAAGCTATTTGGGATTGGTACGGCAGATCAGAGTGTGGCCATCTATCATAATTATCGGGGCGTCGTTTGGTAGGTCAAAGCACGCTACGCGCCACCATGGTTGGCGCGTAGCGTAATGGAGAAAATTTTGAATAAATGCCTCCCAGATCGCAGGAAATGGCACTTCCCGAGCTTGAAAACAAGACCCTTGCCATGCCAGAGTAGTCACATTTAGCCTACTTGCCGTCATCATTATTTGCCATGGCATCATTTTTTGCCATTTTTTCCTTAGTCCTACTTTTTTTTTCTTTATTGCGCCGTGAATATTGGTCCGGCGTTCGCCGGACCTGCCGTACCGGCTCCGACGCCCCTGACGAATACAGAGAGTTTAGAAGTGTATCATCTTGATATATAATCACTGGTCGACTTAAAATCTTTTCTAAATTCTTAACCCTACTGCATGCTTGTTCAAGTCCACGTCTTTGATTGCCTATGTTACAGGTTATAACATTTGCTAAACAGAATGTTAGGTACTCGAATGATTATTCAGAACTGATCTCAAGATGGTCGGGATTGTCCGGTTTGTATTTTTGAAACTAATAGTGATAATATTGAGAAACCGGATGAATAAAGGTTATTGAATATACTTAGGAAACGATGTGAACATCCCATGTTGTAGTTTAAAGGTAAACGCTATATTGCCTGTATTGTCTGTTAACTTGTAAGTTTATTTATAAATGGAAGCTTCTCGAAACAGGTAGCAGGGGTTGTAATATTTCGATTCTACAGGAAGTAATGAAGACATGTTTTTTCATTCCATACTGTGTGTATGTGGATTACATTGTATCACATCGTAACAGGAATAAGCATGATGAACCGTTCCGCCATTTTATCATGTCAAATTTTAGAGTCTGGAAAGTTAACGAAATAGGTCCAGGCGAGAAAATCAGAGCAGAGGTAAGATTAATTGACCATCAAGGAGAATAAATTCCATTTCTAGCCAATTTCTATACAAATAAAATAAATCACAGTATTAGACCCAAGAGCGAGATAACGTTAGTCTCTACCGTAAACGTAGGTTTGATTTGTATGACCAATTAACTATAATGATGTTAAATGACCGTGACGTAGTTTGTTCCATATAGTGAAATGAATACATGATATACTTACATGTGTTTTATAACATTTATATTGTGATACAAGCTGAAGCTGATATGAAACTACAATATTGTAAAGTAACTGTATTGTACTATGAATAACACAACATATATTACCTTATTAAGTTAGGGTTATACAAGAAAACTACTGCATTGGGCCTTTTGTGCTTGTAATTTATTGCATTGTACATACAACCCGTGACTATGTGACATTGTACTGTAATTAGAGAAGTAATAAGTATACTTTAATTAAGAGTTGAACGTTAGTGCAGTCGGTTACGTGTTTAGACACACGTTTAGTGTAACTCGTATAGTGTTATAGAGGATTATTTTCATCCGATAACCAAACATGTCTGTAGTATCAGACTCAGTATGTACCTGACTTTATTACTGTCCGTCCTGTATTTGGTATTGTCCCACATCTGCTGAAGACACTTGTCTTGTTCCTATACCAACATATGCTGGACATGTAAATTTGTATTAAGGTACATACATTTAGAGGCAATAGTACAAGCTGCAGGGGCACTTCTACGTACAAAATTACAATGCCCCCCCCCCCGAGTCCCACCATTAAAGCATTAAAACACCATGCACCTTCTCTATTGGTGATTAAATGTGTTGCCCTTCTCTAGTAGACATTGGTGCCCCAGCAGTGCCCCCTGAGATAAAGCTCCTGACGACATCACTGGTTATGAATCATAGGAACTATGAACTCTCCATTAAATAGTGCAGATTCCGGAAATTTCACAAACAAGTTTCGGTTTTGTTATTATACTAGAATCGTTCACATTCATATTTCGTAACCAATCAGTGTTCAGGTTTTATCTAGCAAGTCCGAAACAGACATGGTAAATGAATATATTCAACTAGTTCACGAGCTTGGTTTTTCCATAAACTAAACGCTTTTATGTCCAATTTCCTCGTTTATTTGGCAAATTTTAGTAAGGTTATTGAGCTTCTTTTTATTGTACGTTATTACCAGTTAGTGTTAAATAAGCAGATTTTCAACACAAACTGCAGTTTTAAGTATATATATAAATATACATATATATATATATATATATATATATATATATATATATATATATATATATATATATATATATATATATATATATATATATATATATATATATATATATATATATATATATATATATATATATATATATATGATTGTAATTACTTTGACATTGTAAATTATGAGTAGACGTGGTACCTACGGTGAAAGGATACACATTACACAGTAGGATACACAGTAATTTATGTAGGCATATGATGTATACTGGCACTAAGTGTTAGAGGACAGAAAGTGCAATTTATGTAGCATATGGTACAAACAGTTAGAGGACAGATACTGGTATTATAATGTATGTATTCTTAAACATTACAGGACATCAGGTGTCTGTATAATGTCATTTATGTAGGCCTAGTATACTGGTACATACAGTTAGAGTACAGATACTGGTATTATAATGTTTGTATTCTTGAACATTAGAGGACATCAGGTGTCTGTATAATATAAGTTATGTAGGCCTATGAAGTATACTGGCACTAAGAGTTAGAGGACAGAAAGTGCAATGTATGTAGCATATGGTACATACAGTTAGAGGACAGATACTGGTATTATAATATATGTATTCTTGAACATAAGAGGACATCAGGTGTCTGTATAATGTAAGCTATGTAGGCCTATGAAGTATAATGGCACTAAGAGTTAGAGGACAGGAAGTGCAATTTATATAGCATATGGTACACACAGTCAGAGGACAGATACTGGTATTATAATGAATGTATTCTTAAATATTAGAGGACATCAGGTTTCTGTATAATGCAAGCTTTGTAGGCCTATTTGGTATACTGGTACATACAGTTAGAGGACAGAAACTGGTTTTTATAGTATATGTATTCTTGAACATTAGAGGACATCGGGTGTCTGTATAAAGTAAGCTATGTAGGCCTATTAAGTAAACATACAGTTAGAGGACAAGACGTGTAGCTTATGATTTATATGGTACATACAGTACGAGTACAGTTACTGGTATTATAATGTATGTATTCTTGAACACCAGAGGACATCAAGTGTCTGTAAAATGTAATGTATGTAGGCCTATGAAGTATACTAGCACATACCGTTAGAGGACAGGAAGTGTAATGTATGTATCATCTGTTGCATACAGTAAGAGTACAGATACTGGTATTATAATGTATGTATTCTTGAACATTAGAGGACATCATGTGTCTGTATGATGTATGTTATGGAGGCCTTTTTAGTATACTGGCATACATAGTTAGAGGACAGGAAGTGTAATTTATGTACCATATGTTAATTCTTTCTGAAGTAAACATTATTCACTTAAATGTCACACAATTAAGAAATCTCAGAAAGTCATTCCATGGATTACTTCCGGTATTGTTCGTTTTGTAACTACAAAGCATTTCTTTACAGCCGCACTCCTTCAAACAAGCTTAAATACACCATTTTAAAACAAGTTGGCAACCAGTTTTCGCGTAGCAAAGAAATCTAACTTTACAAACATTTTATGTGAAAAAATGACTGACCTCAGGAAAACTTGGAATGTTATTAAGGAAATCATTGGCAAAACGAAAGGATTCTGCCCGGGCTAATAATTATAAGCTTTTACATATAATGATAATGGAATTGAAATGACCTATAGGTTGCAAAGTATATCAATGATAACATCTCTAATATTAATCAAACTCTTGCTGACAAGATTCAATATTAAAAAAGTAAACAAATAGCGGAAAATGGCTGGGCATTTTAAACAATGGAAAGAGTAAAGACATTTATAGCGATAGCTGGACTCTGATCAGAGGTCTGTTTCGAACCCCGTTGTAGACATGAACTTACTTTGCTCTTTTCTAAGATTTCATTTTTTGATGTTCCTATGAGCTGCAAACCCCGCCCCAAATTCCTACGCCTATGTCGATATGTATATTGTCATATGGCTACAACTCTAGCAACCTCGAATTTCACGGAAAGTTTGGTTAGTGCTGCCCCAATTGCTACTAGAAAAAGTGTAACTTTGCATCATGTATGGGATAGAAGATCGAATAGGGAACACTTAGAATCATCCAATTAGCACATATGAGTGAATTACAGTAAACAGGGAGCAGTGCTCGACAACATCATAACACATAGTAACACGAGCATATATCATATTGTGGGTGCATGTTATACCGTCAACAAGCTAAAGTACTTCCAATACTCTAGCATATTAGGGTTGCTACACTTCGTACCGGGGAACAAAAATATAGCAACCACTAACGTAGAATATGAGGATTGCTCCACTTGATACAGGGACACAACACTATAGCAAATACTAATGTAGCATATTAGGATTGCTACACTTGGTACAGGGGAACAACACTATAGCAAATACTAAGGTAACATATTAGGATAGCTGCACGTGATATTTGGGTAACAAAACTATAGCAACTACTAATGTAGCATATTTGGGTTGCTACACTTGGTACATGAAGACAACACTATAGTAAATACTAATGTAGCATATTATGATTGCTATATTTGATACAGGGGAATAAAACTATAGCTACCACTAATGTAGAATATTGGGATTGCTACACTTGATACAGGGAGACTAAACTATAGCAACTACTAATGTAGCATATAAGGATTGCTACTCTTGGTACAGGGGAACAACACTATAGCAAATACTAATGTAGCATATTAGGATTGCTACATTTGATACAGGGGAACAAACTATATCAAATACTATTGTAGCATATTAGGATTGCCACACTTGATACAGGGGAACAAAACCATAGCAAATACTAATGTAACATATTAGGATTGCTGCACTTGATATTTGGGGAAATACCTGAGTAAACACTCATGTAGCATAGGGTTACTACATTAGGTTCAGGGGAACACAACTATAGCAACTATTAATGTAACATATGAGGGTTGCTACACTTGGTAGAGTGGAACAAAACTATTTCAACTTCTGATGTAACAAGTTAGGATTGCTACACTTGGTACAGGGGAACAAAACTATTTCAACTACTAATGTAACAAGTTAGGATTGCTATACTTGGTACAGGGGAACAACACTATAGCAACTACTAATGTAGCATATTAGGATTGCTATACTTGGTACAGTAAGACAAACCTATAGCAACTACTAATGTAACATATAAGGATTGCTACAATTGGTTACGGATAAACAGCATTTATATTCTTTTCCTTTGTCAAGTATTCTTTCGTTTGTTTTATATTTATTAATATACTGTCATCTTTTCTATTTCTCTTCTGTATTCCTTTTCTTTATGTTTGCTGCCATTTCTGTGAATTGGATTAGCACAAAAAGATACGAGTGGCCTCTTTGATATGTCTTTCATCCTTCCAACACATTGTAAACCTTACAGCGGGTAAAATAGAAAATGAAACCAAATTCAGTCAGGCTAGATATTGTTTGGATTTCTCCGGCAAAGGAAATGACCGTGTTAGAAGTATTTCTAATAAATATCTATAAGCAATGTTTGGATTAATAGTTATTGCATCCTTCCGTCAGTTCAACCGCCAGCGCATCGTAGACATTATTGACCTCACATTATGATAATATCATGTGTGTTATGTATATCTATGTATATGTGTATCGCGTGTTGTAGGACAATATCTTTTCCGGGTTTCCGCACTTCACTAAACTATATATATATATATATGTGCTGCATTATGACATACACTCTCAAAAACAACTTCAACGATAAAGCTGTGTGCAGAAATCCATAGTGGTTATTATACACCACGGAGCCGTCTTTTACTTTATTTTATGAGAAGATTGGATCAGGCGAATTGAAGTGTACGTACAAAATGACTAAAGTTACTTTTGACTTCATGTATAGGCCCAGTTATAATTAAATATCGGCTCAATCCAATTAGCGCAACGTTGTATATAATATATGATTTGCCACCATGTATAGGTCATAGAATTAAGCTAATTATAGTAGTACTTTATTTACCTCTCTGTCGTTTCATACCAGTCTAGCAGGTTACAACTCATTTGGTTTTATTGCAGGGTAATAATATAGCGATAGAGTTGTTAACATTAACGCTTGTCCCTCACTACTCAGACACATTGATATTTTTTTCACACTACATCACTGCCGTGACTTGTATTCCTATATCAATTATAAGGAATGTTTGGGGCAAAGAGTAGCTATTTGCGATCCAAATTTTTATTAGGTGTAATTTTGTTTATAGATATATTTAAAGTTACCTTTTGTTGGTGTTTGGAACTATATGTCAAGTAGGTTCCCTTGTGTCACTCTATGTTTGACCTTTTTCAAGGAGAACGGCAGGGAGGGGACTATCTTGTAATTTTACTGCTGAGAGGGAGCAAATAATGAAGATACGACGTCGTATTTATAGTGGTTATGGACACTTCAAAACTGTCTTGAAAATCAATAAATTATATAAAATATTAAATAGAACATAATCTGAGGAAGTAAAGCCCATTGTAATATGAAAGTCGAATACTACTAAATTCCACTTAGTACTGGTTCTTGTCAAAATCACTATGCATTTGTGTGCCTGAAATCTTAGTGCATAAGCTTTGTACAATCTCGTGTAGCATATAGCGTATGTATATGAAATAAGTACGTGATCTAACACTATAGCTACATACCCGTACTTATACGTCCGTCAGTTTCACCCAAGTTCCGTGATTGCGCACTAGAGAAAACGTTGCTGAATAAGGAAGTGTATCTCGAAAGTAGCCTACCATAATAACTAGTGTTCAACCGATTATGCATAACAGAAAATACCGATTACCGATTATTTTTTCATAATCGTACCGATTCCGATTCCGATTATTTGAAAATGAGGAAATATCCCGTCTATACGAAATCGGCAATACAGTTTGACAGAAACAATTATTGTTGTGATTTTCACGTTTCCTTTTGCTTCGTTGTTATACAATGCTCTAAGGTATCATTTTGTATTAACCAAATTACCTCTGGAGTTTCTCGGAAGAAAAAAAAAGTTTTTTTTTTTTTAATTTGCAAAATACGGGAATATGACATCCTACCTAGTCAGCACTGTGCTAAGCGAATGGCCTAACCACCTCGACGGGAATGTCACCTGTTAATGGCTTGAATAGTTACTCAAAATATCCATCTCAAAAAGTATCTCAGACAAACCAACCATCTTCAATCTTTACCAAAGTGTAAATTTTAATGACATATTGCCTTCATTCCGACATTATTTTGTACTTATTTTCAGTATTATACCGTTTATGAACAAATAGAAATGTTACGAACTTGAAGTTAAACATACCTATTCGTTACCTATTTAACTCCATTCAGGTTCAATTAGAAAATGTAAGCTTAGGCCAATCAAACTGAAAAGCAAATTTAACCATCGATCTTGTTTAAAATTACTCTAAAATGTAATACCAGATTGATGTGAAGAAATAATAACAACTAGAAACTACTCCAATATAAAATATAACATTCCCTCTATAAGACATATCACTTACAGTACCTTCCAAACAAATGTCGATTTCCAGCAAATTGAAAGTTATAAACTAAGCTACGCATTTTCTTTTTGCAAACCGATGGTTAGGCTACATTTCCCATTGACTTAGTGTGGTTGTTAGGCTAACATGTGGTCGAAGATTGCAGTTTCCGTTGATATTTTTATTTTCTATTTGCGACACAACTAGAGCGAATAAGCAGATGGCATGGTTAGATTTCCATGCAGTTGACTAAGTGTAGAGTAAGGCTACCACGTGGTCGGAGATTTGTGAGGATTTTAGGTTATTTTCGCTGGTACTGAAATTGCTTCGTGCAGGCCGTAATTTGCCACGGGAACTTCCCGGGGATTGTGCGCGACCCTCTCGCACTGCTTCAAATTTGATGCGGAATGTGAAAACTGTTTGCGCGATTCGCGCTGCAACTGCAATTCCTATGTCACAATTAATTGTACACAGACACCTGATATAACAAGGGCGATTTTCTTATATTTCTTTTTTCTTATTCGCACTCGTAATTGTGCTTTGGAGGGCTGTTTTGCACTTGCGAGGGCAAATCGCCCGTCGCCCCCGCTTATTTCCGATTCCGATTATGTTCCGACTATGCAATATTCGTACCGATTCCGATTCCGATTAGGTTAATCGTTTGAACACTAATAATAACTGAAATGATAAGTACTAGACCTTTATATTGCTTTAAGCTACAATAATACCCCCTGTAATACAAATGTAATAGTCCACCTGTTACTATTTCCAAATACCTCTTAAGCAATCCCCCTAGTAACACATTCTACAGTCCACCACCAGGCCAGCCTAAAGGTCAATAAGTTAGGACCTACTCACCCCTTAGTCTAAACAATCCTACCAAATGCTGAATCTCATCATATTATAGCTGTAAACATTGCATTATATCATATTGTGTTATATCATATATGTATACACTACACTGCCAGTGGGCTATTGGAATATACACAGTAAGTAAGATTCACTCCTCAAATACAGTTCTTTGTGTGAATTATTACCAGCAATTAATTAAGAACTTTACAGTAACATATAGGCTAAGGCTGTATGTATACAATGTAATGTTATTTACAACTATAGAAAGGAGAAACTAGGTGCAAATCAAACTGTGTTTCACACTGTATGACAACCGTAAAAACTTTAACGAAAATTTGAAATTAAGGATGATAGTAAAATGGTTCTGCTGAAAAAAAAACCTGATATCACTTGTAAATATGCACAACAAATTGAGACGTTTCACGTTTGGTGGGGAACAATATTGAGCGAGAGTTATATGACAAATGAAGATGCAAGGGCGGCGGAACCAGGGGGGGCACAGGGGGCACGTGCCCCCCACTTTTCCTCAGGTTAAAAATGTGCCCTTTTTCTACATAAAAATTGAGGTGTCTCAAGTTAGCAAGAGGCCAGGGAACCAGAATGAACACTCGGGAAGGGACGTTTCCGGCCATCTGAGGGTTTGTAAAACCAAAAATTTTCTTGTACGCTCCGCGCCAACTGATGGTGGCGCTCCGCTCAGATAGTCGTGCATACAACTTTGCAAATCCTGGCTATGCCCCTGACTTTTAATGAATTTCTGTGGGTCAAACTCAGGCTATTTCGAATGGAAAAAATTTGTTAAGATATTAACAAGAAATAAACTCATTTCGGAAGATTCCTACATTAGCAACTAGCATGTTTTCACCTCATTTTGTCTCAAAAGAAAACTTGTTCCTTGTTTCCCAATTTGCACATTGGATATTGCAGTGCTAGTATGCATATTTTCCTTGAGGGGGGGGGGGGGCAGGACGTTGATGGAGTGATGTGTATACGCAAATAAGTTAGTACAATAAGAGTTATAAAGGGTACTCAATATAAGGCTGCCATATATGGCAGCCATTCTTCCTCGAATAATATACTTATATCAAATACAGAAAGGGTATTGCTGTTGCGACAAATTCCTGCCGTGGTGTTCGCTTTGGAGAGATCTGCCTCATTGCAGCATTTACGTAAGAGGTATTCCTCTATTCCAAAGGATAAAGCGTTATTGTCAAACACAACTGTTGTGAATTTTTGGCATATATAGCTTAAAGCCACATAATAGCATTTTGATTAGTGGAGATACACATTGTCAATATTTGGTGATATTTTATGCTGATATGTGTCAACTTGAGCAAAATTAGTGATGACGTTATGGCAATTGTCCTTTTCTATAAATGTACAAATCGTTTATCCCCAATACCAATTTAAAAAAAACTCCCTCCCTTACTTCCTTACTTCCTCTCTCCTCCCTCCTCACTCCTCCCTCCTCCCACCTCCCTCCTCCCTCTTCGTTTGGTGTTTCACCAACGTAGGTTGACGCCACTTTCTTTATTAAATCATTTCATTTTTTCTATCAGTTTACAGATTCTATCCGTTATGCGAGAAGTGTTGATCACCCCAGACTTATTGAAATAATCCGGCAGAAATATCTAACTGGTAAGTGAAGCAGTTAATGTTTTAGTAGAAAATGTAGAAAATGCGTTGGCTTTCCACGAAAATCCATGTCGGAAAGTAAGTCTTAAAAAGAAAAGCATCTGTCGTTTGCCACGTTTGAATAGAGAATATTCACAAAAGACCAAATTACTAATATTATCTAAAAATAACTATTATTAACAGAAAAAGAAGATTATAAGAAGAATATGGTTGGATAGGATGGATGGATATTATAGATATGATGGATGGATAGTAAAGATGGCTAGGATGGATGGATAGGATGGATGGATATGATGGATGAATAGTAGGGATCGATAGGATGGATAGGATGGATATGATGGATGAATAGTAGGGATCGATAGGATGGATAGGATGGATATGATGGATGAATAGTATGGATTAATGGGTGGATGGATAAGAAGCATGGATAGTATGGATGGTAGGATAGGATGGATGGATATGATTGCTGGATAGGATGGATCGAAAGGATGGATGAATAGGATGGATATGATGGATGGATAGTATGGATGCATGGATATGATGGATAGATGGATAGGATGGATGGATATGATTGCTGGATAGGATGGATCGAAAGGATGGATGAATAGGATGGATATGACGGATGGATAGTATGGATGCATGGATATGATGGATAGATGGATAGGATGGATGGATAAGATGGATAGATAGTATGGATGGATAGTTTGAATGAGATGGATAGGATGGATAAAATGGATAGGATGGACGGATATGATGGATGGATAGGATTGATAGGATGAATGGATGGATAGGATGGATGGATATGATGAATAGATGGTTGGATATGATTGATGGATAGGATAAGTCGATAGTATGGATGGATATGATGAATATGATGGATGGATAAGAAGCATGGATAGGATGAATTGATGGATTTGATGGATGGGTAGGATGGATGGATCGATAAGATGGATAAATAGGATTGATAGGATGGACGGATTTAATGGATGGATAGGATGAATAGGATGAATGGATGGACTGGATAGATGAGTAGGATGGATGGAAAAGATGGATGGATATGATAATTGGATGGATGGATATGATTGACGGATAGGATGGATCGGTAGTATGGATGGATAGGATGAATAGATGGATTTGATGGATATGATGGATGGATAAGATGATGAATATGATGGATAGGGCGAATGGATGGATTGGATGGATGAGTAGGATGGATGGAAAAGATAGATGGATATGATATATGGATGGATGGATATGATTGATGGATAGGATGGATTGAACGTATGGATGGACAGGATGAATATGATGGATGAATAGTATGGATGCATGGATATTATGGATGGGATGGATGAATAGTATGAATGAATAGGATGGATGCATAAGAAGCATTGATAGTATGGATGGTAGGATAGGATGGTTGGATATGATTTATGGATAGGATGTATCGATAGGATGGATAGGATGGATATAATGGATGAATATGATGGATGGATACGAGTCATGGATATGATGAATGGATATGATGAATGGATGGATAGGATGGATTGATATGATGGGTAAGTTGGTTGGATTGGATGCATGGATAGGATGGACGGATAGTCTGGATAGGTAGGATGGACGGATAGGATGGATAGGATGGATTGGATGGATGGATGGATAGATAGGATAGATAGATGGATAAGATTGATGGATAGAATGGATAATATGGATTGATATAATGGATGGATAGGATGGATGTATAGGATGAATGGATAGTATGGATGAAAAGGATGTATAGATAAGATGGATGGATAGGATGGATAAGATGGATACGATGGATATGATGGAGTGATAGGATGGATGGATATGATTGATGGATAGGATGGATCGATAGGATGGGTTGATACTATGGATATGATGGATGAATAAGATGGATGAATTGGATGGATAAGATGGATATGATGGAAGGATAGGATGGATAGAAAGGAAGAAAGAATGTATTGGATGAATGGATAGGATGGATGGATGGATTGGATGGATGGGTTGGATGGATGGATAGATTGGTTGGATAGGATAAATCGATGTATTGGATGGATGAATAAGATGAATGGATAGATAGGATGGATAAGATTGACGGATAGTCTGGATAGATAGGATGGACGGATAGGATGAATGGGATGGATCGATGGAAAGGATGGATAGATATGATAAATGGATGGATGGATATGATTGATGGATAGGATGGATCGATAGTATGGATGGATAGGATGCATGTGATCGATGGATAAGAAGCATGGAAAGGATGAATGGATGGGTAGGATGGATTGGATGGATGAGTAGGGTGGATAGGATGGACGGATAGTATGGATGAATAGGATGGATAGATAAGATGGATAGGATGAATAAAATGGATACGATGGATATGATGGAGTGATAGGATTGATGGAAATGATTGATGGATAGGTTTGATGGATAAGATGGATGGATAGGATAGATACAATGGATGGATATTATGGATGGATAGGATGAATAGGATTGATGGATATGATTGATGGATATTATGGATGGATGGATATGATGGATGGATGGATATGATGGATGGATGGAAAGGATGGATGGATGGGATGGATGAATGGATAGGATGGATGGATGGGACGGATAGGATGGATGGATAGGATGGATTGATAACATGGATGGATTGGATGGATGAATAAGATGGTAAGATAGGATGGATTGATTGGATGGATAGGATTGATAAGATTAATATGATGGATGGATAAGATGGATGGATGGGATGGATATGATGGAAGGATAGGATGGATGGATAGGAAGAACGGATGTATTGGATGGATGTTATTGGTGGATGGATAGGATGGATAGGGTGGATAGGAAGGATATGATAGATAGGGTGGATAGGATGGATGGATGAATGAATCGATGGGATGGATGAATGGATGGAAATGATGGATGGATGGAGGATGGATTGATTGATAAGATGGATGGATATGATGGATGAATAAGATGGTAAGATAAGATGGATTGATTGGATGGATAGGATTGATACGATTAATATGATGGATGGATAAGATGGTTGGATTGGATGGATAAGATTGATATGATGGATATGATTGAAGGATAGGATGGATGGATAGGAATAAAGTATGTATTAGATGTATTTGATGGATGTTTAGGATGGATGGATATGATGGATAGGAAGGATAGGATGGATATGATGGATAGGGTGGATAGGAAGGATAGGATGGATTTGATGAATAAATATGATGGATGGATGTATTGGATGGATAGGTTGGATGGATGGATAGATAGGATGGATTGATAGGATTAATTTTTGTATTAGATGCATAGGATGAATGGATAGATTGGATGGACGGGTTGGATAGACGGATAGGATGAATAGGATGAAAGGATGTTTTGGATAGATGTTTAGGATGGATGTATAGGGTGGATAGGATGGATAGAATAATGGATCGGATAGATGGATGGATTGGATGGATGCGTTGGATGGATGGACGGATAGGATGGATGGATAGGATGGATCGATAGTATGGATTGATAGGATTGATAGGATAGAAATGACGGGTAGGATGGAATTGGTGGAATTGATGGATAGGATGAATAAGATGGATAGGATTGATAGGATAGATAGGATGGACGGATTTGAGGGATGGATAGGATGAATGGATGGATGAGTAGGATGGATTGAAAGGATGGATAGAATGGATAGGATGGATATGATGGATAGGATTGATAGAATGGATAGTATGGATGATAGAATGGATGAATTGGATGGAGGCATAAGAAGCATTGATAGTATGGATGGATGGATTGGATGGATGAGTACGATGGATGGATAGGATGGATCGATAGAATGGATGGATAGGATGAATGTGATTGATGGATAAGAAGCATGGATAGGATGAATGGTTGGGTAGGATGGATTGGATGGATGAGTAGTATGGATGGATAGGATAGATGTATATGATGGATGGATAGGATGGATGGATTGAATGGATGGATGGATAGGATGGATGAATAGTATGGATGAGTTGGATGGATGCATAAGAAGCATTGATAGTATGGATGGCTGGATAGGATGTATAGGATTGATAGGATGAATGGATGGATTGAATGGATGAGTACGATGGATGGATAGGATGGATGGATATGCTGGATAGATAGGATAATGGATATGATGGATGGATGGATTGGATGCATGGGATGGATCGATGGAAAGGATGGATAGATATGATAAATGGATGGATATGATTGATGGATAGGATGGATCGATAGTATGGATGGATAGGATGAATGTGATGGATGGATAAGAAGCATGGATAGGATGAATGGATGGGTAGGATGGATTGGATGGATGAGTAGGATGGATAAATATGATGGATGAATTGGATGGATGCATACGAAGCATTGATAGTATGGATGGTAGGATTGAACGGATGGATATTATTGATGGATAGGATGGATCGATAGGATGGATAAGATGGATGAATAGTATGGATGAATATGATGGATGGATAAGAATCATGGATAAGATGAATGGATGGATTGGATGGATAGGATGGATTGATATGATGGGTAGGTTGGATGGATAGGATGGATCGATGGATTGATATAATGGATAGTATAGATTGATATAATGGATGGATAGGATGGATGAATAGAATGGGAAGGATAAATGGATAGTATGGATGAATAGGATGGATAGATAAGATGTATGGATAGGATGGATAAATTGGATACGATGGATATGATGGAGTGATATGATGGATGGATATGATTGATGGATAAGATGGATCGATAGGATGGATAAATAGGATGGATACAATGGATCGATATTATGGATTTATAGGATTGATAGGATGAATATGATGGATGGATATTATGAATGGATGGATATGATGGATGGATGGAAAGGATTGATGGATGGATGGGATGGATGAATGGATTGATATGATGGATGGATGGATAGGGTGGATAGAAGAATGGATTGGATGGATGAATGGATTGGATAGATGGATAGGAAGGATGGATATGATGCATGGATGATTAATGGATGGATGGGTAGGATGGATGAAAAGTATGGATACTATGGATAGGATGGATGGATGGATAAGATAGATGAATAGGGTGGATAAGATGGACGAATAGGATGGATGGATATGATGGATAGTATAAATTATTTGATTGCACGGATGGGTAGAATTGATGGATAGAATGGATGGATAGGATGGATGGATATGATGCATGGATGATTAATGGATGGATGGATGGATGGGTAGGATGGATGAAAAGGATGGATAATATGGATTGGTATAATGGATGGATATTATGGATGGATAATACGGTAGGATAGGATGGATGGATTGGATGGATGGATGGATACGAAGGATATGATGGATGAATAGGATTGATGGATACAATTGATGGATAGGATGGATAAGATAGATGGATAAGATGAATGGACAGGATGGATAAGATGGTTGGATATGATGGATGGAAAAGGATGGATAGGATGGACGGATATGAGGGATGGATAGGATTGATGGATGGGATGGATGGATGGATAGGATGGATAAGAAAGATGGATAAGATGAATGGACAGGATGGATAAGATGGTTGGATATGATGGATGGAAAAGGATGGATAGGATGGACGGATATGAGGGATGGATAGGATTGATGGATGGGATGGATGGATGGATAGGATGGATAAGATAGATGGATAAGATGAATGGACAGGATGGATAAGATGGTTGGATATGATGGATGGAAAAGGATGGATAGGATGGACGGATATGAGGGATGGATAGGATTGATGGATGGGATGGATGGATGGATAGGATGGATAAGAAAGATGGATAAGATGGGTGGGTAGGATGGATTGGATAGGATGGATGGATAGGATGGATAAGATGGATAATATTGGATTGATGGATTTTATGGATGGATGGATAGTATGGATGGATAGGTTAGATGGATTGAATAGGATGGATTAGATGGATGGATGGATAGGATGGACGGATAGGATGGATGGATTGATAGGATGGATAGTATGAATTGATTGATTGGACGGATAGGTAGGATGGATGAATAGGATAGATGGATATGATGGATGGGTAGGATGGATGGATAAGATTGATGGATATGCTGGATGGATAGTATGAATGGTAGGACAGGATTGATGAATATGATTGAAGAGTAGGATGGGTCGAAAGGATGGATGGATATGATGGATAGGATGGCTCGATAGGATGTATGGATAGGACTGAACAAGTTATGTACAATAAACGTTAGATTCATACACATCATGTAGAGCAATTATAAAGTTTGCAACATCGATAACAAGAGAGAGACAATCAGCCACAAAAATTTAGCATTAACCATTCCAAGTTTAAATATTATGGAAACCCATTTATATCCTGAGTAATCCAGTTAATGCCTTTACAAAGAATTTCCAGTCAAATTAATGCTTATTTTGAATGCAAAATTACAGACCTAAGATGGCTGCCAATGTTAATCCCGTGGACATCAAACCAGATTTGAAGAAGGCAGTAAACGGTAAGTTGAAAGCTGAACAATTCGCAATTATGTTGTCTTATTTGTGTTAGATGGTTTTATCTACAATCCACGGTACACTGTTGCTTTTACTAATATAGTTGAGAAGCCATATATACTTTTCTTTTATAAAAACACGTAACATTGGCGAATTTAATGCGGATATCAATATATATTGGCAACATAATATCATATGTAAATCTTTTGAAAGTGAAAGGGATTACCAGGTCATTACATTTTGATTGACAAGTTTAAAGTATTTATGTTCATATCACTAACGCATCCGTTGTTACTACATTCATTCATATCTGAAGGAGTGTTCCATGTGCTAGTTAGGTGTCTTTTATCCTCTTTCGTTATTTTCAACAGGTTTTGGTAGTTTTAAAGTTGCACTTGCTACCGTTCTGACTGTTAAAATTGTTCTTGAGCTTGCTACGTTCTTTGAATATCCGCCTGTTGTCATAGAAGAGTTGAGCAATGCAGCAGCCAGTGCAGGCCTTCTCATGATTCGTTATATGGAAGAGAGAGGACAAATAGAGCCAACAAGTATCATGACACTTCTGTGTGCGCTGAAGAAAATGTGTCTTTCTGGGATTGAGATGAGTGCAAGAAAGCTGTATGAGGAACATACAGGGAGACTATGTTCCAGTGATGATCATTCTAAGGCTCAATTAGAAGGTACTGTAACTTAAAACATATCTTTATACATGAAAGTTCGTATGCACTTGCAGCAGTCTTAAGAATGCGCATTACCTCCATCGATTGGTAATTTTCGAAGGATTTGCTAAAGTGAAGTTTCATCAAATATAGCTGGATGATTATTGTTCATTTAACAATTGAAGATAAAATAGTTTGCGTGTAATAATAAAACAAGATGATTGAGTGTATAGTATCTTAGTAATTCAAATTTAATATTCTCGATCCTAAGGTCAAAGCCGTCTACAATACATCTGAATGAGCCTATTTTACTGGAATTCTCAGGTAATGCTACATGTCCAAAAATCATTATTCCAATGCCTCATTTTCGTTCTCATAAAACGTATCCAATGGTTATTGTTTGATTTTATGTAGGCTAAAACAAGTTTGTTACTAATATTCTTTGAATGGATCGAAACTGAAAGTGTTCTCCTCTTGAATCTCTGACCGCAGCGAATGGTAAACAGAACATATTCCAGTTAAATTCGTATACTTGTAACTTATTCCAATTTACAAACGGCTTTGTGACATTAAGTAATTGTATGTTACATTGTTCAATATAGGGTGTGTAGTAAAGTTAGTGAGACCGATAATGGTATCATTTTTCAATTCGATGCGCTTAACATGTGTTTTCTACTCATGGGTATAACTGTAGTAATTTGATAATAAATAGTATATGACAATAATATTTGTAATTCTTTATCAAGTGGGTAGGCAATGCTATTTACTGATTGACAGTGAAAGAACACGTTCACCATAACATGAGAGCATGCACGGCATGGAAGTATTACCACATGCTGGTGACGTTCTTTCACTAATCAATGAACTCTTGAGTTACATTGGCGGTTCCACGCTCTATAGAGTGAGGGCATGGATTTTCTGTTAAAGCTCAACGCTATTGGTAGGGATTAGTACCTCTTGGTTTGGTATTTAACATTAACTCAATGATTAGGCATATATGATTTACATTATGATAGTTGACACCCTCTACTTTGACTTCGTCTCCGCTATAATGAAAATTTGAATTTTGGTGAGGGCAACATAGTTAAAGAAAAGTTCAGTTAAGCATCTATTGATATCAGTGTTTTAAAAATGTGTAGCTTTTATAATAAAATTGGTAACCCATTACATGATTTGACGTTACGTCACCAATAAAAAGTAGTTACAAAGTACGCTAAACATACTTGGTGACTGATTTTTAACCTTATGTAAACTGAATTTCACAATTGAGAGTTTTATACTGCACTCCCGTTTCACATAAACCCACTCGATGATATGTTTGTTTCAGAGGTGAGTTCACAATGTGTGCATGTAACCTTTCAAGTGCTAAAAACTCTTTAATTGTTTTTTTTTTATCTCAGGAAAGAAAAACGACCTCATCAAGTATGCAAAAACAGCCTATCGAAAGCACTACGAAACAGCTAAGCCATTTCCTTCCATGAACAAGTGTAAGGTTAACACTATATTTGTTCAGGGAGGTATTTACTGTTCGGCTCTGGAGGGTGATTTCATGCAAAAGCCCGAT
Organism: Apostichopus japonicus; assembly: GCF_037975245.1. Lineage (NCBI taxonomy): Eukaryota > Metazoa > Echinodermata > Holothuroidea > Aspidochirotida > Stichopodidae > Apostichopus > Apostichopus japonicus. The sequence continues at coordinate 8,610,870 of NC_092567.1, forward strand.
GTGCTAGAATCTTACAACGATATTCTGAGCAGCTCCAAAACTAAGTCAAAGAGAACGTTAATTGAGGCTGACCCTGGGTTCGGGAAATCAACACTTGCATCACAGTTTGTCTATGACTGGTGTACTAACAACCCTGAATCTCCTCTCAAAGATGTAGAAATACTTATATTTCTCCAGTTGAGGCAACTGACAGGTGTACAGTCTATATACACTGCCATAAAGAATTCCATAGTGCCCAAAGATGAGGACATGGATGAAGCTTGCATTAAGGAAATCCTCAAAGTATATAAAAAGTCTGTTGTCATGTTATTTGACAGTTATGACGAGTATCCTGACAAGAATGAAACCGAAACAGATATCTTCTCCATCATTGAGATGAAAATGTTTCTAGATATTCTTGTCATCATACTTACCAGGACATTGATCCTCCCGCCTAACTTACACCCCGAAACAAAACGAATCAGATTAACAGGGTTTGGGGTGGCTGAACGTCGAAACTATGTCCTAAAGGCGGTGGCTGATGATGTCCAGTTGGCAGATCGGATCGAAGAGCAGCTTCAGAGAAACCCCTTCTTAAGAGATCTCTGTCAGGTCCCTCTCTTCTCCACTATGGTCGCTCACATAGCACACGAGAGGCCAGAAATCGAGATATTTAGCACAGTAACAAGATTTTTCACTTATGTGATCGCATGCGTTCATAACCATATGAAAATCAAGAAAGATGCTAATACTGAGGTGCCTGCTTTTGAAAACGAACTTGCTAAACTGTACCGTATTGCTTTTGACGGCCTCACACGGAAGAACCAGCAGCTGGCATGGGAGAACACCTATTTAGTTTCAGAACTTGGACAAGAGTTTTATGATAACTATATAAAGCTCGGGATGTTTGCACAGGAAGTGGTTTTTGACATTTCCCAGTGTCGATATAAGACGGAAGCACGAATATGGCACAAAATCATATGTGAATTGTATGCCTCTCATCATCTGGTTTCAATTCTTAGTGAAGGTAAGTCTTCAGTACAGATAATATTGATGCATAACCACAGTTTCTCATCTCTGATGTGTAAGACAATGAGTAAACCTAAGAGATGGAAGTATTGTTCGTATGTCCTTTTATGTGCATAGGTAAACAGCTTACGCTCCTCGTACCCCCAACCCACAGTGTCTGATATGTATATATGTAAATTAACATAAGATTTGGGTTTGGATCTTTCTATATGTATGCTTCTTGTATTTGCAGACAGTAGCGCCTAAAGGTAGAGATACCCTCAGGAAGATCAAAGCAATGTCGGAAAAAAAAACTGACTAAACTGGCAAATTGTACACATCTGGGTAATCTAGGATGGGTAATCTAGGACGAGTTCTTATATTGTTGTGAATGTATAACCATATTGAATAATTTGACTTTTGTATCTATTAAAGAATACGTTATTCAGCCTATTCACTAGATTTTTGCTATTTGTTCTCGTCAGTTAAATAAAGTTATCCCCACATATTGTTCAAATGCTTTTCCTGTGGTTAAATTTGATTGCTTCTCAAAATTGCTGAGGTAAAGATCAAAACTATGCAAGTAAATTCATAAACCAGATCCTCATCTCATTTTGTATCACAAAGATATGAATTATTAGAGTTGATAATATTTTGCATCTGGCAACAGTACAATGAATGATATCATCAAGGCAACGCTGCTGAAAATATCTTTTTTTTTTATTCATGTTTCAATCATTTATCAAATAGCCATGTAATATTAGCCATAAAAATCGTATTTTTACCTAAATATGAGTAGTAGTATTGATATTCATGATTCAATGTTACTTTTAGTGTTCGATTATTTGTTAAGTCAACCTAATCCAAAATGTATTAAAAATGAAGCTTTTGATAATATCTCATCTCACAAAGATTTCATAGATGACCTGGTCGACTACCCCAATAACAACACACAAAAAATGTTAGAACATATACAAACGCTGTGACTATCTTCATCCTAGACAAATTTAGTTTGCAAGTATAGAGACAAGAACACGAACTAATAAATTACATTTAAAGGAATCTGTAATTTGGTTGACATTGTAAGAGTGAAATATGTGACAAACCAGTCAAAACCTAATATCAGAAAAACCAAAATATTTTTTTCATGACCTCATTATATTAAATCATCCTCTGCAAATTCTCTCTTTTCTCTGTAATTTGTTTTCAAAGAAAGTTTACAATTTCGAGGGTAATATGCTGAGAAGTATTTGTCAGAACTTTTACCAATTCTAGCAGAGTAGAACTATAGAGCAGCAACACTGATGACCCTAACTCACCTGAGGTCAATAGTATCATACATATGCCCAATTATTTGCATAATAATTTGCATAGTAATATGTTACTGAAAAAGGAACTTAATGTCGTACTCCATAGTAATAACCAAACACAAACTGTAAACAATTCTAGTCTACTACCAACCATGTACTACCAACCACAATATCAGCCAGGATATTGTAGGAATAGAAGTGTTTTGCTCTCCAAGCCTCTTTAATGGAGTTTGCAAGTTTGTTGGACTGTGGAATTAAGGAAAAGACAGTTTTAAATTTGATTCAATTACTTCAGTGGAATTGTGAAATAGAAATCAGAATCTGAAGGCCAGAAGGTTCCTAAACAGAGCACACTAAAACTTTGAATGAAATGATATATCGAGAATGAAATATTTTCATCAGCATGAATGACTAACACTAGGCTATGAAGCTGAATGCCAATGGCAACTCTTAATATACTCATTGTACTGTTGTATACATGATAAATTAAATCTTAACCAGGAATGCAAAAAACATTGAGGTTTAGATATATGCAATGAGCTGCTTCTTCAAATATATGATGATTCCATTCCTTTACAGATATATCTTACAAGTTTCCACAGTTTGCTCTCTGTTTCACTGACATGAAAGGACCATTGAAGATCACTAACTAGAACATAGTGATGTATATCAGTAATACATCCACTCAGACATTTCCTTATTGATTGACAATATTATCAACACTTGACCAAAACAATAAAAGGAGGTCTGTTAGAGGATGTTACAAACTTGACTGGTTGAGAGAAATACATCTAGTGTTAAGGTTTCACTGTAATATCTACAAAATGAGCTATGACTGTTTTCTGTGTTGTTTAATGTGTCCCTTCACAGACCGAATGGTTAAGATCAAGCTTACTGACAATGTGAGCATAGATGCATATTTGACTCATTCTTCCTTTTGGCTGCAAATAACTTCATATTACCTTGACCCAATTGACCCTACCTTTGATTAATGAAGTCCTCACAGGCAACAAATTGGACAAGAAGCATCAGCAATGGGACCACTGTGGTAAACCAGTCAGATTAACCTACATTATATAAAGTAATAATGATGATAGGACTCATTACATTGCATATGGCTTCACTATGGTAAGCCATCCTGTTCTGTGCTTATACCTAACATACATCAATGAAGCATGTTATGAATGCAGGCTTAGGGTTACTATTTACTGTCACACTTGCCTGTCAGTACTTACAATGCAGTAACGAGGCATGCCACAAAGGCAAGTTTTGGGGTTACTATTACTGTCACACTGTACTTACAATGCAGCATGCAATTAAGGCAGGTTTCAGGGGTAATATGTAATGTCACTGGGCCTGTGCTTAGACCTAAAATGAAAGAATAAAGCATGTAATGAAGGTAGGTATAGGGTTGTAAACCTAAATTCTGAATATTTTGGCCTCACAACATATAACATTAATTGTTGACATATATGTCTGAGTTACTGTCAGGCACAGTGTATCCTTCTTTGAACCTCAGATATACCATTAATACTATCTGTCATTCTGTCTCCATTGTGTCTGCTGCCTAGCACAAATATTGAACTTGAAACAATCCCTGATTCATGCTTTAATTACAGTGATATTAATGATGTCACAACACCATAAAACAAAACATCATTAACATACACCATGTGAATGATAGTTTTACAAATAACTATATATAATGGTTACTGATTAAATTATAGGAAGATTTGATGCTACAAATAAAACAATGGTACAGTGACACTATTACAATGTGTCAACACCTTGATATGATGCCTGCAGTAAACTATACACATTGAAACCCATATAATCTGTCTGCTTGGATTACAGGAGCATCTTCAGCAGCCCCATCAATCAATGTGCAAGAAACCTTGAACAGCATCAACCCGCTTGACCTCCAGTATGTCTATCGCTTTGCATGTGGACTCAACAAGTCAGCAGCAGACATCATCATCAAACACCTGCAAGAAACCAAAGAGGGACGTCAGTTTGCAATTCTTTGTGTGCTTGAACAAGAAGAAAATTCAGACCAATTCAGGCAGTCAGTTAAGGACTTGGTTTCAAGGGATGTTGAAATTTTCTTTTATCATGCCAAATTATTACAGAGGTCTACCATACAAGTCCTTGAAGTCGCTTCAGCTAATCAGGTAATTATCAATTTGTGTATTGATACTCTTAACACACCAGAACAAGTTCTTAAGTTGAAAAAGTTCACCCATCTTGGTTTACTTTATTTAATATTTGTGACTCATCTTTGCTACACACATTGTTTAGATTTATATTACAACAGTTTATTGCAACTAACAGTTCAACTCTTTTCATTTTTACTCATTTGGGTTCTGATTTTCCTTCTCATTGTGGATAGACAATAAACTTACTAACTTATTAAATTTCCTTTCTGAATAGTTTTGACATTCTGAAGAAGTTTCTATCATCTCACTCCCTTAGTCGGAAATATAAGAAATATAGCACCACATCAAAAAATACGTCCCAACAGCATGCATGCACAAAACAACTATTATTTTGTGTGGAAAGATGACCATAATATAGCAGCAATGATTTGATAAAACAATGTGATATTATAAATCTTAAAAAAAGGTAGCTGGTTCTTGGCTTACCTTGGAAGACACGAAAACAGGTTCTTTAATTTATCCTTTGTAATAATACTGATGTGCTTGTTATGTAATGCTGTTGTGGGTTGACTTCTTCTCAGCTTTAAATGAAAAGGAATGAACAATATAAGCACAGATGTGTAGTAAATAAATTGCATTGGGGTGGTAAAGAATATGTTAGTGATCAGGCCTGGTCCATGAAACAAAAATGTGGAAAAGCAAGATAATAACCAATGAAATAATCATCTTGTCACAATGTTGGGAAGTTGACAGCATGTAGTTTATAAATGTATTAAATTCCTTTCAAATAAGAACATACATGAATATGCACATCAATTTATGATCAGGGCTGTAACTATACATCCCATTGTATTCTTGTTTGGGTCTGGCGGTCTAATATGCATAAATATGCAAAAATACACTAAAAGATAATTACTTAATACAGCTCTATTGCCTTGATCAAAGGTATTCAGCAAAACCCATTACCACTTCAAAAACTGAATGTTGAGAATAGAGTTGTAAAGACACTCACCCACAAAAGAAGTTATGTAATCAGTGATGTTGGATGCTTGAATTTTCTTTTTCAATTCCTTGAAAGACGTATACATGAAAACCGCTTCAATGCAACGTTGAAAACTGTACCAGCTGGAGGTCAAAGAAAGAGTAAACAAAATAATTCAAGCTTCCTTTCACTTGATATGAAGGTGAAAATGAGATCTGTGATAACGTTTGTACCACTGTAAAGAAAAGTGCTTTACTCAAAGTATCCATTGTGGCATGTACTTGAGTCTATAGGGTTCAGTTTGAACCATTGAAATAGTTGCTGACATCATGCTATAAATGTATTGCTGTTTTCATCTTTGGGTTTGTTGGACTGACATATCTCACAGCAAAGGACTTTAACATTATTCAAAGCAATTTTGCTTTATCATACTGCCGCTTGGGGCATGTCCCAATATATCAGCCATGTCAGACTTTGTGACTAGAAGTTGTTGCAAAACGTAGCATAATTTGGCAGTTTTTTGCACATAAGCAACATTGAATGACCTTGGATGACCTAATGGTTTTTATAAAAATGTTCCCCTTGATGATGTGCACTCTGTCCTAAAATCCCAACCTTGATGGACATTTGGTTCTCAAGTTGTTGCAAAAATACAAGTTTTTGACCCCTTAATGACCTTTGTTGACCTTGGATCATATTACCGTTAAGTTTGGAAACGATCCCTTACCCCATTCACAACTAGTCCCAAAATATCAACCATGTCGGACCCTGTCAGTGGTAGTTTCACAAGTTATTGAGGAAAAAAAAAAAAACATTTTGACCCATAAATGACCTTTGGTGACCTTGGATCACATCACAGTTTTTTGAAAAATGTGCCCCTACTTCTTTCACAACTTTTCCTTATATAACAGCCATGTCAGACTTTGTGACTAGAAGTTGTTGCAAAAATTAGCATAAGTTGGCATTTTTTTGCACATAATCAACCTTGAATGACCTTGGATGACCTGATGATTTTTAACAAAAATGTTCCTCTTGATGATATGCACTCTGTCCTAAAATTTGTTTGGCCTAAAATGTTCACACATAATGTTATTGCTAGAAAGGTATCATAACCAACCTTTGGCCCCACATAACTTTAGAACTGGGTGTCCGCAGGGTTGGCATTTTCCCGGGGAAAAACCTGTTTTTCCCACTAAGCGGTAAAAACCAGGTAAAAACCGGGAAAAACTGGTAAATACCGGTAAAAACCGCCTCCGTCTCGGAAACTTTTATTACTTGTCCGTAATATGCAGGGTCATCAGTAGGCACGATATTGTTTCATGACAGGCATATATGTTATTGAATATGGGAGTTTCTTAGCTTCATTTTGAGCTATTTTATCACAACCTAATTCTACTTTTTGTGGAAAAAAAGAGTATTTTTCATATTGCACCTGTATAGTTATTCTGTCACGATCTCTTTACTAGTATGCATTGCCTATTGCCCAAACCATTATAGGTCTACACTGGGACATTCACCCCTCCTAAATTCTTCAGGCCTATTATGTGTTCAGACAGTTCATTCAATTAACACAGTAGGCAACAGTTTATTGAGGTGAACTTCAATCCAGGGGGCTCAATAGAAACTGCTTTGAATCTATGTAAGGCACATGGGCCCAATTAAGTATTAAAAACACAATGGCCTTGTCTAGCCATTCACACAACCCAACTGTTTACCTTGATGCGAACATGGTCCAGTTATTATACAACTTCATGCATGAGTGACTAAACACTTTGAGGTGGACAGGTGAGGTGATACTGGGCACTTCCTGTGTATAGGCTAACTGAAGAGGTAAGAGTATCAACAACACAGGTTACTGTTTCAGATGTTACTTATTCTCAAATTAGTTGATGTCACATAGTGCAGTGCCTGTAAGCAATATAAGCATAGTACAGTGCCTAGTGCGAAGTGTGAACAGAGTACAATTTATCGCAGACATGAAGTGATCGTTCTTGGATGTGAATCATCATCTGGATCTGAGCGGACTACTGGGCCTGTGGAAGTTTCTTGGTGGATACACAGACCTGATTGAACTGAAGGTAAGATCCATGTAAAACTCTGGGATTGGGCTATATTCAGGGTAAACACTAGTAAAAATGCCAGCGGGGTAGGAATGTCCATATGTCTAGTTGTCACTGCCAGTGAAAACTCCACTGAAGAGGGAAGAAATGAATTGAGGATATTTGATAATATTTCTGAAAAGTACAAAGTGAATGATTATAGAATGTTAGTATAGGGGACTATTCTTGTTCACAAATTCAGGGGTCCTGGGTGTGTACTGAGTAATGAACAATAGCTGCCAAATGCAGTTTCAGGAATTGAAGCATCTACAGTGCTCCTATGTATACCAACCAATCTGTTCAACAATACCCCCCCCCCCCTCCTTTACCTGATCTAACTTTTGGCAGTTTTGTGGGATTCCATGTTTTGACATTAGTCTACATCACATCTGGATGACATGGTCAACCTATCACCCTACAGGGTGAATGAGATATTGCAGTCCCTTTGCCATTTCAACAATATTTAATTTTGGTGAATGAGAAGCATGCACTAAAGGGACCCTACCATGTGGGTACCCACGGGTGTCAGGAGACCAGTGATATCAGTATTTTCCGTCAGTACTGTAGAGTGTAACATTGATTACTGGTTTCTTTTCAGGTTCATCGAGTCACAATCAACATGCACAAGGGTGGCCGTCCAATGCACCCTGTATGGGACTCTTTCACCAGGAAGCGAGGAAAGTCGGTAGCGACGTGCAATTATTGTCAGAGTGACGTGAGCGCAAAGTCCGACAGACTGAAAACTCATCTGAAAAAATGCAGGAGGATCAAAAATAATTCAACCACCAGCGCTGATATGGCCATGCCATCCCGCCCAGCAATAACACTGATGACATCCAGGAGATTGCAATCGATGAGAGTACTGCTCCTGCTACATCCACTCCACCAAAGCCTAAGAAGCCAAAAGTTCATCAACCTTCAATCATTTTTGGAGTGAAAACAGATTCGAAGACCAGAGCTCTACTGGATGAACAAGTTGCTAATTTTTTTTATGCATGCAACATTCCTTTCAACGTTGCCAGCCATGACGAATTCATCAAAATGGTTGAGATGCTGCGCCCGGGATACTGCCCTCCAAACCGTAAAGCTCTGGCCAATGAACTGTTGGACAAGACCTATGAAAACATCTCAATGGCAGTGAAGGCGGAGATAGGCGGTGAAGAAGGCACGCTCACTCAAGATGGATGGAGTGACATCCATAACACCCCTGTAATAGCCAGTAGCCTCCATGTCAAGGGAAAGCCATACTTCCTTTCAGCGAAGTTAACTGGTACGAGCTCCAAAACTGCTGCATATTGCCAAACCCTTGCTGAAGAATCCATGGAAGAGGCAGCATCCAGATTTGACTGCAAGGTTAGTGCTGTGGTAACGGACAATGAGAATAAGATGAAAGCTATGCGGAATGGTTTGAAAGAGGCCCATCCTGACCTCACTGTCTATGGCTGTGCATCCCACTGGCTCAACCTCCTTGGGCAAGATGTCACTACAAAAGCAGTGATAAATCAAGTAGTGGAAATCAACAAATATTTTCGAAATCACCATAAGCCAGGGGCCTACTTGGAACAGAAACCAGACTCAGTGAAACCACAGCTCCCAGGTGACACCAGATGGAACAGCCAGCTTGACTGCGTGTCCACCTATCTAAAAAACAGAGCCTCCATGCTGCTTATTATCGCAGAAAACGAAGATGACATCGATGCCCGAATTGCGAGCCTGGTACAAAATGTCGGGTTGTACACAGAAGCCAAATCCATGTGTGAACAGCTTAAGCCAATTGGCAGTGCCTTGGACAGATTGCAGTCGGATTCATCCACAATCGCTGATGCCTGTGAAACCTTCCTTGATCTGTTACGCTGTGACGTCTTATCACCACACAGGGATGCAATCAAGAAGAGGTTCGATCAAGCAATGGTACCAGAGCACTTCCTAGCCAACTTGTTGCATCCTGTGTACAGGGGACAGAAGCTCAGTGCAGAACAAGTGAATGCGGTGCAGGCCTTTCTCCTAGATGAAGCACCGGAGATTGCTTCAGAAGTGTGCCAGATAATAGCTGATGATCTGCCAATCCCCAAGGCCCTCGCTCATCCAACAACACGTGCCAGTTCTAAGCCAGATGTTTGGTGGAAGTGTGTCGCGAGAGCTGGAGCTGCTTCACCACTCCTGAGCCAAACAGCCATAAAACTCTCTCTTTTGCCATCAAGTGCTGCATCAATAGAGAGTTTTCTCCAATTTTGGTATGATCCAGACAAAACTGAGGAACAGGTTGGGAGTGGAAAAAGCAGCGAAACTTGTAGCTTGCTATAGGTATCTACGAGGGAAAGTAGAAGTGGACTGGTAGTCTGTGCCTACTGAAAACCTAAAGCACTTCAACCTGAAAGTATGCTATAGCAGGAGCTACAACATCAGACTCATAGTCTCATACTGGACAGTCATTAGAGTTCTGGGAATTATGTGTTTAAACGTTAATTATTTACTCTGGAGGTCCAGCTAATATTCACTTTGCAAAATTGTTATGCCGAGCTTGACAGGTTGAACACTATACGGGTATTTTTTTAGCTTCATGTAACTAATATTTTAAGACACAAAAACATGTTCATAGTTCATACTGTAGTTTGCAAGAATTTAACAGAGTACACTCTATGTAGTTTTCATTGTTACTTGAGAGACCTACTTGGCGAGCGAGTTGTAAAAGTTACACTGTGAATATGTTTGCTTGCTTTCCATGTTTTTGTGATGGTGTTGCATTATATATATGTAACAAGACAATGTGACATTTATAATATGACGAACCATAGCCCTAGGAGGTACCAACAGTTTGATACTTGTCCATTCTCTACATTATGGAATTATGCATCTCGATAGGAAAATAAAGTTGGTTGATTTGAGCATCCAATATATTATTTATTTGAGTTATTTGTAATAGTCAAATCGGTAAACTCACAAGTTATAGATCATGGCTGTTCTTTGGATGTAACCCAACCCCCTACCATAAGATGCCTTTTTCTTGTAGTTTCTATGCTCCTCCACAAGTTCCACATGAATTTTGAGGAATTCTATATAATTTGAGGTTTTTCCCAGTTTTTCCCACTTATAGGTGGGAAAAACCTCCCGGTAAAAACCGGTAAAAAACCTGTTTTTACCGGGGCGGTAAAAACCGCCCGGTAAAAACCGGCCAACCCTGGGTGTCCGATTGAAGTGGGAGTTGGTTTCCTATATAGAGCACAAAGAGCTCTATCATATATTAAAATATCGAAAACCTATTTTTTGTTTTGCCCCATATCTCCTAAAATGAGCATATTTTTCAAGATTTGACCTTTCACCTTGCTGTCAGATGTAGTTTGACACGCTGATTCCAAAAAGCAACATGGCAAGTATGTGCGACCATCCTAACTGCACTTATTAAAACAAATGACCTCTGATAACTTCGCACACGAAGGTCGCACAGGGGTCAACCATGGACCATTTTGATCGGAAGGTACCTTTGAGATCCGATTTTGTCCACAAAAATTCAAATAACCAAAAAAACTGATAAGGGTCACCGGAGGTCAACCTGAGGTCAAAGGTCACCTAGATGCGGGTCGACTCCTGGATTACAATAGCGTAACTCCCAACCTTGACGGACATTTTTTTCTCAAGTTACTGCAAAAATACTAGCTTTTGACCCCTTATTAACCTTGGATCACATGCCCTTTATGTTGTGAAACGATCCCTAAACCCATTCACAACTACTCCCAAAATATCAACCATGTCGGACCCTGTCAATGGGAGTTATTGCTTGTTTTAATATTTTGGTGTTTGGCCTCTAACTGACCTTTGGTGACCTTGACAGGCACCAAAAACAATAGGGCACATCTACTTAGTGTGGTACTCATATACACCAAATATTAGATTGGTCCAAGCTTCCCTACTTGAGATATCGTGTTTACAAATGAAGCGTCACACACACACAGACGCACAGACGCACACACACACACTCTCCGCCTGCATGAATGCATTTGTTACGATTATCATCGAAACCAAAAATGGACCATATTTATTAATCATACACACCGTTTTGTGTACATTTAAAATTGGTAAGCAATATAGGCATGGCATACCGTGCCTTATAGATGGTGTATGTAGGTTAGACTGAGGCCTTTATCTTCCCTTAGGTTCTTAGGGAGTTTGTTGATCAAGCATGTCTCTGCTCCACCAGGATAAAGGAAGTAACAAAATCACTTTCTACCCAGACTCAAATCTAATTATAACTACAACCCAGCTTACCAGTCCTGTTATACATGTATCATAAACTTACCATTACCATCAGCATATTGTAAACCATTCTGTGCAAGATCCACATCGTGTGACCCCCAAAGATCATCTCAAGACTGATTAATCCACATTTACCTAATGAGGAGATAAAGACAAAAGTAATAAGAATCAGTTGTCACTAATTCCATATTGAGAATATCTGAACTAGATGTTTAATGCAACAATAACATCCCTTGTTATTGAGTTGACTTTTTAATATTTACTCAAAAGTTATTCCATTGCTCACAGAAGTCAAGCGGATTGTTTTAATCAAACAATTGGTATACCAGTGTGAAGCAGAGAATGCTCTAATACATACATGTTGTTGTCTTTGCTTTCACAACTGTCCTAGTAACTTCATTTCCACCGTTGCCAATACACATCAACCTGACCCCCCCCCCCCCCCCCCCGGCCCCTACCCAAACACACACTTATAACATAAGTACATAATAACTTTAAGACCATAAACATAATACAAAATGCATTAAGGATTTCAGATGACATAACATGCTAAGAGCTTGTCATATTGTGTTGTATGATCTTCTGTGATAGAATCGTAAACTGTTACTTGTCACAGTGCAATACCCAATACCTAGCATTACTCATGACAACTATTTAATATGATTGGATAGGTTGACTAAACATTAATCTGAAATTGAGACAAGCATTGAATCTTCAATACAAACTAAGTCAAATATGTCATACAGAATAGTATATTTTATCTTAGGATAAACAAAGACTTAAAAAGTGGGTCTGGTGATAAAATTGTGCATGGAACTGTGCCTGGCTCTCAAAGTCACTGGTTTTGTGTACACCTTACTTGAATAATGCTTTTTTAGCCTCACAAGATGTGATTGTGAATCTTAGAACTGGTGTGCCACAGTTTATCAGGAGTTTGGAGAAAAATATCAAAGAAGTAAAGGAGATACAAGCTCAACCATAATCTTCAGCTGATATGATAGACACCTTTGAGATGAATACCAAAGGTGGAGGTGATTTGCATTTTACTCTCCAATTATATTTCAATTCATACTTCCAATATGTGTAAGCAAATGCTTTAAAGAGTCATCTCTACTGTACTACAGTAAATAAACATCATAACAAACAAAGTACATTAAAGTTCAAGATTATATCCATATTTGTGTGACCTGTGTGTGATCAACCTAAATTAATCAAGGTTTCTTGTTATTTGATGGAGTGTTCATTACAAATACCTCTAACTCAAAGCTCAGCAATACAGACTGAGTTGACTTCGTTAATGTTTCTCCAGCATTATTGATTATCTAAAATGATATTTCAAGATTTTGGTTTTAATCTGAAGAAAATAAATACCTAAACAGAAGACATATTTGTAGGTAACCCAAACTAATTTGATACAAACCAACACGTTGTCTTCCAGTCTTACCATTCTCGGGAGTGTCAGGAGTTCTTTAAGAATTTATTTATTTGAGTCTCAGGAGGCAATTGTTATTTCAGTTTGGCAAATGGTAAAATGTACCAGAGGGTGTTTAGGCAGCTTTTGTGTCATGGGAAGCTCATAACAAACATACCAAGTTCTGGAAGAATCCAGCAAGAATCCGATCATGTTATTGTCCTTACTAGGGATTAATTCTGTCAGCTGTATTTTTAGTGGATGAGTTAAAACGTGATATAAAATTCTTTCAGTGAGAGCGATTGTAGATAAAAGAGTATTCCCTGATCTGCGACGCTAGCCAAAAATCTACCACACATCTTTGAAACGTTATCATTACTGTTCTACACTTACCATTAGTGTGATTATCATCACATAGAGGAAATATAAGCTGATGAAACATTCATTTTCCTTTCAGCACAGTGTGAAAAACTTCCATCGAAAATGTGCAACTACAGATGGAATAGGTGATCACCTAATAGCTCGCTTCAGGATAATTCAAGTTAACCTAATGAAGAGAAAAGAAAGTGATGTGAATAAGATTTAAGTCCTAATGATACTGTAGATATATTGAGAATGTCGGTCAGAAATATATATCTGTATGTCTCTGGCTAACTACCCTGTAAACATGGACATCCACAGAAACAAATACAGAGGAAGGAAAGTACACTTCAGTTTCCAATAACCAGGTATTAAGTGTAAAACAATTAACCAGTAAACTGGGTCAATCCATGCCAAATCAACAGTGGCCTCCACGTCGACCCTCTCAGAATCGCCTGAAATTGATATGGTGTCTTGCCATATGGCTCTAAGGATGAAATTGGGCCAAAAAAAAATATCGTTGATAGGATACGGCCCCGCCTAGCAATCAAATCCAGATTGCATTTTAAGAGCCCTAAATTTGTGTCAAGTTTGGAGGCATTTTTTGCATAAATGTAAAGTATTTTATGTCTGATATTGCAGATATTGTGGAAGACACATGGCCAGTCTTCGAATTTAGCTAATTTTGGGGAAAATTTATGGTCTCAATTTTTCGTAACAAGTAATTAAAATGGCAGAAAATGAGATAGGGATCTTTTCTGGCCCTACTTTTGAGTGTGCTCTATATTCACAAGCAAAGGCATGTTTGAGTTTTAATTTCCATAGGATCCTTGTCCAGTGGTAGTTGTACGGGAAAAGTGCAAAAAAAAAGCCAAGCGGGTCGTACATTTTACGAACAGCGCCCTCAAACTTAAGAAATCTCACTTCTGGCCCTAATTGGGGGTCCATTTTGGGCCTGTGGGTATTTTTTAATTTTTTTTTAAATAGCTTTATTTCAGGAGCATATTGACCCTATTTTTAAAAGCTCAAGTCAAAAAGTTGTGTATTTTGTGTTATCTACTCAAATTTACAACTCGAAAATTGCAAAAATCACTTCGTTCATATGTATGAAAATGCTCGCACAAGCCGATTTGAGTAATTCAAATGACAACAACTTCTTAGCATTAGCATACAGGTGCTAAACAATTAAGAGGGTTGTCCACTAGCATAAGGACTATAAATAAACTGCATTTTCAGGGTCATATGCCCAACGATGCCTGTGAACAGCGCCCTCAAACATCACATTTTACCAATATTTTGGGCTATTTTGGGCATTTCAAGGTCAAATTTGGTCACAATTAAAAGTTTTATTTTTGGTTTTTAATACAAAACTAGTAAGATATGTATAGTTATGATGCAAAGAATGAGCTAAAACATCTTTTATATTAGTTATTAATGCTCTGATGAGCAGCTTAAAGTGGCGTATATGAGAGTTACCTCAGCTCTACAGAAACATGCTTGCGAGGGCAAACAGTGGTAACAAAGATCTTCATTTAAGGAGATGTTAAACAACATTAGAAACTACTGAAATGCATTTATTAAAAGTGTTCTGTCTAATACTCTTTGACTCCCTCTCACCCCCTCCCCCCCCCAACACCCTCCCCATAGTGCACTATGCAGATTTGTATACATGCAGTATGTGACTGACTTTTACTGCATAGAGACTGCATATAAAACATGCATTCAAGGTATACTGAATAATTTGGTATGGTAATCTTCTGCTTCAAATTGTCTGTATGCATGTAACCCACCCCTCCCACCCACATCCTCTACCCAACCCTATATCAGAATAGAAAATGAATGTGAACCAGTGCGTACAGTGTGCACTATATATGTGTGTACATGTTCAGTACAGTGTTATTTTACACCAAGCAAATAAATACACACTGTCCACAATCATGTACAGTACACACTGTGTACTGGTCATTCCATTCAATACTGTGCATATTTCAATGTCATTTTAAATATTTGCAATGTAGTGTATGCTTTTGCCAATTCAATAAATTAAAAGACTCAATAATTTAAAAGGAATGTTTAACCAGTACATAAATGTGCAGTGTGTATACTACACATGATTTTGTACAGTGTTTATTTTCAAGTGCTTGGTAAAAAATAACACTGTACTGAACATGTACACACATATATAGTGCACACTGCATAGTGCATATTTCAATGTCTTTTTAAATATTTGCAATGTAGTGTATGCATTTGCTAATTCACTAAATTAAAAGACTTTCAATAATTTATAAGGAATGTTTAACCAGTACATAAATGTGCAGTGTGTATACTGCACATGATTTTGTACAGTGTTTATTTTCAAGTGCTTGGTAAAAAATAACACTGTACTGAACATGTACACACATATATAGTGCACACTGCATAGTGCATATTTCAATGTCTTTTTAAATATTTGCAATGTAGTGTATGCATTTGCTAATTCACTAAATTAAAAGACTCAATAATTTATAAGGAATGTTGAACCAGTACATACATGTGCAGTGTGTATACTGTACATGATTTTGTACAGTGTTTATTTTCAAGTGCTTGGTGAAAAATAACACTGTACTGAACATGTACACGCATATATAGTGCACACTGCATAGTGCATACTGTGCATATTTCAATGTCTTTTTAAATATTTGCAATGTAGTGTATGCATTTGCTAATTCACTAAATTAAAAGACTTTTAATAATTTAAAAGGAATGTTTAACCAGTACATACATGTACAGTGTGTATACTGTACATGATTTTGGACAGTGTGTATTTAATAGTACTTGGTGTAAAATAACACTGTACTGATAATATATTTCGCATGCGATTTGAGAATTGAGCACATTTCCTGTGAATATCATTTAGTTGTTCCAAAGGCGTATCATTGCCGGGGCGGGGGGGGGGGGCTGAAGCACCCATCACTTCTTGAGATTGTTTCCATCTGCATGAAAATGTGCCCCACACAACCCTATGCCCACCCCTCTAATCGCTTCCCGATGACATGCTATACAATACAAGATTTATTACTGTTGACTTCTAAAGACGTTTGAAATGACTAGATGAAAGTATGTTGGTATTTCAACATTTATCAGATAATTTATAAATTATACACTTGGATCAAGGGCGTAGGAACCGGGGGGGCTGGGGGGGCGCCAGCCCCCCAGTGAAAAATGTGGAGGGGGGAAGTATCATTCCGCCCCCCCGCTTCGCAAGTCAGAAAACCCCTTTTTCATTTCAAATGAGAAAAAAATCTCATTTGGAGCACCAAATTGCATCTAAGACCTGGTGAAAATACAAAATTAAGTTTACAAAATGGAGTGGGTGTTGAAGTGTGCTATTTTGCACCAAATTGCATCTGAGGCTACCTAGAAATGCAAAAAAATCCAAAGGGGAGGGGGACCCCCTCCCCTTAGACCCCTCCCCAAGGCCGGCCATCAGTCTTCAGCCCCCCCACTCAAAAGTACCTTCCTACGCCACTGACTTGGATAAAAGTCAAGGGGAGGGGTGGGAGGGGGCAATGTTCTATTCAGCTGAGAAGAAGGCCACTGCTACGAGTGTACACCCCTACCGGCCCGCTCCAATCCCCCCTTACGACTTTACAAAAACATTGTTCATAGGCAAAACTGCATGGTGTATGGAGCCAATTTAAGACCCAATTGGTGGTCTAATTATGCCTCGGGGTGCACCAGTTAACATCAATTTTCAAAAAGAATTCAGGGACGGGGCTACTGAGATTTGCCTTCAACAAGCCAACAACCACACCTCTGCCATTCTTAAGTTCTCTGGCCTTTCCATAATAGTGCAGGACCTACCTAAGTCAGTTGGGATTTGTTACCCCCCCCCCCCTTTGAAATCCTATATTAAAATGGGGGTTGAGAAGGGGTCCAATTCTCCTAGTCCTGCAAATCGATTTCAAGTAGTAGATAACCTATGCATCTGCCATTAAAATGTGGTACATGGCTACATGAAGGTAACATGCTACAGTATACTGTGTACCTCTTTGCAGATACAAATACTAGTCATTGTTTTTAGTACATTTTGTTAGTTCTACACAATGAAACAAATGGAATCATAAAAAAAAGGATTTGATGTTAATTATAGAACTAGTTAGGCAAGATGTCCTGACGTACATATGGCCTGTAGATTTGATCACAAGTATGCAACACAACCCATTACAATTTCACAAACTGACTGTTGAGAAATTATTATGTAAAGACTCACCAAAATCTCCGCCACAAAGGAAGTTATGTCATCAGTGATGTGTTCCCACTTGCTTTTTTCTTTCATTTTCTTGGAGGAAATGTACCTTAGAAATGTTGAAAATGGTATCACCTGGAGGTTAAAGAAAAATACAAAATAACTCAACTTTCCATTCACTAGATTTATCAAGATGAAAATTGGTCAGGTCTGTGATCATTTTTGTAACAGACATCAACGTCTTCCCTTGTTTCTTATTAATAAGTATATATGAATATTTTATATAGCTGTAATATCAGGGCAGCATATATATTGTTTTATATTTCTGTTTTTATTTTTGGGTATGTTGGACTGACATACAGATAGCTAACAGCACAGGACTAATATCATTATTAAAAGCACCTTTGCCTTTATCTTAAAGCTGCTCTTTAGGAATATGTTTTGCATATGAGGTAATCAATACAGTCAGTTATTTACAACACTTGAAGTGGTATCTGATCAACTCCATGTTACGTTCCATGAGTTGTGAAGCCCCCCCCCCCCCCCCAAATAAAAGACATATTTGGAAAATTGCTGGAATATTTCTAACAAATTTGTGAGCTATCTTCCATAGTACTGCAACAGAAAATATATGAAGAAAGCATATGTGCTGGAGTTTCCTGGAGATATCTCTTAAACGGCCAGTATTATAACTGAAGTGCAAATAATGTACATCTTACACAGAACACATTAAGAGAATCCTTCAATACTGTTGACCAATGGCTAAGAATGGACTTCTGAATTACTTTGGTTTTTACTCTGAGGACATGCATATGGTTCAGAAGGTTCATGCATGTTTTGTATTACTGACTGACAACAACATATCCACACATTACAGTAAACCCACTAAAGACTTCCATTTGTAATCCCTTAGTATATAGCTCATTGACAAATGACATAAAACCTAAATTATCTTCTGATTTAAATTTGACATCAATTTTCCTAGGTATTATATGTACTGAGAGGGGAAGGGTTGGAAAGGTTAGGATGGAAACAGAGATTTTTATGGTTCCTGTTAGTCATTCTACATGGTTCTAACTTAGTGTGGGTATGGTTCTAACTTAGTGTGTGTATGGGTCTCATTTTGTGTGCAGTGACTCTATTTAATTGTTAGGGCACATGCACTTATGAATTAAATTTATTGTTTATGAGCCTGCCATACATTTTACTGCCTTATTAGGCTGACAATACAGAGGAGTCTGGCTGCACTATTAAGACCGAGCACTACGCTTACCTGCCACCCAGCACTACAGTATGACAAACTGATAAATTAGAAGGGATCAAGTCATCTGAATATTTTGTTCCTTCATTTATGATGAATACACAAAACAAAGAAATGGACCTGGATATTAAACACATACACCTCTTTGTGTAGTTTTACACATTGGTATACAATACAATGTATGGCATGCAGTGTCTAACATATGGTGTATGTACTGTATGTTGAGGCCTTTATCTTCCCCTCTGGCCCTTAGGGAATTTGCTGGTCAAGCAAGATTCAAAACAATTGCTGTTCCTCCAGGATTTAGGCAGTAACAAAATCACTTTCTACCCAGAATCAAATCTAATTATAAATAACACCCAGCATATCAGTCCTGCTATACACTAATTATACACTAATCATTACCATCAGCATATTGTAAACCATTCTGTGCAAGATCCACATCATGTGACCCCCAAAGATCGTCTCAAGAAAGATTAATCCACATTTACCTAATGAGGAGATGAAGACAAAGACAATAAGAAACATATCAGAACTAGATGTTTAATGCAAACGATAAAATCCCTTGTTTTTGAGTTTCCCTTTTTAATATTTACTCAACATTTATTCCATTGCTCACAGATACACAAGATTATGCTAAAATGACTCAATAATTGCAAGTTCATTCATTTTATTGCAAGGCGCTTTTATTTTAAAGTTGAATAATTTTTGGAAATTTATCCATAAAGAAAACAAAAGGCAAAACTTGGTAACATGTTTGCAATCCTATGGTTTAGACTAATTTGGTCAGCACACTTTCTAATTGGTACTTTTAACGTTGTTTGGTGCAGCAGGCCAATAAAGTTGTTCCCAAATTTCTAACTCTATTACTTTGAAGTCAAGCAAAGTTAGGCAATATTACTGGTCTAGATTGCTTTTTTTTCAAACTATCTGTATACCAGTGTGAAGCAAAGGCTGCTCTATTACATAAATGTTAGTGTTTTTGCTTTCACAACTTTCCCAGTAACTTAATTTCCAACTTTGCCAATATGTAGCAACATGATGCACACCCCCCCCCCCCCACCCAAACACACTCTTATAACAGAAAAACTGAATTACACAATAACTTTAAGAACAGAAAAATAATACAAATGCATTAAAGATTTCAGATGACATAACATGCTGCTGAATCCTAAAAGAACTTGTCATATCGTGTTGTATGATCTTCTGTGATAGAATCGTAAACTGTTGCTAGTCGGGTCAATCCATGCCAAATCAACAGATTTTTGGGTCGATTCCACGTCGACCCTCTCAGAATCGCCTGAAATTGATATGGTGTCTTGCCATATGTCTCAAAGGATGAAATTGGGCAAAAAAAATTTTTTAAAAATTTTCGTTGCTAGGATACGGCCCCGCCTAGCAACCAAATCCAGATTGCATTTTAAGAGCACTTAATTTGTGTCAAGTTTGGAGGCATTTTTTGCATAAATGTAAAGTATTTTATGTCTGATATTGCAGATATTGTGGAAGACATGTGGCCAGTCTTCGAATTTAGCTAATTTTGAGGAAAATTTACGGTCTCAATTTTTCGTAACAGGTAATTAAAATGGCAGAAAATGAGATAGGGGTCTTTTCTGGCCCTACTTTGAGTGTGCTCTATATTCACAAGCAGAGGCATGTTTGAGTTTTAATTTCCATAGGATCCTTGTCCAGTGGTAGTTGTACGGGAAAAGTGCAAAAAAAAAGTCAAGCGGGTCGTACGTTTTACGAACAGCGCCCTCAAACTTAAGAAATCTCACTTCTGGCCCTAATTGGGGGTCCATTTTGGGCCTGTGGGTATTTTTTTTTTTTTTTTTAAATAGCATTTTTCAGGAGTGTATTGACCCTATTTTTAAAAACTCAAGTCAAAAAGTTGTGTATTTTGTGTTATCTAGTCAAATTTACGACTCGAAAATTGCGAAAATCACTTCGTTCATATGTATGAAAATGCTTGCACAAGCCGATTTGAGTAATTCAAATGACAACAACTTCTTAGCATTAGCATACAGGTGCTTAACAATTAGGAGGGTGGTCCACTAGCATAAGGACTACACATAAACTGCATTTTCAGGGTCATATGCCCAACGATGCCTGTGAACAGCGCCCTCAAACATCACATTTTACCAATATTTTGGGCTATTTTGGGCATTTCAAGGTCAAATTTGGTCACAATTAAAAGGTTTTTTTTCGGTTTTTAATACAAAATTAGTAAGATATGTATAGTTATGATGCACAGAATGAGCTAAAACATCTTTTATATTAGTTATTAATGCTCTGATGAGCAGCTTAAAGTGGCGTATATGAGAGTTACATCAGCTCTACAGAAACATGCTTGCGAGGGCAAACAGTGGTAAAATTGTATCTTCATTCAAGGAGATGTTAAACAACATTAGAAACTATTGAAATGTATTTATTCAAAGTGTTCTGTCTAATACTCTTTGACTCCCTCTCACCCCCACCCCCCCCAGCTCCCTCCCCATAGTGCACTATGCAGATTTGTATACACACACTATGTGACTGACTTTTACTGCATAGAGACTGCATAAACATGCATTCAAGGTATACTGAATTATTTGGTATGGTAATCTTCTGCTTCAAATTGTCTGTATGCATGTAACCCACCCCTCCCACCCACATCCTCAACCCAACCCTATATCAGAATAGAAAATTGTGAACCAGTGCGTACAGTGTGCACTATATATGTGTGTACATGTTCAGTACAGTGTTATTTTACACCAAGCAAATAAATACACACTGTCCACAATCATGTACAGTATACACTGTGTACTGGTCATTCCATTCAATACTGTGCATATATCAATGTCATTTTAAATATTTGAAATGTAGTGTATGCTTTTGCTAATTCAATAAATTAAAAGACTTATAGATTTATATAAAGGAATTTTTAACCAGTACATACATGTACAGTGTGTATACTGTACATGATTTTGGACAGTGTGTATTTAAATAGTACTTGGTGTAAAATAACACTGTACAGAACATGTACACACATATATAGTACACACATATATAGTGCACACTGTACGCACTGGTTCACATTCATTTTCTATTCTGATATAGGGTTGGGTAGAGGATGTGGGTGGGAGGGGTGGGTTACATGCATACAGACAATTTGAAGCAGAAGATTACCATACCAAATAATTCAGTATACCTTGAATGCATGTTTATGCAGTCTCTATGCAGTAAAAGTCAGTCACATACTGTGTGTATACAAATCTGCATAGTGCACTATGGGGAGGGTGCTGGGGGGGGGGGTGGGGGTGAGAGGGAGTCAAAGAGTATTAGACAGAACACTTTTAATAAATACATTTCAATAGTTTCTAATGTTGTTTAACATCTCCTTGAATGAAGATACAATTTTACCACTGTTTGCCCTCGCAAGCATGTTTCTGTAGAGCTGATGTAACTCTCATATACGCCACTTTAAGCTGCTCATCAGAGCATTAATAACTAATATAAAAGATGTTTTAGCTCATTCTGTGCATCATAACTATACATATCTTACTAATTTTGTATTAAAAACCGAAAAAAAAACTTTTAATTGTGACCAAATTTGACCTTGAAATGCCCAAAATAGCCCAAAATATTGGTAAAATGTGATGTTTGAGGGCGCTGTTCACAGGCATCGTTGGGCATATGACCCTGAAAATGCAGTTTATGTGTAGTCCTTATGCTAGTGGACCACCCTCCTAATTGTTAAGCACCTGTATGCTAATGCTAAGAAGTTGTTGTCATTTGAATTACTCAAATCGGCTTGTGCAAGCATTTTCATACATATGAACGAAGTGATTTTCGCAATTTTTGAGTCGTAAATTTGACTAGATAACACAAAATACACAACTTTTTGACTTGAGTTTTTAAAAATAGGGTCAATACGCTCCTGAAAAATGCTATTTAAAAAAAAAAAAAAAAATACCCACAGGCCCAAAATGGACCCCCAATTAGGGCCAGAAGTGAGATTTCTTAAGTTTGAGGGCGCTGTTCGTAAAACGTACGACCCGCTTGACTTTTTTTTTGCACTTTTCCCATACAACTACCACTGGACAAGGATCCTATGGAAATTAAAACTCAAACATGCCTCTGCTTGTGAATATAGAGCACACTCAAAGTAGGGCCAGAAAAGACCCCTATCTCATTTTCTGCCATTTTAATTACCTGTTACGAAAAATTGAGACCGTAAATTTTCCTCAAAATTAGCTAAATTCGAAGACTGGCCACATGTCTTCCACAATATCTGCAATATCAGACATAAAATACTTTACATTTATGCAAAAAATGCCTCCAAACTTGACACAAATTAAGTGCTCTTAAAATGCAATCTGGATTTGGTTGCTAGGCGGGGCCGTATCCTAGCAACGAAAATTTAAAAAATTTTTTTTTTGCCCAATTTCATCCTTTGAGACATATGGCAAGACACCATATCAATTTCAGGCGATTCTGAGAGGGTCGACGTGGAGGCCACTGTTGATTTGGCATGGATTGACCCAGTCATAATGCAATACTCAATACCTATCATCATCCTTGACAACTATTTAATATGATGGGATAGGTGGACCTTGCCATAAATTACATAATATCCACTCAACCTGGAGACGTGACAATAGGAAGCCTTCATTAGCATTATATGCTCACACAGGAATGAAACGGTTACGTAATGAAACAATGGATGTCTAATGACCATTAAAATTGGTCAGATTTGAAAGATTAGAGATGTCGTTGGCATCAGAATTTCATCCTCTTGAAAACTACAATTATGGTACAATTTGTAGAGATGATGCTACAATTAGAGAAACACTGAACAAAAGAGGTCTCACAGAATCCCTGAGTTTAAGACACAACCTTTAGCAGTATTCTAACTAGATTGTTCATATCTTATGTCTTGTTTTGCAGTGATTGGAACTGATGGGGCTTGGGGGGGGGGGGTGCTGGATGACAGACCTTTCGGTGGGGAAATTTCCCTTGAGGGATCATCTGATATGTCATGGAGTAAATATATCCAATTAAAAACTTGCATTCTCATGGAGGAGGGGGATGGGTGGATGTGGTAAGAATCAGGTGGTGCACCATGTAATCATTACCCTGCTCATGTAAACTGTACACATTTCTTCCAAGAGCTGTAATCTGGATATGAAACTGGTAAATCCCTAAACAGGCTGATCTCAGGACTGAATAATTCCAGCTTACCTGATGATGAGGAAAAACAAAATACATTTGGTCATCACTTATAATGTTATTATTCATGTAAATTGTCATCACCCAGTCTGCAAGTAGCTGCATTCTATCATGTAACATTGTCAGACACAGAACACAGCTATTATAAACATATGGTATGCTACTGTAGTTTCAAAATAAATTACTCAGTTATAATTATAACAACAATGTAAAGAACCTAATGCAACTTGAATACAAATCTATAGACTGTACAAGATGAGTTCAAGGTCTTATAATGCTTCCCACAGTGTACATACAGCTCACCTAATACCAAACTAATTGAAATATAAAGAAACATTAATTTGAAATTGAGACAAGCATTGAATCTTCAGTACAAACTTTAAGCAATACCACTGGTAATCCAGTCTGGTTAATATTCATTTGAGAAACAAAAGTTATAACAATGCAACCCTGAAATAGAATGGAGCCTGGAGAAAAACATTATGAAGGATCCTGGTCACATAATTTAGTAACCATTGGTTCACTGTACTGTCTATAGGTTGATGAATTTGTAGGATTTCTGAAATGATGACATTGTACTATAATTGATTGAGTTAAAGTACATATTTTTCTATCTGCAGACTTTGACATAAACTGTTATTTCATAACATGTTGTTCGGTGCAGTCTTGGTGTGAAGTGAAGGGAAGGGGGGTTGGTATATTGTCATCAGCTGAGTCCCCAGCAAAATATGTGATAAAAAATAGTATATTTTATCTTAGGATAAACAAAGACTTAGAAAGTGGGTCTGGTGATAAAATTGTGCATGGAACTGTGCCTGGCTCTCAAAGTCACTGGTTTTGTGTACACCTTACTTGAATAATGCTTTTTTAGCCTCACAAGATGTGATTGTGAATATTAGAACTGGTGTGCAACAGTTTGGAGAAAAATATCAAAGAATTAAAGGAGATACAAACCCAACCATAATCTTTAGCTGATATGAAAGACTGATCATTGAGATGAATATCAACGGTGGAGGTGATTTGTATTTTACTGTTCGATTACATTTCAAATCATAATTCCAATATATATGTAAGCAAATGCTTAAAACAATTATCTCTACCGTACTACAGTAAATAAACATCATAACAAACATAATACATTTAAGTTCAAGATTTTATCCGTAGTTGTGTGACCTTTGTGTGACCTACCTAACTTAATCAAGGTTTCTTGTTTTTGTTTGATGGAGTGTTCATTACAAATACCTCTAACTCAAAGCTCAACAATACAGACTCAGTTGACTTCTTTAATGTTTCTACAGCATTATGGAATATCTAAAATGGTATTGCAAGTTTTCGGTTTTAATCTGAAGAAAGTAAATACCTCAACAGAAGACATATTTGTAGATAACCCAAGCTACTTTCTTACAGAACCAACAAGTTGTCTTCCAGTCTTACCATTCTAGAAGTGTCAGGAGTTCTAGAAGAATTTATTAATATGAGTCTCGGAGGCAATTTTTATTTCAGTTTGACAAATGGTTAAAACGTACCAGAGGGTGTTTGGGGGCCTATTGTGTCATGGCAAGCTCACTACAAACATACCAATTACTGGATTAATCCATAAAAATCTACCAGAGGTTGTTGAAACATTACTATCACTGTTCTATACTAACCATTAATGTTATTACCATTACATGGAAGAAATATCAGATGATGAACCACTCGTTGTCCTTGTCAGCTTAGTATGAACACTTCCATCAAAAACTGGTAACTACAGGTGGAATAGGTGATCCCCTAATAGCTCGCTTCATAGTTAACCTAATGAAGAGAAAAGAAAGTGATGTGAATGAGATTTAAGTCCTAATTATAGGATATATTTAGAATATCAGTCAGAAATACATAGTCTCTGGCTAACTACCCTGTATACATGGACAATCACAGAGAAAAAATACAGAGGAAGGAAAGTACACTTCAGTTTCCAATAACCAGGTAAGTGTAAAAAAAAAATAACCAGTTAAGCATCAAACTTGAACCGGATTGTCCGTTGTTTAGTGGAAGTGGCATATAAAGGTGTGGTGCAGTGATATAAATGAGCTCCCAAAGGAGAGTCCAACCTCACACAAACCCAACCATGCATGGTTTGGGCCTGACTGAGAAATGTGTGAGATTTCGCACCACTCTTTCGTATTGAGGACAGAATGTCTTTTGAATTTCCACTCATTAGGAGATAATTGTATCTAATTTAGTGTGTCAGCTTTGGTGGATGTGTTTTCATGATATTTTTCTTTATTTAATGGCACCAGGCCCCCGGAGATTGCATTGGCTACATTGACCTAGTTACAACACTCTCGGGGGGGGGGGGTCTCTTTCTAGATTTAAGATCACCAAAGGTTTATAAAGCACCCTGTTTAGCTGGTCAATAGCCATACAATATGGTTAGTTCTTTCTACAAATTTGGCAGATGAAGACACTTATAACCTCAAAATTTTGAGTCAAAAAGTTTTGAGATGAAAATGTCCAAATTTTGACTGTTGAGGTGAAAATCTTGAGATAAAAATTCCAAATATTAAGGAAGCAAATTCAAAATTTTCAAATTTGGTGACACTTATATATTTTTTTTAAGCCACAGTACTAAGTCGGTGAAGTTAGATCAGTTTTGAGACCAATTAGATTTCTAAAACCAACTGCAGTGACTGGCTCAGCAATGTTTAAAAATTAAACAAGCATAAGTGACAATTCTTCATTCACAGCTGTACATACTCAGATTAGTAGGAAGTATTTCCAATTGTGTTCTCTGTTTATAGGGCTGGACTTACAAGTGTACTGCAAAGCTCTCCAAATCTTCAGTACTTTCACATAGTTTCTGGAATCTGCTAGCAATTTTGAGCACATGAGGACATGTCAGTAATAGAAATACTTTATCTGATTTTACACTGTGGAATATATATAAATATCTGAGCCCTAGCCGGGTGCTTCAGAATAGCTCTGTAACATCTCTTCTACTTCCTGTCTTCTTCTACTAAGTTTAAAACATGTAAATACATGTTAGAGAGAAAAATGTAATTTCTATATAGTATAAATCTAAGCCCTGATGGGAGTCCCTGGGGACTTTAGCTGAGGCATTTTTACTTTTCAGATATTTAATGTTCTTTGATAGTGATTTTGCAGCCCAAGTGAAGCCAATGGGGTGGGGAGGGGGAAAGTTATAACCACCCTTATGGATGCCAGTGCATAAAAGTTTTAATGCCCTCTAAATGTGTTTATTTTAAAAAGTATTTAGCTCTCAAATATGCAAGGAAGAAATGTTATCATGACATGATATTGATAAAGAGTGGCAGGGGAATTTAAATTCCTTAACCATGCCTGCTAGCCATATGTTTGGTGAATAAAGTCACAACAACCAGATTAACTTAATTCTTACCATTCCTATGTAACTCTGTGCATCAAGAAGTGTAGGATACTGAAAGAAGCTTGATAGATGCATACAGACCTAATCTGTTTGACCCCAAAATATGGAGAATAACATTTTTCAGGGCCAAAAACCGGGAGAATAAGGGAAAATAGGGAGGTTGGTCATTTTCAACTGAAATTATATAAATACTCCTAAATAAATAGTCTACAGTACCGCTCATGTATAACTGGACATGTGTACGCGCACAGGATCGTATAAACAAGTACAATCGCGTATAAAATCGTTGACAAACAAATTGCCGCGTAGACACCTTGTATAATCCCTGTACGAGTTTATACGCAGGTTATGCTATTGTGCTCAATGGATAGGGGTTAAAGTCGCCGAAAGAATTAGTGAGATGTTTGAAACAGCCGTTTCTTAAATCGTAGTTTAAGACGTGATATTCACCTAGCATCGAAGAGGACGCAGGTAAAGTGTGTGCCGGCATAGAACTTAACTGTTTTTTTTTTGTCGTACACAAGTAGCCTACATGCGAACTGCACACATTCGGTACGCCGCATGTACAAACAAGTGACAACTTGTGTTTATTAAACTTGTGCAGACGCGTATCCAGGGGGGGGGCGTTGGGGGCGCGCGCCCCCGGGTAAGAAAGAGAGGAGAGAAAAAAAGAGAGAATAAAAAAGGAAAAAAAAGAGGGGGAAAAAGAGAGAAAAAAGGAGAAAAGGAGGGAACAGAAGAAAAACGCCAAAGACACCGGGAAGAGAGAGAGGAACAGTGACATAATTACAGCGCTGATCCATATTATATACAGTACACAGGGTAGCCAGTGGCGTATTAAGGATTTCGGAAGGGGCATGCGCCTCGGCCTACCCCTTACACCGACAACTCCAATTTTGACGTTTCCATTTTCCCTCTCTCACTAATGTATATACTCTATATGGTATATCATATTACCCACGTGTGTGTATGGACGCCTTAAACAGTTGTACAATTGTGCTATGAAAAAAACTGTGGCTGGTCTCGAACTCGACCGAGTCGTTGGGGAACATGGCGCATTTCGGTATTAGACCAGAATCGATATGCGAACTGCACTATACATGTGTTCTTCGATGCAACACTGCCATCCACAGATAAAATGTAATACACTCCAACCTGAATGCTAATTGTTACCCCAAATCTAGTACCGTAACTCGTACAATTAATCTAAAAATAAATTTTGCATGAGATTTGAGAATTGAGCACATTTCCTGTGAATATCATGTAGTTGACCCAAAGGCGTATCATTGCCGTGGCGGAGGGGGGGGGGGCTGACGCACCCATCACTTCTTGAGATTGTTCCCATCTGCATGAAAATGTGCGCCTCACAACCCTACGCCCACCCCTCTTATCGCTTCCCGATGACATGCTATACAATACGAGAATTATTACTGTTTACATTGTTAGGCGTGACTTCTCCTAAAGACATTTGAAATGACGAGATGAAAGTATTTTGGTATTTCAACATTAATCAGAAAATTTCTAAATTATACACTTGGATAAAAGTCGGGGGAGGGGTGGGAGGGGGCAATGTTCTATTCAGCTGAGAAGAAGGCCACTGCTACGAGTGTACACCCCTACCGGCCCGCTCCAATCCCCCCCTTACGACTTTACAAAAACATTGTTCATAGGCAAAACTGCATGGTGTATGGAGCCAATTTTAGACCTAATTGGTGGTCTAATTATGCCTCGGGGTGCACCAGTTAACATCAATTTTCAAAAAGAATTCAGGGACGGGGCTACTGAGATTTGCCTTCAACAAGCCAACGACCACACCTCCGCCATTTTTAAATTCTATGGCCTTTTCATAATAGTGCAGGACCTACCTGAGTCAGTTGGGATTTGCTACCCCCCCCCCCCTTTGAAATCCTATATTAAAATGGGGGTTGAAAAGGGGTCCCATTCTCCTAGTCCTGCAAACCGATTTCAAGTAGTAGATAACCTATGCATCTGCCATTAAAATGTGGTACATGGCTACATGAAGGTAACATGCTACAGTATACTATTTACCTCTTTGCAAATACAAATACTAGTCATTGTTCTTAGTACATTTTGTTAGTTCTACACAATGAAACAATTTGAATCAAAAAAATATTTGATGTTATTTATAGAACTAGTTAGGCAAGATGTCCTTACGTACATATGGCCTGTAGATTTGATCACAAGTATGCAACACAACCCATTACAATTTCACAAACTGACTGTTGAGAAATTATTATGTAAAAACTCACCAAAATCTCCGCCACAAAGGAAGTTATGTCATCAGTGATGTGTTCCCACTTGCTTTTTTCTTTCATTTTCTTGGAGGAAATGTACCAAAGAAATGTTGAAAATGGTATCACCTGGAGGTTAAAGAAAAATATAAAATAACTCAACTTTCCATTCACTAGATTTATCAAGATCAACGTCTTCCCTTGTTTCTTATTAAAAAGTATATATGAATATTTTATATAGCTGTAATATCAGGGCAGCATATATATTGTTTTATATTTCTGTTTTTATTTTTGGGTATGTTGGACTGACATACAGATAGCTAACAGCACAGGACTAATATCATTATTAAAAGCACCTTTGCCTTTATCTTAAAGCTGCTCTTTAGGAATATGTTTTGCATCTGAGGTAATAAATACAGACAGTTATTTACAACACTTGAAGTGGTATCTGATCGACTCCATGTTACGGTCTATGAGTTGTGAACCCCCCCCCCCCCCCAATAAAAGACATATTTGGAAAATTGCTAGAATATTTCTAACAAATTTGTGAGCTATCTTCCATAGTACTGCAACAGAAAATATATGTAGAAAGCACATGTGCTGGAGTTTCCTGGAAATATCTCTTAAACGGCCAGTATTATAACTGAAGTGCAAATAATGTACATCTTAAACAGAACACATTAAGAGAATCCTTCAACACTGTTGACCAATGGCTAAGAATGGAATTCTGAATTACTTTGGTTTTTACTCTGAGGACATGCATATGGTCCAGACGGTTCATGCATGTTTTTTTATTACTGACTGAAAACAACATATCCACACATTACAGTAAACCCACTAAAGACTTCCATTTGTAATCCCTTAGTATATAGCTCATGGACAAATGACATAAAACCTAGATTATCTTCAGATTTAAATTTCACATCAATTTTATTGGGTTTTAGATGTACTGAGAGGGGAAGGGTAAGAAAGGTTAGGATGGAAACAGAGAAATGATTCCTGTTAGTCATTCTACATGGTTCTAACTTAGTGTGGGTATGGTTCTAACTTAGTTTGTGTATGGGTCTCATTTTGTGTGCAGTGACTATATTTAATTGTTAGGGCACATGCACTTATGAATTAAATTGATTGTTTATGAGCCTGCCATACATTTTACTGGCTATTATTTGTGGAAGTTAGGCTGACAATCCAGAGGAGTCTGGCTGCGCTGTTAAGACTGATTACTACCCTTACCTGCCACCCAACACTATGACACACTGATAAATTAGAAGGGATCAAGTCATCTGAATATTTTGTTCCTTAATTTATGATGAATACACAAAACAAAATATGGACCCAGTACACTAAGCACATACACCTCTTTGTGTACTTTTACACAATGGTAAGCAATACAATGTATGACATGCATTGCCTCATATATGGTGTATGTAAGTTAGACTGAAGCCATTATCTTCTTCCCTAGGCCCTTAGGGAGTTTGCTGATCAAGCAAGATTCAAAACAATTACTGTTCCACCAGGATTAGGCAGTAACAAAATCACTTTCTACTTCAGAATCAAATCTAATTATAACTACAACCCAGCTTACCAGTCCTGCTATACTCTAAGTATACACTAATCATTACCATCAGCATATTGTAAACCATTCTGTGCAAGATCCACATCATGTGACCCCCAAAGATCGTCTCAAGAAAGATTAATCCACATTTACCTAATGAGGAGATAAAGACAAAGACAATAAGAAACATATCTGAACTAGATGTTTAATGCAAACGATAAAATCCCTTGTTTTTGAGTTTGCCTTTATAATATTTACTCAACAGTTATTCCATTGCTCACAGATACACAAGCTTATGCTAAAATGACTCAATAATTGCAAGTTCATTCATTTTATTGCAAGGCACTTTTATTTTAAAGTTGAATAATTTTTGGAAATTTATCCATAAAGAAAACAAAAGGCAACACTTGGTAACATGTTTGCAACCCTATGGATTAGACTAACTTGGTCAGCACACTTTCTAATTAGGTACTTTTAACGTTGTTTGGTGCAGCAGGCCAATGAAGTTGTTCATCTTTGGGGCCATTCTCTGGAAAATGAAACTGGCATGAAAAGACTAAAGTGTTCATCAGGACCAGTTGCTATACTTTTTGTTTTAGAGGGATTCCTCAAGTTTTCTGTTTCATATTTTTTTCATTAAAATTACAACCATAACATACTAATTTGCATAAATTTGCATTATTGTAAGTTTTAGCCAAAATTTGTAGTTTTTAACTGTATATTTGTTTTTTCTACATCAGTATCTAGAAATAATATTTCAGTTATCAACTATCACATGGAGGCAGTTATACATGGGTTCATTTATTTCATTCCTAAAGCAGAGGTTCCTGATATTCAATTCTTTGTTAATAATGGGTGCTAATTAGCATAATTTTGATGTCACACACGTGACCAAAATA
This sequence comes from Apostichopus japonicus, assembly GCF_037975245.1. Classification (NCBI taxonomy): domain Eukaryota; kingdom Metazoa; phylum Echinodermata; class Holothuroidea; order Aspidochirotida; family Stichopodidae; genus Apostichopus; species Apostichopus japonicus. The sequence goes on from NC_092567.1 coordinate 8,643,217, forward strand.
ACGCAAAAGTTTTCGTAAAAAGTAACTGATGTGCCTTATGATGTCCACACTTGATATGCAACCGTTCTTGGTACAGACTGTTAGTTTTGCAAAATATCCAGTCAAATAATTATTCTTACGATTAACTAATAGCCTCTAATTAGTCATCACACACGTGACCGATGGTCACGTGTGTGACATTTATCAATGGAAATGCAGAATGTCACACACATGACCAAACAATGTCACACACGTGACCCTCCAAATCATGGCAGTAAAACTGTCTTAAAGTAATTCCTATGGCATATCAACATTAGTGCTGTTCTTTGGTCATTACTAGAGTCACATTTGCACTGCAAAAATTGCATACTATGGACAGAAAATTCAGAATGTCACACACGTGACCCAACAATGTCACACACATGACCGGATTTTTTTAGCTTATGTAGTATTATGCTAATTTTAAAAAGTGAAATATTGAGGTGAAATGTCTTGTTAGAATAGAAACACATTAAGGGAGAAACATGAGAAAGAAGGGTTAACCAGCCCTGTTAGAAACTGAGGAATTTGCCAATGTTTTTTTTGTGCAAAAAAGCCAGTATCATTTCACGTCACACACGTGACCGACCTTTATATAAACTCTGCCAGCACATGAATGTTCTGTATTTGGCTAAGCTATATGGTTTTGTAAAAGAGACCCCTAGTGCATATTTAAGTACTACAATCAACCCAACTTCTTTACCTAAAAGTAGTTACTTAGTGGTAAAGTGCAAATCTCCCCATTTTTCGTCACACACGTGACCGAGAATGGCCCTTTGTATGAACACCAAATTTCTAATTCTATTACTTTGAAGTCAAGCAAAGTTAGGCCTAATTACTGGTCTAGATTGCTTTTTTCAAACTATCGGTATACAAGTGTGAAGCAGAAGCTGCTCTATTACATAAATGTTAGTGTTTTGCTTTCACAACTTTCCCAGTAACTTCATTTCCAACTTTGCCAATATACAGCAACATGATGCACCCCCCCCCCCCCACCCAAACACACTCTTATAACATAATTACTGAATTACACACTAACTTTAAGAACAGAAACATAATTCAAATGCATTAAGGATTTCAGATGACATAACATGCTGAATCCTACAAGAACTTGTCATATTGTGTTGTACGATCTTCTGTGGTAGAATCATAAACTGTTGCTTGTCACAGTGCAATACTCAATACCTATCATTATCCTTGACAACTATTTAATATGATGGGATGGGTGGACCTTGCCATAAATTACATAATATCCACTCAACCTGGAGACGGTGACAATAGAAAGCTTTTATTAGCATTATATGCCCACACAGGAATGAAACGGTTACATAATGAAACAATGGATGTCTAATGACCATTAAAATTGGTCAGATTTGAAAGATTAGAGATGTACTTGGCATCAGAATTTCATCTTCTTGAAACCTACAGTTATGGTAAAATTTGTAGAGATGATGCTACAATTAGAGAAACACTGAATAAAAGAGGTCTCACAAAATCCCTAAGACACAACCTTTAGCAGTGTTCTAACTAGATTGTTCATATGTTATGTCTTGTTTTGCAGTGATTGCAATTGATGGGGGTTGGGTGCTGGATGATAGACTTTCCGGTGGGGAAATTTCCCTTGAGGGATCATCTGATATGTCATGGAGTAAAAATATCCAATTAAAAACTTGTATTCTCATGGAGGAGGGGGAGGGGTGGGTGGGGTAAGAATCAGGTGGTGGACCATACAATCATTACCCTGCTCATGTAAACTGTACACATTTCTTCCAAGAGCTGTAATCCCGAATTGAAACTGGTAAATCCCTAAATAGGCTGATCTCAGTACTGAATAATTCCAGTTTACCTGATGATGAGAAAAAACAAAATACATTTGGTCATCAGTTATAATTCATGTAAAATGTCATCACCCAGTCGGCAAGTAGCAGAATTATATCTGTAACATTGTCAAACACAGAACACCACTACTATAAACATATGGTATGCTACTGTAGTTTCAAAATAAATCACTCAGTTATAATTATAATAACAATGTAAAGAAACTAATGCAACTAGAATACAAATATAAAGACTGTACAAGATGAGTTCAAGGTCTTATAATGCTTCCCAAAGTGTATACATCTCACCTAATACCAAACTAATTGAAATATAGAGAAACATAAATTTGAAACTGAGACAAGCATTGAATCTTCAATACAAACTTTAAGCAATACCACTAGCAATCCAGTCTGGTTAATATTCATTTGAGAAACAAGAGTTATAACAAAGCCACCCTGCAAAGAATTGGAGCATGAAGAAAACATGATGAAGGATGCTGGTCACAAAATTGAGGAACCATTGGTTCACTGTACTGTCTATAGGTTGATGAATTTGTAGGATTTCTGAAATGATGACATTGTACTATATATAATTGATTGAGTTAAAGTTCATATTTTTCTATCTGCAGACTTTGACATATACTGTTATTTCATAACATGTTGTTCTGTGCAGTCCTGGTGTGATAGGGTGAGGGTTGGGTGGAGGCTACAGTTGTACGTCAGCTAAGTGCCCAGTGAAATATGTGATAAAGAATGCTATACTTTTAACTTTGGATAAACAAAGACTTAAAAAAAGTGGATCTGGTGACACAACTGTGCATGGAACTGTGCCTGGCTCTCAATGTTACTGGTTTTGTATACACCTTACTTGAATAATGCTTCTTTAGCCTCACAAGATGTGATTGTGAATCTTAGAACTGGTGTGCGACAGTTTATCAGGAGTTTGGAGAAAAATAACAAAGAAGTAAAGGAGATACAAACCCAACCATAATCTTCAGCTGATATGATATAGACATCTTTGAGATGAATACCAAAGGTGGAGGTGATTTGCATTTTAATGTTCAATTATATTTCAAATCATATTTCTAATATGTAAGCAAATGCTTAAAACAGTCATCTCTACTGTACTACAGTCAATAAACATCATAACAAAAAAGTACATTAAAGTTCAAGATTATATCCATAGTTGTGTGACCTTTGTGTGATCTACAGTACCTAAATTAATCAAGGTTGTTTGTTTGTTTGATGCAGTGTTCATTACAAATACTTCTAACACATAGCTCAGCAATGCAGACTGAGTTGACTTCTTTAATGTTTTTACATCATTATAGAATATCTAAAATGGTATTTCGAGTTTTTGATTTAATCTGAAGATAATAAATACTTAAACAGAAGACATATTTGTAGGTAACCCAAACTACTTTAATACAAACCAACAAGTTGTCTTCTAGTCTTACCATACTGGGAGTGCCAGGAGTTCTAGAAGACTTTATGCATTTGAGTCTCAGGAGGCAATTTTTATTTCAGTTTGGCAAATGGTAAAATGTACCAGAGGGTGATTAGGCAGCTATTGTGTCATGGCAAGCTCATTACAAACAGACCAATTACTGGATTACTCCAGCAAGAATCCGATCATTTTAATGTCCTTACTTGGGATTAATTCTGTCAGTTGTATTTTGAGTGGATGAGTTAAAACTTGATATAAAATTCATTTAGTGAGAGTGAATGGAGATAAAAGAGTATTCCTTGATCTGCGATGCTATCCAAAAAACCTACCAGAGGTTGTTGAAACATTACTATCACTGTTCTATACTAACCATTAATGTGATTACCATCACATGGAAGAAATATCAGATGATGAACCATTCATTGTCCTTGTCAGCACAGTATGAACATGACTTCCATCGGGAACTGGTAACTGCAGGTGGAATAGGTGATACCTTAGTAGCTCGCTTCAAAATTACCCTAATGAAGAGAAAAGAAAGTGATGTGAATGAGATTTAAGTCCTAATTATAGGAGAAATTGAGAATGTCAGTCAGAAATAGATATGTGAATGTCTCTGGCTAACTACCCTGTATACATGGACAATCACAGAGAAAAAAATACAGAGGAAGGAAAGTACACTTCAGTTTCCAATAACCAGGTATTAAATGTAAAAATTAGCCAGTTAAGCATGAAACTTGAACCGGATTGTCCGTTGTTTAGTGGAAGTGGCATATAAAGGTGTGGTGCAGTGATATTAATGAGCTCCCAATGGAGAGTCCAACCTCACACAAACCCAACCATGCATGGTTTGGGCTTGACTGAGAAATTTGTGAGATTTTGCACCTCTCTTTCCTAATGAGGACAGAATGCCTTTTGAATTTCCACTCATTAGGAGATAATTGTATCTAATTTAGTGTGTCAGCTTTGGTGGATGTGTTATTTTTCTTCCTTTAATGGCACCACTGGGCCCCTGGAGACTGCATTGGCTACATTGACCTAGTTACACCTCTCGGGGGGGGGGGAGGGGGTCTATTTCTAGATTTTAGATCACCAAAGGTTTATAAAGTACCCTGTTCAGCTGGTCAATAGCAATACAATATTGTTAGTTCTTTCTACAAATTTGGCAGATGAAAACACTTGTAACCTCAAAATTTTGAGTTCAAAAGTTTTGAGATGAAAAAGTCAAAATTTTTGACTGTTGAGGTGAAAATCTTGAGATCAAAATTCCAAATATTGAGAAAGCAAATTCAAAATTTTGAAATTTGGGGACACATATTTTTTGTTTTAAGCCACCGTACTAGGTCGGTGAAGTTAGATCAGTTTTGAGACCAATTAGATTTCTTAAAATCAACTGCAGTGACTGGCTCAGCAATGTTAAAAATTAAACAAGCATAAGTGACAATTCTTCATTCACAGCTGTACATACTCAGATTAGTAGGAAGTATTTCCAATTGTGTTCTCTGTTTATAGGGCTGGACTTACAAGGGTACTGCAAAGCTCTCCAAATCTTCAGTATTTTCACATAGTTTCTGGAATCTGCTAGCAATTTTGAGCACATGAGGACATGTCAGTAATAGAAATACTTTATCTGATTTTACACTGTGGAATATATATAAATATCTGAGCCCTAGCCGGGTGCTTCAGAATAGCTCTGTAACATCTCTTCTACTTCCTGTCTTCTTCTACTAAGTTTAAAACATGTAAATACATGTTAGAGAGAAAAATGTAATTTCTATGAAGTATAAATCTAGGCCCTGATGGGAGTCCCTGGGGACTTTAGCTGAGGCATTTTTACTTTTCAGATATTTAATGTTCTTTGATAGTGATTTTGCAGCCCAAGTGAAGCCAATGGGGGGGGAAGGGGAAAGTTATAACCACCCTTATGGATGCCAGTGCATACATGTTTTAATGCCCTCTAAATGTGTTTATTTTAAAAAGTATTTAGCTCTCAAATATGCAAGGAAGAAATGTTATCATGACATGATATTGATAAAGAGTGGCAGGGGAATTTAAATTCCTTAACCATGCCTGCTAGCCATATGTTTGGTGAATAAAGTCACAACAACCAGATTAACTTAATTCTTACCATTCCTATGTAACTCTGTGCATCAAGAAGTGTAGGATACTGAAAGAAGCTTGATAGATGCATACAGACCTAATCTGTTTGACCCCAAAATATGGAGAATAACATTTTTCAGGGCCAAAAACCGGGAGAATAAGGGAAAATAGGGAGGTTGGTCATTTTCAACTGAAATTATATAAATACTCCTAAATAAATAGTCTACAGTACCGCTCATGTATAACTGGACATGTGTACGCGCACAGGATCGTATAAACAAGTACAATCGCGTATAAAATCGTTGACAAACAAATTGCCGCATAGACACCTCGTATAATCCCTGTACGAGTTTATACGCAGGTTATGCTATTGTGCTCAATGAATAGGGGTTAAAGTCGCCGAAAGAATTAGTGAGATGTTTGAAACAGCCGTTTCTTAAATCGTAGTTTAAGACGTGATATTCACCTAGCATCGAAGAGGACGCAGGTAAAGTGTGTGCCGGCATAGAACTTAACTTTTTTATTTTTTGTCGTACACAAGTAGCCTACATGCGAACTGCACACATTCGGTATGCCGCATGTACAAACAAGTGACAACTTGTGTTTATTAAACTTGTGCAGGCGCGTATCCAGGGGGGGGCGTTGGGGGCGCGCGCCCCCGGGTAAGAAAGAGAGGAGAGAAAAAAAGAGAGAATAAAAAAGGAAAAAAAAGAGGGGGAAAAAGAGAGAAAAAAGGAGAAAAGGAGGGAACAGAAGAAAAACGCCAAAGACACCGGGAAGAGAGAGAGGAACAGTGACATAATTACAGCGCTGATCCATATTATATACAGTACACAGGGTAGCCAGTGGCGTATCAAGGATTTCGGAAGGGGCATGCGCCTCGGCCTACCCCTTACACCGACAACTCCAATTTTGACGTTTCCATTTTCCCTCTCTCACTAATGTATATACTCTATATGGTATATCATATTACCCACGTGTGTGTATGGACGCCTTAAACAGTTGTACAATTGTGCTATGAAAAAAACTGTGGCTGGTCTCGAACTCGGCCGAGTCGTTGGGGAACATGGCGCATTTCGGTATTAGACCAGAATCTATATGCGAACTGCACTATACATGTGTTCTTCGATGCAACACTGCCATCCACAGATAAAATGTAATACACTCCAACCTGAATGCTAATTGTTACCCCACATCTAGTACCGTAACTCGTACAATTAATCTAAAAATAAATTTTGCATGAGATTTGAGAATTGAGCACATTTCCTGTGAATATCATGTAGTTGACCCAAAGGCGTATCATTGCCGTGGCGGAGGGGGGGGGGGGGCTGACGCACCCATCACTTCTTGAGATTGTTCCCATCTGCATGAAAATGTGCGCCTCACAACCCTACGCCCACCCCTCTAATCGCTTCCCGATGACATGCTATACAATACGAGAATTATTACTGTTGACATTGTTAGGCGTGACTTCTCCTAAAGACATTTGAAATGACGAGATGAAAGTATTTTGGTATTTCAACATTAATCAGAAAATTTCTAAATTATACACTTGGATAAAAGTCGGGGGAGGGGTGGGAGGGGGCAATGTTCTATTCAGCTGAGAAGAAGGCCACTGCTACGAGTGTACACCCCTACCGGCCCGCTCCAATCCCCCCCTTACGACTTTACAAAAACATTGTTCATAGGCAAAACTGCATGGTGTATGGAGCCAATTTTAGACCTAATTGGTGGTCTAATTATGCCTCGGGGTGCACCAGTTAACATCAATTTTCAAAAAGAATTCAGGGACGGGGCTACTGATATTTGCCTTCAACAAGCCAACGACCACACCTCCGCCATTTTTAAATTCTATGGCCTTTTCATAATAGTGCAGGACCTACCTGAGTCAGTTGGGATTTGCTACCCCCCCCCTTTGAAATCCTATATTAAAATGGGGGTTGAAAAGGGGTCCCATTCTCCTAGTCCTGCAAACCGATTTCAAGTAGTAGATAACCTATGCATCTGCCATTAAAATGTGGTACATGGCTACATGAAGGTAACATGCTACAGTATACTATTTACCTCTTTGCAAATACAAATACTAGTCATTGTTCTTAGTACATTTTGTTAGTTCTACACAATGAAACAATTTGAATCAAAAAAACATTTGATGTTATTTATAGAACTAGTTAGGCAAGATGTCCTTACGTACATATGGCCTGTAGATTTGATCACAAGTATGCAACACAACCCATTACAATTTCACAAACTGACTGTTGAGAAATTATTATGTAAAGACTCACCAAAATCTCCGCCACAAAGGAAGTTATGTCATCAGTGATGTGTTCCCACTTGCTTTTTTCTTTCATTTTCTTGGAGGAAATGTACCAAAGAAATGTTGAAAATGGTATCACCTGGAGGTTAAAGAAAAATATAAAATAACTCAACTTTCCATTCACTAGATTTATCAAGATGAAAATTGGTCGGGTCTGTGATCATTTTTGTAACAGACATCAACGTCTTCCCTTGTTTCTTATTAATAAGTATATATGAATATTTTATATAGCTGTAATATCAGGGCAGCATATATATTGTTTTATATTTCTGTTTTTATTTTTGGGTATGTTGGACTGACATACAGATAGCTAACAGCACAGGACTAATATCATTATTAAAAGCACCTTTGCCTTTATCTTAAAGCTGCTCTTTAGGAATATGTTTTGCATCTGAGGTAATAAATACAGACAGTTATTTACAACACTTGAAGTGGTATCTGATCGACTCCATGTTACGGTCTATGAGTTGTGAACCCCCCCCCCCCCCCCCCAATAAAAGACATATTTGGAAAATTGCTGGAATATTTCTAACAAATTTGTGAGCTATCTTCCATAGGACTGCAACAGAAAATATATGTAGAAAGCACATGTGCTGGAGTTTCCTGGAAATATCTCTTAAACGGCCAGTATTATAACTGAAGTGCAAATAATGTACATCTTATACAGAACACATTAAGAGAATCCTTCAACACTGTTGACCAATGGCTAAGAATGGAATTCTGAATTACTTTGGTTTTTACTCTGAGGACATGCATATGGTCCAGAAGGTTCATGCATGTTTTGTATTACTGACTGACAACAACATATCCACACATTACAGTAAACCCACTAAAGACTTCCATTTGTAATCCCTTAGTTTATAGCTCATGGACAAATGACATAAAACCTAGATTATCTTCAGATTTAAATTTCACATCAATTTTATTGGGTTATAGATGTACTGAGAGGGGAAGGGTAAGAAAGGTTAGGATGGAAACAGAGAAATGATTCCTGTTAGTCATTCTACATGGTTCTAACTTAGTGTGGGTATGGTTCTAACTTAGTGTGTGTATGGGTCTCATTTTGTGTGCAGTGACTATATTTAATTGTTAGGGCACATGCACTTATGAATTAAATTGATTGTTTATGAGCCTGCCATACATTTTACTGGCTATTATTTGTGGAAGTTAGGCTGACAATCCAGAGGAGTCTGGCTGCGCTGTTAAGACCGATTACTACCCTTACCTGCCACCCAACACTATGACACACTGATAAATTAGAAGGGATCAAGTCATCTGAATATTTTGTTCCTTAATTTATGATGAATACACAAAACAAAATATGGACCCAGTACACTAAGCACATACACCTCTTTGTGTACTTTTACACAATGGTAAGCAATACAATGTATGACATGCATTGCCTCTCATATATGGTGTATGTAAGTTAGACTGAAGCCATTATCTTCTTCCCTAGGCCCTTAGGGAGTTTGCTGATCAAGCAAGATTCAAAACAATTACTGTTCCACCAGGATTAGGTAGTAACAAAATCACTTTCTACTTCAGAATCAAATCTAATTATAACTACAACCCAGCTTACCAGTCCTGCTATACTCTAAGTATACACTAATCATTCCCATCAGCATATTGTAAACCATTCTGTGCAAGATCCACATCGTGTGACCCCCAAAGATCGTCTCAAGAAAGATTAATCCACATTTACCTAATGAGGAGATAAAGACAAAGACAATAAGAAACATATCTGAACTAGATGTTTAATGCAAACGATAAAATCCCTTGTTTTTGAGTTTGCCTTTATAATATTTACTCAACAGTTATTCCATTGCTCACAGATACACAAGCTTATGCTAAAATGACTCAATAATTGCAAGTTCATTCATTTTATTGCAAGGCACTTTTATTTTAAAGTTGAATAATTTTTGGAAATTTATCCATAAAGAAAACAAAAGGCAACACTTAGGAATATGTTTGCAATCCTATGGATTAGACTAACTTGGTCAGCACACTTTCTAATTAGGTACTTTTAACGTTGTTTGGTGCAGCAGGCCAATGAAGTTGTTCATCTTTGGGGCCATTCTCTGGAAAATGAAACTGGCATGAAAAAACTAAAGTGTTCATCAGGACCAGTTGCTATACTTTTTGTTTTAGAGGGATTCCTCAAGTTTTCTGTTTCATATTTTTTTCATTAAAATTACAACCATAACATACTAATTTGCATAAATTTGCATTATTGTAAGTTTTAGCCAAAATTTGTAGTTTTTAACTGTATATTTGTTTTTTCTACATCAGTATCTAGAAATAATATTTCAGTTATCAACTATCACATGGAGGCAGTTACACATGGGTTCATTTATTTCATTCCTAAAGTAGAGGTTCCTGATCTTCAATTCTTTGTTAATAATGGGTGCTAATTAGCATAATTTTGACCAAATTTTGACCAAAATAACTCAAAAGTTTTCGTAAAAAGTAACTGATGTGCCTTATGATGTCCACACTTGATATGCAACCGTTCTTGGTACAGACTGTTAGTTTTGCAAAATATCCAGTCAAATAATTATTCTAACGATTAACTAATAGCCTCTAATTAGTCATCACACACGTGACCGATGGTCACGTGTGGGACATTTATCAATGGAAATGCAGAATGTCACAGACATGACCAAACAATGTCACACACGTGACCCTCCAAATCATGGCAGTAAAACTGTCTTAAAGTAATTCCTATGGAATATCAACATTAGTGCTGTTCTTTGGTCATTACTAGAGTCACATTTGCACTGCAAAAATTGCATACTATGGACAGAAAATTCAGAATGTCACACACGTGACCCAACAATGTCACACACGTGAGCGGATTTTTTTAGCTTATGTAGTATTATGCTAATTTTAAAAAGTGAAATATTGAGGTGAAATGTCTTGTTAGAATAGAAACACATTAAGGGAGAAACATGAGAAAGAAGGGTTAACCAGCCCTGTTAGAAACTGAGGAATTTGCCAATGTTTTTTTTGTGCAAATAAGCCAGTATCATTTCAGGTCACACATGTGACCGACCTTTATATAACCTCTGCCAGCACATGAATGTTCTGTATTTGGCTAAGCTATATGGTTTTGTAAAAGAGACCCCTAGTGCATACTTAAGTACTACAATCAAATCAGTGCAATACTCAATACCTATCATTATCCTTGACAACTATTTAATATGATGGGATGGGTGGACCTTGCCATAAATTACATAATATCCACTCAACCTGGAGACGGTGACAATAGAAAGCCTTTATTAGCATTATATGCCCACACAGGAATGAAACGGTTACATAATGAAACAATGTGTGTCTAATGACCATTAAAATTGGTCAGATTTGTAAGATTAGAGATGTACTTGGCATCAGAATTTCATCTTCTTGAAACCTACAGTTATGGTAAAATTTGTAGAGATGATGCTACAATTAGAGAAACACTGAATAAAAGAGGTCTCACAAAATCCCTAAGGCACAACCTTTAGCAGTGTTCTAACTAGATTGCTCATATGTTATGTCTTGTTTTGCAGTGATTGCAATTGATGGGGGTTGGGTGCTGGATGATAGACTTTCCGGTGGGGAAATTTCCCTTGAGGGATCATCTGATACGTCATGGAGTAAAAATATGCAATTAAACACTTGCATTCTCATGGAAGAGGGGGAGGGGTGGGTGGGGTAAAAATCAGGTGGTGGACCATACAATCATTACCCTGCTCATGTAAACTGTACACATTTCTTCCAAGAGCTGTTATCCGGATATGAAACTGGTAAATCCCTAAACAGGCTGATCTCAGTACTGAATATTTCCAGTTTACCTGATGATGAAAAAAAAATGCATTTGGTCTTCAGTTATAATGTTATTATTCATGTGAATTGTCATCACCCGGTCTGCAAGTAGCTGCATTCTATCATGTAACATTGTCAAACACAGAACACAGCTATTATTAACATATGGTATTCTACTGTAGTTTCAAAATAAATTACTCAGTTATAATTATAATAACAATGTAAAGAAACTAATGCAACTTGAATACAAATCTATAGACTGTACAAGATGAGTTCAAGGTCTCATAATGCTTCCCACAGTGTATATACAGTTCACCTACTACCAAACTAATTGAAATATAAAGAAACATTAATTTGAAATTGAGACAAGCATTGAATCTTCAATACAAACTTTAAGCAATATCATGGCAATCCAGTCTGGTTAATATTCATTTGAGAAACAAAAGTTATAACAATGCAACCCTGAAATAGAATGGAGCCTGAAGAAAACATGATGAAGGATCCTGGTCACATAATTTAGGAACCATTGGTTCACTGTACTGTCTAGAGGTTGATGAATTTGTAGGATTTCTGAAATGATGACATTGTACTATAATTGATTGAGTTAAAGTACATATTTTTCTATCTGCAGACTTTGACATATACTGTTATTTCATAACATGTTGTTCCGTGCAGTCCTGTTGTGAAAGGGTGAGGATTGGGTGGAGGCTACAGTTGTACGTCAGCTAAGTGCCCAGTGAAATATGTGATCAAGAATGATATACTTTTAACTTTGGATAAACAAAGACTTAAAAAAAGTGGATCTGGAGACACAACTGTGCATGGAACTGTGCCTGTCTCTCAATGTCCTTGGTTTTGGGTACTTGTACATTCTTCGAATAATGCTTCTTTAGCCTCACAAGATGTGATTGTGAATCTTAGAACTGTTGTGCGACAGTTTTTCAGGAGTTTGGAGAAAAATAACAAAGAAGTAGAGGAGATACAAACCCAACCATAATCTTCAGCTGATATGATAGACATCTTTGAGATGAATACCAAAGGTGGAGGTGATTTGCATTTTACTGTCCAATTACATTTCAAATCCTATTTCCAATATGTAAGCAAATGCTTAAAACAGTCATCTCTACTGTACTACAGTAAATAAACATCATAACAAACAAAGTACATTAAAGTTCAAGATTATATCCATATTTGTGTGACCTGTGTGTGACCTGCCTTAATTAATCTAGGTTTTTTGTTTTTGTTTGATGGAGTGTTCATTACAAATACCTCTAACTCAAAGCTCAGCAATACAGACTGAGTTGACTTCTTTAATGTTTCCACAGCATTATGGAATATCTAAAATGGTATTTCAAGTGTTTGGTTTTAATCTGAAGAAAATAAATATCTAAACAGAAGACTTATTTGTAGTTAACCCAAACTACTTTCATACAAACCAACAAGTTGTCTTCCAGTCTTACCATTCTAGAAGTGTCAGGAGTTCTAGAAGAATTTATTAATATGAGTCTCGGAGGCAATTTTTTATTTCAGTTTGACAAATGGTTAAAACGTACCAGAGGGTGTTTGGGGGCCTATTGTGTCATGGCAAGCTCACTACAAACATACCAATTACTGTATTAATCCATAAAAATCTACCAGAGGTTCTTGAAACATTACTATCACTGTTCTTTACTAACCATTAATGTTATTACCATTACATGAAAGAAATATCAGATGATGAACCACTCGTTGTCCTTGTCAGCACAGTATGAACACTTCCATCAAAAACTGGTAACTACAGGTGGAGTAGGTGATCCACTAATAGCTCCCAAAGGATAACTCAAGTTAACCTTTAAGTGAAAAGAAAATGATAATCAAGTTTTACTGATAGTAGATCTTGAGAATTTCGGTCAGAAATAGATATGTGTATGTCTCTGGCTTACTACCCTGTATACATGGACATTCACAGGGGATACAATCCAGATGAAGGAAAGTACACTTCAGTTTCCAATAACCAGGTAAGTGTAAAAACAATTAACCAATAAACTATTAAACTTGAACCGGATTGTCCGTTGTCAGTGGAAGTTGCATATAAAGGTGTAGTGCAGTGATATTATAAATGAGCTCCCAAAGGATAGTCCAACCTCACACAAACCCAACCATGCATGGTTTGGGCTTGACTGAGAAATTTGTGAGATTTTGCACCTCTCTTTCCTATTGAGGAAATAATGTCTTTTGAATTTCCACTCATCAGAAGATAATTTTTTTTATATAATTTAGTGTGTCAGCTTTGGTGGATGTGTTTTTGTATTATTTTTCTTTATTTAATGGCACCAGGCCCCTGGAGACTGCATTGCCTACGTTGACCTAGTTACACCACTCTCTGGGAGGTCTCTTTCCAGATTTTAGATCACCAAAGGTTTATAAAGTACCCTGTTCATCTAGTTAATAGCTATCTAATATGGTCAGTTCTTTCCACAAATTTGGCAGATGAAGACACTTGTAACCTCAAAATTTTGAGTCAAAAAGTTTTGAGATGAAAATGTCCAAATTTTGACTGTTGAGGTGAAAATCTTGAGATAAAAATTCCAAATATTAAGGAAGCAAATTCAAAATTTTGAAATTTGGTGACACTTATATATTTTTTTTAAGCCACAGTACTAAGTCGGTGAAGTTAGATCAGTTTTGAGACCAATTAGATTTCTTAAAACCAACTGCAGTGACTGGCTCAGCAATGTTTAAAAATTAAACAAGCATAAGTGACAATTCTTCATTCACAGCTGTACATACTCAGATTAGTAGGAAGTATTTCCAATTGTGTTCTCTGTTTATAGGGCTGGACTTACAAGGGTACTGCAAAGCTCTCCAAATCTTCAGTACTTTCACATAGTTTCTGGAATCTGCTAGCAATTTTGAGCACATGAGGACATGTCAGTATTAGAAATACTTTATCTGATTTTACACTGTGGAATATATATAAATATCTGAGCCCTAGCCGGGTGCTTCAGAATAGCTCTGTAACATCTCTTCTACTTCCTGTCTTCTTCTACTAAGTTTAAAACATGTAAATACATGTTAGAGAGAAAAATGTAATTTCTATATAGTATAAATCTAAGCCCTGGTGGGAGTCCCTGGGGACTTTAGCTGAGGCATTTTTACTTTTCAGATATTTATTGTTCTTTGATAGTGATTTTGCAGCCCAAGTGAAGCCAATGGTGGGGGGGGAGGGGGAAAGTTATAACCACCCTTATGGATGCCAGTGCATACATGTTTTAATGCCCTCTAAATGTGTTTATTTTAAACAGTATTTAGCTCTCAAATATGCAAGGAAGAAATGTTATCATGACATGATATTGATAAAGAGTGGCAGGGGAATTTAAATTCCTTAACCATGCCTGCTAGCCATATGTTTGGTGAATAAAGTCACAACAACCAGATTAACCTAATTCTTACCATTCCTATGTAACTCTGTGCATCAAGAAGTGTAGGATACTGAAAGAAGCTTGATAGATGCATACAGACCTAATCTGTTTGACCCCAAAATATGGAGAATAACATTTTTCAGGGCCAAAAACCGGGAGAATAAGGGAAAATAGGGAGGTTGGTCATTTTCAACTGAAATTATATAAATACTCCTAAATAAATAGTCTACAGTACTGCTCATGTATAACTGGACATGTGTACCTGCACAGGATCGTATAAACAAGTACAATCGCGTATAAAATCGTTGACAAACAAATTGCCGCGTAGACACCTCGTATAATCCCTGTACGAGTTTATACGCAGGTTATGCTATTGTGCTCAATGAATAGGGGTTAAAGTCGCCGAAAGAATTAGTGAGATGTTTGAAACAGCCGTTTCTTAAATCGTAGTTTAAGACGTGATATTCACCTAGCATCGAAGAGGACGCAGGTAAAGTGTGTGCCGGCATAGAACTTAACTGTTTTTTTTTGTCGTACACAAGTAGCCTACATGCGAACTGCACACATTCGGTATGCCGCATGTACAAACAAGTGACAACTTGTGTTTATTAAACTTGTGCAGGCGCGTATCCAGGGGGGGGCATTGGGGGCGCGCGCCCCCGGGTAAGAAAGAGAGGAGAGAAAAAAAGAGAGAATAAAAAAGGAAAAAAAAGAGGGGGAAAAAGAGAGAAAAAAGGAGAAAAGGAGGGAACAGAAGAAAAACGCCAAAGACACCGGGAAGAGAGAGAGGAACAGTGACATAATTACAGCGCTGATCCATATTATATACAGTACACAGGGTAGCCAGTGGCGTATCAAGGATTTCGGAAGGGGCATGCGCCTCGGCCTACCCCTTACACCGACAACTCCAATTTTGACGTTTCCATTTTCCCTCTCTCACTAATGTATATACTCTATATGGTATATCATATTACCCACGTGTGTGTATGGACGCCTTAAACAGTTGTACAATTGTGCTATGAAAAAAACTGTGGCTGGTCTCGAACTCGGCCGAGTCGTTGGGGAACATGGCGCATTTCGGTATTAGACCAGAATCTATATGCGAACTGCACTATACATGTGTTCTTCGATGCAACATTGCCATCCACAGATAAAATGTAATACACTCCAACCTGAATGCTAATTGTTACCCCAAATCTAGTACCGTAACTCGTACAATTAATCTAAAAATAAATTTTGCATGAGATTTGAGAATTGAGCACATTTCCTGTGAATATCATGTAGTTGACCCAAAGGCGTATCATTGCCGTGGCGGAGGGGGGGGGGCTGACGCACCCATCACTTCTTGAGATTGTTCCCATCTGCATGAAAATGTGCGCCTCACAACCCTACGCCCACCCCTCTTATCGCTTCCCGATGACATGCTATACAATACGAGAATTATTACTGTTGACATTGTTAGGCGTGACTTCTCCTAAAGACATTTGAAATGACGAGATGAAAGTATTTTGGTATTTCAACATTAATCAGAAATTTCTAAAATATACACTTGGATAAAAGTCGGGGGAGGGGTGGGAGGGGGCAATGTTCTATTCAGCTGAGAAGAAGGCCACTGCTACGAGTGTACACCCCTACCGGCCCGCTCCAATCCCCCCCTTACGACTTTACAAAAACATTGTTCATAGGCAAAACTGCATGGTGTATGGAGCCAATTTTAGACCTAATTGGTGGTCTAATTATGCCTCGGGGTGCACCAGTTAACATCAATTTTCAAAAAGAATTCAGGGACGGGGCTACTGAGATTTGCCTTCAACAAGCCAACGACCACACCTCCGCCATTTTTAAATTCTATGGCCTTTTCATAATAGTGCAGGACCTACCTGAGTCAGTTGGGATTTGCTACCCCCCCCCCTTTGAAATCCTATATTAAAATGGGGGTTGAAAAGGGGTCCCATTCTCCTAGTCCTGCAAACCGATTTCAAGTAGTAGATAACCTATGCATCTGCCATTAAAATGTGGTACATGGCTACATGAAGGTAACATGCTACAGTATACTATTTACCTCTTTGCAAATACAAATACTAGTCATTGTTCTTAGTACATTTTGTTAGTTCTACACAATGAAACAATTTGAATCAAAAAAACATTTGATGTTATTTATAGAACTAGTTAGGCAAGATGTCCTTACGTACATATGGCCTGTAGATTTGATCACAAGTATGCAACACAACCCATTACAATTTCACAAACTGACTGTTGAGAAATTATTATGTAAAGACTCACCAAAATCTCCGCCACAAAGGAAGTTATGTCATCAGTGATGTGTTCCCACTTGCTTTTTTCTTTCATTTTCTTGGAGGAAATGTACCAAAGAAATGTTGAAAATGGTATCACCTGGAGGTTAAAGAAAAATATAAAATAACTCAACTTTCCATTCACTAGATTTATCAAGATGAAAATTGGTCGGGTCTGTGATCATTTTTGTAACAGACATCAACGTCTTCCCTTGTTTCTTATTAATAAGTATATATGAATATTTTATATAGCTGTAATATCAGGGCAGCATATATATTGTTTTATATTTCTGTTTTTATTTTTGGGTATGTTGGACTGACATACAGATAGCTAACAGCACAGGACTAATATCATTATTAAAAGCACCTTTGCCTTTATCTTAAAGCTGCTCTTTAGGAATATGTTTTGCATCTGAGGTAATAAATACAGACAGTTATTTACAACACTTGAAGTGGTATCTGATCGACTCCATGTTACGGTCTATGAGTTGTGAACCCCCCCCCCCCCCAATAAAAGACATATTTGGAAAATTGCTGGAATATTTCTAACAAATTTGTGAGCTATCTTCCATAGTACTGCAACAGAAAATATATGTAGAAAGCACATGTGCTGGAGTTTCCTGGAAATACCTCTTAAACGGCCAGTATTATAACTGAAGTGCAAATAATGTACATCTTAAACAGAACACATTACGAGAATCCTTCAACACTGTTAACCAATGGCTAAGAATGGAATTCTGAATTACTTTGGTTTTTACTCTGAGGACATGCATAGGGTCCAGAAGCTACATGCATGTCTTGTATTACTGACTGACAACAACATATCCACACATTACAGTAAACCCACTAAAGACTTCCATTTGTAATCCCTTAGTATATAGCTCATTGACAAATGACATAAAACCTAAATTATCTTCTGATTTAAATTTGACGTCAATTTTCCTAGGTATTATATGTACTGAGAGGGGAAGGGTTGGAAAGGTTAGGATGGAAACAGAGATTTTTATGGTTCCTGTTAGTCATTCTACATGGTTCTAACTTAGTGTGGGTATGGTTCTAACTGAGTGTGTGTATGGGTCTCATTTTGTGTGCAGTGACTCTATTTAATTGTTAGGGCACATGCACTTATGAATTAAAGTTATTGTTTATGAGCCTGCCATACATTTTACTGCCTAATTAGGCTGACAATACAGAGGAGTCTGGCTGCACTATTAAGACCGAGTACTACGCTTACCTGCCACCCAGCACTACAGTATGACAAACTAATAAATTAGAAGGGATCAAGTCATCTGAATATTTTGTTCCTTCATTTATGATGAATACACAAAACAAAGAAATGGACCTGGATATTAAACACATACACCTCTTTGTGTAGTTTTACACATTGGTATACAATACAATGTATGGCATGCAGTGTCTAACATATGGTGTATGTACTGTATGTTGAGGCCTTTATCTTCCCCTCTGGCCCTTAAGGAATTTGCTGGTCAAGCAAGATTCAAAACAATTGCTGTTCCTCCAGGATTTAGGCAGTAACAAAATCACTTTCTACCCAGAATCAAATCTAATTATAACTACAACCCAGCTTACCAGTCCTGCTATACACTAATTATACACTAATCATTACCATCAGCATATTGTAAACCATTCTGTGCAAGATACATATCATGTGACCCCAAAGATCGTCTCAAGAAAGATTAATCCACATTTACCTAATGAGGAGATAAAGACAAAGACAATAAGAATCATATCTGAACTAGATGTTTTAATGCAAACGATAAAATTCCTTGTTTTTGAGTTTGCCTTTTTTAATATTTACTCAACAGTTATTCCATTGCTCACAGATACACAAGCTTATGCTAAAATGACTCAATAATTGCAAGTTCATTCATTTTATTGCAAGGCGCTCTTATTTTAAAGTTGAATAATTTTTGGAAATTTATCCATAAAGAAAACAAAAGGCAAAACTTGGTAACATGTTTGCAATCCTATGGTTTAGACTAATTTGGTCAGCACACTTTCTAATTGGTACTTTTAACGTTGTTTGGTGCAGCAGGCCAATAAAGTTGTTCCCAAATTTCTAACTCTATTACTTTGAAGTCAAGCAAAGTTAGGCAATATTACTGGTCTAGATTGCTTTTTTTTTCAAACTATCTGCATACCAGTGTGAAGCAAAGGCTGCTCTATTACATAAATGTTAGTGTTTTTGCTTTCACAACTTTCCCAGTAACTTAATTTCTAACTTTGCCAATATGCAGCAACATGATGAACCCCCCCCCCCCACCCAAACACACTCTTATAACAGAAAAACTGAATTACACAATAACTTTAAGAACAGAAAAATAATACAAATGCATTAAAGATTTCAGATGACATAACATGCTGAATCCTAAAAGAACTTGTCATATTGTGTTGTATGATCTTCTGTGATAGAATCGTAAATTGTTGCTAGACATAGTGCAATACTCAATACCTATCATCATCCTTGACAACTATTTAATATGATGGGATAGGTGGACCTTGCCATAAATTACATAATATCCACTCAACCTGGAGATGTGACAATAGAAAGCCTTCATTAGCATTATATGCTCACACAGGAATGAAACTGTTACATTATGAAACAATGGATGTCTAATGACCATTAAAATTGGTCAGATTTGAAAGATTAGAGATGTCCTTGGCATCAGAATTTCATCCTCTTGAAAACTACAATTATGGTACAATTTGTAGAGATGATGCTACAATTAGGGAAGCTCTGGACAAAAGAGGTCTCACAGAATCCCTAAGACACAACTTTTAGCAGTGTTCTAACTGGATTGTTCATATTTTAGGTCTTGTTTTGCAGTGATTGGGGGTTGGGGGGTCCTGGATGATAGACTTTTCGGTGAGGAAATTTCCCTTGAGGGATCATCTGATATGTCATGGAGTAAATATATCCAATTAAAAACTTGCATTCTCATGGAGGAGGGGGATGGGTGGAAGGGGTAAGAATCAGGTGGTGGACCATACAATCATTACCCTGATAATGTAAACTGTACGAATGTCTTCAAAGAGCTGTAATCCGGATATGAAACTGGTAAATCCCTAACAGGCTGATCTCAGGACTGAATAATTCCAGTTTACCTGATGATGAGAAAAAACAAAATGCATTTGGTCATCAGTTATAATGTTATTATTTATGTAAATTGACATCACCCGGTCTGCAAGTAGCTTCATTCTACCATGTAACATTGTCAAACACAGAACACAGCTACTATAAACATACAGTATGGTATGCTACTGTAGTTTCAAAATAAATCACTCAGTTATAATTATAATAACAATGTAAAGAAACTAATGCAACTAGAATACAAATCTATAGACTGTACAAGATGAGTTCAAGGTCTCATAATGCTTCCCACAGTGTATATACAGCTCACCTAATACCAAACTAATTGACATATAAAGAAACATTAATTTGAAACTGAGACAAGCATTGAATCTTCAATACAATCTTTAAGCAATACCACTAGCAATCCAGTCTGGTTTATATTCAATTGAGAAACACAAGTAATAACAATGTAACCCTGAAAACAGATGGAGCCTGAAGAAAACATGATGACTGTTTCGGTCACATAGTTTAGGAACCATTGGTTCACTGTACTGTCTAGAGGTTGATGAATTTGTAGGATTTCGGAAATGATGACATTGTACTATAATTGATTGAGTTAAAGTACATATTTTTCTATCTGCAGACTTTGACATATAGTTGTTATTTCATAACATGTTGTTCGGTGCAGTCCTGTTGTGAGAGGGTGAGGGTTGGGTGGAGGCTACAGTTGTACGTCAGCTAAGTGCCCAGTGAAATATGTGATCAAGAATGATATACTTTTAACTTTGGATAAACAAAGACTTAAAAAAAGTGGATCTGGTGACACAACTGTGCATGGAACTGTGCCTGTCTCTCAATGTCCTTGGTTTTGGGTACTTGTACATTCTTCGAATAATGCTTCTTTAGCCTCACAAGATGTGATTGTGAATCTTAGAACTGTTGTGCGACAGTTTTTCAGGAGTTTGGAGAAAAATAACAAAGAAGTAGAGGAGATACAAACCCAACCATAATCTTCAGCTGATATGATAGACATCTTTGAGATGAATACCAAAGGTGGAGGTGATTTGCATTTTACTGTCCAATTTTATATTTCAAATCCTATTTCCAATATTTAAGCAAATGCTAAAAACAGTAATCTCTACTGTACTACAGTCAATAAATATCATAACAAACATAACACATTAAATTTCAAGATTATATCCATAGTTGTGTGACATATGTGTGACCTACCTAACTTAATCAAGGTGTTCTTGTTTGATGGAGTGTTCATTACAAATACTTCTAACACAAAGCTCAGCAATACAGACTTAGTTGACTTCTTTAATGTTTCTACAGCATTATGGAATATCTAAAATGGTATTTCAAGTTTTTTTTATTTTAATCTGAAAAAAATAAATACCTACACAGAAGACATATTTGTAGGTAACCCAAGCTACTTTCATATAAACCAACAAGTTGTCTTCCAGTTTTACAATTCTGGGAGTGTCAGGAGTTCTAGAAGACTTTATTCATATGAGTCTAGAAGGCAATTTTTATTTCAGTTTGGCAAATGGTAAAATGTACCAGAGGGTGTTGAGGTAGCTATTGTGTCATACTGTAGCAAGGTCATTACAAACATACCAAGTACTGGATTAATCCAGCAAGAATCCGATCGTTTTAATGTCCTTACTACAGTAGGGCGTAATCCTGTCAGTTGTATTTTGAGAAGGTGAGTTAAAACTTTATATACATTATTTTAGTGAGAGTGAATGGAGATAAAAGAGTATTCCTCGATCTGCGACGCTATCCATAAAATCTACCACACATCTTTGAAACGTTATCAATACTGTTCAACACTTACCATTAATGTGATTACCATCACATGGAGGAAATATCAGATGATGAACCATTCATTGTCCTTGTCAACACAGTATGAACGTGACTTCCATCAAAAACTGGTAACTACAGGTGGAATAGGTGATCCCCTAACAGCTCGCTTCATAATTAACCTAATGAAGAGAAAAGAAAGTGATGTGAATGAGATTTAAGTCCTAATTATAGGAGACATTGAGAATGTCAGTCAGAAATAGTCTCTGGCTAACTACCATGTATACATGAACAATCACAGAGAAAAAAATACAGAGGAAGGAAAGTACAGTTCAGTTTCCAATAACCAGGTATTAAGTGTAAAAACAATTAGCCAGTTAAGCATCAAACTTGAACCGGGTTGTCCGTTGTTTAGTGGAAGTGGCACATAAAGGTGTGGTGCAGTGATATTAATGAGCTCCCAAAGGAGAGTCCAACCTCACACGAACCCAACCATGCATGGTTTGGGCTTGACTGAGAAATTTGTGAGATTTCGCACCTCTCTTTCGTATTGAGGACAGAACGTCTTTTGAATTTCCACTCATTAGGAGATACTGTAAAATTTTGTATCTAATTTAGTGTGTCAGCTTTGGTGGATGTGTTTTCATATTATTTTTCTTTATTTAATGGCACCAGGCCCTCGAGACTGCATTGGCTACATTGACCTAGTTACACCATTCTCGGGGGGAAGGGGGTCTCTTTCTAGATTTTAGATCACCAAAGGTTTATAAAGTACCCTGTTCAGCTGGTCAATAGCCATACAATATGGTCAGTTCTTTCTACAAATTTGGCAGATGAAGACACTTATAACCTCAAAATTTTGAGTTAAAAGTTTTGAGAGATGAAAAAGTCAAAATTTTGACTTTTGAGGTGAAAATCTTGAGATAAAAATTCCAAATATTGAGAAAGCAAATTCAAAATTTTGAAATTTGGGGACACTTATATATTTTCTTAAGCTACCGTACTTAGTCGCCGAAGTAAGATCAGTCTTGAGACCAATTAGATTTCTTAAATCCAACTGCAGTGACTGGCTCAGCAATGTTTAAAAATTAAACAAGCATAAGTGACAATTCTTTATTCACAGCTGTACATTCTCAGATTAGTAGGAAGTATTTCCAATTGTGTTTATAATGTTTATAGTGGCTGGACTTACAAGGGTAATGCAAAGCTCTCCAAATCTTCAGTACAGTGTTTTCACATAGTTTCTGGAATCTGCATTTTGAGCACATGAGGACATGTCAGTAATAGAAATACTTAATCTGATTTTACTCTGTGGAATATATAGCTGAGCCCTGGCCGGGTGCTGGGGGCTTCAGAAGAGCTCTGTAACATCTCTTGTACTTCATGTCCTCTTGTACTAAGTATGAAGCATGTAAATACATGTTAGAGAGAAAAATGTAATTTCTATGAAGTATAAATCTAAGCCCTGGTGGGAGTCCCTGGGGACTTTAGCTGAGGCATTTTCACTTTTCAGATATTTAATGTTCTCTGATAGTGATTTTGCAGACCAAGTGGAGCCTATGGGGGAGGGGGGGGGCCAAGTGCTCACCACCCTAATGCCAGTGCCTGTATATGTTTGAATATGTTTATGTTAAATGGTAGTTAGCTCTCAAATATGCAAGGAAGACATGTTATCACGACATGATATTGATAAAGAGTGGCAGGGAAATTTAAATTCCTTAACCATGCTTGCTAGCCATCAGTTTGGTGAATCAAGTCACAACAACCAGATTTACTTCATTCTTACCATTCCTATGGAACTCTGTGCATCAAGAAGTGTAGGATACTGGAAGAAGCTTGATAGGTTCATAGGTCCTGATCTCCTCTATCAAGTACAGTCTCTGTCTTCATAATTACTAGAGGGTTTCTTCCTACCGTTGAATTATTACATCATGGAGCCGTCAGACTGAGCCTCAGTGATTTCTAAATCAAAAGTGAAACACTAAACATGAAATCAAATTAGTTATTCAGATATTTTTAGACTTCAGAAACAAAAGTATACTCACTTACAAAGAAAACCCATGGTAGCAGTTCCACTTTGATCCAATCATTGATCATTTTATGTTAGTGATTAGTGTTTGGTTTCTGAAGCTTTTTGAAAGTTCTTAGGAACTTTTGCATTCAGATAGCAACGTGACACTACAGCAGTCTTTGTGAGCAATCAACTTTACATGTTAGTTGTAAAAGACCCCTACACCTTTAGTAAGTAAATTATGTAAAAGTGCATAATTGATTTGTGATATTGAAGCTAAAGATACGTCAATAGGAACTGAGCATTACCAGCACAAACCCTGGAAATTCTGGATATGTTCCAATAATGGGTTGTCTTTGACCAGCAAGGGAAGTCTAAAGCACTGCAGTATTATGGGTGACAAACTACAAAAATGTTTGTATATGATATGGGATATTGAATCTCAATCTCTGGAAAACCTTGCACTTCATTTGACCTTTACTCACTGGCAGGTTAGTACTTAAATCTACAATATACCAGGAGAGGAAACAACTCCAGAGTACTTTAAGAGTAGGTTTTTATGACTACATAGTTTGAATAAAGGCCGTGGCTATTCTTACGACTAGTCGTAACAATTATTTATAAACTATTCTTACGACATCGGCGAATTCATGCGAATTAAAAGTAAATAAAGCAACTGCGCATATAGTAGGGGTAACCCTAACCCTAACTCTAACACTCAATCCAACCCTTACCCTAAACCTAACCGGAAATTATTGTTTCTCCTGGTCGTAAAAAAAGTACTCCTAGTCGTAAAAATAGCAACTGTGCATGCGCAAAAGGGTATTATTGTTACAACTAGTCGTAAGAATATTTAGCCACTTTGTTGAATAAAACCTTTCAGATACAGTAGTTGGATGATCTCGCAAATGTAGAACACTTCCTCAATAAACTAATGTGATCAGTATTCTGAGGGAGGAAACCCTCTCCTTCAACTTGTAACCAACTAACAGGCTAGCATCACCATATTTCAGCTAGTCCTACATTGTGCTGATCCTAGGACACGCTTTATGCTGGCATTGCGAACTTTTGAATGTTGTCATTAAAGCCATTGGACTAGGCCTTCGTTAGGCTGCACTTTTCTTATATGACTAAAGAAGACCTAAGCCATAACTTCAACGTTATGATGTCCCTGTCCTTGTAGGTACATAGCCTAACAATATGAAAGGAAAACACGACATACATTTCTTCTTTGACAATTGCAATATACTTAGTCTGTTTCTTTCAGTATCACCATCTGGAATATATTGCAATATCTTCATATTAGTAAGCCAGTACTGTAGCTTCAGGGAATCACGTTAAACAAACAGAGAAGTACAAGTTGTACAACCATACAACCGTTCTTCAAACGCTGCTTTACACTGTGTCGTTGGTTTGTTTAGATTTTGAAGATGAGACTTGTTCAAGTCGTTTCATTGGCCACGAGGGAAATACCCCTCTTTTTCAGATAAATGATCAATCTTCCAGTTCAAATAATAGCAATCAGTGGCGTAGCTACGGGGGGCGTGGGGGCGACAGCCCCCCATGAAAGCTCGTCGCCCCCCAGTCGCCCCCCCCCCCACTGGGATTTTGGGTGTCGAAAAAAAATTACATGTGCGAAAAAAAATATATCATTGGTCTGAATGGTCTCGAATCTCCATGATGACCACTCATGAACGACCCTTCGACCGCGGACCGGCAGTAGGCTATAGTTGCTGAAAACCTGACGTGACATAGCTCATAGGCCGAGAAGTCTACAGTAGTCGCACTGTACTGAAAACGCATGTTAACGACCGTCGAATAATATAATTCTTGCTCTACAAGACTACAGAACACATAATGTTTACCAGTGGCGGCGGAACCGGGGGGGGGGGGCTTGGGGGGGGGGCTCAGCCCCCCCAATGAAAAAGTTGAGGGGGAAAATGCATGATAAGCCCCCCCCCAATATTTACCAAGGCTCCGAAACGTGCATCTGCCTATTTTTCAATGCATACTTGTCGATCTGTCCGATGCACACGTATACTATATATATAGGTGTAATAATTTTAATTGCTGGGGGACCCTCGGCCCGTCCCCTGGCTATAGACCACATTGTCACCCCAACCGCGTCTTCACGCCCCGTGAAAAGTGGAAGCAGTGAGTGTGAGTACCGGTAAGCGTAACACAACTTCGTCTTAGGCCAATGACTTGCCTCATTTCAGCCAGTTCTCCAACATCCCCTTACTTAGTGGCGGAGCGTCCATATATACAGTCAGGGGGCGGATGCCCCCCCCCCCCCCTGACGGACTCAAATGGACTGCTGGCGCCCTTTTCAGCTTTTCACTACTTTTTACTTATTCGCGATTATTGACTATTTTATTGCGCTCTCATATACCTATTGACATTTGTCATATTCTGTTGGTGTAATTTTTCGACAAAATGGCGACGACACCTTTTTATTCTCCGTTAATCTGCAAATTAGCAAGGCCCGGAAAGGGTCATTTCCTGCAATCTAGGGAGTATCTTTTCTCAAAAATTTTCTGTACGCTCCGCGCCAACTTGTGGTGGCGCTCCGCTTAGATAGTGTCGAAAGCGCCCCTACAGACCATTCTTGCCCCCCCCCCGTCCAATACACCTAGCTCCGCCACTGCCCTTACTACACTCAAAAACGTCTTTGCGAGTACACTACGAGGAATAGCTACTCTCTTAAAACACCATCGAACATACAAATTACAATGTTTTTACAGACTTTTAGGTGCAATCTGAGAAATTGCAGGCTTGAGACCCATATTTTAGGGCTAGGTATTCGCAGCATTAAACACTCGGGAAGTGCCGTTTCCGGCCATCTGGGGGTTTGAAAAAACCCAATATTTTCTTGTACGCTCCTCGCCAACCGATGGTGGCGCTCCGCTTAGATAGTCTCCACACATTAGCCCCCCCAATAATTTTTCCGTTCCGCCGCGCCTGATGTTTACTACTGAATCTGTGTGTTCGACTGTTCGGGCAAACTTTGCCTTTGTCACTCTTTTTTTTAAATATCCATAATCCCTAACATGCAAATAAATACTAATATAAACAGCCTATCATTATCTTGTAACCAGTGCGTATTAACTGATCAAACAAGCTAGTGAGCAATACTATACCCTTATAGAAAGGTGGTCTCCAGGTACTTGAATGCCAAAGAAGATGTTAATAGGTAAAAAATGCTGACATCATACACATGTTTCTCACATCATTGCTCGCGTCATTGCCTCAATACCCTGTTACATTTTCAATCTGGTTTTCACTTCTGGGACGTACCCTGATGCTCTTAAAACCACTAACAACCAAATTTTCAAGAAAGGAGGCAACACTATCATTGAGAACTACCCCCCCCCCCCGACGGACTCGAATGGACTGCTGGCGCCCTTTTCAGCTTTTTAAGCATGTTTTACTTCGCGATTATTGACTTTTTCATTTCACTCTCATCTACCTATTGACATTTGTCACATTTTGTTGGTGTAGTTTACTGACAAAATGCTCTAACGTACGGCGGTATTTAATTTATCGGCACTTAATTCTGTTGTACGAAACTCTTTCCAAGAACTGTACGGGGTTTTCGATCTATTTTTTTCGAAAACATGAGCACTCACAAAGATACCACGGGGATTGTGATGAAGCGCATGCACTTTCAACACCCATATAAACTTCCACTTGTCACAAATGTCGATGACACATATTTATTCTTCGTTTACCTCCAATTAGCAAGGCCCGGAAAGAGTCATTTCCGGCAATCTAGGGAAAATCTTTACTCAAGAAAAATCTGTACGCTCCGCGCCAACCTGTGGTGGCGCTCCGCTTAGATAGTGTCGAAAGCCCCCCTATAGGCCATTCTCGCCCCCCCCCCGACCAATACCCCTAGCTCCGCCACTGCCGGCCAATCAGTCTATCACCAAAATAATATTTTAGACGCAATCTAGTTCGGTCATTTCAGTATGTTACTTGGCTGAAAGCCCAGTCAATCTTTCTTTATTTTCCACACGCAATTTTCAGATTTGTCGAAAACTGTCAATGCCGGTGTCAAACTCACAAAAGATTTGTCATGATATTTCAAAGTAACTTACCAGATTGTTTTTTTTTTCTATTTCACTAAACTCTTTGATGACCATATCATAACATGGGATCTCAAAATAAAGGATGTTGAGAAAACTTTAGAGCACCTAAGAAGGCCTGGGAAGTGTCATTTCCAACGATCTGGGAGGCCCTTTTAGCTAAAAATTTACGGTACGATGCGCGCCAACTCATGGTGGCGCTCCGCTTAGATAGTAACAAAAAAATGGTCAAGCCCCCCAGAAAATGTTCAAGCCCCCAGCGCGCCCCCCCCCCCACTGAAAAAAATCCTGGCTACGCCACTGATAGCAATTTACAACAAAATGGCAAATTCCTTGTATCTAGGAGTGAGGTCTTCAACATTATGCTGCGAAATGTCAATTCATCATTTTGCACCTCGATAATTTTCTGGTAATTTTGCGTTCATAGAATCTTCTATAGCCGCTTGAAGTGTATACGTGTTATGGGTCGTAGCGTATAAGTCTTATGGAAAAGACAAAACAATACTTAGTTATTACACTGCAACTCACCAAATTACAATTTGGACGGCATCTTGACTATTCACAACAGATCTTCCGAAGTCCAAATATAAAAGGGGTCCGGCACTAAATATATAATAAAAACGCAATATGCAAATAATGAAAATATTTTGATGGTCTTGACCATTCCAGTAAAGCAAAGATAAGGGGCTAGTGTAAGTTCCAAAGAAAAACGCGTACTATCGCCTAGCGAAATCTATCGTGATAGTATTTCGTCACTACAAGTGTCACCAAGACAGCATGAAAATTAGACATGTTTGGCACTTTTCAGGATATTGTTTACTACGAGCTCACAAAGAAGTCAATATTTTATCATTTCTAAAGACTTTTGAAATGACGAGATGAAAGTATTTTGGTATTTCAACATTAATCAGAAAATTTCTAAATTATACACTTGGATAGAAGTCGGGGAGGGGTGGGAGGGGGGCAATGTTACATTCAGCTGAGAAGAAGGCCACTGCTACGAGTGTACACCCCTCCCCCCCCCCCTTACGACTTTACAAAAACATTGTTCATAGGTAAAACTGCATGGTGTATGGAGCCAATTTAAGACCTAATTGGTGGTCTAATTATGCCTCGGGGTGCACCAGTTAACATCAATTTTCAAAAAGAATTCAGGAGACGGGGCTACTGAGATTTGCCTTCAACAAGCCAACGACCACACCTCCGCCATTTTTAAATTCTCTAGCCTTTCCATAATAGTGTAGGACCTACCTAAGTCAGTTGGGATTTGCTCCCCCCCCCCCTTGAAATCCTATATTAAAATGGGGGTTGAGAAGGGCTCCCATTCTCCTAGTCCTGCAAACCGATTTCAAGTAGTAGATAACCAATGCATCTGCCATTAAAATCAGTTACATGGCTACATGAAGGTAACATGCAATAATGTGTACCTCTTTGTAAGGCATTATTGTATATAGGAATAATATACTGGTTTGGCAACATGTCCACCCAACGGCTATTTACAGAATAACTGGACGCGAGCAAGACTGCATTTTCTGATTTTTTTTTTATGCAATTATACAATAGTGATTTTAACATCGGTCAGTTCAGTTCTTAAACTTCACACTAGTATTTTTTAGCACAACCTTAATTTAAGTTTAGACAAAAATTATAGTCTAACTACGCCCCAGAATTGTTTCAGTCGGAGGACTCCCACAACCCCGTACATGGAATTGCATTCAACGACTACTCCACAGCAACAACATCAAAACTTTCGGATCCACATATAGTCTGACCATAAATGTTCGTTCCCCTTCCTAAATTGATCGGGAGAATTTTGGAATGTGAACCCACGTTACTGGGTTCTAAACCATACAGGAGAGTCGATCCGTTTTCAGGATTGGAGAGGCAAACTTACCGCTCATGCACTTAATCAGAAATATACACAAATTAGCCACAAGATGTACCTCCTCCTTTATGTTCTACACCCTTCCCCATATCTATGTAGACATGTGACAAATCACTTGATTGGCGTAGGAAGGGAGCAAAAAATGAATTGGCTGGGGAGGGGGTCGGGGGGCATCCCAATTAAGTAAACAATACACATTTTGTCATTATTTTGACCCACATGGAACACTGAAAAATTTCAAAATTTCCATATCAAAATTTTAATTATTTTATCCCGAAAGTTTTGAATATTTCTGGGAATTTCAACCCTTTTTCAAAATTGAAACCCTTTTCTTGAAAATCAAATTTGTCTTAAAATTGCAATCTGTAATATAACCGAAATTCTCAACATTAAACTACTTTTTCTAAAATTTAGAACCTCTTCGATTGATTTCGACCTCTTTAATTCCCTTCGTGTAAAATGTCGATTTCTTTTTGTTTTAAATTTAAACTATTGAAATGTTGACTTCTCAACTAAAAATATTAGCGTTTTATCTCAAACTTGTACGTTTCTCTCGAAATTGCCATTGCATTTCTCGAAATCAAGATTTCTTTCTTATGCAAAATTTCAACTATTTTTTCTCAAAAAATAAACTTTTCTTGATGAGGATGGTAATAAGTAAAACGGGAGAAAAAGGGGGGGGGGCTACATGAATTGACTATTACAATTATTGGTTAAATGTCGACATAGTATTTTGATTTGAGCAATTACGAGGTACGTGAAAGACAAAACATCGTTTGATTGCCTTAAACTCTCTTTGCTGGTGCAAAGATTTAGCTAAATAATCCAGCATTGACATGGAATGGAATTAATTACAAAGGTGGTTGGGTGGGGAGGGATGAAAAAAGTCGTGTAGTTACAGGTGCGTATCCAGGGGGGGCGTTGGGGGCGCGCGCCCCCCGGGTAAGAAAAAGAGAAGAGAAAAAAGAGAAGAAAAAAGGAAAAAAGAGGGGAA
Source organism: Apostichopus japonicus (assembly GCF_037975245.1). Lineage (NCBI taxonomy): Eukaryota > Metazoa > Echinodermata > Holothuroidea > Aspidochirotida > Stichopodidae > Apostichopus > Apostichopus japonicus. The sequence goes on from NC_092567.1 coordinate 8,674,290, forward strand.
AAAAGAGGAGGAGGAGAGGAAGGAAGGGAAAAGAAAAAGAAGAAAGAGAGAAAAAGGAGAAAAAGAGGGAGTAAAAGCAAAACGCGAAGACACCGGGAAGAGAAAGAAGAACAGTGACATCATTACAGCGCTGAAGGGTAGCCAGTGACGGATCAATGATTTCGTAAAAGTGTGACTCACCCTACCCCTCACACCGACAACTCCATTTTTTGACGTTTCCATTTTCCTCTCTCACTAATGATCTATATATATATACTATATATGGTCTATCATAACGCGTGTGTAGAATTGTGCTATGAAACCAACTGTGGCTGGTCTCGAACTCGATCGTGTCGTCCGGGAACATGACGCATTTTGGGATGGGGGCGACCGCCCGCCCCCCCCCCCCCATTCAGCATTTTTTTAAATGATATCGCTAAGTAATTTCAAAATAGAAAGTGCTTAGAGGCAACTAACAAGGCCTGGGAAGTGTCATTTCCAGCGATCTGGGAGACATTTTCGGCCAAAATTTGCTTGTACGCTTCGCGCCAACCTATGGTGGAGCTACGCTTAGATAATTTGCCTACAGGCTTCGCCTCTCCCTTGGCAAATTCCTCGCTACGCGCCTGTTTGAATTTGTAACGCAAACAGCAGATATAACATCATATCAGTGAGCATGAAAATGGCGTTCCAGGATGAAAAGCCTCAAAACTGTCCGACTTGCCTGAAAAAATAACCAAAAATTTTCAACGTGTTAACGTCAATATCATATAAGCAAGTATCGGTTATTACATCGCATGCCATCATGTACCGTACGGTCCGTTCAAATTGCGCAGTATACCGCGGGATGCTAATGTAAACAACGACATGTCTCATGTAGATGTATAAAAAGCATGGAGGTCCAATTATGTCAAAACTCTCTTTTACATTAGTAATGGCGAATTAGGGCCTGCACCCCCGCCGCGCAGTGGCGGAGCGTCCATATGGTCAGGGGGGCGGATGCCCCCCCCCCCCCTGACGGACTCAAAAGGACTGCTGGCGCCTTTTTCAGCTCTTTACCACTTTTTACTTATTCGTGATTTTTGACTTTTTTATTGCGCTCTCATCTACTTATTGACATTTGTCACATTTTGTTGGTGTCATTTGGCGATGACACCTTATTCTTCGTTTATCTGCAAATTAGCCAGGCCCGGAAAGGGTCATTTCCGGCGATCTAGGGAGTATCTTTACTCACAAATTTTCTGTACGCTACGCGCCAACCAGTGGTGGCGCTCCGCTTAGATAGTGTCGAAAGCGCCCCTTCAGACCATTCTCGCCACTCCTGACCAATACCCCTAGCTCCGCCACTGCCGCCGCGCCTCCTACGCCTATGTGTGTAGTGTTCGGTTTCGGAAATATCTGCTATTTTTTTCATTTCCTTCAACCAAGTTTTATAATAGCCGTTATAACAGGTTTTAATATTTGTACATCAATAAATTAACTGTGTCTGAATTTTCGAAAATTTCTGACCAACATTCTACATCACACTTCCCTCTACTCGTGCACTTTTGACCGGTCTGTTAGGGGTTGAAGGAAGTTTTTTCTATATTGGTTGTCCATAGATGAAATTTTGTACAACATTATGGCTATGTTTTGAAGTGAGTTTATTCACGAGAAATGTGAATTTTCAAATTCTGAACAAATATGGGGCTTAAAACCTTGAAAAGTGGGGCTGACGGGTATTGTGGGCCGGGACGTAGAATCACCTACAAAGCAAAGACCCACAGGAGATGCGATCAGGTCGAACATGATGTGTGCCGGGTTGACAATCTTCTAAAAGGTTATGGATGGAAAAAAAAACTATTAGGAAATACTTGGTTCTCAGGCAAAAGGTGTACATCTGGTTGGTCATTTCAAGCCCGAGAAGTGCCGTTTCCGGTGATCTGGGGGGTTTCAAAACAAGAAATTTTCTTGTACGCTGCGCGCCAACCGATGGTGGCGCTCCGCTTAGATAGTAATTCGCGCCCCCCGGATTTGAAAATCCTGGATATGCGCCTGAGTTACATTTATTCCGATAATTTCATGATGATTTAGTGAATATATGTAAAAACAAAAATGTAACTTGACACAGACACGTTTTGTCTGCACGATGTGTCTGCAAGATGTGTAGGACGGAGCAAGGCTGTTCAATTTATGTTATTCCATGTAGGTTTTATTATTCATTAAACATGTACTCTTTAAATCATTTGAAACAGACGGTATTCAAACTTTTGTGTTTATTGCTTGTTTATGCATCCACTAGCAGATAATAGGGTGGGGGAATGTGTACATGAAATGCTATTTGCCCAAATTTTAACCGGTGGTGGGGGAGGGGGAGGGGGTGCACGGGAACTAACACCCTACCGCTTAGGTAGAAATGTCAATGATAGCTTGATCTAATTGATATAGGTTGTGTTGTATTATTTACTTCCTCGACCCCTTCCTTAAGACATACCCAATCGACGTCAGTTTTCAAACTGTCTGTTTTCACCGGGTATGTATAACGTTACATCTCTCGTACATTTACTTCTATTGGCGCCAAAATGTATGTTACAAATTTCAAACATCACCCGCGAACAGCTGGAAAACACCTGTATATGCTATTGAATACCTGTTCACATCTAGTATCTATATCACTGACAACGAATGTTTTAGTGTTATATTAGTGGAGCTCCAGAGTACGTATTATATTCGTGGGAGACTGGGAGTTGTTTGTTACCATTGACTTGTTGGTTAATAAGATGGATTATTTAATGGAGAGGAACCACTGTTAATAGTTAAGACAGCGTTCATTGATAAGTGAGATAATTTGACGGTATGGTATAGAGGCATAGGCTAGAGGGGGAAAGCGGCCAGGCCAAACTTAGTTAGGCTATAAGCTAGACTAGTAGTAATAAAGTTAGGCTATGTTAGAAAACTCACTCATCACCTTCGAAAAACTATAATTATCTACTTTTAGCGAGAGGACATGCTTAGCAAATCTAACTCATAAATAATAGAGATCTTAGCCTAGTTGCTGACTGAATATCAGAAAAGTCCAAGTTAAAGCATATCTTAACTATAAAGGAATTGAATAAAATACAATCGAGACACTGAGTTTTCTTTAGGGATCTTAAATTAAGCGAAGAATGAAACCAGCGATTAACATTCTAGGTGTACTGATGCCTAACATTTACTTCATTCTAGCTAACAAAATGTATCAATAGACAAACTCTAGAAACTTTGTTATTCCTCAAAAAAATTTAAATCACAGAAAATGGTTCAACTCGATTTAAATACGCATTAATACAAGTCAATCTATAACATTCCAAAATTATCATTTTAATCACCTAACTTATTAAATCTACCAGGTCGGACATTTGAGCCACTTGTGTGAGAAACCTGCAGCTTTTTTACCGAGCAGGCTAACTGAAATAATGTTATTTAATAACTGATTAGTTGAATGACCATACTCCTGCCAATATACCTGACACTTTATATGAAATATACCTTTGTTAAATACTGTATAGGGCCCAGAGCTTTGAGCCTCTATAAAACAGTTTTCCTATTAAGTCTAATAATAATCAAATGCAATACATAGTTATTAAAAGGAATCTTTCGTCCATGTTTTTCCAGGAGCAACTAGATCGTGGTGTTCTACTGACAGCTGGTTTATCTTAATTTTGCCCACATAATTATAAAAACTGTACGTCATTTCCAAGCCAACAGACTTATGGCCACATGATGTTTAAAAAGTAAAATGGTTTTGAATTGAAAGTGCGCCACCTATTTTACCCTGCTGCAACTCTCAATAGCAGAAGTTCGCCAGAGCCGTAGCTTTAACGTTAAATGTCCCGCTAATTGTTCACACCCGATGAACTCCATAGTAACAGAATATATTTCAATGAAGACCCAATTAACCTGATTAAACTTAAAAGTAATAATTAAATAGTATAATTAAACACTTCAAGGATATGAAGTGTGTCCAGAAAACAATATTATTTGTAAAAAAAAAATGTAAAAAGCGGATGGTTCTATTTAATTGGAAGAAACGATAAAGTTAAGAAAGTTAAGATCATAAGCAATACCCAATTTAGGAATATCTACGAACACAAAGAAAGAACAAAGCTACATTTCGAAAAAATCCACTAGAAGTTATGTCACACTCAACGCGTAACTTAGGAATGAATTTAATAACTAAACACAGATGGACATCATCTTTTAAACAAATCATATTAATTAGAAATAATTATAATTCAAGCAGAATAGTCGGATTTGGATCAATAATGAAATAATTTGTAAATTAAATTAAGCCTCGTCAACCTTCTCTCTGGAAACTTGAATTTGATCTACCGTACATCTGCTTCTCTAAATTGCATTTTAATTATAAGAAACAACCTAGTGATTTAAATATAATTCTTCAAACTCTCCTTATACTTTATAAAAACCTGATATTAGTTAGAGTAGAAGTTTCCTTTTCATGATCCCTATAACATTAAATTACATTTTCCTTCTGAAAGTTCTAAATAAAAATACAAATAAATTTGATCAATACTTTTCTTCAAAAGATAGATAATCTCAATTAGTATTGACCCATTTCTTATAAAATTCTCAACCCGTCATTGAGATTTGTTTCCTATTAACTAATAAATAAAAATATGTAGCCTCGCATTCTTATTTTATTAAACCTTACTAGCTATAAAAACTTTAATGAATAATTTAATTGTAAAACAATCAAACTAACCCTTTAATCGTACATTACCACTTTATTTTCTCTAATCTAATGTAATTATTCCTGTTTATATTTGTGTCCCCATAAAATCAGCCCCTTATATCCGTTCTAATAACTGATTCCGTCTTACAAATAAACACGACCTAAATGTCTTAGTTTATCGCTTTATTTTCCTTTATCTTTTTTTCGTTATTTTTATTTTATTATAATTATTCTAAACCTAACCAAATCCAATATATTTATCTCCATCTACTCTATTATCAGTAACTCTATTCTTTCATTCTAGATTCCTATCTCCCGTGTGGATCTAGATTACTGCTCTCCTAGAGTTGATGAGTCTGGTCTGAACCTTATCCTTGAGTCTGGTCTCTCTCTCTCTATCCTGAGTTCTCTCCAGAAGCTGTGGATCACTGACAACAGGAGACTAACTAATGAAGAGTTGGCGGCCATCTTGTCTTACTCATCACAGTGTACAAGCTTGAAGGAGCTGCTGTAAGTATTCCGGTGTAGATGTTAGAATCATCATAACAGTTTAACAGGGAATTAATTTAATTAATACAAGTAATCAATATAAAACTGACAATAGAGAATGTGAAGTCTGCAGTGTTTTCATTAAGGATTGGATGTAATTAGTTTGGTTGGATTTATTTCAGTAATTAGGTCATCGTGGAAGGAATTCTGCAGAATGTTATGATTAATAAAACAAAATATAATGGATAAATAGGGAATATTTTAAGAGGGTGTTGGTAATAGAGGGGTGCAGGGGTGGGTGGTGGTTGTTTAAATGTTCTTTGTTTATGTTAATGTTAACATTTAACTAAATAGGTTTTAGAATTACAGGAACGTTTATTAGGATAAAATAAGAGATATATAGACAAGGAAATTGGATTTTAATAATTCTAGCGAGTAAAATTAATATTCTAAAGTAAAGTTTTATAAGGAATAACTGTTAATTTTGACTGAAACCTCCGAAATAGTTGATTTTCAATTATGTACAATTAATTTAAGAAACAAAAGAGATTGAAAATCGTTATTAATTTTAAAGTAGTAAAATGATGGCAATAATAATAGCATAAACTCCTCAAAATTTTGATCAGATTATGATACTCTAGCAAAACTGAAATTCATACAAAAGAAGCAACCAATAAAATAGTTTTAGTTGTCAAAATTTAAAAAATAGTTACTCAAAATAAGTTAACTAATTAAAACAAGATAAAAGTTAACTAGAAGGAAATATATAATTGCAATTGAGTTAACTATATAGTTAAAAAAATGTATTGCCATAAATATCATTAAAGGCAAATCTGTATATCTGATAAATTTCAAAGGTTCAAATTTAATCCGATCAAACTACGTCATCACTTTCTTCGTTATAGTTTGAAATACGACGTTATACAAAATAAGCTTAATTATGTCTTATGCTTATATTGTAACCTAATTTTTAAACAATAATTACAAAATTACAAAATTAACCGAGAGCTTCAACTTTGTATAATTGATAACTTTATACAAAAACTGTTTAATATTTTAATATTCCTTGTATTAATGTTACTTCATACTTGATTCGATCATGACGTCCCTGCTTGGTCCGTTCCAATGAAGTGTTAGTTTAGACCCCCACACCCACCCACCCAACCCCTCCTCTTGCCTCCTCTCGCCTTCTTTGGTCTCACAGATCAAACCTCGTAAAAGTTTCTCCTTTCCGTCTTTACCATTCACAACATAAGCAGTAACATTTTCAACTTACAACTGACGTGTTACTAAAAAGAAAATATTTAAGTCGCACCCGTCACCTCCCCCCCCCCCTTCCCACCGCGCATCACCCAAATCTCGAAAGAAAAGGCAAAAGCTATTGAGTAGTTACATAAATGAAATATATGATAACGAACGATGCTTAACGTATGTTATATGTGAAACAACGCCATTCCGGGAATAACTGTGACCGCGGAGAAAATATTACTGGAAATAATACAGTTCGGAGGTTTTGTTTGGTCTGACCATGGAGGTAAAGTGGTCTGATTATAAAAAAAAATGTAACAGAGAATGTTGATTCCCTATCTATACTAAATACTTTACCCCAATCCCAGTGTGCTCTTGGGTAATTTTAGTCTCGCCTCCTCTGCCCCACTCCCCTTCAGATACCATACCTGTACCCACCACCACCCCTTCCTTCGCCGCCGCCCCCCCCCCCTTCGCACATCATCTTATTTAGGGGGCCCTTCAAATCAATTCCGTTTATACCCGATAACATCTTCACCGTTTTAGTACACACAGTAGGCCTACTCTACTTCTACAATAGTTTTCTGCACAGACGATTGATTCAAACAATTTATTTCTAAAGTAAAATAAGTTATCAGTAAAGATGACACACCTGGATCTCCCGTAAATACCAAATTAGCATAACAATAGATGATCTAAGGCAGTTAAAGCTAATGAATAGAAAGATAAACGAGCCACGCGTGTGTATTGTACACCTGGAATGTTGTAACTGTCATGCAACGTAACCATGGAAACCGACGATAAGTAGGTCAGTCCGTGTCTATCAGTGGCTGGGAATAATGCATCTTTTTATTCAATACGGGTTAGGTATATATCTAACAGCCATTCAGTAATACTGTATGTAATATGCCATGATATTACGGCGTGTTCTCATTATTATTCTTTGTTTATATATTTTAAATGAGTTAACTTGATTTCCTTGGTTGTTTAATACATCCCTCACTTGCTCCTCTCCCTAATTTGATAGAAGGATTGTTTTATTTCCCTTTCTTCGTTTTTTCCCTTTATGTACTTCTCGTTGGTATATGGAAGTCTGCCTAATTAGCACATAATTAAATAGCCCTTAATGTAACTCACATATCTAATATGTGATACAAACATTGCGGGTACTTAATTGCCTAGTTTATGGAGAACAGTTTTGTTCTGTGAAGTTGATTAAACGGTTAAACGGTGGGGATATAATATTGCTCGTGTTTAGCAGAGAGAAAGGATTTCGAAGGTTCATGTCGCCTTACCAAATCTGAAATATATTAATATTATCCAACTAAGTTAATATATTTCTCAGCCATAAATCATAAACAAGCAAACAACAACACGAGCAAGAAAACAAAGCACTTGAGATCCTCTAAGATTCGTTTGATGAGATCTTTTATCTCTTTAAATATCGAATTATATACAGCACTAGTTCTTTTTATCTACAGACAACAGGCGAAAGTGATTAAATTATTCCATCGAAGTTTAAAATGTATAATGGATAACGACAACTAGAATCGATTTCAAATTTGCAACTTAACTGTTTTTAGCGAATTTAGAAAGGCTTAGAAGGCTGTCATCATCGCCTTCAGAACTCTCTTCTAATGGTTTACATTATTGTTATAACACACGCTACAAAATGAAGTACAGATTTCTTTCCCCGGTACACAATGAATGAATCTACAAGTATACAATCAGAATAAACACTTATACAACTGTCAGGGTCATATCCAGGTCGTAAATATGGCCACGGTTCATTTAGTTTTGTTGCTGATAAGGAAAAAAGAAGCAGTTATTCACTTGTTGAAATGAATTCATTGCGTCATAATTTGCGATGTTTTACATGAATCATGGTGGTATGCTGATTAAAACTGAACAAAATTATATTGTCATAGTAACATGGTGGACAAGTAAAAAGAAAAAGAAAGGAAAATAAAACAGAAAAGAACCCGAAGGAGAGGTGTTGTGTTCCTGGGAATACAGTTAGAAGAGATCTGTGGGTTATTGTATTCCGTCGGTCGCACATCCGGGGTTTTCCTCCCGTCAAATCGCAGCGAATAGGGTGAAAACATGTAAAGTAAATGTGTCTAAATATCGCGAGTCTACGCTTTCAGAACATATGACGAGAAAGATGAATACTCTACGCATAGACCTCTAGGCATAAGAATGCAAGCTAAAGTTGTGCACATTTCGTGACGGGTGGGCTAGGTGCTTCACCGTTTACATAACGCGTTGCCAATTTTTCAACAATATTGTTTGCTCTCAATAAATCAACAATTACGTAAGACATGATCTGAACTGTTGAAGAACCATAAACCCGATTTTTGCATACCTAATTAAAGTACGTCACTATATCTTCTCTCAACTTTGTTGACCGATTTCGTATGTATACACACGCTCAGTTATCTCAACACTACACATTGTTTTAACCCCAGCCACATGACGTAATACACATTAGGACGACAAACTCGGCGATACATAGTTTAATAGTTTTATAGATAAATTTGATAAATAAAACCAAGGTGAAGAGTGTTTGACCTGTAAATTGAAGCAAGTTTGAACACTTCACTGTTCATCAATCTGACTTCAAGCATTAACGTTGTTTTGGTTTCGATGATAATCGTAACGTATGCATTCATGCAGACGGAGAGTGTGTGTGTATGTCTATATGTGGGTGTGTTTGTATTATCGGACCTCCAAGGACGATGACTTGACTACACACCTTTTGTCTGAGGACGTACAGGTATGTACGTGTGTGTGTGTGTGTGTGTGTGACGCCTCGCTTGTAAACACGATATCTCAAGTAGGGCAGCTTGGAACAATCTAAACTTTGGTGTATATACGTACCACATTGAGTAGAAGAACCCTATTGTTTTGTGGGGAGGTCATTTGCGGTCACTTGGGGCCAAATACTTAAAATTTTGTAAACACGACATCTCAAGGAACTAAACTTGTACCAATCTCATATTTCGTGAATAGGAGGACCACATTGAGGAGCAACAGCCTATGTTTTTTTTGTGGAGATCATAGGTCATTGGGGTCATCGGGGGTAACATTTTGGAAAACCTTGTTTATAAGCTACCGTATCTCTCACCAGCCAACCTATCAGATAACGTGCTCGTTACGCCTCATACGAATATGAGGCTATTGGCAATTGGTAATGAGCTTATGAGCAATAGTAGAATCTAAAACTGAAAATACGAACATATTTGCATTGGCTTTAACGTGCCGCTCGGAAACCTTATTGTGTGTGCAGAAAGGTGTATTTGTAATACAGCGGTTCTGTTGGACGTTTTCGTCTATTTATTTCAGGTTGAATGTAGTTTCGTTGTGACCTTCGTAGGTATTTTACAGATTTTGTATCTTTAATTGTTTGAGATACTACAGTAGGACTACCTGCTTATTTACGATTCTACGTCATGTTTCCCTTTGTTCAACACTTACTTTTGGTGGAAAAAGGTTTTAATTTCGTACTGAAAAAATTATAAATTTTAATGTGCAATTACGTAGCACTTTGCATCTGCCTAACTGCCTAACCTTGTTCATAGAAAGTATTGATGTTGCAGATCTGTACTTTGGAGACTTGACCAACAATCACAGGCCTAGTTGTGTGTGGAATTTGGCGAGTAGAATTTTAGTCACGGTCGCCAAATAGCGATTACTTTCAAAAATAATTGTCGAGGCCTGAAAACCTTCACAACCAGATTTCTCATGGTAGAAATCATGGATACTTTTCATACATGGTACATGGATTTGCCATATTGAGTACAAGAATCCTAAATGCTTGTGAGGTCAAATCTCCTATAGGTCACCAGAGGTCAAACTCTGAAAAAAACCTTTTACATGATTTGTAACGATGGAAATCGCGGATACCTCTAATACTTGGTGTGTGGGTTCATATCATTGAGTACAAGACCCCTATTGTTTTGGAGGTGCGTATAGCCACGTATAGTAGACTGACCTGTGTTATCATGCCATATTGTTATTGTAACATCTAGTTCTGGTTATACTAACAAGCAGAAGTCTAGTGCATTGAAGTCATCGAAATATCAATGCATTTTGCATTCTGGTTATCTTTGGAAAGGAGGGGTGGGGGTGGGCTCCAAATATGACTTGCGTCCGTTGGGAGGGGTCTAAACGGGGAGAACCCTTTTATTAAAATATAACCTTTAATAAATAGTTTTCAATGCTGTAGCAATATAAATTATTAGTGCAACAATTATTTCCAATATATTACCTACATGTGTACATTGAGTTGTTGTGTCCGCTATAGCCCTAACATTATATATAAGATTAGTGAAATATTCGAACGCGCCTGTTTTAACCAGTCACTGGATAGATACGGAAAACTAACGATTGTAAAGAAACGTTTTACATAAGAAGTAGCAGTATTTATGCGTTAATTATGCTAATTAGATACAAGGAACATAACCTACTGTATATATTATCTTTCCATTGTCCGGAGTAGTGTTTTACATAGAACTGGGCAATTCAAGTATAAGGTAGGATGATACTGAGCTAGACTTTAACATATTTATTGGATATTATGCACTATCTGTTACCGGTTAATTCCACATAATTTCATTTCATGCTCGATAAACTCAAGTGCCCTGTTGTTGTTGTGTGTTTGTAACGAGTGCCTTTATGTCTAAAAATTTGCTATCTGGCTTCAAAATAATAATATTGATAAAATATGCAGTTCAAAAGTACCGGTATATATAAAGAAAACTTTTGCTGAAAACATTCAAATACGGTACTTGAACCTGTGGAAAGGACTGCACAGATTATTTATTTTGAGAGGGTTTCAGATAATTTGACAGTCTAGTGGTTTCTTGCGTAAAATCGAAGTCACATTTTCCCCTGTCCCTCAGTGGTTGTGCCTCCATATTCCAATAAAACTTTTCTTTTGCGATTCAACGACGATGGCATTAGTGTATTCTTAACAAAGTATGACCAGGAAGTCTTAATAACTCCTCGGTATAAAGGGGGTCGGATATTTTAGACACATGCAGCCCTTCATTGAGAACATAGTTGAATAGGAAGATTCGATTGTGTAATGGTTAAGGTAATTATTATCAACTCCACAAAAAAAGTTATAATTTTGTACAATTTGATTTAGATCAATGACAAAAAACAATGCGTGCAATGTGATAAAATTATTGAATGTTGCTATTGAATAAATACTTAAATAACGTTGGTATATCATATGATAGTAACAATTTGTGTTTGACTTCCACCCGAGATGACAAATTGTTGCGCCCAGTAAAGAATGTTGCTATGTCCTCGACCCTCCTATCCCTCTACCTTCTATTTCTCCTCCATTTTAGTGCAAGATTGTGCAGGTTTGTAATTCCGAAATTACGTTGAAAAATATAATTTGTAGCATCTTAAACTTTTCTGAGATTAAGAAACAATTTTCAGCTTTATAAGATTCATAATTTCTAGATTTTACATTTTACCACTGCAATCTAACAATCTCAGACATTTTAGGTCTCATTTAAAAGTAAGAAGGGTTCACGAAAACGATCTATATTATCAATCAATTTACCGAAAATAACATACGGAAAAAATCACGTGATCCGAGCGGAAAATAGCAAGCGGTTGTTACAAGGATTTGCTCCGTTTACTTAGTTTATTGTGTACAATGTTGTATTTCTACATGTTTGAACAACTTTAAATGAATTGATAATTTAAGCATACAGACAATTTAGCCAATTATGATCATGTGGACAGCTATACTTTTCACAGTTACTACCAACCGCATATAATTTACATACGGTAGAGCAGTTCCAACTATCATCATTATTATCTGCAACACTATATCCACTCTAATTTATTTTTCTTGGAATCGTTGAAACACAAGACCTGTGATTATAATTAATTCTGATTAGAATGATCAATTAGGTGTGATTTATTTCCTTGTTATTTGTTATTTACTTTGTCTATTTTGTTGTTTATCTTCATTGATTTAGTAAACAATAAACCTGACTAGGAGGACATTCCTCTACGTCTTCTACATCTTATAACACGATGATTACTCCACTTCTCTCCATAGCTTTGTTGAATACGATCTGCCAGACACTATTCCGGTTGGATCCATTCCATCATCCTTGAAATCAAGATATGTGAAAGGTACTGTCACAATGACGTCATTACGGACGCACTTAAATTTCTTACATTTAATTAAAGGCTTTACGAACTATGTGAATTTCTTTTGACTTGTTGACTGTTGTTGAATTATATACAAGAGAGTAATGGATCAGCAACATATGATTGCCATTTTATATGAAGGAGACACCCAAAACAGAGCATTGTGGTAGTAAACAACGAACTGAATAATAGAAATGTAACAACAATAAATATTGCTAGGCTTGGTTGATTTAAGAGATAAGTCATATTCCTTTAATTTCGCTCGTTCAAGATCCCTGCCCTATAAGATGTTTTTGAGATTAGCAATCAAATCAATTGATGCTTTAAATCTCTTTCCGAAAAGTAGTGGTATCATACACTTTGGGAAACTTAATTACACAGCGACAATTATTATGTAAGGGTTTTGAAGTGATGTTATGCCCCTCGGTGTCTGTCAACACCCCCGCCCCCAGTCCCCCCCATTGGTGAAAATTTGGGCAATATGCTGAGAATTTTGCGTGCACCTACCAGTGGCGGAGCGTCCATAAAGTCAAAAGGGGGCGGAAGCCCCCCTGGCGGACTCAAATGGACTGCTGGCGCCCTTTCAGCTTTTTACCACTTTTTACTTATTCGCGATTATTGACTTTTTTTATTGCGCTCTCAAATACCTATTGACATTTGTCACATTTTGTTGGTGCAATTTTCTGACAAATGGCGATGACACCTATTTATTCTTCGTTTATCTGCAAATTAGCAAGGCCCGGAAAGGGTCATTTCCGGCGATCTAGGGAGTAACTTTACTCAAAAAATTTCTGTACGCTCCGCGCCAACCTGTGGTGACGCTCCGCTTAGATAGTGTCAAAAGCGCCCCTACAGACCATTCTCCCCCCCCCCCCCCGACCAATACCCCCTAGCTCCGCCACTGGCACCTAGTGAAAAATGAAGAATTTGCAATGTGTTTTTCAATGGTTAAACTTATATTATTATTATTATTATCATTATTGTTGTAACGACTTCCCCAATAATTCTAACCAATATGGAAGGGTAATAACACGGAAAATGATTTTATGTTATTGGCAGGTGATGTAATAACTGATGGATGCCTATATGATATGCACATTAACATTTGGAACGCGCGCGGACCGCGCGAAAAAAATTTGGTTATATTTTTCGGGCAAGTCGTTACAGCCCCACCAAATCAAATGAGGCTCCTACGCCTACCCCCCCCCCCCCCCGGCGAACACACACATATTAAAACATCCTTCTTTCAATCTGAATTGCAGAATAAAGCCGCGAAGTTTAACTTAATTCTTTTCCAAGTTCTGCAACAAATTTCTTGTTTCTCTAAAATTGCTGCAAAGTGTATTACAAAATAAACGAAAACAAAACAGACCAAAAGTGTATCGGAACTGTTGGTGCTAGATGTATCGTACTCAAAATATACGAATAGGTAACATCAGCATAAAGATTTTATGAAGGCAAAGATAAGACACTCGTTCTGCAGTTGTGTACAGGAACAGAGGGTCGTCAACGCCGATATCATATATACGGAGGAGGGGGGGGGGGGTCTGTGGTCTTTCTCCAGAAAAAAGGGAAGTTTAGACTTCAAACGATACCTCTGAGGCATAGTTTGACTTATATGACTTGACTTATGTCCAATATAAAAGTCTAAACGCAACATTGTGTTTTACTATTCTAAGTTAGTTTGAAATGCGTGGTGGTGGGGTGGGGGGGGGGGGTAACACCACATCACCACTTTGATCGGCGCTTGAAAAGAGTACAATCTAGCGAACATTAACATCCATGCACCATTTGCCTAGAAAAAAATAATAGTAGAAATAAAATTTGGGTAATGATGTTAGGGAAAGCATTTAGAACTATATGTGAATTTAAAACCATATTTTATTTTATTTTTTTTCATTTATACACTTACGAAAGTAAGAGTTATAATACAAAAACAAAGAAAAGAAAACATAATCGGTCTGTCTTTTACTCCCTTGCTTCTGCCTTTTCCCAGATTTGGATAATATTTGGCTAATAAAATAAAGCAGCTTCCAGAGGCTTCGCCCCCCTGACCCCCAACCCGCCCAACCGGGGCCTTACACTACTATCCGCTGAAAATTGAGTTCTTCTCATAAATATATTTCTGTGTTTCAAAATTTATTCAAGATAACGACAAATATCTTCTAAGGGTACAGCTTAACTCCAGTGGATCCCCACCAGCCTGCTTGGAATACATTATAGATAACACTCATTTATTGATTACATCTGTTTTGTGTTTTAGTGCTTTAAACTCGCTACGAGAGAACAAGGGATATCACCAAATGCAAATACTTCAGGGGTTTCCCCTCCTGTAACCATCCAGGGCTTGAAATATATTCCAGAGAAAGCCCCTCGACCCCGCTTGAGCTCTCAGAAACGTTCCGTATAATTTTCAAGTTAAGCTTGTTTTTGACAACCCTATCTAAAAATTATGCAGTTTCCTGGGACTTCGCATCACACCCTTTAATAACATTAATCTATCAAAGAAAAATGTCTCATTTACATGTTTGGTCTGTAAATCTGCATACAAGGCATAATGTGCATAAAACAGGCTTTGTGCTTATTAGATAAGTACTAGTTTAATTTTCAAGCCATCAATATACATATTGTGTATCGATTCGATACAGTTTTACATCGGTATTATATACTTAATGAGGTAACGATGTATACTGTATTCCATTTACCGCGTGTTATCTGTCAAAATTTTAAGTTAATATTTTTGTTTGATTTTCGCTGAGATGCTAAACTGTCAGAAAGAAAAATTAAATAATAGAGTAACCACTAAACTTACAAGTAGTAGCGAAGAGAACCAGGGACTTAGCTAAGGCCTGATGATTGGGGGGGGGGGGGGGTGTAGTGGCTGAAATTCCAACTGGACGGGTTTTGAAGCCATAAAATTCCGACTGCTGCCCTTTTAACCCCCCACCCCCCCCCCCCCCACTACTCGTCAACGATACGGTTAGTGTCAGTTCAGACACCTCATCTTTCGCGACTGCACTTTTGTTCCGAACTTTTTCGATACATTTGCACCACCGGCCCTCACTTCACAAACTTATTAATCATTCTGGTTAAGCAAGTAAGCAACTGAGGCTACATAGGCTACACACACAACAAAAGCTATGTTAATGTAACAAAGGGGAAAACTTTTTTTCTTCAACAAATTATATTAGACGACATAGTGAATTACCACAAAACACCGGGGTTTTTACTAGCGCGCTTACTATTTTTTTTGGGGGGGGGGAGGTGGGGGGTGGGCAGCGGGGCTATTTATCACTCACATGAACAATCTGCCTATCATCTTCGTCAAGGACCAAGATGATAGGCAGATGATAGGAATTCTTAAAAAATAAGTATAAAAACATACTGTAAAAACATACAGTTTTCAGTGGTTTCAGTTCTCATATAGGCGTTTATATCAATTCGATATGCACCTATTCGGTGGCGATATACGCCAACCCTTACTAACTAGTAATAACCTGATAGTTAACTCTGCTCTAAGATGAATAAACAAAGTTCGCAGATAAAACAACTACAACCGTGACTAAAACTAGTAGTGTTTTTGTGGCAGCCATATGCATATAAAATAGCTTTAAAGGGCGCTAGTATTCAATTTTAGTCAGTCTGACTCTGCCAATGCGAAACGTAGCCGGGAAATATCCCAAGGGGGGGGGGGGATGCAGTTAAGGAACATACTAAGTATTGCCCACATGTTACATATACCAAATTAATCGAGAGGTTTTTCAACATCATGGATCTCTCGGCCACTGTACAATTGAGATATTCAGTTGTAACTAGTTAAACCTAGCCTAGGGCCCAATGGAGTTTGGAAACGCCGATACTTTAAAGAATATAATTGGAAAACAAAAAATGAAGGAAATCATCAAAAAGTTAAATTTAAGGCCAATCCCCGAACACTTTTTCACTGCTCAAACCTTAGTTTATTTGGTGTAAACCTCCTACCTTTTTTTATGGTCATTACTTCTGAGGAAGATAATTGTCTACTCCTAAGCTATACATTATTTTGTGGGCCCGATTCCGCGAACAAAAATAACAACTGATCTATTTCTATAAAATATATTCCAGTCTAAACATGGCCAAAATAGTCTTACACTTATCTTTGACAACTGTATAGGATGTAATTGACTGAATTATAAAATACGAACCAATTTTGGCAAAGATGAAAGAGTTTGGTGAGACGTACCAAGTAACGTACTGTAACAGTTACAACTAGTACAACTAGTATATATATATATATATATATATATATATATATATATATATATATATATATATATATTGATATGGGGAGCGATTGATATGGGGAGGGATCTAAGGGGAGGGGAGTCCTGTTTTGAACAATTGAAGGTCCTTAGATGCGATCTGGAGCAATGTTTTGCCAATTTCATCATGATCATATGATATCATATTATCAGCAGATTTTATTTCCGTTTTGAAATATTCTTTCAGAAAGACAAACATAGTGCTATTTTACAATTATTCCAGTAGGATGATTCTTGTTGTCCAATGTCTGGACTTTAATACATTTGACTAACTTAACTGAAAGACAATATAAACTCTCGTATTTAGCAGTGTAATAATTATTTATAGGAAGCGCGTATCACGTACGATTGCTAGCTTAGCTTCATAACATGCTGTTCTTGCGAAAACTTATGAAGAATCATAGAAAGGATGAGAACGCACGTTGTCGTCGTCGTTGTGTATACGGTTCGTGACTCTTCACCGAGTGCGGTTAGGTAGGCTATATGTATTTTATTACGCAGTGGCCAACTGTAGGCTGGTAATAGGTAATAGGCTACTGGCTAAATTTAGCTAATTGCATCTGCCAAACTAAGTAGCTGAATCAGTAGGCCTAAATGTTACTACGAATATAATCGAGTGAACGGAGCTGACGTGTATTCAAGATCAAAAGAGCACTGACAAAATACCATGCCATAAAAATCCAACAGTATTTACCATTTTTTCGACACTGAAAGGTATGGAGCAGTTGCTCCCACTGCTCCTCCTGGCTACGTCTCTGATATATACTGAACTTACTTGAAGCTAGCGAACAGGGTCAACCCACGCAATAGCAAAATTAGTACATAAATCAAACGAATTGAAGCTTGCGAACGTTGTACGGTAGTTCTTTAGGCATTATTTTTAGAGTATTCAAAATCATGCGAAGTTTTGTATGGAGGGGTGTAAGGATCGCGAGATACAATTTCTCAAAGTGGCAAGGAAAACGTGGTAAACGTGACTGATTAAAGGTCAATTTTGACCAAACTTTTTTCAAATTTTAGGTCATTCACAATCACAGGAATATATGAATAGGCCTAGGTGAATTAGAGTGCGACAGTCGGAAATTCCGACAGTGGTACTCCAATTTCCAACTATCGTCATATTTACCAAGCTTGGGTGGTGAGGCCCCCCCCCACCCGCCCCCACCCCCACCCTTTCTAGCGTAAATACAAGAAAACATCATTTTGTTATTGAATGTTTTCGACTGTTTGGTCCACCATCTTGTCTACAGACGTATCCAGAATTTTTCTAACCCGGGTGGCGCGACTTACTATCCAAGCGGAGCGCCACCTTCGGTTGGAGCGCAGTGTACAAGAACATTTCTGGTTTTGATACCCCCCTCCCCCCAGATCACCGGAAATGGCACTTCTCGGGCTTGAAAATGACCAGCCAGATGTACACATTTGTCAGAGAACCAAGTATTTCCCAATAGTTTTTTTTTTCATCCATAACCTATTTGAAGATTGTCACCAGTCACACATCATGTTCACTGCATTTCCTGTGGATCATTGATATTGTAGGCGATTCTACGTCGCGGCCCACAATGCCTGTCAGACCCACTTGTCAAGGTTTTAAGCCCAATATTTGTTCAGAATTTGAAAATATTATTCGTGAATAAATTCACTTCAAAACATACCCGTACTGTTGCACAAAAGTTCATCTATGGACAACCAATATAGAAGAACCTTCTTCAACCCCTAAGTTAACAGACCGGTCAAATTGCACGAGCAGGGGAAAGTATGATGAAGAATGTTGGTCAGGGAATTTTGAAAATTCAGACAGTTAATTTATGTAATTAAATTAATTGGTCTACAAAAATTAAAACCTCTTATCACGGCTACTATAAAACTTCGGGGGGGGGGGGCTGCAAATATTTTTCAGAAAATTCGGGTAATATGCTGAGAATTTTTCGGGCACCTACTGAAAGAAAAATAAATTGCAATGATGTAGCTAAAAGAAAATCAATAAAAAGAATCTCCTTGGTAATTAAAATAAAGTTCTTAGCTTGCCCGACAAATTCGCCATTTCGGTAATAACACGGCAAATGATTGCATGTAATTGGCATGCGATGTAATAACCGATGCATGCCTATATGATATGTAAATTAACACGTTGAACTGAAAAAATGTGGTTATATTTTTCGGGCAAGTCGTAAAAGCCCCCCCCCCCCCCCAATGAAATCAGGCTCCTATATGACTACAAACATAAACAATTGGAGGCTGTTCATCCTGGAACGCCATTTTCTGTTCATGCTCACTGATATGATGTGATATCTGCTGTGTGCTTTAAAAATTTGAACAATTTAAATGAGACTGAAATAAATAACTTTTATATGTATATTGTGCGAAGCCCCACATTCTTTTCATTTCGAAAGACGCACAGTTTCAAGTTCATTACACACTGAAGGCTTCGATTCTCTATCTGCGTTCGGTTTATGGAAGATCTTGCGAATTTCATCTCTAGATATTGCTAGATATTGCTAGATATCTATTCAGTGTAGTGTCTTTGGGGTTTCTTGGGATTTTTGGGGGCCTGATCTTGGGAAATTGCAAAATCGGAAGAGGTCACACTCCATGTAGGTTAGTGCACGACCTCTAGACGTCACTAATACACAACCCGATCACTTGTAAACGATGAAGTGGTGTGTTGCCGGATTTTGTCAAGGTCTTGGTACTACGGGCGAAGGTCATTAAATAAGTTTCGCAACTCATCGGGAAGCGATTAGAGGGGTGGGCGTAGGGTTGTGAGGCGCGCGTTTTCATGCAAATGGGGACAATCTCAAGAAGAGATGCGCCCCCCCCCCCCACCCCGCCGCGCCAATGATAAGCCCTTGGATCCACTACATTATATTCACAGGAGATGCCACCGATTCTCCAATCGCATGCGTTATTTTAAGATTAATTGTACGAGTTACGGTACTAGATTTGGGGTAACAATTAGCGTTTAGGTCGGAGTGCATTACATTGTATCTGTTGATGACAGTGTTGCATCGAAGGACACAGGTCTAGTGCAGTTCACATATAGATCCTGGTCTAATACCGAAATGCGTCATGTTCCCCGACGACTCGGATAAGTTCGAGACCAGCCACAGTTGGTTTCATAGCACAATTGTACAATTGTTTAAGGCGTCCATACACACACGCGCGTTATGATAGACCATATACATTAGTGAGAGAGGAAATGTGGAGTTGTCGGTGTAAGTGGTAGGGAGAAGCGCACGCCCCTTCCGAAATCCTCGATCCGTCACTGGCTACCCTGTGTATATAATAGGGATCAGCGCTGTAATTACGTCACTGTTCCTCTTTGTCTTCCCGGTGTCTTTGCGTTTATCTTCTACTCCCTCCTTTTCTCCTTTCTCTCTTTCTTCTTTTTCTTTTCCCTCCCTTCCATTCCTCCTCCTCGTGTTTCCCTTTTTCTTTCTTTTTTCTTCTCCCTTTTTTCTCCTCTTTTTCTTACCCGGTGGGGGGAGGGGCAACGACACCAAGGTTACGCGCCTGCTTATAGGATTCATTGTCGTTTAAGTGAGTTATAACTAACCGAATGCATTACTAGGAGAGAGGTATAAATATTTCACGCCGCACTTCTTGCTCATGTGCTATTTACTCGTTGGTTGTTATGGTATCTCTTCTTTTTTTGGAGGGGGGGGGTGGGTTTGTGGGCTTGGGTCATTTGAATTAGACGCTGCAGTATATGTGCATCTTACTGTTTTGTTATTTACGTCACTAGCCAAACACAGTGTAAAATGTACATAAATGGCAGATTACTATGCCACCTTACATTACATCTCCGAAATATTCGTTTTAAAACGATACTCCTGTTGTTATGAACAACTGAATTTCATGTTTTGATGCATAATAAATAATAATGCAAATGAACATGAAATAAAGAATAAACTTGCATAAAAATACTTGCAACTGTTTCTTTTACTACGATCCAGGGTTCGCATTAGCCGCGGGATTGCGTGATTCTCGCAGTTTGATTCCAAATCCTGCATGTAAAAAGTTGTCAAGACGGGATTTCCCGTAATAAATTTCAGCTCTCAACTTGAATTAAACATACATTACGCCTGTGACCGTGTAGCGATTCATCGCTAAGCAATCGCATTTGAATAAACGATTAGTAAAAGGCCAGGATTATTTTTGTTTTGTTATCCCGTCTTTAATCCATCTTCATATCCCGTAAATATCCTTGCCAGTCTTTCATTCTATTTATAAATGAATGAAAAAATAAGGCAATTTTGAGAATTCTAATATTTACGCATGCACGAACGTATACAGTAGCTCTACCTATGAGAAGAAAGCAATTGCTATGGACTACCAGAGCAAGCTGCTTGATGACAACAAAAGCGTGCACTTGACAAATTGTGTTTGTGTAAAATCCCGAAAATTCTCCGACCACATGGTAACCTAAAATTACAAAGAGTCAACATGGAAATCTAGCCTAACCATCTGCTTATTTGCTCAAATTGTAAGGCAGTTAGCTCGAACTAAAATAGTCAAGGAATACTGTCATTATTACTGCTAACTTTAAACACATGCTAGCCTACACCACATTAATTCAATGGGAATAATCTTGCCTTAACCATCGGTTTTTTTACACACACACACACATAAGCGTAGCCTTTTATACAACTTTCAATTCGCTGTTGTTAGCAATTGCGTGGAAGATATGTGCTATGTTTTGTAGAGGTAATATAGTATTCTACGTACACTGTTACTGTTGCGATGGATTGAAGATTTCAATCTTGATTCGTTTTCACCGGTATAATATTTTCGTTTTCGGTGTTCTGTGATTTTATTTACACACGAAAAAGAACCATTACGAATGGCTAAAACTAGAAATAGTAAGCAATTAAAACAGCCATCTACATTTACAAGAAAGTTATTTCATTAAAATAATCTTCCGTATTCGTGTGTCTTGATTGAACTCAAAACATGAAATCATGCAAGCACTCGCATAGCAGTTACGCGATCCCTTCCGCCCCCCCCCCCCTTTTAGAAAACGGGTACCCGTTTTGTGTGTTTTCGATTCGGGTACACGAATGTTCGGTCGGGTACCCGGGTATCCGGTTACCCGACTCAGGCCTAAAATGTTCTTACTCATTAAATAAAAATAATGCTCAAGAGAAAATTTTCATCCTTCGCTCGGATCAAGTAAATTATCATGGATGCAACTATGTTGCAGGCTATGGTAGTCTCTGATGAAAAAGGAATTATCGTGGTATTCAAACTAGATACGTGTTTCTTGAGTTTAAAGGAAATGAGCATTTGTCATATCGTCACCAGTATTGTTACTGAATCATAACCGTATGACTAGGGACGTGCAGTAAGTTACAGCAGGTTGGTAGATATGAACCGATAAGACAACCGAGTACGTAATAGAGTGCGCACTGCAGCTATGATAGCTTTGTAAGATCGGCTGCAATAGTCTAGGCTCGCATTAAAATTCCGGAAAAAGAAAAAGTGAATAAACAGAAACAAAGGTACGTTGCAATGGTCTGTTCTATTTCAATTCAACAAGTATTGTAATTGTATACAATTGCTGCTGATATTTCTGTTTAGTTCGTGTTGCAGTTTTGTCACGGCCCTATTGATGATTTGAAAGACAAACTACGACACAAAACATAATTTATATTGATATCATATCTTCATTAATAGTTGTTTACATGTGAGTTGTTTTGTTTGTATCCATCAACACTTCTGTCGATAATAGACTTTAATGTAGGTTTCTTGAAACCTCTTAGAAATTTGGACAGTGTTATCGTTCAATGGTATAATTGTGCATGTCAAGTTATAATAACACGATGTTAGATTATACTAACCTTCATCTTCCATAAGGGACTAGTAGAGAGATTGATGTATTTATTCTTAATACAGTTGAAAACAAATATACCTAAGAAATTGACTGGAAACAAGACATATAACCTTAGTTTACACAACTGACATACTCTCAGGACATCGGAAATGTGATCACGTGATTATGACGATGATTTGTCTAGTCTTGTAGCTCCATAATTTAACTCAATAAAGTAATTCCAAAAACAATTAGTCTTTTTCTATGATCAATATTTAAATTATTGGTTTTCATGATCTTTGATGACGTCACTAATGCGTTGTAATATAAAGCTGAATATCTTGAAACCAGGATAGTTTCACAAACATCACGAGCAATCAAATGTTTAATTTCTCTGTACAATAATAACACATATATACTAAGATTCTACCTACATTTATTATTTAAATTAATTAATAGTAATGTAAATACATACAAACCTCTCTATCTCCACCCCTCAACATTATTTCTCGGACTCGTACACATTGTAACCTCGTTCATTGTTTTGTGTTTAAAGGACACATCGAGATTCCCATTGTTAATGGCGGAGTGACGTCACTGCTGATGATGTCATCATTGATCAATCTCAAAGACATAAGTAATTAACTGTGTAAACAACACGTTTGCCTCGATCCATTAAATGTTTGACTATTTTAGACAGATGTGTGTATAATAGCTACTAAATTATCTCGTGATAACAGCTTAGAGAGAGATGTGTGTTTAATAATTCTACTAAATTATCTCGTGAGGAACATATACGAGAGATATTCAGGGAATATATAGTCAAAGTCAGTTTGTGCATTATTTAGAATATTCTAAGCCGTCGAATATGGACTTCATTTTCTAACACCCTCATAACGTATTCCTACACCCCCACCCTCCTCATTCCTATCCACTTTGCAAAGCGAGGTGTCAGCTGTCACCTGCACCGTGTTTCTACAGCTATGATGTATTCTTAGAACAGTTTGAAGAACATTAAGCAAAGGAACCTTGAGTGTAAAACCTAAATAACCTCCTTTACCGAACTGGGATGCTCTTAGATCCAGCAATCCTCTGGCATGGAGACTGGCTACGTTATTCTGAAACTGTTTTGTTTATTCTTTTACATACATAATTTAATTTTTTTGTTATTAAACCAATTCAATTTTTCTTCTTTTAAAAATTGTTAAACAGTGTTTAATTATGGCTCTCGTGATTGGTGATGACGTCACTGATGTTGGGTGTTCTCTGATCCGTTCATCGTCTCATGGATTATTATTCTTGATCTGAGCATCGAATACTCGACTATCATGATTTGGTTTCTTCATATAGTCCAAAATGTGTTTCTGTTTGAAAGGGAGCAGGAACGTAGCCAGCCAAAGGGGGCGAAAGGGGCGACCGCCCCCTCCTTGAGCATATTTTGTATATATTTTTTTATGATATCGTTATTAATTTCAAAATAGAAAATGCGTAGATGCTACTTACAACGCCTGGGAAGTGCCATTTTCAGCGATCTGGGAGTCATTTTCGGCCAAAAATGTTCTTATGCGCTTCGCACCAACTCATGGTGGCGATACGCTTACATAGTTTGCCTTCAGG
This sequence comes from Apostichopus japonicus, assembly GCF_037975245.1. NCBI lineage: Eukaryota > Metazoa > Echinodermata > Holothuroidea > Aspidochirotida > Stichopodidae > Apostichopus > Apostichopus japonicus. The sequence goes on from NC_092567.1 coordinate 8,698,630, forward strand.
CTTCGCCCCTCGCTTGGCAAATTCCTCGCTACGCGCCTGAAAGGGAGCATATGCTTTCATTTAGGATAATTGTGCAATTGATCAGATATGTTAATGAGATGAGACAAATTCTAATCTGATTGGTTATATAACTAAGAGGATAATAGTTGTAAACTGATCAGGTATAAGGAAGCAGGTCACTTCGCCCAACAACCATTTCGCCCAACCTTACCATTTCACCCAACCAGCTTGGTCATTTCGCCCAACCAGCCTGGTCATTTCGCCCAACCAGCCTGGTCATTTCGCCCAACCTTGATTAAATATGATACTTCAATAAGGAAACGTTCGGGAATTGTTAACGTTACGGGATACGAACCGAATATTAAGAGAACTTGATGTCGTGGTTACATTGATACAGTGGTTACATTGATTAAATATAATACTTCAATATTACGGACAGGTTTTATATTTTAATTTTTTTTCAATTTAATAAGGAAACGTTCGGGAATTGTTAGTCGGTAGGATGGATCAGTGTTTTATGGGTTAGGTTTGATAGATTTATATGGAGATCGATTCCCCTTTGTTTGTATAATAATATAACTTCCATTGTATGCGTAACCGCCTAAAGTAGTGTAATACTATAACCCAAAATAAATCAAATTGAACTAGTGAAATAGAAAAAGTAATATTATTCTGACTGAATATGAGTATAAAAATGGTTGGGCGAAATGACCAACAATGTTGGGCGAAATGACCATGTTGGTTGGGCGAAATGACCAGCCTGGTTGGGCGAAATGACCAGGCTGATTGGGCGAAATGGCAGTTGGGCGAAATGGTTGTTGGGCGAAGTGACCAGAAAGCAGGTATAACACCGAGATGATAATGATAGTAAATTGATCGGTAATCTTACTGTGATATAATGATTGTAAACTGATCAGCTATATTACTGATATGATAATTATAGCAAACTAATAAGATCAAAATTAAGGAATCAAATATAGATTGATTACTCCGCTAATATGAAGTTATCATCGAGAGCCAACATAAATATATATAATGTTTATGATTTCATTCCAGACCAACAAAGATTAAGTATGCACTTATCATTAACATAACTCTCTTTTATGTTTTTCATCAGTTTGGAATACTATCGTCCATGGCGAGTATCGTCGTCTGAATCTACAAACCGGTCAATGGCAGGTAAAGAGTTTGATCATCTTTCATTTAGCTTTTGCTCATAATGCAAGTCTGGTCAGCTTGTTTGCGTTATGCTGCCCTAGCACTGTCTTCAGTCCCCAATAAGTGTAAATAAATCAATAAAGTGATACATTATCTGTGAAGTGTACGTGTTGCTGGTAGAAGTTCCGATTAACAGAAAGAACTTTCAGACATCTTCCCGCTCCTACTTTCAAGGGTTGGGGGGGGGGGGGTCGGGTGGAACAAGCGGATGGAATGTTGCGTGCGAACTTTGTCTAAATGTATCTCATTCAGCAGTCACAACGCTTATATCTATATTGACACACCCGCAGGGACGTAGCTAAGGCCTGATGATTGGGGGGGGGAGGGGGGGGTGTAGTGGCTGAAATTCCAACTGGATGGGTTTTGGAGTCAGAAAATTCCGACTGCTGCCTTGTACCCCCCGCATTCATCGTCAACGATACGGTCAGTGTCAGTCAGACACCCCATCTTTCGCGACTGCACTTTTGTTCCGAACTTTTTTCAATACATTTGTACCTTATGGGGCAAGTTTTTGCTTATGTTGATGGCACTTTTAAACTTCCGTAGATTAGCATTGAGTGTTTTAATTGTATACCATAGAGACAATGTATATCCCAACGTCGTAGCCAGGAATTTGAAAGGGGAAGCACTTTTTGCGGTTGATATTGGGGAGGGGTCTAAGGGGAGGGGGTGTCCCCATCCCCTTTGAGATTTTTTTGAACAATTGAAGGTCCTTAGATGCGATCTGGTGCAATTTGTTGCCAGTTTCATCATTACATATGATATCATATTATCAGCAGGTTTTGTTTCCTGTTTGAATTCTTTAACATGTTCTTTTACATAATATATCAGAAAGACAAACATAGTGCTCTTTTACAATTTTTCCAGAAGGATGATTCTTGTTAATTGTCCAATGTCTGGACTTAAATACATTTGACGAACTTAATTGATGGACAATATAAACTTTCATATTTTGTAAGACAGCCAGATTTGCAGTGGCCTAAAAAAAAATATCGTTATCTCCGTGTCTTAACAGTGTAATAATTATTTATAGGAAGTGCGTATCACGTACGATTGCTAGCTTAGCTTCATAACATGCTGTTCGTGCAACAACTTAGGACGAATCATAGAACGGATGAGAACGAACTTGTCGTCGTCGTTGTGCATACGGTTGGTGACATTCCATCGAGTGAGGTTAGGTAGGCAATATGCATTTTATTACGCAGTGGCCAACTGTAGGTTTGAAATAGGCTATAGGCTAAATTCATCTAATTGCATCTGCCAAATTAAGTAAGTAGTTGAATCAGTAGGCCTGCATGTTATTACGATTATAATCGAGTTAACGGAGCTGACGAGTATTCAAGATCAAAAGAGCACTGACAAAATACCATGCTAAAAACAACAGTTTTTAAACATTTTGTTCGACACTCAAAGGGGGGAGCAGTCGCTCCCCTGCCCCTCCTGGCTACGTCCCTGGTATATCCTGAACTTACTTTAAGCTAGCGAACAGGTTCGACCCACCCAATAGCAAAATTAATACATAAATTTTCCGAATTGAAGCTGGCGAACGGTTTATTTTTTTTTTAGAGTATTCAAAATCATACGAAGTTTTGTATGGTGGAGTATAAGGATCGCGAGATACAATTTCTCAATGTGACGAGGAAAACGTGGTAAATATGACTGATTAAAGGTCAATTTTGATCGAAAATTTTATGTCACTCACAAATTACAAGAAAATATGAAAATAAGAGTGCGACAGGCAGAAAAATTAGAGCGCGACAGTCGGAAATTCCGACTGTCGCACTCAAATTTTCCAGCTATCGTCATTTTTACCAAGATTGGGGGGGTGAGACACCCCCAAACCCCCCTCTAGCGACGTCCCTGCACACCCGTACAATGTCCATGTCAGTTTGAGACCGTTGATATTTTTCAACATATAGTTATAGCTAAAAGACTGACATTTGGACAGGTTTGCTATATATTGTACAATCATTTTTGACACTTGCTGTTTTATTAATATTCGAGGTTTATTGTTCACGTTTATTGTGAAATTAAACCGTAGAATGTTAAAAATCATATTGAACAGGTCTGTTCTTATAATTTATGTGAATTGTTCATCATAACACATAACAACAGTCGTAACAGTTCGTTTACCTGACCCTGTATCTTACTGTAGCAGCTCCCTGGTTTTAACTGGTCATGTTTAGTTTAGTTGTTTCTGATGGTGTGAGACGTGGGTCTTCCATGCATCAATTTAACACTAACAGATACATTACTTAAAATTGTTGATCTTGATTCAAGTAATAACTAATCAAATTAAATTTAACCCTTTCTATGGTACTTTGCGAATTGGTCAAATGCACATGATGGTGAGGGGGAAAAATTGGAAGTTAGTAATAGGAACAATAGGAACAAATGTATAATTTGACTCTAACAACTTATTTTAAGTTGATTTCTATACTTTCGTAGTGTTTAACTCAAATAATGTTGAAAATTAAGTCACTGGGTAGACGTTTTAATAAAATTAAATAAAACTGCATGCTACGTAATAGGTTATAACGTTGACCAATCCATATAATATTCACACATAACTGGATAGCCCTGCAACTAATTAAGATATATAAATAGGTTGTATCAATCACATGAGTGCTACTTATACTAGTGAGGTATTTATCGTTTAATCAGAGTAAGACAATAGTTTGTCCCACAAAATTATTGTCATTTTTATTTGTTTGTTTCCAAACCTTTAATATCTCTGCCTACTCTCATCTTTCTTGGTGTGATTTTGGTGAAATAAAGTACCATTAAGTTGTCAAGAACATTATCTTTCTTTTTACGGTCAAGTTTGTTACCAGCAGATTGTAGCAAAAACAACACAAAGTGCAGAAGCTAGGAATATCCATTATGGTACTCTATTCTTTAGAATTAAACCTTACTAATACATTAACTGTGTTGCTTAGAAAGCTTCAGGGGATTTAAAGGATCACTTGATTAAAATATTATCCAGATTAGTGTATATGTGACTGACATAAGTGTGTGGGTCCAAGCAGGCCTAGATGTAATGAAAGGACGGTTCTGGTTTTTATTTGAAACCAATAAACTCTGGTATATTCTTCTGAATGGTAATGCTTGCCATGATCATGGTCATTTGTGTATATGAAGGGAAGAGGAGCTATTCTAATTACTGATATGCCAAGGGTTTCGGGGATTATTGTATTCGTGTAAAATGGGAATAAATTAGAACATAGTACTATGTGCTCTCCATATAGAAGTAATTGTCTTGTGAATGAATGAACCACCTCAATTTTAAAATAGAGAATATTCAGACAGATAAAAACATATAAAGCGAAACGAATCTACCATGCTTCCAGTATCTCTCCCACACCGTATCAGTCAAAAAATATTTTATTGGTGAAAATATAGATGGATAATTTAATCTCTAGAATCTTTACGTCTGACGTCACTGTAAGCAGCAATACAAAAATCATTAAATGTTACTTAGTAGTTTGAGTTGTAATGGGATTTGAGGGATCCATATTGATTATATTTCTTTATCAATTTAGATTAATGTGTATATACGTGACTGATATGAATGTGTGGGTCCAAGCAGGCTTATATACGAAAGGACGTATCTGGGTTTAACTTGAACCTAAGAAACAAATATCTTTTTAGGTAGGTTTCATCAACTTGATGTACTTTAACATACTAGGAAAATTAAATGGAGAGGTGACAACTTAAAAGTGTAACTAAAAGATTAAATTGAAGGTTTTTATTTATTTTTCAAGAAACGTACCATCCTCTTTGTACCATCCTCTTTATGTACAGTACTATGAATAAACAGCAGCATTATGATACAAAAAAAAAGGCAACGGTGAATCTGAAATAATAATGTTTTTTAAAATATTTGTATTATTTCTTTCGTCTTTTTGAATAACTGATAAATAAAATTTAAAACAAAAATAGTATTTCGAAAGAGCTAAGGCCCGAGTGGGATGACAAGGGGGGGGGGGGGGTGTTCAAATTACCTGGTAATGTGGCTGATTTTGTAAAATTTACCACCCGGCAAATTAACTATTGTATCTTCATAATTATATTCAAGTGCTGACGATAATATAATGTTACTTCCGGGCCTTGTATCCTCACATGGTTAATTCCTATTGTTCTTAGTACTTAATTTCTAACAGAACCATTCAATATATATTGGTATGTTATAGTATAAGAAACACTCTGATGTGGTAGAGTCCAAATATTCGTTATTCAGAGCCAAGTTTGAGACCACTTGGTTCGAATATGGCACTCTCGAGTCCGAACAGAGTTCTATAGAGTATATGAGCAATCCAAACCAAGTCCAGCACGTGGTTTCTGCCAATACTAGTCTAATAGACACACAGAGCGCATCGGTTACACAAACCTAATATATTCCTTAATTTACAGACCGTCGCTTCCTGGTCTAAGTGTTCCTTGCCTAACGTTGAACAGAAAGAGACAACTATTGGAAAACTGATTATGTGGCATGTAAAAAATACCAATTAAACATACACACACCCATGGTAAATTTAGAAAGAAAAAATCTGTGCAGGGATTATTATATTTTATGATATTTTTAAAGGTTAACAGATCTACACTAGTCTATTTAATTCTCCCCTTGTGTCTCTTATTTTATTTGTTCATCATACAAGTACATTTCCTAAACTGTCATGGTTATCTCTTCACGATCAACAATACGATAGAAACAGAATATCTAAGACGAAGGGGGAAGGGGCTACTCAATATTTTGCTTTGTTTTTGCCATTACATCGATCCGACAACGATGTTCTGGTGTCTATTTTTGAATACTGCCCTCTTTACCCTCCTCGTCATCTTCTATATCGTTCATGGTATCTATCTGATCATCTTAGTGAGAAGCTCATCATTATGACGTCACTCAGTTTTTGATGACTTCACTCAGTCTGTATTGACGGGTTTAAAACTAACTTTGTCTTCCCTATAAAGCTGCTGTTTATACTCATGTTATTAAGTCCGTGTATCTTACATTGGCGAGTCTGTCTCCTTTATTGACTTTAGGGTGTTCAATGTAGATGTGTGTTTACCTGCCAGGAATAGTTTACTGTGATATTTGTGGAGATATATCATTCTAATTTATAAATTTTTTGCTTCGCCATGTTATATTTTCCTGAAATTCATTTTCAAAATCTCATTAATATAATATTTGTCTTACTTTCAGGCCTGTGACAACAGGGGCAATCTACCAGGAGAAGAGGTAAGAGAGACAAAGATTAATGTTCCTGTTAATTAGTAACGGTAATTTTAATAACAGACAAAGAGGTATAAATGAATGTTGAACAAAGAAATAAGACAAAAGAGTATTAGTCTTTGCTTTTCATCAGGAGGAAAAGATTTATAACTGTCGTGTATCGAACAGGGAATTCAGATAGGCCAGTTACAAGTTTATATCTCGTAATGATGATAGCACTGTTCTCAATGTCAAGATTAGATGAGGTCTAAAGGATCTTACTTCCGCACACACACTCGAAGAAATGCTAAACAAAGAAACGGATAGACTTTTAAATACTAAAGGTTTAGTCAGATGTTATGGAGCGTTACAAGCAAACAACTCACTAACACAAAGTTGGAATATCGCCTTAAAAATGTCAGCCTTCAACACCACAAACCCACGACTCCACCCCAACCATATGCTTCATGATTATTTTTTTTCACTTTGCTGATGTGCAGATAATAATTCGAAAGGATTAAAAAGAACATTTTTAGATTCATGATATTAAATCCTTTGTTCGTGCATTTTTTCGCGAAATAAATTTTCACACGTTATTGACTGTGAAAGGATATAACAATAACACCTTAAAAGTAACCTTTATTAAAACATAATGTTAGGTGAACATTCAACACTGTTATCATAGTAATTTTCTCTTCACACGTAAGGGCTAACTTTAGAGGTCTATACTCAAATCGCTCAAATTCTTCGGTATTATTTGATATTTACTTATTATAATCATTATCTGGGACTGCAGGCGGATTGGGAATGGATGAGGACGCATATACGTATATAAGTAACCACATAATCGGTAATCAGTAAGGTTACCTTACTGATTACCGATTATGTGGTTACTTATATCGTATTGATTATTGAAATTGAAGACATAACCTGGTCCGCTTTGTTGGTATAATTAGAGTACCAACAGAGCGGACCAGGGTTATCTCTTCAATTTCAATAATAATAAATATGTTAGGTGAACATTCAACGCTGTTATCATAGGAATTTTCTCTTCACACGTAAGGGCTAACTCTTAAAGTCTTTACTCAGTATGAGTGAATCTAGGAGCAAGATGATTTACTGGGTTGTGAGGGTATCCGTTGGGTAATAGCATCATTATTATTCATCGTGATACGAGGGCGTCCTCTGTGGCATAAAATGACTAACTCGGGATAGAAACCATTCCCTGTGGAATGCAAGCATGCCAAGCTGTTGCGATACCAAATAGAAGGAAACTAGAAAAAATATAAAAAGTAAATATTTCAGTATCTCAGGGATCACGAACATCTGAGAGATCACGTCATACATTTTCCCACAACATACACATCAGAATAATTGTTAAGTTTAGTTTGTGGTAGGCGCTGTCGCTAGCCTGCTAGCCGGTTTTACTTTTATGTTGACAAACCTAACACATGTGTAAGAAATTATCCAAGTCTTATAAGAAAGGAATCTGGCTTTCAATTTCCTGTTTTCAATGGTTTTGAGTTTGATCCTCTTTGGCCAAACACATTGTGTAAGATATAAACATGAATATCAGTAATCGGTTCTCTTTAATTAAAACAATAACATTGTGGTCTTTCACTCAGTTTCACAAATTTCTCTGTCAAATAAAATCGAGCTAGATGAAGTCGAGGTCAAGCCTAACTGTTACTATAGGCCTAGTATCTGCAAACTAACAGGCTTCAAGAAAATGGTACTATGGTAACCACACATGCCCGTATGCTGCGGAAGATGATGTGAGTGTATCATGATCGCGAATAACTTTTACAAAACATTGATAGGAATTGTGCTTTCGCATTGGGGTCCTGGGAGTACATTAAAAAAGCCATTGCATGAGTTTTACGACTTCTTAGGCAATATGTCCCCGGGTCCAACAATGCCTCTGACCAGGGTCTTTAAGCGTGCTCTTACACCGTGTGAACAAACACAGTGCAGCACTTTCAGCACCACTGACCATCGGTATGTCTTAGCCCCTCACCTACCACCACCCCTGCCTCCCGCCCCACCACCTCCCCCCCCCCTCAATCTTTAAACTTGAGCAATGAACCGAGTTAAGACTGGTTTTTATATCACCATCGACCTCAAATCTGAATGACTTATCCTTGATAAAATTATAGTTTTGGGAGAACAAGGTAACGCTAGCAAATGCAAAGAAAGAAACAAGGAGACGTTGCCTGTAACAACATAATATGTGTTTAATAATTAAAGTCTTAATTATTAATATTCCTCCACTGAAAGTAAAAGCTGATAATGAGAACACAAGTTACACCATTACAAAACATGAGAGCAGAATATATCAATCTCAGTTTACCTTCCAAAAAAGACTTAACGGAAGGGTGAGTGACATGAATATAAGTTATGTAACGATATTATCAAAGTTAGAAGGAATTGTCGGACTTCATAAAGAGTAGAATGTTAGGCCCTGCAGCTCATATAAAAATGGCGACCCCAGTTGACGAGACCAGTGTTACACCCGATGTACACAGAGAACACAGTAAATACTGCAAATCATTTGTACCACACTAAAAACTGGATTGTGTTACAAATCGGTAGCATATTCTATGAGGATTACAGTAAGAACTCAAAATATGTGTAATCCCAACAAATCAAGTTTATTTGTTAGGATTACAATTATCCTCAGTTCTTACTGAAATCGTAATAGCAAATGCTATCAATTAATCAGATATATCAGCACGATCCAGCTTTTACTCTGGAAATAAACTTTTAGTTTAATAGTAGTTACTGTAATCCCTGTGTGAATCGGTTTGGTGTTAAAACATGACGGAAAATTTCACTAGGTAATAATGTGATAGTGCATTGGGTTATATTGGTTCAGTCATAGTGATATGAAGGGGAAATCCCTTGAACAGGCCATTTATTGTTACCAGCAGGGAAGAGAATAGGGTGTGGAGTTGAGTGAACTGATTCTTGTACAGTAATCCTGTTCTACACATATATCACTTTTATATATTGGGAGAGGATTATATCTTTGCGCTATGAGTCAATATTTGTTGACATCAACTATTAATATTTGTTATTTATATACTTGGTATCAATATTTCAAGCACACAGTCGAACTTTTTCTTATAGAATTCAACCGTCACAAATCAGTCCTTTCAAGCATGGAATCAAAGGGACCACAGCATTAGTGACCATGGTTTCATGAATTTAGGCTAAATATGTATATCATGTCCAGTACTTAAATATTCGCAGGGCGTACTAAAATAATAACTGAAATAATAATAATAATAATAAACAGGACAAAAATTGTCAAGACATTTTAAACATGCAAAGTTTAATGTAACATGAATCGATTGATCTGAAATTACACTTTTAATATGGAATGCATATGATGAATATTAACAACATTTAACTTTACTACATTGACTTTGTTTCTGTGATATCTTATACATATTCATTACTTATATTTTCCTCTTATTAAGGGGTTCGATGGTGGGAGATTTTACCAGTTGAGCTTGGCGAAACTCAACCAGGCAAGGCGCAAGTAACTGTAAGTCAATACAGCTGAATAATCTCTACCTTAGTATATAACATTGTATTTGTTAACAGTGATTGTCTGCTACTTTTAGTTGTCAAACTTTAATATATTTTTAATAATAATCTCCATCAATAACCAGAATTTGTATTCCTATATCTGCGATGATCTAATTTTATCTGGTCACTAATATCATTTGCTTCAACTATAATTGGTTTTATTATATTTTTCTTTCACAAAGCAAATCCCTGATTAAATGTATTGAAATGAGTGATAAGCTCCTTCCATTAACAGAAACATCGTTCGCTTGTTTCCCGTGTCGCGATGTTTTGTTTAGCTGTTGGGTTAAATTATTTGTCGGTTCATGGTACTGCTGGCGCTTTTTCGAGGAGGGGCAGGTTGGGAGGGGGTTGTCTAGGTATTACTTCCCCATTATTCTACGAATAAGTGTTTCCTTGACCCGTTTATTATGATAACAATATGACCTAATATATATCATATTATTTTTATATTACAGCTCAATGAAAAATGCATGTTCATCTGGCGATGACAATCATCAGCAGGACTATGACGTCATCCACTCAATTCTCAAATTGATGGTAGTAATTTCAGTGAGAAAAGATCTAATAAAGATTTGGGTTGTTAACTGTTAATATCTCCCAAATACTACAAACAGCGCCAGATAGAGCTCCAGTATAATACACATGGAACTAGTCTAGTATGATTGTGACGTCATCAAATGCCTATATTCTCAAGTGAATGTAATGGTGACTTTATGAAGACTTTAACTTTTACATTCATTGTGAAGGGATCCTGTAGAGAGATTAGGTTGTGTAATAATATTAATAATTCCATACACAATAACGAAGTTAAGTAAAAGATAACTCTTCAATTTACATGTTGTTTTAAAGGATTAATTTAATCTAAATTTCAGTCTTTAAATATTATAGTCCAAACATGGAATGTTACTAAAGTTTCTTCAACTGTTCTGGGTTTGTTAGATATTCACTTTTAAAATATGATAAATGTCTGGAATACTCCTTTTAATGCTAAAGTGATAATGACTTCAGCCCCTGAGTGCAGGCCTAAATATTTATGTTAATAATGTAATTTATACATTGAATAACTCAACAAAATCAAGTTGTGTAACTTCGTATTTAAAACAGAGCATATTTAAATGATTTTCAACTACATCTGTCCGTGTGGAATTTGTACTTCACTGTTAACATGTTATTTGAGGCCATAACATTTTTCTCATCCCATTGAGTTTTGTGTTGTATTTGATGAACTGACATAACTGTCTCCGTATTATATTATATAGTCCAGCTACCTGCACTGATAAACTCAGATGTTTTAGGTAACATGTCTCAACATTAAACAAAATGTTATAGTAAAAGCAGCCTAGACTGAAATCCAGTGGTCTACGACATAACAACATTAATGTTGTGCTTAAAGTCATCCTTTAATATGCTACATGTTCAACAACTTAGTTTTGTGCGCTAAAATGTACAAATGTATTTTGTTAGGTGTTGTTAGTGACATTGGTGTCGTTCGGGGGAAGGGAATAGAGGGGTGGGTGATGGGGGAAAACGGTATCCTGTGACCATTTCTTAATTTGATGTATATATAACGTTTGTAATGAGTTCACTGTACACTATATATCTCTCATTAAGAGACAGCGACCTCATCTTCGCCACCAACTGAAATAGTCTGGTGACGTCACTGATTACCAAGTTGTGTCTCTTGAATTTAACTCGATGACAATTAATACAAAACGATAACAGATAAGTACATCTTAGAAAGAATGATTAATTATGAGAAACTCGTCCACTATTAATTAAGATATAGTACCCACCTAGTATTAGGCGGATGTAACCACAGGTAGCATACATAATTTAAATGTTATGCTAGCGTTTTCTTTTCTTTTCGGAGAAGGGGATTGGGTGTCTAGTGGATTCCTTCTCCATCCTATCAAGAGATTAGGTTTGTAAACTGTTAGTAACTGCAAATACTACAAAGAACTCCAAACAAAGATGCGATATCTTACATGATCATACAGACTACTTAGTATTTTATTGTAAAGTGTAAAAAAAAGTACTTTCTTACGTTTTAATAATAACATTACTGTCCACATATGCGTTTTTTTCTAACTCTAAATTAGTTTGCTCTTCAAGCCAAATTCAAACTTGCTAAGACCCAATCAGGGTTCTAATGACGTCATCCATCAATCACTACGTCATCAGTATAGGAGACTATATTTTCTTGGATGTCAACTATTGAAAGAGGGGAGAAAGAGAGCACAATCCCTACCTTACTCTTTGTGTGTATTTGGCGATGTGTGTGTGTGGAGGGGCGGGTAGGGTGTGAAGGGGAGGGTGTTGGAGGGGCTAGAACCACCACATTGGTGATCAAGTAGATGTTATAGTAGTTATTTGCACCACCACCAAAACGCTTATTTGTAGAATGTAAATTAAATGGTAATGCGCAGTATTTTTTCTAATTTTGTATTTTTCTAATATGTATTAAAGTCATCGTTACTTTTGTAAATTAAGAGAAAGGTTTGTTCACCTACTCGTGTGTCCCTGATCAGATATTACTGGAACTGCTCTCGCCCTCCACGCACTCCTCGTGTGCAGGGTATAACATCTTTCATTGGTCCATGTATGTAATGTTATGATTCATCCCAATTCCAGACCCATATCTTTACCTTCCACCCACCCCTCCCCCACCCCCTCGATAAACACTTTACTACTCAGAAAAATAATTAAACGTCTAATTATGTTAACATTTCTAAACTTATTATCTTGAGCAGACATGTTTGAAATGCTTGGTTAAAATATGTACATACTGTATCCACATACACTCGGTAACTAGGATTGCGTGATTATTCTTTACCTTCGTTCTTCCTTCTACTAAATTTTGATGGAAACTGTGACGTATCGGTTACGTAATGTCTTAAATCTAACAAGAGTAGAGCCACATTAATTGTGCCAACGTTAGGACTAAATGACATTCATTGGTTATTTACAATACAATTGTGTTATTAAAATCGATCTACAAGAACTTAGAGGTGATATTAATTAATATCTGTGGAATGTTTCTTCTATGTCAGCATTTCTTCATTTCTTTATATTCCTATGAATTATCGTTCTCAATATGAAGACAATAATATGACGTAATATCATATGACTTAAAATAACAAATGTATATTATGTATATTACGTAACTGAGACTTCAATAACTTCATCTATCAATATTTTCATTTTATTATTGTATTATTATTATTTTAAGCTTCGCTTTATAATTGTTTCAATTGATATATTCTGTTTGTTTCAAATCATCATTTTAATAATTTAGTTTATTATCAATTTTACGGAATATCCTATTTGTTGTATTAAATTATCCCATCAGCGCACGGAGAATATAACATGAAAACTCAAAATAGTTCACCGACAAACAAACATACACAATTATATATTTAGTGTTTACGCTAACCCTTCGAAAATAACAGTCAAGTTAAGAGCGCTTTTATCATGCGTAGTTAGTTAAATCTCTCCAGGTATGATGAAATGACGTCAATATAAGATTAATAACTTTACTATAGAAATTATCAGATAGACATGTTTCCATTATTGTTAGCGCTTTTCATGGAATTCATATTGTTATTTTTCATTTGGTTACTTTAAATTGTTGCTACATTTTAAAAACTGTCTGTTGAAGTGTTCTTTACGTTTTGACTCAAAAGAGACTGCAACGTCGATAACCTTAACAAGTTTGTAACAAAAGTGAACTTGAAGCAAACAGATGTGATGTCATAGCAGGTGTGATATCATATCAGGTGTGATGTCAGATGATGTCAAGTGTGATGTCACTGACAGCAAAATGTTATTTTTTTTTCATTTTTTATACTTCCTTGGTTTGACTTTGGGAAGGAAAAGATCCCAACTTTGTTTTATGGTATGTGACAATGACGATACATAGTTTAGTACATACCAATTTTGAAAAAGAAAATTAGACTCCCCCTTTATCGAAGGCAAAAGGAACCTATGCGATATTGAAGTCGTGTGTCTGTGTGTGCTTCTGTGACACATGCTTGGGTCCGCGATAACTCAACAACGGAGTGATGGATATTTCTCATACTTGCTTAATGTAGATGTATTTTAGTAAGAAGGTGTGCCCTATTTGTTAGCACTGACTTTACGAATCTTAATGAGGTTATGCACTTCTGGACCCAAACTTGTGAGCCCCAATATTTTTGGAACATTTGAGCGCAAAGTTTAATTAGGCCCAATTTTTGGGAAAGGCCAAAATGTTATATTGCAATAACTCCACAACCTACTTCATATTGTATCCAAACTTGGAATACTGTTGTTGGTTAATAGCTGGTACATGTGGACATAAATATTATGATACCGTATTGGGTGATGACGTAAAACACTTTAATATTCCACTAATCACGTAACCATAGTGACCGTTGGACTCTTGTTAGTATTTTATCGTCTTCATTTACCTTCCGTTGTTATTAAAGTCATAAACAGAGCCTTGTTTGTTAAGACAATACGATCACGTGAGCTTACACAATATATCAAGATTGAATAAGATAATAATGCTGATAATGTAATGTACATTAAGTAAACATTAAATACAATGGTATGCTCTCTGTGTTTCATTATTCGTTTTCATTATTTCCTTCACGTTCTTATTTTATTGCATCTGTAAAGTTTCTACTTGTTTGTGATATTAAAGGAGAATCAAACCAAATGATAAAATATGTGATAGGTAAGCTATCGATCATATTAATATTATGTGATAGGTAAGCTATCGATCATTTTAATATTATGTGATAGGTAAGCTATCGATCATTTTAATATTACATGATGGGTAAGCTATCGATCATTTTAATATTATGTGATTGGTAAGCTATCGATCATTTTAATATTATGTGATTGGTAAATTATCGATCATTTTAATATGATGTGATAGGTAAGCTATCGATCATTGTAATATTATGTGATAAGTAAGCTATCGATCATTTTAATATTATGTGATAGGTAAGCTATCGATCATTTTAATATTACATGATGGGTAAGCTATCGATCATTTTAATATTATGTGATAGGTAAGCTATCGATCATGTTAATATTATGTGATAGGTAAGCTATCGATCATTTTAATATTACATGATGGGTAAGCTATCGATCATTTTAATATTATGTGATTGGTAAGCTATCGATCATTTTAATATTATGTGATTGGTAAATTATCGATCATTTTACTATTACATGATGGGTAAGCTATCGATCATTTTAATATTATGTGACAGGTAAGCTATCGATCATGTTAATATTATGTGATAGGTAAGCTATCGATCATTTTAATATTACATGATGGGTAAGCTATCGATCATGTTAATATTATGTGATAGGTAAGCTATCGATCATTTTAATATTACATGATGGGTAAGCTATCGATCATTGTAATATTATGTGATAAGTAAGCTATCGATCATTTTAATATTATGTGATAGGTAAGCTATCGATCATTTTAATATTACATGATGGGTAAGCTATCGATCATTTTAATATTATGTGATTGGTAAGCTATCGATCATTTTAATATTATGTGATTGGTAAATTATCGATCATTTTAATATGATGTGATAGGTAAGCTATCGATCATTGTAATATTATGTGATAGGTAAGCTATCGATCATGTTAATATTATGTGATAAGTAAGCTATCGATCATTTTAATATTATGTGATAGGTAAGCTATCGATCATTGTAATATTATGTGATAGGTAAGCTATCGATCATTTTAACATTACATGATAGGTAAGCTATCGATCATTTTAATATTATGTGACAGGTAAGCTATCGATCATTTTAATATTATGTGATAGGTAAGCTATCGATCATTTTAACATTACATGATAGGTAAGCTATCGATCATTTTAATATTATGTGATAGGTAAGCTATCGATCATTTTAATATTATGTGATTGGTAAGCTATCGATCATTTTAATATTATGTGATTGGTAAATTATCGATCATTTTAATATGATGTGATAGGTAAGCTATCGATCATTGTAATATTATGTGATAAGTAAGCTATCGATCATTTTAATATTATGTGATAGGTAAGCTATCGATCATTTTAATATTACATGATGGGTAAGCTATCGATCATTTTAATATTATGTGATTGGTAAGCTATCGATCATTTTAATATTATGTGACAGGTAAGCTATCGATCATTTTAATATTACATGATGGGTAAGCTATCGATCATTTTAATATTATGTGATAGGTAAGCTATCGACGAGCAAGTCTCTTTAGGTCACTTTACGCATTTGTGAGATATTACATTTGAACTTGGAGATACCGTTTCTATACAAGATTCGTAGATTTGGATAAGTTTTGTAATATTACAGTTTGCCTTCATTAATTGCTTCATATAAAGTCTTGTTTTATAAGGTATATAAGCAGAACGTTAAACAGTTATTGTCTTAGCATTACATAATTATGTCGTAGTAAAGCTGATAATATTATGTGTATATCAAGTAATCCTTAAATACTTAGATCGGCTCTGTATTGTATATACTCTTCATTTAATTCTTTCATTGTTATTTCAATGCGCTTTATAAATGAGTCTACTGATTACGTTTTTTCTCAAATCTTTTTTATTTCTTTATATTCCGATATTTTCCTTCGATTTAGAACAATTCTAAGACTACATCTAAAACTTGCTCTAATTATTGTTATATTTAGTCATTAATTATTAGATAACATTCTACTTAAACAATTTACCAATGTTACTTTCTTTCAAGATTTAGTTGCTATCTTTCGTTCCTCCTATATCTCTATTATGAATTAATCTTTGATATTACTTACGCGTAATACAGTGAATATTAGAAGAATATTTTTAAATGTTACCATAATAACAATGACTGGCTGTCTACCGTTATACCATTGATTGTGTTACTCAAAATCACACTACATTGTCTTAGACATTAATTAATTAATAACAATGACATAATTTGTTTTTCAATCCAGTTCTTTGCTCCATTATTATGATCTCGAAAGATGTTTCTTTGAAGACAATAGGAACACGTGACTTTGACGTACTATAATAAGCTTTTAACAAAAAAGCAACAAAGATAATGTTCTGTATATTTTACATGAACCTTAAGTGCAATGATTGGCTCTCCATACATATTTTTAATCATCTTGTATCGTTATTTTGCTACTTCTTAGTAATGATGCTAACTGATGATTAATGAATATTCATGATCGCTTCATTGTTATTCAGTTTTTGTCGAATTTGCATTAACTCAATTGGATATTATGAAGCCATAAAGTGTACCAATATAACCCAAGCCCCGTCCCGCAAAACAGTATATATTTACATAACTATACAACACAGACTAACATATAAATATGGAAAACTCACTGCACTGCGGTATCGATTTATGGTACTGTATATTTCCAAGGAAATAATTATCCCTTTATTTTGTATTGTTCTTGGTATCTTCCGTATTTCTGTATGGTTGTACAAATATTTAATTTTTGCAAACCAAACACACTTGTTCTCTTTGTGATACACTTAAAACCGATTCATCCCGTTTATCTGTTACTATATCATAAATTCATCTCCTAGAATCTAATCATGAAATTATTAATATGTATTGATGTTGTAATATCAATGGAAGCAATACAAGAGAACTAATGAGAGATATATTGTCAACAGTGTTATGTAACATGTAGTCTATATAGGCTACTAACTTGTAATATCAACCTCTTACTCTGTTATGTCCTGCATCAATGCCACACAGAAGGTTATGGCTATACAGTAACTCTCAAAACAGGTGAGGCTGGTATAGTTGTGGTCGAGATAACGAAATTCTTCTTCTCCTAATAAAAGTGTCGCTATCACTCTGTGTGCCATAAATTTAAACTTTCTTTTCAAGTTCATCCCGAACTTTTCTAGAAACAAGTGTTGGTCCCGCTTGACCTCAGATGACCTTCGACAGAAATTTAGTGAAACGGTAGATGAAATATGTATAAACTAGGTATGATTCTGGCCAAGTTACGTAAGTTCAAAAATAATTTGATTTCATTCAAACCAAACTAGAATCTGTTAAGAACTGTTTAGCTGCTCAAAAGACTTGTTTTTCTCTGTAATTCAAAGACAGAATATTTGGTGTCTCACAACTTAATGTATGATTCTGTATCGTTTAATTCCAATGACTGAGTAAATGGCTTATGTTATCCGTCATGCTGTGACTTTGTGGTCTGAAGTGCAAGATATATATCTTCTCGTTAACAGGGCAGTTTACGGTATACCGCAAGCTGATATATTGTGGCCATTCATTCTAAGCAAGCGTTAATATCAGATTAATGAAAAGTTCAGTTATAGGGTAATGATTGTTCCTAGTTATTTTTTTTGTGTTTAATTAGTCAACGTACTGATAATGATCATTAAATTAATAAACAAATACAACAGAACACACATCAAAGTTCAAGATTGACAACACGAAAGTCTCTCTCTAGTTGCACAACGATAAGGAGTATTTGGTTGTATAACGAGAAAATTTGACTGGAAAACTGGCTGATCTTATTTTACGTCAGTGTTTAATAATACCACCTACTGATAATAATGACGTAAAGGAATAACACGAACTTAAGTTCACGTTTAGCAGAAGTGAAGTTTAGTTGGTTCGCTGAGAAGTGGATGGGTTTTGGGAATTTTGAATCATTAGCATATATGACGTCATCATCAACTGTTGGTATGTAAGATATGCAGCACCACATGTAATTCACGGGAAGATTAAAGTGGAGGGGTGGAGGAATGAGGGGGTGGATGTATCGATGTGGTTAAGTTCCATGATTTACCTGAAGTACTGGGCTACATTCGCTTCCATATCTTACTATAAACAAGAATAAAACAATCTTGACGTATGTGCAGTATATTTTACCCCTCTTTTGTGAGTTGGCGAGAAAATTGCTTAACAAGAAGAAATTCTAACGCAAAAAGTTAGTTGATCCATTTCGAGGGTGAGACAGGAACGGCATGGGTGTTAAAGGCTTCTGTGACCGGAAAGATGTTAAAATCTGATCATACTTGATTACGTTATGAGTGAAAATAAGTAAACGTTTAACGACGCTTTAAGTTGTACTTTTGTGCTTATTTGTAACATTTTCCTAGCCATGTAAGGTTAACTACTATGATAATATTATCAACCTATCTAACCATGTGGCTGTGGCCGTGCACCTGCTGATAAGAAACATGTTGTTTGAACTAATAATATAGGATAAATTACATTTGTGTTGTCTGATACAAATTTAGTGTAAGTTTTTACTACTTCATTTACAAGCATTCTATGGGCTTATGTATTATTGAATCGTGTAATGATAACCTAATTTACCTGAAGTTACTCTTAAGAAAACGTTATTTTACACATCAGTGATGAAAAGAAAGTGTTCATATCTTTGTAAACCTTAAGGCAGCCGTATTACGACTTACCGAGAATGTTACCAAAATCTTCAGAGTATTCAAAATTAGATTGCAGTTAATCAAATTAAAGTATCTTGTTTTAAGTCGGTTAATGAGAAAAATTAATAAAGTACATAGAGCTTGTAACCCGTCGTCACCAAGCTATTTTTTTCTAGATTAAAACCTTTGAAGAACTAAAGATGAACTGGAAACATCCAAACTTTAATTTACTGTTTGTTTGAATTAAGCATAACAATTTTAACGAACAACTTTGCTACGGTAGTCCTGAAGCGAATAACAGATTTATCAAAATCAACCGAATTATTTGATTTAAACTTACAAATAATATTATATTTAGCCTAAAACGAAATAGTCCCACGTTACAGACTAGCATTCAATCTAAAAAATGCTCTTAAAATATTTTGCATTCAAACTGAAACCATTTCTGTGCTCTGACCTTAACAATATCAGCATTGATCGCCGCACAGTTTCCATATCTCTGTGAATAAATGGTACGAGCGCCCTCTTGATTCGCACGGGAGAAGAACACAACCAACTTTTGATTATAACAAAGTTACCGTAGGATGAAGAATGTGGATTACGGTCAGGGTAGTCAGAGTGAAGTTGTATGATAATTTAGATCATCCATGCTTATTTGAGATTAGAAAGGCCGCCCTGACATTCATTTGTTGTTGATGTTCACAATAATGAATATTCAAAGAACATAATGATATAGATATTAAACATCAAGAGAAACAACAGTGGAATCAGAGTAATGTACAGCTTACTACAGTTTAAGCTATTTCCATTCCTCGGAGGTTGGGGCGGGGAGTTTTGAGAGATTAAAACCAATATGATTTCGTTAAACGTTGTGAATACAATACAATTACAGGCTAAATTTAGTTATAGCTAAACATTCGTTTGAACGATATGTTTATGATGAGAGTTAAAGGCCAAACTTGTTTTTATGTATTGTTCAACACGATGACTATCGAAATATTGCTTGTTACGGACATTTGGCATATATGGATACAAACGATTATTCCGGTTAATTATTCCATAATCTAGCATTTTGAACGATAAGCCTGCATAGTCGGTCGAAAAACCTTGATTAACGATGATAAACTCCGATTATTAACCAGACAATCTGTCAAATTTTTAACCGATTATCCAATTTTATTGCCTATTAGCTTTCATTTTCAGTTGTAAAACCTGGAGTACCGGTTCAAAACAAGACCGGCATTGAGCAATGATCCAAATTTTCCGACAGAATCAAACTGGAATATATCATTAGTTGGTATTTTTCTTTGCCATACGCGTGATTCAGGAATAATTTCGACATGCGAGCAATTATCCGGTAAGATTAGCATAACAATACGAGTAAATCCCATTCTGAATGAGAAGAAAACCGCAGGTGGCTTTAGCTTTGTTTAGCATTCCAAGGACAGATGTTCTGTTAGTCATACAGCATTGTATTAAGATAGCTTGAATATACTCGCTGCTTGTGCATCGAATCCAACATAAGCAATGGAACGTACGGGGACTGCTGGTGATAGTGTAACCATTTAGTTAAATAATAATTACTTCAAATGCATCAATTAAAAGACACTGCAACCTTCTCATCGTGCTCTACATCCATGGACATGTTTTTACAAAATTTCTCGTTGGATCAATATCGCAGGATTTACCATGTGAATATTTCGCAATGATTTCGTAATCCAAAGTGATGTAACATGAATTCAGGATCAATAGTTTTCAGAGACCTATACATATTTTAGAGGGTTGCAAAAATGATTCCTTATGAAGGAGGATTCAATTTTTCGAGAGGATCACTTTGGTTTTATACCGGGATACACTTTAAACTATAGCATAACGATAATCATGATCAGGTGGTGAAGTTCGAACGTAATTTTACCTTCCTGACTTTCTGAAAGTTTTTGGAGATTAACAGATATTGGATTTCAAAGTATTGTCCCGTTGACCTCTCGTCATCCCATGTGAGTACACATTCCAATGAAAATCTTTGCTAATATTGATAATCTGGAATAGACGGTATTAGTTTAAAAACTAAGAACAGTTAACTTCTCCAAGACATAGGTTATTGTCACATCAACATCCAGAAACACTATTCAGAATAAATAACTTTAACTAGCCCATTATTTTTTTTTTAAAAAGAAGCAACTTTTAATGACCTTCATTATAATTATTTTTGATAAACATTTAAATTAAAATATCGGCTTAACAAGTAACAATCTAAATTTTGTTACGGTAAAAAATGATGTTTTGAACATCCTCCGATGATCAATCACAACCCAAGCCCAAAGTGAACAATTATAATAAAGTGAATTATGTAAGACAATAGTCATTCACTTTCTTGATAGAGGCTGAATTAGTTAGTGCAGTCATTGTCTGTCATTTGTGCTGATAACACAGAAACCAAAACAAATACACATTGACCTGTGACTGATTCCTTTGCGTAATTAAAGTAAATTAGTCATCATTTCCAGGGTAAGAAAATCGTTTCTTGGAAACTAAATTATAGAAAAACCTAACATGATATTACATACGAATTAAACTAATTATCAAACGAACTATGTCACGCTAATGCATCAATTAATCACCTTTCACTGTTTTGCGTAATTCAATGGCGTTAAGTACCTTCCGTCAAAAGCTCGGTCTAAATCATTTCTTTACTATGGTAATAACAAACTGTCTCCCTGAAAACATAATGTCCAGGCAAGTACAATTATATTCGTGATGTTAAGTTTATTCGAAATGTTTAAAGCACCGATGTAGTCTTTACCAACCATTTACTGCTTTTTCGCTACGAAAAATTCTTGACCAACCTTCAAAATGATTTGTAATTACCAGAATTGATTTTGCCACCATTTGAATATAAATTGCTGTCATTGTGAAAATGGAAAAGCCTAAGTTTATATTTTTTTAGTACCATCATTATAAAATGTATGAAATATTAAAATATCTTTACAGGGATTAAACAGCAAGTATAGCGCATGCGCCTATTTAAAGACATTTCCCCTTCTTTACTCAAAATGCTTCTTAAAAATTTGACATTCTGGTGTAATATGATCGAACAATCGACTGTATGATGTTGTTGAAGTATCAAACTAAGCCGCAAATTAATATCAGAGAGATCCCCATCAGTAGTGTTCCATCAGTGTTATCAATCACAGAACATACAGATCTAAGCGTCATTAAGTTACCGTATTCCAACATAAACATACATAGGTTTTTATCCACGGCACTGAAATTAGTTGACAGTGGTAAAATGTCGAAAGTTATTTCCATTATGATGATCAAATGATTACTTCCTGAAACGTTTAATTTCATTTTCCTTTTTAGTCATAATATTATATAGAAATTAAGCCTATGCTGCATCAAGCAAATGTATGTCGGCTGTAGTTTCACAGCGTTGTAAATCTACGAAAAGTTCGATCGAATTATCTTTGCTGGTACCTTCGTGTCTATTTCTTTTTCGTAACTCAATAAAATGACGGCTATTGCGAGCTCATCACCACGACTCAATAGAGATGCAGAGCTTTAGGGAGAACGTGACTGCTGGTGGAAGAGGATAGTATAGCTATCAATGGTATCAGTGTGACGTCATATTATCAGCATACTTTATAGTCTTCGCTTCCGATTTCTTATTTCCTGGATGAAGTTCGTACGTATGATGTTTATCTTTGGATATTTAAT
Source organism: Apostichopus japonicus (assembly GCF_037975245.1). Lineage (NCBI taxonomy): Eukaryota > Metazoa > Echinodermata > Holothuroidea > Aspidochirotida > Stichopodidae > Apostichopus > Apostichopus japonicus. The sequence continues at coordinate 8,721,807 of NC_092567.1, forward strand.
ATTAAATATGATTGTTGAAAGAACATCATTTAAATTATATATATTTCAATGTACATTCTTAACTTACGGAGCCTTAGACATTAAATTGCTAAATACACGTTATCAGTTAGTAACGATTCTGCCTAAATGCCGCAGTTTGTGTTGAATTTCCACCTTCAAAAGTACAACAACGTACCTACATAACCTAACATATAATATACTGCAATCTACTTAAATCACTCCAGAAACGATAAAATTAGACAAAGAGTGTAAGAGTTTGCACAATAATGCATAATTGATCTTTAATATTTGCTATCATATTATATCGTAAAGCCATTTATTATCACTGGCTTATCTAACGAAACTCTGATAAGGTAAGATCACCCAGGCCCCATTAAGCATCAAGTTATATTGTCCGTCATATACTCAGCTCGTTCAGTTATCAGATTCAAAGTAACATGACGGTGAATAGAGAATCAATATGAATATTGATAACCATTAAAAGCATAGCTCGTATGATACATGATACAATCTGATCATATAACAACTGTTTCGGTTATATTGATAAACATTCCTCTTCCTTTTATAAAATTTGACCCAAGAAAGGTTTAACTATCAAAATAAGTTCATCTTCTCGGAACTGGGTTTAAATTAATGACGTCAGCACTGGACACAAATGTCTGAACTAATTTTGTAATATAAACGTTCATCGAATGGAAACGAATCCGATCAAACTTGATCTGTGAAATCTGCTCTTTATGTTTCTTTGCCATTTCTTTTTGTTCTGCTATAACAAAGCTAGTGGGGTGAAGGAGGGGTGCAATGGTGCGCATAGGCGTCGCAGACAGAAGTGCTCCATAAGAGCCGTCCTTCTTTCCATAGTTACAACTTTGAGAACTTTTTTTTACCGTTAAGTCAAATTCACCCCTCCCCCTATCCATATAGGTCATGCCACTGTTAGCGTATAATTGTCAACGCTATAAATATGTACGTTACCTGTGTCCTTTTCCGCCTAAAGTGTGGGATATTATTAATAGTGGTCGCTGTTTCAATTATATATTTTTCTATCTAAACTGTACATGTTGTAAACTACAAAAATACCACTGCTGTCAGCATAGGTTTTATTTTAATATTTTATATATTTAGTTTTGAGAAATGACAGTTTAAACAGCTGACGTCATCAATAAAAGTGACTGGATTATACAATCTAGTACAGAGACCAGGGGCGTCGTGCGAAAATAAATTTTTGGGGGCCCGTGAGCAGGTGATGACTATCTAAGCGGAGCGCTACCACGGGTTGGCGCGCAGCGTACAAGAACATTTTTCGTCTGGCAGACCCCTCAGATTGCAGGAAACGGCACTTCCCGTGCTTTATGGCAGTAAGCAACACCCCTAAAATTGATCAAAATTTACGGCAATTTTTTTTATTTTGGGAAATATTCTCGAAGGAAGTGATCGCCATTTATTCCTCAGTTTACCAATTCCTCGTCTCACAGAAGCGCCCAAAATTGAAGACATTTTTGTGTTGGCTGATCCATGATCGCCGCCCATGCCCGTGAGAAGTGGTGACTGGGTAAAGAAAAAACGATGCCGTTTGAAAACATGGGCAGAAAAAGCGAAAGTAGCGAAACCTAAGGTAAAACGCGCGATAACGAAGTGATTATTTTCCAGGTTAATTGTGACTGTATTTGAAATGATTATTATTATTCATTTTTTTCAAAACTACCTGTCAGATCATGAGGAAAATGTATCCTAGTGGACCTTTTAGCGAACTGATTGCATTACTTAAGAAGAAGTTCACATGGAGTCCCATAATCTCTGTTCACTACATTTATCTTAACTTTCCGAACTTTGTTACAGGCTTAGAAAACAATTAAAAAATTTGCCATTTTTTCATGGAAAATTGACTGACTTTGGCAAAGGTAACGGGTTGCCCTTACTCTGGGACTACGTATATATAATATTGTTCAACGATGGCAGCGTTGATGGCACATTTGGTTCATTAGTTATCAACCAGTAATTATTTAACTGTTTCGATTGACTGAATATCAACAATTAACCAATTAACCATTGACCAAGCAGTCAATAGAAGCCCCATTTCTCGTAAGCCCTACAAGAAATTCAGTTGCTGACACTGTTCGAAAACACTTTTTTTAAAATTATGGCAAAATTTTATGACACCTTTGACAAAATTTGGGGGGCCTGTGCCCCCCCCCCCCAGGCCCCAATGGGCACGACGCCACTGACGGAGACAATTATGTCAGTCTTTCGAATGCAACACAAAACTTACGGTAACGGGCAAAAAATACTTTATAGCCGCAAATAACATGTTTACAGTAAAGTACATATTTGTCACGCATAAATTGGAACTTATCCAAATAGTGTTGAAAATTATCAAATTTATTTATACAGACTTTAAATGAAATATCACAAAAAAAGACAGAAAAGGAAAATATAAGAAGAACTCCAAAAAAGTGTAAACAATATTTAAAGTATTACAAATTATGAATTCGTTTGCTCTAATAACTTCACATTGTCAAGAAACAATTCAATTTCCATTGTCGTCATTCATCAATCACTACGTCATCAGTATGTATGACTATAATTCTCATGGACGTCAATTGGTTAAAATCACAATCAATAAAATATAACAATTTAAACTAATATACAATAATGTCAATTTGTTTTTAATCTGTATATATCACGTACACTCGATGATTAGGAAAGCCTATATTACTTGTATTGTGCTTTATTTCCTTACCATATTTTTACATAATGGCCTTAACTTTTATATAATGTATCTGTTACGTAATGTCTTGAATCATTACTTATGACACTATATTATAATTTGTCAATGTTCACACTAATTTCCATTTTCTAATTCGCTGCTTACCTGGAAATTTCAACAACTGTTCCAAATTTAATATATTTTCATAAAGAAATGATATCTTTCCTGGAAATTGTCTTAAATTATTTTAAGAATGTTAGAATTTTGGTACTTAAGAAGTGGAAATTTCGAAATAACAGGTCCATCTTTTCACTTTTAAGAACCAATTTGCATTTTTTTAATCTCAAACTTTCACTGCTATATTTCAAACTATCGCCTATTTTCTCTAACTTTCGACTTTAAGATGGGAAGATTAAATAAAGTATTTCGACTTATTATCTTAACATATTGGTGTTGTATTTCATAATTCGACTTATTCCTCACGATATCGCCTTAATACCTCATTAATTCAACTATGTTATCTCAGAATATCAACGTTTCTTGATTAGATTGGTGTTAGGTAATACGGGGTAAAGAAAGGACCACATGGACAAACTGTTGACATTTCGACTTAGTATGTCGAAAATTAACCGATAATGAAGTATGTAAGAAAAAGGTTATACATTGATATAGTGGCTATGAGTATTTCATCTACTTGATATAGGCTCCTGATGGTTTGGTTGTTCTTATGCATATCTCTGGTATGAAAATGAAGATTGTGAGCAACATATTTAATAGGGCGGGCACAATGATTTATTGGGGGAGCAATTGCCCACTCAGTATTTTATTTACTTCCGGGTGTAGGGTTCTGACCAAGTCATTTATACTACACATTATAGTATACACCTCGGTCTAACTAAGAGATTTGAGTGACCATAATGATATGTCCGCTACGAGCTATAATCTTGTCATGCTTTATTCTCTGTTTTGAAAAACATAAATGGTCTTGTCTAATTTATAAATTCCTGATGTAATTTTTGTGACATGTTACATTTATTTTGCTCTGACGGAGGAGGATGATACCGCTCGATCGATACATATTTATAGGCGTGGGATGCGGGGGGGGGGGGGGTAGGTTTCATTATAAATAATTTGATCAAACTATTCCGCAGATTTTCTAGAGGATTTCAGAACGTAGTATAAGACCCAACATGCTGTACCACAAACTACAATTGTTAAGAATAGATACAAGGAGAGTGAATTTAAATTGCTATTTCATTTGGAATAGTGTTTATTATATACTAGACAGTACCATTGTACTTAATAAAACCTTTACATAGATTGTCACCGAGACAACGCTCAATGATTGCTGAACAACGTAGTCGGAGGTTTTTAACACGTTTATTTGCACTCGTGGTTCAACAGGACCACGGTGAAAACTCAAAAGTAAAAATATCAAAACATTAGTATGCAAACACAGGTGAAACAAACACATGAATTTGCACAAATCAATAATAACATAAAACAGAATAAAAGTTCCTCTAAGAAATACTGCACAAAAGGAAGAAGTATAACAAAGAACATTTGGTAACATGAAACACAAAGCATAAACTAAGATTAACAAAAATTACCTCCATAATAATAATAACGCTCAACTTAACATCGCTGACGTGCAAAACTAGCCGCACGTCAAACTGCGAAATACAGGGGCATTCAGGGGTTTATGCGGCTTTTGGGGGTTTTCGGCGGCTTTTTGGAGAATCATAGAATACCAATAAAAATAATAACCTCTCGAGAGATACTCCACGAAGATGATACTTTAACCCGAGATACTCTTACAAATAAGCAACGCAATAAATACACGAAAAGGCAACAAAGATGGTACAAAGCATATAGCAAAATCACATTAAAAGCAAATCTCAAGAATGCGATATTAAAGAAGTATACAATTAGGATATCTACCCCTTTAATGCCTTTATAAAACATATATAGATAACATATTACTTAGGATTTCACTATGAGAGCACATGCGACGCCACCCCTGCACCATGAGAGGAATGAAGCATGTAACTACGTAACACTCACATAATACGTAAGTATTCATCGATTACGTAAGTATGCGAAGCAAGGATGTGGGTATAAAAGGTCACAACCTAAACACCTAATTACCATTGGGCTAGGGCAGCATTAACCTTTGCCCGACATCGACCAATCGCAAATTTCCTTTTAACCACGCTTAGGAAATAACACACATCGGCAACGATGACATAGATCATTAATATGTTGCTTCTTTGATAAATTTTCACCAATAATTAATCCTAAGTATTTTGTTAAATGTGATTTAAAAAATATGAAATACCCTCAAGTGAAAAATATCGTAACATTAATGACTATTATTACGAGCAAGGAAATTGTGTTGCTGGTTTGCTAAATGTGTTAAATTAACTTGCGTCAAATTGCATCAATCAATTTACTAAACAATGTCTTCCTATAGACTCTTTTATATTTGTCTATTATCTGTATTTCCCCCAGGAGGGAGGTATTGCCAGGGTCGTAGTAGCCTTCCAGTAAAGTCAGCTTCGCCTTCTCTTAGTTTGGACTTTTTTTTCGGATATGCTTCCATTCTGAATATAATGTGATTGTCTTTTCTTACGTTTACTGCATTCATTAAAATACTGTTTTTATTTCTGTTCATTCCGGAATGATTCTGCTAACATGCAGGATCCGTACATAAGTATACCAGATAACACTTTGTTGCCAAGAAATAATTTGGTATTTTAAAGAAACTATTGCCAATGAGACTATAGCTTTGATCATTAATTCTGGTTGGAAGAGTAATAGAGTACGGTCGGATTCGTCCAACACGGCAACATACGGAAACGTTGTACTCAAAGCCGAAGTCTTCTTTGTACAAACCCTTTGGCCCGCAACGGCAGATTCGATATTGTTCAAAAGGTTTCTTTTACTAACATCGTAGAGTCTGTATCATTTGTATTTTTTTTTTATCAAACTCGACCCACAGAGTAGAATAAAGTTATCAAAGGAACTTTAAAATTCCTCTTGGTAATATTAAATTAGTAAATGTTAATAATTTTATGTAGTTAACATGTCGTTAAATGTTGTATAAATAACTGCTGGCACCGCAGCAGACGTATGAGGAGCACATGTACTTGTTTATGTATTATAAATAAGGTTCTCATTCGACTACTAAACAATTATATTACATGCCAACCTTACGCATTACCAGTTGAAACCCTCTACAAAATCTAACAATGTCCTCTGCGAATTAATAACGTCACACATCCGGATGTTGTTCAAGCTAAGTTCTTCAATACCGCCCTCACTCCCATTTGGTGAACATTTCATACTGATTGCTCAGCAATATCAAAACCACAGGGTCCACATTGTAAGGAAAGGTGCACGTCACAGAAAACAGTGCCTTGGAGCTGAAAGAACCGGCGAGTTGTAGTCACGTCAAATGATTTCTATCAAGTTGACAATGCACATACTCAACTTGTTAATTTTGGCCAAGATATGAATAGAGCGTTTACTTTACAACTCGATGAAAATCATATCTTTGACTTGTTGCCAAGTTACGTGAAGCACACCAAGCTCGAATTTGTTTTATCATTTTCGTCAAGCGGTAACGTTAGCGTAACTCGTGAGCTCTACAAAATAGGCAACTTTAAAGTGTTTTGAAGAACTCGCCTGTCCCTCCAGAACCACTGTAGATTTGTCACCAGTGTCGTTAATATATGATATTACATGCGGCGGATATTGTATACTGTCATAGATTCCTACACGCACGCTACGATTACGTGATTTGTATTTTTGAAAATCTACTAAACTTTTTTGACGGAAGAATACGACGAGGAAAGTGCGTTTCATGACGAGTAATTCTAGTAATAACCCGCTGTTTATTGAATTTCCAAATAGTCTGAAATGTTCCATTGCAAGGCCGGGCGTGATTTTTTTCCCAAACAGCTAATCGTCTAATCAGATTGCTCGTGACGTCAGCATCAATGATGCCCATCACTAAATAGAAAAATGGAAGACATACACTGAATCAGAAGAATGATAAGGCCAATGGGTCTTAAATGTCAAAACATGAATGAGTTCATGGACGTCACTGAAACATGATGCTTAAGCTGAACATATACAATTTTGTTGTTGATTGTCCTGTGACGTTTAGTTAAATCTACTTAAGGGGTTGCCTTCTAAACGCCCTAACTTTACCTTTAAGGCTTGGATCACTTGTTGACCTTACTTATGATACATACGCTGTATACATTGCAAGATTCGTGAGCCGTTTATTGAAATCGGATTCGATTCGTGGAATGGATACACTAAAATAACACGTCTTAAATGAATATACGCAAACATGACAGCAGCAATAGTTTGAATTGGAACTATACGTGAGTGTATTGCGCGACTAGATTAGGACTACAGTAAGTCTGCAATTTTCCTGTCTAAAATTTGGGAAATGGTTTGCGAATAATCAATGCTTTATTTACACAACTTTTCTGTTAAATCATATGTATCTCCATTGGGTTAGATCATATATAGAGGAAACTATTGAATATACACAGTACATATAGGACTAAACAGGATAGGCCGAAGCTCAAGTGAGGGGTGAAGAATGCTGGGTAACCGTCATCAATGACTGATATCCTTGAAAGAATTATTTTTGGTGGAGAGGAAGTTGGTCCTTTTATTGAGTCAAAGTATAGACACAAGCTACTAATAATAATCAATCCTGTCATCTCGACAAAAGTTCTGAGCAATTTTAAGAAGTGGTTTCAGAAGGGGATAGGAGTGGGGTGGGGGGGGGGGGGGTAGGGTAAAAACTGAACTGTTTTTGCATCACAACACAGTTCTCAAATGTCCATACTGCATAGTGTGCAGTATGGTAGCCTATACTTCCGTCACTGCACTGTGTTCACCTTAATACATATATGCCTACAGCACATGTGTGATGCACCATGTACGAAACTGTTACGGTGCTATGTTATCGATAAATGGCTTCACAGAAAACTTCGATCAAACATCGATAGTAGATCATACAATCTAACAAACTAGGGTGCTTAATATATAAACCAATTCCAAAGATATCTACATATACTCACTGGCGGATCCAGGGCCTTTGTTTGGGAGGGGCCAAAGTGGCATTAGAGTGATATGGGGGAGGGGTCTAAGGGGAGGGGGTGCCCCCCTCCCCTTTGGAAAATGTTCTATTGCTGAATGCCCTCAGATGCAATCTGGTGCGACAAAAGTGTACAAAAGTGTACAAAGTGTAAAATATTTATAAAACAAAGTTGGGATCATCTTTCTCAAGAAATTTTATTTCTCATAGGTTATATATTTCTTACAACCAGCCTGTAACTGCAAAATGGTGTTAAACTGTAAATCCTCATGCTCATACATTTACATAGCTCCCAACTCTTGAGAAGGCAAATACTGGTCCATGCCACGAATCGCCGTCCTGGGGGAGGGGTATAAGGGGAGGGGGTGTCCCCCTCCCCTTTTGAATTATTTTTGGAATCCTGGTGATGCCTACATGTAAAATGGTGGCACTTAGAAAGGCTTTTGTCACCCAAAATTTTCTGAGAAATATGCATTTTTTTGTGTGTAACATCAATAAATTGAATAGTAGGTGATAATTCATTCTTTCCCGTGGCATGAAAATGTTCGCTGCTCGCCCCAATGAAAAGAATTATAGGCTAATTTGAGGTTCAAATGATGCTGTAAAGTAAGGTGACCATATTTACCTGACTGGAATCAGGGACATTTATTGCGTGACTGATATGGGGGAGGGGTCTAAGGGGAGGGGCTGTCCCCCTCCCCTTTTGAAAAATTTCAAGTGCCTAAGGTGCTTAGATGTAAAATGGTGATACTTAGAAGCACTTTTTAAGTCGATTTTATTTTCAAAAATGTAGCTTTCCTTAGATGAAATTTACTTACTTTACGAATGAGTGCTAGGCTAGATCGATCTAGCATATTCCACTTTACACTGGCCCAACTGAAATACTGGCTAGTTCCGTTCTGCGACTGCACACTTGACTAAATTCTGTTTTTACAATTGTTTTACTAATAATGTGGGATATTTTCGAAATTCCTGAACATTTTGCGAATCAGGGACATTTTCGGGGACACTTGTTCATCGGGGACAACACACTGTAATCGGGGACTGTTCCCGAAAATCGGGGACGTCTGGTCACCTTACTGTAAAGGAGGTTTTATACTCTATTATGCTAAATGCTAAAGAAATGATGGTTGCTAAGTCAAAATTTGATGCAAATTTTTTTATGTATACTTGACAATTACAATGCGGTTTTTCGGACGCTTGTGCGGGTCAGCGGGTTTGGGTGTTAGAATGCGGGTCTAATTCCCGCGAATTGCGGGTCAGTTGGGAGCTCTGCATTTAATTTTAAACCAGAAAACGAAAAGGTTAAGTCTAGTCTACCACTGCTATTCCTCTCGATTTTTTTAATTTCCAATCATATGATTTAGCGGATGTTCGGAAACACTTTTTGGCTCACCTTTGGGGGGGGGGCATGGCCCCCCTTGGCCCCCCTTGGATCCGCCAGTGCATATACTGACGAAAAGCTTCGGGAAATTTTAAACGGGTATACATTCGTTGCAACGAATTGATTCAGACATTTTGCTTACCGCGAAGTACAAGGTTTCTATATTTATATACTTCCGACCAATCATGAGCGACTATTTACACACAATTGCAAACTTGTTTGGGGAAAAACGCGACCGGGTAGGGCCTGGGTACGCTCCCCATCCAGATTTGTAAAACTGGTTAATAAAAAGGAACCTGTTAATTTTTGTAAATTGAAAGTGTCCTTTCCTTATTTAAAAATGTCGTTTTGTTGATAAATTAAGAAATATTTCATTTGAAAGTGCCTTTTTTTGTTTAACCCCCCCCCCCCCCCTTCGCAGCCCATGCCAAAAAAGGTAGATTGCCATACAGGAATAGTGTGTGTATTTGGGCATACATGGTAAAATGACAAACTATTTTAAGAAATTCATGCATTCACTTGGGAAGAAGGAGATATGACATTAAGGAAACAGATACATCTATTGGAAACGTATTTATTATTGTATGAAGAAATGATACATAAAAAGATGTATTAGGGTATGAATGTAAAATTTCAGTTCCAAGATAAAATGGTTGAGTTTGTTACATCACGATTGTCCATGATACCGTACGGATCGAATTCCTGTCGGATAACTAAACCATTTTGTTACACAAAATGAAAAATAGCCGCCTGTATGATACGTTGAATAGCGAGTTACATTCTGGTACATTAAACAAATAAACCATGTAGTAAATAGTATATAATTCAAAGAACAATTCACAATCAACCCCCCCCCTCCCCCACACACACACACACACCGCTACAATTACCACTCCATGTCAGTTTTTGCAGATACATATAAGGACACTACAAAAAAACAAAACATTAACAAGTAATTCCTGTTAATGATTCATTGTCTTCATAGCAAAAGTGGCAGAATGTAGCAACATTTTGCATCTAAGCACCCTTCCATTTTACAAAAGTGCATTCCTGGGGTGCATCGAATGAACCCAAAAGCCTATTTGTTGACGATGACGGTGACGATGACGATGACGACGAAGACGACGACGACGATGACAGCAAGAAAGAAATAATTGTTGACACATCTAAAACAAATCTTTGGTAACTCTTTACAATAGCCATATATACAAGTTTAATTCAAGTTCAAATTGTGTATTCAAATTCAATCTTCGGTTATCAATCTATTTACCAATAGAGATAAGTAATATAATACAAAAAGTATGTAGCCAGGGCCATTTTTAAGAAGTCATTTAAGCGTTACTTAAAACAGGACAATTCGCAAAGGCGTTACAAAGGCTTTTACGTCATCAGTTAAAATTTAGTAACTGACGTCTCCCTGCTATTGTATATGCAGTAAGGCCTCCGACTCGGTTGGATAATTATGAATATATTTGTTTGTTCCTACGTTTACTGAAGAAATGACTCATAACTGAAATTGTGTTTATAATAAAAGTACACAGAATATAAGTGTAACTAAATAATCAAATCAGAACGTATGGCGCATCAGTTGTACGACAGGTTTTAACACGGCGATCATGGAAAATATGAAGTAGTGGATATGTTACTGGAAATAGCTTTATAAATCTGCACAGTTTGGACATATTGACCGGTTTTGTAATGGAATTCCGATACTGTCATTTTCACCTTAGACTTAGAAAAGCTTGATCTATAACTATGGCATTGTATGTTAATCAACACTTCCTCAACCAAACAATTGGACACAACCACCCATTCCAGGACCATTTGATACCGGAACCAATAATCAAGGATTGAATATAACATGAAGGATTTCCATTTTATTGAAACTAAAGCTCATTGAGTCAATGATATTTACACCAAAACAAAGGACATCCAATTAAAACCTGATTAGGTAAGTAAATAAGGTTCATAGATTGTACTGATCAATGTAGGAAATAAGGGAGGTGGTATAGTGCAGGACCTGGTGACAAAGAGGGAAATCCACCACTCCCGACCTCCCCCCCCCCCCCCCTACACACACACACAAACACGATATACTTCATTTAGTGTCAATTTGTATTCAAGTTATTTCATTTTAGGGTGAGCTTGTGTATGTGTGATGTCTTTTTGTTGTTGATTTTGAACTCACCTATGTAGTTCACTTTTTTCTTTGTTTATGTAATCTACTCTCCTTAAAATGAAAGACTGAAATGTTAGTCTAATCATCTGAAATTTTAGTCTAATGATGGATGGTATTAGTGATCAAACTACAAAGACTAAATTCCAGTCTGAAATGTAAAGACTGAATGTCAGTCTTAGCTAGACTAAATACTCTGCAGTATAATAGACTGAAAATCAAACCATTTTAAACTGAACAGTTAGAAGTTTAGACCGAATTATTGCAGCACCAGTCTAAATTAGATTGAACACTTTCTAGGATATTAGACTGATATATAGGCTGAAAAGTCAGTCGTTTAGAATGAATTATTACACATCATAGCTATACTGTCAATCTTATGAATTGCAAATTCTGGTTTGAAAATGCTTTCCTAATGATCCTCCATGTTGGCTAAGTGCTGAAATTCGTCATTGTTGATGCATTTACCCTCAAAAACAACATTCTAAGATATGTTAATGCAAGGGAATTTACTGAAAGGTGCATAATGGCTCCTGAGTTAGTATGGTCTGTATTTCAGTCTTTTTCTCAACACAAGCACCAGAAAACACACTACTTGTTAAGAAAAAGTCGCCTAGGAAAGAACCTGGGCACGAAAACCAAACTACCGAACGACTGATGCGCTCTCAACCCCAGTCCTGCAGCACTAAAAGAACAATCTCCATATGTGACTTTGTTAGTATGAGGAATGATTAGAGAAAGATGACTTTGGGACCGTAATGCCCTAGCTGGCGTGTAGCGTTTAACTAAATCAGACATATAACCCGGAGATTGATCATTAAGAACACGAAAAACGTGCAGAATGAGTTTGTAATTTATCCGGCGATGAATTGGTAACCAATGCAGGTCTCGGAGTACAGGAGTTATATGTTCGTAACGACGGGTTCTGGTGATGATTCTGGCAGCCGTATTCTGGACCCTCTGTAGTTTTTTGATTGAGGAGCATGACGTTCCATTCAAGAGAGCATTACAGTAATCGAGACGAGATGTAACCAGTGAATGGACGAGAGACTTGGTTACCTCCTCGTTAAGGGATAGACGAATTCTCCCGATGATACGTAATTGGCTGTAACAAGACCGACTAATTAAATTTATATGGTTTTTCATGGACAAATATGAGTCAAATAACACACAAAGATTCCGTACTGATGACGAGGGTGGAATGACATCATTGCCCATTCTCAATGAAGGAAGGTGGATCGTTCGTTTGCTATGCTTTGAATGGAAAATTATCATGTCTTGTCATCGTTAAGCTTAAGCATGTTAACAGCCATCCATTTTCTGACATCTTCAAGACATGTCTCCAATATATGTAGAGGATTAATTGCATCAGGAGAATCAAGTGGCTTAAACGAAAGGTAAATTTGGGTGTCGTCGGCATACATATGGTAATCAAGGCCATGCTGCCTCATAAGATCGCCCAGTGGTTTAGTATACATGGAGTATAACTTTGGTCCTAGTACTGATCCCTGAGGAACACCATATTTAAGTAACAGAGGTGCAGATTTTATGTTATCAATGATGACGGACTGGCGTCTATTTTGAAGATAAGAAGTCATCCATTTTAAGGCGTTTCCGGTTATCCCATACATATTACGAAGCCGATTTAGCAAAATTGAGTGATCGATGGTGTCAAATGCAGCAGATAAATCCAGTAAAACTAATGCTACTGCCTTTCCGTCGTCTATGTTATGCACGATGTCGGACTGTACCTTGATTGGGGTTGTTTCGGTCGAATGTAACTTGGTATAGGCACTTTGATATTTTTCTTGAAGTTCGTTGTCGTCCATGTACTGATCGAGGCGCCGAGCAACAACTTTCTCTAATACCTTTGGCAAGAAGCTAAGGTTTGAGACAGGTTTTGTACGAAGTATAGGAGAGATCCAGATCTACTAGTTGGCAGCTTCCAATAAATATACCTCTTCATATTTAACTATCTGTGCAACATGTAGATTAGAGTAGATATAGTACAGATGTCCTTCTGAAATGAAAAGAAAGAATATTAAATAATTAGAACATCACATAAATTGCACCATCTAGTCCAAATGGTATGGACTGTTCATTAAGCTACTTCCCTAATCACAGGCTGAGAGATTTACCATCCACCTCCTACAACTTTTACAGATGGTATTACAAGTAGATTTAATATTCGGCATATTTTTTTTTTCCTAATAGGGTTGTAAATTAGTATAACGGTTTGCCTGAGAAAGTTGTACTTGCAAGTAGTGTGAATGGGTTTAAGAATGCTTTGGACAAGCACTTTAAGCATGGTTATTGGCTCAGAGTGTTTGTTTCTTCAGTTTTCTTTCTCTCTCAGGACTATAAGGTCCTTGATGGGGACTTGAGTGTCCCTCCTGATCCTGTTTTTCTACTAAACTAAACTAACCCGTTTCACACGGCCCTCTGATACCTTACACCCAATAGCTACTCTAAGTTACAACTTACGTAGTTACTATTGTTTTTTAATGATCAAATCTGAGCACTGTACACAAAACTTGTTTGGCTCCACAAAGTAGTTTGAGTATGATACAGGCCACCATATCACCTTATTTCTCTTCCTTAACAACATTATATCCCTAACGCAATGTTATTAAGAAGCATAGACCTAGGCTTATTGGTCGAGGTTACAATTAACTAGCGTAGCCTCGTTAGGCTTAGGTAACTTAACATGATTGGGTAAATTTTAAATAAAGTAAATAACTAAGTAAATAAAAGTTAGGCCTAGGCTAGATTGACTTAACTGCACATTTACCAACTACTAACTAGCCTACTATAACTAGTGCTAGACCAAGACTAAGCCCTGTTGTGTTAAACCTAGGCTTTAGACAGTAGTACCAGCCAACTATAACTTACAATCCTAGCCGTAGGGATGTAGAAGACGGTAAAATCGCGTATCACGTGACATCTTGTGATCACACGCAAATTTGAATGATTCGATACGTAAAGCACAAAGAATAAGATAGACGCTCAAAAAGCCTCAAATTCGATCAAGTTCAAAGCAGTATGTTACCTTCTCACCATGAGAGAGAAACAGCTCTGTTGAACTGTGTTTTAATAAATTTAATTTATGTTTCTCCAATTTTTCTGTACCATCGACATGCGAATAGTCAGTGCATGTGAATTGTGTGTAATTTCAATGTAAAATAATTTAAGGTCGGCCTAGCCTAACTTTTTTGTCATAAAACTGTTGTACGGATACCTTTACAAAGGAATAATTTAATCTTGCATCATGGTTCTATCAGAGAATATCTCAAAACGACATTATCATTAATCACGTCCGTAATATCCCAACGGGTACATTTTGTACGTCCACGATTTTAGAGACATTTTCTGAGGCTTCACCTGTCAAAACTTCAATTTAGTCAAATATTTGAAGGAGAGTATAATATTAAATAATCTTCAGGAAACAGAACGATCAGCTGCATCATCAGTTTTTGGAGAAAGAAAAAGACCAAATTAGCATCGCGGTTTTACCGTATGCATATACCATCTAAGTTTGGGCCTACATCTTTTCATCATTTCTCTTTATTTATAAGCTTCTTGAGCGTCCACAAACATATCAAAGTAATAGAGTATAGGACAAGACAGAACACTCGAAAATAATTTGCCTATGCTAAGTTTGTCATGATAGGATTAACGTTAGGCCTAACTCGAACCTAGGCCTAAATTACTATTAGTTAATACTAGCCCTACGTACAGTGATTCGTTAACGCTAGCCATATAGCCTGTAAGTATGTTAGGCCTAACTAGACTATGCCTACCGCCAGTCAACATCCTATTCAGTGTTCTAAACTGCAAATGTACAATATGCACGCAGGCAAAGCCACACAATTGTGCCTGTTAACATTTTATATAAATTAAACAAAAGAATAAAGTAGGACCTACACTCAATCTGTGTAAGGAATTCGTCACCAAAGCCTTCTCCGCCAGAAACGTTCTTAGCAATTCTGCCATTTTCACTGGAACTTCCAAGTACATACGTGTATAGAGGGACGTAGCTAAGGCCTGATGATTGGGGGGGGGGGGGGGTGTAGTGGCTGGAATTCCAACTGGATGGGTTTTGAAGTCAGAAAATTCCAACTGCTGCCTTGTACCCTCCATGCACTACTCGTCAACGATACGGTCAGTGTCATTCAGACTCCCCATCTTTCGCGACTGCACTTTTGTTCCGAACTTTTTTCGAATCATTTGTACCACTGGCGCTCACTTCACAAGCTAATGAATCATTATGGTTAAGCAAGTTAACTGCGTATAAGTTTTATGCTTGAAGGCTACATAGACTACTAACTACAAAAGCTATGTTAAAATAACAAAGGGGAATTTTTTTTCTTCAACAAATTATATTCGACTTAGTTAATGACCCCAAAATACAGTGCTTTTTCCTAGCGCACTTAACATTATTTCCAATTGGAATGAAATGAACAATAATTATTAAACATTTTGCAGAAAAATGTTGAGTTTACGAGATACGATAAGTTGTCTTTTAAACATTTGGCAGAAAATCGTTCAATTGCTCAGTTTGAATGAAGTGAACAATTGAACATTTTGCAGATTTTTTTTTTTAAATTGACAAGATATGATAAGTTGTCAGCTAAACATTTTGCAGAGAAAATGTCCAATTGACGAGATATGATGAGTTGTCAATTAAACATTTTGCAGAAAATTGTTCAATTGCTCAGTTAAAGCAACTGACCAATCCAACATTTTTTCTGTTTTATAATAAGATTTTATCTTGTTATCTAAACAATTTACTGAAAAATGTCAACTTACGTGACAAAGTTTTTCTTATGTTGATGGCACTTTTAAGCTTCCGTAGATTAGTATTGAGCGTTTTAGTTGTATACCATAGAGGCAATATATATCCTGAACTTACTTCAAGCTAGCGAACAGGGTCAACCCACCTAATAGCAAAATGAGTACATAAATAAACCGAATTGAAGCTGGCGAACGTTGTACAGTGGTTCTATGAGGCATATTCAAAATCATACGAAGTTTTGTATGGTGGAGTATAAGGATAGCGAGATACAGTTTCACAAAGTGGTAAGGAAAACGGTAAATATGACTAATCAAAGGTAAATATTGAACGAAATTTTTCACATTTTAGGTCATACACAACCACAGGAATATACGAATAGGCCCAGGTAAATTAGAGTGTGACAGTCGGAAGTTCCGACGGTCGGACTCAAATTGTCCAACTGTCGTCAGTTTGACCAAGTTTGGGGGGGGGGGGGTGAGACACTCCGCTATCGACGTCCCTGCGTGCATATATAAATAGTTTGTATATATCCCTGCACTACTTGCAATGCGCTAGGGTGCGCGGTCCTATCATGTACGCCACTCATTGTAATCATGCAAATATCAAGAACACGTGATCATATATTACTTTCCTGATTGGACGTGATTTCAGTGGAATAAAAAGACTTACATCAACGCGATCCCGTAGCAAAATTGAATAATATGATTGGATACTTCGGTCAGTGTAAACAAAAATTGAGCTTCGCAACGGATTCTTTATATGATATGGAGTGATTTTTGGTCTAAACTCAGTCCAATACACTGAAAACAATTGCAATCGCACTTCAAACTGAAACATTCAGTCTATCATGTTAAGAGAGTACATGCAATAATTTCCATCATCCGTTGCTCTACACATAGCCCGTTCACATTCCCGTTGCTAAGTAGAGAGGTTTAATTTGGGCAGTTGTATATAGAAACTAAACGAAAAAAAACAACAAAATAACGAATCACAGGTCCCCACGATAGCCTACGTACCCCCCCCCCTCTCTCTACCGTACATTATATAGATGATGTGTATTTTGTTTCGTAAGAAACCTATCAACAACTAGAAACCGTGTACTGGTACAAGTACCTTGAAAGTATATACAGTTAATATATTGAACTAATCAATGAAGGAATTAAGGAAGGTGAGGATAGTACAAAACCTGATAGCCAGGCAATAGAATTGTACCCCAGTCCTCTCTCATCAACATATCAACAAAAAAAAAAATCATTGACTATGCCTTGAACAACAAAATCTACTTTTCTTCGAAGCGTATATTATTACAGCAAAACCAATTATAAAGTGCTTAAACTCCGTAACGGTTGCCATGATACAATTATTCCGTCTGACGTCACTGTGTCTATACTTCTCTTTTACAAATTATTGTCTCTTTGTGGCAACAAATTCGCATCAGTGGTTTCAATTGTTCAAGTTTATAAAGTATTTTCTGCATACGAAACTTACCCGACTACTAAGTTTGTAAAAGTACCCTGTCTTCGCTATGCACTGTAATATGCTGGAAGCAAAATGTCTTTAATGTGAATACAGTTATTGTAAGATTAGTTTCTGCAAGCTTTAAATCCAGACCTACATAGCGAGGTCTTCTCAATTACTGGTCATGTTCCCTGCACTGAACTACGTTAATCCACACTGATGTGCTATCACTCTTGTCATAGACTAGTCATTAATCGAATTTTACGAAGATTATTTTTGTATCAGGAACGTAAATTCATGGTGTGGGTAGGATAAGAAACGAAAGAAACACGAAATATACGACAGTACTGCAATGGTCAATGGATCCCCACCACGGTTCTGGGATACAAACAAAGCCATTGCATTCGTCGTTCCCACGTGTATTTTTATGGAACTAGAAATCTAAGCAAGCAAGTAGTTGGGGAGAGACTAAATTAACGAAGTTTGTTTTTACATAATTGCCAGTAAACGGTTTAGTAAAGGTATTTTTTTAAAAGCCATAATTGCCATCTCGTATTAGAAATTTAAGTTGAATGACTGTCACGCAAATTATATTTATTTATAGAATCTTTACACAGTCAAACCAAACGCTAAGAAAATGATCATTTTGTGTTTGCTATCAAGTGAATGATCGAGGTCTACTTTTCTAAGTTTTAAAGCAGCTTTTAGCGTCCTTTTCTATAATGTTCTCAACCGCATTGACCCCACGATGCCATAACGGCATACATACCTAGCTTATCTATTCAAATCTAACTTCGCATGGTGGTATAATGTAGTATAATTTACAAATGTGAACTTTTTCTTTCTCGAAGATATTTTCCGTTAGGATCGAAATCAATCCCGCCATAACATGATTAATTAAATTCTGCGAACGTCATTGAATAATGAGATAAATAATGTTTACTTTGCCGGCGTCGTATAAGCAACCCAGAACATCAGTATGTACTACAACGCTGTGCTCTATTTGTTTATATTCTGTATGGCTGTGATAACGACTCAACTTTTTCGGATTACTGAATGAATCTATTTTAAGCAATGGCTCATTTTTAAACTTGTCAGCTATTCACTGATTGGTTGAATTCAACTTAGTCGATTTGGGGAACTGTATACGAATAATTTTAAATGAGGAATTTGTCAGGAGACACTCTACTCATTATCTGCAGAAGTCCTTAATTACTCGCCAATTGATGCTCTTGGCAGGGAAAAACTTGGCTAATATCGTAGTTTGCTGTTTTGTGATTAATTTATGTAAAAACACTCGATGGACATGTCAATAGGGTGGGAAAACTGCGACAAAACGCAAAAAAAAAGGTGCTTTAAGAAGTTATAATAACTTGCAAGCAAAATACCGATTACAGTAGTATCCCACCCGCTGAAGAAGGCTAAATAGGGTGGGGCGGGGAATTCGAGAAACAACTTTTCTGTTACTGAGATATAAATGTTTGAGTTTAGTCATAAAAAAGAAAAGTACTGGTTGTGCAATAACCTATCACGTCACAACATTATGCACCTTAAATTGTCTTTGTTTTCTGTTATAATTGAAAGCGGCTTACGTAACCTTTAGTATGGTAAGGTGACCAGACCTCCCCGATTTTCGGGGACAGTCCCCGATTACAGTGTGCTGTCCCCGATGAACAAGTGTCCCCGAAAATGTCTCCGATTCGTCAAAATGTTCAGGAATTTCGAAAATATTCCACATTATTAGTAAAATAATTGAATAAAAAAAATTAGTCAAGTGAGCAGTCGCAGAACGGAACTTATAACCAGTATTTCAGGTGGGCTAGTGTAAAGTGGAAACACTGTTAAAATATGCTAGCTCGATCTAGCCTAGCACTCTTTCTACCGTATAATTGGCAACTACGGCGACACAACCACGATTATATTGTGAGCATAACCACTCACAAGCTCTCAAAGAATCACGTAAAGTAAATGAATTTCATCTAAGAAAAATCTACATTTTTGAAAATAAACTTCATTTAAAAAACAGTGCTTCTAAGTATCCCCATTTTACATCTAAGACACCCCCTCCCCTTAGACCCCTCCCCATATCAGTCACGCAATAAATGTCCCTGGTTCCAGTCAGGAAAATATGGTCACCTTATAGTAGGGCCATATAATTTAGTAATTTACAAAAGTCGTACCTATCGACCAACTCTCTCCGCGTTCCATACGCGTATGACTTGTGATGAATAACTGAATTATGAAACAGACACAGCAGACAGGCTGTTATGCGTATTATAGTATAATAATGACTCGGATCGTGTCTCGAAAAGTTGGGGGTTCGTGGACAACTGTGACATCCACAGGGGGTTCGTGGGGGGAATAAAGTTAGGGGAACCCTGGTTTAATGTTTAAGCAGGGGGGTCCTTGGTATGTGCGATAGTCTGTGTATCTAGGGGTATCAATGTATTGCTGGCTGGAAGAGAGATGGTTCTTGCTGCCGGGGTTTATGTTAACAGTCTGGTGGACAATTTTTGTCTCTGAACTTAGTATACGGGGAAGTAACAAGAGACGGATATACCGTGGGGCGGGGTCAGCTCATTTTTGTAGCAGGGTAGAGAGCGTTGATCGGCTTGTTATTGTTTTCTGATATGTGTCAATGCTATCGGATATGTCGTAATTGGTCAGTTACTCGTGTATAGGCTTCTACACAGTTACGGGGTCGTTTATATTGCTATGCGAGTAGCGTTTTATACATTAATTTGGTATACATTATGAACAAGTTGCCAGGCAGAATCCTTGCCGAATTTTATAGCGTTTGTCAGAGGCAATGTTTTCAAGGTTATTTTTGGGCTTCTGCAAAAGACATATGGATCGGATTGATACACTCTGCAGCTGCGCTGCGCACACTGCTTGTGCGGTCACAAGGCCGTTGCAGCGTAGGGTTCACGGGCTGACGCGGTCCATCGTTAGCTGCGCTGCGTTGCCTTTGACGAATTCATCATTTGCTACGCTGCGTTGTCTATAGCGCAATGCCGACAGTTAAACACGCTGCTAGGCAACTTGCGCATTACAGAATAGTTGTGCCGGGATAGGGTTAGTTTATGTACGTTATCCGTGTGTCGTGTTTTAGTCGTTGGGGTATTCCTACTTATATATATTTATTTGTTTGTCACACTGGGAAAGATGTACTACAGGTACAGTGTAAAAAGACAAGTATATATACTTATAAATCTCAGGATGCACTTTTAGTGTATTTTATTCAACGGTGTTCTCGATTCTATCCCTACCAACCCCCCCCCCCCCCCCACACACACACACATTACTTACCAACCGACTACGCTACAACATAACTGGAACGGACAGCGTTATAATACATTCAATGAGTACTACAAGCGTTCAGTGTCACAAGGGGGCACGTCACGGGGTTGGAACGTTTTTTTACGCGATTCCGCATTGAAATATTTGGTCAAGGTTAACGTATACGACGATGGCTGAGTAATTGTAGGGTGGCTCGTCGACAAGTACAAAGGAGCTCTAGTACTTGATCCAAGCTAACACTTAGCTAGGCAAGGACTTCATAGTGCGATGACAGTATGTGCTTTAAGTTCTAAATAGAACCGTTATAGTAGGTTCAATTTAGCGAGAATCTCATTGAACCGTACCCATATGCAAACTGCGTGTCATAACCAAAAAGAGTTACTTAAAAGAGGACGATTCTAAAAGGCGTTATAAAAGCTTTCACGTCATCAGTGTATACAGTATATAGTAACTGACGTTTCCCTACTAAAGTATATGTAGTATGACCTCTGCCTCGGTTGGATAATTATGAATAGATTTGTTATGTTACAACGTTTACTGAAGAAAGGACCCATATTTTAAAGGTTTTTTGAAATAAATGTAAACAGTATGTAAGTGTGATACAATTACTCAAATCACAACGTATGGCACATCAGTTGTACGACAGGTTTTAACACGGCGATCACGGTAATACACGAAGTAGTGGATGTGTTACTCCAAATAGATTTGTACATCGGATTGATGTCTGCACAATTTGGATATATTGACTGGGTTTTTGTAAAGGAATTCCGATACAGTCACATTGTCCTTAGATTAAAAAGGCTTGATAAATTGCTATGGCATTGTGTTCATCACCTCTTCCAGAAACAAACAGTTGGAAATCACCTCCCATTCCAGGACCATTCGACACCAATAATTCAAGGATTGAATATAACAATAAAGAACTCCCATATTATTGAAACTAAAGGTCGTTGAGTCAATGTTATTTACACCAGAACAAAGGACATCCAATTTAACCATCATTAGGTGAGTAAATAAGGTTAATAGATTGTACTAGTAAATGGAGGAATTAGGTGAGGTGGGTATAGTGCAAGACCTGGTGACATAGAGGGAATCCACCAGTGGCGGAGTGCCCATACAGTCAGGGGGGCGGATGCCCCCCCCCCCTGACGGACTCAAATGGACTGCTGGCGCCCTTTTCAGCTTTTTACCACTTTTTATTTATTCGCGATTATTGACTTTTTTATTGCGCTCTCATCTACCTATTGACATTTCTCACATTTTGTTGGCGATGACACCTATTTATTCCCGTTTATCTGCAAATTAGCAAGGCCCGGAAAGGGTCATTTCCGGCGATCAAGGGAGTACCTTTACTCAAAAAATGTCGGTATACGCTCCGCGCCAACCTGGTGTGGCGCTGCGCTTAGATAGTGTTGAACACCCCTACAGACCATTCTCGCCTCCCTTGACCAATACCCCTAGCTCCGCCACTGGAATCCACCACTCCCCTACACACACACACAAAACAGACACGCTAGACAGTATATAGACCCCATTTAGTGTCAATTTGTATCCGAGTTGTTCCATTTTAGGTACATTGTGTGTATGTGACTTGCGTTTGCTGTTGATTTTGAACTCTTCTATGCAGTTTGCTTTCTTCTTTGTTAATAGTTAATATATTGTACTAATCAATTAAGGAATTAATTAAGTCAACGTACCCACAACTTCCTACAGTAAATAGGTCACGTGTCACCAGTCGGATGAGACAGCTATCTACAACTAGAAAACCTATACTTGCACAGGTACCTTGAAGAATATGAAGTCAACATATTGTAATTTGTTCCTCACCATTACCCCAATGATATTGTTGCGTGACGTATGATGTGTAATAACATCCCCTGTAAAGACTTTTAGTAGTGGAATCTTTCTTTTGTGTTCACTGTGGTAACCTCTGTATTAAGCTGTCTGTATTATGTGCGTGTATTTGTCCCTTCACAGAATTTGCAGTTTAAAGCCTCTATAAAAACTATACCTAACTACATGTCCTCAAGTTCCATTTCGATGTAGCCGTCCCCGGCCACAACAACTAGTGCATTTAAAATTAATGTATAGAGTCGAGGATTAATTTGCATTAATAAGTAGAAGCTCACTATGCAGATTATACCGAATTACCTGCGACAAAAATAAAGGTTGAATGGCACATTGCTACGATCCGCATGTAAAATATAGTTTTACTTTCTGAGAAGGTACCAGATATATGACGTACATGTGAGCATGCGTACAAGCTGTAAATACGGTGATACGACCATAATCGATGTTGGTGACCATATATCCATATTGGCTGTTCACTTTATTGATATAGCGGGGAACATTTACATGTGGCTCAGGCGACGAATATATTGTATTCAAGAGACAAAACTAGTGTAAGTTAACATTCCAGCGGTATGTTAGAGTTATCACTTACATACTTATGTAAGGCACTAACTGAGATGGCGACAATTTAATAAAAAATATTTATGTTTTTTTCAAAACAAATGTTTACAACCTTCTGTAATTTAAAAAGAAGTATGGCTGCTAAAAAGGATCATAAGGGCAAGGGCGAGAGGAGATGGAAGAAATGGAATTAACACCGTTATCTCGCGTATGTCTAATGCACAAGAAAAACAAATATCTCAAATAGAAGGTTACATGAGCTTCTGTAGCGTTGCTGCTCTTGTGTAAACAAGACAGCAATCCGTACACAATCCTACGAACATCTGTGTGTAGTCATGCATACAACCAATGTATGGTCCATTAATCTTTACAGTGGTGTGTAGTTAGCTATTTCGGCTACTCTACATTTTAATCTTGATGCTAGACTCATTAGAATCACACCCTCCATTTCCTCATAGAATAAATATAATTATGATACATACACAGCAATAGCAAAATATTCTCTTCCAAAGGAAAGTAAATACCGAAACTGAAGCATTCCTTCCTTATTCACGTTGTATATATTATCAGTATTTTCCTTATCTCATAGTCCTTGTCTTCCATTATATATCTCTGATCCTAACATATCTTTGTCACTATATTTTCCGATCGACTCGATTTTACCTGATGATACCCGAGAAAGTCGTGGTAATAGAGCTTTACGTGTACTTTGGTGTGTTTTACTGACAAGTCGCTGCAAGATATGATACAGAATGCTTATATTACTAGTCACTATTTCAATGCCTTTTATGTTGGTTGCATCTGCCTCAATACTAATACCAGGGGGACAAACTTTCAACGGCTGAACGAGCACGATTACGAACAAGATATCAACATAAAAGTATCTCGTAATACTATTTACAACTTCAATATTGTTAAATACCATAACAACTACGTTAGGTTTTTCACCAACGTAGGTTGACCCGACTTTCTTTATTACATAATTTTGAGTTTTCTATCGGTTTACAGATTCCATCGGTTATGCGAGAAGTGTTGATCACCCCAGTTTTATAGAAAGTTTCTGGCAGAAATATCTAAGTGGTAAGTGAAGCAGTTGATGCTATAGTATAAAATGTATTTAGTAAACTAACCACACATATAGAAACGTTATCTTTCTGCTATGTATCTGCTATGATGTGTCTTATGGTGTGGTTTTTGCCCATATCTACTGGATTCTGCTATTAAATACTTTCAATTAGCAGCCTACTTTCTCCATAAATTTATTCAGTTATTTTCCAGCAACGCAAAATGCGTTGGCTCTCCATGATGAAAATCCATGTCGGAAAGGAAGACTTAAAAAGAAAACAACTATCGTTTGCCAATAGAGAATATTCAGAAAACACAAAATTAATGATAGTACCTAATCATAATTAATATTAGCAGAAACAGATATTTAAGGAACTAAAACTGCGTGTGTGAACATTGGCCTCTCCCCCCCCCCCCATCCCCCAAAAAGAGCTTGTTTGGTAAAAATACTGTTATTATACAGAGACAGATATATAAATATATAGATATGTAGGTAGGAAGGTGGACTGATGGATGGATGGATAGGATGGATGTATAGGATAGATGAATAGGATGGATAGAATGGATAGGATGGATAGACTGGTTGATAGTTAGGATGGATGGATATGATGAATGGCTGAATAGGATTGATGGATAGGATAAATGGATAGTATGAATGGATGGATGCATAAGATGAATGGATGAATAGGATGGATGGATAGGATAGATAGGATGGATGCATAAGATGCATATGATAAATGAATAGGATGGATGGATAGGATGGATGGATATAATGGATTGGATGGATAGAATGGATAGGATGGATGGATAGGATGGATGGATAGGATGGATGGATGGATAAGATTGATGTATGGATAGGATGGATGGATGAATGGGTGGATGGATGGATAGGATGGATGGATAGGATGGATGGATAGGATAGGATGGATGGACAGGATAGATAGGATGGATGGATGGATGGATGAATGGGTGGATAGAATGGATAAGATTTATGTATGGATAGGATGGATGGATGGATGAATGGGTGGAATGGATGGATGGATAGGATGGATGGATGGATAGGATGGATGGATAGGATGGATGGATAAGATGGATGGATAGGATGGATGGATGGATATGATAGAAAAGATGGATAGGATAGATAGGACGGACAGGATGGATGGGATGGATGGATGGATAAGATTGATGTATGGATAGGATGGATGGATGGATGAATAGGTGGATGGATGGATGGATTGATAGGATGGATGGATAGGATGGATGGATGGATGGATGGATAGGATGGATGGATATGATAGGTAAGATGGATAGGATAGATTTGATGGACGGATCGGATGGATGGATGGGATGGATGGATGGATGAATGGGTAGATGGATGGATGGATGGATAGGATGAATGGCTGAATAGGTATGAATGGATAGGATGAATGTATAGTATGAATGGATAGGATGGATGGATGGATATGGTTCATGGATGGATGGATATGATGGATGGATAGGATGGATGTATAGGATACATATGATGGATGGATAGGATGGATTGCTAGGATGGGTAGGATGGATAGGATAGATACGACGGACAGGATGGATGGGATGGATGTATGGAGAGGATGGATGGATGGATGAATGAATGGATGGGTGGATAGATGGATGGATAGATGGATAGGATGGATGGATAGAATCGATGGATAGGATGGATGGATAGGATGGATGGATAGGATGGACGGATAGGACGGATGGATGGATAAGATTGATGTATGGATAGGATGGATGGATGGATGAATAGGTGGATGGATGGATGGATTGATAGGATGGATGGATAGGATGGATGGATGGATAGGATGGATGGATGGATAGGATGGATGGATATGATAGGTAAGATGGATAGGATAGATTTGATGGACGGATCGGATGGTTGGATGGGATGGATGGATGGATGGATGGATGAAAGGGTAGATGGATGGATGGATGGATGGATAGGATGAATGGCTGAATAGGTATGAATGGATAGGATGAATGTATAGTATGAATGGATAGGATGGATGGATGGATATGGTTCATGGATGGATGGATATGATGGATGGATGGATGGATAAGATTGGTGTATGGATAGGATGGATGAATGGATGAATGGGTGGATGGATGGATAGGATAGGATGGATGGATAGGATAGATAGCATGGATGGATGAATGGGTGGATAGAATGGATAAGATTTATGTATGGATAGGATGGATGGATGGATGAATGGGTGGATGGATGGATGGATGGATGGATAGGATGGATGGATGGATAGGATGGATGGATAGGATGGATGGATAGGATGGATGGATAGGATGGATGGATGGATATGATAGAAAAGATGGATAGGATAGATAGGACGGACAGGATGGATGGGATGGATGGATGGATAAGATTGATGTATGGATAGGATGGATGGATGGATGAATAGGTGGATGGATGGATGGATTGATAGGATGGATGGATAGGATGGATGGATGGATAGGATGGATGGATATGACAGGTAAGATGGATAGGATAGATTTGATGGACGGATCGGATGGATGGATGGGATGGATGGATGGATGAATGGGTAGATGGATGGATGGATAGGATGAATGGCTGAATAGGTATGAATGGATAGGATGAATGTATAGTATGAATGGATAGGATGGATGGATGGATATTTTTCATGGATGGATGGATATGATGGATGGATAGGATGGATGTATAGGATACATATGATGGATGGATAGGATGGATTGCTAGGATGGGTAGGATGGATAGGATAGATACGACGGACAGGATGGATGGGATGGATGTATGGAGAGGATGGATGGATGGATGAATGAATGGATGGGTGGATAGATGGATGGATAGATGGATAGGATGGATGGATAGAATCGATGGATAGGATGGATGGATAGGATGGATGGATAGGATGAACGGATAGGATGGATGGATGGATAAGATTGATGTATGGATAGGATGGATGGATGGATGAATAGGTGGATGGATGGATGGATTGATAGGATGGATGGATAGGATGGATGGATGGATAGGATGGATGGATATGATAGGTAAGATGGATAGGATAGATTTGATGGACGGATCGGATGGTTGGATGGGATGGATGGATGGATGGATGAATGGGTAGATGGATGGATGGATGGATGGATGGATGGATGGATGGATAGGATGAATGGCTGAATAGGTATGAATGGATAGGATGAATGTATAGTATAAATGGATAGGATGGATGGATGGATGGATATGGTTCATGGATGGATGGATATGATGGATGGATAGGATGGATGTATAGGATACATATGATGGATGGATAGGATGGATGGATACGATGGATTGATAGGATGGATGGATATAATGGATAGGATGGAAGGATAGGATGGATTGCTAGGATGGGTAGGATGGATAGAATGGACAGGATGGATGGGATGGATAAGATGCATGTATGGATAGGATGAATGCATGGATTGATGGATGGATTAATGGATGGATGGATGGGTGGTTGGATGGGTGGATAGATGGATGGATGGATGTATGGATAGGATGGATGGATAGAATAGATGGATAGGATGGATGGATAGGATTGATGGATAGGATGAATGGCTGGATATGATTGATGGATAGGATGGATAAATATGATGGATGTATCGGATGGATGGATAGGGCGGATAGGATGGATTGATATGATGAATGTATAGGATTGATGGGTAGGATGTATGGATTGGATGGATGGATAGGATGGATGGATAGGATGGGTGGATAAGATGAATACATATGATGGATGTATCGGATGGATGGATGGATAGGATGGATATGATAGATATGATGGATGTATAGGATTGATGGATAGTATGTATGGACAGGATGGATGGAGTGGATGGATGGAGTGGATGGATGAATTGGATGGATAGGATGGATAGGATGGATAGGATAGATCTATTGATGGGTCGATCAAAAGAAAGAAACACTGGGTAAAACAAATTATAATAAGGTTAACACCGATGGTAGGTTAGCAATCTGATAAAGTTTTCGTTAGATTGATATAATCAATATGAACTTTAAGTGAATGCTAAAACGAAGCGAAACGAAACAAGAACCGCGTCTAAGTATACTATTGTTCTCAACTGATTGAGCCATGCAGCCATTAGGTCTACTTGTTACTGACCATAATTACCTGGATCTTGCTGAAAGTGGCAATCAAACGCATCATTAGCTTCCCTTAATTGATATAACATCTACCACAATAGTGTAGTTTTATATCACGATGGAATGCAAGGGCAGACACAGTGTGACTTTTATTGATCCTTTCTTTGCAATGTTGCATACATCAGAGCTAGTATGATCTCAAATGGACTCCTGTAAAGCGTTATGAATATAAAACGTGTTGTATTGTATCATCCTACTCAAGTTAAGTATTGTCGCCGTGATTCAAATTATTAGTTAAGATTGTGAGCTGTGAGCAGTGTTACTGTTGAGCATTCAACATTTGTAGGGAGTATTGGTCAAACAATATCATTGCTGTTGACCAATGAGCAATTTTTGTTAAGAAAAGCTACTGTACTTTATTGTCGTTATGAATTTGTTGTGATTATTGCAGTAATTTGACAAGGAATTTGATTGACGAATTATTGTAAGTTTGTGTAATTATAGCTTAGACCTTATTTCGCTAAATAACTTTGGACATAGAAAGTTATATCATCCTTTTATAATGTTATTTTGAAATCATGTTGAAATGTTACAACTATGAACAACTATGTGAATAGGTATGAAAACATACAAAAGCAATGCCAATAAGGTGATAATTGATTTCAAATTAAATGTAATCATGTACTTCTAGACTCCTAAAATAAAGAGCAAATGAAATAATAGGACTACTGTCCTTGTACTTACGTAACATGTATTACATTATATTATTTTTCAAGTGATCGACAATAAACTTTAGAATTGTTTAATTCTAATACAGTTTCAAGATCAAGCAAATCCAATAGTTTTTCTTACATGAACACGTGATTAGTACCAATGTCGTTTTACTTTTAAGATAATATTGAATAAAATTGTGATGGTTTGGTAAAGTTGAACTCAACTACTTTCAAATTAATGTTTTGTCGACTTTCTGTTTCTGTCTTTATTAATAACTGTGCCCTATACAGCTCTAGAGTAGTAATAATTTGTTGCGGTAAATAAAAGAAAAATATGTGTTCATCGTAACAACTTTTTTTTATGTGGATAACAGTGGCATGTCGATACTATTCTCAATATAACATGTATTTGAGAGATAAAGTGAAAAAGCATGCACAGTATATAGGACAGTCAATGTGACTACGCTAACACATAATATCATTGAGATGTACCTAGTAAGTGATTACAATTATAATCATAAAAGACCAAGTTCACTCAGATTGATTGCATCCAATACGACTATTAAGAAAGAACTTTAGCAGTATTTGAATAGGTTGGATGTATAGTTAAACTAATCTGCTATTTGGAGAATTCAGTGATATATAAATACAATATCGCAAACAATTTGTGCTAACCTTTTTTTAGGCCTTTAAAACCAATTCCCGTTCGGTTCTATCAATCTTTAAATTATGATAAAAACTTACTGATTTTGTTTCAAATCCTTTCATATGCCGGAATAATCAGCAATTCAAATTCGTATCATAACTGTACAGTTATGCGCAGTTATGTACAATAAAAGTTAGATTCATACACATCATGTATACCAATTATAAAGTTTGCACCATCGATAACATGAGAGAGACAATCAGCCCCAAAACTGTAACACTAACCATTCAAAGTATAAATATTCTGGAAACCCATTTATATCCTGAGTAATCCAGTTAATGCCTTGACCGTGGAACTTAACATAGAATTTCCAGTCAAATTGATGTTTATTTTGCATGCAAAATTACAGACCTAAGATGGCTGCCAATGTTAATCCCGTGGACATCAAACCAGATTTAAAGAAGGCAGTAAACGGTAAGTTTATAAACCGAACATTTTGCATTTAGTAAGTAAATTGTCGTTTCTTGTGTTAGGCTGTTTTATTTACAATCCACGGTACATTGTTGCTTTTACTAATATAGTTGAGAAGCCGCATTCACTTTTCTTTTACAAAAACACGTAACTTTGGCGAATTTAATGCGTATATCATGAAATATATATTTACAACATAATATCATATGTAAATCAAACTTTTGAAAGTAAAAGGGATTACAATTTGATCGATAAGTTTAAAGTTTTCAAGTTCATATCACTAACGCATCCGTTGTTACTACATTCATTCATATCTGAAGGAGTGTTCCATGTGCTAGTTAGGTGTCTTTTAACCTCTTTCGTTATTTTCAACAGGCTTAGGTAGTTTTAAAGTTGCACTTGCTACCGTTCTGACTGTTAAAATTGTCCTTGATCTTGCTACGTTCTTTGAATATCCGCCTGTTGTCATAGAAGAGTTGAGCAATGCAGCAGCCAGTTCAGGCCTTCTCATGATTCGTTATATGGAAGAGAGAGGACAAATAGAGCCAACAAGTATCATGCCACTTCTGTGTGCGCTGAAGAAAATGTGTCTTTCTGGGATTGAGATGCGTGTAAGAAAGCTGTATGAGGAACATACAGGGAGGCTATGTTCCAGTGATGATCATTCTAAGGCTCAATTAGAAGGTACTGTAACTTAAAGCATATCTTTATACATGAAAGTTCGTATGCACTCGCAGCAGTCTTAAGAATGCGGGTTACCTCCATCGATTGGTAATTTTCGAAGGATTTGCTAAAGTGAAGTTTCATCAAATATAGCTGGATGATTATTGTTCATTTAACAATTGAAGTTAAAATAGTTTGCGTGTAATAATAAAACAAGATGATTGGATGTATAGTATCTTAGTAATTCAAATTTAATATTCTCGATTCTAAGGTCAAAGCCGTCTACAATACATCTGAATGAGATATTTTACTGGAATTCTTAGATAATGCTACATGTCCAAAAATTAATATTCCAATGCCTCATTTTCGTTCTCATAAAACGTATCCAATGGTAATTGTTTGATTTTATGTAAAACAAGTTTGTTACTAATATTCTTTGAATGGATCGAAACTGAAAGTGTTCTCCTCTTGAATCTCTGACGGCAGCGAATGGTAAATAAAACATATTCCAGTTAAATTCGTATACTTGTAACTTATTCCAATTTACAAACAGCTTTGTGACATTAAGTAATCGTATGTTACATTGTTCAATATAGGGTGTGTAGTAAAGTTAGTGAGACCGATAATGGTATTATTTTTCAATTCAATGCGCTTAACATTTGCTTTCTGCTCATGGGTATAACTGTAGTAATTTGATAATAAATAGTATATGACAATAATATTTGATAATTTGAATTTCACACTGTAATTTTTTACCAAGTGGGTAAGCAATGCTAATTAAGTGATTGCTAGTGAAATAGCACGTTCACCGTAACATAAGAGCATGCACGACATGGAAGTAATACCACCTGATGATGACGTTCTTTCACTTATAAATGAACTTTAGATTTACATTAACAGTTCCACGCTCTATAGAGTGAGGGGATGGAGTTTCTGTTTAAGCTCAACGCTATTGGTAGAGATTAGTACATCTTGGTTTGATATTTAACATTAACTCAATGAATAGCATACATGATTACATTATGATATTTGACACCCTATACTTTGACTTCGTCTCCGCTATCATGAGAATTTGAATTTTGGTGAGTGCAACATAGTTAAAGAAAGTTCAGTTAAGCATCTATTGCACCAAAGTACGCTAGACATACTTGGTGACTGATATTTAACCTTATGTTAACTGAATTTCACAATTGAGAGTTTTATACTGCACTCCCGTTTCACTTAACCCACTCGATGATAAGTTTGATTCAGAAGGTCACAATGTCTGCATGAAACCTTTCAAGTGCTAAAAACTCTTTGTTTTTTATCTCAGGAAAGAAAAACGATCTCATCAAGTATGCAAAAACAGCCTATCGAAAGCACTACGAAACAGCTAAGCCATTTCCTTCCATGAACAAGTGTAAGGTTAACAGTATATTTGTTCAGGGAGGTATTTACTGCTCTGTTCAGGAGGGTGATTTCATGCAAAAGCCCGATGTGCTAGAATCGTTAGATTCTTACAACGATATTCTGAGCAGCCCCAAAACTAAGTCAAATAGAAAGATCATCGAGGCTGACCCTGGGTTCGGGAAATCAACACTTGCATCACAGTTTGTCTATGACTGGTGTACTAACAACCCTGAATCTCCGCTCAAAGATGTAGACATACTTATATTTCTCCAGTTAAGGCAACTGACAGGTGTAAAGTCTATATACACTGCCATAAAGCATTCCATAGTGCCCGAAGATGAGGACATGGACGACTCTTGCATTAAGGAAATCCTCAAAGTAAACAAAAAGTCTGTTGTCATGTTATTTGACAGTTATGACGAGTATCCTGACAAGAACACCAAAACACATATCTCCTCCATCATTGAGATGAAAATGTTTCTAGACATTCTTGTCATCATACTTACCAGGACATTGAACCTCCCGCCTAACTTGCACCCCGAAACAAAACGAATCAGATTAACAGGGTTTGGGGTGGCTGAACGTCGAAACTATGTCCTGAAGGCGGTGGCTAATGATGTCCAGTTGGCAGATCGGATCGAAATGGAGCTTCAGAGAAACCCCTTCTTAAGAGATCTCTGTCAGGTCCCTCTCTTCTCCACTATGGTTGCTCACATAGCACACGAGAGGCCAGAAATCGAGATATTTAGCACAGTAACAAGATTTTTCACTTATGTGATCGCATGCGTTCATAACCATATGAAAATAAAGAAAGATGCTAATACTGAGGTGCCTGCTTTTGAAAAGGAACTAGCTAAACTGTACCGTATTGCTTTCGACGGCCTCACACGTAAGAACCAGCAGCTGACATGGGAGAACACCTATTTAGTTTCAGAACTTGGACAAGAGTTCTATGATAACTATATTAGGCTTGGGATGTTTGCACAGGAAGTGGTTTTTGACATTTCCCAGTGTCGACATAAGACGGAAGCACGAATATGGCACAAAATCATCTGTGAATTTTATGCCTCCCATCATCTGGTGTGCATTCTTAGTGAAGGTAAGTCTTCAGTACAGATAATATTGATGCATGACCACAGTTTGTCATCTTAGATGTGTAAGATAATGAGTAAACCTAAGAGATGGAAGTATTGTTCGTATGTCCTTGTATGTGCATAGATAAACAGCTTACGCTCCTCGTACCCCCAACCCACAGTGTCTGGTATGTATATATGCAAATTAACATTTATACAACACGCGTGACAATGTAAGCAAATAAAGTCATCATTTGCCACTGACCCAGTTCAACATAACAAAGATTGGGTTTGGATCTTTATATATGTATGCTTGTTGTATTTGAAGACAAGAGCGCTACAGGTAGAGATACCCTCAGGAAGATCAAAGCAATGTTGAAAAAAGCTGACAACACTGGATTTACAAGCAAATTGTACACATCTGGGTAACATAGGATGGACACAAGTTCGTATGTTGTTGTGAATGTATAACCATATTGGATACTTTGACTTCTGTATCTATTAAAAAACACGTTATTCGACCTATGAACTAGATTGTTGCTATTTGTGCTCGTCAGTTATCTCCACATATTGTTAAAATGCTTTTCCTGTGGTTCAATATGATTGCTTCTCAAAAATGCTTAGGTAAAGATAGAAAATATGGAAGTAAATATATAAACCAGATCCTCATCACATTTTGTATCACAAAGATATGAATAATATGGAGTTGGTAATATTTTGCATTTGGCAACAGTACAATGAATGGTACCATCAAGACAACGCTGCTAAAAATATCTTTGTTTTTTTTCATCATTTTTCAATCATTTATCAAAATAGCCATGTGGTATTTTCCTTACAAAATCGTATATGATTCCATGTTCCTTTTAGTGTTCGATTATTTGTTTAGTCAACCTAATCCAAAATGTATTAAAAATGAAGCTTTTGATAATATCTCATCTCACAAAGATTTCATAGATGACCTGGTCGACTACCCCAATAACAATACACAAAAAATGTTAGAACGTATACAAACGCTGTGACTATCTTCATCCTAGACAAATTTAGTTTGCAAGTATAGAGACAAGAACACGAACTAATAAATTACATTTAAAGGAATCTGTAATTTGGTTGACATTGTAAGAGTGAAATATGTGACAAACCAGTCAAAACCTAATATCAGAAAAACCAAAATATTTTTTTCATGACCTCATTATATTAAATCATCCTCTGCAAATTCTCTCTTTCTCTGTAATTTGTTTTCAAAGAAAGTTTACAATTTCGAGGGTAATATGCTGATAAGTATTTGTCAGAACTTTTACCAATTCTAGCAGAGTAGAACTATAGAGCAGCAACACTGATGACCCTAACTCACCTGATGTCAATAGTATCATACATATGCCCAATTATTTGCATAATAATTTGCATAGTAATATGTTACTGAAAAAGGAACTTAATGTCGTACTCCATAGTAATAACCAAACACAAACTGTAAACAATTCTAGTCTACTACCAACCATGTACTACCAACCACAATATCAGCCAGGATATTGTAGGAATAGAAGTGTTTTGCTCTCCAAGCCTCTTTAATGGAGTTTGCAAGTTTGTTGGACTGTGGAATTAAGGAAAAGACAGTTTTAAATTTGATTCAATTACTTCAGTGGAATTGTGAAATAGAAATCAGAATCTGAAGGCCAGAAGGTTCCTAAACAGAGCACACTAAAACTTTGAATGAAATGATATATCGAGAATGAAATATTTTCATCAGCATGAATGACTAACACTAGGCTATGAAGCTGAATGCCAATGGCAACTCTTAAATACTCATTGTACTGTTGCAAACATGATAAATTAAATCTTAACCAGGAATGCAAAAAACATTGAGGTTTGATACATGCAATGAGCTGCTTCTTCAAATATATGATGATTCCATTCCTTTACAGATATATCTTACGTTTCCACAGTTTGCTCTCTGTTTCACTGACATGAAAGGACCATTGAAGATCACTAACGAGAACATAGTGATGTATATCAGTAATACATCCACTCAGACATTTCCTTATTGATGACAATATTATCAACACTTGACCAAAACAATATAAGGAGGTCTGTTAGAGGATGTTACAAACTTGACTGGTTGAGAGAAATACATCTAGTGTTAAGGTTTCACTGTAATATCTACAAAATGAGCTATGACTGTTTGCTGTGTTGTTTAATGTGTCCCTTCACAGACCAAATGGTTAAGATCAAGCTTACTGACAATGTGAGCATAGATGCATATTTGACTCATTCTTCCTTTTGGCTGCAAATAACTTCATATTACCTTGACCCAATTGACCCTACCTTTGATTAATGAAGTCCTCACAGGCAACAAATTGGACAAGTAGCATCAGCAATGGGACCACTGTGGTAAACCAGTCAGATTAACCTACATTATGTAAAGTAATAATGATGATAGGACTCATTACATTGCATATAGCTTCACTGTGGTAAGCCATCCTGTTCTGTGCTTATACCTAACATACATCAATGAAGCATGTAATGAATGCAGGCTTAGGGTTACTATTTACTGTCACACTTGCCTGTCAGTACTTACAATGCAGTAACGAGGCATGCCACAAAGGCAAGTTTTGGGGCTACTATTACTGTCACACTGTACTTACAATGCAGCATGCAATTAAGGCAGGTTTCAGGGGTAATATGTAATGTCACTAGGCCTGTGCTTAGACCTAAAATGAAAGAATAAAGCATGTAATGAAGGTAGGTATAGGGTTGTAAACCTAAATTCTGAATATTTTGGCCTCACAACATATAACATTAATTGTTGACATATATGTCTGAGTTACTGTCAGGCACAGTGTATCCTTCTTTGAACCTCAGATATACCATTAATACTATCTGTCATTCTGTCTCCATTGTGTCTGCTGCCTAGCACAAATATTGAACTTGAAACAATCCCTGATTCATGCTTTAATTACAGTGATATTAATGATGTCACAACACCATAAAACAAAACATCATTAACATACACCATGTGAATGATAGTTTTACAAATAACTATATATAATGGTTACTGATTAAATTATAGGAAGATTTGATGCTACAAATAAAACAATGGTACAGTGACACTATTACAATGTGTCAACACCTTGATATGATGCCTGCAGTAAACTATACACATTGAAACCCATATAATCTGTCTGCTTGGATTACAGGAGCATCTTCAGCAGCCCCATCAATCAATGTGCAAGAAACCTTGAACAGCATCAACCCGCTTGACCTCCAGTATGTCTTTCGCTTTGCATGTGGACTCAACAAGTCAGCAGCAGACATCATCATCAAACACCTGCAAAAAACCAAAGAGGGACGTCAGTTTGCAATTCTTTGTATGCTTGAACAAGAAGAAAATTCAGACCAATTCAGGCAGTCAGTTAAGGACTTGGTTTCAAGGGATGTTGAAATTTTCTTTTATCATGCCAAATTATTACAGAGGTCTACCATACAAGTCCTTGAAGTCGCTTCAGCTAATCAGGTAATTATCAATTTGTGTATTGATACTCTTAACACACCAGAACAAGTTCTTAAGTTGAAAAAGTTCACCCATCTTGGTTTACTTTATTTAATATTTGTGACTCATCTTTGCTACACACATTGTTTAGATTTATATTACAACAGTTTATTGCAACTAACAGTTCAACTCTTTTCGTTTTTAATCATTTGGGTTCTGATTTTCCTTCTCATTGTGGATAGACAATAAACTTACTAACTTATTAAATTTCCTTTCTGAATAGTTTTGACATTCTGAAGAAGTTTCTATCATCTCACTCCCTTAGTCGGAAATGTAATACATATAGCACCACATCAAAAAATACGTCCCAACAGCATGCATGCACAAAACAACTATTATTTTGTGTGGAAAGATGACCATAATATAGCAGCAATGATTTGATAAAACAATGTGATATTATAAATCTTAAAAAAAGGTAGCTGGTTCTTGGCTTACCTTGGAAGACACGAAAGCAGGTTCTTTAATTTATCCTTTGTAATAATACTGATGTGCTTGTTATGGAATGCTGTTGTGGGTTGACTTCTTCTCAGCTTTAAATGAAAAGGAATGAACAATATAAGCACAGATGTGTAGTAAATAAATTGCATTGGGGTGGTAAAGAATATGTTAGTGCTCAGGCCTGGTCCATGAAACAAAAATGTGGAAAAGCAAGATAATAACCAATGAAATAATTATCTTGTCACAATGTTGGGATCACTTTCGGAAGTTGACAGCATGTAGTTTATAAATGTATTATATTCCTTTCAAATAAGAACACACATGAATATGCACATCACTTTATGATCAGGGCTGTAACTATACATCCCATTGTATTCTTGTTTGGGTCTGGTGGTCTAATATGCATAAATATGCATAAATACACTAAAATATAATTACTTAATACAGCTCTATTGCCTTGATCAAAGGTATTCAGCAAAACCCATTACCACTTCAAAAACTGAAAGTTGAGAATTGAGTTGTAAAGACTCTCACCCACAAAAGAAGTAATGTCATCAGTGATGTTGGATGTCTGAATTTTCTTTTTCAATTCCTTGAAAGACATATACAGGAAAACCGTTGCAATGCAATGTTGAAAACTGTACCAGCTGGAGGTCAAAGAGAGAATACAAAATAAATCAACCTTCCTTTCACTAGATTTATCAAGGTGAAAATTCAAGAGGTCTGTGATAACTTTTGGACCACAGTAAAGAAGAGTGCTTTACTCAAAGTATCTATTGTGGCATGTACTTGAGTCTATAGTGTTCAGTTAGAACCATTGAAATAGTTGCTGACATCATGCTATAAATGTATTGCTGTTTTCATCTTTGGGTTTGTTGGACTGACATAGCTCACAGCAAAGGACTTGAACATTATTCAAAGCAATTTTGCTTTATCATACTGCCGCTTTGGGGCATGTTTTGATTCTGAGGTATTCAACACAATTAGTTACTACGACTCTATTAGTACTAGATTATGAACTTCATGTTGCCTTCAAAGAGTTTCTGAGAAAAAACAACAGTTTCATTTACTTGTGATTCCTGTGTACATATATCAAATTACATCAAATATCAGGTTATCTTCACATAAAATTTGAAATCACTTTTTGGATGCACTGACATGGGGACCGCAGGGAAGGTTAGGACAGTAATGGAGATATCTTTGTTGCTATTTATTTTTACATGTAATAAAAAAAAACACTTAGATGTGACATATGTAACATATAACAAGCGGAAGCATACAGGCTCCAGACTGTGTAACAAAATCACTGACTCACTTGCTGAGGCAGTTGTGCTATTCACTCTTACATTACATATAGTAACAAACTCACTTAATACATGTCTCCACTGGAACAGAATGATGGAGTCACATGTGTCACAAGTATGTCACATATTAAATTATTTACAAATGTCTTAGCCTTGGCAAATCTTGGGTTTTTAACAAAAGGAAATACTCTCAAGTAGGTCCTCCTACTGTACTACTGGGAGGAGTTTACAGGCTCACTTCAAGAAAACTAACCCTATTCAAATAGCTTACTTTATTGTTGGGATATTAATGTTGATGATAATGCATTGAGGTTTCGAAAACTTCAATGCACTAGACTTCTGCTTGTTAGCATAACCAGAACTAGCTGTTACAATAACACTATGTCATGATAACACAGGTCAGCCTACTGTACATGGTTATACACACCTCCATCAAAAACAGTAGGGTTCTTGTACTCAATGTTATGAATCTACACACCAAGTATTACAAAACCAAACCAAACCTTGATCTCTGATAACTTCGCACATTAAGGTTGCAGAGGAGTCACCTATGGACAATTTAGATTGGAATATGCCCACAAAACTTCAAAGAATCAACTTGATAGAAGCTAATACAGGTCACTGGAGGTCAACCTGAGGTCAAAGGTCACCCAAATGCAGGTCGACTATTGTATTACAATAGCATAACTCCCAACCTTGATGGACATTTGGTTCTCAAGTTGTTGCAAAAATACTAGTTTCTGACCCCTATATGAACTTTGTTGACCTTGGATCACATGACTGTTATGTTTGGAAACGATCCTTTACCCCATTCACAACTAGTCCAAAAATATCAAGCATGTCGGACCCTGTCAATGGTAGTTTCACAAATTATTGCAAAAAAAAACAACACATTTTGACCCATAATTGACCTTTGGTGACCTTCGATCACATCACGGTATAAAAAACGTGTCCCTACTTCATTCACAACTTGTCCCAATATATCAGCCATGTCAGACTTTGTGACTAGTAGTTGTTGCAAAACGTAGCATAATTTGGCAGTTTTTTGCACATAAGCAACATTGAATGACCTTGGATGACCTAATGGTTTTCATCAAAAATGTTCCCCTTGATGATGTGCACTCTGTCCTAAAATCTCAACCTTGATGGACATTTAGTTCTCAAGTTATTGCAAAAATACAAGTTTTTGACCCCCTTAATGACCTTTGTTGACCTTGGATCATATTACCGTTAAGTTTGGAAACGATCCCTTACCCCATTCACAAATAGTCCCAAAATATCAATCATGTCCGACCCTGTCAGTGGTAGTTTCACAAGTTATTGAGGAAAAAAAAACATTTTGACCCATAAATGACCTTTGGTGACCTTGGATCACATCACAGTTATTTTGAAAAATGTGCCCCTACTTCTTTCACAACTTTTCCTCATATAACAGCCATGTCAGACTTTGTGACTA
Source organism: Apostichopus japonicus (assembly GCF_037975245.1). Taxonomy (NCBI): domain Eukaryota; kingdom Metazoa; phylum Echinodermata; class Holothuroidea; order Aspidochirotida; family Stichopodidae; genus Apostichopus; species Apostichopus japonicus. The sequence continues at coordinate 8,762,094 of NC_092567.1, forward strand.
GAAGTTGTTGCAAAAATTAGCATAAGTTGGCAGTTTTTTGCACATAATCAACCTTAAATGACCTTGGATTGCCTGATGATTTTTAACAAAAATGTTCCTCTTGATGATGTGCACTCTGTCCCAAAATTTGTTTGGCCTAAAATGTTCACACATAATGTTATTGCTAGAAAGGTATCATAAGCAACCTTTGCCCCACATAACTTTAGAACTGGGTGTCCGATTGAAGTGGGAGTTGGTTTCCTATATAGAGCACAAAGAGCTCTATCATATATTAAAATATTGAAAACCTTTTTTTTTTTTTTTGCCCCATATCTCCTAAAATGAGCATATTTTCAAGATTTGACCTTTAACCTTGCTGTCAGATGTAGTTTGACACGCTGATTCCAAAAAGCAACATGACAAGTTTGTGCGACCATCCTAACTGTACTTATTAAAACAAATGACCTCTGATAACTTCGCACACGAAGGTCGCACAGGGGTCAACCATGGACCATTTTGATCGGAAGGTACCTTTGAGATCCGATTTTGGCCACGAAAATTCGAATAACCAAAAAAACTGATAAGGGTCACCGGAGGTCAACCTGAGGTCAAATGTCACCTAGATGCGGGTCGACTCCTGGATTACAATAGCGTAACTCCCAACCTTGACGGACATTTTTTTCTCAAGTTACTGCAAAAATACTAGCTTTTGACCCCTGATTGACCTTGGATCACATGCCCTTTATGTTTTGAAACGATCCCTAAACCCATTCACAACTACTCCCAAAATATCAACCATGTCCGACCCTGTCAATGGGAGTTATTGCTTGTTTTCATACTTTGGTGTTTGGCCTCTAACTGACCTTTGGTGACCTTCACAGGCTCCAAAAACAATAGGGCACATCTACTTAGTGTGGTACTCATAAACACCAAATATTAGATTGGTCCAAGCTTCCCTACTTGAGATATCGTGTTTACAAGCGAAGCGTCACACACAGACGCGCACACCCTCACACACACACACTCCGCCTGCATGAATGCATATGTTACGATTATCATCGAAACCAAAAATGGACCATATTTATTGATCATATACACCGTTTTGTGTACATTTAAAATTGGTAAGCAATATAATGCATGGCATACCGTGCCTTATAGATGGTGTATGTAGGTTAGACTGAGGCCTTTATCTTCCCTTAGGTTCTTAGGGAGTTTGTTGATCAAGCTTGTCTCTGCTCCACCAGGATAAAGGAAGTAACAAAATCACTTTCTACCCAGACTCAAATCTAATTATAACTACAACCCAGCTTACCAGTCCTGTTATACACTAATCATAAACTTACCATTACCATCAGCATATTGTAAACCATTCTGTGCAAGATCCGCATCATGTGACCCCCAAAGATCATCTCAAGACTGATTAATCCACATTTACCTATTGAGGAGATAAAGACAAAAGCAATAAGAATCAGTTGTCACTTATTCCATATTGAGAATATCTGAACTAGATGTTTAATGCAACAATAACATCCCTTGTTATTTAGTTGACTTTTTAATATTTACTCAACACTTATTCCATTGCTCACAGAAGTCAAGCGGATTGTTTTTATCAAACAATTGGTATACCAGTGTGAAGCAGAGAATGCTCTAATACATAAATGTTGTTGTCTTTGCTTTCACAACGGTCCTAGTAACTTCATTTCCACTGTTGCCAATATACATCAACCTGACCCCCCCCCCCCTTACCCAAACACACACTTATAACATAAGTACATAAGAACTTTAAGACCATAAACATAATAAAAAATGCATTAAGGATTTCAGATGACATAACATGCTAAGAGCTTGTCCAATTGTGTTGTATCTTCTGTGATAGAATCGTAAACTGTTACTTGTCACAGTGCAATACCCAATACCTAGCATTACCCATGACAACTATTTAATAGGATTGGATAGGTTGACTAAACATTAATCTGAAATTGAGACAAGCATTGAATCTTCAATACAAACTAAGTAAAATATGTGATACAGAATAGTTTATTTTATCTTAGGATAAACAAAGACTTAAAAAGTGGGTATGGTGATAAAATTGTGCATGGAACTGTGTCTGGTTCTCAATGTCACTGATTTTGTGTACACCTTACTTGAATAATGCTTCTTTAGACTCACAAGATGTGGTTGTGAATCTTAGAACTGGTGTGCGACAGTTTTTCAGGAGTTTGGAGAAAAATATCAAAGAAGTAAAGGAGATACAAACCCAACCATAATCTTCAGCTGATACGAAAGACATCTTTGAGATGAATACCAAAGGTGGAGGTGATTTGCATTTTACTGTCCAATTATATTTCAAGTCATACTTCCAATATGTAAGCAAATGCTTAAAACAGTCATCTCTACTGTACTACAGTAAATAAACAATTAAACATCATAACAAATAAAGTACATTCAAGATTATATCCATAGTTATGTGACCTTTGTGTGACCTACAGTACCTAAATTAATCAAGTTGTTTTTTGTTTGTTTGATGGAGTGTTCATTACAAATACCTCTAACACATAGCTCAGCAATACAGACTGAGTTGACTTTTTTAATGTTTTTACAACATTATGGTATAACTAAAATTATATTTTGAGTTTATGGTTTTAATCTGAGGGAAACAAATACCTAAACAGAAGACATATTTGTTGGTAACCCAAACTACTTTCATACAAACCAACAAGTTGTCTTCTAGTCTTACCATTCTGGGAGTGCCAGAAGTTCTAGAAGACTTTATGCATTTGAGTCTCAGGCGGCAATTTTTATTTCAGTTTGGCAAATGTTAAAATGTATCAGAGGGTGTTTGGGCAAATATTGTGTCATGACAAGCTCATTACAAACATACCAATTACTGGATTAATCAGCAAGAATCCGATCATTTTAATGTTCTTACTAGGGATTAATTCTGTCAGATGTATTTTGAGTGGATGAGTTAAGACTTGATACAAAATTAATTTAGTGAGAGTGAATGAAGGTAAAAGAGTATTCCTTGATCTGAGATGCTATCCAAAAAACATACCAGAGGTTGTTGAAACATTACTATCACTGTTATATACTAACCATTAATGTGATTACCATCACATGGAAGAAATATCAGATGATGAACCATTCATTGTCCTTGTCAGCACAGTATGAATGTGACTTCCTTCGAAAACTGGTAACTGCAGGTGGAATAGGTGATACCTTAGTAGCTCGCTTCAAAATTACCCTAATGAAGAGAAAAGAAAGTGATGTGAATGAGATTTAAGTCCTAATTATAGGAGAAATTGAGAATGTCAGTCAGAAATAGATATGTGAATGTCTCTGGCTAACTACCCTGTATACATGGACAATCACAGAGAAAAAAATACAGAGGAAGGAAAGTACACTTCAGTTTCCAATAACCAGGTATTAAGTGTAAAAATTAGCCAGTTAAGCATGAAACTTGAACCGGATTGTCCGTTGTTGAGTGGAAGTGGCATATAAAGGTGTGGTGCAGTGATATTAATGAGCTCCCAATGGAGAGTCCAACCTCACACAAACCCAACCATGCATGGTTTGGGCTTGACTGAGAAATTTGTGAGATTTTGCACCTCTCTTTCGTAATGAGGACAGAATGTCTTTTGAATTTCCACTCATTAGGAGATAATTGTATCTAATTTAGTGTGTCAGCTTTGGTGGATGTGTTTTCATGATATTTTTCTTTATTTAATGGCACCAGGCCCCCGGAGATTGCATTGGCTACATTGACCTAGTTACACCACTCTCGGGGGGGGGGGTGTCTCTTTCTAGATTTTAGATCACCAAAGGTTTATAAAGTACCCTGTTCAGCTGGTCAATAGCCATACAATATGGACAGTTCTTTCTACAAATTTGGCAGATGTGGACACTTGTGACCTCAAAATTTTGAGTTAAAAAGTTTTGAGATGAAAAAGTCAAAATTTTTGACTTTTGAGGTGAAAATCTTGAGATCAAAATTCCAAATATTGAGAAAGCAAATTCAAAATTTTGAAATTTGGGGACACATATTTTTTGTTTTAAGCCACCGTACTAGGTCGGTGAAGTTAGATCAGTTTTGAGACCAATTAGATTTCTTAAAACCAACTGCAGTGACTGGCTCAGCAATGTTAAAAATTAAACAAGCATAAGTGACAATTCTTTATTCACAGCTGTACATATTCAGATTAGTAGGAAGTATTTCCAATTGTGTTCTCTGTTTATAGGGCTGGACTTACAAGGGTACTGCAAAGCTCTCTAATTTCTATATAGTATAAATCTAAGCCCTGGTGGGAGTCCCTGGGGACTTTAGCTGAGGCATTTTTACTTTTCAGATATTTAATGTTCTCTGATAGTGATTTTGCAGCCCAAGTGAAGCCAATGGGGGGGGGGGGAGGGGGAAAGTTATAACCACCCTTATGGATGCCAGTGCATACCTGTTTTAATGCCCTCTAAATGTGTTTATTTTAAACAGTATTTAGCTCTCAAATATGCAAGGAAGAAATGTTATCATGACATGATATTGATAAAGAGTGGCAGGGGAATTTAAATTCCTTAACCATGCCTGCTAGCCATATGTTTGGTGAATAAAGTCACAACAACCAGATTAACTTAATTCTTACCATTCCTATGTAACTCTGTGCATCAAGAAGTGTAGGATACTGAAAGAAGCTTGATAGATGCATACAGACCTAATCTGTTTGACCCCAAAATATGGAGAATAACATTTTTCAGGGCCAAAAACCGGGAGAATAAGGGGAAAATAGGAAGGTTGGTCATTTTCAACTGAAATTATATAAATACTCCTAAATAGTCTACAGTACTGCTCATGTAAAACTGGACATGTGTACGCGCACAGGATCGTATAAACAAGTACAATCGCGTATAAAATCGTTGACAAACAAATTGCCGCGTAGACACCTCGTATAATCCCTGTACGAGTTTATACGCAGGTTATGCTATTGTGCTCAATGAATAGGGGTTAAAGTCACCGAAAGAATTAGTGAGATGTTTGAAACAGCCGTTTCTTAAATCGTAGTTTAAGACGTGATATTCACCTAGCATCGAAGAGGACGCAGGTAAAGTGTGTGCCGGCATAGAACTTAACTGTTTTTTTTTGTCGTATACAAGTAGCCTACATGCGAACTGCACACATTCGGTACGCCGCATGTACAAACAAGTGACAACTTGTGTTTATTAAACTTGTGCAGGCGCGTATCCAGGGGGGGGGGCGTGCCCCCCGGATAAGAAAGAGAGGAGAGAAAAAAAAAAGGAAAAAAAGAGGGGGAAAAAGAGAGAAAAAGGAGAAAAGGAGGGAACAAAAGAAAAACGCCAAAGACACCGGGAAGAGAAAGAGGAACAGTGACATAATTACAGCGCTGATCCATATTATATACACAGAGTAGCCAGTGGCGTATCGAGGATTTCGGAAGGGGCATGCGCCTCGGCCTACCCCTTACACCGACAACTCCAATTTTGACGTTTCCATTTTTCCTCTCTCACTAATGTATATATATACTCTATATGGTATATCATAACCCACGTGTGTGTATGGACGCCTTAAACAGTTGTACAATTGTGCTATGAAAAAAACTGTGGCTGGTCACGAGCTCGGCCGAGTCGTTGGGGAACATGGCGCATTTCGGTATTAGACCAGGATCTATATGCGAACTGCACTATTCATGTGTTCTTCGATGCAACACTGCCATCCACAGATAAAATGTAATACACTCCAACCTGATTGCTAATTGTTACCCCAAATCTAGTACCGTAACTCATACAATTAATCTAAAAATAAATTTCGCATGAGATTTGAGAATTGAGCACATTTCCTGTGAATATCATGTAGTTGACCCAAAGGCGTATCATTGCCGGGGCGGGGGGGGGGGGGTTGACGCACCCATCACTTCTTGAGATTGTTCCCATCTGCATGAAAACGTGCGCCCTACAACCCTATGCCCACCCCTCTAATCGCTTCCCGATGACATGCTATACAATACAAGAATTATTACTTGTTGACATTGTTAGGCGTGACTTCTCCTAAAGACGTTTGAAATGACGAGATGAAAGTTGTTGGTATTTCAACATTAATCAGAAAATTTCTAAATTATACACTTGGATAAAAGTCGGGGGAGGGTGGGAGGTGGCAGTGTTCTATTCAGCTGAGAAGAAGGCCACTGCTACGAGTGTACACTCCTCCCGGCCCGCTCCAATCCCCCCTTACGACTTTACAAAAACATTGTTCATAGGCAAAACTGCATGGTGTATGGAGCCAATTTTAGACCTAATTGGTGGTCTAATTATGCCTCGGGGTGCACCAGTTAACATCAATTTTCAAAACGAATTCAGGGACGGGACTACTGAGATTTGCCTTCAACAAGCCAACGACCACACCTCCGCCATTTTTAAATTCTCTGGCCTTTCCATAATAGTGCAGGACCTACCTAAGTCAGTTTGGGATTTGTTACCCCCCCCCCCTTTGAAATCATATATTAAAATGGCTGTTGAGAAGGGGTCCCATTCTCTTAGTCCTGCAAACCGATTTCAAGTAGTAGATAACCTATGCATCTGCCATTAAAATGTGGTATATGGCTACATGAAGGTAACATGCTACAGTATACTGTGTACCTCTTTGAAGATACAAATACTAGTCATTGTTTTTAGTACATTTTGTTAGTTCTACACAATGAAACAAACGGAATCATAAAAAAAAACATTTGATGTTATTTATAGAACTAGTTAGGCAAGATGTCCTTACGTACATATGGCCTGTAGATTTGATCACAAGTATGCAACACAACCCATTACAATTTCACAAACTGACTGTTGAGAAATTATTATGTAAAGACTCACCAAAATCTCCGCCACAAAGGAAGATATGTCATCAGTGATGTGTTCCCACTTGCTTTTTTCTTTCATTTTCTTGGAGGAAATGAACCAAAGAAATGTTGAAAATGGTATCACCTGGAGGTTAAAGAAAAATACAAAATAAATCAACTTTCCATTCACTAGATTTATCAAGATGAAAATTGGTCGGGTCTGTGATCATTTTTGTAACAGACAGCAACGTCTATTCTTGTGTTTTATTAATAAGTATATGAATATTTATAGAGCTGTATCCCAGGGCAGCAAATATATTGTTTTCTATTTCTGTTTTTATCTTTGGGTTTATTGGCCTGACATAGCTAACAACACAGGACAACACTAATATCATTATTCAAAGCACCTTTGCTTTTATCTTAAAACTGCTCTTTAGGAGTATGTTTTGCATCTGAGGTAATTAAAACAATTAGTTATTTATAACACTTGTAGTGGTAATTGATCAACTCCATGTTACGTCCTAAGAGTTGTGAAGCCCCCCCTCCCCTCCCAATAAAAGACATCTTTTGACAATTGCTGGATTTTTTTTTCTACCAAATTTGTGGGCTATCTTCCATAGTAATGCGACAGAAAGTAAATGTAAAAAGCACATGTGCTTGAGTTTGCTGGAAATATCTCTTAAATGGCCAGTACTGAAGGGCAAATAATGTACACCTTAGACAGAACACATTAAGAGAATCCTTCAACACTGTTGACCAATGGCTAAGAATGGAATTCTGAATTACTTTGGTTTTTACTCTGAGGACATGCATAGGTTCTAGAAGCTACATGCATGTCTTGTATTACTGACTGACTGACAACATATGCACACGTAACAGTAAACCAACCAAAGACTTCCACTTTTAATCCCTTAGCAAATAGCTCATTGGCAAATAGCATAGTGAATAGATTATCTTCAGATTTAAATTTGATATAAATTGTCTTGGGTTTTGGATGCACTGAGAGTCAAAGGGTAGAAAAGGTTAGAATGGAAAAGGAGAAATGGTTCCTGTCATTCATTCTACATTTTATTAAACAAAGACTTAATTGTGATATATGTAACATATACATCAAGTGGAAGCACACAGGATTCAGGCAGTGATCATAGTAACAACATTTCTGATTCACTTGCTGAGGCAGTTGTGCAGGGTGGTATTCACTCTTACATCATATATAGTAACAAGCTCACTTAATACATGTCCCCATTAAAACAGAATGATGGAGAAGTATGTCACATATTAAACTATGTAGAAATGTGTTACTGTAGCCTTGCAAATCTTGGGTTTATATCAAAAGTAAATAATCTCATGTATATACTTCTAGCACTGGGAGGAGTTTACAGGCTACATTCAAGAAAATAAACCTATTGAAATAGCATAATTTAGTCTAAGGATATTAAAGTTGATGATAACTTAAGTGTAAATGTATATCTAAGGTTACTTCTGGGCCAATGGAAGCCTTACTATGTACTTTGTACAATAGGTTTGGTCAAGTTTAACTACTTGTGACATTTCATTCCTTAGTTTGTAACTGAGATATACCAATAAGGATAGTCCTCAACATAATATAAACCAGACTTTAGAAGTGTTCTAACTTAGTGTGGGTATGGGTCTTTTATATATATATATTTTTTTTGTAAGGGGACGTGCACTTATTAATTAAATTGATTGTTTCAGCGCCTGTCATACATTTTACTGTCTATTTTTGGTGGAAGTGAGGCTGACAATACTGAGGAGTGTGGCCACACTGTAAAGACAGATTACTACCCTTACCTGTCACCCTACACTATGACAAACTGAACCAGAATGCAAAAATGCATAGTGGTTTCGATGGTGTAACATGAGCTACCTTCTGCATGAATTTGACGTAATGTATAGTGAAGATGTACATAGGTGTGCAACATACTTGATATTCGTAATACAGTGAAAAGCAGTGCCATGTGACAAAACAATAAATTCACAATGACACTTGCTGTCCTGAAATGACCATTGACCTCAACAATAAGCTTATTGTATTAAATGTGATAGAAACATCAATAGTCTAAATATGATATCAGTCCTTGTTGAAATATAGTGTAAAACATGGTTTCACAATCTGACTTCTGGTAAACTCAAATGACCATTGACCTCCGCCCACAACTGTAAGGCTTCTTGTACTCAAAAGGTGTTACAATTACATACCAAATATGATCTGTCCAAGCTTTCCTTACAATATTATGTTTAGGAAGATGTGTGAGTGTGGAGAGACAGGTAAGAGGGGAGTGAAGTAAATGTTTGGCATTTGCTGACTTCAAATGACCTTTGACCTCCACCAAAACCAATAATAGGCTCCTGAAATTAAATATGGTACATCTACAAACCAAATATGAGATCAGTCTTTTCTTGCAATATTATGTTTACAAGGTTGTCACAATTTGACCTGTTGTCCCCAAATGACCTTTGACCTACACCAAAAACATTAGGCTTCTGTACTCAATGTGGTACGTCTAAACGCTAAATATGAGGTTTGCCCCAAGCCTCCGTTCTTGATACATCGTGTATACAAGGTTTCAACAATTTGACCACTATCGACCCTAAATAACCTTTGACCTCCACATAAAACAATAGGCTTCTTGTACTTTATGTGGTACGTTTACACACTAAATATGAGGTCTTTCCAAGCTTCCCTTCTTGAGATATTGTGTTTACAAGGTTTCATCATTTTGACCCCCGGTGACCCCAAATGACCTTTGACCTCCACAGAAAACAGTAGGTTTCTTGTATTCAATGTGTTACATCTACACACCAAACATGAACTTGGACCAACTTCCCTGCTTGAGATATCGTGTTTACAAGCTGGGCGTCACAACGCACATAAGCCACCAAGAATGCAAAGGTTACGATATTCATCAAAATCAAAAATTGGACGGGATCAAGTCATCTGAATAATTTGTTCCTTAATTTATGATGGCAACAAAAAATATAAAAAGGCCAAGTATATTAAATACATACACCTCTTTGTGTATACTTTTTCACAATGGTAAGCAATACAATGTATGACATGCATTGCCTATTATATGGTGTTTGAATGTTAGACTGAAGCCTTCATATCTTCTTCTCTAGGCCCTTAGGGAGTTTGTTGATTAAGCAAGTTTCATAACAATTACTGTTCCTCCAGGAATAGGCAGTAACAAAATCACTTCCTACCCAGACTCAAATCTAATTATAACTACAACCCAGCCTACCAGTCCTGCTATACACTAATTATACACTTACCATTACCATCGGCATATTGTAAACCATTCTGTGCAAGATCCGCATCATGTGATCCCCAAAGATTGTCTCAAGACTGATTAATCCACATTTACCTAATGAGGAGATAAAGACAAGACAATAGGAATCAGTTGTCACTAATTCTATATTGAGAATATCTGAACTAGATGTTTAATGCAAACAACAAAATCCCTTGTTATTGAGTTTGACTTTTTTAATATTTACTTAACAGTCATTCCATTGGTCACAGATATACAAGCTAATGACTCTGTGTACCTGAAACCACTCAATAATTGCAAGTTCATTTTATTGTAAGGTGCTTATATTTTAAAGTTGAAAATCTTTTGAAAATATATCCATAAATAAAAAAAATAGGCTAACATTAGTAGCATGTTTGCAATCCTTTGGATTATACTAAATTGATCAGCACACTTTCTAAGTTGGTACTTTTAACGTTATTTGGTGCAGCAGGCCAATGAAGTTGTTCATCTTTGTTATATCACCTTTACTTTAAAGTCAAGCAATGTTAGGCCTAATTACTGGCCTGGATTGCTTTGTCAAACAATTGGTATACTACTGTAGTGTGAAGCAGAGGCTGCTCCAATATACAAGTGTTGTTGTCTTTGCTTTCATAAACTGTCCCAGTAACTTCATTTCCACTTTTGCTAATACACCGTCAAACTGACCCCACCCCCCCCCCACCCCTACCTACCCAAACACACACTTATAACATAAGTACATATTAACTTTAAGACCATAAAAATCATACAAATGCATTAAGGATTTCAGATGATATAACATGCTAAGAGCTTGTCATATTGTGTTGTATGATCTTCTGTGATAGAATCATACACTGTTACTTGTCACAGTGCAATACTCAATATTGTTAGCATTATCCATGAAAACTATTTAATATGATGGGATAGGTGGACCTTGTCATTCATTAAATAATATCCACTCAACCTGGCGACGGTGACAATAGAAAGCCTTCATTAGCATTATATGCTCACACAGGAATGAAAATGTTACATAAGGAAACCATGGATGTCTAATGACCATTAAAATTGGTCAGATTTGAAAGATTATAGATGTACTTGGCTATAATATAGAAATCACATAAGAATTTCATCCTCTTAAAACCTACAATTATGGTACAATTTGTAGAGATGATGCTACAATTCGAGAAATACTGAACAAAAGAGGTCTCACAGAATCACTGAGTCTAAGACACAACTAGGATGGGGTAAGAAACAGGTGGTACAGTAGACCATGCAATCATTACCCTGCTCATATAAACTGTACACACTTCTTTCAAGAGCTGTACTTCACACACGAAACTGACAAATTCCAAAATAGGCTGATCTCAGAACTGAATAATTGAAGTTGACCTGATGATGAGAAAAAGCAAAATGCATTTGGTTATCAGTTATAATGTTATTATTCATGTAAATTGTCATCACTAAGTCTGCAAGTGGCAGATTTACATCATGAAACATTGCCAAATATATAGATATAACACAGCTATTATAAATATATGGTATACTACTGTAGTTTCAAAATAAATTACAAAGTAAAATTAGTAAAAGATTAGGGATGTCTTCTGATATGATATACTATCTTGAAATAATACTTACAACTCAGTCATGATTATAATAAAATTGTAAAGAAAATAATGTAACTAGAAAACAAATCTATAGGACTGTACAAGATGAGTTCAAGGTCTCATAATGCTTCCCACAGTGAATATACAGCTCAACAAATACCAACAAAATTGAAATATAAACAAAAATTAATCTGAAATTTAGACAAGCATTGAATCTTCATTCAAAAATGCCTAAACCAACTTTCTGTATACTGGACCAGTCTCGAATGCGATTCGAGACTGGTCGAGTGTGTAGAGAGGAGAATTGCTTCAGGATCGAAATGTTAGACAAACACTGGTTTGTTGCCGTGACAATCATGAAGTCATAATTAAAAGAAATGAAGACATTGTGTAACGTTGCCATGAGAATATGCAAATATGTTTATGAGCAAAGAAATGTTCCAAATTGCAAAAGAATACTGTACAGCATATATAGCCTACTTACAGTTAGTTGCAGCAGTAGTACTGTATATGTTTTCACACACATAGTCTCAATACACACTGTACGTACTTTTTGAATCATCCAGCTAAATACTTCGAGTAACATGAATGACTTAGGGATTAATTTTGAGCTTAATTTTGAGCTAGAGTCACTTGATCATCAATAGCACAAAAAAGGTCAATGTCAGCAACCTTATCGAGGTGCTTCAATGAAGAACCGAAGCGTAAAGCGTCCAAAGTTGACACTAATAGAAGAAACCTTGTTGCTATACCTAAAAATAACGTTAGCACTACTACTAGCAGTAACAACATGACTGACCAGGGACTAGGCCTAGCGATCTTTCAGACTCGCAATATACACTGCGGTTACTACAAGTACAAACCTGTCGAACAATTGGGCTCAGAACCTCTTCAAAAACTGCTCATTCTCAGGCCCAGTAAACGTTTATTTGAACGGTTCATCTACCGACCAGGGATAGACGAGTTCTACTCAAAAGAATGTTAGCAACAGGGGAAACGGCATTTTTTCGCTAATTTTTGCTGATCTGTATATAATTCTCCTTATGCCTCACTTGATCTTTTTCCTGAATGACAGCATTTTCTTCCGACGAACATGGTCTTAAATTTTTGTAGTTTAATCTATTCAAACACTAAAAAATGGAGGGAAATGCAAATTAAATAAGAACAGATGAACAAATTTCTAAAGATAACATTAAAACGTTTTTTGACCTACCAGGTCAAATTGCGCAATAAACAGATGCTGAGTTGTGTGTGTTCTGGAAAGTCCGTAAACGGACTACAACAGTTAGGCTAGCAACGTTGCCTGTTGCTAACATTCTTTTGAGTAGAACTTGTCTATCCCTGGTCGGTAGATGAACCGTTGTTCTGGTGGGTCTGGTAACACAATTGTGCATGGAAATGTGCCTGGTTCTCAGTGTCACTGGTTTTGTGTACACCTTACTTGAATAATGCTTCTTTAGCCTTACAAGATATGATTGTGTATCTCAGCTCATTACAAACATACTGTACCAAGTACTGGATTAATCCAGCAAGAATCCGATCATTTCTTTGTCCTTACTAGGGATTAATTCTGTCAGTTGTATTTTGAGTGGATGAGTTAAAACTTGATATAAAATTCTTTCAGTGAGAGTGATTGTAGATAAAAGAGTATTCCTTGATCTTTGATATCTTAAATCTACCACACATCTTTGAAACATGATCATTACTGTTCTACACTTACCATTAATGTGATTACCATCACATGGAGAAAATATCAGATGATGAACCTTTCATTGTCCTTGTCAGCACAGTATGAAAACTTCCATCAAAAATTGGTGACTACAGGTAGAATAGGTGATCCCCTAATAGCTCGCTTCAGGATAATTCAAGTTAACCTAATGAAGGGAAAAGAAAGTGATGTGAATGAGAATTAAGTCCTTATGATAGGTTATATTGAGAATGTCAGTCAGAAATAGATGTGTGTATGTCTCTGGCCTGTATACATGGACATTCACAAAAAAAAAAATCCAGAGGAAGGAAAGTACACTTCAGTTTCCAATAACCAGGTCAGTGTAAAAACAATGAACCAGTAAACCATCAAACTTGAACCAGATTGTCCGTTGTTAGTGGAAGTGGCATATAAAGGTGCGGTGCAGTAATATAAATGAGCTCCCAAAGGAGAGTCAAACATCACACAAACCCAACCATGCATGGTTTGGGCTTGACTGAGAAATTTGTGAGATTTTGCAACTCTCTTTCCTACTGAGGACAACATTTCTTTTGAAATTCCACTCATTAGGAGATAATTGTATATATTTTAGTGTATCAGCTTTGGTGGATGTGTTTTTTATATTATTTTTCTTCATTTAATGGCACCAGGCCTTGGAGATTGCATTGGCTACATTGACCTAGTTACACCACTCTCGGGGGGTCTCTTTCCAGATTTTAGATCACCAAAGCTTTATAGTGTACCCTGTTCAGCTGGTCAATAGCCATACAATATGGTCAGTTCTTTCCACAAATTTGGCAGATGAAGACACTTTTTGACTTGAGAGGTCAAAATCTTGAGATGAAAAGTCCAAATATTGCGATAAAAAAGTCAAACTTTTGAAATTTGGGGACACTTATTTTATTCCCCTATGTCCCTATTAAGCCACTGTACTCAAGTCGGTGAAGTAAGATCATTTTTGAGACCAATTAGATTTTTTGAAACCAACTGACAACTGACAATTCTGTATTCACAGCTGTATATACTCAGATTAGTAGGAAGTATTTCCAATTGTGCGCTCTGTTTATAGTGGCTGGACTTACAAGGGTACTGTACTGCAAAGCTCTCCAAATCTTCAGTATTTTCACATAGTTTCGGGAATCTGCTAGAAATTTTGAGCACATGAGGACATGTCAGTAAAAGAAATGCTTCATCTAATTTTACTCCAGTAGAATATATATCTGAGCCCTAGCCAGGTGCTTCAGAAGAGCTCTGTAACATCTCTGAGATTTCTTGTCCTCTTCTACTAAGTTTCAAGTGCATGTAAATACATGTTAGAGAGAAAAATGTAATTTCTATGAAGTAGAAATCAAAGCCCTGGTGGGAGTCTCTGGGGACTTCAGCGAAGGCATTTTCACTTTTCAGCTATTAAATCTTTTCTGATAGTGATTTTGCATCCCTAGTGGAACCCATGGGGGGGGGGGGAGTGCTCACCACCCTAATGGATGCCAGTGCTTGTTTATGTTTGAATGTGTTTATGTTAAACAGTAGTTACAGTAGCTCTCAAATATGCAAGGAAGACATGTTATCACGACATGATATTGATAAAGAGTGGCAGGGGAATTTAAATTCCTTAACCATGCTTGCTAGCCAGCAGTTTGGTGAATCAAGTCACAACAAACCAGATTTACTTCATTCTTACCATTCCTATGGAACTCTGTTCATCAAGAAGTGTAGGATACTGAAAGAAGCTTGATAGGTTCATAGGTCCTGATCTCCTATATACAGTATCCATATTCATATACACTAGAGGGTTTCTTCCAACGGTTGAATTATTACATCATGGAGCCATTCGAGCCTCAGTGACCTCTAAATCAAAAGGAAAACACTAACATGAAATCAAATTAGTTATTCAGATATTTCAGAAGACTTCAGAAACAAAAGGATACTCACAACAAAGAAAAACCCATGGTAGCAGTTCCACTTTGATCCAATCATTGATCTTTTTAATGTAGTGAATATACAGCATTACAGTGTTTGGTTTCTGAAGCTTTTTGAAAGTTCTTAGGAACTTTTGCATTCAGATAGCAATGTGACACTACAACAGTCTTTGTGGGCAATCAACTTCACATGTTAGCTGCAAAAGACCCCTACACTTTTAGTAAGTAAATTATGTAAAGGTGCATATTTGATTTGTGATATTGAAGCTGAAGATACGTCAATAGGAACTGATCATTACCAGCACAAACCCTGGAAATTCTGGATATGTTTCAATAATGGGTTGTCTTTGACCAGCAAGGACGGTGTAAAGCACTGCAGTATTATGGGTGACAAACTACAATAATGTTTGTGTATGATATGGGATATTGAATCTCAATCTCTGGAAAACATTGCCCTTCATTTGACCTTTACTCACTGGCAGGTTAGCACTTAAATCCACAATATCCCAGGAGAGGAAACAACTCCAGAGTACTTTAAGAATAGGTTTTGAATGACTTAATTTGGCTAAAACCTTCAGACAGTTGGATGATCTCGCAAATGTAGAACACTTCTCAAATTAATAATATGATCAAATTATTTGAAGAACGAAAACCTCCCCTTCAACTTGTAACCAACTATAACAGGCAAGCATCACCATACTTCAGCTAGTCCTTCATTGTGCTGAGCATAGGTCACGCTTTATGCTGGCATTGCGGACTATTGAATATTGTAACTAAAATCGTTAGACTAGGCATAAATTAGGCTGCACTTAGGTTATATGACTAGAGAAGACCTAAGCCATAACGTTGAACGTTATGATGGCCTGTGAGTGTGAGCCTGTCCTTGTACGTGCACAGCCTAACGCTATGAAAGGAACTCAACTGATACGTGGGATTTCTTCTTTGACAATTGTAATATACTCCGTCTGTTTCTTTCAGTATCATGTTCACCATCTGGAATGTGTTGCATTATCTTCATATTTCGTAAGCCAGTACTGTAGCTTCGGGGAATCACGTCAAATAAACATGGAAGTACAACCATACAACAATTCTTCAAACGCTGTTTACACTGTGGCGTTGGTTTGTTTAGATTTTGAAAATGAGACTTGTTCAAGTCATTTTCCATGCCTACGAGGGAAATACCCCTATTTTTCAGATTGAATGGTCAATCTTCCAATTGAAATAACAGCAGTTTACAACAAAATGTCAAATTCCTTAGATTTAATAAGTGAGGACTTCAAAAATATGCTGCATTTTATCATTTGCACCTTGACATTTTTTCTGCTTAAGTTGCGTTCATAGAATCGTGGTACAGCGGCTTGAAAGTGTCATCATGACAGCAAGATAAACATGTCTTAGATATTTTCTTCAGCCTGGATAGGCTATTGTCTAACTACAAGCTTGGAAAATGGTCAATACTATTACTATAACA
Organism: Apostichopus japonicus; assembly: GCF_037975245.1. Lineage (NCBI taxonomy): Eukaryota > Metazoa > Echinodermata > Holothuroidea > Aspidochirotida > Stichopodidae > Apostichopus > Apostichopus japonicus. The sequence goes on from NC_092567.1 coordinate 8,778,895, forward strand.
TTTCTAAACTCTTTTGAAATGACGAGATGAAAGCACTAGGATATGAAATTCGGACTTGTATGTATACGTGGCGCGGCGTACCATATGTGTGCAGTTCGCATGTAGGCTATTTGTATACGACGAAAAACAGTTAAGTTCTATGCCGACGGACACTTTACCTGCGTCCTCTTCGCTGCTAGGTGAATATCACGTCTTTAACTACGATTGAAGAAACGGCTGTTTAAAAAATCTCACTAATTCTTTCGGCGCCTATTCATGGTGCACAATAGCATTTCCTGTGTATAAACTCGTACAGGGATTATACGAGGTATCTACGCGGCGTCTACGCGGCATTTTGTTTGTCAACGAGTTTATACGCGATTGTACTTGTTTATACGTCTTTATACGATCATGTAGGCGTACCCATGTCCAGTTATACGTGAGCGGTACTGTAAACTACACGTTAGGAGTATTTATATCATTTCAGTTGAAAATTACCAACCTCCCTACTTTCCCTTAATCTCCCTATTTTTTGGCCATGAAAAATGTTATTCTCCCTATTTTGGGGTCAAACAGGTTGACAGGTCTGCGATGTTACATTCAGCTGAGAAGGCCACTGCTATGGGTGTTCACGCGTCCCAGTCCCCAATTTTGGAATGTGAACTTACGTTATTGGGTACTAAACCATACAGGAGAGTCGATCCGTTTTTAGGATTGGAGAGGCAAACTTACCGCTCATGGACTTAATCAGAAATATACACAAATTAGCCACAAGATGTACCTCCTCATTTATGTTCTACACCCTTCCCCATATCTATGTAGACATGTGACAAATCACTTGATTTGCGCAGGAAGGGAGCAAAAAATGAATTGGTTGGGGAGGGGGTCGGGAGACATCCCAATTAAGTAAATAATACACATTTTGTCATTATTTTGACCGACATGGAACACTAAAAAAATTCAATTTTTTTCATATCAAAATGTTAATTATTTTATCCCAAAAGTTTATTCGAATATTTCAGGGAATTTCGACCCTTTCTCAAAATTGAAACCCTATTCTTGAATATCAAGTTTGTGTTAAAATTGCCATCTTTAATTTAACCGAAATTCTCAACACTAGACTACTTTATCTAAAAATTAAGCTTCTTCGATTTATTTCGACCTCTTCTTTAATTCCCTCCGTGTAAAATGTCGATTTCTTTTTTGGTTTTAAATATTTGCCTTTTTACTAGAAATTTTTATATCACAATGTCGATATAAATTTCAACTATTTTAAATCCAAAAATTAACTTTTCTTGATGAGGATGGTACTAATTAAATGGAAGAAGAAAGAGGGGGGCTACATGAATTGGCTATTAACATTATTGGTGAAATATCGACATAGTACTTAGATTTGAGCAATTACGAGGTAAGTAAAAAGACAATACATCGTTTGATAGCCTAACACTCTCTTTGCTGGTACAAAGATTTAACTGAATAATCCAGCACTGACAGGGAATGGAATTCATTAAAAAAAGAGGTTCGGTCGGAAGGGGTTAAACATGTACTCCTTCTAAATGGGGCGTATCGAGGAATTTGCCAAGGGAGGGCGAAGTCTGTAGGCAAACTATCTAAGCGGAGCGCCACCATGTGTCGGCGCGAAGCGTACAAGGAAATTTTGGCCGAAAATGGCTCCCAGATCGCTGGAAATGGCACTTCCCAGGCCTTGTTAGTTGCATCTAAGCATTTATTATGTTGAAATTACTAGCAACATCATACAAAAATACAAACAATATTCTCAAGGGGGAGGGGCGGTCGTCCTCTGCCCCCCCCTCCCTATGGCTACGCGCCTGCCTTCACATTATTTGAAACAGACGGTATTCAAACGTTTGTGTTTATTGTTTGTTTATGCATCCACTAGCAGATATTAGGGTGCGGGAATGCGTACAAACCATGCTTTTGGCCCAAATTGTAACCGTTGGTTGGGGACTAACATCCCACCCCTAGTTTTAAAACTGTCTGTTTCCACCAGACATGCTATAACGTTACGTACATTCATTTCTATTGGCGCCAAAATGTCTGTTACAAATCTCAAACATCACCCGCGAACAGCTGGGAAACACCTGTATATGAATATCGGTGACTCATGCTATTGAAATACCTGTTCACATCTAGTATATATCAGTATCACTGACAATGAATGGTTTAGTGTTATATCAGTGGAGTTTCAGAGTACGTAGTATATTCGTGGAGGTTGTTTGTTACCATTGACTTGTTGAGTGGTTATTAAGATGGATTATTTAATGGAGAGGAACCGCTGTGAATAGTTAAAACAGTAATTATTGATCAGAGAGATAATTTGACGGTATGGTATAGAGGCATAGGCTAGGATGTGTACAAAGACCAGGCCAAACTTAGGCTATAAACAAGACTACTAATACAGTTAGGCTATGTTAAAAATCTCACACATCACCTGCGAAAAACTAGAATTATACTTTTAGCGAGAGGACATGCTTAGCAAATCTAACTCATAAATAATAGAGTTCTTAGCCTAGTTGTTGACTGAATATCAGAAAGGTCCAAGTTAAAACATATCTTAACTCCAAAGGAATTGAATAATATACAATCGAGACACTGATTTTTCTTTAGGGATCTTAAATTAAGCGAAGAATAAGACCAGCGATTAACATTCTAGGTGAGCTGATGCCTAAGGTCCTTTACTTCGAAAACAATTATTTCATTCTAGCTAACAAAAAGTATCTATAGACAAACTTTGGAACTTTGTTATCCCTTCAAAAATTTTAAATCACAGAAAATGGTTCAACTCAGTTTTAATCGTACATAACATAGCCTTATAGGCATTAATACAAGTCAATCTATAAAATTCCACAATTATTATTTTAATCACCTAACTTATTAAATATACCAGGTCAGACGTTTGAGCCACTTGTGTGAGAAACCTGCAGCTTTTTACCGAGCAGGCTAACTGAAATAATGTTATTTAGGCCTAATAACTGATTATTAGTTGAAAGACCATACTCCTGTCAATATACCTAACACTTTATAAGAAATATAGCTTTGTTAAATACTGTATAGGGCCTAGAGCTTTGAGCCTCTATAAAACAGCTTTCCAATTTAAGTCTTATAATAATTAAATGAAATACATAGTTATTAAAAAGAAATCTTTCGTCCATGTCTTTCCAGCAGCAACTAGATCGTGGTGTTCTACTCACAGCTGGTTTGTCTTAACTTTGCCCAGTACTTAGTTATAAAAACCGTACGTCATTTCCAAGCCAACAGATTTATTGCCACATGATATTTAAAAAGTAAAATGGTTTTGAAATTGAAGTGCGCCACCTCTTTTACGCTGCTGCAACACTCAATAGCAGAAGTTCGCCAGAGGCGTAGCTCTAACGTTACTTTTAAAAGGGCGCCATTATCTCATTAAACTTGTGATTAACTGATTTATCTCCAGGTGTTTGTAAATCTATATTTGTCCGCTAACTGTCACACGCGCTGAACTCCATAGTAACAGTCTACAGAAGATATTACAATGAAGCAAACTTAACAGTAATAATTATTTAGTATAATTAAACCCTCAAGGATATGAAATGTGTCCAGATAATAATATTATTTGTAAAAAAAAAAATTGTAAAAAGCGGATGGTACTATTTAATTGGAAGAAACGATAAAGTTTAGAAAGTTAAAATCATAAGCAATAAAAATCATAAGCAATACCCAATTTAGGAATATCTACAAACACAAAGAAAGAAAAATGTAATATTTCGAAAAAAAATCTACTAGAAGTTATGTCACACTCAAACCGTAATGTAGGAATGAATTTGATAATTAACTAATTAAACACAGATGGACATCATCTTTAAACAAATCATATTAATTGGAAATAATTCAAATTCAAGCAGAAAAGTAGGATTTGGATCAATAATTAAATAATTTGTATATTAAAATGTTAGTTTTAGCCTCATCAACCCTTTTCTCTTGAAACTTGAATTTGATCTATATCTGCTTCTCTGTGATGATGGACATCATTTTGAAACAAATCATATTAATTGGAAATAATTCAAATTCAAGCAGAAAAGTAGGATTTGGATCAATAATTAAATAATTTGTATATTAAAATGTTAGTTTTAGCCTCATCAACCCTTTTCTCTTGAAACTTGAATTTGATCTATATCTGCTTCTCTAAATTGCATCTTAATTATCAGTAACAACTTATTATTTAAATACAATTCTTCAAAAAATCATTAAACTTGATAAAAAAACCTTGCATTTAGTTGAAGTAAATGCTTCTTTTTCATAAATCCTATTACATTAGTGACTAACATTTAGATTTTAAATTACAATTTCCAACTGAAAGTTCTAAATAAAAACCAAAAAAAATAGATCAATATTTTTCTTCAAAAATATAATCTCAACTATTGATTACCCAATTTTTGTACAACTCTCAACCCGTCTTTGAGATTTGTTTCCAATTAAATAATAAATTAAAATTGCTACATTCTATTCATTTGTATCCATAATTTCTTATTTTATAAAACCCTACTAGCTATAAAACCTTTAATTAATCATGTTATCGTAAAACAATAAAACTAGCCCTTTAATCGTACATTACCACTTTATTTTTCTCTAATCTAATCTAATTATTTCTGTTAATATTTGTCTCCTCTTAAAATCAATCCCTTATTTCCGTTTCATTAATTTATTCCTATTTACAAATAAACACGACCTAAATGTCCTAGTTTATCGCTTTACTTTCCTTTATTCTTATTTCGTTATTTTTCTTATTTATAATATCATAATAATTATTCTAATCCTAACGAAATCCAATCTATTTATCTCTATCTACTATATTACTCAGTAACTCTATTCTTTCATTCTAGATTCCTATCTCCTGTGTGCGTCTATTCCTCTGCTCTCCTAGAGTTGATGAGTCTGGTCTGAACCTTATCCTTCAGTCTGGTCTCTCTCTCTCTATCCTGAGTTCTCTCCAGAAGCTGTGGATCACTGACGGCAACAGGAGACTAACTAATGAAGAGTTGGCGGCCATCTTGTCTTACTCCACACAGTGTACAAGCTTGGAGGAGCTGAAGTAAGTATTCCGGTGTAGATGTTAGAATCATCATAACAGTTAAACAGGGAATTAATTTAATTAATAAAAGTTATCAATATTAAACTAACAATAGAGAATGTAAGGTAAGCTGTGATTGGATTTAAATTAGTTTAGTTGGATTTATTTGAACAATTAGGTCATCGTAAAAGGAATTTTGTAGAATGTTATGATAAATAAAACAAAATATTAATTGATAAATAGGGTATATTTTGAGAGGGTGTTGGTAATAGAGGGGTGCAGGGGTGGGTGGTGGTTGTTTAAACTGTTCTTTGTTTATTTTAATGTTAACATTTAACTAAATAGGTTTTAGAATTACAGGAATGTTTATTAGGATAAAATAAGAGATATATAGACAGGGAAATTGGATTTTAATAATTCTAGCGAGTAATATTAATATTCTAAAGTAAAGTTTTATAAGGAAAAACTGTTACTTTTGACTGAAACCTCTGAAATAGTTGATTTTCAATTATTTGCAATTAATTTAAGAAAACAAAAGAGATTGAAAATCGTTATTAATTTTAAACTAGTAAAATGATGGCAATAATAATAGCATAAACTCCTCAAAATTTTGATCAGATTATGATACTCTAGCAAAACTGAAACGCATACAAAAGAAGCAACCAATAAAATAGTTTTAGTTGTCAAAATTTAAATAATAGTTACTCAAAATAAGTTAACTTATTAAAACAAAATAAAAGTTAACTAGAAGGAAATAAATAATTGCAATTGAGTTAACTATATAGTAAAAAAAATGTATTGCCATAAATATCATTAAAGGCAAATCTGTATATCTGATATATTTCAAAGGTTCAAATTTAAACCGCTTAAACTACATCACTTTCTTTGTTATAGTTTGAAATACGATGTTATACAAAAAAAGCTTAATTATGATTTATGCTTATATTTTAACCTAATTTTTTAAACAATAATTACAAAATTAACCGAGAGCTTCATCTTTGTTTAATTGATAACTTTAAACAAAAACTGTATAATATTTTAATATTCCTCGTATTAATGTTACTTCATACTTGATTCGATCATGACGTCCCAACTTGGTCCGTCCCAATGTAGTGTTATTTTATAGACCCACCCCCCCCCCACCCCAAACCAACCCCTCCTCTCGCCTCCTCTCGCCTTCTTTGCTCTCACAGATCAAACCTCGTAAAAGTTTCTCCTTTCCGTCTTTACCATTCACAACAAAATCAGTAACATCTTCAACTTACAGCTGACGTGTTACTAAGAAAAGAAAATATTTAAGTTGCATCCATCACCCCCCACCAACCCCCCGCCCCCCACCGCGCATCACCCAAATCTCGAAAGAAAAGACAAAAGCTATTGAGTAGTTACATAAATGAAATATATGAGAACGAAAGCTGCTTAACGTATGTTATATGTGAAACAACGCCATTCCGGGAATAACTGTGACCGCGGAGAAAAATATTACTGGAAATAACACACTTCGGGGGTTTTGTTTGGTCTGACCATGGAGGTAAAATGGTCTGACTATAAACAAAATGTAACAGAGAATGTTGATTCCCTATCTAGACTAAATACTTTACCCCAATCCCAGTGTGCTCTTGGGTAATTTTAGTCTCGCCTCCTCTGCCCCACTCCCCTTCAGACACCTTACCTGTACCCACCACCACCCCTTCCTTCACCCCCCCCCCTTCGCACATCATCTATTTTAGGGAGCCCTTCAAATCAATTCCGTTTCTACCCGATAACATCATCACCGTTTTAGTACACACAGTAGGCCTACTCTACTTCTACAATAGTTTTCTGCACAGACGGTTGATTCAAACAATTTATTTCTTACGTAAAATAAGTTGACAGTATATATGACACACCTGGATCTCCCGTAAATACCTAATTAGCATAATAATAGATGACACGAGCCAGGGTTAAAGATAATGAATAGAAAAACGGGACACGCGTCTAGTGTACACCTGGAATATTGTAACTGTCATACAACGTAACCATGGAAACCGACGATAAGTAGGTCAGTCCGTGTCTAGCAGTGGCTGGGAATAATGCATCTGTTTATTCAATACGGGTTAGGTATATATCTAACAGCCATTCAGTGATACTGTATGTCATATGCCATGATATTACGACGTGTTCTCATCATTATTCTTTGTTTATATATTTTAAATGAGTAAACTTGATTTCCTTGGTTGTTTAATACATCCCTCACTTGCTCCTCTCCCTAATTTGATAGAAGGATTGTTTTATTTGCCTTTTTTCGCTTTTTTTTCTGTACTTCTCGTTGGTATATGGAAGTCTGCCTAATTAGCACATATATAAATAGCTCTTAATGTAACTCAATATCTAATATGTGACTACAAACATTGCGGGTTCTTAATTGCCTAGTTTATGGAGAACAGTTTTGTTCTGTGAAGTTGATTAAACGGTTAAACGGAAGAGATAAAATATTGCTCGTGTTTAGCAGGGAAAGGGTAATTCGAAGTTCATGTCGCCTTACCAAATGTATTAATATTAACCAAGCTAATATATTTCTCAGCCATAAATCATAAACAAGCAAGAAAACAATGCACATAAGATCCTTTAAAATTCGTTTGATGAGATCTTTTATCTCTTTAAATATCGAATAATATACTGCACTAGTTCTTTTTATCTACACAGAACAGGCGAAAGGGATTAAATTATTCCATCGAAGTTTAAAATGTATAACGGATAACGTTAACTAGAAATCGATTACAAATTTGCAACTTAACTGTTTTTTAGCGAATTTAGAAAGGCTTAGAAGGCTGTCATCATCGCCTTCAGACTTTCTTCCAAATGGTTTACATTATTGTTATAACACACGCTAACAAAATGAAGTACAGATTTCTATTTCGGTACACAATGAATGAACGTACAAGTTAACAATCAGAATAAACACTTATACAACTGCCAGGGTCATATCCAGGTCGTAAATATGGCCACGGTTCATTTAGTTTTGTTGCTGAGAAGGATAAAAAGAAGCAGTAATTCACTTGTTGAAATGAATTCATTGCGTCATAATTTGCGATGTTTTACATGAATCATGGTGGTATGTTTATTAAAACTGAACATAAGTATATTGTGATAGTGACCAGGCGCGTATCCAGGATTTTCTAACCCGGGGGGCGCGAATTACTATCTAAGCGGAGCGCTACCATCGGTTGGCGCGCAGCGTACAAGAAAATTTCTGGTTTTGATACCCCCCAGATCACCGGAAAAAGCACTTCTCGGGCTTGAAAATGACCAACCAGATGTACACTTTTGCCTGAGAACCAAGTGTTTCCCAAAAGTTTTTTCCATCCATAACCTTTTTGCAGATTGTTACCAGTCACACATCATGTTCGACCTCATTGCATGTCCTATGGATCATTGCTTTTGTAGGTGATTCTACGTCACGGCCCACAATATCCGAAAGCCCCACTTTTCAAGGTTTTAAGCCCATTATTTGGTGAGAATTTGAAAATTCACATTTCTCGTGAATAAAATCACTTCAAAACATACCCATAATGTTGCACAAAATTCAATCTATGGACAAGCAATATAGAAAAACCTCCTTGAATCCCTAACAGACAGGTCAAAGTTGCACGAGTAGAGGAAAGTATGATGTAGAATGTTGGTGAGAAAATTTTGGAAAATTCAGACACAGTTAATTTATTGGTGTAGAAATATTGCAACCTCTTATAATGGCTATTATAAAACTTGGTTGAAGGAAATGAAAAATAGCAGATATTTCCGATATCAGGTATATCGAAACCGAACACTACACACATAGGCATAGGTCCCGTAGGAGGCGGTGGCTGCAGCCCCCCAACCCCTAACCCACAACCAAATTTTTCCCCATCTTTTTCAGGCACCTACTGAAAGAAAAATAAATAGCAACGAATAGCTTAAAAATGGATCTCCTTGGTAATTAAAATAAAGTTGTAAGCTTGGCCGACATTACTACTGTAAAAGAGAGTTTTGACATAAATGGATCTGTATGATTTTTCTCCATCTACATAAGACATTTGGTTGTTTACATAGCATCGGTATACTGTGCAACTTTCACGGACCGTAAGGTACACGATGCTATGCACTGTAATGACCGATGCTTGCTTATATGATATTGGCATTGATATGTTGAACGCGCTTCGCGCGCGAAAAATTTTGGCTCTTTTTCCGGGCAAGTCATTACAGCCCCCAAATCCAATTGGGCTCCTACGCCTTTAACTACACACATAGACAGTTTTTGAGGCTGTTTATCGTGGAACATGCATTTCAATGCTCACTGATATGATGTTTTATCTGCTCTTTGCTTTACAAATTCGAACAGGCGTGTAGCGAGTAATTGCCAAGGGAGGGGCGAAACCTGTAGGCAAACTATCTAAGCGAAGCGCCACCATGAGTTGGCGCGAAGCGTACAAGGAAAATTTTGGCCGAAAATGCCTCCCAGATCGCTGGAAATGACACTTCCCAGGCCTTGTAAGTTGCATCTAAGCATTGTCTATTTTGAAATTACTAGCGATGTCATAAAGAAAATTTGCTCGGGGGGCGGTCGCCCCCTTCCCGAAATGCGTCAAGTCTCCCCCGACGACTCGGTCGAGTTCAAGACCAGCCACAGTTGGTTCCATATAGCACAATTGTACAATTATTTAAGGCGTCCATACACACACGCGTTATCATAGACCATATATAGTATTTATATAGATACATTAGTGAGAGAGGAAAAATGGAAACGTCAAAAATGGAGTTGTCGGTGTAAGGGGTAGGGTGAGGCGCACACCCCCTCCGTAATCCTTGATCTGTCACTGGCTACCCTGTGTATATTACAGGGATCAGCGCTTTAACTATGACTGTTCCTCTTCTCTTCCCGAGGTCTTGGCTATCTTCTACTCCCTCCTTTTTTCCTTTTTCTCTCTTTTTTCTTTTGCTTTTCCCTTCCTTCCTTTCCTCCTTTTCTTTTTTCCCCCTCCTTTTCCCTTTTTTCTTCTCTTTTTTTCTCTCCTCTTTTCCTTACCCGGGGGGCGCGCGCCCCAACGCCCCCCCGGATACGCACCTGGTGACATGGTGGACAAGTAAAAAGAAAAAGAAAGGAAAATACAACAGAAAAGAAACCGAAGGAGAGGTGTTATGTCCCTGGAAATACAGTTAGTAGAGATCTGTGGGTTATTGTATTCCGTCGGTCGCACATACGGGGTTTTCCTCCCTTCAAATCGCAGCGAATAGGGTGAAAAAAATGTAAAGTAGTTGTGTCTAAATATCGCGAGTCTACTCTTTCAGAACGCATGAAAAGAAACATGAATACTCTACGCATAGACCTCTAGGCATAAAAATGCAAGATAACGTGTGTACACTTCGTGACGGGTGAGCTTGGTGTTTTAGCGTTTACATAACGCGTTGCCAAATTTTTCAACAATGTTGTTTGCTCTCAATAAACCAACGATTACGTAAGGCATGATCTAGGTTTTGAACTGTTGAAGAACCATAAACCCGAATTTTGCATACCTAATTAAAGTAAGTCACTATCTTCTCTCAACTTTGTTGACCTATTTCGTATGTATACACACGCTCAGTTATCTCAACACTACATTGTTTTAACGCCAGCCACATGACGTAATACGCATTATACAGGACGATAAACTTGGCGATACACAGTTTTATAGTTTTATAGATAAGTTTTATAATGCTGGCGTCACACTGTCCCGAAGTTGACACCAGATGGACATACGATAAAGAAAATGTTCAAATTCGGCTCTGATCGTAAAAACATCAGGCCATTCGTGAGGGCATCGTAAGCCATCGCATGACCGCCGGTGGAGTTTTTCAGGCTCAGGCAGCAACTTCGTGAGCGGTGGCAAAATCTTTGGCATGCCAAAAAATTAACGGAAGACCTTGCGAAGGTTCATTTTCGTCTTGATTTCGTGTGTCCATTTTTCCCTTCGTAAGGCCATCGTGAGGGCATCTTATCAAATCGTGTCATCTTCGTTTTTACTTCGTATGATCATCGGTGCCATCGGGCATTTTCGCCTCACGAAGACAAAACGAAGGAAACAAGAAGCTGCCCGATTGTCTTATGAAGGCAACACGACTACGTGAAGCCCTCGCAATGCCGTCGAGTAACCATCGTATTATAGTACGATGACATCGCGATGGGACCACGGTGTCGGCGAAGACAGCCGAATTTGAGAACCTCAAGCGTTTCCCAGGTGTCATGTTAACGTGGACATATAAAGACCAGCCTCAGAGCATCTTCCTCAGTCATTCCTAAGCAACTTTACAGAGTAGAGGCGTGTGTAACTCCCAAAGCTGCAATCACAATCACAATTAACCACAATTCAGTTCCTGCAGAATGGCCTACTTTGGTGATGAGACAATCAGGAAAAAGAAAGCAGCAGCATTGCTTGTTTTGATGTACCTCAGAGAACATGATGAGCAACTTTTACAGGCCCAGCACCTCCTCTTACAATAAGAAAGCATTGTTTTATTTCACTTTGTCATTTCTTGCTATTTGCCTTTCTAGCATTCGACAATGTACTTATCAATACGTCGTCGTGTATAGCCATCGTGTGGCCTTCGTGTGGCATTCGTGTATCCTGCGGGTAAACTACTTATATAGAAATGCACATCTTCGTGTTGCCTTCGTGTGTGGTTCGGGTGCCATCGTGTGACCTTCTGTAGGCATCGTACATGCTTCGGCTGTTGATTGGCTGTTGACCAAGTTCGGGGCCATCTTCGTGCGAAATTCAAACTTCCATTCGCGACAGTGTGACGCCTGCATTACGTTTAATGGAATGCATAGAGTATTCATTTTGAGAGGTTTAACATAATTTGACAGTTTAGTGGTTTCTTGCATAAAATCAAAGTCACATGCTCCACTGCACCTCAGTGTTTGTGCCTCCACCTTCCAATCACACTTTTCTTTTGCGAATCAACAAAGATCACATTATTGGGATTCTTAATAAATATTAAGAACATGAAGTTGTAACAATTACTTGGTATGAGTTGGATATTTTGGACACATGCAGCTCTTCATTGAGAACATATTTGAAAACGATGATTTGATTGTGAAATGGTTGGGGAAACTCTTATTAACTCCACACAAAAAAATGATATTATTTTTATTAAATTGGATTTGGATCAATGGCGAAATAACAACTCGTGCAATTTGTTAAAATTATTGAAGGTTGATATTGAATACATATTTAAATAGGTAAGGACCCTTGGTATACCTGTCTTGTTCATGTAATAGTAACATTTTGTGTTTACCTTTTACTGAAATCACCCGAGAGGAACAGTTGTTTCGCCCAGTAGAAAATGTTGCTATGCCCTCGACCCTCCTACCCCTCTCCCTTACATTCTTCCTTCGTTTTAGTGTATGTTTTGCAGGTTTGTTATCCCGCCATTACATTGAAATATGTAATATGTAGCATCTTAAACTCTTTAGAGATTAAGAAACAATTTTTTTTCAGCCTTAAGATGAATTATTTCTAGATTTCGTATCTTAACTCTAACAATCTCAGACATTTAGTTCTCATTTAAAACGAGGATTCACGAAGACGAGTTATATCATCAATACATTTGCTGAAAATAACATACGATATAAATCACGTGATCCGAGCGGAAAATGTCAAGCGGTTGTTACGAGGATTTACTTCGTTTGCTCTGTTTGTTGTGTACAATGTTGTATTTCTACATGTTTGAACAACTTTATATTAATTTATAATATAAACATATAGACAGTTTAGCCAATGCTGATAATGTGGACGGCTATAGATTTCACAATATCAACCACATACAATTTACATACAGCAGTTCCAACTACCATCATTATTATCAACAATACTATTTCCATTCTAGCTTATTTTTCGTAGAATCGTTTGAACACAAGACTTGTGATGATAATTAATTCTGATCATAATGATCAATCAGATGTGATTTATTTCCTTGTTATTTATTGTTTGCGTTGTTATCTTCATTGATTTAGTAAACAATAAACCTGACTAGGAGGACATTCCTCTACGTCTTCTACATCTTACACGATGATTATTCTACTTCTCTCCATAGGTTTGGTTCATACAATCTGCCAGGCACTATTCCGGTTGGATCCATTCCATCATCCTTGAAGTCAAGAAACGTGAAAGGTATTGTCACAATGACGTCATAATGGACACACTTAAAATTTCTTACATTTTTCTCAAGGCTTGACCAACTATGTGAATGCCTGTTGACTTGTTGATTGTTGTTGATTCACAAACAATAGAGTAATGAATCAGCAACACATGATTACCATTTTATATGAAGGAGACACCTAAAACTAAGTCTTGTGATAGTAAACAACGAACTAAATAATAGAAATGTAACAACACTTAATATTGCTAAGCTTGGTTGATTTAAGAGATAAGTCATATTCCTTTCATTTCACTCTTTCGAGATCACTGCACTACAACATGTTTTGTGAGTAGCCATCACATCAATTGATGCTTTAAATCTCTCTCCTAAAATGTAGTTGGTTCACACACCTTGGGCAACTTAATTACACTGCGACAGTTATCGTGTAAGGTTTTGAAGTAATGTTGTGCATCTCGGAGTCTGTCAACTCCCCCCTCCTCCCCCTCCCCCCCCCCGTTAAACACACACACTTAAACACATCAACACCACCGCTTAAACCATTCTTTCAATCTGAATTGCAGAATAAAGCCGCGAAGTTTAACTTAATTCTTTTCCAAGTTCCGCAAACGAAGTAATTTTGTCTCTGAAATTGCTGCAAAGTGTATTAAAAAATAAGCGAAAACAAACCACAGACCAAATGTATGGGAACTGTTGGTGCTAGATGTATCGTGCTCGAAATATACGAATAGTTAAAATTAGCATAACGGCTTTATAAAGGCAAAGATAAAAAACTCGTTCTGCAGTTTTTTTACAGGAAGAGAGGGTCAACAAAGCCAACATCATATATGGGAAGCAAGAAGTGGGGGGGGGGGGGGGTATGTGGTCTTTCCCCAGAAAAAGGGGAAGTTTGACTTCAAATGATACCTTCTGAGGCATAGTTAGACTTATATGACTTGAATTATATATCTAAGTCTAAACGCAATATTGTGTTTTAACTATTCTAAGTTAGTTTGACATGCGTGGTGGGGGGTGGGAACACTCCATCACCCCTTTGATCGGCGCTTGAAAAGAGTACAATCTACATGTAGTGGCGACCATTAACATCCATGCATGATTTGCCTTGAAAAAATAATAGTAGAAATAAAATGTGGGTAATGATTTGAGAGAAAGCATTTAGAACTATATGTGAATTTAAAACCATATTTTATTTTGTTTAATTTATACACTTACGAAAGGAAGAGTTATAATACAAAAACGAAGAAAAGAAAACAGAATCGGTCTGTCTGTTACTCCCCTTACGTCTACATTTTCATAGATTTGGATATATTTGGCTAATGAAATGAAGCAGCTTTCAGAGGATTCGCCCCCATCCCCCCTTCCCCCTCCCCCTTAAGTCCATCGGATCCACACCAGCCTGCTTGGAATACATTATAGATAAATACAATTTATTTATTACATCTGTTTTGTGTTTTAGTGCTTTAAACTCGCTACGAGAGAACATAACACCAAATGCAAAAACGTCAGGGGTTTCCCCTTGTGGAACCAACCAGGGCTTGAAATATATTCCAGAGAAAGCCCCTCGATCCCGCTTGAGCTCTCAGAAACGTTCTGTACAATTTTGAGGTTCAGCTTGCTACTGACGACCCTATCTAAAACTTCTGCCGCTTCCGGGGTCTTCGCATCGCACCCTTTAATAGCATCAATCTATCAAAGACTATATCAAATTTACATTTTTGATCAGTAAATCTGCACACAAAGCGAAATGTGCATAAAACTGGCTTGATGCTTATTTGATGAGTACTAGTTTAATTTTCGAGCCATCAATTTACATATTGTGTACAGTTTTACATCGGTATTATATACTTAATGAGGTAACGATGTATACTTTATTCTATATATTTAACGCGTGTTAATCTTGCAAGTAGTAGTTAAGAGAGGTATTCAGATACAATTCAAGTAGTTTTATTCATCGGTCAACCAGGTACGTAGCTAAGGCTTGATGGTTGGGGGGTGGGGGGGGGGTCGTGTCGTGGCTGAAATTCCAACTGGATGGGTTTTGAAGCAAGAAAATTCCGATTGCTGCCTTGTACCCCACCCCCCTCCCCTGCGCTACTCGTCAACGATACGGTCAGTCAGACATCCCATCTTTCGCGACTGCACTTTTGTTCCGAACTTGTTTCGATACATTTGTACTCACTGGCCATCACATCACAAACTTATTAATCATTCTGGTTTAGCAAGTAGGCAACTGAGTAGAAGTTATCTGCTTTAAGGCTACATAGACTAATAACTACAAAAGCTATGTTAATGTAACAAATGGGAAAACTTTTTTTTCTTTAACAAATTATATTCGACGACAAAGTGAATTACCAAAAAAAGCACCGGGGTTTTTCCTAGCGAGCTTAATATTATTATTATTTGGGGGCGGGGCTATTTATCACTAACATGAACAATCTGCCTATCATCTTCGTCAAGAACCAATAGATTTCTTAGAAATAAGTATATAAACATATTGTAAAAACATACATTTTTCAGTGGTTGCGTTTCTCACCTAGGCCTTTATATCACTTCGATATGGACCTATTCGGTGGCGATATACGCCAATCCGTATTAACTAGTAATAACCTGATGGTCAACTCTGCTTTAAGTTGAATAAACACAGTTCACAGATAAAACAACTAACACTAGTAGTGTTTACGTGGCAGCCATATGCATATAAAATAGCTTTAAAGGGCGCTAGTATTCAATTTTAGTCAGTCTGACTCTGCCAATGCGAAACGTAGCCGGGAAATATCCCTAGGGCGGGGAAGATGCAGTTAAGGAAAATACTAAATATCGCCCACATGTTACATATACCAAATTAATCGAGAGGTTTCTCAACATCATGGATTTCTCGACCACTGTACAATTGATACAATCAGTTGTAACTGGTTAAACCTAGCCTAGGGCCCAATGGAATTTGGAAAAGCCGATACTCTAAAGAATATTTTGTACAACAAAAAATGAAGGAAATCATCAAAAAGTTAAATTTTAGGCCAATCCCCGAACACTTTTTTCACTGCTCAAACCTTAGTTAATTGATGTCAACCTCATACCTTGTTTATGGTCATTACTTCCGAGGAAGATAATTGTCTACTCCTAAGCTATACATTGTTATTTGGGCCCAATTCCGCGAACAAAATAACAACTGATCTATTTCTATAAAATATATATTCCAGTCTAAATTTGGCCAAAATAGTCTTACTCCTATCTTCTACAACTATATAAGATGTAATTGTCTGAATTATAAAATACGAACCAATTTTGGCAAAGATTCAAGAGTTCGGTGAGACGTACCAATTAAGTAACGTACTGTAACGGTTACAACTAGTACTGACTAGCATTGGGTGTTGTAATTGTATACAATATATATTATATATCCAGCAACGTAGCCAGGAATTTGCAAGGGGATGCACATTTTGCGATTGATATGGGGGAGGGGTCTAATGGGAGGGGGTGTCCTGTTTTGAACATTTGAAGGTCCTTAATGCGATTTGGAGCAATGTTTTGCCAGTTTCATCATGATCATATGATATCATATTATCAGCAGATTTTGTTTCCGTTTTGAAATATTCTTTCAGAAAGACAAACATAGTGCTATTTTACCATTTTTCCAGTAGGATGATTCTTGTTTATTGTCCAATGGCTGGACTTTAATACATTTGACGAACTTAACTGATGGATAATATAAACTCTCGTATTTAGCAGTGTAATAATTATTTATAGGAAGCGCGTATCACGTACGATTGCTAGCTGAGCTTCAAAACATGCTGTTCGTGCAACAACTTATGACGAATCATAGAAAGGATGAGAACGCACGTTGTCGTCGTCGTTGTGCATACGGTTCGTGACTCTCCACCGATTAAACGATTAAACGTCAATTTTGACCTAACTTTTTTTCAAATGTTAGGTCATTCACAATCACAGGAATATATGAATAGGCCAAGGTGAATTAGAGTACGACAGTCGGAAATTCCGACAGTCGTACTCTAATTTTCCAACTATCGTCATTTTTACCAAGCTTGGGTGGTGAGACCACCCCCACCCTCCCCGCCCACTCCCACCCTCTCTAGCGTAAATACAAGAAAATAACATTTTTGTATTGAATGTTTTCAACTGTATGGTCCACCATCTTGTCTACAGATGTCTACAAAAATATTGTACACGTAATAATCAGGCGCGTATCCAGGATTTTCTAATCCAGTTGGCGCGACTTACTATCCAAGCGAAGCGCCACCTTCGGTTGGAGCGCAGTGTACAAGAAAATTTCTGGTTTTTATACCCCCCCCCCCCCCCAGATCACCGGAAATGGCACTTCTCGGGCTTGAAAATGACCAACCAGATGTACACTTTTGTCTGAGAACCAGGTATTTCCCAATAGTTTTTTTTTCCATCCATATTTGAAGATTGTCACCAGTCACACATCATGTTCGACCTCATCGCATCTCCTGTGGATTATTGCTATTTTAGGTGATTCTACGTCGCTGCCCACAATACCCGTTAGCCCCACTTTTCAAGGTTTTAAACCCATTATTTGTTCAGAATTTGAAAATATTTCTCGTGAATAAATTCACTTCAAAACATACCTATAATGTTGTACCAAATTTCATCTACGGACAACCAATATAGAAGAACCTTCTTCATCCCCTAACAGACCGGTCAAAATTGCACGAGCAGCCCTGGGGAAGTATGATGAAGAACGTTGGTCAGGGAATTTCGAAAATTCAGACAGTTAATTTATGTAATTAAATTAATTGGTCTACAAATATTAAAACCTCTTATCACAGCTACTATAAAACTTCGGAGGGGGGCGGGGCTGCAAATATTTTTTTGTGAAAATTCGGGCAATATGCTGAGAATTTTTCGGGCACCTACTGAAAGAAAAATAAATTGCAATGATGTAGCTAAAGAAAATCAATAGTTTAAAAAAATTTCCTTGGTAATTAAAATAAAGTTCCACAAAAGCGTAGCCATGTTTACAACTTTCAATTACCTGGAAATCGGCAATTGTTTGGAAGGTATGTGCTATGTTTGAAGAGGTAATATAGTATTGTACGTAAACTGTTACTGTTGCGATGGATTAGAGATTTCAATGTTGAGTAGCTTTCACCGGTGTCATATTTTCGTTTTCGGTGTTGAGTGATTTTATCCACACAGGTAAAAGAACCATTACGAATGGCTAAAAATAGAAATAGTAAGCAATTAAAACAGCCATCTACACTACAAGAAAGTTATTTCATTAAATTAATCTTCCGTAATCGCGTGTCTTGATTAATCAAAACATGGCAATAATGAATTTAAAGCACTCTCGTAGCAGTTACGAGATCCCCCCACCCCTTTTCAGAAAACGGGTACCCGTTTTGTGTGTTTTCGATTCGGGTACACGAATGTTCGGTCGGGTATCCGGGTAACCGACTCAGGACGAGAATGTTTGTACTCATTAAATACAAATAATGCTCAAGCGAAAGTTTTCTTCCTTCGCTTGGATCAAGTAAATTATCATGGATGCAACTTTGCTGCATGCTATAGTAGTCTCTGGTGAAAAAAAAGGAATTATCGTTCGTGACATACTCTCAGGACATCGGAAATGGGATCACGTGATAATGACGAGCAATGAAATGTTTCATTTCTCTGTACAATAACACATCTATACTAAGATTCTAGCTTAAATGGTTATTTAAAATTATTTAATAGTTATGCAAATACATACAAACCTCTCTATCTCCACCCCTCAACATTATTTCTCGGACTCGTACACATGAGATTCAGAGACGATGTAGTCGAAGTCAAAGTCAGTTTGTGCATTATTTAGAATATTCTAAACCCTCGATATTTGGACTTCATTTTCTGGCACCCTCATAACTTTGTTTAATTTGCTTTTAATTTCTCTTTTTCTTCTTTTAACAAATTGTTTAAACAGTGTTTAATTATGACTCTAGTGATTTGTAATGACTTCACTGATGTTGAGCATTCTCTGATCCGTTCATCGTCTCATGGATTATTATTCTTGATCTGAGCATTGAATACTCGACTATCATGATTTGGTTTCTTAATTCAGTCCAAGATTCGTTTCTGTTTGAATGGGAGCAAATGCTTTCATTTAGGATAATTGTATAATTGATCAGATATGTTAATGAGATGATAACAATTCTAACCTGATTGGTTTTATAACTAAGAGGATAAAAGTTGTAAACTGATCAGGTATAACACCGAGATGATAATGATAGTAAACTGATCGGTAATCTTACTGAGATATAAGGTTTGTAAACTGATCAGCTATATATTACTGATATGATAATGATAGCAAACTAATAAGATCAAACTTAAGGAATCAACTAGATTGATTACTCAGCTAATACGAAGTTATCATCGAGAGCCAACATAAATCTCGTGAATATATTGTTTATGATTTCATTCCAAGCCAACATATCTCTCTTTTATGTTTTTCATCAGTTTGGAATACTACCATCCATGACGAGTATCGTCGTCTGAATCTACAAACCGGTCAATGGCAGGTAAAGAGTCTGATCACCTTTCATTCAGCTTTCACTCATAATGCAAGCTTGTTTGCGCTATGCTGCCCTATCACTGTTTTCAGTGAGTGTAAATAAATCAATATAGTGATACATTATCTGTGAAGTTTATGTGCTGCTGGTAATATTACGAGTTCTGACGTTAAGAAAGAATTTTCAGATACCGTCCCGTTCCTACTTTCAAGTGGGAGGGGGGGGGGGTGGAAAGAGCTGATGGAATACTGCGTGCGAACATGGTCTAAATGAATCTCATCAGTTCTATATTATATACAATTTCCATGTCAGTTTGATATTTCAAACATATAGATATAGCTAACAGATTGACTTTTGGACAAGTTTGCTATATATTGTGCAATCGTTTTGACACATGCCGTTTTATCAATATCCAAATTTTGTGAATTTGCATCTAAAAAAATCAACGTTTATACTGAGATGAAACCGTTGAATGTTATAAATCATATTGAACAGGTCTGTTCTTGTAATTGCTGTATAATTGTTCATCATAACACATAACAACATGTAACAGTCCGTTTAACTGACCATGTATCTTACTGTAGCAGCTCTCTGGTTTTAACTGGTCATGTTTAGGTTTGTAGTTGTTTTTGATGGTGTGAGACGTGGGTTTTCCATGGAGCATTACAACACTAACATATATTACATTAAATTGTTGGTCTTGATCCATGTAATTACTGATCAAACTAAATGTAACCATTTCTATGGTACTTTGCAAATTGATCAAATGCACAGGATGGTGATGTGGGAAATTTGGAAGTTAGTAATAGGACCAGATCTATGTGGAACTCTAAAAACTTATTTCAAGTTGATTTCTATACTGTCTTAGTGTTTAACTCAAATCATGTTGAGAATTTAGTCAAAGCGTAAAGGATTTAATAAAATGAAATAAAACTGCATGCTACGTTATAGGTTATAACGTTGAACAAACCATATAACATTCACTCATAACTGGATATCCTGCAACTAATGAAGAGAGCTAGGTGTGTTGTTACAACCACATGACTGCTACTTATACAAGTTTATTGTCAGTTTGTATTTGTTTGTTTTCAAACCTTTAATATATCTGCCTACTCTCATCTTTCCTGGTGTGATTTTGGTGAACTAAAGTAACATTATGTTTTCAAGGTCCTTATCTTTCCTTTTACGGCCAAGTTTGTTACCAGCAGACTAATTGTAGCAAAAACAACACAAAATATATAAGCTAGAAATATCCATTATGGTATATTTCCTTTGGAATTAAATCTTACTAATAAATTAACTGTGATGCTTAGAAAGATTCAGGGGATTTGAATGATCAGTTGCTTAAATTATGATTTATCCAGATTAGTGTATACGTCACATGACATAACTGTGGGTCCAAGCAGGCTAGCAATAATGAAAGGACGGGTCTGTTTCTTATTTGAAACTAATAAACTCTGGTATATTCTTCTGAAGGGTAATGCTTGTCATGGCCATTTGTCTATATGAAGGGAAGAGGAGCTATTTTTATTGATGACATTTCAAGGGTTCCGATCTAATACTCTTCTTTTTTTTTCTCTTTTTTCCCCTTTTTTCTTGGGGGTGGATAATTGTATTTGTGTAAAATGGGAATAAATTAGAAAACAGAAAGAAACTCTGTAGTATATGTGTAGCTCTACCAACCCGCTTTGTTGTTATCTTGTACGGATACCATGGTAACTAAAATATATGCACTCACTTGATAAAATATTAATATAAGACAAATATTCGTATTATTTCCCTCGTGTTTAGAACAGACACCAAAATACATACATTCGACGACGGGGAGGGTGGGTGGAGTTGTTCCAACTACGGTTTAGTCGGTAACTGATAATCTGATTTAAATATTCATAATTTGCCATCCGCTAATTGCTTATTTATCTTGATAATTATCTTCAAGTGTATAGGATAGTTGATTGCCACATCCATACCTTCCAGTCTCATTCATTTACTTATTGTTAGTGTCTAGGATTGGGTGGAGAGTTGAGGGCGCCAAATAATACAGGAAAAACTCACGTAGACGTTTGTATCACGTTTATTCCAAACGTATAGAAACAAACTTATAGGCCATCAGCTGAAGCTCAAAATGTGGCTGTAAAATCAGTTTCGTTCCAGCAACACCGGGTCTAGACTTTTAATGCATTTTTGGGTAGTTTAATGCATCGCAAACATTATATCAAAAGTTCTCCAAACAATTTCCTGCAGTATTTTTGTAACGCACCCTTGAAATTGGGTATGTTATGTAGACATTACGTGCTACGATGCTATGTATTAGGAACACATGTGCTAACGTTAGATTTGGTACAATGGTGCATACATACCACTCTTTTCTTATATGTTTAATTACGACTGATATATTTTTTTTTTTGTATAATAGTTGGGTCAGGGTTACAAGAATGGTGGAAGAGGATTCTGGTCTAAGGGTCAGTGAGGGTTGTTTTCAGGCATTACAAGTTGTGCCCTCCCCCCCCCCCCCTCCATTTTCGACAAAATGGTAAAAAATCACATTTTCAACTTTGAAATATGAAATACAATTTTTGCACATTATAACTTAAGGGTTTTAATTATAAAAATGTACCACTTTTAATAAACTCAGATATCATGCTTTGTAATAAATCAAATATTTTTAGATCTTCCCCCTATGTTATGAATGCATTTCGTCTGTGCATGTATGCGTAAATATACACATATAATGAAAAGTTCCTCTCCATAATTGTTACACTCCCCATCCAAACTGTTTTACACATGTGACCCCCTCCCCTTCTACTTTACATGTAGCTAAATCCCTAGTTACAGTGAGATGTGCCAATGCCCCAAGACCAGTGAGTTATTTCTTTTGTATAAATCAATATATAAGTTGGCACACTAAGACATCATGGCATATCGTAGATGTGAAATAAAGTTAGTCGGTATATATCCGTTACCTTAGTACTCTTTCTACAGTCTTCTGCAAAACTAGGTACTTTCTCCATGTTACGGAAACGGCATGTTTATAATTCGTATTCCTGCAAAAAGTGTTTCCAAGGGAGTTAACGTATAAAAGAAAAGATCGACAAGGTTTCGAATGGTATTTTGAATAATAATAGTTCTATATTCTACAAATAATATGAATAATAAAGGTGAATGGTACAAATAAGTGAATAACGAAGACAGTTAACTTAAGCCCCAGATAGAAAGAAATAATGTATCTATTAAGACTGGGTCGATACACTCAATGGTGTAGTAGAGCTGGGCCTTTGCGATGATTCAAGATACAGGTTCTTCATCAAAAGGCGCGGCGAGGAATTAATAAGTGATTAAAAGTTCATCCAAGGACAGTTGTACTAGTTATAACAGGATCCACTTCAATTCACTGCATGGAAGTCAGATATGGTATGGAAAAGGGAAAGTCCATTCCGTAGTAGAGGTGGAGATAATTAGATGAAATAAAAGTCACTCAAGACTTGAATATCCTTCAGTCAAAACTTGAACAGATGCACAAAACGTGTTAACAATATGAATAAAACAGGTAAAGAAATGTTACGGCAAAACAATAAAGAACTGTGATATTGGAACAGGGTCAGGGGCGATGGTTCCCCAACAACAGTATATAAACCTCTGACTGGTTTCAGGACGCGGTATTTGCGTCATCTTCATCAGTAAATGTAGTTGTGAATATGCAAGAGGTAAAGCATGCCCATAACACCCTCCTCCCCCCTCCCCTCTCAGCAAAAAAAGTGTGATTGGAAGAAAATGTGGATATTTATCATAAGGTGTCTGGTAGGTAGGGTAATCTACGTAAAACTACTAATAGCTAAAATGAATATATGAATAAGATCATGTTTTCTGGTTCCTTTAAACTCTGGGGAACAAAATAATGACAACATGACTTTGAAAAAGTTAACCCTCTTCACAAACTTCAAACTTGATTAAAATTTCAGACTAAGATATCAAGATTTAACACCATCACAGTTCATCCTCCAAATCATCTTCCCCTGCATCAACAATCTCAACATCTTCTTGGAAGTTGCTGCAATTTCTATATTTACATAGGTCTGTACACGGTAGTTGTGCATTCATTCAGGAACATCTTCCTTTAAGACATTTGCCGACTCTACAGCTACTGCTGACACACTGAAGCAAAACATCTGGGTCATGTGGCTTCGTCATCCAAGTGATTATAAGGTCATCATTTTCAAGTTTCCATCCATGTCCCTCTGGTGAGAGTGCATCAATCCTTTGCTGCAATGCCCTACTGTGAATAGCAGCCTGGTTGGTGCAGTGCTTAACATGCTGGATCAGAGCATCTTTTGTTGGTGGTAAACTCTGCTCTGAGGAGGAGATGAACAGAACACCTTGTACCATGAAACTGGATATTTTTGAGTCTCACATTTTATGATGGGGTACCAATATAATTACAATTCAGCTAGAAATATGTTGCAAATTACTTTAATAATTTCAATGGAAAGATTAACCTGATATTGCATCTCAAAGCGTTTAGAGAATTTTTTAATTTTCCTTGGGGGAGGACCCCCATATTCCAAAAGTCCTAGATCCACCACTGAACACTCAATGAACCACACATTGAAGAGAGTACTTTACCTTTCAAGATCTGTATGTCTTCCTTGTCAAGAATTGTATCTAGTTTCTTCAACATAGAGAGTGGTACCTCACTTCAATGGCAACACGGTATTTTCCTCTAATATTCATAAAATCTGGGCTCATCTTTTTTCCGCTCTGCTGCTTGTCGAAGCAATACTTTAATAAAATGAAATAAAAAAAACAAATTGTTTTGCATTTTCTGTTGATCAAAATGTAAGTTTGAACAAATAAGAACTAAGACAATTTTATTTATATACCATGTGATCTGCTCATTTTCTATGGACAAACAAAGACACATTCAAATTTTGCAAACCAGTGTCATGCAAAAAAGAATTAAAACAGGCTTTTTTGACAGTACAGTACATTATCTCTTAATGTTATGGTTTTAATTATACAATGGTAGATTATATCTGTTACTAATAATAAAGGAGACAGATACTTGTTCATTTTGGTAAAGCTAGACAGGCTGACCATAAGACCTTGCAAACCTAACCTTATTGCACCTTTGTTACACTTATTTTTCTAACTAATATAATATCTCTATCATTCAAATAAAGGGCCACAGTAAGAAAACTATGAAGCCTGTATTTAACACTTAGGCTAGTGCCCCAGATGGAGAATTTGAAACAAATTTCCATTCCTACCACCTTATAACAAAACAAATCAGATGACCATGCCACTAATTATATTATGTTCAGGTCCAACACTGTGCCCTTTGACTTGGATTCTATCCCTCAAGAGCTACTGATCTTGCATTATGCAACTTCTCTTAACACTTCAACTATGCCACAGAAGTACAAGTAGAGTCGTGTAGTATGCTTAGGCTTACCTCCATCGAAAGTCTCTGCCTGCTGCAGCTTGTCCTGCACCCGTTTGCAACGCCGAGTAATGTATTGTTTCTTTTCCCACATATAATAAATTGAACAGGCAATACACCAGAGCTTCTGCTTGGTTTCCTCGATCTTTTCCGTCAATTCTTCGTTTAAAATCATATGGGGTCTCCTCTGGAACTGTCCGTTTTCTTGCAGCAATGTGCTTGCTATCAATGAACCGCCTGTAACACTTATCGTGGAACCCCATCATACTATGCTGTTGAACACACGCTTGATCGTAGTAGGCCATGGAGTAATCAGTAGTACGGCAATATCACTGTCTCCGCCGCTGAGATTAAGCCAATCTTTAGCGCAGGAAGTAACTTTAGTCCATCGTTTATTCGTCAGTGCCTTGACTGCTTCAAATTTTACAGATTCGAGTGCACTGAGCACTGTAGATTTCCGTGTGTCGGAGACTGACTAGCGCCCGTGGGAGCCGCCATGTTTGTTGCTTTCTACAAAGATTGCACACAGAACTCATGGCTCATTGGACAATTCATATCACATGGTACAGATATCTCACTGGCGCACAACTTTTGAACGTAAAACGGCAGGTTTCTTAACATACGCAATAAAAAATATAGTTCGATCTTTCGAGCGGAATTGCAAAAAAACTGCAGGAAAGTACATGGAGAACTTGTGGATCATTAATCTTAGTTAATTTATGTATTCAATGCTGTAGAGAAATTTTAGACCCGCAGTTGCTGGAACGAAACAAGCGAATTTCGACCTTCAGCTGATGGCCTATTATAAAACTCTGGAAGTGAACAGAAATACATACCTTTCAAATATTTTTTTTGAGATAAAAGTCTGTAAGTAAATCACGAGCATCGGTATGATAATTAATAACTAAGCATATCATTTCAAAATTTAGTAGAACACTAGTAGCGTGTATGACTTTGAACAATCATAATTGACATAACCGACGCTGCTTAACGTTTCTAACATACCACTATACATCCTCGTGAAACATTGGTATAATTGTTCTGAACCAAAACTTAGCTGTAGTTAAATTCAATGACATTAACGAATATCGTAATCAAATAATGTCTTCACCTAAAGGTATGTACTGAACTTATCCCGCTGTTACGTCACCATCTCGATGTACATTAAATATGAAACCGTAGAATGTTGTTCATCATGTTGCACCGTTCTTGTGTATGTTCATTTACTTGCGGGGCAAATGTTAATCATAGCACATACAACAGTCGTAGCAAATTTGTAGCAGGCTCCCTGGTTTACACTGGTTATGCTCATTTTCTTCGTTTTCTCCGGTGTAAGGAGAAGTTGGTCTTCCATTAAATAAAGCTGCATATGTTAACGTCATAGGTTGTTAAATGACCAAACCTGGAAATATTCGCAGAATTATTGGATACCCTGCAACTAACTAAGATATCTAGATATGTTATCACAAGCAAGTGACTGCTCATGATTAGTGAGTTATTTGTCGTTTAACCAGATTTCGACAATTTGTGCCCCATAAATGTAGTGTCATAGATATTTGTTTGTTAAAGAACTTACTTTAATCTTCCCTGGTGGACTAAAGTAACATTATGTTTTCAAGTCCTACTCATTCCTTTAACGGTCAAGTTTGCTACCAGCAGATTGTAACAAAACAGCAAAAAGTGTAGAAGTACACTTTTGCAATCCTTTCTTCTAAGTTCAATCTTACTCAATTAGTAACTCAAATTTATCAGGTAAATGTTTCTGCGACGGTTCCACGTACACTAATGTGTATAGGACATTAAATACCTGTAGTTTCTAGGACAGAAATGAGGATAAACTGGTAATATAACAGATGGTGACCGATGCGAAGCAGCGCGATTCAACATTGTTGTTCCTTGTATGGTTTTAAAGTCATACCAGACACTGGTTTTTATTGCCTATTATTTGAGTGTGGAGTGCATAGATAAACGAAATTGCTTGTGAATATCAGACTCACCGTTTTCCAGAGTGCAAATGCTGGATATTTTGGCGGTTGAATATAATTGAAGGAAAGAGGTGATACGGTATTGATAAAATGTAATAAAATTGAAGACTATTTTGTAATTTGTGAAATATTATATTCGTGGTTTGGAATAAACTGTAGAAGAGGATCTTGCAAATATATTCTTAGTGGCTCCAGATTCGTTTTGTGGAGTAAATCATTACCGATGATTCGGTGGTGCTGTGATTAAATCACTTTAAACGCATATAAACACAACAAGACCATAATACCAGTCAGTGTGTGGGGCAGTTATACTACTGCTTCGTTCTGTTGTCTAGATACCATGGTAACCAAATAACTGGACACATATCATGTGACGCTGTATACGAACACAATGTTGAAAAAAGATCATGCACATGAATAAGTTTTTTTTCTTCAAGATACTGCGTCACGGATATATAAATATATGCTAAGCCCGTGCCGTATATTGCTTTCTGAATTTTGTTAAAAAGCATCATACCTACTCAGTCAAAAATGTTTTTGGGGTGAAAATATCGATGCATATTTTTCATCTCTAGAATCTTAACGTTGTGACGTCACTGTACGCAGCAAAGTTGGTAAATGTTACTCGTTCTAATATTGTAAGTTGTGATTGGATTTGAAGGATCCCTTTTGATTATATTTTATGATTTATTTAGATTAGCGTGACTGACATAAACGTGTGGGTTTGAGCAGGCTTATATATGAAACGGCAGATCTGGTTTTAACTTGAAACTAAGAAACAAGTATGTTTTTCTTAGGTAGATTTTATCAATTCAATGTACTTTAACATGCAAGGAAAATTAAAGCAGAGGTGACTACATTAAAGGTCAACCTAAAGGTGTTAAATTTAAGATGGTATTGAACTTTCAAGAAACGTCTCTTATTACCACCTTCTTTATTTGTACAGTACTATGAATAAGCAGCAGCATTATGATACAAAAAAAACTAATGTTTAAAATAATTGCATTATTTCTTTCGTCTTTTGAGTATGTGAGCAACCCAAACCAAGTTCAGCTAATACATAGAGACAGAGCAATGAAGAGCTCACGCCGTTTCTGCCAATACTAGTCTAATAGACACACAGGGCGTATCGGTTACATAAACCCACTCTAAATATTCCTTAATTTACAGACCGTCGCTTCCTAGTCTAAATGTTCTTTGTCTAACGTTGAGCAGAGAGAGTCAACTATTTTAAAACTAATAATGTGCGCATGTACAAACTTCCAATTGAACATACATAGACAGGGTAAATTTAGAAATGAAACAAATTTGTGCAAGGTTTATTATATTTAGGGAAATGTTTAAATTGTTAACATATCTATTTAAGTATCCCCCTGTGTCTCTTATTGTATATTTTGACCAGACAACTACGTTTCCAAAACTGTGATGGATATCTTTACACTACTAACAATACGATAGAAACAGACCGTCTCAGACGAAGGGGGGGGGGGGGGTAACCAATGTGCTGCTTGTGGACTAAGCAAGGATTTGCTTTTTTTTTCTGACAACGATGTTCTGGGGCCTATCTTTAAATACTGCCCTCTTCTCCCTACTCGTCATCTTCTCTGTTGCCCATTGTATCCATCTGATCATCTCAGTGAGAAGTTGGTCATTATGACGTCACTCAATGTTTGATGACGTCACTCAGTGTTTGATGACGTCACTCAGTGTTTGATGGCGGCTTTAAAACTAACTATGTCTTCCCTATTAAGCTGTGTTTGTATTCATGTTATTAAGTCGGTGCATCTTACATTGACGAGTGTGTCTCCTTTATTGACTTTAGTGTGTTCAATATAGATGTGTGCTTACCTGCCAGGAGTAATTTACTGCGATATTTTTGAAGATATATCATTCTAACTTATACATTGTTTGCTTTGCCATATTATATTTTCCTGAAATTCATTTTCCAAATCTCATGAATATAATATTTCTCTTCCTTTCAGGCCTGTGACGGAAATGGCAATCTACCAGGAGAAGAGGTAAGAGAGACATAGATTCATGTTCCTGTTAATTAGTAACGGTAATTTTAATAATAGACACAGAGGTATTAATTAATGTTGAACAAAGAAATAAGGCCACAGAGTATTATACTTTGTTTCTCATAAGGGGAAAATTTATAATTGTTGTGTATTGAGCAGTGAATTTAGATAGGCCAGTTACAAGTTTATATCTCGTATTAATGATAGCACTTTTCTAAATGTCAAGTTCAGATGAGGTCTAAATAATCTTACTTCCTCACACACAGTCAAATAAATGTTCAACAAAGAAACGGATAGACTTTAAAATAAGTTTAGTCCGTTGTTACGGTGTGTTACAAGCCTCACACAATATTGGAAAATAACTTTTAAGCTGTTAATCCCCTCCCACCGGCAGATGCTTCATGATTATTTTATTTCACTCTGCTGATGTGCATATCATAATTCGTTAGCAATTCAAAAAGTATCAAGAAGAAAATTTCTTGTAGAAAATCCTTTGTTCATTAATTACTCCGTGACATTTTTGTCACAGTTTATTAATCGTGAAAGGAACTGATAAACAATAAACATTTTGAATCTCACTTTTATAGGGTAACAGTTTTCTCTACACACAAAGGGCTAACTGTAGAAGACTATACTCAAATCTCCCATGAATCTCTACCCCGGTATTCTTTAATATAATACAATCATTAGAATCATTGTTGGGTCGGGGAGGGGATGGGGATGGTTTAGGAGGGTATTCGTTGGGTTATAGCATCATGAATCATTGTGAAACGAGAACATACACTGTGTCATAAAATCACTAACTCGGAGCGAACTGTTGTCATATGACATGTAAGGAAACTACTGTAGTAAAAATGAACGGTTGATGTTTTAGTGACTGAGTGATGACGTCATACCGTAATCCATTACAGCGTGGATTAAATGTAGAAGGGGTGCATCAAGTAAGGTACAGTTCGGGTCCGTTCATATAATAGACATGAACACAACGGTGTAGGTAGCTAACGACACTATAGTGATTTGGATGAAGCTGCGGGCATGAGAGTTGACTCTTTTCCAACATAATCTTAAAAAATACATTTATTGATCAATATACTTCCCAAATGTGTGTCAGTTCAAAGCCTCAAGTAAGATTTCGAGATGGTTTACGTTGGTTCATATCTCAATTAATTTACTATTTATTAGCACAACCTGGTACAGTTAATTTCTTTACGGTGGTTTTTAGCCTGTTTTTTTTTTTCAAAATGAAAGCCAATTTTGAATATTGTACCAAACCTTTCTAATGTAAGTCAAATTGAGCTAGCAATGAATTACAATTATACATATTTTTCCTCTACATGAACTCTTATTTTGGAATATTCAATGAAAACATTGATCTTTAACATGTCGTTGCCTATACACATTTACAAACAGGTGACACATATAACACCAACTAAGGAGGTTCCATTTTGATTTTTAATTGAACTTGTTACATTATATGTCTGAATTATCCAGCTAACAAATAATGTTCTTATGGGCGTTTAGTATAATGTCAACGTTTGTTCAGAATGAGCATAAAAGCTGATTTCAAGTCACGTTTATCTTTCTTCGTTAAATTATTTTCAAATACGAATATAACGTACGCGTGCAGCTAAGGTGTATTAATGCTACATTAGCATTTTATATATGCGAAATTGTACTATAAGGGAATTGGGTGTGTATACTCACCATGTAGGCGACGTGATGAAGTATTTCTCCTGAAAGGCAGAAAACTAGCGGCTTGTAGTTCCATTGTTTCAAGGCGGAGGGAGGGAGGATTCGTCCGAATACATTGTTTAAAACAAGAGTATGTTACCCAAAGTTGAATGACAATTTAAATTTAACGCCACCCTATCCCTCTTCGTGGACGTCTTTGGTCCTCCAACTTTCTTCGGCGGAGTTTTGGAAGTCACTCATCGTTTAATAGTTGTAATACATCTTGATGTATTACGTATATAGACATCTTAGACATAACTGTAAGGTGTAACCATGGAGATACAGGAACGCTATTAATATATTACTTACATCTAAAGCTATTATCATGTTAATGGATAAAGGAAGCAAATTGCCCTTAGATTTCGAACATTAAACCGTCAATACGTTTAAAATATATTCATGAACATCGGCTATTTCACCTTTCAACGTCCGGATTACCTTTCATTTTGAAGTAAGAAACGCTATACTGATACTGTACAGAGAACTAACAATATTGTAAAAAATAAAAAGTAGGTAATTCGTGTTTAACGAGACATTCATTTAAATTAATTATGAGACTCATATGGTTAACACTGGATTCACGTTCATTGTAAAGTCAAAACAATAGAGCGAAAAACGAGCAAATAAAACATATATCTGTCAATAATTTGCATCACGTGACACCAAAAGTGTTTTCAGTTCGTATTGTCTACAATGTGTTACAGCTCCCAAGTATATTGATATCTCGTTCATCGTTCCGGACTTGTAAGAAAGTAATCTGGCTTTCAATTGCTTGTTTTGACAGGGTTTTCATTTGATCTTCTTTGTCCAAACTAAAAAAAATATTTGTCTCTTCTTAACTCACTTTCACTATCTCTTCAATTTCTCCAATCTCCCCCATATCTCCCATCTCTCTCAAAAAACAAAACGAGATCAAGTCTAACTGTTACTATAGCCCTACTACCAGCAAACTAACATGTTCCTAAACAATGGTACCATGGTAACCAGAGATGCCCGGATACTACGGGAAGGGGACAGGAGTCTATTATGTGATCGCGAATTATTTTTCGGAACAGTGATTTTCTATCACTATATATAGTGTATATTTTTGCATTGGGGTCCCGGGATGAATCAAGTAGTTTTAAAACTTATTTTCAGGAGTTTTTATGGCTTCGTAGCAATATGTCTCCAGGTCCAACACGACCACGGCCCATGGGTGTTAAGCGGGCTCTTGACCGTGGGAACATTCGCAGGGAAGCACATTCAGCACCCCTGAACATCGGTCTTAGCCCGCTCACCCCCCCCCCCCCCCTCTTCCATTCCACCGTTCATCTCTAACCTGGTGTTATTGGGATGGTTATTTAGACTGGTTTATAAATATGAACGAATTATCGATGATTAAATTATAGTTTGGGAAAATAAGCTAACGCTAGCTAACGCGCGGCCTACCCAACCTTTTACTTAACTGATACACGAAATGATTCGCTTGGTTTCAAAGGTCTAGAGGAAGAACGAAGAGGGGTGGGTCCAGCTGGAAATATATAAACCACATTTAAGGATCAATCTCAGTTAACTTCAGAATGAAGTCACTGGTAATTTTTAACACCCTATTAACGCTGCACCCTTCACCAGCTCTGGAACTCTCACCTTTGTATTGAATAATCACTTGAGTCAATGTCTAGTTTGATTTTTCTCCTACACTTCGTGAATTCTAAAGAAAATCACAGACTGAGAGATGAGTGACCTGGATATGATTCTGTAACGATAACATTAACGTTTGAGGGAATTGTCGATCTTTTTATAATGATGAGAATGTTAAACCCTGCAGCTTAATTGAAAATGGCTACTTAGGTTGACGGGATCAGCATATAAACAGGACGGAACATTTCCCTGCATCGCACCAATGTGTGATAGTACATTGGGTTGCATTGATTGAGTCATCGTGATATCAAGGGGAAATCCTATAAATAGGTCATTTGATGTTTACCGGCGGGGAATAGGATGGGGTGTGGAGATTAGTGAACTGATTCGCGTACAGTAATCCTGTTCTAAACATAAATCTCTTTTACAGATTGAAAGAGGATGATATCCTTGAGCTATGAGTCAATACTTGTTGACATAAACTATTCATATTTGTTATTTATATACTTATTTTCAATATTTCAAGCACACAGTCGAACTTGTTCATGTGTATGTCAAGTTGACTACTAAAAATATTCGCAGGACGTACACGTTAGAAATCACTAAAATAATAACTGAAATATTATAATAAACAGGACAGCGAATTTCAAGACATTTAAAATCTTGCACAGTGTAATGTAACATGAATCGATTTATCTGAAATAACACTTTTAATATGGATGAATATGATGAATATTGACAACATTTAACTATAAACTGCATTGTCTTTGTTTCTGTGTCATCTTATACACATTCATTGCCTATTCTTTCCCTCTTGTTTAGGGTTTCAATGAGAGGAGTTACCAGAGGCCCCTGAAAATGCGCAAGTAACTGTAAGTCTACACAGCTGATTACTCTCTACCTTAGTATTTACATTGTATTTGTTAACAGTGATTGTCTGCTACTTTTATTTGTAAAATCTTAATATATTAAAAATAATCTCCATCAATAATCAGAATATGTATTCCTATATCTGTGATTATCTAATTTTATATGGTCACTAATATCATTTGCTTCAACTATACTTGGTTCTATTTTATTTTTCATTAACCAAGCTGGTCCCTGATGAAATGTATGGAAATGAGTGATAAGTTCCCTCCATTAACAGAAACATCGTTTGCTTGTTCCAGTGTTTTTTTTTAGCTGGTGGGTTAAATTACTTGTTGGCTCATGGTATTTCTGGCGCTTTTTTCGGGGGTTGCTTAGGTATCACTTCCTCATTATTATACTAACAAGTAAGTTGTTCGACCAATTTATGATGATAACAATATAGCCTAATATTTATCAGTTTACCTTTATATTACAGCTCAATGCAAAATGCATGTTCATCTGGCGATGCCAATTATCAGCAGGACTGTGACGTCATTCACTCAATCCTCAAAACGATGGCAGTAATTTTAGTGAGAAAGGATCTAATAAAGATTTAGGTTGTAAACTGTTAACATCTCCCAAATACTACAAACAACGCCAGATAGAGCTCACACATGGAACTAGTCCGGTATGATTGTGACGTCATCAAATGCCTATATTCTCAAGACAATGGAATGGTGACTTCGTAAACACTGTAAATTTTACATTCATTGTGAATGGATCTTGTAGAGAGATTAAATTGTAAAATAATATTAATAAATACATATCCAAGAAATAAGTAAAATTTGAAAGATAACTGTTCAATTTACATTTTGTTTAAAGGATTACTTTATTCGGAATTTCAGTCTTTAAATGTTGTAGAACAAAAAAAAAGGAGTGTCATTAATGTCTCTTCAACTTTTCTGGTTAGGTAAGATAAATGTCCGGAAAACTCCTTTAATGCTAAATTGATGATGACGGCAGCCCCTTAGTACAGGCCTAAATATTCATGTTAATAATGTGATTTATACATTGGATAACTCAACAAAATCAAGTTTTGTAACTTCGTTCTTAAACCAAAGCATAGTTAGATGATTTCAACAACATTTGTCCGTGTAGAATTGTACTTCAATGTTAACATGTATTTGAGGCCATAAAAGCCTTCTCATCCCATTGTATTTTGTGTTGCGTTTGAAGAACTCACATAACTGTGTCCGTATTATATAATATAGTCCAGTTAATCTAAGTAAACATTAAACACAATGGTATG
Source organism: Apostichopus japonicus (assembly GCF_037975245.1). Lineage (NCBI taxonomy): Eukaryota > Metazoa > Echinodermata > Holothuroidea > Aspidochirotida > Stichopodidae > Apostichopus > Apostichopus japonicus. The sequence continues at coordinate 8,813,569 of NC_092567.1, forward strand.
CTCTCTGTGTTTCATTTTTCGTTTTTATTATTTCCTTCCAGTTTTTATTTTACTGCATCTTTTAAAGTTTCTACTTGGAGAATCAAACCCAACGATCATTTTAATAATATGTAATAGGTAAGCTATAGATCATTTTAATATTACGTGATAGGTAAGCTATCGATTATTTTAATATTATGTGATATGTTAGCTATCGATCATTTTAGTATTACATGATAGGTAAGCTATCGACGAGCAAGTCACTTTAGGTCACTTAACGCATTTGAGAAAAATACATTCGAACTTGGGAGATACCGTTTCTATACAAGACTCGTAGATTTGAATAAGTTTTGAAATATTACGTTTTGCCTTCATTAATTGCTTCATATACAGTCTTGTTTTATAAGGTATATACGCAAAACCTTAAACAGCTATTGTTTTAGCGTTACATAATTTTGGCGTAGTAAAGCTGATAAGTAATCCTTAAATACAAAGATCGGCTCTGTAATGTATATACTCTTCATTTTATACTTTCATTGTTATTTTAATGCGCTTTATAAATGATTCTACTGGTTTCTTCCTTATTATCTTTATACTCCGATATTTTCCTTCGAATTAGAACAATTCTAAGACTAGCTAATACTTGCTCTAATTATTGTTATATTTAGTCATTAATTGTTACTTGCTTTCTTTCGTTCCTCCTTTTTCTATATTACGAATTAATCTTTGATATTACTCACGCGTAATAGAGTGAATATTAGAAGAGTATTGTTAAATGTTATCATAATAACAAAGACTGGTTGTCTACCGTTACACCATTGATTGTGTTATTCAAAATCATACTAACACATTGTCTTAGACATTAATTAATAGCAATGACATGTTTTGTTTTTTAACAGTCCAGTTATTTGTTCCATTATTATGATCTCTAATTGTGTTTCTTTGAAGACAATAGGAACACGTGACTTTGACGTATTATAGTAAGCTTTTAACATAATAGCAACGAAGATAAAGTTCTGTATATTGAAGATGAAACTTAAATGCAATGATCGGCTCTCCATACATATGTTTCATCATCTTGTATCGTTATTTTGCTACTTCTTATTAATGATGCTGATTGATGATTAATGCATATTCATGATCTATTCATTGTAATTTAGTTTTTGTCGTATTTACTTTAACCCAATTGGATAATATGAAGCCATAAAGTTTACCAATATAACCCAAGCCCGTCCTCGCAAAACTGAATGTATTTACAAAACTGCAGACACCGATTAACATATAAAATGTGGAAGAAATCACTGCGTTGCAGTATCTGTTTATGGTATTAGATATTTCCAAGGAAATGATTATTCCTTTCTTTTGTCTTTTTGTTTTAGTATCTGACGTATTTCTGTATGCTTGCACAATATATAATATTTGAAACCAAACACACTTGTTCCCTTTGAGGTTATCCTGGTCTCTCATTATGATACAATTACAACTGATTCATCCCATTTATCTGTTACTATTTCATAAATTCATCTCCCAGAATCTCATCATGAAATTATTGACAAGTATTGATATTGTAATGTCAATGGAAGTAATAAAAGAAAACTAATCAGAGAAATATTGTCAACAGTGTTATGTAACATGTAGTCTATGTACTAACTTGTAATTTCAACCTCTTACTCTGTTATGTCCTGCATCAAGATCACACAGAAGGTTATGGCTATACCGTCAATCTCAAAACAGGTGAGGCTGGTATAGTTGTGGTCGAGATAAAGACATTATTCTTCCCCTAATAAAAGTGTCGCTATCGTTCTGTGTGCCGTACATTTAAACTTTCTTTTCAAGTTCATCCCGAACTTTTCTAGAAACAAGTGTTGGTCCCGCCTGACCTCAGATGACCTTCGACAGAAATTGAGTGAAACGGTAGATAAAATATGTATAAACTAGGTACGATTCTGGCCAAGTTACGTAAGTTTAAGTATATAATTTGATTTCATTCAAACCAAACTAGAGTCTGTTTAGAACTGTTTATCTGCTCCAAAGACTTGGTTTTATCTGTATCTCAAAGCCAGAATATATTGTGTCTCACAATTTAATGTATGATCCTGTATAGTTTCATTTATATGACTGAGTAAATAGCCTATTTCATCCTTCATGGTGTGACTTTGTGTTCTGCAGTGCAAGAGATATATCTTCTCGTCAACAGCGCAGTTTATGGTATACCGCAAGCTGACATATTGTGGTAATTCATTCTAAGCAAGCGTTAGTATCAGATTGATGAAAAGTTCAGTGATAGGGTGATGATTGTTCCTATAGTTATTTGTTTACGTGTTTAATTAGTCAACGTACTTATAATATTCATTAAATTAATAAACAAAAGCAACAGAACACACATCAAGTTGCACGACGTTAGGAGTATTTGGTTGTATAACGAGAAAATTTGACAAGAAAACTGGCTGATCTTATTTTACGTCAGTGTTTAATAAGACCACCTACTAATAATAATGAAATAACACGAACTTAAGTGCAAGTTTAGCACAAGTGAAGTTTAGTTGATTGGCTGGGAAGTGGATGGGGTTGGGAATTTTGAATCATTAGCATATATGACGTCATCATCAACTGTTGGCATGTTAAATATGCATCAACATATATATTTCACGGGAAGATTAAAGTGGAGGTAAGGAGGAATGGGGGTGAGTGTATTGCTGTGCTTAAGTTCCATTATTTACCTGTAGTTCTGGGCTACATTCGCTTCAATATCTTACTATAAACAAAAATAAAACAATGTTGACGTATTTGAAGTATATTTTTACCCCTCTTTTGGGAGTTGGCAGGAAATATTGTTTAACAAGTAGAAATTTTAACCCAAAAAGTTAGTTGACCCATTTCGAGGGTTAGACAGGAACGGCATGGGTGTGAAAGACTTCTGTTACCGGAAAGATGTTACAACCTGATCATGTTGGGTGAGGTTATAAGGGAAAATAATTTAACATTTAACGACGATTTAAATTTTACTTTTGTGCTTATTTGTAACATTTTATTTCGTCTCCCTAGGAAAGCCATGAAGGTTAACTACTATGATAATATAATCAACCTATCTAACCATGTGGCTGCGGCCGTGCACCTGCTGAAAAAAAAATTGTTTGAACTAATAATACAGGATAAAACACATTTGTGTTATCTGACACAAATTTAGTGTAAGTTTTCACTGCTTTATTTACAAGCATTCTATCTGCATGTATTATTACATCGTGTAATGATATCTTAATTAACCTGAAGTTTCTCTTAAGAAAACGTTTCTTTACACATCAGTGATGAAAAGAAAGTGTTCCGCTCTTTGTAAACCATAAAGCAACCGTATTACGACTTACCAAGAATGTTACCTCAATCTTCAGAGTATTGACAATTATATTGCAGTCAGTCAAATAAGGTATATTGTTTTGAGTCGGTTAATGAGAGCAATTTATAAAGTACATAAAGCTTGTAACCTGTCGTCAGACCAGAGATATTTTTTTCTAGATTAAATCCTTTGAAGAACTTAAGTTGAACTGGAAACATCCAAACTTTAATGTACTGTTTGTTTGAATTAAGTATAACAATTTTAACGAACAACTTTGCTACGGTAGTCCTGGAGCGAATAACATATTTATCAAAATCAACCGAATTATTTGTTTTAAATTTACAAATAATATTCTATTTAGCCTAAAACGAAATAGTCCCACGTTACAGACTAGCATTCAATCTAAAAAGTGCTCTTAAAATATTTTGCATTCAAACTGAAACCATTTCTGTGCTCTGACCTTAACAATATCAGCATTGATCGCCGCACAGTTTCCATATCTCTGTGAATAAATGGTACGAGCGCCCTCTAAAATAATAAAGTTTGAATCACACGGGAGAAGAACACAACTAGCTTTTGATTATAACAAATTTACCGTAGGATGAAGAATGTGGATTACGGTCAGGGAAGTCAGAGTGAAGTTGTATGATAATTTAGATCATCCATGCTTATTTGAGATTAGAAAGGCCGTCCTGACATTCATTTGTTGTTGATGTTCACAATAATGAATATTCAAAGAACATAATGATATAGATATTAAACATCAAGAGAAACAACAGTGGAATCAGAGTAATGTACAGCTTACTACAGTTTAAGCTATTTATATTCCTCGGAGGTTGGGGCGGGGGAGTTTTGAGAGATTATAACCAATTTGATTTCGTTAAACGTTGTGAATACAACTATACATTTACAGGCTGAATTTAGTTATAGCTAAACCATTCGTTCGAACGATATGTTTATGATGGAAGTTAAAGGCCTAACTTGTTTTTATGTACATAATTTGAACAGGATGACTATCGAAATATTGCTCGTTATGGTCATTTGGCAAGTATGAATACAAACGATTAGTCCGGTTAATTAGTCCAAATTCTAGCATTCGATAAGCCTGCATTGTCGGTCGAAAAACCTTGCTTAACAATGATAAACTTCGAATGTTAACCAGACAATCGGTCTAATTTTTAACCAATGATCCAATTTAATTGCTTGTAAGCTTTCATTTTCAGTCGTAATACCTGGAGAACTGGTTCAAAACAAGACCGGCATTGAACAATGATCCAATTTTTCAGACAGAATTAAACTGGAATATATCATTAGTGGGTATGTTGCTTTGCCATACACGTGATTCAGGAATAATTTCGGCATGCGAGGAAACATCCGGTAAGATTAGTATAACAATACGCGTAAAGTCCTATTCTTTGTTCCCAAGAGAAATGAATGAAAAGAAAACCACAGGTGGCTTTGCAAACATTCCAGGCACAGATATTCTGTGTATAGTCATACAGTATTGTATTAATGATAGTTGAATAGGCTCGTTGCTCGTGCATCTAATCCAACATAAGCAATTTAACGTACGGGGACTGCTGGTGATAGTGTAACCATTTAGTTAAATAATGTTTACTTCAACGGCATCAATTAATTAGACACTGCAACCTTCTCATCGTGCTCTACGTTCATGGAAATTTTTGTGCAAATTATTGTCTTTGGATCAATATCCCAGGATTTAACCTTATGAATATTTCGCCATTATTTTGTATTCCAAAGTGATGTACCATGAATTCAGGATCAATAGTTTTCAGAGACCTATATATCTTTTCGAGGGCTGAGAAAATGATTCCTCATGAAGGAGGATTTAATTTTTTCGAGAGGACCACTTTGTTTTCATTCATGGATACACTTTAAACTATATAGTATAACGATACTCCTTATCAGGTGGTGAATTTCGTACGTAATTTTACTGTTCCTGACTTCCCGAATGTTTTTTTGGAGATTAACAGATATTGGGTGTCAAAGTATTGTCTCGTTGACCTCTCGTCATCCCATGTGAGTACACATTTCAATGGAAATCTTTGTTAATGTTGGTAATCTTGAATAAACGGTATTAGTTTAAACAACAGCAACAGTTCACTTCTCCAAGACCTAGGTTATTGTCCGATCAACAGCCAGAAACACTAGTTATCCAAAATTAGTTAACTTTAACTAGCCCATGATTTTCTTTAAAAAAAGAAGCAACCTTTAATGACCTTTATTATAATTAATTTTGAAAAATAAATAAATTAAAATAACGGCTTAACAAGTCACAGTATAATTATTTTTGGGGTTAAAAATGATGAACATGATCCGATGATCAATCAACACCCAAGCCCGTAATGAAAAAATATAATAAGGTGAATTATGTAAGACAATAGTCCTTCACTTTCTTGATAGAGGCGGAATTATTTAGTGCAGTCATTGTCTATCATTTGTGTTGAATACACAGAAACCAAAACCTTCATTTCCAGGGTAAGAAAAGCAATTCTTGGAAACTAAATCAGAGCCAAACCTAACTTGATATTACAAACGATTTAAACTATGTCACGCTAATGAATCAATGAATCGACATCCATTGTTTTTGCGTAATTCAACGGCGTTGTAGTACCTTCCATTAAAATATCGGTGTAATTAATTTCTTTACTAATAACAATATTAATAACATAATTTCTCCTTGAAAGTATAATGTCCAGTCAAGCACAATTATTTTTATGACGTTAATTTTCATTTGCAATGTTTAAAGCACCACTGTAGTCTTTACCTTTACTGCTTTTCCTTTTTCTCTTCAAATTTCTTGACCAATCTTCAAAATTACATTTAATAATCAGAATTGATTAAAACACCATTTAAATATAAATAAGCTGTCATGGTGAAAATGGATATTCCAAAGTTAATATTCTTTAGTACCATAATCAAATAATTTATGAAATATTTTAATTAATTTACTGGGATTAAACAAAAACATTAATGCAAGCGCGAATTGAAGACATTCTCATGTTTGCTCATGTTACTTCAAAATAATTTGACATTCTGGTAAAATATGATCGAACCATCGATAATATGATGTTATTGAAATATCAAACTATTCCGCAAATCGATATCAGAGATATTTCTATCATCGTTATCTATATATAACAGAACAAACAGATCTAAGCGTCGCTGAGTTACCGTATTCCAGTATAGACTTACATAGTAACCACTGAATTTAGTTGACAGTGGTGAATGTCGAACGTTATTTCCATTTTGATGATGACAGCATTTAAAATGATTACTTCCTGTTAAGTTTAATTTATATAATTTCCTTTTTAATCATGACATTATTATCGTTAAAACTTAAGCTCGTGGTGCATAGGTATGTCGGCCGTATTTTCACAGCGATGTAAATCTGCTGAAAGTTCGTTCAAAGTCTTCTCGCTGGTACCTTTGGGTATATTTCTTTCACGTTACTCAATATAATGACGGCCATTGCGAGCTCATCAATAAGACTAAAGGCGGTGCATCGCTTTAGGGAGAACGTGACTGCTGGTGGAAGAGGATTGTATAGCTATCAATGATATCAGTTTGACGTCATATTATCAGCATACTTTATAGTCTTCGCTTCCGTGTTCTTCTATCCTGGATGAAGTTTGTACGATTTTTGTTTATCTTTGGATATTTCTTGATAAATTCGCGACACTATAGAATGTTCGTCAAAACACTGTCCCATTGACCTCCTTTTTATGAAAGTACACTCGTTAACTAAATTACTTAAAAACAGTCATTGACTACAGGCTTCATACTTGAAAGAAAGTGTTACTTTTTGAACTTTTCAATTCTCATCCCAAATAGCGTAGGATTAATTGTGGACTGGTACATGGTATTGTCTAATAGACCTATATTGGTTGTAAGTAAAGTTTAACGACACTATTACTACTGTTACTACTAAAGATAAAGCTATTTTCTCGGGTGTTTATTACAGCCAACACTGTGCAAAACGAAGTTCCTAATACTCCATAGATGTAAAAGCTAATTAGATGTGTTATTGATGGTTTCATGATAAACACTAACGGAATAACGTAGGCCCATTTGCACAAACAGTGTCAAAGAAACGTGATATGATTCCATTCGCTGATGCGTGTGTAGTTTTGCAATGGAGCTATGTTGGATTTTATTTTGTAAACATGGTCTTTTATACGCAAAATATCATTCCATTAACAGATTAATGTTTCGAATAGAGGAGGTGATTGACGCATTACAGTACCGGAAAGGATGAAATTACACAAAGAGTGTAAGAGTACTACAAGATTAATGTATGTCGTCCAGTTACAGAGTTGTTGAAAACCGACAATTCATAATCATGGACGTTAAATATGAATCTAAGAATAACACGATAAAACAAACCCAAATACAGTTGGTAAATGTTTTCAAGAAGTGAATTCGGATGATATAATTACATTAATGGAATCTAGTGGGGTGGAGAGGGGGTACAATGGTAGGCATAAGTGCTCCATAAGAGCCTTTCTTCTTTATATAGTTTCAACTTTCAAAACTGTAAGCGTATACTTGTCAACGCTATAAATCTGTATGTTACCTGTAGTGTCTTATTCAGCCTAAAGTGTGGGATATTCTTAATATTGGTCGCTGTTTCAATTATGTCTTTTTTTCTATCTAAACAGTGCATGTTTTAAACCACTAAAATACCACTGCTGTCAGTCTAGGTTTTATTTGTATAACATTTTATATATTTAGTTTTGAGAAATGACAGTTTAATTAAACAGCTGACGTCATCAATAAAAGTGACTGGATTATACAATCTAACACGGAGCCAATTATGTCAGCTCTTCGAATGCACCACAAAACTTACAGTAACGGGCAACAACAAAAAAAAGACTTTATAGCCTCAAATAACATGTTTACACTAAAATACATATTTTTCACGCTTAAAGTGAAACTTATCCAAATATTGTTGAAAATTATCCAATTTATTTATACAGACTTTAAATGAAATATCAAAAAAAAAGACAGAAAAGGAAAATATAAGAAGAACTCTAAAAAAGTGTAAACAATATTTAAAGTATTACAAATTATGAATTCGTTTGCTCTGATAACTTCACATTGTCAAGAAACAATTCAACTTCCATTGTCGTCATTCATCAATCACTACGTCATCAGTATGTACGACCATCTTTCTCATGGACGTCAATTGGTTAAAATCACAATCAATAAAATATAACAATGTTAACTAATATACAATAACGTCAATTTGTTTTTAATCTGTATATAATATATCACGTACACTCGATGATTAGGAAAGCCTGTATTACTTGTATTGTGCTCTATTTCCCTACCATAATTTTACATAATGGTAATGTCTTGAATCATTACTTATGACACTGTATTATAATTTGCCAATGTTCACACTAAATGTCATTTTCTAATTCGCTGCTTACCTGGAAATTTCAACAACTGTTCCAAATTGAATATATTTTCATAAAAAATTATATCTTTCCTGGAAATTGTCTTAAACTCTTTTAACAATGTTAGGATTGTGGTACTAAAGAAGTGGAAATTTCGAAATAACAGGTCCATCTTTTTACTTTTAATATCCAATTTGCATTTTTTTTTAACTCAAACTTTCACTACTATATTTCAAACTTTCGCCTATTTTCTCTAACTTTCGACTTTAAGATGGCAAAGCTTAAAAAAGTATTTCGACTTATTATCTTAACATATTGGTTTTTTTATTTAATAATTCGGCTTATTCCTTATGATATCGCCTTAATACCTCACCAGTTCAACTATGTTATCTCAGAATATCAACGTTTCTTGATTAGATTGGTGTTAGGTAATACGGGGTAAAGAAAGGACCACATAGACAAACTGTTGACATTTCGACTTAGTATGTCGAAAAATTAACCGATAATGAAATATGTAAGAAAAAGGTTATACATTGATATAGTGGCTTAGAGTAATTAATCTACTTGATACAGGCCCATATGGCATGGTTGTTCTTAAGCATATCTCTGGTAAGAAAATGAAGATTGTGAGCAACATATTTAATAGGGCGGGCACAAGGATTTACTGGGAGAGCAATTGCCCATTCAGTTGTTATTTACTTCGCTGGTGTCAGGTTCTGACCAAGTCATGTATATTACACATTATAGTATATACCTCGGTCTCACTAAGAGATGTGTGTGTGTGACCATAATCATATGTCCGCTACGAGTTATAATCTTGTCTAATGTATAAATTCCTGATGTAATTGTTGTGACATGTTACATTTGTTTTGCTTTGCTTTAACGGAGGATGGTACCGCCCGATTGATACATTTTATATAGGCGTGGGATGCGGGTGGGGGGGGGGGGGGGTAGGTTTCATTATAAATAATTTGATCAATCTATTCCGCAAATTTTCTAGAGGATTTCAGAACGTGGTATAAGACCCTACAGGCCGTACCACAAACTACGATTGTTAAGAATAGATACAAGGAGAGTGAATTTAAATTGCTATTTCATTTGGCATAGTGTTTCTCATATACAAGACAGTACCAATGTACTTAATAAAACGTTTACATAGATTGTCACCGAGACAACGCTCAATGATTGCTGAACAACGTAGTCGGAGGTGTTTTACCCGTTTAGTTTGCACACGTGGTTCAAAAGGACCACGGTGAAAACCATAAAGTAAAAATATCTAAACATTAATATACAAACATTGGTAAACCAAACACATGAATTTGTACAAATCAATAATAACATAATACAGAATAAGGTTTCCTCTTTTAACAACAAGATTAACAACAATTACCTCCTTAATAATAATAACGCTCAACTTACCATCGCTGACGGGCAAAACTAGCCGCACGACAAACTGCGACATACAGAGGCATTCAGGGATTTACTGCGGCTATTGGGGGTTTACGGCGGCTTTCTGGAGAATCATAGAATACCAATAAAAATAATAACCTCTCGAGAGATACTCCACGAAGATGATACTTTAACTCGAGATACTCTTACAAATAAGCAACGCAATAAATACACGAAAAGGCAACAAAGATGGTACAAAGCATATAGCAAAATCACATTAAAAGCAAATCTCAAGAATGCGATATTAAAGAAGTATACAATTAGGATATCTACCCCTTTAATGCCTTTATAAAACATATATAGAAAACATATTACTTAGGATTTCACTATGAGAGCACATGCGACGCCACCCTGCACCATGAGAGGAATGAAGCATGTAACTACGTAACATTCACATAATACGTAAGTATTCATCGATTACGTAAGTATGCGAAGCAAGGAGGTGGGTATAAAAAGTCACACCCTAACCACCTAAACACCATTTGGCGAGGGCAGCATTGCTCTTTGTCCGACTTCGACCAATCGCAAATTTCCCTTTAACCACGCTAAGGAAATAACACACATCGGCAACGATGACATTGATCATTAGTATGTTGCTTCCAGGATAAATTTTCATCGATAATTATTCCTAAGTATTTTGTAAAATGTGATATAAAAACATGAAATACCCTTAAGTGAAAAAAATATCGTAACATTAATGACTATTATTACGAGCAAGGAAATTGTGTAGCTGGTTTGCTAAATATGTAAAATTAACTTGCTAGCGTCAAATTGCATCAATAAATTAACTAAACTATGACTCCTTATAGAATTTTTTTTATATTTGTCTATTATCTTTATTTCTCCCAGGAGGGTGGTATTGCCAGGGTCGTAGTAGCCTTCCAGTAAAGTCAGCTTCCCCTTCTCTTAGTTTGGACTTTTTTTTCGGAAAAGCTTCCATTCTGAAAATAATTTGTTTGTCTTTTCTTACGTTTACTGCATTGATTAATTACTGTTTATGTCTGTTTATATCCGGAATGATTCTGCTAACAAGCAGGATTACGACTCGATAAGGTTTGCCCCCTCCTAACCAAGTAAATAAATTGGTATTTTAAAGAAACTATTGCCAATGAGACTATAGCTTTGACCATTAATTCTGGTTAAAAGAGTAATATAGTACGGTCGGATTCGTTCAATACGGCAACATACGGAAACTTTGTACTCAAAGCCGAAGTCCTCTTCGTACATACCCTTTGGCCAGCAACGGCAAATCGTTATTTCCCATAAGGTTGCCTTTACAAACATCGTAGAGTCTGTATCGTTTGTATTTTTTTTTAACAAAAACAATCTACAGGGTAGATTAAAATTATCAAATGAACATTAAAATTCCGCTTGGTAATATGAAATTAGTAAATGTTAATAATTTTATGTAGTTAACATGTCGTTAAATGTTGTATAAATAACTGCTGACACGGCAGAAGACGCATGGGGAACAAACGTATGTATTATAAATAAGGTTTTCATTCGACTTCTAAACACATATATTACGTGCCAACCTTACGTTTTACCAGTTGAATCCCTCTGTCAAATCTAACGAGGTACAGGTACGACCCTTGCAATGTCATCTGCGAATTTATAACGTAACACATCCGGAGACTGTGCAATCTAAGTTCTTCAATACCGCCCTCATTTCCATTTGGTTAACATTTCATAAACAATATAAAAACCACAGGGTGTCACATTGTAAGGATAGGTGGAAGTCACAGATAACAGTGTCTAACAGCTAAAGGTTTACCTTTTTAAAAAGAAAGAGACCCTCCTCTTTTCATGATTGATATTGTTAGAAACTTTTTGAGAAAATGTGTTGCACTCAAGTCAATCTCACACCTCCCACTATCCATAAAGTTTGCTCCCCCCCCCTCTCCCCTTCCCCGATACCGCCATATTCTGCCATTGCTTACAAGAGTAGTACTCCAAAGTCCTGAAAGTCAAAGACATAACATAACATATCGAGGGTAGGTTACACATATTCTGTTTGAAATCTTCCTTTATCTCTCTCGACGCTGCACAGCAGGGAATAATCACGCTTTACTTCTGAAGGAGCCGGCGAGTTGTAGTCACGTCAAATGATTTTTATCGAGTTGACAATGCACATACTCATCTTTATAAAATTTGGCCAAGATATGAATAGAGCGTATCCTTGACAACTCTATCAAATTCATATCTTTGACTTGTTGCCAAGTTACTTGAAACAGCGAACTTGATTTGTTTTATCATTTTCGTCAAGCGGTAACGTTAGCGTAACTCGTCGGCTCAACAAAAATAAACAACTTTAAAGTGTTTTGCAGAACTCGCCTGTCCCTTCAGAACTACTGTAGATTTGTCACCAGTGTCGTAAATATATGAGATTAGATGCGGCGGATATTTCATATTGTCAAAGCATTCTACACGCTACTATAACGTGATCTGTATTTTTGAAAATCTACTTAACTTTTTTTGACCGAAGTCTCTGACGAGAAAAGTATGTATTGTCATGACGAGTAATTCCAGTAATCACCCGCTGTTTACTGAATTTCCAAATAGTCTGAAAAGTTCCATTGCGGGGCCAGGGCGCGATTTTTTCCCGAAAAGGTTTGCAAATACAGAGTTTTCATTTAATCAGATTGCTCTGAACGTCAGCATCAATAATGACCATCACTTGATAGACAGTTGGAAGACAAACACTAAATCAGAAGAATGATAAGGTACATGGGTCTTAAATGTCAAAACATGAATGAGTTCATTGATGTCACTGAAACATGATGCTTAAGCTGAACAGATAAAATGTTGTTGTTGATTGTCCTGTGACACTTAGTTAAGTCTACTTACGGGGTTACCTTCTAAACGCCCTAAGTTAACCTTTAATGCTTGGATCACATGTTGACCTTACTTATGATACATACGCTACATTGCAAGATTCGTGAGTCGTTCTATTGAAATCGGAATTCCTTCGTGCAATGGATACACTAAAATAGCAAGTCTTAAATGAATATACGCAAACATGACAGCAGCAATAGTTTGAATCGGTACTATATGTGAGTGTATTGCGCGACTAGATTAGGACTACAGTAAGTCTGCAATTTTCCTGTCTAAAATTTGGGAAATGGTTTGCGAATAATCAATGCTTAATTTACACAACTATTCTGTTGAATCATATGTATCTCCATTGGGTTAGATCACATATAGTGGAATATATTGAATATATACAGTACATATAGGACTGAACAGGATAGGCCGAAGCTCAAGTGAGGTGTGAAGAATGCTGGGTAACCGTCATCAATGACTGATATCCTTCGAAGAAATATTTTTAGTGGAGAGAAAGCTGGTCCTTTTTATTGAGTCAAAGCATAGACACAAGCTACTAATAAGCAATCCTGTCATCTCGACAAAAGTTCTGACCAATATTAAGAAGTGGTTCCAGAATGGGGAAGGGAGTTGGGTGGGGGAGGGGCTATTTAGAGCTGAACTGTTTTTGCATCACAACACAGTTCTTAAATGTCCATACTGTATAGTGTACAGTATGGTATACTTCCGTCGCTGCACTGTGTACACAGTTTTAATACATATAGGCCTACAGCGCATGTGTAATGCACCCTGTACAAAACTGTTACGTGCATTGTGCTATGTTATCGATAAATGCCTTCACAGAAAACTTCGATCAAACATGGATATAGTAGATCTAACAATCTAACAAACTAGTGTGCTAAATATGTCTAAACCAATTCCAAAGATATCTACATATACTTACGAAAAGATTCGGGTGATTTTGAACGGTTAAACCTTCATTGCAATGAACTGATTCAGACATTTTGCTTACCGCGAAGTACCAGGTTTCTATGGTGATGACAAAACTTCCGACCAATCATGAGCGACTATTTACACACAATTGCAAACCTGTTTGGGACAAAAAAACTCGACCTTGGTACGTTCCCATCCAGTTTTGTGGAAACTGGTTAAAAAAAGGCCTGAACCTTTCCATTTTTGCAATGTCGCTTTGTTGTTAAATTTAAAAATATGTCATTTAAAAGTGCCTCTTTTGTATAATCCCCCCCTCGCATTATCGTAAATGAATGATGTTTGTATTTGGGCATCATTGCAAACATATTTATTCTTGTATGAGAAATGATATATAAGAGATGTATTAGGGTATGAATGTATCTATTTGAGTTCCTAGTTAAAATGGTTTCGTTTGTTACATCACGATTGTAAGTCCATGAACCCCTCCGGATCGAATTTCGATGAAGGTTGTTATATTAAAATATCGACTTCTGAAATCAATTGCTGCTGTTACTATGGTAACATTGGACGTGGTTTATAACCAGGAGCATACTATTTTAATGACAGTTCGGTGGAAAGGGTGTTGTGTGGATTGGAAGTAGTCGTAGATCTTGGTGGGAACTTTTGTGTGAAGGTGAGGTAAAATGTCATCATTGTCGGTTTTTGAATACATAAACAAAAACACACACACACACATCGTGTATCATAGTACACTATCACGTACGATACGTCAAAGAAGAGGCTTATGAAAGTCTCGAATTGTTTTGTTCGAATTGAATTTTATTCACCATCACGGGACCATGTTGAAGTTATCACCTCTTTACATCTGTTATGTTAAGTTGGAATAATTGAAGGTCTTAATGAGATTCCTCAATGCTGTCTCATATTACGCTACATACACTTCTTCTTTTTTGACCAAACTGAGAAGACGGAATCTGGTCTAGAGGTAAAAACGATAAAGTATTGTTTAGCAGTAAGTGAGCATCAAATGACGTATAAAAGTATTAAGGCGCAGAGCATGACAATACATCAATAAACAAACCAAATGTAGTGTAACGACTGCGCCGCTTCAGATAACAAATGTAAACGATTTTAACCCGTTTCTTAAGGTTGTTATTTGAAATCGGTCACGTGATATATCCTATGTACATTGAATGAGGAATTATCCCTGACTAACAATCATAGTCAGTTATCAGCGTGACAACTTCATTTAACCATTTTCATCTGAAGATGTCAGCATGACGTAAAAATACACGACCGTTTGCAATCTTCGTTGAAGGGTTGTTTAATAAATAACGTACTGTACATACAACACTGTTAATGTTGGATTCATTTACAAGATCATCAAGTAGATCTCAAACATGTCACACAGTCCTGTATTATACAAAAAGTAAAACAAGAAACGTTTTAAAGGCGAATATTGATCACATTAATGACATATGCGCATGAGCAAGAATTAACATGTTTCAATAAAATAATTAACCGGTTAACCGTCAAAATTTAATCGGTCCGGTCTTATTTTACCTCGTAGTTGAAGACTTAGGAAAGATTGAAAACAGTAAAGGGGCTAAGATAATAAAAAAAAAGTTATCGTGATCCGGAACAAGGTAGACAACAAAAACATTTCTATATTACTGAGTTCTATTTTTTCTGTCTCTGTTCAGACTCGTAAAACCGTATATTGTGCACGCGTCTTCTGTGTTTGGATATTTGAGAAGGTCGACGAAATTTCAAATTCGAACAGAATCTGTCAAAGTTCTCGCAAACTGCCATTAACTTATGATAAATCTAGAAGATTGTGTCAGTTGTAACGAAATTTTAATTGCATTTCATTATTCATAATGTAATCGTGGAGCAAACTCTGATAATTCATAATTAATAGCGTGACCATTCAGCAAACAAAAGGTCTAGCGCCCTCGAAAACGAAAGTTTTCGACAGCCCCTTGGAAAGGAGTTGGTTGAATCTGAAATGGACGAGCGCCTCTCCTCCCTTCAATTTAGTCGAACTTTCATAATTTTTATTTGGAAGTAGCTTAGTGATCTATTCAAACCACTCACGATCTGTTGTTTTTTCCTTGATATTAATATATTAAAAAGCGTTAAATTATCATTCATTATTACTAAATGATCAGTTCAACGTAGCAGTTTGCGAATAAGATGATCCTAAATAATAAAATAAAATAAAATATGTTCAATCAATTGCTGATCAGTTTTGTCTTGGTTTGTCTAATAAATCCGATTGAAACACAATATAGTTTACTTTAAAATTACATTAATCAGTTCCTCATTAGTAAGTACGACTTAAAGAAGTTTTACCGTATCTGTGTTTTTCAATTTCGGGAGAGATTTGATGTTTCCAAGGTAATTTTTGTTTGTGTCTGTAGTTGAAATTTGTGCTAAGCACCAGTAGCCTAAAAATAAAAAAAAAACTAGTAAAGTATTGTCAAGAAGCTATTTTCTAGTGATGTAGTACTCGAAAAGCACCCGGCACTCGAGTGGCATTCAAACATCTGTTTCCAAATGATCGGTACTCGCACTAGGTGAACAGTACTTGGTACTCGTCCTTTCGCACCCACACTCTGATGCTTAAGTATACTCGTACTTGTACTCGATTCAAAGTGCTTGGTACTCGTTCGTGACGAGTTATGTAAAACAAACAGTTTCGTAATACTGACGTTACAGTAGGTAGTTATTATAAGTTATCGATGATTTTTATTAGTCTGTAATGTCACCGTACTCATGTGTCTCTACTGCAGCAGAATAGCCGACTATATTACCAAATACAGTACATATAACATGAACAAAGAATGCATAAGTGATGTATATATGTTTCTAACATATACCAATTTGTAGAATGTTTGTAGTATTAATATGGCACTTGCACCCCTATTAACCCATCATTTTAAGACATTTTACATTTGAAAATGTGTCAAACAATAACAAGACACGAGCATTGTCTTCATATTCGACTGGTAAATATCATTTACTAATAATTAACACCGGAAACAGTTATAAATATTAGGTTCTTGTATATTTAACAAACCAAATACTTGTATGAAATAGTATAATTCGTACTCGGTACTGAATACTTTATATAGAATACTGTACTCGAAAAATGGTACTCGGTGCACGGATCCTAAAAAGCCAGTCATCGGGCTAGGATACCTGGGTTCTCGGGAACCTCAAGTACTTAAAAGTTCTTGGTACTCGGATAAATATACCTGGCTACAACTGTTACTATTCTTTTCAGTTTTGTTTGACATCATTGTATTTGGTCAAGTCTTCAACAACCAGAACAACTTATTTCTTACAAGCCTATAGACTACTTTAACATCAATAACATAGTACAACCTGTTATATATTAAGAGTTTAGTGACATGTGCAAATAAAAGAAGTTCGTGTGCAATTTGTAGATCGTGTGCACACCACCCTAAGTATTATGAAAGGCCATGCATACCAATGTATTGTATTCTAATAATATAATGAAAATAAACTACTCAGACACACTCAGGCTGTTGACCACGAAAGACCGTCTCCGGGTTCTCTATAATATGTATCTCTTGGAACCTTTCGGTTTTCTTTACACCTTTTCAAAGATATAAAACAACTCATCAATAATTGACTTGGACTGGCCCATGATTTTTCTTCAATAAAGATAACTTACAGCCTATTAACCATTATTATAAAAATGACTTATAAAATAAATACTGGTGTAAACAGTTGAATAGCATTTGTTTGAAATCACCCAGATCATGGAAAACAGGAACTTTGTGCAGCTGCTGATTGAATATTAATACGGAATAATTATGCTAAATTTCAAACTTTTGCGGTAAACATCGAGAAATGTACCACTTAGCTAGATTCCATTGTTCAGGTATAGCTTCACAAGGACCGTGGTAGCTATAAGATCATGCCCTCAGTTGTTGTGGAATCATATACATTCAAGGCGAACCACTAGAGTTGAGTGTCGAAAGGGACTAGGGAGCCCAATGGTTAGTATACGTTGTTATGCGCGATTCCGCATTGACATATACGATCGAGGTTAATGTACACGCCGATTGTTGAGTAATTGTCGTGTGCTTCGTCGACAAGCGGTAAGATTATTTTCGGGGTACAAATTAGAAACTAGAACTTGATCCAAGTTAGAACTTAGCTAGGCAAGGACTTCACAGTAGGGTGAAATGTGAATATCTTCTAAATAGAAAACGTAATAAGTTTGATGTAGCGAAATTTTCATTTGAACAGTCCCATATTCAAAATGCGTGTCATAACCAATGAACGTTACTTAAAACAGGCGCATTCGTAAAAGCCGTTACAAAGGCTTTCACGCCATCAGTGAATACATTTAGTAACTGGTGTTTCCCTGCTATTGTATATTATATGACCTCTGCCTCGGTTGGATACATGTGAATAGATTTGTTATGCTACTGCGTTACCTGCAGAAATGACTCATATTTTAGTAAAGCTTTCAAAGAAAAGTAAACAGTAGAAAATGTGATATAATTACTCAAATCAGAACGTACGGCACATCAGTTGTACGACAGGTTTAACACGGCGATCACGGTAATACACGAAGTAGTGGATGTGTTTCTCCAAATAGCTTTGTATATCGGATTGATGTCTGCACATTTTGGATATATTGCCTAGTTTTGTAATGGAATTCCCATATTGTCACATTGACGTTGGATTTAGAAAGACTTGATCTATTGCTATGGCGTTGTATGTTAATCGACACTCATCAACCAAACAGTTGGACATCACCTCCCATTCCAGGACCATTCGATACTAGAACCAATTATCAATGATTGAATATAACAATGAAGGATTTCCATATTATTGAAACTAAAGGTGTTTGAGTCAACCATATTTACTCCAGAACAAAGGACATCCAATTAAACCCTGATTAGGTAAGTAAGTATGGTTGATAGATTGTACTTATAAATGGAGGAATTATGGGAGGGAGGTATAGTGCAGGACCTGCTGACAAAGGGGGAATCCACCACCCCCCCCCCCCTTCCGCCTACATACACGTATACGCTAGACTGTATCTGGTGTCGATTTGTATTCAAGTTATTCCATTTTGGAGTGAGTTTGTGTATGTGTGATTTCCCTTTGTTGTTGATTTTGAACTCACCTATGTGGTCCACTTTCTTCTTTGTGTTTTTTGTTAATTACATGCACTAATTTGATCATTTATTGCTCTATACGTAGCCCGTTTGCATTCCCGTTGCGGAATAGAGCGGCTTAATTTGGAAAATGTTGTATAGGAACTTAACGAATAAAAATAAAATAACGAATCACAGTTCCCTACGAGAGCCAACATACCCCCCCCCCTCCCCATCTCCTAGACCGTACGTTATATATATATATATATATATATATATATATATATATATATATATATATATATATATATATATATATATATATATATATATATATATATATATATATATATATATAGTTGATGTGTATTTTGTTTGGTAAGACACCTATCAACAACTAGAAACCCTGTACTGGTACAAGTACCTTGAAAGTATATAAATTTAATATATTGTACTAATCAATGAAGGAATTAAGGAAGGTGAGGATAGTACAAAACCTGATAGCCATGCAATAGAATTGTACCCCAGTCCCCTGTCATCAACATATTAAAAGAAAAACATATCATTGACTATGCCTTGAACAACAAAATCTACTTTTCTTCGAAGCATATATTATTACAGCAAAAACAATTATAAAGTGCTTAAACTCCGTAACGGTTGCCATGATACAACTATACCGGCTGACGTCACTGTGTCTATACTTCTCTATTACAATTATTGTTTCTCTGTGGCAACAAATTCGCATGAGTGGTTTCAATTGTTCAAGTTTATAAAGTATTTTCTGCATACGGAACTTACCCGACTACTAAGTTTGTAAAAGTACCCAGTCTTCGCTATGCCAAATATTGTACACTACAATTTGCTGGAAGCAAAATGTCTTTAATGTGAAAACAGTTATTGTAAGATTAGTTTCTGCAAGCTTTAAATCCAGACCTACATAGCGAGGTCTGCTCAATTACTGGTCATGTTCCCTACACTGAACTACGTTAATCCACACTGATCACCATTGCTTACAATATATAGTGTACACTTTCAGGGAGGACTGTTTCCACTGATATGCTATCACTCTTGTCATAGACTAGTCATTAATCGAATTTTACGAAGATTATTTTTTGTATCAGGAACGTAAATTCATGGTGTGGGTAGGATAAGAAACGAAAGAAACACGAAATATCCGACAGTACTGCAATGGTCAATGGATCCCACCACGGTTCTGGGATACAAACAAAACCATTACATTCGTCGTTCGCACGTGTATTTTTATGGAACTAGAAATCTAAGTAAGCAAGTAGTTGGGTAAAGACTAATAGAACGAAGTTTGTTTTTACATGATTGCCAGTAAACGGTTTAGTAAAGTTATTTTTTTTTGAAAAGCCAAGATTGCCATCTCGTATTAGAAATTTAAGTTGAATGACTGCCACGCAAATGGAATGATCGAGGTCTACTTTTCTAAGTTTTAAAGCAGCTTTTTACGTCCTTTTCTATAATTTGTTTAACCGCATTGACCCCACTATGCCATAACGACACACATACTGTACCTAGCTTATAGCTATTCAAATCTAACTTCAAATGGTGGTATAAAGTAGTATAATTTACAAATGTGAACGTTGTCTTTCTCGAAGATATTTTCCGTTAGGATCGAAATCAACCCCGCCATAACATGAATAATTAAATTCTGCGAACGTCATTGAATAATGAGATAAATAACCACTGTTTACTTTGCCGGCGTCGTAAGCAACCCAGAACATCAGAATGTACTACAACACTGTGCTCTATTTGTACAGATTCTGTGTGGCTGTGATAACGACTCAACTTTTTCGAATTACTGAATGAATCTATTTTAAGCAATGGCTCATTTTTAAACTTGTCAGCTATTCACTGATTGGTTGAATTCAAAGTAGTGGATTTGGGGAACTGTATACGAATAATTTTAAATGAGGAATTTGTCAGAAGACACTCTACTCATTATCTGCAGAAGTCCTTAGTTACTCGCCAATTGATGCTCTTGGCAGGGGAAAAACTTGGCTAATATAGTAGTTTGCTGTTTTGTGATGAATTTATGTAAAACCACTCGATGGACATGTCAATAGGGTGGGAAAACGGCGACAAAACGCAAAAAGCTGCCCAAGAAGTTATAACAACTTGCAAGCAAAATACCGATTACAGTAGTAGCCCACCCCGCTGAAGATTGATAAATGGGATGGGGGCTGGGAATTTGAGAAACATCTTTTCTGTTGCTGAGATAAAAATGTTTGAGTTTAGTCATAAAACAGAAAAGTACTGATTGTGCAATAACCTATCACGTCAAAACATTATGCACCTTAAATTGTCTTTGCTTTCTGTTATAATTGAAAGCGGCTTACTTAACCTTAAGTAGGCCCGTAGGGCCATATAATTTAGTAATTTACAAAAGTCGTACCTATCGACCAACTCTTTTCGCGTTCCATACGCATATGACTTGTGATAAATAACTGAATTATGAAACAGACCCAAGCTGTCATGCGTATTATAGTATAATAATGACTCAGATCGTGTCTCGAAAAGTTGGGGCTTCGTGGACAACTGTGACATCCACAGGGGGTTCGTGGGGGAATAAAGTTATGGAAACCCTCGTTTAATGTTTAAGCAGGGGGGTCCCTGGTATGTGCGATAGTCTGTGTATCTAGGGGTATCAGTGTATTGCTGGCTGGAAGAGAGTTGGTTCTTGCTGCCGGGGTTTATGTTAACAGTCTGGTGGACATTTTTGTCTCTGAACTTAGTATACGGGGAAGTAACAAGAGACGGATATACCGTGGGGCGGGGGTCAGCTCATTTGTGTAGCAGGGTAGAGAGCGTTGCGGCTTGTTATTGGTTTCTGATATGTGTCAATGCTATCGGATATGTCGTAATTGGTCAGATACTCGTGTATAGGCTTCTACACAGTTACGGGGTCGTTTATATTGCTATGCGAGTAGCGTTTTTATACATTAATTTGGTATACATTAAGAACAAGTTCCAGGCAGAATCCTTGCCGAATTTTATAGCGTTTGTCAGAGGCAATGGTTTCAAGGTTATTTTTGGGCTTCTGCAAAAGACATATGGATCGGATTGATGCACTCTGCAGCTGCGCTGCGCACACTGCTTGTGCGGTTACAAGGCCGTTGCAGCGTAGGGTTCACGGGCTAACGCGGTCCATCGTTAACTGCGCTGCGTTGCCTTTGACGAATTCATCATTTGCTGCGCTGCGTTGTCTATAGCGCAATGCCGACAGTTAAACGCGCTGCTAGG
Organism: Apostichopus japonicus; assembly: GCF_037975245.1. Classification (NCBI taxonomy): domain Eukaryota; kingdom Metazoa; phylum Echinodermata; class Holothuroidea; order Aspidochirotida; family Stichopodidae; genus Apostichopus; species Apostichopus japonicus. The sequence continues at coordinate 8,835,918 of NC_092567.1, forward strand.
CAACTTGCGCATTACAGAATAGTTGTGCCGGGATAGGGTTATGTACGTTATCCGTGTGTCGTGTTTTAGTCGTTGAGGTATTCCTACTTATATATATATTTATTTGTTTGTCACACTGGGAAAGATGTACTACAGGTACAGTGTAAAAAGACAATTATATATACTTATAAATCTCAGGATGCACTGTTAGTGTATTTTATTCAACGGTGTTCTCGATTCTATCCCTTCCCAACCCCCCCCCCCACACACACACATTACTTACCAACCGACTACGCTACAACATAACTGGAACGGACAGCGTTTTAATACATTCAATGAGTACTACAAGCGTTCAGTGTCACAAGGGGCACGTCACGGGGTTGGAACGTTTTTTTACGCGATTCCGCATTGAAATATTTGGTCAAGGTTAACGTATACGACGAAGGCTGAGTAATTGTCGGGTGGCTCGTCGACAAGTACAAAGGAGCTCTAGTACTTGATCCAAGCTAACACTTAGCTAGGCAAGGACTTCATAGTGCGATGATCTATGTGATTTAAGTTCTAAATATAACCGTTATAGTAGGTTCAATTTAGCGAGAATCTCATTGAAACGTACCCATATGCAAAGTGCGTGTCATAACCAAAAAGCGTTACTTAAAAGAGGACGATTCTAAAAGGCGTTATAAAAGCTTTCACGTCATCAGTGTATACAGTATATAGTAACTGACGTTTCCCTACTAAAATATATGTAGTATGACCTCTGCCTCGGTTGGATAATTATGAATAGATTTGTTATGTTACAACGTTTACTGAAGAAAGGACCCATATTTTAAAGGTTTTATGAAATAAAAGTAAACAGTATGTAAGTGTGATACAATTACTCAGATCAGAACGTATGACACATCAGTTGTACGACAGGTTTAACACGGCGATCACGGTAATACACGAAGTAGTGGATGTGTTTCTCCAAATAACTTTGTACATCGGATTGATGTCTGCACAATTTGGATATATCGACTGGGTTTTTGTAAAGGAATTCCGATACAGTCACATTGTCCTTAGATTAAAAAGGCTTGATATATTGCTATGGCATTGTGTTCATCACCTCTTCCAGAAACAAACAGTTGGAAATCACCTCCCATTCCAGGACCATTCGACACCAAGAATTCAAAGATTGAATATAACAATAAAGAACTCCCATATTATTGAAACTAAAGGTCGTTGAGTCAATGTTATTTACACCAGAACAAAGGACATCCAATTTAACCATCATTAGGTGAGTAAATAAGGTTAATAGATTGTACTAATAAATGGAGGAATTAGGTGAGGTGGGTATATTGCAAGACCTGGTGACATAGAGGGAATCCACCAGTGGCGGAACGTCCATACAGTCAGGGGGGCGGATGCCCCCCCCCCCCCTGACGGACTCAAATGGACTGCTGGCGCCCTTTTCAGCTTTTTACCACTTTTTATTTATTCGCGATTATTGACTTTTTTATTGCGCTCTCATCTACCTATTGACATTTGTCACATTTTGTTGGCGATGACACCTATTTATTCCCGTTTATCTGCAAATTAGCAAGGCCCGGAATGGGTCATTTCCGGCGATCTAGGGAGTACCTTTACTCAAAAAATGTCGGTACGCTCCGCGCCAACCTGGGGTGGCGCTGCGCTTAGATAGTGTTGAACGCCCCTACAGACCATTCTCGCCCCCTTGACCAATACCCCTAGCTCCGCCACTGGAATCCACCACTCCCCCCTACACACACACAAAACAGACACGCTAGACTGTATTTAGACCCCATTTAGTGTCAATTTGTATCCGAGTTGTTCCATTTTAGGTACATTGTGTGTATGTGACTTGCATTTGCTGTTGATTTTGAACTCTCCTATGTGGTGTGCTTTCTTCTTTGTTTAACAATAAATTTATTCTAATCAATTAAGGAATTAAAAAAGTAAGTCAACGTACCCACAACTTCCTACAGTAAATAGGTCACGTGTCACCAGTCGGATGAGACAGCTATCTACAACTAGAAAACCTATACTTGCACAGGTACCTTGAAAGAATATGTATTGTAATTTGTTCATCACCACTACCACAATGATATTGTAGCGTGACGTATGGTGGGTAATAACATCCCCTGTAAAGACTTTTGGTAGTGGAATCTTTCTTTTGTGTTCACTGTGGTAAACCTCTGTATTAAGCTGTCTGTGTTATGTGCGTGTATTTCTCCCTTCACAGAATTTGCAGTTTAAAGCTTCTATAAATACCAGTGGCGGAGATTTCTTGTCAGAAGTGGGGGGGTTGCAGGCCATTGATGAAATAAAAAGTCATAACTGCTGGCTCACTATCTAAGTGGAGCGCCATCATAAGTTGGCGCGAAGTGCACAAGAATTTTTTGGCAAATATTGCCTCCCAGATTGCAGTAAATGGCACTGCCCAGGCCTTGAAAAGCTGAATTTAACCAGGGGCGTATGCAGGATTTCTAACCCGGGGGGCGCGTATTACTATCTAAGCGGAGCGCCACCATTGGTTGGCGCGCAGCGTACAAGCAAATTTCCGGTTTTGGTACCCCCAGATCACCGGAAATGGCACTTCTCGGGCTTGAAACTGACCAACCATATGTACACTTTTGCCTGAGAACCAAGTTTTTTCCAAATACTTTTTTCTCATCTAACCTTTTTGAAGATTGTCGCCAGTCACTCATCACGTTCGACTTCATCACATATCCTGTGGATCATTGCTTTTGTAGGTGATTCTTCATCGCGGCCCACAATATCCGTCAGCCCCACTGTTCAGAATTTGAAAATTCACAATTCTCGTGAATAAATTCACTTCAAAACATACCCATAATGTTGCACAAAATATCATCTATGGACAACCCATATAGAAAAACCTCCTTCAAACCCTAACAGACGGGTCAAAATTGCACGAGTATGATGAAGTATGATGAAGAATGTTGGTTAGGGAATTTTCGAAAATTCAGACGGCTACTAAAACATTTCGTTGAAGGAAATAAAAATATACCAGATATTTCCGAAACCGAACACTACACACATCGACAGTTTTGAGCATGGGCGCAGATCAGTCTTGGATAATGGTGGGGACGCGTGTCTGTTCTATGACACTATCAAAGCGGAGCGCGATCATGGGTTCGCGCGTAGCGTGTGATTTTTTTGGGCAAATATACCTCCCAGATCGCCGGAAATAACACTTCCCAGACCTAATGATGCTCCTAAACCTCCTTAAGTTTTAGATCTCATGGCTTAGAAATTTAGTTTGGAGAAATACATGGTCGTCTGCAGAAAGAAAATCAGGGACAAATAATCCAAGTAGACTTATGTATATACGATGGGTCTGGGGTCCTCTCCCAGAAAACAAATATAGACTGCCGCAAATGCGATTTCCGTCCTATATTTAACAACTGTGGATAACATACAATAAAATGAGAACTGCTCCATGTCATTTGCACAATGCTGGATCAAACTGCGCCAAAGTTCAATACAGGGGAACTTGAAATGCAGCTATTGGTCAAAACAAATTGGTGGGGCCACGGTATATCATGTCCCCACTACTGAAAAAGTTGGTGGGGACGCGTCCCGCTGTCCTCACCAGGATCTGCGCCCACGGTTTGGAGGCTGTTTATCTTGGAACGCCATTTTCATGCTCACTGATATGATGTGATATCTGCTGTTTGCTTTACAAATTCGAATAATTTTGTCACTGTTCCTCTTTCTCTTCCCGCTTTCTTGCCGTATTTTCTACTCCATCCTTTTCTCCCTTTCTTCTGTTTCTTTTCCTTCCTTCACCTCGTTGAAGTTGGCAAGTGTATACAGTTCCAAAGCTATTCAACAGCAACAAAACGTTATTTTGTGTATGTCTGTTGTGGGGTGAAGTTAGCGCTATGAGCTACAAGTTCCAATGCGCAAGGTGGGAGAAAGGGGCTAGAAATAATGTGTGGGTCAATTCTAACTCGGTTTTCGGTCGTTAATTGTTGATGTAGCCTACCAGGTAAAAGGTTGAAATGACTTTAACAATTTCAAATTAATCATTTGATTTATTATGCCATTTGGAGCACATAACATAGGCTATAACAGAACATTACTGGCAAAAACTAGGGGGGGGGGGTTGATTGTGTGGGCCAACCCCCCTCTTCAAAAAGTGGGGGGTTAAACCCCCCCAACCCCCCTGTTTCTCCGCCACTGATAAAAACTATACCTAATAACATGTCCTCAAGTTCCATTTCGATGTAGCCGTCCTCACAACAACTAGTGCATTTAAAATTAATGTATAGAGTCGAGGATTAATTCGCATTAAGTAGAAGCTCACTATGCAGGTTATACCTAAGTACCTGCGAACAAAATAAAGGTTGAATGGCACATTGCTACGATCCGCATGTAAAATATAGTTTTACTTTCTGAGAAGGTACCAAATACATGACGAATATGTGAGCATGCGTACAAGCTGTAAATACGGTGATCCGACCATAATCGATGTTGGTGACCATATACTGCCATATTGGCCGTTCACTTTATTGATATAGCGGGGAACATTTACATGTGGTTCAGGCGACGAATATATTGTATTAAAGAGAAAAACTAGTTTAATTTAACATTCCAGCGTTAGAGCTATCACTTACATACTTATCTAAGGTACCTATTGAGAGGGCAAACCCTGAATACAAAAATCTTTATGTCTTTTTTTTTCAAAACAAATTTTTACAACCTATCATTTAGAAACATTATGGCTGCTAAGAAGGAGCATAAGGGCAAGGAGGAGAGGAGATGGAAGAATATAAATTAACACCGTTATCTCGCGTATGTCTAATGCACGAGAAATAACAATAATATCAAATATAATGTTACATGAGCTTCTGTAGCGTTGCTGCTCTTGTTTTAACAATACAGCAATCCGTACACAATCCTACGAACATCTGTGTGTAGTCATTGCATACGACCAATGTATGGCTCATTAATCTTTACAGTGATGTGTAATTCGATATTTCGGCTACTTCTACATACGACGTTTTATGCTAGACACATTAAAATCACAAACCTACATTTCCTCGTAGAATAAATACAATACTGACACATTCCTGAGGAAAGTAAATACCGAAACTGAAGCATTCATTCCTTATTCACGTTGTATATATTTATCATATTTTCCAAATCTCATGTTCCTTGTCTTCCATCACATATCTCTGATCTTCCAAATCAACGACCTTGGCGAAGCGTCTTTCTAATGAGATACCGTATCCATAGGAACTGTCACTTTAAAACGCAAAATAAAAAAATGCGGATGCTATAACACCAGATTTGTTAAATTATCTTTGAACTTCAATCACCTCCACCGCCAAACCCCACACCATTCTACCTTTAGATTTAACTCCCGCCATTTCCATGAGTCTCCCCTGCGAAATAATAGAACAAATTGATTGTATACTTCAATTGATGGAACCTCATCTGACATATTTACCCCTGTCTAACCCAAACCACCCTCCTCCTACCCTCTTCTCACGGAAACCCTTATTAAATGTTCACACCAAAGTACATTTTTCAAAACGAAAATCAGTTTGCTACCATTTGATCGTTTTTATAATTGGTGAAGCAAGATATGAAAACCTCTTTATCAATTCTCAGCACATTCAAACTTTACACATTCCTTACATATCTTTGTCACTTTATATTCCGATCGACTCGATTTAACCTGATGATATCCGGGATAGTCGTGGTAATAGAGCTTTACGTGTACTTAGGTGTGTTTTACTGACAAGTCGCAGCTTTTCTACCGCAAGATATGGTACGGAATGCTTAAATTACTAGAAACTATTTCAATGCCTTTTATGTTGGTTGCGTCAATACTAAGGCCAGGGTGAAATAATTTCAACGGCTGAACGGACACGATCACGAACAAGATATCAACATAAAAGTAAATCTTTATACTATTTACAGCTTCAATATTGTTAGCTACCATTACAACTAAGTTTGGTTTTCACCAACGTAGGTTGACGCCACTTTCTATATTACATAAATTCAATTTTTCTATCGGTTTTTATCGGTTTATGCGAGAAGTGTTGATCACCCCAGTCTTATTGAAATTATCTGGCAGAAATATCTAAATGGTAAGTGAAGCAATTGCTGCTATAGTAGAAAATGTATTTAGTAAACGAACCACAAATGTGGAAGCGTTATCTTTTCTGCTATGTAGTTCTGTCATGATGTGTCTTATGGTGTGGATTTTGCGCATATCTACTGGATCCTGCTATTAAATTCTTTCATTTAGCAGCGTACTTTCTCCATAAATGTATTCAGTTATCTTTCCAGCAACGCAAAATGCGTTGGCTTTCAACGAACATCCATGTCGGAAAGGAAGTCCTATAAAGAAAAGCAAATGTAGTTGCCAATACAGAATATTCACAAAACAGGAAATTTATAATATTTTCTAATAATTATGAATATTAGCAGAAAAAGATTTTTTATGGAACTAGCACTGCACTGCGTATGTTAACATTGCCCAAAAATAAAAATAAATGAAAAAAATAGCTTCTGATCTTTAGTCTAAGAACATGTATGTGATGACGACCGTTCAATTAAAATGTAATCTTTATATGTTGATACATTAGCTATTTTGGCTATAGCTTTTTACGATACAGATACAGATAGATAAATAAAATAGATAGGTATATAGGTAGGTAGATGGATAGATGGATGGATAGGATGGATGGATGGATGGATGGATATGATGGATATGATGACTGGATAGGATGGATGGATAGTATGGATGGATAGGATGCATGTATAGAATTGGATGGATAGTATGTATAGGATGGATGGATAGGATTAATGGATATAATCGGGTGTATTGGATGGATTGATGGGATAGATGGATAGGATGGATAGGATAGATGGATAGGATGGATGGATAGGATGGATAGGATAGGATAGATAGATGATATTTATTCATAGGATGGATAGAAAGGATGGATAGTATGGATTGATAGGATGGATGTATTGGATAGATGGACGGATATAAAGCATTCATAGGATAGATAGGTTGGATAGGATTGATGGATAGGATGGATAGGAAAATGGATAGGATGGATGGATGGAATTGGATGTATAGGATGTATATGATGGATAGATGGATAGGATGGATGTATATCATGGATGGATAGGTTGGATGTATATGTTGGATGGATAGGATGGATGGATAGGATGGATGAATAGGCTAGATGGATATATTTGGATAGATAGGAAGTATATGATGGGTGGATGGATGGATATGATGGATAGATAGGATGTATATGATCAAGGGATACAATGGATTGATTGGATGGATGGATAGGAATAATGGATATAATTGGATGGATATGATGTATATGATGGATTGATAGGATGGATGGATAGAATTGGATGGATAGGATGAATAGGACGGATAAATAGGATGGATGGATATGATGGATGGAAAGATAGATGGATTGGATTGATGGAGGGGATGGAATGGATAGGATGGATGGATAGGATGGATGGATGGATGGATATTATTGGATGGATAGATGGATTGGATGGATGGATAGGATGTATAGGATGGATAAGATGGATGGATATATTGTATATAATAGATGTATGGATATGTTGTATATAATAGATGGATACGATAGAAAGGATTGATGGATAGGATGAATGGATGTATAGGAATGATCGGATGAATTGATACGATGGATTGATAGGATGAATTTACATAATGGTGGGATAGGATGGATGGATGAATATGATGGATGGATAGGATATGATTGATGTATAGGTTAGATGTAAACAGATGTATATATAGGATGTATAGGATGGATGGATGTGGATCGATTGGATGGATGGATATATTCGATGGATTGATAGGATGGATATATAGGATGGATATGATGGATGGATAGGATGGATCCAGAGGATGGATGGATGTGATGTATAGTATAGATGGATAGATTCGATAGATTTTTATGGACGGATAAATAGGATGGATGTATAGGATGGATGGATAAGATGGATGGATATGATGGATGGATAGGATGGATAGGATGGATGGATGGATAGGAAGGATGGATAGGATTTATAGGATGCATGGAAATGATGAATGGATATGATGGATGGATAGGATTGATGGATAGGATGGATTAATATGATAGATAGGATGGATGGAAAGGATGGATGTATCGGATATATAGGATGTAAAGGGTGGATGGATAGGATTGATGGTTAGGATGGATGTTTATGAAAGATAGGATGGATGGATATGATGGATGTATAGGATAGATGGATACGATGCATTCATAGGATGGACAAATAGAATGGAAAGGATGGATGGATAGGATGGATGTATAGGATGGATATGATAGATAGATTGGATGGATGGATATATTCGATGGATTGATAGGATGGATATATAGGATGGATATGATGGATGGATAGGATGGATCCAGAGGATGGATGGATGTGATGTATAGTATAGATGGATAGATTCGATAGATTTTTATGGACGGATAAATAGGATGGATGTATAGGATGGATGGATAAGATGGATGGATATGATGGATGGATAGGATGGATAGGATGGATGGATGGATAGGAAGGATGGATAGGATTTATAGGATGCATGGAAATGATGAATGGATATGATGGATGGATAGGATTGATGGATAGGATGGATTAATATGATAGATAGGATGGATGGAAAGGATGGATGTATCGGATATATAGGATGTATAGGGTGGATGGATAGGATTGATGGTTAGGATGGATGTTTATGAAAGATAGGATGGATGGATATGATGGATGTATAGGATAGATGGATACGATGCATTCATAGGATGGACAAATAGAATGGAAAGGATGGATGGATAGGATGGATGGATTGGATGGATGGATATGATTTATAGGATGCATGGATACGATGGAATCATAGGATGGATAGATAGGATCGATATGATCGATGGATATAATGGATGGATAGGATGGATGAAAAGGATGGATGGATAGGGTGGATGGATAGGATGGATATGATAGATAGAATGGATGGATGGATAGGATGGATGTATAGGATGGATGGATAGGTTGGATGGAAGGATGGATGGATATGCTAGATGTGATTGGTGGATAGGATGTATAGGATGGATGGATATGATGGATTGATAGATATGATGAATCGATAAGATGGATGGAGATGTATAGGATAGATGGATACGATGCCTTCATAGGATGGATACATAAGATGGATAAGATGGATGGAGACGATGGAATGATAGGATGGATATGATGCATCGATACGATGGAATGATAGGATGGATGGATAGGATGGATGGATGGATAGATATGATGGATTGATAAGCTTGATGGATATGATGTATAGGACAGATGTATAAAATTCATTCATAGGATGGATAAATAGGATGGATAGGATGGATGGATACGATGGAATGATAAGATGGATAGATAGGATGGATATGATGCATCGATGCGATTGAATGATAGGAGTGATGGATATGATGGATGGATATGATGCGTGGATATGATGAATGGATAAGGTGGATGGATAGGATGGATTGATATGATAGATAAGATGGATTGATAGGATTAATGTATAGGATATATTGGATGTATAGGATAGATGGATAGGATGGATGGATAGGATGTATAGGATGCATTGGATATGATGAAATGATAGGATGGATAGATAGGATGAATATAATGCATGGATATGATGGATGGATGGAATGGGTGGATAGGATGGATGTATATGATAGATAAGATGGATGGATAGGATGGATGTAAAGAATGTGTAGGAAGGATGGATAGGATGGATGGATATGTTAAATAGGATGGATGGATATGAAGGATGTATAGGATGTAAATAATAGATGGATAGGATGGATGGATAGATATGATGGATTGATAGGATAGATGGATAGGATGTATACGATATATAGATACGATGCATTCATAGGATGGATAGATAGGATGGATAGGATGGATAGGATTGATAGGATGGATAGGATGGATAGGATCGATGGATATGATGGATGGATAGGATGGATGGATAGGATGCATGGATACGATCGATGGAAAGGATGGATGGACATGGTAGATGTGATTGGTGGATAGGATGTATAGGATGTATTGGATGGATGGATAGATATGATGGATCGATAGGATGGATGGATATGATGTATAGGATAGATGAATACGATGCATTCATAGGATGGATAAATAGGATGGAAAGGATGGATGGATAGGATGGATGGATTGGATGGATGGATATGATTTATAGGATGCATGGATACGGTGGAATCATAGGATGGATAGATAGGATCGATATGATCGATGGATATAATGGATGGATAGGATGGATGAAAAGGATGGATGGATAGGATGGAAGGATGGATGGATATGATAGATGTGATTTGTGGATAGGATGTATAGGATGGATTGATATGATGGATGTATAGGATGTAAAGGATGGATGTATAGGATGGATGGATAGATATGATGGATTGATATGATGGATGGATAGGATATATAGGATACATGGATACGATGCATTCATAGTATGGATAGATAGGATGGATAGGATGGATGGATATATAGGATGGATAGAATGGATCTATTGGATGGATGAATAGGATGGATGAATATGATGTATAGAATAGATGCATATATTCGATGGATTGATAGGATGGATATATAGGATGGATGTATAGGATGGATAGGATGGATCGATAGGATGGATGGATGTGATGTATGGCATATATGGATAGATTCGATGGATTTTTATGATGCATCGATGCGATGAATGATAGGAGTGATGGATAGGATGGATGGATATGACGGATGGATAAGGTGGATGGATAGGATGGATTGCTATGATAGATAGGATGGATTGAAAGATTAAAGTATAGGATATATTGGATGTATAGGATAGATGGATAGGATGGAATGATAGGATGGATAGATAGGATGAATATAATGGATGGAAATGATGGATGGATATGATAGATAGGATGGATGGATAGGATGGATGTAAAGAATGTATAGGATGGATGGATAGGATGGATGGATATGTTAAATAGGATGGATGGATATGAAGGATGTATAGGATGTAAATAATGGATGGATCGGATGGATGGATAGATATGATGGATTGATAGGATAGATGGATAGCATGTATGAGATATATAGATATGATGCATTCATAGGATCGATAGATAGGATGGATAGGATGGATGGATAGGATGGATGGATAGGATGAATGGATAGGATATATAGGATGCATAGATACGATGGAATGATAGGATGGATAGATAGGATGGATGGATAGGATGGATGGATAGGATGGATGAATAGGATGGATGGATGGATATATATATAACACTATACACTGGCGGATCCAGGACCTTTGTTTGGGAGGGGCCAAAGTGGCATTAGAGTGATATGTTAGAGGGGTCTAAGGGGAGGGAGGTGTAATTTTCTAAAATATTTATTAAACAAAGTTGGGATCATCTTTCTCAAGAAATGTTATTTCTCATAGGTTATAGATTTCTTACAACCAGCCTGTAACTGCAAAATGGTGTTAAACTGTAAATCCTCATGCTCATACATTTACATAGCTCCCAACTCTTGAGAAGGCAAATGCTGGTCCATGCCACGAATCGCCGTCCTGGGGAGGGGTATAAGGGGAGGGGGTGTCCCCCTCCCCTTTTGAATTTTTTTGGAATCCTGGTGATGCCTACATGTAAAATGGTGGCACTTAGACATTTTCTGAGAAATATGCATTTTTTTGTGTGTAACATCAAGAAATTGAATAGTAGGTGATAATTCATTCTTTCCCGTGGCATGAAAATGTTCGCTGCTCGCCCCAATGAAAAGAAATATAGGCTAATTTGAGGTCCAAATGATGCTGTAAAGGAGGTTTTATACTCTTTTATGCTAAATGCTAAAGAAATGACGGTTGCTAAGTCAAAATTTGATGCAAATTTTTTTATGTATACTTGACAATTACAATGCGGTTTTTTTCGGACGCTTGTGCGGGTCAGCGGGTTTGGGTGTTAGAATGCGGGTCTAATTCCCGCAAAATGCGGGTCAGTTGGGAGATCTGCATTTAATTTTAAATCAGAAAACGGAAAGGTTTAGACTAGTCCAGACGCGGTGGAACGGAAAAATTATTGGGGGCTAATGTGTGGAGACTATCTAAGCGGAGCGCCACCATCGGTTGGCGCGGAGCGTACAATAAAATTTTAGGTTTTTTTCAAATCCCCAGATGGCCGGAAACGGAACTTCCTGAGTGTTTTATGCTGCAAATACCTAGCCCTAAAATATGGGTCTCAAGCCTGCAATTTCTCAGATTGCACGAGAAAGTCTGTAAAAACATTGTAATTTGTATATTCGATGGTGTTTAAAGAGAGTAGCTATTACTCGTAGTGTACTCGCAAGGACGTTTTTGAGTGTAGTAAGGGCAGTGGCGGAGCTAGGGGTATTGGTCGGGGGGGGGGGGGCGCTTTCGACACTATCTAAGCGGAGCGCCACCACAGGTTGGCGCGGAGCGTACAGAAAATTTTTGAGTAAAGATACTCTATAGATTGCAGGAAATGAGCCATTTCCGGGCCTTGCTAATTTACAGATAAACGGAGAATAAATAGGTGTCATTGCCATTTTGTCGGAAAATTACACCAACAGAGTATGACAAATGTCAATAGGTAGATGAGAGCGCAATAAAATAGTCAATAATCGCGAATAAGTAAAAAGTAGTGAAAAGCTGAAAAGGGCGCCAGCAGTCCCTTTGAGTCCGTAAGGGGGGGGGAGGGTTGCATCCGCCCCCTGATCGTATGGACGCTCCGCCACTGAGTAAGTGGATGTTGGAGAACTGGCTGAAATGAGGCAAGTCATTGTCCTAAGACGAAGTTGTGTTGCGCTTACCGGTATACTTACACTCACTGCTTCCACTTTTCACTGGCGTGAAGACGCGGTTGGGGTGAAAATGTGGTCTATAGCCAGGGGACGGGCCGAGGGTCCCCCAGCATTTACTAAAATTATTACACCTATATAGTATACGTGTGCATCGGACAGATCGACAAGTATGCATTGAAAAATTGGCAGATGCACGTTTCGGAGCCTTGGTAAATATTGGGGGTTGGGGGCTTATCATGCATTTGCCCCCTCAACTTTTGCATTGGGGGTGGGGCTAGAGCCCCCCAAGCCCCCCCCCCCGGTTCCGCCGCCACTGGACTAGTCTACCACTGCTATTCCTCTCGATTTTTTTAATTTCCAAACATATGATTTAGCGGATGTTCGGAAACACTTTTTGGCTCGCCTTTGGGGGGGCATGGCCCCCTTGCCCCCCCCCCCCCCCTTGGATCCGCCAGTGATACTATACCGGTATAAAACTAACAATAACAAACTAAAAATTAAGTTGATGTAGAAAGACATTCGAGAAATTGTGGACGTCGGTGTTACGGTCTTTAATGTTTTCCTACGCAATTTAAATGTGTATTATTCACATTAGACTGGAAATGTATCCTTATTGCTCTTTGAATCGTGAAACTTTCTGTAAAGACAATTTCTCTGGTCCTGTCAATTGTGTATACTATCAATGTCATTCATGCTCTCTCCACAATTATCTTCCTAGTTCACGGACACTTGTTTACCTTTTACCTTGTATAAGAAGCCGTTTCACACTTCCTGCACAGTTGAAATGCATGTAAACCTAAATTAATAGGATGTAGCTCACTGCGTCACTGAATTATACGCAGGTTACATCTAGGACTAGGGCTTCACTGTGTAATTCGGGGGAATGGTTGTGATTTCAGACCTAATTTAATACAGAAGAAATTATAGCTAACGTTTATAATATTAATACTTTATACTAGGCATAGTCAATTACGACCACATATGAGGTTGTTTTGTGTTTCCTATAAAGCATATATCCCCAAACTTCAAAGCGTACCTCTATTAAAGATGAAATAAACATATTCCAACAGGTACAAATAACTAACTTTGAAACTTTGCTTATAATAAGTAACCTAAGTTATAATGTGATATGTCACTCCTCATAATAGTGAATAACCTTTTCTTTGATGTCATCGTATCGGTGTACATGTGTAATGGAAGCACACAACGGGTGATGTGTGTACTATAAGGATTTGCAATATAGACGTGTAATAGTGTGCTGTTCATAACACACAAGTCGGAAACATTTCAGCCAAAATACAATCTACCAAATCCTCACAACTGAATGAATAATTATAACAGAAACTCTTTGTGATTGTCTCCGTTACATTGGGCGATGAATACCAGTGCTGCTTTGTTCAACTAACCGATTTAGAAATAACACCTAAATACCATTGTTGCTTGCTACCGTCATACATCATTGACTAAGACAGACTGCACACACTATAAAGGAATTGGTCGTGATTAGCTGGGTTGTACCAATTTTTGCGTTTCTCCAAAGTAAAACTAATAATATGAACTTTACAAGGAAGTTCAAATGACTATGACGAGTAGAGGTTGGATTTAAGCAGTATTACTTTTTAAGGACAAATTTAATGTACATTTCTAAAAACCAATATTTTAACCGTTGGCTGTTATTCAAGCCATGTATAAATATAACAGAACTATGCACTGAATTGCTAAAACAGATGTACATTTGTTAAGACGTTGTCAATAAGGCAATAGCATCGCTTCCATTATATACATCAGGCTAGCAAGACATGCCATCCTAACATATACCTATACTTTACTGTATAACATGAACCTACCCAGCAATCGCTCCCCCCTCCCCACCCCCCCCCCCCCTTGAGTACCCCGAAAATTAAATCTAATTAAAAGCAGGAAGTATCATCTAAAGCACTCTTTTCAGGTTGAAGAAAGCTAAGCGACCCTCCTCAATCTTCCTCCTGAAAGTTGGTCTGCCACGTACGGAGGCTGAATAAAGACATAGGAAGGGGTAAAAAGGTTTACTTTTATCTTTAAATTTTGACTTTTAATCTCAAAATTTTGACTTTGAAAGTCAACATTTTGGCATTTTTTTGTGACTTTTGAACTCATAATTTGGAGATAAAAAAAGGTGAACAATTGTAAACTTAAAGTAAAAATTTTTGAGACAAAAATGTTGAGATTTTGGGACACCTTATTTTCTCACCTTGGTTCTTACTAAGTCAGCCAATATACGTAATACAATACTCTCATGATTGTTCACTTTCTGCAACGTGGGAGTCATTTTGGGCAAATATTTTCTTTGTACCTCATATCGCTTCGAAGTGTTATAATGTTCCTTTTGTGAGAAGTGCCCCTTTTAAAATTCTTCCCCCTCCCCTTCATATTCCAATTTCTGCTCTATACATTACTGCTTAACTGTGGGATATATATTACTGTAGAGGTTAGGATTCCGCTTACCATGGGAACCCTATTGAACTGGTATAAGTTTTGTATAGAGCACTTTTACCGTTCTTCATCGGTCTATGGACGTAATATGTGATTCGTGTTAGTCGTGAATCTACTCTATGGACGTAATATGTGATTCGTGTTAGTCGTGAATCTATATAGCGATTCCTGTGACAGAAAGAAGAAGAAGAAGAAACCATAAGATACAAGACCCAGCCCGCACTTTGTGCATGGCTGGGTAAAAAAATGGCTTCTGATCTTAAGACTAAGAAAATGTATGTGGTGACGATGGTTCAATTCAAACGTAATCTCTGTATGTATATACATTAAATATGGATAGGATGGATGGATAAGATGTATGGGATTGATCGGAAGGATGGATGGATAGGATGGATGGATACATATGATGGATAGGATGAATTTATAGGATGGATGGATAGATAGGATGGATAGGATGGATGGTTAGGATGGATGGATAGAATCGATGTATAGTATGGATCGATATAATTTGATGGATAGGATGGATGGATGGATGGATGCATAATATGGATAGGATGGATATGATGGATGGATAGGATGTATGGATACGATGGAGAGGATGCATGGATAGGAAGGCGAGGATGGATAGATGGATATGATAGATGGATAGCATGGATGTTTAGGATGGATGGGTAATATGGATAGGAAGGATGGATGGATAAGATGGATTGATAGGATGTATAGGATGGATTAATAGGATGGATAGGATGGATATATATAATGGATAGATATGATATATGGATAGGATGAATGGATAAAATGGATGGATAGGATTAATAGGATGGATGGATAGGATGGATGGATGGATGAGATGGATGGATTGGGTGGATAAATACGATCAATGGCTAGGACGGATGGATAGGATGGATGGATAGGATGGGTATATAGGATTAATGTATTGGATGGATTGATAGGATAGATGAATAGGATGGATAGAATAGATGGATAAGATGGATGGATAAGATTGATCGGATGGATGGAAAGGATGGATGGATAGGATGAATGGATGTGATGAATTTATATGATGTATGGATAATCTGCATTCGATCGATGGAATGATTTGGATGTATAGGATGAATTGATATAATGGATGGATATTATGGATGGATAGGATGGATGTATAGGATGGATGGATATGATAGATGGATAAGATGGATGGATAGGATTGATCTGATAAGATCGCAATTGGATGGGTGTAAAGAATGTGTAGCTATAATTGGATGGATAGGATGTATAGGATGGATGGATAGGATGGATAGGATAGATGGATTAGATGGATCATTGTATACGCAGAGCCAATACAAAGTCCTAACTGTATCTGTATTTCATAACGCTGTGTTTTGCCGTAAATTAATTAGATGATAGTTGAAAAAACTAGTGCATTTCCAATCGCCAATTTGGTATTGTTGAAAAAAGCATCATCTAGCCAATTTTACCTAAAAATGTGCATTTTTCTCCTGTAACTAGACATGAAAAAGGCGCAAAATTCAATGGAGATTTATCACAAAATACGACAAAAATAGAACTTTTTACTGCTTTATTACGAAAATAAATGTTGTGAGATTAACCTTACCGCGTCATGGTGGCTGATGACGCCTTCTTTTGCATTATTCAAACATTTAAACCAGAGGGGTAGGTCGCAAGCAGTTTTGCAAAATTTCTTATGTCTGGCCTTCAGTTTTATGGGGGCGGGCTACAAGAAAACTGCTCTCTGAGCTCATTAACTCACTCGTTGAGGTCTGACTGTAGGCCTATGTCTACTTTGACCAAAACATGGGCTCGGCCTTTTTTCATTACAAAGATTTGAGATACAACTGAGGGCGCTACTGGCAAATACCTCAGAATTATTTCAACCTGTCTAGCCTAACTGCTTCCTAAGCTAGTAACTAGTAGTACAAGTAGGTGTATAAGCCCCAAAGTCTTAGGTTGTCTACTACTGGATGTCACCTACAATAAACGATATTCAGTGCTAGCGAACAAGAATTTAATCGTCATCCGTCACATAACGAACACATATTCGATCCCGTAGTAGTATCCAGTGATAGTAGTACTATATAGCAGTACTATCCAGTGATAGTAGGCTAATCATATAATATATCACACGCTAGGACCTAAACTGTTTGAAACGTGGTAACGAACTTAGCCGATTATACTATCTCTGTACAGCCTTAGTACTGTACAGTACAGTATTGCGAAGTTCGGAACACTGCGAAGTTCGGACACCCCTAAGAAATGCACGATTTTACCCTGATAACCTACAGCAAGAGCCAATTTCACGAAAAACTACGAAGCTGCAGCTATTTCCTCTCCAAAATAACCTGTGTGCTAGCAAGTACTTACATATTTGTCTCTAAAAGGAAGTTATAGTTTTCGGGTTGTTTAAATCTTAGGTGTCCGAACTTCGAAGTGTCCATGCTACTGCAATTCGACCATTTCTCTGCAAACCCTGACTTCACATAAAGCTGCCAAAAATGCATCAAATCAGTCAAAATCTTTGAAAAGTTTCAAATGAAAAACATATTGTTACCTTATAGAGCCTAGATGATAAACTTCCGCAGGGAAATTGAATCAACAGTAAAAAGATAGTTTTGGATTCATAAACCTTAATTAGATTTCGTTTACGAACCATTTTGTGAATGGTCCTGGCCGCGTAATTTTTTTTCCTAGGAGGGTTAGGGGCAATTATCATATATAGGCGTAACCAGACCCTCGCGCATGCGTGTTACTCGTAAAAAGTTTTATGGCTAGTAGTAGTACATACAGTGTGTGCGACGCGATTCAAATTTTGCACATGTATACGTATATGCGTTCATGCAGCGATGGAGACCTGTTCGACTGACACCCAGATTTTAGACACAATGTACGGATTTCATATGTTGTCATCAATGTGCGCGACGGACATTAATTTAATGGTTTGGTTAATGTTAATCTGCTAGCATACATTACATGCATTTCTAGCTTCACGGTAAACTTTAATGTTACGGTAAACATTAAAATTCTACACATGATACTAATATAGTAGGCCAACATACAAAATTAAGCCTGCTTTTATGAACTATCAGTTCTATCAGATATTACTATCAGATATTAAATCACCAGCCGCAGACTATTAAGTCCCCTACATTAGCCACAACATCTCCAGAAAATTAATAATTGAAGTGACGATTTGATCGCGCTTTAATTTGTATTTCTTTAGCTTGCGTCCCATCACTTATATTATTCAATTCTCACTTGGTAATCCTTGGCCAAAAAGCAACTGCATTACGTGTAAATCTGTATAGCGGAGATCTTGCTTTGTACAGCGTACATAGTGCCCACACGTGTATTACAGCGATCAATGAGTAACGCGTGTGTATGAGTAACACGCATGCGCGAGGGTTTGGATACGCCTATATATGATAATTGCCCCTAACCCTCCTAGGAAAAAAAATTACGCGTCCTGGCCACAAACTTTTACGGGATTCTTACCCTCAACTTCATGGAGTTTGGAAAGCCGAAATTGCAAATAAATCAGTTCATATCCCTACACTAGTTTGGAGTGCCCTAATTGCAAATAAACGAGTGCATATCCCGTCCTACACTAGCATATTTTGAGGGAAAAAAAGTTTGTATTTAAAGTACCTTTGTTAACAGGTACTTGTGGTTACGAGTCATGCAATTGACTAGTTTTGCATAATTCTACTAGGTAAAGTCAACTGATATTCTTATAATCCTTGTTTGTGAATGTATATAGTGCTCTGATCTTAGCTGGTGATGTCACTAATCATCCTTTGCGAGATGGACACCAGTCTATTGCAGAGTACCGATGGAGATGCAGCCTATAGATGTATCTATTATTGTTTGTCCCGAACATATTTAGTTATATAGAGGCATATTAACTGGGAGAGGGGGGGGGGGGGAACGTCTTCATATTGTTATGGTACGGTATCATGGATAGGCCTAGTGGTAGGCTTACGTGGGCTTGTTATTCACGTTCTACTTGCCAGATATAAACTTTATTGAGAAATTGATTGATAGAATTGGGACAGGGCCCACCTTCACGGGTCACTTCTCGCATAACGAATGGGATTTCTCCGCGACGGAATACCTCGCGACGAAATGAATTTGGATAACCGAATGAACTTGGACAACGGAATGAAATTGAAGAACGGAGTGAAATTAGACGACGGGAGTTTCCTCGAATGCAACTTAAGTTTCCGCGACGGCAACCTACTGTAAGTTCTCGCGACGGCAACATATTCTAGCTGCACTGAACTGTAACATAAATCATAAATGTGGTACAAACGGCGTGCATTACGATTGACCTTAACCTTTGACGTTGAATTTATGAAACGCCTAACCATGTTTTTACATAAAGTTTACCTTCCGCTCGCACACATAAACTGTATGCTTGTTCAAGCCTCAAGGTACGGTAGGTGCTTGCAAACTATGGTTCGTTAGTATGCAGCCATTATTTTACGCGCTGGTACAAACATGATCTTTCCGTGTTCGCTTTCTCTACATATATGCTTCAAAACACTGGTACTTACATCTTGATAATTCGAGTTGGTAACTATAAGTTGAACACAGGCAAGTGTTTATCATTTTATTTATTAATTAATATCTAGGAGACTAGGACTTGAACAATTTGACTATTATTATCATATTAAATGTCTTCTACATCTAATAGTAATAATACAAGTACAGTAGGATGGTGACTTCGAAGTTCGCCCACTTAAGACTTAAAACACCCCAAAACTAAATCTTCTGGTATAAATCATTTGAAAATATACTTCATATGGTGGGAGAATTTTGTTATAGTACGATACACGGCCAAACTTTCTTTCCTGCAAACTGTTTTCACGTTGTTTTCCAAGAAGATTCTTCGTGATTGTGGAACTGGTATTTCTTGCTAGAGTATTGCGAATTTCGGCCACGCAACCTACAGTGTGGCGCTGGTAAAAATTGGTGGCGCTGTTGCTCTTTCAGTAATTATAACAGACTTCATAGATCTTCGTCATTTTATTGACAAATATGTAAGTAATTTCTTGCACACGGGTCATTTTGGAGAGAAAATAACTGTAGCTTCGTACTTTTTGGTGAAATTTGGCTCTTCCTGTAGGTTTTCATGGTGAAAATCGTGTATTTCTTAGGGTGCCCGAACTTCGCAGTATGGCGAACTTCGCAATACTGACTATACTAGTGTAGCCTGCAGGCCTAGCCTAAGTACGTTACTAGTAATACTAAACGGAAGCTATGTTTGTCGACCATATTCTTCAGAACGATGTTAATATGGTTGCCCTACAAAATTTCATGATAGCGTTGAAATATTGTAAACCACCATATTGAATTAATTCAACTATCACTGTTCAGAACCGTAACTGTGTATAGCAAAGGCTTCACAGTTAACGCACCTTCGTTATTGACGCACCTTCAAAATCAAATATTACTAGCAACATACAGCTCAGGCAACCTAAACTGTTTGCAGCAAAGAAGTTACATATTTGATGAGTTTTATTCCATTTCAGTTATATACTGATCAAATTGTGGTTTTCTAAGCTTTTAACATCCTCCCCCCAGTTTTGCACATGTTTTTGGCATTTGGAAATCTTACTTCCAAATAAAACCCAAAATTACCTCAGTACAACATACAAATTACGATACCATTAGTACATTACCACATACCACTACTCTCTGGGCCCTGACCTGTCTGAGCTAAGACTAGGCTCAGAGCATAGTAAACAGCATCCAAAGTCAATGGATGTATGTACTTAGGCCTACACTTCAGTTAGCTTATCAACGAATGTGTTAATTTAGGGGTATGAAAGAACTTGACACGGCAGACATTTTGTAGTCAAATTCTGCTCAATTGGTCTTGCATATTGGCACAGAACAATTAATATTTTGAGATCACTAGCATTCCTATCTCAAAGGGGAGTGGGGTAGCGGCAGGAACCAAGGTGAGTGCAGATTTTGCATACAATGTACAGAATCAATTTTTTTCTCTTTTTTTGGCCACCTTAGTACTGCCCAGTAGTTTAGCTATAGTATTACTCTGCAATGAATTTGGCAGTCAATGTTCTGTAAAATTCTGAACACCAAGTGCTTTTGAGAAGCAGAAATACATGTAAGCCTATCACATGTACAGGTGTAGGTTAACTTGAGCAATAATGGTAGTTCAAGTACAGTAAGCTATGTGCAGGTCTAAACATTACAGGTGCTCTATGATTATGTGTCTATCACAATCAGTGGTCAAAATGCTAGGCCTGGGCAACACTACCTAGGCATCTGTTTATAGCATTAGCAAACTGGCAACTATATAAGGCTTATCATACCAGCATGAGTATTCAAGAATCAAGTGTAATATTGTTGTTGCTACTGAGCTTATCATTGCTACCATTTACTGTAGGTCCTGAGGCAGGAATGAATTACAGTTTCCAGGCTGGGACAACCACATTTCATGTATTTTGAATAAACTTATTCCAAATTTACTGAGCTATCGTTACAACAAAATATCATGTACATTGATTACTGTTGCTTAGCAAGCTTTGTGAAACTAGTGTCAAACACTCATATATACAGGACCTACAGTAGCTTAAAGTTGTAACTTTAATATGAGTAAATAGCTCACTTTGTGACATTAATAGGATCCCAACAGGGTCCATCTCAGCAATCTCAGGTTTAAAAGTCTAAATTTTCACCGAAATACTCATTTTAGACAACAGAAATCACTGAAGCGTGATATCACGGAACATCATTCCTGAAATATCAATTGCTACACTATATATGCTAAGCATTTAAGCCATTAACATACTGGATTTCAGCCAAATTGTGAAAAATCACAATTTTGCATTTAAGGTTTGGGCAATTAATTGCTCCCATTGACTTGCACTACGTAGGCTACTGTAATTGAGCTGCGATACCTGTACTATTTGTAATACTGTATGTTAGCATATCTGTTAGCAGTGCTGTCTCCTATATTAGCATGTATGTTAGCATGTATGATAGCATACATATGTTAGCTTGTAGGCTATAAGCAGTATGATACCATACATGTATGTTAGCATGAATGTTAGCATGTATGATAGCATACATGTTAGCTTGTAGGCTATGTAAGCAGTATGATACCATACATGTATATTAGCATACAGTACATGTTAGCATGAATGTTAGCATGTATGATAGCATACATATGTTAGCTTGTAGGCTATAAGCAGTATGATACCATACATGTATGTTAGCATGAATGTTAGCATGTATGATAGCATACATGTTAGCTTGTAGGCTATGTAAGCAGTATGATACCATACATGTATATTAGCATACAGTACATGTTAGCATGAATGTTAGCATGTATGTTAGCATGTATGCTAGCATGTATGTAAGCATGTATGTTAGCATACATGTATGTTAGCATGTATGTTAGCATGTGTGTTAGCATGTATGATAGCATGTATGTCAGCATGCATGATAGCATACATGTATGTTAGTATACATGTATGATAGCAAGTATGTTAGCCTGTATGTAAGCCTGTATGTTAGCCTGTTTGTTAGTGTGTATGCTAGCATGTATGTTAGCATGTTATAAGCAGTATGATAGCGTGTATGTCAGGCTGTATGTTAGCCTGTTTTTAGCATACATATACATGTAAGTTAGCATGTATGTCAGCATGTATACATATGTTAGCTTGAAGGCTATGTTAGCAGTTATGATAGCAAGTATGTTAGCATGTATGTTAGCAACATGTATGTTGTTAGCATACATACATGATAGCATACATGTATGTTAGTATACATGTATGATAGCAAGTATGTTAGCCTGTATGTTAGCCTGTTTGTTAGCCTGTGTGTTAGCATGTTATAAGCTGGTAGCGTCTACCTCAGGCTGTTAGTCTGTTTGTTAACATACATGTATGTTACCATGTAAGTTAGCATACGATAGCATGTATGTAAGCATGTTATAAGCTGGTAGCGTCTACGTCAGGCTGTTAGTCTGTTTGTTAGCATACATGTATGTTAGCATGTATGTTAGCATGTATGTTAGCATGAATGTAAGTAAAGCGTATACGTTAGCATGTATGCACGTAAGCACGTAAGCACGTTATAAGCAACATGAAGGACTTAAACCACTTTTGGTTCCTTGCTTTAGCAAAAGGAACCTATGTTGTCAACTAGATCCGCCATAGTGAGAAGGTGTGCCCTATTGTTCTCGGTGCCTGTAAAGGTCACCAAAGGTCAGTTAGGGGCCAAAGACCAAAACAATAAACAAGCAATAACTCCCATTGACAGGGTCCGACTTGTTTGTTATTTTGGAAAGTTCTTGTGTTATAATAATATACTTGTAAATAACGTAGGGGATCATTTTTCAACTTCACAGTGGTGTGATCCAAGGTCAAAAAGGTCAATTAGGGGTCAAAAACAGATATTTTTGTGATAACTTGAGAACAAAATGTCCGTCAAGGTTGGGAGTTACGCTATTGTAATCCTATAGTGGACCAGCATCTTTGTGACTGTTGACCTTAGGTTGACCTCTGGTGACCTGTATTACAGTAGCTTCTTTGTTTATTTGAATTTACAGTATTGTGGCCATATCCAGATATCAAATGGTCTTTCAATCAAAATTGTCCATGGGTTGACTCCTGTGCGACCTTCAGGTGCAAAGTTAACTAGATTAAGTTTTTTTTATGATAAATATATGCTCATTTTAGGAGATCTATACAGGACAAAAAAACAAAAACAAGTTTGTCAATATTTAACTATATGATAGAGCTATACTGTACATGCTCTAAAGACGAAACTATCGCTTCGTTCGGACACCCGATTCGTAAGTTATGAGGTGCTAAAGGTTGGATTTGATACCGTTTTAGTAATAACATTGTGTGTGTACATTGGAGTTCATAACAATTTTAGGATGAAGTACACATCAAATGAACATTTTTCATAAAAAACTGTCATGCCATCCAAGGTCATTCAAGGTCTCTTATGGACAAAAAACTGCCCACTTATGTTAATTTTTGCAATACTTCCAGTGACAAAGTCTGACATGGCTGATATATTGGGACAAGTTGTGAATTAACTAAAATTCCCGTTATGTATTATCCAAGGTCACCAAAGGTCAATTATGGATCAAAATGTGTTTTTTGGGGCAATAACTTCCACTGATGGGGTGCAACATGGTTGACATTTTGGGACTAGTTGTGAATAGGGTAAGGGATCGTTTCCAAACATAACGGTCATGTGATCCAAGGTCAGAAAAAGGTCAATTATGGGTCAAAAACTCAATCTCCAAACTGATAAAAAATGTCCATGGTTGATCCCTGTGCCACCTTCATGCACAAAGTTATCAGAGGTCAAGGTTTTGTTTAGTTTTGAGAGGTGGATCTCATGACCTTGGAATATGATATACAGTAAAGTATGGGTGTGTAAGGGTGCAGTGCTGTACCCATTGACTACTGGAAATGTACATGTACAGTATACATGTACAGTATACTCCAGTTAGTAATTGAGTATTGCACTGCTCCTTACACACCCAGAGGTAATATTTACTGTATAACTGTGGACACTACAGTAGTCATTGAATACTGCACTACTGTACCACCTAACACACCCAGATGTATTTCTTTACATACTACAGTAGTCATTGAGTACTGCACTGCTCTTTGCACACCCAGAGGTGTTACTTTACGTATAACTGTAGACACTACAGTAGTCATTGAGTACTGCACTGCCCCATAACACACCCAGAGGTATTTACTGTATAACTGTACTTACTATCCAGTACTGCACTGTTCCATTGCGCACCCAGAGGTATTACTTTACTGTATAACTGTAGAAACTACAGTAGTCATTGAGTACTGCACTGCCCCCTAGAACACCCAGACTCCTTAACTGTATAACTGCAGACACTACAGTAGTCATTGAATACTGCACTACCCCCTAACACACCCACAGGTTTTTCTTTCCTGTATAACTTTACATACTGTAGTACTACAGTAGTCATTAAGAACTGCACTGCTCTTTGCACACCCAGAGGTATTACTTTCCTGTATTAACTGTACATACATGCAGTACAGTAGTCATTGGATATGTACTGTACTGCACTGTGTCACAACTTCCGTGGGACAAGCGCCCCCTCTGTTGCGACCCTGGGGTTTCCTTTGGCCTTCAAAGCCGATAAAATACAATTTTAGATAGATTCAGGGAAGTAAACTCAAAGGACCAAAAGACTACTGAGATGTTTCTGAAGTTAACAAAAACGATATATATATTTACAATGATACGATCTCTACTGATTTGTACAAGGATTATTGGTACTAGAAATTAGGAATATTACAGACAGATTTTACAATATTATACGGCCGTTAAATATATACTTAAAAGATTACTTAACTTATCTTACGCGGCGCGTGCCGGCTCTCGGTTCCTTTCGTAGCTGTGCTGACCTTGCGTCACCAACAAGGATGTCGAGAGTATCCCTCGTAGGCTGGTATCCCGTGACTTGTTCAGGAGCAAAACCGTTCCCCGCTTGTCCAATTCGACTCAACGTTTGTATCCCAAGGATGGCTTCCTCCTGGGTGAACTCCGAAAAACTCTGCCGAAGTCACGCCTGTCCCGGTTAAACGACGCACCAATCTAATAAACAAACAGTCCACCGATTCCTCCGTCCGTCCCCTCGATAATTAATCTTTTATCTCAGATGAATTTCTTCTCACAATAGATCGGAAAAACTCCAAATCACCGAAAATATCTCTTTTTATATATAGCTGGGTTTAATCTCCCGAAAGTTCTTTTCCAGGAATCCTGACGGAAAAACATCGAGAATCATCCATGTCTCGAAGATACGACTGACAGTTCAACGTTCATTGGTCGACGATATCCGGTCGCCTGCTAAAAATAACTTCCCGTATGTTCTGAAAATTTGTAATCGCTAATACCGAATAGCGCCATCATTTCTCGTTGCTTCCAGAAAAATTAAACACGGTTATCAGTCACGACGAGTGACCTACTCATCACCCAGACCAGCGTAAACTGAATACACGTACAGTGAATAAAGTTGTTCGTGACACACTGTTCATTGCACACCCAGAGGTATTACTTTACTGTGAAGTATAACTGTAGACACTACAGTAGTCATTCAGTTCTGCACTGCCCCCTTACACACCCAGAGGTATTACTTTCCTGTATAACTGTAGACACTACAGTAGTCATTGAGTACTGCACTGCCCCCTAACACACCCAGAGGCAGTGGTGAAGCATCCATACAGTCAGGGGGGGCGGATGCCCCCCCCCCCCCCTGACGGACTCAAATGGACTGCTGGCGCCTTTTTCAGCTCTTTACCACTTTCTACTTACTCGCGATTATTGACTTTTTATTGCGCTGTCATCTACAGTACCTATTGAAATTTGACACATTTTGTTAGTGTAATTTGGCGATGACACCTATTTATTCTTCGTTTATCTGCAATGTAGCCAGGCCCGGAAAGGAAGATTCCGGCGATCTAGGTAGTAGGTGGGCCATTCCACACCAAGTGGTCCCAACATGGCAAAATTAGAAAGGGTTATAAGTTGTCTCTCTTTGTGTATGATGTAAAGTAAGTAGGTTAGACTTTCATAAACGATTAAAGTTTTCTTCTTCTGATTTCTCAATCTTGGGTTATAGCAATGAGTATCCATCTCAAACTGTAGGCACATTTATGATGCATTATAAAATAATAATTGAAAGTAGAAAAAATCCTCAAATGAAAGGAAATTCCAAGCTTTCTTTTATTG
Organism: Apostichopus japonicus; assembly: GCF_037975245.1. Lineage (NCBI taxonomy): Eukaryota > Metazoa > Echinodermata > Holothuroidea > Aspidochirotida > Stichopodidae > Apostichopus > Apostichopus japonicus. The sequence goes on from NC_092567.1 coordinate 8,863,104, forward strand.
TGGCAGTTAAATGCAGTCTGCTAATTTATATAATAACACAATTTAACAAATTTCCTTTATTACTGGTAACACAGATTATGTTAAAAATGCCACACTCTGGCTGTGACTTATGTGACAAAAATAGAAGGGAATGTTTTCCTCCAATAATATATAGTGTGTGAGAGCAAAGTGAGTTACAGTTGTAAAGGTAGCTATAAAGGTTGATCTGGCAATGCCATGTGCTATGACTTGACAACTTAAGGTTTTAACTGCTCAATCATTCCCAAAATCCTATGAGCGAATGTATCTTCTCAAATATTACACTTTTGGTTTATTCAAATATGACAAATGAGAATGGTAATTTGAATCACATTTTGATAGATCTCTTTCTTCTATAACTCTCAAATGAGTGACTTCAACAGACTAAATGTTGTTACAAATATTAATTGACAAGATATATTGCCTGAACAACTGTACTACCCGTACAGTATATTACCTACTGTCTGCAGTCATGAAGGTAACTCGGGGACATAATATCATCTGGACATTCCCAAGGGAAGTACCTTTTGGACACTTTCTAGACCAATGAATGTTATATTTCACTATGCAAGATCTATACCTTTGATTCACTACTGCATTTGGTCTAGAGCTATCCGAAAAGTGAACTACAGTAGTCACGCGAGTCACGTTTTCTTGTCACGTGAGTCACAATACATCTGCATCGTTATTTTCATGCGTTACAACATTTTTTCAAAGTTGCATAGCAATTGAGGTAGAGGTGTTTTTCAACTTCGGTATGATTACAAAAAGTGATTGGAAATATTTTAATAAGACATAAGAAATCGAACATTTGTGTGTGCATTCTGATTTTTGCTAATAGTAACTGTCACGCGAGTCACGTTTAGTTTTTCGCCAATTTCACCCCCAATACTTGAGGTATAAATATTTTTTTGTCTACTGTTGTAAGCATTAAGGCTTACCTTACTGACTACATGAATGCTTTTCTCCCAGGTAATTTCTTTATTTGTTTAATGATATTAAATAGAGAGGAATTTTAGTAAAAATGTCACGCGAGTCACCGTGGAATTGACCATATATTTAAAAAGAGAATCTTGTTTTTCATAGCAGAATACGGTAAACCCATCTCTCTAGATATGTAATAGAACGAGATGATAAGGATGTTCGGATTCAGAGAAATCAAATAGCCAGGGTTTATTGACCTGAAATTACATTAGAATTGATCTAAATATTCTCTTTTATCTAGTTCTAAGAGGTGAATGATTTTGCAATTGTGAGTTCCAGTAGCCTGCTCGTGTAGTTAGAATACAGCCCGTATGTTCAGTGAATGTTATGTCTGATAGAAGTTATGCTTCTAAATGAATGGCTATACTGTAGTTTGCATCTCGAACGACTTCTTCTTCGACCCGACTTACCGGTTTCTATATCTGACCTTAAGCTCCATCAGAACAACTTTATTGTTATCTGCTTCTTTATATCGCCAAAAGGCTAGTCTTTTCTCACACACTGATACTGATATGTATACAGTAGTCTAAATCTATCTGAAATTGGTGCCTTATCTTCATTACCACTTGGAAAGTGCAGTTGATTTTATTGAATAATTGTTCTGTCTTTGTGATAATGTTAACCCTTTTAGATCCTCACTTAATATTTTCAAATGCTTAATTTCAAATTGCTAATTAACATGTGTTTTTCCTATTTACAGACAACAAGGGGACTTTGGGTTCATCGAAAGTTGCTGTGGTTACAATTATATTTGTAATACTTCTAATTCTGGTGGTTTTGGTCGTCTGTATGAAAGGTACTGTACCATGGTGCATACAGTAGCACAATTACTTTGCAATATATAGCAAAGTTTGTTAGCTATTTTCTTGTATTCTATTTGTATTCATTGCATCTCATTATCCTTATTGACTAACAGAAAAGTATAGCAACTATTTTTTATGTTTTTTATTTTGATGATTATAGTAACCGTTGCATTGACGATGGCAAGTTTGTGTATGTGCGCGTTTGTGATGCCCAGCTTGTAAACATGATATCTCAAGAAGGGTAGTTCGGACCAATATGATATAATGTGTAGAGTAGAAGAGTACAAGAAGCCTATTGTTTTTGGTGAAGGTCAAGGGTCATTTGGGGTCATGAGGAGGCAAATTGTAAAAACCTGGTAAACACAATATTTCAAGAAAGGAAGGTCGGACTAACTTCATATTTGGTGAGGTTAAATTCACATTGAGTACAAGAATCCTATTGTTTTTGGTGGGGGTCAAAAGTCATTTGAGGTCACCAAGGATCAAATTTTGAAAACCTTGTAAACACGATATCTCAAGATGGGAAGCATGGGCATACCTCATATTTGATTTGTTGAAGTACCGAATTAAGTCAAAGAAGCCTATTGTTTTTGGTGGAGGTCAAAGGTCATTTGGGGTCACTAGGGGTCAAATTGTGAAAACCTTGTAAACACGATATGTCAAGAAGGAAAGCATGAACAGACCTCATGTTTAATGTGTGGAAGCACCTTATTGATTAAAAGAAGCTCATTTTTTCGGGGAAGTGGAAGGTCATTTGGGGTCATCAGAGGTCAAATTATGAAAACCTTGTAAACATGATATCTCAATATTAGAAGCTTTGGCAGATCTCATACTTGGTATGAAGGTGTATAGCATTGAGTCAAAGATTTTGGTGGAGTTCAAGGTTCACTTGGGGACAACAGGTCAAATCGTGAAAGCTTTGTAAACATGATCTTGCAAGAAGGGAACCTTGGACAAGTTAAGGAGCCTATTATTGTTTTTGTGGAAGTCTAAGGTCATATGAAGACAACAAATGCCAAACATTTACTTCACTCCCCTCTTACCTCTCTCTCTACACTAACACACCTTCCTAACATAATATCATAGGGAAGCTTGGGCAGATCGTATATTTGGTTTGTAATTGTACCACATTGGGCGGAGGTCAGTGGTCGTTTGAGTTCACCAGGTGTCAAACTGCGAGACCCATGTTTTACACAATATTTCAACAAGGACAGATGTCCTATTAAGTATCTTGATGTATCTATCACATTTAGTACAATACGCCTGTTGTTGAGGTGAATGGTAATTTCAGGACAGCCTCTGTCATTGTGACTTTTCTTTCACATCACACTGCTTTTCACTGTATTACTACAAAGTTCAGGTATGTTGTACACCCTCACTGTACATGATGCCGGATTCATGAAGAAAACTGCTGATGTTACATCATCGAAACCACGATGCATCTTTGCATTCTGGTTAATTAACCTTACATAAATTATTCCTGCAATGTCAAACTTCCGAAGGAGTCGGAGGAAAATTGTGGAAGACGAAGAGGTAAAACCGTTATATCTGAAAATATAAATATTATCAAGGGAAACAAAATATATAAAGCTGTTAAACATACTGTAACGCTAATTCAGTTTAAGATTCCGGGGGCACTTAAATATTACCTACATGAGGACTGGTGGTGGTATGGAAACAAATGCGGCTTGGATGGTTGTATGTTAGTAACGACGAGCCTTTAATCTTGTTACAACATGCAAAGAATATAACATATAGATAAACTTAGGTAAACTTAGGAAGATTTCCTAATCTATTACTATAATCAGTCACGGTATATACCATAAAGAAAATGGTTACAAACGTGTCACTTGTCTGATGATCACCAACACGTGGGAAACTCAGAGATTACACATGGTTAAACAAAATATACTATATTAACTTGCACTACCTCTATTTATTGAGCATTTTTGATTTAACTGAATTAATCGATACACATAATATGTTGCAACAACAAGTTACAGTAACATTATACTCATTTGAAATAGCATTCCTACCAATGGATATTTTCATGTTGTAATAGATATAAGTAATACACGCAACTGTCAGGAAATCCTTTCCCTACCAGTTTTGTGTTGAGAATAACAGGTACATTACGATCTTCCCTGCAGCAAATACCACCTCATCCCCCTGTTCTTAGCCAAAAACAGGGAAGATTAAATATCTACTGTACCTGAGTTGGTAATGCTAGCCATACTGAACTCTCCTCTGCACAAATTCATGATTAAAGAAACACAGTGTATTTTTTCAGTGGTCAAGCCAAACTTGTCTTCACACACAGGAAAGTAGTACTGGCCATTAGAGCACTTGTGTTTGCAATCATACAGGTGACTGGTCAACTCAAGGATGAATCCTAATGACAGTATTTGTGGTAGTTTATGCTATCAAGTAACAAATTATTAATGCTTAAGTGAATTTGGAGAGGACAGTTTTTCTATGGGCAAGCTTGACTGCCATGAAGACTCTGAGTACATTTATATAAGAATAAGGTATAACCTACGGTTACTTAGCAACATCAAACATATTATGTTAACTTGTATCCTATTAAATAGAAAATGTTAATTACATAGTCAAATTATTTGCAAATACTGTAGTGACTTCAAATTGATAATTTTATTGATAATATGTTTGAAAGTACAGTATCATTACCTCTCTCTTGTTTAGATGTTGCCCAAGACTAAGACTCACCGCACACCTGGTAAGTCTGTTGTACAAGTTATTGCAAGCTGAGTGCAGTGAATGCTGCAAACAATACCTTCAATTGCTTTAAGATACTGTTAAATACCACGCATAAATTAATTTCAACATACATATCCTCTACAAATGATAATGTATAATAATGTAACTGATTCCAGTGACTTTATTGCTGTCATATTAAATTCATGTTGCAATTAACTTTACCAAATGGGGATATATAAATGACACAATAATTTCACGGTTCCTTTTGTATTTCAGTATTTATGGTTTATGAAAATAAGATATGAACATTCTGAATACATCAGAATGCGCCCCACTTCAGATATCAGTTATGACCCAATGATGACTCCCAAATGGTCTGGGCCAAGAAGTTTTTTTTTTTACACATCTTTGCCAAATGTTGGATTCGATTGTCTCTTTGCAATTAAAGCAGCGGTTCAAATAACCATTTAGTTTGAGAACGAATCTAAAGTTAAGCAATTCAATTAACATATCAAGACATTTTCTACAGCAAAATTTGGTTGAGCAGCTACCAATAATGACATTCCAATTAAAAAAAAAAACTTTCATCTGACCATTTTCATTATTGTATTTGTTCCTGATATCAAATAAGATTGTTACTAATCACACTTTTCTGGTTTCCTACAGAGGAGGAACAATTTATCAAGGAACTAAAGGCAAAATATGAGATACTTTATCACTCCGTACAACCATTGCCTTACATCAGAGACAGAATGTACTGTGTTGATAAAGTATATGTTTATAGCGGCATTGAACGGTTAGTTCAACAAGCACATGGAAACAAAATGTGGAAACTTTTGGAGTCACATCATGAACTACTAAAGAAACCTGAGAATTGTGGTAGGCAAATTATAGAGGGTGAGCCTGGATACGGAAAATCAACACTGACACTACAGCTTGCATACGATTGGTGCCAAAGAGTTCCAAAATCCCCTTTAAGTAACGTATCGATACTTATTTACCTGCGGCTAAGACAACTGAGAGGGGTGAAGTCAATATACCAAGCAATACGGCGTTTTATATTACCCAGAGACTCAGATCTGAGTGAGGTTATAGTGGAATCAATCATAAAGAATTGTTCAGGTGTATTGGTTATTTTGGATGGATTTGACGAATACCCTGATAAAGATGATCAAGAGACTGATATTTCTCTTATCCTTCGGAGAGAAATGTTACAGGAAATAGACGTCATTCTGACTACCAGGCCTTTCTACTTGCCGAAAGAATTTGCACCGCATACTGATCGAATACGTTTAACAGGTTTCAACGAGGACATCCGAGATAAATACATTCGAAAAGCAGTTGTACAGGGTGACGAACAAGCTGCCAGGGAAATAATACTTACACTCCAACGAAACCCTCTACTTGGTGACTTGTGTCAAGTTCGTTTGTTGTTTATTTTGTTTGCTCACATGATCCACGAGAACAAAGACTTGAAGACATTCAAATCAGTTACTAGTTTCTTTCGTAATGTGATAGCTTGCTTCAATAGTCATTTGATGAACAAAACAGTTAAAAAGGTATGTTTTGGCTCAAAACATGATGAGTTGAACAAGGTTGCTTTTGAGGCATTGAGCGGTAGAAACCAACTGATTGTGTGGGATAGTTCTTCCCTAAGAAAACGACTTGGGGATGACTTTTATGAGCGGTATCTTAAAACTGGAATATTTTTTGAGGAAGAAGTTCTGACTGGTGATCAATTTCTCTACAAAAAGGAAGTCAGATTCTGCCACAAATTGTTCTGTGAGTGGTATGCTGCCCACTACATTGCTGATTATCTATCTCAAGAATCTTTAACCTCTGCCACAACAGAGAGCCAGAGTGTAGCTGAACTGCTCCGTTATTTGGACCCCTTTGAACTTCACTATGTTTACAGATTTGCCTGTGGTCTTAATAAGACTGCTTCGGGTAAAATTGTAAATTATCTGCAAAACAACCTTAAACATGAAAAGTTTGCTATGATGTGTATGCTGGAACAAGACTATAAAAATGAGAATATTGTTGATGCAATCACAAAGTTGGCCTCTAAAGTGGTCCACGTACATGGCGATGACAGTCAACTACATCAGAGATCAACTTTACAAGTTTTGGAATTCGCGAGTGCAAACCAGGTGAAGTAATGTTCTTTCACTGCAATCAAGACATATTTCCTCAGGTTTGTGGTCATGTGGTCACGGTCTTGTACTGTTATTGTACAATAGAATTATAATCAGTGTGTACTTATACTTACAAAAAACAGTGCAAAACTCCAGCCTCCACCGGGATTCGAACCTTTGCCCTCTCATGTATTTAAGTGCTTGGTTTATTTTTCTGCCAAGTCCTGTTTTGATTTTTCCAGTTTGCATTTCTTGAAAGTTATATAATAGCAATCGATTCATGAGATCAGATTCCCAACTGTATACATATCTTCAGAGGTTGAATCCCAAATAATGACTTTATGACCATACGAACGTAAACAATATCAAATGCTAACAACACTTAGTGTCGATGTCGTTACCAATAGTGTCACTTGATTTATTGCTTTCATGTGGCCATACTGCCAGTAATAAATGAACACACTATGACATAGACAATTCAAACCTTGAAAATATTTGAATAATTTGAGTTTAAGTTTTGAGGTCCCCTTTACTGCAAAAAACTAAAAGGAAAACGCAATGATTTATGCAGTAGCGTTTCATTGCCATGGTAAGCTACTGTTGAAATGTCATTTTGACCTCACAATGTAATTGTATGGTCTAAAGTAAAGTAAAGTAAAATTTATTGATATTCATCATAAAATGACAATATAATAAAATGGACTACAGCATCTCAAAAAAGGGTTAATAAAAGTTATCTATGTATCATACAATTCGAAGTCTTAATACTTCTAGGTAAAAATGATCGCCTAAACTGTTCTGTCCGCATACGTGGGAAAGTGTAAAATCTACGTGGTTTCATGTAAAAATCAAAGAGAGGGTGATCGGAATCCTCGACTATTAGAAGAAGCACACTGACATATTATACGATCAGTGAAATCATCCTTGATGGTAGAATACAACTTGATGGATTTATTCAAGTAGTCTAATTATCCTTTAGAACAGGGTGATAACCAAACTGGGCCACAGTACACAAGGAAGGACAACACCATTGTATGAAAAGCCAAATCTGCTTATCATAATCTAAGCCAAAGCCGGCGAACCTACGAATACAATATAATCTCTGTTTAGCTTTTGATGCAATATTGTTCACGTGGGTATTCCAAGTAAGCGAGCTGCTGAAGGTTAATCCAAGATAATTAAAATCTGATACAACCTCAATCACATTATTGTCAATGTACAATGGGGCATGACTTTGCACTGCAGGAAAAGCAACAATCATTTCCTTGGTTTTCTTACCATTAATAAGCATATAATTATCCTTGCACCAATTCACAGTATACTCTATGGCTGCGAAATAATTTGTTAGACACTGTGGGTTTTTATCGGTGTACATCCCAATTATGGCAGTATCGTCTGCATACTTCAAGATATAAACATTGTCATAATATGAGACTAATGAATCAGTGTAAATTTCAAAAAGTAATGGGGACAAGCAACAACCCTGTGGAACACCAGTGTTATTAACGAGAGTATCACTGTTGACACTGTTACAGTGAACAAACTGTGCGATCAAACAAGAAATTATAAAATAGTATAATTACATTGTCACTGACGTACGCCTTCATAATGTCCAGTAATTTAGAACAGCAAATAGTATTAAATGCAGAACTGAAGTCCATAAAACAAAAATCCTTGCATAATTACTAGGAGTGTCCACATGTTGACGTAGAATAGTGTCCAGAAGCAGGCAGGCATCCTCCGTCGATCTGCCACTGCGATATGCTCAATTACATAAAACCCTCCATCCGTTCATAATGTACTGTAGCATGATTCTTTTACTACAGTAGAGGATAACTACAATACATTAACCTTGTTCATTTCTCTAACAGATTACCATAGCCTGCCTACACCTGACCATGGCCTTCAAGGAGTGTGATGGATACACTATTTTACTCCAATCTGGCCTCTCTCTCTGTCCTTTAGTGACAGTAGAAAAGATACACATAGAGACTGAGAAGGAGGGAAATGAACCGTATGCAATATCAGAGATACAGTTAACAAACATCTTCTGTTTTGCCCTTCGTTGTCAGTCTGTTAAGGAGCTGTCGTAAGTTGAATCTCATGATTTTGTTATCATACTATGTACCTACAAGTATTCTATCTTGTTACATTTAAATAACTGATTTACCAAAGTAATGATGATAAACACAGAGCTCTGAAAAAAACTTGTATTAGAAATGACGTACCATCAAGAAATACATTATAATCGGAAATTTTAGTGTTACAATCATGAAAAAAAGATGAGTTGTTAATGTTGGTATGACTAGCCATCACAGTATTAATTATAACAAAAAAACAATGACAGTTGTGAATTTGGAAGGTAAGAATAATTTTCATATATCATTGGGAAAATGTCTTACATGATATGATAAGTATCATCAAAGAGGCCAAGGTGTAATTGAACCCAACAAATTTCTTCATGAATTTTGGAGGATTTAATCAGTAATGTGGTAGTATGAGATAATCCCCCACTCTTAAAAACGGAGGACAACATACTGTGCGTGGAATTGTATTACAAACAAGTCTATTTTACATTCTATCTGACTGTCTGCACACCAATTCCTTTCATGGACTCCTAGCACGACCTAAGGACGAGCCTAAACATACTGTACATTACACTATTACCTTCCTGCAGTTATGGGCTCATTTGCTCATATTAAACAGCAAAATAATGTCCACAGTAGGGTGTTTCCATTCCAATCATTTTGAAGCACATTCCTAATCATTTCCTATATGGAATTGGCTTCATAGCAAGACTGTTTTGCTATCTTTCTCTCATGTTGGTTTGTTTCTTCCTTTCTACTTCAAAGGTTCAGTGAATGTCTGCTGCCTCTTTCGCCCTCTCAAGAGTCTATCAATGCAGAGATGATATCTAGGAAACTTAAAAGTAACTATCGATTCTGTCAGTATTAGTTGATTATTTGATTAAATCTAGTCATCAAGGAGTTGATATAAGAGATAATTTTATTGTAACATTTTCATAAGAAGTGCAAAAAGCAGATTGTAAGCCTTTGGTAAAAGCAAGAATGATGCAAAAGTAGAAAATATGACAAAATAAATTGCTTTGTCAGGAGGATTACATTGATTTCAGGAGCAGTAAGTGTTAACCGCCAACTGATTTGTCCTGCTCGACACATTCCGTTGGTACAAGTTACTGTAATGGCAATGTTATTAACTTATCATACCTATACTTAGGATATTTGTTTAAGAACATTACTTTAAGTTTAAACACCGAAATAGTGTCGTTTTAAGTCAAGCCATATTTATTGGATGAAAAGCACCAAATTCAAAGTTAAAGGTCTTAAGTGTTCCATTTTTAGGGTAGAGGTATCCGTTTCATTTATGTGAAAAAGTTAATTCCTCTCCTTCATAAATCCTAAAATGTCTTTAAATTTAACATATTTTTACATACTTGTCATCATAGTATACTGGCGAGACTACGGTTACAGCCTGAATCTCCATTCTGGTGATTGGGAGGTATGATTCTTTTCTTTTTAGTTGCCAGGGCTTTTTGTTATTGTGTGTGTCCATTAGTGCAGAACAAGTTGGAAGTACAGTAGTGTAAATGCCGACAACCACTAGACAACGACAGAGATCGTGACATAGCTTAGGGAAAATAATGTGTAGTTCTAGATTGTGGAAACAATATTTAAAATATGAGTTGGTCATTGGACATTTTTGATTACTAATTAATTCAGATCATTAATCAACTGAAGATACTCAAGGAAACCTTGTATGACGTTTCTTTTCTATTGAGAGTATTTTGAACTTTTCTGTACATAGTGGTAAGTGTGGTAGTATGAAAAGGACATTTTGCTGGATTTGTTTTTGACTTATTTTCATAACAATGGATTTTCTTTAAGCTATAGTAATACCAATGATGCTACAATTAGAATAGTAAAAAAAGTAAAAACAGAGAGATAAGTTTACACTGCTTCATTTTGTGTTTATTTTCAGCTTGATAATATCAATATTATTGAGTCACTGTGTTCAGAGAGGTTACAGATCTGGACTAAAGATAGTAAATTACAACAGAATTGTACGTTGCAGCTACTGAAGAACGCATCTAACAATGATGTAAGTCAGTAGTCTAATATCAAAATCCCTATGATGGACTAGGTATGTCAAAATACATCATCCCCATTATGTACTAGATATTTCATCCCCATTATGTTATTAAGTGTTTTATGAAGATACAATAGTATCATTTTGCATTTTGCAGTCAAATTATTTGAAAATTTGATTCATTGTCTTCAACAGTGTTAAGAATGCAGGATTTTGCATCCGGAACGCAAAGTTTCAGAGATGGACGCAAACACTTCACATTGCGTCACACGGATGGAAACCCTAAGTACACACACTCACAACTAGACGTATATGCAAAACATAACAAAACAAATTTTTGAATGAATATCTTTTGAATGAACATTATTTTCCAAACCTCAGGATAACCAAAATTTCTTCCAATCATTCTGATGATTGAATTTGTCTTAAAGCAAATAAATCATAGCAATCAACCATTTACATTACAGAGATTTACATGCAAACAATAGTCATAGTTCTTTTCCAAACTTCCCATGATCTGATTGGCTAATAGTTCCTTACCTATTGTCTGGAAACATTCTTGTGTCTGTAGTGCTCAATGAAAACAAATTATGTAAATTAACAACAATTTAACATTACTTTCCCGTGTAGAGATGACAATGTTTGTGCTATAAGCTTTGATTTGTGTGCACTTAAATATCATAACATTAGGCCCTGTTGACAGTCATGGTCTGAAATTTTGGTTGAATTTTTTCTACGATATCACGTAATATTTGAGTCTTTGTTTTGATAACAAAAATTGTGAGTTGAGACAAGTTAGGAATTTTGTAGGAAGCTAACATCTCGGAAACTAAAAAAATATTTTCACCTCACAGTACGTTTGTTCTCTTCGCATTGAGAGTTGCTCAAGTATTCATGCCGCAGTACTTTCTTTGTTGCAAAGGTTTCGCACTGTCTTTGACCATGTGCCTCACTGATTTATTTTTCTTGTGCAACATTCATACATCGTAAAAAGTAGCTATTGAAACTTGAGTTTTTATTGGACTTTGTGTGAAGAGTTATTTACATACTGTAAGGGGCAATGGGTTGGAACTGGCCGGGGTTGGGCCAACTTGCCAATGGTGGTTGAGGAAAGGGAAAACTTTGTTCAATTTCCAATAAAACTTATGAATAACATTGCATTGGTTAGCTGTTAATGGTAACTTACGACAGGGCTTCATAAAAGTTGTGAGCAAGTAGTTAAAGGCCTTTAGGAAAGTGTTCTTGTGTCGTCGAGATCTATTTATATTTTCTACAAAATTTAAGGGGCTCAATAAAATGAGTTAAACGTGCAGTGTTTTTACTTTTACGTGTTCTCTCTAAGCACTCCTATTACTTAACATGAATTTCCAACATTCAAAGCATATGCATAGCCTATAACATTTCACACATGCTTTGTAAGGAAGTTGTTTACCATGCAGTAGGATGGATTGTGTGATCTAGGAAAGCATATACAGTATGGTTAACTAGTCTACGGTAAAATTTCTCGCTTTGGAACTTTAAAAGTCATTTTGTTGGTGTGTAATAGTTACAGGTTTATCATTTGATGCTTTTTTTGTGCATGGCATAGACCTATCACTATAGGCTTCTTGTTGTGCACATGCCAATGTGCTTTCAGGGTTCATTATAGCTCAGTATTATGTGTTCCTGTAGAGGTAGTTTACATTACATTTTTCATGGAGGACTACAGGGACGCAAGTTTTTGTGAGCGGACTCAAACGCTGTTAAACTTTTAATCCTAGTAACCATACTGGTCTTCACAGTGTATTAACTTTCACGCTAAATGTACACATAAGATAATCATATCATAATGAATTATTTTTCCAAGGAGTACTCCAGCTAGTGGCACACATAACACAAGATGATTTAAAGATTACATATCACTCTGCAGTGACAATATCTATAATTCATAAGGTGTGTGGTTTGACACAATAACAACAGGACGTTTAACATAACTAATTCATATGAAGAAATTTTCTCACTACATTCCTAGTCTAACAGCCCATATTTCATCCTGGTTATCATTCATATATCAGTCATTTTGCCCATTTTATGTTTCATGCATTTATTTATACATTGTGTACTATGTTAAATAAAGAAGTTGGATCAACCCATATTAAAAATGGTGAAGAAAAATGTTGTTTCTGTTAATATTAATGTTAGATTTCAATAAACAAACTTGAGCCTAATCGTAATAATGCGAGGAGTGGATTTATGCTAGTATTAAGATGGATAAGTGATATACCTTCAGGAAAGTTACTGGCCACAGTAGGTTATAATCGTATAAATAATTGATATAGCTCTAAATCATTTCAATGTTGATTGAATCGTATGTTACCTTCCTTCAGATCCCCATCTTCCATCTGGAGCTTCTACAATCCTTCTCCAAGGCTGATGCTGGTAACATCATCCTCTGTTCAGGGCTGCAATTGTCCTGTCCTGTGTCATTAAAGAAGCTATCGATAGATACATATGAGGAGGGAAGAGAACTGACAGAGACAGAGGTTGTTGGCATATTGATGTTTGCACAACATTCACAGCGATTGGAAAAGCTAATGTGAGTATTTCAATGAATATCGTATCTTAGTAATGCGTACCTAGATACCACTTTCACACTTTAAATAGGCATAAATACCTACAAAGTTTTATCACTATTTGCCAAGTGGAAAGAAACTCTCACAGGACAGATTTTTATTGTTTCTGAATTGAGTATTTACAGACCGATTTTTTACCTTCGCCTTGTTGTTAAACTCTACATTTGGATCGTGAGGAGTGGTGCTTTGTTCGAGTTAATTGTCATTTTAGGGACTTGGCAGAAAATAAGATATATTTCAAATATTTCACAAAACAAATGCTTTATCATTGAATGACTTTCCTCTTAATGAATAGCTTTACTCACTGTTTATATATGATATACAGGTTAGCTTTATAGTCTGTGTTATTGTCAATGCTTTACTCATTCAGGTCATTGACAGTAATCGTCTGAAAAATTTACCAAAAATGAAATCGGATAACTTTTAATGAATTGTGATCAGGCATTTGATCGACTCATGGTTATGCTTTATTTCACAGGTTCTTATTTTGTCTGTTGCCCCAGTCTATTGCTGCTGAGGATATTCCTTCAATATTGAAGTCAAGGAAAGTGAAAGGTACTTCATGCAAATGCTCAGGTTAACCTCTGTCGATTGATCAAAATCAACAGTTTGTAGATTAACGTTATGATCTGATACTGATTACTATTATTACAGCATCCAATCATTGTAGTCAATAATGTAAATTGTATTACTTATCATTGGTTGCCTGAAGTTATCATTAAAATAAGAAACTAAATGTGTGAAACATCAAGCAAAGGATGTATACTTATAGACGATTCTGATATGATGGAGACATCAAGCCTTCTAACTTGTTTTATATTCAAAATGAAATAAAACTGTTAGCATGCTGCTTATCCACTAAGGAGCCTGTGTAAGAGAAGGTAAAAATAAGTTGGCCTGACATTTCAATCCTACAGTAGCAGGAACTTCTTCAGAGGCTAAATGAAAAGTATCAGTAACAGAAGGGACATAAACACACACATAATACAGACAGGTTAATGAGCAGGGTGAACACAAAGAGATAGATGTAAGAGGATTAATAGACAAGGGATGGAGAGAAGAAAGAAAGAAACGGGAAGAGGAGCGGTAGGAGATACAAAGAGAGGATTAAGGTATCAGGGTAGGGAGTAAACTGGAGGACACAGACAGAAATGTGTGGAGAAAAAGAAGGGGGTGGAAGAGAGCACAGTCTCCCTCTGCTGTTTCGTACCAGGTCAGGGCGGCTACCTAAGGAAACAATCCCCTGTTGGGACATGTTATTCATGGTATGGTTGGGAAGGTTAAAGTGTGTAGTCTTATATTCTAATACATGCTACATGCAGTAATAAGCTTGATACAAGACTCAAGAGAGGTGGTACAGCTGGCTGAGATGTTGTTGTTTTGACTTCTGTATTCAGAGTGTCTGTCACTGCTAGACAATTATACATACTGTACACTAGGTGTCTAAATATAAACATACCACCACAGAGATAATGGTGAGGAATTAAGAACCAGACTGAATTAATATTAGATACCCTCAGGAAGTTCTACAGTTACAATAATAATATGCAGTGAGGGTAATTTAAGACTGGGAATATCTCCAGATCAGGGTTTACATGTAATACATCCAGTATGTTACATATGCTGTGCATCAAACATTTGCCTTTGCATGATACATGCCAGTGAAGGGGATCTAACTATTATCTAATGTTATGCTTTTCTAAAGAATTTCAGGTTAAATGTTTTAAAGAAACAATGATACACAAACTGGTTTATCCCGTTTCAAAGCTTTTTTTTTCTGCATAAATGAAAGTTACATTTTTGACTCGATAACAGAACAGAGAATGATGGCAAAACTTGCCCTTCTGCCTTGTTTTGCGCATGTTCTACATGTTAATGTAATTATGTAAAATAGCTTGGTGTAGCAGATTCTTGTACAGTCTTTTCACAATAAATTGCTCAAGGCTTATGTGACTGTGGTGTAGGTCATTGGGGTGTCTGAGAGTGAAATAATCATGTTTTATTTTTATTTTGTTTATCATGGCATTGTAACCTCTTTCATTTTAGTCACTTGGTTACCGTACGATAGTGGCAAAATTTATGACCTCAACCTTGAATCTGGTCGATGGATGGTGAGTATTAAGAACTTATTAAAACATGTTTCACTAACCTATTGCTTGGCAACTGGTTATATAATTATCTGGAAAGAAGTATTAATGTATTCAAAGAATTGGAACTCCCCAACGACTGTTAAGTGATTTTCAAAGTGAATCAATAAAAGAAAGGAACAGTTTGATAGGTAAGATGCATCAATGTATTTTGCTCAGATTGTTGAGGTGGACTCACATATTGAATCAAGCAACAAGAAAATTAAACAGAATAACATCATGTCTGTGTAACCTTACTTTGACCAGTGTTCGTATCGATTGATTGTTTGTCAATTAACAGTTCAGGGGGTATATGGTAAATGTTTAACCGGTTAGTTTACAGAGTGTTTTTTGTGGTCACTCAAGTACATTAAATTAACATTGATTGCAGTACCATCGTGCATCTTGCCTGAAAGTAGTAGATGAAAACCTCATGCAATTATCTTCTGTATAACAGTTGAGTTTTCAAATCCATAATCAATTGCTTCGCACTGTCAGTTACAACTGCTGCGTGTGTGACCAGTATCGTATAGTCTTTGCATTAACTTTTGATCAGCGTCAGTCTACGATACCATTACATAAATATCAAAAAGATTAAGAGGCAACAAAGAACAGTTGATAGATCATTCATTCTTGTCACCTTTGCTCCTGTAATTACCAGATACATGCTCCTTATTGCATTTTGAATATTAACGTCATCAGAGTGTCGTCAAAGTGTCACATGACAGATATTATTGATATAACTTTGATCCCAAGCATCTCTGATATTCATCCCAAAGTAACATTTTTCTTTGTAGCATACTTCCTTCTTTGTTTGAATTGAAAAGAAAAGAAATTCTTGATTCGCCTCATAACTGTTGGAGTGATTTTGTGACGTCATATTGGTAAAGCTCGTAAACCTTCCTATTGTATCTAACTTATAGTATGATGATCGTACGCTCGATGTGACAGATGCAGTTTACAGCAAGGAGGTAGGTAGTGAAGTATAATGTATTACAATACACAGATTCATTGGTTTAATCTCGATGAACATTGTAATGGAGGAGATTGATCATTAACCTACAAAATAATCTGAACATTTGTTGGCATGTGTAGAAATATAATAATGTTTGAAAAGGGACGATTAAAAAAAATATGGTCGCTGTGTGCACCTTGAACACAAAAGAATAGATTACATATCGCAAATAGGAAATGTTGAGTTTTGCTATCTTTATATAAGTAACATAAGGCTTGCTTACTAGATCTTAGAAAACACATAGTGATTCACAGATTCATTAGACATAACAAACAATTAGCTTCTTAATGTTACTCTTTTTAACTCGTATTACTATGAAAAAGTAATATTAAGGGTAACATTAAGTTGATTGCTCCATATTTTCTAATCTCATTTGATTGACAATGTGATTTCACAAATCCCTAACAGCCATATACTTTTGAAATTTGAATTATTTTGTCATACAATAAACTTACAGCTATCATTTATGATTGACTTCTTTTATACAGGTTAGCGAATTCCGGGAAGTATGGCAGTAAGTTATTTTTATGTGCATTTTTTCTTACGATTGGTGATTTATTGAGTTAACATACACAAATCCCCATCATTACGATAACCCCTGCCTATAGCAAATACCACCCAAATCCCCTGTTTTTGGCCAAAAACAGGGGAGATTGAAATATCTACAGGAGTTGGTAATGCTAGCCATACCGAACGCTCTTCTGCACAATTTCATGATTAAACACACAGTGTATCATTTCAGTGTCAAGCCAAACTTGTCATCGCACACCAGAAAGTAGTACTGGCCATGAGAGCACTTGTGTTTACAATCATACAGGTGACTGGTCAATTAAATAGGTGCAGTCAAGGATGAATCCTTATGGCAGTATTTGGGGTAGTTTATGCTATCAAGTAACAAATTATTAATGCTTGAGTGAATTTGAGGAGGACTGTTTTTCTATAGACAGGCTTGACCAACAAGAGAGTAGTATACATCATGTTACTTCAAACCCCCCCCCCCCCCCCGTGAAGCAGCATGATAGTGTAACGCTCGGGCCGACCTCTGGCCAAGGTCGTGCGGAGCGTATGGGGAGTAGTGGCGGAGCCCTGCGGAGCGGCTCTCTGGGTTAATCCCTTGGCTTAGGTATTCCCTTTGTTACTGTAGTAATAGTAGGATACACACTTGTATGTAGGTTGTGTATATCAAATAGGATGCAGTGACTGACATACGTAATTGATATATATATATATATATTGTAACGCTCGGGCCGACCTCTGGCCAAGGTCGTGCGGAGCGTATGGGGAGCAGTGGCGGAGCCCTGCGGAGCGGCGAGTGTAACGCTCGGGCCGACCTCTGGCCAAGGTCGTGCGGAGCGTATGGGGAGCAGTGGCGGAGCCTTGCGGAGCGGCTCTCCGGGTTAATCCCTTGGCTTAGGTATTCCCTTTGTTACTGTAGTAATAGTAGGATTAGCCGCGCGCTGCATAGACCATTGTTTGCCACTATGCGGATTATCCGCCATCACAAACGTTATGGTAATATTCATTACGTAACAGTATGTCGTACGATCGTAAAATTCATTCATATGGGATGGGTGCAGATGTTTTTAGCTAATGTTCTATTAAGGGTTTAAAATGTATTTCGTTGTCGGGGGGATTATTAGACCTTAGGAAAGCTGCACTCTTTTATCAACCATTCTTAGTCAAAGAGACCCATTGTAAGTTTATGTAAATTAGATCCCGTATATAAGGATGTTTTCGAAGGAAATAGGGGACACCTTAATCGAGTTCTTGAACAGCAAGGTCTATAGCGTTGTTTGGTATTTTGGCAGGTTACGCCGTGAAGCCAATACCATTTAGAGCAGGCCTCTGAAGCTGTATTTCATCGTTTTACTTTTACTTCTCGCCGTATTTTTCTGTTACTTCTTAGAGCATTTGAGAGCTGATTTATTTATCCTTGTTTAGGACGAAGAAGTCCATTTACGTTTATTTTAATAGTCAGTTGCGGAAATAAACCGTTTTATACTTATCTGGATTGTTTGGATAATTTCTACTTGTGTTTGACTCCACGCTATTTCGCCGACTTTGTGGCCAATCAAAATACAACACCATCGGCCAAATATCCTAACCTGCCGGCCTAACGCTACCCAATCTCAACCCCCACCCCCAAAATCGTTACAATATATATATATATATATATATATATATTACGTAACAATATCTTTTTAAGAATGAATTAGAGATGACGTCGTTGCAGCCTGTTCAAACCAGCAAAGTCAAAACTATGTTTTCTTGAATAGAATTGGGTAAAACAATGTTAAACTTTATTTGCATTGTAACGTAGATCTATGTTAACATTTCGTTGCAACTGTTGCAATTTATCTTACTGCAGGGGTACAGACTGTCAAAAGGCTAGAGAAAGGAAACTGAAGGTACCAGATGATGATACACAGACGCCACTGCCCACTGCCAGATCAGTATAAATCAGCCACGTAACTGCCAGATCAGTATAAATCAGCCACCTAACTGCCAGATCAGTATAAATCAGTACAGGTATCAACGACGATCTTATAACATTGGTACTGAATGTACGATTGAAGTTTATGAAAAAAATAAGTGCAACATTCTTGGATTGGATTAAGTAGGTATAATGTTCAAGTACATTGAGTAACAAAACTATAACGCATGCTCATTTGGATGGAAAAGACCAAATAACAATTTCTATGGAACGGATTTGAACCAGTCACCTCAGCATCACAACTCCTGCGATATAGAAACTGAGGTACCCTGCCTTAATTTTTCAATGATTCCTATATTGAAATTTCTTCTGGGGTCGCTAGTCAGAAGCTATGCATTGAAAAACCGCCCTTTAGTATGAAAGCAGTTCATTTTTTTTCGTCACTGCCCACTTCTTCACCTTTCAAGGTGATTAGTCTGGAATGTTAGCCTGTGTTTTGCGTAATTTATTCGCCAAGCCTAGCAAAGGAAAAAAGCGTGGAAAAGTCACTTGCTCAGCTCAAATTTCCTTTGATCTACTGCGAGAGCCTATTAACATGCTCGAGGCAGGTAAACTGTAATGGCAGTTGTATTAAAGGGCGCATTTTTCAAATGGATACCTTGCATATCGTGTGGCCATGCAGGAATCATGCCCATTTTCATTCGATATAACCATTGCTTACAATTTTGCAGTTCAAAATTTTGTTTTAAATTATTTATCAATGCACTGAATGACATTACATTGAAATTTTCAGTTCCACTCTTTATATACGTAACTTACACTCTTTACATTCGTAACTTAAGTAAAGAAGGGTATAAAGAATAATATTAAACGTTTGCTATATGGTACATTAAATTACACTATTACATCATTACCAACAACTATATTGATGTGGTGGAGACTTGATTACAACATAGCTTATTCGAGGTCTTATTGTAGGGAAAAATGATCAAGAAGAGAAGAATCCATTATCAACTACTTAGAAATGGTAAAGAGATCAAACAATTTAAATCTAACAAGTCTCAAGCAGAGAATTAAGCAGCCGAGCAAGTTTATGACTGATACAATTCGACTTGTAATATTATTCTTATGAATCTCATGAAAGTTGGAAGGTAGAACTTTGTTATACTGTTTAAGCTTAAACGTACCAAACTCACTTTATATTCGCATTGTCGAATTTCAAAAAATCCCCCAAGAAACTACAATATTACATCTGGAATAACACTCACACACACAAAACACAAAATGTTACCTCAATTTGTTAACATGTTTACAATTATGTTTGTTTTTGTTAGTAGTAGGCCATATGAAGCTTTTCAGCATTTAGCATATTCTTTTGGTCCATGAACTGATAGATATTCTCTGTTAACCATGGCAGGCCTTTTGTGCCAACTTATTGTGCCGTGAAAAGTCATCATTTTGTTTCACAATGACTTTCTGGTTCTGATATCAAATCCCTACCCTTTAGAAAAAATGCATTGGTTTACGTTCATTTTGTCTTTATTTGTAATCAATTTTGATATTTTAGGCAATTTACTATAATTGCCAATGCAGTTATATATTGTATATTAACACTTCATGAGATCTCTCTTGCATCTACTATTGTTATATACACTTTCTTACATTCCTTTTAAGAGAATGTCATATTGTAGCATGCAATACATTAAAGTCCGTAAAAGGTAACTTCGTTTGCTGCATCCTTGGAACTTATTAACTCCAGTTTTTAACTTTGGATTTAATGAACAGGCTGGGAATTTGAATTTTGTAACACCTACATTTTAGTCGTTCAGAACAATGGTACTCTTGGCAAATACTTTTAATGTCAGGAAACATGCGTGTACTTTAGACTGAGCTTACTGGAAACATCTTGACTTCACTTGTGATTGGTTCTTTGAAGTATTTAATTAATTACAGCAATAGTAATATTTTTAAAGTGTTGATGTTTTCCAGTATGTTTTATAATAATATTTTTGTACATGGCCACTTTGTAAGTTACCTGAGAGAACTCATTTTTTTTCTTCAAATCACTTATTCAGGAATATGGGAGAATACATAAAGATAATTATCTTGACCTGTCTAATCATTTATTTGAGTTATTGAAACTGATTTGAAGGCTTCCTAGCCTAACCGTTACTAAATCTCAATGCAAGATCAGTATTCCCTATCTGCTTACCCACGCTACTCTATGCTATCGGGAGTACCATCTCTTAATCTGACAAAGAAGGGCTAATTAAAAGAAAGGCCTTAAGCATGGGTGCATATGATTTAGTGAGGAAATAAGGAGGATGTGAAAGTTCACCAGTCGTGTACGTGGTAGTCATGATGGACTGGTCTCATTGATCCAAATTTAGATAAATTGGACGAGATCAATTCAAGGATTAACCTGATCAATGCTATAACAGAGATTCCCAAGTCATAGACACTCATGTTAATTTGTCCTGACTCCCAAACTTAAAGCTCGAATTCTAGCTGAACAAAATACTTGGTTGAGTTACAACTGTTATAACCATTTCAGTACTTCTTTTTGTGGAATTGTTATAATAATACGTAAGAAAATACACACAACAGCCTTCTAGACTAACCAAAGTAGAAGTCCTGATATATTTCAATTTGGGCACTTTATACAGATAACCAGTGACAGGTCAAATTGAGTACTGGATACTTAGTTATAATGTCACCTATAATTGGATGGTCTAGGGATTGATTATGTAAACCTACTGGCAACTTATTTCAGCTAACAAATGGACACCTGCTTTGGTGGTTTATTGAATATTTGGATATAAAATTTTTACTTTGATCAAAGTACTCACCGACGAGAGAAAGTACTTCTTTCTGAAAGGACCGGATGGCTAGAAATATATCTGATGGTGACATCTATAGGGGAAGGGGAGGGGGAGGGAGGAAGAGATATAGTACGAAAAGAGAAGACAAAAACTCATTTCTCCTCTTGTATTGTGTTCCCGAAAGCGAGCTCTCGCAGAGCTTTTGACAGGGGCGGCGATTTGTTTCAAATATTGGGAAGGGGGGGGGGGACATTTGCTTGGGTGCAGGCGCTTAGCAACTTTCATCCCCAAAATTGTTAGCATAAATCGTGATATTTTATATATATATATATATATATATATATATATATATATATATATATATATATATATATATAAATATATATATATATATATATATATATATATATATATATAGGCCTATATGTAGATGTGTAAATGTATATATAGTAACTGGTTGCTACAGCCCTGATTTCCTTTTTTATCGGCAAACCAAATTTCATTACGGATGCAGTCCGTCTAGCTAATTCATTTTGAAAAAGTAAAAACTACTTTCGGTGAAAGTCTCTGACGTTTCTTTGGTGATATTTAGTAACAAATTGTGGAATTTTCCAAGGAAGGGGCAAATTGTGAAGGCATACCAGGCGCGTATCCAGGATTTTCTAACCCGGGGGGGGGGGGGCGCGAATTACTATCTAAGCGGAGCGCCACCATCGGTTGGTGTGGAGCGTACAAGAAAATTTCTGGTTTTGATACCCCCCAGATCACCGGAAATGGCACTTCTCGGGCTTGAAAATGAGCAACCAGATGTACACTTTTGCCTGAGAACCAAGTATTTCCCAAAACTTTTTTCTATCCATAACCTTTTTGAAGATTGTCACCAGTCACACATCATGTTCGACCTCATTGCATGTCCTATGGGTCATTGCTTTTGTAGGTTATTATACGTCACGGCCCACAATATCCGAAAGCCCCACTTTTCAAGGTTTTAAGCCCATTACTTGTTGAGAATTTGAAAATTCACTTTTCTCGTGAATAAAATCACTTCAAAACATACCCATAATGTTGCAGAAAATTCAATCTATAGACAAGCAATATAGAAAAACCTCCTTGAACCCCTAACAGACAGGTCAAAATTGAACGAGTAGAGCGAAGTATGATGAAGAATGCTGGTCAGGAATTTTTCTAAAATTCCGACACAGTTAATTTATTGGTGTAGAAATATTGCAACCTCTTATAACAGCTATTAAAACTTGGTTGAAGGAATTCAAATGAAAAATAGCAGATATTTCCGATATAAGGTATCAGATATTTCGAAACCGAACACTACACACATAGGCGTAGGAGGCGGGGGCTGCAGCCCCCCCCCCCCCCCCAACCATTTATTTCGCCCTGAAAATTCGGGCAATATGCTGAGAATTTTTCGGGCACCTACTGAAAGAAAAATAAATTGCAATGATGTAGCTTAAGGAAATGGATAGTTTAAAAATGATCTCCTTGGTAATTAAAATAAAGTTGTAAGCTTGGCCGACTAATTCGCCATTACTAATGTAAAAGAGAGTTTTGACATAATTGGACCTGTATGCTTTTTCTCCATCTACATAAGACATTTCGTTGTTTACATTAGCATCCGGCGGTATACTGTGCAACTTTCACCGACCGTATGGTACACGATGGCATGCGATGTAATAACAGATTCTTACATATATGATATTGACCTTAACATGTTGAACGCGCGCTTCGCGCGCGAAAAATTTTGGTTACATTTTTCGGGCAAGTCGTTACAGCCCCCAAATCCAATTTGGCTCCTACGTCTTTGACAACACACATAGACAGTTTTGATGCTGATATGATGTGACATCTGCTCTTTGCTATACCAATTTGAATTGGCGTGTAGCTAGTAATTTGCCAAGGGAGGGGCGAAGCCTGTAGGCAGGTAAGCGTAGCGCCACCATGAGTTGGCGCGAAGCGTACAAGAAAATTTTGGCCGAAAATGCCCCCCAGATCGCTGGATATGACACTTCCCAGGCCTTGTAAGTTGCATCTAAGCATTTGCTATTTTGAAATTACTAGCGATATCATAAAGAAAATTTGCTCGGGGGGGGGTCATGTTCCCCGACGACTCGGTCGAGTTCAAAACCAGCCACAGTTGGTTATAATAGACTATATATAGTATACATATAGATACGTTAGTGAGAGAGGAAAAATGGAAACGTCAAAAAAACGTCGGTGTAAGGGGTAGGGTGAGGTGCACGTCCCCTCCGTAATCCTCGATCTGTCACTGGCTACCCTGTGTATATAATATGGATCAGCGCTGTAATTACCGTATGTCACTGTTCCTCTTTCTCTTCCCGGTGTCTTGGCGTTAATCTTCTACTCCCTCCTTTTCTCCTTTTTCTCTCTTTCTTCTTTTTCTTTTCCCTTCCTTCCTCTCCTCCTTTTCTTTTTTCCCCCTCTTTTCCCCTTGTTTCTTCTCTTTTTTCTCTCCTCTTTTTCTTACCCGGGGGGCGCGCGCCCCCAACGCCCCCTGGATACGCGCCTTATATATATATATATATATATATATATATATATATATATATATATATATATATATATATATATATACTAACCACGTGCCGTGCCGTGCCGTATATTGATTTCTGCAATTTGTTAAAGAGTATCTCAGATGTGCAGTAGACTCTCCTTTGGAGAAGTTGGATGATCCGTTTACAGCAATGGTTGGATGACAAGATTAACTTAGCTGGTTTCGTTAACAGTATCGACTTAATAACCATCAAATAGCACCCAAAAGCTTTCATCAGTTTGATGAATTATTATAACTTGGATAGATGCATGAAATGCATGAGATGCATGAGATGCATGAGATGCATGAGAAACCTGGTTGCTCTTTAACCAGCATCGGAACTTAAATAACACCTATCACAGTTTGTTCATAACACATATACATACTAGCTTCACCTTCTTATACATGTAGGAACTTGAGCTGAAGTTGTTTCTATTCTAAAATCCTGCTGAGGTTAATGCAAGCGGTCAGATTCATAGTTCCTTCTATAATATTGCTAAGTATACCGTTCTTCAAATAACATGTGCACTTAGAGTTTCCGCAAAAAAAATATTGTTCATTTCATTTCCGTTATCACCAGTATAAATATACAATATTTATTAATAGGAGAACCAAAGACATATAAAAATATGTACATTAATATGAACATAAATATCAGAAAGTAAAAGATTAAAGAACTGTTGAAAACTTATGTTACTAAAAATAATCTACAAACAGGATCCAAGTCATTATGTTTGAATAAACTTTACAGCAAAGCAAAGAAAAAAAAACTAAGACTCCGGTCACACGTATAAAATCTCATCTTCCGACCATCGTTTCTTAACTATAGTCCGGACAGAATTTACGAGGAAATTACGAGCGATCCCATCATTAAACTAACTACGGTAGCGGTCACACGTACTCACACGACGTTGTACTATATTCGGACGATCGTTATTCGCGAACACATGCATCGGTGAGTTAATTATGCTTTTGCAACGCTATCATGCGCAGTTGTGTTGGGTCGGTCAAGGGTCACGGTTTTGATGATGTTTCGCGGGGTTATTAGATGTAAGTAGTAGATGATGGCGATGGAAGCTCAATTTGCAGTAGCGCTTTCATTGTTTTATTATTATGAGGTTTGTATTACGAAGGAGGCGTCACATATTGGAAGAAGCATTCCTGCAAAGACAAGAAGCCGCTGTTCGCCGACAGAGAGCGTGTAGGCGCATATTCATTCGTAATACACAGCGAAATATTATGGATATGCAATCCCAGCACGCACTGCTCACGCTAATGTGTATGCGTCCGTTCGTATCCCTCTTTCGCCATCATTTCCGCACACATTCTAAACACCTCCTTATTCCCGGTGTTTTCCACCATACTCTGTATCTACTCCCCCCAAAATATATCAATTAGTGTCAGGACTTCTTGTTCCTCCCAGGTTTTACCGCGAGCTGTGGCCGCCATTGCGAGTTGTCTTGTCGAATTGTCCGGAGTGTTGATTGTTGTGTTGTTTTGTGGTAGAAACCGTACGTGTGTATGTACCGTTCACTTATTAGTGTACAGTATGCAGTGCAGTGCAGGTTTGTTTTGTTTACATCGTATGTATCTAGGCACGCGTCGCTATGTCAAGGGATTGAAATCGGGGATTTCCGGCCGAGGTCAGTGTTTATGCTAAAATGTGTATTCTGACAACGCAATTGAGGTGATACGCATGGTTATTTCTGCTAACGATGGTCGGACCATGGTTAATTCGGGGCTAATGATGCTAATTACCATCTTTAGTGGACGATGGTCGGACGATCGTCAGACCATAGTAGAGAGCGGTCACACGCAAATTGTACCGTGGTCGGACCATGGTCGGACCATCGTTATGTCTGAAAAAATGTACGTGTGACCGGATTATAGATATAGCAGATTATAGTTATGGGGATTTTTAATCTGATTTTTTTTATACACAATTATTGATGTAAGAATTATCCCTCGCGACCGAAATGGTAAAATTAATCCTATATCTGAAACATCACTTTTGACGATGTCATAGAGGGATTTGTCTTAAGAACAGACTAAGCTGATTTACAGATATACGACTGTCTGGTATAACAGACAACGCATATTCATATAGTCTATATCGCTGTAGGCATTCC
Source organism: Apostichopus japonicus (assembly GCF_037975245.1). Lineage (NCBI taxonomy): Eukaryota > Metazoa > Echinodermata > Holothuroidea > Aspidochirotida > Stichopodidae > Apostichopus > Apostichopus japonicus. Next base: position 8,889,573 of record NC_092567.1, read on the forward strand.
GTTGCAGTCGCTCCGGACTAAGGCATGTTTGTTTGGATAAAAGTGTTACAATATACATCGATATAGAGACTTCAAACTAGTCTTGGTGATTTTCTAACTTTAAGATATTAACATAAAGATTCAGTTGTTCGTTTGTAATACATTTGTTTGAAGCTGACAGTTACAGATCAGTGAGTTATGTGATATTAGTATGTAATACAGGCGACGGTAGGATAGAGCGTTAATCTAAGATATTATCTTCGTATCCTCGGCACTCTTGAAATAGGCGCAATGTTACATGTTGTCAAGTGTCTACTTCCTGTCAGGCTCATAGTAAACTTTAGAATCTCATGTGAGGATATTACAAAGTTTTCATCACCCTTCTATCATCCTAATCTTTGTCATTTGTTTAAAGGTGGGATCGCTCGTAATTTCCTCGTAAATTCTGTCCTTCACACCACCCGATTCAAAAATAATATCAATACTACCCTCTATCGGATCGTCGCTGTTGTCTCGTAATTTCTCGGCAATCCCGTATTTACGGCTAGTAAGCAATAAACGGGTTCGGTTACTTGAACGGTGGCCTTGGCGAAATTCCTGCATAGTTTCTTGTCTGTGGCAGTACAGGGAGTAGTTATGGAACAACTCCCTGGTCAGTAGTATGCGGTATTACGCCGCGTTTTCGTGTGTTGTGTGATACAAAACTCAGTGCTTCGTTTTACGTTCAGAACTTTTCACAACTAATGGGCTGTATAGTATAGGTTACGGTCGAGCTTTGCATCAGGCGTAATAGTTCGACCAGGGAGCTGCTACTCTAGCAGTTCCCTGCTTTTACTCTTTTAGGCCTACATGGTGAGCAGTCGAAGTCAAGAAACAGCTCAAGAAACTAATAGTTATGAACTTTATGTCTGATTCACGCTGACTGGTGTCACAAAAAGACAAACGCGAATGAGTGAAAAAATTGACTGAAGTGATTACAAACTATTGGGTATCAAACGTAAAGTCAAGTCCGTCATGTGTGAACAATTGGTATTTCAGCCAATTTAGGTATTAATTATACATAGACTGAGTCACAGCTTACATTGTATTTTATACATAAATTTTAGTTATATATCAGGAGGGAAAGACAAAGCATTTTATGTCATATACCATATACAGATAAATATGTATATTTAATTATTTTTGGACTCCTGGCAACGGGCCCTTTAGGCGATCACAGAGCACTTGCCCTAGCTGCACCCCGTCCTCCTAACCGGTGCACGTAAACCCTGTCCTTGCACCCCTTTGACCCGAATTAAAAAATAACGAAACTTGAACGGAAAAGGAAAGGAAAATACGTTGCCATAAGGGGCGGCTCCACCCTCTTTAGAAAGGATTGGCAAAAAGGGAATAAGTACATGAACAATAAACTAATAGTTATTTCCATTGCAAAGTGTCTCGCTGAGCATCGGCCGTCAAAGCAAAAAACTTTTTTTTTCTAAATCACGTCAGTTTATTGCTTTCCAGCGTACTGTACTCCCAGAATTGACTATCCTGCTTCTTGTTCCGAACGGCTCCCAACGAAATGCCAAGAAGTCGGCAACGGGGTTGGGGTGGGTTACCCAGCTCCACCATGGGGCACCTCATCACGACTGACTCGAATTACAACTCGAAACTTTAACTGAAATTGGATTGAATTTAAAAAAAATATATACTAGATGTCTGCATGGATCATACTTATCTATACTATTGTGTGACCATATAGGCGTACGGGCTCTATATAGTCAACCAGGAGAGACTGGGGGGAAGCTTTTTTCTTGCCACAGAAAATTAAACATTGCCCGGAAGTTCCTAGCACGATTAATTCATTTCAAACTTCGACGGCAATGAAGGACAAAGAGAACCATATAGGCCTATGCCTGACTATAAGATCATTGAACCATCACGAACAACTCCGAATAATCTTCCATTTGCCGATTCATGACACTGGGAAGTAAGGGGTGGGGGGGGGGTGGGGCTTTCCATTTGATCCGCAAGTATATTGAACGGTCACCACAACAAGGGTGTATAGCTTGGGACTAGCACGGGGAGACTTGTCAACCTTGTGAACTTTTTTGGGGGTGAGATGCGGGGGGGGGGGGGGGAGTCGGCAAACTAAAACATACAAGGGTAAACAGAGGGGAGGAAAGAGGTCAAGAAAGAAAGCGTGAAAGACAGATGAAGGGATGGAGGAAGAAAGTAAAGAAAATGTGGAGATGGAGGCTAGGGGTAGAGATAGATATGATATGAAAGTACAGAGAGAAAAAAACCAAGAGTAGAAAAATGGAGATCACTGGGATACTGTCAAATACACAAGAAGAATATACAATCTAAATACTGGAATTAAATAATGCACCACATAAATACAGCTTTATGACATCAACAAATCAGAGGGGAAGGATATAATGTTTCAAGGATGCTGGGAAATAAGACACAACAGAAGATGATTATGGTTTCTGATCTATTAGGCTTCTTCTCTCTACTGCTACCAGGATGTAAGAGACCACAGGGACTCGCACAACTCTTTAAGTTGTGATGACCTCTGACCCTTACTATGCCTAACTGTTATCTTGCCAGGAAATAAATACACCAGTGCATGAGAGGAGGTGAGAGACAGGACTGATTGATCGTGTCGATAGGGGTACATGTGATTCAAGAAGATAGATGTAAAGATTAGCATCATTTGGACACTTCAAATGGGACCCCCTCCCCACCCCCCCACACCCTCCTCCACGTTCAAATCATATCCCCTCCTGGCAACGGAAATGAACACCAGTATAAATAAACCGATACAGATATTTATACAGGGCTGTGCGTGTAGGCCTATATACAATAATATAAAGCTGGCCATTCTCTGATTGTTACTCCTTGATTGAATTTCCCCAACCTTGCCCACCTTGACTTAGAGGGTGGCCAAGCTCCTGATTCACAGTCATAGCTACTATCGAACAAAAGGGACGAAAGCAATTTATCTCAATCTGGTGATGCAGATGTATCATTAGCTGCTAATCCAACGTTTGTGAATGTCGCACAACCTGTCAACAAAAGTCTGGGAAAAGTGCTTGCCCCTGCCATATGTATGATCTCTTTTGTTCAGGATCATGTAAATGTGGCAATGTGTATTCGTATAGTCTGAGGTTTTTCTCCCATGCTGCTCCATATCTAATCCTACTGGTAACATTGGACAGAACATTGGCAGATGGCTTCTTGAGAGGTGTTGAAGTAACTGGATCAGGAGTATCTGTAGAGATTACATAAAACAAGAGTTACTAGATTGCAAGTATCCTGCTATAGCTTCTATGGCTGTGACTAAAAATATACCTTTTGTTTAAAACTTATCACACTTATGCAGCACTGGAAACTGATATTTCAATTTAAATGGTGTCATTGAGTTTAGAGGACATTGAAGTTACAAGTATGTTGGTGAAACCAAGACCACCCTCAAGAAGTAGTTCTAGTCACAAGTCACTTTCAGCTGCCCAATCATACCATTAAAGACATGTCCCAACAGGTAACTGAATTCGTAGACTAACCATCTCAGACATAGTACACCACAGCAGAGATAGAGAGAGCGGACGGAATGCCCTAGCACCATTCAACTGAATAGGCTCAATATACAGGAAGGACATGACTAACTTTATCCTGCTCCATCTCTGTATTCTGCTATAGTTTATTCGCCCTCTCTCCTTACTTAATCCTCGCTTTGTACTCCACAGTTTATCTAAATACCTCTGCTTTCACTGACTCCTTTTGTTCAATACACCATTAACTTCTTTCTTTGTGTTCACCATGTCCTCTCTGTTCCAGGCTCTATTGTGTCTCTTGAATTTACTGTTACTAGTCAGTTTGCCTCTAAAGAAGATCCTGATAATATCAGGCCCACTTACTTTTATAAATTTTAATACACATGTATGCTTTTTAGTGGATGAGCAATATGCTACCATTTTGTTCTTTTCTTTTGGAATTAAATGAGAATGAAATTGTATTATTTTTCTGATCACATCAGATCAGATAAGATTAGCACTGCTCTTCCAGTCTGTAATTCATGCAAGGATAAACATATAAATTTACCTTCTCCTTTCTGAGTGTCAACTGATCTTTCTGTGGTGACAGCTGCTGAGAATGCCTCTGTTTGACTTTCAGCATCTTTCCGGAAAAGATGCATTTGAAACCTATACAATGAAACCAAAAAAATTGTCCGTAAATCATATAACTGAAATAGTAATTTTACTGTACACCCCAAGCTTAATTGTATGCATAATGAATCTGGTAAATGGTAATGACCAAATCATTACAAACATACATGTTTTTATCATACCTACCCAAGAAAAAATATGAAAGAGAAAAGTAACAAACAAACACTTAGGCATATTTCAATAATAACATATTGTTAACCCACATTGATTTAAACCCAGATAAGGATGAGATATTCTTTCATACTCTTCTTCAACATATCCATAAACCGCGGTACCTTTCAGGAATTGTAAGGATAATTTTGTGTTGCCCAACTGCTTGCCCAACAACTTGAGCTCACATGTCAATGTAAAATTTACTATGTAAACATCCTGTTTTAGTGAACTGATTGGTTTCATATCGCTAAAAGATATCCAGTCTTTTGATGAGAGTTTGATGTACACTCATTATTTACCTACTGTGTAAACTTCCTGTTTATGTGAGCAGTTGGTTTCATAAGTGAGAATTGAGATGCTACTGTAGCTTACACCATGACATAAGCCCACCATTGTGAAAAATTCCTGTTTACATGAATAGCTTGATTTCAGACTACCATTAATTTAACGCTAGATTACTCTCCACAAGAGATAGTTTCGGCCACCAAATTTAATAGATATTATAATTTTTGAACACTAAACATCAGATCATTCACAAGAAGCTGAACAAAAACAAGCATAGTATATACTGACTATATATAAAAAATATGATAACTTAGCACAGCATCATAAAGTATGAGCATCAGGCCTACACGCAAAAAAAAAACTGGTACTTTCTTACCCCCAGGCATGGCTATATAAAGGTTTATATAGGTATAGCTATATGTACTATGGTCCCTCAATTTGTGAGGCTAATTTACCTAACTTCTTGCATAGCAGTTGGGTTCCTTCAAAAATCCCAAACACAGACATGTACACATGATTGCTGGAATATTGGACAGACAGTCAGTAGATAACAGTATAACACCCTGTTGCCCAAATGAACCATTAAAACTTGATTGCATATATGCTGGCTGTGGTTGACCTTAGAAAAACCTAAGGTCTAGTTGCATACGCAGCGGTGTGAAAACATGTGAATCAGTTAGGAGTGATTCTAAATTATTTATGTAGATGCATTATTTTTATAGGAAAAATTGCAGGTCCATGTGGTTGTACTTGTACAGCACAGTAGGCCTTCCTCACTGGTGTATATTACAAAATTAGGGAATACAGTTACTATGAACACTAAATTCTGATACTTATTACTAATACTATAGGCCTTAGTCCTATGTTATATTGCCCAGTTAATTATGACTGGGCATAGGTGAGGCTTTTCTTTCAAATGCTCATTCACAAGAATTATTCTTCAAACAAGGACAGCTGATAACAATTTAGAACCTGGAGGGGGTGGGGATGAACAGATCACCTAGGCCTAGTGGTTAGAAAATATATTTCCATCAATTTGTTGAGGCAAAAACAGTTTACTTTTTGGTGATGAGAAGGCCCAGCTTTCCATGGCATAAATATGAGGAGTGAAACTAAAGACCCCCAGTCCCTGTCAGTCTTCTTTAGGAAGGATATTTTAATTTTTAACTGTATACAGTACAAAGTGGCTATTCTTACAACTAGTCGTAAGAATAATTTCCGACTACGCATGGGCAGTTGCTATTTTTATGATTAGGAGTACTAATTTTACGACGATGAGTAACAATAACTTCCGGTTAGGGTTAGGGTTATGTTTAGGGTTACCTCTACTACATGCGCAGTTGCTTTATTTACTGCACTTGAATTTGCCTTTGTCGTAAGAATAGTTTATAATTGTTACGACTAGTCGTAAGAAACGGCCTATACAGTATCCTCATGACAAGCATTCACAAACAGTGATGATGATGACTCAGTAATACAACTTACTGCTATTTTGTGCTAGGATAAGTATGATAAGGTTAGCATACGCTAGGTCCATTGGAAAAATAATGAATGATAGGCCTAGTTACAAAGCCTAGGCTCATCAAATCATGTATGTTACAAATACAATAGCATAGACACTGCGAAGTTCGAACACCTAAGCCTTAAAATACCCCAAAAACTATCTTCATTTTATTGACAGATATGTACGTACATACTTGCGCACGGGTCATTTTGGAGAGGAAATAACTGTAGCTTCCTAGTTTTTAGTGATATTGGCTTTCGCTTGTAGGCTATCATGGTGAAATCGTGTATTTCTTAGGGGTGTCCGAACTTTGCAGTTTTCTGTACTTCGCAATACTGACAGTTACCTAGGACAATACCCTGTAGTACTACTATGTACTAGTATTACCCTATACAGTTTTAGCCTAGCTTAGCAAATCATTACCTTTTTGTGTGATCCTGAAGCAAATGTTCTGCGAAATCTGCGTTGCTAACAAATCGTGGACATGTTTGTAGAGTTCTTTCTCCATTTGCCAGTTTACGTAGGAACGTAGAAGATAGATCTTCGTGGCATCTCTTCGTCGCTGTTGTTCCTTTGCACTGCTGTTTTTGTCAGGTCCATGCAACAATGGCTTTCCTCCACTTGAACCTATACGCTCGTTCCAGGATAAGGTCGTTTTCTTTCGCCCGATTCTCCTTGCCCTGATCCCTTTTCCATGACTGTCACTATACTCTAGTCTAATCGAATGTATTTGTACGAAAATCGTACAGTATTCTTTACTCAAAAGGCACACAAACAACAAACTATCGCGTACGAAAATCCTTTGCGGTAAACAGTACAATAATCTGAAATGCTGTGCTATAACATTATGTGTGCATGGGTACGGCCTTGTTACGCATACGCTTGCCTGTACTATTCACTGATCTAAATTTGCCACCGAGGTCACGTGAGTTTTAGGGGTCCCATTAAACCTCGCTGAAACCTCGATAATGCCAGCGCCCTCAAAAAAAAAGTCTGCGAGCGATATCGCCTTTAACTTTCTCTTGTTACTAGAAAACTTCTTTCCATAGTTTATTATAAACTGTCCCTACTCCTGTCTTTCAACGCCCTTTCATCTGATTTGGAACCATATATGTGTGTTCTTAAAGCAGCCATATCCGTTGTTGTATTATGTTATTAATTTAACTTGAAACGAAACATTGTACAACTGTAAATGTGGTGTGTGCTCATTAATGAAGTGGTAATTCATGTAATCACACGTTGCACTTGAGGACGGAATTCTGATTCAGTCAACTTGAATCCAAATAAAGACAATTGGTCATAACAATCTACGTATTGCCTAATTATCGTAACGGCACACTTTCTCTGGTTACATTTGTTATTGTTAAATAGTATATCAAAGATGAAAACAAATTTCCCAAGAGATTATTATGGGGGAAGGGAGGGGGGCTAGTTCTCTTTACTGAAGTAACGACATTTATATATAAAGATACATTTGTAATTGTCCAACGACGAGGAGTTATTTCTCCAGGATGTATCGTACAATACACAATATACGTTAGAAACCTTGTGACGATGTTGGTACAAATAAATGAAAACAAATGAAGTCTCCCTTCCACTCTCGTACTCCAGTACTTTCGTCCTATTACCTAATTATTGTTGTCCTTCTTTCTCTGCATGTAGACTCCTATGTGCTCTCCTTATAGATGTAGTTGTCTTGTGAATCAATGGATATTCTCAATTTTAAAATAGAGAATATTCAGACAGATAAAAACATATAAAGCGAAATGAATCTATCGTGCTCCCAGTGTTTCTTAGTCAAAAATGTTTTATTGGTGAAAATATCGATGGATAATTTTCATCTCTAGAATCTTTACGTCTGACGTCACGGCATGCAGCAATACAACAATCATTAAATGTGAGTCAGTTCTAGTATTTTGAGTTGTATTAGGATATGAGGGATCCATATCGATTATATTTCATTATTTATTTATATTAATGTATATATATATACGTGACTGATATGAATATGTGGGTCCAAGCAGGCTTATATATGAAAGGACGTATCTGGGTTTAACTTGAAACTAACAAATGGATTATTTTAGGTAGGTTTCATCAACTTGATGTACTTAAACATACTAGGAAAATTAAAGGAGAGGTGAACTGCTTAAATGTTTAAAGAAAAAATAAATTGAAGGTTTTTATTTTATATTCAATGAAACGTCGTTGCGTTCCACCCTCTGTATGTACAGTACTATGAATAAGCAGCAGCATTATGATACAAATAAAGTCAACGGTGAATCTGAACTAATAATGGTTTTTAAATATTTGTATTTTTCCTTTCGTCTTTGAATAACGGCTAAATCTAATTTAAAATAAATAGTATCTCGAAGGAGCTGGACAAAGAGTTGAACAAAGAGAGTCTTATATAAGAAAACTGATGATGTACAAACTACCATTTAAACATACACATACAGGGTATATATAAAAAGAAAACAAATCTGCGCAGGGTTTTTATATTTCATCGTATTAATGTAACCAATATGATGCTTTGTGGGCTAACCAATATTTGCTTTATTTTTGCAATTACATCGATACATCCACGATGTTCTGGGGTCTATCTTTGAATACTGCCCTCTTTTCCCTTCTCGTGAAAAGTTTATCGTTATGACGTCACTCAGTATTTGATGACGTCACTCAGTATTTAATGACGTCACTCAGTGTTTGATTACGTCACACAGTGTTTGATGACGGATTTAAAACTAACTATGTCTTCCCTATAAAGGTGATGTTTATATTCATGTTATTAAGTCCGTGCATCTTACACTGACGAGTCTGGCTCCTTTATTGACCTTAGGGTGTTCAATGTATATGTGCGTTTACCTGCCAGGAATAGTTTACTGTGATATTTGTGAAGATGTATTCTAACTTATATTTTGTTTGCTTCGCCATATTATATTTTCCTTAAATTCCATTATAAAATCTCATGAAATATAATATTTCTCTTCCTTTCCAGACCAGTGACGGACTGGTCAATCTTCCAGGAGAAGAGGTAAGAGAGACACAGATTCATGTTCCCGTTAATTAGTAACGGTCATTTTAATAACAGACAAAGAGGTATTATTAAATGTGAAACAAAGAAATAAGACAAACGAGTATTATACTTTGTTTCTCATTAGTAGGAAAGATTTATAATTGTCGTGTATCGAACAGGAAATTCATATAGGGCAGTTACAAGTTTATACCTCGTTTATACCTCAATGTCAAGTTTAGATGCGGCCTAAATAATCTTCCGCACACACAGTCAAAGAAATGATAAACAAAGAAACGGATATACTTTAAAATAAGTTTAGTCCGGTGTTATGGTGTGTAACAAGCCTCTCACAATATTGGAAAATAACTTTTAAGCTGTCAATCCCCTTCCGCCGGCAGATGCTTAATGATTATTTTATTTCACTCTGCTGATGTGCTTATCATAATTCGTTATCAATTCAAATTTTTCACATTTTATTGACCGTGAAAGGAACTGATAAAGAAAAAATTTGCATTTTGAATGTTACTTTTATAGTGTAACAATTTTCTCTACACACAAAGGGCTAACTGTAGAAGTCTATACTCAGATCTCCCATAAATTTCTACACCGTTATAAATAAAATCATTAGAATCATTCATTGGGGTCGGGGAGGGTTGGGGATGGTTTAGGAGGGTATCCGTTGGGTTATAGCATCATGAATCATTGTAGAACGAGAGCATACATTGTGTCATAAATCACTAACTTGGAGCAAACTGTTGTCATATGACATATGAGGAAACTAGTAAAAATGAACGGTTGATGTTTTAGTGACTGAGTGATGACGTCATACCGTAATCCCTTACAGAGTGGATTAAATGTAGAAGGGTGCATCAAGTAAGTTCCAGTTCGGGTCCGTTTATATAAAAGACATGGCAGCAACGACGAAGGTAGCTAACGACACTAATGTGATTTGAGATGAAAATGCGTGCATGCGATTTGACTCTCTTCCAACAAAGTTTAAAAACAAAATTATTGAGAGATATGCGTGCTCTACTCCCTATGAGTCACGTGATCGTGTTACAGTTTTTAACGAAAATGACGTTTCTTATCTGGAGGTGAAATATCTTTGTTATAACTTACCCCTCCCCAGAACCCCCAACTGTAAACATTCTTGCTGCACAGTCTTAGCCCTTGCACCTTTTGCTTGAACTTAACCGGACAAAAGGTCAACGAAAGGGCACACTGATATGCAAAAGAAAATACATAGATAGGGAAACACGTCGTCATAAAACCGCATTTTCCCTGCCTAACGCCGAACACAGAGAGTCAACTATTGAAAAGCAGACTTGTGCGCAAGTAAAAACTTCCAATTAACATACACACACAGGATACATTTAGAAAGTAAAAATATATTTAGGTTTTATCATACTTCATGAAACTGTACAATGTTGACAGATCTACACTAGTCTACTTAATTCACCCCTGGTGTCTCTGACTGTGTTTATCTGACAACCGTATTTCCCAAACGTCTTTGGTCCACCAACTTCCTTCCGCTGAGTTTTAGAAGTCACTCATAGTTAATATATTTGTAATACATCCCGAATTATTGCGTCTGTACACACATCTTGGCCAAACTGTTAGGTGTAGCCATGGAGATGCAGGAACAATATTAATTAATTACTTAGATCTATAGCTACTTTCATTTTAATGGATAAAGGGAGCAAATAGGCCTTGGATGTCGAACATTAAACCGTAAAAAAAAATAACGTTTAAAATATTTTCATAAACTCCGGCCAGTTTCACCCTTCAACCTTCGGATTGCCTCATTTTTGTTTTGAATTAGTAACCGCTATACTAATACACAGATACTAACAATATAGTAAGAAATAAATAGTACGTAACTCGTGTTTCATGAGACATGCATTTAGGTCTTTCAGAATAGAGACATCTTAATACAAATACATACACCTCTCATTTTTTTTTCTTTATTTCTGCACCTCCTGTGAGAAACGTTGGCTTCATTTCCATTTCAAAGTTAAAACAAACAGCGAAATATGAGCAACTGAAACCAGTATCTACCAAATAAATTTCAACACGTGACACCAATCCTGCTTCGAGTTCGTATTTTCTACAATGTGCGACAGTATAGACTACCTTGATATCTCTATGATAGCAAAACTACGTCCAACTTCTCATTCATCTCTTCCATTCTCTTCTCATTCCATTCTTTTCACTCATGTCATTCTATTCTCTTGTCATTCTTTTCACTCATTCTATTATCTTCTCATTTTATTCTTTTCACTCATATCATTTCATTCGCATTCCCTTCTTTCCACTCATGTCATTCAGTTCTCTTGCCTATTCTTTTCGCTCATTCCATTCTCTTCTCATTCCATCTCTCTTTACCAAAATCCTCTTTCTGACACGTATTTATGTGCTTTTAAAAGTACTAGCAGAGGCCAATGTTTATCTGAAAATTGTGACACTTTCGGAGGCTTCGCCGCACCCCTGTACTCGCAGTCAATAACAGTTTACACAATTCTGAACGGCTGTAATTAGCCTATAAAGCAATTATCCCTTTTGTTCCCGATGCTTTGCATCCTTCGGATCATGTGCAGTCAAGTTGGCTTATGCGTAGGTGCGTTTGCGTGTGTACTTAATGAGGGATATGTCTCTTGATTCCTATGCATGTCACCTTGCAACACGCAGCTTGAAAGTATATAAAACAGTCGTTTAAATGGATACAAATTGTGTAAAGTTACAAAATTGAACAGTGAGTTCAATTTCGTAGACAATGAGGTGTCGCATTACTATTTGATTACTAAACATATTATGCTCTTTTTTACTCAATTGAAGTTTCTCTTGGTGTTACTGCTGTTTCCAATGCTAATTGTATTGTGCTTTTACCTCTTTAGTTACGAGAAATACCAAGGAATCCTTTCACACAGCATGTAGTGACACACTTAAAAGGTAGGATGTTTTGACCACTATACTATTAAAATCATACTTTGTAATACCATTACGTTGATATATATAGGGACATTAATTTGCTTAAATTATGAATAATGCATTCCGAGTCAATCCGAAGAATGTACAATGTAAGTTTCAGACCATGCAAGTTCGTATCCGATTTCCAATGATAGAAATCTTAAAAAAAGAAATGAGATTGAAACGGAATGGGTATACCATCACGTTATTGCCCCCTTTCTTTTCTTTGATATTTAAATTAATTGAGCATGTGTATGTGTAATTTTAAGTTTTCCATTTTTTATTGCATTGCATACCTCTTGACCACAAAACAAAACAGAGATGGAAGAGGACACCAAGGAAGTTAGAGAAACACAGACGAGTTTATCAGTCAGAAGAGAATTTGAAGAAGGAAGTGTAAGTTTTCGGTAATTGTAGCATTTCGAGGAACATATCCTTCATTCATTCGAAATAGAGCAAAAATGATCAATTTATTGTCACGATCCGGATTCGTAAATCTTTACTACGATCAGTTGTTTGAAGGAGATAATAACGTACACCTGTCCATTATTTTCAGTTAATTGTGATATTCCTTGTGCGCTAGTTTAGTCAACTGTGTGCATTGCATGTTGTTTAGTTCCATACGTATTCCATTACAACGTACTACAAATTTATTGCGCATTGAGATCTTGAAATTGAGTTTTCTGCAGTGGATTGACAGCAATGATAACCTCTTTTATCACACCAAATAATATGGTATGAGCAATAAATCATTCTACAGTAACAATGAGAACCTTTTTGTTTTATAATAACTGAGGCTTTTATAGCATGAATGCCACCCCTGTTATCTGAATAAACGATCCTGTTATAATTGTTCCTTCCTTTCACCGTACGCAGGTGACGTTTGCAGATGAAGTATCAATTCATACAGGCGAGAACATTAAGAAGGACGAAGGTAATTTGTGTATTAAACTAACTAAAGGTTAAAAGATATGTATTACAGGACTAAACATCTCATTTGGTATCTGCATATCATAGTGTACACCATTTTTGGGAGATTGTATTCAAAGCAATGGAACAAATTAAGGGATCGTCAAATGTAAATAAGCCAACATGATTCCGTTAAATGACGAAAGAGCAATCAAATGATGGAACCAAGATAAATCTCTTTACATTTACATATAGGACACGGATTTGTTACGATCTTGGTCCACGTGTAAAGCATGAACCATCAATCGCGCAATCGAGGACTATATATAAATCGAGAAAGTGAACTATGAATATCGATAAATCAGTGCAAACTTAATACAAACAACAGTGTGTTAAATATAAAGAATTTTTCAACTGTCTACATATTAAATTGTTTCTTTCTATTCGCTAGATGATTCTCATTCCATGAGAGCAGAATCAATGATCGGCAAAGACGGTGGAACGCTAGACATTCAGAATACCGATGTCAGCTTAGAAATACCTCCCGGTGCTCTAGAACGTGATTATTTTATCCGAATGAGAATAATTCCACATCATTATCTGGATGAAACTGAATTATCGTTTGCTAGTAACTCCTCAGTAGTGGTAGAACTCCTTCCCAATAACGTTAAGCTTTTAATACCAGCAACATTGACATTACCTCACTGTTTGGTTCTCAAGAAAAAATGTGGATGGAAAGCAAAGGTATACAGCAGTCACCATAAAGAAGGTAAATTATGTTTTTTTTTCTTTGAAAAATTAAATGGTGTGACCCCATGTACGAATGACTGTGACATATTTTGGGGTTGCAAATGATACAGCGGAATGTTACACCTACTCATTATTCAGAGCTAAAATTACGTGACATGAATAATCTGGGATTATTCTTATCATTGAAAAATTTATAAAGCATCAAAGTAAAAACCAAACCATACAAAATCAAAGCAGTAAGATAGACAAACGTAAGAGCTAATAATAAAGACTAACAAAACTCAGTTGTTAACCTCTTCATAAAAAATTAAAAAAGTATCACGTCTTCAAATTTCAACAGGCAAACTATTCCAGAGTTTAGAAGCAATGAAAAACCCGCGTTCGCCTAACTTAAGTGAACCCTACAACGTAGAGATCAGAACGATTAGATGACCGAGTGAAATAACCACCGGTCTTAAAGGACAGCAAATTCTAAATAAAGCAAGGTCCTGCGTCCTTATAGGGAAGAGTAAGAATCTTAAACTGTGTTCGGTAATTGATAGACAACCAGTGAACCTATTGCAGGAGGGAGAAGTAACATGCGTACTAGATGGTACATAAAATAAACATCTAACAGCAGCATTCTGTGCACGCTGTAGCTTATTGATAAGATAATTAGGTAATCCACTGTATAAACAAGTCGAAACTCAAGGTCACTAATAACAAGAGCATTAGTGAGGGTATGTCAAGACTGAGCACTGATATACCTTACTTAATTTACGAATCCTGTACAGTTGACTAAAAGCAATTTGACATCTCTTATTGTTTTGAAAGTGTTCACGTAAGTGAATACGTAAGTTAATACGAACAAGTTTACACTCAGGGACGAGTTGCGTTTCCAAAGGAAGAGGGAAATCTAAATGTTTCATTCTAGGTAATGCTTTTAGTTTCATATTCAGGAACTTTCCCTGAAGCTCAATTTTCTTTTTTTATCACATATTTATTTTTGTCGAAGGCACCCGACCACAATGGGAAGAGGAAAGAAATACTCAGTGTGATGTAACTTATAAAACCTGTGTGATGCGGCTTTACAATTTCTGCTGGAAGAAATTTGAAATTGGTGATCATATAGTCGAAGCTAAGAAGATTATGTTGTTTGCCGCTAAGAGTTCTTCCACTGAAAATGAAATATTTCTTCACATAGGGTATTACTGGCAGTTACCAAGTTGCAAACAGGTAAGCAGGTTTAAATAACTAGACCTGTTTAAAAGACTGTGAAATAGTGCAAAACGGGAAAATAGCATTTCCTCCTTAAATCGTTCAGCTGACTTTTATATAACAACTGTTTCTTTTCTGCCAGTGTCATAGCAATATATTTAAATTCGATAGTAGCTTTATCAGTAAAGGTTTCTCCTTAATTATAAGAGGAATATCAACGTACAAACAATTTCAGTTAATGTCAACCTGACTTTGCTACAGTGCTGCAAGCTATGCATTTTCAGTATGAGAGTTAACAGTAGCAAAAACTTTTGCGCAGGAAAAAATAACTTCATAATTAATAATCTTGTTTTAAATTAATATGTATCTAATGAAAACTAATTAGGACCATGAACATCTTACTAATCATATTTGATATGTAATAGTAAGCAAAGACATCTCTAAGCTTAACAGTAAACTTGGGTTTTTACCGTTTGTGTTATCGTGCTATCGTTGTACAGATGCAGTAAACATTATGTGGAAGGGATATGGCATCTACCATCTGTTTTTATCTGATTCACTACAACAACCTAATTCAATGATATTGCTTTACAACCTTACAATGTCATTTTTTCTCTGTATACTCTCAAAGATTCTCGAATTGAATAGTTTTATTGTGCTGCGTCAAGTACCAGCCGTGTTCTTCAAAGAAGGGCAATTGCCTCTGACAGTTTTATTTGAAAAAGCACCACGTAATTGGAAAAATGAGGAAGCCACAAAAACAAAGGTTGGTTGACATAGTTTATTGTTAAATAAATCGGCTCAAAACTATCGTGTTACTAAGCTTGAACTGTGTTTGATATTTTTTCGATGACTTCATTACTAGTAAAAGCACATATTTGTATTATAAAAAGTCAAAAAAAAAATACTAACTAGTGTATGAAACTCTTCTTATGTAGGGGATTAGCAAGACGGAAGTCTAACTAAAGCCTGCACAACAAGTTGAATAAAAAAGTTGAAAAATAATGAACTTAAAATATTTCTATTGTGACCGCCACATCCATTAATGCGTCAAACTTAGTTTCAATCTTCATTGTCAGCGTCAATGAAAGAAATGGCTTTATCAAAGTTTTAGTTTGATGATCATGTGATGACAGGTTCCACACAAAACAAATATTCTTCAAATATATTGTATATGGCATTCTGCTCGTGAGTTTAGTACTGAGTTAATGCAGGTTCAGCTGCATCATTTAAATAGTGCAAAAATACGGTAAAATAGGTTTGAGTTCTATGTTGGAGATGCGTTAGTAGATCCGTTCAATAAATTAATTTAAAATAATAATAAGTATCACTTTATAAAATTACCTGTGGTTTTGCTAGTAAAGTCATAGATTATCGAATGATGACATTAAATTTGTTTCTACAAATCTATTGATCAGAAAACAAAATTTTACATTAATACTTCCGTCTATATTTCCTCTAAAGAACTTAGACCAAGGAATAGAAATAGCGACCACGAAACGTGCTAATCTCAAGCAATCCGCAACATAGAAAAATGTAAAAGTTACTACTATATAGGCCTACGTATTCATGAGTTTACTTTTTTCCGAAATAAGTAGAGTACGTTGAATTTAACTTTAGTGCCATATTTATTTAACAACTGCTTATTTGCCTTTAAAGGAAATCAGTTTTAGCACAGTTGCGATTACCGAAGGAAGTTTCCGTACGTTTCTCTTGAATAAGACCGAAGAAAGTTTCCGTACGTTTCTCTTGAATAAGATGGCCTCCGACGAAACAGATCGATGCGCATGTTACTTCAAAGCTGGCCAAGGGTCGGATCTTGTGGAATTAATATTCCCACTAACCGTTGGTTGCTACGTTTTAGTAAGTTTTTTGTAATGTATGTTGTGTGTTTTAGCAAACTATATCCGCCTATGTTCATTTGTCTCTTATTTGTAATATTGTATTTACAAACGATGTACATTTAGCGGCAGCTGTAGAGATGTCATCTGTGTTTGTTCTCTCACAACTCCCATTTTCACGATGTTCAATACGTATGTATGTATTTATGTATACATATGTATGTATGTGTGTGTATGTGTGTATAGATGGGTGTGGATGGATGTATACATATATAATAAACATCAGAGAAATAAGATATGACTCATAATTGAAACATAAGAAGTATTGTTTGACAACTTACAGTATATTATAATTTCCGTTTTCTCGGGACCTTCGTCAGCAATACTTAGCAGTGGAATAAAAAGTACCCTTCTCTCTGACGTAAAGGTAAAATTCCTTCAGAAATAAAAAAAGAATATTTGAACAAATAAAACATCTCCCTAGCACTAGCTACCAACAACCTTTCTCTCCAGTAATCAAAACAGATATCCCCTTTGTGCTTAGAAACCTCTCCTCTCCAACAAATCTTAGCTAGATTTAAACAATACTGTCTCTATGACCATGTCATGCACCATGCATCAAAACAAGGACAGTTTACACCCAGGTTAGAAGTCACTGGAGTGCTACTATTGGCAGTATGTTATTCTCTGCCCACCAGTGAGACGTCTACGGTAGCCTTTAGGTGATACTTCCTTACACTCTAGCTTTTCTTCCACGCATAGAGTACACAGACCCGACACGCGTTTTCCTGTGTTTGAAATTTGTTAGGGTTTTCCAGGTTACAGTGCAGTTTTTCTGCTTTCTCTTACGTGCCAATATATACAACGGTAACTGCAGATAACAAACCAACCTTGTACAAAGGTCTTTCAGGAGCCCCTTCAAAACCAGATACCACACTGAAATACACCAAATCCTTTAGAAATCATAGATGTGAGTAAGAAACCGAATTCTCTAAACATTTGCGGGGATTTAAGCGTTGTTGATCAGTTGCCAATCGATGAATAAGGTGAGCTGAGGGAAGAGCGATGTAGTCTTACAAGTTCAAATTCTGGTAATGTAAGAACAACACGTGAATAATACAAGTGCATAATATGTTTTCAAACATCTTCAATGTGATTAAATAATTTAAGATATCATTAGAGAGTATGTCAGCATGGAAAAAAAAATCTGAGAGTTGTCAAGGAAGGATCTTGGTTCCAAAATAAAGGTTGGAAGCACTCCTTTGGAAAGGTCCATCCATATTGAGTAGAGCAATGCATCATGCCTTCATTTGTGCTTTAATGTTGTTTTGGCACCCAACTTATTGATTGCAGTTTATTTGTTACCAAAAGGGAAATAACTTTGCGGACTTATGCAGGGAAGCTTTTCCTTATAGAAATTAACAGCAATATCATATTTTCAACCACACAAGCTTTTGAGCTTACATGCATGCGGTAACCACTGTTTATTGAAGCTGATCTGTCAAAAGTATCCCATGCTAAGGTATGATAAGATACAAACAATCAATACTGAGGCATGTGCTGCCATCATTGCTGATGGAACTGGTACATTTTAGTGGGCAATCTTGCATTAAAAACTTGTTCACGTAACAAAGGTTCGCATTGACTGTAATAATGGTGCTGCACTAATGGTTGCTAAATGATGCAAAGACGACTATCATATTTAATACCGTTGAGGTAGGGATATGTGAGGTTCAGTTTTGATGCAAGTCAGGATGAAGCCATTTTGGATATATGTTTTCATCTGATGCCGTTTAACTGCTTTAAGCGCAAGCATGGCATGCCCCCCCCCCAAAAAAAAAACATGAAAGCTAGGCCACCATACTCCCCCCCCCCCTAAAAGTAGCGTTACTACGATAGGTCAATGCTGTTTGTAAATCATCAGGTCAATGCTGTTTGTAAATCATCATACAACGCCGTACGGAAGATCAGCCGGATACGGAAGTTTTTAACCAACGATATAACTACAAAACTTGTATGTTCCTTGATAATGCCCAGGCTTGACTACTGTAACTCCCTTTTATTTGGCCTTCCTGACTCTACACTGAAAAAAAACTTGAAACTGTTCAGAATTCTGCTGCCCGGTTAATATCATGTTCATCACGTCATGATCACATATCTCCAGTGCTTCAATCACTCCATTGGCTTCCAGTAAAACAACGGTCAATTTATAAGCTCCTCCCCTTAACGTACAAATCACAACACTCCCTTGCCCCTGGTTACATAACAAATTTAATTCCTCAGTATCATCCTCAACGCCAACTTCGCTCGTCTACAAAGTGTCTTCTTGCCACCAGCCATATCCCAAACACAAAGTTTTATGGAGAAAGAGCCTTCATCTCTGCTGCACCTCATCTCTGGAACAATCTACCATCTTCAATTCGCAATGCACCATCGGTTGACTGTTTTAAGCGTCTCTTAAAAACTCATTTCAAAAATTTACAGTGATTTGACTTGCATATTTGTGTACTTGTTTAAGCGCTTTGAGGCCTTTGCATAAAGCGCTCTATAAATATTTTCTTATTATTATTATATGATTATTATGTTTCACTTATACTATGTGCTATAGTTTAACAGTGTTGCCATTGTGCATGAAACGTTGCATATAGATGACTTAAATAACATATTACATACTACATAATGTACTGATAAATCAATCTTCTGCTTTTTACACACACAAAAATAATATATGGTTTTGTTCTTGAAGTATATACACATAAGAATGTCCATTACATCATGAAACGATAGGATGTCTCGAAATTAAAATAGTATTGTATGCAATTAATTACAAGGAATCCAGTTTGTCAAGAACTGAAGCAACCACACCCTCGATGGGGATTGCTACTGCAGGAGATACACAATCATCAACAACTGCACAAACCGAAGACAGTGATGTTAGTGAAAAGTCTCTTCAGGTAACTGTTTAACCGTTGCTATATTCTGCGAAGAGTAACTTCAACGGTGAAATTAAGCTTAATAGATTGTAATTTATTTAGTATTATCCAATTAGGTCGAGAAAGATAACACGAAACTGTAAACCAAAGCAAACCTTTATCGCGTATCGCGTATATGTCTTCAGTATCATTATGGTTAGTAATTTCTTACTTATATTGATTTCATTCCGTTCTCAACTGTTTTGCTTAAATCATGAATTTTCTACCATCAGCCTTACCTGCAATATTCGTAAAGTGATTTGCGCTGCTATCTACGAACACACTTCCGGGTCTCCGTCCACTGCCTCTTTGTTCAGGATTTCTCATTTTGAACTAACACATCTGCGTTTTGTATCGAGTTTCAAGTCGAGAGGAATAACATTGGGTTCACACTGTCACAGTTATAATGACATCAACGTGTATAGACCTCCTCCCGACATAGCCTTTGGCCATATGCCACTGGACGTGTCATCCACAGGCGATGAACACACAATGTTTCATTCACTTGAGATGAATAGCTAGCTTCCTCCCTGCTGTCCTGCGCTGTGCCTGATACACAGCGTATTCTCAACATGTAGTCGTTACCGACGAGAGTACTTTTCAACTTCTCATCCACCAGAGATGGCCCAGGAGTGTTGGTCTCCGTCTTAATCTTCTGATCGATGTACCCCGAAAGTTACCGGACTCCCAACATCTCTCTTTTCATGACAGGGGAGGGTCTTTCATCCAGACATCATATTGCTGAACCTACATGCCTAGCCGCTTTCACGAGTACCGTGAGAGCATACGTCATGTCAAAAGTCTCTGCCAGAATGAGAGCAGCAGCCCATTGGCTTATTTCCGTTCAAAACAGATTTAAAGGTTTATACGGTCAATGCGTTGCTGCGCAGTGCTAAACGTTTGCATTATGTTAGCAGATAAAATAGATAGGAAAGTGCATGATTTGAGTAGAGACATACAAGTATTGATATGAGAGTACGTTTCTCTTATACTTCGTTTTCACAGGACTTATCAGAAAAAGTTGGCAAATGCTGGATGGATGTTGGAAGGAAGCTTCAGTTGACTGAAGAACAACTCGAAAACCTCGAACAAAAAAGTTATCCAACTCTCGAGGAGAAGATATACCAAATGCTACTTGTGTGGAAAAGGAAAAGAGCAAGCGCTGCAACTTATGTCGTTCTCGCAGATGCTTTGGGAAATGCAAGAAGAGTTGATTTACAAGAATATTTGCTTAAAAAATATAAGCCTACATGAGTTGAAATGGAGACAAAACGCCAATTCAAACAAGAACAACCGAACCAGAGGAAGTAATCTATATGAATTGCAACGAAGAGTAGAATCTTGTATATACTAGCTTTCGTAATACCCAGATTGACAAGTCCCATTCAGGTACCAACGAACCCTTCACTTTACATTGTTACACAAGAAAACATTATAATTCCTTAATGCTGAGGTTAATGTAAAATAATATCATTTTTCGTTGTGACTCTTATGTTAACCTGAGATGTGGAATAGTATTCCATTCGTTATTGTGAGTTTTTGAGCAGGCTGCGACCTTTCATTGTGATATCTTGTGGTAGACTCGGTGTCAATCATGTGGCTACGAATACCGGTTAAACCAGTTACGCATGATTAAAATTGACTTCAAAAAGCCTATTCGTGCTAAATATTGATAATGTATAGGAAATAGCACAATTATAATATTATGCGATAGGTAAGCAATCAATCAGTTTAATATTATATGACAGGTAAGTATTCGATGAGCGAGTGACTTAAGGTCACTTATGCATTTGAGAAGAAAAAACATTTGATAATAGAGATATTGATTTTTGAATATTTGCTAAGATACAATATTCGTAGATTTAAATAAGTTTTAAATTTTACATTTTGTCTTACATAATTATGTCGTAGTAAACCTGATAATAGTATGTATATATCAAGTAATCCTTATTTACAAAGATCGGCTCTGTATAGTATAAACTTTTCATTCCATTCTATAATTGTTATTATAATGCACTTTTAGATTATTCTACTGGTTTCATTTTATTTGAGATCTTCTTTATTATCTTTATTATCCGATATTTTCCTTCGATTTAGAACAATTCTAAGACTATATCTAGTACTTTCTCTAACTATTATTATATTTAGTCATTAATTGTTATATTGCATTCTAGTTGTACCATTTATTAATTTTACTTTCTGTCAAGATTTAGTTGCTTTCTTTCGTTCTGTGACGCCCAGGGGAGCGTCACGTAAACGCCTCCGTACATAGGTGGCATTACTGCTGGAGTAGTTGTCCTGTTTGTGTGTATTGTTTTATTGTTCTCTGGGGTCTATTTTATCTTATATCTTTTATATGTAAAGTGAATTGTTGTAGTTTCATATGCTAATTTATACCTTTTGTTTCCGTCTCCCTTTCAGCTGTCCAGCTCTCGTGACAATAGTCTGGTCCCTCCGTAGCTATGTGGAATGTTCGAGCCACGCGAAGTTCCAATGTTTCGTTTCAGTTTTTGTGTTAAGTTAGGGCACTTGCCATTTTGGGTTCTAAGAGTGTGTTCCATTTTTTGGTGTTTGCTGCTGCCTAGTGAGGTCCGTTGGTCAGTTCGTTAAGTAAGTTAAATGTTCTTTTATAGTTTAGGCAAGTCCGAGTCCTATTTCTTATAATATTGTAGGCGTATTTCCCCGTTTGTCAGAATCCCTTTAAATTATTACATCTAAATTTACTAAAAGGTTGGGAGCACGGTCGATATTATCGCCGCACCCTGCGGGGTAATTCTTATATTTGTGGCGCGGGGGTGACCTTAATTCGGGTTGAATTTTCCCCGAGGCAACGCCTACGTATTGTAGATTTAGGACTCGAAATTATACGTTTGGCCACGGACTTCACAGGTACGTATCGTTATCATTTATGTAAATTATAAGCTGGAATTTATGTGGATTTGTATGTTATTAAATTAATTAAATATTGGTCCTAATTTATCACCTTGCAACCTTATTTTTGGAGGTCACTGCGTTGACCTCCTGTATTATTTAATTTGGTTTTTATAGACACCTGCCCAAGTGGAGAAGGCAAAGGTTTTTTTGTATTAAATGTATTAGAAGCTTAAAAAGCAATTTATTTGTTCGTGTGTTTATTGGTTTAGTGTGTCTCAACTTGTAGTTGCCCCACAGTCATCCTGACATAGGGTGGCCGACAGCGGCCCTATCGAACCCACGGCCGCTCGGCAAGTTATAACCCCGTTTGGGGCGCTACAGTTCTTCCTATTTCTATGTTATGAATTAATATTTGATATTACTCACGCGTAAGACAGTGAATATTAGAAGAATATTGTTAAATGTTATCATAATAACAAAGACTCGCTGTCTACCGTTATACCATTGATTGTGTTGCTTAAAATCAAACTAAAACATTGTCTTAGACATTAATTAATAACAGTTACATGTTTTGTTTTTCAATACAGTTCTTTGTTCGATTATTATAATCTCTAATGATGACAAGACAATAGGAACACGTGACAGTGCCGTATCATAGTAATATTTTAACATGATAGCAACGAAGATAATGTTCTGTATATTTAACATGAACCTTACATGCACTGATCGGCTCTCCATACATATTTTGCATTCTTCTTGTATCGTTATGTTGTTACTTCTTTATTAATGATGCTGATTGATGATTAATGAAAAGTCATGATCTCTTTATTATAATTTACTTTTTGTCGTAATTACTTTAACCCAATTGGATATTATAAAGCCTTAAGTTTACCAATTTCACCCAAGCCTCGTCCCGCAACACTGAATATATTTAACTATAAAACCACAGATTAACATATAAATATGGAATAAATCACTGCGTTGTGGTATCTGTTTCTGATATTAGATATTTTCAAGGAAATAAATATTCCTTTATTTTGTAATTGTTCTTGGTATCTTCCGTATTTCTGTATGCTTGTACAAATATATAATTTTTGCAACGAAACACACTTGTTCCCTTTGAGGCGATCCTGGTCTCTCATTGTGATACAATTAAAACATATTCATCTTATTTATCTGTTTCTATATCATAAGTTCATATCATAGAATCTAATGATGAAATTATTGATTTGTATTGATTTTGTAATATCAATGGAAGCAATTAAAGAAACTAATCAGAGAAATATTTTCAACAGTGTTATCTCTGTGTAACATGTAGTCTATGTACCGACTTGTTCTGGAAAAAAGTGTTGGTCCCGCCTGAATTCAGATGACCTTCAACATAAATTTACTGAAACCGGTAGATAATATGCATAAACGAGGTATGATGCTGACCAAGTTAGGTAAGTTCAAATAAATTTGATTTCATTCAAACCAAACTAGAATCTGTTTAGAACGGTTTAGCTGCTCCAAAGACTTGTTTTTATTTGTAATTCAAAAACAAAATAGTTTGTGTCTCACAAATTAATGTATGATTCTGTATCATTTTATTTTTATGACTGAGTAAATGGCTTATTTCATCCTTCATGGTGTGACTTTGTGGTCTGCAGTAAAGAGATATATCTTCTCGTTAACAGCGCAGTTTATGGTATACCGCAAACTGACATATTGTGGCAGTTCATCCTAAGCAAGCGATAGTATCAGATTGATGAAAAGTTCAGTGACAGGGTAATGATTGTTCCTAGTTAATTTTGTATGTGTTTAATTAGTCAACGTACTGATAATGGTCATTAAATTAATAAACAAATACAACAGAACACACATCAGAGTTCAAGATTGACAACACGAAAGTCTCTCTCTATTTGCACAACGATAGAAGTATTTGGTTGTATAACGAGAAAATTTGACTGGAAAACTGGCTGATATTATTTTACGTCAGTGTTTAAAAAGACCACCTACTTATAAGAAACACGTTAAGGAATAACACGAACTTAAGTTCAAGTTTAGCACAAGTGAAATTTAGTTGATTGCTCGGAAGTGGATGGGGGTTGGGAATTTTGAATCATTAGCATAGATGACGTCATCATCAACTGTTCGTGTGTAAGATATGCAGCACCACATATAATTCACGAGAAGATTAAAGTAGATGGAAGGGGGAATGGAGTGGGTGGATATATCGGTGTGGTTAAGTTCCATTATTTACATGTATTACTGGGCTACATTCGCTTCAATATCTTACACTCTAAAAACAAAAGAGTGAACTTTTCACTCTTTTCACGGAGTGAAAAAAATTTAACTCCAAAGGAGCGGAAATTCACTCCATTAGGCAACAGAAATCTTCGTATTTCAAAGCTAAAGTACTTAATATTCACTCTTTACAAAGGAGTGAACAAATGAGCCAATCAAATGCTAAGAACGCTCACTCTTACTTTGGAGTGAAGGATCAACCAATCAGTCAGTACTCAGTACGCGTTTCTTCGAATACAGAAATATTTGTAGTTACGCCATTTTTTTTACTCGTTTGCCTTCGCTCGTTCTTGTCGTTTTACATCTTAAAACATGTCAGTTTCGCAGTGGCTTGAAGAAAGCGGATTTGGACGTGATGGTATTCAGTTGTTTGGAGGTAAGGTTAACAAGCAAATGTTGAAAGAACGTGAAATTATATAGAATTTAGAAGGTTGCCATGGCCGCAGTTCGTCGTTGCCTACAGTCGATTGGCTAGGCTCTTAAACGTTACGCTTAACAGTGTAGCGTAAACATTTAACATTAGGCTTGGTACCATACACATTAACACATTGGCTAGTTGTTTGGAGGCACAGGCACTCGTAACGTTATGTAGGTGTATAGTATATAAACACGCCTACATAACGTTACTAGTGCCTGTGTTCGGAGGTAAGGCCTATGCCTAAGGCAAATGTTAGGCCTATGAGTAATGGGCCAGAAGTTAATGCAGCTAAGGTCCAGTAATTGTTTTTTCTTAATGAACGTTTTCCTTTATGATTTTTTGTTATTTCACGTATCAAGATGTAACGTCACAAACTGAAACAGCAGAATTACCAGGTTGTTTTTGGATACATTTATTCACAGGTGGAAAATTCGGAATAAGGGGTAATTTCCTGAAAGAAAATTACAAAATAATAGTAGAAACAATCAACTTCGGACGACAAACAATTGCAATGTTCAATCATAACTATCATGAATAGCAATAGCTAATAATATATATGTATGTCCCTCTTTACAAAGTTCACTAGGTCTATATCAATTTAACCTCAATATACGGGAGAAAAATACTAGCCTACATGGCATTAAGGTTAAATAGCATTTACAGTACAAACAATTCAGGTATGTTTATGGTCCTACGCAGCTGAGAAAGAAACTTATGCCAAAAGATTGCATGACCTTCTAACCCCTTAAAAGCGAATATCCGAAGAGAGTTACAAATGCCTATACACAGTGTATGGACATAGCAAATGAAACACCCTCCAAAGCAAACACAAGATTCATCTACTTTAAGATGGGTACTATCTGTGATGTTGAGTAACTTCTTCATTCATAGTACAGACAGCAATGAGTAATAATGTAGAAAACCAGTCAGGGTCTGAAAGGAATATCAATAATTATAACGTTGCCCTTTACCAGTTAATTATACAACAAAGATGTATCCCCTTTCACTATTTAATTCACAAGGGAATACAAAATTAATATGGACAGAAAATAGAATTAATCTATCAACTGTGTTGGAAAATCTGAATGATTGCTTACAACAGGGATGTTAATGGTCCTATGCAACAGAGAGAGAAACTTATGCCAAAAGATTGATTGAACTTCTAACCCCTAAAAGGGAATATCCTAAGAGCGTTATATATGACTACACACACTGTATTGTTCTGTTAGTGCAGTACCAAAGGTAAGGACCATTTGTTGTGTTTGGTGTAAAGGTTATTACCCTTCCTGCTTCAACTGTTGGATAGTTTTTAATAGACAAAATTGATAGTGATGTAAAGACGTTATTTTGTCAACTAAAGTGTACCACAGAATTATAAACTAAAAAAATCTGTCCATTATATCCATAACCACACATTTTTAACTGGGTAATAATGATTTGAAATAACTTTGTCGTTTCAGGTAGGCTGTGTGCACCAACGTTGGCCAATTTGTTAAGGAGAAGCCCCTGAAGTGTACCTAACCTTTTCTGCTGGCTGGGCCAAGGTCCAGACAGGAGGCCAACCCAATTCTTTTTCATTTTTGATTCAACAAGCTCACCAGTTTGGGACTCCATCACAGTTGCAATTGGCAGGATTTTTAAATTTCATTTGTTTTAATATTCATTTTGCCATTCCATTAACAACATTTTACAATTATATTTTGGAAGGGCTAATATTTAAGGTGCATAGTAAGACCAGATAAGGTAAGTCCAAAAGTTAGGTCTCTGAATGTTTCTCTGGCAAATGTGTGAGCATTCATAGATTCAAAGATTAAAGGTATGTAGACAGGTAGCTATTACTTCAGTTGAAATATCATAACCCCCCCCCCCCAAAAAAAATAAAGTATATATATATATATACTTTTTTTGGGTGGGGGGTGGTTTATGATATTTCAACTGAAGTAATAGCACCCTGTCAGAGGGGTTATGACATTTTGCTATTAAATTTTGTCAGCTTAAAATTAAAGTGGATATTACTTGAAAAGTGCAGCTGCTATTTTGACTTTTTCAGAGACCGTCTTACTCAGAATTTCATACACTTCTATATGAATGGGAACTTTGACCTGTCTGTTTACCTTTAAATTCCAACTTTGGTTATTCTTTATTAACAAGTTTGATAGTTTTAAGAAGCATATGAAGGTATGTTTTATTCATTACGTACTGCTATGTTAGTAATTAAAAGGTTTAATTTAACCTTTAATGAATGATGCATTCTTTGTAAAGGAATTATTCAATAGCATATTATGAACTCAAAATTTAGACTACTTGACTAACTTTCTATTTTGATATATTTTTCATTCATCTTTATTACTTTACATGGTACCAATTAGAGCGGGAGCCCAGAGGGTTTGGTTAGCTGGGAAGGTAACCAATTGCCTTGTACGTCACAATGTTCACAGTGCATTCCTGTATATGAAACCAGACGACTGGCAAACCAGCTGTGGTGGGTGTGGCTGGGAGAGCAATTTTAAAGTCACCTAATAGCTAACCTAGATCAGCTTTCATGGTAACCACATCAAAGTAAGTACAATGTGTCAGGTATAGTATGGTCCCAAGAGCAACAAATGGCCATCGCCAGTAATTATTGGTGGTGGGGTACCCCTGCCAGTCATCAATAATTGACCCCTCACGGCTGACCTAGGTCAGCTCACGAGGTAACCAATTGAAACCTACTGGAAAATGATGGTTAGGACTTCAGATACAAGGGATGGGCATTGCCAGTGATTTTTATTGGTGGGGTACCCCTGCCAGTAGACCCCCAAAATGCCCCTCCCCCTCATTGACCTAGGTCAGCTCATGAGCTAACCAGTTAAAAACTACTGGAAAATGATTGGCAGGACTATATATGTAAGGGATGGGCATTTCCAGTAATTTATATTAGTGGGGTACCCCTGCCAGTAGACCCCCAAAATGCCCATCCCCCTCATTGACCTAGGTGAGCTCATGATGTAACCAGTTGAAACCTACTGGAAAATGATAGGTATCACTTCATATGTAAGGGATGGGCATTTCCAGTAATTTATATTAGTTGGGTAACCCTGCCAGTAGACCCCCAAAATGCCTATCCCCCTCATTGACCTAGGTGAGCTCGTGATGTAACCAGTTGAAACCTACTGGAAAATGATAGGTAGGACTCCAGATTTAAGGAGAGTCATTTCCAGTAATTTCCACTGGTGGGGTACCCCTGTCCATTGTCCCAATTGTCAATTGTACTAAAAACAGTGAACAAATTAAAGTTTACCTCTAATAATAGGTCTTCATATAAAGTTATTACACATACTGACATAGGGGAGGGTTATAAAAAGTCATAACTTCTTTCTTTCATTGCATGGAATTTGTTTATTCACAGTGGTTATCGAGAGGTCAAAGTCAATGATCAGAGTTTATATGTAGTCCTCTCAAAGAAACCAAGTTTCAGGTCATAGGTCGTAGATTATTGTTTTATGGTTTTTCACAAAAAATTTCCCCATGCTAAAAGAAATTGGAATGGCAACAAAAATCACAAACAGTGAATCATTCGCCAGATTAATATATTTTTCCTTGACCCCTGGAAACAGGCTGGTGACACTGGCATGGACCACGTGTTTCAATCAGACAATCACCTTGGCATTAGTAAAGCTACGGTAACTTGAACGGACCACTTCAGAACAGCTGAATGAAATGAACGTAGACTGTCAAGAACATACTTCCTGAATAACCACACAGGTTGTATTCAGTCATTTGAGGCCACCTATGAGTGGTTACACTGTATCTGGGGTGTTTCGGGGAGTCTTGGGGTGTGAGCTATAATATAATGTGAGACAGTGGTTGGAGATGTTGGGACAATGGACAGGGGTACCCCACCAGTGGAAATTACTGGAAATGACTCTCCTTAAATCTGAAGTACTACCTATCATTTTCCAGTAGTTTTCAATTGGTTACACCATAAGCTCATCTAGGTTAATAAGGGGGGGGGGGGGGCGGACTCTGGCAGTGGTGGCCCACCAATATAAATTACTGGAAATGCCCATCCCTTACATATAGAGTCCTGCCAATCATTTTCCAGTAGGTTTCAACTGGTTACTTCATGAGCTCACCTAGGTCAATGAGGGGATGGGCATTTTTGGGGTCTACTGGCAGGGGTACCCCACCAATATAAATCACTGGAAATGCCCATCCCTTACATATAGAGTCCTGCCAATCATTTTCCAGTAGTTTTTAACTGGTTACTTCATGAGCTGACCTAGGTCAATGACAGGAGGGGCATTTTGGGGGTCTACTGGCAGGGGTACCCCACTAATATACATTACTGGAAATGCCCATCCCTTACATATAGAGTCCTGCCAATCATTTTCCAGTAGGTTTCAACTGGTTACTTCATGAGCTCACCTAGGTCAATGAGGGGATGGGCATTTTTGGGGTCTACTGGCAGGGGTACCCCACCAATATAAATCACTGGAAATGCCCATCCCTTACCTATAGAGTCCTGCCAATCATTTTCCAGTAGTTTTTAACTGGTTACTTCATGAGCTGACCTAGGTCAATGACAGGAGGGGCATTTTGGGGGTCTACTGGCAGGGGTACCCCACTAATATAAATTACTGGAAATGCCCATCCCTTACATATAGAGTCCTGCCAATCATTTTCCAGTAGGTTTCAACTGGTTACTTCATGAGCTGACCTAGGTCAATGAGGGGGAGGGGCATTTTGGGGGTCTACTGGCAGGGGTACCCCACCAACATAAATTACTGGAAATGCCCATTCCTTACACATAGAGTCCTGCCAATCATTTTCCAGTAGTTTTCAACTGGTTACTTCATGAGCTGACCTAGGTCAATGAGGGGAGGGGCATTTTGGGGTCTACTGGCAGGGGTACCCCACCAATAAAAATCACTGGCAATGCCCATCCCTTGTATCTGAAATCCTAACCATCATTTTCCAGTAGGTTTCAACTGGTTACCTCATGAGCTGACCTAGGTCAGCCGTGAGGGGTCAATTATTGATGACTGGCAGGGGTACCCCACCACCAATAATTACTGGCGATGGCCATTTGTTGCTCTTGGGGCCATACCTGACACATTGTACTTACTTTGATGTGGTTACCATGAAAGCTGATCTAGGTTAGCTATTAGGTGACTTTAAAATTGCTCTCCCAGCCACACCCACCACAGCCGGTTTGCCAGTCGTCTGGTTTCATATACAGGAATGCACTGTGAACATTGTGACGTACAAGGCAATTGGTTACCTTCCCAGTTAACCAAACCCTCTGGGCTCCCGCTCTAAATGCATCTGTTTAAAAATTGGACACTCTTAGACTGTTTTCAGACGCCACCATTATTTTGAACTTTGAAACTCTGTTATGAGTACCCTATAACATGAAATTCTTTTAGGTGGGTATTGTTTTCAAAAAGCAAATTGAATTGTTGTGATCCAATTCCCATAGTTAAAATATTTAGATATTTTTTTTTATTTAAATATATTTACTAGTGCCTTAATATGAATTAATAATACGTGGTATGTACTGAGTTAATTTCCTTTCAAATGTTTGCATAAATTACTATTCTAAACCTAAAAGTGTTGCCACCCAGAGGGTTGACGGGTTTAGATGTACATAGGATGGAGCGTTTAATTACTATCTGTCAGGAATTAACCATTTTGCTGTAAAATATCGGTTCACCAGTCATAAACAGTAGTATCCCAGTGTGATTGTTGTTCTTCATACATTTTTCACAGATTTATAAAGACGCCAAAACGAGTTCGAAAATGATAAATGTTTGCAAATTGAAATTGTAAGATTGAGTTATTTGCAAAAACATTTTTGAGGTATTGCCAGCACACTCTGGTACATGTTTCATAGACGTAACTAGAATCATTTTTTAATTATAAGAAAAGCACATTTGTATGAGAGGAACATACAAGTGGGGTGAGTGAATCATTCATTGCAAATTTTTGTGCCTTTGTATATTTGTAATTTTGCTTCATTCTGTGTTTGTATATGAAACTTGGTATCATTTTCACTATTTAATATATATTTAGTACCATAAATTGTTGTCTTTGTCCTCTTTTATATTTGTTAACAGTGTCTAAATCTAGTAAATCGTCTTATCATCAGCGTAGTAGCCCATTCCATTGTCTTGATCTTTGGATGCATCCTTGTTTAGCAATATTTCTGTGAATAGATAGGGCCTTTCCATTGAGTCTCAAACTCATTCTATCAATCCCGTCCCTCAAAATCAGCTGTAAAATATCATTAACTCTTTAAAGAGTGAAATTCACTCTTTTAAAAGAGTGATTCTCACTCTTTCTAGAGTGAAAAAGCCCACTCTTTCAGAGTGAAAAAGCCCACTCTTTCAGAGTGAAAAGCTCACTCTTTGAAGGAGTGAACATTCTCACTCTTTTGAAAGAGTGAATTTCACTCTTCATGGAGTGATCACTCACTACACTCTCAGAAAGAGTGAGAATTCACTCCAAACGAGTGAAAATTCACTCTTTTGTTTTTAGAGTGTACTATAAACAAGAATAAAACAATGTTGACGTATGTGCAGTATATTTTACCCCTCTTTTGGGAGTTGGCGGGAAAATTGTTTAACAAGAAGAAATTCTAACGCAAAAAGTTAGTTGATCCATTTTGAGGGTGAGACAGGAACGGTATGGGTGTGAAAGACTTCTGTGACCTCAAAGATGTTAAAACCTGATCATTTTTGGTTAGGTTATGGGTGAAAATAATTTAACGTTTTAACGACGCTTTGAATTGTACTTTTGTGCTTATTTGTAACATTTTTTCGTCTCCCTAGCCAAGCCATGTAAGATTAACTGATATGATGATATTATCAACCTATCTAACCATGTGGCTGTGGCCGTGCACCTGCTGATAAGAAACATGTTGTTTGAACTAATAATACAGGATAAAGTACATTAGTGTTGTCTGATAAAATGTAGTGTACGTTTTTACTACTTCATTTACAAGCATTCTATCTGCTTATGTATTATTAAATTGTGTAATGATATCCTAATTTACCTGAAGTTACTCTTAAGAAAACGTTACTTTACACATTAGCGATGAAAAGAAAGTGTTCCTCTCTTTGTAAACCATAAAGCAGCCGTATTACGACTTACCAAGACTGTTACCAAAATCTTCAGAGTATTTAAAATTAGATTGCAGTTAATCAAATTAAGGTATCTTGTTTTAAGTCGGTTAATGAGAGCAATTAGTAAAGTACATAAGCTTATTACCTGTCGTCATCCAGCTATTTGTTTTCTAGATTAAATCCTTTGAAGAACTAAAGATGAACTGGAAACATCCAAAATTTAATTTACTGTTTGTTTGAATTAAGCATAACAATTTTAAGGAACAACTTTGCTACGGTAGTCCTGAAGCGAATAACAGATTTGTCAAAATCAACCGAATTATTTGTTTGAAATATACAAATAATAACCTGCTTAGCCTAAAACGAAAGAGTCCAACGTTACAGACTAGCATTCAATCTAAAAAATACACTTAATAAATGTTGCATTCAAAGTGAAACCATATCTCTGCACTGAACTTAACAATATCAGCATTGATGGCCAAACAGTTCTCATTTCTCTGTAAATAAATACTGTGGAGTACGGTCAGGATAGCCGGAGTGAGGTTGTAGGATTATTTAGATCATCCATGTTTATTTGAGATTGGAAGGGCCGCATTGACGTTCGCTCATTGTTGAAGTTCACAGTAATGAATATTCAAAGAACATAATGATGTAGATATTAAACATCAAGAGAAACAAAGGTGGAACCAGAGTAATGTACAGCTTACTACCGTAAAAGCTCGTTTTTATAACCGATTTGGTTTGATTTATATTAACAGACTAACTGTACATTAGTTTGAATGTTATAGTTATGCGAGGAGTAAGAGGACAAACTTGTGTTTATTTACAGAATTTGAAAACAGGACGACGATCGAGATTTGTCATATATGAATACAAACGATTATCCAGGTTAATCAGTCCTTAATCCAGCATATTGGACGATAAACCTGCATTATCGGTCGAAAAACTTCATTGACAATGAACAATTTGATTATTTACCGAATTCTTGGTCTGATTTATAACCAATAACCCAATTTTATTGCCGGTAAGCTTTCATTTTCAGTTGAAAAATCTAGTGTATCGGTAAAAACAAGATCGGTATCGAGGGATAATCCAAGTTTTCCGACAGAATAAAACTAGAATACATAATTTAGTGGTTATATTGAGCGGTGGGTCACACACGTGATTCAGGAACACTCTCGACATGCAAAGAACGTCCGGTATGATTTGCATAACATTACGAGTAAAATCCCATTCTTTATACAAAGATGAAATGAATGAAAAGAAAACCGCAGGTGGCTTTGTAAACATTCCAGGCACCGATGTTCTGTATCTAGTCATACAGTATTGTATTAATGCTAGTTTGAATAGGCTCTTTGCTCGGGCATCAAATCCAACGTAAGCAATTGAACGTACAGGGACTTCGGGTTAAAGTTTAACCATTTAGTGAATAATATTTACCTCAAATACACCAAATTAAAGACAGTGAAGCCTTCTACTGGTGCGATCTACATCTATAGAAATGTTTGTGCAAATTATTGTCGTAGGATTAATATGCCAGGATTTTACCTTGTGATTCTTTCGCGATGATGTCGATATTCCAGATGGATGTAGGTTTTATGCTCCCATGAATTAAGGATCAATATAGTATTCAGAGACCTGCATCTTTTCGTGGGCTGAGAAGATGATTCCTTGTGGAAGATTACATTTGTAGAGAGGATCAATTTGGTTTTATACCGGGATACACTTTAAATTTATATCGCATAACGATAGTTATTTTCTAATGGTGAAGTTCGTACGTAATTTTACCTTCCTGACTTCTCGAAACTTCTTGGAGATCAACAGATATTGGATTTCAAAGTATTGTCCCGTTGACCTCTCGTCATCCATGTGAGTACACATTCCAATGAAATTCTATGTTAACATGAGTAAACTGGAATAAACGGTACTATGTGAAACACGAACAACAATTTACTTCTCAAAGACAAGTATAGCACAACCCACAATTAATTAACTTGAACTAGCCCATGATTTTTTTTCAATAAATAAGCAACTTCTACATGTCCTATATTGTAATTAAGTTTAATAAATCAAATACGAGAATATGTACGCATCCCTTGATGTAAACAATAACGTTACCCTCAAATACTGGCAAACTAGGCCTGCAGTAGCTGGTTTAAGTCTTAAAATGATAGAGGGTAAATTTCAATAGTCTTTCCTGAAATGTCGATCGGAAGGGAAACAAACCTTGGATACCGCTGTTACCGGTCGAAAAGTAAAATAGCGGCTTACCTACTAGCAGCCAAATTGGTTTATGGTTAAAATATTGTTTGAAACATCCTCCGATTATTAATCATCACCCCAGCCCAAACTGAAAGCTTAGAATAAGGTGAATTATGTAAGACAATGGTCCTTCACTTTCATAGAGACGGACTTGTATCGCGCAGTCATGTTCCATCAATTATTGTGCTGCATACACAGACACCTGACAAGAAAAAAAGTTACACAGACACCTGTGTCTCATTTCTTCATAATTAAGGTCAATTAGTCATCATTTCCGGGGTATGAAACTCGTGTGTTGGAATGAAAATTAGAGCCAAACCTAATTTGATTTTACAATATCATTTAAACTTAGTATCAAGTCGAAGTACGTACTTTGATTTCATCAATCTATCTCCAATCATTGTTTTGCATAATTCATCAGTGGGCGTTCAGTAAAACTGGTCAATACCTACCGTCAAAATGCCGGTACAAATAATTCCTTTACTGTAATAAAACACTTACACCATGAGAATATTATGTCCATGCAGGCAAGAACAAATTTTTGTTTTAAGAAGGAGTTCCGATGGGGTTCCTGCATTTGTGGGTGCGTGCGCGTGTGTGTGTTGTTAATTTTCCATTAACTGAGATGAAAGCATCACTGTAGCCTAACTGAAACATACCTCTACTGTCGAATCTTCTTTTGTATTCGAAATGTATCGGAAAGTTACATTTAATTCACAGCATTACATGAGTATGCCATTGTTTATTATTCTAATTACTACGTTCAGCAACTAAAAATAATGCCTTCTAACCTTGTTTGGTTTAAACCTTAAGACATGGCTACTATAACAGGTGGTTACTGTATATAGTAGACGAAAAGCAGATACATATATGGGTTGTGCATGCATGAATTTATAGTGCATATTTGTTCATATTTAAATTTAAGTGTATTACCTATGTTTTGTTTACATTTTAACTCAAATTTACATATTCATATTGAACATTTAGTTCCGCGTTGATCCATTTGATAATGTATTTGGTGTAGTTTGAAATTTGGAGAACACAATTAACTGTATTGTTTAGTCAGTTATAAAAAATGTCCATACCATTTGATATCCTGTATTCCAAAATATGATTGTTACATATGCGAAATGAAATCTCATATTTAGGAAGCAATATTCTCTAATGTGCATGTTATTACGTGAGATGTTAGCACTTCACCAAGGCACAAACAAGCTTGACATGCACCGCGCGTCCTAACTCGGCACAGGCTAGTCCAATAACCAAAGAAGTATGACAGGTTCTGGCGCACCATACATACATACTGTTAGGGTACGTAAGCACATTATAAAGGCGTTAACAAGCTTATACAACACGTTTGTCAACATTGGTTAATTGCATGGAAGTTTCAGTATATTTCAGTGTGCTTGCAATGAGATATGCAACTCCGCGGATTTCCCTCTTGTCTATTATTTGTAGTGAATATCATTGTTCAATATTTACCACAAAACGTTATTTGAGAAGTGTGTGTCGCTCAGTACAGACTAGTCTGTAGCTTTAAGGTCATATTATGATCAAGCCGGATCAGTTACATGATCTGAAATGTCTCAATCGTAGCTGCGTAATAAAGGAGAGCTTACTTTAATAGAGGGTTTGCGTATGACCCAAATATCAAACATCATCAGCTAATATAAAGTAATTAGACAATCGAACACTTTGGATGATTAAAACAGATTTTAAGTGACATATATTGATAAATCAAACAGACGAATACTCGCAACCGAAGGTTTCATTATACTC
The DNA here is from genome assembly GCF_037975245.1 of Apostichopus japonicus. Lineage (NCBI taxonomy): Eukaryota > Metazoa > Echinodermata > Holothuroidea > Aspidochirotida > Stichopodidae > Apostichopus > Apostichopus japonicus. The sequence goes on from NC_092567.1 coordinate 8,926,082, forward strand.
AGATTGAAGAATAGAGATTCCATCTTATGATCTGTTTTATAGACTGACACCAACTATCACAAACCATGCACCAACACACACAAAAGCTAGGAATATTTCACTCAAAAAACATAATCCAGAGTTTATTGACTTTAACTAGGCCAGTTTGAAAATTCTCAAAAAAGAGGCAGCTTATTTAGATCTTTATTGTAATGAAAATTAATCAATCAAATACCAGAATACGTATCCCCTGATATGAACGATAACATGGCACCTTTTTTCAAGTTACTGTCGAACTAGTCCTGCAGCAGCTGTTACATGTTAAAGAAGATAGAGGGCATTTTCAATCGCCTTTCCTGAAATGTCGATTGGAGAGGGAAAAAAACCCGCTGATACCGGTCAAAAAGTAAAATAACGGCGAACCAATGTACAGCCTAAAATGTTTTATGATTAAAAAAATATATTGAACAACCTCCGATGATCAATCACCACCCCAGCCCAAAATGAAAAATTAGAATAAGGTGAAGTATGTATAATACAATAGTCCTTAACTAATTTCTTGATAGAAGCGGAATCATTTAGTGCAGTCATTGTCTATCATTTGTGTAGAATACACAGAACCAGAAAAAAACTACACATTCACTTGTGACTCATTACATTGCGTGAATAAACTAAATTAGTGATCATTTTCAAACTTATTGACCAACCTTCAAAATTACCTTTAATTAGAATTGATTATGCCTCCATTTGAATATAAGTTGCGGTCATGGTGAAAATGGATAAGCCCAAGTTTATATTCTGTAGTACCATCATAAAATAGTGTATGAAATATTAAAATCTCTTTGCAGGGATTAAACTTTGAATTTGACATTCTGGTGTAATATGATCGAACCATTGACTATACGACGTTGTTGAGTATTAAACTAAACCGCAAATTAATATCAGAGAGATCCCTATCAGCAGTGTTGGTCCATCAGCGTTATCAATAACAGAACATACAGATCTAAGCGTCGCTAAGTTACCGTATTCCAACATAGACATACATAGGTTTTTAACCACGGCACTGAATTTAGTTGACAGTGGTAAAATGTCGAAAGTTATTTCCCTTATGATGATTACTTCCTGATACGTTTAATTTAATTTGTCTTTTTAATCATCATATTATTATGTTAGAATTTAAGCTCATGGTGCATCAAGCAAATGTATGTCGGCCATATTTTCACAGCGTTGTAAATATACGAAAAAATCGTTCCAATTCTTCTCGCTGGTAAATTTGGTTCCATTTCTTTTACGTAACTCAATAAAATGACGGCTATTGCGAGCTCATCACCACGACTCAAAGGAGCGCTTCATGGTTGAGAACGTGACTGCTGGTGGAAGAGGATAGTATAGCTATCAATGATATCAGTTTGACGTCATATTACCAGCATACTTTATAGTCTTCGATTCCGAATTCTTATTTCCTGGATGAATTTTGTACGTATTTTGTTTATCTTTGGATATTTCTTGATAAATTCGCTACACTTTAGTTGGGTCGTCAAACCACCTCCTCCCTATGTTAGTATACACTCGTTTACTAAATTACTTTAAAAACAGTAAGTTATAAACTACAGACTTCATACTTGAAAGAAATAGTTACTTTTAGAACTGTTCATTCTCCACCCCGAATAGCGTAGTATTTATTGTGGACTGGTACATGGTATTGTCTAATAGACCTATGTTAGTTGTAAGGTGTAACGATACTTTTATATATAAATATAAAGCAATTTCCTCAGGTGTTTATTACAGCCAACGCCGTGTAAAACGAAGTTCCTATATACACTGTGGATGGAATAGCTAATTAGATGTCTTATTGGTGGTTTCATTGTAAGCACTAACGGTATTACGTAGGCGCATATAACACAAATATTGTCAAAGAAAGTTGAAATGATAACATCCGCTGGTGAGTGCCTTGTTTTGAAATGAAGCTTTGTTTTACCTCTTTTTTGCAAAGTGAAAGGCTTTTAATTAAAATAAAAAGCTTTAATAACATATTAGTTTCATGACTAAGGAGGTGGTTTACGCGTTAACGGATATGTGACCATACTTTTATATATAAAAACTAATGTAACGTTACCGTACAGTAAGACACTTGACTGAGGTATTACAATGGACTTAAAGCACTTCTGAAAGGATGAAATTATACAAAAATGGTTAAGAGTTTGCACAATAATGCAGTACTGTTAACTTTGTGGGACACAAATTTATCTGTATTGGATTAAATGCTTCGATATTTGAGAGCAACCAACTGGTTGTTAGTTGTAACCATTAGTGGGTCTCATAGTGTGTGGTAATGAATGAATGAAACGATAAAACAAACTCAAAATACAGATGGAAAGGTTTTCAGGAAGTGAATTCGAATGATTTAATTGCAATAATGAAAAAAAAAGTCGGCGGTGTATAGAGTCGCCAATTTAGAAAGTGCCCTTTTATTGGAAAATATTCAAAAATTGGCACAGCGGTAGAGAATTCACGAAGGGTCTGTTTGGTTGGAACGTTTTAAAGTAATTATGTAGCTGTCCCATTGAAAGTCACATGTCCCATAACTATTAGAAATGTGTGGGTACCCCCCCCCAACTTTCCCCGCCCCTCCAAAATTAAGCCCTGAACTTTGGATAATGTTTAAATGTTGTACATTTCCTTATTTGACATAGTATGGTCAAGCTAATCTCCGTGTAAGATGTTATAATTCATCTAAGAAAATCACAAATCAGCTATGTTTAAGATATAATAGACCAGAGGTGTCAGATAGGTCCTGCGTGTATGTATGTGGGTGGGGTGGAGATTGAGTGGGGTAGGTTAATGGAGAAAGTAGTGATATACCCATTACATATTACAACATTAGTTACAACCAAAGAAAGACAATCTATTGTTATTGACTTACACATTCACATTAAATTCCTAACAACTTATTTTACAAAGTGGTACTGTCGTTATTTATACATACAAACACTCCTTGTATTTGATATGTCTGAATGAACTCAAGTATATTTGAGAATGAAGAGTTTTAGGGGTAGGATTAATCATTTGTAATATTTAAGGCATTAATTAGTTACGACCAGACAAAGAATCAAACTATTTCGCTCTTAGTCGAGTTCATATATTTCAATCTAATATACTTTCAAGTATTTCTAGTAATTCATTTTATGTTATACATTTTTCTTGTTAAAAACAATTTATATCAAGAGTTTTTTTTTTTTGGTTGCAATGACGACCACCAAACTATAACGCCTCTGATATATTGGATGTACAACTACGGTTAATATTGGTTTGTCTTTAAAGGCAATTTATTTTACGTTATGCTATTTTAGTTATTTTGGAAGAAGTTCAAATATTTGAATATCACAAGAAACGTCTTTTTTTTCTCTAAAGAACACCGCGTAAGACTCCTGAATAACGCCATATTTACAAGGAAACAACACACAATAAGTTAGCCAACAAATTTAAAAAAAAATTGTAAATTAAGAGAAAATAATCATTCAAAATAACCATTAACCACTTCCATTTCCCTCTTCTTCTGTAATCAATGAACATGCTTGTTACGTCACTGCTTCACTTTGTTTGTATAGTAATAGACTCTACTTGGGAACACACCCATCCATCCCCTGCTATAGGAGTTCATATAATATATATAAGTTATCTCATATTTTTTTTAAGGTATTTTACAATACAAAACGATTGAGACTTAGCCTGTTCTAATTTAACGTGTTCAGTTCAAGCTAAAGCTGTAATTTCATAAGCACAACACTGGATTGTAAAATTAGATTCAACTCAAGTCAGCAATGTTCATTTCCAATTAATAAAATTATTGGTCTAGCTAATTAAATGTTCTTTATACATACATAACATAATAATACATGACTGCAGTGCTTAATGAGTCATTGAATGGATGAATAATAGAAAATAAAGATGTTTTCAAAACACCTGATTCGTCTGATGAAGGTGCAAGAATGCATGTTTCGTACTGTTTTTGTTTCGTTCTGATATCTTTTTATCTTTCTATTTTCTATCATATCAACTATCGTTATATTAATGGTGAAGTAAGAACTCATAATTGTTACTAATTAAATGTTGTCTTCGATTTCACATCTTCGAGTCAGCCGATTCCGATCAACGAATAAAAAGATGGTTTTTCTGAATTTGCATCGTCTGCAGAAACAAAATAATGTATATCACGTGATATTTGCAATGTTTTTGGATGGAACGCTTGAGTTATATACTTTACTGTGTTTGGTCGATTGAGTTGTATACTTTATACTGTGTTTGGTCGCTTGAGTTATATACTTTACTGTGCTCGGTCGATTTACAATGCTGGTAGCTCTTATACTGATTTAATATTTTACTAGATTAATCCTAGTTTGTTTTCTCTCTTCTAATAAAATTCCACCATCCGACAAATACTATCATGAACCATAAACTATGTTTACAAAGCGTCCTCAATTTGGCATACTATGGCATGGGGCTTATAGTGATTATGTAAATATTGAATGAATATTAATCTTACGTTATCAATTTGTCAATAAAACCACCCTCCTTATAAGTGTCATATATAAACAGACTTGAAGTCTGGTCCAATACCCTGGTGAGTGTTGTAAGTAAGTAAAAGTTCACAAAATTTGTTGTTGACACTGTGTAAATATATCTTTATTGCTTAATATCAGAGGAGAAGATAAGGTTACTAGGTTACAAAGTAGTCAGCTGAAAAAGATTAGCCAATCAGCGACAAGCAGATTTGATATATATAGTGGCTGATAACATTTACCTGAGACATTGATCAAACAAGTCACCCTCGGTACGTTTATTTTATGGAAAAAAAACATAAATTGGTACCTGGTACAAGACACGGATCCGCAAACTGGACGGGTGGGGGGGGGGGGGCGAGATGTACACGTAGTTATTTGCAAAACCTTCCGTGTAGAACAACTTCTAGACCTCATTTATATCAAATAACTATGCCTCAGAATACCAAATTCCACGTCTAAAATGTTACTTTTCTGGGGAGCCTTTTCTCAATCCTGAATTCACCCGCAGGTCGATTGACAGCAGACGATGCAAGACAAATTTCAATACTTCGAAGCTATCCTTTACACATTACACTTGAAAGTACCGTATAAGCGATCAGTATACGTCTCTAAACATGCTAGAGTAGTCGAATAATGGTCACCCATATCCATTATGCATTACTCTGCTACCATAATACCATTCCCCTATTTGACACATTATATTGTCTATTTATCCATTATTACTGTCTTGGTAGGCTTTAAGTACTTTTGATAACATTTATTGAATTTAAACTATTGACATGCTTCCGTTCATTAAAATCCTGTTCAGATTAAAAGAGAAAAGATCAAATAGTTTTGATGGCTGGCACTGGACTGATCTGCTTTACAAATCTAGACGTGTGTCTAGCTTGATCAATTGTAACTTTATTTTTATTATGATGTAAATATTCAGTTCTATAGTCCCATTGTAAAATATACATCATGAGTCATTGTTACTCATCATTACTGATATCATATTACTACCCTATGTATTTCATACAGTGATTTATTGTAACATATTGACACGCGCAACGGAAGCATGTTGTGACTAACCCGAAATGTTTCATGTTTCTTGATCTGCTGTAAATCTTTATTTTAGAGGGCGCTCGACATTTTCCCTAGGTCAGTCTCTTCGCGGAAGTTCTTTCGGAAATAATTCAGTGGCTCCTTGAATCTTTGCTTTCTGTTGCTGTTGTTGTTGTTGATTTTTTTCTGTGATCAGTAAACACGGTATATCGCCTGGTTTTTTATTTCTTTTTTTTTGGGGGGGGGGGTTGGCTTGATGATACCAGTTTTCACTTTAATCATCTTAGTAAATGTATCGGCTTGGGAAATGGGCCTTACGAAGAGGAGGTACCACTAACATTTAAAAACTTCTACCTCATTACTGGTGCTTAGTTGCAAAATGATGTTATACAGGAGAAGACAATTATCAAAACCATTCACTTTCTTTTCCACGCATCTGCGTCGTCATACAAATTCACCCTGCGTGTTCGTATGCTTGTGGGTGTTGTGCATTTACGACATCGTGTTATTTTAAGGCATAGGTTTGTACACTGTACAGATAACGCACATTAGGACCTATAGTCTAAACTCTATTAGGTTCTATACGACAGCACCCTCGGATAGGACGCTGGAGAGCAGCATTGAAATCAAAATAACTCGATCAAATATCAAACGACTTTATACTGTGAGTTCACTACATGGCGTGTAGAACTTCAGTTCACCATTCCTTGCGAAACGATAATAATCAACATATCTATTTAATCTGACAATGTTTCAGCAACTTGATCCTTCAAATGTTTATATGTATTCTAACAATTACCATCACTTTACCACAACAAACCTAATCTAATATCTATAATTTAAAATCTTACAAAAAGTATAAGGAGTCATTTATATTAGAAAAAAAGCATTTCGTATTACAAAGAGGGGCACTTTTGCGAGTTGTAACTTTATTATTATAATTTAATTTTAATTGAAATTGTAAATTGAAATTTATTATCATTTAATTTCTTTTTTATTATTTAATATCTAACGTCCCCCCCCCCCCTCCCTCCCTCCACCAAACATATCGCTGTAAGCCTCATGCAAGTGCTCTGAATTAGTTCAATATTAATATATGGTTGTACCAAAAGGCTACCGTCGAAGTAAGTGGCAGTAAAATGTTCACAATGATACTTGTTGCTGCCACTACACAGTGTACATAATCTTCAGTAAGGTCAATGTGCAACAAAGACATGCTAAGTACTCTAAATAATCAACAGGAAAGGATAACCAATCAGAGACAAGCAGAGTAGATTATGTATTTGATAATATTTACATTTATATAATAAATATCAGACAATCACCTTAATTGATCAATGGAAAGGGTATTATAACAGAGGAGGTTTATATACAAATATATATAAACCACTTAAAACAAGTTAGGGTTAGGTTTAAGCTAACCAAGACATGAAGAATTGAACATTTCAAAGCTGTATATAACACATATCAAGTTTTGGTTTATTACCATAAAGGTGTCATTGTCTATAATTTGCTATAAAACTCAAATAATGGTCATCCATGTCCACTATTTATAATTACATTAATCTATTCCATTCTAAACATTTCCCTTTTTATACATTATCTATCTGAGCCCATTCTAAGCCAATTGATAATCGGGATTATCCACTGTATCGGATTATCTGTGACATGATACCCCCAATCAGACATGGGCGTACACACGGGTCACCCCTTGTACCCCTGGAAAATCTAAGCATTATACAAACCAGCAATAATTACTCAACATGATACGCTCCTGCACTCCGGAAAAATAATGTTTGCGATAAGAAATGAATATCAGAGAAAATTCAAAATCTGAAAAGTGAAAATGACCCAGTTCAAGACCCAGGATTTCCAGCAGGGCTTAGAATACATTTCGGAGTAATTTAATTGCTTCCTCTGACAGGTGTTTTCGTGCTTTAAACTCTCTACAGGCAGTGGAGTAGCCAGAAGGGTGGGAAAGATGGGGTGGAGGCAGGGGAGTTTCCCCTACCACAAACATTTTCGAGGACGAAACGGGTTAAGAACTAAAACAAATATAATGCTAATAAACTTTATTTTTATGAGGAATGAATATCATAAATAATCGATAATTATGAGAGAATCTGAATTAGCCAGTGAGTACACGTGGATACATGGAATGATAACGGAATTGACCTCAGTTTTCATATTTTCTAATAAAACGAACGATCATAATTTGCCTATTGTGGTATGTTTATTTGGGTACCACGTGACCTATTCCTGTTCATTGTCTCCTATATACAGTGTCAGATGGTTCAATCGAGAAGGTGGAGGGGGAGGTTGGTGAACATCGAAGACAGTGGGACATGTATCAAAATATCGCTAAGATTATGTCCAAGATTTAAATACGGAAGGAGTGGATGACTGGCCATGGTGTATGTGACATTTATTTAAGGGGGAATACCGCCAACATCTTGGTGAGAAACTCTTCTCTGTGAAGCACGTATCAAAATTTGAGTAATTATCGCCTACCACAAAAGAGCACTTTTTAATTACATATTTTCATAAATTTTTCAACAAAATGGCACATTTAATACTTGAAGGGCACTTTTATATTACAAAAATTGAAAATCGTTCTTATTTTATAAAAAAGGAGCATTTTTTATGATAGGAATCAATACCCAGGTAGACACAGTAAATGACAGAACAAGATTCGCAATATTGGTTGTTGTCATTGTATGACTTAGATAATCTTCAGTACGATCATTATTTAAATGAGATATGCTAAGTAATTTAAATACAGGAATGATTAGCCAATCAAAGACAAGCAGAGTAGGTTAAGGTTCTCATAAAATTAACATACAATAAAGACCTAACAATCGAATTCACTGAAAATGTATAATTATATCGATGTACACAACAAGATATGAAAGACTGAGAAATCCAAAGCTTTACCTGACACATTACAATCATGGCGGTTATAACCATAATCAGTATACATCATTGGCAAGAAAAGTAGATTTATGGTCTTCCATATATACTTTTGTACACTTGGATTCAACTACTTCCCTCAAACATGTCTCCTCTTTGACACATCCTATATACTTGAGCCCATTCTCAGCGTCTGTATACCGCGGTTAGTGTACTTGAGCGAATTCTTAGTCACTCCATGCACCATATTAGAAATTTGCATACTGGACGTTTGCAATAAGGAGGAGGGGTAGATCAAAGTAGTAACAAAGTAAAAGGAATATCTCAAAATGCTACAGCTTTCGGGGATTTGTCCCCCTCCCCCCCCCTTTAACCCTACTCGGGCTTCCAAACACATTTCAGTAAAACGCAATTCTTCTCTGGAATGTATTTTTTTACTATAAAATGACTATCAGGGAACATTAGATATCTGAACAGTGCAACTAGTGCAGCTGAAGTACCAATGAGACCCACTAGGGCTTAGAGTACATTCGGGAGTCTCTTAATTCCTCTCTCTGACATGTGTTTTCTTGCTATAAAACTCGATTCTAGCTTTGGCGTATCCAGAGGGGTACGGACAGGGGGTAAGGCCCCTCCCCAACACCAACATTTTTTGGGACGCAACGGGGTTGAAAAAAACGAAAATTGACAAAGGAAAAATAAATAGCCATGATGATACTGCAAAGTGCTACTCGTTGATATAGTACGGCCTGATCTGCTTCTGGTCAGATTTTTCCTCATAGTAGCACACTAACCATAGATCGAGATTTCATCGAACAAGTTAACTTTGATTTAGTAATTGATACTCCTAGACAAAGTTCCCTGCGTCGAGTGGTACCGGCCTGTCGTTTCTAATATAAACAACATTTATATTTATGTCACTGATATTTCACCTGCGTATATGCCTGCCTATATACGAACTATTGTGTATTGTAAATGTGTTTCATCGTTAATATCTACAGTACCATAGCAACTGGGAGAATAGCAACACGAGCCTTCTTCCCTCCCCTACCCCTCCCATTCCTTCCCCTCCCCTCCCCTAAATTGTGTTGAAAATTGCTTGCGTTTTATAGAACACGCAAGCAAAGTCGTATACATAGGAGTTGATGTGATGTAATGATAGCACCGTTTTGCATCTAAGCACTCTTACCGAAACACCTGACAAAAGGAGAGGGGTGATCAGGGGGATACAGTCTGGGGGCCTCGCAATCGTATTGCGGGCCCGGGAAAATATGGAGGGGCTATACAAAAATATGGGATATCTGACCAGTGTAAAGAGAGTGACATGCATTGTCCTCGGGGCCCGACCTGGCTCCCGACGCAACTACAGTTGAGTGCGAAAGGGGGTGGGTGTGGGCGTGTGGGCCATGGCCTCATCTCGGATCGTCAGCCGGAGAGAAATGGTTCAGTCTGTGCATTGTTGCAATCAACCGGTGGTATGTGGATTCTTTCAACGGTTGTATCATCACCCTTTACTTTACTAAAGTAATTATTAGTAAAACTTTGCGTTGAGATTTGCTGATATTGACCTGCTCAATAGTGTAACTGTTCCTCAGTATGAACAAATTTTATGTCTATTTTTTCATTCTATTTTCCTGGGTGGAGGATCTCCACAACCCAACCTCATAACAGTTTCAATAACCCAGTACAGTCCCCCACTCTATAAAGTGCAGTCCCATACTCTGTAAAGTACAGTCCCCCTATTCTATAAAATACAGTCCCACTACTATAAAGTACAGTCCCCCTACTCTATATAGTACAGTCCCCCGAATCTATAAAGTACAGCCCCCTTCTCTATATAGTACAGTCCCCGACTCTATAAAGTACAGTCCCCCTACTCTATAAACTACAGTCCACCTACTTTATATAGTACAGTCCCCTACTCTATAAATTACAGTCCCCCTTCTCTATATAGTACAGTCCCCCGACTCTATAAAGTACAACCCCCCTACTCTATCAGTACAGTCCCCTACTTTATAAATTATAGTCCCACACTCTATAAATTACAGTCCCCCTACTTTATATAGAACAGTCCCCTACTATATAAAGTTCAGTCCCCCTTCTCTATATAGTACAGTCCCCGACTCTATAAAGTACAGCCCCCTACTCTATCAGTACAGTCCCCTACTTTATAAATTACTGTCCCCTACTCTATAAAGTACAGCCCCTACTTTGTAAAGTACATTCCCCCGACTCTAAAAAGTACAGTCCCCATACTCTATATAGTACAGCCCCCCCCCACTACACATAGTACAGTCCCCTACTCTATAAATTACAGTCCCCTACAGTAAAAGTACAGCCCCTACTCTATATAGTACAGTCCCCTACTGTATAAACTACAGTCCCCTGACTCTATCGGGTGCAGTCCCCATATTATATCAAGTACAGTCCCCTACTCTATAAAGTACAATCTCCTTCTCCATGGGTGGCGACCATGGGGGGCGGGGGACATGTTCCCCTAATATTTAAGGTGGGGGAAATAGTATCTTATATCCCCCAATATTTGGTGGCATAATTTTTTTTTGTGGCTATAAATAGGAAATAATGCGTGAGATTATTTATCCAAATCGTATTTGGCGGTGGCTTAAACTTCATCCAACACATGCTGCATGAGGTAAATGACTCTTCGTGGTCGTTTCTGTGACCACTGACCGTATAGCATGTATTCACTCATGATTATTATCATAATGTCTGTACATCTCTTGTGTATGAGTGTAAGTACGTACAATCGTACTTACAGCGACGTAGCCAGGAATTTAAAGGGGGGAGCACATTTTGCGATTTATATGGGGCAGGGGTCTAAGAGGAGGAGGTGTCCCCCTTCCCCTTGAGATATTTTTGAACAATTATTGAAGGTCCTAAGTTAGTTGCGATCTGGTGCAATGTCTTGCAAGTTTTATCATTTTCATATGATATTATATTATTAGCAGATTTTGTTTCGTTTTTGAATTCTTTTACATGGTTATTTTACATATTATATCAGAAAGACAAAATATAGCGCCCTTTTAAACATTTTCCAGTAGGATGATTCTTGTTTATTGTCCAATTTCTGGACTTTAATACATTTGACGAACTTAACTGATGGACAATTTAAACTTTCATATTTTGTAAGACAGCCAGATGTGCAGTGGCCTAAAAACAAATATAGTTATCGCAGTGTAATAATTATTTATAGGAAGTGCGTATCACGTACGTACGCTGTACGATTGCTAGCTTAGCTTCATAACATGCTGTTCGTGCAACAACTTAGGACGAATCATAGAAAGGATAAGAACGAACGTTGTCGACGTTGTTGTGCATACGGTTCGTGACACTCCATCAAGTTCGGTTAGGTAAAGGCAATATGTATTTTATTACGCAGTGGCCAACTGTAGGCTTGTAATAGGTTATAGGCTAAATTTAGCTAATTGCATATGCCAACCTAAGTAAGTGCTGAATCAGTAGGCCTGAATGTTACTACGTTTATAATCGAGTTAACGGAGCTGACGAGTATTCCAGATCAAAAGAGCACTGACAAAATACCATGCTAAAAACAACAGTTTTAACATTTATTCGACACTGAAAGGGGGAGCTGTCGCTCCCCCTTCCACCCCCCCCCCCCACCCTGGCTACGTCCCTGATGGTATATATGATCCACATCGATATGGGTTCACTGGGTTTCCATTTCACCTGTTTCCTACAAGATTTCTAACTGCAGGCGCGTAGCCATGGGGAGGGGGGGGGGGCGGAGGGGAAGACCACCGTCGGGCATATTATATTTTTTTATGATATCGAAGTTTTATAGTAGCCTTTATAAGAGGTTATAATATTTGTACAGCAATAAATTAACTTTGTCTGAATTTTCGAAATTCCCTGACCAACATTCTTCATCATACTTCCCTCTACTCGTGCAATTTTGACCGGTCTGTTAGGGGTTGAAGGTTTTTTTTTTTCTATATTGGCTGTCCATAGATGAAATTTTGTGCAACATTATGGGTATGTTTTCAAGTGAATTTATTATTTAAATTCTGAACAAATAATGGGCTTAAAACCTTGAAAAGTGGGGCTGGCGGGTATTGTGGGCCGTTACGTAGTATAACCTACGAAAGCAATGATCCACAGGAGATGCAAAGAGGTCGAACATGATGTGTGACTGGTGACACTCTTGTAAAGGTTATGGATAGAAAAAAAAAACTATTGGGAAAAACTTGGTTCCCAGGCAAAAGTGTACATCTGGTTGGTCATTTTCAAGCCCGAGAAATGCCATTTACAGTAATCTGGGGGGTTATCAAAACCAGATATTTTCTTGTACGCTGCGCGCCAACTGATGGTGGCGCTCCGCTTAGATAGTAATTTGCGTCCCCCCCCCCTGGGTACAAAATCCTGGATACGCGCCTGTACCCAAGCAAATGTCCCCCCAATATTTGAAACAAATCGCCGCCTATGTCCTTCTCTATAAAGTACAGTCCCCATACTATGTAAAGTCCGTCATCCCCATCTGGCTCCTACCTTAATCAGTAGGAACTTTTAACCCCACCCCCCCCCATACACACACAAAAAACACAGCTTTCATATCATTTGCACGCCACTGCGCTTTTGCACCATAATATAGTCTAACTGGAGCATTGTAAAGTTTTTTGAATGAAAGAAAAGTGATATTCTCGTTTTTCTCAAACGATTTATATAGAAATTAATTGAACAACATCTTAACCCTTTCATACAAAAGGGGTATTGTTGATGACTTCAACTATAACTGAGTTCTTCCGTTCATTGAAATCCTGTCTTACTGAAGTTTATCAACAACGAAGAACTGACAGGAACGATCAATTTGAATAGAGAAAACATTTTTTTGGTTCTAGAACGGGACTCGAAACACGGACCCTTGCAATCATAATGTTACTTGTTAAAATCTCGCTCTAGCTCCTTAAATCTACGCACTCTTTTGTCAAATTGTTTATAATTTCTTTCCTTTTTTTCCATATTAGTTTAATAAACAGTGGATTTACGTTGCTTGAAGAATCGTTAACGAATCTGTAGATTTCTTGACAAGACATATTCAGAGTTGGTCATCTCCGCTTGTAGTTAAATCTACACAGTTTGCGTACTTTACAGGCATATTACGCACATAGGGCAAAATACATCGGAAACTTACAATGGTTTCGTATTTATAGACTTAACTGAGAGCAATGCATATACGTACAACAGGTACCTTTGAACGTCTGATATGACAGAATAAACACAGATATGCATAGGTATCAGATATGAATTGTATTATCAAATAAAGTATTTGATTGTGTAAACTATAAAACATGAACTTTGAAACCAGTTACAACTATAGACTGATTCCTCCCGATATCTATTTAGCGTCCAGGATCGTATGTTAGAACGTCACATGATGTGCACGACGCCATCTTGTCAATTGGATGTTCTTCATTCCTGTTTCCGTATGTTCTTCTTTCGTGATTTTCGTCTGTTATTTTAAGGATTAAAGGAACCTAGACTTAAATTATACTCTGGATGATAAACCCACAAAGAGATGATCGTACTGGTAAGTATCGTATACATGAGACAGTAATGGTGTGAAGCTATATATACTGATATACTAAACACGTCATTAATAACATAGGCTATATACTGATATACTTAACACGTCATTAATAACACAGGATATGTACTGATATACTAAACAAGTCATTAATAACACAGGCTATGTACTGATATACTAACCACGTTATTAATAAAATAGGCATATATGTACTGATATACTAAACACTTCATAAATAACACAGGCTATGTTAAATTTATGACAACACATTACCATATAAACATGGCGTCTTCAAGGCTATTTCAATTTATAAGAATTATATTCCATGTCCGTATGGTCATATTTCAATGTCGAATTAAATATTTCATTAATTTGAAGGGAATAACTTTAAGCTCATGTTAGTTAAACTATTATTATGTAAATCTTGGTTATTTGATAGGTCATTCATGCAGCTACAACATATCTCTTCCAATCAGAACATGTGCTATCCTTTCACTTTATTGCTGTCAGATCAGATCATAAATAAACTAACAGTGAGTCCTTTCGACACAGACATTTAGAATTGTAATACTTTCATAGCAGTCGTTGCTCCGTTAGGCTGATACGACATTACATGTATGAATCGGGATAGAAATAACTTTAAAGATTCCTCAAGGTATATAGGCATTGATTTAATGTACGACTTTAGCATGAGAGAGATGCAGTTGTCTTACTTTCTTTCCGGATGGAACATGGTATGAATTATGTGGGAAGTATATGGACGATTTTGATACGTTTTACTAAGATAAATCTAGTTGGTATAAGTTAGGCCTATATGTGGGAAGTAAAGAGAACATTGAATAAGTTAGAATAGGCTTAGCCGGTGGAAATGTGGTTCTATCAGATCATTGTCTTTTAACTCAACAATTTTCCTGATAATCCGGGAGAATATCAATATTAAAAAAAAAAGAATAAACATATTAAGTTTATGAACTTTACTGAGTTTTAGGATTTTTTTCTTTGTAAGTTAATTATCACGTGACTGATATCTTTTACTTTATCAGGGTGACCAGAGCGATTAATCGTAAATGTTATTTTATTGAAATAATTGGAAAAATATTAATCTTTTGAAAATCAACCTAATCGGCATATCAAGGAACCATAAAAATTATATTTTTCTGCCCGAAATTCAGTCGTACCGTTTAAAGCAGCAGTTTAACTTAGGCTTACAATTTTACCCTGGTAGGCTATTATATACAAGTCTTGTGTTGATAACAGTGGGTCATCAATCTCTTTAATTTCATGAAATAAAGGTTACTGGGGGAATAATTAATACATTTGATTTGATACTAAACGTTAACACGAAGTCACGTGCACGCTTAGTATTGCTGTATTATACACATTAACGACCAACTTGGAATTATGTTCATAAAAGAAAATCAGACTTTTACCTCACATTTGAAATGAACCTTGGCCATAGTCAAACTAATGACCTACAATTTTGATCTGATTTCACTATCTATTAGTATCGATAAAATAATAAAAGTCATCTCAAAACAGCTTCTTTAACAAGCATATGAATAACCATTGTATCTACAATTAATCCATCTAAAATGTTGAGCTGTAGGTGATATTCTAAAAGGATATTGAAAACACTGATAACAAAACAGAAACTTGAATTTTTCAGGGTGGGTTAATATGAGATTACTTCAAAGGTCGATGTGTTGTGTAAACAATAAACAGTAAAGAAGAGATAAGTAGCGATTTACCTTGATGTAATCTTTGTCGAGCCAGAGACCTATTGGTAAAGTGACTGGTTCTGTTTACTTATAGAATTATACCTTGATTTATGATAATTGTGTTAAGCTAGTGTCATGCATGCGCACTCTGTATCAATATATATTCAACAGATCGTCGCTTTAAATGATAATCATGGATTATATCACTCAAAGGAAAAGAAAAGTGAAGCCCAAGTTTATCCTGCCGACCAGTCACGAACGTTGTTGTGACGTCATAATCGATGGAGCGCCTTAAATTGTTCATGGAGCGCCTTACAGTGCAAGGTTTGTTGTAATTACATAGTTTTGGATTAGTAACTTAGTATAAGAAGGCTGAAGTTTATTATTAACATTGATAAGGATTTAAGCCTCAGCTTAAATACTCTTACTTTGTATGATCGAGAGTTCAACGTGACTTTTTTTTATTGTTTTCAGTGTTTTGTTTCTACCTTATTAACTTGAACTAACCGAATTGAAAATTTGCATATTACTCCGATTTAACTGGTATAATTTTTTTCGTTCAGAGTGACATCCAACAGATTGCCCACCATAATTGTTTCCAGTTCATATATAAGCAATGACACGCCCCAATTTTTTTGACCAAAAAATAATGTTTACAAATCAAAATTTTGCGATTTTTTGCAGACAAAAAGGCCATACTTATCGACTCTCTGAAGAGCAGGTACAAACTACAATATGACGCAATCCAGCCCATACCGTACATCAAGGACAGACTATATTGTGTTGACAAGGTATTTGTTGAGGGCGGTACAGAGGTCCATATTGTTAAAGGAGCGACGAATGAGAAAGAAGGACCATGGGTACGTGTGGACTCGTACAAAGATATCTTCACAGACCCTCGAATGAATGCCAAACGGCGCATCATAGAAGCAGAAGCCGGGTATGGTAAGTCAACAGTGGCCCTTCAGCTCGCCTATGATTGGTGCAATGGTGTAAAGGATTCACCTTTTAAAGACGTAGAGATTCTAATTCTTCTCCGGTTGAGGCAGCTGAACAGCAAGATATCTATCTATCAAGCAATTAAGCTGTTCTTAGGACCAAAAGATCCTCGTATCAAATCAACTGATATTAAAGATATCATTGAAAGCTGTTCTTCTGTTAAGGTACTCCTGGACGGATATGATGAGTTTCCTGACAGGGACGGAGCCACAGGAAGTGACGTAGGACGCATCATTACGAGGAATCTGTTTGGGAATATCGATGTTACCCTGACAACCAGATATCTTCCGAAGGACTATGACAAAGCAAATACAAAGCGAGTGCGGTTAGTTGGTTTTGACGAAAAAGCACGTGACCAGTACATTCGCAAGGCTGTTACCGGGGAGAACGAAGAAAGCGTTGCGAAAATTAAGCACGCTTTAAAATCCAACCCGATCCTTGATGCCCTATGTCAGGTGCCTCTTTTCTTTGTTATGTTTTCTCACATGACTCATGAAAAAGTACTTTTTATGAGATTTAATTCAGTTACAGAGTTTTTCCGCTACATGATGAAGTGTTTCCATAGTCACAAGAGCAATAAATCAATGGATAGGAACACGAGACCACACAATGTTACATATGAGCTGAAATTCACTGAACTTAGTAAAGTAGCATTTGAAGGTCTCTGCGGTGAAAACCAACAGTTATCATGGCGTAAGGATGGACTCTCTACACGACTAGGTCAAGGGTTTTGTCAACATTATATTGCAGTCGGTATCTTGGTAGAGGAAGAAGTGTCTAATGTGACAAACGAACATACTTCTACTGCAGACATACAGACAAGGACTGACATAAGGTTCTACCATAAACTATTCTGTGAATGGTTTGCGTCTTTTAGACTGGTAGAAATTGTAGCTGCTACAAGGGGTGCATCTGAGCTGAAGAATGTTCTTGATACAGTGGATCCATTTAATCTTCAGTACCTCTATCGGTTCGCCTGTGGGATTAACCCAGCAGTTGGGAAGAGAATAATAGAATACTTGAAGAGCAGGAAAGACGGTGATAAGTTTGCCATCCTCTGCATCCTGGAACAAACTGGTGAGGTAGATGAAATCAAGGACACCGTCAGGGATCTGTGTTCTAGGCTAGTGGATATCGATGAAGATCAGAGTAGACTACTACAGAGATCTACCATACAGCTACTGGAGATTGCTGCCAGATATGACGTAAGTATTAACAATAAATTGATATTTTACTCGCTGCATGGATTGAATTGGTAGATATATTTAGCTGAATGCATATATGTAGCCGTGACACAATTCAATTTATAGTAAACACATTCTGACAAATGAAAACCCAAAGTATGATTCCTGATAGCATCTTTCATGTTTTCTTCACGTGATGGAATCATAGGGGGAAATGTATGCTGAATATATAATGTATGGTACAGTTAAAAGAAATATAAACATAACAGTAACAAAATACCATATACTTCATTTAACCAGCAGGGCGTTGTCACTAAATAAATGACAGATCAAGAAAAACCTCTTATCAGTCCAACCCAGACAAAGTTTTGATTTTATACCACATTAGAAGCAAAATTATGAGGAAGTTTCTTAGTTTTAATTTAAAGCGTTTAAACAATTTTTTATTCATCATTAAATCGGAACTTTAGTTGTTTTTTTTATGGGATTTTGATATCTAAACGTATAAGAAAATCAAGGCAAACAGTATCAATGAGCAGATATTTGAAATAATTTGAATCATGCATCAATGCATGATGAATTAAAGGGTATCAAATATAGGAGAGTGTGAATGTACCCTATATTATATGACAACAGTAAATACTAAACAAGCATATATTTATATATATATATATATATATTTCCAACTCATTACGATTTTCATTTATATATATATTCATTTGCCTCTGTCCTTTACCTCCATTTCATTAACATAAAGTCTGTTCAAAGTATCTCTTTCGAGATCCGGCTTTAGGAATGACAAATTATTTCGAGTTGGTTAGCATCATGTTTGATCTCTAGAGTAAGGCAAACTATGTCACCAAAAACAGAACTAGTATTGTTCGATACAGGTGAAAAACGCCTACATTGAAATAGCGACCTTCGAACCTCTGGACATACAATCAACGTCCATAGCCTAGCGGTTAGGGTGTCCGCATACAGAGCGGGATGCCCGGGTTCGAATCCCAGTGGAGGCTGGTTTTTTCACTGTTCTTATATATATATATATATATATATATATATATATATATATATATATATATATATATATATATATATATTAACATTCATTAGTAGGTCTGTACACAGATATCGTATGTTATATGTACACAGTGTGTGTATATACAGCGTGAGCACTGGACGATAATATAATAGTAGCCAATGACTCCTAAAAATATATACATTTTTCAGAGTATGGTGAGGCAGTCGTATCTGGATGAAATTAATTTGTGTGATTGTGCGTGTATTAGAGAGAGAAAGGCCAATAATACTGTAGGTCCCAGCTAATAGACTTTGCTATTGTCACTAGGTTGGATGAGGGTTTATTGCTCGGCTATCAGGAGCTTATTGCCCGGATCAATGTCTTTCAGGGGTCTATTGCCCGGAAAAGTGGCTTTCAGGGGCATATTGCCCGCAGCGGCCTAGTGCCTTCAGGGGCCTTTGTCCCTCCAGCAGGCCCGTAGCCAGGATTTTTTACACGGAGGGGCACCATAGTATCAAGGGGGGGGGGCACAAATAATTTTATGAGAAAATAAATAAAACGCATTAATGTGTTGGAGAACGAGTCGCATATAATATCATGCAGTTACAGATACACGTGCAACGATCGCTCTTGTATTTATATCACCAAACATCATTGCATGGAAAATGGTTGAGAATATTGTACTACTGTACTTTTTTATTGTACTGTCACAAGCCTGGCCAAAAATTAATCGTTGACACTTCCTAAAGTAAATTTTTACCTTGGAAAAAATGTAGTAAAAAAAAAAGAAATGCAATACATGCATATAAGATGCATTCAGAATATGCATTCTTAAGCAACTGACAGTCGGATTTAGCATTAAATAAAAAAGCAAATCACTATTTTTTTTGGCTTGACCCTACGGACCTCTTCTATAGTGAGTGCCTCATGAAACATTTCTGGAGGACCTACGATTTTATATTTAAATGAATATAATACACAATTTTAAGAGGTCCGATGCATACTTAGTTTCTTTCGATATAAATTATGATTCCTGGCGGAATTTTTTTTTTTTTTTAATCGGAAAATCGGGGGTAAAATTTACCAAATTTGGCCCATTTTTTGAAAATTCGAAGAAAAATCAGAAAATCTGAATGTCTAGCCCCCTCTGGCAAAAAAAGTTCGAAGAGTTTCGAAGAAGTTCGGAAAGTCACGGTGAAAAGTCGGACATTTTGAGAATTTCGCCCCTCTGGAAAAAAAGTCTAGCTACGCCACTGGATATAAGTACTGGTCTTCAGACCCTTCTATTTTGAAAATCCTGGAATTTCCTTGCCATTTTAACATTTTTTTAATATAATAAATTAAATACAATTACACAATTATCCTGACATGACACTAGCTCCGTCATGTGATTGGCTTATAATCTTTTCAGGTTACAGTCCTGCCTTTTCAATCACGTCAATTATAGCATTTGCCGTACTTTATGCTGTGAACAACAAAAGTTGCTTAAGCTTTCCCCGTGTAAGATATCGTCCGGCTTTTGCAATTCCCCCACAGTTTCGTTATTTCCCCGAAATGCCATTTCCTTCATGGCAAGAAATTAAATTACATCAAAGATACTGCAAATATAGTACCTATTTTTCTCCAGTTGTCCTTCTCAGAGTTGCTGATGAACCCCACTTCCCTGATGACTTCGGATATCTCTTTCTCTCCAGCCTGAATGTGAGTCTCTGACCCATTGTGCTTAAAATAAACTCTCCCCCTTCTCCATTGCAGATTTCCACTGATTAAATCCTTGTATGGTGAATGTTCTGTCTTTTAATGATCTAATTCAGGGTTGTCCAACCTTTTGCAGAGAAGGGCCACATGGAATGATTATGATGAAGGAGGGGGCCGCATGAACCCTACGCTCGATTTTTCGATATTCTGCCCGAAGTCCAAGGCAACAATATGTGGGCATTGCGCGCGGAGCGCACTGATTTATTTTGCTCCCTGATAATACAGATGAATAAAGCCCAGCCGCCCCCCCCCCTCCCCTCCGCTGAGAGTGTCACACAAACTGACCTGTATGCAGTTTTTTTTTGGACCCAGAAGGTTCGAATGATTGATTATATAGCTTCAAATTGTTATCAATAAATCTGCCCACTAAAATTTTGCACCGTACAGCATCTCTGGCGGGCCGTACGCAACCCTGCGGCGGGCCGGACTGTGGCCCGCGGGCCGTAGGTTGGACAACCCTGATCTAATTGGTGCAAAGTTTCTACAGGCATAACAACAAACCCGGTCCGTTGAGATTGAATACTCTATCCATGGGTATTGATCATACCACCCCTTATAGAATGATCTGTGCCTTGCCCCAAATTTTGTAGGCGAATATGACGCTAAAATTGGTCTCTATGGCAAATCTTTGCCCAGATCTGATGGGCATCCTGAGGAAGAAGTAGGGACTGAAGACTTTCCCCTGACAAGGAAGCGATCCATATTGTAGGTAGTTAGGCAAAGCTCCAACTAAAACAACTTTACAACAATGTGTCCAGAGTGTATGATCACTGTGCAACTTTTCTATTGTATTGTAAAGGTGTGTAGAAACGCGCGTGTGTGAAGGGGTGTAGAAACGCGCGTATTATTTGTATACATAACATGTATTACAGTAGAATGAAGAACCTGGTGAAAATTACAGTAGCCTATACAGGACTTCTATTGAGAGTTTGCAGTTTCAGCATAGAAATACTATAGTGGGTGGGAACGGGCGGGTCGGGATCAGGCAGGTGGAAAGGGAGGCTGCAAACTATACTCTTCGAAATTAAATTCTTCAAACTAAACAACAAATTACAATTCATGTAAATAACAAAATTTTAACAATATTATTCGTTTAATTTCATGCAATTTTTTTTCTTACCGTCTTTTTACAAGGGGGGGGGGCACGGACCCTTGCACGGGGGGCATGGCCGCATCCGCGACCAAAATAATGGCCAATTTGATGGTGTCCACCGGTGCCAAAAGGAGGATTAACGTCCCATTTTCGTATATTGGTGGACATAACATTCCCAGAGACATTACACATTATTTGTTTTATTATATGCCCGATTTTGTTTATCATATTGTAACGGCGTTTCTTTAATTTCCGGTATTTTTGCGGGTCTCCTATGCTTACGTAACTGTGTTTCTGTGCCACGTATCTCTCTCGCAAGGTCACAGTAAAAGATTTTGATCAGTTTTTGTGTTGTAATTAGGTCCAATGGGGAACAATAGACACAAACGATCAAGTTAGAAAAGAAAATTTCTAACTAACGTGCACTATTTTAATCTACTGATAAAGTGATTTTACGTTATATTCAATCCAATTCCATCGCTCGATCTACAGGTGCTATATATGCTGTAACTGTGATAGTGCTAGACGTACGCAAGTATAGCTCCCTAGGCACAATCAAGACTTTAGTAATTTTTGTGATGTAATTAGGTCCAATGGGAAACAATTAACACAAACGTGCAAGTTTTAGAAAGAAAACAACATTTTTAGCTAACGTGCACTATTTTAATTAACTGATAAAGCGATTTTACGTTAAATTCAACCCATTTCCATCGCTCGATCTACAGGTGCTTATGATGTGACTGTGATAGTATTATCTACGTACGAAAGTATAGCTCCCTATGATGTTTCATTGAGAATTTAAAACCGTTCTTTTTAGGCTTGTTATTGTAAAGTGATGTGAGAAGTCATTTAAGTTCAAGGTTGGGACGATTGTTTTCTTCAATTTCCAGTCAGCATTTGAGTGGCTTTTTTGAAGGTTAGGCTTATGTTGGTAAGCCACAAATGTTGACATTTACTATAAATAATTTACACAACCTTGCACAAGCAAACGAGAAAACTTAAGTTGCTGTAGTTGTGTTGGCCTTATTACAAGGTTTTCAGTATGACCATATAACCTAAATGACCCAACAACATCGATAGAAAACAAATGAAGTAAAAGAATGAATACCTACCATAAAGAATATTATACCTTGGCCAAAATGTTCTGCAGCAGGGTAACACTTGGGGCACCCTTTCCCTCACCTAGACCATAAATACATTTTTTGAATAAAATCCCAGGTGTTTTGACACTCCCATGGGTAGTCCATGTCCAAAACGTATATAACTTTTAGACATATATATGTTGCCACATGCCTGGTCTTCCCAACCACGACAACAAAGACTTGTTCTGGGCATTCCCTTTCCCCCAAGGCCAACATAAACAGCTGTAACTGCTGCATGTTTTTCAGAAAGTCTGGTATGTTTGGTGCCAATCTAAAGAAGACCCCCTCCATTGAATATTAACAACTGACTAAATTTCACCTTCACTGTTAAGTAAGTGAAGTTAAGTAAAACTTTATTGATCCCAGAGGGAAATTCAGGCACTCGCTCATAAAACAATGGAAATGTTACAAAAATAGATGTGTATATTGTACAATAAGACAGTAAGAATAATAAGAAAAAGTCAATATATGAAAGTCAACGTAACAAAACCTCATTGAAAAGCTTAATTGCACAGGGTATGAAAGAATCTCTGTATCTTTGGTTTTGAGACCCGGAAGTCTCAACCTGCCACTGCCTCTGGACATCTGACTATTATGAAATAGCTCATAGAGGGGGTGGGTATGGTCCTTCCATACCGCGTCCAGTTTGGGCTCGAGAAGGCTGTGCATAAACCGAGTCAATGGAAGGCAAGGGTTCCCCGACTTCTCTCTCCGCTTTCTTAATGATGCTGTTAACACGATCTATTTCATGTTTGTTACATTCCCACCCCAGCAAAACAAGCAAAAACGTCAAACCCCGCTAATGGTACAATTATAAAACATTTCAAGGATGTCATGACGAACATCAAAATTCGACATCTTACGGAGGCAGTACAATCTAGAAATCAACTTTTTAACCAATATATCAATATGATCTCCCCATGCCAAGTGATCATTCAGCACTACCCCAAGATACTTATATGACGTTACACGATCAACTACATTTCCTTTGACAACAACAGGGGGTGGAGGAATAGTATTGTGACGAAAATCAATAATCATTTCTTTGGTCCTAGCAACATTTAATTGGAGGAAGTTAAGGTCACAGTAGTTCACAAAAGACTGAATTTGACGTAAGTAAGCTTCATCACCATTACCATTGACTAAGCCAATCATGGCAGTATCGTCAGCAAACTTGATGAGTGAGCACCCTTCTTCTGATGACCTGGCATCGTACGTGTAAAGTGTGAATAGGAACGGCGCTAGAACTGTTCCCTGGGGTGCCCCTGTATTTGAAGGAATAACATCGGAGAGACACGAATGGCTGAGTTTCACCAACTGAGTTCTGTTAGTTAAATAGTTTAAAATCCAGTGAATAAAACCACCGGGAACGTCCGTATTCTTAAGTTTACTGACTAAAATATGTGGTTAGAAAGTGTTGAATGCAGACGAAAAGTCGAAAAATGTCACACGGGCAAAATGTCCTCGGCAAGAATGTTCTAAATGAGAATATAGTTTTTGAATGATTAAAAGAATGGCATCTTCACAACTTCGATCTGATTGGAGTATGCAAACTGGAAAGGATCTAAAAATGGAGTTACGAATGGTCAAAAGCGTTCTAAAAATATACGTTCACAAACTTTAATTTGCACAGCAGTGAGGGCAACAGGACGTTAGTCACTCAAACATGATATTGCACTGGTTTTAGGTACTGGTATGATACATGATTGCTTCCATACGTTATAGGTATAACACGGGTCGTGAAAGATTGATTGAAAATATACGTTAAAATGTTCGAAAGTTTTAGCTTTCGAACTGCGCACTACCAATGACAAGTAGCGAAAGCGAAGTTTGCCCCTCCCTGCCCCGATCGCCAATAATGATCATTACGCTACTGCAAAAAAATTGACGTGAAACTACTTCTTCGCGTTCTCAAAGAAAATCACTGAAGCTACATAAAAGAACTACCATACTACAGTGAATTAAAGCGGTAATGACAGAAAACGTAATCGCGCGTAACGATATTTTTTCAAATATGGATTTGACTGCACTTAATAGAAAACTATATCGTCTCTGCTTAAAGCAATCTGATATCGTTCAGTCCGCCTCCATTTTTAGTTCTGATGACGTCATATTGAGTCATATGTAGGTTATGACGTTATAGGTACGTCAATATGTATTTTCAATAAGCGACTTTGATTGTTTGGGGTCATGTTTCTAACTTCCCATCATATATGTTGAGGGTATAAAACCAATCGTATATGAGCTGTTACAGAGCCTCGAATTATCGTTGGCGTCCATTTTTAATTTATGTTAATTGATATCATATTCAGTAGGTACACAACAACAATATCAAAAAATAAAATCTCCTGTTGCAGTTAGTTCTAGGTTCACCTCCATTTGTCATGGACTACTACCCTAAACCCCGCCTACATCGGCTGTCAATCAATCTTCGATATTTCCGAGGAGGGGATTGTCAGAGGGGACCTTGTCCGGAGGGGGAGGGGGGCAATTGTCCTGGGAAATTGTCATGGTTGGGAAATGCTCGGAGTGGGAACTCTCCGGGGGGCAATTGTCAGGGTTGGCAATCGTCTTGGCGGGAATTGTTTAGGGGGCATTTGTCAGGATTGGGAATTATCCGGGTGGGAATTGTCTGAGGGGGGATCGTCGGGGGGGGGGGGTAATCGTCAGAGTGGAATTCGTCCAGGGGGAAGCTGTCCGGGAACCGTATCAAGTCTGTATCATATGACGTTTAGATTACCAGAATGAAACTAAATGGTGCTGTTAGCTCCAGAATGCTATTTTGTTATCTGTTTTAGAAAAGGCCAATTATTAGAGACAGTATATTTGTATCTCGATTGCCCTTTACAGGTACCCTAAAAAGTTCATCGGGACGCATCTAAAATATGTCCCTCTTTTCCCAGTGAGAACACTATTGCATCTTCGTTATCCATCTTTTTAAAACAAGATACTTTAATACGCAATGGAACTGAATCATCTTATCTTCAATCTATAAAGATATACAGTATAGTCATATATCGTAATAATGATAATATCAACTAACTAAGAAACAATTAAACGATACCACGGGGCAAACTTCGTAAGATTTTTGTATTTGTTTGTTGTGTAAACAGTGACTGTCATACAACGGTAGTAAAGTACGTTACAAATTTAGTTTGTGGTGCAGGCTAAGTAAATAGCGATAATAATAGGCAAGCAAGTTCCTGATTACGAAAGGTAGGTTAGATGTTAAAATATATGTTCATATTAATATAGTAAGTTATGATAACGAAAGATAGATACGAAAATAAGTATATTCATATTAAGAAGCAAAAAACAAGCAACCTTTAAAGAACGGGAAGCCCTGTTATTTGAAGTCCCTTTTTCTCATGTTCTGATATGTAACTTGTGAAACACGTTTGTTTTGTTATTTTTTATGGAAATCACTGGTTTATACGACTGAAAATCATCTATTCCTTTAGTAGTTTATCATCAAATGACAATAGATGACACATTATTGATTTAAATGTTACTGTAAGCTGAACTTTGAGCTGAGTTTATCACAGTGTCTTCACCAAGCCAATGCTTGTCAAGTCAAGTCACAAGTATTTCGCTCATGTCAAGCGTATAACAGCAGCTTATATAGTCATTCTAGACGTAAGCCTAATGATAATCGACGACCGATGCTCAACGAGGCATCTTTGTCAAGTGATTCGGGTCCTGTGAATGACGTGTTTCAGTGAGCTCTTGTTACAATGTTATGGAGGCTACTCTTTTCTACAAGAGTAGCCATATATACTTGGCAGCAACTGAAGTAATCTTGTACCATTATGGAGGGCAGGAGTAGAGGGGTAGCTAGGGGAGGGGATAGGCCGTCAAATATATGTCTACCACCCCCAGTCATATACACTGGGCAGTAACTGAACTTCAGTGAGTAAAACCGGTGTACTTTTACTCTCTCAATACGCAAATATGACGTTAATACAAAATCAAAGATTTACTTACTCTGTACAGAGACTAATCTTGTATCATAATGGAGGGCAGAGTAGGAGCAGAAGGGTCTATACGGGAGGGCAATAGGCCCTCAAATATTTGTCTGCCACCCCTTGAAATTATCGAAACTGGAATAGAGATAAAAATTACAGTATGAAACATTATTGCCTAGGTTTCCTTTTTTCTGTTGGTTTTATCTGTACCAGGCGTTAACATCCGCTCCAACTGTTATTACCAAGTACGCAATATAATATCTGAGGGTTGCTCAGAAGGAACATTGAACCCAGAATTTTTTTTAAACATTCTTGGTCGAATTAACCCTGCTTATACCTCGACTTTTGACTATTATTTTCGAAAACAAAAAGGATTTTACATCTTGACATTTTGTGGTTTTATTTCTGATATTTGATTTTTCTTATAGAACAATTTAGAATGATATCGCAACCTTCCACGCTTTATAGAAATTGTAACGTTTCTCATAAAGTTTTGACGATTATCTCGAAATGTCGTCACCAAACGTTTACTGAAAATATGAATTTCATTAAAAATGGAACATTTGATTACCTCGCATTGTTTGGCTAACAAAGGATCCAGCCGAATGACTCAGTGATGCCTTA
Source organism: Apostichopus japonicus (assembly GCF_037975245.1). NCBI lineage: Eukaryota > Metazoa > Echinodermata > Holothuroidea > Aspidochirotida > Stichopodidae > Apostichopus > Apostichopus japonicus. Next base: position 8,953,644 of record NC_092567.1, read on the forward strand.
AAGTAGCCTACAACCGTAGATGAGTGGACCTGGTGTCCTCGACACTGAGGAATTTCTTGATCTAACAAGTGAACTAAAGGAAGGTGTGATAATGCACCCCCCCCCTTCTTCCCTCCAGTCGCCCCTTCCGACTCACACACCTCCCTTTGACACTCCAGGTATTCGGTCTGTCGGTACAACGAATATCACCTGCATGTAATTGTGTTATTATACTAATTCACGTCACAAGAACACTCCGTCTTCAACGCAATCCAATTCCATGATATTAAACTACATGGCTATGCACTGAATGTAAGGAAAGATAGAACAAACACCGTCTTTAACCATTACGCCCCCATCACCATCCCATCCCTAGTAATTCCACAGTATATGTGACTCCATGTGTGGCTCCATGTAGTGGGTCACGTTTTTCATCGTATATCGAGTGAAATATAGGCTTACTTTGTACTATGGAAACTGTGTACAACTAGCGCATTGTATGTAAATACTAACAACATCGAACAAACAGACAAGTCGTTCCAGACCCCAGGAAGAGTACACAGTTTTCTGAGACATTAGGGAGCAAAACACTGCTTCGTGATAACATGTACCGAGATACCAAACTAATAGGTAGCGTGGTTTAGATTTCAATTCTAACCAGTACTTTACATACGGAGTAGTACTACAACATCCTTAGTTTAATAGTGTAAGTATAAATGCAATGTACAAACAAAACAACAATAACTCACCTCTTTTAAGTTCAGCTGGGGTTAACAATGTATAATTTTATATATAAAGCATTATTATACAAGTATATATGAACAACGGAAAATGGCTAGGAATGAAAAACAATGAAACACAAAGAAAAAGAGGATTTTAAGTTTTAAACAGTAAACAATATAATCAGCATCTCATGAATAATCATCAACCAGATACATACACATGAGAGGGTATAAATATATCATTTTCAGTGAATTAGGGTTTACATTACCTTTCACATGAATGTTCTGTATGTAAAGGCGAACATGAATTATGAATGGTTGGGTATACGTCATGGACAGAAACGAATCATACAGTCTCTGGCCCTATACATCATACAAAGTTCACTAATATATTGGTCACTCAGCCGCTTGAGGAATTCTTTAAAAAAAAAAAAAAAAAAAAAACGTAAATACCTTGATCTGCAGAGTAAAATTGTTATTAATCAGGGAAAAAAAATTCAACCATAGCAGTACCATATATGTCGGACACCACCAAGAAATCAATTAAATCCCTTTATAAATCGAATGATTGCTTCTGAAGGAAGGTCCATTACACCCTAGCAATCCCTACCTATAAACTCTTTTTCAGGCTTGCTATTGTAAAGTGATGTGAGAAGTCATTTAAGTTTAAGGTTGGGACGATTGTTTTATTCAATTTCCAGTCAGCATTTTGACCCATTACATACACAGTAGGCAAATATGACGTCATTCGGTCAGACCACATAATATAGCTTGTATAGGCAAGCAATACTAACTAAGGAAACCTGTCGTAAACAATTGTCAACAATATAAGTACGGTTCATTATTATTATAATATATTAAGTAACGACAGTTAACGATAACCCTTGTGTATGGTATATTCTCTAAAAACTATGGCAAGCCAAAGGGGGAGGGGGAGGGGAGGGGGGGGGGAAAGGGTGGTCGACCGCCCATCTTCCTTCACGGAATTGTTGTGGCGTTCAGCCGGTGCATAATTACACCACTGCTACAGTAATCCCTGTCTCTTTTTCAACCTTAAAAAATATGTATTAGCAAAGCCTTGCGCTTAGAACTACATATATGGATGACATTTATATTCTAAATACGCCTCAAAATGCACCGATTGACGTCTTAACTTTTATTGGGGGTGGGGAGGATGGTTGGACCCTAGACCCGCTACGTGATAGTCGGCTTGAATGACCACGGGGCATCATCCTCTCATTTATGAAATCTTTGGTTCGCATCTAGTCCTTTTTGGAATGGTTCAGGTTCCTAACTTAATCCATCAATGGGCAAGTTTGAATATGTCCTCCACTTTTGAAATCCTGCGCAAGCACCTGTCTATGACCCTGCATAGAGCTGTAGTACATGACTATATCGGGACATACAATGTAGTGTCTGTGTTGCTCCATACCTTGCAAGGAACTGTCACGGAATGAAGAGAAGGGAGCTGTCACTGAGTACTTTGCAGTAACTTGATCTGTCATAATATATAATGAGTGTAAATCATAATTGTAATTAATTAATCATAAAGGTGTTGCTTCATACCTTGCAAGGAACTGTCACGGAATGAAGAGAAAGGGAGCTGTCACTGAGTTCTTTGGTATAACTTGATCTGTCATAATATATAATGAGTGTATATCATAATTGTAATTAATTAATCATAATCAGGGAGCTGTTACATATAGAGCTCCCTGCTATAATTAGGGAGCTGTCACTGAGAAGAGCTCCCTGCTATAATTAGGAAGCTGTCACTGAGAATAACACCCTGCTATAATAAGGGAGTTGTCCCTGGGAAGAGCTACCTGCTATAATTGAGGAGCTGTTACATATAGAGCTCCCTGGTATAATTAGGGAGCTGTTACATATAGAGCTCCCTGCTATAATTAGGGAGCTGTCACTGAGAATAGCTCCCTGCTATAATTAGGAAGCTGTCACTGAGAAGAGCTCCCTGCTGTAATTAGTGAGTTGTCCCTGGGAAGAGCTACCTGCTATAATTGAGGAGCTGTTATACATAGAGAGCTCCCTGCTGTAATTATGGAGCTGTCACTGAGAAGATCTCCCTGCTATAATTAGGGAGTTGTCCCTGGGAAGAGCTACCTGCTATAATTGAGGAGCTGTTACATATAGAGCTCCCTGGTATAATTAGGGAGCTGTTACATATAGAGCTCCCTGCTATAATTATGGAGCTGTCACTGACAATAGCTCCCTGCTATAATTAGGAAGCTTTTACTGAGAAGAGCTCCCTGCTATAATAAGGGAGCTGTTACTGAGATATCTCCCTGCTATAATTAGGGAGCTGTTGCATATTGAGCTCCGTACTGTAATTAGACATCGGTCTTCGAGAGAGAACCCTGTTATAATTAGGGAACCCCCTCGTTATTATATGTAGTTTATGTGTTTGCATACGTATATGCATACAGGATCAAAGTATCAACATATAACTATATCAGTGATATAGTAAATTGTTTGTTTGTTATGTAAATATCGAGTGACGGAAGGCTATATACATATTGTGAGTAGCGTGATATATATTCAGATTTTTATCGCCGTTAAAAGTAAACATTACACGACGATTGCATATATGTTTGCATGGACTTAAGTGTGTTCTATCACTGCAGGTACACAGTAACTCAGAACAGAGCAAAATGAACGAATGCTACACATTTCATGTGCGATACTTCCTCAGCGCTAACTTAGGCCTCAAATCTACAAGTCATTCACTTTCTTTGAAATGAGCGTATAAAATAGAGACGGGAGACGTTGGGGGGGGGGGGCAGAGGTGTGAAAAGGTGAAAGATAGTTCCACTAATCTAGGCATGTCTTCGTATGTAAGCTTCATTTTCATCATGAGACTATATCCTCGCTGTTCGCGAGTCAGGAGAGGAATTAAAATAAATCGAGGCAGATAAAGGTGCTCATTTATACATTGTGTACCTCTGTGTCATGTTCAGACCAAGTTATAAAATATTACATATCATAACCAACACCTCAATCGTGTCTAAGCACTTAATTATATAAATGTAATACTCCATTCTCTTATATCAAATCCGCCAACTTCTTGTCTAATTTCAACATTCCTGGTGGACAAATATGGAACGCGAAAAGGGAAACCACATTTCGTTGTCTAAACTAAGTTTGTTGCTGTCTAAACTAAAGTTGTTGCTGCTGTTTTATCATGTTGTTGCTCAAACTTACGTTGTTGTCAATACCTACATTGTTGTCTAAACTTACGTTGTTGTCTAAACTTTCGTTGCTGCCTAAACTTACGTTTTTGCCTTAACTTACGTTGCTGCCTAAACTTACGTTGTTGTCTAAACCTACGTTGCCGTCTAAAGTTGGTTCCGTTGTCTACTAACGTTATTGCCCAATCACGTGATATAAAAATATGGGCTACTCGCGCGAAATTCAACTTGCGCTGTATATACATACACGTCGTTAATTTGCTGACCAATTACGAAATAGTCAGTAAGATTGACATGTATCCCAACCCAATTACAAACCGGTAAACGCTCTCCACCATGCTACATACATGAGCTGACCCCGTCCACTTTGCTCCTCTAGTAACTTCCCGTATATGCGAAGAACAAAGGCGGCCTTGTCCCAGGGAGTTGTTATGGAACTCCTTGCTTGTCCATGGGACTGTTTTCCTAAACCCAGGCAGCAAGAACCTACCCCCTGCGTACAGTAATCATATGAAGCCCATGTGGTAAAGCAATTGTTGAACAGCGCCGATGGCAACAATGTAAGCGCGAAAAGAGCAAACTGATTTCGTTGTCTAATCTAAGTTTGTTGTTGCCTAAACTAAAGTTGTTGCTGCTGTTTCACCATGCTGTTGCTCAAACTCACGTTGATGTCTAAAATTCCGTTGTCTAAACTTACGTCGTTGTCTAAACTTACGTTAAACTTAGCAACGAAATAAGTTTGCCCTTTTCGCGTTCCATAGACAAATGCATTTAAATCCCCACTCCCACCCCCGAACGCTACTAACCGATATAGTGGCGGGTGGTAACACCGGATTGTTAGCAGGCGCGTATCCAGGGAGGGGGCGTTGGGGGCGCGCGCCCCCCGGGTAAGAAAAGGAGGAGAGAAAAAAGAGAAGAAAAAGGAAAAAAGAGGGGGAAAAAGAGGAGGAGAAGAGGAAGGAAGGGAAAAGAAAAAGAAGAAAGAGAGAAAAGGAGAAAAAGAGGGAGTAGAAGAAAAACGCCAAGACACCGGGAAGAGAAAGAGGAACAGTGACATCATTACAGCGCTGGTCCCTATTATATACACAGGGTAGCCAGTGACGGATCAAGGATTTCGGAAGGGGCGTTTGCCTCACCCTACCCCTTACACCGACAATTACATTTTTGACGTTTGCTAATGTAAACAACGAAATGTCTTATGTAGATGGAGAAAAAGGCATGGAGGTCCAATTATGTCAAAACTCTCTTTTACATTAGAAATGGCGAATTAGGGGCTGCAGCCCCCCCCCCCCCCCCCCGCGCCTCCCACGCCTATGTGTGTAGTGTTCGGTTTCGGAAATATCTGCTATTTTTTTCATTTCCTTCAACCAAGTTTTATAATAGCCGTTGTAAGAGGTTTTAACATGGGCGGCGATCCGTACTTCCGAGTGGGGGGGGGGGGGGGGATATGACCTTGTTGACTATCTAAGCGTAGCGCCACCATGTGTTGGCGCGAAGCGTACAAGAAAATTTTGGGATTAACAAACCCTCTAGATGGCTGGAAACGGCACTTCCCGAGGTTTCCAAGCGGCATATTCCCAACTTTAAAATAGGGATATCATGTCCGAAATATCTCATAATCAGGATCCAAAATAATTTTTTTTTTAATTTCGGGTGTTCTTTTGGGAAAATTGCCCCTGTCAATCTTGTTTCAGGCGCTACGTTAGAATGTTCGAGAACTCTTTGATATTATTCGATGAAGAAAATGGCCTCATGCAGGCTATTATAGGCCTATACACATGCAATACACAATTACACATAGTTACATTCCTAGATACCGATTGCTAGGGCATCCAGGTGAAATGTGTATTTAGCTTTACCGTGGTAACGTGAGATTCTCAGCTGTTCGAGGGAACATGTACGTGTGTAGGCCTACTATAGGGCCTATATGAATCATCGAGGTAAATGAATCTGGAGGATTCATGTCAATTGGGCGCGCGCGTACCATGCATGGAGGGTCATGTGATGTGTTTCAGGGTGGTACTAATATATTACTCTCCCCATTACGCATGATGATTTCACCCAACTAGTACGTAAATGTGTATGCGTGCTTAGAGCAGCAGACGACGTGCACCCGTTACCTAGCAATAACCTTGCCTGTAGCCTGACGTGTAGCTATATTCCCGTCGAGCAGCATTAGGCTCTGTCCCATGGAGAATTCCGTGGTTGCACTGAACTAAACATTTCCCCACAGCAACACGTCCAGTTCAACAATCCTTTTCGACAAAAAATCGTTCTTGAAATACAATTCAGACATCGACATCGACATTTTCCGCTGCAAGCCCAATGTATCTATACTTGTTCTGTGCCAGCATGTCTAACGTTAGCATTATTAGCACTATTTCGTAGGCCTGAAGTACCAGTACCTTCTTATGCCGTTAGTTCCATGTCCGAACCGACAAATCTTTTACGAAGTAACTAACACTATTCTCGAACTGCTACAGAGAAATATCAGTTTGGTACTACCCTGGAACACATCACATGACCCTCCATGCATGGTACGCTCGCGCCCAATTGACATGAATCCTCCAGATTCATTTACCTCGATGGATATGAATACTATGAGGGTGCATATATGTACTATATCAATACCGTGGGCGCAATAATACATTTTGTTGTTCTAGGGCCAATGAAGCCTACAGTCAACTATTCTTGCTTTATAAAGACGCTTTATTTGAAAAGATCGCACTGCGTTTATGGTAGGCGAGAAATGAAGCTAAAAAAGAGCCGTACAATAACGATGATGCATAAATGTAGGCATGAAAATATTCTTATCCCTGGCATTTGGTGGGGGAATATGGTGTATTACATCCCCTCCACCCATTTTCATGGGGGGGGGGGATATATCCCCCCTTCCCCCCAGGATCGCCGCCCATGGGTTTTAATATTTGTACACCAATAAATTAACTGTCTGAATTTTCGAAAATTTCTGACCAACATTCTTTATCACACTGCCCTCTTCTCGTGCAATTTTGACCGGTCTGTTAGGGGTTGAAGGTTTTTCTATATTGGTTGTCCATAGATGAAATTTTGTGCAACATTATGGGTATGTTTTGAAGTGAGTTTATTCACGAAAAATGTGAATTTTCAAATTCTGAACAAATAATGGGCTTGGAACCTTGAAAAGTGGGCCTGACGGATATTGTGGGCCGCGACGTAGAATCACCTATAAAAAGCAATGATCCACAGGACATGCGATGAGGTCGAACATGATTTGTGACTGGTGACAATCTTCAAAAAGGTTATGGATGGAAAAAAAAAACTATCGGGAAATACTTGCAAGGTTCTCAGGCAAAAAGTGTACATCTGGTTGGTCATTTTCAAGCCCGAGAGGTGCCATTTCCGGTGATCTGGGTGGTATCAAAACCAGAAATTTTCTTGTACGCTGCGCGCCAACCGATGGTGGCGCTCCGCTTAGATAGTAATTCGCGCCCCCGGGTTAGAAAATCCTGGATACGCCCCTGGTTAGGATAATACTGCTTAATGTTTCTTCCTTTGTTTTGAGATGTGACAGACTCGAGTTTTGGGAACATATTGTTTCACTAATCAGTTATTACTACAAATTAACAGTAGACAGTGATTATTTCACCAGTATATAGGTGTAGGATATAAAGCTACAAACACAACCAGCTGCTTTAAGTTAAATCCATCATGCTCTGATCAGGAGTATCAATTCGAATTGAGAGTTGGGTGGGGTAGGGGGCATAAATAGGAAACATGAATAAACCGAAGGAGTCGACTTGGCGCAAAGCCTTTTTGGGTGGGGTTCAGGGGCGAATCCCCGCCAGTGGTCCAGGAGTCGGACTCTACAAATCTTCAGGTTTACTTCTGTTTGGTGCCTGAATTGATGTGTCATATTTAATAAAAGTCACATTTGACAAGATTAGCCTTGAATTAAAAAGACTTATCTATTTCACCTCCTGATGTAACTTATGGCATTAATCATGATTATTCAGATTTAAACTTAAACCCAAAAGGAAACATCTACACTTTGAACACAAGGTTATCTAGTTATCCAGACATATACAACATGCACACATATGGTATTATAAGTACATTTGAAAAGCACTATTTGGTATTCAGGTACATTCACTTCATCGGAAACAACAAATCATAAAAATAAATATAAACATCAGGGTGTAGCCTGGGTAGAATTCCTAGCAGCAGTTAAGGAACATCGAGAAAAAATGTATCGTCCATATGTTACATAGCGATGCTTTGATGTGCGGATATACGGTACCAGGCGCTTTCTCAAGAAATTTGAGTGGGTTGGTCATTTCCAAAAAGGGACCGTCATGACACTATCTAAGGACCTACTGTGGGTAGGGGAGGGGGAATGAGCTGAGTGAGTGGACCGTGCATTCTTAGTAAAACATTGTGGCACTAATATAGGGGATAACAGTGAAACATACGTAATAAGTATATTTATGAACCGTAGTTTCACGTAAGACTGCTACACTGTTCATGCAGGTTAAATCTTTGGAGCTCTCTACCTTTATTTTTATTATAATCCCCCTCTGCCCCAGCCAGCCCCCCCCCCCTCTGAAAAACCACCAGAAACAGTAGTCGCATCAGAGATCGTGCATATACGTGATGAGCAGTTAAAGTAAACCTTATGTTACTTGACCGCCATTCCTACACTACGTGCCTAGAATCTCAGAGTTTGCACACTACAGACTAATTAAATCAGAAGAAATGATATGAACATTTATCGTAGGCCTACTTTCATTTAGAAAGTGTAAATCTCAAAGGGCAGCTACCCATGCGCAGGCTACGGCCCTGAATACTAAACTACTGCGTGTAAAGAGCAATGCACTGACCCTGTTAGGAAAGATAAAAAAATTACCGTTTATAACCATCGTCCCCTCCATCCCCCAAACCCCTTCCATCTCCTCAACCCCCTCTATCTCCCCAACCCCACCATATCTCTCAAACCCCTCCATCTCCCCAACCCACTCCATCTCCTAAACCCCTCCATCTCCCTCAAACCCCTCCTACCCCACAAGACCCCTCCATCCCCACCTCATTCATCTCCCCAACCCCTTCCATCTCCCTCACACCCCTCCATCCCCCACCCTCTCCAACTCCCCAACCCCCTCCCTCACACCCCTCCATCCCCCCACCCTCTCCAACTCCCCAACCCCTCCATCCCCACCCTCTCCAACTCCCTAACCCGCTCCATCAAACCCCTCCATCTCCCTCACACCCCACAATCCCCCACCCTCTCCAACTCCCCAACCCGCTCCATCTCCCTCACACCACTCCATCCCCCACCTTCTCCAACTCCCCAACCCCTCCCCAACCCCTCCCTCAAACCCCTCCATCTCCACCCTCTCAAACCCCTCCCTCAAACCCCTCCATCTCCCTCACACCCCACAATCCCCCACCCTCTCCAACCCCTCCCTCACACCCCTCCATCCCCCACCCTCTCCAACGCCCTAACCCGCTCCATCTCCATCAAACCCATTCATCTCCCCTCCATCCCCACCCTCTCCAACCCTCCATCTCCCTCCATCCCCACCCTGTCCAACTTCCCAACCCTCTCCATCTCCCTCACACCACTCCATCCCCCACCCTCTCCAACTCCCCAACCCCTCCCTCAAACCCCTCCATCTCCCTCCATCCCCACCCTCTCCAACTCCCCAACCCTCTCCATCTCCCTCACACCACTCCATCCCCCACCCTCTCCAACTCCCCAACCCCTCCCTCAAACCCCTCCATCTCCCTCCATCTCCACCCTCTCCAACTTCCCAACCCGCTCCATCTCCCTCACACCCCTCCATTCCCCACCCTCTCCAACTCCCCAACCCCTCCATCAAACCCCTCCATCTCCCTCAAACCCCTCCATCCCCACCCTCTCCAACTCCCCAACCCGCTCCATCTCCCTCACACCACTCCATCCCCCACCCTCTCCAACTCCCCAACCCCTCCCTCAAACCCCTCCATCTCCCTCCATCCCCACCCTCTCCAACTCCCCAACCCCCTCCATCTCCATCAAACCCCTACATCTCCATCAAACCTCTCCATCTCCCTCAAACCCCTCCATCCCCCACCCTCTCCATCCCCACCCTCTCCATCCCCACCCTCTCCATCTCCCCTCTCTTTCTCCACTCCTCTAACAATTTATTATATTATACGTAAAGTATAATTATACAAGTATAAATGAACAACGGAAAACTTTCTGGGAATAATAAACAAGAAAAGAGGAATTAAAGTTCAACAGTAAACACAATAATCAGCATCTCATGAATAATCATCAACCATATACATAAACATGAGAGGGTTTTATTACATCATTAGCCTTAACTAACCATCATTGGAATTCATTACATTCTTATTAATTAGGTGTAACATTACCTTTCAAGCTAATGTTCGGTCCACATAGAGGCGAACATGAATTATGAATGGTTGGGCCTACATCATGGACAGAAGCGAAGTATACAGTCTCTGGCCTTATACACCATATAAAAGTATGTTAATATATTTATCACTCAGCAGCTTGAGGAAGTATTGTTTATAACACAACCTCCATTCTTTCTATTTATTACGAAGACCAACATTGTACTACAGCAGTATTGATAGAATAAAAAATATGACCATATATAGTAATCAAGAAACATGAACGTGGAATGTGACCAGAAGAGAACATAGAACAGAATAAACAGATACATAGAATATATAATAATATAGATGTAGGGTTAACAGAAATAAATGGCTAAGATTCAACGCATAAGAATTCTCTTAAGTTTGTAAAGTGATGCCGGTCTGGTGTATGGCAAGCATCAGAGAGCTTCAGTTACAATAATATTTAAGGATTGTTTCACAAGAGTAATCTTGTGGATTGGACAGCAACTGAACAGGTTCTGCTACTCCTCTCTCTCTCGACACTGAAAACATAACATAAATTAATGTTAAAACATGGCACAACAATATTGTGACTGACCACAGCTTACTTTAAAGATGAACGATAGTGATTTTTCAGCATCGACGAAAAAATACGATTTTATTCAAGAGTATTCTAGTTGGTTTCCATATTACACATGTGAAAATTCAAGTCAATCCGATGTTGGGAAAGGCTTAAAAAAAAATCCTAAACTCGTTGATTTTTTAAACAAAAATTGGGCTTTTCGCGAACAGCGATATGATGATCACATGATCTACAGTGACATGTGACGTCATTATGATGATAACAAAGTGAGCTCGGCGTAGTGTACTTCAGCAGTGTGCACTTAGTGTGTAAGTTTAGTTGCAACCTACTCTATACTGGACTCGACAAACAACCTAAACCAGAGAGGAGATTTGATACACTGCGTGAGACATTTAACGGTCTAATTTTAATAAGGTGTTATTGTTCCTGCTTTTTCTTGTCGTTTTAGTGAAGCCGACTGCCCCAATGTAAATTACGGAATAATCGGTCATAGAGCCATCTCGGGCCCAATTGAAATTTGCGTGTGGCAAGGTCACTAAAGTAAAAAAAAGTTTGAAAGATTGATGCTTTTATGCCGCATTATTTATATATATCCCGATAAATGCAACAGTAAATGTTGGAACTGGAAGACATGTCAGACGTGAACAACCTAATGACTATGTGAGGAGAGAATCCACGTGCAAATTTCAATTGGGGCATGGACGTCGCTTAGGCAGAGTTTTTTTGGGCAGAGATGTGTTCATACCCTCCAAACCACTTTAAATGTAATACGAATAGGAAATGTGTGTATGCTCGAGCGAAACAAAACATCGTGTAAGTCACACTTAGCGCACACTGTCACTTATGTTTGCACAGTGTGAAAGTACCGTTTGCGGACCTACGTTAAGTTGGGCTAGAATACGATTCCTCCTGAAGCCCAAACCACGAGGCATGCATGTGAATAAACGCAATAGGCATTGCATGTAGTGCAAAAATTGTTCGAGCTAGACTAACTACTCGATTGAGTTCAAATGACAAATGGGGTTGTATTTCAAGCTCAATGAAACCTTTCTGTTGGATTTAATGACGCACGGAACAAGGAACGTTTATGTTTTACAGTAGGCCTAGTGCATCGTGACAAGCGAATCTACTTTGTTTAGAACTTTGGATTTTCTTTCGGATGTTATACTAAACTACGTTTGAGACTATCATCACTATTGTTATTGTGCCAGTTTGACTGGTAAGTGAGCACATTCATACATCACTCTGTATAAAACCCGCCAAAAACGTGATCTTGAGATTTACGTTACTTTGGGTCAGCTTGCGAGTTACCTCTTCAGATATTGGGAAATCGTTGCGGAATCGCCGCAAATTTCGTAAAAAAACACTTGTAAACACGTGGTGAAGAAATCAAGAAACACCATGATATTCATTATCTATTTATGTCTTGAACATTACGCCGGAAAATAACAGTTATGCTGACACGAAATGCACGCACAGCTCCGTACTGAACAGTTCACAACAGAAAAGATCATCACAGTGACGTCATTCACTGACCTGAGGGCTGTTCAAGGTCGTTGCAGTGTTTGCAAATTCCTAAATTACGGAGACGAAAAAACGATGTTTTAATTCCCTTTTTTATAACTTTCCGGTGTGCTATTTGGAAAATTAAAAAAATATGTTGCTTGGTAACATATAAACTACATTACATATGAAAATGAGAGATTTTTTTTCTGTCACTATCGTTCTACTTTAAGTTTGTGGACAGCAATTAGAATCCTTAGATAGACGTATGGCAACATATATTTATTTATTAGAAATGATAGCAAATTTAAAGCTATGGGTATCCGATGACTGTCAAATTGCTGCCTACTCTACACAATGTTTGTCACATATGAACTCACTACATGTATAACACAGTTCTATGTAACTGATTGATCCCAACAAGAGTATTTCATTTTTGAAATTTGGAATTCAGCATTCAACAATTTAGTCCTGGGTACCCAACAAACTGTGACTGTCTATGTACCTGCATGGTAACTCAACATGCTGATAATAAGTTGGGGTTGATTTGTTACAGCATGCCATATAATCTTGGGAGTAACCCACAGGTGGCAATGCACATATAACTTCAAAGACTTGATACTTCATAGTTTCTCAATTTCAAACACATCCCTGATCAGACCAAGGTACATACTACAAAAACTTAGCTTGCTTGGAATGTCGGCAAGCTTTGTTTTCTACAGAAGTAGAAGTTTTCTTATGAACTGTTAATTTAGGTATCTATTAGTAGCTGTCCCCACTTTAGAGAAATCTTCAATCCACCACTGCATACTACAATATAGTAGTTATGTTTAGTCAAGTTTGTTAGCTCTACTCAATTAAACAAGTGGAATCTTAGAAATGTCATTTGATGTTATTTATAGTGCTAATTAGGCAAGCTGTCTTCACCTACATATAGCCTGTAGATTTCATCAAAGGAGCCCAACACAGCCCATTACCATTTCACAAACTGACTGTTGAGAAGTAGTATGTAAAGTCTCACCAGACTCACATCCACAAAGGAAGTTATGTCAGCAGTGATGTGTTCCTACTTGACTTTTTCTTTCACTTTCTTGGAGGAAATGCACAGAAGAAATGTTGAAAACCGTATCACCTGGAGGTTAAAGAGAAAATACACAATAACTCAACTTTCCATTCACTAGATTTATCAAGGTGAAAATTCATCAGGTCTGTGATCATTTTTGTAACATACATCAACATCTTCCCTTGTGTCTTATTAATGAGTATATATATGAATAGTATAGAGCTGTAATCTCAGGGCAGCAAATATATTGTTTTTAGGAATATGTTTTGCATCTGATATAAGCAATTACAACACTTGTAGTGGTAACTGATCAACTCCATGTTACCTCCCAAGAATTGTGTAGCCCCCCACCCCCCTCCCCCCGATAAAAGACATCTTTTGACAATTGCTGGAAATTTTCTACCAGATTTGTGAGCTATCTTCCATAATATTGCAACAGAAAATAAATGTAGAAAGCACATGTGCTGGAGTTTCCTGGAATTATCTCTTAAATGGCCAGTATTATAACTGGAGTGCAAATAATGTACATCTTAAACAGAACACATTACGAGAATCCTTCAACACTGTTGACCAATGGCTAAGAATGGAATTCTGAATTACTCTGATTTTTACTCTGAGGACATGCATATGGTCCAGACGGTTCATGCATGTTTTTTTATTACTGACTGAAAACAACATATCCACACATTACAGTAAACCCACTAAAGACTTCCATTTGTAATCCCTTAGTATATAGCTCATTGACAAATGACATAAAACCTAGATTATCTTCAGATTTAAATTTGACATCAATTTTATTGGGTTTTAGATGTACTGAGAGGGGAAGGGTAGGAAAGGTTAGGATGGAAACAGAGATTTTATGGTTCCTGTTAGTCATTCTACATGGTTCTAACTTACTGTGGGTATTGTTCTAACTTAGTGTGTGTATGGGTCTCATTTTGTGTGCAGTGACTCTATTTAATTGTTAGGGCACATGCACTTATGAATTAAATTGATTGTTTATGAGCCTGCCATACATTTTACTGGATATTATTTGCGGCAATTAGGCTGACAATCCAGAGGAGTCTGGCTGCTCTGTTAAGACTGATTACTACCATTACCTGCCATCCAACACTATGACACACTGATAAATTAGAAGGGATCAAGTCATCTGAATATTTTGTTCCTTAATTTATGATGGCTACACAAAACAAAAAATGGACCCAGTATACTAAACACATACACCTCTTTGTGTACTTTTACACAATAGTAAGCAATACAATGTATGACTTGTATTGCCTAATATATGGTGTATGTATGTTAGACTGAAGCCATTATCTTCTTCCCTAGGCCCTTAGGGAGTTTGCTGATCAAGCAAGATTCAAAACAATTAATGTTCCACCAGGATTAGGCAGTAACAAAATCACTTTCTACTTCAGAATCAAATCTAATTATAACTACAACCCAGCTTACCAGTCCTGCTATACACTAATTATACACTAATCATTACCATCAGCATATTGTAAGCCATTCTGTGCAAGATCCACATCATGTGACCCCCAAAGATCGTCTCAAGAAAGATTAATCCACATTTACCTAATGAGGAGATAAAGACAAAGACAATAAGAACCATATCTGAACTAGATGTTTTAATGCAAACGATAAAATCCCTTGTTTTTGAGTTTGCCTTTTTAATATTTACTCAACAGTTATTCCATTGCTCACAGATATACAAGCTTATGCTAAAATGACTCAATAATTGCAAGTTCATTCATTTTATTGCAAGGCGCTTTTATTTTAAAGTTGAATAATTTTTGGAAATTTATCCATAAAGAAAACAAAAGGCAAAACTTGGTAACATGTTTGCAATCCTATGGTTTAGACTAATTTGGTCAGCACACTTTCTAATTGACCACTTTTAACGTTGTTTGGTGCAGCAGGCCAATAAAGTTGTTCCCAAATTTCTAACTCTATTACTTTGAAGTCAAGCAAAGTTAGGCAATATTACTGGTCTAGATTGCTTTTTTTTCAAACTATCTGTATACCAGTGTGAAGCAAAGGCTGCTCTATTACATAAATGTTAGTGTTTTTGCTTTCACAACTTTCCCAGTAACTTAATTTCCAACTTTGCCAATATGCAGCAACATGATGCACCCCCCCCCACCCAAACACACTCTTATAACAGAAAAACTGAATTACACAATAACTTTAAGAACAGAAAAATAATACAAATGCATTAAATATTTCAGATGACATAACATGCTGAATCCTAAAAGAACTTGTCATATTGTGTTGTATGATCTTCTGTGATAGAATCGTAAACTGTTGCTAGTCATAGTGCAATACTGAATACCTATCATCATCCTTGACAACTATTTAATATAATGGGATAGGTGGACCTTGCCATAAATTACATAATATCCACTCAACCTGGAGACGTGACAATAGAAAGCCTTCATTAGCATTATATGCTCACACAGGAATGAAACTGTTACATTATGAAACAATGTGTGTCTAATGACCATTAAATTTGGTCAGATTTGAGAGATTAGAGATGTACTTGGCATCAGAATTTCATCTTCTTGAAAACTACAATTATGGTACAATTTGTAGAGATGATGCTACAATTAGGGAAGCACTGAACAAAAGAGGTCTCACAGAATCCCTAAGACACAACTTTTAGCAGTGTTCTAACTAGATTGTTCATATTTTAGGTCTTGTTTTGCAGTGATTGGGGTTGGGGGGGTCCTGGATGATAGACTTTTCGGTGGGGAAATTTCCCTTGAGGGATCATCTGATATGTCATGGAGTAAATATATCCAATTAAAAACTTGCATTCTCATGGAGGAAGGGGATGGGTGGAAGGGGTAAGAATCAGGTGGTGGACCATACAATCATTACCCTGATAATGTAAACTGTACGCATGTCTTCAAAGAGCTGTAATCCGGATATGAAACTGGTAAATCCCTAAACAGGCTGATCTCAGGACTGAATAGTTCCAGTTTACCTGATAATGAGAAAAAACAAAATGCATTTGGTCATCAGTTATAATGTTATTATTTATGTAAATTGACATCACCCGGTCTGCAAGTAGCTTCATTCTACCATGTAACATTGTCAAACACAGAACACAGCTACTATAAACATACAGTATGGTATGCTACTGTAGTTTCAAAATAAATCACTCAGTTATAATTATAATAACAATGTAAAGAAACTAATGCAACTAGAATACAAATATATAGACTGTACAAGATGAGTTCAAGGTCTCATAATGCTTCCCACAGTGTATATACAGCTCACCTAATACCAAACTAATTGACATATAAAGAAACATTAATTTGAAACTGAGACAAGCATTGAATCTTCAATACAATCTTTAACCAATACCACTAGCAATCCAGTCTGGTTTATATTCAATTGAGAAACACAAGTAATAACAATGTAACCCTGAAAACAGATGGAGCCTGAAGAAAACATGATGACTGTTTCGGTCACATAGTTTAGGAACCATTGGTTCACTGTACTGTCTAGAGGTTGATGAATTTGTAGGATTTCGGAAATGATGACATTGTACTATAATTGATTGAGTTAAAGTACATATTTTTCTATCTGCAGACTTTGACATATAGTTGTTATTTCATAACATGTTGTTCGGTGCAGTCCTGTTGTGAGAGGGTGAGGGTTGGGTGGAGGCTACAGTTGTACGTCAGCTAAGTGCCCAGTGAAATATGTGATAAAGAATGATATACTTTTAACTTTGGATAAACAAAGACTTAAAAAAAGTGGATCTGGTGACACAACTGTGCATGGAACTGTGCCTGGCTCTCTATGTTACTGATTTTGTGTACACCTTATTTGAATGATGCTTCTTTAGCCTCACAAGATGTGATTGTGAATCTTAGAACTGGTGTGCGACAGTTTATCAGGAGTTTGGCTAAAATTAACAAAGAAGTAGGAAAGGAGATACAAACCCAACCATAATCTTCAGCTGATATGATAGACATCTTTGAGATGAATATCAAAGGTGGAGTTGATTTGCATTCTACTGTCCAATTTTATAGTTCAAATCATATTTCCAATATTTAAGCAAATGCTAAAAACAGTAATCTCTACTGTACTACAGTCAATAAATATCATAACAAACATAACACATTAAATTTCAAGATTATATCCATAGTTGTGTGACATATGTGTGACCTACCTAAATTAATCAAGGTGTTCTTGTTTGATGGAGTGTTCATTACAAATACTTCTAACACAAAGCTCAGCAATACAGACTTAGTTGACTTCTTTAATGTTTCTACAGCATTATGGAATATCTAAAATGGTATTTCAAGTTTTTTTTATTTTAATCTGAAGAAAATAAATACCTACACAGAAGACATATTTGTAGGTAACCCAAGCTACTTTCATATAAACCAACAAGTTGTCTTCCAGTTTTACAATTCTGGGAGTGTCAGGAGTTCTAGAAGACTTTATTCATATGAGTCTAGAAGGCAATTTTTATTTCAGTTTGGCAAATGGTAAAATGTACCAGAGGGTGTTGAGGTAGCTATTGTGTCATACTGTAGCAAGGTCATTACAAACATACCAAGTACTGGATTAATCCAGCAAGAATCCGATCGTTTTAATGTCCTTACTACAGTAGGGCGTAATCCTGTCAGTTGTATTTTGAGAAGATGAGTTAAAACTTTATATACATTATTTTAGTGAGAGTGAATGGAGATAAAAGAGTATTCCTCGATCTGCGACGCTATCCATAAAATCTACCCCCTTTTTTGAAACGTTATCAATACTGTTCAACACTTACCATTAATGTGATTACCATCACATGGAGGAAATATCAGATGATGAACCATTCATTGTCCTTGTCAACACAGTATGAACGTGACTTCCATCAAAAACTGGTAACTACAGGTGGAATAGGTGATCCCCTAACAGCTCGCTTCATAATTAACCTAATGAAGAGAAAAGAAAGTGATGTGAATGAGATTTAAGTCCTAATTATAGGAGACATTGAGAATGTCAGTCAGAAATAGTCTCTGGCTAACTACCATGTACACATGAACAATCACAGAGAAAAAAATACAGAGGAAGGAAAGTACAGTTCAGTTTCCAATAACCAGGTATTAAGTGTAAAAACAATTAGCCAGTTAAGCATCAAACTTGAACCGGGTTGTCCGTTGTTTAGTGGAAGTGGCACATAAAGGTGTGGTGCAGTGATATAAATGAGCTCCCAAAGGAGAGTCCAACCTCACACGAACCCAACCATGCATGGTTTGGGCTTGACTGAGAAATTTGTGAGATTTCGCACCTCTCTTTCGTATTGAGGACAGAACGTCTTTTGAATTTCCACTCATTAGGAGATACTGTAATTGTATCTAATTTAGTGTGTCAGCTTTGGTGGATGTGTTTTCATATTATTTTTTTTTATTTAATGGCACCAGGCCCTCGAGACTGCATTGGCTACATTGACCTAGTTACACCATTCTCGGGGGGAAGGGGGGTCTCTTTCTAGATTTTAGATCACCAAAGGTTTATAAAGTACCCTGTTCAGCTGGTCAATAGCCATACAATATGGTCGGTTCTTTCTACAAATTTGGCAGATGAAGACACTTATAACCTCAACATTTTGAGTTAAAAGTTTTGAGAGATGAAAAAGTCAAAATTTTGACTTTTGAGGTGAAAATCTTGAGATAAAAATTCCAAATATTGAGAAAGCAAATTCCAAATTTTGAAATTTGGGGACACTTATATATTTTCTTAAGCTACCGTACTTAGTCGCCGAAGTAAGATCAGTCTTGAGACCAATTAGATTTCTTAAATCCAACTGCAGTGACTGGCTCAGCAATGTTTAAAAATTAAACAAGCATAAGTGACAATTCTTTATTCACAGCTGTACATTCTCAGATTAGTAGGAAGTATTTCCAATTGTGTTTATAGTGTTTATAGTGGCTGGACTTACAAGGGTAATGCAAAGCTCTCCAAATCTTCAGTACAGTGTTTTCACATAGTTTCTGGAATCTGCATTTTGAGCACATGAGGACATGTCAGTAATAGAAATACTTAATCTGATTTTACTCTGTGGAATATATAGCTGAGCCCTGGCCGGGTGCTGGGGGCTTCAGAAGAGCTCTGTAACATCTCTTCTACTTCATGTCCTCTTGTACTAAGTATGAAGCATGTAAATACATGTTAGAGAGAAAAATGTAATTTCTATGAAGTATAAATCTAAGCCCTGGTGGGAGTCCCTGGGGACTTTAGCTGAGGCATTTTCACTTTTGGGCCAAAGCCAAAACCTCCGTAAGTGCGAGGGACGGAATTTGATATACGTTTCCATATATTCCAGCTCAACAGTAGTGAAATATGAAAAATCCAGTAGTAGGTTAAATAAAGAGAGTAACATACAACATAATAAAACAATTGAAACATTTTCAAAATTTAACATGTTGCCATAGCAACGAACATTAATTGGCGCGAGGGACGGAATGATAAAAACTGGGTGTGCATGCACTCCAAACATTTGACGTATTATTATCAAATTTAGGAGGAATCTATATCCAATCATACCATTTATAACAAGATCAATTACTCTTCTGATATTAACTGAAATGTGTTTTAAAAATCTCATAGCTAAATTAGGTTACGCTTTAATTTCACAAAAAAAGTCAGTGCGAGGGACGGAATGCGAGGGACGGAATTGCTGTTTATGTTGATTAATTAGAGAAAAAGCTGTTGTAAATTCTGTTTGTCATTGCCAAGCTCCCACAAGCAGTGGGAATATTATCACAAATTACACAATCCAATTAATGGACACACATTCAAGGAACAGATGGGGGTGGAGGTGGTGATGGGATGATGGGTGAAATGTAGGTAAATTGGAATCAAAATTGAAATTCATTCCATCACTCACCACTCAAATGCCTTGGTGAATAATAATTAAGTCACCTCCATCCACCACTTCCCCCGAAATGAGGAATCTTAAACCAAACACAAATACTAAATCTATTTTCCACCTTTATATTGTAGGTGTATACAACAGTGTGGGACAATATATAATTTTTAAATTTGGAAACTGAAAACTAATTTACTGTACAAATTCAACATTTATACTTTATACAAGGAAACAAAGTCACCATTGTAATTCAAATTGACAATTCACATATTCATTAACAAAACTCTGCTTAGATTCGGATCCAAACAGCATATGAAAGAGTTAAAAACTTCTTCCCCCATCATAACGTTAACTCATTAAGTTGTCATTAACAAGAAAAATGAACTATTGTACACAACATACATCAATGCAATTCAATATAAATTGGAACATTTTCATGTCAAACTCTTGGATATGATGTAGATTTGGAAATCAACAAACAGCTCACCATAGTGCAACGAATTGATATGAATGCTTATAATTCATTACACAAATAATGGTCTCTGGTTCAGCATACAGGGAGAACAGGGGCTATATTTCCTTTCACCATATCCCTTGAATACCACAGTAGGTCTTTTGCCTCTGGCCACTTCCAATACTTCCCTGTCTTTGCCATGGCATTATCCTGTGAATTACTGACAATTATGTTTTCCACCTCTCCTGGATACAACTGACCATTATACTCAACTATCACCCACCCACCACTTTCCATGGTAACTGATCATTGTTAACCAGCTGACTACCAATTTGATCTTGATCCCCATTCTACTCAACCTGACCACTGTTTTCCACTTTATTCAGATTAGGATCTGGTTCCTGATCATAGCTCACGACTACCTGACTTTCAACTCCATCATTTAAGTCATACAACTGCTCCCTGAGCATCTCTTCAACTGGTTCACAAAACTGACTCTGTAGGAAGAAAGTCAGTTTGCTCTTACCATTACTGCATGTACGGTCAATAAAATGGACCTTGTGTCTACAGTACCTGGTACTTCAGGTACCTTGTCCGGCATATGTAGAAGCCTAGGCACGGTTATGCCATATGCAGCTACATAGAATGTATCTTTTGCATTCACTCTATGTTGGCATATTCTGCAAACTGCTTGGCACTAGTGATGAGAAGTTTTACCTGCTTTGACATCACAGTACACACTTGATTTTATCTTTCCCCCCACCCCCACCTACTGGGCCCTTCCCATGGTGAGATTCAAAATAACTCCATGTTATTGGAATGTCACATGGGTACTGGGTGGCAAGGAAGTAAAAGCAATATTTTGATTTAAATTGACTAGCACAGCCATCGGACCAAAATTGAACCTCTCATCCAGATTTGGACAAATTGTTGGACCTTTTCAATGATAGCTTTATTGAAGTGCAAGCCCAAGAACTTGTCATGTGACATGTAATCACTGATGACACAAAAGGTTTTGCACTTCACCTTCCTCACCTTCAGCGTACCATGCACAAACAGTGTACAATGTGAAATTCTTGTGGCCAAAGTATGCCGACTGTATTTCATTCTTTTAGTTGTTAGCATAGTTCTCGCTGAAGTCCACTTGGATGATAGATAGCACTGTTTGTTCCTGGAAGTGCCTTCTTCAACTTTGCAAGTTCAGCATGCTGTCGAATTCTGCTATAGTTGTGTCGTTGAAATTTACACGTATGTTCTGCCAACTATTTCTATTAGCAACAGATTAGGACTACAGACGTGTAGCACCAAACTGTAACAGAATTCCGTCCCTCGCACTGAATTCCGTCCCTCGCGAAAATGTTGATTACCCATAATGCACCATTCATATTTTTGTTCAGTTTCTTTCATCACTACAGATGTTCAAGTCACTGATAGTTGATACTTTGCAGATTTTTATGCATACTGTACTATTTCCTCTCTCTCTCAAAAAAAAAAATTGTGTCAAAAAATGCGAGGGACGGAATTTTGAAACTTTTTTTCCTATTTTTCTTCATTTTTATTAAAAAAAAATTCAAAACTTTTCAAATGAATAATTTCCACTAGAGATGAACATCAAATTACAGAAAACCAAATTTACCTCACCCATCCTTATTTTCAGCTAGGTCAATAAGACTAAATTCCGTCCCTCGCACCTAGTGCGCATCTTTTTAGATTTCAACGACCTCTATGTCACTGATAGCGAAATTTTTCGGGTTTTTTTATTTTTATTCTAAAGTGAAAATTAGTACTGCCATGAGCCCAAAATAAATTTCTCCCACAGAAATAACTTTACTTTTGGGATTTGAGGATGACCAATTTTGGCTTTGGCCCTTTTCAGATATTTAATGTTCTCTGATAGTGATTTTGCAGACCAAGTGGAGCCTATGGGGGAGGGGGGGGCCAAGTGCTCACCACCCTAATGCCAGTGCCTGTATATGTTTGAATATGTTTATGTTAAATGGTAGTTAGCTCTCAAATATGCAAGGAAGACATGTTATCACGACATGATATTGATAAAGAGTGGCAGGGAAATTTAAATTCCTTAACCATGCTTGCTAGCCATCAGTTTGGTGAATCAAGTCACAACAACCAGATTTACTTCATTCTTACCATTCCTATGGAACTCTGTGCATCAAGAAGTGTAGGATACTGGAAGAAGCTTGATAGGTTCATAGGTCCTGATCTCCTCTATCAAGTACAGTCTCTGTCTTCATAATTACTAGAGGGTTTCTTCCTACCGTTGAATTATTACATCATGGAGCCGTCAGACTGAGCCTCAGTGATTTCTAAATCAAAAGTGAAACACTAAACATGAAATCAAATTAGTTATTCAGATATTTTTAGACTTCAGAAACAAAAGTATACTCACTTACAAAGAAAACCCATGGTAGCAGTTCCACTTTGATCCAATCATTGATCATTTTATGTTAGTGATTAGTGTTTGGTTTCTGAAGCTTTTTGAAAGTTCTTAGGAACTTTTCCATTCAGATAGCAACGTGACACTACAGCAGTCTTTGTGAGCAATCAACTTTACATGTTAGTTGTAAAAGACCCCTACACCTTTAGTAAGTAAATTATGTAAAAGTGCATAATTGATTTGTGATATTGAAGCTAAAGATACGTCAATAGGAACTGAGCATTACCAGCACAAACCCTGGAAATTCTGGATATGTTCCAATAATGGGTTGTCTTTGACCAGCAAGGGAAGTCTAAAGCACTGCAGTATTATGGGTGACAAACTACAAAAATGTTTGTATATGATATGGGATATTGAATCTCAATCTCTGGAAAACCTTGCACTTCATTTGACCTTTACTCACTGGCAGGTTAGTACTTAAATCTACAATATACCAGGAGAGGAAACAACTCCAGAGTACTTTAAGAGTAGGTTTTTATGACTACATAGTTTGAATGAAGGCCGTGGCTATTCTTACGACTAGTCGTAACAATTATTTATAAACTATTCTTACGACATCGGCGAATTCATGCGAATTAAAAGTAAATAAAGCAACTGCGCATATAGTAGGGGTAACCCTAACCCTAACTCTAACACTCAATCCAACCCTTACCCTAAACCTAACCCTAACCGGAAATTATTGTTTCTCCTGGTCGTAAAAAAAGTACTCCTAGTCGTAAAAATAGCAACTGTGCATGCGCAAAAGGGTATTATTGTTACAACTAGTCGTAAGAATATTTAGCCACTTTGTTGAATAAAACCTTTCAGATACAGTAGTTGGATGATCTTGCAAATGTAGAACACTTCCTCAATAAACTAATGTGATCAGTATTCTGAAGGAGGAAACCCTCTCCTTCAACTTGTAACCAACTAACAGGCTAGCATCACCATATTTCAGCTAGTCCTACATTGTGCTGATCCTAGGACACGCTTTATGCTGGCATTGCGAACTTTTGAATGTTGTCATTAAAGCCATTGGACTAGGCCATCGTTAGGCTGCACTTTTCTTATATGACTAAAGAAGACCTAAGCCATAACTTCAACGTTATGATGTCCCTGTCCTTGTAGGTACATAGCCTAACAATATGAAAGGAAAACACGACATACATTTCTTCTTTGACAATTGCAATATACTTAGTCTGTTTCTGTCAGTATCACCATCTGGAATATATTGCAATATCTTCATATTAGTAAGCCAGTACTGTAGCTTCAGGGAATCACGTTAAACAAACAGAGAAGTACAAGTTGTACAACCATACAACCGTTCTTCAAACGCTGCTTTACACTGTGTCGTTGGTTTGTTTAGATATTGAAGATGAGACTTGTTCAAGTCGTTTCATTGGCCACGAGGGAAATACCCATCTTTTTCAGATAAATGATCAATCTTCCAATTCAAATAATAGCAATCAGTGGCGTAGCTACGGGGGGCGTGGGGGCGACAGCCCCCCATGAAAGCTCGTCGCCCCCCAGTCGTCCCCCCCCCACTGGGATTTTGGGTGTCGAAAAAAAATTACATGTGCGAAAAAAAATATATCATTGGTCTGAATGGTCTCGAATCTCCATGATGACCACTCATGAACGACCCTTCGACCGCGGACCGGCAGTAGGCTATAGTTGCTGAAAACCTGACGTGACATAGCTCATAGGCCGAGAAGTCTACAGTAGTCGCACTGTACTGAAAACGCATGTTAACGACCGTCGAATAATATAATTCTTGCTCTACAAGACTACAGAACACATAATGTTTACCAGTGGCGGCGGAACCGGGGGGGGGGGGGCTTGGGGGGGCTCAGCCCCCCAATGAAAAAGGTTGAGGGGGCAAATGCATGATAAGCCCCCCCCCCCAATATTTACCAAGGCTCCGAAACGTGCATCTGCCCATTTTTCAATGCATACTTGTCGATCTGTCCGATGCACACGTATACTTTATATATAGGTGTAATATTTTAGTAATTGCTGGGGGACCCTCGGCCCGTCCCCTGGCTATAGACCACATTGTCACCCCAACCGCGTCTTCACGCCCCGTGAAAAGTGGAAGCAGTGAGTGTGAGTACCGGTAAGCGTAACACAACTTCGTCTTAGGCCAATGACTTGCCTCATTTCAGCCAGTTCTCCAACATCCCCTTACTTAGTAGCGGAGCGTCCATATATACAGTCAGGGGGCGGATGCCCCCCTCCCCCCCTGACGGACTCAAATGGACTGCTGGTGCCCTTTTCAGCTTTTCACTACTTTTTACTTATTCGCGATTATTGACTATTTTATTGCGCTCTCATATACCTATTGACATTTGTCATATTCTGTTGGTGTAATTTTTCGACAAAATGGCGACGACACCTTTTTATTCTCCGTTAATCTGCAAATTAGCAAGGCCCGGAAAGGGTCATTTCCTGCAATCTAGGGAGTATCTTTTCTCAAAAATTGTCTGTACGCTCCGCGCCAACTTGTGGTGGCGCTCCGCTTAGATAGTGTCGAAAGCGCCCCTACAGACCATTCTTGCCCCCCCCCCCCGTCCAATACCCCTAGCTCCGCCACTGCCCTTACTACACTCAAAAACGTCTTTGCGAGTACACTACGAGGAATAGCTACTCTCTTAAAACACCATCGAACATACAAATTACAATGTTTTTACAGACTTTTAGGTGCAATCTGAGAAATTGCAGGCTTGAGACCCATATTTTAGGGCTAGGTATTCGCAGCATTAAACACTCGGGAAGTGCCGTTTCCGGCCATCTGGGGGTTTGAAAAAACCCAATATTTTCTTGTACGCTCCTCGCCAACCGATGGTGGCGCTCCGCTTAGATAGTCTCCACACATTAGCCCCCCCAATATTTTTTCCGTTCCGCCGCGCCTGATGTTTACTACTGAATCTGTGTGTTCGACTGTTCGGGCAAACTTTGCCTTTGTCACTCTTTTTTTTAAATATCCATAATCCCTAACATGCAAATAAATACTAATACAAACAGCCTATCATTATCTTGTAACCAGTGCGTATTAACTGATCAAACAAGCTAGTGAGCAATACTATACCTTATAGAAAGGTGGTCTCCAGGTACTTGAATGCCAAAGAAGATGTTAATAGGTAAAAAATGCTGACATCATACACATGTTTCTCACATCATTGCTCGCGTCATTGCCTCAATACCCTGTTACATTTTCAATCTGGTTTTCACTTCTGGGACGTACCCTGATGCTCTTAAAACCACTAACAACCAAATTTTCAAGAAAGGAGGCAACACTATCATTGAGAACTACCCCCCCCCCCCCGACGGACTCGAATGGACTGCTGGCGCCCTTTTCAGCTTTTTAAGCATGTTTTACTTCGCGATTATTGACTTTTTCATTTCACTCTCATCTACCTATTGACATTTGTCACATTTTGTTGGTGTAGTTTACTGACAAAATGCTCTAACGTACGGCGGTATTTAATTTATCGGCACTTAATTCTGTTGTACGAAACTCTTTCCAAGAACTGTACGGGGTTTTCGATCTATTTTTTTCGAAAACATGAGCACTCACAAAGATACCACGGGGATTGTGATGAAGCGCATGTACTTTCAACACCCATATAAACTTCCACTTGTCACAAATGTCGATGACACATATTTATTCTTCGTTTACCTCCAATTAGCAAGGCCCGGAAAGAGTCATTTCCGGCAATCTAGGGAAAATCTTTACTCAAAAAAAATGTGTACGCTCCGCGCCAACCTGTGGTGGCGCTCCGCTACGATAGTGTCGAAAGCCCCCCTATAGGCCATTCTCGCCCCCCCCCCCTGACCAATACCCCTAGCTCCGCCACTGCCGGCCAATCAGTCTATCACCCAAATAATATTTTAGACGCAATCTAGTTCGGTCATTTCAGTATGTTACTTGGCTGAAAGCCCAGTCAATCTTTCTTTATTTTCCACACGCAATTTTCAGATTTGTCGAAAACTGTCAATGCCGGTGTCAAACTCACAAAAGATTTGTCATGATATTTCAAAGTAACTTACCAGATTGTTTTTTTTTTCTATTTCACTAAACTCTTTGATGACCATATCATAACATGGGATCTCAAAATAAAGGATGTTGAGAAAACTTTAGAGCACCTAAGAAGGCCTGGGAAGTGTCATTTCCAACGATCTGGGAGGCCCTTTTAGCTAAAAATTTACGGTACGCTGCGCGCCAACCTATGGTGGCGCTCCGCTTAGATAGTAACAAAAAAATGGTCAAGCCCCCAGAAAATGTTCAAGCCCCCCAGCGCCCCCCCCCCCCCACTGAAAAAAATCCTGGCTACGCCACTGATAGCAATTTACAACAAAATGGCAAATTCCTTGTATCTAGGAGTGAGGTCTTCAACATTATGCTGCGAAATGTCAATTCATCATTTTGCACCTCGATAATTTTCTGGTAATTTTGCGTTCATAGAATCTTCTATAGCCGCTTGAAGTGTATACGTGTTATGGTTCGTAGCGTATAAGTCTTATGGAAAAGACAAAACAATACTTACTTATTACACTGCAACTCACCAAATTACAATTTGGACGGCATCTTGACTATTCACAACAGATCTTCCGAAGTCCAAATATAAAAGGGGTCCGGCACTAAATATATAATAAAAACGCAATATGCAAATAATGAAAATATTTTGATGGTCTTGACCATTCCAGTAAAGCAAAGATAAGGGGCTAGTGTAAGTTCCAAAGAAAAACGCGTACTATCGCCTAGCGAAATCTATCGTGATAGTATTTCGTCACTACAAGTGTCACCAAGACAGCATGAAAATTAGACATGTTTGGCACTTTTCAGGATATTGTTTACTACGAGCTCACAAAGAAGTCAATATTTTATCATTTCTAAAGACTTTTGAAATGACGAGATGAAAGTATTTTGGTATTTCAACATTAATCAGAAAATTTCTTAATTATACACTTGGATAGAAGTCGGGGAGGGGTGGGAGGGGGGCAATGTTACATTCAGCTGAGAAGAAGGCCACTGCTACGAGTGTACACCCCTCCCCCCCCCCCCCCCTTACGACTTTACAAAAACATTGTTCATAGGTAAAACTGCATGGTGTATGGAGCCAATTTAAGACCTAATTGGTGGTCTAATTATGCCTCGGGGTGCACCAGTTAACATCAATTTTCAAAAAGAATTCAGGAGACGGGGCTACTGAGATTTGCCTTCAACAAGCCAACGACCACACCTCCGCCATTTTTAAATTCTCTAGCCTTTCCATAATAGTGTAGGACCTACCTAAGTCAGTTGGGATTTGCTCCCCCCCCCCCTTGAAATCCTATATTAAAATGGGGGTTGAGAAGGGGTCCCATTCTCCTAGTCCTGCAAACCGATTTCAAGTAGTAGATAACCAATGCATCTGCCATTAAAATCAGTTACATGGCTACATGAAGGTAACATGCAATAATGTGTACCTCTTTGTCAGGCATTATTGTATATAGGAATAATATACTGGTTTGGCAACATGTCCACCCAACGGCTATTTACAGAATAACTGGACGCGAGCAAGACTGCATTTTCTGATTTTTTTTTATGCAATTATACAATAGTGATTTTAACATCGGTCAGTTCAGTTCTTAAACTTCACACTAGTATTTTTTAGCACAACCTTAATTTAAGTTTAGACAAAAATTATAGTCTAACTACGCCCCAGAATTGTTTCAGTCGGAGGACTCCCACAACCCCGTACATGGAATTGCATTCAACGACTACTCCACAGCAACAACATCAAAACTTTCGGATCCACATATAGTCTGACCATAAATGTTCGTTCCCCTTCCTAAATTGATCGGGAGAATTTTGGAATGTGAACCCACGTTACTGGGTTCTAAACCATACAGGAGAGTCGATCCGTTTTCAGGATTGGAGAGGCAAACTTACCGCTCATGCACTTAATCAGAAATATACACAAATTAGCCACAAGATGTACCTCCTCCTTTATGTTCTACACCCTTCCCCATATCTTTGTAGACATGTGACAAATCACTTGATTGGCGTAGGAAGGGAGCAAAAAATGAATTGGTTGGGGAGGGGGTCGGGGGGCATCCCAATTAAGTAAACAATACACATTTTGTCATTATTGTGACCCACATGGAACACTGAAAAATTTCAAAATTTCCATATCAAAATTTTAATTATTTTATCCCGAAAGTTTTGAATATTTCTGGGAATTTCAACCCTTTTTCAAAATTGAAACCCTTTTCTTGAAAATCAAATTTGTCTTAAAATTGCAATCTGTAATATAACCGAAATTCTCAACATTAAACTACTTTTTCTAAAATTTAGAACCTCTTCGATTGATTTCGACCTCTTTAATTCCCTTCGTGTAAAATGTCGATTTCTTTTTGTTTTAAATTTAAACTATTGAAATGTTGACTTCTCAACTAAAAATATTAGCGTTTTATCTCAAACTTGTACGTTTCTCTCGAAATTGCCATTGCATTTCTCGAAATCAAGATTTCTTTCTTATGCAAATTTCAACTATTTTTTCTCAAAAAATAAACTTTTCTTGATGAGGATGGTAATAAGTAAAACGGGAGAAAAAGGGGGGGGGGGGCTACATGAATTGACTATTACAATTATTGGTTAAATGTCGACATAGTATTTTGATTTGAGCAATTACGAGGTACGTGAAAGACAAAACATCGTTTGATTGCCTTAAACTCTCTTTGCTGGTGCAAAGATTTAGCTAAATAATCCAGCATTGACATGGAATGGAATTAATTACAAAGGTGGTTGGGTGGGGAGGGATGAAAAAAGGCGTGTAGTTACAGGTGCGTATCCAGGGGGGGCGTTGGGGGCGCGCGCCCCCCGGGTAAGAAAAAGAGAAGAGAAAAAAAGAGAAGAAAAAAGGAAAAAAGAGGGAAAAAAAGAGGAGGAGGAGAGGAAGGAAGGGAAAAGAAAAAGAAGAAAGAGAGAAAAAGGAGAAAAAGAGGGAGTAAAAGCAAAACGCGAAGACACCGGGAAGAGAAAGAAGAACAGTGACATCATTACAGCGCTGAAGGGTAGCCAGTGACGGATCAATGATTTCGTAAAAGTGTGACTCACCCTACCCCTCACACCGACAACTCCATTTTTTGACGTTTCCATTTTCCTCTCTCACTAATGATCTATATATATATACTATATATGGTCTATCATAACGCGTGTGTAGAATTGTGCTATGAAACCAACTGTGGCTGGTCTCGAACTCGACCGTGTCGTCGGGGAACATGACGCATTTTGGGATGGGGGCGACCGCCCGCCCCCCCCCCCCATTCAGCATTTTTTTAAATGATATTGCTAAGTAATTTCAAAATAGAAAGTGCTTAGAGGCAACTAACAAGGCCTGGGAAGTGTCATTTCCAGCGATCTGGGAGACATTTTCGGCCAAAATTTGCTTGTACGCTTCGCGCCAACCTATGGTGGCGCTACGCTTAGATAATTTGCCTACAGGCTTCGCCTCTCCCTTGGCAAATTCCTCGCTACGCGCCTGTTCGAATTTGTAACGCAAACAGCAGATATAACATCATATCAGTGAGCATGAAAATGGCGTTCCAGGATGAAAAGCCTCAAAATTGTCCGACTTGCCTGAAAAAATAACCAAAAATTTTCGCGCGCTATGCGCGCGTTCAACGTGTTCTTGTCAATATCATATAAGCAAGTATCGGTTATTACATCGCATGCCATCATGTACCGTACGGTCCGTTCAAATTGCGCAGTATACCGCGGGATGCTAATGTAAACAACGACATGTCTCATGTAGATGTATAAAAAGCATGGAGGTCCAATTATGTCAAAACTCTCTTTTACATTAGTAATGGCGAATTAGGGCCTGCACCCCCGCCGCGCCGTGGCGGAGCGTCCATATGGTCAGGGGGCGGATGCCCCCCCCCCCCCTGACGGACTCAAAAGGACTGCTGGCGCCTTTTTCAGCTCTTTACCACTTTTTACTTATACGTGATTTTTGACTTTTTTATTGCGCTCTCATCTACTTATTGACATTTGTCACATTTTGTTGGTGTAATTTGGCGATGACACCTTATTCTTCGTTTATCTGCAAATTAGCCAGGCCCGGAAAGGGTCATTTCCGGCGATCTAGGGAGTATCTTTACTCAAAAATTTTCTGTACGCTACGCGCCAACCAGTGGTGGCGCTCCGCTTAGATAGTGTCGAAAGCGCCCCTTCAGACCATTCTCGCCACTCCTGACCAATACCCCTAGCTCCGCCACGCCTCCTACGCCTATGTGTGTAGTGTTCGGTTTCGGAAATATCTGCTATTTTTTTCATTTCCTTCAACCAAGTTTTATAATAGCCGTTATAGCAGGTTTTAATATTTGTACATCAATAAATTAACTGTGTTTGAATTTTCGAAAATTTCTGACCAACATTCTACATCACACTTCCCTCTACTCGTGCACTTTTGACCGGTCTGTTAGGGGTTGAAGGAAGTTTTTTCTATATTGGTTGTCCATAGATGAAATTTTGTACAACATTATGGCTATGTTTTGAAGTGAGTTTATTCACGAGAAATGTGAATTTTCAAATTCTGAACAAATATGGGGCTTAAAACCTTGAAAAGTGGGGCTGACGGGTATTGTGGGCCGGGACGTAGAATCACCTACAAAGCAAAGACCCACAGGAGATGCGATCAGGTCGAACATGATGTGTGCCGGGTTGACAATCTTCTAAAAGGTTATGGATGGAAAAAAAAAAAAAACTATTAGGAAATACTTGGTTCTCAGGCAAAAGGTGTACATCTGGTTGGTCATTTCAAGCCCGAGAAGTGCCGTTTCCGGTGATCTGGGGTGTTTCAAAACAAGAAATTTTCTTGTACGCTGCGCGCCAACCGATGGTGGCGCTCCGCTTAGATAGTAATTCGCGCCCCCCGGATTTGAAAATCCTGGATACGCGCCTGAGTTACATTTATTCCGATAATTTCATGATGATTTAGTGAATATATGTAAAAACAAAAATGTAACTTGACACAGACACGTTTTGTCTGCACGATGTGTCTGCAAGATGTGTAGGACGGAGCAAGGCTGTTCAATTTATGTTATTCCATGTAGGTTTTATTATTCATTAAACATGTACTCTTTAAATCATTTGAAACAGACGGTATTCAAACTTTTGTGTTTATTGCTTGTTTATGCATCCACTAGCAGATAATAGGGTGGGGGAATGTGTACATGAAATGCTATTTGCCCAAATTTTAACCGGTGGTGGGGGAGGGGGAGGGGGTGCACGGGAACTAACACCCTACCGCTTAGGTAGAAATGTCAATGATAGCTTGATCTAATTGATATAGGTTGTGTTGTATTATTTACTTCATCGACCCCTTCCTTAAGACATACCCAATCGACGTCAGTTTTCAAACTGTCTGTTTTCACCGGGTATGTATAACGTTACATCTCTCGTACATTTACTTCTATTGGCGCCAAAATGTATGTTACAAATTTCAAACATCACCCGCGAACAGCTGGAAAACACCTGTATATGCTATTGAATACCTGTTCACATCTAGTATCTATATCACTGACAACGAATGTTTTAGTGTTACATTAGTGGAGCTGCAGAGTACGTATTATATTCGTGGGAGACTGGGAGTTGTTTGTTACCATTGACTTGTTGAGTGGTTATTAAGATGGATTATTTAATGGAGAGGAACCACTGTTAATAGTTAAGACAGCGTTCATTGATAAGTGAGATAATTTGACGGTATGGTATAGAGGCATAGGCTAGAGGGGGAAAGCGGCCAGGCCAAACTTAGTTAGGCTATAAGCTAGACTAGTAGTAATAAAGTTAGGCTATGTTAGAAAACTCACTCATCACCTTCGAAAAACTATAATTATCTACTTTTAGCGAGAGGACATGCTTAGCAAATCTAACTCATAAATAATAGAGATCTTAGCCTAGTTGCTGACTGAATATCAGAAAAGTCCAAGTTAAAGCATATCTTAACTATAAAGGAATTGAATAAAATACAATCGAGACACTGAGTTTTCTTTAGGGATCTTAAATTAAGCGAAGAATGAAACCAGCGATTAACATTCTAGGTGTACTGATGCCTAACATTTACTTCATTCTAGCTAACAAAATGTATCAATAGACAAACTCTAGAAACTTTGTTATTCCTCAAAAAAATTTAAATCACAGAAAATGGTTCAACTCGATTTTAATCGTACATAACATAGCCTTATACGCATTAATACAAGTCAATCTATAACATTCCAAAATTATCATTTTAATCACTTAACTTATTAAATCTACCAGGTCGGACATTTGAGCCACTTGTGTGAGAAACCTGCAGCTTTTTTACCGAGCAGGCTAACTGAAATAATGTTATTTAATAACTGATTAGTTGAATGACCATAGTCCTGCCAATATACCTGACACTTTATATGAAATATACCTTTGTTAAATACTGTATAGGGCCCAGAGCTTTGAGCCTCTATAAAACAGTTTTCCTATTAAGTCTAATAATAATCAAATGCAATACATAGTTATTAAAAGGAATCTTTCGTCCATGTTTTTCCAGGAGCAACTAGATCGTGGTGTTCTACTGACAGCTGGTTTATCTTAATTTTGCCCACATAATTATAAAAACTGTACGTCATTTCCAAGCCAACAGACTTATGGCCACATGATGTTTAAAAAGTAAAATGGTTTTGAATTGAATGTGCGCCACCTATTTTACCCTGCTGCATCTCTCAATAGCAGAAGTTCGCCAGAGCCGTAGCTCAAACGTTAAATGTTCCGCTAACTGTTCACACCCGATGAACTCCATGTAACAGAAGATATTTCAATGAAGACCCAATCAACCCGATTAAACTTAAAAGTAATAATTAATTAGTATAATTAAACCCTCAAGGATATGAAGTGTTTACAGATAACAATATTATTTGTAAAAAAAAATATATATAATTAGCGGATGGTACTATTTAATTGGAAGAAACGATAAAGTTTAGAAAGTTAAAATCATAAGCAATACCTAATTTAGGAATATCTACAAACACAAAGAAAGAAAAATGTTACATTTCGAAAAAGTCTACTAGAAGTTATGTCACACTCAAACCGTAACTTAGGAATGAATTTGATAATTAACTAATTAAACACAGATGGACATCATCTTTAAACAAATCATATTAATTAGAAATTACTATAATTCAAGCAGAATAGTCTGATTTGGATCAATAATTAAATAATTTGTATATTAAATTTTGAGTTTAAGCCTCGACAACCTTCTCTCTTGAAACTTGAATTTGATCTACCGTACATCTGCTTCTCTAAATTGCATTTTAATTATAAGAAACAACCTATTGATTTAAATATAATTCTTCCAAATCTCCTTAAACTTAATAAAAACCTGATATTAGTTAGAGTAGAAGTTTCCTTTTCATGATTCCTATAACATTAAATTACATTTTCCTTCTGAAAGTTCTAAATCAAAATACAAATAAAATTGATCAATTGTTTTCTTCAAAAGATAGATAATCTCAATGATTATTTACCCATTTCTTATAAAATTCTCAACCCGTCATTGAGATTTGTTTCCTATTAACTAATAAATTAAAATATGTAGCCTCCCATTCCTATTTTATTAAACCTTACTAGCTATAAAAACTTTAATGAATAATTTAATTTCAAAACAATAAAACTATTCCTTTAATCTTATATTACCACTTTATTTTTCTCTAATCTAATCTAATTATTCCTGTTTATATTTGTCTCCCCTGAAAATCAGCCCCTTATTTCCGTTCCAATAACTGGTTCCGTCTTACAAATAAACACGACCTAAATGTCTTAGTTTATCGCTTTAGTTTCCTTTATCTTTATTTCGTTATTTTAATTTTATCATAATTATTATAATCCTAACCAAATCCAATCTATTTATCTCTATCTACTCTATTATCAGTAACTCTATTCTTTCATTCTAGATTCCTATCTACCGTGTGTATCTAGGAGCCTGCTCTCCTAGAGTTGATGAGTCTGGTCTGAACCTTATCCTTGAGTCTGGTCTCTCTCTCTCTATCCTGAGTTCTCTCCAGAAGCTGGTGATCGGTGACGACAACAGGAGACTAACTAATGAAGAGTTGGCGGCCATCTTGTCTTACTCCTCACAGTGTACAAGCTTGAAGGAGCTGTGGTAAGTATTCCGGTGTAGATGTTAGAATCAACATAACAGTTAAACAGGGAATTAATTTAATTAATAACAGTTATCAATATTAAACTAAAAGGGAATGTAAAGTCTGCTGTATTTTAATGCCAAGGATTGGATTTAATTAGTTTAGTTGGATTTATTTGAATAATTAGGTCATCGTGAAAGGAATTCTGTAGAATGTAATGATTAATAAAACAAAATATAATGGATAAACAGGGAATATTTTAAGAGGGTGTTGGTAATAGAGGGGTGCAGGGGTGGGTGGTGGTTGTTTAAATGTTCTTTGTTTATGTTAATGTTAAAATTTAACTAAATAGG
Source organism: Apostichopus japonicus (assembly GCF_037975245.1). NCBI lineage: Eukaryota > Metazoa > Echinodermata > Holothuroidea > Aspidochirotida > Stichopodidae > Apostichopus > Apostichopus japonicus. Next base: position 8,989,358 of record NC_092567.1, read on the forward strand.
TTTTAGAATTAAAGGAATGTTTATTAGGATAAAATAAGAGATATATAGACAAGGAAATTGGATTTTAATAATTCTAGCGAGTAAAATTAATATTCTAAAGTAAAGTTTTATAAGGAATAACTGTTAATTTTGACAGAAACCTCCGAAATAATTGATTTTCAGTTATGTACAATTAATTTAAGAAACAAAAGTGTTTGAAAATCGTTGTTAGTTTTAAAGTAGTAAAATGATGGCAGTAATAATAGCATAAACTCCTCAAAATTTTGATCAGATGATGATAATCTAGCAAAACTGAAATACATACAAAAGAAGCTACCAATGAAATGGTTTTAGTTGTCAAAATTTAAAAAATAGTTACTCAAAATAAGTTAACTAATTAAAACAAAATAAAAGTTAACTAGAAAGAAATATATAATTGCAATTGACTTAACTATATAGTTAAAAAATGTATTGCCATAAATATCATTAAAGGCAAGTCTGTATATCTGATACATTTCAAAGGTTTAAATTTAAACCGCTTAAACTATATCACTTTCTTCGTTATAGTTTGAAATACGATGTTATACAAAATAAGGTTAATTATGATTTATGCTTATATTTTAACCTAATTTTTAAACAATAATTACAAAATTAACCGAGAGCTTCAACTTGATATAATTGATAACTTTAAACAAGAACTGTTTAATATTTTAATATTCCTCGTATTAATGTTACTTCATACTTGATTCGATCATGACGTCCCTGCTTGCTCCGTTCCACTGCAGTGTTGTTTTCGATCCCCCCCACCCACCCAACCCCTCCTCTCGCATCCTCTCGCCTTCTTTGCTCTCACAGATCAAACCTCGTAAAAGTTTCTCCTTTCCGTCTTTATCATTCACAACATAAGCAGTAACATCTTCAACCTACAGCTGACGTGTTACTGAAAAAGAGAAAATAATTAAGTCGCACCCGTCACCCCCCCCCCCCCCTCCACCGCGCATCACCCAAATCTCGAAAGAAAAGACAAAAGCTATTGAGTAGTTACAAAAATGAAATATATGAGAACGAACGATGCTTAACGTACGTTATATGTGAAACAACGCCATTCCGGGAATAACTGTGACTGCGGAGAATAATATTACTGGAAATAATACACTTCGGGGGTTTGTTTGGTCTGACCATGGAGGTAAAATGGTCTGACTATCAACAAAATGTAACAGAGAATGTTGATTCCCTATCTAGACTAAATACTTTACCCCAATCCCAGTGTGCTCTTGGGTAATTTTGTCTTGCCTCCTCTTCCCCACTCCCCTTCAGACACCTTACCTGTACCCACCACCACCCCTTCCTTCGCCGCCCCCCCCCCCTTCGCACATCATCTTTTTTAGGGAGCCCTTCAAATCAATTCCGTTTCTACCCGATAACATCATCACCGTTTTAGTACACACAGTAGGCCTACTCTACTTCTACAATAGTTTTCTGCACAGACGATTGATTCAAACAATTTATTTCTAAAGTAAAATAAGTTTACAGTGAAGATGACTCACCTGGATCTCCCGTAAATACCTAATTAGCATAACAATTGATGACACGAGCCAGGGTTAAAGATAATGAATAAAAAGATAAACGAGACACGCGTCTAGTGTACACCTGGAATGTTGTAACTGTCATACAACGTAACCATGGAAACCGACGATAAGTAGGTCAGTCCGTGTCTAGCAGTGGCTGGGAATAATGCATTTTATTCAATACGGGTTAGCATGTCATATGCCGTGATATTACGACGTGTTCTCATTATTATTCTTTGTTTATATATTTTAAATGAGTAAACTTGATTTCCTTGGTTGTTTAATACATCCCTCACTTGCTCCTCTCCCTAATTTGATAGAAGGATTGTTTTATTTCCCTTTCTTCGTTTTTTCCCTTTATGTACTTCTCGTTGGTATATGGAAGTCTGCCTAATTAGCACATAATTGAATAGCCCTTAATATAACTCACACATCTAATATGTGACTACAAACATTGCGGGTTCCAGGCGCGTATCCAGGATTTTCTAATCCGGGGGGGGGGGGGGGCGCGAATTACCATCTAAGCGGAGCGCCACCATCGGTTGGCGCGGAGCGTACAAGAAAATTTCTGGTTTTGAGACTCGCCAGATCACCGGAAATGGCACTTCTCGGGCTTGAAAATGACCAACCAGATGTACACATTTGCCTGAGAACCAAGTATATCCCAAAAGTTTTTTTTTTTCCATCCATAACCTTTTTGAAGATTGTAACCAGTCACTCATGTTCGACCTCATTGCATGTCCTATGGATCCTTGCTTTTGTAGGTGATTCTACGTCACCGCCCACAATATCCGAAAGCCCCACTTTTCAAGGTTTTAAGCCGATTATTTGTTGAGAATTTGAAAATTCACATTTCTCGTGAATAAAAATCACTTCAAAACATACCCATGATGTTGCACAAAATTCAATCTATGGACAACCAATATAGAAAAACCTCCTTGAACCCCTAATAGACAGGTCAAAATTGCACGAGTAGAAGAAAGTATGATGAAGAATGTTGGTGAGGAAATTTTCGAAAATTCAGACACAGTTAATTTCTAGGTTTACAAATATTAAAACCCCTTAAAATGGCTATTATAAAACTTAGTTGAAGGAAATGAAAAATAGCAGATATTTCCGATATCAGGTATATCGAAACCGAACACTACACACATAGGCGTAGGTCCCGTAGGAGGCGGGGGCTGATATTGGCACCGATATGTTGAACGCGCGCGAAAAATTTCGGATTTTTTCGGGCAAGTCGTTACAGCCCCAAATCCAATTTGGCTCCTACGCCTTTGACTACACACATAAACAGTTTTTTGAGGCTGTTCATCGTGGAACATGCATTTCAATGCTCACTGATATGATCTTATATCTGCTCTTTGCTTTACAAATTCGAACAGGCGTGTAGCGAGTAATTGCCAAGGGAGGGGCGAAGCCTGTAGGCAAACTATCTAAGCGAAGTGCCACCGTGAGTTGGCGCGAAGCGTACAAGAAAAATTTTGGCCGAAAATGCCTCCCAGATCGCTGGAAATGACACTTCCCAGGCCTTGTAAGTTGCATCTAAGCATTGTCTATTTTGAAATTACTAGCGATGTCATAAAGAAAATTTGCACGGGGGGGGGGGGGGGGCGGTCGCTCACTTCCCGAAATGCGTCATGTTCCCTGACTACGCGGTCGAGTTCAAGACCAGCCACAGTTGGTTCCACGTAGCACAAATTGTACTACAATTTATACAATTGTTTAAGGCGTCCAACACACAACGCGTTATGATAGACCATATATAGTAGTATTTATATAGATACATTAGTGAGAGAGGGAAAATGGAAACGTCAAAAATGGAGTTGTCGGTGTAAGGGGTAGGGTGAGGCGCACACCCCCTCCGTAATCCTTGATCTGTCACTGGCTACCCTGTGTAGATAATAAGGATCAGCGCTTTAACTATGACTGTTCCTCTTTCTCTTCCCGAGGTCTTGGCTCTCTTTTACTCCCTCCTTTTCTCTCTTTTTTCTTTTCCCTTCCTTTCTCTCCTCCTTTTCTTTTTTTTCCCCTCTTTTTTCCCTTTTTTCTTCTCTTTTTTTTCTCTCCTCTTTTCCTTACCCGGGGGGCGCGCGCCCCAAACGCCCCCCCCCCCTTGATACGCACCTGGGTTCTTAATTGCCTAGTTTTATGGAGAACAGTTTTGTTCTGTGAAGTTGATTAAACGGATAAACGGTGGAGATAAAATATTGTTCGTGTTTAGCAGGGAGAAAGTAATTTGAAGGTTCATGTCGCCTTATACCAAATCTGAAATATAGTAATATTAACCAAGTTAATATATTTCTCAGCCTTAAACTCATAAACAAGCAAACAACAACACGAGCAAGAAAACAAAGCACTTGAGATCCTTTAAGATTCGTTTGATGAGATTTGTTATCTCTTTAAATATCGAATTATATACTGCACTAGTTCTTTTTATCTACACAGTACAGGCGAAAGTGATTAAATTATTCCATCAAAGTTTAAAATGTATAATGGATAACGACAACTAGAAATCGATTTCAAATTTGCAACTTAACTGTTTTTAGCGAATTAAGAAAGGCTTAGAAGGCTGTCATCATCGCCCTCAGACTTTCTTCCAAATGGTTTACAGTATAGTTATAACACACGCTAACAAAATGAAGTACAGATTTATATCCCCAGTATATGAACCTACAAGTTAACAATCAGAATAAACACTAATACAACTGCCAGGGTCATATCCAGGTCGTAAATATGGCCACGGTTCATTTAGTTTTGTTGCTGAGAAGGAAAAAAAAAATAAGCAGTTATTCACTTGTTGAAATGAATTCATTGCGTCATAATTTGCGATGTTTTACATGAATCATGGTGGTATGCTTATTAAAACTGAACATAAGTATATTGTGATAGTAACATGGTCGACAAGTAAAAAGAAAAAGAAAGGGAAATTAAACAGAAAAGAAACCGAAGGAGAGGTGTTATGTTCCTGGAAATACAGTTAGTAGAGATATGTGGGTTATTGTATTCCGTCGGTCGCACATCCGGGGTTTTCCTCCCGTCAAATCGCAGCGAATAGAGTGAAAACATGTAAACTAATTGTGTCTAAATACCGCGAATCTACGCTTTCAGAACACATGAAGAGAAAGATGGATACTCTACGCATAGACCTCTATAGACATAAGAATGCAAGATAAAGTTGTGCACACTTCGTGACGGGTGGGCTTAGTGTTTCAGCGTTTACATAACGCGTTGTCAATATTTCAACAATGTTGTTTGCTCTCAATAAACCAACGATTACGTAAGACATGATCGAAGGTTTGAACTGTTGAAGAACCATAAACCCGAATTTTGCATACCTAATTAAAGTAAGTCACTATCTTCTCTCAACTTTGTTGACCGATTTCGTATGTATACACACGCTCAGTTATCTCAACACTACACATTGTTTTGACCCCAGTCACATGACGTAATACACATTATACAGGACAACATACTCGGCGATACATAGTTTTATAGATAAATTTTATCAATAAAACCAAGGTGAAGAGTGTTTGACCTGTAAATTGAAGCAAGTTTGAACACTTCACTGTTCATCAATCTGACTTCAAGCATTAACGTTGTTTTGGTTTCGATGATAATCGTAACGTATGCATTCATGCAGGCGGAGAGTGTGTGTATGTGTGTGTGTGTGTTTGTATTATCGGACCTCCAAGGACGATGACTTGACTACACACCTTTTGTCTGAGGACGTACAGGTATGTATGTGTGTGTGTGTGTGTGTGACGCCTCGCTTGTAAACACGATATCTCAAGTAGGGAAGCTTGGTCCAATCTAAATTTGGTGTACATAGGAACCACATTGAGTAGAAGAACCCTTTTGTTTGGTGGGGAGGTCATTTGGGGTCACAAGGGTCAAATACTGAAAATCTTGTAAACACGATATCTCAAGGAGGTAAACTTGGACCAATCTCACATTTCGTGAATAAGAGGACCACATTGAGAAGCAACAGCCTGTTTTTTTTTTGTGGAGATCAAAGGTCATTTGGGGTCACCGGGGCTCAAATTTTGGAAACTTTGTTTTATAAGCTACTGCATCTCCCACCAACCAGCCTATCAGATAACTTGCTCGTTACTCTTCGTACGAATATGGAGCTATTGGCAATTGGTAATGAGCTTATGGGCATCCGTAGAATCTAAATACGAACATATTTACATTGGCTTCAATGTTCCGCTCGGAAGCTTTATTTTGCGTGCAGAAAGGTGTATTTTGTAATACAGCGATTCTGTTGGACGTTTTCGTCTTATTCATTTCAGGTTGGATGTAGTTTCGTTGTGACCAGGCAGCGTTTAAGAAACTTAACAGTTCGTCTATTTAGAGTTTTTACTATGACCAATCTCAATGCGAAATAATTGTATAAAATGGTCTTAGTTTGGCAGTGAGTTCACGAGCTTTTGTCTGGATCGGCTGTTGATCCAAATTTGTGTAGTCTCTTCCACCAGTTTCAGCCTAGCTATAGACCTTAAAAGTAACGTTCGACTTTCGTCACGTTTATATGGGACAACTTGAACGAACCTGGCTAGGCCTATGAGAAAGTTTATGTTGTCTAGGCCAGCAGCGGTTGGGTCGATTAGGGTTCGTTAACACAAGAACGTGAAGAATACCAGTCAGAATACCGATACACTTAAGATGGCAAAACAACTGCTTAATTATTTCTTAAGGAATTTTCCTACTGGCTATCAGTCATTATTCGCAAAGTGTAGAACACAGATTTAAGGAGTTTTGAGACAAGTTTTCTGTTCTTACTGCTAGGAATTTTGGAAGAGAGATGCTCTTACAACCTCAGATTATCATTGCGTAAAAGATCGCTTTGATTTAGGCAGTGAAATGGAGTAAGAGCGATATTTGGAGTAAGAGCGTTAAATGGATGTGTGCCGAGAGATTGGCTTCGGTCAGCTTGCGAGTCTACAAGCCTCCATGGCTTCTTTCGCGAGTTCCTGCTTGCGGGAAGATCACATATACATACATACATACATACATATTTTTCGCGCATCAATCTACAGCTAAAAGACAGATAATTAAGTGGGAAATTGTACGAAGTCGCCGCTCTAATTGAACAGCGGTTCAAAGTAGCAGTGAGGTACTGCATATGCCTAGGACTCCCGCACACCTAGTATCTGTATAGTATAGGCCTAGTTAAGAAGAGGAGCCCTAATGTAACGGAAGCCAAGCTATCTTCGTGCGATTTTTTACAGATGTTGTATTTTTAATTGTTTGAAACACTACAGTAGGCCTATACCTGCTTACTTATGATTCTGCGACATGTTTTACTTTGTTCAACACTTCCTTTTGCTGGAAAAGGGTTTAATTTCGTACTGCAAAGAAACATGACTTTGTCATGCGCAATTGCGTAGCACCATGCATCTGCCTAACTGTCTAACCTTTGTTCATAGAAAGTATTGATGTTGCAGATCTGTACTTTGGAGACTTGACCAACAATCATAGGCCTAGTGGCGAGTGGAATTTGGCGATTAGATTTTTAGTCACGGTCGCCAAATAGCGAGTACTTTCAAAAATATTTGTCGAGGCCTGAAAACCTTCACAACATGATTTCTCATGGTAGAAATCATGGATACTTTTCATACATGCATGGATTTGCCATATTGAGTACAAGAATACTATTGCTTGTGAGGTCAAATCTGCTATAGGTCACCAGAGGTCAAACTCTGAAAAACCTTTTACATGATATGTAATGATGGAAATCGTGGATACCTCTAATACTTGGTGTGTGGATTCATAACATCGAGTACAAGACCCCTATTAATTTTGATGGAGGTGTGTATGAGCCACGTACAGTAGACTGACCTGTGTTTATCATGCCATAGTGTTATTGTAACAGCTAGTTCTGGTTAAACTAACAAGCAGAAGTCTACTGCATTGAAGTCATCGAAACCTCTATGCATTTTGCATTCTGGTTATCTTTAGAAAGAAGGTGTGGGTGTGGGCTCCAAATATGACTTGCTTCCGTTGGGAGGGGTCTAAACGGGGAGAACCCTTTTATTAAAATATAACCTTTAATAAATTGTTTTCAATGCTGTAGCATTATAAATTATTAGTTCAACAATTATTTCCAGTATTTTGCCTACATATGTACATTGAGTTGTTATGTCCGCTATAACCCTTACATTATATATAAGATTAGTGTAATATTTGAAAGCGCCTGTTTTAACCAGTCACTGGATAAATACGAAAGACTAACGATTGTAAAGAAAACGTTTTTCATAAGTAGTAGCAGTATTTATGCGTTAATTATGCTAATTAGATACAAGGTACGTAACCTATATATTTTCTTTACATTGTCCGGAGCAGTGTTTTACATAGAACTGGGCAATTCAAGTATAAGGTAGGGTGATACTGAGCTAGAATTTAACATATTTATTGGATATTATGCACTATCTGTTACCGGTTAATTCCAGATAATTTCATTTCATGCTCGATAAACTCAAGTGCCCTCTTGTTGTTGTGTGTTTGTAACAAGTGCCTTCATGTCTAAAAATTTGCTATTTGGCTTCAAAATAATAATAATGATAAAATATGCAGTTCAAAAGTACCGGTATAAAGACAACTGTTGCTAAAAACATTCAAATACGGTACTTGAACCTGTGGAAAGGAATGCACAGATTATTTATTTTGAGAGGGTTTCAGATAATTTGACAGTCTAGTGGTTTCTTGCGTAAATTCAAAGTCACTTGCTCCACTTCCCCTCAGTGTTTGTTCCTCCATATTCCAATAAAACTTTTCTTTTGTGAATCAACGACGATGGCATCAGTGTATTCTTAACAAAGTATGACCAGGAAGTCTTAATAACTCCTCGGTATGAAGGGGGTCGGGTATTTTGGACACATGCAACTCTTCATTGAGAACATAGTTGAATAGGAAGATTCGATTGTGTAATGGTTAAGGTCATTATTATCAACTCCACAAAAATGCTATAATTTTGTACAATTTGATTTAGATAAATGACAAAAACAATGCGTGCAATGTGATACAATTATGAAGGTTGATATTGAATAAATACTTAAATAACGTTGGTATATCATATAATAGTAACAATTTGTGTTTAACTCCAACCCAAGATGACAAATTGTTGCGCCCAGTAAAGAATGTTGCTATGTCCTCGACCCTCCTACCCCTCTCCCTTACATTCTTCCTCCATTTTAGTGTATGTTTTGCAGGTTTGTTATCCCGCCATTACATTGAAATATGTTATTTGTAGCATCTTAAACTCTTTTGAGATTAAGAAAGAATTTTTTTCAGCTTTAAGATTTATTTTTCTAGATTTCGTATCTTACCACTGAACTCTTAACAATCTCAGACATTTTAGTTCTCCTTTAAAGCGAGGATTCACGAATACGAACTATATCATCAATACATTTGCCGAAAATAACATACGATATAAATCACGTGATCCGAGCGAAACATGGCAAGCGGTTGTTAAGAGGATTTGCTTCGTTTACTCCGTTTGTTCTGTACAATGTGAATTTCTATATGTTTAAACAACTTTATTTTAATTGATAATGAAAACATATAAACAGTTCAGCCAATGTTCTGATAATGTGGACGGCTATACATTTCACAATATCAACCACATACAATTTACATACAGCAGTTCCAACTATCATCATTATTATCTACAATACTATTTCCATTCTAGTTTATTTTTCGTAGAATCGTTTGAACACGAGACTTGTGATGATAATTAATTCTGATCATAATGATCAATCAGATGTGATTTATTTCCTTGTTATTTATTGTTTTCTTTGTTTATCTTCATTGATTTAGTAAACAATAAACCTGACTAGGAGGACATTTCACTACGTCTTCTACATCTTACACGATGATTACTCTACTTCTCTCCATAGGTTTCTATACTACGATCTTCCAGACATTATTCCGGTTGGATACATCCCACCATCCTTGAAATCAAGAAATGTGAAAGGTATTGTCACAATGACGTCATAATGGACACATTTAACATTTCTTACATTTAATTAAAGGCTTTACGAACTATGTGAATTTCTTTTGACTTGTTGATTGTTGTTGATTTACATACAAGAGAGTAATGAATCAGCAACACATGATTGCCATTTTTTATGAAGGAGACACCCAGAACAGAGTCTTTTGATAGTAAACAACGAACTGAATAATAGAATAGAATATAACAACACTTAATATTGCTAGGCTTGGCTGATTTGAGAGATAAGTCATATTCCTTTCATTTTGCTCATTCGATATCCCTGTCTTATAAAATGTTTTGTGAGTAGCCATCACATCAATTGATGCTTTAAATCTCTTTCCGAAAAGTAGTGGTATCATACACTTTGGGAAACTTAATTACAGAGCGACAATGATTATGTAAGGTTTGAAGTAATGTTCTGCCCCTCGGAGGCTGTCAACCCCCCCCCCCCCATAAAAGCACATTTAAACATATCCACACCTCCGCTTAAACCATTGTTTCAATCTGAATTGCAGAATAAAGCCGCAAAGTTTTAATGAACTTCTTTTCCAAGTTCTGCAAACGAAGTTCTTGTTTCTCTGAAATTGCTGCAAAGTGTATTAAAAAATAAACGAAAACAAAACAGAGACCAAAAATGTATCGGAACTGCTGGTGCTAGATGTATCGTATTCAAAATATACTAATAGGTAACATCAGCATCATGACTTTATAAAGGCAAAGATAAGACACTCGTTCTGCAGTTTTTACAGGAACAGAGGGTCGTCAAAGCCGACATCATGTATAGGAAGGAGGGAGGGGGGGGGGTCTGTGGTCTTTCCCCAGAAAATGGCAAGTTGAGACTTCAAATGATACATTCTGAGTCATAGTTTGACTTATATGACTTGACTTATGTCCAATATCAAAGTCTAAACGCAGCATTGTGTTTTAACCATTCTAAGTTATTAAGAAATAAGCGAAAACGAAACAGAGACCAAAATGTTGGTACTAGATCTACTCGAAATATTCTAATTGGTAACATTAGCATAAAGACTTTATAAAGACATAGTAGTTTAGCCGACATCATATACGGGTAGGAGGGGGTGGGGCTGTGGTCTTTCACCAGAAAAAGGGGAAGTTTAGACATATTATATATATATATAAATATATATATATATATATATATATATATATATATTCATATCTAAGTCTAAACGCAACGTTGTGTTTTAACTATTCCAAGTTAGTTTGAAATGCATGGTGGTGGGGTGGGGGTGGCGGTGGGGAGACACCCATTACACCCTTGATCGGTGCTTGAAAACAGTACAATCTACATGTATTGGCGAACATTAACATCCATGCATGATTTGCCTTGAAAAAAATAATATTATAAATAAAATGTGGGTAATGATATGAGGGAAAGCATTTAAAACTATATGTGAATTTAAAACCATATTTTATTATGTTTCATTTATACACTTACGAAAGTAAAAAAGAAAAGAAAACAGAATCGGTCTGTCTGTTACTCCTCTTACGTCTACATTTCCCCAGATTTGGATATATTTGGCTAATAAAATGAAGCAGCTTCCAGAGGCTTCGCCCCCTGACCCCCCCCCCCGACCCATTAAGTCCGCGGATCCCCACCAGCCTGCTTGGAATACAGTACAGATAACTATAACTTATTTATTACATCTGTTTTGTGTTTTAGTGCTTTAAACTTGCTATACGAGAGAACAAGGGATATCACCAAATGCAATAACTTCAGGGGGCTTCCCCTCGTGGAACCAACCAGGGCTTAAAATATATCCCAGGGAAAGCCCCCCGACCCCGCTTGAGCTCTCAGAAACGTTCTGTACAATTTTGAAGTTAAGTTTCGTCCTGACGACCCTATCTAAAAATTCTTCAGCTTCCGGGGACTTCGCATCACACCCTTCAATAACATTAAACTATGAAAGAAATTTATCTAATTTACATTGTTGGTCTGTAAATCTGCATTCAAAGCGAATGTGCATAAAACAGGCTCTATGCTTATTAGATGAGTACTAGTTTTATTTTCTAGCCATCAATATACATATTATGTATCGATTCGGTACAGTTTTACCTCGGTATTATATACTTAATGATGTAACGATGTATACTTTATTCAATTTAACGCGTGTTATCTGTCGAATTTTTAACTTAATATTTTTGTTTGATTTTCGCTGAGATGCTAAACTGTCATAAAAAAATCAAATATTATAGCGTAACCACTAATCTTGCAAGTAGTAGTTAAGAGAGGGATTCAGATACAATTCAAGTCGTTTTATTCATCGGTCAACGCGTAAATACAAGAAAAGATCAGTAATGTTTGTATTGAATGTTTCAATGGTATGGTCCACCATCTAGTCTACAGACGTCTAAAAAACAATTGTAGACGTTAGAGTGTTCATTGTAGTCGTTTAAGTGAGTTAAAACCATACAGATGAACTACTAAGCAGAAACGGATAGAGGGGTTCCCGGGCAACTCCCTCTGGACGATTTCCCCCGGACGATTACCCCCCGACGATTCCCCTCGGACGATTCCCACCCGGACGATTCCCACCCGGACACTTCCCAATCGTGACAATTGCCCACATGACAATTCCCACTCCGGACATTTCCCACCCATGACAATTGCCTCCGGACAATTTCCCCCCGAAAAATCCCCCTCCTCGGAAATTACTACTTAGACCCCTTCCCCAGCACGGCGATCATTACATTCATCACATTTTGGACACCCCCCCTGTGGAAATTTCTGCACATGTCCCTGACCATCAATCACAAGTCGATAACGAGTTTAAAAAGTTACATTTTGGAGTAGGGATTGGGATGAGGTGTATATGACTTAATATCACCTCAGAACTTTGCCCGCTTCGCGACCGTTTACAGCGTCTTTATCAGTGGCCATATGCTTGCATCCACCTGTGTATTTTTCGACAGAACTAGAATATTCAGCGTTTATGCTGCGTTAGTTTTTGCGCAATTTGAACGCATGATAGATGGCTAGACCAGAGAAGTGTTCGTGCGTTTCGAGTGTACTAGCTATGTTGATACTGTGATAGCTTCTATCTCTCTTTCGCATGCATTTTAGCTAGCTACCACAGAATTTTACGCGCGCTTTCGCGCGCATTAGCTGCACTGTTAATGTCATAGTCTTTTCATTTGCTCATTATGTTGACTCATGATAGTAGCAACTACAATTCTCTCTGCGCTCGGCGCGCACAATTTCGAGGAAGCAATAAACGTTGCGCAAGATCGTGATACGTGGCGGAGGTTAATCACTGAGCATGTCGTACAGACGAGACTCAACTTACTACTACTACTACTACTCGGCGCGCACAAAATGAACTTCTACTATGATATTTGGGGGGGGGGGGGGATTGTAATGGCCATGCCAAAGATACCCATTGCGAGCTCAAAGCGCGAGCAAAACGGCGCATTTTTGGAATGGTTGCATTAGGAGTCGTTTATAGGTCATGTTGAAGTGGAGGTTTCTGATGTAGCCCATATCAAGGATACGTGATACCAAGGGTGAAAACGCGCGTGAAGCGAGCTAAAATGCTCTGATATCCAGCTTTCATGCATGAAAAATGCGCAAAGTATCGCTGACAGCAGAAGTGCAGCGAGTGAGCGTACAAACAATGGTGTAGTTGCTGGCTACCATGCATACGACGTGGGCCGTTGAAAGGACTGGCGGAAAATGTTGTGCTAGTAAGCTACCATGCATAGAAGGGAGAACAAACTATCACACATATCAACCTAGCTAGTGCACGTGAATCGCGCGAACACATTTTTGCACAAGCCAGTAACCATGCATGCACATTGTGTACATTTACTGTAACACAACATAAATGAGGAATGTATAGTGACTGGCTATAATGCATAACAAGAGTCTAGAGCTTCGTACTTCATTGCCTTTGGATTTGAAGCCACATATAATTGTTTGACCTACCTCTGTTGACCTAAGGTGACATTTGACCTTAACCAAAAACATTAAGAATAATCTACTCACTATGAGTAAACCACCACCGAAGTATGAGAATGATCTGAACTAGCGTAATCCATTTAGAGTGGTTACAACCGGCGTCACAGACACACATACATGCATGCCTGCACATCTTCATTTAGCCTCTGGCAAGGAATCAAAAAGTGGTTCTGAGCAATTTTCAGGGAAATTACATTAGGCCACGCCCCTCAAGAATATTAATGACATGCATTAAGGTTCTAACCTACATATGTACACCCACCTCCCAACAATGCCATCAAAACAAGTTTGTACAAAATCGGACAGACGGTTGCCGAGATATGAGTATTTAAAGAAATTGTTCGAAGCCCAGCCCAATCGCGCAGAAAATGTTAAGGTTATCTAGCTAACATGCGTGTGCAATGAGTAATTAATTCTCACAGCATCAATGCAGCTTGTGCACGCGAATCGCGCCAAATCTATTTTTCCAAATATATACCAAATTGACGCCCAAAATATTATCATTGTGTCAGTCTAGCTATAGTATACACAATGCACGCGAAACAAGAAAGTGTTTTGGTACTTTGTATCCTATAAAATACAGTCGTTTTGCTATAAAAGCTTTTCAATTCAACGGTGTTCGTATTTACTACATTGCAAAATTATTACCTTGGTAGCGTGACAGGACGAACGTGGTAATTCAGATATCTTACCAAAGTAAACCCATACCTCACTCCTTTATGTGGAAAAAATATTAAGCGAAAGTCACTCTCTACACGGCAGACAGGTTTACACACAGAAACCGGAAATAAATCAATATATCACTAATGCACGAGAATCGCGCACAAAGAAACTCGTTGTTCATATCTTTAACTTCGCGATTATTTTTTCTCAGGTGAGTTGGGCTTGTTGGTACGAAGATCTAGAGAGGACATGGTTAAAAAAAATATATTACGTACGTACGTAATAATACTACGTACGTACGTAATAATTATCACGTACGTACGTGATAATACTACGTACGTACGTAACAATATCACGTACGTACGTGATATGTTTTACGTACGTACGTGATAATTACTACGTACGTACGTAGTGTTATTACGTACGTACGTAATAATTACTACGTACTTATGTAGCGATTATCACGTACGTATTTGAAGGCCTACGTATAGGCCTACACTCTGAAAACAACCTGGTGAAATTTCACCAGTTCCTTGTGAAATTTTCACCAGGAGTTGCGTTTATATGCTACCCTATATATCCTGGTTGTTTTCACCAAGTTGCCTGGTGGATGAGATTTTAACAAAATCCTGGTAGATATAACCAGGAAAGCCTGGTTAAATTTCGTGGTGAAATTTCGACACTGTCCTGGTTAATATCAATGGGTATTCACCTCATTCCTTGTGATATTAACCAACATTTCCTGGTTGATGCTAATACTATCCTGGTTAATATCATGAAATATTTCACCTCTTTCCTGGTTAAATTAACCAACATTCCTGATTGGTGCTAATGCTATCCTGGTTAATATCATAAAATGTTCCACCTCTTTCCTGGTTAAATTAACCAACATTTCCTGGTTGATGCTTATACTATCCTGGTTAATATCATGAAATATTTCACCTCTTTCCTGGTTAAATTAACCAACATTCCTGGTTAGTGCTAATGCTATCCTGGTTAATATCATAGAATGTTCCACCCCTTTCTGGTTAAATTAAACAACATTTCCTGGTTGATGTCACCATTATCCTGGTTAATATTAAACTGATTTTCCACCTCATTCCTGGTTAATTCACCCCTTTCCTTGTTAATATGCCACCTTATTCTCCATTTAAGTTGCAATGCATTCAAATTGAGAAAAAACAAACATAAATTATAAAACAACATCATCAATGTTACTGATAGCTAACTTTATTTGCATCTCCATTACTTTCGAATTTTGAGTAATAAGTGAACTTTTGCAATTTAGTTTAATTCCTCAAATATTAATACAATGAATTAATATAAGAAATGCAATACTGAAATCAAAATTTTGAGGACATATTTACAGCATAACCATCGCTACATGCTGAAGCTCTGATTGCTCGACATCAACTGTGAAATGTAACAGGGATACCAAGACCTTGATCAGCACTTTTGCACAAGGATACAACTTGGAAATCACTTGAACAGTTTTCAGTACAGAACAAGAAATGGACCCTATACCTCATACTTGAAATACTTGATCAAAGCCTCTCCTCCAATAACCTTTGTTACGACAAATTCAACCCGGTGTCAGTAGCTTCTTTTCTTTAAAGGTATGCTGTATTAGCCCCAAATATGCTAGATATTCAAATGTGGTCACCTTTGGTCAGAATTCTTAAACTGTTTTTATTACAACCTTTGAGGAAATTTTCCTATTCAGTAATCTTGTGTGTCCTTAAAAATTGCTGAGAACAATTGGAAGGTACTTTTTGAAAACTTCTTGCCATTATAGCGTGCTATAATTTGGGCATATACTGACTATCATTAAACTAGATAGGAAGGTCTTAGAAGATCTTTGTTCACATTGTTAATGATAGGGATGACCTAATACCAAATTGATTTGTTTAATTTAATTATTTACTTATTGGTAATTAATTCATATTTTATTTAATTACAATTATATTTTACCACTTTGCACAGGCAAACCGAACATCTGCAAGACAATAATTAGGCTTCCAACGATACCATTAATGTTTTAGTAATAAGCTCATCCTTGGACCTCACATACTTGTGCAAATTATTTTAACTCCAATAGAAAGTGGTAATTAAGTTAAGCTTATTATAATCACAAGAAAGATTAATTTGAAAAGATTTTGAGCTAACAGTTAAGTAGTTAAAGTATAAACCAAAGTATCCTTGAACATGAAATTTCTGATACTCCGAGCCCGAATGACCATAATTATGATCACGTTTTGCATACATCCACATGTCCGTCCGTGGACTCAGGAAGAAGCGTTTCCAAACAATTAACTAAACCGACCCCTAAATGACCTTTGACATAAAATTCCTGAGCACTTCCACAAGTCTCTTCATCACAGGCCATCTCTATGCAAGTTTCATTGAAGTTGTACCAACAGGTATTATCAATTGTGGACAGAGAGATGAATTGAAATGCAAAACATCAAATTGTTGCTCATAAAAACAGCTACAATCACATTCTTGATGTGCAGCATCCAAGCTACAGACATCCTTCTACTATTGCAAAGCTGTGTTACTGTACTTGGTAGCCTCTCTCAATTTCTCATTTTCACCTCTTCCAGTTTGTACCAATGTAGGAAAGGAATGAAACAATTAAAGTATTAAATGGTGTGTTAACGAACTAGAATGAAAAGAAGATTAATCGCTTTCTTCAGTCTAATAGTTTGTGCCATGCTTTTTGAAAACCTAACCCTTACCCTAATTTAATCTTGGAATAATTCTCTGAGTTGGTCAGTCTTATTTCTGTTTGGGATTGTTTTCCACAGGGCATTTTATGTGGTTTTTAACCCTAGGCTCCTTTGACATTTAGTAACCTGTTAGGTTAGGTTTGTGTGTAAAGTAGGCTAACCTTATACTAATACTAGCTGATACAATGTAGTGATTTGAGATTAGCAACTAACCTTAATTGAATTGAATTTGACGTGGTAGTTATTATAATAAATGGGCTAGCTGTTGATGCAGGAGGGCTACACAATATGATTATCAACATACAATTCCACGTTTATACTTTTAAAATCAATTTCAAGGCTAAAAATAAACCTCAAACAATTATCTGTAGTGTAGGGTAGTCCTGTCCTACCCTTACCTAGCCTATAAAATGTGAGTTCAATCAGGGAGTTGTTCTAACACAGTGGCGGATCCAGGATTTCGCCGAAGGGGGGGCCCAGATGGGAAATGCCTAATCGTCGTCCTGGGGGAGGGGTCTAAGGGGAGTGGGTTCCCCCCTCCCCTTTGGGAAAATTTCACAAAATATGGAGGTCCTCGGTGCAATCTGGTGCTACTTTTCGTGAAAGTTTGGAGTAAAATTTATTTCCAATAAATCATGTATTCATGGTTTGCCGGGCATATATTAATTTGGCAATTTCGAGCAATGAGCTGGGATTTACGTCTTTGGGGAGTAGGTGGTGATGCAAATTACTTTTTACCAGGCTACTCCAGGCCATTTCATCTTGGATGCCCCCTTCCAGATGGAGACTATTGATGCAGTCAGAGTGCCCCTCTCACCTTCACTTTATCAGAATGATGGTGTACTCTTTTTGCAAATTTATTTTACAAAAAATTTCACGCACAGTGGCGTAGCTAGGATTTTTTGAGTGGGGGGGGGGCATGGGGGGCTGTTCTTTCTTGTGGGGGGGGGGCGGAGTTTACTATCTAAGCGGAGCGCCACCTTGGTTGGCGCGGAGCGTACAGAGAAAATTTGAGATTTCAGCACCCCCCAGATCGCAGGAGATGGCACCTGTGAGGCAAAATAGCAACCAAAAAGATGTGCAACTTTGGTGACAGAAATGCGAAAAAAGTTTTTTCTCTTTCATGCTGACTGGCCTTGCCAACTCAGCCAGACTTTTAACTTGAGGGAAGTTGGCATCATTTGTCGTTTCAAGCTGTCAAGGCCTTTCTCCCAACTCAAACCCCTGTGGGCTACCGGTAGATTTGCAGGATATGCCCACATGTGGACTTAAATAGCATTAGAGGAAGGGGGTGGAAGACTAACACGCATCGATGTTTCGGTAATGGTCCACATTGATGGCTCGGTGCTTATTAGGCCATTTATTGGGTTTCTTGAGGCAGCTGTCATCAGAATCTGGCTTTTTGTGCCAATCGATGACCGATAACATGTATTGGTATGTAAATTTCTTCTTCATATATCTAGCAACACTCTAAAAACAAATGAGTGGATTTCATTCCATTGGAGTGATCACTCGGCGCACTTCAAATTAAGAGTAAAATTTAACTCTATTGGAGTTAACCCTCACTCCTAATATGAGTGAATATAACTCTATTAGGAGTTAAGATTTACTCAAATGGAGTGGAAATTCACTCTTATACCGGAATGTGCTCAGTGATCACTCCCATGGAGTGAAATTCACCTATGTTTTTATCAGTACAGTACAGTGCATATCATCATAGACGTACGTACGTACTACGTACGTTCGTATATCAGACGCACTCGATACCCACGATACGATACGGTCCTGGAGAAACTATTTCCACTCATCATTTTTTAAGGCGATACAGTAGTGAGTATTGAACAGGCACAGCCGCATGTTTGCAGGAAATTCAGAATTCCCAATATTTTATATCTCTACCAGTAGTGAAAATCATGTTTCGACAGTTTCGTGGACATAAAAAGTTGTTTTGTGGAATATTCAATGACATATCAGGGGCGGATGCAGGATTTGTGACAGGGGAGGGGTCTGACTGGTCCAGCCGCGCCTGAACGTAAGAATATCTAAGCGGAGCGCCATCATTGGTTGGCGCGGAGCGTACAAGAAAATTTTTGGCTTTACAAACCCCCCAGATGGCCGGAAACGGCACTTCCCGAGTATTCTAAGCAGCATGTACCTAGCCTGAAAATATGGATCTCATGTCTGCAATTTCAGGCCCCCCGTAGCTACGCCACTGATCACGCATGGGGCACTTTCCCTCGAACGCGGTAAAAAAAAAAAAAAAAAAAAAAAAAAAAAAATCAGGATTTTCAAAAAGGGGGGGCCCGGGCCCCCCGGGCCCCCCTGGATCCGCCCCTGTAACAAATACCTTCGCCCATCTATTAGTATTACCCTGGCTATATGTGGGGAGTTCAAGTGATCTACCAGGGAGTTGCCGTAACATCATCTTGGATCGACAGCGGCAATAGACACTACACAGGCCTTATCACTGGCCTAGCCCATGACCTATCCACGTGAGATTCAATGAACACAAGCTTAACGTGATGCCTAGGTCTAACATACGCCAGACCTACTTATGCATTAATTGAGCCTAGGACTAATGATCCGGGAATGAGTTCCAGCACAAAATTGTGGCGGCTTAAGTGCAGGCATACCTGTGGTGTTACTGTTAGTCGAACGAACGTACCTTAATTGTCTGTCTCCGGCATTTTTGAGTTAACTAGTCTATAGGCTGCATAAGCTTGACTTCTGACTTCTTGCATGTAGACAAATGTGTTACAGTATATACGTACCGCGTACCGCCACTTCTTACTATCTTCGGTATAGAACGTAAAATTATCACGTACGTACGTAATAAATATTACGTACGTACGTAATAAATATATTTTTTTACCATGTCCTCTCTAGGTCTTCGTAGATTTAGGAGATAAGCCATGTTCTTTTCATTTCGCTCCTTCGAGATCACTGCACTGTAAGTATTTTGTGAGTAGCCATCATATCAATTGATGCTTTAAATCTCTTTGAAAAAAGTAGTGGTAACGTACACTTTGGGCAACTTAATTACAGAGCAACAATGATTGTGTAAGGTTATGAAGTAATGTTGTGCCCCTCGGAGTCTATCAGCCCCGCCCCCCCCCCTGTAAAACACACACACACACACTTAAACACATCCACACCTCCGCTTAAATCATTCTTTCAATCTAAATTGCAGAGTACACCGCGAAGTTTACCTTAATTATTTTCCAAGTTTTGCAAACAAAGTTTTTGTTTCTCTGAAATTGCTGCATAGTGTATTAAAAAATAAACGAAGACAAAACAGAGACCAAATATGTATCGGAACTGTTGGTGCCAGATGTATCGTACTTGAAATATACTAATAGGTAACATTAGCATAAAGACTTTATTAAGGCAAAGATAAGACACTCGTTCTGCAGTTTTGTACAGGAACAGAGGGTCGTCAAAGCCGACACCATATATATGGAGGAGGGAGGGGAGGGGGTCTGTGGTCGTTCCCCAGAAAAAGGGCAAGTTTAGACTTCAAATGATACCTTCTTAGGCATAGTTTGACTGACTTGACTTATGTCCAATAAATTTGTCTATTTTTTAACTATTCTAAGTTCGTTTGAAATGCGTGGTGGTGGTGGGGTGGTGGGGAGACACCCCTTCATCCCCTTGACCGGCGCTTGAATACAATCTACATGTATTGGCGAACATTAACATCCATGCATGATTTGTCTTGAAAAAATAATAGTAGAAATAAAATGTGGGTAATGATTTGAGAGAAAGTATGAGAACTATATGTGAATTTAAAACCATTTTGTGTTTATTTATACACTTACGAAAACAGAATCGGTCTGTCTGTTACTCCCTTACGTCTACATTTCCCCAGGTTTTGATACTATTTGGCTAATAAAATGAAGCAGCTATCTGCAGAAAATTGAGTTTCTTCTCTTAGATAGATTTCTGTGTTTCAAAATTTCTTCAAGAGAACGAAACATATCTTCAAAGGGTGCAGCTTAAGTCCATGGGATCCCCATCATCCTGCTTGGAATACATTATAGATAACTATAATTTATTTATTACATCTGTTTTGTGTTTGAGTGCTTTAAAAACTCGCTACGAGAGAACAAGGGATATCACTAAATGCAAAAACTTCAGGGGCTTCCCCTCGTGGAACCAACCAGGGCTTGAAATATATTCCAGAGAAAGCCCCTCGATCCCGCTTGAGCTCTCAGAAACGTTCTGTACAAGTTTGAGGTTCAGCTTGCTACTGACGACCCTATCTAAAACTTCTGCCGCTTCCGGGGTCTTCGCATCGCACCCTTTAATAACATTAATCTATCAAAGACAATATCAAATTTACATTTTTGATCAGTAAATCTGCACGCAGAGTGAAATGTGCATAAATCAGGCTTTATGCTTATTAGATGAGTACTAGTTTAATTTTCGAGCCATCAATTTACATACTGTGTATCGATTCGGTACAGTTTTACATCGGTATTATATACTTAATGAGGTAACGATGAATACTTTATTCTATATATTTAACGCGTGTTAATCTTGCAAGTAGTAGTTAAGAGAGGAATTCAGATACAATTCAAGTAGTTTTATTCATCGGTCAACCAGGTACGTAGCTAAGGCTTGATGGTTGGGGGGGGGGGGGGGTCGTGTAGTGGCTGAAATTCCAACTGGATTTGAAGCAAGAAAATTCCGACTGCTGCCTTGTACCCCACCCCCTCCCCTGCGCTACTCGTCAACGATACGGTCAGTCAGACATCCCATCTTTCGCGACTGAACTTTTGTTCCGAACTTGTTTCGATACATTTGTACCCACTGGCCCACACATCTCAAACTTATTAATCACTCTGGTTAAGCAAGTAAGCAACTGAGTAGAAGCTATCTGCTTCAAGGCTACATAGACTAGGAACTACAAAAGCTATGTTAATGTAACAAATGGGAAAACTTTTTTTTCTTCAACAAATTATATACGACGACATAGTGAATTACCAAAAAACACCGGGGTTTTTCCTAGCGCGCTTAGTATTATTTTTTTTGGGGGGGGGGCGGGGCTATTTATCACTCACGTAGCATCTTCGTCAAGGACCAATAGAGTTCTTAGAAATAAGTATAAAAACATAATGAAAAAACGTAGTTTTCAGTGGTTGCGGTTCTCACCTAGGCCTTTATATCAAATCGATATGGACATATTCGGTGGCGATATACGCCAACCCGTATTAACTAGTGATAACATGATAGTTAACTCTGCTCTAAGGTGAATAAGCACAGTTCGCAGATAAAACAACCACAACCATGACTGAAACTAGAAGTGCTTTCGTGGCAGCCATATGCATATAAAATAGCTATAAAGGGCGCTAGTATTCAATATTAGTCAGTATCCGGTAAATATCCATAGGGCGGGAGCATGCAGTTAAGGAACATACTAAGTATCGCCCACATGTTACATAGCCTATACCAAATTAATCGAGAGGTTTTTCAACATCATGGATTTCTCGGCCACTGTACAATTGAGATAATCAGGTGTTACTAGTTAAAACTAGCCTAGGGCCTAATAGAATTTGGAAAACCGATACTTTAAAGAATATAATTTGTACAACAAAAAATGAAGGAAATCATCAAAGAGTTAAATTTTAGGCCAATCCCCGAACACTTTTTTTCACTGCTCAAACCTTAGTTATTTGATATAAACCTCCTACCTTTTTTTGGTCATTACTTCTGAGGAAGATATTTGTCTACTCATAAGCTATACATTTTTATGTGGGCCCAATTCCGCGAACAAAAATAACAAGTGAACCGTTTCTCCATTTCTATAAAATATATTCTAGTTTAAATTTGGCCAAAATAGTCTTACACCTATCTTCAACAACTGTATAAGATGTAATTGTCTGAAATATACAATACAAACCAATTTTGGCAAAGATTTAAGAGTTCGGTGAGACGTACCAAGTAACGTACTGTAACGGTTACAACTAGCACTGACTAGCATTGGGTGTTGTAATTGTATACAATACATATAATATATGTACCAGCGACGTAGCCAGGAATTTGCAAGGGGATGCACATTTTGCGTTTGATATGGGGAGGGGTCTATAAGAGGAGGGGGTGTCCTGTTTTGAGCACTTGAAGGTCCTTAGATGCGATCTGGAGCAATTTTTTGCCAGTTTCATCATAATCATATGATATCATATTATCAGCAGATTTTGTTTCCGTTTTGAAATATTCTTTCAGAAAGACAAACATAGTGCTCTTTTACAATTTTTCCAGTAGGATGATTCTTGTTTATTGTCCAATGTCTGGACTTTAATACATTTGACGAACTTAACTGATAGACAATATAAACTCTCGTATTTAGCAGTGTAATAATTATTTATAGGAAGCGCGTATCACGTACGATTGCTAGCTTAGCTTCAAAACATGCTGTTCGCGCAACAACTTATGACGAATCATAGAAAGGATGAGAACGCACGTTGTCGTCGTCGTTGTGCATACGGTTCGTGACTCTCCACCGAGTGCGGTTATTTAGGCTATATGTATTTTATTACGCAGTGGCCAACTGTAGGCTGGTAATAGGTAATAGGCTACTGGTTAAATTTAGCTAATTGCATCTGCCAAACTAAGTAGCTGAATCAGTAGGCCTAAATATTACTACGATTATAATCGAGTAACGGAGCTGACGAGTATTCAAGATGAAAAGAGCACTGACAAAATACCATGCCAAATAACAAACAGTATTTAACAATTTTTCGACACTGAAAGGGAGAGCAGTTGCTCCCACTCCCCCCCCCCCCCCCTCCCTGGCTACGTCTCTGATATATACTGCACTTACTTGAAGCTAGCGAACAGGGTCAACCCACCCAATAACAAAATTAGTACATAAATAAACCGAATTGAAGCTGGCGAACGCTGTACAGTAGTTCTTTAGGCATGATATTTAATGTATTCAAAATCATACGAAGTTTTGCATGGTGCACAAGAATCGCGAGATACAATTTCTCAAAGTGGCAAATAAAACGTGGTAAATATGACTGATTAAAGGAAAATTTTGACCTAACTTTTTCAAATTTTAGGTCATTCACAATCACAGGAATATATGAATAGGCCTAGGTGATTTAGAATGCGACAGTCGGAAATTCCGACAGTCATACTCAAAGTTTCTAACTATCGTCATTTTTACCAAGCTTGGGTGGTGAGACAACCCACCCCCTCTCTTTAGCGGCGTCCCTGCGGTCAACGCGTAAATACAAGAAAAGATCATTATTTTTTTTGTATTGAATGTTTTCAACTGTATTGTCTACCATCTTGTCTACAGACGTCTAAACAAATTGTAGACGTTATTATCCGGCGCGTAACCAGGATTTTCTAACCCGGGGGGGGGGGGGGGCGACTTACTATCCAAGCGGAGCGCCACTTTCAGTTGGAGCGCAGCGTACAAGAACATTTCTGGTTTTGATACCCCCCCCCCCCCCCACAGATCACCGGAAATGGCACTTCTCGGGCTTGAAAATGACCAACCAGATGTACACTTTTGTCTGAGAACCAAGTATTTCCCAATAGTTTTTGTTTTCATCCATAACCTATTTGAAGATTGTCACCAGTCGCACATCATGTTCGACCTCATCGCATCTTCTGTGAATCATTGATATTGAAGGTGATTCTACGTTGCGGCCCACAACACCCGTCAGCCCCACTTTTCAAGGTTGTAAGCCCATTATTTGTTCAGAGTTTGAAAATATTTCTCGTGAATAAATTCATTTCAAAACATACCCATAATGTTGCACAGAATTCCATCTATGGACAACCAATATAGATGAACCTTCTTCAACCCCTAACAGACTGGTCAAAATTGCACGAGTATAGGGGGAAGTATGATAAAGAATGTTTGTCAGGGAATTTCGAAAATTCAGACAATTAATTTAAGTAATTAAATTAATTGGTCTACAAATATTAAAACCTAACGGCTGCTATTAAACTTGGCGGGGGGGGGGGGGGGCTGCAAATATGTTTGTGAAAATTTTGGCAATATGCTGAGACTTTTTCGGGCACCTACTGAAAGGAAAATAAATTGCAATGATGCAGCTAAAGAAAATCAATAGAATAAAAAAAATCTCCTTGGTAATTAAAATAAAGTTCTTAGCTTGCCCGACTAATTTGCCATTTCGGTAATAACATGGCAAATGATTGTATGTAAATGGCATGCGGTGTAATAACCGATGCATGCCTATATGATATGTAAATGAACATGTTGCACGGGAAAAAAAATGATTATAATTTTCGGGCAAGTCGTAACAGCCCCCCTCCCCAATGAGATCGGGCTCCTTTGACTACACACATATAGACAATTTGGAGGTTGTTCATCCTGGAACGCCATTTTCTGTTCATACTCACTGATATGATATGATATCTGCTATTTGCTTTACAAATTTGAATAATTTAAATGAGACTGAAATAAATAACTTTTATCTGTTTTATTGTGCAATGTCCCACATTCTTTTCATTTCCAAAGACGCACAGTTTCAAGTTCATTACACACTGAAAGGTTCGATTCTCTATCTGCCTTCGGTTTATGGAAGATCTTGCGATTTTAATCCCTTAATATCGCTAGATATTGCTAGATATCGCTAGATATTGCTAGATATACATACAGTACAGTGTCCTTGGGATTTTTCAGGGCCTGATCTTGGGAAATTGCAAAATCGGAAGAGGTCACACTCCACGTAGGTTAGTGCACGACCTCTAGAGGTCACTAATACACAACCCCGATCACTTGTAAACGATGAAGTGGTGTGTTGCCGGATTTTGTCAAGGTCTTGGTACTATAGGCGAAGGTCATTAAATAAGTTTCGTAACTCATCGGGAAGCGATTAGAGGGGTGGGCGTAGGGTTGTGGGGCGCGCGTTTTCATGCAAATGGGGACAATCTCAAGAAGAGATGCTCCCCCCCCCCCGCCCCGCCAATGATAAGCCCTTGGATCCACTACATTATATTCACAGGAGAATCGCCCAATTCTCCAATCGCATGCGAAATATATGTTTAGATTAATTGTACGAGTTACGGTACTAGATGTTGGGTAACAATTAGCATTCAGGTCGGAGTGTATAACATTTAATCTATCGATGACAGTGTTGCATCGAAGGATACATGTCTAGTGCAGTTCGCATATAGATTAATACCGGAATGCGTCATGTTCCCGACGACTCGGTCGAGTTCTAGACCAGCCATAGTTGGTTTCATAGCACACTTGTGCATTGTTTAAGGCGTCCATACACACATGCGTTATGATAGACCATATACATTGGTGAGAGAGTGTAAGGGGTAGGGTGAAACACACGCCCCTTCCGAAATATACATTTTCAAGCGATACTCCTGTTGTTATGAACAACTGAATTTTCATCTGTTGATGTATAGTAAATATGCAAATGGATATGAAATACAAGGAAACACCTTGCCAAAAAATACTTGCGAATGTTTTTGTTACTACAATCCAAGGTGCGCATTATAGCCGTGGGATTGCGCGATTCACAATTTTATTTCAAATCCCGCAAGTCAAAAGTTGCCAAGACGGGATTTCCCGTAATAAATTTCAGCTCTCAACTTGAATTAAACATACATTATGGCTGTGACAGTGTAGCGATTCATCGCTAAACGATCGCATTTGGAATAAACGTTTAGTAAAAAGCCGCGATTATTTTTGTTTTGTTATCCCGTCTATAATCCATCTTAACATCCCGTAAATATCCTTGCCAGTCTTTCCTTCTATAAATAAATGAATTAATAAAATATTGCAATTTTGAGTTTTCCAATATTTACGCATGCAGGAACGTATACATTAGCTGCAATGAGAAGAAAGCACTTGCTATGGACTACAGGGGTTAGCTGCTTGCTGACAACAAAGAGACGTGCACTAGACAAACTATGTTACTATAACAAACTATCCCCACAAATCACCGACCAAATGGTAGACTAAAATCACAAAGAGTCAACATTGAAATCTAGTCTAACTATCTGTTTATTCGCTTAAATTGTGTCGCAGTTAGCCGGCACTAAAATATTCACCGAATAATTTCGTTATTGCTGTTATCTTTGACCACATTGTAGTAAACAACAAGCCTAAGTCAATGGGGAAAGCTAGCCTAAGAATCTGCTTATTTGCTCAAATTGTAAGGCAGTTGGCTGGAACTAAACTATCCATGGAATACTTTCATTATTACTGCTATCTTCGACCACATGCTAGCCTAACACCACATCGTTTTTTACACACACACACAAAACGTAGCCCTGTATACAACTTTCAATTAGCTATTGTTAGCAACAGTTTGGAAAGTATGTGCTATGTTTTGAAGAGGTAATATAGTATCGTAAGTACACAGTTGCTGCTGCGATGGATTAAAGATTTCAAGTTTGAGTAGTTTTCACTGGTATAATATTTTCGTGTTCAGTGTTGAGTGATTTTATCCACACAGGTAAAAGAACCATTACGAATGGCTAAAACTAGAAATAGTAAGCAATTAAAACAGCCATCTACACTACAAGAAAGTTATTTCATTAAAATAATCTTCCGCATTTGCGTGTATTGATTAATCAAAACATGAAATAGTGAATTTAAAGCACTCTCGTAGCAGTTACGAGATCCCCCCCCCCCCCTCTCTCTCAGAAAACGGGTACCCGTTTTGTGTGTTTTCGATTCGGGTACACGAATGTTCGGTCGGGTATCCGGGTAACCGACTCAGCCTATAGAATGTTCTTACTCATTAATTAAAACAATTGCTCAAGAGAAAGTTTCATCCTTCGCTTGGATCAAGTAAATCATCATGGATGCAACTATGCTGCAGGCTTTGATAGTATCTGATGAAAAAAAGGAATTATCGTTCGGAAATGGGATCACGTGATAATGACGATGATTTGTCTAGTCCTGTAGTGCCATAATTTAACTCAATAAAGTTATTCCAAATACATTTAGTCTCTTTCTAAGATCAATATTTAAATTATTAGTTTTCATTATCTTTGATGAAGTCACTAATGCGTTGTAATATAAAGCTGAATATCTTGATAACCGGGATAGCTTTACAAACATCAAGAGCAATCAAATGTTTCATTTCCCAGTACAATAACACTTTTTCTTCTTTGAACATTTTTTTTTTTTAAAGTGTTTAATTATGACTCTAGTGATTTGTGATGACGTCACTGATGTTGAGCGTTCTCTGATCTGTTCATCGTCTCATGGATTATTATTCTTGATCTGAGCATCGAGTACTCGACTATCATGATTTGGTTTCTTAATTTATAGTCCAAGATTCGTTTCTGTTTAAATGGGAGCATATGCTTTCATTAAAGATAATTAATCAGATATGTTAATGAGATGATAACAATTCCAACCTGATTGGTTTTATAACTAAGAGGATAATAGCTGTAAACTGATCAGATATAAAACCGAGATGATAATGATAGTAAACTGATCGGTAATCTTACAGAGATATAAGGATTGTAAACTGATCAGCTATATTATTGATATGATCATGATAGCAAACTAATAAGATCAAACTTAATGAATCAACTAGATTGATTACTCAGCTAATATGAAGTTATCATCGAGAGCCAACATAAATCTCGTGAATATAATGTTTATGATTTCATTCCAGACCAACAAATATTAAGTGTTCACTTATTATTAACATATCTCTCTTTTATGTTTTTCATCAGTTTGGAATAATATCGGATATCGCAATAATCGTCGTCTGAATCTAGAAACCGGTCAATGGCAGGTAAAGAGTTTGATCACCTTTCATTCAGCTATTGCTTATAATGGAACTCTGGTCAGCTTGTTTGCGTTATGCTACCCTAGCATTGTTTTCAGTCCTCAATAAGTGTAAACAAATCAATGTAGTGATACATTATCTGTGAAGTTAAGTGTTGCTGGTAAATGTTAGAAGTTCTGACGTCAAGAAAGAATTTTCAGATACTTTCCTGTTCGTACTCCCAAGGGGTGGGGGGGTGGTGAGAGCAGATGGAATGTTGCGTGCGAACATGGTCTAAATTAATCTCATTAGTTCTGTATTGACACATCCGTACAATTTCCATGTCAGTTTGATATTTCAAACATATAGTTATAGCTAAAAAATGACTTTGGACAGGTTTGCGAAATATTGACACATGTTGACACATATTAACACATGCCGTTTTATTAATATTCGAGGTTGTGAATTTGCATCCAATAAACTTCACGTTTATTCTGAAATTAAACCGTAGAATGTTATGAATCATATTAAACAGGTCTGTTCTTGTAATTTCTGTATAATTATTCATCATAACACATAACAACAGTCGTAACAGTCCGTTTAACTGACCATGTATCTTACTGTAGCTGCTCCCTGGTTTTAACTGGTCATGTTTAGGTTTTTAGCTGTTTCTGTTGGTGTGAGACGTGGGTCTTCCATGCAGCATTATAACACTAACAGATATATTACTTTAAAATGTTTGTCTTGGTTCAGGTAATTACTAATCAAGTTAAATTTAACCATTTCTATGGTACTCTGCGAATTGGTCAATTGCACATGATGGTGATGGGGAAAATTTGGAAGGTAGTAATAGGAACAGATATATGTGGAATTTGGCTCTAAAACATATTTTAAATTGATTTCTCTACTTTCGTATTGTTTAACTCAAATAATGTTGATAATTACGTCAAGGCGTAAACGTTTTAATAATATTAAATAAAGCTACATGCTACTTATAGGTAATAACGTTGACCAACCCATATAATATTCACACATAACTGGATAGCCCTGCTACTAATTAAGATATATAAATAGGTTGTATCAATCACATGAGTGCTACTTATAAGTGAGTTATTTATCGTTTAATCAGATTCAGACAAGACTGTGTGTCCCACAAATTATTTGTCATGTTTATTTGTATTTTTCCAAATTTGTAATCTCTCTGCCTACTCTCATCTTTCATGGTGTGATTTTTGGTAAAATAAATTAACATTATGTTTTCAAGGTTCTTATCTTTCCTTTTACGGCTAAGTTTGTTACCAGCAGATTGTAGCAAAAACAACACAAAATACAGAAGCTAGAAATATTCATTATGGTATTCTTCCTTGTGAATTAAATATTGCTAATAAATAAACGTTGTTGCTTAGAAAGCCCTAGGGGATTTAAAGGATCACTTGCTTAAATTATGATTTATCCAGATTAGTGCATCGTCACTGACATACGTGTGTGGGTCCAAGCAGGCTTATAAATATAATGAAAGGACGGGTCTGGTTTTCATTTGAAACCAATAAACCCTGGTATATTGTTCTGAATGGTAATGCTTGACATGGTCTTGGTCATTTGTATATAGGAAAGGAAGAGGAGGTATTTTAATTACTGACATTGCCAGGGTTCCAGTCTAATACTCTTTTATCTTGGGAGGGTGGGGGAGGGGGACTTATGGTATTGGTGTAAAATGGGAATAAATTAGAAAACACAAAGAAACTATCTCTGTAGTATACTGTGTAGCTCTACTAACCCGCTTCTTTGTTATCTTGTACGGTTACCATGGTAACCAAAACATATGCAATCACTTGATAAAGTATGAATATAAGACAAATATTCGTATTATTTCCCGCGTATTTTGAACAGACACAAATATACATACATAAGACTATTTTGAAGGAGTCAGGATCCGGGGTGGGGAGGGGGGGGGTTTGGAGTGGAGTTGTTCCAACAACGGTATAGCCGGTAACTGATAATCTGATTTAAATATTCATAATTTGCCATCGGTTACTTGTTTATTATATATTGATAATTATCTTCAAGTGTTAAGGATAATTTATTGCCACACCCGGACCTTCCAGCCTCATTCATTACTTATTGTTAGTGTCTAGGATTGGGTGGATAGTTAAGGGCGTTAAATAATATAGGAACAAACCACGTTAACTTTTATATCAAGTTTATTCCAAACATAGAAAGAAGCTTATTAAAATCTGGAAGTGCACAGAAATACATATCTTTAATATATATTGTTGAGATAAAAGTATGTGGATAAATCACAAGCATTGGTATGATCATTAATAACTGGGCATAGCATTTCAACATTTAGTAGAACACTAGTAGCGGGTATGACTTTACACAACATCATTGACATAACCGACGCTGCTTAACGTTTCCAACATACCACTATAAATCCTCGTGAAACATTGGTATTATTCTTCTGAACCAAAACTTAATAAAAATCAATGACATTAACAAATATCTTAATCAAATAATATCTCCACCTAAATGAATGCACTGAACATATCCCGCTTTTACGTCACCATCTCGATGTACATTAAATATGAAACCGTAGAATGTTGTCAATCATGTTGCACCGTTCTTGTTTATGTTCATTTAATTTCGGGGCAAATGTTCATCATATCACATACAGTTGTCGTGAAAACAGGCCGTTTAGCCGACCCTGTAGCTAACTGTAGCTGCCCTTGCATATATTTGTCTTTGTATCAGGCTCACTGGATTTCCCTGGTTATGGTCATTCTCTTCTTTTCTCTGGTGTAAGGAGAATTTGGTCTCCATTATATAAAGCTGCCTATTACGTCATAGTTTGTAAATTGACCAAGCTGTGAAATATTCGAAGAATTAATGGATACCCTGCAACTTACTAAGATATTTAGATATGTTGTCACAATCACGTGACTGCTCATGATTAGTGAATTATTTGTCGTTCAACTAGATTTAGACAACTTGTGTCCCATAAATTTATTGTCATAGATATTTGTTTGTTAGAAAACTTACTTTAATCTTCACAGGTGGACTGAAGTAACATTATGTTTCAAGTTCTACTCATTCCCTTAACGGTCAAGTTTGCTACCAGCAGATTGTAGCAAAAACAACACAAAGTACAGAAATGCACTTTTTTGGGGCAAGATATGAGGATTGTGTAAATTTCTGTTGGCATTTACTAAAATACCTCTACGTGCAGGATACAATGGGTGTCCCATACGAATAGTTCATGTATTCCCAATTAATAGGAATTGTCCAATCAAAACGCTTAAAGGAATAGTTAGTTAACGGAAGAGATGTAAATGTTGCAGATTATAATGATGAGGATTTTTAATCTGATCATTTTTTAAAAATTTTTTTATGATACACCGTTATTGATAAAATAATTATACCTCTCGATCAAAATGGTATAAGCAATGCTATATCTGAAACCTTTGACGATGTCATAAGAGGGATTTGTCTTAAGTAGAGACTAAGGTGATTTAAAATACGACTGTCTGGTATAACAGCCAACACATAGTTATATACAGTAGTCTATTTTGCTATAGGTATTATGTTGCAGTCGCTACGGACTAAGACATGTTTGTTTACATGGATGAAAGTGCTACAGTATGCATAGCTATAGAGACTTCAAACTAGTCTTGGTGATTATTCTAACTGTAAGATATTGACATAATTTTTTTAATTTTTTTTTATTAGATTTGTTTTAAAGTGTTACAGATCAGTGAGGTATGGAACATTAGTATGTAATACAGGTCACGGTAGGACAGAGCGTTAATCTAGGATGATTTTCATTTTACCCGACATTTTTTAAATGGGCGCAATCGTACGTGTCGTGATGATATTAAAAGGTTTTATCACCCTTCTATCATCCTAATCTTGGAGGGGGGGGGCTATGTCCCCAAACTGAAGTAACGAAAATATATTTAAAGATCAATTGGGAATTGTCTAACGACGAGGAGTTATTTCTCCAGGATGTATATATATATATATTTTGTACAATACAACATATACGTTAGAAACCTTGTGACGAGGTTGGTACAAATAAATGAAAATAAATGAAGTCTCCCTTCCACGCTCGTAC
The DNA here is from genome assembly GCF_037975245.1 of Apostichopus japonicus. NCBI lineage: Eukaryota > Metazoa > Echinodermata > Holothuroidea > Aspidochirotida > Stichopodidae > Apostichopus > Apostichopus japonicus. The sequence goes on from NC_092567.1 coordinate 9,022,112, forward strand.
TCCAGCACTTTCATCCTATTTCCTAATTATTGTTGTCCTTCTCTCTCTGCATGTAGACCCCTATGTGCTCTCCTTATATACAAGTTAGTGCCTCGTGAATCAATGAATATTCTTAAGATAGAGAATATTGAAACAGATAAAAACATATAAAGCGAAATGAATCTATCGTGCTTCCATTGTCTCTCTTCCACACCGTCTCAGTCAAAAAATGTTTTATTGGTGAAAATATCGATGCATACTTTACATCTCTAGAATCTTAACGTTGTGATGTCACTATACGCAGCAATGCAACAGTTAGTAAATGTTACTCAGTTCCAGTAGTTTGAGTTGTAATGGGATTTGAGGGATCCATATTGATTATATTTCATTATCGCTTTAGATCAATGTATATATTTTTTTTCGTGACTGATATGAATGTCTGGGTCCTAGCAGGCTTATAATATGAAAGGGCATATCTGGGTTTAACTTGAAACTAAGAAACAGATGGATTTGTTATGTAGGATTCATCAACTTAATCTACTTTAACATACTAGGAAAATTAAAGGAGAGGTGACTACTTAAAAGTGAAACTAAAAGATTAAATGTAAGGTTTTTATTTAATTTTCAAGAAACGTACCATCCTCTTTGTACCATCCTCTTTATGTACAGTTCTATGAATAAGCAGCAGCATTATGATACCAAAAAAAAAAAGGCAACGGTGAATCTGAAATAATAGTGTTTTTAAAATATTTGTATTATTTCTTTCGTCTTTTGAATAACTGATAAATACAATTTCAAACAAAAATAATATTTCGAAAGAGCTAAGGCCCGAGTGGGATGACAAGGGGGGGGGGGGTGTTCAAATACCTGGTAATGTGGCTGATTTTGTAAAATTTACCACCCGGCAAATTAACTATTGTATCTTCATAGTTATATTCAAGTGCTGACGATAATATAATGTTACTTCCGGGCCTTGTATCCTCACATGGTTCCTATTGTTCTTAGTACTTAATTTCTAACAGAACCATTCAATATATTGGTATGTTATAGTATAAGAAACACTCTGATGTGGTAGAGTCCAAATATTCTTTATTCAGAGCCAAGTTTGAGACCACTTGGTTCGAATATGGCACTCTCGAGTCCGAACAGAGTTCTATAAAGTATATGAGCAATCCAAATCAAGTCCAGCAGGTGGATTCTGCCAATACTAGTCTAATAGACACACAGGTCGCATCGGTTACACAAACCCAATATATTCCTTAATTTACAGACCGTCGCTTCCTGGTCTAAATTTTCCTTGTCTAACGTTGAGCAGAGAGAGTCAACTATTGGAAAACTGATTATGTGCGCATGTGTAACTTTCATTTAAACATACACACACCCAGGGTAAATTTAGAAAGAAAAAATCTGTGCAGGGATTATATATTTTATGATTTTTTTAAAGGTTAACAGATCTACAGTAGTCTATTTAATTCTCCCCTTGTGTCTCTTATTTGATTTGTTCATCATACATGTACATTTCCCAAACTGTCATGGTTATCTCTTCACGATCAACCAATACGATAAAAACAGAATATCTAAGACGGAGGGGGAAGGGGCTACTCAATATTTTGCTTTATTTTTGCATCATTACATCGATCCAATAACGATATTCTGGGGTCTATCTTTGAATACTGTCATCTTTTTCCTCCTTGTCATCTTCTCTGTCGTTCATGGTATTTATCTGATCATCTTAGTGAGAAGCTCATCATTATGACGTCACTCAGTGTTTGATGACGTCACTGTCTTTATGGGCGGGTTTAAAACTAACTATGTCTTCCTTGTAAAGCTGATGTTTACTCATGTTATTAAGTCCGTGCATCTTACATGGACGAGTCTATCTCCTTTATTGACTTTAATGTGTTCAATGAAGATGTGCGTTTACCTCTCAGGAGTAGTTTACTGTGATATTTGTGAAGATATATCATTCTAATTTATAAATTTTTTGCTTCGCCATGTTATATTTTCCTGAAATTCATTTTCAAAATCTCATGAATATATAATATTTCTCTTCCTTTCAGGCCTGTGACAAAAGGGGCAATCTACCAGGAGAAGAGGTAAGAGAGACAAAGATTAATGTTCCTGTTAATTAGTAACGGTAATTTTAATAACAGACAAAGAGGTATAAATTAATGTTGAACAAAGAAATAAGACAAAAGAGTATTAGACTTTGTTTTTCATCAGGAGGAAAAGATTTATAACTGTCGTGCATCGAACAGGGAATTTAGATAGGCCAGCTACAAGTTTATACCTCGTACTGGTGATAGCACTGTTCTCAAAGTCAAGTTTAGATGCGGCCTAAATAATCTTCCTTTCGCACACACAGTCAGAGAAATGGTAAACAAAGAAACGGATAGACTTTTAAATACTACAAGGTTTAGTCCGATGTTATGGAGCGTTACAAGCTTCACACAATATTGGAATTTAACTTTTAAACTGTCAATCCCCTCCCTTCGGCAGATGCTTAATGATTATTTTATTTCACTCTGCTGATGTGCATATCATAATTCTTTAGCAATTCAAAAAGTATCAAGAGGATATTTTAAATTTCTTGTAGAAAATCCTTTGTTCATTAATTTCTCCGTGAATTTTTTTTTCACAGTTTGTTAACCGGGAAAGGAACTGATAAAAAAGAAAATGAACATTTTGAATCTCACTTTTATAGGGTAACAGTTTTCTCTACACACAAAGGGCTAACTGTGGAAGTCTATACTCATATCTAACCATAAATCTCTACTCCGGTATTTTTTTCATATAATAAAATCATTAGAATCATTCCCTGGGGTCGGGGAGGGGTTTGGCCGGTTTAGGAGGGTATCCGTTCGGTAATAGCATCATGAATCATTGTGAAACGAGAGCATATACTGTGTCATAAAAACACTAACTCGGAGCGAACTGTTGTTATATGACATATAAGGAACATTGTAAAAATGAACGGTTGATGTTTTAGTGACTGAGTGATGACGTCATACCGTAATCCCTTACAGAGTGGATTAAATGGAGGAGGGGAGCAAGAAGTAAGTTCCAGTTCAGGTCTGTTTATATAAAAGACATGAACACAACGGTGAAGGTAGCTAACGACACTATAGTGATTTGGATGAAGTTGCATGCATGAGAGTTGACTCTTCCAACATAAACTTAAAAAATACATTTATTGATCAATATACTTCCCAAATGTGTGTCAGTTCAAAGCCTCAAGTAATATTTCGAGATGATTTACGCTGGTTCATATCTCAATTAATTTACTATTTATCAGCACAACCTGGTACAGTTAATTTTTTTACGGTAGTTTTTAGTCTGTTTTTTTTTTGCAAAATGAAAGCCAATTTATGGATATTGTACCAAACCTTTCTAATGTTAGTCAAAATGAGCTAGCAATGAATTACAATTTTACATTATTTTTCCTCTACATGAAATTTTATTTTGAAAAATAAATGAAAACATTGATCATTAACATGTCGTTGCCTAAACACATTTACAAACAGGTGACACATATAACACCAACTAAGGAGGTTCCATTTTTTTAATTCAGTTTGTTACATTATATGTCTGACTTATCCAGCTAACAAATAATGTTCTTATGGGCGTTTAGTATAATGTCAATGTTTGTTCAGAAAGAACATAAGAGCTGATTTCTAGGCACGTTTTATATTTCTTCGTAGGGCTCATTTAAATTATTTTCAAATACGACGTTACAGTACACGTGCAGCTAAGGTGTATTAATGCTACATTAGCATTGCATATAAATTGTAATAAGGGAAATTGGGTGTGTATACTCACCATGCAGGCGACGTGATGAAGTATTTCTCCTGAAAGGCAGATAACTAGCGGCTCGTAGTTCCACTGTCCAAGGCGGTGGAAGGGGGGAAGGATTCGTAGGACTAAATTGTTTAAAAGTAGAGTATGTTACCCAAAGTTAGATGAAAATTTCAATTAACCCCACCCCATCCCTCTTCATGGACGTCTTTTGTCCATCAACTTTCTTCGGCGAAGTGTAAGAAGTCACTCATAGTAGAATCGTTTTAATACATCTTGACATATGGGGTCTGTAGAAATATTAGACAAAACGGTAAGGTGTAACCATTGAGATACAGGAACAATATTAATTAATTACCTAGATATATAGCTATTTTCATGTTAATGTATAAAGGAAGCAAATTGCCCTTGGACGTCGAACATTAACCCGTCAAAACGTTTACAATACTTTCATAAACATCGGTCAGTTTAACCCTTCAACGTCCGGATTACCTTTCATTTTGAATTATGAAACGCTAAACTGATACTGTACAGAGAAACTAACAATATAGTAAGAAATAAAAGCAGGTAATTCCTGTTTTACGAGACATTCATTTTGACTAGTTATGCGACTCATATAATATGGTTAACACTGGATTCACGTTCATTGTAAAGTCAAAACAATAGAGCGAAAAACGAGCAAATAAAACATAAATCTGTCAATAATTTGCATCACGTGACACCAAACGTGTTTGCAGTGCGTATTGTCTACAATGTGTTACAGCTTCAAAGTATCTTGATATCTCGTTCATCGTTCCGGACTTGTAAGAAAGTAATCTGGCTTTCAATTTCTTGTTTTGACAGGGTTTTCATGTTGATCCTCTTTGTCCAAACAAAACATATCGTTGTCTCTTCTTAACTCACTATTACTATCTCTTCAAATTCTCCCATCTCTCCCATCTCTCTCATCTCTCTCAACAAAAACAAAACGAGATCAAGTCTAACTGTTACTACCAGCAAACTAACAGGTTTCCATAATACGGTTCTTTGGTAACAAGAGTTGCGCAGATGCTTCGGGGAGGGTACAGGAGTCTATTATGATCGCGAATTATTTTTCGGAACAGTGATTTTCTATCACTATAGTTATGTATATGTTCGCATTGGGGTCCCGGGATGCATCGAATACTTTTAAAACCTAATTTCAGAAGTTTTTTTAAAGGAATTGTCTGGTGGAAGATTTTGATACATTGTCCTTGTAATTATTATTTTTCTCTTTCTAACCATGTAAAAATTGTCCCCATTCGACATTTTCTTCTTGTAGAAATCTGGTTTTCAAATTCACCAGTTTCTCACCAAAAGTACCGTTTGTTCGAACGCTTCAATATGGTGATTGACGTAGTGCTTGCAGATAGGCAAAACAGGCGACTTGAAGTTAGCACTCCCAATTCCGCAGCAAATTAACTCACGTGTAAGCACATTGGATTGCCTCATATATATAACGTACATACTCGCGAACGTATATACTACGATGCTCAGTTGGTGTACTTGTATAGAGTTACACATAGTACACTCACACTCAAACCACAGTTCATTAACTGTTCTTCGAAATCGCTGAAATAAAATTCACGGATCAAATTAACAGTAAAAGGAAACTTGTAAAGTATTCGTTAAACCGAAAGATGAAACTTGGCGGGATCGATGTCATCGCAGAACTGTCCGATTGTAAACGTTAGTGTAGCCTATACACGCGGACATTCTTCGCGCTGGAGCTGGATACCGCGATGTATAAACAACGAAGAGCCTGCTGTTAAAACTTATCTTGTGTTACACAAAGACCACGAAACCACCGATCTACTACATATATTGCGGCTTAAGGAGTTTTTTAAATCATATCTAATTTATAAGAAATTTCACCGGAAATTATTGAAGAAATTGATCGAATCGTTGTCAGAGCAGAATATAGCACTGAGAAGCTTAGGCTCGCAGAACTGTCCGATTGTCAACGTTTGAGTATAGCCTACATGCGAACATTTTTCGCGTTGGCGCTGGATAGCGCGATGTATAGCCTGAACAACTCAGAGTCTGCTGTTAAAAGTTACCTTCTGTTACTCAAAGACCACGGAACCACCGCTCAAGTACATGGCGGCTTAAGGAGTTTTTGAAAACATATCTAATTTTTAAGAAATTTCACCGGAAATTATGGAAGAAATTTATCTGTATACAAACGCTGTTTTGTTGTGATTACCGTATAGGTACTGTGCGGAGGGTGGGTTATGACGCAATCTGCTATGGCAGAGCTGACGTCACGTATTGTACTGTTCAAATCATATTTGAATTGTCTATCCATAACGATTAAAAAATCGTTTCTCCGTCAAACGCAACATTAGCGTTCTCATACTTTGACAACATGTTTGGAAAATTATTTACTATTTTTTAAGGTAACTTCTTTGGGCCACCAGACAATCCTTTTAAGGCTTCTTAGGCAATGTGTCTCCGGTTCCAACTAGACCACTAGCCATGGGTATTGAGCGGGCTCTTGACAGTGGAACATTCACATGGCAGTGCTTTCAGTACCCTTGAACATTGGTCTGGGTCCAACACTCCCGCCCTTCCCCTTTTACCGTTCATCTCTGTGTTATTGGGATGGTTATTTAGACTAGTTAATACATTTTAAGGATTTATCGATGATTAAATTATAGTTTTGGAAAATAAAGTAACGCCAGCAAGAAAGACTCTGTCTTTCGCACTATAATATGCATTAATAATTAACACCTAAACTGTTCATATATGTATTTTAGATCCTCCTGCAAGCAGGAACTCGCAAATAAGCCATCATTGGCTTATCAAAGCCGCAAGCTGACCGAAGTCAGTCTCTTATATTCATATTTAACGTACATTATTATGAATTGTCTGTAACTGGACGACATTCATTAATCTTGGTGTGACTCGAACTCGGGACCTTATGATTGAAAGGCACCGGCGTTCATAGCTTTCCACTGAAGATAAAATATGCCTATGATAACACAAGTTCCGTCAGAACAAAACATAAAGCAGAACCCGGTCTAGCATGGTCAAGAGAAGCAACTAAAATAACTATCCCGTTATATGTCAAAAATGATTAATTCAGGGAATTTTCTTAGTAAAGGAACGTCATATAGTGACACGGCCTACCCAACATTTTACTTAACTTTTACAAAAATGTTACGATTGGTTTCAAAGTCCTAGAGGAAGAAGGGAGAGGGGTGGGTCCAGCTGGAAATATATAAACCACGTTTATGGATCAGTTTACCTTCAGAATGGAGTAAACTGGTCATTTTAACACCCTAAGAATACTGCCTTCGTCACCATCTCTTGAACTCTCACCTTGCTATTGCAAAATCACGTGAGTCAATGTCCAGTTTGATTTGTCTCCAACATTTGTGAATTATTAAGAAAAGCACATAATGAGAGCTGAGTGACCTGGATATGTTTCTGTAACGATTAAATTAATGTTAGAAAGGGATTGTCGAACTTCTATAATGATGAGAATGTTAAACTTTGCAATATAATTGAAAATGGCTACTCAGCTAGACGGGATCAGCTTATAAACATAACGGAACATTTCCCCGCATCGCACCAATGTGTGATAGTACATTGGGTTGTATTGATTGAGTCATCGTGATATCAAGGGAAATCCCCTGGATAGGGTCATTTGATGGTTACCGGCAGGGAAGAGGATGGGGTGTGGCGATAAGTGAACTGATTCTTGTACAGTAATCCTGTTTTACACATAAACCTTTTTTGCAAGACGTACTCGTTAGAAATCCTAAAATAATAACTGAAATAATAACAATAAACAGGACAAAAATTTGCGAGACATTTGAAAACATACAAAGTTTAATGTAACATGAATCCATTTATCTGAAATAACACTTTTAATATGGATGCATATGATGAATATTTACAACATTTAAATATACTGCATTGTCTTTGTTTCTGTTTTATCTTATACATATTCATTACTTATATTTTTCCTCTTGTTTAGGGATTCAATGATGAGAATTACCAGTGGAGCTTGGCGAACTTCAACCTGGCAAGGCGCAAGTAACTGTAAGTCAATACAGCTAAATACTCTCTACCTTGGTATTTAACATTGTATTTGTTAACAGTGATTGTCTGCTACTTACTTTTATTTGTAAAATCTTAATATATTAATATTAATCTCCATCAATAACCATAATTTGTATTCCGATATCTGTGATTATCTATTTTATTTGGTCACTAACACCATTTTCTTCAACTATAATTGGTTTTATTATATGTTTCATTAACAAAGATGATCCCTTATTTAATGTATGGAATTTAGTAATAAGTTCCTTCCATTAACAAAAACATAGTTTGCTTGTTTACCGTGTTGCAGTGTTTTGTTTAGCCGGTGAGTTAAATAACTTATTGGCTCGTGGTATTGTTGGCGCTTTTTTCCGGGAGGAGAAGTACTCTTAGGTATCACTTCCCCATTATTCTACTAATAAGTATACTTTTGACCAATTATTATGATAACAATATAACCTAATATATATCATTTTATCTTTATTTTACAGCTCAATGCAAAGAGCATGTTCATCTGGCGTTGCCAATTAGCAGCAGGACTGTGACGTCATTTGCTCTATTCTCAAAACGATGGCAGTACAGTACTTTCAGTGAGGAAGAATCTAATAAAGATTTAGGTTGTAAACTGTTAATATCTCTCAAATACTACAAACAGTGCCAGATAGAGCTCCAGTATAATACACTTGCAACTAGTCTAGTATGATTGCGACGTCATCAAATGCTTATATTCTCAAGACAATGGCATGGTGACTTCGTAAACACTGTAAATTTTACATTCATTGTGAATGGATCTTGTAGAGAGATTACATTGTAAAATAATATTAATAATTCCATATACAATAAAGAAGTAAAAGATAAGTGTTCAATTTACATTGTGTTTAAAGGATTAATTTAATCTGAATTTCAGTCTTTAAATATTATAGTCCAAAAAAGGAGTGTTACTAAAGTTTCTTCAACTATTCTGGGTTTGTTAGATATTCACCTTTAACATATGCTAAATGTCTGGACTACTCCTTTAATTGCTAAATCGATGATGACGTCAGCCCCTTAGTGCAAGCCTAAATATTCATATTAATACTGTGTTTTATACAATTTAATAAGTCAACAAACTCAAGTTTTGTAACTGTTCTTAAACCAGAGCATATTGAGATTATTTTTTACAACATTTGTCCGTGTCGAATTGGTACTTCACTGTTCACTATCTATCTCTTATTTAGAGACAGCGACCTCATGTTTGCCACCAACTGAAATAGTCTGGTGACGTCACTGACTACCAAGTTGAACAAACAATCAACATATTTTCTATTTATATCTCTTGAATTTAACTCGATGACATTGAAAACAAAACGATAACAGAGAAGTACATCTTGGAAATAATGATCAATTATGAGAAACTCGTCCACTATTAATTAAGATAAATTACCCACCTATTAGGAGGATTTAACCACAGGTAGCATACATAATTTAAATGTAATGACAGCGTTTTCTTTTCTTTTTCGGAGAAGGGGATGGGGATTCTAGGGGATTCCTTCCCCATCATATCAAGAGATTAGGTTTGTTAAATGTTACTTACTACAAAGAACTCAAAACAAAAGCTACTTAGTGTTTTATTGTACTGTACAAAAAGTCATTTCTAATGTTTTAATAATAACATAACTGTCCATATCTGACTTCTTTCCTAACTCTAAATTCGTTTGCTCTTCAAGCCAAATTCAAACTTGCTAAGAGCCAATCAAGCTTCTAATGACGTCATCCATCAACCCCTACGTCATCAGTATTGGAGACTATATTTTCTTGGATGTCAACTATTGAGAGAGGGAAGAAAGAGAGCACAATCTCTACCTTTCTCTATGTGTGTATGTGGAGGAGCGGGGTGGGGGTGGGATGTTGGAGGGGTTAGACCCACCATATTGGTGACCAAGTAGATGTTATAGTAGTTATTTGCACCACAACCAGAACGCTAATTTGTATAATGGGAATTAAACGGTTATGTACAGTATTTTTTCCAATTTAAGTTAGTATGTAACAAAGTCATCGTTACTTGTGTGAATGAAGAGAAAGGTTCGTTCCGCCAACTCGTGTGTCCCTGATCAGATATTGCTGGACCTGTTCTCGCCCTCCACGCACTCCTCTTGTGCAAAGTATAACAACTTTCATTGTATGTGATGTTATGATTCATCCCAATTTCAGACCCATATCTCTACCTCCCACCGCCCCCCCCCCCCCACCTCCACCCCGACAAACACTTGACTACTCAGAAAATTAATTATACGTCTAATTATGTTAATATTCCTAAACTTATTTTTATAAGCAGACATGTTTGGAATGCTTTGGCAAATATATTTACATACTGTATCCACACACACTTGGTAACTAGGATTGCATGATTAAACTTTTCTTCGTTCTTCCTTTAACTACATTTGATGTAAACTGTGACGTATCGACTGATACTTCAATAACTTCATTTGTCAATACTTTCATTTTATTATTCTATTATTATTATTTTAAGCTTCGCTTTATTATCGTTTATATTGATTTATAATATGTTTGTTTCAAATCATCATTTTAATAATTTAGTTTATTATCAATTTTACGGCATATCCTATTTGTTGTATTAACTGATCTCATCAGAGCACGAAAAATATAACATGAACGCTCAAAATAGTTCACCGACAAACAAACATACACAAGTTTATATTTAGTGTTAACGCTAACTCTTCGAAATTTGCAGTCAAGTTAAGGGCGCTTTGATCATGCGCAGTTAGTTAAATCTCTCCAGGTATGATTAAACGACGTCAATATAAGATTAATAACATTACTACAGAATTTAATCAGATTGACATATCTCCATTATTGTAAGCGCTTTTAATGGAATTCATATTATTATTTTTCATTTGCTTACTTTTACATTTTAAAAAGTGTCTGTTTTGACTCAAAAGAGACTGTAACGTCGATAACCTTAACAAGTTTGTAACAAAAGTGAACTTGAAGCAAACAGGTGTGATGTCATAGCAGGTGTGTTGTCAGATGATGTCAAGTGTGATGTCACTGACAGCAAAATGTTATTTTTTTCATTTTTCACTACCTTGGTTTGACTTTGGGTTGGAAAAGATCCCAACTTTGTTTTAAGGAATGTGACAATGACGATACATAGTTTAGTACATACCAATTTTGAAAAAGAAAATTAGACTCCCCCTTTATCGAAGGCAAAAGGAACCTATGCGATATTGAAGTCGTGTGTCTGTGTGTGCTTCTGTGACACATGCTTGGGTCCGCGATAACTCAACAACGGAGTGATGGATATTTCTCATACTTGCTTAATGTAGATGTATTTTAGTAAGAAGGTGTGCCCTATTTGTTAGCACTGACTTTACGAATCTTAATGAGGTTATGCACTTCTGGACCCAAACTTGTGAGCCCCAATATTTTTGGAACATTTGAGCGCAAAGTTTAATTAGGCCCAATTTTTGGGAAAGGCCAAAATGTTATATTGCAATAACTCCACAACCTACTTCATATTGTATCCAAACTTGGAATACTGTTGTTGGTTAATAGCTGGTACATGTGGACATAAATATTATGATACCGTATTGGGTGATGACGTAAAACACTTTAATATTCCACTAATCACGTAACCATAGTGACCGTTGGACTCTTGTTAGTATTTTATCGTCTTCATTTACCTTCCGTTGTTATTAAAGTCATAAATAGAGCCTTGTTTGTTAGGACAATACGATCACGTGAGCTTACATAATTCATCAAGATTGAATAAGATAATAACGCTGATAATGTAATGTACATTAGGTAAACATTAAATACAATGGTATGCTCTCTGTGTTTCATTATTCGTTTTCATTATTTCCTTCACGTTCTTTTTTTATTGCATCTGTAAAGTTTCTACTTGTTTGTGATATTAAAGGAGAATCACACTAAATGATAAAATATGTGATAGGTAGGCTATCGATCATATTAATACTATGTGATAGGTAAGCTATCGATCATTTTAATATTATGTGATAGGTAAGCTATCGATCATTTTAATATTATGTGATAGGTAAGCTATCGATCATATTAATACTATGTGATAGGTAAGCTATCGATCATTTTAATATTATGTGATAGGTAAGCTATCGATCATATTAATACTATGTGATAGGTAAGCTATCGATCATTTTAATATTATGTGATAGGTAAGCTATCGATCATATTAATACTATGTGATAGGTAAGCTATCGATCATTTTAATATGATGTGATAGGTAAGCTATCGATCATTTTAATATTATGTGATAGGTAAGCTATCGATCATTTTAATATTATGTGATAAGTAAGCTATCGATCATATTAATATTATGTGATAGGTAAGCTATCGATCATTTTAATATTACATGATGGGTAAGCTATCGATCATTTTAATATTACGTGATTGGTAAGCTATCGATCATTGTAATATTATGTGATTGGTAAATTATCGATCATTTTAATATGATGTGATAGGTAAGCTATCGATCATTGTAATATTATGTGATAGGTAAGCTATCGATCATTTTAATATTATGTGATAAGTAAGCTATCGATCATTTTAATATTATGTGATAGGTAAGCTATCGATCATTGTAATATTATGTGATAAGTAAGCTATCGATCATTTTAATATTATGTGATAGGTAAGCTATCGATCATTTTAATATTACATGATGGGTAAGCTATCGATCATTTTAATATGATGTGATTGGTAAGCTATCGATCATTTTAATATTATGTGATTGGTAAATTATCGATCATTTTAATATGATGTGATAGGTAAGCTATCGATCATTGTAATATTATGTGATAGGTAAGCTATCGATCATTGTAATATTATGTGATAGGTAAGCTATCGATCATTTTAACATTACATGATAGGTAAGCTATCGATCATTTTAATATTATGTGACAGGTAAGCTATCGATCATTTTAATATTATGTGATAGGTAAGCTATCGATCATTTTAATATTATGTGATAGGTAAGCTATCGATCATTTTAACATTACATGATAGGTAAGCTGTCGATCATGTTAATATTACATGATAGGTAAGATATTGACGAGCAAGTCCCTTTAGGTCACTTTACGCATTTGTGAGATATTACATTTGAACTTGGAGATACCGTTTCTATACAATACTCGTAGATTTGAATAAGTTTTGAAATATTACAGTTTGCCTTCATTAATTGCTTCATATAAAGTCTTGTTTTATAAGGTATATAAGCAGAACGTTAAACAGTTATTGTTTTAGCATTACATAATTATGTCGTAGTAAAGCTGATAATATTATGTGTATATCAAGTAATCCTTAAATACTTAGATCGGCTCTGTATATACTCTTCATTTAATTCTTCCATTGTTATTTCAATGCGCTTTATAAATGAGTCTACTGATTACGTTTTTTCTCAAATCTTTTTTATTTCTTTATATTCCGATATTTTCCTTCGATTTAGAACAATTCTAAGACTACATCTAAAACTTGCTCTAATTATTGTTATATTTAGTCATTAATTATTAGATAACATTCTACTTAAACAATTTACCAATGTTACTTTCTTTCAAGATTTAGTTGCTATCTTTCGTTCCTCCTATATCTCTATTATGAATTAATCTTTGATATTACTTACGCGTAATACAGTGAATATTAGAAGAATATTTTTAAATGTTACCATAATAACAATGACTGGCTGTCTACCGTTATACCATTGATTCTGTTATTCAAAATCATACTAAAACATTGTCTTAGACATAAATGAATAAAAATGACATATTTTGTTTTTTAATCCAGTTCTTTGTTCCATTATTATGATATCTAATGATGTTTCTTTGAAGACAATAGGAACACGTGACTTTGACGTATTAAAATAAAATTTTAACATAATAGCAAGGAAGATAATGTTCTGTATATTTAACATGAACCTTAAATGCAATGATCGGCTCTCCATAAATGGTTTTCATCTTTTTGTATTGTTATTTTGCTTCTTCTTATTAATGATGCTGATTCATGATTACTGAATATTCATGATCTCTTCATTGTTATTCAGTTTTTGTCGAATTTGCTTTAACTCAATTGGATATTATGAAGCCATAAAGTGTACCAATATAACCCAAGCCCTGTCCCGCAAAACACATATTTACATAACTATACAACACAGACTAACAAATATGGAGAAAATCACTGCGTTGCAGTATCTGTTTATTATATTACTTTTTTCCAAGGAAATAATTATCCCTTTATTTGTAATTGTTCTTGGTATCTTCTGTATTTCTGCATGCTTGTACAAATATGCAATTTTTTACAACCAAACACACTTGTTCCCTTTGAGGCGATTCTGAGTCTCTCATTGTGATACAATTACAACCGATTCATCCCGTTTATCTGTTACTATGTCATAAATTCATCTCGTAGGATCTTATCATGACATTATTGATATCAACATTGTTATCTCTATGTAACATGTAGTCTATGAACTAACTTGTAATATCACCCTCTAACTCTGTTCTGTCCTGCATCAAGGTCAAACAGAAGGTTATGGCTATACAGTAACGATCAACATACTGTAGGTGGGGCTGGTATATTTGCAGTTGAGATAAAGAAATTCTTCTTCTCCTGATAAAAGTGTCCCTATCGCTCTATGTGCCGTAAATTTAAGCTTTCTCTTCAAGTTCATCCCAAACTTTTCTAGAAACAAATGTTGCCCCCCCCCCTGACCTCAGATGACCTACAGAAATTTCGCGAAACCGGTAGATAATATGTACAAACTAGGTATGCTTCTGGCCTAGTGACGTAAGTTCAATTATAATTTGATTTCATTCAAACCAAACTAGAATCTGTTAAGAACTGTTTAGCTGCTCCAAAGACATTTTTATCTGTAATCCAAAGGCAGAATGTTTTGTGTCTCTCAACTTAATGTATGATTCTGTATCGTTTCATTTCTATGACTGAGTAAATGGCTTATTTTATCCTTCATGGTGTGACTTTGTGGTCAGCAGTGCAAGAAATATATCTTCTCGTCAACAGCGCAGCATATGATATACGGCCAGCTGACATATTGTGGCAATTCATCATAAGCAAGCGATAGTATCAGATTGATGGAAGTTCAGTGATAGGGTAATGATTGTTCCTAGTTAATTTTGTATGTGTTCGCTTCAATATCTTACTATAAACAAAAAATAAAACAATGTTGACGTATGTGAAGTATATATTTTACCCCTCTTTTGGGAGTTGGCAGGAAATATTGTTTAACAAGTAGAAATTATAATGCAAACAGTATGTTGATCCATTTCGAGGGTGTAACAGGAACGGCATGGGTGTGAAAGGCTTCTATGACCGGAAAGATGTTAAACCTGATCATGTTTGGTTAGGTTATGGGTGAAAATAATTTAACGTTTAACGACGCTTTTAAATGTACTTTTGTGTTAATTTGTAACAGTTTTTTCGTCTCCCTAGCCAAGCCATGTAAGGTTAACTACTATGATAATATTATTAACATATCTAACCATATGGATTAGGCCGTACATCTGCTGATTAGAAATAAACTGTTTGAACTAATAATACAGGACATAATACATTTGTGTTATCTGACTCAAATTTAGTGTAAGCTTTTACTGCTTCATTTACAAGCATTCTATCTACATGTATTATTACATCGTGTAATGATATCTTAATTAACCTGAAGTTACCTTTTAGAAAACGTTACTTTGGATATCAGTGATGAAAAGAAAGTGTTCCTCTCTTTGTAAACCATAAAGCAGCCGTATTACGATTTACCAAGTATGTTACCAAAATCTTCAGTGTATTTAAAATTTGATTGCAGTTAATCAAATTAAGGTATCTTGTTTTAAGTCGGTTAATGAGAGCAATTAGTAAAGTACATAAGCTTATTACCTGTCGTCACCCAGCTATTTGTTTTCTAGATTTAAACCTTTGAAGAACTAAAGATGAACTGGAAACATCCAAAATTTAATTTACTGTTTGTTTGAATTAAGCATAACAATTTTAAGGAACAACTTTGCTACGGTAGTCCTGAAGCGAATAACAGATTTGTCAAAATCAACCGAATTATTTGTTTGAAATATACAAATTATAACCTGCTTAGCCTAAAACGAAATAGTCCAACGTTACAAACTAGCATTCAATCTAAAAAATGTACATAAAATATATTGCATTCAAAATAAAACCATTTCTCTGCACTGACCTTAACAATATCAGCATTGATCGCCGCACGGTTCTCATATCTCTTTGAATAAATGGTACAAGCGCCCTCTTAAATAATAAAGTTTGAATCACACGGGAGAAGGACATAACTATCTTTTGATTATAACAAGATTACCGAAAGGTGAATAATGTGGATTACGGTCAGGATAGTCAGAGTGAGGTTGTAGGATTATTTCGATCATCCATGTTTATTTGAGATTGGAAGGGCCGCCTTGACGTAAGTTAGTTGTTGATGTGTACAAGAATGAATATTCAAAGAACATAGTGATATAGATATTAAACATGAAGAGAAACAACAGTGGAATCAGAGTAATGTACAGCTTACTACCATCAAAGCTATTTACATTCCTCGGAGGTTGGGGCGGGGGAGTTTTGAAAGATTATAACCAATTTGATTTCGTTAACGTTGTGAATACAACTATACATTTACAGGCTAAATTTAGTTATAGCTAAATCATTCGTTTAAACGATATGTTTATGATGGAAGTTAAAGGCCAAACTTGTTTTTATGTACAGAATTTGAACAGGATGACTTTCGAACTATTGCTTGTCATGGACAATTTACATATATGGATACAAACGATTATTCCGGTTAATTAGTCCATAATCTAGCATTTTGAACGATACGCCTGTATTGTCGGTCGAAAAGCCTTGATTAAAAATGATAAACTCCGATTATTAACCAAACAATCGGTCTAATTTTTAACCGATAATCCAATTTTATTGCATATAAGCTTTAATTTTCAGTTGTTAAACCTGGATAAGCGGTTGAAACAAAGACCGGCATTGAGCAATAATCCAATTTTTCCGACAGAATAAAACTGGAATATATCATTAGTGGGTATTTTGCTTTGCCATACACGTGATTCAGGAATAATTTCGGCATGCGAGGAAACATCCGGTAAGATTAGCATAACAATACGCGCAGTGGCGTAGGAAGGTACTTTTGAGTCGGGGGGGGGGGGGCTGAAGACTGATGGCCGGACTGGGGGAGGGGTCTAAGGGGAGGGGGTGTCCCCCTTTCCTTTTTGGATTTTTTTTGCATTTCCAGGTGGCCTCAGATGCAATTTGGTGCAATATAGCACATTTCAACTCCCACTCCATTTTGTAAAGAATTTTGCATTTTCACCTGGCCTTAAATGCAATTTGGTGCTCCAAATGAGAATTTTTTCTCATTTGGAAATGAAAAAGGGGTTTTCTGACTTGCGGAGCGGGGGGGGGGGGGGCGGAATGATACTTCCGCCCCCCACATTTTTCACTGGGGGGCTGGCGCCCCCCCCCCCCCAGCCCCCCCGGTTCCTACGCCCTTGAATACGCGTAAAATCCTATTCTTTGTTCCCAAGAAAAATGAATGAAAAGAAAACCGCAGGTGGCTTTGCAAACATTCCAGGCACTGGTGTTCTGTATCTAGTCATACAGTATTGTATTAATGATAGTTGAATAGGCTCGTTGCTCGTGCATCTAATCCAACATAAGCAATTTAACGTACGGAGACTGCTGGTGATAGTGTAACCATTTAGTTAAATACTATTTACTTCAAAGGCATCTCAATTAAAAGATAATGCAATCTTCTCGTCGTACTCTACATCCATGGAAATGTTTGTGCAAATTATTCTCGTTGGATCAATATCCCAGGACTTTACCTTGTGAATATTTTGCAATGATTTCGTAATCCAAAGTGATGTAACATGAATTCAGGATCAATAGTTTTCAGAGACCTATACATTTTTTCGAGGGTTGCAAAAATGATTCCTTGTAAAGGAGGATTTAATTTTGTCGAGAGGACCACTTTAGTTTTATACCTGGATACATTTTAAACTATATAACATAACGATAATCCATATCAGGTGGTGAAGTTCGTACATAATTTTACCTTCCTGACTTCCAGAAAGTTTTTGGAGATCAACAGATATTGGATGTCAAAGTATTGTCACGTTGATCTCTCGTCATCCCATGTGAGTACACATTCCAATGAAAATCTTTGCTAATATTGATAATCTGGAATAGACGGTATTAGTTTAAAAACTAACAACAGTTAACTTCTCCAAGACATAGGTTATTGTCACATCAACATCCAGAAACACTATTCAGAATAAATAACTTTAACTAGCCCATTATTTTTTTTTTTTAAAAAGAAGCAACTTTTAATGACCTTCATTGTAATTATTTTTGATAAACATTTAAATTAAAATATCGGCTTAACAAGTAACAATCTAAATTTTGTTACGGTAAAAAATGATGTTTTGAACATCCTCCGATGATCAATCACGACCCAAGCCCAAAGTGAACAATTATAATAAAGTGAATTATGTAAGACAATAGTCATTCACTTTCTTGATAGAGGCTGAATTAGTTAGTGCAGTCATTGTCTGTCATTTGTGCTGATTACACAGAAACCAAAACAAATACACATTGACCTGTGACTGATTCCTTTGCGTAATTAAAGTAAATTAGTCATCATTTCCAGGGTAAGAAAATCGTTTCTTGGAAACTAAATTATAGAAAAAACCTAACTTGATATTACATACGAATTAAACTAATTATCAAACGAACTATGTCACGCTAATGCATCAATTAATCGCCTTTCACTGTTTTGCGTAATTCAATGCCGTTAAGTACCTCCGTCAAAAGCTCGGTCTAAATCATTTCTTTACTATGGTAATAACAAACTGTCTCCATGAAAACATAATGTCCAGGCAAGTACAATTATATTCGTGATGTTCAGTTTATTCGAAATGTTTCAAGCACCAATGTAGTCTATACCAACCATTTACTGTTTTTTGTCTTCGAAAAATTCTTCACCAACCTTCAAAATGATTTTTTATTACCAGAATTGATTTTGCCACCATTTGAATATAAATTGCTGTCATTGTGAAAATGGAAAAGCCTAAGTTTATATTTTTTAGTACCATCATTATAAAATGTATGAAATATTAAAATATCTTTACAGGGATTAAACAGCAAGTATAGCGTATGCGCCTATTTAAAGACATTTCCACTTCTTTACTCATAATGCTTCTGGTGTAATATGATCGAACAATCGACTGTATGATGTTGTTGAAGTATCAAACTAAGCCGCAAATTAATATCAGAGAGATCCCTATCAGTAGTGTGCCATCAGTGTTATCAATCACAGAACATACAGATCTAAGCGTCACTAAGTTACCGTATTCCAACATAAACATACATAGGTTTTCATCCACGGCACTGAATTTAGTTGACAGTGGTAAAATGTCTAAAGTTATTTCCATGATGATGATCAAATGACTACTTCCTGAAACGTTTAATTTCATTTTCCTTTTTAATCATAATATTATTAGAAATTAAGCTCATGGTGCATCAAGCAAATGTATGTCGGCTGTAGTTTCACAGCGTTGTAAATCTACGAAAAGTTCGATCGAATTATCTTTGCTGGTACCTTCGGTTCTATTTCTTTTTCGTAACTCAATAAAATGACGGCTATTGCAAGCTCATCACCACGACTCAATAGAGATGCAGAACTTTAGGGTTGAGAACGTGACTGCTGGTGGAAGAGGATAGTATAGCTATCAATGGTATCAGTTTGACGTCATATTATCTGCATACTTTATAGTCTTCGCTTCTGTATTCTTATTTCCTGGATGAAGTTCGTACGTATGCTGTTTATCTTTGGATATTTAATATTAAATATGATTGTTGAAAGAACATCATTTAAATTATATATATTTCAATGTACATTCTTAACTTACGGAGCCTTAGACATTAAATTGCTAAATACACGTTATCAGTTAGTAACGATTCTGCCTAAATGCCGCAGTTTGTGTTGAATTTCCACCTTCAAAAGTACAACAACGTACCTACATAACCTAACATATAATATACTGCAATCTACTTAAATCACTCCAGAAACGATAAAATTAGACAAAGAGTGTAAGAGTTTGCACAATAATGCATAATTGATCTTTAATATTTGCTATCATATTATATCGTAAAGCCATTTATTATCACTGGCTTATCTAACAAAACTCTTATAAGGTAAGATCACCCAGGCCCCATTAAGCATCAAGTTATATTGTCCGTCATATACTCAGCTCGTTCAGTTATCAGATTCAAAGTAACATGACGGTGAATAGAGGATCAATATGAATATTGATAACCATTAAAAGCATAGCTCGTATGATACATGATACAATCTGATCATATAACAACTATTTCGGTTATATTGATAAACATTCCTCTTCCTTTTATAAAATTTGACCCAAGAAAGGTTTAACTATCAAAATAAGTTCATCTTCTCCGAACTGGGTTTAAATTAATGACGTCAGCACTGGACACAAATGTCTGAACTAATTTTGTAATTATAAACGTTCATCGAATGGAAACGAATCCGATCAAACTTGATCTGTGAAATCTGCTCTTTGTGTTTCTTTGCCATTTCTTTTTGTTCTGCTATAACAAAGCTAGTGGGGTGAAGGAGGGGGTGCAATGGTGGGCATAGGCGTCGCAGACAGAAGTGCTCCATAAGAGCCCTCCTTCTTTCCATAGTTACAACTTTGAGAACTTTTTTTTACCGTCAAGTCAAAGGCACCCTCCCCCTATCCATATAGGTCATGCCACTGTTAGCATATAATTGTCAACGCTATAAATATGTACGTTACCTGTGTCCTTTTCCGCCTAAAGTGTGGGATATTATTAATAGTGGTCGCTGTTTCAATTATATATTTTTCTATCTAAACTGTACATGTTGTAAACCACAAAAATACCACTGCTGTCAGCATAGGTTTTATTTTAATATTTTATATATTTAGTTTTGAGAAATGACAGTTTAAACAGCTGACGTCATCAATAAAAGTGACTGGATTATACAATCTAGTACAGAGACCAGGGGCGTCGTGCGAAAATAAATTTTTTGGGGGCCCGTGAGCAGGTGATGACTATCTAAGCGGAGCGCTACCACGGGTTGGCGCGCAGCGTACAAGAAAATTTTTCGTCTGGCAGACCCCTCAGATTGCAGGAAACGGCACTTCCCGTGCTTTATGGCAGTAAGCAACACCCCTAAAATTGATCAAAATTTACGGCAATTTTTTTATTTTGGGAAATATTCTCGAATCAAGTGATCGCCATTTATTCCTCAGTTTACCAATTCCTCGTCTCACAGAAGCGCCCAAAATTGAAGACATTTTTGTGTTGGCTGATCCATGATCGCCGCCCATGCCCGTGAGAAGTGGTGACTGGGTAAAGAAAAAACGATGCCGTTTGAAAACATGGGCAGAAAAAGCGAAAGTAGCGAAACCTAAGGTAAAACGCGCGATAACGAAGTGATTATTTTCCAGGTTAATTGTGACTGTATTTGAAATGATTATTATTATTCCTTTTTTTTTCAAAACTACCTATCAGATCATGAGGAAAATGTATCCTAGTGGACCTTTTAGCGAACTGATTGCATTACTTAAGAAGAAGTTCACATGGAGTCCCATAATCTCTGTTCACTACATTTATCTTAACTTTCCGAACTTTGTTACAGGCTTAGAAAACAATTAAAAAATTTGCCTTTTTTTTCATGGAAAATTGACTGACTTTGGCAAAGGTAACGGGTTGCCCTTACTCTGGGACTACGTATATATAATATTGTTCAACGATGGCAGCGTTGATGGCACATTTGGTTCATTAGTTATCAACCAGTAATTATTTAAAAGCACACTCTCAGCTAGGAAATTTTTAGAGGGCGGGCCAATTTCATATGTTTCGATGGTTCACCGTTAATCACGTGACACGGTATTTGTAATATACTGCCAGTGTACAGTGTACCCTGTATGTAAATATACGTAATATATAGCACAGTTTCCTTCAGTGGTAGCATAACACACGTAACGTGTATATTGCGGCCGCGTCGCCGCGCTGTTGAGGTGGAAGGCACAGGTTGCTTTATTGTGGGTCCCAATGCCAAAAGCAGTGAGCGACAAAACGGACATGAAATGAAAAGTGTACTTGAGCTGGTGCTACGTACGTGGACTGGGTCTCCAAAAATGATCTACTGGAACAGAGATCGGGGATCGACAAAATGACCAATGCTACCTTCGCGGAGCATTTACTGGCATGGCAGATCATACGAGAAGGTAGGCAGCAAATTATGCTAACGACTAACGTTATATATTTACTATTTAGGCTACTGCATACTGTTTTCCGGCCGAAGTGTTTGGTCTGCCGTAGGCTTCATTGTTATATTGTTCAATAGATCATGCTAGCTGGGGCTACTACTACGAGTACTACAAACTAAGGCAACTAATACACCGAGAGACATAGGCTAGTACAGTAGTAGTATAGTCAGTATTGCGAACTTTGGAACACTGTGAAGTTCGGACACCCCTAAGAAATACGCGATTTCACGATGAGACAACCTACAGCAAGAGCCAATTGCACGAAAAACTACGAAGCTACAGTTATTTTCTCTCCAAAATGACCCAACCATATCAAGTATAGTTTCAGGTGATTTATACCATGAGATATAGTTTTGGGGTGTTTTAAGGCTTAGGTGTCCGAACTCCGCAGTGTCCATGCTACTGCAGTGCAGGCTGCTGTACAAACTGTAGCCTAGCCTAGGCCGAACATTTCATGAAGTGTTATTTATGCTTTTCTACTTATTTTCGCCTACTAAGCATGATCAGTATGGAAGTGTGCGGTATCATGTGTTTGGTTTATGATTCGGTAGCTTTGCAAATATGAATAGGACTTAGCCTACATTAGTGTAATATGGATTTGGTAGGGAGATCTCCCCACAAGAAAATTAAACTCGAAAGAAATGCAACTTCTCATGAGCGGAGCAATAGCAAAAGTAGGACTACTGTAGCCTAGC
Organism: Apostichopus japonicus; assembly: GCF_037975245.1. Lineage (NCBI taxonomy): Eukaryota > Metazoa > Echinodermata > Holothuroidea > Aspidochirotida > Stichopodidae > Apostichopus > Apostichopus japonicus. Next base: position 9,045,030 of record NC_092567.1, read on the forward strand.
TCCAGGCCCAGATTTATAAAATTATGCACCATGGAGGGCCTGCCTCAATTTGATGGTTATTCCTGTCAAGAGCATTTTTGATATGGGCATATTTATTATGTACCTGTAAGTCTAGTATGCAATGAGATACGTGAGGGACGGGCCTATACCCAATAAAGTAACTGTTTTCATTTCCTACTCTACTTTACCAGCACAATTATAGAGTTCCTAGCAACAAATAAATTAGTCTGACAACTTGAAAATTTACTGCATATTTGCATGCATGGTCATTCTCAGTTATAGACTACTAATTTGTGTAGCCATTTCAGTTTTGTCTTTTTTTTGTCTGAGAATGGGTTCTTAAGTGGTGAAATAACCTCGAATCTGCTGAGCAACTCCAAGATGAATTAAGTTACTAAGGCATTGGGTTCCTTTACTTTTTTAAGTCTAATATGCATAGGCTAGGATATTTACTTTGCTTCACTTGTTTGTCACTCCGCATAGCCACTTTAGCTGTGGATGATTCTCCACTTGCAAAGAAAAAATGTACGCATTAATTTAAAGGCCTTGGCTATTCTTACAACTAGTCGTAACAATTATTTATAAATATTCTTACGACTTAGGCGAATTCATGCGCAGTAAAGTAAGTAAAGCAACTGCGCATGTAGTAGGGGTAAACCTAACCCTAACCCCTAACCCAACCCTTAACCGGAAAATATTGTTACTCCTAGTCGTAAAAAGAGTACTCCTAGTTGTAAAAATAGCCACGTTAAAGCAACTGTGCATGCATAAAAGGGAATTATTGTTACGATTAGTCGTAAGAATAGCCACTTTGTAATTTAAACTCTTTCACCCAAATTAGAGTTTGCCTATAATACTCCCAACTTGGTATAGTAACTTAAAAAAACGGTAGCGGCTTTTCCTGTAACTGTAGTGTAAAGTGATAACTGATATTACTAAGTTTTCCAAATTAATTCAAAACTCAAAAGCCTTCTCAGAAAGAAGCTACACTAGCTCTACAGGCTCCTTTGTTGAATTAGTGAAGGATAGTAGATATTGTTCACATGTTTATGCATTCATAACATGATAGTTTGCTATCATTGTTGTTTAATCATAAAATCAAGGACAACATAAACAAATCAATGTCACCAATAATTGTGAATGCCACCATTTTATGTTCGACAAAATTTATCACATTTAATTTAAAGGATACACCATGCATGGCACATTGACGGACACTGAAGCACATATTGTAGTTGTAATAATGCACCAAATATGCGCTTCATCGGACATGACGCACCATTCCCGGGGTCGTTGAGTTCGTCTTACAAGAATTGATAATTTCATCATGATATAGAAATTAAAGACATTTGCCAAAATATAACAACATCATAGGCTTCATAGCTCTACACATAATCTGATCATGCAGTTCTAAAAATTATACAAAATGAAAATGATACTACTGATTTGTGAGAGAACTAGAATGGTCACCCATTATATACCATATCATGTTTCTATAGTATATATCTTTTAAACACTTCATTGTTTAGGGCACACCTGTAGAATATTCCGTAATTTTTAGTCTTGGAAATAAGCAAAGCCTAGCTATATTTTTGAAAGCAATTATGCATTCCTGAACATGATGAAATTTGGTGACATATTAGTGTATGAGCAAGCCTACTGGGACATTGCCATTGTAACATCAAACGTTATGACTTTTAGTGTATGTAAGGTATTAGTAGATGAGTTATAATACTGCAGGTGTATACTACTAACATAGAAATAAGAAATATAATAGAAATTGTTGCACATCACTAGTTTAGGTTTGCACTATATTAGTAAATGGACCATTCTTGAATACTTGCAGAGTTGACACTATACATACTGTAAATCATAAAGCAGATGTGATGAATTTATGCTGCCAATAGGAAAGTTCTGTATTAACTAGTAGTGTTATTACTGTTCTGTGTTTGCAAAATTGATTTGAATTTTTGACTATTTAGTGAAGGGCAAAATGTGGTATTCAGTAATTTATGTTGGAAGTTATATAATTCACTATGTCAGGGATTTGCTCACACTGGGCAGCTACTGTACGCCCAGCAGTTCTGAATGCCGCCCCGCACAAACAGTATTTAACCTTCTTCGCCCAGCACTTTTTGATGATAATTTAATAAGTTTTACCATAACCAAAATCTGGGAGAATATATGGCACAGAATAGGAATATAGCACCACCTAAGCATACTTCATGTGCAAAATTTGTCCATTTGGGGGGGGGGGGTACCCCACCCATGAAATCCCTCTCCCAGGGTGTGGATCACACTACCGCCCAATCTGCCTGGCACTCAAATATTCATGAGCACTTCCCTGCTATGCGTACAGTATGCATTCTGATATATTATTAACTTTGCACATCCCGGTATTATTTGTCTTTTTCAGTTGAAGGTGTGTGCCCAATTAAGAAACTCGAGAGGTTGGTATCCAAACTGATCAACCAGAAAAGATAACACAAGTTCCTCAATGAAAGGCCATGCCCAACAGAGGCTGATGCAGCAATGCACTCCAGCAGCTATACCCCAGTGGAGACTGGTAATTTTTTGATGTACATACTGTAACCATTCCATGCTGTAAATAAGTCTACATTTTAACTAGGTCTGCAGTCTACTACTGTAGGACTGTATATGACTAACCAGATTTAGGACATTGGACACATTTATTCATTTATTGTATTATGTTATATTAATGACATATACATGTAGTGCTAAATATGGTGCTAATACAGCCACTGGAGGTCTGTAAATGTGAGGGGTCACCCAAAAATGTTCAAACCCCACAAGTTAATGATAACAGTACTTGTAGTATTTTTCCTTAACTCTGAAAAATAAAGACATTTACCAATCTTGTAGAATGTGCTACCTACCTGTCTGAAGCAGTTTGTGTTCAAAAATTGCACATTTATTCTTTTCTCTTTATGTTTTCTTTTTATGTTTCATGATGATGTGGCATCATTCGTACATACAGTATAGTACTTGCACTGCTTAAAGATAGTTACTCTTAACTGCCTATACTGTAGTTGTCATCTGATCAGGTTGTCATGTGCATATAGTTTCATATCAGCAAAGACATTGACATTTTTGGCAAATTTTGAGTGTGAGCTATATTTCTAGTTTAACGTGTTAGGGGCATCATTAAGGGGTCTACTTTCACCCAGATTTGAACAATAATTTTTAGTTATTACAATGAGTGCAAGTTAAAATCTTAGTGAATAAACAAACATAACATTTATGCTGGCTCCAACCCAGTTACCTTGGCTATGAGCCTGAATGACTCTTTTGCAATTAAAATCAAATAAATCATATCTTGGAAAATCATTTGAACAGGTATATCTTTGTGACACTTCTGTCCTCACACAATGCCATAAATATGTCTTTTTTCCATTTTCATTTCACATTACAGATGTGCAGAACATCCTTTAGAGGAACAGTACAGCACAGCATAGCTTTATGGCATGATGGATGTTTTGCAAGCAGATATAAGGGTTGGAACTGGAAGTATTTGTGTTGGATTGTTTCATTAATAAATGTGTGCTTCTCTGCTTTACGTACGATGATTGTCATATTTCTTGTTCTCCAGTGAAAGCTATGGATTTGCATAGTGAACGTTGTTAACATGGATACGGACAATTTTGAAATAGCTGATGTCAAAGCAGTTTCTCAGCTTATTTAAATACCATACATCAAGGACACAAGAGTGGACAATGGGAGTAACAAGTATCCAGAATGTAGATATCACAAGGCTTCAAGACAATTGAAGAAACTGTACCATAACAGACAACAACAAACATGGTGTCTCAGTAAAATGAAGTTACTAAGCTAGTGCAATGTATCATAAGAATTTATCTTCTCCATGGTGTCAAACATTGATTGTTGCATTCAGTGCGTTATGTATCCTTCTCCTTTCTGTAGTATTTAGCATTGATTTGCATGTTCATTCATAGTGTAAGTAAACTACATAATTGATGTCATCAAAGTTACAACTGTGTCATATTAAATAAGTAAATGATTGAAATATTGGTTTCACTACATACTTGATTGTACACTATTTGGCTTTCCATGATAGCAATATCTGATCTTTTTAATTACTGTAGCTTGTTCAGTCATACCAGTAGTTCTAATGTGACATTGATCTTGGGTTATTTATTGTTGGTACAGAATAGTTATATTTTCATTTATGTATATAAGCTTTTTGTTTGTTTTTTGTTTTCCCTTTCTTTCTTTCCTGGGAGTCCTTTACCTTGTTAAGCCTGAATTGGCTTTTTAGAGGACTTCCCTCCACATGTATATATCCAGTGGAAAATCAAATAAATCAAATCAAATCAAATCAAATAGCTTGTCTTTATTTTGTATTGTGTGAGATCAATTTAACATAACATATTTTGTGATGTCATAGAGTGTTGAAGAGGTACTCTAACTTGCAGCTAGTAGGGATAAAACAGTTCATTCAGTGCTCTCATGATAACCCCAGTCGGGCCCAGTGGCAGATGGAGATAGTGGCAGATGGAGATGTTTGAAATGCAGGGGCATTATAGGGTCTTTTGAAGTTTTGGCAAAAGTTCTCTTGCATGTAAAGCTGCTATACTTACTGTATCATGGAGAAGTTCCACAATGGAGGCATGGCGTCTCCTAGCCTTATTTGGGTATATGTCCTTGCATTCCGTATTTGGAACACTGCCCTACTATTGTTTGTATTGCTTATTCTAAAGTTAGGTAAGTCAGTATTGTAACATGTTTTTATTTTTAACACATTGATTGCATCTGTACAGTTCTTACATTGAGTTCAACTATATACAATAACCATGAGCAGGGAAAACTTACCACTATCTCACTTGCATTTCTTAATGTTCAAGTGACCATATTCATACTTTAACCAAAGCATTTCTTCCATATTAGATAGTGTTTATCCAGAGTAGGTTACAGGATATTTTCAAGGTGGGCTATGTAGTATTGTCCCCAATTTAGCATGCTATAATTGCTAGAATATTTAATATGTTCCTAATGGTATTTACTTTCCAAATTGTTCTAAGGCATTCTAATTGAAAGCATAAGATGCCTGAATGTCCCAGTGAGGTAAATTTCCTGGAAGGTGGTAATAAAACCAGTTTCAAAACTTTGACCAAAGGTAACCATATTTGAATATCTGGTTTATTTGGGGCCAATACAGCATACTCTGGTCGAGAGTTGGCGTGGAAGCCACCATATGTTTGTAGTAATGCAGTAAAATGTAGTAAAGGCAGCTGGAGGAGTCCAGTTTACCCCTGTGCCGAAGGTCATTCACCTTTTAGGTTTTTTTGGAGAACACTTTAACCTTCCCAACCACAGAGCTCCCAACTGACCCACAATTCGCGGGTTGGACCCGCATTCTAACACCCAAAGCCCCTGACCCGCTCAAGCATCCCAAAAACCTGCATTGTAATTGACAAGTATACATAAAAAAAAATGCATCAAATTTGGACTTAGCAACCATCATTTCTTTAGCATTTAGCATAATAGAGTATAAAACCTCCTTTACATCATCATTTGAACCTCAAATTAGGCTATATTTCATTTCATTGGGGCGAGCAGCGAACATTTTCATGGCACGGGCAAGAATGAATTATCACCTACTACTCAATTTATTGATGTTACACACAAAAAAATGCATATTTCTCAGAACATTGTGGGTGACAAAAGCCTTTCTAGGTGCTACAAGTTTACATGTAGGCATCACCAGGATTCCAAAAAAAAATAAAAAGGGGAGGGAGACACCCCCCATATACCCCTCCCCCAGGACGGCAATTCGTGGCATGGACCAGCATTTGCCTTCTCAAGAGTTGGGAGCTATGCAACCATACCATTAACGACATGTCTCTATAGGCCCAGGGGATTGAATCCTTAGGTAGCCGTCCTGAGCTAGTGCGAATCAGCAGAGAGAGGTTGTGGATGCTACGCCTTCACACCATTCAACCTCATGGGCTCAACATTCAGGAAGGACATGACTAACTTTTCTTCATTCCCCCTCCTTCTCCCCTTGCCCCCCTCCCCGATTACTCCTCTTCTCATAGCTTTTTCTACCCCTTTTTTTCTCCACACTTTTCTGTCGTTGTCCTTCCCCAGTTTATTCTCTACCCCTTCCCTTAATCCTCTCTTTGTCCCTCCACTGTTTATCTCCTACCTATCCTCTTCCCCTGTTGGTTTTTATCTTTCATTCTTATCTTCATCCCTTGTCTACTAATCCCCTTATATCTATCTCTCTGTGTTCACCATGCTCATTAACCTGTCTGTATTATGTGCGTGTTTTTTCTACACAGGCTCTCTAGTGGATAAGCTGTTTGCTCACTGTTTTATTTTATTTTGAACTCAAGTACTGAAGAACGTTAGGCCAGAAGCAAGTCGTTTCGTCAAATAACAGTACATAAGCAGCACACATTCAGTCACATGTTTATAGAGAATTACACGACGAAACTATTCGCATTTTATTTCTTCAGCAATTTCTCCAACAAAAATCGGCAGCTCGAGATCATGGGTACACGTTGTCAGTCCGACACGTTTTCAGTCCGAAAATAAAATACACGTTTTTAGTCCGAAAAAACGAGTTTTCAGTCCGACACGTTTTCAGTCCGAAAATAAAATGCACGTTTTCAGTCCGAAAATGAGATACACGTTTTCAGTTAGGGAATGAAAGCAGTTTTAATGCCATAATATCACCAATAAACGGTGACAGCCCGAACTGATAGTAAAAAAAATCGATTGAATCTTTTGTATTAAGTCTCACATCACCGGCCTCAACAAAGACTTGGGACCCCTTAACAACTATCAGTTCTACAAACATATGTAATCCGTTCTTCGCTCCTTAATCAGCTTCCTGTATAGTCATGGTTTGTTTGGTTCTAATTTCAATGCAATTTACACTTTAAACCTAGCGTCATACTTTCATTGTGTTACATTTTGTACTTTTCATTCGACTGCCAATATTGCTGACGAAGGTCCCAGGGGGACCGAAAATTCCTATATATTTTCTAAAACTTTACTCCTTATTTGTCAATTATGAGTATATACTAAAGATTCAATCGATTTCTTTACTATATCAGTTCGGGCTGTCACAGTTTATTGGTGATATTATGGCATTAAAACTGCTTTCATTCCCTAACTGAAAACGTGTATCTCATTTTCGGACTGAAAACGTGTATTTCATTTTCGGACTGAAAACGTGTACTTCATTTTCGGACTGAAAACGTGTATTTTATTTTCGGACTGAAAACTTGTCGGACTGAAAACTTGTCGGACTGAAGGGTGTACCCCGAGATCATACGGGCCCATGTGACTTTCCATAACAACTACCTGCTGCTACGACCTGGTATAGCGTTTTCCCAGCAGTACAATATGCACTGTTCCATATAGCAAATCGAAAAATTGCGTAACTCGAATAGCACACAGTACACAGTGTGCATATAGGTTACGCAACACTGAGAGGCAGATTAGAATCTCGGAAATCTGATACCTTCGCGGTAACGGTACCCATTTGCGTATGCTGTTTATAGCTAAGGATGAGAATGCCATATTAAAGAAATGAATATGTTGCCGCTGTGAGAAGAGGGCAGCATTTTTTTTATTTTTTAATCGGGGAATACGTTGAGACAAGATTTTTGATTTTAGCGATTTCCTAGCTGAGAGTGTGCCTTTAACTGTTTCGATTGACTGAATATCAACAATTAACAACCATTGACCAAGCAGTCAATAGAAGCTCCATTTCTCGTAGGCCCTACAAGAAATTCAGTTGCTGACACTGTTCGAAAACACTTTTTTTTAAATTATGACAAAATTTTATGACACCTTTGACAAAATTTGGGGGGCCCGTGCCCCCCCAGGCCCCAATGGGCACGACGCCACTGACGGAGACAATTATGTCAGTCTTTCGAATGCAACACAAAACTTACAGTAACGGGCAAAAAATACTTTATAGGGGCAAATAACATGTTTACGGTAAAGTACATATTTGTCACGCATAAATTGAAACTTATTCAAATAGTGTTGAAAATTATCAAATTTATTTATACAGACTTTAAATGAAATATCACAAAAAAAGACAGAAAAGGAAAATATAAGAAGAACTCCAAAAAAGTGTAAACAATATTTATAGTATTACAAATTATTAATTCCTTTGCTCTGTGATAACTTCAAATTGCCAAACAATGAAGCTACCAATGACGTCATCCATCAAACACTACGTCATCAGTATATATGACCATTTTCTCATGGACGTCAATTGATTAAAATCACAATCAATAAAATATAACAATGTTAACTAATACACAATGATGTCAATTTGTTTTTAATCTGTATATCATATATCACGTACACTCGATAATTAGGAGAGCCTGTTTAACTTCTATTGTGCTTTATTTCCCTACCATATTTTTACATAATGGTAATGTCTTGAATCATTACTTATGACACTCTATTATAATTTGTCAATGTTCACACTAATTTCCATTTTCTAATTCGCTGCTTACCTGGAAATTTCAACAACTGTTCCAAATTTAATATATTTTCATAAAGAAATGATATCTTTCCTGGAAATTGTCTTAAATTATTTTAATAACGTTAGAATTTTAGTACTTAAGAAGTGGAAATTTCGAAATAACAGGTCCATCTTTTCACTTTTAATATCCAATTTGGATTTTTTTAAATCTCAAACTTTCACTACTATATTTAAAATTTTCGCCTATTTTCTCTAACTTTCGACTTTAAGATGGCAAGGTTTAAAAAAGTATTTCGACTTATTATCTTAACATATTGGTTTTTTTATTTAATAATTCGGCTTATTCCTTATGATATCGCCTTAATACCTCACCAGTTGAACTATGTTATCGCAGAATATCAACGTATCTTGATTAGATTGGTGTTATGTAATAAGGGGGTAAAGAAAGGACCACATGGATAAACTGTTGACATTTCGACTTAGTATGTCGAAAAACTAACCGATAATGAAATATGTAAGAACAAGTTATACATTGATATAGTGGCTTAAAGTAATTAATCTACTTGATATAGGCCCAGATGGTATGGTTGTTCTTATGCATATCTCTGGTATGAAAATGAAACTTGTGAGCAACATATTTAATAGGGCGGGCACAAGGATTTACTGGGAGAGCAATTGCCCATTCAGTTAGTATGTTATTTACTTCGCTGGTGTCAGGTTCTGACCAAGTCATGTATATTACACATTATAGTATATACCTCGGTCTCACTAAGAGATGTGTATGTGTGACCATAATCATATGTCCGCTACGAGTTATAATCTTGTCTAATGTATAAATTCCTGATGTAATTGTTGTGACATGTTACATTTGTTTTGCTTTGCTTTAACGGAGGATGGTAGCGCCCGATTGATACAATTTATATAGGCGTGGGATGCGGGTGGGGGGGGGGGTAGGTTTCATTATAAATAATTTGATCAATCTATTCCGCAAATTTTCTAGAGGATTTCAGAACGTAGTATAAGACCCTACAGGCCGTATCACAAACTACAATTGTTAAGAATAGATACAAGGAGAGTGAATTTAAATTGCTATTCATTTGGCATAGTGTTTCACATATACAAGACAGTACCAATGTACTTAATAAAACGTTTACATAGATTGTCACCGAGACAACGCTCAATGATTGCTGAACAACGTAGTCGGAGGTGTTTTACCCGTTTAGTTTGCACACGTGGTTCAAAAGGACCACGGTGAAAACCATAAAGTAAAAATATCTAAACATTAATATACAAACATTGGTAAACCAAACACATGAATTTGTACAAATCAATAATAACATAATACAGAATAAGGTTTCCTCTTATAAATAATGCACAAAGGGAAGAGGTATAGCAAATAACATTTGGTACCATGAAACTCAAAGCATAGAGTAAGATTAACAACAATTACCTCCATAATAATAATAACGCTCAACTTACCATCGCTGACGGGCAAAACTAGCCGCACGACAAACTGCGACATACAGAGGCATTCAGGGGTTTACTGCAGCTATTGGGGGTTTACGGCGGCTTTCTGGAGAATCATAGAAAACCAATAAAAATAATAACCTCTCGAGAGATACTCCACGAAGATGATACTTTAACTCGAGATACTCTTACAAATAAGCAACGCAATAAGTACACGAAAAGGCAACAAAGATGGTACAAAGCATATAGCAAAATCACATTAAAAGCAAATCTCAAGAATGCGATATTAAAGAAGTATACAATTAGGATATCTACCCCTTTAATGCCTTTATAAAACATATATAGGAAACATATTACTTAGGATTTCACTATGAGAGCACATGCGACGCCACCCTGCACCATGAGAGGAATGAAGCATGTAACTACGTAACACTCACATAATACGTAAGTATTCATCGATTACTTAAGTATGCGAAGCAAGGACGTGGGTATAAAAAGTCACACCCTAACCACCTAAACACCATTGGGCTAGGGCAGCATTGACATTTCCCCGACTTCGCCCAAGCGGAAATTTCCCTTGAACCACGCTAAGGAAATAACACAAATCGGCAACAATGACATTGATCATTAGTATGTTGCTTCCAGGATAAATTTTCTTCAATAATTAATCCTAAGTATTTTGTTAAATGTGATTTAAAAATATGAAATACTCTCAAGTGAAAAAAATATCGTAACAGTAATGACTATTATTACGAGCAAGGAAATTGTGTTGCTGGTTTGTTAAATGTGTAACGTTAACGTGCTTGCGTCAAATTGCATAAATTTACTAAACTATGTATTCTTATGTAATCTATTGTATTTGTCTAGTATCTTTATTTCTCCCGGGAGGGTGGTATTGGCAGGGTCGGCGCAGCTTACCAGTAAAGTCAGCTCCTCTTCTCTTAGTTTTGACTTTTTCGGAAAAGCTTCCAATCTGAAAATAATTTGCTTGTCTTTTCTTACGTTTACTGCATTGATTATATACTGTTTAGGTCTATTTATATCCGGAATGATTCTACTAACAAGCAGGATCACGACTCGATCATGCTCCCCCCCCCCCCCTAACCACATGACACGTGTATTATGTTCCTTTTTTCCTGAATAATACAACAAATCGGTAGACGATCACCGACTCCGTACATAAGTTACCAGATAACACTTTGTTGCCAAGTAAATCATTTGGTATTTTAAAGAAACAATGAGACTATAGCTTTGATCATTAATTCTGGTTGGAAGGGTAATAGAGTACGGTCGGATTCGTCCAACACGGCAACATACGGAAACGTTGTACTCAAAGCCGAAGTCTTCTTTGTACAAACCCTTTGGCCAGCAACGGCAAATCGTTATTTTTTCAAAAGGTTTCTTTTACCCAACATCGTAGTGTCTGTATCATTTGTATTTTTTTTTTTATCAAACTCAACCCACAGGGTAGAATAAAATTATCAAAGGAACTTTAAAATTCCGCTTGGTAATATGAAATTAGTAAATGTTCATAATTTTATGTAGTTAACAAGTCGTTAAATGTTGTATAAATAACTGCTAGAACAGCAGCAGACGTATGAAGAACACACGTATTTGTTTATGTATTATGAATAAGGTTCTCATTCGACTACTAAACAGTTATATTACATGCCAACCTTACGCATTACCACTTGAATCCCTCTGCCAAATCTAACGAGGTACAGGTACGACCCTTGCAATGTCATCTGCGAATTAATAACGTCACACATCCGGAGACTGTGCAGTCTAATTTCTTCAATACCGCCCTCATTCCCATTTGGTAAACATATCAAAAACAATATCAAAATAACCGGGTCCCAGTGTAAGGATATATAGACGTCACAGATAACAGTGCCTTACAGCTGAAAGTTTATCTTTGTAATAAGGAAGAGACCGTTCTCTTTTCATTATTATAATTGGGATTTTTTTTTGAGTAAATGTGTTGCACTCAGGTCAATCTAACACCTCCCACTATCCAACAGTTTGCTCCTCCTAACCCCCCCCCCCTCCCTTCCCCGATACCACCTTCTTCCGCCATTGCTTACAAGTGTAGTACTCCAAAGTCCTGAAGGCCAATGAACATTTGAACATAACATACCGAGAGTAGTCACACATATATATGCTGTTAGAAATCTTCCTTTATCTCTCTCGACGCTGCACAGCAGGGAATAATTACGATTTACTTACTGAAGGAACCGGCGAGTTGTAGTCACGTCAAATGATGTTAATCGAGTTGACAATGCACATACTCAACTTGATAAATTTGGCCAAGATATGAATAGAGCGTATACTTGACAACTCGATCAAAATCATATCTTTGACTTGTTGCCAAGTTACGTGAAACACACCAAACTCGATTTGTGTTATCATTTTCGTCAAGCGGTAACTTTAGCGTAACTCGTCAGCTCAACAAAAATATGCAACTTTTAAGTGTTTTGAAGAACTCGCCCGCCCTTCAGAACCACTGCAGATAAGTCACCAGTGTCGTTAATATATGATATTAGATGCGGCGGATATTGTATATTGTCATAGCATTCCTACACGCACGCTACGATAACGTGATTAGTATTTTTGAAAATCTACTAAATTTTTTTGACGGAAGTCTCCGACGAGAAAAGTGTGTTTTTTTCATGACGAGTAATTCCAGGAATCACCCGCTGTTTATTGAATTTCCAAATAGTCTGAAAAGTTCCATTGCGGGGCCGGGCGCGTTTTTTTCCCAAACAGGTTTGCAATTACGGAGTGTTCGTCTAATCAGATTGCTCGTGACGTCAGCATCAATAATGAGTTTTAATGACCATCACTAGATAGAAAGTTGGAAGACATTAACTGAAACAGAAGAATGATAAGGTCCATGGGCCTTAAATGTCAAAACATGAATGAGTTTATTGACGTCACTGAAACATGATGCTTACGCTGAACATATAAACTGTTGTTGTTGATTGTCCTGTGACCCATAATTAAGTCTACTTACAGGGTTGCCTTCTAAACGCCCTAACTTTACCTTTAAGGCTTGGATCACTTGTTGACCTTACTTATGATACATACGCTACATTGCAAGATTCGTGAGCCTTTCTATTGCAATCGGAATTCCTTCGTGCAATGGATACACTAAAATCACAAGTCTTAAATGAATATACGCAAAACATGACAGCAGCAATAGTTTTAATCGGTACAATACGTAAGTGAATTGCGCGACTAGATTATGACTACAGTAAGTCTGCAATTTTCCTGTCTAAAATTTGGGAAATGGTTGCGAATAATCAAGGCTTAATTTATTCAACTTTTCTGTTGAATCATTTGTATCTCCATTTGGGTAAGATCATATATATAGAGGAAACTATTGAATATACACAGTACATATAGGACTAAACAGGTTAGGGTGAAGAATGACTGGTATCCTTGGAAGAATTGATTTTGGTGGAGAGGAAGTTGGTCCTTTGTATTGCGTCAAAGTATAGATAGAAGCTACTAATAAGCAATCCTGCCATCTCGACAAAAGCTATGACCAATGTTAAGAAGTGGTTCCAGAATGGGGAAGGGAGTTGGGTGGGGTAAGGGGTATTGGAGCTGAACTGCTTTTGCATCGCAACACAGTTCTCAAATGTCCATACTGTATACTGTGCATTATGGTATATATCTGTCACTGCACTGTATACATAATTTTAATACATACAGGCCTAGGACGTATGTGTGATGCACCCTGTACGAAACTGTTACGTGTATTGTGCTATATTATCGATAAATGCCTTCACAGAAAACTTCGATCAAACATCGACAGTAGATCAAACAATTTAACAAATTAGTGTGCTAAATATGTCTAAACCAATTCCAAAGATATCTACATATACTTACGAAAAGATTCGGGATATTTTGAACGGTTAAGCCTTCGTTGCAACGAACTGATTCAGACATTTTGCTTACCGCGAAGCACCAGGTTTCTATGGTGATGACAAAACTTCCGACCAATCATGAGCGAATATATACACACAATTGCAAACCTGTTTGGGACAAAAAAACTCGACCTTGGTACGTTCCCATCCAGTTTTGTGGAAAGAAAAGGCCTGAACCTTTCCATTTTTGTAATGTCGTTTTGTTGTTAAATTTAGAAATATGTCAATTAAAAGTGCCTCTTTTGTATAGCCCCCCCCCCCCCTTCGCAATCCCTGCCAAAAATAGATTATCGTAAATGAATGTGGTTTGTATTTGGGAATACATGGTAAAATGACACACTATTTTAAGAAATTCATGCATTTCACTTGAAAAGAAGAGGATACGATATAAAGGAAACAGATACATCTATTGCAAACATATTTATTCTTGTATGAGAAATGATATATAAGAGATGTATTAGGGTATGAATGTATCTATTTGAGTTCCTCGTTAAAATGGTTTTGTTTGTTACATCACGATTGTAAGTCCACGATCCCGTCCGGATCGAATTTCGATGGAGGTCGTTATATTAAAATATCGACTTCTGAAATCAACTGCTGCTGTTACTATGGTAACATTGCACGTGGTTTATAACCAGGAGCATACTATTTTCATGACAGTTCGATGGAAAGGGTGTTGTGTAGATTGGAAGTAGATCTTGGTGGGAACATTTGTGTGAAGGTGAGGTAAAATGTTATCAATGTCGGTTTTTGAATACATAAATAAAAACACACAAAAAAATCGTGTATTATATTACACTATCACGTACGATACGTCAAAGAAGAGGCTTATGAAGGTCTCGAATCGTTTTGTTCGAATTGAATTTTATTCACCATCACGGGACCATGTTGAAGTTATCAGCTGTTTACATCTGTTATGTTAAGTTAGAATAGTAGGAGGCCTTAGAGAAGTACTTCAAAGCGGTCTCATATAACGCTTCATACTTTTCTTCCTTTTTGACCAAACTGAGCAGACGGAATCTGGTTGAGAGAAAAAAAAACGATAAAGTATTGTTAAGCAGTAAGTGATCATCAACTGACGTATAGGAGTGGTAAGGCGCAGAGCATGACAATACATCAATAAACAAACCAAATGTAGTGTAACGACTGCGCCGCTTCAGATAACAAATGTAAACGATTTTAACCCGTTTCTTAAGGTTGTTATTTGAAATCGGTCACGTGATATATCCTATGTACATTGAATGAGGAATTATCCCTGACTAACAATCATAGTCAGTTATCAGCGTGACAACTTCATTTAACCATTTTCATCAGAAGATGTCAGCATGACGTAAAAATACACGACCGTTTGCAATCTTCGTTGAAGGGTCGTTTAACAAATAACGTACTGTACATACAACACTGTTAATGTTGGATTCATTACCGAGATCATCGAATAGATCTCTAACATGTCACACAGTCCTGTATTATACAAAAAGTAAAACAAGAAATGTTATCAAGGCGAATATTGATCACATTAATGACATATGCGCATGTGCAAGAATTAACATGTTTCAATGAAATAATTAACCGGTTAACCGTCAAAATTTAACCGGTCCGGTCTTATTTTACCTCGTAGTTGAAGACTTAGGAAAGATTGAAAACAGTTAAGGGGCTAAGATAATAAAAAAAAGTTATCGTGATCCGGAATAAGGTAGAAAACAAAAACATTTCTATATTACGGAGTTCTATATTTCAGTCTCTGTTCTCGTTAAACCGTATATTGTTCACGCGTCTTCTGTGTTTGGATATTTGAGAAGGTCGACGAAATTTCAAATTCGAATAGAATCTGTCAACGTTCTCGCAAACTGCCGTTAACTTATGAAAAATCTAGAAGATTGTGTCAGTTGTAACGAAAGTTTAATTGAATTGCATTATTCATAATGTGATCGTGGAGCAAACTCTGACAATTCAGAATTAATAGCGTGACCATTCAGCAAACAAAAGGTCTAGCGCCCTCGAAAACGAAAGTTTTCGACAGCCTCTTGGAAAGGAGTTGGTTGAATCTGAAATGGCCGAGCGCCTCTCTTCCCTTCAATTTAGTCGGACTTTCATCATAATTATTTGGAAGTAGCTTAGTGATCTATTCAAACCACTCACGATCTGTTGTTTTTTCCTTGATAATAATATATCAAAAAGCGTTAAATTATCATTCATTATTACTAAATGATCAGTTCAACGTAGCAGTTTGCGAATAAGATGATCCTAATAATAAAATAAAATATGTTCAATCAATTGCTGATCAGTTTTGTCTTGGTTTGTCTAATAAATCCGATTGAAACACAAGATATTTTACTTTAAAATTACATTAATCAGTTCCTCATTAGTAAGTACGACTTGAAGAAGTTTTACCGTATCTGTGTTTTTCAATTTCGGGAGAGATTTGGTGTTTCCAAGGTAATTTTTGTTTGTGTCTGTAGTTGAAATTTGTGCTAAACACTAGTAGCCTAAAAATAAAACAAAACTAGTAAAGTATTGTCAAGAAGCTATTTTCTAGTGTTGTAGTACACGAAAAGCACCCGGCACTCGAGTGGCATTCAAATATATGTTTCCAAATGATCGGTACTCGCACCAGGTGAACAGTACTTGGTACTCATCCTTTCGCACCCGCACTCTAATGCTTAAGTACTCGATGCAAAGTGCTTGGTACTTGTTCGTGACGAGTTATGTAAAACAGTTTCGTAATACTGACGTTACAGTAGGTAGTTATTATAAGTGATCGATGATTTTAATTACTCTGTAATGTCACCGTACTCATGTGTCTCTACTGCAGCAGAATAGCCGACTATATTACCAAGTACAGTACATATAGCATAAACAAAGAAAGTATAAGTGGTGTGTATATGTTTCTAACATAAAACAATTTATAGCATGTTTGTAGTATTAACATGGCACTTGTACCCCTATTAACCCATCATTTTGAGACATTTTCATTTGAAAATATGCCAAAATATGCTTCATATTCGACTGGTATATATCATTTACTTATAATCACCACCGGGAACAGTTATACATATTAGATTGTTCTATATTTCAAAAACCAAAATAGTATAATTCGTACTCGGTACTCGGCTTCTAAATTATTGTACTCGGAAATTGGTACTCGGTGCTCGGATCCTAAAAAGTAGTCATCGGACTATGATACCTGGTACTCGGAACTTCTTGTTTCCGAAGTACTTGGTACCAGGATACATTTACCTGGCTACAACACTGTTGCTACTTTTTCAGTATTGTTTGATATCATTTTATTTGGTCAAATCTTCAACAACCAGAACAATTCACTTCTTATAAGCCTATAGACTACTTTCACATCAAACAACAAAGTACAACCCACCATTAATTAACTTGGACTGGCCCATGATTTTTCTTCAATAAACATTACTTGCATCATATAAACCATTATTATAAAAAATGACTTATAAATTATACTGGTGTAAACAGTTAAATAGTAGCTGTTTGAAATCCCTCAGATCATGGAAAATAGGAATTACGTGCAGCTGCTGATTGAATATTAATGAGGAATAATCATGCTAAATTTCAAATGTTTGTTTTGTCAACATCTTCAGCGAACATAGGAGAAATCTTCATATCTTTACCACGAAACAAACAAAAAATGCCATAACATTTCCTGAAATATCGATCGGACTGGAGAAGAAACAAGCAAATCTTAAAAAAAAAGGCTAACAGTGGGACTGACTAAATTTTTCTTCTCATTGAAATTATGTATTCAAATTCTTCAAATTCAATTTTGGGTGATCAATCAATTTACCCATCAAAATAAATAATAATAATAATACTAAAAACAGTTTGTAGCCAGGGTCATTTTTTACAAGTCACAAGTAGGAGTGGGGGGGGGGGTAGGGGTGTTGGTTGGATCAACCTGCCTTCACACACGTTATAATATACAATTATCTCATGAAGTTCAACGTGACTGTCAAATCTTCAGCCCCCTTGCCCACATTTGGAAAATGCAGACTGACAAATTTACAATAAATGGCCAACGTTTCCAGACAAGAGAGTGGAAATTTGAAAATAAGATGTCAAATTGTCGATTTATTGCTATCCTTTCGACTTGATATATGACAAGCGTAAGCAAAAATATTAGCAGAATATAAAATTGGCAAGGAGATTTGTGTTGCTAAGGAACAACCAGTCCTGTCGTCTGCTGTTCGTGTCTATGTACATTTGTGTACAGTCTTGACTAGCTGCGTGAGTTCCAGCTGCAGTTCGATTGTTTGACAAAGTACTCACAATGAAAATGTTTTACTTAAAAATTGCGGTAAACAACGAGAAATGTACCACTTAGATTCCATTGTTCAGGTATAGCTTCAAAAGGAACGTGGTAGCTATAAGATCATGACTTCAGTTATTGTAGAATCATATACATTCAAGGCGAACCACTAGAGTCGAGTGTCAAAAGGGACAAGGGGTCGCAATGGTTAGTATACGTTGTTATGCGCGATTCCGCATTGACATATACGATCGAGGTTAATGTACACGCCTATTGTTGAGTAATTGTCGTGTGCCTCGTCGACAAGAGGTTAGATTATTTTCGGGTTAACAATTAGAAACTAGTACTTGATCCAAGTTAGAACTTAGCTAGGCAAGGACTTCACAGTAGGGTGAATGTGAATATCTTCTAAATAGAAAACGTTATAAGTTTGATTTAGGGAGAATTTCATTTGAACAGTCCCATATTCAAAGTGCGTGTCATAACCAAGCGCATTCGTAAAAGCCGTTACAAAGGCTTTCACGCCATCAGTGTATAAATTTAGTAACTGGTGTTTCCCTGCTATTGTATATAGTATGACCTCTGCCTCGGTTGGATACATATGAATAGATTTGTTATGTTACTGCGTTACCTGCAGAAATGACTCATATTTTAGTAAAGCTTTCAAATACAGGTAAACGATAGAAACTGTGATACAATTGCTCAAATCAGAACGTATGTTCATCAGTTGTACGACAGGTTTAACACGGCGATCACGGTAATACACGAAGTAGTGGATGTTCCTCCAAATAGCTTTGTATATCGGATTGATGTCTGCACACTTTGGATATACTCACAGGTTTTTTAATGGTATTTCGATACTGCCACATTGACCTTAGATTTAGAAAGGCTTGATCTATGGCTATGGCATTGTATGTTCATCAACACTTCCTAAACCAAACAGTTGGACATGACCACCCATTCCAGGACCATTCGATACTGGAACCAATTATCAAGGATTGAATATAACAATAAAGGATTT